>NC_059674.1:10002500-12724920 GCF_905147105.1 Pieris brassicae
TTAATAATATATCATATATATTACGCTGTGATGAAAGATCTAGTTTTTATTTATTTCCTATTTTTACAGTAACGTAATATAAGATATTACTGATATTTAAAAATATGAAAAATAACTTATTAATAAAAAAAACTAAAAACGTAATATAAAAAAAAACATGAACACATAAAACCTCAACCGTTTGTAACTAATTATAAATAATGCAAATCTACTCAATTCAGCCAGTATACAAATAAATATATCCGTTTGTCCCGTTCTTCTCTTTGATTGTGTTCCTAGTCAACCGTTTATTAGTTTTCTTAACGGTATTATCTTTGATTATTTAAGTGTAGTGTATGTATATGCAAAGGTCTTAAGGTGTATACAATTATTTGAATGTCAATAACAAAATATCAAAATGATTATCGAATTGTTTGTTATGACTTATCTACGTGAGAAATGCCCAGTCACCGCAAGAATTACCGCTATAACCGCGTTAAGGCCTTTGTGGTTGTTTCAGCCGTTCTGCTATTTGAATGGAACTTCTTGATATGATAGTTTTGTAACATTTGTTTGGTGTATAGCTTTTCACTTATGTGCTATTACAAATCCACTCTAATATGGTATGAGTGGGGCTTATAATAATTATTAATATACGAACTTCCAATACTTTAAAATACATGAAATTAACCATGAATCATTGAATCTTATCAGCTGCAAGCATTAGTTTACCGATACATTTGCCATCGCAGTGAAGGAGAGTGACGTCATTGCTTCTCTTGAATGATTATTAATACGATTAGTATGACGTCAGAATAAAGGTGAATTTATATTCTTAGGTACGTGATAACACAGGCTTTGGTTTTTCGTCTATCAGATTTTTTATAGGCTATCAATAATTAACAATCTGTGTGGTTGATAAATTTATATTTCCAATTTTTTTTTATTTGATTGTATTTGTTTGGCTTAGTATAAACTATATATAAATATATTATTATGTTTCTAAAACATCGTCTATCGTAGGGTGCAAATACTTTATAAACAATACTTTACTTGATATACAAAATTTAATATGATATAATTCGTTCATATATTTGGTCAAAAGTAAGGTTCATTTGTTTATGTCCAGCTAAACGACCAAAAAGTTTTAATATATATAAAGAAAATATAGTTCCGTGACACTTCGACGTCTGAAGTTTGACTCTTTATTACTCCACCATTTTGTGGAAGCAGCCACTTACTGGGTGCCACATCTCCGGTCCCTTCAATCAAAGGCGGACAATACACTAGCAAAGACTTTATGGTAAGGACCTTTATGATTGATTTTTAAATAAATGAAAAAGTTCATCATTTTCGATTTACGAAGTAACGAAAAGCTCTAATTTATACAAATAATTTGATTATTTCTCCAACCAAAGTGTAATATTCAAAGTGGCTGCTATTATAATTTAAATTCTTACAAATTATCCTCAATGGAATTGAATACCTTCCATAGTCCCTATGGGAAAGATTTTATAGCGCACATTACATTGAATGATGGGAAGCATAAAAGATTTTTCCGCCATTAATTTTATTCAATAACCATTTTAAAGAAATGATGGTTTTGCAATCGATTAATTGAAACTCAAACTGTTTTAATTCAAATTCTATATTAAAAGATATGGATTACTGCAGACCTATACGGACGTCCGTTCAGTTACCTGCCTTACAGACTTCAATAGATTGCACTTGGGAAAATGTTCCATGAACCTATACAATAATTTCGTGATCCCCTTTAAGACAACGCTCATCCAGAAGCACGCTGGAGTTTTACCTCTTCATTGTTGACATCCCCAGGCGCCGCGCTGCACAGTCGTTTCTTGTGAAGAGCAAACGAGGGATCCTTGCTCCCTTCTCTAGACAGTATAATGAACCCATCATTAAAGAAGCTATTAAATAGGTATCACTTGGATAGGCGTGCTAATAAAGAGGCCACATCTCAGGCAGGATTGTGGCCAAACGTCTGCACATTTCTGTATATTAAAAAAAATTAAGGAAGCGTTAAACGTAATTTTCATATCCGTAAAAAGTAGTAATACTCTCCTAGCTAGTTCTCAATGTACCACTGGGTCTATGATATAGTGATTTTTGTATTAAGACAAATAAAAAACAGACGGCAAAATGTGCAAATAAATCTTTAGTATCTTAAGACTAAGTTTAACAAATATGTTAATTGTAAAATCTAACAGATCCAAATAATAACGTAACAATTGGTAGAATCCAAAATTAAGCATGTCAATAATGGCTTTATTCAATATGATTCACATCTTTCACTTTACTGACATTACATAAAACTGTATAACTTTAAAAGTTAAAAAAGGAATGCCCGTGCGCATGTACGACATCTTGTTTTATAATCTATTCCATACTCCGACTCGACCATCCTACTTTGGGCGATGTTCGACGTCAATTCGTAACGTCAAGTGATTAACTATGGCACATGCGCGCTTGTAGCAAGATTCTTAAGAATATGTATTTCATAAAAATGTTTAGAATTTAATTCAATAAATATTAAAAGATTTGTGAAATTATCTGGTTTTTACAATATGTCGAGTTTGCTACTTCTATCTACAGATAAAATACTAAGATCAATCTATTGATATTAACTTCTTCCAAGTATTAGATAAGTTATTTATTACATTATTGTTTCACTTGTTTCAAATTCATATCTGAAATTTAAATATATTCTTAACTGGATTTTTGACCAGAAAATAATCATAAAACCTTTTTATCTAAAATACTTCGTTGTCTTGCGTGAGATTGTCGACATACAAACCTTTACACGTCGTTTTTGTATTATTAAGACTCAATCAAATCTATGAGTTAAATTTATTTATTTGACAGGACTATTATTTTCGGAATCACTCATTCTCAGTTCTCTTTACGAAGTTTAACAATTACGCATTAGAAGCACCAGTTAAGAACTTATTTTAATCCGTTTAGAACCTAAAGAGGAAGAATTTAACTATTTTTGTTTTATTTAATGTTTGCTCTCAAATATCCCACAGAATAAGAATAAGACAAGATACTTATGAAAATATGTTATAGAAAGCATACACGTTTGAAAATGACATGAGAACTTAAGAAGGAGCAGCGCTAAGCATATCTCATAATCGAGTAGCCCGCAATATCACAGCACACAACTCACGAGGGGACTCTTTATATGAAAAAAGTCGTATGGATCGGCCAAGCATTCGCGAATATACAATGTAAATTAGGTAACACAATGTATACTTATTAACGTCAATAAAGAAATACATATTACATGCTTCTAATTTTACATTTACTGCCAGTTCTCAAATCAAGGGCGTAGAACGGTCGAGAAGAACTGGCAATAAACTCTCCGCCACTCTTTTTGATCGCCAAGATTTTTGTTTTACAAAATGTTTGTAACTGCTGCAACCATTACACCATGTTCTACATACAATACATGAATATTTAGGAATGGTAAAAGAAATTAATAATAATATAGAATTATTAAGATAGATTACTATAGACTAGATTTCTAAAACTACTCGGCGAAAGTTCTATATAGAGTGGCCATTATGCTATTAACAACGATTTTGAATACCGCGGTTACCTCAAACCTTAAAATACGCCTCTAAGATAGTTTAAACACAATTTTCACCACAATAATAAACACGTAATTTACGACTTAAAAGTAACGATTCAGTCGTAAACATACGGACATTACATCAAAGTTACATGCTAACGTTCCGACATTAGTTTGGGAAATTCTTTTTGGAATGAGTTCGCTCTGAATTTCCTCTTTAATTTTCAAACTAAATACGTTGACGAAAAAGTATAAAACATCTTTAGCCAGATCAATGGTCAATTGTACCTGAATATGTAAATAAATTAATTGTGTCCATATTTTTAAACAAAGGTGATTTTGTAAGTTTCATTAACAAATGTTTAGTTCTGTTGTCGAACTTCTCCGTCTATTATTTCATGGGAATCAAACTCAGGATACATCCTATATGTTAACTATTAATGCCTGAATATAACGAACACGGACACGCGTCGTAATTCATTCAACCTTCATTTATATTTTTTATAGACATTTGACAACCGTTCTTTTCTATAAAATTCAACTATTTATACAACTTCATATCAAATTAGACATAATAGTTTTATGAATCACTTAAATCGCACAAGAAAGTCCATATACCTAGACGATCTACAGATTTAATAGCTTCTTAATGTACCGCAACCACAAATAATTTTCTTCTGACAACACTTGATGCAATTCAATATATTATTGGAGTGAAACTTCTTTATCGGCGTTGGAAAAAATTTACCGTCACATTTTTTCCGTTACGCGTCATATTTTTCCGTTACACGCCATATTTTTCTTGTCCCTATCACGATTGATTCAAAGAGATTCGAAGTTATTAATAACAAAAATATATAATAACGATAACAATGATGGTAATAATTCTATTACAATTAACGAAATTCTGTAATTATCTTAATAGTAGTAAGGTAAAATGAAATAATTGTATTATTCGTATTCATGTCTGATAATGAAAGCCTTTTGTTAAAATTTATCTAATTTAACCTTATTTAAGCAATTTCTGTAAAGTTACATTTTTCGAAAAATAAGGTCATAAAGAAGTTTCACTTCTTACGTGTGTACGCTAGTACACGCACACATTTTTGTTTTTATGTCGTACGTATTGTGTGATTTACCCATTGCTGTAAGTGGTTAGTGAGAGACTACCGTATAGCGGTAACGTATTTTATTTATGCTTGCCATTAAACTCCATGTTTTCCCGCAAGTTGATATTAATTGATAATTTAATTCTAAATTAGTAAAAGCTTTAACGAGACAGTAAAAGAAAAAGATTTTATCTTGACATGAATCAAGATGAATGAATTACCTAACAAGCAATATTACGCAAGGTAATAGGAGTTGCGTGACATAAAATTGGTTGATTTACGAGTGCTCTCGTAGCATGGGTTTTACCGAGACTCATTCACGTTTGTAGTCATTTAATTTTTCACCTAAAAACTATTTTAGATACTAATCTATTTTATTATTCATTACCTTGTTTTCGTGCCTCTCCATTACTGGAAGTTGACCGTCAGTCTCTTGATGCGTGTCTTGTCCTGTGCCAGGTGCAGCAACCTTCTTCAGTCGCAATGCCTGTCCATACCCTAACGTAGCCATGAATTATTCCTTCTACCTGCACGACTTTTACCGTGAATTTTACCCATTGTAATTAATTGAAGGATAGCGGTCATGATGAAACACGTGGCCCAGGTTCGCAACTTTTTGTTGTTTAATGTTCTGCATAAGTTTTTTCGACATTCCAACTCGTTTAAGAACCTTTTGGGTCCAGTTTACAAAACATGTGACGAGTGGGTATATTCTTAGATTGTCCAAGCCGTACCTGGCTTATTAATGCCTTAAAGAAAACTTTTATTTAATATTTTTTATTATTCTACTCAAATCCGAATTTAAAATAATCTAACATGTCGATAGATATATCAATCCGATTATTACGTAAGCAGAATTACTTAAAAGATCCCACTCCTCCTCCTCATGAGAGAATAATTACGGGACGAAGGACTTCTGGAATACTGTTGTAGTGTTAAAAATAACTATACATTTCCGATTAAAATACTCCCTTACCAACGGTTAGTCATCAGTCTCGTGAACAGTTATACAACCTGTGCCAGATTTATTTTCTAGAACAGTCAGATGTTAAGTGATACCGCCATGGACATTTTCAACACCGCAAGGCGTTATTGTTGAATTAGTTCGGAAATATTTAATAGGTTACTGGTTCCTGATACTGGAACGTGCCATTTGCGTGGCAAAAACTGCCTTAAAAATCTCTAAAAAAGTTATTGAACGACGAACGTCGAGTTGATACGGGTGGGACTTCGTATTCAGCCTCGATGGCCGATGATGTAACTCAGCTGCCGGTATTAATCCTAACAACTCTTCTGAACACTCTCCCTCTTTCCCAAAAGATGCAGAAACAGTTTCGCACTTACAATACCTAATCTTACGTTAACGTTTTTAACGCCCTAACGTTACTTTCCATAAACGTGAAATTCCATACTAAAGCTCTCATAAAATACATTCGTGGCCCATTTTCAATTACGTGAAAACATTCTCGAGAAAGCTCAAATTGAGCCTATTTAATTAACTCTAAAAGGAAGGTAGAAATTAAAAACTTATTAGACAAATGGCGCGGACCATTTATAGGTTCTTCTCAATTGTCTTGAAATGTTTTCTTTATAGGCAAGGGCTTCCCGTGCCTGATATGTCGTCGTCTTATGAATCAATAACTTACAGATACAATATATGTTTCAAGGTGTCTAAATCGAATGACCTGAGAATATTTGTCGCTTAATCTAAAGAAAAAAAGAGAATCCTCCCTCAAAGGCCGGCAGCCCACACACTAAAATGGGTATCTATGGGCTTCGATGACTGCCCTTTTTGGGCGTCCCGTATTATACAAAAAAATATATATATACATACGTAAACTATAATAATGCATCAAAACTTGTCGCATTCCTACCAAACGGCTTGATCAATATTTATGAAATGTATGTAGTAGGTATGCTAATTGGTCGTAGAATATATTTTGTGAGGATAAGTGATCTAGATTTTTTCTAGTGTGCTGAATTTTAGCGCTATATATTACGCTACGTTGAAGTCTCCCATCAGAATAAAAGATTTTGTTGCTTTGATCAATAGCGTGTTAGAGTCGGTCGCAAATCAATGGTATTGAAGGTGCATAAACCCGGTATGAAAATCTTAAATAACCTTAATGACATCGAAAGATACCAAAAACCTTCAATTTGGTCCCTTTATTGAGCAAAATCGATGACCCAGAATAATTTAACGTGCCAGTAAGCGGTTATCCTTTTTTTACTACAAACCTATTTATAGCAATATCAATTTAGGTTGAACTTTTGATGCGATATAAAAAATACTTTACTGATTTTGAGCAGTGTTGACCTAGTCGCTTCAGCGTGCTACTCTCATCTCTGAGGTCGTAGGTTCGATCCCCGGCTCTGCACCAATGGATTTTCTTTCTATGTGCGCATTTAACATTCCCTCGAATGGTGAAGGAAAGCATCGTGAGTAAGCCGGCTTGCCTTAGACCCAAAAAGTCGACGACGGCGTGCGTCAGGCACAGAAGGCTGATCACCTACTTGCCTATTCAATTTACAAATGATCATGAAACATATACAGAAATCTGAGGCCTAGACCTAAACAGCTTGTAGTACCATTTTTTTACTGGTTTTGAAACGCTTTAGAACTGACATATACTACTACTAGCTGCCCCCGCGAGCTTCGTTTCTCCTTACTGTCATTTTACTGAGCCTACCTTTTTAGTATATACTAACATATAACATTTTTCAATGTTACCCCTGTTCGGTTTTCTAGAGTGAAAATTTTTAGGTTTTTCTGTGAATATTTCTCTATATAAATCTCAGAGTTAAAGTCATATTTTTTAAATCAACTAATAAAATATAGGGGTTGATAGTAGAGCGGAGAAAATTTTGATGTATGTATTTTTGTATGATGTATCATAAAAAAATAAAAACAAAAAATTCATAAGAATCGAGCCGTTTGAAGGAGTATAGGAACGAAAATTGTGACAAGAGAATTTTATATACGTACATGACGAATGAAGATAAAACAGTCATAAAGCATATGGTATTAAAAATATTGGAATAATCAAATATAATTTCGTTTTATCTCCTACCTAATAATCAGTATGATCGACAACTTAATTTATATCAAATAATAATTAAAATTAATATAGCCGAAAGGCCAATCTTCAATTAAAAACTCGTTATCAAACTTGTCATCCGATTTTCCGTTGACTTCAACAATTTTCGTTTTGCTTTACTAATTTACATTAAATACAAAAATTAACTAATGTATCTACAATAATTTTAAAAGATTACGCAACTGATACACTGAAGCCAAAACAGAATTGCGCCATTTTTTTTTTAATTTATCTTGTTTTTTCTATTAAATAAGATTTATTGACAGTTATCCCACCGCAGACCAGACAAATGGCTTGTTTTTATCTTTTTTTTATGGAAACGTTTAGGTTTCTATCGAATTAGCGTTAATCAGTTCTGGTAGAAGAATAGCTTGATAATAGCGTTATCAAATAACATTACGACTTTACTTAAGTATTATTTAAGTATACATATCACTACTTATGACTCCCGTATAATCGAAAACGATCCTGTATTTGACTCAGTCAAAATGGGACGTAGTTAACTCTATATTAAATAATTTAAACTTAACGGAACGATCCCTCTGGAGGTTCGGAGACTTTCTGACTACTGTGATAACCTAGAGGCTGGAGCCGCGAGATTAATGTATGATTTACATGTAGATAAATAATACTTGCTAATAGGTTTAAAACAATATAGTAAGAAAGCGGACAGGTCTGAGACCCAAAAATCGTTGTGTCAGGGAGCTGGTCTAAGGAACTCTGAGACTAAACCAGCACCACTTCCTTATACAATATCACCGATACGCTAGCGTTGCCAGTTCTTCTTTTTAGCATTTAATGTTTATTTCTTTTTTTGACGTTCATAAGTGTACATTATGTTACCTATATGAATAAATGATTTTTGACCTTGACCTCTATAAATAGTTGCGTATTATCGAATTACTAAATGTAATACATTTCTCCAGCTTACCTTTCTTTTGGACACTTGTGAATTCACATTCAATACCTGTCTTACAAGCCCAATAATGATGTGAAACAAGGCGTGTTCTATTTCTATCTCTCTATTATATTCGAAACACGTAGGCAGGGTTATAAGCTAAAGCCTGGAGCGTAAACAACTTTTTATACTCAGTTTTCTAAATGCCGAACGAAGATTGTACTTGCCTGTCGTGTTTAAGCATTAGTTAGTATTGTCGTGGAAAAAAGCTTTGATAATGTAAAATTTTGCAAGAGTCGTAACTTTTTAGTCTTTGCCACATTGCTAGTGGAAGAAATGCTGGTTCCTCGAAGTAGTAGTTTACATATTTTTAAATAGATTATTATAAGAACTATACGGAAAGCTGCCACTGGGCCTGGGCCACGTGTTGCGCCGTGACCGCTGCCACCTCGTTCAATTGTTTTCATGGTAATCCAGGGTAAAGGGCGTGTTGGTGGAAAGAAAAAATCATGGCAACGCTGGAAGTCGACGGTTATTGGTATTGTAGCATGCAAGATACGTTTCTCGTGACGGACGACCAACGTATTATGTAGTGGTACCAAAAGAAGAAGACCTGTTGCTCTTATACTGCATAACATAATAAATGCCAATAAGATTACGAAGTTTGTTATTTTATAGATAACACAATTCAGATGGTTTTTGTTTTGATCGGGTATTTTTCTTTTTCGTTTAAACAAAATTTGGATGCTAATCAAATTGTTTGTTTAATTTACCTAATATATGTTGGTTATATCCTTGATGAACTTTGTTAAGCCAGCTTTATTTAGGTCAATCTTATAAATTTTATATGTTATTTAAAATGGTAGGAAAACCGAAGATCTTGTCCTGGTCATGTGTTAAATACAAAAGTTTCAAATTTAACAAAAACTCTGTCTGTCTAGCCGTTTAGGCTAAATCACTTACTTACAAAGAAGATGTACATGTATAATGATATTAAACGCTTCCGTTTATAATTTAGGCCCCAGCCTTGATTGACGTCTATCTAGCGAGTTTTTGACAAGGTCAAATGTCTATTGCTCTAATAGACGCTTTTAAAACGATCTAAGGCTTAACCATAATAGAAATATGATAATAATAATTTATTTAATAACATAATAACTAGTAAGCGGGCATTAAAAATACTATATTACAACAGCGCCGGTAATTTATACCATCCAATGGCTATATTGTTAGTAATAATAATAATTTATTTGCAAGAATGCGGTACAAAAATAGTATTGTAGTACAATCTAAGCTTCACATAGTTAATAATGTATCATCACTATCAATCATATCATCACAGTCAATTCTTATATCACTACACTATAATACAATTACATTATCAATGAATATATATACTTATCAATTGTAACTAATTGAAAATTTGTTTTTGACTCTTCTCTTTTTTTTAAATGAAAAGTAACAAAAATATTAAAGGTTAAATATTAAAGGATCGACAGAGTACTAGCATGGCCCTTTTGGTAATAGCTTTTGAAAGTGTTTGCAACTAATAATTAACTTGACCTCAGAGCTGGTTCTTTTATCGCTCAACGAATAAGTATCGCCAAAAAGGAAATGTTTGTAGCACTAAAGGTACACTGCCACAGGGACCAAATTTGCTTTAATTTCCTATTTGATTGTTAATTATTATTATTATTACATTGTATGTTAAGAATATTGTAAATAAATCGATTTATAATTAACGAAAAGTAACAATGAATATTATGGAAGCTCAAGCAATAGTATTTGAATAGAATTAATGAATAAGACAACAGGCATCATATCGCAAACCATACAAAGCGAAATTTTATTTCATTTTGCCCCAATTCTAGGCAAAATCTCGAGAATATCATTTAAATATAGAAATGGGTGTGGTTAATATAATTTTACATACGCTATTTGTAAACACTCGGAGTCGTGGAGAAATTATTTGTATTGGACAATATCCAAGAGTGCTTTAGGTTTCAAATCGAAAGCTAGTGTTTATGAATTATTTTAAAATTCATAACTAACTTGTACGAGGCTAAAAGTTATTTTGTTTCCATCTAATAATATTTTATAAAACAACAGTAATTAAGAATTGCATAGTGGAGGAAGGATGCTGTTCCTCAAATAAAGGGAGGATCCTGGACCAGTATAACCGCTAACTGACCCGAAGGCACCAGTAGCTCGGGCCGATAATTTGTATATCCTTACCAGACGGAATAAAATCATTACAGCCTTTCAGGGTATGACGGGATCATAGTTATTCGTAGGCATTTACTAACATGCATGTCTCATTTTGTGAAGATACTTCTATATAGTGTCATCTAGACTTCGTATCCGAAAGTAGACAATTAAGGTACATTAATACATTGTATGAATTTTATTTTGATTGAAATTGATTATGAGAATCATAAAACAAAACGTGATTGTCCTAGACCAACACGCGTATTATGTCATGTATCAAACATTTCGTCGATTTCGTCTTTCAAATCAAATTCACAACCTTCCTTGGTATCCTGTGATTGGTCTAGCGGAGGACAAATCGTTTCGCACATCCGTGATTGGACTACAGATGCATGCCAATCACAATCAAGCGAAACGCGACACCGTTTTACGCTATAACGCAAAGGTTTAAAATCTCCAAACATATTTGAAAATGTCACATCACATCAAACGGAATCCCTTTATTCGGGTCGTATATCATTTGTTCCTACGGTATTTTTAAGTGAGGCTTGACCGACCTAATTTGACTCCGTTCTGTTCCGCTAATCAGGCCTTTCACGATTTATGGTTTTGTTAATTTTCACGTGGAAAACAAAACTCGCGTAAAATATTTTCTGCGACGGTATAATGTTTTGGTGGATATTGTTTTACAAAGTAGAATATTTCATTATAACGATTTCACTTTAATGAGGTGGTAATAAATGTACTATTTATGAGTTCTAACTGTTTTCTTTGAAATGGGTATAAATATATGCTAAATATCCACAAGCGTAACTGATAAAAAAATTAATAAATTATACAAAATCAAATTATTTAGCTCAAAAGACCAGATTTATAAATAAATAACTATGAAGAATGTAAAAAAAACATTTATCTACATTACTGTAAAATATTAATGTTTAAGTTTAAAACGTTTACTCTATGACAATTTGGTACACCATACATATGGCTGAATTTGCAACACCTATAATGTACCATCACATAGATCGAGCATATTGATAAATATTATTAAAAAAGTTCAGTCAACTTATTGTCTAATGTGTGAGACAAAATATTTATTTATACTTTGTTACCTTAATATACATAATTAAACAAACAAAAAGTAAGTAGGTTACAATAGTTATTAGGCAACAGGCGGCCTTATCGTTAACAAGCCATTTCTTCCAGGCCACCCTTATATGGGATAATAAAAAAAGAAACACCTACACAAGGTAAAGTACAAGAAGTGCATAATAAATTAACAAAAAGAAACTCAAAATAACATGCAACTATAACTAAAATTAAATGAAATAAAATTCAAAGACAAAATATAAATAATGTATAAAAAGACATGTAAAAGCTCTGCCAAAGGTTAATTGACTCACAATTAATATATAATTTTATGCAATGTACAATGTGTTTTGTAGGTATCAACTAATCAGTTCATGATTTCAATTGGCACTTTTATGAATACAAAAATAGTTTTACGTATGACTTATAAATACTAACAGACAGTGTTTTTCAGTCGTATTTTATTTTTTTATTATAATTTCTGTATTTTCAATTGCAACTTTTATCTCCGCGTCTTTTGCGATTAATACCTCAAAATACAACGTTCTTATCATAACTTTACTATAAACAATCATGAAATCTCACTTCTACGTTTCTGAATGTTAAGCAACAAAGCTGTCAAAAAGTCTAGATAGTGACACAAGGCGGAAACTGTACAGTTATCCGATATATTGTCAATTCCAGTAACCGCGTAATAATATTCCTTCAGGTCACCGGCAAATCCCAGCACTCAAAAGATTATAAAATATAACACTAATGTTTTAAATAGCTATCATCAAGATGGATTTATTTATTTTAAAAAGGGCACGAATCGAATCGAATTCGAATTAACGAAATACGAACACGAAATACGAACAATTAACGAAACACATATATACTATAATATATAGTTTAATTTACATACAAATTTGTTCACGGGACTGGATACTTTTAAATAAATCTTTTATTTGCAAAGAAAGCAGCTTCAGATTAATTAATTGTTAATTGTCATAATATAATGCTCTAGGAATTGAAAAGCTTTTTATTTTAAGTGAGATTACTCAATTGAAGTAATTATTAAATACTGTAGACCACTCAATATAGAACAAATTATCTAAAGAACTTTTTCCCAATCCGAGTAGTGGCTGTCTGGGATACGCTTCCGGAAAGAGTAATGACTGTACCCTCTTTGAACTGTTTAAAAATACGTTGGATAATTTTTCCAAATCTGCAAATACCCGCGCATTAGCTTAATAAACTGCTTGTATGTATGTACATAAAAATAAAAAAGTGCGTGCGTACAAAGTACACATGTAACAAGTGAAACTTCTTTGTAAATTAATTATTAAAATGGTAAAAGCCCCAATAGATGATCACGTACCAGTATATGATCACTCCATGTATTTGTACATCTATATTCACACTGTACACGTGCTAACGATAATATTAAAATCAATAGCGCTACAACCTTTTTAAGTCTGGGCCTCAGATTTCTGTATCTGTTTCATGATCTATTGTAAATTGAATAGGCAAGTAGGTGATCAGTCCTTCTGACGCACGCCGTCGACTTTTTTAGTCTAAGGCAAGTCGGTTTCCTCACGATGTTTTCCTTCACCGTTCGAGCATATGTTAAATGCGCACATAGAAAGAAAATCCCTTGGTGCACAGCTGGGGATCGATCCTACCACCTCAGGAGAGTTGCAAGCAGAAGCCACTAGGCCAACACTGCTCAATGATAATATTAATAAATAAAATCTGCGATAATTGCACAAGACGTTATGCGATAGAATTGCCATCTAAAAGTTCTATTACGAAACTACTAAACGAATACATCAACCAATAGCGTGTTTTTTCTCGATCTCTCAATCTTACTCACTATAGCTCTCTCCAAACTCTTGCTCCATGGTACTGTGCGTGATGCGACGTTCGCTCACTTGCTTGCTTACTCTCAGTACATAGCTATTTGCTTCATACTACGATCGCCCTTTCTCACTCTCTCCCTTTTCTTCGACAAAAACGCTGCACATCTTCGTAACGTTAATATTATTATTATTTCACTTCAATAATACTTACAGAGAATACTAACATACAAAAAACAATGCATGCATCAATAAAAAGTCTCCATTTAAAGGAAAACATTACAATTATTAATATATGTGAATAATACACGTAAAATATATAATCTTATTAAAATATCTGTATTCTCTTAGTCCTGAGGAGATTAGTCATAGTTAGAGAGATAGTTACATGCACTGAATAGTGAATAGCGGAAGAACTCGTGAGTGACAAGTGAGTCTCCATATCCCAACGCTGTACGCTGTACCTAATAGCGATTAAAATTTTGTGTTTTTGTACCAATCGCTCGGTACAAGGACACCTTGGATATTGTGGAAACTACATCGAATTTACATACACAAACGTTCCTCATTGGTGGTTACAATTCAAGCGTAATTCTTTAGCCATTCGAGTCAGTCATCCTGTGAGAGTGTGGTCCGTCGGATTAATTTTCTTATGCCTTGCCTATCAATCTTATTAACCACCTTCCCAGATGTTATAGATCACTGCTGTGCTTTCAAGCGGAAAGTGATTAGATGCAAGTTGCCTTTAAAATATTACTGAGAGTATTTAGACCATACGTTTTGACAACAATTATAAATATCTTAACTGGTCTTATTATGATAATTTATATGACGTTTCCATAATTATATCTGTATACGATACATGAATGAGTTACATAAATAGTTTGTATTAGACCGAGAATTTGAAATAGTTGGGTTTGCCTTGTATTGTATGAAGAAGCCATATAGATAACCAAGATTTATTTAAAAGCCTAAGGAAGTCTCCGCTTAATATAAAGTGTCCAGCTCTAGTAAACAAATGTATTTATGTAAATAAATTCCGCTGATAATCGGGTGAATAATGAGTGTTTACTCTTTAGACAGTACTTTAACAGTAATAAACAGTACTCAGTAAATAAACTTATGGACTGAAAAATTTGTTCGCTTGCTGATATAGATTTTTTTTTTTTGACTGAATTTGATTTTATTATGCAATTTACGATTCTGGATACAACGATTATAATTCCGTCATACATTTTTTGATATCATTTTTATAGTACTATTTATCTTTAGCCTCAAAACAAGCTTCAGTTTCGGCGATCACCTCTTCATCAGCGCAATATTTATGTCAAGCGAGGATTCCCTTGAGGTCTGAGAACAGGAAAAAGTCTGGGGGCGAAATCTTGATAATACGAAGTAGTGCGGATCACATCAGACGTTACATAATCAAGCAGAAAATCCTATTTCAGCAGTTCAAAATTTCACTTTTGATTTACCCAATTTTGACCGTCGGTGCTTAACCTGTTAATAATAAACGTTCCATAATAAATGTTCCAGCGTCATAGATATAAATATCTGAAATAGGACACGACACGGAATTCTTGTGTCATATAATATTGTTAGAGAATAAAGTTTGAAGCGATTTAAATTCATGTCAATGCTCATTGTATACCATTGAAGTGAAGTAATCAGTTCAGTGGATTTTAAATCGCGGAATTTCCAAACGAGCGCGTGTTATGGTGTCATTTATTTCATGATTTAGGGTGACATTGTTCATACAATTAGTGCCGCTGCCCTTATAACATATTTATGTAATTTTCGGATGGCATTTGTTAAAAACAAAGGACAATTCTTTAGTACTTGTACTAGAGTTTTTTTTTTGGTTTATAAAGAACGAGTCACTCTGCATCTTCTAACGCATTTGCCATGGAGAGTGTTCAGAGGAGTTCTTCGGAACGTACAGCTGAGTTTCATCATCGGAAGTCGAGGCAGAATATGATATTCCAACCGTAGTAACTCGACGTCCGTCGTTCCATAACAGAGCTGTTTTTAAAGCAGTTTTTTCCACCACCACCACTATGTGCAAGTTGCCCACTAAAGTATTACCAAACCAATTCGAGTTAGGGTCCTTCAAGAGTGTACCAATTCTTAAAACGCCGGCAATGCACTGGTGAGCGCTATGGCATTGAGAGAGTCCATTGGCGACGGTATCACTTAACATCAGATAAGCCTCCTGCCCGTTTGCCTCTTGTTCTATAAAAAAACGAGTTGGGTTAAGTTTTATTAGATTTTTAGGCCCGTCTTCTATTTGTATCTCAAGTTTCTCAAGCAGAACAAATGGTTTGATTGCTTTCAAAATTGATTCAACTTTTGCATTTAGTATTTTATTCCTAGAATATTTTATAGTGATTTTAGGATCTATTTGTTTATTAAGTGCGTTTCAAAACAATTATATCTAAATTTAATAAAGATATTATTAGCGTATTAATGAATAACGATCTTTAAAACTATTTTGCCTCTTTCATGATTAAGGTGTTAATTCGATTAACAGTTGAATCTTGTCCAAACTTGTTAAAATTCATAGAAATAATACATATTAAGAATGTACAATTTACATAAGTAAGAATGCTACTACGAGCAGGCTCGTAAGGACTTTGGTATTCAATATTTTTGTACGGATAAAAGTCCTGGTCAATTCGTGCAGCCGAACACCACATTTGAAATGTGGTGTTAGAGGAGAATGTTCTGAATACCATGGACTGCAAAAATAACCAATTAGTCCATTCTCAACCAATTAAGTAACAGTAGTAGTAACTTTAGCCAGTATTGTAGTAGTAGTAAGTATAACCAGGAGAGAACCAAATAGTCTCTAGAAACTGGTATTGGTAGGGAGGTGTGATGGCAGAAGTGGGGATCGATCGCCTACCCTTTAGTCTGACTAAATAAAGACAATTATGAGTCTCACCATCCCTAATGCACTGAGACATACTGAGAATAGAGTGGTGTGGAGGCAGCAAGTCGTCGTATCGATCAAGGCTTTTCAATACAGGCACGATCTTCAGTACTGAAGACTACGAAAAACTATAACGGAATTGTACTTGACGCATCGTATCAATTCAACCAAATCACCTCGAAACTTTTCGAACATATTTGATATCAGATCCATTACGCAAAACAGCTTGCACTCTCACGTCAAAACAATAAAAACTCTTTGATGATAGAACCGACATAAAAGCGTGACGTATCGTTAATGATTAGAAAATAGATTCGTAATTTCGTGAAACGTTTAATGGAAACATTGGGCGATTTTTGTTGAGTCTAACATGACGGAAACAACGTTCTGCAAATAAGTTTATAGGAGAAGTAAAATGTAAATCGTAAAAACAACGACAAGCTTCTACCATGTTTCTATTGAGCTATTCAATTGTTTCGCTTGCTATATTAAAATGCTATAGTTCTGAATACTATTTATATAGTACTAATTGAATTTTAATTTCTTTCGAAAACATCGTGCCGAATTCGCCTTGCCTTAGACCCTAAAAAATTATATATATATATATTTTGAATAAATCTCCATATCTTACTGCAGGAATTATTCACTTTACGAGAAAATCACGAGAAAACGTTTAACATAATCTTTATTTAAAGCTATGAAATACTAAAAAGCAGAATTTAAGTTCTAGACAGCAGTTTATCTCTGTAATATTCCAGTCTAGACATTGATAAATAAACTTTGAAACTATATTTGTAAGTTTGTCTATAAATTAGTAATGTATTGTTTGATGAGATGTACTATTTATTCATTTCTTAATCCTACAGCTAACTAAAATTATGTATAAAAACAAACAATTACACTATATCTATAGCCAAAGAATACTTACATAATATTTACAAAAAAAAAACAAATATTCAGAAAAGAGAAAAAAGTATTTAATACATTTAACAAACAATTTGTATAACTTGAAAACTTTGCGATAAAAAAGAGTGGCGGAGAGTTTCTTCCAGTTCTTCTTGCCCGCTCTACGCGCTTGACTTGCGAACTGGTAGTAAATGTAAATTTAGAATCAATTTAACATCATTTCTGTTGACGTTCATAAGTGTACCTACATGAATAAAGTTATTTTGAATCTGAACTAAGTAAGACCTAATTTGGCTGTGTTGTGTGATGGTGTAAAAGTGTGGGTATGAACGTGAAGGTGTGTATGTGGGGTATGCTCATGATGCAGGTGATATTGCTCTGTGGATATTCTTTATACTTAGTTTAAAAATATTCTGCGATAGCTTAAACATATTCGTATTGGTCGTTGTATATCCAGGCTGCACGATACAAAACTGAGTTTTTTGCATAGTTAGTGTTGATGTGAGGACTATTATACTAGCGATCCAGTATAGGTAGATATTTGCCTCTTATAATCTTTGTAAGGCGTGGACATGTTTTATCAAACACAAACACCAAAAGTTTTAATAATTCATTACTTTCCCCGGATTCAAACACACGACTGAGGGCTGAGAGTCAAGAGAGGGTTATAAACATCGAGAATTAGCGCTATGTATGAATCGACTTTTCTATGAGTAGTATATAAACAACTTTATTGAAACAACTGCAAAGAGATATACTTGATTCTGTCTTCCAATAACAGCGGTACAGATCCCTTTTGAATGCAAGATGTAGTTCTCTTAATAATCATAGCGCTGTTGTCTGGACCTTAGGATCGCGAAACAAAAACGCATTATTGTGATCGAGATAGCTGTTGAAAGATACAGATAACTGATTAACGAAATCTAAGCCCTGTATCGTCAAAATCTAGTTTTGAGCTCTGTATTTCATGTTAGATTTCGAAATGGTTTGACATTAGTAAATTTTAGTTTAACGTATAATTCAGAAACTAAGTCTATTAAGTACATTTTTTTATAAATTTGTCAAACGAATATAATAAAGAATACTGTCAAACACACAATGTACCCTTGTCAAAACTTTAACAATGGATATCGTTAACATACCTTCATAAACATTATAAATGGGTTCTAGTTACGATAGATAAAGAGAATATTTAGCATTATGTACTAATAGCTTTATCGGAATACAACGAGGAAATGCCAACGCTAGAGAAACACTGCAACAGGGACCAAACTTTTTAAATTTGTTTTAATTTTCTATTTATAATTTTTTGATAATTATTATATAGATTAAAAAGAATGTAAATACAGTATATTTGTGTTGGAAATAATTAGTTTTATACATATTATATTGCAGTGTTGGCCTAGTGGCTTCAGCGTGCGACTCTCATCCCGGAGGTCGTAGGTTCGATCCCCGGCTGTGCACTAATTGACTATTTTCTATGTGCGTATTTAACATTAGCTCGAACGGTGAAGGAAAACATCGTGAGGCAACCGGCTTGACTTAAAAAGTCGACGGCGTGTGTCAGGCACAGAAGGCTGATCACCTACTTGCCTATTCGATTAACAAATGATCATGAAACAGATACAGCAATCTAGGACCCAAACCTACAAAGGTTGTAGCGCCATTGATTTTTTTATACATACTATATTAAATAAACGTTTAATCGGATAAAGACAAATAGAAACACAATGATTACTGTTTCATGTTTTATTTATGTTTGATTTGTAAAACGTATGTGTGTAACGATGAAAGCTTCGCTTTATAAAAATATTTCAACGTTATAATACTGCATTATCACTAGTAACATTGTCTCTGTAGGAAACTAAGAAAGGGATCTAGAAAACTGAAATGACATGCGCATTATTTTAATAAATAACTTATCTTCATAATAATGAAGTTGAACCTGATAGAGTTTGCTGCTGACAAAAATCTAACCATTATGATCACCACATTCAAATACCACCCTCTTATTATACCTGGACATGACCAGTGTTTACGGAATCTATTAGATTCCGTAAACACTTGTATTTACTACACACACAAACTTTTTGTAAAAAGTTCAGTTGTTGAGATTTTACTAATTTACGTTGCTGAAATCTAATTTCAAGTAAACCTTACAATAACTATAATAAAAATCGCGCCTGATGCGAAATATAAGCAATGTCGTAACACCATAGCGTAGCATAGCCATCGCATAGCCCCATGTTATACAGTTTTTGATCGATCGCCACCAAAAATGAATGTATAATATACGTGTTAAAATGGAAAAAGAAAAAAAATCAGTAGAAACGTAAATAATTTTAAACTGATTTTCAAAGCAATATTGAGGAATAATGGCGCCAAAATATATGTAATAAAAAACTAAGTTTATGACGAAGACGTCAATTTCACGTGTTTTCGTATTGAAGCACGTTCTGAGATTTATCGTTGACGTCCGCTGAAACTATCCCGCGGCGCCAACTTTATAAAATTTATATATTTAAATAATGTTTTCTTTAAAAACGAACTAATAAGCATATTTCACTATTATATCGTATTTTTTTAGTTTTGAATCGAAAAGTGAGTACTGAGAAAATAATCCTATTATATTCAATTATTAAATCATTTTTTATTGAAAAACTAACTAATATGCTTATTCAATAATCAAATCGTCAATTTAGTTAGGAGTCTAAAAGTACTGAAAAAAAAATCGGTGTTTTGCAAAAGCCAAATAAATTATGAATCTTATTGGTGAAATAAGACTTTATAGTTAACTCTAACAATAATTCTATGGAAACCGTCTTTTTTTCCAGCCCCTTCTACGTATCTATGCACACTACGCATGAAAATAACTTTTGTTGTTGATTATATTTTTGGTATATTTATCGCCCAATACTTATATCTGACAATAAATACTGATCAACATTTTCTCGTGTCGTCATGGATTTAAGATATTTTCAAAACTTTGAACGGAAGACAAATATTGAACTGTCAAGGAAATAAAAATCCTTCCCATAATTCTACTAAAAGTGACATTTCATGTGGTACGTGCATTTATAAGTGAACGAATGAGTGATTGAACGATTGAGCTGTAATCCAGTTACAGCTCTTAAATGAAATTTTATTTACTTCGTTCAATTGCTACGCGAAATGTCGCAAATAATTTCGTGTTCGAATATTATCGATGAGTATTCCATAATAGTTTTAAAAACATATAATTTCTCTTATATAACTATATGGTTTCATTGTGGTATGGGAGATTAATACAAGACAATTCTTGAGTGTGTTGATGAGGCTTACAAACTATACCTAAATATACAGCTTTATTATGTAATTCTAGATTTTACATTAAGGGCCTTTTAAAGCGTCCTGACTTTTTTTATTGTTTATAGAATAGTAGCCTATAAGGCACGTGATCAGGCAGATCTGAGGATCTATAGAGAGTCTATATATCTCTAGAGAATCTGTACAGCAAAGGAGTGTGAAATATACCCCTTTCCAAATAAGTTACTTTATTTCCTAAAGCTTAGGTCTGGTGGCCTTAGCATCTCTCGCCGGGTACGAGCAGTCTTGTCAAAACTTAAACAATATAATTACTGTAATTACCCAACAAAGGTCAAAACTGATAAGTACTTCTAGGAAAAGATATGAACTCTTTAAATCATAAATGTCTTGGATTGCATTTTTCATATTTTGTCTTGTTTGTGCCATAATCTGGAGCTCGTATTGTAATATGATATTTGTTAATACAATCTAGATATTTTGCTTATAATAATAATAAATAGAAAATTAAAAAGTTTGTTACGTATGTATACCTTTAACGCTACCAGTATTTCACGCATTGTATTTCTATGTAGGTTAAGTATTGTAAACTCTGTATATTTTATTGTTATGTTTAGGTTTTAACAAAGTATGATTATTGATGTTTTGTTTAGTTCAATGTTCATATGTGTATTTAAGTTGATCGGAATAAAAGGCTTTATTATTATTATTATACATTAGACAACTTTTATTAACATTTTAACTGTTCAGACGTTTCGCCTTCCATTAAAATTCCCTTAAAATAAATTATTCAATCCTGTAGTGCTTCCCATTATAGGGGTCACTTATTTTCGTTAATTCTCATCTTAAATGTTACTTCGTATTGCAAATATGCTTCAGTTATTCAGCAATTATACAAAACATTCCAGTCTGCTTACAATGACGACGAATAAATTCTGTTATATTTTGAATATGAGTGAATTAAGTTCGGTCGTGGTTGTTGAATGAAAATTTTTAAATAAAACTCTTTGTTTGAAGCTAGGCAGCAACTGGCTTTAATTATTTAAAATATGAGCTTATAACTAACATAAAATTACGGGTAGTTGGGTTGCGACGCTATCAAAAATAATTTGGGCTCATAAATCTCAATGACACTTATGTTATTGGACATTATTGGAAACAAAATGTTAAAATACAATACAAAGGGTAAAACTTCCTGAGTTTCTTGCTTGTTCTTCTCAGAACAAGGCCTCCTGGTAGTTTTGCGAACGGATGGCGTATTTTCACGAATTTTGTTAACGTTTTTAACATTCATAAACATGCGCTAAGACGCATCTAAACTAGGCGTAACTAAAACGTATTTTGATTTTCAGTGACAATTTATGAGTGTGGTAAAAACTAATGGGCTCCATATTAGCTTCAAGTATATTATGATCGTTTACATTTTGTCTACGCTTCTAATACTAAACTAAAGTTAGGTTACATTACACTAGTGTAAACAGATATTTTACAGAACAATGGGGCAGGGGCTCACCTAAATGATATTGTTAGCTATAAACACACACTTCTAGAAAGATCGCGAGAACGTTGCCTTATTGGACGACCCTGAGTCGTAACGAACGGCATTTTACTTGTACTTTATTGGGCAGCTGGTTCTAGTGGCAAGGGGCAAACGGGCAGGGGGCTCACGTTTGCCAGAAGGCTCGCAAGTGTGCGGGCCTTTTAAGAATTAGTACGCTCTTTTGATGAAGGACCTTAATTTGAATCGATTCGGAAATAATTCAGTGGGCAGCTGGTTGTGAAAACTTCTATTAATAAACGGTGTAGTTGTGGTAATTGCGTCTAAGTGATTGCGTCGGAATAAATCGAAAAGTAGTTGTTGCGCGGCAAATATTGCCTTATACTTAAGAGTGACTTACCGATATGATATCCAAACTGGTGTTTTGTGAAATTAAAACTTAAGGAATTCTATTATATTTAAAGGGGTATTTACACGGACTACACCTATATCCCGAAGATACAAAAAACATTTTAATGCAGCACATGGCTGAAAAATGAATTTCTCGGCAATATTTCTGCATCAGTATGGCATATTATTTTGTCTTTACACGGTCATATATACGTGGCTTGGCCAGTACTTAGTACCCAAAATAAAGAAAAATAAACACAATAGAACATAGCGCTACTGAAACGAAACGTGGCAAACTTCACGTAGTATGAAAAAAGGACGCCTTTAGGCCGTAAAGCGATACAGGATTAATATGAGAAATATTGCCGTATTTTCGATTGCAAAGCGATCGTTCCGGCCAATACGACTGGGACACTAAACATTTATCGGGCATACAAAAAATATTTGGCAATATATCCCGGACATACTTAAAATTATTGCCGAGTATTGCATTGCAGTGCTGCTGGCTGATGCCACCAGCAACACCTTTGCAATTTTCCTGAAACATGGCCCGTCTAGGAACCCACATTATTACATTCATGTAATTGAAATTCCAATTAATATAAAAATCTATACTTACCACATTAACCTCATAATCTTTTAGTTTGTAGTAGTAATATTTGTTAAAATACACATAATTATATTATACATAATTAAGAATGCCAATTAAATCCTCTTAGATTTATTTTTCCGTAATGTATGCGTTAATAAAGTTGGTCTTAGATAACTCATTTATAGAGAAAGGACAGAACTAAGGTCACGACCGGCGTTGTATATATTGCTGAGTGAGCAGTTACTAAAGCTATTGATGCACAAAACTATGCTCTAATGGAAATGGGCAAGGCATGTGGTAAGAGTGTATGAAGATGGACTATAAGGGCGAACCGGTGGGGAGAACCTGTTGGGAAACAAAACAGAAGAAGACCGCTCACAAGATGGGCGGATGACTGAAACGGCTGACTCGAGCTGAATGCAACTTACCCAAGACCTAGATACTTGGAGAAAGCCTTCGGAATAGTTCTTGCAAAATAATTAGTAAACAGATATTAAAATAGAAAAAAATAGCGTAATTTATCTTATTAATTTATTATATTATGCTTTATTTCTTTTGCACGAAATAAAAAAGGCTATTTTTTTATTATAAACGTCGACATTTAAACTACATGAAAGTATATTTATTTTAACATGTTTATGGTAATATTAAACGTCATAAAATAGTATGAGAATGCCGCAGCAGCACTTATGAAACTTGCAAAGCCGGTGTAAACTGAAATCCTTGGCTCGTACACTATATTTCAGGTTATTTGCTTAAACAATCCCTGTAATGTAATTCCTTTTGTACATTTTAAAAACATTCAACCACAGCTCAGTTATTTGATACATTTTATTTTAAACGTTGTAGTTTTGAAGTAAAAACAAATGAAATGAAATAAGAAATGCATTACAATGTGTTTCACACACACAGTGTTTAAGTAAAAATTGCCTAAATAATTTAGAGATCTTTCTCCAACTTCGATTTTGTTCCCTTTGGAGAGTCTCTACTCTTGGGCGATGGGGTTCAACTGCTCAGGCACTTATTTAAGGTTTACATTGTCGCCTGGTAGATAGTACTGGTGACCCCAGAGCTGGTGCTTTCCTAGCTCCTAGGAATAAGTATCGCAATACAGCGAGCAGATGATGCCAGCGTTAAGCACAATGCCAGAGGGACCAAACTTTTGTAAATTGGTTTTGATTTTCTTTTTTATAATTTATAAATATTGTAATTATTACTTTGTAGGTAAAGTAAATTGTAAATATTATTTAAAAATAATTATAGAACAAAAAAATAAAACGAAAATAATAATAGTTTTTTTGTTGTTGATGACTATAGATACAGCTAAACTGATCAAACATTGGACATTCTGTAGAACTCTGTAATAATGTCGTAATTCAATCAGCACTTAGAGGAGTCACCTTGACAATTCAATTCATCATATTAGCAAATTGTATTACAGAGGCCCTGCTGTGCACTTATACCCAATAACCCTCTTATACCTATTCCAAATAGAATACGTGAAACTTGTATTAGCGACTTTTTTATAACTGGTATTAAACATAATAAAACAAAACCAGTGCCGCTACACCCTATTTAGTATAACCCACAGATTTCTGTATCTGTTTGACAATCAGCCTGTGCCTGACATACGCCGTCAATTTCTTCGTTTACTATACATACAAATGTTAAATGCACACATGGACAGAAATTCAATTGGTGCACAGCCGTGGATTGAATCTACTGCCTCAGGGATGAGAATTGTACGTTGAAACTACTCAGAAACATAATAAGTAAATCTACGTTTTTTTAAATACAACGGCGAGAACACCAAGAAACCAATAATTATTAATTATGGAGATTTAATTTGAATTTATACTTTTTATAAATATATAGACCTTATTTACCTCTCAGTGAATATTTATTTATTAACAAAATACATATACTATCCTTACAGTAATTTGGTGAGCGCTAGCGGTGAATCCCAAAAAAATGTATTTTAATTACTTTAATTAATTACTAGTACAATAATTGAGACTTAACTAAATATGAAAATTGAATCGGCTCGATAGGAGATGCACGATTAATTATCTATATTATTGTAACTAGTTGAGAATTGACCGGTCCAATGTGAGGTATCCGATCTAAATCTAAAAGCTACCGATATCTGTTGTCCATTTATAACGGTGTTGCGTCAGGGGGGGGGGGTGGAGGGGTCAGTAGGTATGGGTTATGCGGGGCAAAGGTAGTGCAATTGATATGTATAATATTTTAAACACATAACATACATATCGTTACTGTGATCTCACTTTGCGAATATATAGAGATGTCGATAGTGTTCGTCACAGACAGCTAAACGTCCTTGTTAACGGGGATCTGTGAAACAGACTGGTTGTGACCCTTGGTATTGCAAACAACCTTGGCCTTCGGACATAACCTCTAGGTACAAAAAAAGACTTCTTGCTAGGTTCCTCCCCGCACTACTTAAAACAACCATAACCTTCATCTCTGTATTACAAAGAGTCTGTTTGCCAGGGAGGCCTCTAAAGTATGCAAGCCGGGTTTCTTCCTACAATGTAAGGCAACAAATTTAGCTCATACGAAGGGGCGAATTTGTGAGTAAACATTCATTGACGTCAAATGATTGCAGCTGCTATGACTCATGCACTTTACTGTATGAAAGTTACCGAGACGATTTTATTGGTCTGAAGGGAACTGCTTTATAAGATTTACTAGATTGCAAGAAATCGATGTTTGCGTTGCAATTGTTTTTATACCTCCTAAACGCCATTATACAATTTTAATCAATTAGTTGTGCTAAACTAATGACAAATATTTATTTATTTAACAATACTTTGTAATGTAAAACATTAATTTATTACACAGCAATCAAAGAACACACACAACCATACAATACAATAGGAATTAGTAAATAACATTTAAGTCATTATATAAATGTTGTTGTATTTCAAAGGGTTAAAACTAAATATAAAAAGACGACATGTAAAGTATGTTAATGATCTTTACAGGAATCGTGAATCGAGGTGACTCCTTCCGGCGCCGTCGTTCAAGATCCGGAAGTCTCGCGCCAGCATCTCCAGCACAATCCGCTCCCGAGTCCCAAGAACGCCGGCCAGTTGCATTGCACCGAGTGGCCATGGTGGGCGCCCAGGGTGTCGGAAAAACCGCCTTAATCAGCCAGTTCCAGACTAGTGAATGCATCAATGCTTATGACAGACAAAGAGGTAAGGAAACTTTATAATTATTTTAAAAAATAGATAAAGGTACATGAAACGCTATTAAAATTTAAGTTTATCGGTATACGTGAGATGATGTAGCGAATATTATATAAAGGTGCCTTTGATAGAAAAATATTCTTTTTGGCACGACGTAATTATTATGAAAAACAGAAGATTTCATCTTTGTTGGAGTAAACAGTGAACGATCCAACTTTGAGCCTTGACATAATATTATGTGAAAATTTGTTGAAACAAATGAACCAATTTTTATTAAATATTAGGTTGGGGAAAAAGTCTTTTTGCATTATAGTATGTATGAACTTGTAATAAAATTACTTTTGCTATACTATTTGTTTCTGACTGGTTTTGGTATCATTAAAAGTTTCTATTTTAAGGAGATAATTTCAAATTCAAATTAGGAAAATGAGTGATTTTTATTTATTTTTCGTACTGTCAAGATGAGTGAATCTAATGAAGAAATTCCATACATTTTAAAATTTTACTACAAAAAAGGTACAAATAATACGCAAGCCGCGAAAAATATTGCGATGTTTATGGACCTAGTGCAGTGTCTGTGAGAGTAGCACAAAATTGGTTTAAGCGTTTTCAATCCGGAAATTTTGATGTCAAAGATGCACGTAGCTCTGGTCGCCCTATTACGGATAAAATGGATGGCATTTTTGAAAAAGTGGAGCAAGATCGGCATATCAGTAGTTACGAGGTAGCTGAAGAACTGGGAATTGACCAAAAACAGTTTTGTCGCATTTATTAAAAACTGGGTACACAAAAAAGGTCGATATTTGGGTAGCTCACGAGCTCACTGAAAGAAACCTAATTAACCATGTACTCATTTGTGGTTCTTTATTACGATGTAATGAAATCGAACCATTTTTGAAAAGGCCAAAGGCCGGTCAGGCATTATTCATTATGAGCTGTTACCATCAGGCAGAACCATCGATTCTGAACTCTACTGCAAACAACTGATGAGATTAAAGCAAGAAGTTGAGAGAAAGCGGCCGGAATTAATCAACAGAAGGGGCGTGGTTTTTCCTCATGATAACGAACTCACGCATCTTTAGCCACTCAGCAAAAATTAAGAGAGCTTGGCTGGGAGGTCTTAATGCATCCGCCGTATAGTCCTGACCATGCACCTTCAGATTTCCACCTGTTTCGGTCTCTTCAGAATTTTATAGGCACTGTCAGGTTAACATCACGAGAGGACTGCCAAAACCAATTGTCGTGGTATTTTGATCAGAAGCCCCAAAATTTCTATAGCAATAGGATCATGTCCCTACCTACTGGCAAAAAGTTATCGAACAAAATGGTGCCTACATACTTTAGTTAAATTTAATAAACTATTTTTAGAAATGTCATGAATTTTATTAAATAATGCGAAGAAACTTTTTCCCCAACCTATTATACTGTATGCATTTTTCAATATATATATCCTTCTTAGATGCGTAAAAGCAATTTCCGCTGCGGATATCAATTAGGTACAGTGTGATAATCTTTGTTCATTGTCTTTCTCAATAGAAAACTTATGTTTGAAAGCTGAAAATAAAATTTTGCAGAAAATTTAACAGAGTGAAAAGTGTTCGTTAATTACAAACCTTTTAAAGGCTGCCTAATTATGCAAAACAAAAAAACTTGTTTCGCTGAGCACTCCACTTTGTTACGTAAAGGAGAACTATTTTATACACATAATATACCAAGAGCTTTTATTGAAACCTAATTTTAACTTATATATCCAGAAATTTGATAGGTTTGGGTGGAAAGCGCTAATCTCATGAACGAAGATGGTTATTGAAAAGTCACGTTTCATTTAAATTTTGTTAACACACTAACGAATGAACGCGGGTGAAATCGGGCATAGTATTAAATATTTAATTTGAACGACCATAGACCTTTTGAACATACTGAGATCTTTTAAAGCCTTTCGCGAGCCCGCTGGCATTGAGTGTACATGGGCAGAAATATCACTTAACATCAAGTGAGCCTCCTGCCCGTTTGTCCCCTGTTCTATAAAAAATCCTACAGAGTTCCGGTATTCATTGGTGTTTGCTGATTGAGTACATATTAGTATATAATGCAGGTGTGTTAGAGAGGTTTTAGCTGCTAGATGCCACAATAGGCATGCTAAATGGCAACTATTGCTGGCCGCGGGCGCGCAATAACTTGCTCAGGGATGCATAACTGACGCATGCATTGCGCAGATGTGTTCTGTTCAACACTAACAAATTTACAAGAGTTATTTGTTAAGAAAAGTTTTAGTAGACCGTATATAAACAAAAATCTAGAAAGTTGCAAATTCTGATATACATCTTGTAGCTTGACAGCCAGACTATGAGTTATATTTATTTATTAATTGACCCTTCGCTGCATTTACAGAAAAACAAATAACAATACAATACATTAAATTATAAGGGATACGAGATAAAAATAAATATTATGGGTAAAGTACAAGAAATGGGAGAAAAAATTAAAAAAATTAATGAAATAAACTTAAAATTAAAAAGCTAATCTCACAGATTTATGATTTGGTCCGTGGGGTCGTAGCGATCCTAAGGAAATAGCAAAAAGGTTAGTCGACATCACAGAAGATCAAAGAGCTGGCAGGTACCTCGGACAAAGAATTAGTGTATCTATTCACTGAGGGAACGCTGCCAGTATCTTCGTTAGTTATTTGTTTTTACTATATTTTTGTCAGATGTATGATTACGTTATTATGATTTTAAATGATAAAAAATGAACGCCATTAGAGAAATGTACTTAAAGTTTTTTAATATAAAGAAAAGAGATGTATCTCTAATTCCAGTTTTCTATAGAAACTAAATGCCCAAATGAACAATTCAAAATTAAAATCAATGGAGGGTTTCGCTTGACTTAAATCCGTCTTTCGTTTAATAATTTTATTCACAAATGCTGCTACTAAAAGGTCTCTTAAATTTCTATATATCTTGACCATTCTTTTCTTATCTAGCAAGCTATAGATAATCGAATCACATTGATAAATATATTTTGTATCTATATAATAGATACAAAATATTCTAAAACCTATTTCGAAAGAGTTGAGTTGAGCAGTGTTGGCCGTGAGACAGATACAGAAATCTGACGCTCAGACCGAAACAGGTTGTTGTGCCATTGATTAATTTTATTTTAAATAAGTATGTATTTTTTTGCCTATTCTTCCAAATGCTACCTTTTAGAAGGGCAACTAGAGTCATTTTCTTAAATATTTTTATCTTGTAATTTTGATATTTAAAAGGGCTTTTATTGAGGGCTTAATTGAAATAAATGATGACTTTGACTTTGGCACGCCAACGTTCAAGCGAACGTATATGGAATAATAGCTAACGTATAGAAAAGTCAATTGATTCACTGCCGTGATACAAATGCCATGCAAATGGTTGAGAATCGCAGGCTTACGCCATTAAACCAACACATTATTTACAGCTTTTCTTTTAACTAATTATTAACGCCATTATAACCATATGTTTCTCAGATAAAAGCATTATTTTCGACGCCATAACCAAAATTCTAAATAGCAATTGCTAATGTAAACAAAGCTATTTCAAATAAAATCTGTACAAATTAATGTACGAATAAAATGTCTTGATTTTGTTAGTTTCGTAGAAACTGCGTTTACTCTGTGGCTTTGTAAACAATGTTTATTGGTTTTTAATTGGCGAAACTTTCTAGAACTTTACATTTAACTGCCGAGTTAAATTGTTATTTCTTATTCGATAAAGTTAAGCTAATGTTAAAATTTGTTAATTCATTTAAAATCATGATATCCATAAAAAAATATTTTAATCAGTTGCGCTACAATCTTTGTCCTCAGATTTCTGTATCTGCCATCCTTTTTTATTACGTGCAATAAACTTTTTTCTTTGAATTCTTTTAGCAACATGAAGAGTACTGATAAATATTATACGAAAGAAAATATCATTGTAAATAATCATTTGTTAATTAAAATGCAAGTAGGTGATCAGGCTCCAGTTCCTGACACACGCCGTCGACTTTTTGGGTCTATGACAAGCCGGTTTCCTTACGATGTTTTCCTTCACCGTTCGAGCGAATGTTAAATGCGCACATAGAAAGAAAGTCGTTTGGTGCAGAGCCAGAGATCGAACCTACGAACTCAGGGATGAGAGTCGCACGCTTGAGGTGATAGGCCAACACTGTTCCATGATATTCATAAGCCTCACTATAATGATATCGTTTTTTCTAAAGTTATACTTTGCGTAAGTCTCGACTCTGAACCTAAGTTTACAAATTGTTCAAGAACGCGTCCATGTGATATTTACACCAAAAACCACAGCCGGTGTCCGTATTTAAGTCTATCTGTATAAATTATATTTTTCGTCGTGGAATTCCCTAGTATTTCTAATTATACGAGTAGTAAACAAAAACTAATATTATGTTTGTACTTGGGATAATTACTAGAAAAGCGTTGCAATTATTAATAATTAGCCTTCGCTTGCAGCGTCGTCCGCGTGGTTTGAAAATTATTAACCTCTTCGACAAAAGTCGTCACGTTACATAAATTAAACATCAAAATTCTTAAACACCTTCTTCTAAATCTTTAGGAATTATACAGTTTTAGTAAAACACTATATCGATGACATTACAAAACTCCGTTCGATTGTTATTAAATTTATCGCGTACAAACATAATATATAAGGATATAAAACTCGGTCACAATACGTAAGAAAATCAAAGATATATTTATTACACGAAAGATAGAATATTTTGGAGGCTTTTAACATCAAAAGGTTATTAGACCTTTAATAATGAACCTTATCCACAAAATAGCTTGACTCGTTAAAAGCGGATTTTATCTCCATAACATACACAATATTTTCTTAAAATGTATTTTATTCTCCTTTGTTAAATAAATACTTAGCGATTGAATGTTGACTGAGAGAAATTAGAATCATATGTTTATTTCTATTTTTGTTTTGTATTAGATTTCAGTCTAGCTTCCGTCAGATCCGGCTCAGTACATTCAGAGCCGGATCGACAACAGAAGGACTTCGGAAAAAAATGTTTTAAATTCCGAATAGTAAACAACTTTTAACTTGATACTTTCATAAATAATATCCAGCTGCCCACTAAAGTATTTCTGAATCAAAGAGCGTACTAATTCTTGAAAGGCCGGCAACGCACTTTCAACCTCAAACCTTCTGTCAATGCGAGTGTCCATGGGCGGAGATATTACTTAACTTCAGGTGAGCCTCCTGCCCGTTTGCCTCCTATTACATTAAAATCATTGATCCGTATAAATTATATTTTCCCTAGTGGAATTCATAGTCATTTTTAATTTTCCGAGTAGTAAACAAACAAGTAAAAGCGAAATAAACTAGATGGAAAGTTTTTATACATTTCCGCTTATACCAAATTATACTTATGTAATCAGGACTGGAAAATAAAAATAGACGGTTAAAATGCCTGTGCCTTTGAAAATTCTGTAATCGCATAAATTACGCGAATCTAAAGGTGTGTTAATTATGCTCATACAAACATTTTTTTTGCTTTTAAAACTTCTACTGCGCTTTGTTTTTGTTTGGGTTTTATTCAACCACGATAAGGAATGTGTAAAAGTTTATGATTACGTATTATTAAAAGATTTTTTGACTCTTTGACAGCTCCGAACAATTTAAGAAATCAATTACAAATATCTTTTCCCAATGGATCGCTTGACTAAACTGGAGTTTCGTTTATAATTCAATTGCTTGAAAATATAAAAACAATCATTCGTTTTTGTTTAATAAGTTTTTATAAGGCCGATGGATGGCCATGCGTGATACTCGTGAACGGTTGCTACTTGTGGTGATTGGTCGTACTTGAATTCGTGTAAGCAGTGGTGTTAGTTATTTCGACTATGTATTTGAGTGTTGTTCCCACGGGAATGTAAGTACGTGCTCCTATTTCACCATGCCTCCTGCTGATGTCCTGTGGAACCTGGTGTAATGGTTGCAGCTCCTTACAAACGTGGTGTAATACAAAAAAAATGGTGATTAAAAATAGTGGCGGAGAGTTTATTGCCAGTTCTTCTCTTCCGTTCTACGCCCTTGATTTGAGAACTGGCAGTATATGCAAAATTAGAAGCATTTAATGTATATTTCTTTTTTTTTTGACGTTCATAAGTGTACATTGTACCTATATGAAGAAATGTTTTTTTTTTCTTCACTACTGACTATATGAAAAAAAATCGATAATATGATAATTACGTTTGTAGATTTGGCGCCCTGGTAATTGACTACACTATTCAAATTCACAGACCAATATACCTATTAAAATACACAAATAAAACATCAACATAATTTTTTTTACATCTATAAAAATTAGTATAACTAAATAAAAAAGTTAAATCGACATCCGTCGATCCACAACTGAGCGTGTTTTAAGCAGTTTTTGCCACGCACCACAACTATGTAGAACCAGCTGCCCACTGAAGTATTTCCGAACCAATTCGACTTAGGGTCCTTCAAGAAAAGAGCGTAGGTACCAAGCGAGCGTAGGCTTTTAAAAGGCCAGCAACGCAGTCACGTGTGTCCATGGGCAGCGGTATCCCTTAACATCAGGTGAGCCTTCTGCCCGTTTCGCCGTGCTATAAAAAAGGTGTATTGATACACATTCCGACGACACATGAATTTTGTTTTCTTTTTAAATAAATTTAATAGTAACATGCCCAGTAATATTACTGCATATGTTGAATCACAATTTTATGAGCCAAAACATTTCTGCTCATTAAGGTTTTCATAGATTTATGACCGTCGCAATTACAAACTTAAAGTACGCAAGCAGTGCTCTCAAATCGTTGCAATCATTTATCAATTAATTTACTACCAATTAAATCTACGTACCGCTCGTGTAACTCATTATTATACCCAAGTAAATAATATTGCTATTAGCCCCAATACATTTCTTTTTCTGCGTGCGTATTTAACTGGCTCATACCGTGAAGGCTTACAGCATGACGAAGTGACAAAGTGGGGTGCAGAAGGCTTATTACTTGCCTATTATGAAAAAAATCGGTTGTAACCAAGGGTTGTAGTCACACAATTGTTGTATATTTTCTCTGTCTGGAGTATCTGGTCTGCTAGGCAAAGGCAAAAATTACAAACTAAGTGGCAGTGGTTGTTTTCTTAAACTCGCGCGCAGCTTTTATTACGAGGAAATGACTTATTGATGTCTAAATCGTTTCGATGTTTTCATTTATATCTAAAAATATATTCATCCAGTTTTGTAACTTGCTTCAACGTCGTTCATTTGCGTGATACTTAGACTTTAGAAAATTTTAATAACGAAATTAAAACGTAAACCCTTTTGTGTGTCACTATTTCACTATTTTTATATGACTCATACAATGACACGCTTTCTTATTTAATTATAAATGTGTGTGAATTACAATAATTGTAAAATTCTAAAGCATAAAATTACATACCCGGTATGAGTGCGATAAACTCAAAAACTACGAACGGATGTTGGTATTAATATATAGCGTTATTTATGGGAAAGGTTTGAGTGTAAAATGGAATGGCGAAATTGTGAGCGTAAGTTAGTTTTAATATGCAGTTAAAAGAGGGGGGCATATACTGTGAATTCTAGAGAACACTCCTCTTAAGTACGGTAACGATATCCATTGTTTTATTAGACTATAATAATGACATGTATAAAACAAATTTGCAGTTATAACTTGATACCACTTCACTGGTTAAAATAATAAGGTAAATGATCTTGAAATCGTTGTTAAAAAACCTTCGACATGTTTTAGACCCAAAATTTACGACTAGTTTCTGATTTCTCATAAAAAAATTTCTGACTGTTTATAAACTAATAACAAATACATGTAAATTAACAGAAGTGTTCACTCACACAGAAATATGAAACGCGTTCGGCTTTAGCACAACTATTTCCTGTTTGAGAATGTAGCATTCCGGGAAACCGGTACAGTTTTAGCTAAAGTGACCATCCATTTACATTATTAATTTGATTATCTAGTTACAGCAGGTACTGTACTATAAAATAAAATAAAAATAGCCTTTATTCGCGTACACTATAATTAGACTAAGTCCATGACATTTATGTTTTCACTAGTACTCGACCTCCAACGGACTGAAGGCCTCTTGAAACTTTTATACTTGTTTGTTAAGGAATTTCATTACAGAGCTTAAGTTTTCGAAGCCGAATATTCGTTTACATGAACCGAATAATTAAGACTTCTGTTTGCGACGTTTGGTTTTCAAAGAATTTTAATATATTACTTCTCTTGAATTAAAAAAATATATTTATGAATTAAATTATATAAAAATATATATTATATCTTTGCAATGGCGGGTGTTTATGGTGTACTATTAGTTTAATTAAATATTAGGTCCTTACATATGAAATTGGCGTTTTGTATCAGAGGAAAAAAAAGTAGATTGAAAAGTTTATCAGACTCACTCATTCCGCTGGCTCTACAACCCAAAAAGTGAACTTCCAGCACTACTGTCCTGTTCCATGTCACGTCCTCCTCCACTCTGGAAGATCTCCAGTACCGAGATCGACCGAAAAGTTTATCAATAAAACATATTTAAGAATCACAATGGTTTTATCAGTACCGGCAAAGTTGTGAACTCAATTTACCAGCTTACCCCAACTTGGTATAATGATATTTTCGGATTGATTCAATTTATGCTTAGAGAAATTCCCACGTGAATCTTGTTCAGGAGCTTATCACAAACTTCTGACCTCTGGCTTCACAATTTTATTGAAAATGTTTATTTGGTCTTGATATATTTTTATTTTATACTTATTGTCGCTACGTATTAAATCTGCCACTGAGTGGCTTATACGTGGGTAACACTGAAAATGTTAAGAACTAGTCACTTAGACACATTGCCAATGAAAACTTTTTTGAATTTCAATTTTAGAACTCTTTGGTAACTTAATGTAGTATATTGTATTCATTTGTTTTTGTAAATTGGCGGCAAATCTAAAACTAAAACAGAATAACGTACCGCGAAAAAAATTTCGGTCAATGATTTATGATGACTTTCGTTGTGGGCTTACTCAACGACAAAGCTATGATAGGCTGCGATTAGCATTTCTTAATCAAGCCCCATCTCGTGCCAATATTTACAATTGGTTTAACAAGTTTTAGCGTGGACGTAGCAATCGCAATGATGATCCGTGGGAGGGACGTCCTTTAACAGGGACTACTGAAGATAACATCAGTGCTGTGCGACGTATGATAGAGGAAGATAAGTGAGTGACCTATCAGCTGATATGGGCGAGCCTAGACATTGATATGAGTCAAATTAAAAAAATATTTACATTTAGGCGTCAGGAAGCTTTGTACCAGATGGATTTCCCATACTTTAATCGACGACCAGAAACACCTTCGCATAGACTGGTGTCGCCAAATGTTAGATAAGTTCAACGGCGGTGACTCAAATGCTGTATTTGACATCGTCACAGGTGTTGAAAGCTGGATATATTGCTACGAACCCGAAACCAAAAGACAATAAGCTCAGTAGGTGTTTCCTTTCGAGGATCGGCCAACTAAGGTAAAGAAAGGAAGAAGTCAAGGAATAGAAATTGGTCTCATTCTTTGGTCGGAAAGGTCATTTTGCAACAGTTGTGCAAGCAGATAGAAGGACAGTTACTGCAAACTGGTATGCCAATTGCGGTTTGCCTGTTGCCTTGGAAAAAAATCGACAGCAGCGCCCTCGAAGCAGGATCCTCCTTCACCACGACAATACTTCAGCGGACTCCGCAAAACGGACTGTTGAATATTTTACTATGGCAGGTGTCGAGATAATGAGTCATCCGCCATACAGTCCTGACTTGGCGCCCTGCGATTTTCATTTATTCCCAAGAACTAAAGATAAAATTCGAGGTATTCGCTTTACGATCCCTGTAGATGCGGTGAAAGCGTACGAAAAACGTTTTTCTTAAAAAAATTGTTTTATCTCTCATTATTATTTTATGTGTTTCTGGGTGTGTGTTTTGTTAGTAATAAATGTTATGTCTATGTCTAAAATTCTATAGAAGAGACCCCTAAGGAACAATGGGCCCACTGCTTTTCTCAGTGGTTCCATCGAATCCGACGACATATAGAGAGGAATGGAGGTTACTTCTACATTCTACAACTTTCGACATTAAGCCGTTTTTCATTTTCTAAACATTTTCACTAGTACCTAGGTATATTGAGACTACGTACTCAGGAGATATTTTAACCAACTGCGCTTAGAGATTTCTAGTCGTACGTCCATCATATCCTAAATATTCGACCCACCCGGAAAAGCGGAAATCCTGACGATAGACAGTCAAACATGATTATGTATCTACCTACTATACTATTGAGAACACAAAATATACACTATTTGGAAAGGACATATATTGCTTCCAGTAAGGTAGAGGAATCCAGTGGTACACCAGTCTGATCGGTCGTGCAGCGTTTTGTAAGCAGGCTCATCTTCATCTCAAAGACTTGTGGCAGCCGCCTTTTTTTGTTGTTTCAGCGACATTGTTCTAGTAGAGTTTTCTTTATATATTTGAAAAATATAAATCGTTAAAAAGTATCTTTAAATACCTATTAATAGAACAAAAATGCATCCACACATATCTCAAAAACTATTGAATCTGCTTTTAATCAAATGAAACTGTCTATGTAATTCTTACCTGAATTAAGGGGATAATCTTAATATGACTTAATTTTCATATTAAGTTAAATTTGTAATGATATGGATAAACACAAAATTTTCCACACGAACTTGGAAGCTTAGAGCTTAGATCACCTAACTCAAGTATTATCCTTATTTATGTCGTTTAATAAGATATAATTTTTGGTCAAAACCTTATAACATTTATATACGTAGAACAGATAGCAGTAATTATATTATGCATATATCACACCATTTTATTGGAATGAATATTTCCGAACCCTCAGTCCATAATAAATCAAATAGTGTTTCCAAAACAATCATAACTTCATCTCGCATAGGCGAACTGGCGAACGAAACAAAATTGAGAAAAACATATTTTTTCGATTGGATTTTTCAGACAAGTTTTACGTTCGCATTTTAAACTATATTTTTGTTGCAATATTATTTTGTTATTCATATAGTTTTATATTTTATATATAGAAAATTAGTATTGTATATGTGGAGTCATATATGATATATATTTCGTAGACCCGAAATAGTAACAGGGTAACTTACGTATCGCGTAATTAAATAATCATGCTTTAAGCTTTTGCGCGTTTCACATATTAAGTTTAAGCGGTGACACAAATTCTTGTACTAAATTAATTCAGCTTTATATATATATATATAAATATATATATATTAAAAATGAAAAATGGATATATGAAAAATGCCATTATATATATAATGGCAATAGTATTAAATTTATGCCCGCAAATTAAGCTTTAAATCTAGTTTATTTATATTACGGATTTAAGTTTTTTTTTATTTTCTACCATTACAATTATCTTAGAATCATTCTTCTGATCATACAATAGTTTTAACCGACTTTCCACCGGAGGTTCACTATTCATACCACATGAGCGTATATAAAACTTCCATGGATTCATAAAAATTGCTAATCCTGAACTTTTTATGAAAATACATGTCAAAATTTGTCTTACTTTTTAAGCCCAAATGATATTTATAAACTTCCATAAACAAAGGTAAAAATAAACGTTATCATAAATTTATTACAAACTTCCATAAATGATTTTACGACATAACTACTTTGGATCTAGAATAAATAAATATGAAAGTTAATTACAAGTGACCAAGTTCGTTGATTAACATAAAATTAATTACGTAGCACTACCAGTGGCCTAACTAAACAAACGCCCAACACAAACGTGACTTGAAATCGTTTAATTATTTGCCAAAAATACTATCGGGTAGATTACAAATAAAACCTTTTTGGTAGAACTTTTAATATAACAAAGAAGAAAACTATTGCATTGAATATTATTCATAATTTTATGTCCATGGTTACATGACATGCCTAAAATGTTATGAATCTCAAACCAGGTAATGTAAATTGTTTTATGAGATTTTTATGATTATTTTATTTTTAACGCACGTACTGTATTTAATAAATTAAATAAATATTCCTAAATGTGATATATTACAATATTTGGTACCATAATTAAGTGGTAGGTTTTACTACAGGTCTACTAGATTGGATCTCTCTTTATAATCAAGTTTAAGGCGTCACAACCGCGAATTGATTTACTACATCTTTAGGTAAAAATTAATCTACTCCAAAAGTTAATCTTTTTATTTCGAATGTGACAGTAACAAATAACACTTTTATTATTAATATACAAAGACAATATAGAATATCAGCTATATTCTAAATAAAGGTCGTAACAGATACACATGTGTAATTAGCCAACGTTTGTATCGGTAAAAAATTCTTCCATTTACATAATATTTTTTTCGCAGCCAAAGCCAATCACTCACTAGACTTAATTGGATAGAGTTTAATATTCGTTGTCATGTTGATGGGAAACCTATCAAGCACACAGCAAATTGCTTCGGATCACGACGACTAAACATGATGTGCAATCATGAAGTAATTTAGCTTCACGCTTTTGTCTTGTAAGGTATTACGAGATTAATATACTGAGGATACTAAACTGCTAATTTGTGTGTATAATATAGACACATTTTCTGTACCAAACAGTTTCTAAACCATTTTAAGATGTTAAATCATTTAAATTTCTAGTAGTTATTTTTTATTATATGCAGAGCAATGTTGACCTAGTGACTCTCATTCCTGAAGTCGAAGGTTTTCATCCCCGACTGTGAACGAATTGAACCTTCGCTTGAACGCTGAAGGAAAACATCCTGACTGGAAAACAACCGGTTTCCCTTAGTCCCAAAAACTCGATGGCGTGTGACAGATTGCGAAGATTGCAGCGCCATTGATATATTTTTACTATTTGTATAGAACATTATAACGAGTGTCGACGCGTTGGTGGACGGATATATTGTGTTTCGCCGTCAACAATTTCTGTTCTATAATTATTAAATTAATTAACGCATGAATGCGTTAACTATCCGATGTTTTTACACAATTCCAATATAGTCGAATTGTTTTGTGGTATTTATCACTGGTTAGATCTTTAAAGCACGTACGAATTAATCTTTAACGTACATATTCAATAAATATTCTTAAAATTACAATATTTAGTACCTTCATTTTTATCCTAAGTTCTTTACATAGGGTCATGTAATAACTGTGTCATCAATATTTGCCGGTTTTATTTGTGTTTCATAATATTGTTATAGTCAATGTTTTACCAGGAAGAGTTTGCTTATTGGAAAAAATAGTAATGGTTACTATTTTTCTCTTACGATTTTCACTTGTGTGATGAAGAGAAAATCAATAGTATATGTATATATAATAATATTCTGGTGGTATTTATATAAAATATTTAAATTAAATATAATTTAAATAGAATTGTTGAACATAATTTTAATTCAGACATTAAAGAAGTCTAAATTATTTAACGCAAATGCTGTCAATTAAGGCTTAAAGTTTAACGTATTAAGTTAACTAAACGATTTCAAAACTTTTCAGTTGCAAATTTTAGAGTTTTTAATTAATGTAACTTTTACATATAATTTAATTTGGCAGAAAGTTTAAAATCCTTATTAATTTGATTTTAGTTAATGAAATATTCTCAAAAGGTTTAATGGAAATCTATACACGATAATGTAATGTAATACAACATATAAATATACGGTGTTTACAATGTTCTCTACCTAATAATAATAGAAAATTGATAAATAGAAAATCAAAACAAATTTAAATAGTTTGGTTTGGCAGTGTACCTTTAACAGTGGCAGCATTTCCTCGCTGTATGGCGATACTTATTTGTTGAGCGAGGAAAGGACCACTTCTGGGTGTCATCGGTACTTTGTAACAGACGTAAATACAAAAATATTCTCTATTGTCACTGTTGTAGACATCGGCCACTGACAAAGATGATCTTTAGCTGTATTACGTAAACATGTAAAATGCTAAACTGTGCTACAAATACTTATTATTTTTGACAATTCCATTTGATATTGAACAAATTGTAAATTTAATAAAGGTTTCGTATGAATCCCTCAATTTCGTGTGAATAAATTTCGACGGATATACGGGAGCTTTGCTTAGATCTTGATTAATAAATACACGAACGTTGATTTGATTTTCGTTAATTATAATTTACTCGTTAGACTCTGTAATGAATTGGGGCATGAATCAAGCTCTGATTGTTTTAAGTTTTTATTACTACTTATTAATTTTAACTAAATACGTTACCTTAATTACATGGACAATACACGTAAATAATTTAGAACTCTTTAACGTCTCAAAGTTTAATTCAAATTGTACAAATAATTAATTCATAATGTTCAAATTAAATATATATATTATGAATGAATGTTATAGAAGGCAAACGGGCAGGAGGCTCACCTGATGTTAGGTGATAGAAGTGCGTTGCTGGCCTTTTGAAAATTGGTACGCTCTTTTCTTGAAGGACCCAAGTTGAATTGGTTGGATCAATTAGTAATTGACCTATGTCGGTCGTTGAGCGCAAAATAGAAAAATTATATAAAAACGCCATATTTCTAAATTACGATTATATATCCGTACCATATATATTATATATTTATAATGCATATATATTATATATACGACGGTCGCGCCAACTTTTTTGCTTCATAGATTATAGATAGATAGATTCGTAAGGTGAAATAGGCGGCAATAATATTTCTAGTATAAATTTCAAACAAATTCTAACGTTAAAAATCTCGACTTCTCTAATAAAAGTTCCTAAGTAAAGCCAGCATAAGCAGAAGTGCCTTGGCTCGTACAAACTAGATTCTGAATCTACGAAGCGCTTACAAGTTATTTCTTCGACCGTTAAGTACGATAAAGTTTAACATACACGTTACTTGGCTAAAGTTTGCAGATACAATTTGTAAATTGCGGGTATGTTATATGACATGATTTGCGAAATACAAGTTATGTATAATATCTATACGATTCTAAGTCTTGACTTGATGTATATGACCCCTAGGTGGGGCAGAGTGCGTCCTCAGTGAGTCTCCATTGCGTTCGACCTCGGGCCTCGTTTTTACCTCGTTCGAAACCGCATTGCCGACTCTGATTTTCTCATCTGGAACTGTGGATCTGGCCTGGGACGGCCACGTTTGCGCGTTCCTTGCGGGTTCCAATGAACTACTTGCTTGGGAATATAAATGGTTCCCTTCGGAGTGTATAGCCGATCCATTTCCATTTGCGTCGCTTGATCAGCTAATCGGGGTTTTTTGGCACCGCTCCCAAAGTTGCTCGTTAAAGATCTTTTCGGGCCAGTAGCGCAGAATACGGCGAAGAAAGCAGCTGACGAAGACTTGGAGTCGGTGGAAAATATCTATCCACATCCACACACCTTCCACGTTTCACACCCATAGAGCCAATGTCACTATTCCGGGTGAGGTCTGTATTTTAGAAAGCATAACACTGTTTCTTCTTAAAACCCCAAACAACTGTTTTCAATAAATTGAGACGACACTGCAGACGCAATTTCAAGACGTTCAGCGAGATTAAACAATGTAAAAAGATTTTCGATTTAGTCTGTATATGTTCCGCTGTCTCCATTAGTGACCGTAATGTCAATTGCGATGTAATCTGTGGTCTGAATATAAAAAACGATAAAACCTCGAGCATTTTCGGAAAATTTGTTTTTGTTGTACAAATCTCTAGTCTATATCTTTAATTACATTACAAGAATAACTTTTATTTCAATCTAAGTAAAGTTGCCAATTAACAATAATTCGAATTTTACACAGGGGTTTTACATGTGGGTTAAATGATTACTAAACGTGTATTGTTTATGTAAGAGATGTCTAGTAAATGTCAGTTGCCATGTAGTATCGTTAATCTGTGGCTGTGACATAAAAACGTCAGACCCTCGGGCATTCTCGGAAATTTATATTGAAGCCAGATGCTCCTTATTGAACTCCTAAAACTCTGGAACTTTATAAAAATATTTAAGGCACATTAAGTTTTCTTATCCATTATCTTAAGCAATATGATAAAGAGGAAACGTTATTTCTCTAATAGCTAATAGAGTGTAATAATAATTTTACCATATACCATAGCTAGAAGCATGTTTGTCCGAATTCTAGGTAGGTAAATGAACTTCTGATGATTTATAAGTATGTTATGTTATCTTGGTAAACACTGTCAGCTGCCTTAGTCATTACTTCTCACAGGGCTTACAATTAACAACGTCAAAGTTAGTTGAGAACCGTTAATACTAGTAGTTAATTTGATTTGCCAATATTGCTAGATCTATAAATTAACATCTTTTCAAGTTCATAGTAATATTAAAATATAAAAAGACATATTTATAAACTATACGTCAAACTTTATAGAGTGTATGTGTAGTGTAGTGTATAACTTAGAGTATAACATTTCTTTTCAAATAATCTTAGAAAGTTGTTGACCTTAAAGTGATGATGTAATAGAGAAGGTACTTACAAACATTTTGTTAAAAAAAACTATTTGGCCATTTCAAAAAGTTACAGAGACTTCATTGCAAGTTCTGCTTGCCACGCCCTTGATTTGAGAACTGGTAGTTAATTTGAATTTAGAAGCATTCACATTCACGTTCACAAGCGTTCATTAAGTCACCTACATGAATAAATTATACTTTGATTTTGACATAGAGTTATAGCGCCATTGGATTATTATTAACGATTACGATTCTTATCCGTACCTAATATGTTTTTAAGCGTTACCTTATTATATTCTATTCAATATTTTTTTCTAGATGCGGACGGCACAGAGCAGAAAGTATCAATTCTACTAAATGGCGAGGAATCGGAGCTTTATTTCGTAAACTGCACAAGTGCAAGGGTAAGATTAATTTAAGCCACTGACAAATAAAAATCTGCGTTCAATTATTTTTGAGAAATTTATCAATATTTACACTAGGACACACAATCTCATGCTACTAATATGAGTGTAGAGTTCACGGCTCATTAATCATAAATAGAAATCCCACCCCACAACGTTATCCATCAATCATTTAGACGGGCGCAATCTAAACATTGTATTGAGGAACAATCAGACCTAACTTTTTGAATCCACTCTGTTAGTTTCCCGCTCTGTATGTCGAGGGGTTGAAACTATACTAAGTGTATATTTATCGCTTTTCCCCTATAGTATTATCCGAGAATTGCATATTATACTATACTCATGCACGCGTGAATACTGGGACTGGAAATATTTCTGGCAAGTGAAAAATTTGTAAAATAACTACACTTTTATGTGCAAGAGAATAGCTTTCTATATCCAGTTAAACCAGGGTATCCCCAACTTCTATTGTGAAATTTCCCATCTCAGCCCTTATTAAAAAAACATTATACAATGTTACGTACTACTACTACTGCTAATACTACTACTAAATCAATTTTATACTAAAATACTAACTAACATTAAAATATAGCATTAAAAGGAGTCCATTTAGGCAAGGTCCCGAAGATACTGACAGTGACCCTTTGAATAACTAGACTAATTCTTTGTCCGAGGTAGCTCTTCAGTCTCCTGTGATGTCGACTAACCCTTTTTCTATTTCCTTAAAAATCCTTATAAGGCTAGGACCCCACGGACCAAAGGTAGAGAACCTTAAAATATTAAACAAGAACATTAAATAAAATGAAGATCGTCCGTCAAAAGGGTAAAGCTTTAATTTAATTCTGGACACTTTAAAATGACATCCCTTTGAGCCCTTGAATATGAGACTCACGGATGAATTATTAATATTGACCGTAGCCAAAAATGAGTTACTGCCCCGAGTTACGTAGTAGTTCGATGGTAGTGGACATCAAATAAAATAAAGTAATTTCAAAATACAAATATTTATATGAAACTTTGAAATTACTGCTTTAAAAAGCGATAATATTAAATATAATATTATAGAAAAAACTAAGACATTTACGAATAAGAGATTACTCTTTCGTCTCTTTCTGTCATATTGTGTTAACACTGCAAGAGACTGATTGATGCGTTTATTACATTGCATTAACAGTGCAATGAGACTTATAACGGTTATTAAAACTGATATAGAATTTATTATCGAAAACTTACTGAATGAGTACGACAGAGAATTATTTAAATCTGATTTATTGTTTAAAGACAATATCTTAAATACTACTTACATCTATTCACACATACATCCTATTATTTAAGTGAGCTGTTGGTGTATTGCGCACCTTCAGCTTTACATTTTGGAACACACGTGACCCGTGTCAGCAGTTGGTCAATATTCAAATGAAATCTGAACACTAGCTAAAACTTACAATTCTTCATTAATACCTTTAAACATAACAAATTATGATAATTTTTTAATTACAATTTTTATTTATAACGTAATTTTTTTAAACATATGAATTAATTTCGTCGTACATGAAATAATGAGCTGCTAATGTCAAACAGATATAACAATGATATCTGTTCTATGGATATTGTCTTTTTCACAGATCACATTCACACATCACAGACCTGATTTTCAAAACAGGCTTATTTTTTATGGATATCATCTAAAAAATAATAATTAAATAATGAATACCTATAAAAAAAGAAGAATTGTTGACATTTTTTAAGATTACTGATCTTGGGGGAAATAGTTTTTTTTTAATATCATATTTTATTTATATACAATTATGTGATTCATACATACATACATACCGGTTTCCTGGTAATGTTTTTCTTTACCATATATTCCAGCAAATTAATTGCAGAGGTGTATTTCGAGTTACTAACGTCTCTGTTATGAACTAAACGAATATTTGAAGCCAAAGTTACTAAACTATGTATTATATCCACAGGAAGAGATAGACCGCTGCGAGCCACCTGATGCGTTCGTCGTAATATACTCTGTAGTAGACAAGGCATCCTTCCAGAAGGCTGAGCAGGAATTGGCCAGATTACTGGATTCTGACATGTTGAGATGCAGGCCGGCTGTGCTGGTTGGAAATAAGATAGATTTAGCGAGAAGCAGAGCTGTTTCGACACAAGGTATTGACTTATTCGTTTTATTACAATCGCATTCTTTGTTTTATTTTAATGTTGTAAATAGATTATTTTTAATCCACAGTTAATATTTGCCATTAGTTCACACGAGCTAATGCTAGTGTTGCACGTATACAAAACAACAACATTTATGGACATTAATAACATTAATCTAAAAGTAGATATTTTTTCTTCTGCGCGTATTTGAATCAGCCATGAGGCTATGAGCGGATGTGTGCTGTGGTGCCAAAATACATTTTTTTTAATAAGGAAAATTTAGATTTAGTGATATAATATACACCGTATTATTATACAGCCGTGTCGGTAAAGTAATATAAATAGGAAATGTTGTCTCAATTATGGTTGCAGTTATTATTCATAGCGAATTCGAAATTTTAAACTGCCGCGGTTGACACAAAGTAGAAATTTACGTCTAATTAAGTCGACTACAATAAAAATCTAAAAGTCTATTGATATAACTTTTACAATAATTTACGCAATAAGAGTTAATAAAGCGATGTCCTATTATTGAGGCAAAGTGATTTCCCGAGAGACAGCTAGCCTCAAATTATTACAGCTATATTTTTCTTAATGATATTATTCAGAGTGAAGTGGCTTAGCGTCTTTGAGCGGAAATTTTACTGATCTTTATTATATTTACTTGTTGCTAGTGTAACAATATTTCGATGTAAGCTAACATTTAGGAACATTTCTCTGACTCGTAATGAGCTTAAATATATTAATTCTGTATTGTCTTTTATTAACATAGCTTTTGCACATTTAATGAAAATACTTTTTTTCCGGATTGAAGCTATCCAAAAGGCTCAGGCTTGACCACGCACGCTGTAAAGCACGCGAAACGTCGGAAAAAAATATGTAAAATAATTATAATACATAGCTTCAATACGGTAAAAAAGTGTTTTCTTTAAATATTAATTGTGACTAATCCTAAGACTAGCTTTTTTATTATTATTATTAATTTAGATTTAAGTTTTGTTTCTAGTGTTACATCTAATTTTTTTGTTAGACATTTATTCACTTCTTGTATTTTACCCTCAGTAGGTGTTTCTACATTTTTTCTAGGTTTGCCTGGAAGTTCAATTGTTAGCGATTGGGCTTTTTATATGTATGTTTAAGTTAAGTAAAGTTCTAAATACAAGTTTGATTGTGTTTTATTATATCGTAGAAGAGCGAGCATGGGAAGTACTCTAGACATAGATGTACGTTTTTACATACAAAAACTTTTGGGGGTGAAAAGTGCCTCAATAAACCTCACGCTTACCTTTATTGAAATATTTTTTTTTTCATAATTACTAGATAAATAATTTCATTAAATATGCACAAATCAACAAAGTTTACATTCCATTCGGTAGCAACTAACTTTGAACGAGGACGACTTGAGGCAACTGTTCCAAATAGAATTTGAGCTGAACCGTTATCGTGATTATATATGTCGGAGCAAGGCACCGGTATCAGCTGCCATTGTCGTTATAATTTAATAACATCAAAGTCAAAATAGTTCAAAACTGTTCTGTGGTTTATTTGATTTGCTAAAATGAATAGTAATAGTAATAATCTACACATTAACAGACTTTTGGATAGTCTGTAGTGATATCATAATCTTTAATATTAATCTGTTAGTGTCAGCTGCCATTGTCATTATAATTTAATAGCGTCAAAGTCAAATTAGTATAAACCCGTTAATACGAATGGTTTATTTGTCAATGTTAATAATAAATGTTAAAATTAAAAGTAATTTATGATCATTTTAAACATTGGTCCTATTTTCGTCAAAATTCAAGTCGTACTTTCGAGAGATTATTAATCGTTTGTTTGTCAACCATCCGTCCCAGAGACAGGGATTTCTGTCTCCTCCGTCCTTTGTGTCGGTAGACAATATCCCTAATGTTCATTGTCAGTTCCTACCTCCGACTTTTGGCCTTCCTTAGTCCACGCGTAATCCTACGTGTATCTTCCTACACCATTATTTAGGTGTCATGCTCGTTCCTCATTTTTGAGATTATTCTCTCCGTCATCTAGTATATAAACGACCACTGTTGGCCTATAGTGGTTTCATTTTGCGACTCTAATTCCTGAGGTCGTAGGTTCGATCGCCGACTGTGCACCAATGTACTTTCGGATTCGCTTGAATGGTGTAGAATTACATTGTGAGGAAACCGGCTTGCCTTAGGCCAAAAAAAGTCGACGGCCGCGGCGTGCGTCAGTCACAGAAGGGTGACCTACTTGCCTATTAAATTGACAAATGGTCATGACACAGATTCAGAAACAGGCCTAACAGGCCAGACCTAAAAATTGTTGTAGCGCCACTGGTTTTATTTTATTATAAATGTATTATATATTGTTTACAAGTATAGTACTGACTACTGCAACGAGAGACTTTATTTCAGATTACATAATTGTGTAAATAGAGTAACTTAAATGAGATAGAAAATATCTTAAGATTTATTTTAACTGTGGAAGAGAATTTACGTGTCAGAGTAATGTGTGTTAGTTTGAATCCTATTAGTGCCGACCAAACTCTCTTCTTACGAAATTTGATAGCTCTTATGTCTACTTCCGAATACCATCCATAAACAAAATAAACATTTTTGTTCGTGAAGTGGTTTCAAATTCGTCAGACGTCAAAGGTAGCCCTATTAAAATTATTTACTGCATTAAATTATTACATATGATATGTATTAATTTAATAACCGCATTTATTGTTATTTAATGTGCCTATTACATAGAAAACCATTGAGTTTGTACGTATGGTTGTCAGATCGATTGCGGGGGAAACAATTATTTCATCTTAAACAGAAGGCCGCCTACAAAGTGGACGTAAAACTAAATATGTATTTGCTTTAAAATGAATAAAAATAAGTAAGGTTATCTTAAATCTATGAAAATTGCGATTTATTTCAATATTTTTTTCCATTCACAGACGGTAAATGCCTCGCGTGCACATACAAAGCGAAATTCATAGAAGTGTCAGTTGGCATCAACCACAACGTTGACGAACTCCTTGTCGGCATCCTCAACCAGATCAGGCTAAAGCAGCAGCAGTTCACCTCCGATGGAGGCAGAGAGTCGTCGCCCGCGCACTGGTATAAATCGCGGGGTGTTGTACGCGCAAGTATGAAAGCGCGGCAGATGCTAACATGGATCTTCGGGAAAGAGGATTCGAAATTCAAAAATTGTGAGAACTTACATGTTCTGTGAGTAGAATCGGATGGCCCCGTTTTTGTATAAACAGTAAAACGAGGCTGTGAAGTGAATAAACATTTAAGTGTCCAGTGTAGCAATTTAAATTTTATTAGAACACCCATTCGATGTAATCCGAAAGCGAAATCGATTAACTGATATAACTTTATTTTAAATATCGAACATGAGTGTCAAATTTGAGAATCAACATTTGTTTTTTTTTCATTCAAGTTTTATTACATTACACTTAATACAAATTATATATCGATTTCTTTTATCAAAATTCCCCATTTGCTTAAGATATTTTATTTGTGAAATCTTATTGACGATGTTGATTAATATTTGTTTATCTATGGCTAATGCTGGACCTTTGACAGATAAAGGGCCAAAGTCAAAATTCTGACATACGTCAGACGATAAGTGCCAATGCTTGAGAGAATTTATTAAGCTTAAATAAATCAGTATTTTGTCCTTTATATAATAAAATTTGTATTGTGAGCAATATAACCTAGTTAGAAAATATACTCAAGAGTTTAAATTTTATATAAATCGCTAGTAATAATTCTTTTTATATAGTTCATTAAGCCCGGGTCCACTACAAAATTTCCTTCCATCTTCCTAGGCCTCTCTTTTCATAGAAGATATTTTCTTATGTACCTTATAAGTACAGATGTCCTAACATAGTATCAACAGTTTTAGTCCTAGTCCATAGATAATAAATCAGTCTTTAAAACTTTAATCGAAATCAATGTAAATTTACGTAACGATTTTTTAAGTACTTTCATGAACTAGTACCATAAAAAGTTTTAATATATAAAAAGGTATTATATGTCTATGATCAATCGTACATCGCCATCTCGTGGTTATACGCATCAATAAAGTATTCCAATATTAGGCAAAGTATTTCACGATAGCATTTAATACTTTGTACAGTTTTTGACATGTAGAGCAAGTTTCGATTCTTTATTGATACTACTTGTAGTTACAGAATGTGTAAGATCTTAATATTTACTCTACTCTGTACCACTTAGTCTTAAATAATGTAAAAAAAGTATAATTGTAAATATATACTGCAAATGCACCGAAGGATTTGATGTTGTTTGTGTATTATTGTATAATTATAAAGTAGGTTATATGATAATGGAATCAAAAGTCAGCCATAATGTTCGTTGCTCTTCTTAGTGGGATATTAAATGAATGTATTTACATTAATTAAGCCTATATTCATAAAATAAATGACGCGAAGCACAGAGCTTTAGATCAATACACTTTTTCAAAAGCTGGAACTGTAAAAAAATTAGATCCATTACTGCAGTCTACTACTCATCTGTCCCTTTCCACCAGTGTTTGACAGAAAGAGATAAAATATTTTGACTAGACTATAGACTATACAGTCGCTGTCATTATCTGTATGCTGTAACGCCGTAAAAAGAATGAGAAAATCCATAGACCTAATGGCATGACTTTTACGTAATTTATTATCAGGCGCAAAGGCGGCTATAATAATATTATATTTATAATATAATTATGTAGTGCCTTTTTCTTATCTAAATGGTGTTTTATCGTAAATAAGTTAAAATAAATTTTATATGTGTTTAGATTATTATAAGTGTATAGTATATCCAAATAATATATTAAGCGTTATTTTCATAAGAAATTTTGATTCATAATTAACTGTCTGCTATCTGTACAAATATAATAATACTTTAAATCAGTGTTTCCTAACCTTTTTTGTGCCATGTCCCTTTTGAGTCCCACCTTAGCCTTCTTAAAATACTTATGGGGGGCTTGTTTTTTAAATTAAATTGTCCACGTAAGAAACTTAAATTAAAGGAAGAAATTACTGAGAAATTGTTAATAATGGAAAACTAAAATTCAAATTCCAAAGAATGTTAATACATTTTCAAAAGCCCTCCTTAACAATAAAATTGGCACCCTGTGGGACGTTGTTCCCCCGTTGGGAATCACTGCTAAATGAACTTATCTTATACTTTGGTACTCATAGGTACAATGAACTATCAAACAGTAATATTTTATTTTTTATTCATAAAATTAATTGTCATCAAATGGCAATTGAAATTTCTGCTTACAAATAATATTTCTTTAACACATATACGTGGATTTGTTTGTTATGTACTCTACTCGACTTATCAGCAATCTTAGTCACCGATCAACTACCGCATCTAGACGACATATTAATATAAAATTTATTTTAAAAATGCTGCCATACCAGCGCCATCTATTGACACAAAACTGGTTTTTATTCCTTTGGATTTTTACGGACTAATTGTTCCCCCTTGTTATAACGTTTATATAAATAATGTAATAAATTCGAGTTTATATTCATTAAAGTTTTGTCAGCCTTATTAACTAAAGTACTTTACCAATACTTTGGAATAAATAAGACTATTTTTTATATAAAAGAGGTTATATACACGAATAACCATAACCATGTTAGCCCCAATTCACTCACTTAACTCAAGGCTTAAGTGCAGCTTAAATTTTGGATCATGTAAGAGTAATTAATAGGATTACCGTTCAAAAGCTTTGGCCGGACAGAATTGGAACTCACATTTCATAGTGGATTATGTCTATGTAACTAACTGTTCCTAACTTTGTGCTCCTCGTTACGCCTTGCTTGTCATAACGACGAGCACAAAGCTAATATACTATCTAATAGCTTACGTCTTTAGCTATTGTGTTATTTCCCATCTAGTTAGAATAGTGTTAAGCTGCTGGTTAAGCGTAGTGCCGCGATTTTTACTGGTTAATGGCGGGGCGGGATGCGGAGAAGGCTACGCTGTTGGCGTGTCCTGGCTCGGGTGATTGCTGGTGGCAGGGGGTTTTAGTGGGAATGCACAGTAACGAGGCTTAACAATAACCCTTTACCACAATAGTGGGAAAAAACATTGTATCTTCTCTTATACGCTTTCAAATCTTTCTTACACTAGCATCCGAAGATTGATTTACATAAAAATAATTTAATTCACAATATATCTGAAGTAAATATGAGGTCCCTCAAGTATAAGAGTTGTAAAATCACCAGAATAATGACTAAATAAACTGCGACTTATTTCATTGTTACTTTCTAAAACAAGTACCTATTGGATACAATACCTACGTACGTACAATTATCGTACTCGTATATATTAAAAACAGTTTAAAGATACGTGTAAGACGTGGACTAAAGATAAAGAAGTAAGTTTTGGTTGCGATGTTTTCGAGTAATGACACAATTATAGTAACAGACTCCGAACAAACTCTTGCCACTTTTGCCACCTAAGTTCATTTTTATTGTCATTGAATGACGCAACTTTTAAATATAATAAATTACACTAACTTCCATTTTTTCGATGTTTAGTTAATATATATGTAATTTTATTACACTAAATTTATACTGTATTAAGTGCTAAATGTACAGTAATACGTTTCATTAATTTTTATAATACTAAAATGTTTTAAGTAATGTAAAGTTCTAGTCTACTGTAAATAAACCGATTGACAATAAATTTGTTTACTGTATAGTTGTTTTTTTTATTTTCTCCCACTTAGAATATAGCTTTTGTCTGTAAAGTGTAATATGAATCCTTAAAGCCAATAAATTTAAAAAGAGTATGTATTAATACAATAAAAATACTCTTTGTAAGTAAATAAGTATATTTTATTTTATGTATTTATTTATTGTACGAATTTGGTACAAAAATAATATGGTGGTAGAATCAAAAGCTTGCATATTCTGCCACACATATTATGGCGTGAAAATTTGTCTTAAAAGGTAGAAAAGAAGTTACAATTTAATTATTAGTGATATCACCTAGTCAATTCCTAAATTATTTTTATCATACACATTTATTATTATACGTTATCAAATTAATATTAATTATAACGTTTCGGAAATAATCATTTACTGAGTAATAATTGTTTTTCAAAAGTATTATCTTATGTCGATTTTTAAAAACTCTAGTCGGAAGATCTTATATAGAATATTCAGAAAGCGAAATCACCTGCATCATGAGCTCACCCCACATACACACCCTCACATACATACCTTCACGTACATACCATGTACACTGTCACTGTACACAACACAGCTAAATTAGGCATTAGTTAAATGTATTGAATAATTTTTATTGATTTTTCTTTTATAAATGTTTGCACCTTTCTTCAAATATGATGTATTCCATCATTGGCTATATCTTTAGAATAATTAGTTCTATAATTAATTAACTGTAGAATTACGAAATCATTAAATAAATATGAAATCTGTGTCACCAAAAATTGAAAACACAGCATTGAAGAAATTTTTGCTACATTATATGCCGAAATTATTTTATAAAGAACTTATTTTACGCACGAACGACAATAGCTACGGTTAATAAAAGACAGATGCTACGAAACCTACCAAGCTACGGTCACAATCATGCTTGCTACGTTAGTACTACTTGCTACGTTACTACCTATTATGAGTATGTCAAAAATGTATTTGAGTTTAACATACTGAAGTCATGCTTTGATAATAAATCCCGATTTTGAATCTTCTAAGTCTAAACCTCGATCTAAAAACCTTTATAAGGGTATACAATAAATACATAATTAATAAAACCACTGATATCTCTCCATTCAGGGTAGCTTCAACAGATTTTGACAGATTTTTTTATAAATTAGGTAATGATAAATGAATGTGCTTTCATACAAGTAAGTTAAGGTCATATACTAAGGCTTATGATAGTTATATTTCTTGTCAATTCAAATCTTTTAAAACCTGCAATTAACACATTCACTCATGCTGTAAAGAAAATATAATTAGGATATTTACATGCCTTAGACCTACAGAATATGGCAGACACAAGACTTGCATGAAGTAAATAGGACGGAATGAAGTACTACTGATCATGATACTTGGCATCTAGACAACGGGGTTACTCATCATATTACTATGTGGAATTATTTATATTAAGATTTAAACAATCATACTGAATCACATATGTTAACTATTTGATCGCCAGATCGTACAGGCTCTAGGTAAGGTTCAATACAATTTATGGCTAAATGAGAGGATTATTTGTCTGGCTAATTCCAAGCATACCATTTTTGATCCCCTAACCTATTAAGAAAAATAATGATCACGAAACATATTAAGAAACACGACACTGGGAGGTTGTAGCGCCTCTTAACAAATCAATTCAAACCGTTAAAGACAAGTTTTTACAACGTATAAATTAAAGGTACTAGAAACTACAAATACGTAATTTAGTTGGGCTAGAGCCAGATTCAGCTTTAGAGAGTAATACAGGTTAATGGTTTGAAGAATAGAATTCGTCGTAGGATTACGGTAATATATAAAATGAAAATACGACGTTCTTGCAAAACTTTGCAGATAGAAGCTTATTTGTAGATTACAAACTTGAATTAATAATGTTACAAATGGGATATCCGTTGAAAAGTCAAATTGCTATTTAACTGGTATTAGTGGCAACAAGTGTAAATATCATATTTCTATTGATATTTAAAAAAGCTGGAATATTTTTCATTCCATTCCTTGAAAAACACATGCTATTTTAAAAATATCTGAAACAGTAAAATATAATTTTACAGCAAATATGATACTAGCGGTTTTAACGGACTGCAAAATAGGTTTTTTTATTTGGTTAATTTGACCACATTGATATTGATATTTGGACTAAAATTGACAATTGAAATTGACAAATGTCGAAAGCCTAAAACCCAGAGACATACTTTAGGGATTAAGATTCACTTAATCACTTATATATATTATATATAAATAATCATGAAGTTTGTGAAATATTAAATAACGTTTTGTGTGCAACGTCACAGCATAATAATTTGTTAAATGGTAATAAAATAGTGCCAAGTCAAGTCAAAAATCATTTATTCATATAGGTAACACTATGTACACTTATGAACGTCAATAAAAAAGAAATATACATTAAATGCTACTAATTTTACATTTACTGCCAGTTCTCAAATCAAGGGCGTAGAACGAAAGAGAATAACTGGTAATAAACTCTCCGCCACTCCTTTTTAATCACCAAGTTTTTTTTTTATATTACACGTTTGTAAGGAGCTCCAACCATCACACCACATGACGTCTAATGCACAGTAGATGGTGTTGATTGTACGTCCTCTCAGGGGTAAGTATCACTCGACCCTGACTGTTGGCCTCAGCCGTACGTTTGATTCTCCGTGTATCAAATCTTTCTATGATAATAAACTAGTACTTACGAAGGCCTAAATACCCAAAAAAATCGGGTACCAAAATGGATCTAAAAAAGTCACATACCCCAAACCTTGGGTAATGAAAACATTACAGTAGGAAAATGGCTTCTTTATGATTCCAATTCTCGATCAAGCTTGCACTTAATTAAATCAATTTTAACATCACCTTAATCTTACAGATGTTTTCGTATTATGTACAAAAACTAATAATGTAAATCAAGTTTATGGATGTCATTACGAACTATATTATTGACAGGAAACATTATTGAATAAGTTGACACGCGTACGAAAAGTGTTTTGTTATGACATTAATAGAAAATGTATTTCTGATACAAATGATAATACAAGGAAGCCAAATTGTCTTCGCTTGAAGGAAATACAATGTATCTTCCTTGACGCGCGCAAACAAAACGTGTTAGGGTTAGCCCCACACTAACTTAATAAAGGGGCTTTTTTTGAGCTCCACCGTTCAGGCTGCTTTAATTTGGTCGTAACACGATGTTCATATAGCCTAAAGCTTGTATAATATCAGAAAATAGACTTTTAAATACAAAACTAATAAGTGTCAAACACTTTGCTCTATTGTTTTAACGACTTGGGTTACACTATCGTTATTTTATACAACAACCTAACTTTTTTGAAATATTAATAACATACGTTCATCATGGATAACGTACACTTCTAATGATGAAAGAATTATTCAAATCAGTCCAGTAGTTTTTGAGATTATTTAATGCAAACAAACAATGAAATTTCCCTTAATAATATTAATGTAGAAAATGTTTAAAAAATAAATAATTCCTCCCTTAATCCAACTAAAATGTTACTGAAATTTATTAGTTCGTAAGCAAACATACAGCCTCAAAATAAAATCGGTTGAAAATAAGGGATCGATGTGAAAGAAAGCATTATGAAATTATTACTTGTACTTATATTTATCTCTATGTTAAATATTGTATATACGCGTTAGCAAATAAAAATAACAAGAAAACAAAAAATCTTTACTATACAGGATATTTAGATAAAGTAAAGTGCATTAGCCCCCACTCTAGGATTCCCTGTGTTGTGGGCAGCCAGTTTACAGCTCGTCTCGTCCTTTTGACATGTAAACGGATTTTAGTTAATGACTTCTACATAACACATTTATATTTAAACTATTTTTGTACAATAAGAATATTTTCTGTATCAGGTTAATTGTTGAGATTTCTAGTAAATGTATGTAATGTGATTTTTGAAATGTTAGTGATAATTTTGTTTTTAAGGAAGCGGTTAAAGACGGCCTCGGAAGAAGAAAAAGGGAACTGCATCCATTGATATCATTAAAATACAAAATACGTAGACGAAATTACATGTCAATTATAACCTTAATAAAATGTATACTTAGTGTGAATACACCCTAGTCCCATCACTTCGTGTTTAGATACTATTGTCCAAGTGTCGCCTACATCGTTCACAGAAACTGAATTTATAACTTGTATTAAAATGAATGCGTTCAGGCCCATTGGTTTTCATGACTATTTATCGGTGCTATATTGACAACTGTGGATATATCTTGCAAGTAAATAAAATATAGATTTGACAGGACAAGTCTATAAATATGTATATTAATTATACCCTGCATATTGCATATATTGGAAGGGGTTTTATTAAATAAAAAAATATCACGTGTTTTGTAGTAATCTTAAATTTTAACGCTCTAAATCTGTTTCATTTCCAATTAATAGACAAGTAGGTGATCAGCCTCCTGTTCATAATAGGTGATCAGCCAGGCAAGCCGGTCTCTTTAACTGTTCGAGCGAATGTTAAATGCACATAGAAAGAAAGTTCATAAGTGTAAAGCCGGGGATCGAACTTATGATTTCAGGTATGAGAGTCTCACGCTGAAGGCACTAGGTTAAACTGTTTGACAATCTGAAAACAAACTGATTAATTTCCTGTTGAATATTCTGTTTTCACATATATAGTATGTCTTAAAAAAATCTCTCATATTTATTCAGCTAAGAACATTCCAACATCTTTCTCCGGCAAGATACTCATGGGTTAATAAATGATTTTACTAAGTATTTAGTCTGACCTACTATATCTCTAAATGTCGAATATTAAAAACTCGACAATGTCAATATCTAATCATAAACCAAACATCTATTTTGACATATTTTACTTGAAATATTATTTTACAGACAATTACTTCATTACATTATGATGTACGAGCTCTGATGCAAAATAGTTCGTCTAGTATGGAAAGTAGTGCAAAACAAATATTGGTAAAATAATTAGGAACGTTAAATAAAAAGTAAACCATAATTTGATGAACATTTTAAAGTTTATTTTAACATAACTGAAATTCCCTAATGACTTTACATAACATAAAAAAAAACTAAAAAACATAACGCAAAACGGTATTCGTCTACGCTCGTCACTCACGCAAAATAGTTCGTGTACCACTTAGTTGTGGCGCCTTTGCCTTCAATGACAGCTTTAAGGAGAGGCACACAACGCAGCAACCTTCTCAGGCGTAATTCACTCACAGAGAGCCAAGAGTTTAGCCTTTAAATCCCTCTTCAATCTTGGATTATAACATTATTCAAATTTAAAAGTATTATCAACGTTTTTGCATTTATCGAAAACAAACGAAAAGCCATTAAAACTGTATCTGAAAGTAAAATGTTAATAACTTACGATCCCTCTTAATATACATTCAAATCTTTCAAAGCATTGAGAATTTCCGTGAATTTGCTCTTAAATCATTTTTACGGTTTCTCTATTCCTTTTATGAATTAATGGAACCCTCGCTTTCACCTTTTAGAATCGTCTAATACGTTTACTAAGTTAAAGAAATACTAGATATAAAAGACGCGGTCCTCACTGACTGAATATGCATAATTCGGACCCATATAATTAACAATTATTCGTTCCAACTCATACATGCAGTATTAAAAACAAAAGCTCCATTGCAACTTGGCTTAAAACCGCAAACAATATTGCGGCAGGAATAAAGAAGCAATTCTGAACTAAAGGGATAAACGTTTTCTTAAAACATTATAGCATAAGATGCATAAAACATTAGATAAAAGTGTGACTACAATTTGGATTTGAAAATTTAAGCCTGTTAAATCCCTTGATCTCTTGTTTAAATTTGCTTACTCGCGATTTCAAAATTGGAACGGAAAAGGATATGGCAATTGGCAGTGAGCAAGATGGCGGTCGCAGCCATTTTATAATGAGCTTGAATATGTCGCTTCGCTTTGCCAAAACCGACTTTATTATGGCTACTTTTTCATTATTGACATGTTAATGTGTAGCCTAGTTTTCGATTTATTTGCATAATATTTTAACAAATATAGAGCCTATATCGCATTTTAAAGGAATTAAGCAGAATAAGGAACTTATAATTTAATGTATTCAAAAATATTTATTGTAACATTTATACATTTCTATTATATAAAGAAACACCTCGACAATCATAAGTCGATCTCTTTCATGTTGTGACAAAAATAATGCCACTGTTTTATTTAAAATCAGTTTGTAATGAAAGTGAGAAAAATATTTTTGAATACTTCATAAATAATATAATTTAATTACGAGAAAATTTATTATACCCTCGTTGGGTTCAGTTAATATTTATTTAAACAAATTAACTTTTAATTAACACGCTATATCAATAAAAATACCTACTGCATAATCTCTGATTTCTCCATTTATTCTCCTTTAATGACAGGGCTGCCTCTATACAAATATCATGTTATTTCTTATATTGTATCTTATTTGTTTTGTATTATTAAATTCTTAATATTGCTACACAAAACATGTAACTAGGAAGTCACAGGCTTCCGAAATATAGTCTAAATACCATCAGGAGTCTGGAATACGTATTCGTTACCTGTAAATATATAAAGCGGCAATCAATAGAGTTATATATTAAATACTTAGTTCTAGTACGTTTAGATATAGTTTTTGAAAATGTTCGTAATGAAGTACGTGGGTAGCACTGAAAATGTTTAGAACTGGCCCGTTAGAAATATTGAAAACTTTTTTTGAATTTCAATTTTAGAACTCTGTTGTAACTAATGTAGGATATTACCTATCGCGAGAAAGTTTTCGGAGAATGATTTATTATGACTTTTTTGGGCTTGTGTGTGGCTTCAATAACAAAGCTATGATACTGCTGCGATTAGCATTTCTAAATGAAGCCCCATCTTTTGCCACTATTTACAATTGGTTTAACGAGTTTAAGCGTGGACGCAGCAATCTCAATGATGATCCGCATGAGAGACGTCCTTTACCAGCGACTAGTAAAGATTATTGCTGTGCGACGCGTGAGCGAGGAAGAAGAGAGTCACTGAATGGTCACTATTTAGCAGATACTGGCAAGCCTAGCCATTGGTATGAGTCAAGTTCAAAAAATATTACACGAATATTTTGGCACCATGAAGCTTTGTACCAGATGGATTCCCCATACCCGATGACCAGAAACCTTCGCAGGGACTTGTATCGCCTCTTTGTTCAACTGCGGTGATTCAAATGCTGAATTTGACATCGTCACAGGTGATGAAAGCTGAAAGCATCAAAGCCGAAACCAAAAGACAATCAGCTCAGTGGGAGTTTACTTTCGAGGATCGGCCAACTAAGGTAAAAAAGGTAGTCAAGGAAAAAAGATGATTACCTCATTCTTTGGTCGGAAAGGTCATTACGCGACAGTTGTGCTAGAAGATGTAAGGATAGTTACTGCGGATTGGTATGTCAATCGCTGTTTGCCTATTGTCTTGGAAAAAAATTGAGCAGGAACCTCCTTCACAACAATGCTTGGATAATACATTTATTATAACTTTTCTTCAGGCCTACCACTTTGTTTACACTCTTGTATTCTGGTACAGCACTCTAACTTGTTATGCTTTTAAATAGAAGTCATGTGAATTTGAAATGAAAAAACAGTACTTTACGGTAGACGGTGGGCCGTGACGTTTCTATTCATTTTAGAATATTCCATGAAATTCAATTCATCGGAAGCAACAGATATTTGAGAGGTTGAGAGGGGAACCTACTCTAAAGAATGAAAAAAACTAAATAAAACGAGATTCTTCATCGAAAGTCAAGGCAGAATACGGAATCCACCCGTATCACTTCGACGTCTTTCGTTACACAACTAAGCGTTTTTAAGGCAGTTTTACTATCTGGAACCAGCTACCCACTAAAGTATTTTCCAATCAATTTGACATAGGTTCCTTCAACAAATGAGTGTGCCAATTCTTAAACCGGCAACGCACTCGGGAGCCCTTTGGTGTTGTCCATCTAATCACTTAACATTAGGTGAACCGGTTATATAGAAATAATAAAAATAAAACTCGAGACGAAAGTCAAAGTTTAGCAGCCCTATGGTATTCACAGAGCAAGGGTTTCGACCGAATTCAGGAATCAATTAGCGACGGGCTTCACATTTGTTTGTCGCGTATCGCTGGCAATTTCCATCAGAGACCATTATTGTTTGCTAAAACCGTCAACCAATATATACAGTCAACTAGAAATACGAATTTATTGTCTCGGGAATTTGTTTTTTATTGCTGATTTTTTAATTTACAAAATTTCGCTTATAAAGGAATAAAGCAAGCAAGATCATGGCCTGGATGTTGGCCTAATGGTGAAGCCAAGGCTCGAACCCCGGCAGCAATGGAACTTCTATGTGGTTATTGAACAGTCGCTCGTGCGGTAAAGAATATCGTGAGTAAAGCGGCAAGCCATAGACCCAAAATGTCGATGGCGAGTGTCAGGCACACACACACTTGTCTATTAGAAAATCAAATGATTACGAAACAAATACAGGGCGAGACCAAGAGTTGTAGTTCAGTGGAATATGACTGACTATGTAAAAAACGTAGAAGGAAAAAACATTTTCCAGTATTTTTTTAAACAAATAACCTGCTACATTTAACCCCTTTTATTGATGTTACGTACATACATATATGTATAGCCTTAATAAGTTAATTATTGAAATCTGTTTGACGTCCTGGTGAACAGAAAAACTGTGTCCAGTTTGTATTTCCACCACACTGATATAAATTCTTTATTTCTGTTATATCTTAAAATTGTATATTTGTTTTAGGCCAACATCCCAGTTTAACTGGAAGATACTGGGTTTGAACCTTAGAGAGCAATGTTTATTTAGTTAACACATCGTTGCTAAAATCAGTACAAAGTAAATAAAATGGATGGCGATCTTCAGACGAGCTTATAATGAGAAATAAAATTAAATACGGTTTGCGTGGAACGCAATTGTATTTGTAACATACCAACTATTATGTTAAAAAAGCATTAAGCTTTAAAAAATTGAGTTAAATAGCCAAATCTCTCTGAAAAATTATTACGAAACATATTAATATTGCGAGTTTTTGGAAACAAACACTGACCTCACCACATCAAACACAACCTAAACCTATATATAAACAACCCAACCAGGTCCTATACCTGTTAGTCTGTCAACCAGTCTTATGCTGATACAGAAAATATTCTTATTGCCCAAAATAGTTTAAATATAAATGTGTTATGTAGAAATCACAAATGTGAATACAGAATACATGTTAAAAGTAAGAGACTGGCTGCCCACAACTCAGAGAATCCTAGCCCCTAGTGCACTTTACTTTACCTGAATATCCTGTATATAGTGCATAATAAAGTTTTTTCTTTCTTTCATATAATAAAACCAATTCCAACGGTACTGCGAAACATAAAATACCAATTAGTTAACATTTAAATAAAGATATTCTTCATTAACCACTACTTTGTTTCAGCTTCACAAGCGACACTTCACCGTGCCCACAACATATTCCCACTTCGATCTTTTGTGTGCTAAACAACTCAAAAACCACCCTAAGTAATAGCAAAAGAGTTCTGTTTTCAATAAAAGTGTAGCCCCGATAAATCTCTCGTCAGTTAAAACTGAAAAGGCTTACAGCATAGGAAGTTAAACTTTAACACAAAGGCACATGGAATACTTTCGTTTGAAGAAGATTACGTCGAGAATATGTAAGGAAATTGCCCTTAAATTGGCGGTCGTCAGTACATACAAGTTCTAATGAGAAATTCTAAAAATGTTTAAGAACAATAATTAGATATTAGAAATCTGATAATTAATAAATATCTTGTTTATTTAGTTGTTATATTTCAGTTATTAAAAATTATATTCAACAAGTTTTTCGTTTTAAATGTAGTTTTCCCGTGCACTGATGTATCACGTAACCAATTCGACTGAGGGTCCTTCAAGAAAAGAGCGTACCAATTCCTAAATGTCGGCAATGCACTTGCGAGTTCTCTGGCAATGTGAGTATATGGGCGGCGGTCTCACTTTCCTGCACTGCCCGTTTAATAATAAATATATTAAAAATAATAATAAATGCCCTGCCATATAATCAATATATATAAAAAAATATGAATAACATTGATTTTTAGAATTATTAAGGTTTTCTCCTTAGGTATTCTACATTAAGAATCCCGACTGATTGCTGCTACCTTCATTAATCTCCGATGTAGGCCTTTAACATAAAACGGTCCTTTCTACAATCCGCCAAAATCGCGGGTCCAGTAAGCTTACCACGTAAGATCAATAATAATTGATTCAATCAGTTAACAAATAGTTGGAATGTCTTTCTAACAGAGATCCTAAGTGATGCGTTCTAACGACAAAACCAATTTTCGTAGTAGTTTTCTTAATATCAGCTTACCATTTAAGTTACGACTTCAGTAATAGACTCAAAAATCAAACAGCAATCTGATTTCATCATCCCCTTTCAAACGAATCTTGACAAATACTTAAATGATCCTAATCCTTGGGATTGATTTGCTCCAGGTCAAACAATTTGTATGACTCAAAACTTAGCGATTAAAAAGAGTGGCGGAAAGTTTCTTGCTAGTTCTTCTTTCCCGCTCTACGCTCTTGACTTGCGAACTGGTAGTAAATGTAAATTTACAATTAATTTAACTTAATGTACTTGTTTACCTATATGAATAAAGTTTTTTTTTAGTTTTGACTTTGAGACAACACTCATCTATAGACTGGAGTTGCCCCTTCGTTGTTGACATCCCCAGATCCCCAGGTGTCGCACAGCACGATAAGGTTCGTTTCTTATAAACAGCAAAGGCGAGGAACTCACTGCAGCCGTACCTAGACAGTATAATAGGCATCTCCTGGACGGGCGTGCCAATAGGCCACATCTCACTTAAAATCAGTTGGGATTGCTTTTTTTATGTAATAGGAGGCAAACGGGCAGGAGGCTCACCTGATAATAAGTGATACCATCGCCCATGGATACTCACATTGACAGAGGGCTCGTAAGTGCGTTGCCGGCCTTTTAAGAATTGGTACGCTCCTTTGTTGAAGGTTCCAAGTTGAATTGGTACGGAAATACTTTAGTGGGCAGCTGGTTCCACATAGTGGTGGTGCGTGGCAAAAACTGCCTTAGAAAACGCTCAGTTGTGGAACGATGGACGTCGAGGTGATACGGATGGTTGGGTACGGTATTTTGTTTTGACGTCCGTTAACTCGTCCGTTGACGTCAAACTCATGGCTGGAGGTATTAATCTGAACAGCTCCTCTAAACACTCTCCATGGTAAATGCGATAGAAGATGAACAAAGGCTTTTTTTTAATATGGTCAAACTTCTTTCCAGTTCTGTACAAAAAAACCATCTGCTTTCAAGAAAGAACCTAGAATTTAGGAAGTAATCTTCACAATATAGTGCTGATGTCGCAAACTAGGTTGAAATTGCGTAGTTCTCCGGAATCTCTTTTGAATTTACGTAGTTAACTTGCTGCTCGGTTATTATATACATGGATCGTTACTCCTCATTAGTGAAATATTTTACGCTTCGGTAACTCACGCGTATTTTGTTTCTGAAGTTACGTGTCTCGATCAAGAAAGTTGCTATTCTATTTCGTACATATATATTTGTGAACACATTGTATTAAGATTCTTTTGTCGTCTGTCGGTTTAATAATTTAATTATTGTAATATATATTCAGTACTCACCCATGACAGAGACCTGAAAAGGTTCCTGCGGAAGGGTTCTTGCAAAGTATTTAGGAAATAGATATAACTTAGTACATATAAAAATGTAGAGTAATTTATTTTCTAAAAAAAGTATTATAATAGGATTAAGTTTACTTTAAGCAGTGTTGGCCTAGTGGCTTCTGCGAACGATTCTCATCCCTGAGGTCGTAGGTTCGATCTTTGGCTGTGCAGCAATGGATTTTCTATGTGCGCATTTAACATTCGCTTGACCGGTGAAGGAAAAAATCGTGAGGAAACCGGCTTGCCTTAGACCCAAAAAGTCGACGGCGTGCGTCAGGCACGGAAGGGTTATCACCTACTTGCCTATTCGAATAACAAATGATCATGAAACAGATACAGAAATCTATAGAACAGACTTAAATAGGTCGAAGCGCCATTCATTTTTTTTTTACTTTTTTGCAAGAACTAAAAAAAGGCTTTTTTTATATATATTACAATAATAAAAATATATATTCAACACAATATTGTCTGGTAACGTATATTTCCGTAAACTAAGTTTTATTAAAATGTAAAATTTATTTTTTTGAATTTGAATTATCTTCGATAAAACACCACGTATTTGGCCTCGTCGCGTCGTTATTTTAGCCTTTCTATGTTCGCAACAACGCGTTTAACGCTTTTTTGTTCAGTAAAAATTTAAGTAAACCTAGCGTAAAAATGAATTACACTATAAAACTACACTGTATTGTATAAACTTATATAAAAAATACTAAATACATTCATAAAAACATTTTATTTTCAATTGACTTGGGTAAAAAACCTACATTAGCATATACTGAGCAATCACTTAATGTGATTTACATTTGTTTAAACTAGCCGGCCAGATCCAGGAAGAGAAGATAATAAACATTCTAGAAAGTTACACACCCCTACTGAGAATCTCTCTTGAAAAATTAGAAGCCGAAGAAAATGTACCATATCGTATCAGTCACTTCGAACTCCAGATGAGTTGGACGTCTAACTTCACAATTTGGGTGTTTCATAATGGCTTTCAGATTCACAAAGGTATACCTTGCAGACGCAGGCGATCAGAGTAAAGCTGGATTCATGATTAAATTCCTCTCAACAGAGACCACGAAAGGACATTTCAAATGTAAAATTAGGGCTTGGTGCAAATCAAAGGCTTATTTTAGTTACTTTAATTGTCTTGAAGGCAAATCCTTACTTGCAATAAACAATTATAGTACTCAAATTTTTGTCTATTAAAAGGTTATATTAAAGAGTCACTATTGTAAGGAAGAAGTTGAATACGACGTTGTAATAATGGGCCAATGCCAATGTATTCACTATAGCTAGATGTGGATATTTAAAGTTGCTCCCCTCACAGTTTAACTCGATTTTAGTTTAGCTTTTATAGCTTATTTTTTATTATCTCTTTGCGTTGGTTGTGTTGGTCACATTAAAATTGTATTTGATTATTCTTGTATCAATGTGCCGAGCGTTGGTAAACGTAGTTTTTTCTAAGAAAGCTTATTTATTTCAAAGCTGTTGTTAGAAATCTTAAGTTATTAAGATTCTTTATCATTGAAAAGGAACGTGCCTTTGCAAAGTGAAATTTATAATGGCTTGTAGTAAGGTTACTTCATATAATTAGATTATCACCAATAAAAGTGCACAGGAGATAATTAAAGATTTAAGGTGGCGTCTGGTAGTTAGTACCCCTGATCCCAGAGATGGTGCTTTCTTCTCTCAACGAATAAGTATCGCAACAACTCGGACAAACTATTTAAATTTGTTTTAATTTTCTATTTATTAATCTTTAATTATAAATAATTATATATTCTGATTATTATACTATGAAGATTAAAAATGTAAATACTAAACAACTACATTTATTAACAAATAAAATAATTTAAACAGCAGTATTATTTCAACTTACGACTACCATCCGTTCTATGACTATGTGCTTATTTAACATTTTGTCGTTCGGTAAAGGCAACAGGCGTGACTTAGATCCAAAATTTCAATAGTGTTGGTTAGTCATAGAAAGCTAAACTATTACCTTTAAAGAAAAATAAATGATCACGACACACATACAGAAATCTGAAGACCAGACCTAAAAGGTTGTAACACCACTGTTTATTTTATTACTAGCTAATATGCAAAATCAAATAGGAAACGTCACTATAGATTTACTGTACCAGTTGAGTCTGTAACAGATAAATAAAACAATAACACAGATAACTTAAATCCATGTATAAAGTATAGAAAATCGTTGCAGCTGTCAATAACTGGCGTTGTATTGACTTTAACACTGTTGTAATATTTGTGCTGATTTGTTTTATTTTAATCTCGAACTAAACAAAGGTTATGCCTTGGACCATTGCGAAATTAAAAGACAGAACACAAGCACTTAAAGCCCTTCCTTTAGTGCAGTTCGTACCTTTGTATTACAAAGTGGTCATGAAACGAGTTATTTACTGAATTAGTTCAATGAACTTTTGACAGACTAATTCATTACTATGATAGCAAATTGTCTACCAGACAATGAAAGTTTTTCAGCATTTTTTAAGGGAGTAAGCAACATTGATTGAACAGAGATAAACCATGCAAGGAACAATTAAAGTAGATTCTTTCAAAAATAACACAATTGTTATACATGGATTATTAATTTTACATCACATAATTTAGCCTAGGAAGCAAAATACATAATTATTTTATAAAAACTAAATGTATTTTTTGTAAAACCTACATACCTTTTTAAATCGGTATTGACGCCAACGGGTAACATACAAATAAAAATAAGTAATAAAGTTTTTATATTCTCCTATTTTGGTTTTTCAATAGTATTGTAAGGCCCGCATAAGTATATAAACATATACAAACGCTGGTATATACAAAACTAGGGCGAATCCTTTAGTAGCTAAGTTGCCTTTGATTCAGGGTTCAAAAGATTACTGCAAGTACCCTTAAGAGCGCCTGACCGGTTCAGAAGGGTTCAAACAAGATCGATTGCCTCTCGACATTTAGGTCGAATGAAGACCACTGCAGCTGACAGTAATAAAAGTGAGATTTATGAGCGTCACTTAAATAAACGCCACCTAGCGGATTGAAAGAGTACTGTCTTTGAAAGATACACAAGTAAGAAGATTTAAAAAAATATAAAAATTATCGGATGACGTAAACTTAAAAAAACATACAACAATACGTTATTTGCAAGTGCTATATTTGCAGTGCACCTTTTAAAATTATATTCAGTTACGCACTAGAAAATCGAAAATTATTGTTTCCTAAAGACGCTTAATAATTACCACAGCCCCTGAAAATTTATTTATTTTATATAAATTCATAACATATTTTAAATCTTTTATATAGTTTTAAAATATTTATAGGTACGAAAAACCTAATAGAAACTTACAAAACAATTATTTCGTTCGTAATGTAATAAAAATCTTGCTCCAATTTACGAAGAAAAACGATCTAAATAAGAAAGTATGAAACCAATTGAAAGCAGAACTTTCTCGTTAAGGCTAAAATTAAATTAATTAGGACTCTCGGAAACCGTTCCGCTCCTACTCTACTCCTACCGAGGAGTTGGCCTCAAAACGGAATGTCACAGAAAATTGCATTCAGAAATTTATTCTGCACAAAATTTACACGAACTTCACGTGAAACTCGAAACAACTTGCACGTAGGATTATTTTTCAAAGGGCTTTTGAAATATTTGTTTTACATTTTTTTATAAACGTTTCGATCGGAAATTGAAGTGAATGCTGTATAAAAAGTTATTTTATGTTAACATTCAATTTACTATTTAAATAAAAATTGAAGGTATCTTTCTATAAATTATACTCTTTATTCTCATAACATACTATGTATACCATAAATTCAGACATTCGTACATAGCCTCTTTAGCTCAGTGGTAGAGCACTGGTCTCGTAAACCAGGGGTCGTGAGTTCAAACCTCACAGGAGGCACATGCCGAAGTGCGTTTTATTAATTTTCGCTTTACTTACAATGGCTTTTTAATGTCACTCAAATATTTTTCTATCAAAATATGGGAAGGCAATAACATAAACATTTTGATAGTATAATTATGAAATTTAGGAAGGCTTTTAACGGGAAATTACAAAGGCATCGTTGTAATAGGTCGCTAACTGGATTATAAACCGCGGGGCCACTTATTATCTTTCAGATAAATTTGCTGTAAAATTTTATTGGGTACTAATGAACCCATAGTAAAAACACGCACAGATTATTTCCTTTTATAGTAGTTAAGAACGGGATTATCGCTTTTGATATTCTTTTAAACTAATAAATACAGAGTCACAAACTAAAAAATCACAAAATATTACTGTGTGTATAGGACATACAATTAAGTAACCATTTAATTGTAAAACGTAAAACAGATGCACTAATATATCTAGATTCTAGACCATGCTTTGTAACTAAATGTATTGGAATTAAATGGGTCAAAAATATAACTCTAAAAATAACTTCTTCACGTGAAAAAAACCCTGGCCATTTAGATCTGAGGCTCAATTTCTTCATCTCTTTTTTATCATTATCTATCTTACAAGGCAGGTAGGTTATGGCTTTATCTGCCTGACACACGCCATCGATTTTTGGTCTAAGGAATCACGGTAAAAAAACAGACTATGTCTATCCTGTGCCCCGAAACTACATACATATGTACTTATCACACGGTACTAGGAGATAAACCGAGGATTTACTAGACTACAGATATCAGCTACCTTTTTGTTTTACCCAAAATTCGTCAAATTGTTTACCATGTTTGAACTAATATAGAAACACTTATCAAACCAAAAAACCTTAGTGTCTATATTGTTTACAAAATGTTTGTGTTTATTATGATTTCTATTCTTTGTGTTACAATCTTTAAAAATATGTTCATTTCTACCATGATTTGCCTCACACCTATGTTTAATGTCATTAATTAGAAAAATGAAGTAAATATCTTATGTCTGAACAGAATTGAAATATGATAATAGCAGATATTGAAAAATTTTATAACACCCTCTATGATGGTTTATTAAAACCATATATTTAGGCTTTATAGTTTCACATAGAATCTTTAAACACTTTCAATATCCACAACTATTTCCATATAAGATTCATTAACCAAAGCATAAACTTTTAGGCCAATACTATGTTAATTCTAGACAGCTTTTTGCTCAGATTAATAATGGAAAAAAATAAAATAGGTATAACTAAACAAATTTATTTTCTACTTAATTTACTATACATCTATGACCATTTAACTATTTTCCCTTTAGATTCTTCCCTTTTCTCTTTAATCTATCTTTAATAATCGCATCTCTTTCATCTGCCTCTTTTCTATTGTCATCCTGATACTTTTGTTTTGCAAAATCTAATTCTGCTGACAGTTCAACAATTTTTGCAGCATATTCTTGTTGTCTTAACATCCTAAGTTTTTGCTTTTGCTGAAATATAAAAGAGAATTATAGAAAAAGATAACATTGAAACAATAACAATAAAATCTTAATTGAATTTTAACAAACCATATTTCTTTTAGAAAAAAATGATGTGTATACTGATTTTACCATGACACCATCACATACAGTATACTACTTTGTATAAAAGTTACAAAAATAAAAGACTATGCTTATATACTCTGACCAGACTACTACCAATATAAATATTTATTTGGCACAATATGATAAACTTAGTAAGTGGATATGACATGTAAAATATGCCAAGAAACAATATATAAAAATGACATACAAGCAAAGGTGTAGGTCTGCCATCTAAAAATGTGTAGTCAGGGCCATCAGTAAGGATTCCTTCAGCATTGCGATTTGCTGATAGCCCCTTTGAAAGCCGCCATTGTTTTGATTTCAGTGTAGACGAACAACTCAAAGATCGGCAAAGCACTGGAATAAATTTTATTAAATGTAGTAGCATAGGTATACCTCATGAATACAAAACTATTTTAGACTTTCACATTTGTTTCAAAACAAATATGTTAAATCTCTCGTACAAGAGCAGTAAGAGTAAGATTATATACAAAATAAAAAGGACATTATTTAAGCTAATTAAATAGTTTAATTCAAAAGAAATTATTGTTCATAGGTATAAATAACTTACCATTATTTTGTACAAGTGCCTTTCGGAAAAGACACAAAGCCGCTGCCATATTATTGAGTTAAATAATATTTGTCAAAAAGATATTTTTGATCTAAATAACAATAAGGTACTTTAAAAAAAGCTAAGAAACGTTTAAAGTTTTTATTTCCAAATTCCAATTCCAACGAGTGCCGACTGCTGAATATCAATTAGTCAATGTCAAATATCAACTGTCAAATCCCGAAAATAATAAAGTACCAAAATTAACTAGAATCAAATACAGAACTCGTTCTACAGTTCTTTTAAAAGTCGCCCTGGTAGACTATGTGCAGAGGTAGGTGCAGCAGAGCAGACGTGAGATTATAAGGGTAGCAGTAGCCGCATTCTAAATTTCGTTTGTTGTCATGTTGAGAACACTGTCACGTCATTATAGTTCAGTAATATGAATAAGCCATAATTTATGTTCATAGATTACAATTACGCACCATCTTTTTCTTGTCCCTACCAGGGTTGATTCGAAGAGATCCAAAGCCATTAATTACAAAAAAATGTGCACGTGTACTAGTGTACACACATAAGAAGTGAGACATCTTTATGACCTTATTTTTCTAAAAATGTACAGAAATTCTTTAATTAAAGTTAAATTAGATAAAGTTTAACAAAAGGCTTTAACAATGATAGTAATAATTCTATTACAATTAATGTAATTCTGTAATAATCTTTGTAGTAATAAGGTACAATTAAATAATTGTACTATTTGTATTAATGTCTATGATAATCATGGGAGTAAATAAAACTAATTAAATATTATTTATTACTTTAATATTTTTCTTCAAATATTCATTTAGTTGCTGAATTATATTTTTATTTAGGCTTGGCTTCAAATTAGCTCATACTCTAGTTTAATCTACTTAATGTCATTAAAGACGGCAAGACATAAAACTGAAAGGCCCCAGATCTCCTATAAAGGCTTAGCGCCATAATTGCTTCTTCTTCTTTAAATCTTCTACCAAATAAAAATAGAATATCAATTGTCAACAAAAGCGGTGAAATGTTAACAAACAAAGTAAGGGAAGGCCATACAGACATGCATTGCCTGTTTTTTTTACTAAAAAAAATCTAATCTCTGACACCTTGCAAATAAGTTAATCAAAAAACTTAAACAAATATAGAATAACGGATTTTTTATATAAATCCAATAGCATGTATTATTACATTACTGATAAGAAAGCTATCTTGATTTAATAGAATATTTATATGATTATTAATAATAATTTAAATATTGTTTAATAAAAACAACTACACTTTCATATCACATAATAACAATATTGGTACCTAATCTCGCTGTCATGTTATGTCTTAAAATTTAAAATACACTACGACAAACGTTCTGAAACTTGGAAACATAATAAACATCCAATGACGTGTAAAGATGTGAAAGATTGGAGACTATATAATCAATAATGCATAAAATGTAAGTGTAGCTTCTTATTATATATACACGTATTCTTCAAGTTCTTGGCCCATGAAATAGGAAATTTTTGAAACGGTAACAAAACACAAACATTTAAGGTTAGCCAAGCACACGGAAAGTAAATTACTGAAAGACACCATTTAATTGGTGATTGGCCATTACAGTTAAAACCACAAAATACATTGCTAAAACTTAGAAATTATTTATTTTACTTGTATCAGTGCCATCTACTGCAAACGGTGGTAAAAAACGCTTATAAAATTACACGTCATGTATGAAGTGTTAATATACTGCTGAGTGCTCTACAGTCTACTTGATCTGTATTCTGTGGCAGTAGCAAGTAGCAGTGTTCGGTGTTTTCTGAAGACTGAAAGTGCAGTTAATATATAATAAGTATTTTGGTGATTTGAACAAATTTTCAATTGTGTTTGTGGTTTTATCGACCAGTGTGATTTTGTTAGTGTTACAGAGGTATGTAGATATAATACATTTTCAAACATAATGTATGCAGAAGCAACACTTAACATCAACAAATTGTCAAGGACAATTCTAGTATTTTTTGTAATACCGTTTGTTGGTTTCATAACATTTTTTTTAAAATCATCAGGTAATGTGTAATATAGCCTTACATGTTTAATAATTTTTCTATGTTTCAAATTAGCAGCATTAGCATTTGTGTTGCATCACTTTTTATTCGTCATCAGTATCATTAGCGTAATGTCATAAAGATTAGTCAATATTCATAGCAAATTTTGCATGTATTTATTGAGTTATTCTGTTATTTTTTATTTAATGTTCGTTTATCGCTATAAGCAAGTACCTTTCGAATTTCACTATCAATTTGCTTTCATCACAGCCTAAACACAATTTGGCGAAAGAGATGAATATGTGATCTGGTGTTAAACTGATTTGCCCCTCGCAAATCAGTTTTCGTGATTAAAGGGGCTAGTCTATAAGAATAACTAATTTAACAATGATTTTTACCAACTACTTTAAACAGCTCAACTTTTTTATTTATACCATCCTGTAATGTTTGTATTTGTAACTTTATTATAAAATATGTAGGTAATCACCACTTTTTATGATTCATGAAGGTGTGTCTATAAGTTTACAGTATGCATTGCTCCTAAGTTTATTAAACTAATGGATAAGTTAAAATGGACTTTCATTAAACATAAATCCTTTTGTAATTCCAGCTATTTCTTCATAAGTTCTACAAAATTTTGTCAAAATAGCAACCAAAAAGATAAACTCGTCTGAGCAACCCAACTACAACACAATGTGTATGTATCATTTATTTCTTAACTAATATATTATTTCTTTTCCTGCAGCTATTTCTGTGGACAATGTTCCAGAATCCAGGAGTATATCCAGGAGGTTTTTATTATTTTCATATTTTATGTGTTGCAACAGTGGTTCCTAGTAGCTATTTCAACCAAGTATAATTAGCAACATACAACCAATAATTGCTGTTAACAACATTCTTCATTTACCATTAAATATAAATCAAACTAGCTCTGGGATCATACATTTTAATACAATTTCCAAATTTTACCCTTAATTGTTTAAACTAAAAACAGTAAATTTCTTGGAAACACTGTTGTATAAATGTCATTTTATGGCTTAATGTACACCTACACATATGTATGCATTTGACTTATTTTATGTCCTAAAATGCACCCAAATGACACTCAACACAGTAAATTTCCTATGTGCTGTATATAATTAGGCTATAAATAACATAGTATAGAATTTAATTTACTATGCTATATTTCATATCACAATCTAAGCAATTGATAGAAATGCTTTTGCATAATTAATAAAATAATAAATTAAATATATATTATATAATGAGTTAATAGCACATAGTTGTCATACAATAATTCAAGTATGTAAGCATAAGGAATAGTTTCCTTTTTGCACTTAATTTTTAAATTGTTTTTATGTTCCCACAATTGGGCTGTATAAAATACAGTCATAAATAATGAAAAATGGTTTTTAAAAATTTAGCATTTTATTAGTTTTTTAATATATATTCGTGTTTCTATGTGTGTTACTTTAAATATTTCATGGACCTTGAAGCATTAATACTAATAAGTTTTTAAATCGACTATAAGATCATCTAGGTAACATCTTGTCTGTTAATAAAGAATTGCTTTACTTTATTATCCAATTGCACAAAAGCCATTATATTCTCATAAGCAGTTATGTGTTAGATATTATTGTATGAATCACTTTGTTATTTTGAGAAACTTTATTTTTATAGTATTCTCAGTGAAGTTAAATAGCATATGATAATTTTGGGGAATTACCTGTGACATATAAACAATGAATCATTTTCTTATATAAATATTTTATACTGTCTTAATATTAATATAATTTATGCATTTGTGGCTTATTAAATAAAACCTTGGTTTGAGTTCCGGAGAAATGAGCATTTGTTTTAATTAAAGAGTATTCACCTACTTTCCTTAATAAAAACAATTGTTGAAACATGGAAAGATGTTATGTGTTTTCGGACAAATGTAATGGTGGTCATCAAATCTATTTTTGTATTGCCTAAAAATAAAAATTAAAAAAAGTAAAATATGCACTCAATTACCGTGTATACAATTCATATTATGTAGATTTATAATAGATAAAAAATTATGAAATTAATATTTCCTACCTAGTCTAACTAACAAGTTACAATGCAGGCTGCATTACAGTACATATCGTAGACGTCAAGGTTAAAAACAATTTTTAGGTACCTTGGCTATTAATACTTTATACTTTTAAACGTTATAAGTGGCTAATAAAACAGACAATATTGTACTTTATTTTCTGACAAAGTATATTTTTAATATTTTATAGTGGAAATAATAATCCTTTTATTTTGCTAACATATTGACAAATTATGGTATATATGTATATAATATATTAAAAGACTGCGGATTAAAAATAAAATTTTTACAAGTTATAAAATACTTTCAATTAATGGATATAGGAACCATTGATGCAGGAAAAGTAGGTTTACCTCGCGTAATCTAAGATATCAGTTTCTTACAAGTAATGTAATATTTTATGCACCAATCCACATCAGGATGACTATAGTATCAATTATCAATAATTTTAAGTAACTTCTAAGTTGATTAAGTAATATTTATGTTCAATAGACATTAACAATTTACAACTATTATGCTATAAACTATTTAATTATTGTTGTCCGATACTTTATCTTCTCTTGAAAAAAATATAGTTTGTGTCGGTTCCTAGAAATTCTTGAAACTTGAAAATATCCTTATTTGAACGTGAAGCCCCGTGAACGTGGAAGCGATGACGTCAATCTGGCAAATTTCCAACCTACCAAATAAATACGTATTACACCATTGTTTCCCAATGTGGGGCCCACGCACCACAGCAATTTTCTTGTTATATGGGGCTGTTCGAAAATTTATCAAAATTGTTTTGAATTTGAATTTAAGTTTTTATAGGAATTTAGAAAGGCTAGAGTGGAGTACGGTTGAAACAAATATTGGGTAACACTGTATTACACTGATCTACATAGAATAGTCTGTGTATGTAGGTTTTTATTGTTAGGGACCACAAATGCTTAAAAGTTGTATAGGGCTTTTGGAGTCCATTCGCATGAAAAGGTTTAGTTCGAAAAAAAAACTTTAAAATGTACTTAAGACGTTAATGTTCAATATACGCGAAAATAGATTAGAACAAACAGAAATAATAGAAAAATTAGGATTGTATTTCTAAAGTAAAGTATACACTATACAGGTTTTTAAGTCATTAGAAATACATAAATTAAAATCGTTTTACTCAAAATATATTGTGAAATATTAGGTAATGTGTTTATTAAAACTGGGTTGAGCTTATAATGGAGCCTTCTTATAAGATTATGTAAATGGCTTCTATAAAATGGCCTCGAACGTTTGTTATCAAACTATCCATCATTATTGATTTAATTTCGTATAGTTTTTGGAGCCTGAATAAAAAAAATACTAATTGACTAAGCCTTCTTACAAAAGCGATTTTTAAATAGATACGTTAAAGTGGAAGTTAGTCCGGCGAGTTAAATTTACTTTTGGGTTGCCTGTGTCAATTTATGGAAGGATTAGGCGCCAATAAATTTTAACTATGTCAAAATCTGCGGAAAGTTTATAGCAACTAGTATTGGTCAGGTTTTAGTTATAATTAGGTTCACAGACATGAGGGTGGTGAAATTGACTTTCCCGTTAACACGGTCATGGCCGATCGATTTTACTATTTGTGATTGTTTTTTCCCGATCCTGAAATTTGTCATGTACTACGTAAAGTATTATAAGTAAGTCTATCTGATTTAAACACTAATCATAACAGTACAAAAATTGAACGTAAAGGAGACGAGTTTTGAATAAGACAGTAATCTACAAAGCCATGTGCATATTTATTATACAATATTAAAGGTTTCGACACAATTAAAGTTACAGTTGAAATTACAACCAAAAGTCTTTTTCAGTACTTATTCTCGTTCATCATTATTTTCCCTTAACGTCGCGCAAATATTTTTAATGTATCGTATAATAGTGGGGAGTTTAATTTTTAGGGCTTGCATTACGTTAAGTAGGACGCAATTTAAATAACAATAAAATTGTGTGACTCATACGTGACGGCGCTGAAAGTGGATCCATTTCGTTCTTCTTGCCAAGTACGCAGTATTTTCCTACGAACGATATATTGAAAAGAAATTAACTTTTACTTAAACTAATACAAAAGTTTCAATGGTCTGCGCTCTATTGTTTTATTGTCGGATAATTTCTACTTGTCTAAATCTATTAAAAAAAAATCAGCTGTCAGGAAGTTTCCGTTTATAATTTTATTTCTGGACCGTATCGACATAAGTTATATATTGTTTGTACTTAATGAAAGCAGAAGCTGCGAAAATTAAATTTAAATACTGAATTTCCGAACCAATTCGACTGAGGGTCCTTAAAAAAAGAGCGTACCAATTCTTTAAAGGCTGGCAACGGACTTGCGAGCCCTCTGGCAATATGAGTTTCCTTGGGTGGCAGTATTACATCGGGTAAGCCTCCTGCCCGTTTGCCTATTAAAAACTTATATTCAGCATCGGTACTCTGTAACTTCGACAAGATTCTGACGTGTTCGTATGCAATTTTGATGTAGTTCTCTCAATAGCCGCGCTGATATCGCCACCTTATGTCCGTCCGGTTTAAAAACTCAATCGTAGAGTACCTGCCCTGTTCTGTGTATTTACTTATAAAGCTTCTTTTAAGCATTATAAGCAGATGGACTTATGGACAGTAAAATACATTTACTCATCAAAGTACGAAGAAACACAAAGTATCAGTATAACAATAGAACATTTTTCTCATTATTTTATCTATGATTAGCTACCAATTGTTATTGAAGCCATATTCTCAGTACGCATGTGCAGTAGCTACGGTATTTTAGCCCTTCTCTCCAGCAGATAAATCTGTATACGTCTAGAATGTTTCATTGAGTCGGAGGCTGTATTGGTGACAAACTGTCTGCAATTTTGGTGCATCTAACTTATAACATGAACGAAAAAGGTTTAAATACAAAGTGTTTATAATCATTTTAAATTGTTTATTTGCAAAAAAGTGCTACATTCAGATTGATTAATTAAGAAATACTACGTACGGTTATATAAAATAAATTTCGTTTTTAAGAGATTTCGTTGACTGCTTGTCGGTTGTGAAATGCATTCATGTCTTAATATCGTGACGACGTTTAAACGTTAAACATCGCACGCTATATTGCAATTTTTATTACTTTAGACAGTTAAAACCAACGAATGTGAACGTCAAGACTTGATAGCTTTTTTCTTTGTTAATATTATAATAAAAATTATGTAAATAATTATAAGATTTTAATAATAATAGCTACAATAATAACATAGCTTCAATCCGTTCAAAAAGTGTTTTTCTTAATAAAATGTACGTTTTTTTAATATGTTGTATTGTGAAACGTGAAATACATATATATAAAATTCGATATACCAATACGATTTTCGTCTCGATATGTTATAATAAGATAGAATTACAATATCCTGATCTCGATTTCAGATCAGCAAGGTGGATATCCGCAAGCCGGGTACCCGCAACCTGGTTATCCTCAAGGAGGTATCCCGGTCGGCGGCTATCCTCCCCAAGGGGGTTATCCTCCCCAAGGGGGCTACCCTCCCCAAGGGGGCTACCCTCCGCAACCAGGATTCCAGGCAGGCTATGGCGGTGCAGGATATGGAGAAGTGAGTGATTTTATTACCACGTGCCCGGACTTTCCAAAAATAAAAACTAGAATTTAAAATTCATAAATTTATCGTACTGAATTCAGAATTTTATTGATTGATAGATTCAACCAAAGACGTAATTTGTATGAAAGTCACGTAGTTGAATAATTTTCTAGACAATCTAATTGCTGATTTAAACATTGAGGAAAAAAGTATTTGCTTAACATACGTAGTGCGTGTAATTGTCTAAGAAATCTAGTTGGCATTGATAACAAATATGTTCGGTCATGGATGATGCATTGTTTGCTGTCAGCACCAAAACCGTAACAAAAGTACTTATTTTTTGGAATTAATACGTAGGTTTAAATATAGTCGAGTAGAAAGTGATATTGAAGAAAAAACAAGGATCTTTAATGTTTCAATACGAAAAAGAACGATAAACTTAAATATAGATAAGCTATAGAAAAAATATTTGTTAATCTTTCATAGAGCTTAAAGAAATTTTAACGCATTTGTAGTGTAAATGTTTGGTACATTGTCACAACCTTTTTTTATTGAATGCTTTCTCCGTATCACTTTGCTAATTGAGTTGTGTTGGCCTAGTGGCCTCCGCGTGGAACCCTCATCTTTGAGGTCATTGATTCTAACCCCGGCTGTGCACCAACTTTCTATATATGTGCGCGTCAAATTCCCTGAACGGTGAAGGAAAACATCCCGAGGAAACCGGCTTGCGTTAAACTCAAGTGGACGGCGTGTGTCAGCTGATCACCTACATACTTCCCTATTAGATTGACAAATGATAATGAAACAGATACAGAAATTTGAGGCCCAGACCTAATAAAGTTGTAGCAAAGTATCAAACACAGGCCACTGGTGTTTGAATAAATAATGCTGACATTTAGTTTGAGTTTATTCAACATATATAAAAGATGTTGTAAATGTTACAGGCTGGCTACGGGGGACCTGCGGGACTGGGTGAAGATGCCGACGTGAAAGGCTTCGACTTCAACGAGCAGAGCATCAGGAAGTCATTTGTCCGGAAGGTTCGTTTTTGTATTGAACACAATTTAACTGGCGAATTTATTACATTATCTACGTAAGTTATTCAGATGTAAACTTTCGTACTAACTGATGTGAGACTGATCTAAAATTAACGTGAGTCATGTGTCTTCTTTTAGATTAGTTTTGTCTAATTATGTATGTATGCAATTCTTGCTTACCCTATCTAATGTAATTTTTTTACAATAGTTGCCTGGGTCACTCGATAGCGATAAGGCCGCCCTCGCCCTCTTGCCCTCCTTGTTATTTAATTATGTCTATTGTATTATGTTTCTGCTGTTTAAGGAAGTGTTAATAAATAAATAAATAATATAGTTCTCAAAGTTTGTAATTTTAGGATAAAATAAAGATAAAACTTGTCCATGACATCCAAATGCAATTCTGGAATTGCAAAATCTTTGACATTATTTCATTGATTTTCGAGACTAATAATATATGTGTGATCTTTTAGTTATAATCTCTATAGGTTATAGGTAATAAGCCTCATCCAAGGACGTCTCTTTTACATAATTATTGTAATAATAATAATTGGGCATCTAATTACCATACATTATGTAATATATATGACGCAGTAAAGTAGTTAAATCAGAGAGTTCATTGAATCTCTAGACAGTTAATTAAAGATCGATATTCAATCAAGTCGCTAAAGTTCCGTCAGACAAGTGAGTGAACGAAACGTCTAACGAGTTTCCAGAACGTTCCTAGGCAACAAGACTAACCTTACCATTTACAAAAAAACAAAACCCGGAATTTCCAAGCTCTCAGTTCTTCACGATGATACCGAAATAACAATAACAAATGACATAATTATGGCGGAGTCTTGCTTTACATTCTTATTCAACACGCTGGCTTTCGGTCCGACACATAGTTAAATGTTTTCGACGCTGCTTAATTCAAATCGAAATGCTTGCGACTTGATTGAATCTTTAATTAACTGTCTAGAGATTCAATTAACTCTCTGATTTAACTACTTTACTGCGGCATATATACAGTTTTATTACTCTACATCATCATCATCATCATACAATCAGTGGCAATATCGGGACAATGGTGGTGGGGATGATCTGCTCATTGTTCGAATCGGCAGGTGCAATAGGGTTGATAATAAAATCTAGGGTGCTCCCCACCAATTCCTCGTAATTGCCTCTGATTTTAGGGCCGATTGTAGATGCTTAAAGATGCGATCCATGTCCGGGAAAAGGCCTCCAACATTTTTCATCCTATTTTATTTTTCTTTTCTCAATCTCGTCGCCTCATCGATCTTTTGGTCTGCCCTTTCTTTCTTTTTCCTTTTGGGCCAGTCCATTATGTTGCTGTTTTTGATTATATGCCATCTTTATTCGTGTTGTTCTCTTCTCCATTTGAGTCGGATCCATTCAATTTCTGTTTATCATTTCGTTTAATTCTAATAATATTTCCATCGCTGGCATTGTATTTTGGCTTTAGTGTTGAAAATATTTTTTTCATATTATCTTGAAGAACCAAATATTAAAATGCATAAATTTTCTAGGTGTACTCCATTTTGATGTGTCAGCTGCTCGTAACACTGTCCTTTATCACTCTGTTCGTGTACCATGCACCGACCAAACTATGGGCACAGCAAAATACATGGGCTTTGTGAGTATTACCCTTTTTTTTGACTTAGGTAACCATTACGGAGTACTAGTATAACTATTTACATTTATAACACACTAGCGGACCCCACAGACTTCGTTCTGTCAAAAAGATTTGAAATGTGGCAGTTTTGTGTTCCTACCAATTATAGTCGGCGCAAAAAATTCTCATGAGGGTGATGATTCTGCCCTGATGATAGGCCGATGTGTGAGGTTCAGCTCGGGTGACCAAAGTATCTTCGCTTTCACGAACTTTGGCCACTCTTCTGTGACCCACTAAAAAACCCCGACTGAGATGTCTGCTAGAAGGCTTCAAACTAAGAGGCGAACTCAGGGTTCAAACCTGATTGGAAAATAATCTAAAAGGATAGTCGGAACCTAAAAGTGACAAATATTTAAAAAATTGTGTGCCTCATTGATATATTTTCCTATTAGTATGTATTCAAATAATTTTGCTCAGATAGGGATCTTAAATTAATAATTCAAAAATTAAATCCTTTTTTAACACGATTTGTTTGACAGATGTAATGACGTGAAAACATGTGCATTTTATGTCGCATGCCGAAACTATAATAAAATAAATAATATCGCGAAGCCAACCAAATTAAAAATCAGTAATAATGATCTTAGCTCTCACATTTTTTGACTATTCAATTTGGTCGGGTTCGCGATATTATCACTTGTTGTGTTACGGAACGCGACATTGCTCAGACAACAGTGAGTGCTTGTAATTTAATATGAACTTTATTGAATAGCATTAAAGATCAAATTGACTCTACAATTTATTCACAAAACGTTTGTATGGGAAAAAGAAAACGGCTGTTTTAGGGTTTTCCCGGAAATTATTCAAATTTTTCTCGCCGTAAAAACCATCCTTAGACTTCAACGAAAAAAAAAAAAAGAATTGGTACAATTGGTCCAGGCGTTGTAGAGTTATGCGCTTAACAACACATTTTGCGATTCATTTTTATATTATAGATACAAAACATTATATAGAAAAAATAATACATTAAAATATTCTCTATACTATTACTATTATTACTATTAGTACTATTTCTCACATCACGGGAATTGGGATTTAGCAGACCTTTTGTCAGTTCACTTAACGGACAATAAAAAATGTCTGTTATTCTGTGCAGTTTATGAATTCATTAGATGTTAGTTTTCGAGGGTACCAATAGCCTCCTAACGTCACCATCAGGCACCGTAAGGCCCAGTCACTGCAGCACTGCCAGATTGTTTTCACGTAACAACTTTATCAGATACAAGAAGAGAAGGCTCGCAGCTGGCTTTGAGAAGCATGTGCTGGTGATGAGCATTCTAAGTGACTCTCTCCCTGATGAAACGCGTCAACACTAACTAAACTAGTTTTTTTTTTTAATATTGACGCTTTTTTTAGTTGGGTAGCGTTCGTGGTGATGTTTGTATGTCTGATCGCGATGTCGTGCTGCGGAGACCTCCGCCGTCAGTCGCCGACCAACTTCATTTTCCTTGGTCTCTTCACCCTCGCGGAGAGCTTCTTGCTTGGCGTCACTAGCTCTGTTTATAAGAGTGATGCGGTGAGTGATTTTTGATTGTTTTTTTTAAATAGTGTCCGTATACGACAACCGAGACCTCACAGTTAGATTCGATCCAGCAATAGCGTCTAGTGAGCGACTTGTCCCATGTTCCATTAATAGTCTCTAGCATATTTGACTAGGGAGGCTATAGATTATATAAACAGAAAAAGAATGTCGTTATTGCTATAAATAATTTATTAAAAGGCTGGCGACGCACTCGCGAGCCCTCTGCCGTTGATATCAATCCATGGTGATATCACTTAACATCAGGTGAGCCTTGTGGGTCGTTCAATAAAAAAATACATATTTTTTTGTATATTATGTATACAAACAAACACTTAGTAATAACCAGCTGTCCACTGAAATATTTCCGAACCATTTCGACTTAGGGTCCTTCAAGGAAAGACTTCTTGTGCGCAACAATACACAACAGAACACTCGCTCGTACGGTGAAAGAAAACATCGTAAGAAGAGAAAGAGTCATGCACGAGATAGCCTTCATTAATCACAATTTCATTTAATCACTTAATAAGATTTTTTTTTCTGTGTGTTCATATCCAGGCTATGGATTTTGTTAATTATATTAAACCCCAGGACCCCCTTTTAGTAAACGTAATTAGTTTTTTGCTGGGTATCTCTTTCTCTAGAAACTATATATTTTAGGTAATGATGGCGGTGGGAATAACGGCAGCTATCTGTCTCGCTCTAACCCTCTTCGCGATGCAGACCAAATGGGACTTTACGGCCATGGGTGGTATACTTCTGTGTGCTACCGTGATACTTTTGCTGTTTGGTAAGTATCATTCATTGTTCATGAAGCGGAAATTTATAATGATTTGTCAAGGCCATAGCTTTCTTCAAAAAAATGGTTTTACGAGATGACTCTCGATTTCATTATCGCGGTCCGGGTCTAAGCCGTTAAAAGGCGGTTGACTGTATTAAAGTCAATTATCTCCAGCTTTGATACTTTTGCCATATAATTGAAGCACCGCATTTGTTTGTTTTTTGTTTATTGATTTATTTGATCCTTGTCATCTAGATTACTTAAACGATATGTTAGTTTAAATTTTATTTCGATATAAAGGGAATTATTCAATAGTTAGGTATCTCATTCGTCATGAATACTGAAAAGCACTCAACACTTTTTTTTTAAAGATGTTTTATGAAATTTAAAGTTTTTATTAAATATTTGTTTTCAACAGGTTTAATCGCGATCTTCATTCCTCGCAACTCAATCGTGATGCTCGTCTATGCCTCCCTTGGAGCTCTGCTGTTCTCGGTTTATCTGATCTACGACACTCAGCTGATGATGGGCGGTAAACACAAGTACAGCATTTCGCCGGAGGAATATGTGTTCGCGGCTCTTAATCTATATTTGGACATCATAAACATCTTCATCTACATCCTTACGATCATTGGCGTTGCTAAAGATTAAATTTTTGGCATTTGTCTATGGTAGCTTTGGCTTTTGACATAGAGAATGGAGTAAGCATTGCCTTTTCTATACTCTGTTGCAAGAGTACAACGATTGACCTGTACTATGAAATACTCCCGCTTATTCTCCATAAAAAAAATTCAGTCGTTTGCGTGTCGTTATCGCTTAATTCTATGCTGGAGAATTTAATAGTTATTGAGTATCAAATTATCATATTTCTTGAAGTTTAGTTTATTTCTCGTTCCGTTTCCGAGTTTCATTTTGAACTATCGGGACGTAATACCTATATTTTTATGAATTTGTTTAGTTAACCCTAAAACCAGGTCGATTATGGCTCTTAGTTATAACAGATGTGACAATAAATTGTCTAAACACAGAAATTTCGCAAAAATATTTTCGAATAAATTTCATAAGCTACAGTAAGTACACTCTATGTTTAATTGGCAGCTGATGAACTGAAGTTTGAATTGATAATTTTTCAATTCGTATCACAATCACCAATAGTTCAACATTCCACAAGTCAACCATACCCACGGACAATAAAAATATGTAAGGTTTTATCTATGGACTGATGACGAAATTAAAATTCCACTCGAATAGGTAGAGATATTGGATTAAAATCTCTCCTATGGGCATTGCATTTAAGGCTTATGTTTTCTACTTAGGGTATTCTTCATTACCTCATCCCTCAATAGTAAAGGCGATTGTCGAACCCTTAGAAGAAATATATGTTTGTTTAATTAAGCCATCATTATCATCATGAAATTAAATTGAGATATTCAGCCTGCAAGTAGGTCAGCATCACAATGTTTATAAATTTAACACTAAAATACATTTCTGAGTAGCGAATTGCTTATAAATAATCCTGACATTACCATGAAGGATAACTTAAAAAATATTTCGATAATCGCCTTCAAGCTGTACAAATAAAAATATTTTATTTATTAATGAATCGTTTTTACAATCACAATGTGGGATGTATTTTTATTATTGTAGTTATATTTATTTCGCGATTGTAAAACCGGTTCTAGATGCTTTATAGTTTGTACAAAACCCTTATATAAAGTAATAGATACAAAATCGGGATCGAATGAAAGAGATGGCACCATTTGCCTGCCACCAATTATAATGGTGGCAAATAATGTAAGAGACAAAATATCACCTATTGTTGTAGTACTCTTGTTTGGTTTTTTTTTACGTGTAAATGAGTGATGAGTGACATCAATATTCATTCTACAATTTTTAAATAACTATTATTGTCACGTTCATCTATTATCAAAACTATGTCTAGGTCGGCGTATACTTTGATTGGAAGGCGTTGTTTTGAATCTGTGGTACAATTTGTTTTTAATTTCAATTAAAGTTCAAAAGTCAAGAGCGTCTATTACATTAACTATATATTATCTGTCTGCCATAGTTAATTTTCCGTCACTGGCAACATCGTATCGTCATGTGTCAAAATGTATGTATTTAGCTCGTTATTGTATCTATAACTTTGGAAAATAATAATCCTCATACATTCTAAATGTTATTTATTATGAATCGTTACTTACGCCTATTTTCGAATAATTTAGTTAAATGGTTATTGCACATTGTCGTTAAATGTGTTATAAGAATAATATATATGTAAAAAATTGATCTTTGTAACTTATCTTCTGGTTTAAAATTAATGTTTGAGATGTACCTAACAAAGTATTTAAGATTTTTATGTTCCTAAAATTTAGAGTAAAAATGTTTAAGCCTAAATTTTAGGTACTATAAAGTTTACTAATAAGTTAATGAAATCGAATCTGTCGGACCTAAGTGTCTGTTCTCCTCCGTCTGTAAAGTAAAGAGCGAGACAAAAATGGTGCGACGGAGTTGGTGTCATAAGAATGCATCACGAAATATATTAATAAATATATATATGTTGTTTCATTTCTTAATACCTATACAGTGCAGTTTGGGTTGGTCAGTTGCTTCTCAAAATATCGTTTTGTAACTCAACCATAGAATTAACTCCGAACGTGTACGTTTACCTTAGCCAATATAAGAGTGTCAAAACAAAACAAAGGTTTGCTGACCATCTGTGTGATTGTAAAAATATTAGAAAGGTAATGGCAATATTTGTATGGCATTTACTGGAATTTGTTACAAATGGAACATAAAAAATTGTCGCTATGCCTATTACTTGAACTTGATACGTCAAAGTCGCCATATATTTTGTACTAGTCAACTTTAAATTCAACAGATTAATATTAAGCCGCTACAACCAAGGTACGTAACAAAAGAAATCCACTACAAAAACAAGTAGGTACTTCGCGGCTCAAGCATTTGTCATACTCACATTTCGTAAGTGGAAACTTCATTTAATATCACACATGGCTTTTTGTTTCCGAGAACTTGAGTGTATGAGAACAGCGACATTTTTATTTAATTTCTATCGTCATAAAAGACTCCATTAACGATATCAATAGTTAGTAATTTTTCGCTTACTACAGTAATATTATTTTACGAATATTAAAACTATTAATGATAAAGTAATTTATACACTGAATTAATAACATAGCTTTGGTACAATAAGCTTTAAAACATAATTCCTCAGCTGTTTATACCATTACAACTGACGAATTTGCTTTCCACTTAACATTTTTTTAAATTCTTTGCCAACCCACAATACAATGGAGTACTGTATAAAAAAATCTTGGACTTAAAAAGATATTAAATAATAATCACTTTTTAAAAATTGGCATTTCTTTTATATTGTGTTTTCAGCCAGTTTTTAAAGTTTAGATCAAGCTCGTAATATTACGCTATACTAAAAGAGATTTTGATTTGCGTTGTAAAATAACCGCATTTATCTTATCAATTCCCTGAGTATACCTGTAGGTCGTGCATACTAAACATTTTATAATAATCATTGTCCCAGTGTGAAATAAATCAGTTAGTATAAACTTAGCCGTAACCTGTAATATTTTATTAACAACATACATTAAGTTTTAATACAAATCCATCGAGCCTAAAAAATATGGTTTTCGTAAATATTCCAGAACATTACAATATTAACTAATTTAAATAAATAATTTAGTCCATGGTTTACGAATTATAATAGACTATAAATGTAGTTCGCGTTCGCGTTTGTAAAACTTTGATATTAGTAGATAAAATCTTACAATTATTGTAGATGAAGTCTTGCTAGAAGATTAATGTCATCAATAAAAATTGTTGTAAAACTGGCGGGCTATCCATTCCATTTAATTAGCATTTTGCAATTTTTTGAATGTAAAGCTTATATAATATTGAAATTAGTATTTGATAGTTCATACCACAGTACTTAACAGAACTAATACAATATGACTGTTTTATTGTTTATGCATGAAGGTCTCATCTCTTATATAACTTACTCTATAAGCGGGAACTTATATTTCCTGTAAGCATCCATTTGCGAACACATTGAAATTTGAAATCATTCATAAACAAATATTCGTGCGAGGTGGTAGTTTGATCATTGTAAATTTCTTTAGTGATTTAAGTTTTAAATAAGTTGATAATATTGAGGATATAAAGACCAATGGCACAGGTAAGGCAATTTCAATTAAAACATTAAACTTTCTTTTTAACCCTTTGACTGTAAATGAGTTACATAAACATTATGAAATTGAAAATACTAAAAAAAATATTTTTTCGGTGTCAAATATTTAATTCCTATTATGCAATATTTAGCAATTCAGCTCAAAAAGTGCTTAAATCAAGTTAGTAGATGACAACTTGGTGCGTACAACCAAAGTAATCAGAAAAAACAGAAAAATGTCTGCCCCTAAATTGTATTTTTTTTATAGGACAAAGCAAGTTAAGTATTTATATATCAGCTATAAAATATTGTAATTATATTATAGGTACATGGAGTTCATCCATATTTTGGAGATGATGTTCCAAAAAATTTCTTCGATTTTTCGGAAGCATCTATACGGAGAGGATTTATTCGTAAAGTAAGCTTTTTTCTTAACGACAACACTCTGTAACGCCATAAAATGTAGTTATATAGAGTTTACACTGTGTATGATTTTTATGACGGAGTTTGAATTACATAAAGTTAATAATAGACTTCCGCGCTATGAGCTAGCAAAATTTAAGATATCTAGTATATTTGTCTCTTCACAATATTACATTTTACGGGTTTACATGCTGAAGGTATTCGCCATCTTTGTGTGAGACTGGGACTATAGTAGTCATGTGATAACAGGTCGGTAATCTTTCTACGCGGACAGAAAATACAAAGTTATTACTACATACTATTACTAAACTAAAGTAATTAACAAAATAAAACTGGAACAGGAGTGGTAGAAAGAATTTATTAAGTATTTTTAGAAATTTAGAAAAGGTAAGAATTTTTACTGTAAATACAGACCGGCAAACATCTTAAGGTGTCACTGGGGCGGGAGAATGACGTGTCGATCGCGTGATTGGTAAATCAGTTGACGTTTGTGTCCCGCGCTGTGTACGATGCGCAAACTTTCCCCCACTCCCTTGTTTAATACTCAAGAAGTTTGCCGGTATCTGTTCATATTAGGTTAATAGTTGGGTAAGGATCAGAAGCTTGAGTCAATAATTACTGACTAGACTTAGCCGAAGAAGACAAGAGTATCGGGATAAATAGAAGATTCTAGTTTCTATTTGTAATTTATACAAGATATATGAGATAACGGAAATTATTTTTCAGGTATATGCCCTTGTTATGTGCCAACTCCTAGTAACAATGGGTTTCATATCCATTTTCGTCTTTAACAAACCGACGCAGGAATTCGTAGAGGCACACCTTTATACATTGTAAGTATTCATTCTTCTAATAATTATATAATTATGCTTACTAGTTTCTAGAAACGAAATGGGGAAATTCGCAGTTGTTTTACAATCTATTCTAATATGTTTTCCTTACGTTTTGTTTTTTTACTTAGGGAAATGCTTTGCTCATACCACGGCGCAATTGCTTAGGCGCCACCAACAGGTGGGATGATCGCCTTAGGTGGGATGCGGTAACAGCAGAGCCTTCCCATGTCGGGACATGCGATACGGCGGGTGCGTCCGCCTCTCCACGCCCATTGTTAGTTTGTAAAGATATGACATCATTTGCAGACTGGGCTTTTAGAAATAGCTAGGGGAGATTGGGTCCAATACTTGCAGGAATGGTTCACCATCCGTTCTTGCTTGTTATGTAGCCTAACATTAGTTAAGTTCCTGCGTCTTCTCATTCCAGCGTAAAAAGAATTTGCCAGGGACTAGAGAGTTTTTATTTAAACACTATTACACCGATCATGTTTTATTCACATTAAATTTCTACATTTCAGATGGATAGCATTAGGAGTTGTGTTGGTGGTAATCATCGCAATGGCCTGTTGTGTGTCTGCTCGACGAAAAGCACCATATAATTTTATTTTCCTGTTCATATTTACCGTCGCCGTGAGCATTCCGCTGGGCTTCATTTCCAGTAGATTTCAAATTAAAGAGGTAAGAAAATAATATTGAACAGCTTGCCAGCTCGAGGAGACATTTTCTAAGGTCTTTTTTATACTAATCGATGGTACCTTTCCGACGCCGAAGACGTTGAAAGTAAAACGGTTGTCTAAAGAACTGGATTGCTTTTATTATAGTTTACATTTAAGTACACAATTGTCGGTTCTAATATTCTTACGAGGGGCGGCCAGCATGGGATGGGCCGGTTATTGATACTATCATGCTTATGGGCAGATCCTGGTCCTTTTGGTCCAGCCTGTAATTGAGTTTTACTTATTTAATAATATAAAAAGAAACATCAGTGGTCTGGGCCTCAGATTTCTGAATCTGTTACATGATCATTTTTCATAAATAACAATAAGCAAGGAGATGACCAGCCTCCTGTGCCTGACACACGCTGTCGACTTTTTTGGGTCTAAGACATGTCGGTTTCCTCACTATATTTTCCTTCACTGTTCAAGGGAATGTTATTTAAATGTAAAATTTATATGTGAAAGATATATAGATATGTATATCCAAAACGATTCCAAAATTTATATAGGATGTTACACGATATATTTTAAATAAATTGGAATTAGGACAACTGTCACTAGAAGACTAACTTACAATGTATTATAACTTTTTCGTTTAATTAATTCATATTTTTGTGCCAACGTGTATATTTGTATCAACAACAATTTATGACGGTCATTGACGCGCTTAATATAAAACACCACGTACACTGACTTTCCCCGTTAAGTTGTCCTGTCTTCGTACCTTTTTAGTGACTTCGTTTCGCTTGATGCATTTCGTAGAGATGGCATCGACAATTTTGTTCTATTCCGCTTTTTATAAGCTTTCTTGGCTGACCGAAACAGTTTGAGGTGATATTGTACAGTAATTCTGTGATCTTCATAGCATCTTATAACTTTGTTTGAAATATTGTTAAGTTGTATAAGACGTTCTTTAACAGTTTTGTTTCGATTATTCCTACTTTGTGTTTTGTTATTTCCCTTCATTAGTTTTAGCGCCTCTATCTATTAATTTATTAAGGGCCTTTTCGGTCGCACAAAAACAAAAAAGTACATTGTTTCTTTCCATTTTTTGTCATCGTTTCTTGAAGTATGGCAAATGGAAAAAATATGTGGTAGAGTTGAGTGGTTTATGTATCCATTTTGATAGATCGATACACGATTTAAATAACTTCGCTCGATTGAAAAAAAAATTCAAACATAGTAAATTTTTGACACTTTGAATTCATTTTATGACGAAGATGTATAAAGAACATGATTTTTATATATACACGATATATTTTATCGCAAGCCAAGTAATCTATATCAGAAAAAAAAATTGATAAAATTACATTAATGTTCTACATAACTAATTGTTATTACGGGCCGGCGCGCCTCAGCACTCCAGCTCTCCGTTGCGTACCGCAGTTCACCCCCAGACACTGACACAGCAATTCGCGCTGGGATAGGGCCTTAAGCACAATACAGAAATAGTATTATTATATATAATATAATATAATAAATAGTAGTATTTATATAACATTGTGGGTCAATTAAAAATCTTGTTTTTTATTTAATAAGAAGATTGCAATGCTATTATTTTTCATCAGCTCGGAACATTTTGTGTGTTGCCATGAGTTAAGCTTTAAAACAGTTAAGTTATCTATGAAGTATTCTTTGTCGTCTTACGATATCAGTTTCTTGTATGTGTTTAAACATTTACACCATTTGCTGTTTTGTTTTAGGTATGATCTGAAACTAGAAAAAATCACGTTATCTTACTTACTGTCTTGGTGTTTTATCTGGAGATATTTGCTTGTTATTTGCTTCGATCTGAATATTGTGTTAACAATTATATACATATCGTATTACCGCGAACACTTCTATTTCCCCTGATATGGAAAATATCTACATTTTCCTGTAACTAAATGTTCATACTTTTTTCACATAGCAACACAACTATGCCAACGCAGAATTATAGTTTAAATTTTATTTAATTATTTATTTTACCTGTTGCGCATTGATCACAAATAGTGCTTCGAAAACAACACCTATTCTATGTTGGTCGAGCCGCGAATCTGTATAATGTAGGCCAATAAAAATGCTTAAAAATTCAGACAGACAGCAACACAGTAGTTCGTTAAACCAGGGTTTTTAATCGTAAGATAATTAACTATAATTTCATAAGGGTGGCCAATGGTAAACAATTTTTGTATTCATATTATACGATACGTTTTTAATGTATAAAACTTTTGTTCCCTTTATTGAGCAAAATCGATGACCCAGAATAATTTAACGTGTCAATAAGCGGTTATCCTTTTTTTACTACAAACCTATTTATAGCAATATAAATTTAGGTTGAACTTTAGATGCGATATAAAAAATACTGTACTGATTTTGAGCAGTGTTGACCTAGTCGCTTCAGCGTGCGGCTCTCATCCCTGAAGTCGTAGTTTGAATGGCTTTGCACTAATGGACTTTCTTACTACGTGCACATTTAACATTCTTTTGAATGGTGTAGAGAAACACCGTGAGAAAACCGGCTTGCCTTAGACCCAAAAAGTCGACGGTGTGCGTCAGGCACAGAAGGCTGATCACCTACTTGTCTATTGGAATAACAAATGAGCATGAAACAGATACAGAAATCTGAGGCCCAGACCTGGCGCTACAACCGCCAATGATATAAAACTGTAATAATAATACATATTGGTTCATAATAATACCACAAGGTACATGTCCTTTTTATATCTTGGTCCTTCCTTTGTCTTATGTAGTTTTGCACTGAGATGAGCGCATTATCTTATCTAATTTAAGTTTTTTCTGACAGTAGTTGCCTGGAAGAGATCGCTCAAAAGCGATAAAGGCCAGTGGCTAACTTTTATTAAGTGTGTATTAAGTGTTAATTACGATTTTCTATTTTTACGGCTCCGGTAGCTATCGTATAGGGTACGAGGAGCCGTTAAAGTATTTCGTAAGCAGATTTACTACAATTTATCCCCCCCCACACCCCTTGTCAGCAAAAGTAAGCAAAGCAAAGCTCTCAAAAATTATGTACGTATTAATTTTTTGTAGGAATCCTCTAAAATGCAGTGGGTAATATGTGTAAAAAAGAAACTATAGTGCTTACGTAATACTTGAACGGTCTTATCCAGATACCTTAAAACATTGTATTTGTGATATGAAACATTTCGCGCGTAAATGATTTTAGGAAACGGGTTTAGTTTGAGGAAAAAAGGTGAAATAACAGTTAGTTCTCCCAATCGATATCTATAAGGAAAAATAATATGAATTACTTATTAAATTAATTACATTCAAGTTTTTGGTGTCAAAGTCAAAAATCATTTATTCATATAGGTGTACTCAATGTACACTTTTGAATGTCAATAAAAAATAAATATACTAAAATAAGTATTATTCATAATACATATAGGTAACACTTATGAACGTCAACAGAAAAGATGTTAAATTGATTCTAATTTTACATTTACTGCCAGTTCTCAAATCAAGCGCGTAGAACGGAAGAGAAGAACCGGAAATAAACTCTCCGCCACTCTTTTTAATCCTTTTTAATTTTTTTTGTATTACACAACGTTTGTAAGTAGCTGCAACCATCACACCATGTTCCACATAACATCAGCATGGTGCATGGTGAAATAGGAGCACGCACTTAGGCCAGCCATCGGCCCCCTCGCCATATTTTAGGGAGAGAGACAAGCCGACGCATGGACGCCCCCACAAGTAATGACATTTAAGCGAGGATAACGATCCTTGACATGTGAAATGTGGCTACATAAGAAAATAATAATAATTCTAATTATACTGAAATAATTTGATACCACATGGATCACGATTTGTTCCCACTTTACATTGAAACAGTAGTGGTTGTTGACGATCGCCTCAGAGTATGGAAATGCAGCTGAGAGATTCAGTCGTGTTACCTCTTTATACTGGAGCAATTTATATCCAAGCACTAGGGTCGTTTAAATATTCCTTTATATTATAATACGCCTAAGCACGCAGTTTTACTTTCATATATGATTTAAATTTATTTATTGACAACACTTGTATCTCACTAGGGATTTTGTTGAAAAAACGTTTACAATTCTTGGAAAGAATTACTCGTTTTATGCAGCTTTGTAGTTGGTGCGCTAATTTTGTCTTTTTTACGAGTACTATAATTATGGCAGCTACTATTTGTTTTAAAGGTATCTATATTTTTCCGCACATACAAAATATTCTCATAAATGTATTGACTTGCCAAAGTCAAATGTATAGTTACACCGATGATGCGATAACATAATGTATGAAAACCGCAATAAACTATGCATAAATCAAGCAAGAACTACTTAATACTAATGTTTTTTCTCAAGAAGGAATTTGCCTTCTGCAAAAACTAACAATGTAGTCCAGGCGTCTCTCTTTCGAATTCTTCGCAGTTTAACGGATTAAACAGTACACATCCGGAGTTGGATGTATTCGGAAGTGGGCTGATCTTAAAGAATGCTTTGTTAAGTGCCTTTCTCGAAACTAATCCGCTGTTTTGCTAGTAATTTTCTTTTTTTTCTGCCTAACAAAATTTCTGGTATTTGTTTTTTTGTAACAATTACGTTTATCTTACTTGTCATACATTTTACATAAAAGAGTTTGTAATATATTCCGTACATTAAGTACTGTGTAAAAAGATCTTAAGGTCTAAAAACAGGAAAATGTCGTTGGTCCCCAGCCATTGGTCCATCTGAAGAAGACGGTGGATGCGTAAGCAATTCGAAGCCATTTAGGGCTGATTTCATGGGGACCAAACATGTCAAACAACAGACGAAACATGAAACGTGATTGGCTAACATCATCTTGCGTGTCAACGCGTGTTGGACTAGATACGCTGTTGACCACGATCAAACAGAACGCGCCATCTTCAGCATAACATTACACCAATGGGCCACTTTTACGAGTCAAGTCTTAAATTTAGATTAGAAGAGCCTATAGCTTAGAGCTTACAGCAGGCACTATAAAATCAACATATTGTTACTATCTAATGGAAATAATATATTTTTTAATTACAGGTGTTTCTAGCATTAGGTATTACAGCCGCTATATGTCTGGCTCTCACCATATTTGCGCTTCAAACGAAATGGGATATGACTATGTGTGGTGGATGGCTGATAGCCACTCTGACGGTTCTAATATCGTACGGTAAGTTAAGAGGTTGATGACATTGATATCACTACTTATTTATCATACAACATATTTTTTAAAGTGTATAACTGTCTCTATATCGTGTTCATTACGGTATAGGAACTTATTATAAATTTGTAATAAATAGAGCGTAAAGTAACTTAATAAGAAATACAAAATAAATTAGTGGTACTACAACCTTTTTAGGTCTGGGCCTCAGATTTCTGTATCTGTTTCATCATTTGACAATGTAAGTCGGTGATCAGCCTCCTGTGCCTGACACACGCCATCAAATTTTTGGGTCTAAGACAAACCATTCATTCATGTAAATGTTACATGCGCATATAAAAATAAAGTTAATTGGTGCTCAGCCGGGGATCAAACGCCTCGGGGATGAGTTGCACGCTGAAGCCGCTAGGCAGAACTGCTCTCAAAAATAGGTACGAAATAAAGCTTTCTTAATTTTTACAGGTCTCATAATGTTGTATCTACCATATAGCAACAAATTACGTCTTCTATACTCTGGTGTTGGGGTTCTTATATTCTCTTTGTACTTAGTCTATGATACACAGATTATGATAGGAGGAGAACACAAATATAGCATTTCACCAGAAGAATACGTTTTCGCCGCTTTAAATATATATATGGACATTATACATTTATTCTTAAGGATTATTCGATTGTTTCGATGACACCATAATATCCTTCAGACTCCAATATTGCCGAAATGTTAATTCCTACATCAAGTACAATAATCGCTTGATATAACGGATTCCTCTTAGATTCAAAGACAAGTTTAAGTGTCAAATCTTCCATGTGTCTAAATATGTTCTTAGCATTTGTCTCCAGTCTCTTAAATATTATATTTACAATTCATACATTTGTTTATGTTTACTAAAAATATCATTATAATTCACGCGATACCTCAAACCTAACTGCCCAGTGATATCTGTGGTAATTTTATAAATCTATAATATTAATAATACAGTAAACCCTACTATAACACGGTAGATTGATTCAACGTTGTGAAACGCGTTGTATTAGTATTCCCACATAACGCGTATGTATGACTCCATATTACGCGTTATGTCCAAATGATTCGCGTTTAACTTTTAAATTTAATCGAATGTTATGAACGAAATAGTCAATCATTCTTCATGTCACAGTACAGAAACATAACGTGTGAAATCTCTGCGTGAATGAGGGAAACCCCGTGTTATACGAGGGACTGTCGCGTAATATGAAATTGCGGTAATCGAGTACCGTGTTATAAGGGGAATTACTGTATTAATATCGGTGACTTAGATTGCGACGACGTAACGCAACGAAGTTGTATGAGAATGGTCACTTGAGCGATAGCTGTCATTTATCTTAGCCCTACCGTAGTAAACTAGCAACTAATACATGACTGATACTGAACTAATTGCCTCACTTTAAACTAAACAAAAAATCTAAAAATATAACATATAAATCAGTATGATTTGAAGTACTGCTTAGGCGCTTTAGGTAAGTTGTGTATGTCAAATCCAGTACATGTATGAGAAACGACAGTCAAACTTAGCACTTAGTATGTAATCTGAATTTTGACTTGTGGTTTCTAATGCGAACGGACATTACGATTTTGATAAATTGCATTTTTGACAGCTCAATCGTTATGGACTTCTCATACAATTTTTATAGTTTACTAGTGCGTGAGACTAATCACATCACTGAACTTATTTGAATGGGAATGACATTAGCTCACGCTTTGTCACCGTTGTGACCATTTTCATACATATTAGTTTGGCGATAGCTTCGCCTGTGAAAAGTGGTTTTGTTTCAAGCCCTTGCTCGGTTTATATAGGAATAGGAATGTTACATGTTCGTACTTCCGTTTAGGTATAGGGTTAGGATACGCTTATGGCACGCATACATTTTCAGTGCGTAAAACCTAGCGTTACTTTCGGAGGAAGAGCAGAACTCTCTTTCCTCCACATTACTCATTCACCGGATTAAGAAAAGACATTTATGTTCCTAAAACATTAGTGTTATTAAGACTTATGTTAGTTTTGATTAATAGTAATTTTTCTGTAGTTTTAGCGTCTCAATGATTTCAAATGACATCCTGGCGGGGATTTGTTTCTTGACAATTTTCTTACCTTTTGTAATAAATATGAAAATCCACTGTTGTTTTATTTACTATGTTATTGTGATTTATACTTTACATAACAAGATTTCTATTAAAGTTAGGTTTATTGGAGACACATCTGTGTGTTATTTGTCTGTCTATTATCATTTACTCATATATATATATATATATATATATAGCCTCTAAGACGCAGAAGGCCACACACATACTTGCCTGTTAAGAAACATCACCACCTTGGTTACCACTAAACATACATATTCTGAATCTGAGGTCAAGATCAAGACTCTGAAACATCACACACGTCACAAGGACAATCAGATTCTTATGAAATACCATGCAAATTTCTCTCCGCAGTATCGCAGCACAACACACGAGGGGACTGTTTGTATTGACGAAGTCGCATGGGTCTGCCAAGCATCGCGATACACCCTGAAAATGATTATGTAGGAATACATAAGGCAAAAGAAAATCATAATATTCCACAGCAAGGTTTCTATAACGACTCGGCGGAAAACTTTATATGTCAAGTATATTGTAGAAGTATTTTTTTACAAAATGATTAACACTTATACCTAGATAAGATAGCATTTATATCTAGATTAATAATAGAAATTTTGCTTAAAACTAGCCATTCATGTTTTAACATTAAAGCTCTGCCAATACGATTAGCGCTCCCAAGGTTACATTATCGTTACTGATGTTGAGAGAACACCGAACTTGCATACAAAAACGTCGTGATTAGAATCAATCTTAATATTGGAAGTTACAGAGCAAGGGCACAGTAATCAATATAGATTTATATCGTCGATCGACAACTGAGCGTTTTATAAGGCAGGTTTTGCCGCTCACCACCACTATACGGAACCAGCTGCCCACTGAAGTGTTTCCGAACCAATTTGAATTAGGGTCATTCAAGAAAACAGCGTACCAATTCATAAAAGGCTGGCAACGCACTCGCGAGCCCTCTGGCATTTAGTGTCCATGGGCGGCTGTATAACTAAACATCAGATGAGCCTCCTGCCCGTTTGCCCCCTATTCTATTAAAGACATTCATTGAAAAATTAAAATTACAATTTTGATAGCGTATTAAGAAGTGTTAATGTGGTAAACGTTTAACGAGTCATTAGTAATGTTCTACTATTTTCCAACTCCAATGTATCGAAATAACATTCTCAGAAATTAAAATAAATTTAAAATATTTTATTGCAAAACGGTGTGTCATCAAATTTTATCACTTGTTATCACCGGCATATCAGTGATACTAAAGATACAGTGCACAGCAGACGTTAGTCATGGCGCAGGTTAGTACATTATCAACATTTAATTAACTGAATCCCAACATTTAAAGGAGTTCAGACAGCTCTCATCCGAATTCTTCGGAATTATAACAAACACTATTTATCCAGAGCTTAATATAGCTAGTGGGCTGATTGATTAAAAAAAAAATTGTTAAGTGCCTATCTGATACCGCTAATTTACACGTAATTTTTTGCTTATTATTATTTGAAAAATCTAAAATTGTAAGTGTAACATTTTGTTGAATTTTTTACCCATTCATTTTTGTATAACATAAATGTTGGGTATATTTTAGAAGCTTGCATACTGTAAAGCTTTACATATAATGAAGTAAACTTTAATAAAATAAATAAATAGTCCAGTAGTTCTAATACTTGATTTGACCACGGAACAAATATATTAGGGTTATAATAAGGGATTCAATGATCATATTTCATAGTTTTATGAAATAAAGGAATCAAGCTGAGTGATCACATTAACAGACTAACTGGCAATAGCGGTAGTCCCCATCTTAAAAATTTTGTTCGTATACCAAGCAGCGTATTTGACGTGAGCGCTAAGGTTATTGAAAGAACTATCAAAATGGGTATGACGGACGCCGAAAGTTAACGGCTAAAAGAAACACATTAAACATTGATACAAATTTGGAAGATATAATATGTTAATTTCATTTTTACCTTCTGATCAGCAGGTTATGTACGTTGACCCATCATTTGGGGAGGACGCACCGACTAATCAATTTGACTTTACAGAACAAAGTATACGAAAGGCATTTATACGCAAGGTAATGTATGAACCATTATCAGATTGTTTATTTTCAAAAAAGGCTAACGAAAACACGATACATGTGTATCAATCACAAGTGTGCACAACACTTAAAGGGAAACATTACAACGATAAAAGAAATTATACAATAACCTAGATTAATAATTAAATATACAGTATTTACTAACCGTGGGGTTCAAGTGCACAGATGCTAATTAAGTATTTAAGTTGGCGCCTGGTAGATAGTACCGGTGACCTCAGAGCTGGTCTTTCCTTGCTCAACGAATAAGTATCGCAATACAGTGAGGAAATGCGGCCAGCGTTAAAGGTACACTGCCACAGGGACCACACTTTTTAAATTTGTTATAATTATTTATTATTTTTATTATTACTTCGTTATAAGATTTATTAAAATATATGCGATTTATAGAGGTTTTAAATCTAAAACAAAAGACGCGCGGGTATAGTATGATATTGATTAGTCAACAGATCAGACAAGTATTTGGACCATAGATTTGACACCGATTGTAAATAACTTAACTTTGACATTATTTTATGTTCTTATTATAAGACATTATAAAAATTTATATGACATTTGCATGCCTATTTATATATGACTGATTGTGCGGATATTTGTAGTTGATCGATCTAACTGTGCCAAGATAGTGGCAAATAAACGATTATTATTATTATTATCATACGACAGGCTTCTTCTCAATTTTTAAGCGACATTGTAACCATGGTTACCAACATTTAGTAAATGTTTTATAGTAAGACCGTTTGAGTTTATGCTCGGTTGTTTGACCAAGCTATATCAATATCAAATATTCTTATTATAATTTCTATATAAAAACCTACAACTCCGAACATTGACAGATGCTAAATTTATAGAACCGATTTTTTAGCGTGCACACTTGAGCGTCTTGTCCGAAAAGTAAATTTTGTATATTTGTGAGTTATTTTTATTTGTTTTCGTTATTTCTAGGCGACAGAACAATATAACATATTTCAATGGCGAATATGAATTATGATATTTGTATTATCTCAATTCCACGAGCGAGTGACGAGTAATTTTACTGCGCTGGCGTAGCTACCAAATATGAGATTTGACCTCCGAAACTAGAGAACGATACCTTTGCCGACCACGCGCACTCAGGGCTCCGGTCCGGGGTCTGTACAGCGATTACTGTACCTTAAGGCGACCGGTATAACGCGTAATATAATCTTCTCCCATTATTTCTTTCAGCATGGAGTCTTTGGGCATAAGCTTTACGCGTACTTTTTTATGTTTTTCTTAGTTTTCGTAAAGGATAACTTTATACCCATATTAACCAACAAACGTGAACAAAAACATAGATACGACAGAATCTACTCCATACATTCTTCAAACACCCGTACATTATCAACATTAAACAATCGTTAATAATAAATAATGAATTTCAGGTATACGCCATCCTGATGTGCCAGCTCTTAGTTACTTTGGGATTCATTGCATTATTCGTGTTCCATGAGCCAACAAAACGATACGTCAGAGAAAATACTTATCTCTTGTGGGTAGATAACATTTTTATCATGTCTCATACAAGCATATTTCTGGCACATATGTTCGAAGTTTATAAATATTAATGGAAAGCTATTGTTAACTGTGCAGACTTACTTAACTTCTTCCTAATGAGCTTCTCTGTGCAAAACGACGCAAATTTTTCGTATGAGCCAAAAATACATTCGGAAATTCTTTATATTTTAAACTCAAACATTTTAATTTTTTTAAGCAATATAGTCTGTGCAGTATAAACAGCGTATTATATTTGTCAATTCAAAAAATGACGCGTAACAAATAGGAATTATATCAGTTCTAATAACCGCCACGCCAGTTCTCATTCCGCACAGATTCTAAAAGTTTTATTATTTATAAAAAAAACATGTTTTATAAAAAAATGTGTGAGACAAATTGGCGACATTGGTGCAAAGTTCGGTGTAATGGCTTTTCAATCTAGTACTCGTAGGTACTACTTTGTAGTAAATATATGATAATATTTCTACTGAATAATTGGACTTCGCTCCTAGATTTTTCAAGAAAAGAGCGTACCATTTCGTAAAAGGCTGCAAGCACTTGCAAGCCTCCTGGCAATGTGAGTGTCCATTGGCGGTGGTATAACCCAACATCAGGTGAACCTCATGTTTGTTTGCCTCCAGTTAAGATCTTAAAAAAACTCATTACTATTCGAAGTTGTGTCTAAACTGATTTCACGTCTAAACCTTTTTAGCATACTCATAAGACTTTTTTTCTATACATAATGATGATGTCTTATTTATCAATATCTAACAAACAAATACGATTGACACCTTCAGTACGGACTATTGTTCCCTTTTAAACAAAAAAATTACGCTTAGCCCAAATCGAATCAAGGCTAAAAAAATACTTAATAAAATACATTTTACGTTAAGTACCATAAAATACTGAATATTTTTTCCAGTTGGGTTGCACTAGCAGTGCTATTCGTTTGTATGATAGCCATGGCTTGCTGTGAAAATGTCCGACGAACAACACCCATGAACTTTATCTTCCTCTTCACATTTACGGTTGCTCAGAGTTTTCTCCTCGGAGTAGCTTCCAGCACATTCGATGCCACAGAGGTAATTAGTTCACAAATGATCTTTTCTTAGAACTAACTTACCTTAAGTATTTTAATATTTTTCTGTCCTCGCGTGCTTTACGACCTTTCTTTGGGTATGTTATCACATAATATGATTCTTTATTTTTTGTTTCCAGGTATTCATGGCAGTAGGTATTACGGCTGCGGTATGTTTGGGTCTGACATTATTTGCATTTCAAACAAAATGGGACTTTACCTTAATAGGTGGAGGTCTCGTGGCTGCTACTATGGTCTTGTTAATGTTCGGTGAGTATAGAATATAATTTCTTTGCGTAACAAGAAACGTACAAGTCAAATAGCATAGTGTATGGAATTTTTTTTGAGAATTCTTCCAAAAATGGTCGACTTTAATGTAGACTCTAAGAATATCCTAATACACATTTTTCTTTATGGTCACACTCAAAACATAATTATTATACACTTTTTACATTTTACACAAATAACATTTTGTTTATAAAATCGCAAAGGTGGCTAAAAATATACAACATCACACGTAAGACGTCCGTGCTTTGATTGTTGTGTTAAGGTTTGGTGTTATCTGTTCCATATTTTGTTTATGACATGGAGTTATAGCTTCTGTGTTGCCTGTTTTTATAATACATTATGGCTAAGTAAGGGTGATAGTGGATTCGAATAATTATTATTTGTGTTTTGTGTGCAAGTTATTAAGTGAATATTAAAACATATATCCACGTACAAAAATAAGATGTCTAACGTAATATTTTGACGCAACATGTCATATGTCAACTATTGATCTAGAGATGCTCTTGACCAATCACAGTCGAACAAAATGTCAATTCTACGTACTGTTAGGTACACATACTTTTCTAATAAAATTTATTGAAATTCCAGGTCTGATAACAATATTTATACCAACCAACAATATTGTACGATTGGTCTACGCGTCTTTGGGAGTACTTATATTCTCACTGTACCTTGTCTACGACACTCAACTGATGATGGGCGGGAAACACAAATACAGCATTTCGCCCGAGGAATATATTTTCGCAGCATTAAATCTATACCTTGATATTGTCCAAATATTCCTCTTCATATTAACCATTATGAGGAATTCGTAGGAATAAATTACATCTAGTCATATATCGGTATCTCAAGTTAGAGATGAGTATTATTGCCTTACTAGCGTTTCGTATCAATATTATGGCATTTTTTAAAGGTAGTCGAAAGTTGGTTATATCTGAGAATCCTTATTAAGTCTCTTTGGACATAATACAATGATAACAGTGTAATTTATAAGCAAGACCTTATAACCCGTTGGATGGTAAGTATATGTCACCGTAAAATTGTAAATACCGTTAGATTGTAATCTATCTCGCAACATTGTGAATAACAACATAGGGTTTGTGAAAAAGAGCGTATTATTTTCATATTTAAATATCTCGCAGGAGTATGTTAACATTTCGACGAATATTAAGTATATTTTTAATTTTCTTGAAGTGAAAATATCGCATAGTGTAAAACTTTATTCTCTTACTACAATTAATATAAGTTTTAATGAATACTGCTGGGGGCAGTTAAGAGTATATGTTACTACAAAAATAAATTAAGTTTTAAATCAATTAACGAATTTTATTTATTTCTTCCTTATATATATTTGTAATGTAATTATTGTTATGCAAAAGCGTACTATGGAGAAGAAACGTCTCCCTTTTGCATGATGGGCTGAAAGTTGGTGGGAAAGATTGGCAGAAACATCTTTAGATATTTAGAGACATTATTTATTATATTGGTTATTACCAGTTCAAACAGTCAAACTCCTTGCTATTGGCTTCATGATGTTACTTTTGGGCTTCAGCCAAATGGTCTGGCACGACTGGGTTAGTACCACTGTCTTACAGTTTATCGTATTGAGCTCGCGTGTTCGGTGAACCTCTTTTATATAGCTATTCTTATAGTCACTTTAATAACGTCAAATTCTCTCCTTATCAAGGGAAGATTGCATTTTAATATATCCATAAATATATTTGACGGTCTAATGGTATGATTCTCATTAAGGGTGTCATAATTTGTGGTTCTCTAACACAATACACAAACAATTGAGTTGGTAAGCCCAAATGTAGATTAGCGAGGCGTCACTTAACGTTTTGCCTAAGTTAGTATTGAGCTCAAATCCTAGTTGAACTTACAAGTAGTGAGGGTAAATTGCAAGAAGTGCATACCCAATTAAACAAAAAATTAAATAAGTAATACTAATTATACAATCTTCAACTAAAATTTATAAAGAGTTCCTAGTAGATTTCTATATTGTGTGAAGGTCCAGCAATGTTACCAGTTCTATTATGGCTTCTCTGTAAAACTATAATAATTACTACAGATCGAATTTTAATAGTCTAAAAACAATATATATTCAATATACCACCGACTCCATATGTTTTTAAAGCATAATTCTAAGAGGGCTAATATGATTCCCAGTAAAACGCACATAGTTTTAGGGACTGAATGAAACAAACATAGAAATGTATATCTCTATACTCCTTTGGGAACATACACACATATATTAATATGAATTATAATTATTTAAAATAATTAAATAGTATTTAGAAGTGTTCAATCTATGTAACTTCAAAGATAAGAGTTGTTTTATATTAGTCCATTGTTATTGTTACCGATTGTATTATCACCCAGGGTCGTATTGAGACCAACGGCTAGGGCCCCAAATCGGGCCTACGTAATAAATAAAGAGTCATATATAGCACATGTTTGCTACTTTTCAAGAAGAAATCGATCGTAAAACAAAAAAAAAACTTGATTTAGATTATATTTAAATATTTAAAATACATATCAAGTGAGCTGGAACTTTTAAATAAAAAGACTGATGCCCAAAATCTAAACTTAAGAGCGTACTGATTCTTAAAAGTCCGGCAACGTGAACTTGTGAACCTTCTGGCAATGTGTCCTTAAACGGCGGTATCACTTACATCTTCTACAGAATATATATATATTTAATATTTATATATATTTAAACCTATTGAAGTCCTATAGAAATAATTATTTTAAGCTAAAAGTACTCTATGGAATAAGGAAAAAGTATTGTAGAGTATGTGAGACTACAGGCCCTAACGATGTAAATAGGCATGGTATCGGTATCATAATCCAGCTATCAATTAATAACAAAACCTTGACACTGGAGTCTCCAAAATGATTTTCGCGATAGCGGTCGCGTTGGTGATATTTCATATTTATAATCCGTATACGGAAGAACCGAAAGCAATATTTGGGATATATTCAGTGCCTGGGAAGTGGTATTATCTAAAATATGTCATCTTTTCGTGTATATATTACTTTAGAAAAGTGAGTTGTGCTATAAAGTAACATTTTGGCAATTAGTCTGAAGTATCTGACGTAGAATAACGTATTAACGCTATCAGACAAACTGTTTGTCTGTAATAATAATTAAGCCTCGTGTATTCCTTGAAAATTTACAAAATAAACACACACATAAAATATATATGTATATATACATTTTTTCTATTTTTTTCCAAGGACCTCTTATGGAGTATAGACCTCCTCCAATTGGCTCCATCTCTCTCTGTTTTGAGCATTTTTCTCCCAATCCTCTCCACCAACTTTCTTAAGCTCGTCAGCCCACCGTGCAAGAGGGCGACCACGCTTTCTTTTTCCTGGTGGCCCTTTCCACTTTGTTATCCTCTTTGTCCATCTGTCATTGTTCATTCGAGCGATACAAACCCGCCCATTTCCACTTAAGTTTTTTGCAATGGGATAGTGCATCAATAACCTTCGTTTTGTTTCTAATTTGTGTACTTCTGATCTTGTCCTTCAGTTTTAAATTCCATTCCATTGCTCGTTGACAAGTTGTTATTTTTCTATTTGTGTTCGAGTCAAATATCCATGTTTGGCTACCGTAAGAGTACATGGCAATATACACGTGTCTAAGACTTTCTTTTTTAAGTATATTGGTATCTCTGCCTTCAGTACTTCTTTGTATCCCCAGAATTTGTTCCATGACATCCTAGTTCTCCTATCAACTTCATCATGATGCCGTGAATTTTTAAAAGATATTTCCTTACCCAAGTAGGTGTATTTCTGCACGTATTCTAAGGGGTATCGATTAATTTTGACCGGATCTTGTAGGTGATTTGTCATTATTTTTGTTTTGTTTTTGTTTAATTCTAATCCTATTGCTCGACTAACAGAACATAGTTCGTTCATCATCTCCTCTATTATTAGTGATGCTTCTGAGAATAAAACGATGTCATCAGCAAATCTTAAGTTGTTTAAGTAATTACCGTCAATAATTATACCTTTTTGTGTCTAATTAAGCTGCCATATTTACAACAGTACCTCAAAGCATAATGCCCTTTTCCTAAAGGACCCTTAATCAATTTGGTGAAATTAAATTATTTTTTCGATAAAACCGACCTTGTCCAACTCGTACAAACTAAGAAATAAATTTTTAAGGTTAAACGATTGGTATTTTTTTTCATGGTTACTGAAATAAACAGCCATAACCGTGGATATAATTAAAACATTATTTCTATGATGTATATAAAAGGCGTATAGCGATTTCTTATTTTGATTAATTCAGGTTCAGGTAAATTAAAGTTTGGTTAATTCAGGTGAAACCATAATAATTGTTTAGTGTTGGTATTATAAGCTTTATGAGCTTTGTCGTAGTGGTTGAATCGTGCGAAAGTGCTGTCCTTTCGTTTTGATCCCCGGCTCAGCACCAGGACTTTCTGTCTATGTGTCATTTAACACCCGCTCGCTAGCCATATGTAATAGTAATAATTAACAATGACATAGACTAATGTTTACTGCTTTACCTATTTAAAAATACAAAAAGGTATTTAATAATGATTATGAATCGATTAAAGTGATTTTCTTTTGTCGCTGGCTCAAAGATTATAGTTACAATTTCGAAAACACTAATTATAGTTTATCAATATACTCGTAAAATTACGTTTATTTTATTTTATTATTCTTCAGTATGCAAACAAATACAAAGCAGCCGGTCCGGAAGGTCGAGCTGGACAAGGTGTAAAAGCTATCGCTAATCCAGAAGATATGGAAAAAGTACAACCCTTCAGCGATCATCCCAAGGTACATTCAAAATTTTCGTAAAAAGCTTATAATCTGCACAGCTTCTAAAAATAAAATGTGAAGCCGACACTGAGCTCGAAATGGTTGCTGTGTTTAAATGTGTTAGATTTAACATACGGGAGCCATCTATATGCTGTGTCAAGTCAAGTCTCGACTGGAAAGCCTTTAACATACGGGAGCCATCTATATGCTGTGTCAAGTCAAGTCTCGACTGGAAAGCCTTAAGAGCACTTAGCTAGGCATTCAACTCAAATTCAAACGCAAAAATAATGTTATTCATATAGGTGAACAGATACAGCTATCAACGTCAACAGATAAGATGTTAAATTGATTCTAAATTTACATTTACTACCAGTTCGTCAAGGCGCGTACATGGGGCAAGAAGAACTCTTTTTAATCGCTAAGTTTCGTCATACAAATTGTTTGAACTGGAGCAAATCAATCCTAAGGATTACAATCGAAGCAGCAATGGTGCAATAACTTTCATTGTGTCCTGTCTGTGGTAGTAACTTTAACATAGAAAATTTACAATATCTGCCATGTGAGGTTATACATTACACAACCAATCAAAAGTGAAGAGCAAAATACGTGTTTACCGCTTTAGAGTTTTTGCAACGATTTTGTTTTTTTTTAAATCGTCATATAAACAACAGCACGGCGAAATTATGATTGTATTTTAAATTTAATTATAGGCATTCGATGCGGTTTTCTTCATATCAGCTACTGAGGGAGAAGACAACAAAGGAATCTACGTAGCAGTAGGCAGTGAAAGACGGCCCATGGGCATTTGTAACGGACTTTTGTACATTGGAGTAAGTTGGTCGTTTAAATGAAAAATTTGTTATTTTAAGGTAATTTCCCACTAAATGTAAATATAACGGACTTTCTTACATAATATTTAAAATATTAGGTCCTTAAATATGAAATTGGCGTTTTGTATAGGAGGAACAAAAAGTCGAATATTTTTAAATATAATATATTTAATGAATCAAAGTATGAACCATGGTTTTCTATGCACTTTTGCCATCTTATAGGTTTGATCCCTTGATCCCTTTACTAAAAAAACAGTCGGACGGGAATCAATAAAATATGTGAAGGCGATTTGGACTGCCCCATCAGAGTTAAATTTTTCCCTTGCAACAAGGTCCGGGGAGTACGGAGGATGTCTTAGACATTCCAATTGAAGCTCTTCTAATTTGGTAGCCGTCTGTTGTGCAGTGTGTGGTCTAGCGTTGTCGTGAAATAGCAGTGGCGTGGAGCGATTAACCAGCCATGGTTTGCAATTGCTGACAATAGACATCAGCCGTAATAGTCTGGCCAGATTTGAGAAAACTGCAATGAACAATACCGGCACTAGTCCACCAAACGCTTACAAGTAAGTTTTTTGGGGTTAATTTTCGATTGGGGCAGGATTTGGCTGGCTGGCCAGGATCCAACCATTGCGCTGAGCACTTCCGATTATCGTAAAGAATCCATTTTTCATCACAGGTAATGATTCGGTTTAGAATACCTTCATTATTGTGCCGGTTCAGTAATGTAACGCAGCAGTCGACGCGCGTTTTCGGGTTTGCTTCAGTCAATTTTTTTTTTATGTAATAGCAGGCAAACGGGCAAGAGGCTCACCTGATGTGAAGCGATACCGCCGCCCATGGACACTCACATTGCCAGAAGGCTCGCAAGTGCGTTGCCGGCCTTTCAAGAATTGGTACGCTCTTTTCTTGAAGGACCCTAAGTCGAATTAGTTCGGAAATACTTCAGTGGGCAGCTGGTTCCACATAGTGGTGGTGCGCGGCAAAAACTGCCTTAGAAAACGCTCAGTTGTGGAACGACGGACGTCGAGGTGATACGGATGGTATTTTGTATTTTGCCTTGACGTCCGATAATGAAACTCAGCTGCGGGTATTAGACCGAACAACTTTTCTGAACACTCCCCATGGTAAATGCGGTAGAAGATGCAGAGGGACCCAACATCTCTACGCAACGCCAAGGGATCAAGCCGCACGGAAAGTGATTGGTCGTCGACGATTCGAACCGCTCTTCGTTGAATACGGTCAAGTGGAAGGAGCTGGTACTGGGGAGCTCCCGCCCAGAGGTGAGAACAGTATTCCATGTGGGGCCGTATTTGCGCTTTATAGAGTTGCAAGCGGTGGCCCGGAGTGAAGTACCGTCTCGCCTTGCTGAGCACACCAAGCTTTTTGGAGGCTAATTTAGCCTTCCCTTCCAAATGACCGCGAAACTGGACGTCATTCGATATGTCAACGCCCAATATTCCGATGTTAGCTGAGGCTTTAAGGAGAGTGCCTTCAAAGAGGGGAGTAGCGACAATTCGTGAGATACCCACCTTTCAAGCTTTTTAATATTCCCAATTTGCTTCAAGTGAATTAAAACAGTTTTATCGCTAACACCGCAGCCTGCAGCTAACTCAGACGTGGTTTGCGATGGATCCGCTTCCACAATAGCCTTCAATACTTCATTATCAACTTGGGTCTCAGGCCGTCCACGGGGCTTGTTCTGCAGGTCTAAATTTCCAGAACGAAAACGTTGGAACCAAAAACGGACTGTGTTTTCTTTTGCAACATGACCGCCATACACATCATTCGCCCTTCGAGTCGTTTCCACAGCGCTAGTGCCACGGCGGAACTCGTACTCGTAAATAATGCGATACTTTAAGTTTTCCATTTTGAAAAAATGAGTAACGCAAACAGAAAAAAAACAGAAGAAAAAACAAATGAATGACGGTCATCGAAGCACAAATACATGAGTAAATAGCTGTACAAATTTGAATATGAAATTCCTAACCAAAGAGCAGGTATTTGAGGTCAAAGTGGCCAGTACGACAAAACGCCAATTTCATATGTAAGGACCTAATATTTATCGTTATATATATTACCAAGTTACGTGAAGATGCGATGTAAGAACAAAGTCTTCGAACACTTATAACTCGAGAACGGCTGGACCGATTTTTCATTTTTTCTGGTTCCGGTTCGAATAGCAGAATAATATAATAATTGAAGAAAAAAATAAAGATAACAGAATTCTAACTTGATATATTTATTGGTTGTCACTATTATCTTAATAAAGTAGTGAACTTCATATTTATTTTGTAATCATATTATTACGTTTATGAAATGATCAGATCGATACAAAGAGTCCCCTCGTGAGTATGTCTGTCAGTCTGAGAAAGTTGCAAGGTTCTGAGCCTTGTTGAGTTCTTATGACATTTTCACACGTGTATCCTTTCTATAACAAATTTTCATATGTATCTGATTTGTCCTCCTTGTAACATGTCCGATGTTCACACAGTAAGCTTTTTAAGCTTATAAACTATCATAATATCATGCTTTAAAATTGTCAGTTACCAGATAAAGGCCTGCTTTGTAGTAAGAAAATTCCTGATACAGTCCTCTTTGGTGCTGAAGATGATACATTTGGTGCTGAGGGGATCAGAATAACGATGGTCGAGCCGATGAAGAAATGGAATATAGCGTATAAAGGACAGATGTGGTATGAAAGTTTTAAATAGAATAAAAGTTCTGTATTCGTTTTTATTCAATTGTTACAAATATATATAAATGTTGAACTGTAACTAGTGATTGAAAAACTGCTATGAATAAGTTATTTTATCGTCTGTAAAAAGTATTCAAGAGCGTGTTGTGTTCAATACCTACTGCTAAATATACTATTTTACAGTATGGAAAATAAAGCGTTATTAAAAGTATTATGTATAAAGCATAACGGAGTAAAGTAAATGAACGGTTCCTGGGCCTGGGCTGGAGTATTTTAGTTTTACTTTATATTAAACACTCGCGTACAACACTAAAATATAAGCGAAGTAGTGAAATGTTAATTGCTATGTAACGAATAAATGTAACTTGAAGAGAGTGCCTGCGTATGGCTATACTCTCGGGGTATAACTCCGAGGATTTAGGAAATTATAAACGCGGGCAGCCTTGACACGTACAGTAACTTATCATTAGTTTAATAAACAATCCATTAAAAAAAACCAATCCAATTACATAAGATAACATCGTTGTAAATGATATATCTTCCCATCTATACAACTAATACTTAATAAATCGTGAGACTTGGCAAGAAAATCACATGATTATTAATATAGATATACTAAACTATTTCAGGTTCCAAAACGAACCGAACAAGACTGTAGAAGTCGAACTAACCGGAGACTGGACTGCTACCTACAAATACTTTGACTACGACACAGATTTGTATCCGCCTGCTGTCATCAGATCCATTGCAAGAGAAAGCTGGAGTCGCGAGTATTTTGAACGACTTAAGGAGTAAGTAGAAACTCAATAAGGTTTACTTATTATACTAAAAATATGCATTTCCTCCGGTTTTTTCGTTGGTAAGTTGGTAAGAAAAGCCAAATGTTTATACAGTAAACCCCTAATAACCCCCAGGATTACGGGATTTTCTCCATATAACGCGAGGATTGCACACATTATATATCTGTAAATTTATATGATATATCCGCACTTATTTCGTTCATAACATTTTTTTCTTAATATTCAATTCAAAACCCCTTTAACGAGAAAAAGTTTAACGTACATCATTTGTATATAACGAATTATATGAGGTCATGCAAGCGCGTTATGCGAGAATACTCCTACAACGCGTTTCCTATAACGCAAAAGTTATCTACCGTGTTATAGGGAAATCCCTTGAAAATGAAAATCTTTCCTCTTCATAATTAGTGTAGATTAAAATAATAAAAATTACGATTTAAAAACTGAAGCTTTCTGACATAAGCGCATTTTAACACACTTCTAACATACATTATACAAAATTAAAAATAACCCTAAGTAATGTATGTCCTATTTGTTTGCCTTTTTCCTATATTTTATCAAAGGATTCTTAAAGGGCCCACCAATCGCACTACGAACAATTCGGAACAATGAAATGCAACTTTAAAATTGGCGATGAAAAATACCATGTGACGATGCCGTCTTTTCGAGACCATAGCTTCGGTGAGTGCTAGTTGCAGTCGATTAATACTTAATTTATTGTAAATAAAAAATAAATAAATGCATAATGCCAAAATTGCCGAATAAGGTGTGGGAATTTTAAGTTCAGAGACTGTTTTATAACTAGCTGATGTACAGCCTAGCAGTTAATGAATGTCGTGTAACAGATAAGCTAAACTCAATGTATGATTTTATGAAAGTAATATATTTTATTATTGGATACAAAATAAATATTAAAGCACCACTCTCTCAATTACAATGTGCCTTGATTTTTGATGATATTTTTCTTAGTTTATAAAAAATAAATTTCTGGTCGATACGCAACGGTTTAGAACATTGACCAGTATAGATACCGGTATCTTGAACAAATGTCATTGCCTGCGCAAAAGCGATTTTAAAGGATCACTGGGAGGTTCGGCAGGCGGTAGTGGGTGGCGGTGGGAGAGTGACGTGTCGATCGCGTGATTGGTCAATCAGTTGACGTTTGTGTCCTGCGCTGTGTACGACACGAAACATTCCCCCACTCCCTTGTTCAATGTTCAAGATGTTTGCCGGTATCTATAGCTAAGGCGAAAATTTTAAATGTATTATCTTTTATTTTCGTGAATTTCAGGAAAGACACGCGATTGGTCGCTGATGCACAGATATGCTTTTAACCATATTTTTGTCGAGAACGGTCTGAATTTGAGCCTCGGAGTTGTTTGCCAACCTGCAACAGCAACTAGGTATAAGTTTAACATTATCTTCATGCTTTCCGCCTTGGATTATTTTTAAACTTTAACGTATCATAGAATCGAAAACTGTTCTCAACATTGTCGCTTCGTAGACGTTGAATAATGTAATCAACACATCTTTGTTTTGATGGACCTAAATGAGAACGTATGTAGGTAGCGATAGTTGTATAGGTAAAATAAAAAAACTAATAACGACTTTTGCGCATCTTCTCTTGACTTTGATTTAGGTCAAGGCATCTTAAAATACACCACTTTGCATTGAATCGACGCTCTTCTTCTGGATACTTTGAAATTTTCTGCTTATTAGTATCGCAACTACGGGGTTTCGAGTCCGTCGTGTTTGTTAATCATTTTAAAATGTAATATTCCGTGTAGTCAAATAACAGCGTTACAATTAAAGTAATTAATCAACTCCACAATTGGGATATTTATTCCTTTTTTTCATATCCAGTTTTGAACTGGGCATGGTAGGTCTGCCGAATGGGGAAGTACACCCCATAGAATGGGTGGACTTCCAGTTGTGGCAACACGGAGAAGGAGGCAACACACCAAAGGATTACGCTTTCAGGTGTAAAGCGGGAGACACTGAGTACACGATCCAGGTATTTAAATATACCCTGCATTTAGCAGTCAGGACTTTTTGTTTGTATGTGAACAGTAACCAAAACACGACCTTGAAAGTCCAGTAGCACTATAACCATAGCTCCTCAGATTTCTATATCTGTTTCGTGATATTTTTTTTTAATAATTAGGCCTAAGGCATGCCGTACTTGTACGCTATTCGTAGATCAGTCGATATCTAACTAACCCAAACTGCGCTGTACTCTATGATTAAGATTCAGAAACTTAGCTGTAATTTTGTTGCCCGTTCCCGGCTAAGTATTGGGCACCACTCCAAATAGCGAAAATGACGATGTTACTTTAATTTCATACAAAAACAAGGATGGTTGTGGGTAATATAAGATATATATAAACTTACTAAATTTTTTCAGGTTATAGTTGAATACGAGTCAGTACATTACGTGTCTCGAGACTGGGAAGCGCAGATGAAAGAGAGATTCTGCAAATATATTGTGAATGGTGTTCCTGGCAGAGGCCTCTCCGAATTCCACTACCGCCATCGCGGTGGAAGACCTGTCAATGTTACCGATCCTGAGTGGTTTAAAAATATGAATTCAAAATAGAAAATTAAATTTATACAAATGTTAATACATGCGACATTGCTTACTGTTGGATATTAGGATTGAAATAAACTGATGGATTAATAAAAGTGGTTTTTCACCTCAATTTTGTTTCATATAACGCGAGGGTTATAAACTCTGGTATGATTGTGGCCCTCATTTCAGGTCGAAATTATCGTTTACAACATAGCTCGGTGAATTTCGTATCATCTATTTCTGTAAAATATGGTCAAGGCTTAGTACAATTTTATATCTACATTATTACATGCATAGTACTTATACAATAAAATTTATAAGTTCTGAAAAAGTTAAATCTTTTTATTTCTGAAACAGAACTATTATCGAAAAACTGCTTTCAAAACAGATTATGGGATTGGACCTCATACAATAGCTATGAAACAGACAAACGACCGAACCTTATAATATTTGACAACCAAGTAACAATGGATTGTTTCTTAAAAACAAAAGACCAATGTATGTATTTTTTATATACATGTGTCTTTACTACGACATCATGGAACGTTACGATCTAGCCTAACTTAAGACTAATAAGTAATTTAAGTCTAACCTAATTTACTAAAAAGGATTGATATCATAAGTAAATGTCCAATAACGCTACTTATAGTCTCTATTAATGGGACGACACTCTGTTTTTTGTGTTCAATGTTTCTTTCATTCACTGTTTAGCACTTAATATTAAAGTACACGAAAAGTATGGGAAAGTTAAAACATTTATGCTTATTTTCTCGTTTTTTATATTAAAATTATATACATAGTACAGGTTTCTCAACTACAGCAAATGTTCAAACCTTCCCCGAACTTCCTCAAATACTTCTAGATCAAAATTAGCAATTCATTTATATATGTACATAATATAGAGGCCCTATTGGGAAACGAAAGAGAGGAAGACCGCTTACGAGATGGGCCCATTAAATTACTAAAACAGCTCTAAACTCTCAATTCACCCAAGACAGAGATACTTGGAGATTCTTAGAGGAGGCCTTCCCTGCGGAAGGGTTATTGCAAAGATTTTTTTTCTTATTTTTAATTGAGTTAATAGGATTAATTTTACTTTTTTTATGCAAGAAATAAAAAGCCTTTTCTATTTTTATTTTATTTTTTATTATATAGATTAAAAACGTGTTCAATTTGATAGGTATTTTTAGAGTAATCCAGTATTTAGGTACACTAGATCATGGATTTTAAAAAGTCCATTAATACATCATGTTCGACTGCTTCACGCATGTATATGCCTATTTATATTTTTTAAACAATGAACCTATTCCTGTAGCAAATGTGGCCTTGTACCGAGGGGACTTGTCCTTTCGCTGCTCAATTATACAAATAATCGAATTGATTGGACGACCAATGAGATAATTGCGCACGCGCATAAAGCTGAGGTGATCTCTGATCTATGACTTGTTTTAACCGACTCTCTATAAAGAAAATGATTCGTAATTCACGACTACCTGTATTCAAACATTATTCAAATCAAATTTTCAACCGTCAATTTACGTGTTTCTATTTACTATCATTCATTTTTTTGTATGATGAATGTTTACATAGCAAGGAGACGTTTTTAATAAAATTTAATGGTGTCAGCATAATATAGAAACTTAATCCATCTTCAATATTAAACTAAAGTCGTGATCGCGGAAAACACTGGAGAGGACAGATATTAATATTTTAATTTTTTTTATTAGTTTACGACTTCTTATTAACGACGAAGCCTTAGAGATTAATATTACAAACGACCAAATTATACCTTGTCATGTATAATTGTTTATATATGTACCAAACTCATATTTTGTAAATATATTTTTACGTGTGTTTTTATAAGCCTACAAAAGATGATAATTTTATAAACAGCCTGTATAGTATAGCGTAGGGTCCTCAGATGAGCCCAAATGTCCGGTCCAGTGACTAGTTGTGACCGCATCACTCAAACTGGATACGTTGGTGACGCTCTTCAATCATTATTTACAACTCTTATGACTGAGGTAAGTCCATATGTAACTGGACCTTGTCCTTAATAAAAAAATTGCAACAAATTGACTGAACATCAAAAAAATATCGTTTTTTTTCTGATTATTAACATGGTCACTACGCAAACTTCTATTAATTTATAATCTATATTCTAAGTTATTCTGAAGTTATATATAACTTCATACAGAAAAAGTTTCAGTTATTATGTAGTGCAATCACTCAAAATTGATAAGGCTACGAGGGTTCCTTTTTACTTAATTATGATAATAGTATTTCTGCAAGGAAGTAAATAAACAAAACGTATTACTAATGACAGAAAATCCTACATGAATAATAAAATAAAAATTACTAATAAATTTATTTACAAACTGTCGCTGCCTTCGAAATATGTATTCGTATTTGCACAGCTCTTCTTCTTCTTCTCATTGTTCTTTTACTCGTACTTATTTGGCCGTGGTATGTATAGTCTTCAATAAATGTTCGTTTTCTAATATTAGAATATAGATAGATAATGAAAGAATAAAATTTAAGCATTTAGTAACTTATTAGAATCAAACGATTTTCTGTTTATATGCGCATTGAACATTCGCTCGAACGGTGAAAGAAAATATCGTGAGGAAACCGGAATGTTTCAGACCCAAATAGTCGACAGCGTGTGTCAGGCACAGGAAGCTAATCACTTACTTATCTATTGATTTACAAAAGATCATGAAACAGATACAGAGATCTGAGGCCTAGACCTAAATTTTTTATTTTAATTTTTTAGTACAATAACACAAGAATATCAGATCCAATCAAGAAAATAAAAATGCTTTCCACTACACCACAATACGATAACGAGATTCCATCTATATATATTAACAATATTACTTCTGAATTTTGTAGTATTTAAAAAAAATGTAAAGAAAAGATAATGTAACTATATTGAGTCTGCCACTTGCCGGTTCTCCTAAATAGTACCTATCTTCAGGTCAATGGAAAAAAACTTAACAAAAACATATTATATGACATATAACGATAACAATGATAGTAATAATTCTATTGCAATTTATGAAATTCTGAAATAATCTTAGTAGTAATAAGGTAAAATGAAATAATTGTATTATTTGTATTCATAGTTCTTTTAATAAATATTTGAGTATTATATTAAATTTAATCGTACTATAGGATCAGCAATGGACTTCGACGCGATTTTAGAAGACGTTGGTGAATTTGGCCGTTTTCAAAAGCTCGTGATCTATTTCGTCCTCCTCCCAGCTGTCATACCATGTGGGTTTCATGCGTATTCGCAGCTTTTTATGGCTGGGGATGTCAAACATTGGTGTAAAGTACCAGATTTGGAAGGGCTAGATGTGGAACTTACTAAGAATTTTAGGTTTGGTATTTTTGGGCATTAATAAAACAAGCATTTGTTTTCCTTTTTGAAAACATATCATTTGAGATAATAAATGGATATTAATATGGATCAATATTAATATAATAGACTTATAAAAGACACATATTATTTTATTATATAAACGAAATAAGTTTAGAGCAGTGTCTATTAACAGCAATATTTTTTAGTATCCCACAAGAGCGTCGCAACGGTATCCTGGATTATTCCCAATGTAACATGTACGACATTAATTACACCGAAATCCTCTCGCGGTACTCCACAATTGAGGAGGCTCTGATGTTAGAAGGTCCTGCTGATATCGTGCCATGCAAAAATGGATGGGTGTATGAGGACACAGTATATCAGCGTACCGTGGTTACAGAGGTAGGTCAAGAACTAGGGAAACTGCGAAACAACAGACACCTAGAGAAATTTACGTTCCAAGGTCGACGGTCGGAAAAAATAATTATAATCGTGTAAATTATTATTTATTTTTTAAATGACACGAGCAATCGCGCTTACAAAAACGGAGTTATCGCAGCACATGGACACCTAATTTAGTGGGATCGTTGCCGGCCACGGTTGTCTGAAAGAGGGAAGACCCCCGGGAGTCGATTCCTCAGTTCGCTAGTTCGCAAAAGAAAACGTCTCATGAAGCGGATACGCGTAATACGCGTGAAGTGATTTCTGGTATAGTTTTTTATAAATTTTTGATGAATTCTTTAAAACCTATATTGGGATAAACAATAAGAAATGGTCGGGAACAAAGACAAGAAGATTGTTTTACTTTTTTCAATTAAATAAAGTTAGTAATGAATGTCTTCTAAAATCTTGCAAAAATCTTTCTGTACTTACGTTTTGAGGAATGCATTTAAGTATGTAAACTTGCTTAGGTGTCCATTTTTTGTTTATGCCTAACATTTTATTTATAAAGAGATAGAAGTTCAATTATTAATCGAACTGTTATTTATCTTATTAGATTATGGTTTATGAAATCTAAACATAACAATCAAATATACGTATTTACAATTTTCTTAACCTACTTAGTAATAATTAAAATAATTTAAAAATTAAAAAAAAGACTAAAACACATTTAAAAAATTGGTCCTTCGGTAGTGGCAACGCTGGTATTTCCTCGCTGTATTGCGATAGTTAATCGTTGAGCGAGGAATGCACCAGCTCTGGGGTCACCAGTACTATCTACCAGGTGGCAACGTAGATCTTTAATTAGCGCTTGTGCTCCAAAGAGAACAAAATCAAAGTTGGACGATATATTTGAGCTGTTTATTATTTTCCGCCTACTCTGCGGCCACCCCAGTTTTTGTGCTTGTATTTATCATTTAACTGTACTTACATGTTAGGAAATGAGCAAATAGCCAGTTATTTGGATAATATATGATTAATACATTGTTAAAATCGTATTTGCATTAGACACAGATTCAGTTCGGTGTCGGTTGTTGTATGGAGATTTTGAAATAAAACTCTTTGTTTGAGCACCAACTTTGTTTGTTCAAGTAACCACTGACTTTAATGGTTTAAAATATGAGCTTGTAGCTAACACAAAATCAGCGGCCGAGTTAGGTCTAATTAGGGGTAAAGGGGTTAAACAAACTTGGCTTCTCTGAGGGTTCATAAATCTAAATGACACTTATTTTATTGGGCATTATCGGAATCAAGTGTACGATGGTTGTTAATCAACCAAAATGTAAACATTTGGTTAACGCTTCTAATTATAATATATTCATTCTAGTTACCTTAAATATTAATACGTATACAAGCCACATAACTCACGTATAAATTAAACTTTCTGTGATGCCATGGAGCTACCAAGGTACCAACATTTTATTATAGAAATTAACTTAGTACATTCATAATTAATTTAATTATAATAATGTATTAGCAAATATACAACACATTTTTTTCAGTGGGACCTAGTCTGTGACAAGGACTTTTTGCCTACCCTGGGACTGGTACTACTCGCTGTTGGCGGCATTATTGGAAATTACATATTCGGCTACCTGCAAGACACCTTTGGACGCAAACCCTCTTTCTTTATCTATCTTTTAATCGAGTGCATATTTGGAGTGGCAACAGCATTCGCTCAGAACTATTATATTTGGCTTATCTTCAGATTTGGTGTTGGGTTTACGGTACCAGCTATCATGGCGACTCCATATGTTTTAGGTTTGTTATTAATTCTAGTTATATACATTTTGTTCTATTGCCTTTACTTAAGGCCTATCCCAGCACGAATTTTTGTGTCAGTGTCTCGGGGTGGACTACGGTACGCAATGGAGAGCTGAAGCACTGATGCACGCCGGCCCGTAATAACAATTGGTTGTGTAAAACATTAAATAAATATTATTTAATCTATTTTTTTTCTGAAATGGATTACTTAACTTGCGATAAAATATATCGTGTAAATTTCAAAACCATGTTCTATATACATTTTCGTCATAAAATTAATTTAAAGTGTCAAAAATTGGCTATGAAGTTATTTAAATTGTGTATTTTTCCATTCGCCATACTTCAAGAAACGATGACAAAAAATGGAAATAAACAATGTGCTTTTTTTGAAGTTTGGCGACCATGTAGGTCCTTAAGTGTCAGTGGCACTCAAGAAAAGCAAAAACCGCCCTTTTAATTTCAAAAAACAAAATTGTCACGAACGATTCAAAACTTTATACATTCACTACCAATCTAAAACAACACCTCAACCTGTTTATGCTGAAAAGGAAACTATTCTTATTGTTCAAAAATAGTTTTATTATAAAATGTAAGTGTTGTAGAAATTATTATGTCAAGTACCGTTACTATGTCAAATGGAAGAGACAAGGTGGCCCCAACACAGGAAATCCTAGTGCGGGGATAGTCCACTTTCTTTTTAACTAAACATACTTTTTTATGTATATAAATACAGTTTTCTCTGTCTTTTATTTTCATTCTGGAATCATTGTAACATCGGAAAATCGAAATTTAATTTTAATGATACATTTCTACTTATATAAACTATTAACAAATGATAATTAATCTATTCTCTCGAAATCTTTAAATTGAATGCTATAAAAAGAGGTTTTTTAGCTATCGAACTCGTTGGACCTCGATCCCGGACACTCTGCACTATTCTCTCGAACATCGCTTATTCCATGGGTTTAATTTTCCTGGCTGGCGTGGTCTATTTAGTGAGGGACTGGCGTTATCTGGCTTTAGCTACGACATTGCCCTTCGTCTGCTTCTTTTTATACATCTGGCTCATGCCCGAAAGTCCTAGATGGTTACTGGCTAGAGGACAATTTGAAAAAGCTGAAGTTATTTTGAAAAATATGGCTCGGTATGTATTATTGTTTGTTTATTATTAATCTATCGTTCTATTTAAATTAAAGTTCACATAAAATTGCGTAAGTTAGCAGTGTGGACGAGTTGCAGTATTACGTACAGGACACAACAACACACGCTTCACGAAACTAACAGCTAACCTCTAGTAGTGGAGGGTCAAGAAAAAACACATATTAAAGTTTATAATTAGTGTTCACCCATAAATGTCCTATGACTTATTATTACGATGTGAATTATAGTAGCGTATTTAAGCTGTTAAAATACAAAATTTCTCTTACAGAATAAACGGAAAGTCCCTCCCCAAGAACTACATGGTCCACCTTCGTCGCAAATACGAATCAGACAAACTGCAACAAGATCTCGAAAAAGAAAAATTGCGAACCTATGGCATTTTCGATTTATTCCGAACACCAAACATGAGGAAGAAAACGATAATCATTACTTTTATTTGGTTTACAAACACAAGTGTTTACGTCGGCTTATCGTATTATGCGCCTGTGTTGGGTGGAGATGAATTCTTGAATTTCTTCTTGGCTGGCGTTGTTGAGTTACCTACTTATCTGTTTTTGTGGCCTTCTATGGAGAGACTTGGGAGGCGCTGGACCCTTTGTATGAGTATGGTGGTGGGTGGAGTTGCGTGTTTGACTACGTTTTTGGTACAACATGGTAGGTAACTTTAGCGCCTATAAATCACTACTAGTCTAAGATCCGGCTGTAGGATTAGTGCGTTCATCTGTTATTTGCTAAAAACCAAATTTTTCTATATATTTAAAATTAGGAGAATATACATCTACCAAGTTGCCTAAACTTGGAAAAGGTTTCGTTCAATTTTTTTTTAAAGAAAACATCGTCTATATAACGGCAAATTAGATAAACTGGATGCGAAGAGGCGCGGCAAACATTTATGATTTCGATACATTTATACGTTTATAACGTACAATTATCACTTATATATCAAATTCAAGCTATTTTTTTCTATTAATTATAATATATGGGTGCCTAATGAAATCTGGCCGCAAATAAAGATTCCTGGCTGTTACAGATGATAAATGTTGAAGGTAAGAGTTGCGATTGCCGGCTGTGCGACGTTTTTAAGCCAATGCGCATACGTCGAATGCTAGTGTTCTTAACCACCGGAGAGTAACAGAGTTAATAAATACTCCAAAAATATGCCTTCCTTATGAAAATGACAAATTTAAAAATTATAACAAAAAATAATATTGATTCAATATATTTAATATACCGAGTACGAGACTAAGTGTGGAAACTGAGTCCAAACCATACTATACCATTATCAAATATTTTTCAGATTTCAGACGTTGTCATTCATTTTACATTACACAAATTTAAATAACAAACAAACGGACCTACCTTGGGAGAGTTTATTGATTTAATTATCTACAACTTTACTAAAAATAATGCAGCAAAAGTTGTATTTAGCATAAGTTAGCAACGAGTGTGTTACACAACTAAAAATAATTGAATACTAGACTGAAATAGGAGCTAAGGTTATTTATGTTTTTTTTTCTGTTTACAGAAACGAATGTTACACTGGCGTTATACTGCGTGGGAAAGATGGGAATTTCCTCATCTTTCGTAGTCTTACCCTTGATGGCGTCTGAATTGTATCCAACTGTTGTAAGGGGATTGGGCATGAGCTTAAGTTCAGTTTTGGGCATGCTGGGGCCTATTTTTATACCTCTTGTAAATTATTTGGTAAGGAAAATTTTGGATTCCAAATTAATAAACAATGAATCCTATAAATGAACTAATTCTTACATGACATTTTTTTAAAAACGAAAGTCGTGTTGGTATTCAAGCGAATGATATTAAAAGAGGATTCTTGAATGTTAAAATTGTTATTATTGTACGTGTATTATATTTTTGTATGTGTATTGTATTTTTTTAAGGGCTCCGATATTATGGTACTCCCATTAATCATAATGGGCGCGTTGCTAGTCGCCGGTGGCATAGCCAGTTTACTTCTACCAGAAACTTTGAATCAACATCTTCCCCAAACATTAGAAGATGGCGAGAAGATGGGTCTAGACACAGACTTTTGCTGCAGCCCGCCAGTGAAAGAGCCTAAAAACGAATCTGATGAAAGAACATGTAAAAACTGCAGTGCGTTATGTTCCTGTCAGATGGTTAGCATGCCTTTAGCGGAAAGTGTTAGCCCTGAAAAGGATTTAGACGCTGTTGAATTTATTTTAGTAAAATAATAATGGTTATGCAATTCTCGTTTGTGTTATTTTATTCGGTAATATATGTGGTAATAACTATATTTAAACTGCTTCCTTGAATGTGTGGTAAAAACATTACTATCTATGATCACTACAATACACACCTATATCTAGTGTCAGGCATCTTAGCAGTAGCATCTATAGAAAGTCGAATACTAAAATATGAAATATGAAATTTAGTCGACACGAACTGTCATTTTCATATAAATTTAGTTTCAGTTTAACTACTTTTTTATGCATATTGACTAAGCTCCCAGACTCATTAGATGTGCAGTGCAGACGTAGTTTTTTTTCTATGAAAATTATATACGCGAACTTCTAGATACTTTAACGCACAAACAAACCTTGTTATGAGTCGTCTGCGTATACTTATGCATAATATATTACCTATCACAGTAATCATAAGAAAAAAATATACTACAGATAACATGTAAAAGCCTTTTTTTATATTTGACTTTATGCTTTATGTTTTGACTTTATGCTAGCTTCAATTTAAAGCCAATTTCAATTTAAAGTGGTATATTATTATAAATTACAAAACTTTTTTTTATATTATGGCATAGTTTTGACTTTATGCCAGTTTCAAATAAAAAAAATATTAAACTAAAAGGCACGGCTAAAGGTAACTGTCAGATATCCGGGTATAATCAGAAGTCAAATGTCGAAATGACAAAATTATATGACGTTTGTGTCATGCGTGTTGAGCGTAGGGACCAGGAGCATTCGACTAATATTCAATTATTATGAAATAATTAATGTTAATGAATAGAGAAAAATAATAAATTTACCGATTATGGCATTTTTCCTTAGAACAAGTGTTTTAACACGACATTTGAAGAAATCCTTCTTACAAAATAAACGCAATTCTGGATACGTTGTCCTGTAAGTTTCAATGTTTATTACTTTACGTTTTTTTTAAGGACTCTGTAAAATTATTGTTGCGCATTGATGTTAAGACAGTCTTTATAAAAAACTAAAATAAGTTAAGTATCACCATGTAATAATTTCAGATACTAAGATTTATAATACAGAAAAAAAGGTTAATATTTGCTTTGAGCAGATACAAATCTATAGTGTTATCAACTCTTTATACCTAATTCAAGTATATATTTCTTTGCATTTGTCAGTTGTTCCTTAAAAATCATTTAAAAATAATTTCAGAATTCCAGAAATTGGCGAAGATTCTGATAAGAATGTCCTTCTCACTGAAAATGGCCTGCCTGAATTCAACGATATTACAATTGAAAAGTGCATTGCTGCTATCAGTAAGCTAAGCTTAGATTATGAGAGTGGAGTTAAACAGATAGAAGAATCATGCTCTGATTGCAAAAATGCTTTTGTTGAGATCTTTCAGCCTTTGGAAAAGTTAGATAACCAACTAGAACTTACATGGGGTGTTGCTAAAACCTTATACTTAGGTAATAGTTCCTTGATGCCAACTGCATCCTATATTCAAATCCACCAAAGAGCTTACAAAGCAAGATCAACAAAATTTAATAGTGTCCCAATATACAATGCTGCCATAAATGAAAAAAATCGTCTGAAGCAGTTGACTGATGAAGAACAAAGATTATTGGATAAATATATTCTTGAAGGTAAACTTAATGGGCTTGACATAAAGGGTGTAAAAAGAGAAAAATTAGATAATATTCTCAATTTGTTACAAAAAGAAAGGCAATTGTTCCGAGATAAAGTTAAAATGGCCACAAACATTTTCAGTAGCTTTATCAGTGATGAACAACTATCCAAAGAACTTCCTGAAAGTCTAACAAAAGTTATGTCCATAAATAATAATGCTAGTAAAGGTCCTTGGAAAATTACTCTACAACCACATATTTTCGAACCATTTATGCAATATTGTCCTGACAGATCATTGCGTTGGAATACATGGCAGGCACATGTACAAAGATGTTCAGGCTATGGCAATAAAGATTTAGAAACAAGTACCCATGTTGCACAAATACGAAAATATAGAGCAGAACAGGCCAAAATGTTAGGTTTTGAAACCTATGCTGACATGAGCATGGAAACTAAAATGGCTGGTTCGGTTGAGAATGTGTATAAGTGTCTCGACAAATTACTTGAAAATGCTAGACCACTTCAAGATATTGAGTTAGAATCCCTGCAAGACTTTGCAAAAGAAAGAGGATTTGATGGTAAACTAGAACACTGGGATATCCCATATTGGCAAAGAAAACAAAAATGGTCTTTATACAACTATGATGAAGATAAAATTCGTCAATATTTTCCACTACCACGTGTTATCACAAGCTTGTTTAATTTATGTAGCACATTATTCAAAATACAAATAGTTGAAAGATCCAACGTGCATACATGGCATAAAGATGTTAAATTTTACGATGTTTATGACGAAACAGGTAACACACCTATAGCTGGTTTTTTTTTAGATCCTTATGCAAGACAGAATGAAAAAATTCGCATTTATGATGACGCCGGTTGGCATGTTTCAATACGCAACAAATGCGCTCTTACGTCTACAGATCCTTTATCAGCATTAATATTTAACTTCCAAGCTCCAAGTGAGGGGCAGCAATCTCTACTGTCTTTCAAAGAGGTTGGTGTCCTGTTTCAAAGATTTGGACATGCCTTACGCCATTTACTAACAAAAGCGACATATTCTGAAGTGGCCGGTCTCTCTAATGTGGAATGGGATGCTGCTGATGTTTGTGGGCAAGTGATGACGCATTGGCTATTTGATCCGCATACAATCCGAGCTATAAGTGGACACTATAACACTGAAGAACCACTGCCAGAAGAAATTATACAAAATTTACAAAATGTCAGAAGTCATATGGCAGGATATAATTTATGTCGTGAACTATACCTATCTCGATTAGATTTAGAGTTGTATTCTAATACTACTTTTTGGCGAGACTTGGTAAAGGAATTGTGGCCTAAATACCATGCGCTGCCATTTGATAAATATGATTCACACCTGCTCTCTTTAACAAAAATATTCTCCGAGGAATGGGGTGCTGCTTACTATTGTCATTTATGGTCAAAAATGATAGCCGCAGACATCTACAGTGCATTTGAAGAGGCAAGAGCAGGAGATCAGGACGTGATAGCAATTGGAAAAAGATACAGAGAAAGTTTTCTTGCGGTTGGAGGCGCATGTCAGCCCAGTGAATTATTTAGAAGGTTCCGTGGGAGAGACCCTTCTCCTCAGGCCTTATTGCATAACCTTGGTCTATCCAATCAAAAAAAACTTGAAGAGTAAAAGCATTATAGTTCTATAGTTACTGTATTATATACCTAAACATTATTTATATTTGTTCACATGTTAGAAATAAATGTTTGATTTAGCGAAAGCCTTGTGGTCACTCTGAATCAGGATTTTGTTCCCAAGCTCTCTCCATATCATAAATATCTTTCTTGATATTTTCATCATCTGGTAGTAGTTTTGCCGCAGCTTTCATTTCATCAATAGCTTTGTTCAGAAGACCTATACGTGCTAGTCCAGCAGCGCGACGTGCAATACATTTTGCCCTACTCCTTCTATTACCCTCGCAGGCTGGCTTCATTAGGTCTAAAGCAGTAGAACAATCGGTCACCTGTAATATCATATTACATTAGAATCCATTACTATCTCACGTTATCATTAGCAAATATATTTCTGGCGTATTATATACACCCTTTATTCAAATAATTTTGATGATAAATAGTAGTTTACGTACTTACGCATTTATTAAAATTGCCTAAAGCAAAATGTGTAGCTGCTCTGTTTGAGTACAAACTAGGTAATTTATCAGACAACGTGATGCCGTGTGTATATGCACTTATAGCCCCCAGAAAATTGCCGTTTCGGAAAAACTCGTCACCCTTTTCCTTGCACCATTGTGGGTCATGTTCTTCGGGACGCAAATCTTCGGATACAAAACCTGCAACCGAATATTAAAATTGTTAATACCCCATGCACATTCCCATTCTAAATCTTTATATTATACTTTTTCTTCGACACATGCTACCTACCAGTAGCTCGTCTAGCGTGTGTGATATTTCTTAACCAAGCCTCCTCTTCCTGTGCCGTTGACTCTCTACTAGGAGTTGGGAAAGTCCTAGGTGTGTGTTTAATCTCCACTAGACCCCTTTGCCGTAAGTTTGGTAGAACTCGATTACCTATTTCCTGCTTCCTTTTTTCAACATACTCTGACTTAACTGGCGTTTTTACCGGTGTTTTAATTATATTTTTGCTTTCCGTTATTTTCAATTTCAGCTCATCATTAGGTAACTCTACTATCCTCACACTAGAAGTACTGTTACTATCAGTAATAGCATCCATACGTTGAAACTCATTATATGTTCCTGTAGTCGTCTTCGATCGCCACTTTTCCAACTCATTCATAGCTTTATTACGTTCGTCATCTCTCCTTGAGTCCATTAGTGTATGTTGCTTAGTATCGATTTCCATGGCTTGTTGGACAGTAAATCTATTTAACTGGCTTTTTCTTAAAGCTCGCTCTTCAGATTCTTGCTTAGCCTTTTCTTGGCATTCAGCGAGCATCTCTGCTCTCAATTTCGCTTTTTCATCTTTTGTTAGTATTTTTTCTAAAACTTCCCAATCGACCTCTTCTTTCTTTATTAGGTGAAATACGATTAAATCATCTTGCAGTGTGCATTTACTTTTCTCGCTATTTACCTCATATAGCAGAAAAATTTCAAATAAATAAGGTCTAAAATGCGCTTTAATATACTTATCGGTAGTAAAAATATCTACTGCCTCACGATAAACTGGGTCCAAGGGAATTCTTATGTTTATTGCATTAGTAGTTTGAGACCAAATGAAATCTTTAACTAAAATAGGCATTTCGCGTAATTTATTTTACGTACTTTTATAAAATTAATGCAGTAATCAAAACATTGATTTCTTACAAGTACAAAAGAAAAGAACTTAATTCCTCTTGGGTTCTTGTTAAGCAGCCCACTAAGAAATACTTTTTTTTAGAATTGGACATAAAACAGTAAACTAGAAATCGTTACTATGGAGACCGAGTTTTAATTCTCACAATTTTATCATTGGTCCTTGGTGTATGCCAAACATATGAAGCGTCTACGTGGATAACACTGAAAATGTTTAGAACTGGCCAGTTAGAAACATTGCTAATGAAAACTTTTTTGAATTTCAATTTTAGAACTCTGTTGTAACTAATGTAGGATATTTGTCATTTGTTTTTGTGAATTGGCGGCAAATCTAAAACCCTTGTTAGACGTGAAAATGAACCTATCGCGAGAAAGTTTTCGGTCAATGATTTATTAAGACTTTCGTTGTGGGCATACTCAACAACAAAGCTATGATGGGCTACGATTAGCATTTCTTAATGAAGCCCTATTTACAATTGGTTTAATGAGTTTAAGCGTGGACGTAGCAATCTCACTGATGATCCACGTGGGGGACGTCCTTTAACGGCGACTACTGAAGATAACATAAGTGCTGTGCGACGCATGATAGAGAAAGATAAGAGAGTGACCTATCAGCAGGTACGGGCAAGTCTAGGCATTGGTATGAGTCAAGTTCAAAAAATATTACACGAACGTTTTGGCGTCAGGAAGCTTTGTACCAGATGGATACCCCATGCTTTAACTGAAGACCAGAGACACCATTGCATGGCCAAATGTAAGTAAGATAAGTTCAACGGCGGTGACTCAAATGCTGTATTTTACATCGTCACAGGTGTCGAGATAATGTGTCATCCGACATATAGTCCTGCGACTTTCATTTATTCCCAAGAACTAAAGATAAAATTCGAGGTACTCGCTTTACGAGCCCTGAAGATGCGATGAAAGCGTACGAAAATGCCATAGAAGACCATGGTTCATCAGTGGTTCCATGGAATGCGACGATGTGTAGAGAGGAACGAAGATTAATTCAAAAAACAATAAAAATATTGGCAACTTTCCACATTAAACCGCTTTTCATTTTCTTAATATTTTCAGTGTTACCTAGGTATTATGCATTAGTTCTTAGGTCACATCCTACTAGAAAAAAGTTATGTACTTTGTAAACTGTATATAAAACGGCGGTAAAAATTTAGAAACACAAATACCATAATGGCAACTATAATTTTTGGTACTGACAACACCTTCGTTAATTGTTATCAAAATTACTGTGACGTTTGTTAACAAAATATAACTAAAACCACTATGTCATTCTACATTGATATTGACTTGATAAGAATATAAACAAAATATTTTTTTTATTAAATATATTTTTGAGAAAATATGTATTTTTACAATCTCTAAGCATAGAATGATTAGTAGGATTTATATTCACATATTTTAATTTATAGTGAAATAATTTGTGCTCTTATTTATATTATTTATAATGAAAACATTAATTTCCTTATCAGCGGGTATATTTGTGAACTTTATCATTTAATGCCACATTTAAAATAAATTACATAAATAAGTACCTTGTACTACTTTGCTTTAGTGACAAATATCTTGTGTAGCTAGGTAATTAGAAAATGAATGGAAAAGTCCAAACAGGTAACTTGTGTTTTTATGTTAAATTAACTTAATAATTTCCATGTAGCATCACAGTTCTTTTTTGTAATAAATTTCTACACAATATCTACTGAGTATTTTTTTAGTTTTAGGAGATGTGGATTCAAGTGTTCTTGGACGTACCCTGACACATGAACATCTGGCTATGGAATTCAGCCATTTCTACAAAGAACCTCCAAAACAAATAGCAGACAAGTTTAAGGTTGGGTTTACTCTGCAAAATGTTGGGTTTTTGAGACAATACCCATATAGTTCAGAAACTAATTTATTATTAAATGATTCATTGGCAAAGGAAGCTGTCCTTAATGATGTTTCGGCATATAAAAAGTATGGTGGAGGTAAAATGAAAAATTATTAATGTTTATCTTCATTGTTAATGCCTAAGGCATTGTTATGTGTTAATGAAAATATAAAATAGCGAGCACAGTGAAAAAATAACTATATTTCATTATTTAATATTAAGTAATCTTGTTATAATTTTTTTATTGGTACAAATCAAATTTTTGCAGGAACTATAGTAGAAAATACCACAGTTGGTATTAAAAGAGACATAGATTTTTACAAACAAGTGTCGGAGACAACCAATGTCTACATAGTGGCTGGAACAGGTCATTATATAGCAGATGTCCAAGATACCAAAGTGATAGCCTTAAAAATCGAAGATTTATATAATCACATGCTAAAAGAGCTAACTGAAGGGTGTATAGATTATCCCTCAGTTAAAGCTGGTGTCATGGGAGAAATAGCAAGTGTTTGGCCTATTAAAGGTATGAGATAAGGTTTGTGTAAATTGTGACTTTTAATTTTAAGCCACTCAACAAGTAGAATAAAGTATTTATGCTTGGATACGTCGTGTTAAATAACAAGTGTTATATTGAAGAAGAAAAAATCCCATATTTTATTTATGATTTGCATTTTTTAATAATTGTGTCAATTTTGTTGTAAAATTCATTAATATTCAATGACTAAATATTTAATATTACTATAGAAATCTGTGTTGATCTGGAATCCGCATAAGGCTTAAGTCCTAATGTAAAATATAATTTAATAAATGTAAAATAACTCTTTACAGATTTTGAACGTAAAGCCATTAAAGCTGCGGGCGAACTTCAATCTCAGCTTGGATGCGGAGTTAGTTTTCATCCTCACCGTGATCCTGAAGCACCTTTTGAAATCATAAGACTTTACACAGAAGCTGGTGGAAGAGTCGAAAAGGCTGTCATGTCGCATTTAGATCGTAAGCGATTTAATAATACACTTTTTAAAACTATTAGTTTCAAATAAAATGATTGCAAGTAAAATGTGCAATCCTGAGGAATATTAAAAGCGATCAGATTCGATATCAGCAATTTTACTGTAAAGAGTTTTTGTTTATTTGAAAAAAATATTGAGATTATGATTATGACTTCACCAAAAATGTTATTTGAGGCTATCGATTTTTTTAAAGGATTTAGCCTGCGATACAGGCGATTGCTTGTAAGTCTATTATTAGGATACATGGTAACTATTGTAGATTTTTTTATCGAAGCATAGAGATATATGGGTGAGATGCTAAATCACGATATAGCGCGAACGTAATTAAGCTCCAAATGTTTTTCTACTCTTTCTGTACGACTTGTATGTACTACCCCAAGTAATATTAAGGAGGCGCATGATTTTGGACCCCTTAAAAACATTTAAAAAACTGATAATATTACATGCATGATGTAAATGATATAAAGAGATCGCTTGTTAGTGTTTGATAAGCCCGCCCGTTTGATCCCTAATTATTTATGTCTTATTTGTTTTTCTTTTAATGAAACAAGTGAAGTATAACTAAAAAAATAAGCTTCGTTTTTAAATGGTACCCTAATATTATATATATATTGTAACAGGAACACTTCTAGAATTCGAAAAACTTTTCGAGTTTTCTCAACTAGGCGTATACTGTCAATTCGATCTATTTGGAGTTGAAGTATCCCACTACCAGCTCAACATTGCTACTGACATGCCGTCGGACGCACAAAGACTAAACATGATCAAACGTCTAGTTGATCAAGGAAAGGAAGATAAGGTTTTAATGTCGCACGATATTCATACTAAACATAGATTGGTAAGTAAAAATTATTTTAAAGTTCTCCAATGAAGCGGTTTTATTTTTAAGTCATCATACTCAATAGGAACAACTGTTTCGCCGGGAATCGACTCTCAACGTTAACCGTAACATCGCTAATAAATAAAACAACAAAGAGACATACAAGGATAAAATAAGGAACAAAGGATAATAATTTTATTTGAAAATAAATTATTTTTCTATATCCGGATTTACGTCTTATTTATACATCACCTTTACACTTACGCAATATAGTATATTTATTGAAATTTCAGATCGACTTTGGTGGACATGGCTATTCCCACATAATAAATAATATTCTCCCGCGAATGAAAGCTAAGGGATTCACAGATGAACAAATAGATAAAATTACTATACAAAACCCTGCAAGTTGGCTTAGTTTTTAACTAATAAAACATGGAATAGAGGCCTTATATTTTTACAATGTATATTGTATTGTTATTGTGTTTATAAAAATGTTATTTAATATGAGTTTTGTTTAATTATTCACAGAAACAAAAAGTTAATTTTAAGAACCATTATCGATCAATTTCCACAACAATTATCTTTTTCATCTGTAGAATGAATATCGTGAATTAATAAAAACCAGTAAAAATATTCACAATTTAATAAAAAATATCTATACACTTCAATGGTCTAATCATCGAGGTCTAAATTTTCCAATTCCTCATCAAGGTCTTCAGCCAGGAAGAGGTTTTCATTGATAGGAACTGCAGCTTCCGCATCTTCTGGTGTCTCACCATTTTCCAGATCTTCACCAAGCTTTTCTAACCGGTCTGTCGTCGCCTTAGTTCCACTATCGTCTGCCTATAGAAGAAGTACATTTTTAGTTCAGTTGCACTACTTCTAATTAAGTTTGAAGCTAGTCTAAATATATTATTTAGAGAAATAAAGTAACATTGTATATTAAATTATGTGGGAATCATACTCAGTGATAGATCTAAATATTACCTTTAAACTTTACTAAGATCTAATATTACTTAGATCAGTGGTTTCCAAACAACTAATTTGAACCTAATAATGGATGTTTTAACTGGAAAAATCATAGCCACTCACCTCGCATGCTTCCATTCCAATAAGTTCCAGCTCAATATTCCGATAATCGACTTCTTTTTCTTCCTCCTCTGAGTTAAATTTGCCAAGGTCAAAGGCTTCATCTCCATCCTCTGCATCATCTGCCATTGTTGGGTCAAAGGAGAACATCTCTCGACCAGATATACCAACGGCGCGACCAGCTTTGTAGTCACTACGACGCTGTTCTTCTGCCATGTTAAGGGCCTCCTGCAATTTTTAATTGTGTAGAAAAGTGCTTCTTATAGTAAAAATTATGTCAAAATAAATAATCATTTAGTTAGAATACATAACTACACTAATATCAACTCTATTCTCTTTCTTACAAGCTTGTTACTTCAGTCCATGTTTGAAGGTTTGAGCACTCTACTTTATCTCAAATTTTAACGAATTATTTTTGGTTATTCATTGTAGATATATATAAATTTATGAATGACTAAACACATAAATGGCTATATATATGATCCATGGAAGCACAAACTTTATAGAGTTTTCAGGAACGCTGGTTGTTCTAGATAGTCAAATAATGTACAAAATTATACATCTGCAATTTTTACCTGCTTCTCTTTGATTTTCTTCTTCTTCCACGCCAAGAAAGTCTCTAGAGTAATTTTAGTTTGGTTCGGCCCAAGCGCAGCTCTCTCTTTTTCTATTAAATCTACAAGAGAAATCTCATTTTTCTTCTCTTCCATTTTTTTCTTGTCTCTTTTAAGAACAAACCCTGGTGGTAAGGCATGCCTATAAATGCATTTAGTTCCAGCAGGACACTCCCAGAACCAACCATACTTTGATCTCTCCACTGCTTCCAGAAAGTGTCTACAAATCTGAAATGTTTTATATGCTTTTACTTGAGATAAAAGGCTGAAAGCTATGTATACAGTGGATATTACTTTATTTAATAATAATTTTCACATTCAATCATTACTTTTTGTGATGTTGATTTTATATATATATATATATATATATATATATATAATACACATTTAAATCATAAAAATATTTTGATTTAATATGCTACTTTTGTGCTTAAAAAGGACACATACAATATCTGTGGTAGGCCTTTGTTTATCTCCTTCCCCATGTTTCTTTTCAACCACTTCTTTCAACTTCTCTTCATCCCAATTGTCCATATTGTCATCATCATCTCTCATGTCTACATAGAGAGAACGTTTTTCTGCCTGCAATAGGTATATTATAATAATTAATGCCTTAATTTTAATAAGCACATTTCAAAAAGGAAGAAATTGTTACATTCTACAAATTCTTATAATTTTATTACTTTTAAATTATATAGATGTGTTAAATCTTAAACATCTTAAACATGCTTAACATTTAGGAAAATTTAATGAGTTTAAAATGTTTACATGACTTTTCAGAAGAAAACCTTACCCTCCGTTCAATTGTTAAGTCATGTGAGAATTTACAACGGTCTCCTTTTGCACATTGACCTTGCTTGAAGAAGGCACAAACTACTGATTTTGGATCAATTCCTGTAAAAAATGCCAGAAAACTGAAATAAATAAAACTTGACATAAAACATAAGTTAATTAACAATTGGTGGTAAAAATCAGAACCTTCTAAAAAGTACTTAAAATTACAATTTTTTAGTGCAACTATCAATACTTTTTCATTATATAATGCAACTTAGCAAACACTGCCTATTGTATTACCCAGAAACATCTTAAAATCATACAATACTTTCTTATTAAGTCATTGATTTGAATATGAGGGAGATAATTAATAGATGAGTACAAATAGTAGAAGACAATACCTTTTTCAACCTTCTGTGTTTGAACTGGTTTAAACAATGCAGCTAATTCTTTTTGATCCTTTAATTTTTGTTCTTTATCCTTCTTCTTATCTTCCATAGGCTTAGCAGGATGTATCCCTCCACTTTTTACCTGTTTTTCTACTTGCTGAATAAATTTCTGCTGTTTTGCACCCTTTTTGTTTTTTAAGCCAAAGGTTTTATCCTGAAAAAGAAACAGAATAGGTAGGATGGCTTTTAAGGTGTAATCACTGATAGTTTTTGAGAAAACTACTCGATTACTAAATTTATTTCTGGACTCAAGGCATTGCATATTCAGTAAAAACAGCTGTTAGGTTAACAGGTGTTTAAAGCCTCAATAATTTGTTGTTTAAAAAAATGCCCGCAACAGCGCATTACCTCAATAACTTTCTCCTTCTTCTTCTGCTCCGTCTTCTTACTAGACGCAGGTGCTTTCTTCGGCGGCATGGTTAGATTTTTGTGCTAATCTAAAAAAAGTCCTAAACTGTGGTTTGCAACAAAGTTTTCTTTCCGGCAATGCCGTTCTTTGTTAAATATAATTACATCTGTAAAAAAACCACTAGTAATATAAGAAATTATCGTCAAAAGAAATATCTACAATCGCAGTGTACCGTGGCTTCTGGTTACCGATTAGCGAATTTTCCTTTGATTTCTAAGGTTTGACAACTGACATTGATGTGCATGGGATTTGTCATTTCACAATTGCCTAGTTTTTATAAAAATGTAAGTCATTTGCTTATGTACATTCAGCGTGGCGGCAAATCCCCTGGCATTGAGAGTATCCATGGGCGGCGATCCAGGTAAACGTTCTACCCCGTTTGCCCCTGTTCTATAAAAAAAAGGTTATTTAGACATAATATTTAATAAAGGTTTTTACCATAGAATAATATAGGAAATACTAATGTAAAGTACTGACTGAGTCTTGACGTGACGGTAAGCATAGCGTGTGTCACAGTCAAAACTGTCACTATATCTTTTTGTTATTAAATCGAGTCGTCGTAAGTAGCGGACGTTACAGTTTTCGCGATTTTTTTTATCCCGTGCTGAAATAAACAGTGGCGAATCTAGGCCATGGCGACATATATTCTATTTTATTCTCTGCCCCTACGTACTTGGTGAAATAACTGCCAAGTGTTAACACAGAAATCGTGCTCAAAATGGAAATTGTGAACATTGAGGACGGTCAAGCCGACCAAGTAGCGGTAATACGAAAGAAAAGTATTTGGGCGAAAATAAATAACAGAACAACATACAGTTATTTAGTCAACATTATAATTTCAATAATTTTGTTGACGTCTTTGGTGTTAGTCTTATATTTCTTTAAAGAATATTTAAAAACGATTTTATATTGGGTTGATGCTCAAGACCCAAGGATTGTGTTCTTATTGTTTATGGGATTATTTTTAATTGTTAGTTTTCCAGTGACTATTGGCTATTTAGTGCTCATAATAACTAGTGGATATTTATTCGGTATTCCGAAGGGTTTGTGTACCGTAGTAGTAAGCGCGAACTTCGGCGTTGCTGTAGCCCATTTTACCTTGAAGATGTTAAGAGGATATTTGCCTTTGGACCGGCTGTTGAAGTCAGATACTGCAAGAGCCCTCCTCAAAGTTATTGCAGGACCTCAGGCTTTCAAGATAGTTTTTTTTGCCAGATTAACGCCAATACCATTTGGTTTACAGAACACAATATTTGCTGTGAGTATTTAACTATGTTATATTAAAATATCATCCTTTGCTTTGAACCCATTTTTTTATTGTAATATAAAGAAAAGCAACGAGGGACTGGAAGAGTTAAATAAAATTGTCTATTTCATTTGTTCATTATTAAGAACTAATAAAGTAGTATAATCAAAATCTAAGGTTTAAGTACTGCTTAGACTAGATACTAGTTTTCAGTATCCATATGCATTGACAGAAAAAGGATAATCATAAGTTTTAGATAAGTTTAATCATCCATTGTAAATGTTCCATTTTGATTGTTGCTCTTTGCCTGATCAATTACAATATGCTTCCTATAATTATGATTCTACCTGTTTCTTACTTAGTTGTAGTAGTTAACCCATTGAATACTCTAAAAACTCCATTTACTCTTTGTCTATGGTTTGATTTTCAGTAGTCCAAAAAATCTGTTTATAAGTCTTATAAGGACTAGTCGTCTTATTGGGCACCTATGGGCAAATATTGGTAGTTTGAAGAATAAAAAATAGCACTTAAGAATAAAACACAAAAATGCATAAAAAAATGTGTATTAACAAATACACATAATGTTTAGTAACCAGAGTACAAATTGTAATCTTTATAAATTTTTAAGTAGCTGTCACCATGCACATAATTGTTTAGAATGTGCTTTGAAAACATGAATTGTAGATACAGATTATGCTGTATCCATTTTTTTGTCATTGCAAAAACCACATAATGTCTATAATAGTGTTTAGATTTTTTAGATAGAGAAATCATAACAGCCTATATTAAATATGTTTCTTCATCTAAAAAATAGCCACACTAAGCTAGGGAGTGCATAAGTCATATTTAAAAGGATTAGATAAGTATGTTGCATTATACACTGTTTTCAGAGAACAAAACATTTAATCCATTTATGTATACTGGCATTTTGCCTCAACCTTGCATAAATGCATAACTTTTCACGGAAATAACATGTAAAGTAATAATAACTCTTATTACTTGCATGCAATACAAAGTTAATTATAAAATGATAATTACTTTTATATATCAAATGTAAAGGTGTTATTAGAATTAGCTTAAATCTATATAGGTCATATGTTTGGCTTTTTTCAAATATTGGTAATGTCCCATGTTGTTACAGAAAAAAATTAAATGAGAATTTTTTTTTAAAATTTAAATTTTTACTACTCGTGCATTTACTAAAAAAAACTATGCAAACTCATAGCTAAAAGTTCTGAAGAGCATAAAACAAAGTAATTAAAGGCCAATTACAAAGTGATTTTGTGGTGGCGTGAATACTCCAAATAACATACTTAGTAGCGGTTTTTTAGATTAAAGATTTTGACATTCATGGAAATTACAAAAACCTTCGTTTGCGTGCCTTGACGTGTACATGAAATTAAATTTATTTAAGAATTAATATTAAATTTAATTAATTTTTTTTTATATATATATATACTTTCTATTACACCCTCTGACTTCTTTGCCGATGAGTAGGGATGTCTACCTATTCAAATTTAATGACTGTATCTATCTTATGTTCCATAGTATCATTTTTTTTATTAACTAATAATTATAACTATGATGGACATAAACAATGGCGAAGAAATAACAGAAATTATGACCGATTAAAGTGCTTGAAACCCTAGGGCAGACTTGTTTTGTGTTGTTTATTTCAGTAAAAACTTACGATATAATAACGAGACATAAGGTGAAAAGCCTTGACATTTGTTATCAGTATCTAAAATGAACTATAGTTAAAAGCGATTCATAAGTCTGTATGGAAGTGTTATCACTGCTTTCCGTAAACAACGTTAATAATGTAATAATAAACAATTTCAAACAAAACTTACTGTCATTAATGTTGTGTAAAGATTTTTGTATTATTTCCTTAGTAGGGTATATAAGTATGTATATATATATACTAAGATAGTTACAAAATACAACAATAACAAACAATCTAATAATCACGCAGCTTTTACCCACGTTACTAGTCTGTTTAATAACAAGGAGTTTCGTGATTACGTTAAAATAGTAGGGTAGTAGTAGTAGTATAGTTTGTAGGTCTTTTTTAATATAACAGGAGGCAAACTGGCAGGAGGCCCCGTCTACTGTTAAGTAATACCGCAGCTCATGAACTCGATGCTGGCTGGCTGGTGGTTCATACAAGAGTCGAATAAATGCTGTTATTGTCAATTTCCTTAGCAATACATATGGTCAAAAAAGAACAAACTAGATGTTATGGTTTTTGTTTCTGTCAAAGGCAATATCGGGAAAGTGGCGAGAGCACCTTAGATTACTTCGTCTGTAGGCAAATCGAGAATGCTACGGCCTATTCGAGCCGATTTCATCCCCACCACCATTGTCCCGATATCTCCACTGATCTTAGGGCCGTGTGTAGACGCTTTTAATAAATAAAGCATACATGTTTTATTTATTAAAATGACTCATTAAATAAGTTAACCAAGCTATATATAACCTGGCAAAGGATATAGATAATATTAAATCATCGCGTGTATGAGAAATTTTCTCACTTCAAAACAATACGTACATATTTATGTCGCCTATAAACTGATAAACTTGCGTCACACTTTTATTACAGACTTTAATCGCTTGGTATTTTCCTTCTATTAGTCTTGCAGCAATTATTGTGAAGTATGTGTTCAAGGCAATAAAATGCGTTTTGAAGGGCGTTTGTTGGGGGTTTGAACGACAAACCAAAGATTCTAAGGGCTTTTTATTTGGTATGGAAGATGTTTAGCACAATTAGTATTCGCGAATTGAACACGTCCTACCAACCCATTATTATTATTTTCGACGAGCCTGATATAGCAAAATATTTTTTTATATATGTAATGTTGCAAGATTCTAGTCTTATCGTCGTAGTATAATCATACACTTCTTTACATATATAGAGAAATAAATAATATAATACATAAACATTATAAGGGATGCAACGGCCGGCCTTATCGCTAACAAGCGATCTCTTCAAGCGATTATATATACACGTCTTTGTAGAAGGAAAACCAGGAAAAGAAAGGAACCATGTAGCTGGCCTACTACTAGCCTATAATTATAATTGAGATAGTTGCAGATATGTTTCTGGCCTTTATATTTCTGGTATAAGAGTTTCCAGGACTTGACAATATTACTAGTATTGTCTGTTGTTAACATAGCTTTTAAACATTAAAAAACAGATTGAAGCTATGTGTTATTATTAAAAACTTATTATTATTTACATACATTTAAAGTATTTTCTTAATATTACTAGTTTTACCTACTAAAAGCGCAATCAATATAACCACTACTTTAGACGAAATTTAATACGGGCTGCTGACTAATGCCATATTTACAAATTCTTAATCTTGATACTTTAATAAACATATAAATATCATACATACGTATTTGTTTACTATTATTGAATTGCTAATGCGGTCTGAAATAATAACAATTCTTTGCATTACGTCGGCAATAATGTTTACAGAACCAATATCCTGCAGCGCGTGACGGATATGAAATGCCTTGGCTGCCATCATCGCAATTTCCACTATATCGAAATATTTATAATAGTATTACAACGCAGTCGCAACGCAACGTAGAGTGTGCCTTGTGGTTTCAGTGTGCGACTCTCATCATATGTGGTCGTAGGTTCGATACCCGGCTGTACAACAATAGACTTTCTTTCTATGTACACATTTAACATTCGCTCCAACGGTGAAGGAAAACATCGTAAGGAATACACACACGCCCATAGACCCAAAAAGTTGACGGAATGTCAGGCACACGAGGCTGATCACATACTTGCCTAATAGATCCCCAAATTATCATGAAACAAACGCTGAGATCTAAAAGGTTTCTAGGGTCACTGATTTTTATATTATTACAACACAGACAAATAAAGCATTCACTTCCAAATAAGAGTGTCTATTTTACGAATAGGAATTATTTAACTAAGTTTTTTAAAGTACGTAAGTACGAGTGCTTTACAGCAATCTCGGTCAGCGAATGACCAGTATAAAACAAAGTCAGGTTTGATCGGAAACTTATAACTCGAGGACGGCTGGACCAACATCGTTTTTGATTTGTTGTAATTGTCTCCCTAATAAAATTGGAAAAAATACGAAAATGTATTCGATACCGATTCCAATGATACTTTTGGTTTGCCGATATATAGGGGATATTTTAATTAAAAAAAGTAATGCGCATCTTGTTGTTCATTGCGAACGAGGCACGGACTATCTATGCCCGGGAAGCCCCGCGTTTTATCCAGTTTGTTGTCTCTCTCACCCGCTTTGTCCTCGCATATTCCATTTCGCCAGACACCTTAGTTGGCTTTTAACTGCTAACGTGCTTAGTATTTTTTCCATACTAAATTAACTGTCAAACATTTACTTTCAGCCCGTCGATACGGTAAACTCTTCCAAATTAATAAATATGTATAAATGCGCCATTATACGAATATTTTTGATTTAAAAAATGTAGAATAATGTGATTAATGAAAGGTTTGACATATAATAATATTATTAGTTGTTATTATCTTAATAAAGTAGTGAACTGAATATTTATTTTGTGTTACTTTGAAAATATAATATCTAACGCGTGTACAGATATTATAATTTGGCGTAACAAGATAAAATTCTTTTTAAAATTTTTATATTTCGCCTTATTCACACTAACAATAGAAAAAATTTATTTACTACATTGAAAGTTTTATTATAACGTATTATTTAGTTAAATAAAGTTTATAGAAATCATATTTCTACATAATTAAAGAAACGGTCATTTTTTTATTATAAATTTTGACTATGCTAACTTCAGGTCGGTTTTTTGTGATGGTGTGGGGGTGTCGGGTTTTTGTGACGGCGTGCAGGTGTCGGTTTTTTGTGACGGTATGCGTCGTACATATTTACTCTTATTACCCTAACGCGCCATAAGAAGTATAACTTCAAAAATCTTAAATTAAGTTCAGCTAATCTGTAACTGTAATCGACTCTTAGCATTTGGTGGGACTTTTGTTGCTTTTCCTTAAAGTTTTTCTTGTATTATTTATCTTTATCTCGTTACCGGTGTCTGCTAATTCCTATGCTTTATATTGCTGAGATTGTTTTTCAGTCAAAGATGAGGATATTGCCCTCATATATTCAAATGTATTCGTTTAGGCGGGCCGAAGCCGGGTCAGCTTATTATAAATTTTGCCGTTATTAAATAAATTAATAAATATATATTTGTCGTCAACCAGATCGTTAAATAAACGGTGATAATTCTTTTTTCATCTAAATACAATTAGAATGTAAATACAACGGCGTTGAATATAATACCATTGTTTTGTATTTAAACAAATTAGTCTCAGTAATGACGAGAGCGATTAGTTACGACTAAATCACGTTTTAATACATGTATAACATCTTCAACAAATCCTTGCCTGCGCAGAAGCGATTTTTAGGTTGACGTTTGTGTCCCGCGCGGTGCTTTCCCCCACTCCCTTGTTTAATGCTCAAGAAGTTTGCCGGTAGCTACATAGTTCTATATGCTGCCCTATATATAGTACTATAATGTATGGTGTGACAACCTTGAATAAATATACTATAAAGTGTTAAGATATTCTTAACCCTAAGGTCGAGCGTTCGTACCCCGGCTTTATATGGGTGCAGGTAAACAATTTTGCATAATTTGGGGTTGCTATGTGTAAATATTATATAAATCATAATAAATAATTTTATCAGTTTTGCTTTGACAGTCTAAATCCCTAAAGCACAGATAAAATATAATACCTACGTCATGTCAATGAACAGAAACTAGATTTTTTTTAATTAAAAAGGCAATATTCAAGACTTTCTGTCTCTTATATAGGTACGTTGTATATATGTTCGTAAAGTTATGGCACAACTCCCTAATACGTTAAAGAAATTGTTATGTTAAATAGGAATAATGTACTCAATTCAACAATCATTATCGAATTATTGGGTTTTTATCACTTGAACGGATATCCGCCTATGCCGCCCGGTAGGATTCAATGTCATGACTTGGCGCGAATTAGGACGGATTCTTCCATAGAGCTACATCAACATTTTTATTGTTCAAGTGGCCTTGACATTCGATATGAGGTAAGTGACAAAAAAAACTGTATCCCCAATTTGAAAAGGTCGTAATTTTCTACTAAGATTTTCATACATAGCTTTAGCAATTTACGGTCGTAAGGTTGCGCGGGGTTTTGCACTTGTTTATTAACCTGATATGTCATGAGTTCTAATAAGTTGTCCTTGCTACTCCCCCCCCCCAGTCGGTCGTCAATATCGACTGTAATAACGACACCAGTACCTAGATCGTACCTGTAATAGTTTCACAATGGCTACGATAACTTGGGCGTATCAAGATAAAACTGGTACCACTTTGTTCTGTATAATTTTATATTATACGAGGAATTCAATTGTATTGTGCAAGATTTGTGACTGATACAAACACGGTGTTTGTAATTGGAAAATTCTACTAATAACTATTGTTATTTAAGAAGCTGACCGAAGTCTTTTTGTTTATACTTTTATCTATTTAAATTATAATATTATTATTTATACACGATATCTAAGACAATGGTCCTTTCTTTATAATCTATATAAATAAAAATGATTCGCATAATATGTTGCTAAGCGTAAACGAAGACGGCTGGACCAATTGGAGGTGTTTTTTTATTTATTCCTTGAACTCGAACAGTCTACGGGGTAGCATAGCAAATTATTATATATGTTGGTATGTAGCTACTAAATAGGTAGGCTAAGTGAAAAAGTCATATTAGGGCGAAATGAGGAGGTTTTAAATAAAATGTACCTATTTAATTTCAATTTCATGTTTTTAATATAAAAGTTTTTATAGTATTGTCTTTTATTAAAATAGCTTTTACACCTTAAGAGAACACTTTTTAATCGACTTGAAGCTATGTATTATCAAAAACTTATAATTATTTACATAATTTTTTTTTCCGACGTTTCGCGTGCTTTACAGCGTGCGTGGTCATGGTGACCGCTTAAGTTATAATTATTTACATAATTTTTTTTCCGACGTTTTGCGTGCTTTACAGCGTGCGTGGTCACGGTGACCGCTTAACTTATAATTATTTAGCGCGCTGTAAAGCACGCTAAACAATTATAAGTTTTTAATAATAATACATAGCTTCAATCAGTTTAAAAAGTGTTTTCTTAAAAGGTTTTATTTTTATTTATTTAAGTAACTTGACATTTAAAATATTTCCTGGCTTGTTTGTAGCTTATTGATTTACAAAGAGAGAGGGCATGCTTTATTATAAGTAATTCTATTCTTATACGTTTTAGTCTTATAAGTAGATATTATTTATTTTATTTGCGTTGACTTCATGTTGCGTAAAGGAGTATGTACTTAACATTATTGATTAAAACTGATAGCCTTTATAAACTTTATAAAAAAGTTAATCAACTTAACTTTTATAAATAATTAAAGTATATCAGTCAGACTCTGTAACGGATTTAAAACAAGATTCGACCGTTTCTTAAATAATTTGTCTTTCACGCTTAAAATAAAAGCTAAAGCTTTAAAAGCGCTCAAAGCTGTGCCTCAAGGCTGTATAACTTTCGTGCGTAATGCATGACGGCAAGTAGTACAAAAACTGGGGCACCTTGAGGACTTGTTTTAAAACATGCATTTGAAAATATATCACGTTTCATGATGCGGATTGGAGTAGTGGTTGATGTGTGACTCAACCCTGACAGTCATGGGTTTTAGCCCCTGATGTACCTATGGATTTTGATATCTATGTAGACAACTAGGCACAACTTTTGTTGGCTAGCTCTGGCGTTTGCGACAGAAGTTTACCTGAAATCATATGTTATTCACGATACTGCTTTAAATACAGTCAAACCTGGATAAGCGGGAGCTCAAGGGACCGCGATCTTATTTTCCCTTGAAGAGGTTTCTCCCTAGCCCGAGTTTCTAGTTTTAAGATTTACAGAAGTAGTCTGTCTCATATAGAGATCTATAACAATACCCCAAATATAGCTGTAAAAATAGTGAACCCTGCTTCCTTGAAGAAGTTTATGAGGTTCACGTCTTTCCATCATGGCCAAGAGTACATTCATCTCAGGGCTGATATTCTCTTCCAAACAGGCAAGCCTGACCGAAATGACGGTACCTGGTAAATGTCACTTACTCAGATTTAACTGTATATATGTCGCCGTAAAGTAGTTAAATCAGAGAGTTAATTGAATCTCTAGACAGTTAATTAAATGTCGATATTCAACCGAGTCGCTAAAGTGAGTGTAACTACTAGGGTAACTACTTTACTGCGTCATATATAACAACACATAAATATTATACTATATAATATATATTTGACTACACAGTATCTTATTAAAACAAAGCTTGACCCAGCATCGCGCACTACGGAGGTGCGGTGCCCAAACAACACTTCCTAGACCCAAAATACACAACGATCTACAGATTAAAAAAATAAAGCAACGGATGAAATACAGACCGCGAACAATACGTGATATCAAACACTTTCTTTGACTCAAAAAACATTACATTATAAAGGTTGTAAACATACAATAGTCAACGAAATGTTGAGATACAATATTCATTTTAGTTAAACTTAAACATAATATACTTCTATGAGCTTCTTCGTTTAAACTAGGCCTAGCCTGTTTCTTAAACGCTAGTGTCAATAAGAAATTGGTTTAATTGTTTGTTATTAGATGTTTATTAAACTAAATCAGGGTAGAATCTATTTAAGTTGTTAGTTAACCTTATTGAATAAATCGACGGTGAAGATAGATTTTTTTATGAAAGAGTTCATTAGTTCATTCTTACATATGACATTATGTTGTTGTTGTTCAATGCTCTGTATATGATTATTTAGCAGTTTATATAAGAAGGTAACACCGGCTAAAGATCTCCGATGGTACAGTAATATCATATTACATTTTTAAGTCGCTGATGGTACAGGTGTCTATGTGAACATTATCTGTTTATAAAAGCTAGGTGTCGCGTGAAAGATCTTTCAATGCTTTCCATGCTTTGCGAATGTATCGCATATAGTGAATTCCATATAATACTGCCATATTCAACATGACTGCGCGTTGTGCAAAATTATATTAGTCGTAAAACCAAAACAATCTGCATTAGTAGGTTGAGAAATAAGTATTTATTTTTATTTACATTTTAACAATCCATTTAGCGTGGCTACTTGTTTTTGATATTTGATACGATCGCTAGGCGCCAACAATCTGCCAATGTTTATGGACACTATCTACGACATATGAAGGTGGAGCCTTACCCTTTGTAAAGATTAGCGCAATCAGATTTTGCGCTCTATTATATCTTTATACTGTCCTAGAAACGCTTTATTTACGCTTACGTTATAGTAAAGTACATACGCACTAATATAATAATTAAATTTACACGTAATATTTGGAAGACTATTTAACCATTCACGTTATTTGCCGAACAGGAAAGTCGTGCAACAGCCCTCTGCCCGTCATATACCTATATCACTCTAGGTGCTAAGACAACATACGTTCTATTAAATACACTATACATGTTATATACGTTCTATCCTACGATATCCGCTGGGTACGAAATATAATTGTTTAATAAGCTAATTTAATTATCATAATTAAAAAAAACATTTCAACAATGTTAATGCGGACTCAATTCGACTGAGGGTCCTTCAAGAGCCTGCCAATTCGTAAACAGCCAGCAACGTACTCGCCGCCCGCTGCCAGTGTAAGTGTCCATGGGCGGTATCACTTAACAGATGAGCCTCCTGGCTGTGTGTTGTGCTCTTACAGTAAAGCCGAAAGTCAAAAATCATTTAATCATATAGGTAACACAATGTACACTTATGAATGTCAAAAAAAATTATATACATTGAATGCTTCTAATTTTATATTTACTGCCAGTTCTCAAACCAAAGTCGTAGAACGGAAGAGAAGAAATGGTAATAATCTCTCCACCACTCTTTTTAATCGCCAAGTTTTTTTTCTTTTACACAACGTTTCTAAGGAGCTGCAACCATTACACCATGTTCCACATGATATTATGTAATGAATAATAATAAAACAAATTAAAAACTAAGATTTATCTCAGATTGTCAAAGATCCTCTATCAGCAGGAGGCATGGTGAAATACGTTAGTAATGTTAAGAGAAACCAATGGGATCGTGGCAGTGTATTAAATCATTTTGAACGTACGCCATGTTTATTCAATTTTCATGTTCATGCAATAAACGCTGAAACTGTTTTGATATTTTTAAATACGTTTACTTTGTATGCGTCTCACCCGGACGTTAGACGTTAAATGAAATCGTTAAAGATTTGTTGATTTGAGCATGGAAAATTTGTTTTAATTTTAAAAAGAATATTTTTACGCGCGTTCGTAATAATTTAGTTGAAGATAGTACATTATTTGCGAATGTTGAAATATTAACCAGCTGCTCCAACGAAATTGACATACACAGAAAGTGGATGAGAGAGAAAACACTGGTTTTTAATGTCCAAATTGTTATTGAACCACAGAAATTAAATTGTACACGGTGTTTGAGGAACAAAATGATTATTATTATTAATTACAAACTTTTTAGTTTGTTACGTCTTTATATGTTTCTTTTCTTAGTCTGACTTTTCAGTAGCAACATATATGGAACATTTTTCTATGCTACCCCATAGAGACACGCTTTACCGGAATTATTTTCGCGATTCATTTTTATTTATGTAGCCTTCAATGATATATTCTTATGAAGAAAATGTTACCTGCAATTAGACCAGACGTATGAATGTTTTTTACAAGGTCTTTAAATAAAAATATATATAAGCCAATTTATACGAGCCGAAAAAGCCTACAAAATTCTTCGCTACCATTTTGGTTATTCAATCTTCACCTTTACATTAAAAAATAATTGAACCCGATATATACACTTCGTTACATTAATAGTACATATAAAAACAGGTAGCATAAATGTACATCATTACCAATATTTCATTTGAACAAAAATAAGATTAAAAGTAGAGTTATACAATTAATTAACTTAAAAAAAGTAATCTTTCTTATGGTTCGTCATTTTCTTTTTGCGTTAGTGTGTCATTAGTGCGTAGTCAAACCACACGAGGTTATGTATACGATTATCCGTTAAAGAAGTGTATATATATAAGTACATATTACGTTTTAGGTTTCTGATTTGATTGGCAAGAGTGTAGTTTACATTTCAGTAGGTTTATTTTCACAAACACTTTGTACGAGCCAAGGCTATGTTTCTGCTCACGCAGGCTTTTATTAGTTTAACGCCGACTGTTGTTCAGTTAAAATCACTCGCCAAGCACTCGCTTTAGAATTCAGTTTGCACACCTATTTTTGTCGGTACAGTGTAGGTAGATACATATTTCATATATCAGCCAATAAACATAGAAAAATAATAACTTTTTTTAGTGCAGTTTTTATTTGTTGCCAGGCATTTACTGTCGTCTTGTTTGCTACAAGATGCATCTGGCTTATAAATCAGCCAAGTATTCCATTCATCAAGAGTCCTTTCAATTGACCTCTATAAGGAAATCTATATTTAGTTTTATACAATGTAGATATTTTAATAGCGGTTGAATACATTGTTTTCAGCACGCGTAACAAAAATAACTAAATAATTACTCATGTAGGCAGGCTTACGTTTATTTATTTAAATGACTATACTAAATTTGAAATGTGTTATTTTTTGGGTTAGCGCAAGGGAAAAAAAGGCCAGACCTAATTGTCGAAGTCATGTCTGACAAGGAAGATAACATTCTGACATCGTCTAGATTATAGCAATTTTATTTAGAAACAAACCATTGGCCTTTAAGGAAGGTGCTGGACGCAGATTTCTGTATCTATTACGTGATCGTTTGTTTTTTCTAATCTGCGCTTCACATATGTCGTCGATTTTTGAGTCTAAGGCTAAGCGGTTTCCTCACGATTTTATCCTTTTCACACTATGTGCGAGTGTTAAACGCGCACTTAGAAAGAAAAATCCATCGGTGATTTGAACGATCTTGGGTTGAAGAACGCCGAAGACTGACCAGTGTTGGCAGTCTTCAACACAGCACTCTATGAGTTTCTCACAAATTGTAGGACGACCCGAGAGATTTCAATGGTTCTTTTGTTATGAATTTAACCTTGACACAATGAAACGTCTAATAAGTCTAAACTCACGCCATTTAGAGCACTGAAATTGGCCCTTAGCGTCTCCAATCAAGTTTATTAACGTCAGCAGTGTTCTAGTAATTGAGTGTGCAATTAGCCACCTTTAGGTCATGGATTTTTCTTTAATGCAGTCGACACACGTGCAAAAGGAAACTGTCGTGCGGAAACTGACATGTCTTACGAATAAGACACAGACAGACTAAGCATGTCACGAATTAAGAAAGTAAAAAAACTTTGTTGTTGCATACACAAAAAAAAATGATGCTAAGTGATACCTCCTCCACCCATGGACACTCTCAATGACAAAGTGCTCGTGAGTGCGTTGCCGGCCTTAAGAATAGGTACGCTCTTTTATTGCCCTAAGTCAAAGTGGTTGGGTGGGCGGCTGGTTCCAGGTGGTGGACGGAAATACCTTAAAAACGGTTTTTGTCGGTTTAAAATATGAGGTCGTCGTTGTCTCGCCCCTAGATTCTTATTATTTTTTAATTATTTATTTAATTAATTAACGGTTCGGTTTCGGTTTCTATTTAAATTTTAAGGGTATTTTAAAAGGAGTTTAGAGGGTTATGTGAGTAAAATAGGTTTATTTTAAACTTCAAATGCTGCGTGATAGTCTATATAATATATATTGTTTAATATTTTTAACAAAAAAATACATAATATGTATTTATATTTACATACGATAACAAAATAAAAAATTTTCTGTTTTAAAACTAGTTAGGGACTATTCAATCTCGTTTTAACTGAAATAAATATTTTTCACTTAATAATAATAATAGTCTTTATTACTGTAAAATTACTTTACTACATAAAAATATGAAGTACTGTAAACACTAATAATTAATCGGCAAGCCGGTTAATTTCTGTTTTACATCTTGTCCTTGGACATAGGCCTCCAATAGCTGCCACTCTTCTCGGTGTCTAGCTTTACGTAGCCACATAGGGCCATCTTTTTATTTGTCTTCCTCGTTTCCTTTTGTCATAGCGAGGAAGCCATTTTTCACACTTAACAATAAAAATACTAGTGATACGGGTGGCCTAATAGTGATCGATTTTCTTTAAGCTCACATGAAAGGTTTTTACTGGAATACTTGTTGACTATAATTGGTATATATAAGTCCTACCGGTGATTCGATAAGTCCAACCATTTGATGTGGTGTATCTGTGTAACTTAGTTTTTTAAGCAATTTTATATTCTTGTGTGGTTGAAAACACTTAGATGGCGGTAACAGTATTAAATTATTATGTAAGTTAACCCTTATAAACGAATTTAGACGTAGAATAAGAGCGCAGACCAGTTGAGTTCGTAGTTGGCGGCGCTGGAGTCGTTCTCCGTTTCTCTTGCTCTCGTAGTTAAGATACACTGGGGGAACGTCTGTCTCTTTCGCTCTCTCTTCGCTTTGCAATATGTAAGAGAGAGACAGCTGCTGCAGCGCGATTTGGGTCTCAGAAAGTTTGTTTTCAGAGCACCCATAAAAACTGTTTCTATCTAACTTCTGAATTCTTGGCCGCACCTTCAAAATACACTTGTACATAAATTTGACAGCAGTTGTCGTACTATTGGTTTGTGAGATATAGTATTTTGAGTGAAGTAACTTTTGTTTGTTTAAACATATGAATAAATTTTCGTGTGTTACAATAAAAAAATATATCTAATAAACTGTTAAGCTATCTACTAATTGTGGCGAAATAAGCTTTCAGCGAAGCTAAAACAAAAGAGGGCTTTAAAGTTGCCTCGTAAGCGTTCTCAGCATTTCTTTTGTCGCAATACCAACTGAAGACATTTTTAAGTTTATTGGCACGGCTATTCCTGGTGTTTTATTGCATATGGCATTCTGCCACAAGGCTGCAATTTACAGCCAATGAAGTAAACGTCTTTATCTCCGCAAGATTGTTACCGTGTAATCTATCACCATATCTAATCTTCAGATTAACATACGATTTCAAAGGATACATGTAGAACGCAATACCCAAAGCTACTATAGTCTATGGTTATGTTTAGTAAATGAAAATTTTATAATTTTCCACCCCTGTCACCTCGATATCCCCTAACAGCACTGTTGAAGCTACCTGTCGATTCCCGTACCAATTCGACATAGGGTCCTTCATGAAAAGCGTATCAATTCTTAACAGGCCGGCAATCGCTTGTGAGCCGTCTGGTATTGTGAGTGTCCAATGGCGCCAGAATCACTTAACATTAGTTTAGCCTGCCCTATAGGCCCGGCTTTGTATATCTGTATTCTGTACGCAGATATATCTACAGATTTTCGATTGATATACGAATTTATATACTCTATATAATACTTTCAATCTGTCCTATGCTGAAACGGAGTCAAAATCTCCTAAAATTTCGTGACGTAAAACTTGAACGCTCCCTTAGGCGCTAACAAGCGATTTCTTCCAGGCAACCCTAATTTGGAACAACAAAGAATAAGACAGCTACAGAGGTTAAAGTACAAGAAGTGCATAAATAATTAACAAAAATACTCAAAATACCTACAACTAAAATAAAATCTAAACAAAAAAATTAATAAACGAACAATAAATAAACAAAACTGTAAAAGCTAATCTAAAGGTTAATTGAGTCACAATGAATACATATATATACATATACATATATAAATAGCTCAGGCAGAAAAAAATTGATAAAAAAGAACATTATTAAATAAATTTAGAGACTGAGCTCGTCTGATATCAATTGGTAAAGAAATCCATACTTTGCACAGTGAAGGAGGAGTGAAAGAATTCAGTTTTATTAATATGAGTTTCAAGAATTAGATTATCTAGGGAACGGTAATAAATTTTTTTGTTATGTGTAATTTTTTTTCCTTCTTTAATAATTTGCATTCAAATTCATTATCATAATGTCAAAATAATAATAGCATCAGTTCAGTTATTTATAATTGTTGTCAAAACTTATGGTGTAAATACTCTATCCCGCTAAAAGGCACTTCTTCGTTGTCTCAAATTCCATTTGACAATTGTCAATATGTGTTACATTTTTCTGCAGGTAAGCGACGTTCGTGGTTGTGGCTACCATTGGGCTACATTGCTGGGTTTGTTACCAGCGCAGGCCATCAACGTATACCTGGGTTCAACGCTACGGTCAATGCATGATGTGCTACACGAGTCACACGTTACTGGATACGTGGTCTTTGCATTTCAGGTAAAAATACATTTTAGAAACTAGTTTAGAATTTAGAAATTTGTTTTAGTTGTAACGGTTTTAATAAATAATAAGTGTAGTATTTTGTGTACGCTCTTACTAGTAATGCCGCCAATTCGTGTGGTCAAGAGGCTCATATCGCCAGAACGCTCGCATGTGCGTGCCGGTGTACGATCACGAACATATTTTTTTATGTAAATAAAGTGTTTGTTTTCATTATTACCTTTCTTGAGTCCATTTAAATAAGTTTTACTGTTTTCTAGGTCAGTGGATCGATTAATAACAGAATTTATGCGAACAAACCTACTATTTTATTAATAAATTAAAGGCTAAATATATTTTAAATCGATTTTAATTATTTGATACGTAGATCGTAGTTAAATAATATGGGTATATACGAGAAATGAGTATAAACATACCCAAATTCTATTTTTCTGACGCTATAGTACACGGCAATTGGAAAAGTTTTTTTTTCATTAAAGATGTACGTATATAGCGTACGTATCGGCACGAGTTAATTAACATAAGTAATGATTAAGTTGATTAAAGTAATTGTTTGTGCTATTAAACTCTTCTTTTTAATAGACATTAATCTATTATTTAATGACTACAAGCATGCTTAAACAATGTGATGTGTGACTTAACATACATGCCCGTTATTTATTTATTTAAAGTTATGTATATAATGAATACATAATGTTTTTTTTTCTGTTTTGGCCTAGCCAAATGACGTATTATTATTTGTCTAAATTGTATTTATTTGATTGTGTAACGAGTGCATGACATGTGATAACGTGCCAATGATAAACTAGGCTGAACTGGACAGACTAAATTGTTCCGATTTTATTTAGTTTAAGAGAGCAGTGTTGGCCTACTGCCGTGATTTGAGCCCTGCTGTGCACACGCTCGTACTGAGAAAAATCTTTATTATTAGGAAAAACAAGTGACGAATCTTATGCAGAAATCTTGAGTCTCAGCCCTAAATGGTTGTAGTGCGATTGTTTTTATTCTGTTTAAGCCCGCGATTTATTGCGCTTTTTAATATAATATCTGAAACCGAAAAATCCTGCCGTAAACCCCCCTATATATACCCTTAATGGCACATTATAAAAAGGTTATTAAAAATTCATACTTCAAGATATACGAATATAACGAACTGTATATTGATGCTAACATACCATTTCAAAATTTCGCTACGTACAGATGTACTAATATCTCTATTTAAAACTTCTATATATAACAGTTAATGCTTAATAGAAACTGGTGTAAACAACATGGGTGTGTAAAAATAAAATTGTGATAAAATTGTATAAAGCGTTTTAAATTTAATTTAATATAAAAGTTAAAATTGGAAGTTTTTTTTTGTTAATAATAACTGTCATATATTTTAGAAAAGATATATGTATCTATTGTATGTGTAAAATATAAAATTTTCGTGTGTGTTGGCTTCATAAATAATTAATTAATAAATAAACCATTCGACCAACGCAGGACCTCAGACGGAAGCCGGTGACGCGTTTGTCGATCATAATATTAATGTCTCTCACAGGCTGAATTCACAATGTCACCAATTGGTTTAATGCTTCTTGAATTGCCTTCATTGACCGCTTTACTGAAGAGAGTCATCTTTCAAATAAAGTAAGTGGCGTAGAATTATGTAGAAAACTCTTAAGAATTTACATAGGCCTACTTATGATAGCTGACTGTAGTGCAGGCTTTCGATTTACGAGGTTATTACCGTATTTGTCATATTTATTTGTATTGGTGTTACGGATCCCACCCACCACTTCGAATCGCCAGGTCTTAAAACGTAGTGTGAAAATATTATGCCTAATGAACAATTATTATTATAAAAGGTTGAAATATTAACAAAATAATTATATATAAGGAAACTAGGTGTCAGTGTGTGTGTCTATTCATAAATCGACGAAATTATTTTTTATTTATCACAAACATTTACACAACATAAAATTTAGTGTCAAATTTATACTAAACTATTTTATTATGATTTTATTTTTTTCTGTATCCTCATAGTTGAGGGTCCAAAAGTCACAGTGCAACCCTCTTCTTGCAACCATATTTTGTTATAGTAGTATAATATACGAAATGCAGTGTTTGGCTTCAACATGCGACTCTAATCCCTGAGATTTCCTGAGGTCGCTCGATCCTCGGCTATGCACCAATAGACTTTCTATGTGCGCACACTCGCTCGTACGGTGAAGGAAAACATCGTGAGGAAACCGTGATGCCTCAGACCCAAAAATACAGTGTGGGTCAAAAGGCTACCTATGAAATAAAAGTAGTCAAAGTGCAATCTGCGGCCAAGACACATATGTTGTAGCGCCACTGTATGTATTATTAACAATAAATACAATATTTATTAATTAATTGAGTTATTGTTACACGCCTGCGTGGCAAGTGTAAATTATGTTGCCTTAATAAACAAACACATTTTATAGATTTTGCATTTATGAAACAATGGAATTCACTTCATTAGTTCTGGTCGACCAAGGAATCTTTTTTGGAGCAGCAAAATAATTTCAAACGTAAATTTAAATATTCAACTCAGCGTATAGATACCGGCAAACTTCTTGAGCATTAAACAAGGGAGTGGGGGAAAGTTTGCGCATCGTACACAGCGCGGGACACAAATTTCAACTGATTTACCAATCACGCGATCGACACGTCACTCTCCCGCCGCCCCCCTCTCCCAATGCTAAATAAAAATCGCTTCTTCGCAGGCAAGGACATTAGTCCATAGAATCACGGAGCACATCCTTTCCGGGATGAATAGCTCCCTGAAACCGAGAGCCATGGGTGCGCTCTTCTTCGACATAGCGAAAGCTTTCGACAAGGTCTGGCACAACGGCTTGGTTTACCACCTTAAAGTGCCATTAAGACTCTTGCGTATTGTACACGACTTCTTGTCCGATCGCTCAATGCGCTATCGCGTAGAAGGAACGTTATCGTCTCCTCGACCCATCATGACCGGAGTCCATGAAAAAAAAATTTAACCTCAAGACAGAGGTAACCCTATACGGGCAAGCCATCCCATGGCAAAAGTCCGTCAAATATCTAGGAGTCACACTCGATAGCGGCATGTCTTTCCGTAAGCATATAGCCGCCGTTCGCAAGAAGGCCTCTTTTGTCGCCTCTCGCTTCCATTTTCTCCTAAATAAAAGGAGTCAAATGTCTCTCAGACACAAGGTGACCTTGTACAAGGCCTGCATTCGACCGTGCATGACATACGCTAGCGTAGTCTTTGCGCATTGTGCCCCCTCCTATATTCAGCGGCTACAGGTGCTTCAGACGCGATTCATGAGAATCGCGACCGGTGCGCCCTTTTACGTGAGAAACGTCGATCTCCACCACAACCTGGAGCTCCCTACCATAGCCCAATGGATGAAGTTGGCGTCCGCCACTTTGACAAGGCTAAACACCATCCCAATCCGCTGGTGCGTAAAAGCATCAACTACTACCCCTTCCCGACAAAAAAGGCTCGTAGGAGGCCTCGACACACACTAACGGATCCGGACGATCCAATTACCGTAGCAAACGATAAATTAAAAACGGCCCGCGCGGCCAATAATAGACAATGACAGATTAGGGTAAAAAACCGCCTTCACCGGGGAAGGCAAGGACCTTTACTTCGCACTTCGCTCACTCCAGTGAGCTTCCGTCCTGCCCTTCAGGCGATTGACCACCCCGCGACGGCCCAAGCCGAGGTTCGAGTCTCACAAGAGACGCCCTTGCGTCTATATGAATGTTTTGCTCTTATGCTGCTTTGGGGGATGCAAACACATAGAAGTTTGACCCAGGGGTCACTGGCTAACGTTTGTATGTCTGTCTAATCGGACCACAATCACCGCTTTAGACCGATTACTTTGTTTGTTTTTCGTAACTATGGAACAGTATTTCCCACCTTAGGTCACAAGCCCCATAGGGGGAATTCGAGAATTTATTTTAAAATTTTGAAAATTTCCTCACTGTGTTTCGTTAACAATTTCCTAAACCCTTAAGAAACTTAAACGACCGCGTGATTGGTGAATATTTTTTTTCTAATATTTAAAATTTGGTACGTTACATTGGGTATATAATCATTTTAGAAAGGCATGGCACGGCATAAACGTTTGCAAGTTCCAATATCACGATGCTAAATAATTTTCTTTTCACCGGCTTCGTAACGAGCTTGCAGAATTAATAGTTATATTCTAATGTTATTAGATATATCTTTTGTTGCTTCAAAGTAAGGTCATTTCGACATTAGTATAACGGGTCACGCGGTCCCCAGGTTAGGTACATTTAATACGATATCAATGTCACCGCAACACGTCAACCGATTGTCACGATCTCACGTGTTAGATATATTTATTGGATTAGATGATTGATCAATAGTATTTATCTTTTAATATAGTCATCTACTACTACCAGTCGGTAGTTCGAAGTTAAATTTGAACCTATTGTTTAGTGTTTTCATATTTGTTATGAGGCGATTTTAATCATATTTATTTCACAAAGTTGAAATAGGATTCTTCTAATCTAACTGTTTGTTTTTATAGATAAATAAAATAAAATTCATTTAAGGTTAATTTATAAATTCATTCCTGAGTTCTCTATTCTAATGTTATGATAATGTTAAAATCAAAATACTATTATATTATAAATAAATTGTTATATTATTCATATAGTTAACGCACTGTACCTATAATTATGAACGTACTTACGTTAACAAAATAATGATTCAATTTTCAAATCAAGGGCGTAGAACTTGAAGAACTCCATCGCTTTAAAATCGACAAATTTGACAAGAAATCAGTGTAATATATTTAACAGATAAGATAACTCGCTAATGATATAATTTTCAAAGCATTCATTGCAATTTGCTTAATTGTATTAACGAGTTTGTTAAACATTACAGGAGTTTTATTAATATAATTGTTTGCGATGCAGACCTCCTGGCTTTGTTTCTTTAGGTATTTTTATAGATTTACGATATCAGGAATGTTCTTGCAACTTCGTGGAGTTATTATATTTTAAAATTATTAATTAAAAATATTTTCTTAATACTTTGCGGACTTATAGTAGACATCAAATACAGACTTTTTCGGTAATAATTAAAAATTGTGTAATATATACCTATATTATTGTATTATATAATTTGTATATGAATCATATTTATTTAATATAACGGGATTGAGCGTTAGCACACCTATCTCCAAAGGATAACTATGTTTTATACATAATTTATTATATATTTATAGTTGACTTGTGGACCCGACAGACGTTGGACAACTATATATACTATATTAATATTTAATCTTTCAGAAAAAAAGACAAAAAAATTGCTATCGTAACAAAAGTCATGGTTAATTAATATAGTGGTTAAGTATTCTTAAGTTTTCTAATTTTTCGCGAACCGTTCACGCGTAATGCAGAGACCAAGGGAAACAGAGATTCATCATTATATACTTATATAGAATAAGTATTCTTACATTTTCTTAATTTTCTCTTTCAAAAGAACTTTCTTCTGACAATAAAAAACAACAATAACGAATTAGCAAAATCGGTCTAGCCGTTTACGCGTACAGGGAAATAGGGATTCATTTTTATATAAATGTCTTTTGTACGTATATGTATGTATCATTTATGTTATCATACATTATTTCCTGTGGAATAAATGTTTTGTTTGTTAATCCTTTCAGATCCTCATTGGAATCACATTAATGGTGTGGGTGGTGCAGAAGGCTCGCAAGGAGCTGACGATAGCCATAATGGCGGCTGAACTTGGGCGTGACACCCTATCAACAAGCAGTTCATCCAGCTAGCCCACGGCCCACACCTCGGGGCCAGAGAGCGCCGGTAGTAGCTAGGAGTGCGCCCCCGGGTGCTTGGCCCCGGGAGACACTTACGTGTGAACTGTGATATTATGCTTATGTCAGTGTTGGGATCTCTTTGTGACGGTTACAAATTATCATAAAGGTATTAACATTTTGACAATTGTAAATATGTAAACTCGTAATTGTAAGATTCTGTCTTTGTCTATCGAATTTGTCTCACGGGTAATATTTGTGAAGTTTCACAATAATGTAAAATAACTAGTGTATACTCGTTAAATACTATGTTAATAATACGAAAGATACCGCGGGCTGAGGGTTGGACACAGTCTTCAATGTATGTGTGAGCATTTTCGCCAATCTATGAGGTATATGTGATATCTACGAAGAAATGTCTTCACAACAAATCTAAATGATATTTTATTAAACGGTATTAAATTGTGCTAACCTCGGTATTGCCCTTTATATTGACATTTGCTCAGATAAAGTCAGTGTTTCTATTAGTATTTATGGAATGTCTCGCGTAGAAAGTTTGATACTTGCTAGGTCATTATATCGTGCTAGAGTTTTGTCTTGTTATGATATGAATAAGTTACACTTTGTATGATCCAATTACGCTTTGGTTGTATTCTAAATATTAATGTAAAAAAATCAATTTAGAACTTTGCACGTTATTGTCATACAATGTTCCTATTTCCGTTTTAATTTCAACTAAAATTGCGTCACCGAACTATTGAATTATTGTGGTTTATTGTCGCTGTAAGATAATATTGTACTCTGATGTTATAAAGAGGCTTGATTGTTCGTTTGTTATGGGCGCTAAAACACATGGACCGATTTGAAAAAAACTTTACACTCTCTCTGACAAACATAGTAGCATATTTTCTAAAAAGTTTGGGATTCGTATGAAAACTTCGATAATAGAACATAAGGTGTGAAAAGATTACCTATATCGTGTACGCTGTGGAAACTATTGACAATAGAGTAAAGTGATATAATACAGTTTTAAACGAAACATCTATATCTATGAAACAGTTTGCGATACCAGGTCTATTACATATTTAATAAAATAAATATCCAGCCCTTTGAATCTATGAAATTAGGTAAAAACTCCTGTTTCAGGCTATCGACATAACTGTCGACTGTTTACAAGCCCTAACTGTGTTGTTCGTGGAATTAAATGCTTTTGGTGAAGGTTTGTGTTAGCTATACGTTCGCTAATTTGACCTCAACACGCTTATAAAATATCGTAAACTCATGAAGACTCGACTAAATGGTGAGTCCCCTAACCAAATTGTATGCTAATTATACTGGTGTAGGAAAATACTCGAGCATTTTTGGCAGATTTGTTCGAGAAGGGTACGAAGCAATTTCCAAGTATGTCGAATGCCTTTTAGGTAGAAGCTTTAGGCTCTTAAATATTTCTTTCTCTAAAAATTCTTCTGTTTTATTCATGTTAACCTCGTTATTATGATCGCGAAGTTATAATTTATCAAATACATTTCTCCCTTATCAAAGCACGCGAGGTAGGCATTCGTTAATTTACAAACATTTTGCGATTTCACTGATGTAATAATTTTTGTCACGAGAATTCATTGAAGCATATACAAGTATGCCGTGATTGTATTGAATACATTTGTCGATGATTTGTCATGGAAAATATGAAGAAGATTATAATAACCGAATTACGTGTTATATATAGTAAAGAAATTGAATATATTTTGCTAAGCAACTATTACGTGTTCAGTTCTAGAACAAAATTCGATCAACAGCATTATTTCACAGTCCTGTTACTTTGGATATAGTTGGGGAAGAGTGTCAAGAGAGTATACCACTCCGCTGATGTAATAATTGCTACGGTAGAATTTAATAGATAACGTTCTTATCTATAAGAATTATTTACGATTGGTGTTTTTGATCTAAACCTTCGCCCTGGTAGAAAAGATAATCTATCTTTGATAACATTTAAAATGTATGCGCTTAACTATGCTTTTACGAGTTAAATAATGGTTAGTATTAACCTATGGTTACTCGATTGTACATTGTAACCTTTAGTAAAGTCATGACATTTAAAACCTTAACGCGCCAGGGTTGGAGTAAATCACTGGGCCCAAGAAAACTAGGCCTGTATTTTTAATAGTGTGCCATTATGTAACAAACCTTGTATCTTCTTAAGAATTACCGATTTTTAAACCAGTTACGATAGCACGTATTCCATATCAAACTGTTTACGTTTTGGTCCTTCGACGTATTGAGTGAAACGCAAGACGAAGTTAGTTTAAAAATTCATCCAAGATTAATGAACTGCTTGTAGTTTTTGGATTTGAGTTTTTACATTGAGGCCTATGGCTCTAGAATTTTTCTGATTTATACCGAATCCGGCTCTGCGTTGTTTATTATAATCCGTGATTTAGTTAGTAAATGTCGATAAAAAATTCCGCGAGTTGTTTGTTTAAATATTTTTCTCTTTTTATATGATTTGGAGTTGATCCAAATCGCATACTGCGACACAAGATAAATAGGATGATGCGTAAGAAAATTATTTACTAACCACGGTCAGACGGAGTTAAATTCGATATTCTCTAAATGTAATATAACTTTTGATAGCGCTGGTAAAAACACGCGTATCTAGAGTTATTTCGTAGGAAATTTTAGTGTTAGGCGTTCTTGGTAATCTGGAAGTTCCAATAACAAAAATATCTATATTTTTATATACAATTTCCATAAACTTCTCTGAGTAGCCTTAGAAACCTTGAGATCGTACGACACCAAAATTAACATTGAAGTCGGGTTTCCATTTGCTATCGGGAGTTACAGAGAACCAGCGCTGGGGTGGTTACGGCGCGTTCGCAAACACCCCGTGATAGTTTTTTATCAGTTGCATGTCACAACTGATAAAAAACTTCAGAGTTAAAAGTACTTCGTAATCTTATCCACTTAAAACACTTGTAGACAACTTTATATATACAAGTAATGTATAGTAACTATTTCTACTCATTTGTTTATCAACGAAAATAACGATGCTTAAAAATAGCTTTATAGTAATTATGAAACACAGATACGAATACCATAAGTATCAGAGCAATCACCTATACATTATCATCGTGTTGAGTGCGCGGGCCAATATTTACGCGCGTTATCACAGATTATCAACAAAGCTAATTGTTCCACGAAGGTCGTATATCAAAATTGCAATACTTTTTTCTAATGTTTTTTATTTTCGTTATACCTATATTTTTTTTAATTCCTAAAAATGCCTTTTTAATTAAATTGCGTTAGAATTTATTTATTTACTTACTTTGTGTTTAAAAAATAATATTTAAAAGGTAGAGAAAACTGGTTTGTTTGAAACCTGACAGTAAAGCTAAAATTAATCAAGTTAATTTACTTGTACAATACTCATCAATTTCAAATTCCTATTTTAGTTGATTTTACTGAATATTTGATAGTAGGTACTTACTTTTAATAAAAAATACAATGGTATGGTGACGCAATGTAATCTAAGAACAGCTTTTATTGTGCTCATTTAAAATTGAATATAAAATCACTGCCTTAATTAAGTGTATGCGTTTAAATCTAATCGAAAGTTATCGTTTTATTATTTTAAGTGAACAAAATTCAGTATATTGATACACACGTTCTAGACGAAAGAGAGATCAATACTCTTTCAAATCAGGATACAAAAATTATGAGGACCACTTTAGACCCCATATATGACAGTGTACATTGTCAGTGATTGTCACAGAAACTATGTTTACTACAACTTTTATAGTCTAAATTAATCCTCTTTTGTTTATTACTCAAAATATATTACAGCTTAAATCCTTTATAAGACACCTTTTAAAATCACTATTTATTAATTATGATGCTTGTCATATTAGGATTATGTCTACTCTCAAGTTAGTTATTAATTATCCTGTAAAAAATATTTATTCTTATTCCTAAACAGTCTGTTCGGTGACATCTAATGTAATTAATGTGCAAATGTATATTTAAGTATCTGTATTAATATGTAATCAAATATAAAACCTCAGGTATTTTCATAGATACATTATTAAGAATATGTTGTAATTAATATTCAGTGCAATATTTTATTGAATAAAATTGTATTATGTAATAAAAATATTGAGACTAGAATCTATTGTTACAACTGAATGTATTTCTCAAACTTAACTGATGTTGATTGAAGTCAATGCCCCTATAATATGTATTTTGAGATTTAAAAATTTATTACTTCCTTAATATATTCCTAAGACTGATTTTTTATTTTGGGTCCGAGCTACCAAGATAGTTCTTATCATTTTAAATAACAGCCACAATGTACAGCGTTGTGGTTATCTTACAAAACATACTGATTTCAAATTTATGCCCTATTAATTTGAGCTTCCTTTTATTAGACCAAATTTATATATATATTTAAGTTTTCCTGAGATAAAAGTCTGCTGTATACATTTGTAGACAACGACGCGTGCCATATGAAAATATTAAAAAGCGTTTAATTATAAAATATAAAAATTAGTAATTTATCTTTGGTATAATATTTAGTAATTGGTGCCAAAATTTGTTTTGGGTGGTGTTGAAAATGCGTTCATCATTTTAAAAGTCTAGTTGTTTATATGGAATGGTGTCTTGCTTTCTCCACACATGTTCTGCTTAGATTGTATCTGGTTACTGAATTAAAGCATATTGTGAACAGTCTTGCAGTATTCTAATACTAAAATATTTTCATATTACTTATAAATATTGCATGTATTATAGTAGATAAAATGTAAGTGATATGTAATAAAATAAGAAAAGTGATGCTTGTAAAGCTAAATAAATATGCTCACTCTTTTATGGACGTATTCTATATTTTGTATTAATACTTTAACTGTAGAATTATATGTGCATTTATATTGTAAACGAATTTATTTTGTGTTTAAAGTACCCATTGTTATGTTCTTAATCCTTCTATGTTAAATAAAAATAATAAATTGATGTTATTATTTGAAGATGATTTTTTTTTCAAAATAAAACTATGCAATCGTCAAATTTTTCTGAGTTCGCCAGTTATAGTCTGTGTAACCAAATTAATATAAATAACACATTTCTGGTAGGAGTTTTTAATAATACATTCGGGGGTGGGAACCTGTAATACTATTATTACTATACACCCTAAATTAAACTTCATAAAAACATGCATAATTCTTGTTTTATGTTAAAGCTAACGAAGATGGTTGTTTGAACTTGGCGCGTTAATTGTTACCATTTCTGCCCTACGTTTAGCACGATATCAAGAAGTGAGATTGTTACTTACACAGATATCGACTCTATTTGCTGAAAAGCTGCTATAAAGAAATGTTATGATTAGAAGCGATACTTTTAATAAATTTTAAGTTCATTTGGTAAAAATGTGTTAAAACTCTGTGGTATTCTCAACGAAATGTAGGTATCTCTTAATGTCAAAGTGTCAATAGTCAATTGACATTTTAATAAAATATTAAATCTAAATGGCAAATTGTCATTTTAGTTATAATGGCGGAAGACGATGATGGTGTTTCGGATAAAAAATCATCTCAAAATTCAAATAATGCAGGCTATCCTGATGAGAATCATCAAAATTCAACAAAGCCTGATCTAGGTATAGAAGAAGCTAAGTATGACAGCAAAGAAAATGGTCATACATCACCAACAGACCCTACTAGCTCGACGTCAAGTAAGTGTTTTGGGATGTTGTTTTTTGTTACTCTATATTTACAGGCATTCCTAAGCGAGTCTAATTTATTTTTGCAGAGTCAACGGGAACAATGCGTAAAGATGATAATCCTTTTTCATTTCGGCATTTCCTGAAGCGCGACTTATCCTTACCAGGGAATTCTACGTACGAGAACACCGGTGCTAGACCAAAGGTTTACGCGAATACAGTGCAGCACTCTCCTACGAGAATAGAGAAATTGGATATTCACAATGAACCGAGGCGGGAGAAAAATCGTTTCAACGATATCAAAGCCAAAGAAAATAAAACAGACAGTGTATTACACCGTAATAGTGACGATGCATCCTCAAGTAGTTCAGTAGAAATTCCTTTTAGTGTAGTCGAAGAATCTGAATCTAAGCATAACTTCTATGCAGACCATACGGATGTTCCATTTTTCCACCGGCCAAACCTGGCATCAGAACCTCTGGGCATGCCATCTCTTCCAGACTTTGTTCAAGACCATATTTTGGTGGAACAGGCTTATTTAAATTCTAATGGTCCTATATCAGTAGATCTTGATAATTTACCAGACTTTACATACACTAATTCTAATTATAGTGCTGGTTCCTCATCTTCTCTTGGTAGAAGAAACAAAAATAGTTATGGTAACAGAAATTACGATTATGACTCTTATTTGGGTGCTGCATCAACCTCTGCTGATTCAGGATCAGCAATACGGAATGTCCCATTGGATCTCCCAGGGGGGGCTGAGGCAGCTCCTCCATTAGACCTAGTGCACCTTAACTTGGATTTAACAGAGTCAGTTAATCCAGCAGACAGGAGAAATGTCTCACCAAGAAACAATTTTCCTCTTGACCTCCCTCCTAATGCTGGTGAGTGATTTAATATGTAATATGCTTACATAAGTTTACAACAAGATGTGTACTTGAAGGTCCTATGTTTCTAGTGAATTAATAGTATGTTTTTGGGTTAGGAGGCACCAAAATATAAGCACATATTTCAGATAAATTAATTAATAAATAACATATATTTTAATTTATGTATAGTTAAATTTTTTAGTATGTAAAAATATTTGGTTGGTTTATTAATTGTTAGCTTAAATAAGACACTTCTTTTATTATATCATCTTCGGCATTAATTCAAAACTTAGTAGAAATGTAAATTTATAATATAAGCAATAACAAGAAACAAAGAACCACTTATATAATTGAGAACTGTAATTGTCCATTTTGACCTTATACTGTGATTAGCAATTATAATTTTCTATGTGTACTGTATGTTAACAAAATCTATCCAAATTACTGAAAAGTAAGTAAGTAGTGGAATAGTAAAAAATTATATATGATTACAGTCCTTTTTACTATATGAAGAGGAGCTTTCTATCAATGCTGTGTCGCTTTTAGGCTTAATACCTCTCTGGAAGAAGTTCTAGCCAAGGTTAAAGTCCCAATCTGCACATAATCTTAATATGTTTTTTCTAAAACCATAAAGGCTATTAAAAAAAATATTTTGATTATCTGCTCTTATATTCTGATCAAAATGTATATGTATATTGATTAGGTTTGGTAGATATATTTTTTAATAACATGGTTGTATAGTGAGTGTTATTTAAAGTAATATTATTTATTTTGTAAATACAGGAGCTGAGTCGATGCGGTTGCCAGATTTCCTACCAATACATCCTGGCAGAACATCACCTGAACCCCAACCACAGAACGACCAGTTGCAGCATATTATGGAGTTAGAGAGGACCAGGTTAGTATAAATGACATATGTATAGTTTCTTTATAATTATTTTTAAATTAACTATATGTAGTTTAGAACTTTTAGAAAATCGTATATTTGTACACTTGAATAATGTGCATTGTGCTAGTCGAATTGGTATGGTAAATGCAGTAGAAGATGCAGAGAGACCCCACATCTCCACGCAACGCCGACGGATCAAGCTGCATGGAAAGTGATTGGTCTTCGAAGATTTGTAGAGCTTTTATAGAGTTGCAAGCGGTGGCCCGGAGTAAAGTACCGTTTCGCCTTGCTTAAATTCATTTTATTTAGCCTTTTAGCGAAATGACCGCGAAACTGAACGGTATTCGATTCGATGCCAGTTTTCCGATGGTAGCCGAGTCGTTAAGAAAATTGACTTCAAAGAGCGAAGTAGCGACAAGGAAGTTTTTTTAACGGAAAACGCAACGCAAACTTCTGTCTTCTTAGGGTTAAATTGGACTAGATTAAGTCTACCCTCTCCACGCAGAAGAGTTTCGACTTCAGACACAAGTTTGTTCCGTTACTCATTGACAACAAGACAAGAAATACCTGCCCGGCCAGTGTAAAAAGTATCCCCAGTGCAATGAATGTTGCTAAGTTGCAACATATCATTGATATGCAGAATAAACATGGTTGGGAATAGGACGTAGCCTAGTAGCTGGCAGTGCTCTGTACCACACCCGATAGAAGGCTTTCACTATGTCCAAACGTATCGCCAGCGCCTCCCCCTTGAACTCTGCCCACCTATGAGTAAGATATACTAGGAGGTCACCATCTGAGCGTCAACGGAGAAAGCCGTACTGGTAATCGCTAATCAGCTGATGGCACTCTAGATAACTCTAGATGCGCTGGAAGTTCGCCCATAGTCGCATCACAGGATGTCGCCGCTTCTGCCCAGGCTATAAAGTCTTACGTCGCAAAGCCGCCTTGCAGGAATGCCTAAACCAAGGTTGGCACTTGCCTCCGACCGGCACCGTAGGGAATGGACTAAAAAGTTCCATACCCTGCAGGACCACCTCGACGGCAGAGTCAGCGACAGTTCGGAGCACTCGACGAAAAGCAAATGGGCTCCCAAGGATAGGACGCAAAAAAAGACAGCATCCTCTCCCAATCTGTTGACCCAATGGCGGGTGAACAGACTCGGTAGTTCTCCGGATGTGAAGTCAGCAGAAGGTTCAAGTTCAAGAAAACAAAGAGGGTTTATGGCCATCCACATCCGGTATTAGCGTCCCAAAGCCACGAAAACACAAACAGCCCGTGGCACAAATGAAGGTTTCCTGGTTTTTACCCTGGATAGGTAGAGGTAAGAAGTATCAAAAGAGAAGGATATTAACGCCTACACTCCGTGTAATAAATTACATTTATAAGCCTACTACTTCATGCGGTTTCCCACCCACATAACTCACAACCTTCCTCTTTTTGTAATTTTTACCAATTCCTATGCTTTGCGCATAAAAATAAACTCTAGGTTTATCATATTAATATAGATTTAGTTTAAATAAATTTAAACAAAATTACAGGTCAGAGCTATTTATGGAACGGAACAGACGGCTACGAGCTGAAGATGAGTTGAACTCTGGAAGAGAAGCACTCAGACTTTTAAGGGCTGAGTTGAGCAGTGTCAGGGCTTCTGAAGCCGCTTTAAGATTACAGCTGAGCGAAGCTAGACATGCTGATAGAGAATATATTGGGCAAATTGAGGCTGCAACACATCGAGTTGAACATAATTTGATGGATACTGCTGTTAGTATTAATTAGTAATGATTCTCTTCATTGCATCCATGTTTACTAGCACTTATTTTGTTTGTTGAGCTGAGTTTATTTGTTTGACAAATTAATGCAATAGTAAATATTAGAATAGAACTATATTAGCCTCTTTGGACTAGATTGGTTATGCTGTTGAAAAATACTGATGAAAATTTTAAAAGTATTAATGAACTTGTTCTTTATAAATATAAAGCTTTAGTTAGACATCGATTTTGATCTTGTCTCTGGAAATTTTTAAGGAGGTTGTCTTGATCTAATACTAAAAATTTGTATTTAATTTCAGAGTCGAGCCACTGAAGGAGAATCAATGATTACCAAATTGAAGAATGAAATCAAAAGACTCAAGGTGGGTGACATAAGTATGCCAGTAGACATAGTGATATATAGCATAAAAGAGCAACAGACTTTTTATATATTACTACTGTACACATTTCTTAAAACAAATAAAACATTTTATTGTAAATCTAAACCATTCTAAAATAGACTTCGCTAACAAAAAATTCATCAATATTGGTGAAGCAGTTTAGGAGGTGCTTATAATTAAACACGTCAATGTCATTTAAGTTTATTTTTATCCCCTGTACTAGTTTGACAATTAAATTGAGTATCTTAAATCACATTAATAACATTTGTCCATTCAAATTAATTTGTGTTCATCAGGAGTTGATTTCGCCATTTTTATATTACAGGAGGAATTATCTTCGTCCCAAGAAGAAGCTCGTTCCCTCCGCAACGTTCAAAGCAACGCGGCCGTCGACCTCAGGCATGCTACCACCGTCGCTGAGACATCACTACGGTAACTAAAATTTATTAAAAAAAAATTATAATTTAAAAACAAGATTATTGACATAAAAATCAACATGTTGATGACATCCTTACGTGAAGTCAGGTGGTCAACCAGCGAAATGTCAAATATCATTAACATCAGAAGCAATAAGCAATGTATGCATAGATAAAATAGAGATTAACTGAAAAATAACATATGTGAAGACGTCATATGGCAACGTGATACTAATTGGTACATACCAATATAAATATACATATAAATGAATTTTGTGTTCCTAAAACTCGAGAATGGCTGGACCGGTTTGATTAATTCTGGTCTTGGAATATTTGATAATTTTTGGCATTGGAAATAAAAAATTGTTGCATGGTTATCATATATTTATAGATGCCTTCAGAAATTTGTGATTCATAGCTAGTAGTAGTCAGTTTAAAAAAATGTATAAGGTTTGGGCTCAAATGTATGTAGTTCTCTGAGTCATCTAGTAAGAAAAAAAATCTTGTATAATTTAAAAATGGCTACAAATGGGAGAAAATATGCCTTAAAAATATTTATATCACCAAAGTGATTAATATTTTGATTTTATTAATTTCAGGGAATTATTATCCGGATTGGAGCGACTTCGGTCTCTCAGTTCCACTTTGGACCCGACTTGATATTGAACTACTGAGTTATGAAATAAGTAGACTATGTCAGCTATGAGCAGATTCGATGTTTTTACTGATAAATTGTATAACTCTTCTATTTTGAATTTTCTAAGACTAATATTTTGTGATGGAGAGACCACATTGCTTAGAAAAAGACTAAAAACATGTGAACTTCTCTGGCCCTTTGCCGGATATAGGGGAATGGAACCAGAAAGTACTCGACTGCAAAAAAGGGTTATCGGTTTAACTTGTATGTATTGATGCAAAAACATAAAGATAAACTATGTTGGATTCAATATAAATTTCGTATATGTATGTTTGTCCATAAATTACTGGGAAACAATAAGTCAATACGAGATGACCCTTTTTGATTTTTTCCCTGCAGCAGTTTCTGAGATATTATTACTTATACTATTGTCTTGACTATTTAAAGTTGGTTTATATTTATCTATTAAAAAGTCTGGTCCTTCATTTATTCACATTCATGCTATGTGATCTTTTATGGAATATTTTGGTCGTAAAAATATCGAATCTGTAAAAATAAATAGTTTTAAAGTTTTGGCTGCTAATATGATTTTAACATATATTTGCTAGTAGTATCGCATAATAATTATGTTTAGTAAATTTATATTTATGTCTGAACTGCTGAACCGTTGAAGGATTTATCAGATCTCTAAATGAAACAAGAAATATGTTACATTGTTTTTTTAGGCTTTTATCATTTTAAATGTAATATTTCTGTTATGGTTCAATGGAAATTGCACTTTAACCGACAAATAAATTTTTATTTTATTAAAACTACAGTATGTATCTTTTAGTTCTAAACTATTATGTTAAGTTTAAATAAAAGTATGTTTTTAACCGTTTCAATGCCATCTATAATGAATTTTGGTGTAGAGTAGAAAATATAGAGGCAATCGGTTTACAAATACTTTTTGGCTAATCACATTCTCAAAAGTTGTAAAACAATCTTTTCAATGACATTTGACTTAGGCGATATTTTGACATGAGATATACGAGACTTAACCATGAGGTCATGCATTCGAACCCTGGCTATGCACCAATAGATTTTTTAAACTTAGTAATGGAAAACGTGAGGAAATGTAACAGGCACAGGAGGCTGGTCTTTACAAATGGACAGAAAATGTATGAGTGGATTTATATGAAAATTATTTATTAAAGTGCAATTTCTTTGAAACCTTTTCATTATTTGGTGTAAGCATTATATCGGCTTAAGGTAAAGACGAAATTGTAATAAAAAAAATCTTAATCGAAATAATACTCAATTGTATTATTATGGACTGTATATAAAAATAACCTCTATAATGTATTTTTAAACAGTTTAATAACTGTCATTCAGAATTCAGAAAAAATCAAATTATCACTAAGTTATTATATTTATTGTTTATCACAATTTCAACTCGAAAGTAAGTACTTTATTATTTTGGTTCACGGTTGAACTGTGTTCTGTAGACTTATTTGCAATTTAATAACAATTACAAAACCTCTACACTGAATTTTAGGTACAAAAATTCCATTCCTTTTGCGTTACAATATTGATTTGAGGTTTTTCGCGACAGGCTTATGTATTAAAAAAAACGTTTAGTATGAATACGTTATTGTGTAAATAGTTTCTTTTGGAACTACAAAACCATCAAAGTAATGGGAAAATCGATTGAGTTTGATAACGATATCATTTACGTTTACGAAAACCTAAGACTAAAAGTTCGTTCCAAATAACGTATACAATTGTATGACAAGACGTAAGCCTACGTTTGGTCACGTTTGATGACAATGATCGCCTGTCGCGATGTTTGTCTAAGTGTAAGAAAGATTCAAAGTCGAGAATTAGTGATAACTACAACTCGCATATGTCAAATCGTTTATTACGATAGACAAAGTCATACTTACCACTAAACCTTCTCTGAATCATACCCTAAGACTCTCGTACAAACAAAACATCACATGAGAAATTGGACCAAAATGAAATCGTGTTTAAACTTTCAATTTATTTCAGTTTACATTATTAGTATTCGTTTCTTATTGAAACCACGGTTTTTTAGTTACCCATGTAAACTTATTTATTTACATTATTGTAAATGCGTTAGAATAAATCTATGGGAGACTAGTACTTAGTACTTAGGTAAGTTGTCTAACACTTACTTTTCTTGTGTATTCGGGATAAATAATTCGCATTAAGACTGATTTTAGTATCGCAGTCGGCGTTTTTAAAACCTGTATGTCAGAATTTGACATACTAGTGACATTAGGGAGAATTCTCCACTATCTCTATCTCCATTTGCCTGGCCGGAAAATAAACATCACGGCTGACAATCGGCGATACTAAAAACAGCTTAGAGCTACTCAATATGATATTAATTAATATTATAAAACGTGGATGGTTTGTTACCGTGGCTACGATGTTTTCCTATGTAAAAATGGTAACCATGATAATAAAGTTTGATTTAAATAACTTTAATCTACGTTTTACCACTTTATAGTAAATATATTTGCTACTGGAAATCAAAATACCTTCAAGTATTACGTAAGCATTTCAGGGGGAGGAAGGTCTTTCATTTTATTATATTGTGATTACGTCAACAGTAATTATTTACTTTGACGCATGATCCTTACAAAAAATGAATACGTTTATGTACCATTATTTTTGCTGACAAAGGGCTGGGGGGGGGGGGGTAATATAAATTTCAGTAAATATGCTTATGTAATACTTGAACGGCACTATAGACCTAGATGATCATATTCGAAATTCTGTATATATATATTTTGGCAGTTTAGTTGCAATTTTTCACTTTATTACAGCGTATTAAAGTTGAGAATTGACTAAACTACTTAAAACTTGATTTGAATTATGTTAAATGGATAAAATGTAATCAAACTATAAAAAACTAATCAAGATATTTTACATAAGTCGTAAAAGGAATCATAAAAATATTTAGTTTAAATTTTGTTTATGGTTTGCAGTCTGTAACTTGTCAAAACAATTTTCCAAAAGATTCTTAAATGTATGTATCGTTTTAGAGGCTTTGTTTATATGACCTTAATAATGATCTACTAGAAACTCATTTAAAATAATTTATTACCTTTTAAACATTGAGATTCTTATAACCTCAAAATCCTTCAGTCATTTTAATCTTATCGCAATATGTATTTTTTAATATATTTTTTCTTAGTGTTACCAAATTCACGACATTCCTGAAGAATATTAAACATTAATAATTTCACGATAGACTGCCGAAATTATTTATCAAATTTAATTGCCATAAGCCTAAGAAAGTGCTGTTGTGCTTCTTACTAGTTTTTACCAGATTATTTTAGTATTATATAAATTATAAAAAGATGACGCTTAAGCCCTTTATATTGTGAGATGATGTAGTTATCATGTCTTAGCGATAATATATATTAAAATGACTGTAGGGCACTAAGTCTAAATCTAGTTTGTCTAGAATCCTTAATGGCTATAAATTTTTATCCTTAAATTTGGGTTTTTGTATAAAAGTAAAATGTTGTACTAAGTGTTTGTATGGAAAAGGTGTTATGTTTATGAAACTCGGAATATAACTTATGTGAGTCTGATAATAAATTAATTTTGAAGCGACCCTTTTTTATTTACTCCTACAGAAATATGAGACCGATTTTTGGTCTCTGTATTTATAAACGTCTCATAACTCTTGATAAATAATGATCTAGTTTTATGCCGTGCCGTGCACGTTGAGGCGAAAAGACACTGCCTGCCCGAACGAGAGGTTAGACTCAGTAGGTACGTTGTGTGTAAAGTCCAGGCTAAGTAAGCCAGCCTAGTTTCTTCCAGTAGCATAGAAATTTGAGAACTTCACGGAGCGACTTAGGAGGATTTCTGTACGTTGCATTTCCGAATAATAATTTATTCATTTATTTTATTTACTAAAAATATTCGTAAGTAATAGTACCAATATTTAACGAAAATATTTGTAGCCAGCGTTCCAAAAGCATGGGCCCCTAAACAATCATGCATTGCATAGCTCTAGTACGATACGATACGAATACGATACGTATTTTTTTATAAAACGGGCAGGACGCTCACCTGATGTTAAGTGATACCGCCGCCCAAGGACACTCTCAATGCCAGAGGGCTCGCGAGTGCGTTGCCGACCTTTTATGAATTGGTACGATCTTTTCTTGAAGGACCCGAGCACGAGCTGTGCACCTGTTTGTGCTTTGTACTTAAATTATTAAAGAACTTGTCTCGTTAACAAAATCCAGGTTATTTTGATGAGAACTGCATTATTATGTCAATAATAAAGCACTTTAGAAAACTAAAATATAATTTAGTATTCTGTGTTCATAGTGTGTAACAAGGGCTTTAGCCCTTAAAATTTATAAGTTAGACTTACGATTTTTTAAGGTAATCTAATAAATACACATCCTCATAACTTCACGTGCACGGATCCGCAAGATGAGAAAATCAGCTCGCACCACGAGTTGTTTGTAGTAGTAGGTTTGATTTGTATTCATTTAAAAAAACCTATTTCGAAAATATTTTGTGAATGTTGAATAATAAAACAGAAACTACATAGCTTAAGAAAATGTTTTAATCGACTGTGCGAATAACCTGATATCAGATTATTTTGAAGTTTTGTTTAATTTAATATATTTTCTTGTATCGTGAACAGTATCTCTAAATATATTTTTTTTTTGAAGAAATGTGAGAGAAGAGAGCTTAGGAAAATACGTGGCCAGTCCAACAGGCCTCCTGATGTTAAGATCTTGTAATATGTACTTAGCACTGTATAATTCGAATACGCGGTAAAGAATACGATGGTACTAAACGTATTGTAGACATTGCTATAGCTTAAAATAGTGTCACAGACTGCCTAACGAATTATAGAAAGAATAAAAAACATATTTTATAAAAGTTTAATAATATAGATAAGGAATGTTATAACATCACAATTCTAAGCTTTTATTATACATCAGTAACTTAATTCTAATATAATTTGGTTTACTAATACAGATTCCTAAAAACATAATTATATAAATTTTCTATATTACATGATCATAATTTGCTTAATAAGCCGAGAAGAATCGAACTGTAATTTTCCATAGCGATATAATTCTGTTAATATCCGTAGCGCTGTTGTCGCATACTTGGAATCGCTTTACTATTTTGGAAATTACGGAATACCGATGGAAACATAAACCCTGATGAGGGTCTGTCAGGAATACAGTCTGTATTCTTTAAATCAAAACCTGAATTTACTAATACAAAATATAAATCAAAATTCCTTTAATGGACTGATTTTCGATCGCCTTTTCGTGTATTTTTTTATTATATACAAATAGAACTAATTTTGAGACTCGATTAATACTCACATTTCCGAATTATTTTATTCTTAAATTTACAGCGATTTTAACTTTGACATCATTCAACATTATGGGTCTGTTTCACAATGTACGGATAAGTTTTATATAAGTTCCAAATAAGCTATTTATTACTTATTGGTAGGATAAACACTATTGTTGCTATATTCGATATACAGATAGCGTTATTCGTCACATAAAGTTCACCATAAGTTATGAGTCCGCTGAAAGCAGAAGTTCCTTATTCGAAACTTTTATCTCCCAAATAATTTATGCGTTGCATAACTATTTGGTACTTTATCCATACTTTGTGAGACAGACCCTTATACTAATATTATATTTATACATGTATACATAAATGTTTTTGAAGTTATACTTCTTTTGGCGCGGTCGGGATAAATTATGAGAGTAATTTTATACGATGCGCGCGCCGTCACAAAAACCCGACACCCTGAAGTTAGCTACCATCAACATATTAGTTTTTTCTATTGTTAGTGACGTTTTCTGTACAAAAGTAGAATAAAATTTTTGAAAAGATTTTTATTTTATTACGTCAACACAATAAATTTGAAGAAATAATCAGCGAAAGTAATTTCATATATAACATTAAAATCATAATTTAAGCGTCGAAGATTCTTTGTTTGTTGATACCATCTTATAGCCTAGAATTTAACTGCATTTCTTACAGAATAATATTTGACTATTAGACAGTTAACCGAACAATAAAACGTTTTCTACACGACTGAAACGATATGTTTTATATTAACAAAAAAAACTACTTTTACAAAGGTTTTGTTAAAATCTCACCTTGATCCGTTAATTATTCCCAACTAGACATCTTTCATATCATTAAGCTGATGCCAATGTTCGGGACACTGCAGAAAGTATTTCCTTGCCGCCGCACAAAACCGTCGCTTGTACTGTTCCGGTGATACTACTGTGGGTTGACCAGAACCCAAGTTCTTTTTAACTAAATGTTCCAACTTCTTATCCCATGTAAATGTTCGGATGTAGTCTGTAAAATTAAATCTCATTTATAACAAATTGCGCGCAAAAATCTCTTGGGTTGGGCCCCAGATTTCTGTAATCTGTTCGTTCTGCCACACGCCATTAACTTGTGGTCTAAGGCATACCGGTTTCCACATGACGTTTTCTTCACCAAGGCACTGTCAAATTGCACTGACAATGTTCACATAAACAGAAAAGTTCTAGACATCACTGATAATATAGTTAACGTACAAACGTACGTAATCAATAGGAAATTTGTATTTTTTATTACTTTTAAGTTTCAAAACTAACTACCTACTTTTATAATATATTTGCCGGTTAAATTTATCACAGACTTTTTTATGTTTAGCCAGACGGGCAGGAGGCTTATCTAATGTTAAGTGATACCGCCGTCAATAGAAACTCACACTGCCAAAAGACTGCTCACGCGGCTCGCAAGCGCGCTGGCGGCCTCATAAGATTTTTTACGCTTTTTTTTAAAGAACCCTAAGTCGAACTGTTACGTTAATAAGTTATTGTCTAACATAAAATACAAATGACCATAACCTAATTAACAGTTCACTCACTAGTAGCTGAGTCCTTACTGTGTAATTTCAAATAGGGTTGCCGACAGCAATCCTAATCTCAATATAAGTTTATGTACCGCACCATTCCAAGGTTCATGAGCGCTACATACTTTGAGAGAACTACACCGAACTTTCATGCTAAAACATCGGAATGGCTCGCAGTCCTTATTAGAAGTTACAGTGAGGTCACTGTGAAATTAAGCTTGTCAAATTTATTTGCACTACACTTTAACTGCGAAGAGAGGTGGAGAGAAGCTTGTGTTAGGTATAATATGTTATGTCCAGTTTCTTTTTTGTTAATTAATTATGCACTTCTTGTACTTTACCTTCTGAAGGTGTTTCTTTTTTTTATATTCCCATATTACGGTTGCCTGGAAGAAATCGCTTGTTACCTAATAACTTATGTAACCTACTTACTTTTTGTTTGTATGTATGTATATCATGGTAACAAAGTATAAATAAATAAATAATATCATTGGAATTAGACTTTATATTATAAATACTTTAATATCCGAAGAAAGGGTTTTTCATAATTTATTATTATATTATTACAATTATAATTGCGAAAACTACACTAGGTCAAAAGGTCATTTTGAGTCTACTGTCTCGAAATCGTTGAATAAAAGAAACCAATTCTTAAAAGTCCGACAACGCACTTGCGTGCCATCTGGCAATGTAAGTATCACCTAATATCCTCCTAGATGAGACTCCTGCCTGTTTTCTCGCTGTTATATAAAAAAACCTGGTGATAAAGCGTCTATGGGTATTGATATTAAATACAAAAAAATAAAAATAAATAAAAATATCGCGTCCAAACTCACCAATTATCCCTAGTACTAGGGTGTCATCCTGTATTCCCAACAGAAGGGAGTAATCCATGACGTGATGCTGAGCCAAAAATGATGTGTCCCGCTCCAAACTCGCCCAAAGCTTACTCCCCGTACTCGACTCCACGTATAACTGACGGTCCCAGCGTACTAAACCATACATTTGTATTTATTCAGGAACAAACACGTCATGAATACAGATAAAAATAAATAAAAGGAGAGTTATAATGTTCCACAGATATTTAATAAAGACTAGAAATCGCAACAGAAATCTACTTTTAGCGACATCTACAATCTGCGCTTCGAAATAACTGGATGACGTCATACTCTCAAACGTGCATAAACGTAAGATATACCGGCCGCTAAAAATATACAACTTCTTACAATTACATAGAGGAACGTCTCTTTTGGATGGGGAATTTATTGCGTCTTAGGGAGCGTTCAAGTATTACGTCACGCAATTTTTGAACTCTTGACCCCCCCCCCCCCCCCCATTAAACGCGCCGTATCGTTTCTGTACCCAATAGTAAAATATTTCGTGACCCCCGGTAACCATTATGTGGTGTAAAGTACTGGAAAGTCGAAAATAATATTAGCAATAACGCGTAATTCAATCCCCGCCCCGGATCGTAACAAGTTTGACAAGAGGACTCCCCCCCCCCCCTAAAATTCGTTCTATAATACTTGAACGTTCTCTTAATCACATATGTTAAACAACAAATGTAACATATTTTAAAATTTAATTTATGCTAATGGAACTCACATGCTTAAGCAGAGTTATGCGTTTGATCTATATTTTAATCTTAATACAAATAACGGACCCGTGGAACACATATCGAAATGTCATATTGAGGCAAGATGACATTTTAACATATTTAATTAATAATTGACAACTCTTTACACTACAGATTTAACTAAGTTTGTAATTCGCGCATGTAGCTTTACAAATTTGTTAACTGGCACTTTAGACTGGAAAATTTATTGTTTTAAAACATGCGTAAAATTTTTGAAATTAAGAAAATAATCATAAAGGATTTTCAGAACAGCTAACGTAATAAACGTGTGTGGGAAATAGATTTTTCAAATAAGTATTATTTAACAGACACATTATATCAACAAATGACTATACTCACGCGCAAGAAGATTATCATCGACAAGCACGGCTTGATTCGGCGGCATCGAAGCAGCTCCAGTCGCTAGTCTGTGACGAGCGGCGCCCTTCAATTGATAAGATTTTTTTTTTAAATTCTATTAAAACATATTGAGTGCTTTGTGGATTTGTCTAAAGCATTTGACTTAGTGTCTTACATTCTCTGGTATCAATTAAGAACAAGAACTGGTGTTTCGAAAAAAAATGTGAAAGTTTTTGATTAATCTATCCACTCTGAAATCTATGACACTCTAATCATGTAAGTTGAATCCGAGATATATTCTTAGGTTTGGGATGTGGAGTACAACAGGGTGGGGTACCATCCCCTTGACTCTTCAATCTCTATGTAACGTTGTGGGCTGTCCAGTAGATGAAACATTTGTCAATAATATTAATTAAATAATACATATTCGTAAAACAAAAATCTGCATTAAATACTAGCTCGCACTCGTAAGTTCTCGTGCATTTTTTGTGCAATGATTTCCGTAAATTTATTTAACTATAATTTATGGTACACCTAACCTACCTTAGGAATCACACATTTTAACTGTCCTGTACTAACTTGCTAACAAAGGTCTTCGTGAGTATAATAGGAAACTAAAAAATAGGATCTATTCCATAAATTCAACACCAATTACAGAGGGAATAGCTTCATGGTTTTGTAAGGGACCTCTGACATCTGATAACAATTGTATCATAAGTGTTCCTTAACTAATTGTTTTCTTTGTACCAGCTAAAAATAAATAAATCAATGGCACTACAATCTTTTAGGTCTGGGTCTCAGATTTCTGGATATGTTTCATAATCATTTGTTAATCTAATAGAAAAGTAGGTGATTAGTCTTGTGCCTGACGCACGTCGTCGATTTTGTGAGTCTAAGGCAAGCCAGTTTCCTCACGATGCTTTCCTTGACCGTTCGAGCGAATGTTAAATGCGCACATATATATAAAGACCATTGGTGCACAGCAGGTGATCGAATCTACGAACTCAGGGATGACAGTCGCACGCTGAAGCCACTAAGCCAACACTGCTCATTAAACATCGTAGGTTGAACAATATTGTAAATTTCTCGTTTCCGATAGATGTCGCTCTTCAAAAGCTGCTGAATTAGGTAAAAATAAAATCTATAAATATCATATATATTGTTAGCTTACTTTAAGGTCGAACCGCAACATATCCCCTCTTGTGGGTCCGTACCAGACGTGTTCTATGACCAGCACGCCGCTTCCCGCTCCGCCCACGCTGAACACGCCCAAGATGCGGGCTACATAATGAAACATAATTTTTTTACATAATGAAACATAACAACATTTTCAGCGTATGAATTTATAATTCAAAAAAGTTAATGGCAGACCAATATGTTTTGTATTCGGTGAATATAATAATTTAAGAAATGTATTAAAGAAAAGCTGAGTAAAAAGGCTTTTTAAAAAGATTATCTAGTTGATAAAAGGGCCTGGGACTAGTGCTAGACAGGCTACTAATTATTTTGCGATCTTTGTTTTAAAATAAGTGTTGTTTGATGATTTGCTATTTTAAAAGAGTACCGAGAGTTTTTTACGCCGGCTTTTTCTCTCAGCCTACATCCTCTGTCTTCTTTGCCGATGAGTAGGTATGTCTACCTATTCAAATTTTATGACGTGGAATAAGTGATACTGGTGTCTTATGTTTCATAATAAACATATTTTATTTTAATCTTCAAATACTGGGTTTCGTTGTACCCAAATATCCCTTATATTTGCGACGACGAAGGCCAAGGTTTTACTAAAGGCCAGAACTAGTCTGTTGCACAGATCCGTTCAGTTAACAAATACGTTGCGTCTACTGAATGCTGCCGACACTATCGATATACTATATCCTTTTACTATTATTATTTATTTCTACTGAGTATTAGATTCTTATTTGTTTTTTTCCGACTGAGGCGCAAACTAGCTGCTGTGGCATCTGGCAGAATAACCAGCGCTGTGGAACAACTCTGCTCCTCAGCATAATGCTGAGCTAGGGCCAATTACAACCATTACATAATTAAACCTTTTTCTTTAAAAAATTGTTATCTCTTTATTATTATTATTTATTTTTATTTTTCTTTATGATTATTGTTATTTTATGAGTTTCTGTGTGTGTTTTGTTGGAAATAAATGAAATGAAATAAAATAAAACAAAACAAACAAAAATATATATGTTTGCAGAATGAATTCACAGTAGCGATATTGTGTATATTATGTATTTTAATAAATACATAGCATAAATCAATATCCATCTTACAAAATTATCGTATTGGCTTAATACTGTAAGGATTGTGTATGTGTTTCTGTGAAGATAAATTTTTCAGTAAATTTCGTGTATTTATTGAAAACTAAAAATCTTTTTTATTTGAAACGGATATATCAGATCGGTTGACTACTTTTTGAGAAATGATGGTGGTATTTCTGTATGATACATATGTTTTAAATATTATTATTGGAAAAACAAAAAAGTTCGGGTTAAAAGCAAAAACTTTAATAAATTCAAATATGGCAATATTTACTATATAACGTTTTGCATTAGTTAAAATTCTAAATAAATATTAAACTAGATTTTATACTCACCAAGCAAACTAGACGATCCATTGGCCCGACAACTAGTGACGTAGTTGAAGTAATGAGGCGCAAACTCCAAGAATTGTTGCCATTCTGGTTTCGTCATCTCTTTTAGTACGTATCGGTCGTCTGAAATAAAATAAAAATTCTTCGGATTTGATGAATGATTTGCCTTGCTGAACCACTACTTCAAGACCAGTGTTGCCAACCTTTTATCCACCTTAGCCTACCTAAAATTCGTATGACCCCATGTAAAATACATAAATTATGTATTAAAAAAATTGAATTGTTCACTTAACACTATGGAAACTTAATTATATGGAGATTGTATTCGTTTTTACAACAAACTCCCAAGCGCAATTAGAGAACTATCACTAAATAAATTCAAAGCCCTTGTTAAACGTAAATTAATCTTTTATAAATTTGACGAATACTTAAATGATCCTAATCCCTGGGATTGATTTGCTCCGAATCAAACAATTGGTATGACTCAATACTTGGCGATTATACAGTTGATAAAGGGACACAGTAGCTCTCTCGGCAATGATGCTGCCGACGAGCTTGCGAGAAGAGGCTCTGATATGATGCCTGCTGGCCCACACCCGCTCCTCCCCTTGCCCTTCTCGCTAGTTCGAACCTGGATTCGCCAGAGATCCGGTGAACTCCAGAATCAACGATGGTCGCGAAGTGTAGATTGCAAACAGTCCAAAATGGCTCTGCCGGCTGTGAACCCGCAACTTACTAAGCGACTTCTAAACCTGAACAGAACCAATCTCAAAACAATGATAGGGACAATCACGGGCCATTGTCTCCTTAATAAACATCTTTTCGTCCTAGGCGCGACAGGCGGCCCCTTGTGCAGAGGCTGTTTCAGCGCAGAGGAATCAGTCACCCACGTAGTCCTGGAATGCGAGGCTGTGGCTAATCAACGTACAAAAATCCTCGGAACAGTGAAGTCGCTCCGCGAAGCCTGTGAAGTGCCCGGGAGACTTCTGTGCTTCTGGAAGGAGTTAGGCTGGCTAAATTATCCAGGGCTTTTACGCACAACGGACCGACTACGCGTCTAGGTGCGGAAATTGAGTCCACCCTACCTTACCTTACTTGGCGATTAAAAAGAGTGGCGGAAAGTTTCTTGTCAGTTCTTCTTACCAGCTCTACGCCCTTGACTTGCGAACTGGTAGTAAATGTAAATTAACAATTAATTTAACTTCTTTTTGACGTTCATAAGTGTACTTGTTTACCTTTATGCATAAATATATTTTGAGTTTAAGTTTAAGAAATTTATACGATAGGTTTAAAGAAGAAATCACGAGGAAATTCTTACCGAAACAATAAGAAAATTTTCAAAACATAATGAAAAACTGAAATTCAAATTTCGATAATTTTTATAAGGATTTTTCTACATTCATTTAGTGAGATCCTTGCACGTGATGCTTGATGATGATGAAATAACAATAACAAATGAAATAATTATGGCGGAGTCTTGTTTTACATTCTTAATCAACACGCTGGCTTTCGGTCAGGCAGATAGTTAAACGTTTGCGACACTGCTTTAATCATATCAAAATTAATTAACTGTCTAGAGATTCAATTAACTCTCTGATTTAACTACTTTACAGCGACACATACTTTTAATCAAAACATATACGCATTGACAATGAAATGAATGAAGTACACCAAATGAGTTACACTCGAATATTTTACAATAAATAACAATAACGGTTTACAGAGTTTAGTTTTGTAAAACTTAATAATTATATTAGCTTATTACTATTATTAAAGATTTACCAAATTATGCTGTGTATTATACCTTTAGTTTTGCAGAAGGTAGAACCCGACTTTCCTCCCCTGGTGGCCCAGGGCACGCAATGCGCCAGGGACCTGATGAAGCCCTCTTCTATTTCACATACACCTTTAGCTAAAACATCATAGTAACAATTATACGTAATATATAATAAAAATCGGTTGTCTGTAAAGTCGGTTTACTGACGATAGTTGAACGTTACAACGTCATAAGAAAATACTGATGGTATGGTTGCTTTTTTCAAAAGAAAATTTTAATTTTATTTGTTTGATAGATATTTTGTATGGATATAGAGAAGTAGGTTAATGGAAATCACAATTGAATTGATCAAGTTACAATTATGTCAATTTTTTTTAATCGCTCACTCACGTAGGAGAGAGACAGATGTCGAACGCTGCCGAACGCGGAGGCCGGTTGTGCCTCTTTGTCGCTCGTTCCGCGCTCTCGCTTGCTCTTCAAGCCTTAAATGGAACGCCTCAGAGCGAGGTAACGCCGCATGAGTCATGTTTTTTCGTGCGTGCATCCGGCTCCATCGAATTGTAAGACGTTGTCACATCAAAAAAGTTATCTGTGTGGAATAAAATTCCACACCACACACACACATCATCACGACGTCTATCGTTCCACAGCAGCTTTCAACAGCTACATATTAAGTATTTTCGAACAAATTCCACCTAGGGTTTAAGAAAAAAGCGTGCCAATTCTAAAAAAGGCCGGCAACGCACTCACAAGCGTTTTGACAGTAGTTGCCTTTTTCTCCTTAGTTCTATAACAGAACAACCCTCAAAATAAAGCTGCAAAAAGTGCTAAAAGAAAAAATCGTTATTAACAATATACTCACTTTCCTTCTCTTCTCTTCTAAGCGGGTCACAGCACTTGCTTTCGTCCCCTGAATCCGCTCTTTCCCCACTAATATTAGCCAATAGCATGTGTCGCAATTTGTGAAATTGTACTGCGTAGTACACGCGGCATATTAAACCATCCTAAAACGTAATAAAGTGTTTAAAAAACACCATACGACTTACAATTTGTCGAAATTAAAAACCAATGAACAAACGTAGAAATGACGTTAATATGACTCTTCTCTTTCCGCACAGACTATAATTTATTCTATTTTGTTTATGCTCCTCTACTAAATGTCTCAGGGACGTTAATATGACGCTTCTCTTTCCACACTGACTATAATTTATTCTATTTTGTCTATGCTCCTATGTCCCAGGGACGTTAATATTGTTACGAAGACGGGTCGACTGCCATGTTTCTAGATTTTTCCACTAGTTAGAGAACTTTTCAGCAGGCTGTAATATGATTTCTGACCGTTTCAGGAGAGGGTCAATGACATATTAGAAAATTGTAATTTCCATAATGTTACCCTAGTTTTCAGGAGGCTGAAACCTTTTTTCAGTCAGTTTCAGAACATGTGTAGTAGATTGGTGCAGTTTTCAGGAGACCCGTTTTCAGGCTTTTTCACGTCTAGGTATACCCCTTTGATGAAGGAATAGTTCTAGACCGAACTTTCTAGGTGTGAGACAAGGACGAAATGCTACGAGAGAGAGAGAGAAGATCAGAACTTTCTCGAAACTAGACTGAGCACTCTAGAACGCCGTACGACAAGGACGGAGCAACGTGCGAAAGAGACAAAGAGTGCGGACGTTCTAGAATTGTGCAATCGCTACTCAGTAGCAAGCCCGCCTAGAAAGTTCTCGAATATTGTTTAGAATTATTCCCAGGGATATATAAGCGAGCCGAAACGCGACTAGTCGCCTTTAGTTTTGAATGCGATAACAAGAGAGAAACACCGAAGCGATAAAGTGAATACAAGTGATAAAGTACTGTGTGAAGTGTGCATAAGTGAAGTAATTAGTGACTGTGTTTTTGTGTGTGTAATTAGTGCATCTCTGCAATTAATTTGTGCCCATAAATTCCTCATTTGATTTACCAATAAATAAACCCTTGAAGAAATCCACGGCATTTTCTATCCGATCCCCTAGCTCGTAACAATATGACGCTTCTCTTTCCGCACAGACTCTAATTTATTCTATTTTGTCTATGCTCCTCTACTAAATGTCCCAGGGACGTTAATATGACGCTTCTCTTTCCACACTGACTATAATTTATTCTATTTTGTCTATGCTCCTCTACTAAATGTCCTAGCGACGTTAATATGACGCTTCTCTTTCCGCACAGACTATAATTTATTCTATTTTGTCTAAGCTCCTCTACTAAATGTCCCAGGGACGTTAATATGACGCTTCTCTTTCCACATTGACTATAATTTATTCAATTTTGTCTATGCTCCTCTACTAAATGTCCCAGGGACGTTAATATGACGCTTCTCTTTCCACACTGACTATAATTTATTCAATTTTGTCTATGCTCCTCTACTAAATGTCATAGCGGCGTTAATATGACGCTTCTATTTCCACACTGACTATAATTTATTCAATTTTGTCTATGTTCCTCTACTAAATGTCCTAGCGACGTTAATATGACGCTTCTATTTCAGCACAGACTATAATTTATTCTATTTTGTCTATGCTCCTCTACTAAATGTCCCAGGGACGTTAATATGACGCTTCTCTTTCCACACTGACTATAATTTATTCAATTTTGTCTATGTTCCTCTACTAAATGTCGTAGCGACGTTAATATGACGCTTCTCTTTCCGCACAGACTATAATTTATTCTATTTTGTCTATGCTCCTCTACTAAATGTCCCAGGGACGTTAATATGACGCTTCTCTTTCCACACTGACTATAATTTATTTTATTTTGTCTGTGCTCCTCTACTAAATTTCCTTGTGACGATTATATGACGATTTTCTTCCCGCAGACTATAATTTATTCCATTTTGTCTATGGTCTGTTACTAAATGTTACGCTATTATTTCATAACAAACTCTTACCTTTAACAAAACTTCGATATGGTCATTAGATTTCACTTTAGCTTTGTCCCCATCAACTTTGTCTTTACTTGATGTTAAATCATCTTCTAACTCCGACTGAGTACTGTCAAATACACACAAGCAAATTGCATAACGAGTTTTGGAAGTCGGTTAATTGATTGAAATCTAAGTATATAAATACTTGTCCGTGAGACGGAAAACAGTGTTGGTCTAGTGGCTACAACTCTCGCGACTCTCCGAGGACGTAGGTTCTATCCCCGGCATATAACATTCGCTCGAACGTTTTGAGGAAACCCAAAAAGTCGACGGCGTGTGTCAGGCATAGAAGACCAATCACCTACTTTCCTATTACGTTGACAAATGATCATGAAACAGAAATCTGAGGGCCAGACCTAAGAAGGTTGTAGCGCCGCTGGCTTTTTTTTATCAGTACGCGAAACGGCCTTCGTAATTAATTCGCATTCATATCAAAGGTAATATAATTTCTCATTCAATAACATAGAGAAAAAAAGATTTATAATATCATAAATAAATTTCACAAATTTATATAAAAATGAAGAAAGTAAGAAATCTTGTTCTGCCTTAAAGTAATTAGCACATCATATTGCGCGATTGTCAACAGTTACTGCAGCGAATTTAGGATTTGTATATCTCAATCTTAATTTCATAACTTTGAAAAAAATCAATAGCTTATTTTCATCAGGTATAACGTAGGGTTCTAATGGGGACAAAAACATGAAATACATAAATATCTTAGATGACATAGTTTTCCAAAATAAAAAAAGTATCAAGCACAATTCGGGTAATCATTATGCGCACGAATCTTAAATAAGGCGAATCTAAAAACGGCGCATGCGCATAGGCAACTTATTTGTAAGATTATGGTAAAAAAAACATAATAAGGGTTTTTCCCAATAAAGCAATACCTATGTCTCTGTTTGTGTTGCTGCAAGCTAAGTTGGTACGTCACAGAAGCAAGTGTTGCCGCAATAACTGATCCAATTTCCCCCGCTTTTACAAGCACTGGCAACACTCCGCTCGATATTATCATCCCCGTCTGAAAATTCATACATACATGGGTATATGGGGTGATTTTTTCATTTATATAGTTGCATAAAGTTCTGAATTTTAGCGAAAGATAAATATTATTAAATTAAAAAAAAATGCATTACCTGATTCGAGGGTTGATTATTAGTGAGGAGTTGAGACAATATCTGTTTAACTGTCTTTTTATCACCTCTTTCTTCCTCTTCTTCTGTACCTAATAATCAGTATTTACTTATATACAAAAAATACCAGTGTTTAGGGGAGCGTTCAAGTATGGCATAACGAATTTGGGGTTAGTCTTCTTGTAAAACGTTGTGTGGGGCGGGGATTGAATTAACATAAACTTTTACACACTTAAAGAAAACACTTTTTAACGGATTGAAGCTATAAACTTCTAATTATTTTACATAATTTTAAATTTTTCCAACGTTTCGCCTGATTTACAGTCGAGTTTTTGGGTCTAAGGCACACCGGCCGGTTTTCTCACAATTTCCTTCACCGTACGAGCTAGTGTTAAAAGCGCACATAGTGTCACACACACATATTATTGGACGTAAAGATACACTAATTGTCATTGTTCATAATTGTCACCAAACTCATTCTAGTGTTGACAAAGATATTTACTTAAACAATTATTGTTTCGCAGGAAATCAAATTGAAACTTTCGAGCATGCTATGGACTTAAATATGATGATCTCACCAATATGTTCCTTATCCAAATTAATATCCAAATTGATTTCATTCGATGAGTCGCAGGCAGAATCCTCCGAATCAGTTCTTTCTTCCACTGAAAATAAAAAGAAATATTCTTTGAGATTTGTCAATAATTATATTAACTGTCAATAATTATGTAAACTGTCAATACTTATATAAACTGTCAATAATTATATTAACTGTCAATGTCAAGTGTCGTTTTGTTAATTTTCTTATTCAATTATAATTCGTTACCATGCGACAACTTGTTTTACTTATATAACTAAAGCTTCGACGGTGCATTAAACTAGATAAAAAATATTTTAACCGTGGTTAAAATTAATTAGAAGATAATATTAAATGGGTACAACCATTACAAACGTTGTAAGGAATAAGAACTTGGCGATTAAAGAGTGGTGGAGAGTTTATTGCCAGTTCTTCTCTAATCTACGCCCTTGATTTATACGCCAGTAAATTAAAAATTTAATGTATATTTATTGACGTTCATAAGTGTTCATTGTTACCTAAATGAATTTTGAGTTTGTCTATATATATGCACGTACATAAAAATTCAATAAACAATTACTTGGCAATATTCTGGACTGTTTAGTTAGGTGATGCAGCAAGAGGGGGACAAGAGGGGAGACACGAGGGGGAACAGTTTTAGCCGCACACCATTACGTGCAACTAGCCTCCTACTGAAGTATTCCCGAACCAATTTGAGGTCCTTCAAGAAAAGAAGAAGAAAAGTAGAAAGAGCGTACCAATTCTTAAAAGGCCGGCAACGCACTTGTCATGTGAAATGTGAGTGTCTATGCGCGACGGTATCACCTAACACCAGATGAGGTTTCTGCCCGTTTGCCTCCTATTACGTAAAATACGCCCATGGAGACATTCAATGTCTGATGGCTCGCGAGTGCGTTGCTGGTCTTTAAACAAATTATATGTATATGTAATAAGTCTAATGGTAAGTATATGTTGTATATACTTACCATTAGACTCCATGATCACTTTGTTCTTTGTATTGGGAGATAATTTGTCCTGCGCGTCCCTTAACATTTTCTCGCCAGTTATAATGTTATCATACACATTCCACAGACGACGAACCACTTCTGAAAAAAAAAAAACGTTTCCACTAAGTTTTTTATACATCAAATACCTGGGACCGAGACGAATACGTATTGACTTTTATATTTACCAGTGAGAGATGTGTTAGGATGCGCAGGCGCAGTTAGCGCCAAGTGGATTTGTTCCATGTGTTGTTTGAACACGCTGTATTCACGCTCTGCGTCGCCATCACCAACACTTAATGTTTCATGGCCTGAAAAGATGAATGGTGTTGCCTTAATCGTGCGTATTTTTTTGCAAGTGATAACACTAAAAGAGTTCTTAATGTTAAGCAAAATGATGGTACTACATTTTAACTGGCATTGCTATGCAATTTACGTAGTTTCATTTAAAAAAAAATTCAATTTGATTCAGTGCAAAACTAATATAAGGAAAAATCATACCTTTAAGCATAAGTTCGTTTAAATGCGCTATCAGCGAGTCTCGCATCAGTTTTGTGTCATAGTCGATCGAAATCACGTCTGGAGGCAGCTGGATATCGTATGTCTTTATCTTATTGTACCTAAAAAATAGTTGTCTGTAAAGTCGGTTTACGAACGATAGTTTAACGTGACAACGTCATAACAAAATGTTGATGAAATGATTGCATACTTAAATCTTCAAGTGGAAGAGATATAGATGCGGCGCAAGCGTACACGAGCGTGACGGGACAATGAGCGTAACAGGACAATGAATCTTGCTTTTTTTTCGTGCGTGCAGCCGGAGTTCAGCGATTTATTAGACGTTGTCACGTCAAAAATATCAAAAGTTTATCAAACATCTGAGGTTATAAGAATGTCATTAAGCCATACTTTATCATTTATAGAGATTATAAAAAAACAATTTTACGATGTAAAGAAATAATTAAAAAAAATTAAATTGTTACGGCTCCATAGTATCTTCCTTTCCTGCTAATATTATCTATATAACTTTGTATACATGTATTTAGTATAAGTACTGTATTACTTATTTATAAAACAACATGATTAAAAAATATGACGTCACAATATTTACACAAACACATAAATTCCATGAAAACAGAAATTACAAACTACCAAGACAAAAAATTACAGACGAACATCAGAATATTTATATTACTAAAAATTTTATGTTCTAGTTTGTAATAGTCACGTAAATACTTAAACTAACTAGACTTTTATTTACTCACATTAAAAATAGGGTTTATTGAAGGCAACAGACCAGAGGCAAGAATAATATGTAAAATATACGAACGGAAGGTTTCTGTATGAAAATCTTAAGGAAGCGAAACCTTGGGCGTATTTGGACCTAAATAGAAGGGACGAATATGTATATACCTGACAAAGCTATCGTAAAGTTCACGCAAATGCATTTTTCATTCGATCTAGAGAGTAAGGCAGCAGGCAAGGCTATAGGACTCATTTATCTTTTCATACCAGTGTAAATAGCATTTGTCAGAAAGAGATGTTGACTGTCGGTAAATAAGTGCTCTCGGACTATATTTTTACAATTTGTAGGGACACGTGTAAGCATGAATGTGTCGAGTAAGCGTTTTGATGTATGAAAGAGAAGTATGAACTAGCGATCAGTAGTTACTGCGCACTGCGATCACGTGTGGACGTGGATTAGTATTGGGGAAAATATAAACTACAGTATTGAGTACCCAAGTCCTTTTATTAATCTGCGTATCCACAAGTAACTCCCATCCAAAATTAGGATAACGTAAAATAGAACTATTATAGAACACAGTTACGTTACAAATTAATAAGTGGAATAGTGGAACATGGTACACATTGCATAGAGACATGTCATAGATATAATTCATATAAAGAGCTCACCTGAAACAAGCAGTAGTGAGTCGAGTAACGAACGCGTGCGAATGTTTGTTGAGCGGGTGCGCACACAACTTGCGTCCATAGCGCGGAGCCGCGACGCGCTGTCGCACGTACTGGGCCAGAGACAGCCCTAACGCCGACCGGGACAGTGGCACGCCACGGGATATTATCCCGCAGGCTTCGCAACGGGACCAGAACATTACCTATATCATATACCCATATATTACAGTATATATTACGGTTAATACCGTAATGGCTAGTAGCACAAATAGAATCTCAACGCAATGACAATTTCTGCCCTTTACCTATTATTGATATAATCAACACATGCGCTCTCAATTATTGATAACAAATGACGCCTATATCTACGAGGTAGATTATGCAAAGCAAAATTATCAGTCAGAAAATAATATCGAAATTGGTATATAAAAATAAATATTAATTAAAATTAGATTTAATCAAAATATAAGATTTAGTAGTTGAATATCGCTAATAAACACTGCCTATACCATGATTAAGTTATAGAAATATGATCTAATTTATATATTTTTGTATATAACGGGCGACACACGGGCGGGAGCTTCTCTCGATGTTAAGTGACACCGCCTATGGACACTAACATTGCCAGAAGGCTCGTAAGTGCGTTACCGGCCTTTTATAATTGGTACGCGCTTTTAAAGACCCTAAATCGAATAACGGAAATACTTTAGTGGGCAGTTCCACATCACTATCTAAGGCAGTTGTGGAACAACCGAGGCGATACGGGTGGAATTTCGTATTTGGCCTCGATGTCCGATGATGAAACTCAGCTAAAATGTATACCTGCTTATTTTGATCCTCCTTGGTTTTGTCCATATTGCTGTGTCCAATCGTGTTGCATGTTATCGATATACACACGTCGCCATGGACGAATCTGAAATAATACGTAATAAAACTTTCCATAAACTAAACTATTTATCGAAATTTGTTTTTTGAATCGAAACTTCTTTATCGGCGTTGGGAAAAAATTAACCGTCACATTTTTCGGTCACGCGCCATATTTTTCTTGTCCCTACCACAATGTCTTCCACAAATATTTAATCAATTATTCATCCAGTTTAAGTAATATAAAACCTTTTTACAAATTTAAAAAGCTTCTAAAAGAATACATAACTAACAACATACCTATATAATAACAAAAAACACCCATGTACAGTGTCCCAAGATATGGGACATCAAGGGAAAGTAAGGACCTTAAATATCGCACATAGAATATTTTTCTGAAAGACTTTTTTTTTTACTTTACTAACAACGACTTGTGGAGTCTCTTTTTTTTAATTCGAGTTACAGAGTATAAATATGTATTATTAATACTGTGTATATATATAAATAGATTTTGTTTCGAGTTATCAAGTCAAAATAATTCGAGATACCGACTTAACGAGGTTCGAGTTATAGAGATTTATTTATTAGATTATAGAGATTCTACTGTATTATGATTTTTGTACAAAGTCTAATTGAAAACCAGCTAACATTGCACAGAACAGAATTCAAACACGACAAGCTAGCAAACACAATCGCAATAGAAATTTTCTTAATGTATAAGTAATAAATATGAATGTTAAATACCTGCGTATATGCTGGTTCATAGGCACATGACAGTTGGGTGATGGACATTTGTGGTCTGGGTTGAAGCAGTACTTCTCTAAAAACGCGCCCAAAGATATATCGTGACGACCGTACATCTCCATCGTCACTATCCTAGAATTCAAACCCATTAGACAATCCAAATAATTCCTTCCTAAATCTAGATAACCTTTGCAAAAATACACGACGATTCTCCATTGATTTTTCTTAAGTTTATCAAACTTTAACAAGAACACAATAACTTTTTTTTGGGGGGTCCTTTACAGCTCAGTTCGGGCTGTTTTAGCCAGAGTAGCTCGGCCTGAATAAGCGTTTTCCCGCGACTAGCGCAATGGCGTCTCCGGTGAGACTCAAACCTCGGCATGGGCCATCGCGGGGTGGTCAATGTGATCTTTTGTTAAGACAATCATTAAATTACTTAAACTTCGTTACGCAATACGCACAATGGATAATTTATTATACAACTTTAATTTTCAGATAGCGAAAAATTCTTCCTATTAATACTAACATCATTAAGCATATCGATCGTGTACCTATCCCGTTATCGATATGCACGTCTACAATTCTTTCGCACATCACTACACCTCTCCATAATACCTGTAGTGCGAGCGATACAGACAGATAAAATTGATTCATAATGCGAGGACTATATATTTTAGCTTATATTTTTATAGCTAGTAACGTAGTTGCTAGATGCGCGAGCTAAACCCTAAGACCATGAGGACTTCTGCCAATCATCTGGTATGCATACACTGACGCGCGACTTCCTACAAACCCAACCCAAAGTGGTTTAGGTGTACTCACCATAAATATGAATAATAATTTTTAAAATACATATCAATAAAAATTAGAAAAAACATTAATAGTAATTGAAAAAACATCAAAAATAATTTAATAAACATCAATAGTAAGTTAAACATCAATAACAATTTAAAAAACATCAAAATTAATTTAAAAAACATCAAAGTAATTTAAAAAATATCAATAATAATTTTAAAAAACTGGAATAGTAATTTAAGAACCTTAATAATAACTTTAAAAAATTATTCAAAATATATCAATAGCATGTCTGATACATGATCATAAACCAAATAAACCAGGTAGAATAAGGTAAACTTACCAGGGATTTACACAAAAGTCTGGAACATTGGGTGACTTATTGCAATGACTGTACAACAATAAACTCAGTCTCTGATGGTGTTCTGGGTCCAAGGGGTCCAAGCACTCAGATTCCTTCTTTTTGTTTGTCTCTACCTCACTCAGTACCGGCTTAACGACCGATGGACTGTATTTCGGACATTCCGCTGAAAATATATTTTTCTAGATCAACTTTAATATTTCTAAGATGGCAATTTACTGGCTAATATGTCCAGTCGTTGCCATACTCAACTGAAGAAGAAGGCATGAGTTCGAATTTCATATATTAAAAATACGGAATTATTTCTAAGAAAAACATCTTTTTAACTTCGGAAATTGATAAGCACACACAGCTGATCAATGATTACAAAATTTTACTATATTGTAAACGTTACGCTACGTTTTCGCATTTTCTGCATTCCATATATTTCAAGACCTAGTTACCACGCCTCTAATGTGTTCACTTATATATCTTGCTCACTTAAAATAAAAGAACATATATATGTATATTAATACTGTTTTTTTTTGCATAAATTTGCTTCTTATATATTAAAAAAAGATAGTACTATGTATACGATACTACTGATGTTTTCTTACGTTTATGTTTGTCAGCAACAAGCCGGCAACCAGTCGCTCTGAAGTTAGCAAGCATCCGTTTTACGGACAAATCATCGGCCGGTGCTGTTATCGCTTGCTTCACGAAAGGGTGGGGCTCCTTAATCAAAATATCCGTATTAATAATCCATTAAACAAATCGTTAATTTTACAACCTTTTATAATGATACAACCTTTTTAGGTCTGAGCCTTTGATTTCTGTTTCACGATCATTTGTCAATCTAATAGGTGTGTGTTAGGCAAAGAAGACTACTTGTTCCTGTTTAATTCCTTCTATGTAATATGTATTTTTGCACTTCTTGCCTATCTTATGTAATTTTATACATTTTTATCTTTACTCACAATGGTCGCCTGGAAGAGATCGCTCGGAAGCGATAAGGTCGCCAGTTGCCCTCCTTTAAATTTAATTATGTCCTATTTTATTGTAATGTAACGAAGTGTTAATAAATAAATAAAATACTTGAGTAATCCTTCTTTGCCTAACACACGCCGTTGAATTTTTGGGTCTAAGGCAAGCCGGTTTCCTCACGATGTTTTCATTCAACGTTCGAGCGTATGTAGCGCACGTAGACAGAAAGTCCATTAGTGCACAGGCGGGGATAGAGCCTAAGACCTCAAGGATGAGAGTCGCACGCTAAAGCCTACTCTATTATCTGTTAAGTTACATAACATCTCGGGACGATCATTTCTCAGGGGATCTTTTTTAGGCTAAGAGAAAACAGTTATAAAAAATAATTGTGAAAAAGACTTGTTTTGTCATTAATACAAACACGAGTTTTCTTAAGAAGAAAAGTATTATAGAAAATAAATAATAAAATCTATACATTATTTTATGGAATGGAAGGTAGACGAGCAAGCAAGTTTAAAGGAAGTGCTGACGGCCGCCCATGGGCACCTCCGCCTCCGCCTGAACTTGCAGGTGTTACCCACGTTTAATATTAACATAATTTTAAAAAGAAAAATAATTCAATAATTGAATTCTTCTATTAGTGTAACGAAGTCCTAACAAATGTACCAACTTTTGACGAAGATTCTAGAAGCTTACCTTGAGCTGTCTTTCCACCGGTTTAGAATCCACCTGGTGCCTCAATTCCCGTGGGGTGTGGGGGGGTTGAGGCCGAATGGGCCTAGGCGGGGCAGGAATCACGATGTTAGGCGACATCGATAGCACCACGTCATCGGTGCACCACCTGAAGTGTCGCTTTAACTTGAAATTTTGTGATAAACTTGTAATTTACTATAACTAAAATCAAATTACAAATTTCTTATGCCAATTACGTTATCTATGCTTGACACATTTCGGTATAATTTCATTTTCAATTGAAAGTTTGTTTTGCTACTGTAGTAGTAACTTTCCTATGTAACAAAGTTTTGACGTGACAATGTCGAATAAATCGATGAACACCGGCTGCACGCACGAAAAAGCATGACTCATTGTCCCGTTTCGCTCGTTGTCCAGTTTCGCTCATTGTCCCGTTATACTCATTATACGCTTGCGCCGCATCTATCGTCCGTAAACCGACTTTACAGACAACCATTTTGTTTAAAGATATTAATTTCTTACTAAGAACAATACACATTCACTTACATATGAAAATATACTAATACAATAATACATTACGCGAATTAATTGGTTTTATATTACAATAGCAAAAGAAGAACAACAGCAGGCAAGAAACAGACTTATTAGATAAAAATACAGCAATTACAAATTACAACACCAAAACGAATACAAGATCACAATACAAAGAAACAACAACAATGAATAATAAATAGAAGAAATTTACAATTTTGTTATTAAATTTTGCAAATAATTATTTTATAACTGCAATCTCTATTGAGACTTACAGATTAGCTGCTTCCATTCAACTCACCTTTCAGCTTTCGTATCAGCCTTTAACTCAGCTTCGACGGGTAGAAAGACATCATCCTCCATCGACACAGTAGACCTTAGTGGATCACTGAAATCCTTTATCGGAACTCCACAACTAAGATTTTTATCACTATCCATTTTACGATATTGTTTCTTCAGCGGATCCTCAATTTCTTTAACTTCAATTTTTGTTTCAGATTCATTTGTTTCATCATTTTCTTCATTTTTTAAATCACTTGAATCCACTTCTTTACTTTCTTCAACTTTGATATCGTAATTAATTTTCCCATCAAAAATATCACTATCGTCCGATTCATTTGTCTTAATCCTTTCCAGAACAGCTTCACCAATTTCGATGTCTTTTTCAACAATTTTGGTGTCAATTGGGTCTTCTATAAAACTCATGCCTGGTTCTGGCAATACAGCTTCAATGTCCCCTAAGAAGGCCTTTTCCAATTTCCAGTTATAACACGCAAGAAGGATGAATTTCGCTACTTTTTTAACACGTGTTAGTTCTTGTTGAGTGCCACCTCGTAGTAAAATACTGCATCCCAAATTGGGTTCGGCGCAGCCTTCTAGAACCATTAAGGTTTTACTGGTATCTGGAATAGATGACAAAAAAATATCATAACGCTCTAAGAAGATCTGGAATAATAAAAGAACGTAGATTTTCTTTTTATTAAACTTTAGTCCAATGTGTCTTTTAAACGAAAACATTAAATAAGCGCAAATAACAATTTATATAATATTTTGGATTTATATGTTGCTATTTAAAAAACTTAACATAATTAACATTAACAATTTAGACAACATTAAAATATAAATATAAAAAGGAATCCCAGAAAGTCCTCAAACTTAATTTCCATCGGAATTGGATGTTGATTCCACATGTTATGACAAAGAGTAGTTTTACTTTCTTAACGACAACTAGAGTTATAGATAACTATTTTGAATAAAAATTTATAATACTTACAATTTTTAATACTAAAATTCTTGCAAGTACCAAGTTTGGGCATGCCGATGCGTGCGTCAATAGACGCGACAAGATCAGCGCGTGCGCATCGTGACACACGACGTAACGCTCTATCGCGCACTCCTATTGCCAGAGCCACACCTAAAATAATAGGAACTATATTGATACTAAAATATTCGGATCCAACGTCAAATCTATGCTGCTCTATGGGTGTGAAACGTTTACGAAGGTCACCATAGACATCTCGCACCGACTCCAAGTCTTCGTTAACCTCTGTCTTCGCCGTATTCTCCATCGCGTTCGGTTTTGAGCCTCGTGTTTCACCTCGCTCCAAGTGTTTCCGGCTCTCTTTCCCCCAAAGTTGCTCGTTAGAGATCTTTTCAGGCCAGCCATCTACTGGCTCAAAACCGAACGCGATGGAGACTCACTGTGGAGGGGTTATAGAACATTAAGTGAAGTAAGTATGTCATATTGATACTAGGTTTTTCCGATTGATTTGAAACTCGGGTCTTCAAAACAATTCATTCAACAAGAGTGAATGAATTGTTAAATAAATAAAAATATTCATATCTCTTCCCTAATGGAAACACTTTAACTAGCCTATGAATTACTACCGAAAACTATATGTTTGTATGTAGAAAAAAACGACTACTTTAGTATAACTGTTGCGATATTAATAAAGCCATAATAACTCACCCTGTTCCCTCAACGCATCCTGTACGCCGCGTGCGACGCCTCCCTTAACGAGCACTACGCGCGGACGCAGCGCTGATATGCGCGCGGCACATCGTACTAAATATTCTTGTTCCTGTAATTAGCAGAATAATATAGAAAAAAACCCGAGAGCTGGCAAAACTCATTATATTATTTTTAATTTAGCATTTAATTTAATTTTACCCATTTCTATATTAATAATAGAATGCTAGATTCTGCATTTATATCTTCGGAGCACAGATATACTTTACCTGCATTAAAACAGGCTCCAAGGAGGTAAGTTTCCCCTCAACTCGTTGGTACGCGATTGAACAGTCAAGGAGTAATACAGTGGGGTTTGTAATCTGTCGAGGCATTCCTCTGTTAAAAAAAATGTTTACTTAAAACAGTTTTATGCAAAGAACTTTTGAGGATAGTATTGTCTTTTTTTAATATAGCTTTTACTTTTTATGTATTATTACTTATAATTACTTTACATAATTTTAAATTTCTCCCGACGTTTCGCGTGCTTTACAGCGTGCGTGCTCACGGTGACTAAAGACAAAAGGTGTTGAATGTCAAAAAGTATCACAGCTGTAGAGAAAGTTGTGTTATCTGTATTTATTTCGCCGGAGTTGGTTTCGACTAAAAGATGAGGGGTTTTTGCAGAAATGACTCACGGTGTCCTTTATTTTCGCGGATTGTTTGTCTTGGGGTTCTAATTTGGATATTATGGATCCCTGGTGTTTGATAATTTTAGGTCGTCTTCTCTATTGAAATTGGGGTGTTTTTTTATTTCAATGGCTTCGCGTACCAATCTTGGGAGGAATCTTTTTTCTTTCGCAAGTACTTTCATAACATCTGGATTTTACATAACATCAAATGAGCCACCTGACTTAATTCATTAAAATTACCAAACGGATGAACTTAACCACATATTTCTGAATCTGTTCCGTAATATGTTTTCTTAACAGGCAAGTAGGTGATCAGCCATTTGTGTCTGACACACGCCGTTGTTTGTGTTTAGGCATAACGAATTCCAGACAGAAAGTCCATTGGTGCTCACCTGGGTTTTGAACCCACGATCTCGGAAATGAGAGTTAATTTGTTTTGAGACGTTAGGTTAGTTTCCGTCAGTAAACTAGCTAACTAAAAAATAGTTTTTAGTTCCTACTATCGGTTATAAAACGCTTATGGAGATAAATGGGTTAAAAAAGCACTTCTGAATGAATTTCCAAAACCTACAGGACTATCACAAATATGCAGTCTTCTTATTGGGAGCCATTTACATTAAGAAAGGGGTTAAAAAAGCACCTATCAATGAATTTCCAAAACCTACAGGACTATAAGAAAAAAATATGCATATATAATCTTATTGGAAGCCATTTACATTAACAAAAGACTCTCAACACTAAGATTCGTTCTAATCCAGACTAATGAATATTCCTTTATTTACGCAATCAACAAATACGCGGCAATGAAGGTAAACTTATACAGAAGAAAAATAAGTGGTCAGGCGCAGAAAGCTTTCAAAAATCGAAGAATGTATAGAGTTTCAATGAGTTATTTTGATGGAATAGTTTTGCACTAAATACAGACCTATGTACAACATTCTTGGATATAACAACGCCAGGTACAACCACACTGTCTCGTTTCTCCCCACCGGGGACTTTCTTTACTTGGACGTAGTTCCGTACATCTATATCAGCGCCCATTAGGTCTGTTAAAATAAGATACCTATATAAAAGTATTGTATAAAAATTAAGATTGAATTACCTATTAATATTATTTACTAGGCTATATTTCCATACACGTGATTATAACTCGAAAACTATAGCGATTTCAAAGTTGGAATACACATTTCTTAATAACTATACAACTAAAAACTATACAAAATCAAAAAGTATCATGTCGCTATGATTTACTTTACGAAATTAGTCAGTTTATGATGTTAGTTAGTTTCCTAAGTTAGTTACTTTACGAAGTTAGTATGTTTACATAGTTTGTTCGTTAGTTTACGAAGTTAGTTAGTGAATTTACATAGTTTATTCGTTAGTTAGTGAGTCAACATAATTTGTTCGTTAGTTTACCAAGATTTTGCCGATTTTCGATTTTTTGAGAATAGATCATACACATTTATGCATACACAACTACTTCCTTCTTTAGTCGATCTATTTAAACCAATACAATTATAGGAAACTAATCAATTCTCAATTAATGAAGACATTTTTTTCAACAACTTGACATTAAGTGAAATACTCCAACAGTATGCCATGAAAAATTATTGTAATGAATTGTGTATACAGTAGATCCACTTTTCGTTTGTAGCAGGAATGTCTGAGAAAAGTGAAGGTATATTATATTTAAAAGATTTTGTTTACTAGACTTAAAAATTTCCGATATATATCTGAAAAACACGATGCTATCAAAATTGTATTTACCTGGTGACGTAATATGGGCGGCGTGTACACAGAGCGGATACAACACGTCAGCCCAGCTAGAACATAGAGCCTGTCGCGCGAGGCATTGGCGTAGTAGCAGCTTAATATGTTCGACCCCTGATTCCTCTATCGCTTTACATATAGGCCGCACTTCGCTACCTTAATAGATAGTATTTTCTTTTGTTAATATAGCTTTTACACATTAAGAAAACACTTTTTAAGCGGATTGAAGCTATGTATTATTATTAAAAACCTATAATTATTTACATAATTTTAATTTTTTTCGGACGTTTCGCGTGCTTTACAGCGTGCGTGGTCACGGTACTGAAGACAAAAGGCGTTGAATGTCAAAAGTATCACAGTCAAAAGAGTTACAACAATATTGTCTCGTATGCGACTGGGACACGTCTGCACCCCAGCTCATATTGCTAAGCTAAATATTATAGACAGCCCTACGTGCGAATGCGGATATGAAGAAGCTGATTTGAACCACATCATGTTTGTTTGTTCTCGACGCGACCGGTCGGCTCTTCTCGAAGGTCTCATTTCCCTTCAAATTCCTTTCCCTTCATCCATATCCTGTTTACTTGCAACATTAGACCCACATGTATATAAACTTTTAGCTTTTATCTTAAGTAATGATATAAAAATTTAGACAATATGAAAGTAAATTTTTGTAAATATCTTGTCTTACACACCTTTTTTATGTAGCTCTATAAGAATTGATCTTTTATTTTTTAGATTAATTTCCATTCTTAAATTCCTTTACCTTTGATAATTATATATTTTTTACCCGTTTCCCTGTTTTTACCCTGGGCCACCATGCACAAACCGTGCGGGCCATAAAAAAAAATAAAAAAAAGTATCACAGCTGCAGAGAAAGTTGTGTTATCTGTATTTATTGCCCCGAAGTTGATATCGACTAATTATAAGTTTTTAATAATAATACATAGCTTCAATCCGTTTAAAAAGTGTTTTCTTAAGCTTAATAGATGTTTTTTTTTTGGTAGCGAAATACAAAAATTACAAAAAAAATTAAATACACGAAAAAAACATGTTTGAAAAAAAATCCGTCTAATTGATAACCACTTTCTGGTTTTTGTAAGTTAAAATTAGTAACATTTTTATTTTTTCGTTAAAAAATTCTAAATAATATTCAGTAGGTATAACGATTGATTGTTTCTAGAAAATTTAATACATAAATAGAACGAATTTGAAAAGGGGGCAATAAAGGTGTATTTTCCAATACACAATATAACGTATTCTGCTACTTTAACACACTTTTTGTTTTGGTTAAATCACACAATGACGCACTATTGTTCATTAAAATAATACTCACTGTCATTGTTTTCTATAACCAATTGTTCCTCCTCTGGTGTCTTAACTGCTGGTTCTGAAATAAAAATAGATGTTCAACTATTACTTCTCGTAGTCATGAGAACAGTACAAGAGACTAACAAACTGTTGTATTCAAGAAGAAATAATCAAGATAGAAACGTAAAGTAATAATTTATTTGATCGGCATAGTACAAATTCTCATTCAAAACACCAACAGAGAGAACAGCTTTATGGTTAGGGCGGCGACTAAGTTTAACAGTTTAACTTGTGATATTGACCTATTCGCCTCAAGTGTGGTGTCGGCAAGGAGAGTAATGACATCTGAGAACTTCAGTTGTATAAATAGTGAATCATAAGTTTTTATACGTGTATAAGTTATACTAACTTAGTTTATTACTTTCTTTGATATAAATTTATATAAAATAAAAATAAACCAATGGCGCTACAACCTTTATGGGTCTCAGATTTCTGTATCTGTTTCATGATCATTTGTTAATCTAATAGGTAAGTAGGTGATCAGCCTTCTGTGCCTGACACACACCGTCGACTTTTTGGGTCTAAGGCAAGCCGGTTTCCTCACGATGTTTTCCTTCACCGTTCGGGCTAATGTTAAATGCGCACATAGAAAATAGTCAATTGGCGCACAGCCGGGGATCGAACCTACGACCTCAGGGATGAGAGTCGCACGCTGAAACCAGTAGGCCAACACTGCTCCAATATATTTATATAGTTAAAATTAAGCATTTTTTTGTTACCAATCCAGTTAATATTATTAGTACTTAACTATATGTTAACATTTATTTAATGGCGTAAAAGAACATTATATTTAGTAAGTAAGTTAGTAATAAGCTGTTAATCTTTCTCAATAAATAAAAACATCAAAACGGACACAATAGTCCCATAGTTCACCTCTTTTAGTAGACTTTATAAGTCGCGCTGAACTATCGCCTAGATTCAGATCCAGACAATATGAAGACACACTTTCAACCAATCTGGTCGTTTCGGCTTCTTCATTGTTTTCATCAGCTGAAAGAAGCAATTGAAACAATCAATCTACTTTCAAAACCTGCTATATTAAATCTGAAAGTTTGACATATTTGACAGCGATTTGAGATTGCAAATTGAGATACGAATTAGTATATGGACGTGAATATTACTTGAGACGTCAGGTTCGGTGCAGACCAAATTCAGAGGTCGATAGAGGCCATAATCAGCGAAATGAGGTGGATCGGTCACCTGCTCCATATAGCCTTGTTGCAAGAGGCTCTGACAAAACATTGACGCCTGGGCCCTGGATACAAAAGTTTGTCTTTATCAGCGTAGATCCATTTTAATATATAGATAAAAGTAGTGTTACGTAAGAAGAGTTTGAACAATAATATTCATGTGAGTTGTATTTAAGTGAAATACTTCTTTTAAAGTATATCGTCGTAGGTAAAATTAATTTATGTTTCATCAATTTTATAACAATGTTTTAATAAGTAAATGTCGTTTGGCCTTGGGAAGAAAGTCGTAATAGCATTTTTTTTTTCAGGAAATATAAAAAAAAACGTATTATTATTACTATACTATTAGGATACTAAGTACATACCATATACATATATATCTAACTAAAGTATTTTTTTCCTACTACTTTCCTTTTATGATTATTTTTTAATTTAATTATTATAGTAGAGCTATCTATTTCGGGAAAGTTAAATTAGGTAAACGAGTATTACTAACATCCTGTACAAAATAATTACAAAATAATAAAGTTTTTTTACTATAAAATGTATATCAAAATTAAATAAAATCATAATTTAAAAATAATTTCCATATTTCCCGGCAATGTTGCATTTGGAACTGTTCTATATTCAAACGTGTTTAAATTTTGAGTCTCAAAACAGCCGAAAGTAATAGGATTAATGCTATTGTTTAGTCACAGTGTCGATTAGAATCTTTGTATGGTAAATGATCGTGCAATAATTTTCTACAAATTTGGAAGAGGCATGACACGGCTTCAGTGTTTTGAAGAGCTAACATCTGTGTTCAGTGATGAAGCCCCGTGTCTGCGGACTGTCGAACGCTGATATTTAGAATTCCAGCCTGGACTAGTATATCCTACTAGTGTTAGTGACAAATCTCGGGAATGTCGCCCAAAATCCGTCTTCACTGAAGATAACATCATACTGTGAGACAACTAATTGAAGATCGTCATATGTCGTATCGAGAGATAGAGGCTCTATTAGCCATCTCAGGGACAAGATCTTGCATGAAGCACTTGGTGTAAGTAAGCTAGTTAGCTAGTAGCTAGCCGTTCGTTGGATCACAAGGCGGCCCGCGTCTGATGGTGTAAGAAAACTCTGCAAAGGTTTAAGCGCGGAGAGTCAAATAACGTCTACATCAGCAGTGGTGACGAATCTTGGATCTATGCCTACGATCCTGATTCCAAATAACGAGCGAAAGCCGACTAAAGTTGTTCGTTCTCGAAGCACTCCAAAGAAGATGGTGGCCACATCCGTTGGAAAAACTTGAATTGCACTTGAAGATGGTAACTCAGAGTGGTATACCACAGTTTATTTACCACAAGTCATCGCCGAACTTCGAAAACCTAACTCAAAGCTAAGCATCACCCTGCACCACGGCGCTCGTCAAACGATCGAGTATTTGAAGCAGGAAAAAGCAATTCTTGACTATCCTCCATACAGTCCTGAGCCCTCCTAAGCCCTAACGATTTCATATGTCTAAAATTAAGAAAAGTCTTCGTGGTCAAAGGTTCCAGTCCGGTGAAGAATTAGTCGACGCTTTAGTACTATAAGGTTCTAGGTGTGTTTTTTTTCTTCAAACGACAAAACATGAAAGGCATGCCTCGTAGTACCCAAGGAAGTCAAAAAGAGCTTTGTTCCTCAGGGCACGCGACATATAAGCGCCCGGTTAACACTAGTATTCTGCGCTGAGGACAAATTTTAAACTCTGATGAGTTAGAATTTAGTCCGTGTTTTTAACTGAATTTAAAAACATAAGCATACCATATGGGTAGATGTTAACGCGTACTCATTCTATACTCTTACAAGTTCAAATTAGCATAGAATAAAAGGTAAAGTTATCGGTATAGATTAATTACACATTTACTACATTTAAATAAAAATAGCAAAAATATATGTAATCTGTACCTACCTGGTTTTATTCAGAGTATTTTCCATAACCCATTGTATGACGTCACATCCTCGCCATACGTTGCTATATCTCACTAAACGGTATCTGAAAAGAAAAATAGTTCACCTATATGTATGGTGTGGATGATTTTATACTAAACAAGCTGAGCAGAATTATTATTTTGTTTTTAATTACTTTAATATGACTGCGGAATGTTTACCGGAATGAATTTCTAAAATAAATAAATTAACACTTATATATAATAATCCAGTGTCACTACTATATGGTATTTGGCCTCAAATTGCATCTATGTCTTTGATTACTTTTATTTGATATTTTGTTTCACCATACAAGCCAGTGTTAGATACATAGATAGTTGGTATGAGTCGGATGGAGATTGTTTCTACACCAGCAGGGATTATAGTCTGAATTCTGATTAGTATTAAAATCACATACCTATGATGTTGAGTTGGAAGTGAAAATGACAACTGTCTGTAGATATCATGTATATCTTTGGTGGAACTTCGCACTTCACAGTTCTCTTGCTCGCGGGCAAACATAAAGTCTCGATTTCCTGTTGAGTTTGATTTCTTTTCTGGACATTTTGTCTGCAAGGAAAAAATATTGCCATCATAATTATTATACATGTAATTTATTCTATTCTGTAATTTTTAGTATTCCATATAATTTATCAGAAATACCTGAAGGTTCTCCTGTAACATTCGCAAGTCGGGATATATTTCACCAGTGATGTCATTTTCACGTAGATAGCTGAGTACTACATTACAACAATAAGTACAAACACGCAAATCACCAGCACACCCAAAAATCTGGCCTACAAGAAATGCAATATTAAATCTTAATTCACGAGTTGAAACTAATTAAAATAACTTAGACTTATTTAGGGGAGAAAAGAGCATATAATAATTAAATGAATTAAAAAAACCTGGCACACGTTGACTGCAACATCTTGAACAAAATATCTGTCCACATACTCTACAATGATGTCTACGACGTAATGCACCAAAACGCGCTGCACATTCATAACATTCCCGTGATATATCATCTGGCATCCAATATCTTGCTAGATCTGTGTCAGCATATCGAGTGCCACTCTAAGAAATAAGATGAAAAGAGATGATCAATTTATTGTAACAAAATAAAACCATATGGACATAACTGTACTGACCCCCGAACTGAAAACACTAATTTTTCTCATAACATTGCGCCCACTTTCAGTTGTCTGACTGCACGAAGGATCATTTTTTAAATCGACTTCTTTCTTACTAGGATCCTCAAGCTGAGTATATTTATTATCACCCGATATTTTATCTTCCGTGTGATCGTCACTTTCGTTTGGAGAAAATAAGGGTAATTTCCATAGTTTATTAAAAAACATTGTTACGCCACTCTGATTAGATTCAGATTCAAAGCGCGGAAACTCTGTGAGTTGAGAATTATCATTTTTATCCATTTTTGTCTAAACTATACCGCTGAATATCATTTGAACTGAATATTTAATAAATACAGAATTCAATTATTGTTTACAAAAGAAAATTCGCAACATGAAACAAAACTGAAAGGAATTAAATTGAACAGCTGACATTCGTGACTTCTAATTGTCACATAAATAATATAATGCATTGGCAATTGGCATCAGTTAGTTCATCGTTGTAGCCTGTTAATGTCTTATGACACTTTAAACTTGTGTACTGTGTAGTTGTACCTAACGCCTGTAACTTAATTTGTTAATTTATTAATTATATAGGTAGATATTTTTATCATTACAGAATTGATATTTTTTTAGAAATATTTATATACTTACTGTTGTTTCATATAATATAAACGGGAACTATGGGTGAAGTAACGTTTACAACTAGTGCTTATGCAAAAATGATTCTACACGCAGCCAAATATCCGCACTGTGCTATTAACGGCATCCTCCTCGCGGATGGTAGAACCGTTAAAGATGATGCTAAAAACCCAGACCTTGATATTGTGGATGCTATGCCTTTATTCCACCATAGTCATAACTTAACACCAATGGCTGAAGTTGCTCTAACACAGGTATGTGATGTTTTAAGTGGCTTAACTAATTTAATAATATTTATAACATGTTAGTTTCAAAACACATTAGATCTTTACTAATTTAAAGTTGTTGGTTGTAAGTACAATGTTATTACTTTCAGATAGATAACATGGCTCAGACAGATAATCGTATAATAGTAGGCTATTATGCTGCTTGTGAAAACTATAATGACAGCAGTGTAGAGAAGTGTCCAAGTCCAAAAATTGCTGAGAAAATAGTGGAATACTTCCCATCTGCACTTTTTGCTGTGGTAAATATATTTTATAATTATTGCACCTATCTAAGTAGATATTATTATTTTAAGAAAAATGATTTTTTTTATAAAATAAATTATATAAATACTTTATTTAGAATAACATTTTCTTATAAGTAGATAGAACTTTGCATGTACTACAAAGGTAAATAATAAAAAAAACTATTTTTTAAAAATTCTTCCTATTAAGCTTGTTTGCATTTTGTTTTTAGTAACAAAGGATCATCCCACCATATTATAGCAAATACATTTCAATATCTATTTGAAAGTAATTGTTATACATATTTTTATTACAAATATTATAAACCTCTATATATGATTGTTTTATATTTTTTATAGATTGAAAATAAAAAGTTAGCTAAAAATATGACATCACCAGCCTTAAAAATTCACCGATTTAATGATGGAAAGTGGAAACTTCAAGAAACTACTAAATTATTGTTCCGTGAGTGTTAGCTTAATTTAACAGAATAAAAAAGTTCAATTATAATTTGGCCAGCTTCCCTGACTAGAAAGAGATCATTCTTGGTAACATAAGTCACATGTTAGTCTAAGCTACTATCATAAATGTCTAAACTTATAGTTAAAAATATTTGTATATATAGAGATTTCAGAATTACACTTTATTTATTGTACATTTCTTTTAGCCTTTATGTTGAAAATTGGTAAAATTACATATAATTTTTACAGCTCCCCCTCTACAGCAATCTGAAGTTTTAGAGTTAGTGTCACATCTACTCCAGTGGGAAGCATCTAAGGATTTGGTTGATTTTGACAATTATCTAGATGATATGTCACAAGATTGGAGCAATGTTGGTATTGAAAAGGTGGTAGAGAAGGTTACAGAAAAATTTGAAGCTTAACAACCTAATTGTTTTAGTCAAATTTGGCTTCTATAGAGCATTTTTTTCACTACTAGTACACTACTTTTGAAGAAAAGTTTCTTAATAACTAAATTGAGTTCTTGTTCAACTGTGTGGACACTGGGTTATTGGGATTCATTATAATATTAAATTATTACCTGGTTTCAAGTATAGTGTAAATTGTAGGGTTGATATTTTGTTGTTATTTTTTGTTTCTATATAATGAGGCAATTTATGTATAGTTATGATCACCATTATACATTAATTTTTTAATATAAATATATGAACTTATGTCAAAAATTATATTTACTTTATATTTATTCAAGTATAGATATTTTCAATTAAATTGTATGTGTACAATAAAAAGTGATTAATTACAAAGCATATTTATTACAATTAATTCTTAGTTGAGGTTATTAAAATAATCTTCTATTATTTTCTTACATTTATTGATACCACTCAAGTCAGAAGCCTTTCCTTGAAATTTCCCATGTTTAAATGCACCTTTTCCTTTTAAAATCTCTGTTATCCTATAAAATAAATAAAAATATTTGAAACTTTAAACCTTTACTAAACCTACCAACAGGAAATAATTATTCTATTGCTGAAAATCATGCTTCAAACTTCCAAAACATCAGGTAAACATGCTATGCCTCCATCGCAGCAACAACTCATCCTCTATGGCAATTAAGGAAATTGTTTTGGAAAATACTTACTGTGCTCCTAATACATTACAATGTTCCTCTGGTCCTTGAATAATAATTTGTCCTTCTTTAGGTTTATCAGGTTCCTCAGATGCACAAAATATAAACAGCCCCTCCTTTTCCAATCCTTTACATATGGCCCTATTAAATTCGGGTGTTGCTTCTTTTTTAAACATAAACACATATTTGGGCTTTGGTTGATTGTTTATAACTCTCTCAATTTCATACTGAGCCAATTCAGTTAGGACATTTTGTAGGTTTTTGTTAACTGTTTTAAAATTTTTCTGCAATTTTTGAATAAGTTCTTCATGTCTTGTAGGATCGTTCCTGAAATAGAATTTATCAAAATCAGTATGAAATCTATCACAAATGTTTAAATTAAAAAAGAATTAGATTGCAACCATTATACATATTTTTTTTAGAAAATACATACTTCAATATGGCAGTTAGAGCTTTTTCCTTGTCTAACATATTTTGGAACATGTTTACTACACGATTTCCAACCAAAAATCTCAAATTCGTCTTTCCTTTCTTGCCTGGTTCTGCACCTAACAGTTTAATAACTTGTAATTGACTGAAATAAATATAATATAGTACAATTCAAGTGGTGATACTATACAGAAAATGGTTATTATTACTTATTTTGGTATTGGTCAAGTAATAAAATATCTTGCCACTTATTTCTCAAGGACTGTAGTGAAATGGGGACATTATACTTGAATGGATCTAAACAATGTATTACCTTAAATTTGATACATGAGTACCACAGCACATATTTTCATCAACATCTCCAATACATATAATTCTGATTGTGTCCATACAATCATTAGGCAAACCCCGTAAATGTGCCTGTTATGGAACATAAATAATTTAATATATAATAAATAACAACACCGTACTTAGTGTAAGTGTGCCTTTGTTTGAATAATTTCCTTTTTATGAAGTTCTTAACCTAAAAAGATGATTTTATTAAAAAAATATGGTAAAAATTGTACCCTTACCTTATCTAAATTGGGGTCATTTGCTTTACATAACTTTACTTCAACAGATAATGCTGATTGTATTAATGAATTACATCTTTGTTCTACATTTTGTAATATTTTGGGATCCACACTTGGTACATCTATTTCAATGTAACTATCATCAGAACCAAGCCACCAGCTTGTTGTTGGTAAATCATGATCTTTCTCTAATATAGCTGACAGCAGGTGTTGTCCTGTTAGAAAAGCTCATATTTAAACTCTTTTATAGTATTAGTTATTTTAAGGTCTTATATTTTTACTTAACTATAACTTGATATAAATAACTCAATTTACTATACTTATACACCTTACTGAAATTGACATTATCCATTTGGCATTTATTACCTGAATGTTGTTGCATGTGGTCAAATCTCCTTTCCCAATTTATTTTTTGAGTCACATTAGTTCCTACTTCAATTGGTTCCTTGGTGAAGTGAAGAGCTTCCTCACCCTTTCGAAGAACTTGCAAGACTTTTACTTCATTAAGCCACCCCAAATCATGTGGCTTTAAAACAAAATTAGGGTCAACATTTCAAAGGCACTAATAATTTAGCTTACATTTGTATTATAAATATAATTGGGGTAAAGTTTCAACAATTCGTAAAACCTACAAACTACTAAATTACAAGTTAACAAAAGATTGCTTACTTGACCACCTCCAGCTGGGAAAAGAATTGTGTCCTCAACTGTTATTTGGTAACCCTGGAATTTTGTTGATTTGCCATATTCTACTATTGGCTCCGTAGTTGACTCGCATTTAACCACTTTAGAAGTAAACTGCCAATGAATAATAATGGTTATTCACATTATTACTGAGATATTAATTATGGATGTTTAATTCAACAAATAATATAAGGAACATTAATCGTACCTCTTTTAAAAAACTATTTTCTTGGCATTTAAATACCATTTTGAACGGTACCAAAATTATTAAATTGTCCTCAAAAATATATCTGTAACCGATTTTATTTTATTTTTGCCCCACTGATGAAAAATATTCGGAATATTCGAAATATTAGCAACACAAACGGAATCACTTCGGAATCAATTCGGAAAATCTAAAAATATTACACATTTATGTAAAACTAGCTGTGCCATGCGGTACCGCTCGCATTAATTCGGTCGTAACCCGATCTTTTATAGCTTAAAGGTCGTCTTGGTAAATCTATGTTTAAATGCAAAAAGAATATTTTGTTGCTAAGCTACACTGAAATAAGAAATTGATGTCTTCTATAAAACAGTCAATATTTTCCGAACTGTAGAGTGTAGGCAACATAGGATTTTTTATTAGTATTTTTCACACCATGAGTTACACTATTGTAATTTTATATAGAACTCTAATGTTTTTGAAAATTTTCTATAGCCTATTTTTATCAGGGATAACATAAGGCTCTAATGGTGAAATAATTTTTATAATCGGTCCAGTAGTAATTCAATGCAAACAAACAAACTTACAATCAAATCTTTCCCCTATATAATATTAGTATATTATCTATGGCATCCAAGACCACAGACTAGGTTGATCAAAACTGTTATAATTACCTATTGATGTTATATGATTACATATGTATACAGGCTTATTGATAATGAAATGTAGTTGCTATGCTATTTATTTATAATTTTATATCCCGTATACATAGTACAAAAATGAATCATTTTTGTGTTATCGTGTTTTTTACCTTTTTTCAAGATTAGTCAAAATTGAAGACACAGATTACCAAAGTAGTAGCCAGTCGGTACTGCGCTAAAGCAAAATGTAAATAATCATTTATTTGACTTTGGCGTCTGGTTTAGCAGACAGAAAATTGAAATTTATTGAAGTTTCGTTTTTGAACAAGGACGAAAGTTGAAACTCGAAGGTTAGAAATTAGTGTTTAGTAATTGACTGCAGACAGCAAAAAGTTGCATTCTGTAAGACGTAACTGTAGCTTTCATTTATTCAGAGTAAATTTATAACCGCTCTACCGCGGAGAAAATTCAAACCATGCAGCAGCTAACAATTTTCATGGTAAGCAATATTCTGCATGTTCAAAACGATAACTTTTGCTTCTATTAAGTATTAACCTCGTCTGTTTTTTAAAAGGATATTGAAAGTTCTCGCTCGTATATCGATGAATTATACTCTGCGGACGAGACGAAGATTTTAGAGGCTCTAATTGCGCTGAAGAATTCAGTTATAGGTAGTAACCGACAGAAGTCTTCAGTTATTCAACAAGGCATAGTACCAAGGCTGCTCCAGTTAATGTCTGAGCAGAACTGGGATCCTAATATTAGATTGGAGGCCACTATTACTATTGGTAATTATGTCTCATGTTTATAAATTAAGTGTTGTTCAATGTCATCACAAAATAGATTAGCACAGATAAATTTATTGCTAAATTACATTTACAAAACAACTTTGTTTACATTAATTGAGTATTATTATATATTTTAATGAATATGATTAATATGGTAAATACAAAGTTGGGTTTGTTGCTTCTTCATTCTGAGGCTGTGGGAGTATTTTAATTTAAAATAAATGTTGCATTGTGTGGTCAATTAGGCAAAGCTACAATAGCTGAGTAATTTCTATGTGTGAGTTTGAAATTAGATTGAATATTATTTATAGTTACATGGATAGTATATTAAGTAATATTTTTTAAATTCATTAATACTTAGGTTACATTTTTTACAAGCTTAAAAAATATGCTTTCTGTTTTCTCACCATTATTTTATGTTTATCTGTTTTCTACATATGTTATAGAATATAAAATCAGTATAACCAGTTAAGTTTTCTATTTTTGTTATTTTATAGAAAGCATTTTAAGATATTTATATATTTTAAATTCAGGCTCCTTAGCAAAAGGCACATCAGATAATGTTACTGCATTAGTGGAACAAGGTGCTGCAGTGGCTCTTGTGGAGATATTAAAAGATGTGCCAATAGGAACAAAATTGGCTGAAGCTAGCCTTTGTGCTTTAAGGAGTATATTTCTTAATCCTCCTGCACCAATATCTGCCTTGCCATCTGAGATGAGACTTCTGTCACGGTTGACTCGTAAGTTCTGTATTATATTTTGGGTACAATATTAAAAATGATGTCTGTTAAAACAAGTTTAAGCTATTTTACATCTGTGATATGAGTAAACAAATAGTTGGCATTGGCCCATAACTTACAAGTGAAGATAATGATGACAAATAAAGGATATAAATGGGTAACAATCATGTAGAGCTTAAACAGCTTTCTTTTGACATTGGGGCTTCTAAAGATTTTTACCAGTTTAGTTATTTAGAACCATTAGATGTTCACTTATATACTTAACTTACTGTCTTCATAACTCTGCTATATCTTACCTTTTTGCCATAATATATCACTGACTTCTAAACATTAGTGCTGCACATGCAATCCAACTTTAGTCAATATTAATACAGCCTAGTGTCTTTGTATTCCACAGTCAAGAAATTTGTTACAGAAATAGCAAGAGAGGGTTCACCTACCGCACGTGCTTGTGTAGTTCGTATACTATCAATATGGTGTGGTGGTCCTATAGAACAGGAAGCATTATGCGCTGCAGGTGCTTGTAATGCAATAGCAGCACTGCTGGCACCTAAAGGGACATCACCACCACCCATAGCCAGGGCCTTGCCAGCATTGGATTTGTTAGCTGCAATGTGCTTTGAAAATGCTAATGTTTCTCAAGTTGCATTAAACACTAGGTGAGATCTTGTGTACTAATATTGGAGTTGTATTTACCTATTACTTAATAGAGCAATTCTTAACTCTGAGTAAGAGTAAGTCTCCTTACAACAGAAAAAATAAGGAAAATATTGATTGCATATGGTTTATAGATCTTTATCAGAGGTAAAAAGAACAAATTTCAGGTATGGAGACAAAACAATTCCTGAACTTTTGACTCTTCTAGTGTCAAGAGATAAACCTTTGCCTGTAGCGATGGGTGCTGCCCGTTGTCTCACTTTTATACATAGAGCAGGAGCAATAACAGCTGATGATAGCAGGTAACAAATACTTTAATGTTTAAAAAAGTATAGTTAGGAATTTTTTCCTTTTTACATATTGTATCACCTTTCTTGTTATGTTTGAAGAATAGCTATATTGTAATAATAATATTTTTGTGTTTTTATTGATTTTTTTTTGTTGGCCCATCTTATGAACTGGGATATAACTCATCTGTAATTCTTTAATTTATTTTCATCTGTAATAATATAAATTAGATTAATAAAAAATAAGATTATAATAATTATAGTTAAAATCAATAACATTTACAATTTTTTTTGTTAGCCACTAACTAGCTTTGATGATTTAATTTATTTTGTTTATTGAGTTTGTAATGATTTTTTTATGAGTTTAGTTTTCAATCATCACTAAGTTGTTTTATGTTATCAATTAAATACAATTTATATCAAATCTAATTGGCATTGACCCAAAGTTACGATAGCCTTGTATACAAGTAGTATTACCTTGGTGAGCTAACATGCAAAAGTAAAATTATTTCATTAAGTCTTCTATATGAGCTATTATATAGAGATAATATGTAAAATGGTAATTAGTAACAAGTAATAGACCAAACATATTTATTGCAAAAAAAGCTTCTAACACACATTTTTACCTATTGTAATATGACTCGATCACAGTACCTATTGTGCACATATATATAATCTGCACAATCTAATATTTATTTATTTAATTACAGAGTGGTATTTGGAGCCCTGCCATGCCTTGCTCGACTTTGTACCAAAGACATGCCTGAAGACATTAGAGCAACGGCGGCTGAAACTCTGGCGTATTTGGCTGAAGTAAGTTCCATCAAATATTCATGGTCATGGTAAAGTAACTTCAAAGAAATGAGTTCATTTCAGTTTTAGGTTTTGTTACTCGCATGATATGGAGATTATTATATGATAATATTAATTTCAACTTGTTAAAAAAGAACTTGCTTACAACAACTTAAATTGTAAAACATATATTTATTTATTGTTTATAGATTTTTTAGCAGTATTATCAGTAGGTGATGGTTAGCCTATGAAATAAACACTTCGTTAGGTATTTAAAATTAAAAATAATGTAAAATATACATACAATTTATTACTCACATAATATGTAATTTACTCCGTAAGTGATTTCTATTTAGGCAGTAGCTAATAAAAATAATTTCTTTACAAAAAAAACTTAACAATATTTATACTTAGAATTCGTAACTTCGTAATTTGACCGCCTAGTCCTGTAGTTGTACTGTAACTTACTAAGAGATATTACTACGGTCCTAGCCAGTGGTTTAGGATAAATAAACGGTTAAAACTACAATGTTGAGGACTCACCAAATTGTCTCGTTTTATGAATAAAGACTACATCGAAATACTAAATTATGTTGACTGCATTATTTTAGAATATGAAGCTTTCATAGATTCCATACAATATTTTAACGTATTTTCTGAATATGAGTATTAAGAATTGATAAAATTAATAGTCATTAGGTCAAATAAGCCACGCAACTTTGTAAATCATGATAAAATTTTCTTTACGATAATAACGCTAACTTTTTACTTGAATAATATTGAAAGTACTTCCAACTCTTCACTTCTAGTTCTTTATATTTTTCCTTAATGTTGTTATTTATATGTATAAAACGGGAATTCTCTATTTTCTACAATGTTTTTTTTACTAAAAATGACGTGACTAACGATAGTATTGTATTGTTATCATAGTTTAGAATATTTTACATAAAAAGTTAATAACACAGACTTTAATCGTTCTAGTTCTTTATTTTTTCTTTAATGGTGTTATTTAAAAGTATAAAACGGGAAATGTTTACATTTTATTTTCTTCACTATTTTTTCAACCAAAAATTACTGGAATAACGATTGTATTGTATTGTTATCATGGTCTAGAATATTTTCCATAAAGAGGTAATAACACAGACCTTAATAGTTCTAGATTTTTTCCTTAATGGTGTTATTTAAAAGTATAAAACGGGAATTCTCTATTTTCTACAATGATTTTTTTACTAAAAGTGACTGGACTAACGATAGTACCGTATTTGTCATCATGGTCTAGAATATTTTACATAAAAAGTTCATAACAGTAATATTATTTTTCAATCATTTGCGCTTAAGTTGTAACCTTTTAATTTAATTTAAATTTCAAGTACTGGATATCCTAGGCATCCCATCACCCCATTTGTCCCTCCTTCCAAAAGAACGCGTATGGTCAAATCTGATATGCAGATTGAGCATTCTGATAAACGAGCTAGGTCATAAAACTATTTTTCTTTAGCATTTATAATTTATGAATCGATATATTTTTCTCTCTTCGTGTCTGTTGTTTGCCTATATGTGCTTGTGGATCTTGTATTTTTATTTTATGTACCAATGTATCAAGTATACATAGCGTTAAAGTTTTTATAAATAATAAAAAAAAAGTTTTACAATCGACTAATTACATCTCCACATGATAACGAATTGTCTGAGTTGGAACGTAATTAATAATTTTACACACAGGTGGACACATCACTCCAAAGACTAGCTGCGATATCAAATCACCTCATGAGCTCGCTCGCGGACATAGTAAATTGTCCGTCGCCAGCCGCGAAGCAGGGCGCTTTCAAATGTTTCGCCTCACTCGGCGCAAACGCAGAGGATATTAGAAAAAGAATTATCGAAACGCATGGTTTAATGGTTCATGTTGTTAACGGAATGAATAATCCAGAACCTTCGGTGAGTGTAATCTTCTTTCAAACTTTAATAAATATATGTTTGATGACATTATGATAAAGACAAAGATAAAGACGCTCACTCGAAAAGACACAATAATTGTATTTAATTGTTAATAATAATAATCAATGGCGTTACAACCTTTTTAGGTTTGGGCCTCAGATTTCTGTATCTGTTTCATGATCGTTTGTGAATTGAATAGGCAAGTAGGTGATCAGCCTTCTGTGCCTGACGCCGTCGACTTTTTGGGTCTAAGGCAAGCCGGTTTCCTCACGATGTTTTCCTTCACCATTCGAGCTAATGTTAAATGCGCACATAGTAAGAAAATCCATTGGTACACAGCCGGGGATCGAACCTACGACCTCAGGGATGAGAGCCGCACGCTGAAGCCACTAGACCAACACTGCTCTTCCGATTAAATTGTTAATACATAAAAATAATAATATAAATCACGAATTGTGGAACTCTTGTTATTATTTAACGATTGTTTGTAATCTTGGTAATTTGAAATTAATTTCTTATACTGTTTTAATCGCATTAAAAGCGTATTAATTCGTCTCCTCTGTTTTTAAAAAAATATTTTAAAGTAATGAAAGATTTGAAATTTTTCATCCACAGATGCGTACATAGTTTTGACTACCCACATAAAGTTATAACTTCAATATAATAATTTAATTTCGTGTTAAATATCGGGATAAATTAAAAAAAATAATTTAAGTAGAGAATATTTGAGAATAGCTTAACAAATAGTTTGTTTCGTTAGGTAAGGTTAGCGGCGGTTCGATGTCTCCATTCTCTCTCCAGATCCGTCCAACAGTTGAGAACTACATTTCAGGTATGTTTTATTTTTAAGATTTAAGAATGTTTCAAATGTCGATAGTCTATATATTAATCAATAATTTAATTAGCAATAATTAGTTGAATTGTGTTTTTGTGGTGTCATATGGTCTATATCTTGCTGATACGTACCGATATTATACATGACCCTTCCAGAGATGTGTGGATATCTCATTAGGGACCATTCAAGTATTACGTAACGAATTTTGGGGTGGGGGGTTCCCTCCTGTAAAACGTTACGGGGGGGGGATTGAATTACGCGTTATTGATAATATTATTTTCCACTTTCCAGTACTTACACCACATAATGGTACGTTTTAGGTTTAAAGACTCACTGGGGGTGGTCACGAAACGCTTTACTATTGGATGCAGAAAACTTTACGGTGCGTTTCATATGGGCCTCCCCTCAAGAATCTCCAAAAATTGCGTGACGTAATATTTGAACGCTCCCTTAACAACTGAACCGTTATGATGAAATTTTTAACTGTGTAAATGTAATAAAAAAGTGCTGGCAACACACTTGCCAGCACATATGTGAGTGTATATTGGCGTTTATCGTATCACTTAACATCAGGTGAGTCTCCTGCCCGTTTGCATATGTATTTATAAGGAAAGTTGCAAGGTACCGTTTTTAGGTTTATGGCATAGTTTTTGACAAATTTGTGATCACACACTGATTCAGCACGTGCTTGGAATGTGGTTTATACATACATATTTCAAATTCAAGTTGAAACTTCAACAATTACTAATTGCGTAATACGAACCCTTTTAAAGTCGTTTAAAGAATAAAAACAAATAATACAATTTATGAAGTAGATAAATTCTGATACCAAGATACAATACATCATTCGTAAGCTTTTTCCCAATGTTTAGTTATTCTGCTATGCTATAATGAAAATCGGTCCAGCCATTTTCGATTCCGAACAAATCAGATTTTGTTTCGTGTATTTAGATTTTAATCCATTGATAAATGTTATAGGATCACTCAGTCTGGCGTCCCCTAATGCAACTGTTAAGTGAATCTCCAGGCACTGAACTCCTCACAGTTGGCTCTTCGACTCTCTGCAATCTACTTCTGGAATTCTCTCCTGCTAAGGAGCCCATGTTAGATCAAGGTTTATACTAAAATAATACGAATTTTAGGGCTTGTTTACTGTTTGAATTGCTTTTTTAATATTATTTTTATGGTCTGGTAACGAGACAATTGCTTTGTAAATGTTCATTGACATGTTACACATGTATTTTGTAATTGAAAACCATTGAAGCGAGGAGGTGGAATGTTGTGTATGTTTTAGCTATAATTTAAATTAAGATTTTTCTATTAATTTTTTGTGGTTAGTAAATTGTTTTTGAAATTTACTTCTAATGACTATTAAATGCTTTACAAATAACTTAAGACAACTGGCACAATAACCAAAGACACAGATATTTCACTTATAAAGTCGTGCCTCCAAAATATTCTTAAGAACATAATAACGGTTTCATTGTACCGTCTTAATTTACATATATAATTTATTGTACTTATCTGTCTCTTTTTCTCACAGCGTAAACACAATTTGGCAGAAAGAGACAAAATATTACTTAAGTTTAGACAGATTTATTTATAGTTATTGTTACTATTGTGTCCTACAATCTATAGTCTGTGCCTAAAGTGATCTGTTTTTCGGTCGCGTTATTTAAAAACGTTTCTATATGAAGTTTCTAATTAAATACATTTTCCAGGCGTCGTAGAGATGCTTTGTAACCTCACCAAGAGGCCGGAAGCGGCGCTTCGTCTAAACGGAATATGGGCTCTTATGAATATGGCTTTTCAGGTGAGTTTCTATTTCTATGTAGCATTATAATATGAATAAATAATATTATTATTATATAATCTATTTCCAATCTTTACAAATGCTGATTATACAGTTTATATTTGTTTTATCCCTTTTTGTTTGTTACTTACTCCAGCTTTTTCCAAATACATTCGTTTCTTGCTAGCCCTTTTATATCCACCTTTTAACTGTGAATATTGATATACGGCCTGTTTATTTTCTCTCCTGTTATAGGGCAATATAAAGCATCTATAACTTTTGTTATTCGTAAAAAACATAGCTTTTTATTTTATCTATTTTTAGTATATTTCCATTGCTTTCTGGCATGCTACTGGTTTAGTTTTTATTTTTCTACTGTATATGTTAAATATGTAGATTGATTGGTCAAAATGGTTTCAAAAAAGTTGTCGTGGATTGTATTGACTGCATGTATCGAAATTTTCAAATTTAATCTCATTTGCCAATTTACTTTCTATGAATTTCTGACAGTAATTACGTTAACTATTCGATATTGCGTATTGTTTGTTCTAAGCGATTAACTATAGTTAATAAGGATTTCACAGTGCTCCGTTGCGTATATAGTCTGTTCTTTGTGAGATTGTTATTATAAACCATTCTGTGGTTTTAAAGTTCCTTTATAATTTTTGTAAAAGGCAAGGTTTATGGAAACTTCATGGGTATCTAATTGATAACATCAAAATATTTTTCTGTATAGGCGGAACAAAAGGTGAAGCAGCGAATATTGAGCTGTCTGGGCACAGAACAAATGTTTCGTCTCTTAGGTGATAGTGATACACGTGTTATTATGAAGACTTTAGGTTTATTACGTAACTTGCTGTCGACGAGGCAACATATTGATGCCATTATGAGCGAGTTTTCTTCGCAGGTCATGCAGGTAATATATATTTATTTGTGAATATTGTTCCATTACCCCCTAAGTAATATATCTGTGGTTCGGAGAAATAATACTTATGTTCGTAAACAGTTGACTGTTTGGCATAAAAATAGTTAATGAGAAAGGAAATGTCTGACCAAAAATTCGAGATAAATACCAATATTCCAAATACCCCAAGACAAATGTCTATCAAATATATTCTAAATAGCTCGCAATAGGTGAAAACCGCGTATATTTTTAGGTTAGATTAGTGTACCTTAACGTAAAGTTTATACGGAGTGTTAAAAAATGTTTTTAATATATTATGTGTATTGTAATTGAAGTGTTTTGGGCGATACACATAACTTAATTGTATATGGGCCAAGTAATGTCTAAGCTAAAAAGGAAAATGTATATTTCAGGCAGTGATAGTGGTGTTAGAAGGCTCATATCCGGCGGAAGTGAAGGAACAAGCGTTATGCATACTCGGAAATATCGGAGATGGAGAGAAAGCAAAGGATTTTATTATGGCCAATGAAGATGTTCTCAGGAAGTTAGTGGATTATTTGGTAAGTATCAATAATGCTAGTAATCTTTAGAAATGATAATTTTTGATTTTATGTAACTGTTTTGTGTCGTCGACAAATTTATATTTATCAACTTTTATTACAAATACGAAGTGATATGAGATAATAGAGAAAACGTGTTAAATGATATGCTAACAAAACAAGAAGCCTTGTAAAAATTAAGTTTGAAAAAGTATGTATTTCCGAATTTGCCTTTTTTTTCACACTATTTTCATTAAAAAGTTTCCTTATAAAATTTTAGAAACTACACTCTCCAAAACTGTCCTCCCCACACTATCGCTGCAATAAATATTGTATATTTGATGATTAGTTTTTGTGTGTTACACAGAAACTAACAAATTCCAACGATCTAATCCACATTATCACAAGTGTTTGTAGCGGCATTGCAAATTTAAGTAAATTTACATGTACTTCTCAGCCACATATTTATTGGTTTGTTTTTGTTATATAGATATTAGGGCGACCGATTCTAAGCATCTAACAAGCAACGATTTTGTTTGATCGTTTACGTATTTACCAACGGATGTTAATTTTTACTAAGAACGCATCATTAGTCTACCAAAATGGAAAACTACTTAGACAAATTTTGGTTCTACATAAAACCATAATTTCATAGGTAAGGGCCTAATATATGCGTGCGTTACGCAGGCGCATCCAGAGAGCAAACTCCAAGAAGCGGCATTGTTCGTTGCCGGCAATTTGGTCTGGAAAGGCGAAGCCGGGTGTGCGGCTAGGCAAGCGAGGCTCGCGGAGTTGGGCGTTCTTCGGGCGCTTAAACTCCTGCGACAAAGGCCGGATGCCGCACACCTGCATGATAAGTAAGTATTGGAGGACACCACGACACTTTCACAGAGAAATGTAAATGACAGCTGACGCTTACATCTGTTAAAATCTATGCCCAGATTTGATGTAGCCTGAGTTTTGTGTTTAGTTCAACGGAAGTCGATTTTATTATTTACTTCCTTTACTATTGCTTTAGGGCTATTCGCTTTAGTCAATTTACGCTGGTGAAATGCCTGTTAATATTAATCCGTCCCGAAGAACCACTACTGCATTTGTCGACAGGTAATACTTAAATAAGCTTAAAGCTTTCAAATACTTGTAATATATCCACGTTTATATGCATTAAAATGTCACATAAACCAATGTCATTAGGTGTTTTATTAAAGGATTAATATTATTTTCAGAGTCAAAACCGCACTGGCACAATTCAACGAGTTGACATAAGCTTTATATTGTGAAGTTTTCTTTCTCCCTGTTACTTAGTCATCGAGTCAGACTAGTTTTATTTTGACCTCTAGTACGTAATTCATTAATATAATCTGTAGAACTGTCTTTCCTCTCATTCTGTCAAATTATGATAATGCTGTGATGAAAAGGGACGGTTCTATAATACAGAATGTATATCTGATTGAAGGTCGAAATGAACACAACTAAAAGTTTATTTTTATTTTGGCTCTTGCCAAGATGGGCTAAGGTCTTGTATGGGCTGACTTCGTATACAGTTTTATACCTCCTACAGTTTATTAGAGAAGTCAATACAATTCATCCATATATGTTATGTATACTTAAAACGTCGATTAAGATATAGTGCAAAATATACATTTATAAAAACGTAGATGAAATAGCAAGAACATTTCGTGTTTTGTTATGTTTGATAGTCTGTGCCTAAAGGGAACCGGAATGGCGGTAATGCCGACTAATATAATTTTTAATTTGGTATTTTTTCATTTAATAATTAAATACTTTTGACTAATGATAAAAGTATCAAGACTGTGGAATTATAATGACATAACAGTTATGTTAACATAACAACAAAGACTACTTAAATTAGAAAATAAATGAGTCGTTTTAACTAAAAGATATTTAATAGTGATTAATTTACTACGATGTGATTGTTTGTCTTTTATGAAAGCATAGATCTTTTACCATTGAGACAATCCTTTGGGATTTAACGTAACGTACTTTGTTACGATTGCCTAAAGTAATGTGATGGAAATCCTACAAAAAATTAATCTATGACGATAGTTTGATTATTAGTTCGTCTAGATTAAATCCGGTATTGATAATTTTTACTCATCAATTCAGTGTTTTAATGTAGTCATCTCTTTTCATCAAACCGTAAACAATTTGTTAGAATGAGACGAAAGAGTACTTCAGTTCAGAATGGAATTAGACTGTTTTTAATGAAGAAACAAATTTTTGATTATTATATCAAATCATTGGATATTTTTTTAATTGCTAAGAAACTAGTGGTCAATACTTACTGTACATAGTTAAGTACTTGTTAACCGTTAGTTATCTATTTATTATAGTTAACGTTGATTTGTTCGCTCAATATTTTGTCCTTATAAATACTCAGTAAATTGTACACTAATGCGTTTTATTTTAATTTTTCTTATTACAATGTGGAAGTAACCATAGAGTATCCTAGTCTAAAACCTCATATTCTGGGACTGGGGTAAAATATTATTTATATAGGAAACGAAGTACACTTTTAAACGTCAAGATCTGTCAAACGGTTGTTTCTTTTTAAATAGACAAGAGAACTGCGATGTTGACATTATGGGCCTACCACATATAACATTTATTTAATTCAAAACAATTTCTTTCATCTGTTTGTTCTTTTCTCTTCTTAAAGATAGGTTTTGTGATTTTTTTTTTGTACTACAGAGATAACTTGGAATAGATAAGTCCAATTTGTGGTGTTTATGGTGGATCAGTGTTGCTACTATATATTGTGTCATTAATTACGTTCTGGTTTGCTACAATAAATTCTATATTTGTCTATTCCATGATTTATTGTTGCCGTTAAATTTTGCAGAATAAATAATAATATTGTGTTATTAGAATACGAAAATAGTGTTAAGTTTTTTATAATTTTTATTTTGCATAATTTTTGCGGTAATCCTCTGGTGTAATTTAAAGAAATGCTTGTACTTTTTCACTAATGTATATAAATGTCGCAGTAAAGTAGTTAAATCAGAGAGTTAATTGAATCTCTAGATGTTAATTAAAGATTCAATGAAGTCGCTAAAGTTCCGTCAGACAAGTGAGTGAACGAAACGTTTAACGAGTCCTAAACATTCCTAGGCAACAAGACTAACCTAACCTAACCATTTACAATAAAGCAAAACACGGAATATCCAAGCTCTCAGTTCTTCACACACAGATCACACCGAAATAACTCCTCTCATTCAACTACTTTACTGCGACATGAACATTTTATATAAATTCCATATAGTTAAATTTCATCGATGGAGGGTGCTTTCCTCAATGTAGTTAAACTACGATGAAGTCGCGTTTATAAAAACGACTGCGTAATTTAATAGGAAATTATATAGAATTATAATGGTCTGGATTGTAGCTTTTATATTGAAATATTCGCAAAGCAAAATCGCCGTTATTCTTGACTTTGAAAGACTTATCTTTTAGGTTATTTAATATTTATTTAATAGGTAACTTACCTATCAGCCTTCTGTGCCTGACACGCCGTCGACTTTTGGTTGTTATTCGTCAGCGTACGAGTGAGTGTTAAATGCTCATTTAGACAGTAAGTCCATTCGTTTACAGCCGGGGTTTGAACCTACGACATTGGGTATTAGAGTTGTACGCTGAAACTACTAGGTCAACCTAGGTTATCTGATCAATACTAAAGAGTAAAAAAATCTTTATATAAAAACTTAATTGAAATTGATAAACCAGCATTTACCTATTAAATTAAGGCGATTTTGCTTTGCGTTGGATTTGTATGAACAGCTTATGACTATTGTTAAATCATTATAAGTTACGCCTTCAAATCCGAGTCTACGTATAGAGTATTTAACTTTTGGGCTTAAACTGTTGTAGTATTTGGAAACAGATTTGATCTTGGTCTATAATAATTCATTTTACAAATTTTTTTTTTTGGTGCTTGCTTCCTTTTGTAACTTAACGAAATTTGAAACGTGTCTAAGAACTTATACGTAGGCTCGGAAGAAAGCTAGTATAATATATATAATATTAAAGTACCTCTTACGATCATAGTTTGTCCAAAAATGTGGACTGGTAACACAGTATCGATAGCGATCCTGATGACTAATTGCGTCATAAACATAAAAAGTACAAGTTGTAAAAACATTGTCGCTGTTGGAAGTTAGAGGTTTTTCAATAAAGAGAATGCACGTATAAATAAAAGAAAATCTACGATAATTCCCATTGGTATTTGAGAGCCCGATTTTCAACTTAATAACAGGTAGAGAGAAAGGTGTACTGCGGCGATGCATAGAATTTGTTTGGAATTTCCAACTAAATCTGTACGAGATCTTAATTTACGTAAAAATCAAAGAATAAATGAATAAGTTTAGAAGGGTCTGGCAGATTTGTGATCGAATCGCCGCTTTGAGATTTGATTTCTCATATTTAGTATGAATATTGGTTAATTACTTTATAGATGAACAGTTGATAGTATCAGATTTCTATACGGGTAATTGATATCGTTTATCAGAAATATCTAAATCAATGTATATCTATTTATCCATGATAAGGAAGTAAGGAAATTGAAATCATGGTTGTAACGCCCGATTTTTCTATAAAAAGTGTATTTTTTATTATAAATATGATGCAAATGCCCAAATATTGTCCTATACAATTATAAATAAGCTACTTATATGAGAAAGAGAAAGAGATATACTAAAACCATGTTAAGGCAGCTTTTTTAAGCTTTTAAAGGTATATTTGTGATTTAATTATGACTGTAAAACTTAATTTAGTATATAAATATAACTTTCGGCTCTTATCCCCGGGGTTGTAGATTCGATCCCCTACAACTGTGAAGGAAAACATCGTGAGGAAACCAGCATGGCATGGGACAGAACAGATACAGAAATCTGAGCTCCAGACCTAAAAGGTTGTAACGCCTTTGGTACAAATATGACTATTGTTATTGTTTGTTATCTATAGAACACGTTTATGTTATTATATAACATAAATATGTTGATAATGATATAAGTTTATTGTATGCCAAGCAATCAAAGTTTGACTTTAATTAATCCTGAGAATTCTATATCTATATAGTTTTTGCCATAATTAAATTTAATATTTTGTTGATAAAGTTTTTTTTACTTTAAACTTGAAAATTTTATAAATAACATCTGTAAAGTCATCTTAACATGGTTGCGGTGTTGCAATATTACAAATTGGAGCGGTTTTTTACATGACATGTCGAAATAAATATATCCTGATGGATCCGATGACTATCGTTTTATTTATATCCCTTAGTTATTATACAATAATATATCTATTCAGTAAATTACATGGGATATAAAGCAAAGTTTAAAAGTAAAAGGAGTAAAAATCAGGTAAGAAGGCTGAGGAAAATTATCGAAATACTGGACCTTGACATGTCGAATGACGTTTAGTTTCGCGGTCATTTGGAAAAAAGGACAAATAATCTAATTCCATAGCGTGTAACTCTAAAATGCTCGAGTATGGATTCACATGCTGTACTGTTCTCACCTGGGGGCGAAGGCGCCCAGCATTTAAAAGAGAGCGATTCGACTCGATGACCAGTCACTCTGAGTGGTTGAATGCCATGGCATTGTGTCGGGCTTAGGGGTTCCTCTGTATCTTCTACCGCAATTACCATAGAGAGAGCTGAGTTTTATCATCGGATGTCGAGACTAACCACGAAGTTCTACCCGTCCTCCGTCGTTATACAACTGCGAGTTTTTTATAGTAGGTCATTTTTGCCACACAAAACCACTGTGGAATCAGCTACCCTCTGAAGTATTTTCACGGGCGGCGGTATCACTTAACAGATGAGATTCCTGCCCGTTTGCCCTCTGTTCTAGAAAAAAAAACGTCCCTGAATGCCCATTGACGTAAATGACGGAATGACGCGTATAATATAGAATAATCTGATGTTAAGTGATACCGCCGCTTATGACAATGCCAGAGGGCCCGCGAATGCGTTGCCGGCCTTTTAACAATTGGTAAGAAGTAAGAACTTGGAACGTGGAGAAGTGCCAGTCTGGTTAGGCGACCTTCAACTATTTATTTATTTACTTGGAAACAAAACAGATACATCTTTTTATTAAAAAATGTTAAAAATAAGAAGTTATAAACAGAGCAAAGCAAAACAAAACATGACAGCACAAAATTTCTAAATCCCGACAACGACAAACATACTTGTAGCTATAATAAAGAAGAAAGATAGAAGGATTGGGTCATTAACAGTTGTTTTAAATTATTTTTAAATGAAGCAGTAGAGGAGTGCGCAAAAGTTCGATGTTATTGACAGAATCAGCAGAACACATCCTGTGAAGAGGCTCGCGGAATCCAATGTTGGTTCTGGGAGTGGGAAGGTTAAAAGTTCTGTGTGAGCGTAAGCGTAGAGACCTGGCAGGGACATCTGAACGAACAAGTTATTTCATGTACGTATATTTTTCCTATAGTGATACAATCTATCAAAATACACCTAGTACTCAAAGAAATTAAGTTAAATTCCTTGAACATCTTACCCACAATTTAATTCTAATTTTAATAATACTTATAAACACTTAATAGGTAGAAATACATTTTAGTTTTTTAACTTAGAACTATCTAATCATATATTTAAGTTTAGTCATTCCGATTGAGGTCTAGCTGGACAAGCGTACGCAAGAATGATTTTTTTAGAATGAGACCAGAAAGTATTAGATTTCATTTCATCAGCCACTTCTTTGTCAATTTTTTACAAGGCATTCTCCTCCAACTCGACCGGCATTGTGCTTTTTGCAATGGCATTACATTAAATCAAAATCAATTTAATCATATTGGTAAGTATGAACACTTATAAAGGTTACTATCTTAAAAAAGACTTTTACACGAGCACGATGCATGGCCATGTTCTAGTAATTAGTTAAGAGTGCTATTAGACTGATAATATTTTGACTACAACTGTTCTAGCACGGCTAAGGTATGACCAAAGTTTCCAAGTAATCCGTTACCAAGTTTACTAAAATTTCATATGCGTATATTTTTTACGTTAATTTCATATTTATTTAGCAAGGTTTATTTAGAAAGTAGAAATGTTTCCTACTCTTTGCTATTTATAATCTCACTTATCTGAAATGTAAACCCTTTGTTGGTTAGCAACTCATTATAAATAATGAGAATGGAGCTAAAAATATCCTCTTTTAAAACAAGGAAACACATGTAATTTTTAATGAAGATCGTGAACCTTTGCAGCGTTGTTTTATACGCTACAGTAACCATGTAATATATTCTAGAAATTAGACCTTTGTTTTATGTTTAGAGCTAGTCTTGAGTGGCGTAAGATTTTACACTCTCGTGTATTCTAGTATTGTCAAAAGTTTTTTTTGTGCACTTGCTCTTACAGTTAAGGTTGACATTAAGAAATCAGCATGTCAAAGCGACGGTATGTGTTATTAAGCACGCTTAGGGTGATAATATATTTATTTATCTACACTAAAAAATATCACAAAGCTTATTATAATATTAATAACACTTTTTCGTTTAGGAAAAACAATCAATAAACAACAACACAAGGCACTTTAAAACAAGAGTATATGGCAGATATGTTAACGTAAAAAAGAGGACCCATTGCGTGTATTTGTTCAAACTTTAAGCAAAGAGACTCGCCCGTCTAGCCACGTCGCGAACGTCTACTTGTTCTTCCCTTTGTTTCTTCTAGCTTAAAAAGTTGTGAGATCCATGTAATACCAAGTCGGTAATTTATTCAGTTCCTACTTAAGGGACCTTCTTAAGTTATTACGTAATAAGCTAACCTAACAACATCTTATAGTGAACATACATATATTAAAATGTTTGAAAAAATTCATAGACTTGGCTTCTAAAATGTAGGCATCTAATTTTGTTGTGGACGATGTTATGGGGTTGAGAATGATCTGCCTCAAGAAAATGATCGTACGCCTTGCCACTATTTTACTCGACTTGGCGGGCGTAAAGCCGTGCCCTCCTCAGATTCAATCAAAAGACGACAAGATTCCAACGTAAAAAAAAATATTTCTATAGGTAGAATGTACCAATGTTTTACGTTAGAATAGTATTAGATATTGGAGTTTATTACAAAGCTATCGGCACGTAAGTGGGAACATATGGGATCCCTTGGGGCTCGTAAAGCTGTAAACTACGAAACGGGAACTTGCTGGGTCAGAATATTAAATAACGCCTGTTGGGTTTGTGTGTTAGTAGGTCTCGTAAAGGGACCGAAGAAAGATCATTCGAATTCTAATATTTTTTGTGAAGTTATCTTAGAATTCTGTATGACAAGGCAAGGAATATTCCTTGCCTTGTCTTCTATATAGAAAACAAATGAATTGGTTACATATATTATTTTTTTTCATCTCCAAGACCTAATTTTGTATAGTATGAGCGATGAGCCTAAACTTATTTAATCTTAATAAATATAAATGTTGGATACAGCAGTTACAACAATGAAAAAAAAACGGTTGTATTAATAATTTATGGACAAGTATATGATCAGTTTTCTGTGTCCATTGTATTATATTTATTGCAATCATAGAATGAAATCTGTTGCGCTACGCCCGAGAATCGAATACACGGTCGAAGGCACTTTAATTTTTTTATGTTACAGGAGGCAAATGGGCTTGATGTTAAGTGATACTGCCGCCCATGGAAGAAGGCTCGCAAGCGCGCTGCCGGTTTTTTAAGAATTGGTTTTTAAGAGATGCTCAGAATGCGGCGAAGACAGCGATTGACGAGATCTTGGTGATGTGCGAGATGTCTTTGGTGACATTCCACGTTTCACAACCATAGGGCAGCACAGATTTGACGTTGGAGCCGAATATTAGGTCCTTACATATGAAATTGGCGTATTTCGTACTGGCCACTTTAATCACGATGTTCTCCTCTTTGGTAAGGAATCCCAAATTCAAATTTGTACAGCTATTTACTCATGTATTTGTGCTTCGATGACCGTCATTCATTTGTTTTTTTCTGTTTGTGTCACTCATTTTACAAAATAGAAAACTTAAAGTATCGCATTATTTACGAGTACGAGTTCCGCCGTGGCACTAGTGCTGCGGAAACGACTCGATGTGTATGGCGGTCATGTTGCAAAAGAAAACACAGTTCGTTTTTGGTTCCAACGTTTTCGTTATGGTAATTTCGACCTGTGGAACAAGCCCCGTGGACGGCCTGAGACCCAAGTTGATAATGAAGTATTGAAGGCTATTGTGGAAGTGGATCCATCGCAAATCACGTCCGAGTTAGCTGCAGGCTGCGGTGTTAGTGATAAAACTGTTTTAATTCACTTAAAGCAAATTGGGAAGATTAAAAAGCTTGAAAGGTGGGTACCTCACGAATTGACTGAAGCAAACCGGCAAACGCGCGTCGACTGCTGCGCTACATTACTGAACCGGCACAATAATGAAGGTATTTTAAACCGAATCATTACCTGTGATGAAAAATGGTTTCTTTACGATAATCGGAAGCGCTCAGCGCAATGGTTGGATCCTGGCCAGCCAGCCAAATCCTACCCCAAGCGAAAATTAACCCCAAAAAAGTTACTTGTAAGCGTTTGGTGGACTAGTGCCGGTATTGTTCATTGCAGTTTTCTCAAATATGGCCAGACTATTACGGCTGATGTCTATTATCAGCAATTGCAAACCATGATGGAAAAGCTAGCGGCTCAACAACCTAGGCTGGTCAATCGCTCCACGCCACTGCTACTTCACGACAACGCGAGACCACACACTGCACAACAGACAGCTACCAAATTAGAAGAGCTTCAATTGGATTGTCTAAGACATCCTCCGTACTCCCCGGACCTTGCTCCAACAGATTACCATTTTTTAAAAATTTTGACAACTTCTTGCAAGGGAAAAAATGTAACTCTGAAGGGGCAGTCCAAATCGCCTTCACAGATTTTATTGATTCCCGTCCGACTGTTTTTTTTAGTAAAGGGATCAATGAACTACCTATGAGATGGCAAAAGTGCATAGAAAACAATGGTTCATACTTTGATTAATTAAATATAATATATTTAAAAATATTCCACTTTTTGTTCCTCCCATACAAAACGCCAATTTCATATGTAAGAACCTAATATTTTAACTTATATATATTTTTTAATTGATTCGACGCGTCAATAACCCTGAGTGCTATACAAGAAGAAGTTGTACGTAGGTTTCTCAGGCCTCGGCAATGCGTGAATGTCTTTTTCTTCTACGCTAAAAGCAATAATCGTGAAGGAGCCGGCATTTTTTAGACTGAAAATCGACTAAATGTATCAGACACAGAATGACTATCTATGCCTATTAGATCCGTATAAAGTTATAGGGCTAATAGGTTATTATTATTATTTTTTGTAAACCACATACCAGTATGTGGTTATTTGTTATTTGTTATTTGATTTGTTATTTTGGACATAACAAAATATGCAACGAATATGCTTTTTCGATGTTTTTTGTACGTTGCGTGTTTTTTTACGTAAGCGGCTACGTGCCGTGGCATAAATAATTATTACGCGTTCATTAGTTCGCCACTTGTGAATGCGTTCACACCTCAACTTTCGCGTGTGCTGAATTTTTAAGTGGCACCCAATCGAATTACCGTTTTTTAACTAAAAAACTATTAAAAAATTGTTAAAAATAAATTTAATAACATTCTTTGTATTTTTTACCTGGGGACCTGGATCCACATAGAGGCGTTGTGGTAAAAACTGCCGTTTACGCTCGGCACGGATGGAATTTCGTATTCTGCATGTGGTAAATGCGGTAGAAGATGATGAGAAGATGTAGGTATACGCAACGCCAAAAGATCAAGCCGCTCGGAAAGGTTTCGGAAAAGCTCGGAATAATAACCCCGACTTCTGTAAAAATAATGATTTACATCATACAAATTAACACAGAATAAAAAACAACTAAATTGACGAGAAGTTAACGGAAATATTATGCTGATAGCCCATTCTTGGTGATGACTCAGAATGTAATGCTTTTGTAACGTAGAATTATGTCGAAGAGTGTGTCTTAATGGCCTAATGGATGAAATAAATGTTGAGTCAGTTTCCATTATAGCATTAGGACTTAATTTTAAATGTATATTTGGAATTTATTTGCAAGAATATTGTACAAAAGTGTTATGGTGGTATAATCTAAACTTCTGATATTCATGGTGTGCAAATTCGTCTTAAAATTGGCACATTACATTATTAATCATATCATCGCTATATTCTCATATCATCACTAGATCAAATGTATAAAAAAATTATAAAATATATTCTATAAAAAATATATTTAAAACTAAAAAAGCAATAGCTGAATATTAAATGACTGAATGGCTGCTGATATAGCAAGTAAAAAAATAAAATATGTTTATTATGGAATATAAGATACAGGTAACACTTATTCCACGTCATTACATTTGAATCGGTAGATATTCCTAGTCATCGGCAAAGAAGAAGAAAGAAAACGCCGAAAGAAAAAGCCGGCGTAAAAAAAATCTCATAATACAACACAACAATCATCATACAACACTTATTTTAATACCAATATCGCAAATTAATAAGAAGAAGCCTGTCTAGCATTAGTCCCAGGGCTTTTTATCAACTAGATAATCGTTAACTTTGTAGTAAGCCTTTGTACACAGCTGTTCTTGAATACATTTATAACATTTATTTAAAGTCAGAGATAAAAAAGCCTCTGGGATTTTATTAAAGAAAAGAATCCCTTATCCCAAAAAAGTATTACTTACTTTAGAAAGTCTAGTACGAGGAAATTGTTGCGTTTGTTCCGAGTATTACCATTATGCCTATGTTCTATACTAGTAAACAGATCACTATTTTTGTATACATACATAATATTTTCATAAATATATTGCGAGGGAAAGGAAAGTACATTAATTTCCTTGAATTTATCTGTCAGACATTCCCTACATCTTAAATTATAGATTCCACGAATAACTTTTATATCTATTAAATTATTAAAACACGAATTCACAGGCCTTTCTTATGCACCATACAATGAGGTGGCAATAAATAACAAAGTAAATTTGTGTATAGGCCCATTTCCTCAGGGGTAAAATATTGTTGGTAAGGAAAACGTATTGTTACGAAACACGCTTAAATTATTTATCTTGTGAGACAAGTTCTTTGCTTTGTACGAGGCAAACTAGACAAGTTATAAACATTGTATAATAACAATAATTGAAGTAAATATGTAGAGTCGAATACATTACCCAGGTGTAATATGTTAGGTTTTTATTAACGCTTTGGCTTGAGAGCATTGTTGGCCTAGTGGCTTCAGCGTGCGACTCTTATCCCTGAGGTCGTAGGTTCGATCCCCGGCTGTGCACCAATGTATTTTCTTTCTATGTGCACATTTAACATTAGCTCGAACGATGAAGGAAAACATCGTGAGGAAACCGGCTTGCATTAGACCGAAAAAATCGACCGTGTGCGTCAGGCACAGAAGGCTGATCACCTACTTGCCTATTCGATTGAACAATGATCATGCAACAGATACAGAAATCTGAAGCCCAGGCCTAAAAAAAAGGTTGTAGCGCCATTATTTTATTAACGCTTTGGCTGGATATTGGTTGTTACTCTTGAATAATGTATTATATAATTTTTCATCGCTTCAAGGCGATGGGAAGCAGCCGGGTCTTACATTCCTTGGAAGATGGGACGGTCTTTGGTATGGGATGCTTCTTGTGTGGACGTTAGCCCCGTATCACCTTCATTGGACAAGCAAAAAAGCTGGGGCTGGACAAGCAAATGAACGGCTCAAATTACCACTCCAATTTTGTTCCCTTTGGAGCTGAGACTCAGGCCTGCTAAGGCCATGGGGATCAAATGCACAGGCGCTAATTTATTGCAAGAATATGGTACAAAAATGTGTAAGGTGGTACAATAGTAAGTTCGCATATTCTGCCACACACAATGTCACGCAAATTTGTCTTTAAAGGAGGTTTACATTATTAGTCATATGAAATGGTCAATTCTTATATTATTTGTATCGTACATATCATATCATACGTTATTAAATTTATATCACCTACAGTGTCTCACGCAAGTAATCATTTAAATTTTTAATTTTTTCTAAAAGATTTTAAATTTATCATAATTTTCTTTTTTTTAATTTTAAAAGTTTTTATTATTACTAGGTACATAGAAACTTGTAAATACTGCGTATTTGATTGTTTTGTTTAGGTTTTATATAATGTATAAAATGTATTCCTACGTGAAAGAGATTTTCTTATTTGATATTAACGCTATTGTACTCATATATTAACATATTTGAAAGTCGTTGTAGTTGTCAAAATTATGTTTTTCATTACATATGAAGAAAGAATATTGTAGCTAGGAGATAATAATAAGTAATACTCTTTGATTAATATGATTTCACTTTATTACATCAGAATAAATGGTTGAAGTTACTTAATAAGGATACAACTCCAGATATAGATCATTAATTGTTTGGGAGTTCTTTTAGTTATGTACTAAGGTTTTCGTATGATCCGTTCATTATAATTATCAATATATTTATTACTAAATGACCCGGTGAAATTCGTATCACCTAGTATAGTGTCAAAGATTAATACAACATTTTTAAAACAGACGTTCCACTACGGCTATGAAACACAAATTCCTGATGGCATCTATAAATATATGACAACCAAGTGACATGTTTTTTCTAAAGTCAAAGGGCATCAAATATTTACCAGCAACAAGGCCGGCAACGCACTCGCGAGCCCTCCGGCATTGAGAGTGTCCATGGGCGGCGGTATCACTTAACATCAGGTGAGCCTCCTGCCCGTTTGCCCCCTGTTCTATAAAAAAACGAACAGTTTTCATGGGAAAATATAATTGACGTTTAAAGTATTATCCTTAACTAATCATTTATGTTTCCCACCACTTCCACAAATATCTCAAGATCCATATAACTATGATAATTAGCAGCTCCCGAGTGTAGCGAAACAAACGATCAGCAATTCATTTATATGTGCCATTACCTTGAATGAAAAATAAAAAATATGTTTATTATGAAACATAAGATACAGGTATCACTTACCTTTACCTTACCTTACAATAGTCTTTTAAAATAGCAAATCATCAAACAACATTGATTTTAAAACAAATATTGCAAATTAATTAGAAGTAGCCTGTCTAGCACTAGTCTCAGGCCCTTTTATCAACTAGATAATCGTTATCTTTGTAGTAAGCCTTTTTACACAGCTTTTCTTTAATAAAAGAGCCTTGTTAATGCATTTAGACTTAACTTTTTATATCAAGTGTATGAAACTTTGATGGATTTTCTATCAGATCTTCTCTTGTGTAAGTATATCTTGTTATTGGTACATTTGCCTCAGTGCTTAATTATTTATGACAAGCTAAATAGTATAATTATTTGGTTCATATTTAGAAAGTTCTGCCAATCGGCTACTTTATATTTCGCTATGGCAATGCTACTTAAGATATAAATCTTTGAAAATCGGCATATGTCAAAAACTCCCTACCCATTTAACTGAATCATACTGTACAAAGTTGAAGTACTTATAATATTTCTATAAACCTCAGTTTTGAGCATAACTTTTCACTTGTTTTTTTCAACAATGAATAATTGTGCCTCATTTTTATTGTTCAGAATCCGTACTATATATTCATGGCAAAATGTCCCTGTCATTTCCATTATAGGGATTTCCTTCACTTTTGTTTTCCGACAGTGTCAGTGACAAACGAATTTACATAATCCCTAGAATGGATACATAAAAGGGTTCGAAGCTCGGACTAAGGATGCCCGGGGTGAAGTACAGATGTGGGGACATTTTTCTCTTTCATTGATCTATTATATTGCCGAAATTGAGTTTGGATTAATAGACTACAAATGTAATGCCAATAATAAAACTTTACTATCGGCAAAACATGACATGCGGATAGATTTCTAAAAAAGTGTTGATTGTAGTTAGTAATTTACGAAACCTCTGATGCTTATAGTATTTATCTTACTCCCACATATATCTATTTATGTTTCCTGTATCTGTTTCCCAACTTATGTAAGTCCTTTTTGTCATCAGGAGCACTCTCTGCCAATATGAAAGAATTATAGTTGGGAATTAAAGTTATTGAAACAAGCGCTAGATAAACAACGAAAGCTTTAACTGATTCATATAGCAATTATGTATATGTTTTGCTTCGTAAAAACTATCATTCAGTAATATAAAACTAAAGAGCGAACCTATTTCCAATGGCTTCCCGTAAATGCTCATATGAGTTCAATCTTGAGCGATATCACGTAATCTGCGGAGCGTGGGGTGTGCGGTAAAAAGGCGAGTCTTCGACAAACTAATATCTCCCCCTTAAGAACGACTCCATTACGGAGGACATTATAGTTTCAACGCTCTTTTAAGAGATACCTACTCCTATTATTAAACATTTCTGACCGGTTGCCTACATAATTTAATTCTTGTTGAACGTAACGTTTTTTTAGTGGAAGCTCATATTAAAACATCTATTTATCCAGTTGATCTTTTACTTTACAAGCCATGGAAAGAATCTCCATAAAACTTTAACAACCATTTTTAAGTAATAATTCTGAAATATTTTATGTTAATTATGAATTAGTAGTTAACAGAGATTGGCTATTATTTTTGAAGTGAAACTTCTTTATTGGCGTTTGAATTTGAAATGGAACGTAAAAATTACCGTCACATTTTTCGGTTACGCGTCACATTTTTCCGCTACGAGCCATCTTTTTCTTGTCCCTACCACGGCTGATTCGAAGAGATTCGTAGTCATTAATAATAAAAATATATAATAACGATGACAATGATAGCAATAATTCTATTACAATTAATGAAATTCTGTAATGATCTTAGTAGTAATAAGGTAAAATGAAATAATTGTATTATTTGTAGTCATGTCTATGTAAATAAAAGTTTTTATTTTTATTACATGATCGTACGAATGGCCTAAGCATTAGCCAGCCAGTTTATTAAATATTGTTACAAACGCTACCTACGGCTGAATATCTTTCAGGCCGCTAGTTAAACGGCGCCGTTTATGTAAAAGTCTAGGCTGTTAATTGAACAGCTAATTAAGCTACTTGGCTGCGACATACATAGCTTATTTAAACCTTTTTTACAATTTTTAAATGTAACCATATTACTTATCTGATTTTGTTTAAGATAAAGATTACACTGATTATAAGATGGTGAAAATGTTAAACAAATTATCACGAGACGATAAATTCCGCGTGAGTAAATCGCGGTCGTAACTCAGAGCTTAAACAACAACTAGGTCACATTAAGTTCGCTCCAGCTGCACTATTGTACAAGTTTATACCTGGACCACTACGGGTTACTTTCAATACAGGTCACTAACAAAAATTCGTTTTCAATTACTTCATAAAAGTTTTTTAAAAAAGCTATATTAATATTTCGGTTATAAATAAATATAAATATCAAATGATTTATGCAGTAAACATTTATATTTTTTTAATAGTCGACTTGACTTTTAATACTTGTATACAAGTGTAGGCCGTGTTGGCCTAGTGGCTTCAGCGTGCGACGTTTATCCATGAGGTGGTAGGTTCGATCCCCGGCTGTGCACCAATAGATTTTCTATGTGCTCATTTAACATGAGCTCGAACGGTGAAGGAAAATATCGTGAGGAAACCGGCTTGCCTTAGACCAAAAAAGTCGACGGCGTGCGTCAGGCACAGAAGGCTGATCACCTACTTGCTATTGCTATTCGATTAAACAATGATCATTAAATATATACAGAAATCTGAGGCTAAGGCTTAAAAAGGTTGTAGCGCCAGTGATTTATTTATTTTTATTTTATTTATACAAGTGCACACATACAAAACTGTAGCACACTAACTTTTTATAAAATAACTTGGGGTCATTTACCCCTCAAAGGTCACGAACTCTTAACACTATAACCTGTTTAAAATAGATAAATCAGTATTGATACAACCTTTTTAGGTCTAGGCCTGAGATTTCTGTATCTGTTTCATGATCGTTTGTCAATGTAATAGTAGGTAGCCTCCTGTGCCTGACACAAGCCGGTCTTACAATGTTTTCCTTTGCTGTTGGATAAATTCCATTGGTGCACATCCATCGAACCTTTCGTAGGTTCAGGGATGAGATTCGCATGCTGAAGCCGCATTCACATAAATTACACAGTTAAAAATAAAATATCTAAATCATATTAAAATTGTTCTCTTAATTAATTTGCAAACCATACTACTGAGATTTAAAACGCAGGTAATAAATTAAATTAATACATATATTGTAAGCTCTTTATCACGAGGGCGGTCTGGAGTCAGCGGGGATTAAAATTAAACTCTTCTGCAGCTCGCTTTTCCCGGAATATTTCAAACCAATTTGTTACCTCTGACGTCGGACATGAGGATTAAATGTCCAGAATTTTGCTCAATTAGGAAGCCGTAGCTTATGTGATAATATTCTTTATAAACGTTTTTGACTGGTTCATGCGAAAAACTACTACGATGTTTTCAGTAACGATAAATCAGTTGCCGCATAGATAACACAGATGAAAACTTGGCCGGATCCGGTATCCACAACTACATTATTTAATATCATAATAAAAATCTCAATCCAAAATCAGCTGGAATGGAGCTGGCTGGAGCTGCTAAAGGTCTTAAAATTGTTTTTTTACCCAGTGTTTATCATTAATACTATACAGTAATAATTATGGAAAAGAAAAATTTACTTATGAAATTACTTATATAAAAAAGTTACTTTCACTTAACTTTTCGAAGTTTTCCTATTACTTTGAAAAGCAATCTTTAATGGCAGCGTTTGGTAGATTAAGCCTAAAGGCGTTCACGGGGGCTGATTCAATACGTTCAAGTACAAGATTAGATTTGTCAGCAGTGGGATGCGTTGATTGGTTTCTTCGTAAAAATGAAAAACATTTTTGTGTGTATAGCAGCTGGCTCAGGGTTAGGGCAGTTTATTGATACTTATTACCACATATTACGTGAAATTTCATATGCTTTATGATCTTAAATTTCTTAACTAACATTTTTGGAGTGAAACTTCTTTATAGGGGTTGGAAAAATATTACCTTCACATTTTTCCATTAGGCGCCTTCTTTTTCTTGTCCCTACCACGATTGATACAAAGAGATTCGAAGCCATTAATAACAAAAATATATAATAGCGATAACAATAACAGTAATAATTCTATTACAATTAATGCAATTCTGTAATTATCTTAGTAAGTAAGTTAGTAATATAAAGTAGTTAAGGAAAGTTTATCTAATTTAACTTTATTTAACCAATTTCTGTAAAGTCGCATATAGTAGATCATTTTTTCGAAAAATAAGGTCATAAAGAAGTTTCACTTCTTACGTGTATACACTAGTACATGGATACATTTTATTTTGTTTGAGAATTTAAACTATAGAAATATTTTGATTATCTAATAGACAAACTTAAAAGCAAAAGAAGTGTTACTTCAAATTCAACTATAAAATATATTAACGGATATGTATAGAAATCAGAAGTAATGTCGAAATAGAAAAAGAAATTAAAACATTTTGAAGGAAAAAAACAAAAAGGGACCGTAAAAGTTATACGTAAGCTTTGGTACATAAAATCCAAGCACATAATCTCATTCAAAATCTTTGCTTGAAGTCATTTGTAACTTGCTCTTATCAAATACGTAAAGTCAAGCTTTTAAGAACGCGAAAATATTCATAGAGTGAACTATTACATACTTATTTAACATTCCTATTTTTAATTCAATATATTAAGTAAGTCTCATCCAAAAGAATAGCCAAGCCTGTAATAGCTAACATATTGTTACGAGCGAGGGGATCGGATAGAAAATGCCGTAGATTCTTCAAGGATTGATAAATCAATCAGGAATTTATGAACACAAATTACTTACAGAAATGCACTTGTCTTTACTTTATCGCTGTGGTGTTTATTTCTTGATATCGCGTTTCGGCCCGTTTATATATACATTGGAATAATCTTAAACAATATTCGAGAAGTCTCTAGGCGGGTTTGCTACTGAGTAGCGATTGCACAATATTTTCCTGAAACAGTTAACCCGTCTTCGTAACAATATGTTTTGTCCTTATCGCTGTCGGGTATGTAAACAAATAAACGTGATACCGCGCGATAATTCGCGTAGGTCTTCTTCTTCTACTCGTTTAGTGTCTCTCCATTACGGGAGGTTTTCCGTCAGTCTCTTGAAGCGTGTCTTGTCCTGTGTAAGTTACAGCAATTCTTCTGCAGTCACAATACCCGTTTACTCAGATTTTTTTATTGAAGGAGGTGGTAGTGGTCATGGGGCAACACGTGGCCCAGGTACGCAACTTTCCATTGTTTAATATTCTGCATAAGTTTTTTCGACATTTCAACTCGTTTAAGAACCTTTTCGTTCGAGACCTTCTGGATCCAGCTTATACGAAGGATGCGACTATAGCACCAAATCTCAAATACTTTTGTTATATCCTCGCGTATGTCATAAATTCACAAATCCTTTGAGTCGCAGTTCTGTATTCACAATATCAGTCCGTGTTTCCAAAGTCGTTCTCGGTAACTTCAAGTTTTTTATATAACATGCTGGGAGAGATCATGAGACTATACGTTCCGGACAATTATTTACAGCTACCGGAAACATAATCTTTTTTTGTATGCGGCTCGCACTGTCCAGCGTCAACAAGCTCCCATTCCACGGTTACTCTCGCTGCTAAATGGGTTTCTCAACCCTTCACCGGAAAGCAACTTATTTGTGAAGCGTATGGGGGTAATATACTGTGACTTAAAAATATACTTGGAAAAGATTAGAGGATAGCAGGACGTTTACTGTCAATTTTGTGAATAGCTTAATTGTATTTTATTTTAATTTTATGTTATTTTTAGTTAGAATATGGCCATGCATGTGCTGTAAATAAATAAATAAATACACAACAAGATGAGGGCGTAAACTTATCCTATAGTATAGAACTTATTGTCTCGTCTTAAATCAATATCTCTCTTTATCACGTGATTAATACATCCAAAGTTTTGGAAACAATCAGTCCCGTTTGTAGTTTATCTGTCAATAACATATACATGTTTGTAATACATAACTTTATTAACATAACTTAAAATATTTAAACGTACACATTTATTTAAATGTATCTTTAGTATTTTTATTTGTCTATAAATGATTTAATATGTTGTTAATTTCTACAATAATAACAACAACATTTTGAGAAAAGACGGTGTATATAAAACTGGTATTTGAAATAAGATTAAATATTTTAAGATTATGCGTTGAGTTATCTCCGTAGTGTGGAATGGAAATCCCGGAAATATACGCAGAATTGAACATTTTTTGAACGTTCAGAACATTTACGGTGTGTACGATATATTATTTTCCTTTTGACCTTTAACTGTTTCACTTGTACATACCATTGGAGAAACCAATCTTGTTTATATTAAATCTATTACAAAGGCAGCTGCTAGCACAGGTATTACTAGACTAAAGGTCACAATTTATGCACGCACGTGCTAGCAACGTAACAAACCGAGACAACAAATGGTGTTGAATAAAACAAGACTTGAATTTTATATGCGGACCTACAGTGCTACGGGTTTACGCCGTAGCCCGTAGCGTAGTCTTTGGACTACGTAATGTTAGGATACGAAAATATAAATGAGTTGGAGGCAAACGAAACTAGAGCAGTTAAACTTAACTAAGAGTTTTGACACAATTTTGACTTTTAATTTAATATTAAATGGAAACTTCAAAACCAATTGGATTTTAAACATTCGGTTATATGGTTTTAAACAAAGTTAGTTAAATATGTTATTTATGTATACGAGGCTTAATTAGTATACAAAAAACTTAAAATACTAATAGTAAAATGAATCTACGACTAAAGAAATGTCTAGGTCTTCATTCTAATACGGCTCCACAGCTTTTATGCAGTGGTCACGTCAGGACCACTATGATACGCTACCATAAGTAGTTAAAAATATCACGATAATTTATGTCAAAGTTAGATGATACTAGAACAAGGAAAAATCATTCAATTGCTAAATAAGGGCTCATCTCTTGAATAGCACAGAATAGGTATCTATTCCTGACAATAATTACGTACTTCCTTCTAACTTGACAAAGGATTTAAATTTTTATTTGCCGACCATAAGTGGAAAAAATTACCTAAATTAATATATTTTTTTAAACCTTTGGCTTGAAAGAGAAACAAAGAAAGCAAACCCATATTCATAAACAATACCTAGTTGAATATAATAGGCCCATAAAACACTTGCTAACAAAAATATTGCGAGCGGCGAGTCACAAACAATATCATTGAGCACAAAGTGGGACGGGGTGGGCTGGGGTTTATAAATATTGTTCTTATAAAGATTCACGGTTCCTTAGCTCTCAAACAATACATTCGCAAAGCGGTCTAAATAAATGATAAATATTTTTGAAACAAAGAACATTAAGTGATGTTAAATAGTCATGAATTTCTCATTTTAGTATGTGGGAAATAAACTTTCAAGTAATTTCATACTTGTAGTAACAGTAATTAGTAATAACAGATTTCTACAATGCGTTTTCAATAAATTATCTTCTTATACAACATGATCTTCACCATTGTCATAATACAATGTAGTAGTCGAAATATTTTCCACTTGACATCCCATATGATACGCATTTATGATCTACACTAAGCAGGCGGTTTTGATAAAAAATGTAAATGGAATAAACCTCAGATTTATTTAAAGATGGTTATAAATATTTATTAATAATATAGGATTTATTGATTTTGGTATATTATACAGTCGTGACCAGTGTTGGACTAGTAGTTTCAGCATGCGACTTTCATCAGGTCGTAGGTTCGATCCCCTGTTCACCAATGATCGGCTGTGCATGAATAGACTTTCTGTCTATGTACGTATCCGCATTTAACATTCGCTCGAACGGTGAAGAAAACATCGTGAGGAAACCGGCTTGCCTTAGACCCAAAAGGCTGATCACCTACTTGCCTATTAGATTAACAAATGATTATGAAACAGGTACAGAAGTCTGAGGCCCAGACCTAAAAATATTGTAGCGCCATTGATGTATTTATTGATATTATACAGTCATAATCTCTTGGAATCTGGCTAATTCAAAAGTGTAAAGTTTTCCATAAATAGGTAACACTGAAAATGTTTAGAAAATTAAAAACGGCTTAATGTAGAAAGTTGCCAATACTTTTATTGTTTTTCGAAGTAATCTTCGTTCCTCTCTACACATCGTCGGATTCTAAGTAGTGGGTCCATTCTTCCTTACAGGTCTCTTTTATGGCATTTTCGTACGCTTTCACTGCATCTTCAGGGCTCGTAAAGCGAATACCGGAAAATTTGGAAATACCTTTAAACTATAATCAATCGTTTGATATATAATTCCAAATTCAAAAAGTGAGTCGAATAAAAATGTGTTATAATAAAAAAAACACAAACACACAATGATCATTTTAATGATAACTGTGATAGCCATAGTTAGCCTTGCACCGGATGAGTTACCAGTGCGGCGTAATGAAACCATAATAACATTTCCGTCATTCGCAAATTCATTTTCACGAGATTTTGCAGAATGTTTTAAATTTTTAATTCTTCTCGTTGCTTCATTTTATTTTGAAATGTTGATTTACGGAATAATTAATGTGTGTTAAAATGCAATGGGTGAAATGTATTGTTATGAAAACAAGTTTTCGGCTTGAAGAACAGTATAAATTTTATATTTTCTGGCATTATAAAAAATAAATATTTCGTTGTATTCTTGTATTGTATTGTCTATTATTAAATCAATCAAAGTCGATAAATAACAGTGTTTTAAGGAGTTTTACGTTATTAGAAGATACAGATAATTATTATGTTTTTTTTATATTAATCTTAATTTCATATCATCATTATGACATGATACCCTGAACATAATTCCTGGCGAAATAACCTATTTGTGTCGCATATATGTCGGGTCGGGGTTTCCGAAGTTATTATTAATAGTACTAGAAAAGGAAGAATATAATATATTAAGTATGAAGTAAAAAAAAATGGTAGACAGCAAACAATACTAGACAACTTAGTAGTGTCTTTTACACAATAAGAAAACACTTTTTAAACGAATTGAAGCTATTTATTATTATTACATTTATACATTGACATTCAACACCTTTTGTCTTCAGTAACCGTGACCACGCACGCTGTAAAGCACGCGAAACGTCGGAAAAATTTAAATTAAAATTATGTAAATAATTATAAGATTATAATAATAATACATGGCTTCAATCCGTTTAAAAAGTGTTTTCTTAATTAGACAACTTGCCAATTAATGATAAATTAATAAAAAAAGGAAAAGTTTAAAAAGGTTTAGAACAAAGAGGAATTTATGCCCTGGCATGACTAAATCAAAGTAAAAGTAAGGGTCCATGCGTACCATTTCTTGCAAGCGCTAAGCATCCCTTTGTATTGTGAAGCACGTATTCAATCAGAGAATTGCTGTGGACACTCTTATTTATAACGCACTATGTTTCAAGTGCACTTTGTTTTCTTATAAGGGAAAGTGCATAAGACTGTAAATCACATTATAGCTATTTGTTTAATTACTTTAGTGTATTAAGATTTTTTTAGGCTATGAACTAAAGGAATAGATAAAGATAAAGGAAACAATAAAATTTAATTTTATAGATACAGGACATTTTGTTTCCGATCAATATCAATAAAATAAAATAAAAATATGTTTATTATGGAACATAAGATACAAGTATCACTTATTTCACGTCATTAAATAATAGGAAGACATCCCTACTCATCGGCAAAGAAGACAGTGGATGTAGGCCGAGAGAAAAAGCCGGAGTAAAAAACTCTCGGTACTCCTTTAAAATAGCAAATCTTCAAACAACACTTATTTTGAGGAAATTGTTGCGTTTGTTCAGTGTATTAACATTGTGCTTGTGTTCTATTCTAGTAAACTTATCACTATTTTTGTATACATATATGTATAATGTTTTTCTAAAAATATTGCGAAGAAAAGGTAAGCATATTAATTTCTAAATAATTAATTATTATTAATAAATAATATATTCATTTAAAAATATAAATGTTTAAAGAACTTTAATTCTCATTATAAAATTATAATTGGGAAAGGTAAGTATATTAATTTCCTTGAATTTATCTCTCAGAGATTCCTTACAGTTTTAATTATAGATGGCACGAATAGTTCTCTTCTGCAGGATGAAAATAGTATCGACATCAGCAGCATGACCCCATATAATAAGCCATAAGTCATTAAGCTGTGAAAGTAACTAAAATAAACAAGTCTAGCTGTATCGACATCAGTTAGTAAGCGAATTTTTTAAACTACTTAAGCTGCAAAACTAAGTCTCTTCGCCAATATAGGAATTATTGCGCTTTAAAACGACTTCGCCACAAAAAAATGTAACCCGGGACGTTTTGATCCCATACTGGATATTTTTTCATAAGTTTAATTACCACGAAAATATTATGCCTACTTATATTGCAATAATATCAGTTTAATGTACTATAAATAATTAATAAATCGCAACTCTTTCTACACACATATCCTTAAATCATTAAATCAAGCCGGCCACAGGCTTTACAACACCCACACACTACACACATTCTGCATATATCTGTAAACCTACTGTTAAAACAAAATTTTTACTAACATTTAAAAACTCACATTATATACATTCACAAAAAATCTCAAACAACATCTTGTCGACATGTCCTATGCTGATATAGAAAATATACTTATCAAAAGTTTATTTATAAATTTGTCTTATGTAGAAATAAAAAAGTAAATTTCCGTTAATATGTCACAGGGAATCCTAGAGTGGGGACAAGTGCACTTTATTTTACCTAAATAGCCGGTTATTGTGTATAATAATAACAATACTAAAGTTCTAATTGGGGTTTCGGTTTAAAAATTATAGTTATGTTAGCTGTAAGGTTTTTCTAGATAAATAAATGATTTTTAAGATATCTTAACATGAAGAAAGGGGAACTTTCTTAGCTGAATTCGATCGGAAACTTAGTTCATCAACTTGGCTCTATTAAACATGAATGGGTCGCATTCTGAGCATGAAGCAAAATTTAGTTCCGTACCTGTTTAACGAGCTTGGCAGAATTGTGGGGTAATTGGGTTGTGCAATGAATCAGTGGCGTAAGTATACCATCTGGGGCCCGTGGCAATTTTATTTATAGGGCTCTATCATTAAAAATTATCATGTTGTACTCAGTTTAATTTTCATAAACTTCAAGATTTTCAGCGTACTCAATTACACGTTGTATATATCATATATGCCACAATAATAACTCCCTTTTAGGCGAGAGAGATTGGTTTGTAGACCCCACGCTAGCCCAATGCGCATTGTATTCATCCATAGAACATAATACCTCAATGCAATCATCATCTATTCGCTAGCTTTTCGGTGAAGGAAACGTGAGGAAACCTGCATACATTTACAATGAAATAAAAATATTTTTTTTCAGCCCCCGGTTTCTTGGGCGGGCCCCTGCCCGATCCAAGAGGCCCGTGGCATATTGCCAGCCCTGCCACCCTATATATATAAATATATAGATATAGATATATATATATATATATATATATATATATATGTGTCATATAATTTGATTTCTCAATTTAATAAGCTTTATTTCTAAAGTTAATAAAGTTTGTTGCTCAATTTAATAATGTTTATATCTCAAGTTAATAAAGTTTGTTGCTCAAGTTAATAAAGTTTATTGCTCAATTAAATAAAGTTTATTGCTCAATTTAATAAAGTTTATTGATCAATTTAATAAAGCTTAATATTTAACAAAAATTAAAATATATAAAAAAAAGTTTATTAGTTGGAATTTAAAACATTTTCTATTGTGGAGGCCTCTCTTTTGTACCCGATTGAGACCCGGGGCTGCAGCCCCGGTTTCCCTCCTCTACATCCAGCCCTGACCGTATTAAGTCTCGACTCTTATGCTTATGTATAGTTATTACAATACACAAATAATACTGACTACCCGGCTTCAGCAAGTTAAATTGAATTCTAAATAAACTATAAATCTGCTCCAACATTATCTAAAGGGCTTAAATAATCTCGGTATGATATCTGAATTTAATATTCTTCATCATAATAATTCACTAAAACGTATATAAGATGAAGAATGTAATTATTATTTAGTAGCAGACCTAAGCTAATAACGAAACGAGGTACGTAATTAATTTCTACGGTAAGGCTCGGCGCGGCAAAACATTCCAAGCGAGAACTTCATTACGATTTCATTACATTAGTCGTGTTGTTCACTATTATAATTATAATAGTTATGTTCTGTTAAACACGGTTTAAATGACTGCCCCGACTTATCGTCGCTTTTATTATTTCACAACTCTTCTTACAATACAAGGCAAATCCAACTATTTCAAATCCCTCGGTATAATACAATCCATGTACGTAATTCTCAGTTATGTATAATATACCTTCGGATAATAACACAAATTACCAGCAAATATATATTGAATATAACTTAAAAACGCTTAAAAAATTAATAATATTAAAAATCTTTAGATAATCAATGCATCTTACAATTTATTATATAGATAAGGGAGTAAAACTGAAATGTGTTGCAAAAATATGTATCTTATGAAAGAATATTTAGAGTTTGTTATTTCAATTGAAAATGACTTTTATCCTATTTCTTTCTTAATCAATCCAAAATGTACTCACAACAAAAACTTATTCAAATAAAAATGAATTCTTATTCAAATTCAAATAGACAATCATCATCCATTCCACATCCTAACAAATCATTTCCACAGACTAACAAACAAAATTAAATGAAACATCTGTAACAACAAAATAGATAATTAATAATCTAATTGAGGAATATAATTAGTTTTTACATATATATATTTTTTATAAGTAGGTAAGGATTGTTAACTGTGTTTTATGTTTAGGTTTGAATATGTATTCCATGTTACGATGCAGGGCGGGGTTTGAATAACGCGTTATTGATAATATTATTTTTGACTTTCCAGTACTATACACCACATAGTGGTAAGTTTTAGGTATAAAGAGTCACTGGGGTTGGTCACGAAACGTTTTACTATTGGATACAGATACATTACGGCGCGTTTCATGGGTCAAGAATCTCCAAAAATTGCGTGACGTAATACTTGAACGCTCCCTAATGTAATTGTTTCGATATTGTATAATAAGTAGCTGTAGGAATACTGATAAGCAAATTAAAAAATAAATAAAGTGTGGGTATCAATTCAGTCCCAGTAGCTAAGTTAGTAATGATTAATGAACAAAACTACTTATGGTTTAAGCATGCATACATTATTAAATGATACGTTATTTTAGGAGTTTCCTTGCTTTCGTCCGGTAATGAAACTCAGCTGGAGGTATTAATACGAAAAACTCCGAAGAAAATTCTCCGTTAGTGCGGTAGAAGATGCAGATAGACCCCATTTCTACGTAAAGCAAAGGATCAAGCATCTCGGAACGGGATTAGTCGTTCCGTCCAGAGGTGAGAACAGAAGATGGTAGAATTTAGGGGTCTAACAGTGGTCAAGTTCGCAGTGTCACTTCACATACACTTCCGTTTGCCCGGAGTTTGAAACCTGTAATAGCATATACTTAGTCTAGCCATAATTACTGAAACAAAGTAAAGATTTTCTTTTTCTATTGCAAACAACATTTATTACTCTTAGGGTCTGTTTCACAATGTATGGATAAAGTAAGTAGTTGGAAGATAACAGTTCCGAATAAGAAACTTCGCGTTTCATCTAACTCATAACTTATGATGGACTTTATTTGACGAACAGCGCTATCTGGCAGTCGTGACACGCAACAATAGTGTTTATCCTTCCAATAAGTAATAAATAGCTTATTTGGAACTTATGTAGAACTTATCCGTACATTGTGAAACATACCCTTATAGTGTATTAGTTTAATTCATAAATATAAAATATATAAAGCATATTCGAAGATGAAGATGAATGGAGACCATTGGCTGCAATACAGTCCTTTAAACGTTGAGACCAGATTTCAATAGAAGCACGAACTTTTTCCATGGGAAAATTCTTTACTGCCAATCGTGCGGATTGTGTTAGGAACTCCAAATTATCATGGCGTTAAGAGCAAGCTGTACTCTCAAAAACTGGCCAAAAACCATAATCTAGCGGATTAAGTCCGAGACTAGACGACGGCTAGTCTTCAGCTCTCAAACTCAAAATATCTTTATTCATATAGATAAACAAGTACACTTATGAACGTTAAAAAGAAGTTAAATTAATTATAAATTTACATTTACTACCAGTTCGCAAGTCCAGGGCGTAGAGCGGGTAAGAATAACTGGCAAGAAACTTTTCGCCACTCTTTTTAATCGCCAAGTATTGAATTTGTATGACACAAAGCAAATCAATCCTGGATTAGGATCATTTAAGTATTCGTCAAATTTATAAAAAGCTTTATTGATTAATTTACGTTTATCGAGGGCTTTGATTTTATTTAGTGACAATTCACTAATTTCCCTTGAGAGTTTGTTGTAAAAACAAATACAATTTCCATATAAGGAGTCGTTTATCTTCTAGAGCCTGGTTGGTCGTACACTCAAATTCGTTTCCAACCGAGTCTTGCTGGAAGGACCATTCTTGGTTATTGAACATGGCGTTGTTAAGGGGCTTCACTGCCATCTCAAGATTGGTATCTTGATACACTTGTGCCGATGTTTTAATATATTTTTCATAAAAGTATGGCTCTGTCACTCCTTCATAGCTCCTTCCACCAAATCTTCAAAGAAGTCGGATAGTGCCCACGTTGCACAGTAAATATGGTCTTATCAGTGTTAAAATGTTGCTCAGTTGTAAAAAAATTCTCATCCGTAAACAATTTTTTTCTGAGAACGCCCTTTGCGTCCTATTCTTTTTTTAAATATTAATTTAGAAATTACTAGTACGTTTCTTATAGGCTACAAGTCCAAAGTCACCTTTTAAAATACACGACATGGTTCTCTTCATCTCCCGAGCTAAAATCTTTTGCTTTCGGACAAGATTTTTTCGAATTCTTTCCCTTACTACTTTGACCACCTTTTTGGTAAGAACACTACGTGGACGACAAGATCTTTTTCTGTCAAAAACAGATATGGTCTCGTTGTACCTATTAAAAGCCCGGTACAGAAACATTTTACTAATACCAAGCGTATGGAGAGTTTTAAAAATTGCATTTGGCTCCATACCTACTTAGTGTAATGCAATCAAAGCGCCCTTAATATCGCAAAATGTTGTACAATGTATTGGCGCCAAAATGAGAAACCCCAATGAACAATCATATAAAAATGACAGATCTTAAATTCAAATGTAATGTTTTGTTAATTTTAAATTGTAACAGTATTGATGGCCAGACTAAATATAATCCAAATACCTAAGGAAATTTATTACATAGATTTGTTCCTTTCTCGACCGGACACTACGTGACTTTTATTAACGAAGCCTGCTCCATATCCCAAGGAAGATTCCGCTCACTTATTCACGTAGACGCCTTATAACAAACTTCACGAATAATATTAGTTTTATAAACGTACACTAAATAAGTCTGAAGTACACCTTACCGATAAATACTTTACATGCAAAACGTTCAGTTAATCAGAGAATCAATTACCTTTTTGAATAACTCGGCATTTCATAAAGACGACTCCCGATTGACCATTCTAACCTTGTCGTTTCTATCTTAACTATTCCGCAAGTATGCGGCACCAAAACTGCCGCATATATAATGTAATGTTATAATTGACATTCATGACGCAATTGTAATTTACCTTTATAAAGTTATAAATATTCGTAACATTAAATTTTTTAAATAGAAATGTTTATTCGTTATAACTGGATACGGTATTTAAGTAAAAATACATGTGCCAAGGTTCCCAGCTCTTCCATAAAAAAGTTTATATATAGATATATGTAAATATTTATTTACTTTACTATTTTTACGGTAACTTAATACTTTTTCTTTTTCCTACAATAAAGTTCACAAAAGAGAATGCGACTTTGCATGAATTACAATTTACATGAAAACAATACTAAGAACTAGTTGAAGCCTGAAACTAAGGTAATTCTATAATGTTTTGACATAACGTTCGTGTGTCCGAGATACCGCATTATATTCTCTACACTAGCTTTATTAACTCAAAAGGTTTCATTCTCTTTAGGCGTCTTGTTAAAAGAGTTGGATTGCTTCAGCATTCACAGGGCTCTATTTATAAACAGAAAACTAATTGATATAAAAATTAAACTCAGAATATTTATTATAACATAATATTACATATGCACAAAACAAGAAAACATGTAACCTAAACCTTTTAGAAATAATGCAATCGTTATGAATTCGGCCAGTGTAATATATCTGTTTCACGTGCATAATATATATATTTAATTACAATTATATTATTTATCTACATATGTATCATAACGACTCCGTTACAAGTATCGTAAATGAAAGTTATTACAACTTTTTCATCGTAGTTATAAACATTGGCTATGAATTTGAGTACCATCTCAATATCCCGTCCAATTCAGAATGTTACCGTCATTAAATATTTTCGTCTCGCAACAGGCATTAGGGGATTGCCAGTTACATCCGAACTTGACATGAAAATATGTTATGGCATATATTTCCTGTTTTATAAAAGCAATATACGGCTTGCGTTATAGTTATTACTTTGATGTTCTTATGTAAAAATGTTTTGTAATCTGTAAATGTATGAATGAGGAAAGCTAAAGCTTATACCATAACTGACTATATATAGTTTTAGTATATATACTAATGTGGGATTGACATTAATTTAGAGGTAAATTTCTTGACAAAATTTGTATCAGAAATATTCAAATATTTTAAAAGAATATCAGTAAATATATAAGAAGAAATAGTGAGTCATAGACTTACGCCACTAAAGAAGCCAGTAAAGTGTCTACGTTATACCACCGTTCACCAACGAAGTAGGTTAGTTTTTGAGTCATGAACATACAAATTTGGTCACAAAAAACATTCAAAACAAAAATTTTCCAATTTAAGCTGGGCAGTATGTTCAAATTTACAGTAAACAGTCACAGAGCAAACCCGTTTTCCACATAAATTGTAGAAATAATACGACAATTATGATTTTGTTGATAAAAACACATTCGCGGCGTTCCTTTCCTTAATATTTTTATGTTGCGGATTTTGTACCGAAAATATTATTTCCGCCGAAATCGAGTCCAGTCGTGGTTCGCTATATGCCTTTCACTATTAAGACATTACTGTACAGTATATGTGACTTAAAGGATGGCAACACTAAACTTTATATAGCGTTACAAAACGAGGTTCTCGCCTTTAAGAGCTTTTACAGAGTAAAGACATCACTTCAACCCGTCCTTTGACCGAGCATTATATGAACGATATAATCTACTGTAATAGAAAGTTTAATTATACCACTTTCAAAAGGAAAATCTACTCATACGGTACAGTTTATATTTTATAATTGTTCCAGTTTTTATATCTTGTATAAAAAATCTAATCAATGGCGCTACAACCTTTTTAGGTTGGGTCTCAGATTCTGTATCTGTTTCATGACCATTTGTCAATCTATTAGGAAAGTAGGTGATCCTACTATGCCTGACACACACCGTTGACTTTTTGGGTCGGAGGTAAGCGGGTTTCCTCACGATGCTTCACCGTTCGAGCTAATATTGTACAGCCAGGGATCAAACCTACCTCAGGGATGAGATTCACACGCTGAAGCCACTACGCCGACCATGCTCGTACAACAGATTTGATAAATGTATTTTTGTTTCGACTCGTTTTAAATACGCTTTTCTAAATCTCTCGAAACTGTACCGAGCGGATTTTTCCTAAAGCGACGTCTTTAAAGCAACACTACACTGAGGTGTCTCCTTTGACATCTACTTACTAAACTTTGATGTCGCTTAAGTGCTTTAGTACTTTGGAAACACGTTAGAGTGCAAAAATGCTACAGTGAAAGCTTGTTCACGCGTACAAAAGATATCTTAATATAAAGATACCAATTTATACATAATAAGTGATATCCGTCAAAGGCAAATTAAGTTTTAACAGAATGTCTAAAATATAATTATACGCAATATTAGTAATAGATTTTTATATAAAAACGTGATTATGTCTGTGTTAGGTCAATATTTCAATTATAGTATTTAGACCGGGGTTTGCCCCACCTCAGCCTTTCTTAAATTCTTATGCCCCCTATGTATATTATTTTTAATATTTAAAAATTTCAAATGTTTACTTAAAAATAAAAATAGCCTTTTTTCGCGTATACTATAATTACACTAAGTCCATGACATTTATGTTTTCACTAGTACGCGACCTCCAACGGAGTGAAGGCCTCCTCCAAATTCCCCTGTTCCTATTCCTTGCGACAATTTTCCAATTTTTCCCTGCTATCCCTTTTATCTCAGCTTCCAAAGTTTTTGGTGGGCATCCTCTCTTTTTTTCTCATTCTCTCCCACTGTGCCATTCCAATTAAAGCGTTCCATCTGCCATCACAAATGCGGCCAATGTGACCGGCCCATTTCCATTTTAACTTTTTTGTGTACGTTTTTTTTTGTAGGCTCAGCGACTACTACCCTCCAAATTCAGGAATTGTTCACTTCAGAAACTTACATGATAGGTATGGTAAGTATGTAATGGTAGTATTAGGATGAAACACAATAACTAAATTTTCGAAACATAATGAACAACTGAAATTCAAATTCCAAATAATTTTAATAAATTATTTAATAGCCCTTCCTAACAAACAAATTGCCCCCTGTGGCCCACCTTGGGAAACACTGATTTAGACGATTCTATTCAAATTAATGATATAAGAAAACCACTCAACAACACTTTACTCTAGTACATAAGCTAGGTTGCCATTTTTTATAAAACACTTAAATCTGTAACAACTTTAAAAGTAATTTGTATCTCTCTCTTCAGTTGGTAGCTCATGTCTCAGCGTTGTGGTCAGCAAGGAAACATCTGAGGCTGACAATCTGTTTCCACCGGTTTTTATCCAGCGCATCTCTTACATAGTGTATAGTTTTGAGGACGATGATCGCTCGATCTGGTTGGTGAACGGCAACGTGATCTGGGTTCTTTGTAATCAACCATAAGTTTTTTCAAGTTCTGATAGCCTCTGAGTATTGTATTTTAAAGGTAATATTAAGATGAGATGAAAGTTAGAATTAAACGTAAAAGATTACAGTTTTTAGCAAATCTAGACGGGATATGAGTCAGTTTTAAATGATTAAAAAATTGATTGGTCGCTCGTTGATTGCTCGCATTGACGGACCCACTCAGCCAAAATCGTATTTTCAAGTACATTTTTTCCGAATTTCACGGCTGGATACAATAGAAATCGCTTCACTGAACAATTGATGCTTTGGAGTTCAATATGCCTTGTGGGTGGATATTTTATTTTAAGTATTGGTTATACAGTTGGATGTATTATTAACTAAATATATCGATCGATGGGATCGATAGACAACTTTAAAAATAAGAAAAAATACAAACGTCAGTGACTTTTTACAAAAAGTAAGAAAACTTAAATGGAACTGGACTGGATCTATAATTAGGACTAACAAAGAAAAATGGACTAAGGATGTAATAGAGTGGTACCCAAGGAACGGGAAAGAAAACGAGGAGGTCAAATCAAGAACAGAGGACGATCTACCAAAAGGATGGAGGTCTACCAAGGATAGAGAAGCGTGGGAGGCCTATGTTAACAGACAACCTGACCTAAGCGGTTGCTAATAAAAAAAAAATTAAACTGGTTGGAGGCTCATCGTAAGTGAAGCCGCCCACGGTCCCTTCTCCACCAGAAGGGTACAGGTACAGGAAAACGTCAATAAATATATGGAAAATTTCTCAATCCTAATACAGCAAAATTACTGAATAAGGAATTATTTAAACTTGAGATATCAATTTCATTCCAGAGAACGTGAAATATTCGATGACATTGCCTTTAAATACTTGTTACGTTTCATAAATTTACCTCGCTCTCTGAGATATAAGATGTTTTATTCAACTCACTGGGCTGTTAAAACGGTAATATTACCAAAGATTCCACTGAAAGTTATTAATTTTTTTCTCCATCGACGGAGCTTCGAGCTGGAAAACTTATACATTAAAGTTTATCAAGTATTGTGGTTCTTAAAGTAACTTGAGAAATTATTCCTCCAATCTAAGTACAGCGCTATGTATCTTAATCAAGTTACGTCTGTTTTCTTAATGTTTAGGTAATAAGTTATATATTTGGCAACATATATGTTTACCTTAGTGCAAGGACTCAGTGAGAGACATTGCGATAGTTAAGTTTATTACGTATACAGTGTTATTCCATTATTCATATTCATCCACGTATTATACGTAACGTTACAATTAGTAATGTAATGTTTCGGAAATATAGCTTTTTTGGGATTACATTTATGAATAATAATATGCATAAAATAGCAGTTTAATTTACTATTTATGTAAGAGCTAAACATGCCAACTAGTAAAACTTTAAATTAACCATCGTGGCTTTGTAGTTTAGGATTAGCCACACAGCATAGTGGCGAAACAATCATTATTTTGGTACTGATAACCACGCTTTAGAAAAATGGACTTTATATCAATCCCTTCGAAAACGAATTATTACTTATGCTATGACAAACTGAACTTAGCTATACAGGGAATAACAAGCAAAACTATCCAGTTATAAACTTGTAAAACACATAAACAATTCTAGCCGATTTGGATTTAGATTTTACAGGAATGTTAGGCAAGATTCTGAGCCACACTCTCACGTACATTCACCCATTCACATACTCATCCACTGATGCATACTTATCACACTAAGACAACTTTCTTAAAAATATTTAAAAAAAATTCATTTGTTTTAAACGTGCACGGAGCCATTGAGCTGTAATCTAGTTACTCACCATATAGGCGCTCTCCACACTAGCGACAGATGAATGTTATCGCATTTGATGTTAGTCCCAATATTTAGTTAAATAAAGTTTATTATTAACTATTTTTTTTCCTATATAGCGTACAACTGTCCACGCAAAGATATTTCATAGTTTCCTCATTTATAAAATAAATGTTTGCTTAAATCGTCAATATATTGACATTGTTATAATCCCGAGGGTCAGTAGAGCCTCATTTGACAGACAGTGACATATCGATATTGCTACACCCCAGAATTAATTGAAGAAACATTTCATCTGTCAGGTGACCGAGTTGGGTATCAATTTAGACTTAGGGGTCATGCAATGTTTATCATAAGGAATACCAAGAGCAATATATAAATATATTAAACAATATACCTATAATTCCGTATATAAGGAAGTATTATTATCGGCTTGCAGGATTTCTATTTTAATAATTACATAATCTGCTTTTCGGTATTGTAGTAATACATATAACACACAGATACACAGAGCGTATACTACAACGACTTGGATTGATTGTTTAAGGTATAAAACACTTTATTACAACTCCAAATACTTATTCTATCATTATAAAATTTAAATCAAGTAAAGTGAAAGTAATATGAAAGTTGCTACGAGTATTGTACCGAATTCAACGCTTTGTTGTTTTGGAAAACAATTAAAAAGCTTATAACAATGCTCGTGTTTTGTTTAGTGCCTAACTTTTTTTGACCATGTACCATTTGTGTTTTTTTATGTAATTTGAGGCAAACGTATGCATAGGTGTAAGTAGTATTTAAGATATTGTCTTTGAACAATAAATCAGATTTGAATATTGCTCTGTCGTATTCATTTCTCGCTTCCTCTCAAAGTAGCGAAGACTACTTCAAGCCCTTAATTATCGTGGTGAGCCTGCCCGATAGGTTTGAGATAATCCCACCACCTCGAACCTTTGATCCTACCCGTAGGGCTCCGTCTGTTACCTTAGGTCTCTTGGTGCAGACATCCCGTACTTATTTATATATTCACTATTTATGTGTTATGGTACACCTGTAGGGATTAGGGATCCTTAGTGTTGTAAGTTTCTTACATATCACCCTCTCATATATTTAGTTATCTTTTGCAGCTTGCTCATATATACATTACATATACAATACAGATACTCCTGACATTCAATACATATGAAGATTAAACACAGATTTCTGCTGCTAGCTGTACAACGTAATTAATATTTAAGAGATGGGTATAAAATTTACATACCAAAATATCAAAATGTACAAAATTTAAGATGTATACATGAAAGGTAAATTAAATAAAACAAATTTTCCTAAGTGCATCTTAAGTTATTGAATTTTAAAAGTTTTAATTTGGCTAAGTCGTTTTAATATAATTACTTAAAGTTTGATGACGAAACCAAGAGGGTGGGTCGGTATCAATCAAGTCTGTCAGTTTGTAATACGATCTTGATGAGAACAATCTGTCCTGGAGATTGAACACTGGCCTACATTTAATTGGCGGAACAAACAAATTAATTAGTATCAGTTGATGACATCCGTTTTGGGAAGTAAATGTAATAGTTAATAAGAAGTCACTTTACAGATTCGATACGTGTTTCTTTCTTGGCCATATAGCAGTATATTTAAGAAAATATAGTAAGTACATATGAAGTAAATAGATGGCAAATTGTTTATCTATCAATCTAATGCAATATCTGATAATTAACAAACTTATCAGATACTACATGAATCATATATTTTTAGATGAAGTAGATTTTCAAATCGAATAGTCTTCAAAGAATTTTTGGCCATGTTTTCGAAGACGGTGTTTGGCGTATTCGTTTCAATGGAAAACTTCATAAAATGCAAAAAACTAAAAAAGGATACATAAAAAATTAAAAAGTAAAAAATGTACATGATTATAAACAAAGACAATTGATTTCTTGGGTTGTTATGCTGTTACGAAGATATTTTCAATTTATCTTTTAATCTCTCTTTTACGGTCTTAGTCACATATGTCTATCTTTATCACTTTAAAAAAATCTGTGGGTATTATTAATTGTATTTATCGCCCGTTATGAATACAAGCGGACATGAGAGTAACTAACAGAGTTTACAAACTTCAATTTATTAAATCTATGGTACAAATATCACTTAATAATAAAGATAGGCAATCAACTAAGAGCTGTTCAAAACACCTCACCTCTTTACTGGACACTTCACATTTATTGCACTAAAGATGCACCAATTAATATTTCTCAAAATTTCTTAAAATAGTAAAACATACAAATCATATTTAAGGCAAATATGTAAAGATTATCATCACAACCATGTCCTAATTTTTAGGCACCTTTTCAGTATTCAGACTGAGTCGATAAAGTAATTATGAGCCTTATTTTTACCGTGCCTTGAATTTCAATATCTAGAAAATTAATAACCGATATTTTAATGTTTCATGCATTTTAATAGATGGATTAATCTAATACAACTCAGTTTTACTACATCAGTTTTGTATTCATGGGGTAATATTAAGATTCAACGTCGAAACTCAGCGCTATGACTCACGTGTATTAAAAACTAAACAAGATCACATGCAAATTGACATACACTACTAATTCTTACAATATATTTCTTTATTAACACTTCGTTGCAACTATACCGAAATATTTTAGAATTAGCATAATAAAATAAAAATAAGGGCAACTTTCAAGCGATCTCTTCCAGGCAACAACTGTGATAAAAAAATAAATTCGATAAGGTAAGTGCTAGAAGTGTAAAAATAAAAAAAAACATATAGGTATTTGGACGAAACTAATGGAATAAGACATATGTAAATAGTGAAAGGACAATTAAAAAAAGGGAGGCTGAAAAATAAACTTTACTACGAAAGTCAGCGAGTGTCTACATTACGATGTAGTTAACGATTATCTAGTTGAAAAAAGGTCGTAGGACAAGTGCTAGACAGGCTACTTTTAATTAATTTGTGATATTTCTTTTAAAATAAGTGTTATTTGATGGTTTGTTATTTTAAAGGAGTACCGAGAGTTTTTTACGCCGGATTTTTTTCTCGGCCTACATCCTCTGTCTTCTTTGCCGATGAGATGTCTACCTATTTAAATTTAATGATGTGGAATAAGTGATACTGGTATCTTTTTTTCCTTAATAAACATATTTTATTTTATTTTACAGGTAATGTACGGTAGCGACACAGGGAGTGTATTAGCCATGATTCTTAACTCGTAACTTAAGTCTACCTAAGTTTTCTACAATTCAGCATAAGGCAACAAAGAAAGCTTTTTTTTAACTACAAACTATACATTTAAAGGAGATATTTTGATATTTTTCAAATCTCTTAAAAAGGTTCATTTACATTTGCATTTTGGCGATCATTGTATACGTATATTTGGCGACGGGTAACCTGGCTGGCGTGTCGCCAATAACTTAGGACGTTATTACGTAATCTATGAAGTTTTCCAAGAGTTTTCTTGTAATATTGAATGTTGTGTCTTGTAATTCCTTTGTTGGGACCTTGTAACATAATTTATTATGTGAGCTAATTAAGAGTGGAAAATGCAATTATCGCAACACAGGACAGGACAAGTGTATGACTATATATTATATACGTTGACTAAGATACTTTGAGCTCTTTAAGGTAAATTGTGTTTAAAATGGGATAAAGAGAGACGGAGATGTACTGTAGTTAAAATGATTTAGTTATCTTTAATAATTATGTAATTGTTTAGTAACTTAATAATAAAAACTTAATATAAAAATTGATGAGAGTAACATTTGCACATTAACGATTTAAAAAACATGAATGTCTCTAAATTTATATTACCTATCAGAAACAACAACGACCGTGATAATCCGTGACCATCCTTGCTGTACAGCATCAGAAAATGCAAAACCTGTATAGTTTAGGTTCTGCTTATTTATCAATATGTAAATAATGTAATAAGTTTTATATAACAGTATAACAAGTACATGATCAGTGTTGGCCTAGTGGCTTCAGCGTGCAACTTTCATGCCTGAGGTGTAGGTACGATCCCTGGCTGTGCACCAATGTACTTTCTATGTGCGCATTTAACATTCGCTCGAACAGTGAAGGCATCTTGAGGGAACGGCCTTAGACCCAAAAAGTTGAGGGTGTGTGTTAGGATTCTGGTCACTTGCCTATTATATTGACGAATGACCATGAAACAGATACAGAAATCTGATTTCCGGACAAAAAGGTTGTAGCGCCACTGACTTTATGACATAATGTAAAATTTAAAATATTAAATCCATTTCAATAATTAGAAAACTTCAATTAAATGTAAAACATTTTTTTCGATTCCCTCGTGGTTTTCGGTGTCAAGTGTATGGAGGATCTTAATTTGGAGTAGACTGTATTTGCATTACGTCTGCGGTGGATGTTGGGGAGCATTAATTGTACGTAAATACTGCAGTCGGTCCGTCTATACTTACTATCTATAAAATGAAAATCTAAAATTTATTTATAAAGAGCTAAAATAAGATTTGTTTTTTTAACAGGATAAATTGCTAAATCCGTTACTAAACGTGTAATTTTTTAACGAATCTAAGTTAATCTATTAATGCTTATTGTCTTTTTCGAGAAGGCTAATTAACAATATTTAATAAATTTCTTGTAGTAATTTCCAGAATTAGCACTTTAAAACAAGTATAGTGACATACCAACAAAGACGACGGCATCGGCTAAAAAAACGCACGTTTTATAAGTCGTAAACACTTGAGACACACCCCTTTTGAATAGGATTTACGGAGGGGAGAATTACTAATTAAATCTACTAACATTTTCCGTGGTCACTTGGTATTACTCGTTTTAATTTCACTACGGCTATGAATTAATTTCATTATTCTTGCTCCGAATTATTTCAATACACTTTCATTACATTATCTTTCCTCTGGTATTTACGCGTTTAGAAGTAAGTTAAAAATAATTCTATGGTATTTTAAATTAACTCAGATGTGTACGAGAACGCACACAATTTATTTGCGATGCAAGTGATAATAACATTCAAAAGAAAGCCGAGAGTTAAGTCTTTCGATGACAAAGGCTTCTCCGCGCTTTGAAATATCGATGTCAATAACCAGTATATTGTATGTATAAACTCGCGTTTTTTTTTCATAGAACAGGGGGCAAAAGGCAGAATTAAGTGATACCGCCCATAGACACTGACAATGTCAGAGGGCTCGGGAGTGAGGTGCCCGCCTTTTAAGAATTGGTGCATTCGCCGCGTCTTAAAAAGTTTTATTGTAATATTTATTTTATACTTATTGTTTAGTTCGTCAGTTTATAAATAAATTAACTTAAACAAACATTTACGGTTTACTTACATTGTAAGCCTTAGATTTAAAAAAAAAATCACTCCCATATGAGAAAAAATTTCAAAGAACAAAAAACCAGAAGCTTTCAACGTAAAAAGATTCCAAAGCATAAATTTCAATGGAGTCTGTACTAATATAATTGGAACCCACATGCTTCGTACCTAGTTGATTCCGACAGTGCAACGTATTGTTCTGACGTGGGTTCCCAATTGGATGCCGACTCTTCCATGGGGCGTGCAGATCAATCATGGAACTATCCGTCACATGTAAATTAAATCCGTGTAATCCTTTGCTTAATATGGACTAAATACGGAGTTTAGATTTTTATTTGTATATCTTGACAGTAAAGGCATATAATAAAGATCTAATATTAAAATTGAAGGCATTTTTCGTCTTATGACAAATACACCGCTATGTTTTCGTTTACAAAGTTACAAAGCAATTTGGGTACTAAATTATAACACTATGTTTTGCTTGTACCCCCAGTGTAGGTTAAGGGATTTTAAGTATGTGATTAGTCCAAGCCAAACAACTATTGTTTCGCCGGGAATCGAACATAAACCTTGTAGATTAATTTTCATGTTAACAATAAATGTATAGCATAATAAATAACACATCGAATTAAAGTTCCTTCATCCTTAAAGTTAATCTAATTTCTATATTCGTTAAGCTTTTTATCGAACAAAATCGCGTATAATAGTTATATTTTGTATAATGTTATCCACCTAGCTGGCTGAAGAGGGTCAGCGTCAGGCCTGTCTCTCGGGACTCGATTTTCCCTTTTTCTGATTATCCTAATACAATATTTACTTTATTTTCTGTGTAATCTTAAGAGTAATCTTTGTTTTGCGAGGAAATCTTTCGTGTCTTTTGCGTTTACTACTTAATTAATGAAGTCTTTAAACCTTTAGCTTTAAAATGGACTTTTCTTTCCGTTTTTAATATATGTTTGACCATTGATAATGGTGGACAAAATTGATGTATGCTAGGCAGAGATTACGCTTATTTTACAGATTATTAGAGATTGTCCAAATAAGTGAACAACGAAACGAATAAATGAGTATATGCCGACACAGTTTGATCTTGTCACTGTAATTGTAACACCGAACTAGATTTCTTAAATAGATGTTAAAGTAAGCTAAGACACATAAGAGATTATATCTGGATTATCTAATTATATTACAATGCTGAACTACTAGTTTTGAAATTTAAGTTTTGAATGTATGCAAAAAAAGATATCGCTTGGCTTCAGCATCCATGGGCACTTATGGTTTTCTTTCTATGTGCGCATTTATCAATCGCCAAATGGTTAAGGAACACATCGTAATGAAATCGGCTTGAATTGGAGCCTACTTGCCTATTAGATTGACAAATGATCATGATACCATTTTTAATTATTGGAAAAGGTTATAAAACATTTAAATACCATTTAATTAACACATATGGAGCTGCAACTAGTAGATTATCATTATATTTAACAATTAAATATGATTCACTTTTAAAATATCTGAAATAATGTCCAAATAAAATCGTCGAATAGTTGATGTGTTGCGGACGCGTCGGGAGCAGTTTCCGCCCACTTCAGACAACTCGAGTGCTGGAATTGTTGAAATTTAACACCTCCATGCGTCAGGCTTAGGTCTAAAAGTTATCGAAATGTTGCTAGGATTGTCTATGCAGATTTAAATTTCAATTTACAGCTTAAAGTTTGATTTGGTTTGGGATATAAATATAACAAACTTGTCTCGTATAGGAAAGACGGTTTGTTTCTGCTGATTTAAAATAAAGGCCGTTTATAAATAGGATGTTTACTTATCTAAAGTAAAACCCAGAATTGCGCCCAGGCTCGCCCATGAATATTGTAAATAAAAATATTACCGATGTAAAATATATGTTTAATGTTTAGTAATAATGAAATAAAAAAAAACCCAAACAGAGTCCCCAACGGTTAATACCTAGTTCAGTTTATATAACGGACTTATCTAGACTTTGACATATTCGGTAGTGGTCCGACCAATTAAAAAAATCCCTATCTGATTAGTCTAATCTGATGTTTTGCTGGTAATTTTTTTTTAACTTGTATTATTGTCATATGTTTCAGAAAAGATAGCTTATACCATATGCTATAGGATCAACAGTATTTCCAAATCCTACAGAATTATCTATAGTGTATCTATAATAGTAATAATTATTACAGAAACAAAATATCAATGAAATAGGTAACTACTTATTGAAATGCTGATAAGCCATCGTCTTATTATTTATTTGAACATAAGCAAGAACATCAAAATATTAAATACCTATTGCGTGTCTGACGCTAATGAAAATAGCTGTCCGACAGAATTTGAATTACGAAGTTGTTGAACACACTAGGTTAACCCTGTTTTAGTATATAAAAACTATAATGCCCTTATGACAGAATGAGTTAACCCACAAAGGCACCTGACATAGGCCATACCTATAACACAACCCATATACATAACCCAATTCAAAACTTTGGGTGAGTTTCTGGGCGTTTAAGGTTCAGTTTCTTAAAGCAGTGTTGGTCTAGTGGTTTCAGCGTCTGACTTTCATCCCTGAGGTTGAAGGTGCCCTCGAACTCCGACTGTGCACGAATGGACTCTTTGTCTATGTGCGCCTCTAACAAATCGCTCGTATAGTGATGGAAACCAGCATATCTCAAATCCAAAAACCAGTGAGACAGAAGGCTGATTAGTGATCACCTACTTGTCTAGAATATAAAAATTATCAAAGGATGTAATCTGAGGCCAAGATGTAAATAGAGTGGATGCGTCACTGGATTGTTTATTATTATTTAGTTTCTTAAAGAGAACTGGAATCTTAATGGAATACCGCTGGTCCTGGAACCCGCTTCTAACACTAGTTAGTTAGTCTAGTTCGTGGAGGTTTAAAAGCGTTTTTGATATTGAAGTGGAGTAGTGGAGATTAAAATACGAGATGTATTATCTTAAGAAATATAGTTTATCGGTGTGACTCAGTTAATCATCACATTTTTAAAATTAATTGTTACAAAGTTCACACGAAACAACAATACACAACAATAATACACTTTATTAAAGCTAAAGCTGGTTTATGTGAGATGGATCGTAAATGCGTTGCTGACTTCTTAAGAATATCTTCAACGAACATTATATGTTCGTATACTAATGTTGTGGTCGAGTTGTATGCTAAGTTAGCGATGTTTCTTGTAATAAATATGAACATTTAACGGAATGGAATAGTAAACGTATGTTTTCTATGGCATTAGCAACGATCCGTGGGCGTATATGAAACTACGTACCTGTAATTAGGTACCTAATTACAGGTACGTAGTTTATATCATATACGTGGTTGGAATAGCGATATATGTTAGGAAATTTTTAAACATATCTCTATTGTTATTATTCTTAACGTTACATATATAGAAGGAAATATTTTGTATATTAAGATACGCAATTATAAAGCAAATTAACTTATGCAGGAACAGTTTAAGTGAAGCAAACATGGTTGCCAACATTGTAACATTTAATTAAATTTTAACTTGGACACATTCGCCTTTGTATATATACTGAAATATATCAGACTTAAGTAGTGATGGCTGCTAAGCAATTATTGCTCTATGGTCGTGTGGTAGAACCCTGGCTTTGCAACAGTTTATTATAGTTTAGTCTGTACTCAGTTTCCGCACTCAGATACCCATTTGACTCGTTGTAAAGTGCCTAAGTAAGCGAGCTCCTTCCAGTAGCTCAAAAGTTTTCTGGGCACTTCATAGAGCAACCTCACTGCTCCGAAGATTTCTGTTCTGACTATGTAGGTGACTGATTACTCTGAGCTCGAACAGCTTCTGCGCAAGGGACTATCTTTCGCGCCGAGGACAAAGAGATGTCCATGCGTCGGGTTGTGTCTCTCCCTGAAATATGGTGAGGGCGCCGATGGCTGGCCATTCGTGATACTTGTGAACGGGTGCTACTTGTGGTGACTGGTCGTACTTGAATTCGTGTATGCGGTGAAGTTAGTTATTTTTGACTATGTATTTGCATGTTGTTCCCACGAGAATGTAAGTGCGTGCGCCTATTTCACCATGCCTCCTGCTGATGTCATGTGGAAACTGGTGTGATGGTTGCAGCTCCTTACAAACATTGTGTAATACAAAAAAAATTGTTCATTAAAAACAGTGGCGGAGAGTTTATTTCCAGATTATCTCTTCCGTTCTACTTCGCCCTTGATTTGAGAACTGGCAGTAAATGTAAAATTAGAAGCATTTAATGTATACTTCTTTTTTATTGACGTTCATAAGTGTACATTGTGTTAACTATATGAATAAATGATTTTTGACTTTGACGTTTATTAAAAAGACAGTGGGAAGTAATTGTCCCTATCATTATTTTCAGACTATTTCTGTTCAGGCTTCGAAGTCGATTTACTTGCTGGTAATGCCATTTTGGACTGTCTGCGTTTTGCGACCAACGGTGAGGTTGGAGTTCTGTAAACCTTTGGCGAATCCAGGATCGCACTTGCGAGAAGGGTAAGCAAGCGAAGGGTATTGGCCCGTCGGCACCGTTTCGGATCCTCTGTTTGCAAGCTCGGCATCATCATTGCCGAACAGACTATCTAAAGGAATTGATTCATCGATAAAAGAAATTTCAAAGATTGGACCCTAAACGCTGGCTGTATAATTCATACTTTTATAAGTATATTGCACTTACGTAAACGAGATAGTTACCCGAAATTAACTTAACGGCCCCGTTACTAGAACAGAGTGATTAGGATATAGTTATTAAAATATATTCTAATTAAGAAAACCAAAGTCCTTTAAGGTTTTTTTAAAATATTAATTATGTAATTACAATAGACAAATCTAATTCATACAAAAATGCTCTTTATCGTCTGATACATATATATATTTAGGCACTTTCCATTTGTTTTAGTGTGACTTAGTATAGGCTATAAATATAGCATCTTATTAATATAAGAATGAATTGTATTTATGACTCGTATATAGACGGTTTCTACGCGGACCTCAAATCTGAGGTATGTTTACTGTTAAAAGTCTCATGTGTTTCCAGTATAATACTGTATCTTAACAATAACTTGAGTTATGTAACCTAATGTAAGTAAATTTACATTTCTATTATAGTGGTATAAATTCTCAAATGTTAGTTTTGGTTTGTAATAAGTAAGTCGTTTAGTTTTTCTTACACTTATAAATTATCATTCTCGTTTCCGATGTAAAGGTCGACATCACTTATACTAATAGGTAACTGATGTGTACATATATATACTTTTATGAAACTTTAAATAAATTAAGATTCAGTTATTTGTTAGTCCAGCGCAACACAACCCCTATTTTCTGTTAGTTATAAGCACTTGTTTTAAAGATAAGACAGTTGAAATTAGCTTCGAATAAAATGATTCATATAATTGAATTCACCTTTCACTTAATTCTTGTCACAACCTTAAAACTAAAGAATAATACTGAATTTACCAACGTAACTGAAGGTAGAATCCACAAAAACTAGTGCCGTTCAAACCAAAGATTCAATAATATCGAGAAGATCTTTTAAATAAAATAAACCAACACAGATCCTCTGTGATCCCAAACGAGGCTACCGCTCGGTCAATGTTTGCTCAAGAACGAACTAATTTCTGGACTAAAACTGAACTTTGAGACTGAATTCCTAGTATAAAGTTGCTCTGTTAATCCAAGAGCAAATTTTTGGCGCTAATGAATTTGCTTTTTTCGGCTTCTTTTATTAATAAGGAGGTGCTTAACGAAGACTTCATTAATATGTTAGCTTGAATTTAATTGAATATTTTTATTAAAATAGTAATCATAAAGTTTCATCCTTTATTATGTCTTTCTGAACTGGTAACATTACAATTTAAATGTGATAAAAAAACGTTTTTAAGATATCTGAAAGGCATACAAGATAGATTATATAAATAATTCGTATACATATTCCACTGTATATGTATATAGAAAATAATATTGAGCAGTGTTAGCCTAGTGGCTTCAGAGTGCGACTCTCATCCCTGAGGTCGAACCCCGGCTGTGGATTTTCTTTCTATGAGCGCATTTAACATTAGCTCGATCGGTGAAGGAAAACATTGTGAGGAAACCGGCTTGCCTTAGACCCAAAAAAGTCGACGGCGTGCGTCAGGCACAGAATCAGATCACCTACTTGCCTATTAAATTAACCAACGATCATGAAACAGATACAGAAATCCGAGACCCAGGGGCGCTACAACCTTTTTAGGTTGTAGCGCCATTGATTTATTTTTATTTTATACATATAAAAGTATTTGTTGAAATGCCTACTAACTGTAAATAGTCGTTTTATGTTTATTTAATATTGATCGTTTATAGCAAATTAGGTTAGACTTAAATTAATAAGACTAATAAGTCTTAAGTTAGGCACGTAATAAACAATATTTTACACACATGTAAAAAAAATATTTAAATAAACTTTCCTTTTCAACAACTGATACATATTGGGATTTCTGCCCCAATGCTTGTACGTAACTTGTGTTGTAAATTTTTAAAATATTGTTTTGGAGATCTAGTTTACCATATCTAAACATGGCAATTAGCCACCATAATAAAACTCAAAGTCAAAGTCAAAAATCATTTATTCATCTAGATAACACAATGCACACTTATGAACGTCAAAAAAAGAAATATACATTTAATGCTTCTAATATTAAATTTACTGCCAGTTCTCAAATCAAGGGCGTAGAACGGAAGAGGAGAACTGGCAGTAATCTCTGCGCCACTCTTTTTATTATTAATAATTGTTTTATCCAAGATCAACGGCGTCACACAGTCTGATAATTATTATGAACTTATTAACTGAATACTTGATCAAAGTACTTTTATTGCTGATCGTTCTCGTTCATGACGGCTCATTTCGAATCGGCAGAAAACTTAACAACCCAATATTCAAATTTTATCACTTGTCCTCGGTTTTACGATTACAGTAGCTAAATTTTTACGACATTTTAATGTTTATGGACGAAGCGGTTACCGCATTAAGAAATAGTATATTATTATACTTAAATAATTCTTTTCCATATTATATAAATAGGCTTTTTAAAATTAATCTTTAGGTTTTTTATATGATTAATATAAACTATTTTTGAGGATTATAAGGGTATTTCATTTAGAAAACAAATCAATAGAAGAGGATCTATTAAACGCCCGTCACGTCTGTTAAGCCAAATGGAAAAGAACGCGTCAGTCAGCGCGCAACACTCCTTTAACACGGCCGTTCTTCTTCAGCTTCTTGGCTTTTCTGCTAGATTATCCTATTTTCGCTTCAATTTTTCTCTACGGGAAGATCATCAGAGCCTTGGTTCTCATCAGTATCGTACTTAGAACTAAGCTGTAAAGTTAATCTAAATAAATAAATCTGAAAAACGCACTCTAGCGATTTAAACTCATAAAGTTATTTATCATGTGTATCAAATAGAATATATACATATATATATATTTATTTTAATTGCATTGCACAGGATTTCAAAAATAAACCTATATTATTACCATGCTAACCAGAACAATAATCACCATTATAGACACGAGTTTGAACTTCTAAATGGTTCTACTAGAATCTAAAGATATTCAAACGTTTATTTACATTTTACATCATTGGAGTTGTGATTCAAAGTGGGAATAATGAGAAAAAATCCCCAACGACTCTTAATAGGGTTCACTGAACTAAAAATAGTAAGGATATTCTTTTTAACTGTCGTCTGTCACCATTTGAAACATCGAATGACTGGCTCAGAGCACAATATACTTTTTAGTTATAAAAAGAAAATTGTTCAGTTCTGTAAACAAAAGAAAATATTTTATGAATAACAAAGTAATCTACCGGTTACAATTCTTAATGGATCTGGGCTTTCGAATTTCTGTGAAACCTTTTTATTGATAGTTGATCTTATAAGGTCGTTGGAGGGTTTTGGGTCAATGCATTCTTTAGAATTTTCATGAGTTGTCGTAAAACCCGGGGTACGAACTATCCTATATATAATGTTCTCTATGGTATAAGACCACTATGTCAATGCTGAAAGTCGCTCTCACCGCTCCACTAACACTTCCTCCACTCTTAATGGAATTTCATAAATATTTATTTATTTATATCTTAATAAATGTTTGTATTAATTTCTGCTATTATTTAAGTACATCATTTTACAATTATTTTTTTGTATAATATACCCCTATTGATTTAGGCAGTAATTATTTCAATTAGTAATTATTTCTATATGTCATGTGTAAATTCGATGTCCGGTACCTTAAATACTAAATACGTCCTTACAACACTGCCTTTAAGTAATCATGAAACTATTTTAGGAAACTATTAACCATTTAAGTTTAAAAAATTATATTTAAATAAAACAGACACTCATTGTCTATTTTATTGCGAGACGTGTTAACATCAAAATCCACATCACCATATCAGATCAATCTCCCCTTTAATAGAAATATTTATGAATCCAGTCAAGCTTTAAAGGATCGTATGCAAATTTTTTCTAACCGTTATGTCGAAGGGTGTTCCCGAAAAGTAATAATGCAATAAAAACGATTTACTGCATCCTTCCCCTTGCATTACTAAGGTGTAGACGTACTAGAATGTTTTTAGCAAAAATATTGTTCATTAATGATGATCTTGTGGCGATTAATCCCTTTACTCTTTATTTAAATACGAAAAACGGTTTTAATATAAATTCAAATTCAAAATCATTTATATTTATAGGTAACACAATGTAGACTTATGAACGTATTTTTTTTTACATTTACTGCCAGTTCTCAAATCAAGGGTGTAGAACGGAAGAAAAGAACTGGCAATAAACTCTTTCGCCACTCTTTTTAATCGCTAAGTTTTTTGTTTTTACACAACGTTTGTAAGGAGCTGCAAACATTACACCATGTTCCACGTGACATCTTAAGATTTTAATATTAAAATAAAATAAATGAAAAACAATGATTTGTCTTCTATCAGCAGGAGACATAGTGAAATAGGAGCATGCACTTACGTTCTCGAGGGAACAACACGCAAATACGTACACATAAAGATACACCGGAATATACAATAATTATATTTATATTCCAGTGTATCTTTATGGTTTGTATATGAAGAGAAGCGTTAGCAGAAAGCGAATGGAGAAAGAAAGCCACAGATATTTGAAAAAATATAGAGGCGGCCTTTACCCGTAAAGGCCTCCGATCACCGCTATTGAAGGAAGATAGTGATTTAGAATAATCTAAGCTGTATATTCTACTTATGTAATTGGAAATTAAACGGACTTTCATTATTCATTTTATTTATAATTAGGTATGAAGTTGGTGTGTATTTAAAACAATCTAATTATGGTAAGGTTCAAGAGCTACTTTTTTGATAACCCGATATGAATGAGAAGTTATTAAAATAACTGAATATTATTTATGTGTAAAATAAACCATATCCACATAGGTTTTTTTTTATAAAATATGATAATAGAAAGCACTAGTGCATACACGGCATTACATCTCGCAATATATTTGAAAGTTGTCGTCACAAATGCCGATGGCCCCGGGATTAAAAGCCACCAGCTAAAGGGCTTCGGGAATTCTCAAAGTGATTTCACCCTCTACGCTTTAAGTACCTAGTATATTTATTTGAAGGCATTTGTGGTACAATTAGCACTATTCAAAGCAAGTCTTTATAAAAATAATGAAGGAATTAAACTACCGTTTAATACAACTCTTGCTCTTCGACAAGTGACTTGTTCTTTTCATTGGGTAACATTGTGTTACATTATTATAATATACTAGCTTAATATACGAACTTAATGTAATCTTACTTACCGACGTGGAACATTTTGCTATTTTGTTCGGTTTTCCGGAATGCTTTTTTTTTTCCTTTTTCTGTAAATATTACTCTATATAAACCTTAGATTGTATGTATTTTTGTATGATGTATCATAAAAAAATTAAAATAAATATTTTTGTCTTAAAAATATAAAAAATAAAATAAAATAAATAAAACCTAAAATCCGATTCTCAGACTTACTGAATATGCATTAAAAAAAACATAAGAATCGCTCGAGCCGTTTCGGAGGAGTATGGGAACGAATACTGTGACACGATATAAATAAAAGGTGTTAATTGTTTAAGTTTTTTCATAATAGTGAATTAGTAGTACTAGGTAAACATAAATATATTTTTTTATATAAAGCAAACATATAAATTATGTATGTATATTAATATATATATATATATAAGGCAAACGGGCAGGAGGCTCATCTGATAATAAGTGATACCATCACCCATGGACACACATTGCCAGAAGGCTCGCAAGTGCGTTGACAGCCTTTCAAGAATTGGTACGCTCTTTTTTTGAAGGACCTAAAGTCGAATTGGTTCGGAAATACTTCAGATTGTTGTAATAAAAATGAGAATTAATTGTTTAAAGGTAGTGTTGATGTAGTGGAAAAACGTGCGACCTGAGGTCGAGTGTTCGAGTCACGGCTTATTTAATTACCACTTGCTCCTGCGGCGAAACTCATGAAGTAACTGGCATGACTCAAACTTAAAATCGATGTTTTCTGTCAGATACAGAAAACTGAGCATTTACTAGTCTATAAAATAAAAATGATCAAAGAAGCGGATGCAATCTGAGTCTAAGGTCCAAGCTGTTTTACTGTATTATTATTATTGGTAACTATTTTACTGCATTATTAATATTATTATTGGTAACTGTTTTACTGTATTATTATTATTATCGGTAACTGATTTACTGCATTATTAATATTATTGGTAACTAAAGCTCAGGAAAGATTAAGTATACACCTGGTACACTGTTGCAGACGGGCCTAAGCCAAGTCAACACAAATTTTAGTATGGGTTATTATCTAAAAATTTGCGATTTATTCTTGCTGTATTAACTACTTTTTGAATGATGATGTAACGTAAATGGATATCGGGAGGTCTAACAATTTCATAGATTCATGTAGAAATCTCATAAAATCACAATAGAAAAAAAAATCTCATAAAATCATGTTTATGAGATTTTTTTCTGTTATAATTATTAGATTGTTACGTTCAAAATAATAAATTCCCTCACAAAATTGTGATTTCAATAGCCAATGTAACAATTATTATTACGCTTATGAGGCTGACAAGCAAATGCGTTTAAGAATAAACAATGATGAATGAAACAAGCCACAATTTATGCCCAATTAGGAATATGGAATTGCGGGGACTGCAATGATAATAAAAAATGCGTAAAAAAAGAATCTGTATCATTTACTTACCGAAAGTTTTCAAATATAACCCCTGACACGTCAGATCTTCAAATAGTCGGTAAGTGATTCCGATGATCTTTCTGAGACACAATATATGGAAATTTATTCATATGATGCACTATACGCCGAATCGTTTCGCCGTATACCTGAAATCCTGGGCCACTCGAAAATAATGACACAAAATAGGATTTCCGTGCACTGACGAAACTGAAAATATGAAATACTCATGCATCGCCTGCAGCGTCCACTTTTAATATTGCGAGAGAAAATTTAAGAAATTTTCAGGCATTTTTCGCTAAGACGAACGAGTTTATAGAGTGGGCAAAGTAGATGTTTAATATTATATGAATTGAAAATACTTACAGCGTTCTGTTTAATCTATGTTCTTTACAGAACCTTAATTAAATTAGTGATTAGTAATTAATATTTATTATAATCATATATAGACGCAGTTTTGTTTTTTAATGGGTGTGGTTCGTGTACGATACTTTCGTAATATATTTGAATCATTCGCCAAAAATGTATTGTCTACCAACAGTAGGTTTGCGACATTATTAACTACTATTAGTAGTATATTCGGATTTAATATAACCATTTTCGGATAAATTTTTGCCATCTTCACTGATGCTATCTAAAATGGTTTTCATTATGTTGCCCACCCACATTGAGTAAGATGTGGGTGTTCTGTAGGTTCCATTTTTAAATTTAGATCTATCAATACCTTGTTTTATGAATAATGTAAATGGCATTATAAATTTCTCTTCATTTTTAATCATCATAATACTGTTGTGCCTAATTTGAATAACCGTTCAAATGCAACTGTAACATGTGAATATTTTATTATATTTATTATTTAAAGCCAAGCGGCGAGCGTGCAGGACTCAAAACGAGATGTAAACCACAAACAATGTGTTATATCGAATACACTACTTTAACAACCCAAAAAAATATATAAATGCTATATTATGAATAACAATTAAATCGCAATGTTATCATTATACGAATTATTGTGAATTAACTTCGAAAATTATTTATTGTCATAAGAAAAATTGTCGTTATTTTGCTTCTCAATCAATCTTTAGTTAAATCGTTTCGTCTGTATTAAAGTTCTTTTTTGTATACATAATAACATATTTTTAAAATAAGTCTTGACAGACAAGGCAGCCTGCAATTATCTTGCTGAAACTTATTATATATTTTACTTAAATCTAAAATGAGAAATTTAGTATTCGACGGTGCGGTATTGCCAATTTTAGTTTTAGTATTGAGCTATGAAAGCAGACTGGAGAAAATACTTCACAACGAGCAGCCTTTGTGTCTGCTAACAAAATGTTTTTGTCGTTAAGCTACGCGATTATACTGGGAACGTTTACCATTTTTGGTATTAATCACTGGTATATTAAGGAAACAAAAGCTTTGAAAGGTATATGCTTTAGAAAATCATCACAAAAGAGATTTGGAAATGTACTATAAAAACTAATTTATCATCATTTAAGTGATTTGAGTTTATGTGATGATCTTGTAACAAATACAGAAAACAATCTCACATATTTAATAATTATTACACAAAATCTATATCAATAGCCATTAATAATGATGTCACAACTAAATAGTATTTAAAGAAAACACTTTTTTAACGGATTGAAGCTATGTATTATTATATATAATTTTAAATATTTTTTCCGACGTTTCGTGCGGTTTACAGCGTGCGTGGTCACGGTGACTGAAAAAGGTGTGAATGTCAAAAAGTATCATAGCTGTAGAGAAAGTTAATTTATTATATTAACTGTATTTATTTCTTGCGAAACGTCGGAAATGTAAAATTATGAGTTTATAATAATACATAGCTTCAATCCGTTAAAAAAACTGTTTTCTTTAAATGTGTAAAAGTTATATTTATAAAAGACAAAACTAGATAGAAGCAGTAGGTACAAGTGCAGTGCTTGATAGATACTCCAAATAATTTCTTAATTACTTAAAGTATATTATTATTATGCATCTAAAATATATTACAAAAAAAGTTACCATCACATAATGTTTGATTTTATCTTCATAACAGCTGTTCATATTAATCAAACTAATTTATAATTTTGTGTAAATGTCTCAAATTGTATTCTTATGAAAGATGTGCTTTAGAGCAGCTGTGCATGAATTTGGGTCTACGGCGTAGCATGTGCTACGATGCGGCAAGCTGAATTCAAGTAGACTACTGTGAGTCGTATTTAATATGTACGCATATTATTAATCTTCTTTAAGACATTTTCATACAATAAAGATAATTAAATTCTTACATTTTTACTAAAGTACTCGTGTATCTCTTCATCACAGCGTTACCAAATTAAAGAAGGTGATTAAGGTTATACTAGTTAGTTTTTATAAATACAGAGATACTGAAGTATTTCCGAACCAATTAAATTTTGAGTCCTTCAAAAAAGTGTTCTTAGTGAGGCCGGCAATGTACTTGCGAGCCTTCTGGCAATGTGTGTGTACATGTGCGTCGACGTCACGCTTGCCCATTGACATTCAAAAAAACAAATGAATTTTGAAATAAATAATTCAAACTAGTTACTATCAATAGTTTAACATAAGTTTGAAAAACCCCCAGTTTAGTATACATTTTGTAAAATGTTGTTAATAATAATAATTTATTTGTCTGTATTCAGTTATATTGACGATTAGAAGACATATTCTTATTTTATCAAGTACTAAACGATCCCTCGCTTAGCTTAGCGTCATTGAAAGGCTAACCCATAAACTAGGTCACGCGGCTGGCTGAGGGTGACCAGCGACGACATTTCGGGATAAGTTTTTAGAATTAAGCCAACAATAACTTTTCCGATTTATCGTGTAGGGATTAGTACTGTAAGGATAATGTGTTTTTCTTAATGAATAAATACGATTAAATCCTGTAGATAACGTCATATTGTTTACTCAGGAGATATTTCAAGAATTTACAATTTAAAACTTTGTTATAATTATGCATAAGTTAAGTATATAAGCGATTGTAATATTTTATTTTGTTAATGAATAATATAGATATGAATAGATAAACCTTGTTAATATCTTATGTCCCCAAGTGGCAAACATACAAAAACACTGTCTTTATGTTGGATCTGAAGATTTTAAGCTTATTTAGAGATGCCGGGCCACTATGTGGAACCAGCTATCCAACATAGGATTTCCGACTAAAAACAAAACCGTACCAATTCTTAAAAGGGCGGCAATGCACTTGCGAGCCATTTGGAAAAGTGAGTCTTCGGAGGCGTACATAACATCAGCATCCTGCCCGTTTGCCTCCTATTACATAACAAAATCCTTTGATAATATAGAGATAAATAGATTACTTGGAAAAGTCCTATGTCCCCCAAGTGGAGCAGAACCGGCCCGATCGATCCCTCTTTTGAAGTCGACAAAAAATAAATGTCGAACAGTTATTAGAAACACGATTGCGATACGGTTATTACTAATGTAACATTCGATACGAAAACATTTATAAAGGATATATATATAAAGCCTAACTGCATGCATCCTACTTGAACTAGGTTGAATTATATATTCGCGTAGGAAGCTGGCGTGACCACGTCGTTTATCTTTGGCAATGGCTTTACTGGGAAATATTCTATAAGTTTACACACTTTACACATAATAAAGTGAAAATAAATATTTGAATTTGTACACATTCATGAATAGTTTTATATTGCGTTCGTTCACGTTTACTTTGGTCTGTAAAAGCTCGAATAGTCGCGTAAAAATTCAGCCGCCTTTTTTACATTCGAGCTGTTATATTTTTACGTACATTCCATACATTTTTTTACATTACAATTTGATAACTTTTGCTTTATGCATGCCTTTTTTGTGGCTTTTTTATATCTTTTCTTTAAAACTTAGGAGCTTTCTTTGTGTATTGATTATTTAGTTCTACTATAGGTCAGTTTTCCAATGATATAGTCCTTCACCATATAATGTAGTGTTCATAGCGAAACTAATAAACGTTTTCCTTGTCCTATAAAAAAATAAGCAAATTTACACGATATTCTCTTATATATGGTATAATAATTGTTTGATAGAATCATCATCTTTCTCGTATACTAAAATCTCAGTTTTGTATCGGTCAGCCTTGACATACAACGGTCAATATAATGACTATACTGAATGCCTTGACTTGTTTAAGCTATCGCGGAATATTGTTAAATTAAATATTAAGAATATCCATAGCACAAAATCACCTGCATCATGAGCATACTCCACATCCACACCTTCACGTACACACCCTCACTTTACACCATCATACATCACAGCCATCATACAGCAGCATTAGGTTTTACGTAGTGTTAATGTATACAATGTTTCAACCTTTTTGTAAATATTACGGCATACATCTTTGGCTATATTTTTAGTGTAATTATTTGTTCGTATATATAATTTTATTCGCTGTAGGATTACGAAATAAACATTGATATTTATTTCTATACTTTATAGTTATTTAGCTTTTCGAAATATATTCAATGCTATGAAACCTAAGGCTTATCTTACCATTAAAAATTTAAAGCAAGCGTAAATCTGTTACAAAGTCACGGACTTAATTTTACTAAACGCAACCCTTTTGCTTTTATTGCCTTGAAGTTAAGTACTTAAAATGTCTTGCTAGATTTTCTCTTTAAAATTTTCCACTCAAAGCGTTAAATAATCCTCAATCTGCTTAAGGTTTTAAGAAATTCGCCGAACAATGCATGGAACATATTGGTTCGTTTTCATAGATCAGCATTAAATAAATAATATTACTCGACCGCTACTCAACTCTGAAGTCGTGCGCTCAAACCTCGTGTGTGTCAGTAATTACTCATTCTAAGAGAACTTTATACTTATTCGTACGAAGATGTTGTGTGAAAAACTACATATCAGATGTCGAATCTGTTATATTTATTTGTTAAAGGGCCTTGATTCCTTTTAGAAAATTTGTTATTTATAGCGTTTTAATGTAGACTTTAAATTATATTATTTCACACACGTTTAATGTTCACATCCATCACCACACATGTTTTAGTTTTATTTTATTTATTACTTTGGTTTAGTAACAGTAAGTAATCATGTCTTTGTATATTTTCTGTTCGCGATGAAAGGCTGGTGACCACAGGACTTTTACAATCCTATTATAGGTGCCAGGCTCTCACAAAGATAGTCTATACCTGTAGCATGTAAACCCGCTAAATGCAATATTGTGAAGACGAATATTCATAAGTATTATTTTACAAATGTCATTAATGCTTAGCCAAGGATTAAGAACACGATCTCAGTTTCGTCAGACCCAATAAGCCAACACAGCATTGTTCATATACACATTTCACAGTATATTTAGTACATTAATTTCTATTAAAGGGAAACGTAAGCTTTGTCAAAAATCCTAATAACTGTAGATGATGGGAGCGAAATATTTGTATTTATTTTTACTTATATGTATGATCTTCTTAACGAATACAAAAGTAATACATACTTTTACGATTTACCTTGTACAAACATAAAAATAGATAAATAAACGTAAGTTGATTTAAAACTGTTTTTATTTAGTATTATACTAGCGTATATAAAATACCTTATATTAAGGTTTAAGTGAACAATGTAAACATTTTATATACAATAATTACATTTGCTCCATATTCATACATTAACCAATCACATTTCTTAATAATTATTAATATATGTAGCAAAACTAGGAATTAATCACAAATCGATTTATATATTTAGATTAAGAAAGATCAGAAAATCTTAGCGTTTTATGTCTTTTTTGTTTACAAGTGCACCCGGTAATGTAAATCGTTGACTGTGTTTAATAGAAGATTAAAATTATTTGTGTATATTGTTACTAACTAACTGTTTACGTTCTAATAAAAATACTAAACTGAGTTTCGGTCTTATGAATACATATTGAAAATTAATTAAATCAAAGTCTAATTACGTCAGCAATGGCTACACGTCGGCCTAAAGTTTTAGGTTCCAAACCAAGAATCCAATAGAGGCGGAGAAAATCTAAAGGAAAAAGTTAACAAATCTATAGAAACGACTTTCAACAGCGAATTTGAAAGATAAATTTGAAATCGAAGTCTATTGAAAGCCGGCTGAGAAGCGAATATTTCCTGTAAGTGATCGATTCAGCAGACAAATTAAATTATGATGTATGTTCGAGACGACGTTGAATTCAATCTACTGGAGAGTGTATGTGTGAATGTTGAATATTAGAAAGTGTTAAATTTAAATTCAAGATTGGTTTTATTGCAATAAAATATTTATTTAGTAATTTTCCTTTTTAAGCAGATATATTTGTATTGTATCTTTACTAAGAGATGCTCATTTGTTAATTCATTCATCAAATTAATCTTTTTAGGATAACTATATATGCTGTAGTTAAGTTATACATAATGTCATATATAATAAGTTTATAGAGTTCATTTGTTACTTACATTAGTATCGCAAGGTACAGAAAGAGGTATTTGTTCCATTCTTATTGGTAATTTGACTTGAATATCATTTTCAACTACTTCCATGAATTTAGATCACCTCTAATGGTTAGCAATTAATTTACAAATATTTGATTAGCACGTGATAATTTCTCAAAGGTACTATTTAAAGAAAATAAAGCTGCTTAAGACATTAGCTAGTATTGTTTTTATACGAACGTCGGTAAGAGCAAATTTACGTTGTAACTTGTAAACTATGTTAGTTTTGCCGGTAATGTTTATAACCTCTGACATTTTAGGTCTACAGGATGAATATCTCGGTAATAAACCTCTCTATACATTATGCACATATGACATTTTTTTTCAATTCATGAAAACATTAAGACCAGTTTTTCCCAACGAGGTCAATCGAAATCAGCTGGATATAACACAACGTGGTGTTGTGTTAGTTAAGACTGAAGCTGCCAAATTGGAGCCCAATATAAAATCTCTGTACAGCAAGCATCAAGCGCAAGGATCTCACTAAATTTGAAATTTTCATTCTGTTTTGAAAATTTACTTATTGTTTCGTTAACAATTTCCTCGTAAATTCTTTCTAAAGCCTATGATATAAAATGCCTTAAATGAACAATACAATTTTTTTATATAAAAGTTATGTAAGTTACATAGGGAGAACATAAGAATTTTAGGTAGGCTAAGGCACAAAAAAGTTAAGAAACACTGATTTAGACTATTTGAAAACAGTTTCTTATATTATCCGATCCTAAATGTATTAACGTAATAACTTTTTCCTTCGTGTATTGATTGGTCTTGTGTTACCAAAATAATTAAAATGTATATAACGATTAATTATAATCCTATGACATGTCAAAAATCAATGTAATTACTACAATTTTCAATCAGTTTACATAATATAATCAGTTTTGATACACATTCGGAAATATAAAGATTGTCTACTTGGGTGGATACATACGAGTACTTGACATCCACATATTAACCTAGGATCTTCATACAAGCGTCAATACCGCGAACTAAATAAAATCGATAGTTTGTTCTCTGTTGAGATCTTTTCCTCTATTTTACAAACCATGGACCCAATTTCCATAGAACATTGACAAGTGTTTTTAAGTATATATCTGAATATTTTATGTTAATTATGAATTAGTAGTCAACAGAGACCGGCTATTTTTTTGAGTTTTTTACATGAAAAAAAATTACTGTCACATTTTCCGGATACGCGTCACATTTTTCCGTTACGCGCCATCCTTTTCTCGTCCCTACTACGGTTGATTCGAAGAGATTCGCAGCCATTAATAACAAAAATATATAATAACGATAACAATGCTAGTAATAATTCTATTACAATTAATGAAATTCTGTAATAATCTTAGTTGTAATAAGGTTAAATGAAATAATTGTATTATTTGTATTCATGTCTATGATAATAAAAGCCTTTTGTTAAACTTTTCGAAAAATAAGGTCATAAAGAAGTTTCACTTCTTACGTGTGCACACTAGTACGCGCACACATTTTTGTTCTTAAGATAATCGTCAATATCATTAGACTGGTTAATAACATATAAAAACGTATAATTTATTAATACTTCATAAGTTCATAAATCACCATTTTATAAGAGAATTACTACGACTCGCCACCGCGATTTTCAACGATGTCAAAAGTATGATCATATAAAAGGCAAAAAAATGAAATTAATAATGAATTAATAGTACGATAAATTATCTAATAATGAATAAAATCATTTTAAAGTTTTATTAAAGGTCAGAATAACGAATACGTCCGGTAAAGTCAAACTAAGGGTTGACCGGATATCCTGCCAAAACGTTTTTGGTATGCCAAACCGTAAACCCAATTTAATTTTGTATTTTCTTCATTAAAAATTAAGCCGTTCAAAATATGGGTTTATAACAGTTTTTAGCAAAATTTAAATGAAATATTGTATTTTTGTATAAAATAAGACATCAAAAATACGTCTCTAGTAAATAAATAATGACATTTCCTGTCATAGACAACTCGTGTTGGTGATAAATTTAATAAAATAAAATCTAAAATAAGTTCGAACCTGTTCATACAATTACTATATTAATTAGAGGCAATTGTTAAAAAAAATCTTTACTATAAAGTTTCACAGAAATTATATTTGATTTAAACATTTTGCATAAACAATTTCGGCATTGAATTAGTCGTCATTTGTCACAAATTAAATTTTCGTTGGAATGGCCATTGTTTAGTATTTATTACTTTTAATTGCTTTCAAATTAAACGCATACAGATACCTATTATATTTTCATAAATGATTTTAAATGGAAAACGGAGATTAATTAAACAACCGTTATTTCTTGCTTTGTTTTTTTCTCGGCAACTTATCAATAGAATGTGGTATATCTTCTGCCCATTAAGGAAATTTTTGAGCATATGCTTAGTCTGGACAAAGGACTTCTCAGTCGTATTTTCTTAATTGCTGAATGTCAAGGCACCTTCTGCTTTGCTCCACTCTGTACGGTCGGCGATTCCCCTCAGCGCAGCTCTTTTAGGGAGACCCGTAAGAATTGTGACTTGGTTCCACCGGCGAGTTGGTGATCCGTGGTCTATTGTGTTCCACCTTCCCGACGACAACCAGCTTGTCCAGATTATTTGATTCGCCGAAGGCGATATAACCAAACTAAGCACCCTTACGTCATGTAATACTCGTAAAATGTTACAAATTTTTGAATTTATTGAAGATTCTCACCACCATTTCCCAATCCTTCGAAATAGATTGCGATGGCGAAATAGACTTGACAAGGCTACGCCCCAGAAGAAGACATTGATGATGATATTTTTATACAAAGCGACCATTTCAGCGACGATTTTCAAACAATTTATTTTCAGAGAAACGATCCTAAGATCTTCACACCGAAGCAATAAGCAAACGTAATAAAGTAAGACACAGCAAACCTAAAGTAACTTATATTATCTCAGAAAACACATTTCTCATGATCATAATAGCGAACAATAATAATTTGTAAAATGACGTGTTATCGTCAGTATCCCACAGGTTATTCTTGTTTCGCGTGTAAATAAGCAATTACTTAGAAGCCTATAACTTGCACACTTTGTATAAGTTTCTTTTACCCTCATAACGAGTTTCTTATGAGAGTCCCAATGGTGTATGTATGGTGTATGGCTTGTAAATACGTTCATATAACTTGATTTCCCTTATGTCTTTATACTACATATATAATATTACGTAATACTAGTTTTGATAGTCTTAAATAAAGATAGGTGAGCGAGATGTTTAACGCCATTTTAAATTAGTTTTCTGTCTTAAATTAGACAATAAATATTTGTAATATACATTTGATTTAAATTATACTTGCTTAATAAACAAAAGAGTTATGCGGAAAGCAATTGCTATTTCGTATATATTGTTTACATAATAGGAGAATACTGGTGATAATTTCTTAATATTATTTCTAAGTATTATAGCGACGAATGAATGACGTACACCTTCTGCATTTGATAGATCTCGAGTATATTATCGGTTTAAGACACCCAACGTGTCTTATACGTATGCAGTAGGAATATTGGTACTTTAATAGTAGTAGAAAAGTAGTAGAAATATTGGCGATTAAAAAGAGTGGCGGAGAGTTTATTGCCAGTTCTTAAGTGTACATTGTATTACCTATATAAATAAATGATTTTTGACTTTGATATAATAAAATTGCTCTTTGTACTGGTATAACACTGTATTATTTCATAGGAGAAATATATTTGACGGTTACAGATCGTTTCTCTCGCCTAACCTTCATAAATTTCAGCTTTGTTTTCCTCTACCAAAGCAACGCAAGGACGTAATTAGGTCATCAGTTCCCCTGCAAATTTCGGCCAACTTCTTTGAGTGTTCTTGACGACTTTATCTCACCCTCGCAATTGTTTGTGGAGGAGAAAAAATTAACTTATCAAGTACGTTTTTTATTCAAAGCTTTTACGCGCATTGTTTTCAATGAATTGAAAATGTTTAAACAATGCGAATCCTAGTTTTCTATTGACTTCAACTGGGAATGAAATGGTTTTGTAAAAGTTTTTTTTTAAATTAACTTCAGAATAGATGCATGCAACTTGAGCATAGAACGATAGCACAAAATTTAAAATCTTATATCCGCCTCCAAAATGCACTAATATGATTAAAATAAACATGTAAGAGCGAGTTTAAATATTTGACATAAAAAAACAAAGTTAATATATAACCAATTACTGATAAGATTACTCAGAAGTGGCTTCAGAACGAGCAGGGGCAGTTCGGTCTATGAGGCCTGCTAAAACCCAGGAAACTTATAAAGGGAAAGAGCTAGGCTGGCTAAATTAGCCAAGACTTAAAGCACAACGCACCAAATGTCTAAATGCATAAACTGAGGTCTACCAGTATAGTGAATACTATTTTACACCGAAGGAAAAATATAACCAGTTAATCAGGACGAGGATAGAAGAAAATAAATATACTTAGATAACACCAAGATCAATGATACCGCAAATAAGCGAACAAAAAAAATCTAAATTTTTATTCTATGTAAGCTCACAGAGTCGACCAATATTATGTCAGTGTTGAGATTGGCGAAATGCCAAGGCGTCGAATTTCACGGCTTCAACTTCGCCGTCAACTGAGGGCCTTTGTTATATAATGTAATTTTCACTTGAAGGATTTCCACCAAGTGATTGCTATTGTTTTAATACAAGTTTATTATCATCCCTTTTTTTATAACGGGACAAATAGACAGGAGGCTTATCTGAAGTTAGGCGATAGTGCCACCTATGCCACTGATACCAGAAGGCTCTCAAGTGCGTTACCAACCTTTCAAGAATTCTTCTTCTTATAGTGCCATCTCCTCTCCTTTCGGAGGCTGGCGATCATTATGGCTACTTTAATTTTGGTTGCCGCACTTCTGAACAATCGCTTGGTGCTTTGATTCTTCAACCAAGGCGTGCGTCTGTGGCTAGGTCTCGTTCTACCTGCCTCTTTGCCTTGTATGATTAGTTAGGAGCTCGTAATTTTTGGTGTATTTTTTAATTGGTACGCTCTTTTCTTGAAGGAACCTAAGTCGAAATGGTTAAATAATGATTCAGAGGGCACCTAGTACCGCATAGTCGTGGTGGCGGCAAAAACTACGCCTAGTTGAGTAAGCAGGTTATATGAGTGGAATTTCGTATTCTGCCTCGACGTCTGATGATGAAACTCAGCTGTATATATTAATCCCATCACTCTCTATGGTAAATGCGGTAGGATATACAGAGATATACAATCTTGACTTCATACAGGGATCAAACCGCTCGGAAAGTGATTTGTCGTCGACGATTCGAATCGCTCTCCGTTAAAAACGATCAAGAACTGGTACTGGGGAGCCTCCGGGGCCCGAATTTACGAATTATAGAGTTGCAGGTGGTCCAGAAGTTTAATGAACTCGAAATATTTGTTGTAGGTATTTTTTTTTTCAATCATATATGATATACTGGCGCTTAATTTACATTTCTCCATATAGACAGTCGCGCATACCGTGTCTTATGGACATCTTATCCTGGAAATCCTTTTTTATACAATGATGCTTTTATATGCTTTTTTAGGCGAAATTGTAAACTTTAGTTATTAGGAATAATACTTACTATAATATGAGTCAGTCATGTGACCGTTTTAGTTATCATACAAAAACTCCCTTATATTATATATATATATATATATATATATATATATATATATATATATATATATATAAAAAGTTAAAGATAATTATTGCGGTACTTCTGGATCTTGCTAATTTATTAATATTTACTCATTAGACTTCATGTTACTATTTGCACTAAACATTACTTGCAATTACCTGTGGAAGTGTCGTTTTCGTCAGCAATTAATATTATGGATATAATAAAACAAAATATAATTATGAAATATTCTTTATTATTATCAGTTCAATTATATTTACACCATTCAAACTATTAAAAGCATGGTATATGGGTAGTAAAAAAATTGTGAATTTTATACGTAACATAAAAATAATCTTATTATAATAGAAATTATAAAATAAGTCTCATAATACGGCTATTAATGTTAGGGTCCAATTATCGCCGTCATTTTTCTTAGAATCTTTCATCAGCAGTGATACCCTTACATAAATCCAATCATAGACATAAGATAAAGCGAAAATCCGACTAAAGAAATGGCAACATTATAGGGTCGTTTCTAAATAATATGAATAAACTTAAAACTATATACATTAGTTAGGGTCAGTTCATTATACAAATGCATTATGTTGGGAATATTATACTCGACTTAACATATGTAAATTTTAAAGCCCAAAGACAATTTTTATAAATGAACCGCTAATAGTCACGCCAAGTGTCAAGTAACTAGTAACAATAGATCTTTGTATAGTTAACGTGAGCAACGTTCCATGCAATCAACAAGGCTTTAACTTTTTACCGGCCTTAATATCGACAATACTATCAAACAATTCGTGGTAGTTGTACAATATTATTGAGATCCCTTTTATTCCCTTATCTTTATTAGCAATACAGACAACCGCAAATTTGCATATCTGTTATCTGTCACTGCCATTTCATAGGTTTTATTATATTCCATAGATCAGGTCATATGCCTTTAAGAGGATGTCCATGTCAACGCATACTACAGTATTCAATGTAAAATACAATAACACAGACCAAAAATATGTATTAGAACAGTCGTCAAGGACTGAAAACACACGAAATATGGATTTGATAATTGTATAATATTTATTGTAACAATGACATATTTACGAAGCAATGTTGTTAAATCGAGTATTTATTCCACCAGTCCCATTCAAATTTATATTATACAGTATACAACGCATGTGCGTTTGTGCCTCACTCAACGGGTGACTACTAAATGATACAAAAAAAATACACAAACATATACAGTATTGCGTTTTTACATTACATACTAGTTGGTGTTTGGAACCAATTTTTCCCCCTCCGGGAGCGGTTTTGTGAGTGTATAGGCACTTCGTAATTAGTACCTAACCTAGCTTCATTAATCTAATTGCTAATGACTGAAGCTAAAATGGGCATAAATTGGCCAAAGTATTGGAAATATGAACAACTTCTATTTGTCTTCCCCAGCGAAACAAAATTAAAAATGGATTACTACATAAATATCTCGACGTTTTGAATACTGCTAGCCGACGGCCAGGAGGTGTGTAAGATAAAGCACACGAATTTAAAATTTATGCTTCCTGATTTTAATACACAATTCTATAGTAAAAGTCATACGACATAGTGATTATGTGCAACGCAAGTTTTTCATATATCCAGACAATTTTAATAAAGAAATAAATTGAAAATCTGGAATAAATGCGTTAAAACTGCTTTGCAGTTGAGTACCGCTCCCTAACCCCAATGTAAACGTATCTAAAGCTCGTTACTACGCTACACTACGTTCCTACACCCGCGCAATCACAACTCAACTATATATTTTTCATTAACAGCACATTGCGGGTAGCACCGCAAGCGATAAACGCGAACCCGCAAAGTATAATTAAACACAATTTCTATTTGAAGTAAATCGTTTATCACCAAAGTTGTCTTGTATTAAAGTCCTACAACATCCTAAGCTCCAAATCTAAGTAAATATTTAATAAGATTTAATATTCACAATCACTAAAAGGGACCTAAGCTGAAAAAGAAATTTCATTCACGATTTTCAATTACGTCATTATCAACTTTGTAAGCTCCTTAAACTTATTGCTTCCAAGCGCGTATTCAAATGAAAATACCAGCGCTTTGATAAAAACAAATTAAATTATAAATATGAAATAGTGAACAAAATTTTCATGACCAATTAAAGAATATATGATAGATAGGTGGTGGTATATATTTATCTAAATATTTGACTACAGATTTAAGTTGTAACTGCGCCGGTAGCTAAGTCCTATAGTCGTGAGGGACCTATTCTTAGAGTAAATTTTGCTAGTAATGCGACGGCACTAGTACGAACCTATCCAGTTAATTTCCTATCAATACAGGACGGTCCCACACCTTGAGATCTGTCTATTTCGGTCACACCAAATAATTTTAATATCTAAAAAAAGACCTCAGTCTCGGCCTCCGAATTTCGGAACCTGTTTCATGATCATTTCAATCTAATAAGCAAGTAGATGATCAGCCTCCTCTGCGGACACACACCTTCGTCTTTTTGGGTCTAAGGTTTCCACACGATATTTTCCTTCAACGTTCAAGCGAATGTTAAATACGCACATACAAAGAAAGTGCATTGGTGCACAGCCGGTGATCGAACCTACGACCTCAGGAAGAGAGTCGCACGCTGAAACCACTAGCCCAACACGGCTTTAATAATTTTTTTATGTATACTTGAATTCTATTCCCACAAATTTTGTAGTTCAATATAAATAAATACACCTCATAGTCAAGGCATAACTTTCAGAGCCAAAAGTCTCATGTAACAGCGCTAGTCTCGACTCATAATCTTACCCTTACGAAAATTACGGATTATGTTTATTTGATGTGACCAACACTACATGTCATTCAATTCACATGGTATCACTGGCAGTCCATCGCTCGATAATAAATGAAGAAGGCCATTCAAAAGACGGTTAATAATGTGCACGATCGCACTATGCCTACCGGTTTTAAATTAAACGTTAGCCAAGACTACCCACATTTTTGTAAGTGCAAAATTTCCATTAACGAACTTCAAAAGTTTTAATGGAAAACATTTTTTTTATTAGCTCTATGGTTTTCCCCCATCCCCAAGACATAAATTGTGTAATTATTTTAAATCCGATAAGCAAAGTGTGACGATAGTTTGGAAGGAATGTGCATGTCCAATGAAAAAGGGTGCATCTAGCTCTCATAAGACTGCGTTACTTATCGCTTATAATATAAATAAACATCTTCAAAATTTCTCCCAAAATTATGAGCATATATCCAGCGTAAAAATTCTTTTAAAATAAATCGATCTCAATTATACAATACATGGCACACTGCTCTGCGGGCTTGCTAGCAGACTTCGCATATATCATCAATATATCAAAGAATCACTTCATCATTGTACGGTTATATTTAACAAAAACAAAGCGTAATCTGTTCTAAACTTTCGAATAAAGTCCTGAAAATACGAGTGAAATAGAACAACTATTTGCTATTTAATTCAAAATTAAAGAAAGACATCTCATAGGTACAAGTTTACGAAAAGTATATTAATTTTATGTGTTTGCAATTAAGTCTGTTAACAAGCCAGCTATTCAATATAATACAATCGACACCTAACGATTACCTTGTCACCATAGAGTAATTGAATCATATGGATGGATATTGAAGCTTAAAAAGCGTTGACACCATGACATCTTATAAATCGACATGTACCGCGGTATTTCCGATATAAATTCAATTAATTATAAGGCTTTCGCTAAGAAATTATATTGATGGTGAACGTTCACACAAGACATTATTTGTAATGAATTGGGTTAAATTAAGATTGAATGAGCAAAGACATATCGTGGTACAAATCGATAGATAGGTGTTATCAACAGAACCACATCCCTGAAACTGCTATTACATTGTTTCTGTAGTACAGTAGTTATAATCTTAATCGAATTTTAATTCTGGCAGACTGGTTGCAAATAGCAGAATCAAAGGATGACAATCGATGTCCGTCTTAATTGGGAGAATATCACTTTTTGGTCCTTCGACAAAATGTCAACCGGAAATGTTGCATTAAAACTATAGGAATTGGAACGTACTAACTAATGAACGTTATCGACACTAGATAAACGTAATGTCGACTGCCGAAACGCGATGTCGACAGAAGGAACAAAGATTCAACTAAAAGTTCGCTTCGGTGGGCTTTTATTCTTCTGGGTGGAGACTTACGCCTTCCACTGTGAATATTGACACCTCTGAAACAAAAATTATAGGTTTGTACGGTGGGCAAAAACAAGCGTTTAAAATAATAAGACGATGCAGTAAGCCCACTCATTTATATTAAAAGTGGACTTATACCATCTACTTAAATATAAGTTCGAATTTAAAATGTTTATCTTAAATTCAATAGAGATAAGTCTGTATATAATTGTATTAGATGTTCATAAAAAATGCACCTAAAGCTGACCTTAGTAGTAAAACCCTATACTGAACACAGTAAACATATGATCGGATATATTATGAAAATATTTGAATTACGACAATTCTCTTGCCAAAATTGCGTATGCATACATTTGGCAACGTATCCAAAATATGGGCTCGGCAACTAGGGCGTGCTTCAAACGAAACTGTTAAAAATGAGTTGCAAAAGTTGTCTTTTAAGCGTATGCCACATTGCAGAAAAACCGAGTGATTTTTTTAATATAGTAATTAAAAATTACATAAAATTTGGTTTGGTTTGAAAGTGACAGGTTGTTGAAATCTGATACATTAGTGTATTCAATTATAGAAACTGATATTATAAATAACTTCTGAAATAAAACTGACATACGACGATTGTATAAAGCGTAGAAAATTTAGAATTAAGGGGCCAAAGTAACGTGGATAAACGTCAGAGAAACGGTCTAGGGTAGAGTAAGTTGTTTACTCGAGAGGAGGCGCACATAAAATCCATATTACGTCTGTGACTCGAGTTTATCAGGATTAAAGGGAACAAATTGACCGCGAACATTACTTCAGCTGATGTTTTTTACGTTCTTTACAGTCGGAGCTTTCGTGTCTAGCTTTTTGCAAGGATTTACTTGCACATAATAAATGGTCATTTATTATTCAGTAGCTAACTTCCACCTTGGTATAAACTCATTAATGTACATAAATTATTTATACAAATAGAAGGTATCGACAATTTGATTAAAATAAAAGTGTAAATAATGTGACTGTAGTGCTTTACGGACTTCATGATATTATAAATGTCAATAACAATAGTTCTCAAAAATGGTAATATGGTTTACTATACCTACATAAGTTGTTAATAGTAAATCGTATTATATGATATAGTAGAATGAGGGTAGGGACAAAACGACACACACGGATGGTCATGGTCGTGTATTGGATACTTTTGAGTTATAAATTTTTCCTTGCGTTATATGAAATGTTGGATCTACACGTATCCATACTTTACGAGAGAAAATTTATGATTATAAGTCTTGTAAGGTTTTTGCACTCGATAGCACTTACACATACAGGTTTTATTCAGTCAGTCAGGCACAACACAATTTGCGCTCAAAAGGTAATGGAATCGATTGTTTTCCATTAGAAACAAAAAAATATTACTATCAATCCAGTCTACTAACCATCCGGCAAGTCGGAAAGACGTGAAGACAGTTCAGCGAAGTAATCATGTCTCATCGCCCTTGGAGCTGACAACCTTCGCGTCGGATCCGGCTGTAATAACGCCGCGGCTAATCTCTGCGCATCCCTTCCAGCGTCGCGCATGCGCGGAAAAGCCGATGCGAGAGGTCGAGCTGCGCACCAGCCCCAACGGGCAATGTGCGTGCGTAGGCCCGGTAGGCGTGTCACGCCTGACCAACTTTCCTCTGTTGGAGTTCCGAGAACCTATAACAAAATTTTATATATATTATTATTATATGTAAATTTTACAATCATCATTTCTTACATTGCTTTTGTCTAAGGTCTTTCTGAAGATATATCTGACAAATTTATTTACGTCACCAAATATACGTATATCTTACAAACAAATAAATCTATTTTGACGATAATTGGAACACAGCTGGTTTAAATGATCTAATATTGATTCTTGTTTTCGAGAAATAAGTGAACAAACATACTTACAAATACGAAATTTGCCACATGTGTTTGGAAGCTATATTAAATTCAATAATTAACTCCTTATTTGAAGTATGTCAAAAATAAGTTTCCCTGAGCTTTATGGAGCAGCTTATTCAAATTCGTTGTCAAAATTTTTGCCTCACCTTGAAAATCTTATCAAGTTGATCGTTGGTGTCCCGTACGCCAGGAAACGTGGGAACACCACAAAGCATCTCCACGAAAATACATCCCACACCCCACATGTCCAGAGAAGTTGAGTACTCCGTGCTGCCCAGCAGTACATCTAAAAAGTCACACATCATATAGATACTGACTAGTAAAATTTAGAACAATATGTATACAGAAAAAGTGCTGCAAAATAACTGTCATATCATTATCTTTTACAAAGAAATGTATTCCAAGAATCTACTTTTGACGTTGATATAAAATTGATATTTTTCTCATCTACCGTCCGTGCTGTTTTGTAATCATATATTCAACTTTGTCAGTTCTTGACAGCTCTTACGACTGGATTATTATACATTTTGTTCACTACGAATGCTTATCTATACATTTAATTTCGTCTTCTGTTTATTACCATATACGTCCAAAGGGCGATTACGAAGCACAATTTTATATGTAAAGAAATAATTATATTTCTTTTAGATTGTTACTATGTGTAAAAACAGACGTATTATTTCTGTTCAGACAGTTTATTTTATTGTAATGAATTTGTTCGTCTGTGGGAAAAGAACCTAGTTTGTACCTAGTCACTTGAACTTTCACAAAACTAATTACTGTTAGAGCGAACGAACGAAAGAAGATATTTTGTTTTGTCAGATTTCTGTATCTGTTTCAGGATTATTGGTTCATCTAAAATGCAAGTAGGTGATCTGCCTCTGTGAGGATGCACACCGTGGACTTTTTCGGTCAGAGTTTCCTCAGTGTTTTCCTTTGCCATTCAAGGGAGTTTTAAATGCGCACATAGACCAGTAAGTCCATTCTTGCACAATCCGGGATCAAACTTACGGTATGAGAGTCGCACGCTGAAGCCACTAGGCCTACATTTGCTTCGACCTATCGTGCTAAAAAAAAATAACCGTACGTACCTGGTGGTCTGTACCATAAGGTGACAACTTCGTGTGAGTAAGTGTGACTGGGCACTGACTTAGCCCGTGCAAGACCAAAATCGGCTAGCTTAAGCTCACCGTGCGAACTTATTAATAAGTTTTGAGGTTTCACGTCCCTGGGGAAGAAACATATTATGTCCAATCAAATACATGTATACCGGTATATTGATATTTATTTATTCATTTAAATAAACCGCCATCATATAAATGTTATTTTCTATAGTATAAGTTACAATATATCTATTCTAAAATGCATGACAATTACGGTAAACAAATACCAAAATAAATTTTTGAAGTGAAAATTCTTTATCGGCGTTGGAAATTTACCGTCACATTTTGGACTGGAACACGCGGAGGCCTGCAATATTTTTATTATAGGCACTTAACAACGCTTTTTGTATATTGATCAGCCCACTACATAATATATCAAGCTCTGGATAAGTAATATTTATTCTGTTATATTCTGATATTTGTTCAGGATCTAATTTGTTGGTTTATATTCTTTTGAATGCTTTACTATACAAAAAGATCTTTGGCACGTTTATTAACTGGTTAAGCTTTTTCCTTGTTTTGTTTTGGCAACTATTTTCTTAAGTGGTATTCTACCGTACCAACCATAGGTGCACAACAAATTACAAATCTAATTCAAATTTGAGCTGACCAGGAATAAAACCCCAAAACATCATATCAATTGCAATAATAAATAACAGATATTTATAAACTATACAAATTCTTATTATAAAGATAAAGTCTACAAATAACGTAAAACATTTATTATCGCGATCTCAGAAAGAGGCAACATAAAAAGAAGATAAAACCCCTTTCTAGTTTCGACAAGGTCGTCCTTTTTGGTCGTCTATTTAAGCTACACATCTTTTTATGTAATCATAGTTTTTAGTATTGAATTTCGCTTTAAATGAGGGTGTTTCGCAAGGCCGTCTATTTAGGCCACTCCTATTTTCATTGTACATAATTCTTAACGTCGATGAAAAGTATCATATATAAACATATTAAAATTGATGTAAACCAACCTGTGTAAGACCCTTCTCCTATGGCAATACGATAAGCCTCGAAGTAATTGGAACATATAGAGCCTAACATTATGACGATTGAGACCGCCGGGATGTCTCTCCATATATTGCGAGAGATCCGTATCCTGGTAAAAAATAAGAGGTTTGAAACATGTTTTAGTAAATCAACGATATGATTTATTCATATAAACATCAAACAGCACTTTGTTAATAAGGGTGTATGTTTTCACAGCTCCCGTAACTGTTTGCTTAGAGTAAAGATAACAACTGCTCCCACGGTCACGACTTAATTAGGCAACAGCAAGTATATACACATAAAACTTAAACTGGAATCCATTAATTCAATTCTCATTTAAACACTATATTACACTAGGTGTGACCCACAGTTTCACTAGAGGGAATTACGTCGTAGCACGATGTTATTATAGCCTATTTCGAGTACTATCCATACCAAAACAATTAAAATAAAAAAAATATTATGGATTTTACTTAAGCATTTGCTTCTGTAGGCATTTCATTACAGGAATTACTTGTAAACTAAAAATCTAGGACTAGACTAAGGGACTAGCTGCTCACGACACGGGGAATCCTACCACCACCTACTGTGGGAGCTAGTGCACTTTCTAATAACAACATTATTTTTTATATGTAACTGAGTTTTTTCTTCCTTTCTTCATATAGGCATTAATTCCCTAATTAGTTTTAAGTCCGAAATTATAAAGAAATTCTTTGAACTCACCACAAATTCGAAGACAAACGTGAGGGTCTCTCTGGTATGTACGATGTCGTGTAACGTAACGATATTAGCATGTTTCAGTTCCTTGAGTAGCGACGCTTCCCGTATTGCCGTGAACGGTGCGCCTTCTTCTTCTTGCAGCCTGATTTCTTTTAACGCCACAACTTGTTGTGTTAAACTGTAAATAATTTCTTTCATTAGCATAAAACATTTTAAATTGTATTGAGGAGCTCATATGGAATTTGACGTCTAGTAATGAATCAAGAATGTCAGGAACGTAGCACAATTGCTATACGATCGTTATCTACCCGTTCGAGAAAAGGTGTGAGTTTAACGATAGATAGAATTAATTAAGAACGTAAGACAGACAAGAGTGAAGCAATCGATTGTGAATGGTCAAGCAGAAATACTGATCGTATAGCGAGTCTATGATTTTATGTCTAAGCTTAAACAAATGGAATTTTTTCCATTCCAATTATCTACATAATATAGTCTTAAATGTCTATGCACCAAAGTTAACTGTTTTAAAAGCGATACTTTATCATACCTAGAATAACACTTGCTATAACTCACTATATAAAGCGATGAGCGTTGGCCTATTTCAGTGGCACTTATAAAGTGTTAAGCTAACTTCGTACGAGATATTAATTACTTCTTAAGTATGCAAACTAATTTCTGAGACAACTAAGTTTATTAAGAATAAAACGCTTTGGGGGCGAATGTCGATTGAATACGGTTAAAGCGGAGATGGAAAATTAATTGGCATTGTGAGCCCTTTACACAGCGAGTTTTCGATCTTATATTTCTTTATGGCGATAATACTGTCTAAGAGACGTTTAAATTATTCATATATAAACCTTAAATAGAGAGAACTTTTTTAATGACAGGGCCGGTCTTAGACAGTTGCAAATTCAGATTATATCATAAAGTTACTTTTTACCTTTTTGCATGTTATAAAAGTTATTTGACTGTACGTTAATAGGTTCAAGAACAGCTATTTTAGGCCCTTACATACGTAATTGACGTTTTGTCGTACTGGCTACTTTGACCTGAAATATCTATATCTCCTCTTTGGTTAGGAATTCCAAATTCAATTTTTTACAGCTATTTTATACGTGGACATTTGCCGGGGTCTTAATTTTCTTAAATAGATTTAATCGATAGCCTAGAGGCTGAAGATTACGACAGATGTGTATCGTAATCAATCCCGTTGATTTCATTTGTCTAATTATCGGGACATCGGGAGTGACTATACACGCCGTAAGTTGCTTCTGGGTGACAATGGATCCTTTGCGTAGCTTTAACAATACCAGCTGCATACACGGAACAGTATGAAGAAAGTATCAATTTATGATTCTCAATTGGCAGCAAGATTCTTAAGCACGTGATTAATAGAAAATTATAAAGTAGTTGTAGTTTAAGTGAGTAAGTAAAATTACACCAGCATGCATAATGAAACTTGCCAGCTTTCAATTACTGGAACATACATAGTACATGAATGCGGTGTTTCATTACTTATTTGCTCACGTTTGCGGTGTCGCTCGAAGTGAAGTATTGTGAGATTGTATTTATATGTCTGTTTATTATATTTATAGAACCACTTTCAGTCGTTCGGGAAGTTCAGGAACAGCTGCCCACTGAAGTATTTCCGATCCAAATCGACTCAGGGTCCTTCAAAAGCGTACCAATTCTTAAAACGCCGGCAACGCACTTGCGAGCCTTCTGGCAATGTAAGTGTCCATTGGAAAGAGAATAACGATATAACTGTAAAAATGTCTGTCTGTTGTCTGTTAGTGTCTGTTAGTCTAAACGCATTAGCAATAGAAGTAATTGTTTAATTTGTCATAAAAACATTTAGTTAACTTTTGTGAAAAAAAACCATTAACCTCTCCTGCCAGTTCACAAAGCAAGAGCGTACAACGAACGAGAAGAACTGGCAAGAAACTCCCATTTTTTTTGAAATCGCCAATTATCTAAAGAATAACAACCATTCCTTAAGCACAAATAAAAAAGTCAATAATTATTTGCTTGAATTTGTTTTAACGTCTCGCCCAGCTACAGGATTATCAGACTTTTTACAGTTCATTCAATTCTTTTTAAATTTCATTCCATCCTTTAAGTTCTAGAAGTCTCCACTGCACAAATTTTAAAAGTCAAATGGGATATTCAGGTTGGAAATCCTCTGTATTTGAGTTCGCGTTAAAATGTTGACGCGAAGTAGGCTAAGAGGCTGTTTTACATTTTGAGTGTGGCCCAAAGGCAACTTTTGCTGGATACACACGGAATGACTTATCAACTTTTTATGGCTTTAAAACAAAGGATCTTATGCCAATGAAAAAGGATTTTTTAATCATTTTAAACTGAGACAGCGTTTGACTTACGACTTGGCTTTTATTTACAAGTCAAGTACACTTATGAACGTTAAAAAAAGAAATATACATTAAAGGCTGCTAATTTTACATTTACTGTCAGTTCTTAAATCAAGGGCTCTCTCAAGATGTTCTCAAAAACAAATATATCCCATGTAAAATGACAATATCCGATACCAGACTATATCCACATAGACACGGTTTTCATTTCGATTTTTTAACATGACATGAAACACATCTTCCACATCATTTATAGTACAGCCTAAAAAAGACGTGTGTCTACTTATTTACACGCGTTAGATATTATAATTTGGCGTAACACTAACAATAGAAAAAAATGTAATACATTGAAAGTTTTATTATAACGCATTATGTAGTTAAATAAAGTTTATTTAAATATAACAAAAAAAATCTACATATTTAAAGAAATGGACATATTTTATTGTTAAATGTTGACTATGCTAACATCAGGGTGTCGGTTTTTTGATTTCGGTTTTTTCACACGGTGTGCGTGCGCATCTTCATCATCATTCATCATCATTTTTCCCTAACGCGACAAAAGAAGTATAACCACAATAAAAAAATCACTTAAATTTTCCTTTATATATAAAATATCCTTAAATAACAAGTTTCCAAATTGGTGAATTCAAAATTTCAAGCAAACAGTCGTGAATTTCAATTTAGCGAGACAAAGATAAATTACAATAGAAATACAATTAAAACTTTACAAACTTGGTAACTACACTTTAGAAAAGACTTTATTTCCCTTTCAAAGGGGAGATACAAATTCGCCTTGCCTTGGAAAGAAAGAAAAACAATAAAAACGTATCGTTGGGTCTCATCGCTTGATTGTGATAAATTGACAGCTCACCAATCCTAAGAACGCGCCACGATCTGTCGTCTAGATTCTATTTCATCTGTACTTTCTAACTCTAACACTGATCAACCAATGTTTTTGACTACTTATGTACAAAAAAAATGTTTCGAAATTAATTTCTTTATCGAGAAATTCGATAAATTAGTATTCTACGTTGGTATGCAAAATATAAAAAAACTTCCTCCAAATTCATAACCAAATATAATAGAATTTAAAACCATTTATTAATTTAGGTAACACAATGTACTCATATGAACGTCAAAAACAGAAATGTATATGAAATGCCTCGAATTTTACAATTACTTCCAGTTCTTAAATCAAGGGAACGTAAGAACGGAAGAGAAGAACTGGCAATAAACTCTCCGCCACTCTTTTTAATCACCAATCTATCATTTAAAATAATAATGCAGTATCGCAAAAGACTGCCGTGTTTAATAGTAGATTAAACTCTAATCATTTTATTTTACATACGCTCGATTGACACATCTCATAGAACTAAGAAATTCCGGTTTTCTATATACCTTCATGTATAGATATAAAGAAAAAAATATACAAAATCCTCAGCTTTATATAGCTTGCCGATTCCTATAATAATCCTTGTATACCAGTTCAAGTCTCAATAAAAAAAAGCAGGCTTACTTACTTGCTATACCCCTTGTACACTGTTGCATATGAACCTTCACCGAGTTGCTCCAGCTTTATATACGCCTCGGATTTCCCAAACGGAGAGTCACCCTGCAAAAAACATCATTTATCACATGAGTACTAAAGCCTAATCCTTGAATTTACGAGTCCGGCTTTGCATACATTCAACTGAAGGCCGTTCAGAATAGTCTATAAAACTAACCAATGGTTTACCAGTACATGTTTATGATTGGACTGTTGCATTGATTTTTATCGGCACGTGGTGTATTTAGTTTGACATACGATTTTTGTGTTAAAGACAATTTCTATTTAACCTTCATTGTAGAAAAGTTATAATAATTTAAATCCTAACAAATAGCGGTAAACAAACAAAACTTAAATTATAGAATGCTTTGTTTTGATGTTTAATTTCATTGTTACAAGAAAATTACTGAAAGCAACTCCCAATAGTGTTTTTTTTATGGGACTGGATGCAAACCACCCGTCACTATGAATAAAGTGATAATCGCTAAATATTTAGTACTAATAACCATATTAGAAGCCTATCTATGCGTCATAGTAGTTTGTGTCAAAAAATATTATAAATATTATATCAATCTAATTCAAATTATTTGAATTAAATACGTGGGAATCACCAGCCATCTAAGCAACACTGCCCAACATATTGTACCTATTCGAATACTTGTGTAATATTGCTTTTAAACACATACTGTACTAAAATATAATCTGTGTAACAGTAACGCCTGCATAAGACAGGTGACACACAGATGACTGAAGCTATTTCCCGCCGTTTCCGACAAGCGTATAACAAATATGGAGTAATTAATAATCCATTTCTACGGTTTATACGGGCTTTATAATCGTAATTAATAGATTGGGCTTTGCATATTTGATGAATGCATAATTAATGACATATATCAAAATAAGGGACATCATATGACGACTTTTGATATAATTCTATATCTAATGTAGACGACATTGAGAGACAAAATCAAATAAAAGCAAAAACGTGATTATTCCTCTATTCTAAATAACCGACCGATGGATGTTCATCGTTCATCATTCTTTAGGTAACCTCTCCAATTGTTAATAAAGCTGGGAGTAAAATTTACTACCCCGTAACACACACACATTACACACTTAAAATCTATCTTATTCCTTTTTTTATTATTATCATTTTGTGTGTTTCTATCATTTAAACCATGAATCCCGTATCAAAACGATATACATATTGATTTATGGGCGCCATAATTCGCGCTAAGTCTAGACCATGAATCATACCCTATAAAATTGAAACATTTACCTATAAAATTCATAACTTAATATAATCTTAAAATTGCCTCACGTAAAGACGTCATAATCTTAAATAGCTTCAAGTTTAAATCCAATTACATAACAAGGAACAAAGATACAAACAATAACTTGAATATAATTAAAACAGTTCAAATTTAACAAGCTCCAGAAGATTTAAGCAGCTAATTTATTAGAGTAGCTTGAAGAACCTCTGACCTACTTCGCGTATAATAAAATTGTTAGAGATATTTACCAAAAGTTATGGCATTAGTAGAAAACAATTTAATTATTATATTTTCAGATGGAATTTATTTATACTTTGTTACCATAATATACATGATTATACAAATAAAAAAACAAAAAGTAAGTAGGTTACATAAGTTATTAGGCAACAGCCGGCCATATCGCTAACAAGCGATTTCTTCCAGGCAACCTCAATATGGGACAATAAAAAAAGAAACACCTACAGAGGGTAAAGTACAAGAATTGCATAATTAATTAACAAAAAGAAGATTTTTAAATAAATTTAGAGACTGAGCTTGTCTGATTTAAAATTGGTAAGGAATTCCATAGCAGGATACTTTGCACAGTGAAGGAGGAATGAATGAATAGGAGTTTCAAGAATTAGATTGTCTAAGGAACGCAAATGAAAACTACCGCCAGAGAGGAACATAAAATTTTGCTTTAAGTAACTAGGAGTTTTAGGATTAAAGATGACATTAGAGAAGTTGTTAAATGTGATTCTTACGCCGTAATCGAATGGGAAGCCAATTAAGCTTTCTATTATATACGTTATTTCTCACTTTTAACATAAAATTATTTATTTTTAGTTACGACATGTAATTCTAACGATCGTCTACATAAAAATCTTCTTAAATATATCCTATCCTTCAGTTGAGGCTACATAAGTCTTATACTTTTATATTGCATTATGAATTGTGATTCCTACGGCTTTTAGTTTTTAAATTAAGTTCGGATCAGACAATAAAATTACATTTAATTATCTGAAGACGACGAACGTAATTTTTTTACGGTGACCAATTTTTTGCAAAAGAGATTAATATTGTATGTTATGTTGTACCCATACATAAATCGTAAAGTGGGTACCGAAAGTCTTACATTCATAATATAAAAGTAAAAAATAATTTTGACTACAAGTACCTAGCCAATACTTGACAATGCACATTTTTTGTTTGTATCTGTCATGCCATTTAAACCTACGTCGAATTAGTTCAGAGATACATCGGTGAGAATGTCCACATAGCGGCAAAGCCTGCCTTAAAAACTCTCAGTTGAACGACTATGAAGCGAGAGAAATTATATTCATTAATGTACCCAACATTATTTGTCTTAGGGATGGTGGGGTACAATAAATTGGAAACCAGACGGGACTTACAGAACATAATGAAAGTGTTGAGGGGTGTAATGTGCAACCCAAGTGTACTCCAAGAACTGGGTTTCTTATTACCTATGGTATATGTGCGACGGCTAACGCAAAGGTTATTTGCGATACCAAGGGCAAGAACCAGTTTGTTGCACAGATCCCAGTTATCCAGGACGTTGCGACTACTGAATACTGTCTCCGACACTATCGATATATTTATATGTTCGCAGAGTGAATTCACAGTAGCGATATTGTGTAAATTAGGTGTTTAATATTATAAACTTATTTCATTATATTTTAATTATTTAATGTTTCTCGACATTATCGTATTGGCATAGTATGTAAGGATAATGTATATCTTTCTGTAATAAATATGTCAAGACTGTAGCAAGTGGAGATCTGTGGTCTCTGCCTACTCCTTCGGGGAAAAGGGCGGAATGAATAAATAAATAACAAGACGCGGCATATTACAAATTATATTAAAGCCACGTAGAATGCTAACTGTATGTTATTTGTTTTAGGTAGTGTTAATAACACGGTTACAAAGTAATTAACAATGCTTTAACTTAAAACACAAACATCGTCCGATGTTATTTAGTGAGTTCCCCCTGCTTATGTATACGGCTAGATACTATAAAAACATAATAATACATATTTGAATTGGCTATTTTTAGTATTTTTTTAAAGTTCTCTAAAGACGCAAAATATCGTTAAAAACCAATTTATTATTTATTTTATTTTTGCTCTCAAACATTACACATGTGTGACAAAACGAGGACGATCAGAATCTTATGAAAAAATGTTATAGAAAGGATATACACATGTGAAAATAACACGAGAACTAAAGAAAAAACAACTACTTGTGCGATTTCAAAATTGTTTCGCCATTAATTTGCAACATTATCCCTACGACTATATTAATTTCCAAAATACTGCTTCTTATTTCTACTCGTATAAGAATAAGACAATCATTCTGATATCATGTATTACAAATATAGTTTACTTATTAGGATTAAAATTATGCTATGAACAGTCATATCGAATAGCAGATTAAGTGACGTAAAAGTAACATTTGAAGCAATTCCCACGGGAAACAAAACTGTGTCACCGTATGCCAAATGCCTATAAATGTATAGCTGTACTATCAGCAATATAATGGCCGTAGCTTGTTATTAAGCCCAATAATACAGGGTACGCTTCTCTAAACCAAAAATAGGTGTAATAATAATAAAATATTCAAAATCGTTTGAAATCCAACATAAATACAGTGTTCGATAGATTGGGGCTACGTGTAGCTAAAAGCAGGGGAGAAACCGACAGCAGGCTCGCTTCATGTTAATTGATACCACTGTCCATGCACACTTTTTAAGCCAGAGGGATTGATATATATATATATATATATATATATATATTTCATGACATATACATATATATATATATATATATATGTATATGTCATGAAATATCATGTCACTTACCCCAAAAGCACTAAATCGCTTGGTACGTCTATTTGAATGTTCATGCGGTCCTAGGAACGCTTCGGACTTGGGCCTGGGAGGTCGCTTCGGCCTCATGATCACCCTTGCCTCCTCCCTCGCCCCCTCGTCTAGTAACTTCGAGTCTGATGACACTGACAGCTGTCTTCTAACTCGATACTCTCCGTTGCCACTGCCACTCCAATCTGTGTAAAAAGACAAAAATTGTTTACCTATAGCCATTAACAACTCACTATTTTCTTTCTTAGTTTCCCTAAGTCGAATTGGTTCGGAAATAGTTAATGGTTAACTGGTTTCACATAGTGGTGGTTCGTGGGTAAAACTGCTTTAACTTAACTGTTGTGCCTAGACGTCGAGGTGATACGGGTGGAATTTTGCATTCTACCTCGATGTCTGATGATAAAAGCAGGTAATAAATACGACAACGATTAGCCTTTTGCGGCTTGATAAATGCCGTCGATTTCTAAGATAAAAACGCGCTTTTTTTCACGGTATACACGTTGTTTTTAAGTGGCTTTATTATTGAAAGAAAACAATTTTTTAACCGGATTAAAGCTATTTATATTATTAGCTTCTAGTGCTTTACAGTAAAGCACGCGAAGGTCGGAAAAAATTAAATTCAAAATTATGGAAATAATTATAAGTTTATAACAATATAATACAATCAAACAATCATCAATCAATCACAAATCAATGTGTAAAAGCTATCTTAACCAAAGACAATACTATGGCTTTATTATTATTATTTTACTCCATTACACGTAATTATTCAAATATGTATTGTTAAAATTCGTGTTCAAGGTTAACTTACTTAATGCCACAATGGCTACTTTAACTGCCTGAAAAATAAGTTATAAACTATATTTTATAATAATAATAACAATAATTGCAAAGTAGAAAGTTTTATTCTATAATTTCTTTAGTTTTTTATCATTGTAATGTTTCAATTGTGCATATCACATTTAAAGGGAAACGTTACAATGTAGTGTGGTTTTGTGTGTCGCGTTTTCGGTGTAACTGTTTGTTTGTGTGAGCCTTTTTAATATTATAATACATATTTCACACTTATACACGTACACAAAACACATACTTTAACTGTAAAACAATATGTAACGCTTAAATATTATTTGTATATCGTTCGTTCCCAAATCCTAACAATTCCCTACCCACTTAAATTAAAAATTATTATCAAATCTGTAATGTTATTTATAGAAAACTGTATATTGAAAGATCGCCCACGAATTAATTCACAACAAATAAAATGCGTCAAATCTCTCTCGAGGCTCTGAAAGGAGCTATTTCTCTCTTGACGTCAATATTTTCGCTCTAAGAGGCACTCTGGAAACGCGTTAACGTCACAAAGAGATATCGACGCGTAAACATGAAACGAATAAATCATAGACAGAGAACAAATCGATTATGGGGACAATCAATCAAGACCGATAAACCGTTTTCCAATCATGTTCGAATTTTGAAGTTCATAAACAAAAAAAATATGTCATAATTGTTTCGTGTGGCTATGGCGCTATACATTTTCGGCCTCAGATTTCAGAATCTGTTCTGTGATCATTTCTAATGGGCAAGTAGGTGATCAACCTGGCCGTCGACGTTCGGGCTAAGTCATACCAGTTTTCTCACAATGTTTTACTTTACAGTATGAGCGAGTGTTAAATGCGCACATAGACAGAAACTCCATTGGTGCCAAGGATCGAACCTATAGCAGATGAGTTTTGCACGTTGAAACCACTAGGCCAACACCCTCTATATTTAACCAAAATTAATATTGTATCTCAACGTTGCCTATGTAAGTTTACAACCCTTAGAATCTAAGTACATAATGTAATGATTTGGCGTCAAATAAAGTGATTTTGATTATATTTACATATATACTTCTTACATATACGACAGTTTACGTAATATATCTTATTTAAATAAGACGACATTGAAAGAAAGAAAAACTTTATTATACAAAATAACAGGATATTTAGGTAACATAAAGTGCCAGTGTGTGGGGCTCCACACTAGCATTCCGTGTCGTGGGCTGCTAGTCTCTTCCATTTGACATAGTGCTACACTTGACAATAAGAATATTTATTGTATCAACTTAGGACAGGGTGACAAGATGTTGGTTAAATTTTTTTAGTGAATATATAACTCACATTGAGTTTTGAAATGTTAGTAAAAAAAATATTTTTAAGAATGTAGTTAAAGATGATGTTTTTTCAGGTTGCCTATATGTAGGTTTGCGGTGTATGTTTCAAAAAACTCTGCAATCACAACATCTCAACGCTCATTTTATGAAAATACGTTTAAACAATTGCTTAATCTGCGCTGTCTTTTGTTTTTGTATTTATTATAATTGTTTTTTTTTAAGTAATTGAATGTCCACTACGGTGTGGCCCATTAAGCGCCAAAGTTAAACCCAAATTTAACCACAGAATCTCACAACGTAGGGACGTCAAAGAAAATACAGGGGTAATTCATTAAAGTTAGCGAAATTCTAATGTTTCAATAGCCATTATGCAATAGAAATCGTGAGTGGAAATTACATTTTAGCGTGTTGCACTTAAGTGGGTCACGAGGACAAGGGAGCGGTTGGTCCCGGAATTCCCGATACGAGACATGAATTCGGGAAGGGACCATTTTATTGCCTGTATTATAACTATTACCGAAGTGTTCAGGCGTAGTCCACTGCTGTATTGTGGTTTTGATCATAGTACTCCTTTTATGTACATTTTGGTAATTGCTGGTGGGATTCGTATTCGGTTAAAATAAGTGTATTTTTAAGTCATTTGTATTTTATTAGATACAGTCAAAATCGTTTACGACATCGTTTAAAACATACGGTTATATTGACCAAAACCAAATGTATCGGCTAAATTCTATTGTATTAGGTACTTAATAACAACGTCATCGGCTGTTACGACTATCGGCCAAATATGAGTAGTCCCTTCGATGTCGTTGTTGACTGTACATCATTATTGCTTCATAAATTATTGTGTATCCACTAGTTATTTTGTAGTAAAAGAATACACACGCAGGTTCTGAGTTACATTCTCGGCAAAATTATTTCGTCTAGGTAAGGAACACCTGATCGCGTAATGAAAAAGCTAAAAAAAGACTTGTTAGTCTTTTTGTGTCAGAAAGCGTTGAGACAGGCAACTATATAAAGTTTATTCTACTAAAAGTCGGCCAATACTATTTCATTTATAAATTTAATCAGAACTTTTTATAATAATTTGCGTATAAATGATTAATTATCGGCTGCACCTCACAGAGCAATCACGATTTTTTCAAAGCTTTCTAATGACATACATAAAATCTATTTATAAATATTTTAAATATAATATTCGTAGCAAAACCGAGGCTATTTAAAAAAGCGTTTGACCTCTCACAAGAGACACTCATTAAGAATCTTTAATCGCAAGCGGATTAAACTATGAAGTAGCTAATTACGAACATTTCAAGGCAGAAAAAATGCTCATTAAATCGCTTTTAACATTAATTCTTGTTTATACTCGAGCTTATACCTTGATTAGAGCTAGCAACTATTTCAAATAACTTTAAATTTGCGTTATAAAATGTTACTATGGCATATTTATTTTAAACAGGCACACTAATACACAACAACATACATACAGCCACATACAGAGAACACACGACATATTACACACGCAATACACGCATGTGCATCAATGATAAGTGTGCACAACATTTAAAAGGAAACAATGATAAATGAGAAATTATACAATCAAAATAAACAACAATAACCAAGATTAAGAAATATAAATATTTATAAAAATATGCCATTTAAAAATTGTAATCGGTGACCTAACAATGGCTTCATAAGCGCCTGACATGGATACTGTCATAAAATAAAATGTTGAAGGGGAAACATAAATGGAACCTGTCGCATATGTATTATGTAAAAGCAATACTTTCCCGTATGTCAGATAAAAAACATTTTCAACAAACGGAAGTCGTAGACAAACAACTACGTCATAGTTCACCAAACTCTGAAATCTGAATCTTACCCTAAGATATCGAATGGTTCTCTAATTCCTCAACCTTACTCTCAAGATATCGGAACAAAACTACTCGAGGTGATTGGACTGTGTACACCGCACCTAGCTGTACCAGAGCCTGATATAGCAGGACTTCGAATATACAAAAACATTTAACGTTTTATCACCATTGGTGGGGGCTTTATAAATTTCGGCTCGCCCTTGTTTCGCTTGACGTTTCCCTAATTAAAATGGACACCTGAAGGACCATTTGTCATCCCGACCTGTTTGGGGGATTAAAACACGCGTAATATTTGTTATCGTGACCAACTCGGGTACGATAATGGCGCTCAATTATGAAGCTTTGTTGTCAGGTGAAGACATTACATAAATACGAAAATATTTTAAAGGTAATCAATAATAGAAGTGACAAGAGCAGTATTAGCTTGGTAGCTTCAGTGTTCTCATCCCTAAGGTGGTAGGTTCTACCCCAGCTGTGCACCAATGGATTTCGTTGTTTTCCTTCACTCGTAAGGTAAAATACATTGTACGGATGCCGGTATCCGGCCCAAGGACTCAAAACCGTGTGTCAGTCACAAACGGAAAATCACCTACACGCCTATTAGATTAAAACGACAACGAAACAGATACAGAAATCTGAGACCCAAACCTAAAGCCCTACTGTGAACCAATCAATCAATTCATGTGCGCAATTACCATTTGGTCCTACGGTACAGACAAACATCGTAAGGAAACCAGCATGTCTATAATCTCCAAAAATCTAAATAAATAATAAAGAAACAAATCCATCTGAGCCCAAGTTCCATATATTGTAGCATCACTAATATTTTATAATATATTTTAAACATTACAGTAAAGAGACACTGCCACAGAGACCAAACTTTTTAAATTTGTTCTAATATTATTTTTTTATTATATTTATTATTACTATGTAGGTTAAGAAAATTGTAATTACTGTATATTTGATTGATATGATTACAAAAAAACGATATCTTATAAACAATATATTCTCTAAATATATTAGTCAAATGGCGTGCACGTACGGCTGCAATTTCCAAAATTCCCATCTAGCATGGCTAATTTCAGACTAAACTTGTAATGTAGATAGACGTGAACATTGTACGAGAAATTCATCATATTACACGAATATAACTTTGTGTTAGAAGTTAGATCACTTACCAAGTTGGTCTTGTCTCTTAGTTTCTGTTTAATTTATTTCTTCGCTAACTACTTGCCTCGGCTTTTGACTACATATTTTGACATATACAGACTTATTATAATATATTAGATGAACGTCGTACCACGTATATATATTTGTGTCAAGTTTTTTTTATAACAGACCAAAGAGATCGGACCTCATACATATATGATAACAAAGTCAACATTTCTTATTTCTAAAAACATAAAATCATAAAGTATGTTCTTTACTTATTATTTATGTTTCACACCGTTTTAACCTAAATATGAAAATTTTGTCGATGCATAAAAGGTACAAAAGTAACTTATTAATCTTTGTTATATGTGAAAAGTGAGCTTTCTTAAAAAATGGATTCAATATTTAAAACAATTAAGGCTTTTTCGAAACTGTAACTATATTAAAGAAGCGATTCAATGTAAAACATTTCGATACCAGACAACATTCAAATATTATGCGGATGAAGGTTCATAATTGGAAAAACCTCTGGGAACATATTAATTAAGACGTACTTGTTGTTTTATGGTCGGGTGTGACAGTTAAGTATCTAACAGATACTTATAGATAAAAAAATAAACCTGATAACATTTTTTGTGTAATAGGAGGTAAACTCTGTAATTTTAAAATAATAACTTTAAAATACACATTAAGTTAAATGTTTAACGCTAATAAATAATGTATACACACAGATAATGAATATAAATTATTTACGCATAAAGCCAAATAATAAAAGAAAAACTCTTGTAAAAAGGAACTCATTGACCAGTAATACGAATTAAATAAGAACATTACCTCTACTTCGTAATCTGACAATGTATAAACTACATTTGGTACAGAGTTTTTAAAAATTGGAGGATTTACTTAAATTAATTAGCCAGTGCGGCAAGACAAAGCGCTGTGGCGAAGATTCCTAAGCCAATAAGTATTTCATTAATAAGTGTAACCGTATTGCTAACAGCAAATACTATTTTCATTAAATAAATCTTTATTTTGAAGGAACACATAACAACCAACGCCTATGGACACTAATGGAAACGGCATACAGCTCTTGTGTGAAACAGCCGCCCATGAATATTGCCAGAAGTTTAGCTAGAGTTGGTACTTATCTTTATAGATCCTAAGATATGCTTGCAATGATTATAAAACAAAGGGGGGCACACACTTATATTTGTACCTTTACACCGCTATCTACGAATTCCCACTTAAAGATCTTGCAAATATAAACAACACAATTTACGGACACAAAAACACGGCTGAGGCCTCACCTTGGTAAACATACTTCCAAGAAAGTGATTATAGGGAATCAAGTTTTTTAAACGAACACGAAAACCTACAATCACAGAACTTATTGAAAAACACTGCAGAGAAAACTGCAAAGAACTTAAACGTACTTTCCACGAAATCGAATATTTAGAAGTTATACGACGAAAATCAATCGCGAAAGCATAACAAAGGGTTGCTTGTTACTTTCCTCGTACCGGGGTTATTTTTAAAAACGATAGAATCAATATTTCTTACTTTGTGTGTAGTAAAAAGGACCTTAATGTTGCGTCAATTAAGCAACAAATGTGGTTTTACAATGCACGACAACTAAACTATTAAAACCTAGCTTAATAATTTTAAAAAAATGTGTGCGTGTACACAGTACACACGTAAGAAGTGAAACTTCTTTATGACCTTATTTTTCAAAATACGATCTACTATATGCAACTTTACAGAAATTGGTTAAATAAAAATTAACAAAAGGCTTTTATTATCATTCGACATGAATACAAATAATACACTTATTTAATTTTGCCTTATTACTACTAAGATTATTACAGAATTGTAATAGAATTATTACTATTATTATTATCGTTATTATATATGTTTGTTATTAATGGCTTCGAATCTCTTCGAATCAACTGGTAGGGACAAGAAAAAGATGGCGCGTAACCAAAAAATGTGACAGTATTTCTTTTTACAACGCTGATAAAGAAGTTTCACTTCAAAAACAAAACTTAAAAAATATCTACAAGTGATTGTTAAATTTACTTTATAAAGTGAATAGAGAAATCTGTTAAAAAATGCTTACAATACCAGAACACGGTAAATCCAGATGGGAAAAAGTGTTTGTAGTACGAACGTCACAAAAGCTTTAAACTGGATAAACTCGGTTGTATCCTCGTTGTTAGTTATATTTAAATAACAAGAGTGTTGTTTCAACCTTCTGGGGCATCAGATATTTCGGATTGATAAGGCGAATTAATCAGGCTTATGTGCCTTCAAAATCGAAGAATAAAACTAGTATTGTCATGGAAAGGTCCAAAAAGTAGACGGCGGGGAGAACAATCCCAAAATGCCCTGGGAGGATGATCTTTCTAACGCCCATACTAGGCTCTAGGTGAATTATGTAAAGAAAAAATGACATTCCTTGGAAGTGCCTATACCTGGGAAGAGGTTTACTATTAGAATTGTTTTCTAGTATTGGAAATTGGCAATATTTTCAATGAAACTTCTAACCCCTTACATTTTTAATAGAAAAGACTAAAACGGTCAGCGAAGCACCTACCAATTGTCTTTGTTGACGTTTACGTAACAATTGTATGTAGGTAGGTGCCCACAGATACACCTATGAACTACATTATAAATTTAATTATTCAATACCTATAATATTAATATTTGTACTTTTTGTATAAATCGTAATAGTATTTTTAACTTATTTAAATTTTATTTTACGTGCCAACCTACTAGAATATGTTTCGCTGATACCAACCCGGCATTGTGCTTTTGCGTCATCGCTCTGTAGAAAATCCTTTCGAATTTTAATACAACATAAAAAATCCACCTACACATTGAACAAATGAAACTCGGATCAACAATTGTTTCCCCTGAAATCAAAACTTATCGTCGTTACAAATCATGACCGTTAACTATTTAAACTAAATGATCCTATAATATGCATACAACTTTATGTATTATATAAGGTGTATGATTAAGTGTCAAAACAAAAGCACCACCTGACGTATGAATCAGAGCTTTTAGCACGAACATTACGCAAAATCAAATAAAACAGTTACAACAGATATTTGTTTGACAATTGATGTTACATGGTGACTTATTTAGGCACTTCGCACTTATATATGTATCTACATATGTAGATAAGAAGAGTATATATATACTTACGGACTCGACAGACGTTGTCCTGTCTTAAGTATGAATATTCATTTCGAATTAGTATAATAAACTAAAAATGCTTATGATTTAATAATTATGATATACAACATTCTTCGTTTCTGGCGCGTATATAAAGTTTTGTTGGTATTCCGACATGGGAACAGGCGACATATAACTGGCCATGTGAAAAACATGGATTTTCAATATTAATGCCACAAACAATTAGCGACTGTAATTATTTTATATGTATTTTACTTGACAATATTTGCAGCACGCATTCTGTCAATGATATGTCAAACGCCATAAGGTTACATAAAAAAAGTTTGAATTGTAAAAGAGCTATGCACTGAAAAAAAAATTGTTATCGTAAAAGCGATGATTACTAAATATGGTGGTTAGGTATTCTTAGGTTTTTCTAAATTTTCCGCGCAATTTTCTTATTTTTTTCTTTCATAAGATCCTTCTCCTGATAATAACAAACACAACAAAAAAGAATTAGTGTAATCAGTCCAGCCGTTCAGGCGTCATGCCGCGACCAAGGGAAATAGGGATAATTTTTTATATATATCATACGATAATGACACATAAATCTGATGTGAGAGGCGTTAACGCCATCTCGTTATTCATTAAATTTCGTATAAGCATCTAGTTTTAATAATATCACTATTTATTATCAGTATTAAAATCTCTTACGAAATGTTATTCAAAACACGCACACGTATCACCAAATGTATCAAAAGAAAATAAAATTAATAAATGGGCGATACATAACGATAACATTCAAGAGTTTTTCGATAATACGAACAATTGTAATGGTGGAAGTAATTGGCAATTAATTTGCTTCGTCGGGGCGTTAAATTGTTCGCGAAAGTGCCTACTGGGCTTAATACTTTACGATCGCGTCTTGCGTCTACAGTTTGCATTCGAAGACATTTAGACATTTATCTACATGTATCAACTAAATGGGTGGTTATTTTAAATAAATATGTGAATGTGTAATATGAATTACGCAATGGTCGCAGGTGAACGAACATATCTTGGCGATTTAAAAGAGTGTATTGTTCTTCTCGTTCTATGCACTGAAAACTGACAGTCAATGTTTACAAGCGTCTTTAACTGACTGTTATAAGTGTATGTATAGTTACCTATATGAATGAATGATAATTATATATAAAATTATGATAAAATAACTTTGTTTGGACTCGGCAGCTAAACTCTATTAAAACTAGCCATTACTATTACTATCATAGCTGAATGGGACAGATATCCAGAGTGTACCAATTATTAAATGGCAGGCAACAAACTGGCGAGCCCTCTGGCATTGAGAATGTCCATGGGCGGTGGTATCACTTAACATCAGGTGAGCCTCCTCACCGTTTGCCCCGAGTACTATAAAGAAAAATCCGACACGACTGGTGTATCACTGTAGATCGTGGGATCTTCAGTTAAACACAAACCACAAGACCGATGACACACAGTTAATAATATAAACTATCCTCACATACATGTACTAACAATTTTAGAACTCGTTCAAACTGTAAGTTTTCGGATTACTCTCCGGGTTTTTTGGATTACAATATTTGACCCATCTGACATCACACAACGACGGTACCAGTTGATTTTTACAAATGTATTTCTTATTAAAAAGAATCGTATTAAAAAGAATTCGAGTTACCGTAGCCTTTGCCAATTCGTAGCATGCCGCAAGCTATGTTTTATTACTTTTCGAACACACATTTAGGAGCCCTTTTATATATAAAAAGGGACAAAAAGTTTTTCCGATCAATCTTTACATAAACACTTTTCACTAATCATATTTATTTAACATATGTTATCGTTTACAATAAAAACATACAAAATCATGCAACTTCTGTATATTTTATTTACTTAATTGTAGCCGCACCAAAAAAAAATCGACGGAGTCAGCAAACTTAATGAATTTTGCACTCACTCCAGTGTCACTCCACCGTACAAGATATTCACGATTGTTCCATTTGCCATGTACGAACACGAGTTACCTGCATAATTCGCCAATGTTTTGGGTTATATCTAAATATGACACTAATTATGATATTGACATTTTCCACCTCACCAAAGAAGATGTGAGGAAATATTAGAAGGGAAGACTTTGTTTAGCAGTAACAATCTAGTTTTTTCTTTGAAATATTAAGTATTCATTGCCGTTTGTTTACTGCAAAATTTCAGATTTCTTTCACATTTTTTTTATATTTTTGTCAATTAATGTACTTTCTGTTTAATATATATTGTTAATCTATGTAATCTGTTTTGGCTTTCTGTATTGTCTAAACATTATGTTTTATAATGTGTATTTTAGCTGTAACATTATTATATACTTATAAATAAATAAAATAAACAAGATTAAAATTAATAATACCACTATGGCCGTCGTAAAATTGTAAAAAACCACACTGTGTAACTCTACTAGCTACGCTTATATATCTCAACCCGAAGGTCGTGATAAACATAGTAAGAAAGGCGACATGTTTTGCACGCAACCTCATAATCCCCATATACATTCAGCGAAGTGTGTCAGTTAAGATAGCTGATCACTTATATAACTAAATTATTTACGATTAAGATGCGGGAATATGTTTTCATCATTCTCTGTTGTACATACAACCTAAAATAAGCTTCCCCAAAAAAGCACCTTCTTGGCCCAACACTTCTTCTCTTTCAGATTCCCTTTTATATCTAACCACTCTTTTAAAAATAAAATTTCACTAGCGGTTCAAAACTTTCTACATTTAGCAACATGTCATGCTGTCCTATGCTGAAACGGTAAGTATTCTTGTTGTGCAGCAGTAGTTGAACTATAAAATTTTAAGTATGTAGAAATTATTATGTAAAGAACTGTTAATATATCAAACAGAAGAGATTAGGTGCCCACGACACAGGGAATCCTAGTATGGCCCGACTTTTTCTTTTAACTACATATGCTTTAAGAAAACACTTTTTAAACGGATTGAATCTATGTATTATTATTAAAAACTTATGATTATTTACATAATTTTAAATTATTCCGGCGTTTCGCGTGCTTTACAGCGTGCGTGGTCACGGTGATTGAAGACAAAAGGAGTTGATGGTCAAAAGTATCACAGCTGCAGAGAAAGTTGTGTTTCTATATTTATTCGGGGTAATAAATATGTATATGTAAATAATTATAAGCTTTTAATAATAATACATAGCTTCAATCCGTTAAAAAGTGTTTTCTTAATGTGTAAAAGCTATTTTAACAAAAGACAATACTATGTACGTATCCGTTTTTAATGTAATAAAGTTTTTTCTTTCTTTTCTTTCAGTTATAATAACTTACCATAATGTGAATCTTTATCATTAGGTATATTTCCGTTTGGTTCTAATCGGTCGAGGCATTCTTCCGAGTATCCATTGTAGGGTAGTTTGCCACGCGCGCCGCTACCGCCAAACTGTCGATCTCTGCATTTGTCTTCGCCTTCCGATTCGTCCTTTGTTGCTGTAATAAGAGAAATTACTATATAACTGATTATCCGAAACAATATCTTGAATCATTCATCATGTTACAAAAAATACTTTAATTTTGGATTTACGCTTTTTAAGCTGAAGGGGTTAATTTTCAAATATATCAACCCGTCATTTACATTAAAAAATCATTAACAAACGTTAACTGATAACTGAAGATTCTAATACATAATTACAATAGGACAGAACAGGGAAAGGGCACTCAGAACGCCAAAATTTAATTAATACCCACTTCCAGTAGGCCTTTACGAGGGACAGAACATTACGTACAGGTTTGGCTATTCAACCGAGTTCATTATAATCGTTTCAGGATAATTTAGGATGGGTTCCCTTAAATAAATTCTTGATACTTAGTAAAATTTCTAATATTAAATATAAGGATTTTTTCCTTCGTAAGATTTCTATTCTTCGTAAGATATCTATCTAATAAAAATAAACTACCAAAATGAAAATACCAAATTCCAGGTGTGGTATTTGGTATTTTCACTTTTGATATTTATTGCAATTGCACCTTTATATCTAACTAATGTTTTCAATTACAAGTGCACGCTTTTCATATTATACATTTTATAGATATATTATGTGCGGTGTATATTTATTCCAATTTCCTCTTATATTAAAATATATCGTAGTATTTTACCTGATATAATCAACTGAAATGCAAATATTAAAATCTGTTCAATAGTTTTATTCCAAATCATATTTTAACCACTTTAATTCACATTCTCTATAAACACTATCACCACTTAAACCATACGTGTGTTCATAAAACGAATTACGATACAAAAATGCTCGCCGGATGACAAATTGATTGCTTCAATTTCCATTTCGATTTGTGCGCAGGCTTTCGTTTTGATACGTTAATTAATTGACTTATACGAATTTCAGCTGAAACATACAGATTCCATATTTGAGGTTATCTATTTGACTTCTGGCATTAGTTTTTGCATTTCTCCAGTAGCACTATTAGGCTTGGAGACATGGATAGATTTTGTGTCATCTTCTATAAAACCTGTTGCAGCTTCTAATGATGGACAAAATTCATTGAAGTAGACCGGCATTACTTCGACAAACTGTTTAGACTAGCTCATGATACCCAATTGTTGTTGTTGAACCGCCATCCTTGAATAATAATAATACTTATTATAAGGATCAATGAAACATGTGTCTGTCCCAAGGTCAAAGGTACCCACAATTACTTGTTACAATTACACATAAATGTATAACTTTATCATACGTATCATATCATAAGACAGTTCGATCATAACATTAAGACATATAACAAAAAAAATTGCAGACAATTAAGTCAAAGTAATTCGTACCAGAATAACTAAGTGACTGCGAGAACTATCCCGAATTTGCATAACGCGCCCAATTATTATTATTGTAGGGATCTATGGCGATAAAACATTTTTAATGCTTGTTAATATTTTACACTGCAAGTATACTATTAATAAGTATGGATAATCTCCTTTAGTTTGTTTGAGTCGTTCGAAAATCCGTACGTTATCATTACCGAAAAAGACGTTTATCATAAATTGTATACACTGTGTGTACTTTGATAGTCATAAAATATACCAACTTTATCGCAAGAAACGTTTTATGTGTATGTTTTTGATATGATAGACGGACCACCGAGCCTGGAGATGCCCAAAAACGGCAGTTACCGCAGCCCATGGACACCCATTGTAGCGTTGCCAACCTTGAGGACGAGGATATGGTATGGTCTTTTTAAGCAATTGGGGGTCGTATCTCCCAGTTAAGACGTCTCCACAGTTCAATAGAAAATGTCTTGTGATGTGGACCGTGGACGACTTGCTGAATCACCAAAGAAATGCGAATGCATTTTTGAGTTTTGCGTTAACACGACGTATACTACATTATAATATCTTTCTATAAAACAACAACACGAAATCACTTCAAGAACGGACGGGAAACTTTAATCGACTGCAAGAGTAAGTCAAGCGAGATGAGCGTTGATTGTTCGGGGATTAGGCGGGTTATGCATAATTTTCAAACACACTGAGCCGTGTTTATCTTGAGCCTTGGCTCTTATCTCGGGTTTATTATAATCTAATAAGATCACAATTGGTTTTATAAAGGTAATTATCAAGTTAATTATTAATGTAATTTCAAAAGTTTAAGCCCTCGCTAAGCACGTGTAAATTTATATATTTTTTCTAACTCAGTTTAATTTGAATACAAGCTTTGTTGCCTGCATTTAATCGTCGTAGTGTATTTTTTTTTAAATCCCACCCTTTTACCTGATACCAGCGTGTTCAACAAATAAACTCTTATTCTTTATAATAGTATAGGTGAAAATGATGAATTATCTTCCTATAATTTCTCTTGCAATGAGAAATAACAGTTTTGTTTTATTTCCAATCAACATAATATTTGTCAAGGTGTCATCTATTTTAACAATTTTCTGCTACATTTAAAGTATAATTTTAATGTTGTGTTCCAGAAACCAGTCTTCTGAAAACATGTTTCAATACATAAGGAGCCTCGATTGTTTGTAACTAAATGTTTAAAAAAGTTACGACATACTTAAGAATCAACAATAAAGCACTAATGGCTCGTCTTAAAGGGAATATGAATAGCCATAAATCTTACAAATTTAAAGACAATTCAGTTGCTAAGGCCACACGCCGGATACACTTTTGTTCACATCCAATTACCTAGACAATATTACACGGCCTTCAGCGTGCAGTAAATTACACCATTCATTATGCATATAGCTGCACACGTTGCCGAAAACGGTGGCCATCTGCTGGCTTACTTGGAAGATAATTTATGAGTTCATATTTCAAGATAATTCACTTTTTAACATACGAAGCCTGGAAACTTCGAGAAATTCACAAATGTTGAAAATACTGGAATGTTCGGTAATATTTTATTTAGCAACGCAATTTTTTTTTGCAACGAAGTGTTATCGTTGCAAAAATTTAATGCAATAGACATAATTAAATAAACAGGAGGCAACTGGCTTATCGCTTTCGAGCGGTCTATCATAAGTAAAAAGTGCAAAAAGAACAAAAAAGAAACACGATAATTTCAGATCAGTTCCAAAGAAAGTTAGGGATACGATAGGGATAGATAGTGTTTGCACAGAAGAAATTTAAAGGAAGATAGAGAAAGAGCTGGGGATGAGACTTTTTTTTTCTTTACTTACAGTGGTTGCCTGGAAGAGATCGCTCAAAAGCAATAGGCCGCCAGTTGCCCTCCTTTTCATTGATTTATGTTAAATTTTTATATTGTAATGTAACGAAGTGTTAATAAATAAATAAATAAAAATATATAATATTCAAAGTAAGTCGACCTTTGACAGAAGATAGATCGTACTTTTCTCTCTTAATAGTCATTAATTGTCACGTCATAAAGAGATTTTGACAAATATATCATATTAAAAAAAGCTTACTGACACATTACTAAAATGCAGACTCTTTCCCTCGATCCCAAACTCAGAATCTCTGATAAATCGAGCGGCTTATCTTTTGTTTCCCACACGAGCAAATGTTGAGCTTAACAAATTCCCGGCATTAACTCGAATCGATTGTGGCTTCCATCAATTACTTCGAACTCGCTTTAAAACTTCAACTTAACTCATATTAACTTTGATGTGAAATCTCCCAAACACTTTGTAACATATGCAAAACTTTGAATACTCCTAAATACGTCCACAAAGCACGTAATTCATTTAGAGAAGTCACCGCCAATTGAGAGCGGCTACCGGAATGTGTAAAGCCAGCAAAAACACTTAAATCATTAACACTATACATGTTTCAAAATTTTAATTACATTACGTCCTCCTATCTGTATTTCGCTCCTTTCAAATGTATATTCAAAGTAACTATTTCGTGTAGAAAATGTATTAATCCTGTAGATGGAATGTTAAATAATGAAATATAAATAAAAATAAATCAGTGGCGCTACAACCTTTTAAGGTTTGGGCCGCAGATTTCTGTATCTGTTTCATGACCACCTGCCATTCTAAAGGGCAAGTAGGCGATCAGCCTCCTGTGCCTGACACACGCCGTTGACTTTTCGTGTCTAAGGCAAGCCGGTTTCCATACGATGTTTTTCTTTACCGTTCGAGCGAATATTAAAAGCGCAAAAGGGAAGTACATCTATGCACAGCCGGGAATCGAACCTCCGACCTCAGAAATAAGAGTCGCACGCTGAAGCCACTAGGCCAACACTGCTCTGCTATGTTAAATCAAACATTATAGTAATATAGGCCTTACAACACAATGCATATCTTCACTTGAACGCAACACAGGTTTTGGAATATTCGTTGCAACTTACATCACCGATTCTGCTGATACTACATAAATATCAGATTACGCTATTGAAATAGCATTGTGTGAGAACGATAATTCGTCCAAACAATGCTACTGTTGAAACAACGACCAATTGGTTATTTTCCGGGTAGATTATGGATTAAGAGGTTGCTTACGACGTAGTCCAGATTTGCTACTGATATTGAAACTTAAACAAAATATACGCATAACCACCTCTTTTAAAACTCTATGTTCGTCAAAGAAATAACAAAAGTATATGTTTAATTTAAGACACGAGAATGAAAGTGCGTTCTCCTACTTCACCATGCCTCCTGCTGATAGACGATCGACGATCTTTGACAATCTGAGACAAATATTTGTTTTTAATTTATTTTATTATTATCTATTACTTAAGATGTCATGTGGAACATAGTGTAAAGGTTGCAGCTCCTTACGAACGTTGTGTAAAACAAAACAAAAATTTGGCCATTAAAAAGAGAGGCGGAGAGCTTATTGCCAGTTCTTTACTTCCGTTCTACGCCCTTGACTTGAGAACTGACAGTAAATATAAAATTCGAAGCATTTTATGTATATTTCTTTTTTTTTGACGTTCCTAAGTGTGGCGGTCATTTTTTTAATAGGTTATAAAGACATGTCGTAGATTTTTGACTTAATCAGTGGTCCCTTATATTTGGCTATAATTATTCCAAATGCTTTATTTTGTATATACTATTTACAGACATTAAAGTAACATACAAAAATAAAAGGCCACTCTAAAACGTTACACGTAGGTTACATAACGTATGTTTGTTGAGGGTAGTTGGGCTATCCTCAACAAAGATAAAAAATTCTTCTGTTTAAATTTAATAGTTTCTCAAGGTCTTTTATAGCTTAATTCAATAAAAAAATAATAGATTAAGCTTCAAAAAGACATTTGGCCTTCCTTTAGATCACGAGTCGATGCGGGCGGTCCTTTCATACAAGAACAATAGAAATCGGAAAACTCTTTCAAAGCTTTAACTCAATTAGACCGTAACCTTTTATACAGTTTGCAAAACTTAAAGAACTTGTATAATCTAATATCATTTCATTTATAAAAGAACTTGTTGCAAGGGAGATTTTAGAAGACGCAATGACAAAATAGCTGCGCTTTGGACGGAACATTTCCTTTAAACAAAGAAGAAATTGGTTGAGACTCCGGTATTTTATTTATGGCGCTGAGTCCTGGACTATACGAACAACTGAAAGGAGGAAAAAAGATGCTCTAGAAATGTGGTATTGGAAGCGGAATCAACGGAACAGAAACTACAAGTCTTACCATCACCCCGGCTCAGAGGTTTGCCGAAGACAAGGGAGAGTGAAGGAAGTTGATCAACGCCAATCAAAAATGAAGAGCGGGACTGAAGAAGATGTGATAAAATATATTTACGAGGGACATTAGGTGAATCAAGAGTATAAAATCTTATTTAAAGGGAAACATGGCACAATTCTCTTCCGCATCGAACAACTTGGAATTAGTGGTGTGCATTGTTTCCGTGACACTTTGTTCCCTTCTGTGTTCCGGCGGATGTTATCATGGATCAATCTCTATAGTCTACGTTCCGTTGACAACCGATAGCTGCTCCCTCATTTATATTTGCTGGTATTTCCAACTAATAATAGTTCATTTATAGGCGTTTATAAACTTTAATACTACACTATACTGGTTTTAAAATGAATCTTAATATTCAATCTAACATAAAATACTAAATACATTAATGAAACCTAAAGTAATTCGCTGCTATGCTAAACGTTATTAATTGTATTAAAAAATATGTACTAATATTATTTGTTCGTAGCTTGATAATTATACTTTTTAATTGGTATTGTTAAACTTCAATATAAAAAACAGACATGGACACATGCATACTTCTATGTCTGTAGTATATATTATGGATGTAGATTTTCAATAAGGCGCTAATAGAGAAGATTGGAGTATGCCAAAGAGCTATGGAGCGTTCAATTGAAAGTTAAAGACCGTGCGATACGAAGCCTTACAAACATAAAAGACGTCGTAACACATACAGAAGAGTTTTAGTGAAAAGGGGCCGGTCACATTGCCCGCATTTGTGATGGCAGATGGGTGACGAAGACCCATACTTGGAATGGCCTAGTGGGAAGAAGAAAGTGGACACCCACGCGAAATTTGGGAATATGGAATAAAAGGGATAGTGAATAGAAAGAGACAAATGGAAGAATTTGTAGAAGGCCTTCACTCCGTCGGAGTTTGGGTACTAGTGTAAAACATAAATGACATGAACTTAGTGTAGTGTAGTAGGCAAATAAAGGCTATTCTTATTTTATTATTTAAAAAAATAGTGACGCTACTAACTCTTAGTCTTCTTTCTGTACACACGCTGTCAACTATGTGTCTAAAACATGCCGGTTCCATATTCCACCTCATGATATGAGCGAGCGTTAATGCATTTATAGAAAAATTCATTGGTACACAGCCGCGCACAAACCTACGACCTCAGTGATGAGAGTCGCACATTGAAGCCGCTAGGCCAACACTGTTTAACATTTAGCAGTACAACAATACACCCATATTAAAATAGGGAACAAATATCCATAGCTTATGTACAAAATAGGTCACGACAGAAAATACCAAAGCAAGTTGACTTTCATAATCACGTAACTCACGTTAGAACACGATCCTGTGACCAATTGTACAGGTATTTTATTACGCACTTGTTATTCAATTAACGTATGTATTCCAACACAATATGAGCGATAATTGCTTGTCTGTATTAACACCAGCAATTTATATTCCGAGGTGTGGTTTAGCCACCCCACGTGAGTCATAGACTTGGATATGACCTGAGGTCAGAATAAAAGGAAAACGTTAGTCGCAATACAGTTTTTTTCTTCGCTTTATAATTTCACTTCCACAAATGATATTAACCTCTAATAATAATAATAATTTATTTATTTTTCTACCATGTAACATTTGAAACAATCAATATAATAACAGTTTAGGAGGAATTGGGAGACTGGTTCCCAAGCTTACCTGTGATATCGATAACCAGGCTTCCATTCCACAACAAAGTCTTATGACTGACAAAATGGTTAACTAGATTACTACAGAAATAAAGATAACTGACAAAAACGTCAATCTTCTAATTTAAAAGCTAGTGTACTGAATAGCATATAAAATAACCCTACATTTACGGGGGGTTTTAGGAGCTAAGGACCTGGTAATCTTCTTTACAATATTAAAAAATAAACAACGACATTTCATCCTCTAACAAGACCTAACGTCCTTAAAATGCTTAAATCATTAAAGAACCATCTCTTTAACTTTAGCTTTCTATAAAACCCGCCTCATAATCGCTCCATTTGTTTAGAAGCGACGATGCCACTTAGGCAAGGCTTTATTTTATAGAACAGAGGGCAAACGGCTGGAGGCTCCTGATGTTAAGTGATACCGCCGGCCATGGACACTCAACGCGAAAGGCGAGTGCGTTGCCGGCCTATAAAGAATTGGATTGACATATTTAGTCAAACTGAACTTTGCCTTGGTTTTACTAAACCAACGTGCAAACAAATTATGTAAAACGCAATACAATACTTATTTTTTAATATTTATTACACAATGGTGTCATGTTGCGGAAATGTACCCCACAACAACCTTGCGATTGCGGTAATAACTTGATATTCACATTATACATCGGGTTGACTCAACGCGGTATTGCATGCAGTCTGTCTATAGTTTATTATTTATGTATTTTATTTATTTATTTATAAGAACCCCCAAGCCTAGGCCATCCTAAATTATCAAGAAGTTAATGAAATTCAAAAACAAACAACAAACATCAGATATTAGGAAAAACAAAATAACATAATAGAAAATACCAGAAATTACCTAACTAGTATATATATAGTATATATAATGGTACTAACAAATATTATACATAACAGTTAACTCAAAGGACAATGAAAAGTGATTCGTTAACTAAATTGAAACACCAGTTTCCAGAAAGTATTTGAATAAAAACCTAATACATAAACGTATTTAATTAGTTTGTTCAAAAAATTTAAACGTATAATTGCTTGCATTACAGTCAACACGCAGACGAAATCCCGAGCAATAAATTCATAAAACCGTGTAACAAAAATCTAATAAAAAATTATAATCCAAATAATATTTGTATAAATCAAAATACAATATAGAATTGTTTTATCTCATTATTTCACGGTAACAGGATTGAGATATGAGGGCCCATACAAGGTTACATACATATTAGAAATTTATTTACTTATTCACAAAAATACGTAAATATAAACTATTATATACATAAGATACTAATACATTGCTACTGTGAACGTCATATGCGATTATATAGATAGATAGATGTGGATATTATTTTTGAGATAAAATTGTCTGTTAACCAGGCCTTATAGAACTGAAATATTTACTAAATTCACTTTACCATTTAAAAACTAAGATCATAGACAATATTTTTTTATATAGCAAACGGACAGGAGTTCACCTTAATTATACAAAATCTACTTACACACACAACTTTATCTTACGATATAATTTTTTGACTCAGTTTTGTCTAGTAAATTATGCGTCAACATTACCTCATAGACGTCATCTACCCACTCAAACGCATCTTAATGAGGCTGTATGCGGGCGGATTGTTCATTCATTAATACAGAATAATTAAAACACCTTACGTCTATGTGACTCATTTGGTGTGTTTATACTGACTAGGAAGTCTGGAAATCGAAAAAACAAACTTAGTAATTGATAAAGTATGTATGTAACATTATTTTATAAACATAAGGTATGAGCCAAGTTATTTCGAATAAATTCAATATTATTCGAATTTCAAACATGGAACGTTCGGTACACATATGCAACCAAAAATTCTCGCCGATAAACAATAATACCTAAAGTTTTTTTCAGTCTTGCAACATAATGTCAGTGTCTTATCAACAGCGGATGTCGAACGGGAAAGTTATTGTCATAAAAATAACACACTATTTAACACAATCATTACTGCTCCGTTCAAAGATAATTATGGACCTTAGGCCATGAGTTCAATACGCAGTAATATAAAAACCTATTTAAATATTTTTTTAAATACAAATAACTCTTACTTACATCCAGAGTCTAAACATCAAAATCTAATACGTTTTCGACATACAGGAATATAGGCTCAGCATCACAAGACACTTTCTTTTGAGGACTGACTCCCGGTGGAGGGCCTTTCCTAAGAGATAGGACCTACAATTGTTTAAAGAGTATACTGTTTCCTCAAATGGGTGTCTATGTCTATACTACAAAAAAAAAAGACTAAGCACAACCCTTATTGTGCAAGTAACAAATAAAACGTCTGAAACTGTAAATCTAACTATATTTTCGTTAATACAAAATTTAAATTACATCAACACGGGGCTTGGTTAATAATTAAAACAAAAACATGCCACTGTATGGGACTGAGTCATTCGGTGACGTCTTTTACAAGTAAATATTTAATATTTTGAAGTCTTCATGACCTACATTCGAAACAGGGTCACGTAAAGACGTATTTGCTGATGCATTTAAAGTATAATATATTAAAGTTACAGGAATTATTTAGACTAGCTTTAGATCTAATAATGTTTTTCGCTCACTACCCCTTTGTGGAACCACTTAAGTAATACATTGATGTTAACATTACAGTTCAGTACATCAGAAGGAACAAGCTATTATGAAAGTGTATCATGCGAGAGAGGTATGTCTGCACCGTACCAAGTGGCGAACCGTGGTCTTCGCCACGTATAAATGAATAATGAAGTTGCAACTTCCGTGTTCTTTTATATGCACTATTATATCTATTTTTTATAGTAGGTAAAGGGCGCAAACGGGCTCATGTTGAGTGATACCGCCGCAAATGGACACTCAATGACAAAGGGCTCGCTATTGCGGTACCGGCATTTATAAATTGGTACGCTCTTTTCTTGAAGGACCCTAGGTCATATTGGTATGAAAATACTACAGTGGGCAGCTGGTTCCACATTGTGGTGGTGCGCGGCAAAATCTCAAACCTCTCAGCGAGTGATTGGTCGTCGACGACCACAGACCTACACCACATTTATGTAGATTACTTAAATCTATCACGTCTACCAACGAATTAGATAAAGATTCATAAGCTTCATAAATTGAGCATGACATGTGACATTAACCATTCTCATCACGTTGAACGGAATACTAAAGCTGAACGCCATCAAAAACGCCACAAAAAATTATCGGTCTTCCATCAGCACGACCATGGGTTGAATATTTAAACGGCTGTTGAAGGCTTTATATTACGGACGTTTCTATAAATTATAAATATCCGGTATAATAACTTTAATTGTTTTGCGGGTAGAATCTATAGGCGGTATTAATACAGTCAAAACCGTGTACAACGACATCGTTAAGAAAAACATATGGTTATATTAACCAAAATCAAAGGTCTCGGCTAAATTCTATTATTGTATTTGGTACTTAATAACATCGTCACCGGCTGTTACGACTACGGGTTTTAACGACCAAATATCAGTAGTCCCTTCGATGTCATTATTTTGACGGTACTAGAAATTTTTGAGTCGCGAAAACATTTTATCCGACGCTAGAATGTAATGTGTGAATCTATGTTAATGTTTGAGCTATACGTTTTAATTTGTGGTAAGAAAGTTCAAAATGAAAGACTTTCTTCAAGGTCGTCGGTCTAACGGAACGGTAACCGAAGCGGAAAGGTCAAACTTGAAGCAGGCCGGCCTATAAATAGTCTCGACTGTCTTTTTTAGAACACTAAGTCGTGTGAGCCACATTCAAATACAAATTTTGTAGTAGTCTTACCTTTTCGAAACTCATAAAGAATTTTAAAACAGTAAGTATGGCGTTTCTTGCCCAAAGGAAACTATCTATTGGGATTGTAAACTTTAAATTGACTTTTAAACGGTCCTTTTTAATAGGCCTAATTGACATAAATGATTTGACTATGACTTCATAACCTACATGGGGATTTACGCATCCGTACCAAAGGGATGCGTTTGTGGGACTTCCTAACTTTACATTCAATGTATATAAAATAAGCAATCACCAGCTACCACTTGACCGTTAAATAAGGTTTTTAAGAAAAGAGCGTATCAATACTTAAAAGGCCGGCAACGCACTTGCTTCCTCTGGCAATATCAGTCTATGGGCGGCGGTATCACTTATCATCCACCCCGTTTGCGCCCAGTTGCATTAAAAAAAGGCGAGAAGAGAAGACAGTGTTGTTAAGATTTTAATATAGTGTTTGTAAAATAAAACCCAAGAGTCAAGCCATTATTATGAAATGAAACATATCATCTGTACGTTTGAACTAATTGGAAATAATTAACTTACGCTCATCTTTTAAAACAAGACACTCATTTTATTTATAGATTTATACTTTGTTACCATAATATACAAATTAAAAAACCAAAAATAAGTAGGTTACATAAGTTATTAGGCAACAGGCGGCCTTATCGCTAACAATCGATTACTTCCAGGCAACCTCAATATGGGACAATAAAATAAAGAAACACCTACAGAGGGTAAAGTACCAGAAGTGCATAATTAATTAACAAAAAAAAAACTTAAAATAACATGCAACTATAACTAAAATTAAATAAAATAAAATCCAAATAAAAAATATAAATAATAATTTATATATAAACAGACATGTAAAAGCGTTGCCGAAGGTTAATTGACTCACAATTAATATATATAAGTAGTAGCAAATTAGCGTGGCAGAAGAAAAACTATCAAAAAGAACATTTTTAAATAAATTAAGAGAATGAGCCCCCCTGATATCAATAGGTGAATTCCATAGTAGGATACTTTGCACAGTGAAGGAGAAGTGATAGAAATCAGTTTTATGTATAGGAGTTTCAATAATTAGATTGTCTAGGGAACGCAAATCAAAACTACCGCCAGAGAGGAACATAAAATGTTTCTTTAAGTAACTAGGAGTTTTAATAGGGTATAATCAAATTTAATATACATTATTAATTTTCACCCGGGCACAGATGAGATGGTCGCTAGTTATATATAACCGAAACTATTTGCATGTGTAGATTACAAACCAAGGTCAAAGTTGGCTGACCACAACGATTTCGATTTAGACCCTCGTCAAGCTTTGAGAACTTCAAAACTCCTTTGATATCAACCGAATAATGTTGGGAGCGATAAAGTTTTTGCCTTTCTTGTGTCTCTATAGATAATCCCGTTGGTCAATTGCGATTCACAACCCGAAGGCGTTTCGTTCGAGGAAAATAACTCAACATTAGTTCACCGATTAATGTCTTGTGTCTTGGTCACAAACATTGAGGAAACATAATCAACAAGAATATGACAGAATCATTAGTTACTGTGTTAAACACTACGTCATCATGTTTACACTTCAACATTAAAATCAAAAAAGCGTCAAAGTACAATATTTCTAAGGATAAGGGAACAATGGTTTACCTCCTGTGGTCAGGAGTCAGGGACATTCATTAACCCGTAGCAAACAATTCAGGGCAGGCCGTACGAAGACTTTAAACAAACAGTTGGCTGGTGCTCGTGACTCATTCGTCGTGTATCGGACCAATGTTTTCCGTATTGACTAACTAATATATGAAGCTAATAATACCGAATTACGCTAGTTATACAAATTAAAATTGTTGAACCACCATGGCTGCACTCGACAAAGTGGATTTATGTAAATAACGTAATAAATCCCCGTTTATATCAGTGATGATAGGTTTATTTAAAGATGTACTATTGGTATAAACCCAATACTTAATTGCATGATTTCAAAAACTGATAAGGGCCTGCGGTCATTTAGTTGGTAAAAGAGGATAAATATTGCAAGAGTTCAACAGTTATAAGTTATATTGTCAAGACCATGCCATGCTTTCAACTAAGCGTTTTTAAGGCAGTTTCTGCGCACCACCACTATGTGGAACCAGCTTTCTACTGAAGTATTTCCGAACCCAATAGACTTAGGGACAGAACAGAGCATACAAGTTCTTAACGCACTCGAGGTCTCTGGCATTGAGAGTGTCCATAGGCAGAGGTATCACTAAATACCAGTTGAGCCTCCTGCCCGTTTCCCTCTGTTCAATAAAAAAAATATTATTTCATTTTCACATCCTACAAAACAATATCACAAATAAATTTTATTTTCATACATCAAGCAAAAAGTAGCGACCTATGGGTCGATGAAGTCGAAAATAAGGAAGCAATCGAAATCTGTCTACTGCGAAGCCTGCATTTGAAATTAAATATATTATTAAACACTTCTAAAGACGATTTATGTAAGGAACAAATGGCGCTTGAGGATTTGCCAAACGATAACTAAACATTAAAAAGTTCAATGACATTATGCGTTCGCGTGAATAATATCGCTCCCATTAGCCCATTATAAACGAATGATTTATTACGATCGGACTCGTAAATTATATAAGACAGATAAATTTAAGAGCGCATAATAAGATATGAAGCAATAAACGTTGATAAACATCGTAAATGCACCAGTCATACACTTCTTACATAAACTGACAGGCGAGAATAAGAATATCTTACCTTTTGACAGTCAACAGATAACACAACTTTAACTTTAATTATAAGTTTGTAATAATACAAATAGCTTTAATCCGGTTAAAAAATTCTTATTTTTTTCACTTTTTAGTTGCTAAAATTAGTAAAAACTGCGCAGCTGTGTACGTTCTTTTGTCGCTTCATTATCCTAGCCCGCAATAAACTCGCCTGTCGGCCTCATGCATACGAACTTTCTAAGAAATTTGTCCTTTCGTTTACAAATTGAGATTGCTTGCACGTATCAGAATCTAGCTTTTATGTCATTAAAAATATATACTATAAACTTTAATCGGCGAAAGATCGCACAGTGATTCATCAGGAAGGTGGGTGTATCAAGTGGAGTGATTCCACAAAAATATGACTACCCCACTAAGAGAATATTAACGATAAAATAAACATCTTTAAAACAAAATGTTAAAACAGTAAAGTAATTGTTGTAAAGAATAATATCAAAATAGTACATCTGTCCATAATTAGCTGAACTAAACTCTGAATGTCAAGTGCTTTCATGTTATATTTTCTCTATTAAATAAGTCGAGTTTTAATTATAGTAAAAAAATCAATATGCTTCAGTACAAAATCACAGAAACTTCCCATCAAAGGATATTTTTAAAAAGCACTTGAGCTAAACAAACGAAAATACGTCGAGTGCTTTGAACTCAATGTTAAAAACATTACAACAAACTTGCGTAATGGGCATACAATTGAGGCAATAAAGACATTGTTGAGTGGTCCAGTCATCAAAATTGAAGGAGCGTGTCACTTGGGAATTTGAATAGACTAAAACTGAATCAGTATTGAGTTTGCAATGTCATAAACATCTTTTCTTTGTCTTCTTCATCACAAGATTTTTTAGCTATTTTAGGCAAAGTTAGCGGCAGCCGTTCTGTTATACATTTGCAGCGCTGGCAGGATTTCGCGTGCATTTCCGGCATTTGTGATGTGGCTTAATTTGAAATATTTATTTTAGCTTGCTCCAAGACACACACAGACGTTATTCAGCAGGAAAAAAATAGTTGGTCCTCTATGTTGGAAGTTATTACGTGAGAGAAAGAAAAAATAAATATTTTCTGCATTAGACTTTATTCCTCGGCGATAGACAATAGTGGGGTCGACAAAGATCCGACAATCGTTTATAGCTTTCAATATGAAACAATGCCCTGGCAGTTGTTGAATGAGCGTATAGTTTCTTTTCCAATTACGATTTTGTCGTATAGGGTTCATTAAACTACATAAAATTGTGAACCTTCTTGTCCCCGTCATACATGAGTCCTACTGCACTCTTTACACAATCTGTCTCTATTAATCATAGCGTAAACACAATATGTCAGAAAGAGACAAATGAGGACTTTACATAAACAGTGTCATACTGATTTAGTTTCTGTAAATAAGGTTTTAATGTGGGCTTTGTTTATAAGAGTATATTTACTTATGTTAGCGTAAAATTAGGATCAATACCGTCTATATAGCTGCCATACAGCGACATATATCATGTTTTTTTTTTATATAATAGAAATAGCATCCCTACCAAACTCGAAACCGCAGACACGAACTAGAATAATTATTTCATAAGCTATATGTTACAGATATCCGATATACGAATATCGTATGAACGAGATCAAATGCTTTCACGTTTAGGGCAAATACTGCGGAACTGTTAGATATATAGTAGACCAGTAATCGTATCTGGATTCAAGTTAACACTTTTTGTTTAATCTTTGAAGTATGTAAATGCTTAGGTCTTGGTCTTGCTGCTGACTCTTTAATCTATTTTATTCTATAAGTATGAATAGGATTCTGTGTCTGACAGGTCGGCGATTTAAGAGTCTAAGCTGGCTTTCTCACAATGTTTACCTTCACCGTACGAGCAATTTTATTTTATTTTCGCTCTCAAACATCACACGTGTCACAAGGAGGATAATCAGATACTTACGAAAATATGTTATAGAATGCATACACGTGTGTAAATGACATAAAAACTAAAGAAAGCTCAGCGCTCACCAGTGTGTCCCGCAATATCGCAGGACACAACACCAGAAGGAACTCTTTGTATTGAAGAAGTCGCATTGGTCCGCCAAGCATCCGCGAATGTACAGGTAAGGTAGGGTAAGGTAGGGTGGACTCAATTTCCGCAATTAGTCGGTCCGTTGTGCGTAAAAGCCCTGGCTAATTTAGCCATCCTAACTCCTTCCAGAAGCACAGAAGTCTCCCGGGCGCTTCACAGGCTTCGCGGAGCGATCTCACTGTTCCGAGGATTTTTGTACGTTGATTAGCCACAGCCTCGCATTCCAGGACTACGTGGGTGACTGATTCCTCTGCGCTTAAACAGCCTCTGCACAAGGGGCTGTCTGTCGCGCCTAGGACGAAAAGATGTTTATTAAGGTGACAATGGCCCGTGATTGTCCCTATCATTGTTTTGAGATTGGTTCTGTTCAGGTTTAGAAGTCGCTTAGTGAGTTGCGGCTTCACAGCCGGCAGAGCCATTTTGGACTGTTTGCAATCTACACTTCGCGACCATCGTTGATTCTGGAGTTCAGCGGATCTCTGGCGAATCCAGGTTCGAACTAGCGAAAGGGCAAGGGGAGGAGCGGATGCGGGTCAGCAGGCATCATACCAGAGCCTCTTCTCGCAAGCTCGACGGCAGCATCATTGCCGAGAGAGCCACTGTGTCCTTTTATCCACTCTAAGGTAACTCTATTTGTTAGAGCTATTGCCTCCAGTGCTTCGTGACACTCCAGTATTAATTTACTGTTTGTGTTTTCGATACCGATCGTCATCAGCACGGATGCACTGTCGGATATGAGCTTAATGCAAAAGTCAATAACTCCCATCCGCTGTACGGCTCTGGCTGCTTCGGTTAGAGCGACACATTCACATTGGAAAATTGTGCTTTGTGTGCCCAGAGGTAGGTGTATGTTAATGTTGAGATCAATGGAGAAAATACCAGCGCCTGAGCCACAATCTGTTTTTGAACCATCAGTGTATATACGTAGCTCATTCAGGGGCGACTGATCCTGCTCCTCTTCACTCAGTTGTATAAGATATTTCTTGTTGAATATTAGTTAGTTAGTGATTCTGTCACATGGAGCAGCTATAAGAGGTTGGTACTCTATTGCCCCGTTGAGAATCACTGTGTGTGAACTGTAGTGGTTTTTTCCCCATAGATCCAATACCATAAGCCTGATGGCCGCTAGGGCTGCCTCCTGCTGTATGTGTAGGTCCATAGGTAAGATTTGCAGGGCTATCTCCATTGCTGCGGTCGGAGTTGTTCTCATACAAGGCAAGCCTTTGGAAGCGTCCCAGTTTCGTGATCGCCGTTTGAAGTTCAGATCTTGGCCACCAAACCAGGGCTCCATAGGCCAGCATTGGCCTGACTATGGCAGTGTATAGCCATAATGTTATTTTAGGCGATAAGCCCCATTTCACGCCTAGCATCTTTTTGCATTGACAGAAGGCGATCGTTGCTTTGTTTAGTTTGTGTTCTAGGTGTTTGTTCCAGAGCAGTTTACTGTCCAGAATCACACCTAAGTACTTATTTCATTTTTGAGTTTGAGTTCAGTGTTGAAGAGATTTGGAAGCCTATGTGGTTCCAGAACCCTCCGCTTTGTAAAGAGTATTAACTCTGTTTTTGATGGGTTGACAGATAGCTCGTGCTTGTTGCACCATCTCTCAATTACTTTGAAAGCCCTTCCCATGAGATCACATAAGGTGCTTTCAAAGCTCCCCGATATTAAGATTGTGTTGTGGAATTAACAGTGAACTGTATAGCTCGTTGTTTTAGCATGTTGTTTATCCACCCTATCAGGGTTGATGATACTCCACATGTAACAAGTGCTCTGTTTATGCTCGTGAAGTTTGTTTTGTCAAAAGCGCCTTCGATGTCAATGAATGCACCATGACTGTTTTAACTTCAGGGAGTCGCCAATGCGAGACAACGTTGTGGAGTGATCAATCCGTTGATTTGCCTGGGCTGTAGGCATGTTGATTTGGATGCAGGAATTTGGATAGCGATACCTGGCTACGTATTACCAGATCTCCTAGCCTCTCCATTGTTTTTAAGAGGAATGAAGTGAGGATTATGGGTCTGAAGGACTTCGCCTGGGTATAATCCCCTCTGCCTGGTTTTGGTATGAATATTATTTTCACTTCCCTCCATTTCAAAGGTATGTAACGGTGGGCTATACATGCTCGGAAGATTGAGACAAGATAGTCCACCAAAAGGTTCCCATCCATCTTAGTAGGCCTGGGAAGATGCCATCCAAGCCAGCCGCTTTGAATGGTAGGAAGGAGTTGATTGCCTATGTTACTTTTTCATTTGTAATTATTTTGAGAGCTACATTCCAGTCTGAGCCGGTGGTGGCTCTTTCTGAATAAGGTTGTCATGCCTGGTCATTGGCAATTATACAGCCCGGAAAATGTGTTTCAATCAGTAGTTCACATGTTTCTGTATCGGTTTTTGTAAATGACCGCGAGTGTACAAGGTAAATACATAATCATGTAGGCATAATAATAGCAAATAATGTACACGGCAAGGTTTCTAAGACGTCTACCCAGTAATTTAACATCTTTTTTTCTTTCCATATTTTTTTGTAATTTTTTTTAATGATTTATTGTTTAAAATGTATGTATAAAAAATATGTGCGTGTACGACCTTATTTTACGAAAAATGATCTACCTACTAAAGACTTTTATTATCATTGACATGAATACAAATAATGCAATTATTTCATTTTACCTTATTTCTACTAAGATTATTACATATTTCATTAATTGTAATAGAATTACCGGCACAAGCTATCCCTACTCCGCTGGAGAAAGTACTCTTCGAATCAATCGTGGTAGGGACAAGAAAAAGATGGCGCGTAACGGAAAACGTGACGCGTAACCGAAAAACGTGACGATATTTTTTTCCCAACGCCGATAAAGAAGTTTCACTTCAAAAATTACAACATACAAAAGACTTTTACTAACTGCAGTAATATGACCAAAGACAACAGAAATATGTCATACACAAGCTAATCTTGCAGCATGTATTACACATTATGCGATAGTATGAGTCGAGTCTTCCATATATGGTCTGCAGTAGGCTGATTCATAAAGGTCACTCCCACGCACGAATTGAACGAAAGTAATTTATTATGTAATAATTTTCATTCTTTTTACTGAAATTAATTACCGCTAATTAAATTCAATGACACCAATAAGGACAAATTAATTAAATAATAATATAAATAGTTTTTTATATATTATTATTTTGTTGTTTTATATTATACTCCACTGTAGGTGTTTTTATGAGACTTTTTAGCGAATGCTAAGCTCTTTCCTTGAAGGCCCCAAAGTTGTATCAGTTTGTAAATACATCTACATTTAGATGGTCCAACAAAAAGGTAGTACGCGGCAGTAAGTGCCTTAAAAGGAGCTATGTTGTGGAACACATTACGTACCTTCCCTCTTCATATATATTACTCGATTTGAAGATATCAGAAGTATATGAATTTTATCACGGATTCTTACTACGACGCAGTGGCGCAAATATTATTGGTTTTCCAATAAACTTCCACGCTCCGGAAATTATCCATCCCCTACCCACTTCTTCGGTGGTAAGTAGTCTTTATGGGTTAACTGATAGAGGAGCTTAAATCATCGTTTTTATTTACGATGTTATTTTAAATTAAAAAATGTATAAGTTGCCTCATTGTTGTAATTTCACATAAACGCTACACGCTTGTTATACGTAATGAACGATTAGAGACGGTACTTGAGAACTTTAACAACATAAACAAGCATTAAACAGTATAAGTCGTGTAGTGTTTAAGATGTATTAAAATCCTACTTTTGGAAAAACTTTTGGCGGTTTTAACGTTTTAGCATGAGCAAAGGACTAGTTAGATATGATTATAGATGCTTATTCACGATTTATACTTTCTGTTGTGGACTCTGGTATAATGACCAGCGCTGTGGAACACGTCTGCTCCACAGCATCATGGTAAGCCAGTGTCTGTTACTACCACGCACACATTACACACTTAAAATATGCCTTATGTTGTTTTTCTATCCATATATTTTTTGTTATTATTATTTTGTGTGTTATGACACTTATCAATATTATATTTTATTAAACACGTATTTTCGTACTCTAGTGGCAATTATGAAATTCCAATAAAAAATTTTAAGTGCAGAGCTTACTGGCTTCAGCAAGAGAATGTCACTAACCTACTTGCCTATTATGAAACAAATGATCACGAAACATAAAGTACTCTCAAGCTAGTAGATTGTAGCGTGTAAAAGAAAAATCAATGGCACTACAACTTTTTTAGGTCTGGGCCTCAGATTTCTGTATCTGTTTCCTGATCATTTGTTAATCTAATAGGCAAGTAGGTGATCAGCCTTCTGTGCCTGACGCACGCCGTCGACTTTTTGGGTCTACAGCAAGCCGGTTTCCTCACGATGTTTTCCTTCACCGTTCGAACTAATATTAAATGCCCACATAGAAAGTCCATTGGTGCACCGCCGGGGATCGAACATACGACCTCAGGGATGAAAGTCGCACGTTGGAGCCATTAGGCCAACACTGCTCAAGATTGTAGCGTAAAGTGTACAAAATAATTACGCCGGGAAGATCTTCGAGTGTCCATCACTACGCGACATAGTTTGAAGTTCAATAGCCGAGCTAAAAAGAGAACTTAAAAATACCCTAAGTCTCCAGAGAAACATTCGAATAAACACTACACACAACTGATACTGTAAACAAAATAAATTAAACACATCATCAACAAACAACTCTTATTTACGTTCGTTGACGGTCTCTGAACGTCTTGTGTTTATTTATATTTTATTAAATCAAACGACAAATAATTATTAACTTTGAGATTATATATACATATATATATGACAAAAAATATAGCATCTCTGTAACCTGTACCATAAATTTGACAATGTTAAATACGTCTATCAAATAATAGTGTGAAAAAATTTACTGTTTTATTTATAACGCAGTCTCACTCCTGTCCAGCAACACCGAAGGCAAAAGATCACATGGACATTCGCCAACGAGATGGACTAATCAAGTCAAAGACTTGTCATCCTCAAAATTATACACAGTTGTAAAAGAAGCGCAGAATTGGCCAAGTGGCTGCGACTCTCATCCCTGAGGTCGTAGTTTCGATCCCCGGCTGTGCACCAATGGACTTTCTATGTGCGCATTTAATATTAGTTCGAACGGTGAAGGAAAACATCATGAGGAAACCGGCTTGCTGTAGACCCAAAAAGTCGACGGCGTGTGTCAGGCACAGAACGCTGATCACCTACTTGCCTATTAGATTAACAAATGATCAGGAAACAGATACAGAAATCTGAGGCCCAGACCTAAAAAAGTTGTAGCGCCAATGATTTATTATTTTTATTTACGTATCGAAATTGCTGGAGGGAAATTGTTAGAGCCAGAGCACAATACTCAGAGATGCTTTGACGACACAGACAGGGAGATGAGCCATCTATGTGTTAAATCCAAGACATATTTTACGTCTTTAGTCAGACTTGGTGTCAAGTTTCATTATTGATTAACCTAAGATATTGTAATAGATCCCAAATCGTTACTTTACTGTTAGCGCTGTATAAATGTGTCGATGATGGACGCCTGCAACTAATAAAAAAAGTTACGATGACAGATGGTATAAAGACAAAATACGGTTCATACAAAAAGCTAAAAAAAATAACAGTAAACATTACAAATCGAATGACAGATAGGCTATCTTATGCCTACACTTGTATAACACATAGGCAATTAAAATGTCAAGAGTAAAAAAATGCTATCAGAAAATGACAACTCACATTAAACACAAATGCCAGGTATGTAGGTGCCGCTCTATATGGCTTTCCTGTCTAGTCTGTGGGACCGTAATATATTTCAATAGAAAAAACTACTTCCTGCGATTTAGTCATACCAATCCGTTACCCATGTTTGACTGATAAGGGTTAGAGGCCAATAGTCCATGACTTTTGATCGGTGATTCATCCGTCTCAATGTTCCCAATGTTTATTTTACGATAATAGTATTACAATAGCTGATAAGCTCAATGACAAATTACGACCTAATTACCTTTACAAAACATTAGCGGCATCCTCGAACATTACACAGTTTGTAATTTTGTTTTAATTACATATAGGCTATGATTCTTCAGTATCCCTGGCATAAAAAGGGCGAAAGAATTTTTATATAAAACCAATTCGTTTTAAATTTATTCGTAACAAATGTCTAAAAAAACCTTAATATATTATTAGTAACAAGATAATGCAAATCACGGTATTCATATCAAGTAGCTAAGATACGACACTTGTTGTTTCACGCTTGTTCATAGCAGACTGAATCGAGAACAAAGAGCTTCCACACTATCGACAAACGTTACAAGTTCGAACACTCTTAAGAAATATTAGGAATAATATTTTAATTGAGGCTTTTCTCAATAAATGGACTATCCAAAACGGACATCTTCAATTTGAATCGAAGCAGGTTGCAGATAAGCGAATTCTACCAAATAAAAACTTAGTTTTATAGATATTGCCAGATCGGGATGAGTGCCATCATTTGGCATTAATAAATATGGACATGTACGATTGGAAAAGCACCTTTATGTATTTATTACCAAACAATAATAAAATATGAATGTAAACAAAAACTTCCCGTTCTAGAATTGTCTGACTTTGTTTTAAAATTGATTAATTTAACAATCATTTTAAAATATTATTTACACTTTATATTACAGTATATGTATTTTCACTAATAAGCTGTTATGCCTTTAAAAAGTTCAATTTGTTTGCATACATAAACCATAGCGTGGTAACTAAAGCTGTTAAACTCCAAAAATCATCCAAAGAGCCTGCCACTTAGGAGTTTCTTATTCTCCGTGAAACAAAGAAAACTTTGTGTATCTCTTTTCGAAGGTGGCTCTTAGCTCTAAGACAAAGTCTCACTTTGGGCAAGTAAATATTCTAAACCTCGCATACAATAAAGAACTGTAAAAACTTACCATCTTCTAGAAGCATCTTTGCCAAATTATATATAAAACAAAGTCACTTCCCAGCACTGAACTAAAACAATGATTTTCACTCGACTGACTGGCGTGAATGAAATTCGGCGCCAGGTTATGCGGTCGTAAATATGACTTTTTTGATTTACAGCCACCATCCATCTTTCTCTATCTTGATGAACAATGTACATCTATCTCCCTCGCATGTTCCGTATATTTACGGTGTGCGTATTACGTGATAAGAAGACATTTATCTCGTGACGCTTTCAGCTTTTTGAGGTTATCCGTTATGAACAAGATGCTATTGTTAGTGAGATTACTGACAGCTTTTAATTTGATAATTAATTAGATATGTATGGCACGCGCACATCGGCTGCTGCGTTGCTAGGCGGTATCTTAAAGACTGGTGTCCTTAACTCTTAACAATGAACTATACTGAAGTTGATAATGGGCCCATTTTTTGTTTTTTGTATCAAGTTAGCTAATGCTAAGCAATGAAGCAATTTAATAGTAATGACCAGGCCTGAGCACTTTAAGATGTTGTCATTGAAGATACGTAGTTAATTGATATATTGCAGGTAGATTGCCCCAAAACTCTAACTAAATTTAAATTGCGTGTACATACATCAACATTCCATTTGTCCAGTCCCGCCTTTCAAAAGAACGCGTTCGACCAAAATCGATTCCATTCACCGATATCCAGATCGAGCATTCTGATAAACGAGCTATCTCTGGATATCTCACACTTTGAAATATTTTTTTTTATAATTTAGAAATACATTTCTTTTTTCTTCAAAATCCAAAAATTCTTTATTTGTTTAGCTGTGTACAATAGAATTCAGATGGAGGCCTCCCGAGTATGTCAGAGACTTGTGACAGGAAAGCCTCGCTCTTCTTTAAATTAACAAAGATAACCAACACATATGGTTTTAAAACGATGGTACTGTAAAATAATAAATATATGAACATATGATGATGACTGTGTAATTGTGTGTGTGTGTGAGCGTGAAAGACGAAACAAATCTAAGTGAAATAGTGCAGGAAAAGACGGATTAAGGAAAAATATCTTCGTGTTTGTTCTGTTTGCCTATAAGTGCTTGTCACATTAAATCTTATATTTATTTTTTCTTTTATACGCATATGAGTGTACCGAGCGTTGGATAGATTTTGTAAATAAATACATACATAAAAAAATATTTATATCATAAAATAACAAATAGCATTAGGGAATTGTAAAGAAAAAATATTAAGAATTAGTACAGAAGGGGAAACTTTTTATTTTATAAGTGTTTGACTTCTGCCAATTAAGTTCATTATTGGTTTCATCACTGAAAAGACTTTAGTTACAAAGGGAACGGGATTACTGTGAAAAGGAAACGTCAGCAAGTCACGTTGGATATCAAATAATGTCCATGTTCACGCCGAGCAATTAGTATATTTTCCTTTAGTTTTTCCCTGGTTTGTCGCCCTGTCACGGTGGATACCATAAAACAATTTTTTGGTTTAATGTAGTCTGCAAGCTTACCGACTTCAATAGCTAAATATTAACTTTATCCGTAACTGTTTAATATACCACTGGGGCTGATAAAGTATCATAATATCTGATAGTAAAAAGTGATATACATTATATCAAGACATAAAGTAAATACTTTAAAAGTTTTACACTGTAACTAAGAGGTAATGATAAAGGCGCTTAAATCTACGCAGCGAGTCTTTAGGGAAAATGGCTCAATAGATTTCGGGAGGCATTCCAGAGACGGGGAACGCTTAAATAAACAGCTTTAAGCTTTAACCGCTTCCTGTGACGGATGCGGAAATTAACCCGAATATGTTACATTTTTTACATACAGTATACATTGCATGTTTCACATTTGAATCAAAATATTAAAAAAAAGCTCAAACAGGCCGGAAAAAGTTATTTTTACTGTGTACTTGCAAAATAAAATAAATTAAACATTACCAACATTTGAACCCACATATCGATAGGGTGTAAATATAGTGTATAGTGTAAGTGTTTCATACGAAGGTCGCAAAATGTTAGAAAATAATTAATTTTATTGTGCTGTACATATTTAAAAATAACTTTTCCGGTGTGTACAGGCTGCCATGGGCTTTTATTAATATTTTGTATATATTAAATATCAATGGAACTCAAGGATAGGTGGTGGTGAATCAAATGGTGAAGAATGGTGATATCATTCACCATTTAAATAAGTCAAGTAGATTTTTAAATATTAGCATCGATAGTTTTTTTTATAGAACAAAGGTCAAACAGACAAGGAGGCTCATCTGACGTTAAGCGATACCGCCGCCCATGGACACTGAATGCCAGAGGACTCGCGAGTGCTTTGTCGGCCTTTTAAGGATTGGTAAGCTATTTTCTTGAAGGACCTCAAGTCGAATTGTGTCGGAAATACTTTGGTGGACATCCCGTTCCAAATAGTGGCGGTGCGCAGCAAGAACTACCTTAATAAACGCCTAGTTGTGGAACAACGGATATCGATGTTATACGGGTATAAACACAGACGAAAAAAAATATAATCATAAATTTCCATATCTAATTAGGAACAAAATTGGGTTTTTCAATGTTTACTTTACTTAATTAAATACATTAATGATATTTGCATAGCATACGTTATGTATTTCTACACAACAAATGAAAAATACTGTAAAATGTACGGCTGCAAATCTTGCTATAAATATATTAGCAATAAACAAGGCTTCTTAGAGCAACGATAATATTTTGTGACGTTATTTGTCTTTAAATAGTATTATTCCATTTTAAATGTAGCATTATTACGCTATGCTTTTATGAGGCCTATTATTTTCTAGGAGAATCGGGAAAGAAATTCGTTCCTGAAATTAACACACACAACAATCACATAGAAATTGCCAGGGAGTTCGCTAGTTGCCGATGAACTGGAGCGCTCTTTTCTTGAAAACACTAACTCTCTTTCTCTAACTCGGAAATACTTCAATAGGAAGCTGATCCCACATATTGATTGAATCAATGCGATGCGATACTTTCAGGCTTCAAAACTGGTCCAGCCTGTTCCCCAGGCATCCCAAGACGAAACGAGAAATACTTCCCAAATTTTTGATATCCTGTCCCATCGGACATGAATTTCCTAGTTACTTCTTCATAGATTCTATAAACCAATGCAAATAGCTTCTCCAGGAACCAAAAAGTATTATACCCAGGGTAAGTATGATAACCACATACTCATTATGGATATCATATAAATTGAGAGATTTTACTTGAAGGCGTGTTGTGTATCTGGGTTATAGCTGAACCGCATTTGCGTATCCTTGATTAGATATTGATTGTTACCAATATACCGATAAAGTGAAATTCTGTACTGACATGAATATATGTAGGAATATTCCACTGAATAATTAACTGCCTTGTTATGTCGCTTTTTCTTTGTATATATTTGATACGCCAACAGTTATTTGTGTGCTAAATAACTATTACTAACAAATACTGTCCAGGCAAGTTTGGTTAGTGCTCTTGAACCAAATGTGTTATAAAACCTTTAGACAAGCTTTAAACAATTGAAGATTTTTCACGAGTGTAAAATGATCTTTTCATAGTACGGATTCAGTTACTAAAAACAGTAAAGCTCAATTATTTGAATACTAATTAATCTTATTGATCTTATAATGTGCAGGTTTCATCTGCACCGCTTCGATGGCTGCAAGTCTTCCAGAGTCCGCTTCTCTAGGCATATCCTTTTGCGATCCGATGAGCCTGGGGTACGACCTCCAAACTTTATAAATAAAGGCAACTACCAACCTGGGTGTCCATGAACTGCGACTGGGACGAATTGTTTTTAATTTGATTGATTTTTGTTATTATTAACTATTCAACTAGCGTAAATTAAACTGGTTCTAAATTAAAAGCCGTACATAATATTATTTTTTGTATTCGCTATGACTTAATCGTGAAATTATTACAATATTAAACGATTCCTTATTTCCTTTAATGTTCATACTAATGGTTTCATTAATTTTCATAATTTCCAAGCTTTTATTACGTCAGCCGTTCATCCCCTAATTGGGTTAATGTACAATTACAACCTCCAATTAACCATTTGGTAAGCCAATTTCACTGTCTTTCGATTCAAATATTAGGGCTTTTTAGCTTCTACATTGTACGGAATATTCCAACTATTATTTCCGTTTATAATGCCCATATTTGATATGACACGTCGTCTTGTTTGTCAAATATGTGAAACAACAAAAAATATGTTATGTCTATTATTTATTATTATTATTGTTTAAGTCCTTAAGTTAAGTTAAGGACTTAATTTTTGTTTAAATATTATATTAGTACCCTGTAGGTAACCATGGTAACGACGTTGTCTACATATAAAAAAGAATCCATGAAAATAAATGATGTGCTCACTTCAGTGTAGCCTTTATAAAAGTCCAACGTCTTAACAATAATGAACGTTGTTTAAATCAAACTAATAGCAAACGTCATATTTGCTGATATAAAATTACAAAAGCTTTACAGATTTAGAATTTATATTAAAAAGGCTGTGTTGCACTTGACAGTGGGCAACTTTTTAATTTACAAATTCACACAATGGCAGGTCCAATATTCCAAAGTTTCGATAAAGCTAAAGATACTTACACAATCTACCGAAGCTTAGGGACAAGCGCTTTCTGAGCTTTTGCATTTTGCTCATAGCGCCTCCCCTTTTTTCTCGCATTGTCACGCCTGTGAAAAAAGAGAAAGAAAATTTATATTATGTTTACTAACACATTAAAAATTATAATAACAATGGTGGAGTATCAAACAATTTAATCAAATAAATAAATAAATTATGGAAATTTGGATATGGGGGAGTGTGTTTTTCGAAACTTATATTACGACACTTACAATTGACATGAAAAATCGAATGAATAAGAAATTCCATACATCAAATCTTAATACTTGGGACAGGAGGCAGACGTACAAGACTTTGACTTTCAAGTGCTAACGATGTCCATGGATACCAATAACACCGGGGCTTGCTGATACGTTGCTGGCCTTTGAAGAGTACGCCTTGGTGTGATGGTTGCAGCTCCTTACAAACGTTGTGTAATACAAAAAATACTTGGCGATTAAAAAGAGTGACGGAGAGTTTAGTAGTAGAGCCAGTTCTTCTCTTCCGTTCTACTCCCTTGATGTACTGGCAGTAAATGTAAAATTAGAAGCATTTAATGTATATTTCTTTTTTATTGACGTTCATGATTGACCTATATGATTACATGATTTTTGACTTTGACTTTTGACTCAAGGCTTTAATTCGTTACGGTTCGAAAATAGTGACAGCTGGTGCCACAAAGAGGTGTTGCGCGTGAGGAAGTGCTATTAAAAGCACTGTGTTGTGAAATGACAGCTGTCGAAGTGAAATAAAAAAAATATGGAAAAAAAATGTCAATGTATTAATTGAACCATTATGTAATTGACATTGCATAGTTTTTCACGCATTCTTCCATTGCAATCTATAAATAGCAACCGTTTCATAACCAACCCGTTAACCTCATCATTACATGTAGCAAATCAGCCGTTTGATTATAACACTTTAGTACACGCAATAAATTAAAATTGTTACCGTTTTCTTGATATAATTATTTCAAGTTACGTTTAATCTAGTGATTGTCAACTCGTCTGCTGTCATGTCATTTTTAATATTAATAAAAAAATTATAATAATTTATATATTTTTTATTATTTAATTTATTTATATTATAATAATTTAATAATAATATTTTTTTTAAAACTGTTAGGATACATACAATGATGACAGCCCCATAGTAAAAACAAAACCTGACTTGGTTTTGTTTTTTACTATGGGGATGTCTGTTTCCTAATAGACTCAAAATAACTTTATTCATATAGGTAAACAAGTACATTTACGAAAAGAAGAGATGTTAAATTAATTTAAAATTTACATTTACCAGTTCGCAAGTCAAGGGCGTAGAACGGGCAAGAAGAACTGGCAAGAGACTTTCCACTACTCTTTTTAATAGCTAAGTTTCAAGTCATACTAATTGCTTGAACTGGAGCAAATCAATCCCAAGGATTAGGATCATTTAAATATTCGTCAAATTTATTAAAAGCTTTATTGATTAATTTACGTTTAACGAGAGATCTGAATTTATTCTGTGATAATTCTCTAATTCTGCTTGGGAGTTTGTTGATAAACAAATAAAATTTCCATATAAGGACTGATTCATCTTCTGGAGCCTGGTTGGTCGTACGCTTATTAGTGTTGTTTCGAGTATTATACTGGTGAAAGTCACCATTTGCTTTAAAATCGTTTATATTTTTTTATACATACAACAATGCATCGAGAATATATTGACCAGATAGTATCATAATATTTTATTTCTTCAACTTATTCCGTACCTACTCCCTTGGGAAAACACAACAAATACCCCCAACAACCCGCCAGTAGTACAGCCTTCTATACTACACAAATAAAATCTTTGACGGATATTAACGCGAATTTATTAATAATAGAAATAATAACGGTTCAAATGCTTTTCCGTAATTGCATCTCAGACTCAGTCAATCTTCAGTTTGAGTTAAATAAATAACTAGCAGACCCGACAGACGTTGTGCTATGAACTATGAATCTTGATTTCGAATTGGTATAATTAACTAAAAAAATATTTCAGAAACAAAGTGTTTATTATTCTAATGCTTTACGACGTTATACAACGTTCTTTGTTTGTTTTTTTGGCCGCATTCTGTTAATGTTATGTCAAACGCCATACGGTTACATCAAAAAAGTTTGAATTGTAAAAGCTCTTAACACTAAAAACAATTTGCTATGGTTACAAAAGTCATGATTACTTGATATGGTGGTTAAGTATTCTTAAATTTTATAATTTTGCGCGCAATTTTCTTATTTTTTTCTTTCATAAGAACCTTCTCCTGACAATAACAAACACGACGAAAAAAGAATTAGCAAAATCGGTCCAGCCGTTCACGCGTGATGCCGGTACCAAGGGAAATAGGGATTCATTTTTATATATATAGGTATAATCAATTCTTTGCGTTACATATTTTCGAGCGCATATCTGTTGAGTCTCAAACTACAGCAAAGTCGATTGCTTAATGGAATTTTCTTTTTTGCTAGTGTGCCATAGAAAATAATTTAGATAGAAAGAAATATCAATATCAGATAAAAAACAATATATTAGTTGTACCGCGTGCTTGCGAACCCGGTAATTCGGACATATAATGTTAGATAGCCACATAAAAGTATTTGTCAATTCGATCATGTTCCTGACCGCAAATCAAAATTATAGGCAATTCTCTTAAAGTACTTAATAAAAAAATGGATTATAACTATCCTAATGGCGAATCATCGGAACTGTTTAAAATTCTAAATAAATAATCAAAACTAAACATATTCAGTTACTAGACAGGAACAAAGTGTAAACAATACCGTACCATAAAAACGAAATGTGATCACCTCCTAGTAATACTCAACTACACTCGCTTGCAAGAGAAAATTCTAATATCAATTAAGGTGGTGCACTTCTCTAGATGATTATAGGGAAAATTAAAGTACGGAAATGCTATCTACGAAGTTAGACTTCCTTCTATACAGTTTCCATTTATACGACTCTTTCTGAATGGTAGTTGCAAGAAAACTTGCATTTATAATATTATTATGACACTAATTGAATGCGGAAGGATGTTGTTATCATATATACCATAATACCCTCTATGTATGTCGACCTATTTGTAAAATTAAATATAATATGTTGGTGACAAAAAGTCTGATGCAGTACATATGTCCATCAGACTTTTTGTGACAGTATTAAATAGTAAAATATTTATACATATAATTGTACTGTACGTGTTTATGTCACCGAAGTCCTCTTAAACAGCTGGACCGATTTCAATGAATTGTTTTGTATGCGTTTGGGTTATGTATATAAATCTTCTGAGCATGCATGCATTTGTTTACATGTAAGACGTGTGTACAGCACAACGTCTGTCGGATTCGCTGCTATATAAGATAAATATCTGTTTAAATCCTTTCAGTGGTAAACTTTTATGACGATATCACTCAAGTCAGATACTGTTAATGATCCTAGAAATAGAAGAAATTATAAATTGTATTCTTCAAGCGATTTGAATATTGTTATATTTGTCAAACTGAAGATGAACAACTCTTGGTCCCTTATAGCGTTTTAAACAAATTGTAATTGTTATTTGTAACGCTTCTCTAATTATATTCCTATATATTTTACATTGTGTAATTTAATGCAGGTTGTTTAAGCCAATAGATGAAACATTCTTTGGTGCATAACTGCATACGTAAGGAATAGTGTATTCAAGTGTGTGGGCAGCTAAATCAACATCTTTGTCTCTGCATTGTTTTGTTTACGTTAAAACCACTGCTTACATATATGTACAACAGATATGGGTTCTTTTCTAAGGGGCCGTTCAAGCTTTACGTAAGCAAATGTAATAAATATAAAACTGTATGTATCTCCCCCCTTCCTCGTGTCAGCAAAAATAAGCAAAGCTCTCAAAAATAATAGTACATAAACGTATTAATGTTTTGTAGGAATCCTCGAAAATGCATTTCGTTTTCAAGCACAGACAATGTGTGGGTAATATGTGTGACGTAATAATAAGAAAATCATAGACAACAACCTTCCCTTCTCCCCCCCCCCCCAGTATTTACGTAATAATTCTTGAACGGCCCGTAACTCCCTTGTGTATTAATTTTTATTATTCACCATGGCATAGTGCCGACATTTCTGTGTTTATCTCACTGAACATCGTAACATAATTTTATTTTTACGGCCTCATTCGGGATATTAACCCAAACATAACAAGATAGCAGATCGCTATCAATACATAGTATCAATAGTATACATTTCTTTACTATCACTGTGATAAAATACCTAATAAATTACACTGATAATAGTGTATTTTTAGAAATTATCAAAAAACAAATTAAACACTCTTTTGAATGCCTATTACATGTAAAGAGCGTTATACCTTTTCCATTGTGTGATCTGCACATCTAGACTACCTTATTTAATAGATGATTTTCTCTTCTTACAGTGGTGGCCTGGAAGAGATCGCTCAAAAAGCGATGAGGCCGCCAGTCGACCTCCTTTTAATTTAATCATGTTCAATTTTTATATTGTAATGCAACGAAGTTTGAATAAATATCTCAATGCAAGAATGAGCTTATTGATTGAGGTCTTAATATTTAAATCTGATAATTCATCGGTCACCGCTCATCAACGACCTTAATTAAATCTTGAATCAAGGTTTTGTCGTTCACGTATAGTATGTCCCTAGCAATTTTGTAAAGTGCATTGGCATATGCCGATAAACAAAACGCTACATTTGAGCAAACTTAAAACAGTATAATATTCGAAAAAGTAGTACTAGGTACTTGGCAAATTTCTTGAAAGATATCGAATTTTAGAGAAACCATTACAAGAGAGTAATGTTCTATGTCTGCAAAATGATTATTATTATGGAATATAAGATACAGGTGTCACTTATTGCACATCATTAAATTTGTCTCGGCAAAGAAGACAGAGGGTGTAGGCCAGGAGAAAAAGCCGCCGTAAAAAGCTCTTGGTAAAACATAAATTACACTTACGATATCTTACATTAGTTCCGTAGACCAGCTCGGACCTTCGAAAAGTTCCTGACCTTCCTGGCTCAACTACCATATTAAAGTAGTTTTCGTTACAAACACAAAAAAAACAAGACTATGTATACTAATAATACTGTCTTTTGCTATACAATGTAAAAGTTAAATCCACGGCGTAACCACGTAGAATACAAATGATAAAACTAATCAAGTTGGTTAAATAAACTCGTATAAGTTTGTCTAAAAGCCGGGAGGTGAGTCGGGACCACAGTATTCCGGTTTGTCAGAGCTGTCCGATCGAATTGCACCAGTACAAACCGAATTATCCATTTGGGATTACTCGCAAATGGGATTGAATACGTATCGATGCTAGCATCCTTATCAAATCAATATTGTGTATCTGTTAATACTATCTACCTACCTCGTGCTTGAGAAATATAATCCATGAACAATGATATATATATATATATATATATATATCATTATTTACCAATTAGTAAATGGGTATATATATATATATATACCCATTTACTAATTTATTGTATACATAATCTGAAATATAATCGAAATTTATAACAGTGTGGTGGAACAGTTTGTCCACTAGGACGTCGAACAGATTTAAATAATTAGCTTATATACTAAGGCCAATGACTTATAAGAACACATATATGACTTATAATGACACATAAGAATATTATCAATAACTTGCGCAAAACATCATGGCGCAATTTATAGAGATAGATAATTTTTACATTATAAGAGGTTCAATTCTTATACGATTAAACTAAAGTTAGGAAACAAAACATTAAAATCCAACGGACCAAAGCACTGAGACGCAACAGTACGGGTGTAAGGTGTTATGAAGGATAAGTTACTATTCTGAAAATTATCCAGAACTTAAGATTGACTTACAGACCAAGCTATTATATGCTCGGAAACAAATTAAATAATACCATTTCAGTTTTTTAAAGACACTTTAAAATAACAGACATTTAAAATGATTTAAAGATAAAATAACCTTGCTTGTATCCATGACCTAAGATTACATACATACAGATGCACATATACATTGTGTATGTTGGCAGACAACTCAAGCGGAATATTTTCCGTCGAATTCAATTCGTAAAATAGTTTTATAGTTAAAATAATCCAGCGCTCCAACCTTTATTTTTATGAGGTGAAAATGCGCTTACGCAGGCCTGCGCCAAGGATATCGAACTTGACGCGGGGATTGTGGGGCTGGAACTACACTCAAATCCCTCTGCTATTCAGAGGGGTAATGAGCCCCAACCCATTAAAACACCTCAGCCCTTCACACGCCCTTAAGATGGGCCCTCGGGGTTCAACGCTCCAACCCTAAATGGGTCTTGATCTCAGACTGCATCCGTTTCTTCGACCATTTATTGTGATATTATTTATCAGTCTCTTCTCTGATCACTGATCAGCCAGAGCAGATTCTGTGTCTGATAGATGTCATCACATGCCAAGACATTCCCTTAACAGTAGGCGCAAGTGCTAATAATGCGTACATAGAAAGAAAATTCTATTGACACACCACGCCAACAGTCTAGAGTAAAATATGTGATAATATAATTTAACTGAAAAATATTACAGCGCTTCTGGTAGTCACAATGACATATATACATAAGACTAAATATAACAAATGAAGTCCACATTGTAGGTTCAGGATGCTGGTATTATGTCAAGGCCGGCCTGTAAAGGCTCGAAACATTCGGAACTAAAACAAAAACAGAGAGTATTGTAAATAATACTGGAATGTTGTTGCGATAGTTTCTATAATTCACTGTTTGACCAAAGCAAATTTTCTTAGCTTTCAGAACGACCTACAAAAATATACGTTCCTTTGTGTTGACACAAGAGAGGTGTTATATGTCGTTAGTTTGAATTCTACAATACACATACATAATCCTACTACATACACAAATATTATTTAATGCATAATAAAGATAAGATTCGACAAAATAAATAACAGATTAGAGTAGATGTTACAATAAAAATAAAGAATCTAAATGGGAAATGGAGGGCACATGGCACGAGGAACAGAAAAGTGGAGCAAAATATTTTTTTTTTTATAAAATAGGGGGCAAACGGGCAGGAGGCTCACCTGATGTTAAGTGATACCGCCGCCCATGGACACTCTCAATGCCAGAGGGCTCGCGAGTGCGTTGCCGGCCTTTTAAGAATTTGTACGCTCTTTTCTTGAAGGACCCTAAGTCGAATTGGTTCGGAAATACTTCAGTGGGCAGCTGGTTCCACATAGCGGTGGTGCGCGGCAAAAATTGCCTTGAGAAACGCTCAGTCGTGGAACGTCGGACGTCGAGGTGATACGGGTGGAATTTTGTATTTTGCCTCGACGTCCGATGCTGAAACTCAGCTGCAGGTATTAATCCGAACAACTCCTCTGAACACTCTCCATGGTAAATGCGGTAGAAGATGCAGAGTGACCCCACATCTCTACGCAACGCCAAAGGATCGAGCCGCTCGGAGAGGGATTGGTCATCGACGATTCGAACCGCTCGTCGTTGGATACGGTCAAGTGGAAGGAGCTGGTACTGGGGAGCCCCCGCCCAGAGGTGAGAACAGTATTCCATGTGTACCGTCTCGCCTTGCTGAGCACACCAAGCTTTTTGGAGGCTAATTTAGCCTTTCCCTCCAAATGACCGTGAAACTGAACGTCGTTCGATATGTCAACGCCAAGTATTCCGATGCTGGCTGTGGCTTCAAGAAGAGTGTTTTCGAAAAGAGGAGTAGCGACAAAGGGTATTTTCATTTTAAAAGAGTTTCGACTTCAGACACAAGTTTGTTCCGGTACTCATCGACAACTGCCCGAGAAATACCTGCCCGGCCAGTGTAAAGAGTATCCCCAGTGCTGTCGTCCGCATAGCAATGAATGTTGCTAAGTTGCAACATGTCATTGATATGCAGAAGAAACAGGGTCGGGGACAGAACACAGCCTTGTGGGACCCCAGCATTCACGGGTTTAAGGTCGGAACATGCTCCGTCGACGACGACCTTGATGCTCCGATCGGCTAGAAAGCTGGAGATCCAGTCGCATAATTTCTCAGGAAGCCCGTAGGCTGGTAGCTTCGAGAGCAGTGCTTTGTGCCACACCCGATCGAAGGCTTTCGCTATGTCCAAACTAACCGCTAGTGCCTCCCCCTTGGACTCAATTGCCTCTGCCCATCTATGAGTAAGGTATACTAGAAGGTCACCAGCTGAACGACCACGACGAAAGCCGTACTGATAATCGCTAATCAGCTGGTAGCCCTCTAGATAACTCAAGAGCTGGCCATTAATAATGGATTCCATTATTTTGGAGAACAAGGAGGTTATTGCGATTGGGCGATAGTAGGATGGATCAGTGCGATCGCCTTTTTTAGGGATCGGATGTATCGAAGCGGTCTTCCAGCACTTCGGGACAGTGCCGAGCGAGTACAGGTACCGGAAAAGGCGCGTCAGGACCGGAGCCAACTCAGGAGCACATGTACGCAGCACAATTGGAGGGATACCATCCGGCCCGCTCGACTTATGAATGTCCAAGGAAGATAGTGCTCTGCGAACAGCACGTTGCTGGAATGTGATTTCCGGCATTGAGTTATCACACCGCGAAATCGCCGGTGGTGATCTCCCCCGGTCATCCAAAGTCGAGTTGGACGCAAAGAGACAGCCCAAGAGGTCGGCCTTCTCCTTCGCAGTGTGGGCGAGCGACTCATCCTCTCTGTGCAGCGGTGGTATCGATGGCTGAGCAAAATATGACTAAACTGGTGCCCAATTACAATAAACGTAAAAGAGGAAAACAACTTAGAAGGTGGATATACCAAATTAAAGAAACAGCCAGTGGTATATAGCAGAGAAATAGCACAGTGCAGAGAGTCACGGCGGGATTTGGGGGAGGCCTTTGCCAAAAAATGCACACAGATACCTAAAAGAAGATAAAAATGTAAATGTGTAAAACATCTGTTTAAGTATCTGAATTAAAATGATATTATTATTAATGCCAAACGCGAATATATAATCTAAAAAAAATCAATGGCGCTACAACCTTTTTAGGTATGGGCATCAAATTTCTGCATCTGTTTCATGATCATTTGTTAATCGAATAGGCAAGTGGGTGATCAGCCTTCTGTGCCTGACGAACGCCACTTTTTTGACCTCGAGCTAATAATAAATGCGCACATAGAAAGAAAGTCCATTGGTGCACAGCCGGGGATCTAACCTACGATCTCAGGGATGAGAGTCGCATGCTGAAGCCACTAGGCCAACACTGCTCTAACTTAATCTAAACAACTCGATATTTCCAGGAATCATGGTCACTGATAAAAATAAATTTTATTAGATACGTTCTATAGTCAGCAAATGTTTGAGATTTTCTATTATAAAATATTTTAGCTGTTAAACTAAAACGTTCATAATGTTTTTATAAATATCGTTTTAGGAGTTTAATACAATTAGAATTTAGACATATATCTTCACGAAAACCAAATTGTTTAAGGCCATTTCCACATGTTTTACAAAATGTTTCGCCTTTGTGAGCCCGTACAAATTTCAATCATATTAATAGGAATATAGCGTCTCGTTTACTTTGATTTTGTATAAACACAAGTAAGTGCAAACATTAGTCCTGTCAACGCTATCTAATCAGTGGCACCCAAATGGTTATGCATAGCATATCAAACATTTGTTAATTTATAGAATTTGTGTCCAATACGACATATGTACAGAAACATTGTGAACGCCTATAAAAATATAATTGTCTTGTTTTAGACAAAGCGAAACGTAAGCCTCTTGACTTGACTTGGTACAGATACCGGCAAACTTCTTGAGCATTAAACAAGGGAGTGGGGGAAAGTTTGCGCATCGTACACAGCGTCGGACAGAAACGTCAACTGATTTACCAATCACGCGATAGACACGACACTCTCCCGCCGCGTCGCCCCCCTCGCCTCATTGATACCTAAAATCCCTTCTGCGCAGGCATTTGTTCAAGATGTTTGCCGGTATCTGTAGCGTGATTAAACAAATGTCACGATGAAAATTACGTTTTGTAAAGTTACCACGACAAATTTAGTAAGCATTTGTAGAAACGTGCTTATTTATTAATATTGTGTAGTTATCGATGAATATAGATAATACACGATCGTCCATGTACTGACTGACGATTAGCTAACCTTTACGGTAATTATTACAAAGTTTTGTTGAAAACATTTTTTTATAAGAAAATACTTAATTTAAACAAATTAACAATTATTTATTTTTAATTTAAAATACTTAGTCACTACGTCCCGATATGTAGGTACCCTCCATTACATATAAAAAACGAAGAACAATTAAAAAATATGTACTTTCAAGATCATCAAAACAAGACAATTAGATCGGAGAAAAATCAGAGAAGAAATAAAAGGGAATTGGAAAAATATGGAGGAGGATTTTACCCTAAAAGGGGAAATACAATACAAGACCGCAAAAAAAAGAACTTAAACTAACACAACTAAGAAATGTTAACTGACCAATTTTTGTATGAAAAAGCTATAAACCTCTAATAAGTCCCGATATTTGCCGTGTTTAACAGCGAACTTTCTAGATATATCTAAAAGTATGAAATAATTCAATAAAAAAAATCTGTTAGTCTGTAAGAAATTGCTTTTAGCCGTAAGACTATCCTTTTACATTCTTTACGATCTTTACGATCTTAGATTCTTTGCTGTTTTGTATAAATAAAATGTTATTATTATTAAGTAAGGTTAGGCTTTAAAAAGGTAATAATTGATAGATAACCTCTTTAATATATTTATTTAGAAAATAAACGTTAAATCATTAATAAATCTAAACATCATAAATCAAAACAGCACGCTAATGAACATCTAAGAACACGGAGTTACTGAAGGATTACGATGTAAACCATAAAATCAGTTCGCTCCAGCCAAGATTACTCATAAATCCGCCATTAAATACCTAAAGCCATAAAATCTGCTGTTCCTTAAATATATTAAATAGAACATTTAATTACAGATCTTGCGGGCGAGAATGAAACTTGTATCGCAGTTGCGGTCAACCGCATTTCTAGCCCAATCAGAGATACGCGACACGTCGTACTATTAAACCAATCAGAATCAAACGAAACGCGCCATTAGTCCGTGAGGTGGGCGTGAATTGTATGGAGAGAATCCTGGATTCTCTCTACAAGTATTACTCCCGTATGTCAAAATCTAATACAATTTTATTGATGGGAAGTCAGACTCATTTGTAATTGTTTGCCTTAAACCATTTTCTGTTTTGAAAAGACCAACGATTTCTTCACGTGTCTTAGTATTTTATATAGCCACTAAGTGTTTTCAGAACAGGTGACAAATCCGGCTACTACTGAGAATTACTTTCGTATCAGTTATGACTAGTTAAACGAAGCTTAATAATAATTATGAAGAAATAATAATGACATCACTTTCAGAAGATAAAATCCAATTATATTTTTGTTAATTATATACCACACAGTAAAATATTCACTGTACACACTTGATATGGAGAGATAACAATTTCATCATAGCGTTTAAGTTTGACAATTGCAAACACAACCAATAACAATGCGATAGGCATTTATTTTCGTATTTTCTCCAAATCCAATTTCAAGTTTTATAGAACTTACCGAATTCGAAACTCGTTTCATATTTTTAAAGTTTTCACGCAGAACTCCTTCAACGAGGAATTATTATTTGATAAACAATAAATTTATGTAACGACACATCCTTATAAAACTAAATAATAGTTTCTCAGGTAACTGGATGGAATTGATTGTTGAAAACTCGAAAAAAAAATTCTAAGTAAAGAAATAACCAAAGATTTTTACGCAATAAATTGTTTTATACATATTTGTCTATATAAAGTACTACGCACGTACCGCATAAATAATATTACAGATTTATAAATACGATGACAACATATCTTGGGACGAACAAAAATCACAGTTCCGCATGCCAGGTTTGTGCGTTGAACCCGGTCCCACCCACGCATCACTCGCAATACGAATGACACAATTACAGCTGAATAACCGCTGATACAGAAATAAAAACCGTTAAATTTATCGCTTTGCGAGTAAAATTCTTTATCAGCGTTTTCATTCGCCCAATCCGATGATCATCCCAGTAGTATCAAGCCTATAAGTGAAAGAAGACAGAAGGCGCTTCTGGATTATTTTGTTATTTATATATACCCATAGACACTCATTTTCCCAGAGGGCTCGCAAGTGCGTTTCCGACCTTTTAAGAATAGGTACGCTTTTTTCTTGAAGGACCCTAAGTCTCTTAAGTGTTATTATTTTATAGGCATAGGCTTGGGAGATACGCCCCTTAATTATAATAGGTCGGAAAAAAGTTTCTTCGCATTTTTTAAGAAAATTTGAATATAATTTATTTACATATAACTAAAGTATGTAGGTACTATTTTTTTCGAATTTTTTTTGCCATCTTGTAAATCTGAAGTTGCAAGATCAGGACTATACGGCGGATGCATTAACACCTCCCAGCCAAGATCTCTTAATTTTTGCTGAGTGGCTAAAGATGTGTGAGGTCTAGGGTTATGATGAAAAACCAACCCCCTGTTAATTAAATTCGGCTGCTTTCTTATGGTTGGCATCTTTCATCATTTTCATCTCTTTAATCATTACAATACTTCATTATTTATTTTCAAAATATTAAAATAAATATATATCTGTCTGTATCTGTAAAACCGTATTCATAAACGCTTTTAGGCATTACGTTTATAAATAAAAGACACAATGGATATAAGATTCGATTAATCAATATGCAAAGAGCCATCCACTCGAAGCCGTGCTCTCAAGTGTATAAACGCATTGAGGCCATGACTCCGAGGTATTAATTGGTGTTATTATGAGCAAGGTGGATTTGAGGAATTTGTGGCATAGTAGAGTAATAATAATCCAGTGGCGCTACAACTTTACTTTACGTTTCTATGATCATTTGCATAGACAAAGAAGAGGCATTATATGCCTGACATATATTGTCGATATGTTTCTAAGACCCGACTCTTTCCTTAGTTTGTCTTCGCCGTACAATTGCACAGATAACAATCCCTTGGTGCACTGCTGAGATATGACCACAAAACCTCAGGGAACACACAAGCCTTCCAACGCTGCTCTTGAGCATGTATGAGCATTAAAATTACTAGTAATTTCAATACATATTTTACACGACTAGTAAAAGAAATTACATAAATCAGGAAATACTGTGGGTATTTAATTAATAAACATGTATACCTCCTCGTTCGGTTACAGTAAAAATAGTGACAATTTAACGTTTTTTTCTCTGGTAAAAAAGCGAATTTCTTATAATATTTTTATATGTTTTAACTACAAACGTTTTTTTTAATATTGTGTGTGTTTAAAACAGCCCCACAAACGTAGCGTTATGCAAATAATATATTCGAGTGTATTAACCAAGATTACTTATGACGATTTGTAACAAACTATGTATTAGTAATAATACTCATTGAAATTAACTTAATATTATAATCATTAAATAATAGAAATCGAATATAGTATGACAAATCTATAGTTGTTGTATTTGTATTATGTATTGTTATTTATAAATGATTTGCTATTAATATGTATTTCCGATTAAACGTTTTGAGTGACTACACTTCATAGATGGTTATATGATTCAATACTCAGCAAATAAAAAGCTGTAAGATTGAATAACTGTATTTATCATCTGTTAGACTACGTAAATGAACCTAAGTTAGTTATAACTCATATTTCTTAATCTAATAGGCAAGTAGGTGATCAGCCTCCTGTGACATGCCGTCGACGTCGGTCTGAGGCAAGCCGGTATCCTTACGATGTTTTCCTTCACCGTTCGAGCGAATGTAAAATGCGCACATACAAAGTCCATTGGTGCACAGCTGGAGATCGAATCTCCGACCATAGGGATCCGAGTCGCACGCTGAAGTCACTAGCCCAACACATCGCTCTTAGAATTATATAGACAGTCATTATTCAAACAAATATTCAAACGTTCAAAACTAAAGGTTCAGTTTTCCAATCCCACTTGTTTTGTTACCTAGAAAAGGGGAGATTTGAAACTCTCCTAATCTGCCTGATCGCGTGTCTGATAAGTAGTAGTAGTCTACTGTTTTATATTAAAAATAAAATCTTCTTAGAATTTTTTATTTTTTATTATATACATACTTTCACTTATATCTTTCCATATGCTTACGAGTAGAGTATTTGTGGCCCAATTAAAAATTCGTTCCCACAAACGATTAATCAACCACAATCATGCGTATACAAATACAAAACAAAGCTTTAACCTTTACAAATATATAAAATCTATTCACACAAAGCCTACCCGTTAGACCGATTCAAACGTGCGAAAGTCGTTCGTCGACCTTGCACTGCGCCCGCGCACCTCACGACTCCCCGCATACCTTATAACTAGATACAGAAACTGGTGCATCGACATTGCATTGTCTAAGCATTCATTTAACTTACAAATTTTATTTAACAACAATTGTTCTTTATATTCAGTTGCTGATATTTTATAATTTCAACTATTAAAGTATATAAAGAAACGTTAAGATGATTTAGTCATTGATTTATTGACTACATAACTGATAAAATGACAGTGTGTTTAAGATTTTGTATAGATGAAAAAGATGATAAATTAAAAAAAAAACATTTAAATATTTAAAATGCAAACCAAAATATGCAATTGTGAGTGTCCTTTGACAACAGATTAGAGCCCTACAAAGCCTATTAAAGTTTGTGTACTGTAAATATGATGAATCCTTGTAAATAAAACTTGGCGACTACAAAGAGTGAGACCACTAATTAAGAAGAACTAGCAACTGGAACTGGATTGGGAACTGGTAGTATTTTTTTATTATTGGCATTCAAGTAAAACCGATATTATTCTTCGTATAACATATTCATTAACATTAAACCGAATCAAATTCATGTTATATTAGCTGAAAGTTCTTAATATCGGAATATCAGTTCATGAACAGCTCTCAAAGCATAATGATGAGCTATCGGTAAATTATTGAACCATAATTTAAATCCATGTGCAATCAACTGTTATTCAAGTGATACTAATATTCGAATTGCGTTATAACCCCAATCAACACGTCATTCTCAACTTTATGGTTGTGCGTTCAGACCCCACTATTTTTATCTATATTTCTAACACTAGCTCGTATGGTGAGTAATAAACATAGCTAAGAAACCAGCTAAGACCCGAGCAGCGTATACCAGGCACAAAGGTTACTTTTTTTACAGAACAGGGGCCAACCGGGCAGGAGGCTCACCTATCAAGACATTAGCTCACTCTGCTTTCCTCGGGTCGTCCCTTCCATTGTGTTGTCTTTAATGTCGATTTGTTGTACAGGTATTGCGTTACATCATAAAATGATTATCGTACTAAAATATTACCTAATTCCAACAATATCTCATATATACAAGTTGAACTGATAACCCTTTGAAGTTTTAAAAATAGATTCATCTGTATAAACTGAGTTTCTAGCTAATTCTCGTTGGCAATACACCCTGAGGACAGGTCAAGATATGACTGTAAAGTCATTAAATATTTAAATATTCTAAAGCGTACATTATGTTACTATGAATATATTATGTAACGTAATTCCAAACTCGTCAATATATCTACATCTTAATCTACATTAGCAAACAAAGTTAAGTGGCATCGCTGATCGACCATATTACAAAATGTGCATCGCCTGGCAACTGGATTTCAACATAATATCATTAAAAGTGTACTTGAAATATATTGCATTAGTTGCCAAGGTGTAGCCGAATCAGTTTATTTATATTATAATAAAAGAACCTTACAGTCTCTCTAGTACGTATGTGTGAACTTAACTTTGGCTCTAGACATGGTAACTCCGCGGTTTATATTAGATATATTTCATATCTAGACAAAACATTTAAAGGCTGGACTCTTCGCTTTCAGCAGGGCGTCTATTTGATGAAAATTTAGTCTGCCGTAGTCAGGATACTGGCAGAGCATTTTACGCTTTTAAAAAATATTTCCTAAAATATCCAGAACTCTTTCGAAAAACCTATATAGCTATTATGTGTGCTCCGAGAACTCCAATTTTGTGCTAACTTTACAGATATCCCTAGTGCGTGGGTCAGCGAATTTATTATATTATCAGGTATCATCAGCGAGAGCCTACATAAAGCCGATCAGATCAGACTACTGTCAGCCTGACATGTGATGGTTTTGTAGTTTAAATAATAAATTTATTTTAACTAATAATATTAATAATTTAAGAAGGTATTGGGTTTCCAAGCTAGGCAAAAACCTGTGATATGGATAACCAGGCTTCCATTACGAAGTCACACTGAATCACAACAAAAAAGTACATACATGAGCAATCAATAAATTCTTCAAATAACACTATAAAGTTGTATGTGAGTCCTCTGTGCCTGACACATGCGAATTGAGTATGAGACCAATCCTCCTGACAATTTTTTAAATTGTCGATCGTTGGAGTTAATAAATGCCTGCCTGACCACTGGTTTTACATCATTCTAATCCCTATTTTATAAAATCTTTCTTTAGGATCGTAATTCTATAACCATAGACATAACTTGGAAAATGCTTGAATTGTTGCCAACATTCCAACCTCCAACCGCAGTGTATCAAAATTCACGAGTTCTTGAATATTTGGGTTATTTTTATTGATAGTTCCAAGTTTATTATTTATTTGTCTATAACTAAGTGTTTAAATAAAACATATTATAAATCAACCTCAAGTAAATATAACAGAAAGAACAAATCTCCGTCTTAAATATGAAAACACGATATAACGACCCGATAGCCTGAATCAGCCTTAGGCAAAAAGTAGGCCAATTATAACATAATCCATCATCCCAGCCGCTTTGACCTTTTTCATTAACGTTGTATATTTTTTAAATATTTTACAAATTTTCTCGAGAAGTAGATTAATTATTTTTATTATAAATACACACATATGTACATTATTATAAGCTCTAATTAAAATGTCTGTAAACTTTGTTCAGTTTCCAATAGACACGATTGCAAGAACAACTTATTGATCGATCTTAAAATGCTGTAAGACACTGTAAGAATTATCTGCCGTACACAATTACTTTTTTTGCTACGTATTCGATATATGTCTATATATATATATATATCGCTTTAATAAAATGAGCGAACGATGATACGCAATTGTACCAATTTATAACAAGTTTAAATCAAAAATATCATACAGTAACGTGATGTAAGTATATATTATATGGGTGTGTTTTGTTCTCACCAGTGAGTGATATTTTCCCTGCTGATTTAGCGTTTATAAAGGTGATCAACAATAAACGTAGTATCAATGGTTTCAGTTCCTTACGTTTTCCTTGTAAATCATAAAACATGGCAAGAGTTTGACGGAGAGTTTCTTGCTAGTTCTCGTCCGCTCTACGCGGCGCTTGTTTTGATGACTTTTTTAACATTCATACTTTTATATAGTTACAAAAACGAATTAATTTTGATTTGATTTGAATGTAATTTTTAACATTCGCAACGCAATGACTCACCGAAGAATCGCTTGACAGATCACGTGGTCTCTTTAAATCTTGAAAAGTAACCAAGTAAAAAGTCTTCGTTTTCATGTAGCACGGCATGCAGCACCACCAGCGAGTATCCCCAGCAAGCGAATGTTTAGTTTGTATCATTTTTTTTATTTGGCTCTACCAAAATATTGCATGTTACTATGGAATACACACCTTTTTTCTAGATAAATATTAAATTATTTTCAGCATCAGCATTTTATTATTATTATTAAGCCTTTATAGCTGACACTTATTTAAGTTAGTTAATCTAATACATTAGATGTGCCGGTTTTGGTGATCAGCTGCTTTTATTTCAGCCATTATTTTCTAATGTTAGTTCTTCTTGTTATATTTATATCGTCTGCCCATCACTTGCTCAGCACTTCTCTTTTCCTGTTTCCATCTCGTGGTTTCCATTCTGATATAATTTTCGTCCATTTCAACCTGCTAACTCTCTTCATGGGCCCGGTCCAGCGCCAATTCAATTGCCTTATTTTCTTTATAATGTCCTCTACTTTGGTCGTTGGTCTTATCTCAGTTGCCCTTTTTTCGATGTCTCAGTGTTACACCTACCGTGCTTTTTTCCATTCCTTTTTGGCACGTTCTCAATTTTAAAAGATTATTAAGCATTTACACAGCCTAAACACTTTTATATTCATTGCCTTATCACATCAGTTATATGACAATTATCAGAGCACAAATGGTAATGTAATAAAAGTCTTATGATACTTTCCACTATCTTTTTCATTTTATTCCTCAAACTCTTCAAATTGTATGAAATTAATTAATTGCTAAATATAACTAATTTAAACACAGAACACATCTAAATAAACACTTTTTAGTATAACTGAAAGCACCTTTACTATTGTGAATAACCAAATACAAAAATAGATATATGAACGTAGGGACATATTCCTACACCATACACTTCCTACTATCAATACAGTGTTGAACTCAATAGTCTTGGATCCCAAAATAACTTCTATAACAAAAACTAACTCGTCCCTATATGAGTTCCCCAAACACTCAAAAGCTTGCTCGTTAGCCACTCGTGTGACTGGTTAGCATTCATTAATAAGTGCCTTAAAAAGACACTAAGAGCAAAACAGCTCCATCCGGCATAACTATACTCGTTATTTTGTACTTCCAACGTATTACTGGATGCAATCATGGATTTTCATATGAACATAAGACGAAGTTTAGCGTTCGACTGTGAGCTTCCGTAAAAGACCAAATTGTAACAATCGAAAAATTTATAACTTATCTGTGAAGCTTGCTCTACAAAAATATAGTTTAAACTCAGTTAAGTTCATAAACATAGTGACATACACCCAGGTCTGCACAATTAAAAAAATCTTAAAACCAAAACTTCCTTGGTATAACCACAATATACATTTTTTCATATGTGTATGTTAACTCAATTTCCGCACTTAGTCGCTCATTTGGTCCGTTGTGAGCGAGTCTTGGCAAATTAAGCTAGCCCAGCCAGAATCTCAGCAGTTTCCTGGGCATTTCGCAGGTCTAACGAAGTAACCACGATTGTATAATAGAAAAAAAATTGAGAAATTAATGATTCTGTTAAGCCTCACAACCAAATGGCCTGGATCAATGGTTATTTAATAAAAATCCGCATTTAGGTCGCAATTTATCGTGTTATCAATCATTGAACAACTCCTTTGTTTCTATGATTACCTCAATAACAAAATTAATCATTAGTATGAATGCGATAGTAGGCTTGATATACTGAAGGCCTAGAATTAATTTAATATCGGTACAACTTTATACATTCATTAACAATCTCAAACAACCTGTCGTATGCTGAAACAGAAAGTATTCTTATTGCAACAATAGTTTTATAAAGTGTTAGGTAGAATTATGTCAAGTTCCGTTAATATGTCAATAGGAAGAGACTGGCTGCCCACGACACAGGAAATCCTAGTGTGAGGGCTAGTGCACTTAACTTTTTAACTAAGCATACTTATTATTATGTATAATACAGTTTTCTCTGTCTTTTCTATTAGTAATACTGGTTGCTGAGATCCGCATTTCAGCGATAAGGCCGCCGGTTGTGCAAATAATCGTTATATTCTAGAGCTTGGAATGGGAAGAAATTTTATCCCTTGCTCCATCTATCACAATTAATTTGGATAGACGGCTTGAAGGCAGAATATTAATATACAGAATGAATATTACATAGTTTAAGCATATATAGATGATAACAATGTGTGGGCACTAATGCCGCAATAAGATAGTGAGACATTTTTCCAAAATTCTAAGGAACAGCATAATTTCCACTAAAACGTAGACAAAGAACTGAGTAATGCGCTAATGAGCTAATTACTTTGACTAATTAAAGCATTTAAGACGATAATATTTATGATCTTGTGAAAAATCGACGACATCTATTTAAAAGTCTTAATAACATAACAATTAGTGCTTATGTAATCACGCATTTGGCTATACGCCTATTATATATACCAATGGCGCTACAATATTATTTATATGTTCCGTAGTTATTTCTACAGGCATTTAAACATTCAACCATTCTACACTAGAAATATTTAGTCAATATTATTTTACGGAAGGGTAAATTCCAAATTCAAAAACTCATCGCAATAAATTTCGAATCACGAACACTTGCTGACACAAATAAAACGCCAAGTGCAGAGCTCAGTTGTGGGTAAAATAATTGTGATGCGTTTATTCAAAAGGCGACCAATCGAGGGCAAGGTAAGGAACAATAAAGACCATTGGCGCGGAGCATAACAAAGGCAGATAAAAAAAAACATTCCCGAAGAACAGAATTAATGTCTTTGAAACGCGCTAGGAATATTAATGTGAACGTTTTAACGTCAACAATTTGCATTTTTGTAAGCAATTACTCAAATTCGAGTGCTCATTCAATAAAGACTGGAAAATCAAATGGGGCACGGATGTTTGTTTTGTTATTTTTTTTCATCTGTTATTTGACACTCACATTGCTAGGAGGCTGGTTAGTACGATGCCGCATTTTAACAATTGGTACACTCTTTTCTTGAAGGACCCTAAGTGGAATTGGTTCGGAAATACTTCAGTGGTTATTTTGTAAAGGATAAGTTGGTCTTCAGCCTTCTGAACCGGTACATAACGCAACTGTGATTCTTTTTCTCTGGGAATCAAGGGCAATCAATAAAGAACAACCTTCTGTAACTAATACAGCCGTTCGAGTTTTTGGGTCTTGGTATACCGGTTTCCTCACGATGTTTTCCTTCAACATACGAGCGAGTGTTAAGTGCGTACATAGACAGAAAGTCCATTGGTGCACAGCTGGGGTCGAACCTACGACCTCAGGAAGGAAAATTGCACGCTGAAAGGCCAACACTGCTCTTTACGCCTAGTACCTACTCTTATATCAGTAAGTGCCCTAAGGATTTTTTTCTATCGAATTTTCATTGCCAATTTTAAAGGCAAAAAGGGATTTAAACATTCAAAGATTTCACACAAGAAATATTTAGTCAATATTGACTTACGGAAGGCTAAATTCCAAATACAAGAACTCATCGCAATAAATTTCGAATCACGAACACTTGCTTGCTTGAAACAAGGACATCAATAAAGATACCCTTATTTCTAAAGAAACACTAACATTATGAAACATTACTACACAGCTCATAAAATGTCTAAATCTTTGGATACAAAACCTTAATCTATGCATGAACATGACAAAAGCCACAACACAAGAGCCAAGTTGAACTGAAAGGTCCACTAAAACCCGCTTAAGAAAAGGCGAAGTGAAAAGGCTGTAAGGAACACGACGTCAGCACAATACATCGCGAGTGGAATGACACGACCTCGAACCTGTGACCGTGCACACAATGCGACCCATTGTGATGTTAATGCAACCTTTGATATGCACAACGGCGCATACGATCTCTATTAATAGAACAATGTTTTTTGCAATGGGATTATGATTCAAAGACTTTAGTTCAAATTAAGGCTTTGTCTATCAATTGCAGTTGGAAGGAATCAATTGGTCTCTAGTACGCAGTGCCCCGTTTACTTGCAGGCTGTTACATAATCAAAATATAGCCTTGTTATTCATAAATGTGAGTAGCTTTTGAATTATCCTTTAATAATTATATTTATATAAAATTAGAATATACGATATGTTTAATTAGAATATTTAGAATATGTCGTTTGTAAAGTTAAATATTAGTCTGAAAACAAATTTAGGCAGAGATCGCAAAACTAAAACGTGAACGCCGTCAGTTATTGAAGTAAAACAGTTTAGAAAGCAATAACAAATACAGGGTATGTAAATCAACATTATGCTAATAATGCTATAAATTATAAAAAAAGACAAGAAATTATTTCAAATGACTAATGAGAATGAAGAAAGCGAATCAAGTAATTCACGGCAATATTCCGTGTCTGTTATTACATATTCATTTATAACTTTGTTATTTCCAATAGAGAAAACAAAATAATGTTTTTAATACTAAAATTATATGTCCAAGTTTCACTAAAAAATTTAGTTGTTTCGTAGAAAAATTCAAAGTTAAATTACTCTTTCCTTACTTATAATAAATAAACGTGAAAAACTAAGAGCACTAAGCACTAAGAAATGCTTATAATATAATGAAATATACCTATTAAAAAATTATGACCTAAGCTATCAGTAACATACGAATACAGCCGTATTTGTGATCTTGAAAATTACATATAATTGCAGAATAATACTTCCTCCACTTATCTCGTCAATACACGGTGAATCCATTTTAAGCATCACTGCCGTATAGGACATGCGTTTAATCGTTTCCGTGAAAAAAAATTCTCTTGTAATTATTTAATGACATAGACAAAAGTAATTCTAAAGTATTCCTAGTTTTTACGTTAATAAACTCGTCAAGCAAATTCTAGAATTCTTATTTCGATTTCATTTACTTCGCGTTATCTTTGGAACACCGTGCGACAATTTTGCCAAAATCGGATAACCTTTTGATACATTATAGTAACCGTTGTATGGGCTTAAAATTATAAGAGATTAAAAAGGGTGGCGGGGAGTTTCTTGCCAGTTCTTCTTGCCCTTGACTTACGAATCATCAATTTAGCATGTTTTCTGTTGACGATCATAAGTGTAGGTACTTGTTTCTATATGAATAAAGTTATTTACACCTAACTCAGGTCAAACCATGACCATGTTTGCTGTAAAGCATGCGACGACATTTACACAAAATATTTTAATATAATCATGTACTTTAAAATTTGACCAAATTTTTTTTTCGTCGAATAATTTCCTTTGAGTTAAAAAGTAGAGTGTTATAGATAAGCAAATATTTATCATGTCTAGGTCTAATACGTAAAAGCAATCAATAAAAAATAACTAGGTTAGCGATATATTAAATGAATCACATCCGTACAACGACCTCCTAAATACCTGCGCCTGCGACTGTCGAACATCTGGGATATCTACCCCTTCCGTTTACCGATTCATATTATTATAGTTACGTACTAAATGATAGTTTCAGATAGTAGAAGATATTTTAAATATAGGAAAATTACGTGACGTCAACAGTTTTAGAAATAAAATATAAATCTATATCTCTAGTCTAGTCTTATAAATAAATAAAAATCTTTTCAATGCGACAAAATTTGCTTGTGTGTGTGACAGTCAGGCCTGTATTTAAAGTTAATGACAAATCAAGTTATGTTGGGGCCTGGATTGTAGGGGTTACATTCTGGTGCTTTTCTCGCTCAACGATTGCAATACAGCGAGGAAATGCTACCAGCATAGGTACACTGCCACAGAGACAAAACTTCTTAAATTTGTTTTAATTTATTTATCAATTTTTAATTATTATTATTATTACTATGTAGGTTGTGCCTACCTGATTAATACAAATGTATTGATGTTTTAATATAGATTAGTATTGTACCAACATTCGTATTAAATAGTCGTGGCTTGAAGATCCATTACAATACTCAGTACCTTATAAAGACACGATTACCAAATAGGTTCATTTTACATAGAATATTGTAAAAACTGTATATTTGTGTATTGGCAATAAATATTATAAATCTAGTTTTGAGATCTGAATCGTCAAACCATAAGAATTTACAATAATCAAAATTCAACATTAATAATTCAGATACGTATTGGCCATAAACTAGATAAGTTAGGGGAAGCTGTTTTAACCAATAAATAAACTAATTAATTTCTTACACGTTTATAAATCACCGAGAGAAAAATATTACAAGCAACCCGCTCTGATGAAACTCAGTGATTTCCGATTCGAATGCACCTGCCAGCCAACATCCCGCATTTAAAATTCGAACAGATGTTGTGATGAACAAAAAATATTTACCTACTTGGGTACAAGCTGTTAACTTTAGAGCGACGTCTTTATTGAGATGTTTTAAAAATATTGTCAAGTAGATTCGAAAAAATACTTATATACAACATTAATTTTATTTATGCTCTCAAACATCACATGAAGACACACAAACGTTTATATACATGAAAATATCTGAAGGCATAATTAACCAGATCCACGCAACTTCCTAACAATCGAGTAACTGGCAATATAAAACACATTATGTCATGATTATAATTATTGCACTTTAAATAAGCGGAAATCGTTGATATAATACTAACAAAGACGAGGAAACGACACTGAGAATTCTGTCTTTTCCTGATAATCTCGAGTAATAAATTCGAGCCAAATGTTTCTGCTAGATTTTTTAATTTTGATGAAAACATTTATAAACGGCTATTAAAGCTAAAATCAATAAATTTGTTAGACTTTGAGTTCTGTTAGTTATTTGATAAAAAGGCATATTTATAAAACATATTTTAATGCTCTATTGTACGACGATTGGGTCCATACAAATTACAATCAGTACGTAAATTATGCATACGGGTTCCGATCGAGCGTTGAACATAATTTACTACACTATAGTTACCGCACGAAGAAATGTTTGTTGAAATTTTAACCGAGACAATACGTTAATACATAAAATTGATTTTGTTTCTTACTTCGTTATGGCATGCAACGGGCGGGCTTATCATATATACCACCTTCCAGGCAACCCTAGTAAGGATAAAAACTGGAAAAAAATACATCTACATAATTCAGCTGTCAAAGATTTATTCACGATGAAATGTAGATGACAATGGACTGGAAGAATTACGTTTCTAAGTATGAAAAGTTAATTCCAAATTTAAAATCTAGACCTGAAGCCTGTTAAATACTAACACAGAATCCTACTTTTTAAGATATTCATTATAAATAAAAAAATATACACAAACAAAAAATAACAGATTTGTTAGTCGCGATGTACATCTAATTGCAATAAAATTCAATTCGAGATCCTTCAATATCTAAAGATAGCATACGCAAATAAAAACATAACAAATTTGTTACTCAGTTCCGCTTATTTTATATTTTATATTTTAACCTGAACAATTCCCGAATAGTATTAAGATCGAAGAATCTAGCAGAACCTAGGCATAAAAAATCACAAATTGTAATCACCTTCAGAGATCGTAGGCAGGACGTTGACGAAGTTAACAATCCCGACGCCCGTTAGCTGACTCATTCACAAAAATCAATTCACCACTTCCAAGAAACACTTTAACAATATTCGCTTTTTAAGCTTCAACACTCGGCCCACATAGATTTCCGATTTTAACACAACATTTCTTAAAAAAAAACTGTAGAATGTATAAAACCGTTAGGATACACTTGTGGTCACCGGCCACTCATAAGCTATAACATGAGCGCGACCTAGATTTTTTTTTTTAATCAACTGCGCGCGCGCCGCCTTCTCTCGACGAAGCGCAGAGGCAGACTGGCCAGTGAACCAGTAATGAGTACATACCATTACAAAGCCGCCTGGCACTTTATCTAGCTTGGTGAATTAGCAATGCTGTTACTTGACTGGTTAACATAAACTTGTTTATAAAAATTGGGCCCGTGATAGAAAAACAGTACATGCTTCGATGCCTCCATAATGCAGTTTCACTGCATTGAAAATATGCTGAAAAATATATTAGGTTTAAACGTTAAAAATATATTAGGTCCTTACATATGAAATTGGCGTTTTGTATGGGAGGAACAAAAAGTAGAATATTTTTAAATATAATATATTTAATTAATCAATGTATGAACCACTGTTTTCTATGCATTTTTGCCATCTCATAGGTAGTTCATTGATCCCTTTACTAAAAAAACCAGTCGGACGGGAATCAATAAAATCTGTGAAGGCGATTTGGACTGCCCCATCAGAGTAAAACTTTTTCTCTTGCAAGAAGTTGTCCAAATTTCGAAAAAAATGGTAATATGTTAGAGCAAGGTCCGGGGAGTACGGAGGATGTCTTAGACATTCCAATTGAAGCTCTTCTAATTTGGTAGCCGTCTGTTGTGCAGTGTGTGGTCTCGCGTTGTCGTGAAGTAGCAGTGGCGTGGAGCGATTGACCAGCCTAGGTTGTTTAGCCGCTAGCTTTTCCATCATGGTTTGCAATTGCTGACAATAGACATCAGCCGTAATAGTCTGGCCAGATTTGAGAAAACTGCAATGAACAATACCGGCACTAGTCCACCAAACGCTTACAAGTAATTTTTTTGGGGTTAATTTTCGCTTGGGGCAGGATTTGGCTGGCTGGCCAGGATCCAACCATTGCGCTGAGTGCTTCCGATTATTGTAAAGAATCCATTTTTCATCACAGGTAATGATTCGGTTTAAAATACCTTCATTATTGTGCCGGTTCAGTAATGTAACGCAGCAGTCGACGCGCGGTTGCCGGTTTGCTTCAGTCACTTCGTGAGGTACCCACCTTTCAAGCTTTTTAATCTTCCCAATTTGCTTCAAGTGAATTAAAACAGTTTTATCACTAACACCGCAGCCTGCAGCTAACTCGGACGTGGTTTGCGATGGATCCGCTTCCACAATAGCCTTCAATACTTCATTATCAACTTGGGTCTCAGGCCGTCCACGGGGTTTGTTCTGCAGGTCGAACATGAACATGACCGCCATACACATCATTCACCCTTCGAGTCGTTTCCGCAGCACTAGTGCCACGGCGGAACTCGTACTCGTAAATAATGCGATACTTTAAGTTTTCCATTTTGTAAAATGAGTGACGCAAACAGAAAAAAACAATACATGAGTAAATAGCTGTACAAATTTGAATTTGAAATTCCTAACCAAAGAGGAGGTATTTGAGGTCAAAGTGGCCAGTACGACTAAACGTCAATTTCATATGAAAGGACCTAATATTATGATCAAAGAATCTCTATTTTTTAAGAGTAAAAAAAAGAAATTAAGTTTATAATTTTTACCATAAATGTACCTACTATATTTACAATTTTCGATATTATGATTAAAAACATATTTTTTTTTACAAAAAAAAATTCTCCTTTTTTTAAAGAGATTATGTCATGACATTATCTTTATCTATTAAGCTGTATATATGTATATGATTGTAAGGTGAGTACAATCATATACATATATACAGCTGTGATAGTGAGTAGTAGAGTGATATATATATATATATATATATACACGTGTGTGTACATATATATCCCTATATAATATATAGGGAGAAGTTAAATTGTTTATAATCAATTATGTTATGGTAATTTGTTCCTGAATAGCAAACCATTAGGGTAACAGTGTGAAATCGAACTTCGATAAAGCCTCTTACTCACAAAGAATATATTCTAAATCTGCCTCAAGACAATAGATTTCCATGACTTTATGGTTAGCATATATAATAAAACTCGAGTGTTTTAGGTTGGTCACAGAAGGCTCACCACTTACTTAGCTAAGAAAAACCAATAAAAAACAAATGCAGATATGAGTCTGTCCACTAAACGCATGAAATATTTAAATACAAAAGACGTGTATATGAAGCACACGATACACACACCATAAGCTTGAAGAATAAATTTAAGTCATACTAATTAAATCTAACGCTGTAATTCTAATATTATATATAAAATCAAACCCTATAGAACCACCGTACAAACTCAAGCATACACTTCATCCAATAATAATAACACGAGAGCGATAAAACGCGGGCGAGCTTATGAACGTACTATGTTTATGTACATAGTTTTTATATCTCTACAAACAATTTTTTTATTAGACATTGTAGTTGATAAAGTTATGTTACAATATGCCAAGTGAAGCACGGCGTAATAGTTGCAGTTCCTCAAAATAATGAACGCCAAATTTAGGCGATTTCCTTGGCGGAGAGATTCTTCCCATTCCTTCTCGACCGCTACACTCTTAATTTGGGAACTGATAGCAGGTAAGATCTTCTTTTTTTTTAAATATTGATAATAAATGTGACGACACCATTGTTTTTGTGCCATCAGAATGCGAATTGGCAGAAATATTCCATAGGGTTTAAAAGCATACGGGTTGGACTCGCCATCAATAAGTCTAAAACCAAGGTGATGCTCGACAGAACTGGCCAACTCTCTAGGACTGTCTGATTTGATAATACTCAAGAAATTTAATATATATCTTTGATCACTACTGTTTAATCAGAAAGTCTCAAATCTAATTAAGATGAGAATTGTGGGCGTTTCTTAAGGAAATGTTTGCCGCGCACCACCGCTATGTGGGACCAGCTGCCCACTGAAGTATTTCCGGGCCAATTTGACTTAGGCTTAGAAAAGAGCGTACCAATTCTTAAAAAGCCGGCAGCGCGCTTGCGAGCCTCCTGCCCGTTTGCCTCCAGTAACATAAAACAGGAAAGCAGGCACCGTACAGTGATGCAACCATCAGCAATCAAGAGAACCACTCCAATTAATATGTTATGTCACTGCAATAATGACAGTACACAGTTTTGACGTGTTTCATTAATTAAGACGGTACCGATAATTCAATTCTTCATTCAGAGTTTAATTCTTTCCTAATGCAGAAAAAAATGCAACTGAGAAGAGAAGTATACAACACGAGTAAATTAATTTTGATTTCACAAATGAATAAAAAACAAACTCGTCAGCTCGAACTAAACCCGCACTATTTGATATATTCAATTTGTTCACACTATCACAAAATCAATAACACTGATAAACGGATGCATATGGTGATAAAAAATCAGTCCCCTAAGGCCAGCCACTTGACCATGTATTTTTAAATAACATATTGGATTAGTACATATATTTTAAAAGTACTGCGCTGCTTTTGCTTACAGTTTTGTTCTTAATAAAGTTCTTTTACATCATTTATTACAAACAAACTCAGTCTGTGTCTCTGTTCAGTTTATATAACGACGTGTTACTAGGACGTCGGTTTGTTAATACTTATGTGGTCATATTCTAAAATATTTTTATGAAACACTCGGTCCTAAACTACCACCTATAAGGTAGTTAAAATCTAGTGAATAACAAGGAAACTCAAAAACACGAACCACAAACAACTCATTATTACTGACCACATGTTATAACTATCCAGGATAAAATTGCATTGTCTCACGTAAACAACACACGGGCTTATCATAATTTTTGAGCATGGTTTACTGTATTAAAAGAAAAATTGAGATGAGACAATAACACTTCTAACCTAGAGGAGTGTTGGCTTTAAGCGGATAAGGCTCTGCTGTTACTGCACCTTGCCTAAGGTGATTGCTGGTGCCTTGGGGTTTTAGTGTGCACAATCGCGAGTCCCACATGACACTGCCACACAAAGCAGTGGCGCCGCGGTATGCGCAATGCATTTCCCCAAGCAAAAAAAAGTGGCTTAAGCGTGCAGCTCTCAATCCTGAGATCGTAGCTTCGATCCGGTAGTCCAATCGTGAAGAAAACGGCATATCTTAGACCCAAAACGTCAAAAGGCTACCTACTTGCCTATTAGAAAAAAACAGATATAGAAATCTTAGGCCCGAACCGAAAGATCGCCACTGGAACTCTTTTAATAAACTTTTAGAGATTTTGAGAATGTTTTACGTTGCACACATAAACGTACTAAATTCCTCATACTAAAAGTCGTTATATAAGAACCGCGGCAACTAAAATCCTTGGAGTTACCATTAATATAGTAGTATGTGTATAATTAATACGTATAATGTAAAAAGTCAAAACAATCACACACACATGAAATTTTTGCATTAAAAGTGAAAAATTTGAAAGCATCCCGCCCCAGGGACCGTACATTTATTTTCAATCACTTATAATGCGTACAAACCTTATATTGAGAGTACATAGGAATACATTAGCTATTATTACATCCGCACGTTCGCTTATTATTCAGTATAAACAAGTAACCTATATCTCGAATGTGTGTCATCATATATCACGACATTCAAACAATTCTCGTCATCATTAAACTTTCATGAGGAGTACCGAATCGAAATCAATAAATACATATTAATAATATCCTAAAACTGGGTAGAAATGGCGTCAAAGAGAAATGAAAAAGCGAAGAAAATTGTAGCCCGTGGTGCTTGGAAGTAATAGTGGTTGGCTGGAAGTGATCGCTCCAAAGGCTGCCATTGCTATTTATTTATATATAAATATAAATAATAAATATAAGTAAATCAATGCTATGTAGCTAATATAGCTTCAATCCGGTAAAAAAGTGTTTTCTTTTAATGTGTAAATGCTACGTTAACAAAAGACAATACTATAAATAAATATATTCAATATTGTTTTGGGAACCTATTACTAATATCTAAAAATATTTTCTATTATATTCCTGTCTTTCACGTGAATGCAAATTAATTCTAATATTATTATTACAGCAAATTATTAAAAAAAAAATTCTGTCTGGTCGGGGCCTCAGATTTGTGCATCTGTCTCGTGATCTTTCCAATAGTCGGCAATCAGCCTTCTTTGCCCGACACAACACTGATACAATTCCGATAATACAATATTATATCATCAGATATCATCAATAATTATCTGTATGCATTACAGTATCTTCGGCATTCCAATCACAAACCGATAAATTGCATTCCGTTTGATTAACACGTAATTCACGATTAATTAAATTTGATTACGTTTTCATTACGTCGTAGTTATAAATGAAAAAGTGTGCTTATATAACTGTATTATACCAACCTTTTATTGAGTATGATAAGCCAAAAAGGAAAAAAAAATATAATTAAATATACGACAAACATAAAAGAATAAAAATAACTCACTTTTCTTATTCGTATCAAATCTATCCTCGTGTCCGTTGCAATCGTCATCGTACTCGTAAACCTTGAAGTTCTCGAAGGAATACAGTTTGACGGCTTTTATTGGCTATTCACTGGACAACAGCAATGTAACAACTTTCTTACTGTTCGACGAGACTTAGTTTCTCAGTAAACAAAGGTCCATAAACACTAGTCTCGCTCTAATATGAATACAATTCAATCCAAAACAGGAAGCTGGATTACGCACGTCGCATTGTTCGCTCAAACAATGGTCGTCGATAGATGTGAATCGTTCGAAATTTAAATTCGCAAGTTTCGTCCGCGATCGTCACGGGCTCAGTAGGTGACCGGCTACCGTGGGGGGCACGTGTCGTATGGCCGGGATTGCAGTCTCCGCCGCCGCGCCGGCGCCCGGAATTGTGTCAGACAGTCCCGGAGCACCCCGGCCTTTCATTACACCTCCACGCTCGACGCATCAATACATTCGTTACTGTATGCCTCGGTTTATAATTGTTGCTTAGACAGTACTTATGAATATTATAATTCACAGCGGTGGATTGTAATAAGGAAGGTACGAAGTAATTACAGGCCACGCAATTAAAATAATATCGCGTTTAGTATAAATTCGTTCTTTCAGGCGCATAAAACTGTATAATAGAATGTTATGCATTTTAACATTTACAATTTAAACTGTCCGTTACGTTCATTTCGAACACAACTTATAAATAAATATAATCGATAAAGTCAAGAAGCATGCTTACATTTCACTATTAAACACACGGAAAGGAAAATTATGAAAAATGCGGTGCAGCCACCGAATGAAAATTGTATCTTTTATCGAGTTCACCTATGGCATTAGAGAGCGCTTCAGGTCACTTACCTGGCCAATATCGTAGACGTGCACGCTCCAACAGATTACGTCACTTCCCATTTACTAGCAGAACTTAAATTTCATACTGGGAAAATCTTTTATTTGCTAAGATCTAAAAATATAATTATATTGAGCCCGATGGAATTAAGACATTAGATATATATAATCTATAGAAGCGATATTGTAAACGAAACAATTTATGCACTTTTTACATTATATTTTAACATTCAAATTCTTTGAAATCGATCGTGATTTGCTCGGTATCCGCTTCAAATCTATTCTTATCCGTACATTTCGCAGACAAATAATAGGAAAGAATAAGTATTATATTAAGGTACCGCTAAGCTTTATGTTCTTCAAAAAAAAACATTGGACATAAATAAATATAAGATTTCCTTATAATAATATAGTAAGTCTGGGCAGGTAGTGTTTTATCTTTAGGCAGCCGAATGTGCTAACGGTGTCGAAAAAACGCAAAAATGTAAGCATTCGTGCGAGGTGAACCGTGGATATAACACGTTTGGAAAGTTTAATATAAAAAGAATTGTTAAAAAACGTCCGTATGTTAACAGTATATTACCTGGTACCTGTAATTTGTAACAAATGCCAAATACGTGTAAATATCCTATATCAATAGACCTAAATCTTTGACTTGCAAAAACACTAACTCGTCTGAAAAGATACTGAAATAACAACTATAAACAGTATCAAGCTTCATACATTGACACGATCCCATAACAATTATTTACATAGTTTTAAATATGTTACGATTATATTATAATACACATTAGACTTAACTATTTCCTTATACTTTGTTACATACGTAAGATTTATAGAAAAAACAAATAACATAATACATAAAAATTATAATACATGCAACGGGCGGCCTAATCGCTAATAAGCGATCTCTTCCATGCAACCCTAGTATTAGGAAAAAAACTAAACAAATAAATATGATGGGTAAAGTGCACGCATAACCAAATCTTATAAAAACCAATATTAATCTAAAATAATACAAAAAAATATTTATAAATAAACTAAAAATTTAAAAGCTAATCTCACGGATTCATGAATTGCGATGACTACAAGAAATGAAGATGATTAAGAAATACAAGAATTACACGTCACGATTGAGTAGAGTAGGATATGGTGAAGAAATGTTTATGGAGAAGAGTTTTTATAGATGCTAGGAGAGGTAGCCAATCATATGGAGTCGGGCAGCCTTTTCCACAACTTAATAGCGGAGATCCTAAACAAATTGCCTAAGAAGGATGAGCTGAGAGATGGAATTTACAAAAAGCATATATTAGAGGATAACGTAATATATAGTTATAAGGACCTGAGAATTTGAATTCGTTCGTTGATGAGATAAGAGTTTTGGGATTGAAAAGAAATGAGTATAGAAGTTTAAGGATATGAGCGTCAAGTCTGAGTGAAATAAGTAGCCACCCAAACTGCCTGCGGAATTTAGACACATAGCCATATTTCTTAAGACGTATGCAGAAATTCTGCAGGCGATCGATATTGTCACTTTATTCTTTCTTTTGAAGCTAAAATAAATATTGTTCCATAGCCAATATAGCTAATCTTAGCTAATCAACTACCGCATGGATTATTTTTTTTTTTTTGTTGGCTGTGAAAAAGACTATTAATATTAAACATACGACCGAACTGACGAGAGTGAAGCCGCTAGACACAGCTTATTTAAATATATATATACGCTATTTATAAAAACATTTTAAAATGCCACTGAAAATCCGGGTTATAATGTAGATAATCATGAGATTTCTCGTTCAACGTATCGAGGCGGCAACGATAAATCTCCCGCAATGACGACTTATCGCTTTCTGCAATCTGAAGTTTCATATCAAAGAAATGTATCCATTTTGACTTTTAACTGAGTATCTTGTTAAACCAGTACAATGGTATTTATCAACATAAATAATAAGAGTGATTGTATTGTTGCATATCACTATTAGATATAGTATATTAGATGGTACTTATCATAGAGTTAGGTTGATTGTAATTAGTTTAAATAATCTTAAAACATAAATTTCATGTCTTATGTATCATGATATCATCATTAATGTCAAAAATAGTTTTATTCAATTTCATGGGTTACTATTGCAGATAGACATATATCAATTAAATTTAAAAACTTCAGCGGTGTGTTCATTTCCATACATCCTTTAAATTCAAACATAATAAAGTCAGCATTTTATAAAATTTTAGGCACCTTTATTTTTTGTATGTTTTTTTTTTGTTAAACATACTTTTTTTACCCATAAAATATATTAGACACTATTAAAAGACTTTACTATTAAAAGTGCAATAATTTACTTATCAATAACTAATTTTTAAAGAAAATTAGATGCAATCAGTAGCTTAAAGAGATATTTTTAAGCTAATTTAATCAACAAATTTGAGTATGGCTGTAAGGCTAATTACTTAATCATAATGTTCCAAAACTTCTTAAGTACATAACCCATCTAGCCTTTTAAAAATATATTTATTGTTTTTGAATTTCAATAGACTTTTAAGATTTAAATAGTTCATCAGTAATCATAACATTATCCAAAATTATAACAATAAATACTTGTTAAACATATATTTTAAAATGAGATAATATAAATTTATACATATTTCATACCAAGTCTCTTAAATTGTTTTAAATCCATTCTGTCTATTTAAAACTATGTAAAGTTCAATTATACTAACAAATTACTTTTAAGAGTGCTGAAAACTGTTGTTAATCTAGATATACAAAATAATGTTCAACAAAAAGAGAGATCTATATTCATATTTTAATAAACCTATAAACATAACTAGAAATAGAACCTGTTTGACCTGAACAAAGATAAATTTATCCTATGTGTAGATATACATTCCCATGCTGAATCTTTAGTAGAGGGGATCGTACTTGGTACCATTAGTGGTTAGTTTCAATGCTTTTATACACAGCACTAACAATTTTTGAAAAGTATTAATTACCATTGATCTATCTTGGTGATATAATGATTTACTAGTTCTACATTATGAAATTTGATATGTTAAGTAGTTTCAGAGTTTTTGCATAAATATAAATCTGACAATCACAAACTTGCCTTCTTTGACATTCTTTGAAGACTGTGAAGACGAAACTCCGGGTATTTTATCACTAGCACAATTCATTGTATTCACGTCCATTGAACAACACTCACAAGTTCTACTCATGGATCACTATAAGGCATAATATTTGCAAATTTTATTTTATTTATAACTATTGTTTAACAAGAACTATAACAGTACAACGCGGCGGCCATTCAACGTTCCGATTGTAAATAAAACGCCTTCGACAATTGACAGCGGTTGACAACTGGCACCTAAATAATTGTCAAACAAAAATTCATTTTATGATTTAAAGTTAACACTGCTTTCATTATCATTACCACAAACACTCTTTGCTGAATTATATTAATTATTAATATTCCCCATATCATAATATTCAGTTATCCATATATCATATCCAACGCTGAATATAATAAATCGAAAAAACATTGTATTTTTACACAAAGTCAAAACATCAACTGTCACTATCAATCGTATTGTATGTATGACTTAATCCAGCTTTCAAAAATTGTAAGAACTAAGAATACCAATTAGATAATAGAAAAGCTATATTTTAATGTTTTTTGTTACAATTATTAAAGTGTTCTCTCTTTTATTCTAAATATGATGCAACATCAATACTGGGTGACGAAGAAGACTGTTTTAAAAAAACTAGGTACTAAAGAAGATGAATGTATTGTTGCTTCCGATGCTGAACTCGACGCTAAGTTAGAATTATTTCAATCAATATCAGACAGTTGTTTGCAATTGCAACGTATACTAGATCAGTATCAGGAGCGCTTATGTGTGTTAGCGCAGGAGGAAAATTCACTTGGAAAATTTCTTCGTGATGCTGGAAAAAGCAATGATGCCGCCGGGAAACACATGATTTCAGCTGGAAAAGCGATATCCTACACAGGACAGCAACGTGTAGCTGTGAGAAGTCCGCTCTTAAGATTATATCATGAAGTGGAAACATTTAGAATTCGTGCTGTCAAAGATATGAGGGTGACAGTATCTGCTATGGAAAAAGCGCGTATTGAATATCGTGCTGCTCTTAGTTGGATGAAATCCAGCAGTGCGCAGCTGGATCCTGATACCGGTCGCGGTCTTGAAAACTTTCGGAAAGCTCAGCGCCAAGTAAAAGAGAGCAAAAAAGTATTTGATAAGCTTACCTTGGATGTTTTACAAAAGGTATAATAACTAATATTAAGTATGTAGTAATTATAAGCCCAATATGAAATATAATTTTCTGAAGATCATTTTAGCATTTATAATATTTTGGTACTATAATTAGTAACACATACATTATTGGTTAATGTTGATAAATATTTTATTTATCTAAATGTATCCAAATAATTTACATTTGAAATAACTCCAGTACCACATATTATTGAGCTATCCTCCATGACTTAGTTTTTAACATCAGGTGAGCCTGAAGCTTGGTTGCCCCCTGTATTATAAAATTTATATATACTCTAAGATCCTAGGCCTGGCTATTGGTGAAGCAATAATTGTTTCATTTCGGTAGGCACAGAAAGCGCTATAATAATAACATGTCTGTCCCTTATAGGATTATGTGTTATACTATGGAAACTTAGAACTTGGTAGGTATTTGTGGGTAGTGATACTAAAGTCAAATAAATAATTATATGTCTTATTACAGATAGATTTATTAGCTGCAGCCCGATGCAATATGTTCTCTCATGTTCTATCAAACTATCAAAATTCTTTTCTGAGTGTCTCTACGAAAGTTGCACAAACTTTAAGTGGCACCATTGAAAGTATGAGCTCGTCACCCCAATATGAATTTTGCATCTTGAAAACCCTATCGGAGAATGCCAATAATGGAGAGACACAGGATAAAGATCAACTACTTTTCTTTCAAGTTTGTATATTGTGGATTTTTGATATTGCATTTCAAGTAAACCTCCATTTAGCTTGATTTATATTTGAAATATTTTTTTTACATTCAGTGTGAATTTTCTCTGCATGTTTATAATTTCACATTACTTATTTGTTTTAAGAAACAGTTATATTTACAGGATGAGTACAAAGACAAAAATCTTGATGAATCAGTGAATTCTGAAAAGTTAAACAACAATGACAATGAGAATCAACCATCCACAGCCATAGTTGCAGATACATCTGATAGTCTTATTAGTACAGAAATTGACACACAGGATAATAATGTTAAAATAAGTGCAGACTTAGCAGGCTTGCAGTTAGGTGGGGGTGACATGCCTGCAAATTTTGCATTTATGCCTTCACAACTTCTCCAAGTAAGTTTAAATTTTTTATAACATTATAAGTGCCATTTTCTGTCTGAATTAATTTCTTAATAAGAAAGTATTGATACACAAGGTAAGAGTAGAGACTTTACAAATATAATTTACTTTTATTTTTATTTCAGGACTTTGCGGGTTTTATGGAAACACCACTTCAACCACAAAGCTCTCAAAATGAAAAAGATAAGGATTCTGTGTGTCAAAAAATTGCAAAGCCTCTACCGGTACCTAAAAAAGAAGACAAAGCGGCATGGTTTAAGCTGTTTGCAGAATTAGATCCTCTAGCAAATCCAGATAACATTCCTGGAACTAATAATAATCTAAGTCATGCAGCTTAAGTATTTGTCTTAAACCTACTTATTTCTCTTAATATTAAAAAGAACATATTTTTCAATAGTATAGTTAGGAAGTTAATTTTAGTATTATTTTTGACAATGTATTAATTTGACCGCAGTAGTAAAATATATGCCGTCTCCAAGTTAGTATTCTATAAAGAAGACCTACAAAATTTTGTTTTAGTTCTAATTTAATAAGTCATGCTAAGATATACATATATCACAAGTAAAGTTAGCGGTTATAAATATTTTGCTTTTTTAATATTTACGTGTTCCCAAATAGTGCTAAGATCTGTAAAAATCTCAAAGTACAAATATGTGTAATGAAATTTTGATATGTCGCTTACTTTATACTGCAACACTCATTTGTATTGATCACAAAAATCAGAAAATATTTAAAAATAATTATTATATTTTCGTATCCTATCAATTCTTTTACTATATACTATACATTTGCATGTATAATTCATGAAATCTTGTATTATTTTTATTCCATCAAATACAATTGTAGATAACATATATGATTGTATCATGTATTAACCTTATTTTACATATAACTTACTGATAACTGTTGTTAAGGACTAAAGACACTAAGCAAACATGCACTTAATTTTAATCAAAACAGTTTATTGTATTAAGAGTACAAATAAAATTGGGTAATATGTTTAGGAAGGCCTTATCCCTAGCAAGCAGTTTCATTCAACCCTGGTAGAGAAAATACTGAAGGGAGATTGCAAAAAGTGCATAACTAAAGAAAATATTGCAACTGTATAGAAGTATAAAATTTATGTTTTCAAACATTCCATTATAGGCTTTTACACTACTTATTAAACAGCATTTTTTAATATAACAATGCAAATTATTTTAGTGCTATGTTATTTTTATTGGATAATATTTAGACTTGTGGAACTGGGTTTTATGTACTACTTAGTACTACTGACTAGTCACTGTTAAAACCAAAGATATATGTAGTTTTGTGATGTATTTTATTAGAAGCTATGTTTACTATTATTACTATAATTGATTTATTTTGTGTTCTCTTTATAATCCATATTATGTAATGTGTATTAAATGTTATGTACCTACTGAATTGTATTTTTTTTTTTAATTTTACTATTAGTGAAATTATCATGCTAAGTACATAATTTGCTTAGGCTTAGGGTTGGCTTAAGTATTACGACACACAATTTTTGGAGATTCTTGACCCCCCCATGAAACGCGCCGTAACGTTTCGTGACCGACCCCAGTGACTCTACTACTACCTAAAACTTACCATTATGTGGTGTAAAGTACGAGAAAGTGGAAAATAATATTAACAATAACGCATAATTCAATCCACGCCCCGCATCGTAACGTTTTACAACAGGAAAAAAATTCGATACGTAATACTTGTACGCTCCCTTAGTGCTTAACGTACATGGTGTATAACTTGGTGGTCCTGTGTTAAAATCTAGCAGATGCAATAGTTGACTAACAAAAACAAAAGATCGATTGTCTACTTGCCTATAAAACATTTAATTAAACGGAAAACGATTTTTTTAAGAAGTAGCATCTCGTCAACTCATGATAAATAATTACTAGATAATATTAATCAAAGAATGGTTCCTATACATGTTATTATAATAAGAGGACGTAATATATAATGTATGATTTCAATAGATTTAAATGTTGATAATAAAATATGTATTGACGAAAATCTCGCTATCCTATGATTTTTGTATACAAAATATAAAACGCGGGTTTAAAACGTTACGTTTCTATAGAAAACAAGGTCTCTATGGGATTAGGCCTGGGTCCTGGGCCAATGAATTTGAAGGTTTTCATAAAAAAGATGTTGACTGTTGATAAAAACCTTGACGTTTACCTAAAAAACTCATTTACGCTGTTGAGCCGCTACTATCGTTCAATTCAATTCAATTCAAATCTATAAACAATTATGGCTTTTATTTGTGCCTACTGGGCCAGTGTCGTGTAGATGGAGAAGTGATCGGTGAAAATAATAACTAAGTTAATTTTGAATATGCACCTAAAAAGAAATTATGAAATTCGATTGTTAGTTTTAGACAATACAAATATGAGTAACAACATTATTAAATACTATTTCTTATTTATGAATAATTTATATATACATAAAAAATTACTATATGGACTAAACACAAACATTTAATACTTAAAGGATGGTGGACTTCAGGGGGAATTACTATTGTTAGTAGACTCATAAGAGTCCCTATTTGTTGGATGATGTCAATCTTTTCTGACTGTTTTACTATAATTCGGTCCAAAGAGCTCGGCTGAGGTTGTATATTCACTATATTTTTATTCCAGATACAAGTGTTTGCGGAGCTGGTATGTAGGGATTGTTTCTATCCTGGTTGTTTGAGAATTGCAGTCTACTACACCTGAAGGGTTTTTATGGAGAAAAGTCTCGTATTTCAGCTTCAAATGCATTGGTTGGCTTCTTACTTACAGGGATTAGCTTTTTATCGTTTTTCTAGTAATCTAGTAATCTATAGTTTTATGTCCTAGTGCGCAATTAGCGCATAAGGACGCATACAATTATTGTTAGTGTGACCATATTCTTGGTACCAGGTACATTGGGCAATTTCAGTAGATTTTCTTGGGTCTTCTTTTGTGACTCTAGTGTGGTAAATATATTGAGTTTATTAATAATGGGTTCTACGTTTACAAAGAACATATTTAAGGATTCCTATATTTTCTACATATGGCATACTTTACGGCGTACCCTGTTATCCGTTTTTTTCAATTTCTTCTAATTTAGCTGATGATGGGGTGGTATAAGGCAGGTTTTTATTTAAATCCTGTAGCATTTGTTCTGCTTCTGTGTGTAAGTATAAGACCATTGCTGCGGATAAGTTCTATCAAGTTATAATAAATTTCATTTAAATACGCCATAACACTTAGATGAATTATATGATTAACAACTTTATATGAGTAGCTTTCATGGGTTGTTCTTATGTTATATTATGTTAATTTTGATATATATTCTATACCATACAAAATTATAGGCGATGGTTTGATTTTTTTTTGGTCGAGGACGAGTCGTCCGATTCGTTGTCGGTGAGATCTACAGGTAGTAAATTATATCTGTTTGTGGTACTAATTGTTACTTGTGATTTTTGGCTAGGCGGTGACTAATATTTTTCTTCTGGGATAGCGGTCTGTTGGGACTCTTTACCAGGGAGGGAAATTTTCTTAGTATCATCATTTGTTGTTGGGTCACTTTTTATGATTATTTTTTTATATTCAGTTATTTTGCTATGCCTATCTCAGCGTTTAATTGCTCAACTTTGTGGACACTGCCGTCTTGTGACAAATGTTGTTATCTCCAGTATATGTTACTATTTGTGATATTCTTTCCAATGAATTTTAATTCGTAACATCACTGTGATTTTTATAATTACTAGTGCCTTTACAATATTTCGGCGTGGAATACCATTAATACTATTTTATCCCGTGAGTTTATACAGTTCAACCGATATTAATACTTCGGTTCTAGGTTTCATATAAATTGTATAGAATCGCGAAATAAAAAAGAAAATGTACCTCCTGAAAACTCCCCAGGACATCGTGATTACACCAAAATTTGGGGGAAATTCCCCTACAGTTGGCATCGGATTGAAAAAGATCAGCAGATCGGATACACTAACTGACACTTGACGATGGCAGCCGGATGTTAGATTTATATATCTTGATTTTCCTAGTCTGTGCTAACAACATCAAGTGAGAAAACATCGAAAATGCGTATTTGGAATTGTTTGAAGGAAAAAATAATAGTTCTTCTGTATTAAAAGCATAAAATTCGTATATATTTCGCATTAAAATTATAATATAAACAATGTTTAACTCGTGTAAGTAGAGTTGGATTGTTGAACATTAAATACAGCAAGAACTTTTTAACATATTTTATATGCTTTCTTTATGCGTTATTTCGTTTTAGTTTTTCGCAATTGGCTCGGAACTGAAGATCCACCAACGAAGGTCATCGAAGTAAGACCGGATAATTATGTGTCCAGACCAATTTATTACAGGGATGATTCAATGTTGTTATATGGTCCAAAGATCCCCAATGATGGGAAAAATTCTAAAGATAAATTCTATGAAATTGTATTACATAAACCCTTTACAGAAAGCTTGCATCAGATGTACAGGTTTGGACTTTTGATTCATAGTAACACTAATAATTAAAGATAAGGAAATTTGTGTAACTATTAAAATTATATCTGCATTTTAGCTTATTTCGATCAGAAAGTCGTGAAATTTCTGAAGAAAAATTTATTACATTCAAAGACAGAATACCAATTTATGTTAAAATAACTAAGGAGGTAAGTGAGATGTGAATGTTGGAGTTTAATATTTTTATCATTTTCATATTAGGGTCAATTTCTGACCCAATTATATTAAGAATACATACAACTATATATATATATATATCTAATATCTTCTGAAGATAATTGGGATTTATTTTGTAATTTATTAATGTTTAATTTTTGTTTCAATTTATTAATGTTAAATTAACTTGTGTTTTAAAATATGATTTTTTTAAATATTTGTCTCAGAAGTCAGAGGGTAGTGGTGTGATGTATATTAGTTTTTTTTATGTATTTCAGTGTACAGTCCCAAGTCTTCAAAAGCTTTGTGACATTCTCAGCGAGCATAAGTCATGGACTGTGGCACACATAGTTGCACATTTTGGCCAGTATGAACTTCTTAATGAACCCGATGTTCAGAGACACATTGACGAAGTTGACCCTAGTACAGGAGCCTCTGCACTTATGGTGAGTAGGATTATTTAAAATATATATATTTAGAATCAATTATTACAAATTATTGATATATTGGAATCTAGTTCCAAACTCAATTTAAGGTCAATAAAAACCAATTTAAGAAAAAATAACATTGTGACTTAGCATCAATAATTGCTGTTGACAGTTAACACTTTATTGTTGCTTGTAAAAGACTTAATTCAGAGCTGTGTAGTATGACTCTCAACACTAAGATTGTGAGTTGGAACCCATGTCATAATTACATTTTAAAATTTTACAATTTGGATCCATTTGCTTGGCCCGTCCAATCCACCGATCTGATCTGTCTTTTATTTGGCGATGTTTAACATTTATAAATAAAATGTTGAATTAAAAAACCAAGGACACACATTGCAGGTGGCAATTAGAACAGGCAATGTACGAATGGTACAAAGTCTTATATCAATGAATTCATCATTGGATATAATTGATCACGACCACAACTCTGTATTTCATTATGCTGCTGCAAGTAACAAGGAAGTTATTAATGTGAGTGCTTTTTTTCAATCATATTATTAAGATTTGCTATAAAATCTTATTTCTATAATACTACTTATGTAGCAGATAAATAAATTAAATACTAAATAACTTTATATAAACATTATTAACTATCTAAGATACTTTGAGTACAAGACGTACAGACACAGGAAGGAGACAGGATCCTGTACTGTCGTCCAAACTAAAGGGAGGATACTCAGTCTCACTACTGATGGGCCCAGACCAAAGGTTCAAAGGTCGAGAGATTGTATATAAGTTTACATAACTTAGAGATCCAGGGTATGACGTCATCCTACTGTTTGTAGGTACAGATTGTAGGTATCAGTACAAAAAAAAATGTATTTTTTTTAAATTTTACATTTGTTTTTATCAATAATTTGTTACGCAGAATATATGCGTATCTATTTCTGCAGGCCCTTGCCAGCAAAACATCGAACTTCCTAAACCTATTCAACAAGCAAGGGTACACACCGCTACACATGGCTTGTCTCGCAGACGCGCCTGACTGCGTACGAGCCTTGCTAATGGCTGGAGCTGATGTAAATCTAACAGCTGCCAAACGGACTGCTAGCAATACACAAGCTCTACCAGGTATAATTCCGTTTTCTGCTCAGCAGGCGGTAGCTTGTATCTATGATCATTTACGTGGGATACATTAGAGTATATGCGGGAAAATAATATCGTTTTTATAAACATAAACAGCGTTAATATAGTTTGACTGTAATCATTTTATAATGAATATAAAAAATAAATACGATTTCTATTAATTCGCATAATGGCCGGTTGGCACTATGGTTAACAAACTCATCTAGGTTTTTTATCTATATGAGTTTGCCATTAACCATTAACCATTAGGTAGGCATTAGGTAATACCTAAATTAACATTAAAACAAAATATCCCTGGTCTAACGTAATTGCTTAAATACGTTCACTAACGGAATCCTTTAGTTTAAATTTTAGATGTGTGCATATATTACTTGATTTTAATAATAAAACGTGGGAAGCCCTCGTCTTATGCCTAATCTTATTAAAAAAATAATCGTATCGGGTTAAGGTTTAGGCACAGAAATGATTAAAAAAAACGAAATTAAAAAAGAAATCTATGTTTTTACGAATGTTACTGTAAATGAATGAAAATAACTGTCTCTCGCTGACCCCGGCGACTAACAGTTATCTCCATTTAAGAAAAAAAAAACCAGAGACGCTACACCCTTCTAGGTCTTGGACTCAGGTTTTTGTATCTGTTGCGTGGTCATTTGTTTTTTTAAGTACAGGTTCAGACTTTAATGCCTGACACGCCGACTTGTTGTCCATTTAAAGTTCATTAATGCTTCATAGGTTCGAACCCGGCTGAGAGTGATTCATTCATTCAGTAATCACATTCAGGGATGAGTAGCACGAAACCAGTACTGCTTGGTTCTGTTAAAGAAGTATCTTTTGCTTCAAACGCTTTTGGGGTTTACCCATAATAAAACTCGAATAAATAAGGGAATACCTCTTCTATATAAAGCCTAATGTTGCTCCTTATAAAATAAACAATAAACTATTATATTTTACGACACATTAAGTGTGAGTAATTCGATGGCTACTTAAGATGTCACATGGAATTTGTGTCATTTTTAATCTATTTGTCTTACGAATACGTTGTGAATTATTTATTATGAATCGTCATAAGTGTATTCTTGGTGAGATTTGCAGTAAGTTTAGATGTATTTTTTGTTATATATACAGTGTAAACTCCATGTACCTCGATTTAACGACGAACTTCCCTAAAGCGTCGAAATCGGCGTTCGTAGCTTGTCTATCATACAATGATACACTCTACATAGTAATAATAATAATAAGGCGTTTATTTACAAATATCCGTACAAACAGCCATATCTAAATAGGCATGAAAATAATTCATATAACATTACACCCACTCTCAATAACGACAACAATTGAGTAATAAAGTACTGTTTAAGTTGCTAAAATTAGTAAAAACTGCGCAGCTGTTTACGTTCTTATGTGGCTTCATTATCGTTGCCCGCAATAAACTCGACTGTCGGCATCATGCATACGAACTTTCTCTTTCTTTTCTTTCTATTGGGATTGTTTGCACGTGTAGACTGTTGTTGACCATGACTAATAAGTAGGAGTCATGGATTATCTATACGTTTTTCTTCCCTTTATTTAACTTTCTCGATAACGCCATAAAATGCACAGTCTCTTCAGTGTAGTTATACAGAAATTATACGGTTATATATTTTTTTATACATATCTTATATTTATGATCACGTTTCCTTATTAATAATGAAAAAAAAAAGTGAAAAATATTATAAATTAGTATAGAAAAAGTATAAATACATTCAGAAATCTTAAGCCAAGACTAGAACATATATTTAATATCAAAAATGTCTTATCATGTTCTGTATATAGTAAATAAATTCAATTGAGTTTCGTATTAACTACATACTTCTTTAATGTCTCGTTATTTATATTTTATACAATATTTAAATCTTACCTTAGTTAAAATTACACTCCTGTAACTTTTGACGAAAATAAATAAGAACTCCAACCGTATCACCTCGACGTCTGTCGTTCCGCAACTGAGCGTTATTTGAAAGAGATTTTTCCGCGCATACTGGAACTACCTTTCGAATTATTTTCGACCCAATTAGACTTAGAGTACAAGAAAGGAGCGTATCAATTCTTCAAAGGCAACGCACTCGCGAGCCCTCTCGGCTTCTCTGTTTCAAAAGACACATTTGTAACCAGATTTTCTAGGAATTTTTATATTAGTTTCATAAACTTACGTTGATATTAACTTCCTATTAATTTAAGGTGTTGTTGGCGATGTGGTACAAAAGAATCGATCCAAACTATTCGAAGAAGACATGAAGCGTGGTGGAACGCCGCTCCACTGGGCGATTTCCCGCGAAGTCATTGATGCTCTAGTCGACAAGAACTGTGATTTTAACGCTGTAAACTTTGATGGAAGAACCGCCCTACATATTATGGTGTTAAGGGGGAGACTGGAATGTGCTACCGCTTTGCTATCTAGAGGAGTGGAACATTCTACAGGTAATATTTTTTTTCATCAAACAATTATTTATTTAATCACACTTCGTTACAAAAAAACACATAAATATTATAAGGGATGCAACGGGCGGCCTTATCGCTAACATGCGATCTCTTTCATGTAACCATGAAGGGAAAAAATAGAAAAAGATATATAATGAGTACAGGGCATGAAGTCCATTACCAAATTTAAAAAAAAAAGGAATATTGAACCTTAATCTAAATTAATAAAAAAAAACTAAACTTTTTAGTGGTAATCTGTGAACTTAACTATTTAATATTTATAATGAAATTTGTACCCCCCGAACAAGATATCTTGATTGAATTTAAACAAATAAAAAGTTGTCCATGACCTACATCTTAAACGATAAAGAAGAAATGTGTCTGCCCCCTGTGTATTATATAAATCTGTATTTGGTATTTGTATGTCCTTATAAGGAAACGAGTATTGTAATGAAAGGATGCTCTTCAGTACACAACTATTTAATACGAACGTTGGTGCAATAGTGATCTATATTAAAACATCCATACATTTATATTAATCACATAATTATATTAGGCACAGTACATACCCCTTCATAAAATAAAAATACATAGCAAAAGTTTCAATAACAAGCTAGAATAATTTCTATCAAACTTCATTAACTCGAGAACTTAATTTAAGATGTGAATACAAAATAAAAATAAAATGATCTAAATTAACAATATTTGATTGCGTAAACTAGATTAAACATCCTTACTAAAATTTAAATAATGAGATAAAGTAACATAAATACGTTATAATCATTATCGCTCGCTGTGGTTACACTATTTCTAGAGCCCTGGTCTGCTGTGTTTAGTATGACCGTAGGCAATTCCTATAGCTCTCGCCGTAAATATCGTGTCTTGCATTACCGCCACATGAAGTACATTATAACGGCAAAAGTAATAGTAACAGTAATAGGTAATATACATTGTAATATAATACTATTTTACGTATTATTGTATGTGGTTTACGAGCTCTATAATTTTAATTAAAACACAAATCAAAACATTGTTTACATATTTTTTCATGATTCTCAATAATCCCCGACAGGGACAGATAGTCATAACGAGGTGACATATAACTAATTTATATTGTATATTGCAATGTTGCCATATCAAAACTGTCTATAGCCGCGACGTTTGTAAAGCAACCCATAAGAATATTGCTTGTTTCTGTCCGTTAAAGAATTTATTTTAGCGGTTTTAAATAAAAACTCCTCCATAAATAACAAAATAATGTATTTTTTTATCAACAAACAGGAGACAAAGAGGGCAACACCCCTCTGCATTTAGCAGTTAAACAGACAAACATATGCATAGTGCAGGCTTTAATTGTGTTTGGAGCTGATTTGGAAGCGAAAAACAACGCTGGTTTGACTGCAAGGCATTTGGTACCAACTGAAATGGCGAATACTGATTATGATAGAATTCTATACGTTTTGCATTCCGTCGGAGCAAAGAGGTGAGTTTAATCGTACATATAAATCAAATAATATGATATGTTTTATATATAAATATGCCGGAGATAATGTCACAAGAATACAGGTGTCATTAATTTTATTCGAATGGCAACACCACGTATCATCATAGATAGATATCTATGATATTACGCGGATTGCAAGTTATAAATTGTCAATGTGTCAATCTCCCGTATGACAAAGTCAAAATGATTATTGACATACGGGATTCGGCGCTATCTTGTTCCTGAATCTTACCAAAAAATTATCATTAATGGCCAGATGTACCTCCGACATCCCGGGTTGTGGTCCATCATGTTCCTCCAGAGGGGAGTATAATGGGGTTCCACCACCACCGATAGCAAGGTCTTCCACTCGCGATATGGTCTGCAGTATGCTCACCGCTTCTACCATGGACAAAGCGGCAACCCTGGGCTCACTGAAGAATGAAGGACGGTATGTATTGGTATTGAATCTTTAACTATGAGTCTCCGGCTCCGGCGTCCTTATGAATAATTCTATAGATATTGGTAAAACCTGCAATAAATTTAATGTAGTAGTTTTTGACACATTCGTGAACCCTCTAGCATTAGGATTCACAACGGGTGGCGGTATGACTAAACATCGGATGAGCCCTATTCTGTAAAAAAAGATTAGATAGATAGACGTGGCAGAGCACTAGTTTTTATATAATAGCTGCCCCCGCGAACTTCGTTTCTTCTTAATGTGGTTTCAGTTAGCCTTAATACTGTGACACGAAAGAATAATTTCACTGTATTATCGTCACTATAATTTGAATTTGATTTGCACTTCGGTCTAAGTAACAAATGGTTGGCTATGCTAATACCAAAAATTAAATAGAAATAATTGAATTTCACGGTATTTCGTTTACTACAAAATAAATTTAATTTATACTTTAGCCTCAATAACACGTGGTAATCATGATATTGAATTGTAGCTTATATGACACGTTTGTCGGTTTACCATAGCAGTGCCATCTATTGATTACTTACTCAATCCAGTCGAAAAGTATCGACATCTATTAAAATATTTTGCAGTTAACAGATAATCGTGACTGTCAATGAATTATAGGCAAATAATTTGCAATAAAATAAAATTGTGACTATAATTAATGATCTAAGCTATCCTATCTCGTTGGACCAGACTGCTCACGGTGTGCCAATTTAATTTAAAATGGGTTAAGTAGTTTAGGAGTCCATCGCGGACAAACATCGGGACAGGAGATTTATATATATTAAAATAAAAGTTAGACATATATCATGCTATCTCTGAATTTTTTATATAAACAATCCAAAAAACTCACTTTCTTCGCCTAACGCTTCTCTCTTCTCTCCTTCAGAGACCCTGTCATCTTTAACCACTTCTTTTACAACAAAATTATCACTAACATTTCAAAACTCACATTACATACATTTACTAGAAATCTCAAATAATATCTTGTTAACCTTTCCTATGCTGATTCATAAAATATTCTTTTTGTGCAAAAATTGTTTAAATTTCTGTTATGTAGATACCATAAAGGTAAATACAGTTTATATGTTAAAAGTAAGAGACTGGCTGCCCACAACACAGCGAATCCTAGGGCCAGTGCACTTTACTTTACCTAAACATCCTGTATATTGTGTATAATAAACATTTTTCTTTATTTCTTACTAGAACGCTATGATATGTCTCTCATCGTTAAGGCAGGGTTCATAAGGACGTTTTACTAAATTTTTTCTCCGACATACAAATCGGACTAACACCAAAAAGTATTTTCATTTTTCGTGTTATACATACGTCTCTGAGAAATAACTATTTAAATTCTATTAATAAAATATTTATTTAAATCAGTACAGCAGTCTGTCGTTGTTTCCATTTCGGTTAGAAACGTCGCGTATTAATTATTGTGACCGAATAAGTGCAACGCGCTGACGCAGCGCCGCGATCGCGTTACGATGAATCGTTGACCTAATATTTGTTATTGTGTAATAAATAAAGGCGAGGTTTTGTCTTTATATTTTTAATTATTATATTAAATTTATGATGTCATCTCCAAGTGTTTTTGAAATTATAACCCAAAACGAGCAATTTCTAGTGGCTGAACTGAAAAAGGAAAGAGCCCGATGCTCGGACCTGGAAACTATTGTCTATCAACTGAAGGAACGAATAGCTCAGCTCGAGAAAAAAATAGAGCAGCCCTTAACACAAAGGGACGAGGCAGCCGCTGAATCAATTCAGTATGAGACGGACGAAGAAGAACTGGCTAAAGAAACGGAATGGGTGCGACAAAAAACCAGAAAGAAAAGGAAACTAAACACCTCCCCTTCCCCCATGAAAGAAGTTACTTGTAATAAAGTAACCAAAGAAAAGCCTAAAAAAGAACCCCTTCCACCCCCGATTATTGTCGAAAATGTAATTGAATACCAATCATTCTACGATTCCTTACTTAAAAAAGAATTGAATAAAGACTCGTTCACAGTAAAAATGCTTAGAAATAGATCGGTGAAGATTAACACCAATAGTGAAGCTACCTACAGAGTGATCACAAAACATCTTAAAGAAGAAGATGCCTCGTGGTTCTCTTACGAAAACAAGCAGAGCAGGCCAATAAGAGTAATGGCAAAAAATCTCCATGCTTCTTGCAAGCCTGAAAGGATAGTTGAAGACCTTACTCGCCAAGGATTTAAAATTTTCGACGCAGCCGTCAAATATAGCTGGAAAACCAAAGAACCGCTTAACATGTTTATTCTGTCTTTCCACCATCAGGAAAACATAAAAAATATCTACGAAATAAAATCCATACTTGGCTGCAAAATTGATGTACAGCCACTGAAATCACCGAAATTGATTCCCCAATGCAAGAGGTGTCAGGCTTATGGGCATACACAGAAATACTGCTCCAAGGAGCCGAGGTGTGTGAAATGCACTGCAAAGCATCTCACAGTCGATTGTAACAAGCCACAAGACGTGAAACCGAAGTGTGTTCACTGTGGTGAGTCACATCCAGCTAATTACAGAGGCTGTGTAGTAGCAAAAGAATTACAGAAAATGAGAAATGTCTTAAAATCAAAATCAATGATAGAAACGGACAAATCGGTAAAACCAGCAAAATTAGTTTCCAAAACTGTTTCCTTTGCCCAGGTAACTAAAGGTCCTAAGACTCCATCCACAACACAACAAAATGAGATAACTAGCACAGGCATGGATGAAAAGATTAACACCATACTTTCATTATTGACATCCTTTGATGAAAGACTTAAAAAACTAGAAATCGGCACCAAAATAGCTGCTCCCAAACGTCTTAAGCAATAATGGCTTTAAAAATAATGGCATGGAATGCTAATGGACTTTTAAAACACCAAAGAGAACTTCAGATAATTCTTAAACATGAAAACATTGACATCTGCTTGGTATCGGAAACACATTTTACCAGGGAGTCATACATTCAATTTAAAGGATATAATGCCTACCATGCCCTTCACCCAAGTAATAAATCCAGTGGGGGAAGTACAGTTATAATAAAGGATAGCTTAAAACATCATGAGGTCTTTAAATATGAAAAAGAGCATATACAGGCTGTGGCTGTGAGCCTATCAATGAAGCGGTATCCATTAACAATATCATCTATTTACTGCCCACCAAGACATGCACTTAAGTACGACCAGTACAAAACCCTCCTAGAAAGTCTTGGAAATAGATTTGTGTTGGGAGGCGACTGCCAAACATACCTACTGGGGATCAAGATTAATATCGACCAAAGGAAAAGAACTGTTCAATGCTATGAAAAATTTGAGATGTGATGCAATTTCCACAGGAAGGCCCACATACTGGCCAACAGACAAGAATAAAATACCAGATCTTATAGATTTCTTCATATTTAGAGAAGTATCACCAAATGTTCTCTAAATAGAGGAAGCCTATGATATGAACTCAGATCACTCACCAATCTTACTCACAATTGGCGAAGACCCTATAAAGCGAAAACTGAATCCATCTCTCGTGAACACGCATACGGACTGGGACAGCTTCAAAATTTATCTTGTCAATATGGTAGACCTTAGAGTACCTTTAAAGACTGAGGAACAATTAGATTTAGAAGTCAATAGATTTACAAAGAACATCCAACAAGCTGCTTGGAGTAATACTCCAAAATTTAAGAAAAAGGTACAAAACATCTACTTCCCAGAAGAGATTAAAAATTTGATAAAGACAAAACGAACTCAAAGAAAAAGATGGCATTCCACAAGATGTCCAGAAGACAAAAAACATCTGAATAACCTCACTAAACAACAGAGGAGAGAGATTAAAATACATAAAGATACTTCAATAAAGAGATACCTAAACCAATTAACTTCTGATGGTTCCACCGATTACTCCATCTGGAAAGCGATAAGAAATATCAAAAAACCTACAACACATACTCCTCCCTTACGAGAGTCTAATGGGAATTGGGCTGCAAGTAACATACAAAAAGTTAAGAGGTTCGCTGATCATCTAGAAAATATATTTCAAATCGATGAAGAAGATTTACTTAACTTCGAAGAAATAACGTCAGAAGAGCTGAACATCCGTCTAGTCACACCAAAAGAGGTCTTAATTGAAATTAAATGTCTAATTAAAAATAAGGCACCAGGTTTTGATCTAATTACGGGTGAAGTCCTTCAGCATCTCCCCCGTAAAGCCGTAGTTAAATTGACAACCTTAATTAATGCCTCATTTCGACTTCAATATGTTCCCAATATGTGGAAAGTTGCGGAAGTTATAATGATTCCCAAGCCAGGAAAACCTCCACACGAAGTCACGTCTTACAGGCCAATCTCACTGTTACCTGTTATAGCAAAGCTATTTGAGAAAATCTTTCTTAAACGTCTTAACCCTATTATTGTCAAAAAGCAGCTCATACCAGATTACCAATTCGGTTTTAGAGAAAAACATTCTACCATAGAGCAAGTTCATAGAATCACAAATAATATTGAAAAAGCACTAGAAGAACAAAAAGTCTGCTCCACTGTCTTTCTGGATGTAGCTCAAGCATTTGATAAAGTGTGGCATCGAGGACTTGTTCATAAATTAAGGAAATTACTGCCTCGTCAATTTTCAAATATCCTTGAGTCATATTTAACACAAAGAATGTTTAGAGTACGACAAGATGATGATTATTCAGAACTAAAAGAAATAAAAGCTGGGGTGCCGCAAGGGAGTGTATTAGGTCCGGTCCTGTACCTCTTATACACATGCGATATTCCTGATCTAAAAGATAACGTTATCGCGACCTTTGCCGATGATACTGCTATCATGTCTACGGCGACTACTGAAAAGGAAGCGGTAGTAAAATTACAAAAAGCCATAAATATTGTTGGCTTGTGGACCAAAAAATGGCGGATAAAACTAAATCAGTCTAAATCAGTTCACATAAACTTTTCCAACAAAACATCAAATTACCTGCCAGTATATATTGATAACGTCAAAGTGCCGTTCCAAAATTCAGCTAAGTACCTAGGTATGACGCTAGACACCAAACTCCGATGGAAGGTCCATGTTAAAAAGAAACGCGAAGAGTTGGATCTCCGTTACTCTAAATTGTACTGGTTGCTCGGAAGGCATTCCACGTTATCAGTACAAAATAAATTATTGATCTACAAACAAGTCCTGACACCTGTATGGACTTATGGTTGCCAGCTGTGGGGCTGTACCAGTAATAGTAATATCCAAGTAATCCAACGATTCCAAAACAAAGTGCTCAGGGGAATAGTCAATGCTCCCTGGTACATTCGCAATTACGACCTCCATCGGGACCTTAATGTAGAGGACGTCACCACATTAATAAAAAAGGCTGCTGGAGCACACGAACATAGGCTCCACCATCACGTGAATGTCGAGGCTATTCAACTCCTTGGTACCACTGACCTAGTGAGAAGATTGAAAAGGATAAAACCATTTGAACTAGTGAATTAGTGTTCTTTAATATTAAGTGCTAAACAGTGAATGAAAAAATGAAAACACAAGAACAGAGTGTCTTCCCTTTAATAGAGACTATAAGTAGCGTTATTGGACACTTACTTATTACAATCCTTTTTAGTAAATTAGGTTAGACTTAAATTACTTATTAGTCTTAAATTAGGCTAGATCGTAATGTTCCATGATGTCGTAGTAAAGACACATGTATATAAAAAAAAAATCAGTACAGCAGTTCCATAGACAACATCTTACAACCTCAAAAACCTCTTTATAATATTGGTATAGATTTGGTTACTTGGTACCACTTTGTAATTATTAGCGAATTTCAGCTTACTATGCCTAGATGGAGGCGGAATACGTGGTTTAATACTAGTCCAAATCTTACTAAACCTCGAAGCAGCTATCGGCAAACCGATAATACACTGTTTCGACTGGGTAGCTGGAACCAGTACTGGTGGGATTCTGGCATTGGCCCTCGCCACCGGGAAGACGTTGAGAGAATGTCAGATGCTGTACTTTAGGATGAAGGAATTTGCATTTGTGGGAATGAGGCCGTACCCTTCTGAGGTGCTTGAGAATATATTGAAGGAGTGTTTGGGTGAGTGGGATCGCTGTTACTCGCAATTTTAGGTCTTATTTCCATCCTATTTCTGTTTGTACCGGTATTAATTGATATTGCATAAGGTAAGGTTGGTCTAGTCGCTTGAGTGGGTGCCCCTGAGGTCGTAGGTTCAAACCCCGGCTGTGACTTTTTGGTCTATATGCGGCTCGTACGGTGACGGGCAAAAATATACTGCACGGTAGAACCTACCGTATTATAAGGGATTCCTCTATATACCCCAGATGTTTTCTGTTGAGAATAATTTTATAAATTTGTTTAGTTATACAAATCGAATGATATCATATATTTGGTCTTTACCAGCCTACTTTGAAATAAATGAACACCAAAAGTGCCTGCCCTCGTCCAACTTTCCTAGTATTTACTAACAATATTTAACAGTGAGTGCCTAGACAGTCGTGCTCTGCCGTATTAGCTTTATGAATTCCTCAAAGAATGTCGAATTTATAGAAACTTAGAAATTTGAATTTGTATAAAAAAATTCAGGTACGGAGACCGTTATGGCGGATATCGACAATCCGAAGCTGATGATCCTGGCCGTCTTGGCGGACAGGAAGCCAGTTGACTTGCACATCTTCAGAAATTACCAGTCGGCTGAAAATATATTGTGTGAATATAATGGAACAATGAGTAAGTGTCTTTACGGTAAAACTTACCCAACGTATAGGTTGTCTTTGGTTAACATAGCTTTTACACATTGAAAGAAAACAATCGGATTAAAGCTATTTGTATACACTTATAATTATTTTACATAATATTTAAATTTAATTTTTTTCGACGTTTCGCGTGCTTTGCCGTGGCCACGCACGGTGACGCTGTAAAGCACGCGAAAGCTCGGAAATAGACAGATTTTTTATATTTCACCGTCACCTTAATATTTAAAGAATAAATAGTTTTTAGTTTCATGTATTAGGACGCTTAAATACCAAAATAACCCTGTTTAGGTCCTCAAGCAGAGGCCAGCGACCGTTCGTCAGTGGAAATCTTAGCGGAGCCTCCGTCCCCAGCGGAACAGCTCGTGTGGCAGGCGGCTAGGGCTTCGGGGGCTGCGCCTTCCTACTTTCGGGCTTCAGGCAGGTACGCTATTTCGATTAACAACATATTTAACCCAGAATTAATATCAATTTTACAAGTTTTGTAAGGTTGAATTCAAAGAATTTCAGTGAGCATCGTTTGTGAGTCGTATTTTTCGCTATCCAAACATATTTATTTCATCATTAATACCGTCTTTCAGGTATTTAGACGGTGGTCTAATAGGGAATAACCCAACGTTAGACGCACTGACTGAGTTAGCGGAAGTGAGACTGGCACTGGAAGCCACGGGCCAGTATGAAGCCGCTAAGAAAACTCATCTCAAAGTGGTCGTTTCGTGTGGAACTGGTAATTATAACCTTAAAATGTAATGTTTTTATCTACTTATTGACGGCTACAGAAATATCTAATTGATAACAAAAACAGCATCATCTTCCCTCATGAAATAGAATTTCATTGTGTATTGCGTATGCGTGATATGTATCAAAATTTGTGTGTCACTTTTAATCGATTGTTAAACGACTTTGATGCGCTAAAATTTAACTATTATAAAGAATACTATAACTAAATCAAAGAAAATCCCTTAAAATTACTATTACTAAATTCTTCAAATCACCAAAAAAATATTTTTTCTAAATTATTAAATCACCAAAAAGTACTTTTACTAAATTATTCAAATCACCAAAACTACTTATACTAAATTATTCAAATCACAAAAAAAATACTTTTACTAAGTTATTCAAATCACCAAAAAATACTTTTACTAAATTATTCAAATCACCAAAAAAATACTCTTACTAAATTATTCAAATCACCAAAAAAATACTTTTACTAAATTATTCAAATCACCAAAAAAATATTTTTCTAAATTACTTAAATCACCAAAAAAATATTTTTTCTAAATTATTCAAATCACCAGAAAAATACTATTACTAAATCATTTCTTACCTTTACAGGCATGATCCCGGTTACAAAATTGAATGATATAGATGTTTTTAAGCCGGAGAGCATTTGGGACACAGCCAGACTTGCCCTGGGATTATCTTCTATTGGAAAGCTTTTAGTTGATCAGGTACCATTTTATTCACCTTTTAAATAATAAATCACTTGCACCGTTTAACCGTAGCTGTCTCTGTTCTTCATAGCATAAACACAATGTGACAGCATGAGACGGAAATGTACTGGTTTAGTTGTACATCTAAGCAAACGCGCCGTAACATTTCTGTACCCAATAGTAAAACGTTTCATGACCACCCCCAGTGACTCGTTATACCTAAAACTTACCATTATGTGGTGTAAAGTAAAGTACTGGAAAGTGGAAAATAATATTACCAATAACGAGTAATTCAATTCCCCCAATGAGGACCCCCCCCCCCAAAATTAGTTACGTAATACTTGAACGCTTCCTAAACCACCACCAGGGGTTTGGGCACCAGTTTAGTAATTTCTTCCACCTAGTTGTTCTTCTTAATGAGGTATTCTTTATTTTATCTTTTGTTGTCTATCGTTCCATCGAGGACACACTTTTTAAAGTACAATATTCCAGTACCCAGAAAAACCAGGAAAACACAATTTTCGATAACTCTCTTGAATCAGTCAGGTGTGACCCGTGCAGTTTTTTTTAAGTTAATCGCCTACATACCGACGATCAGATAGGCTTTTAAAATATAATTTCCTTTTCAGGCGACGCAATCCGACGGACGTATCGTTGAACGTGCACGTGCGTGGTGCCACTCTCTGGGCGTTCCCTACTACCGGTTCTCGCCGCAAATGTCACGCGAACATGCGATGGACGAACGATCTGATGTGCACTTGGTGACCATGCTATGGGAAGCGCATGCTTATATGAGGGATCACAGGGATAGGGTCGTGGAACTGGCTGCTATGCTGACTGACATGGGTAATGGAAAAATATCACTGGCAAACTTTGATTTAAATATTTCGCACATTAATGTTAAAAGATGGTGTTGAAGGCTGTAGAAGGACTAAAGTGACTTCAGCGAACTCTCCTCGAAATCCTTAAGGTCGTAAGTTCGGACCTCAGCTGTGCACCAAAGGATTTTATTTCTCTGTGCATTTAACATTTGCTTGAACGGTGAAGGAAAACATCGTGAGGAAACCGGCTTGCCTTAGAACCAAAAAGAGTCGATGCCGTACGTGTCAGGCACAGAAGTCTGATCTGACTTGCCTATTACATTAACAAATGATCATGAAACAGATACAGAAATCTGAGGCCCAGACCTAAATAGATTGTGCACTGAATTTAACGAACCTTTATCTATTTCGGGGTTTCTATATTCTCTTACTTATAGTAAGTACTTACCGCCGTCCATGTGTACCTGCGAAACTGCTGCTGTGTTCTTCTCTTGAAGACCCCTTAGGGAGCATTTAAGTATTACGTCACGCAATTTTTAGATATTCTTGACCCCCCCTTGAAAGGCGCCGTAACGTTTCTGTGTAATAGTAAAACGTTTCGTGACCACCCCCAGTGACTCTTTATACCTATAACTTACCATTATGTGGTGTAAAGTACTGGAAAGTGGAAAGTGATATTAACAATAACGCGTAATTCAATCCCCGCCCCGTTTTTGTAAATGTAAAGTGGTGGTGGAGTGATGAGGAGGCAGGGAGTGTCTTTAAAGACCTCCGACTTTTTTTTGACCAAATAATTCTTCTAAGTCTATTTGTTTTTTGTTTCAGATGTTAAATAATTATTTGTTCGCACAATTAGGTGAATATAGTTTAATATATGTGATTATAAAAAATATGTTATCGTATTTAAACGTTACATCAATTCATAACTAACACGGGTTTATCGCAAGCATGGTTATTTACAAATGTCATCGCAGGAAGCGGGCGCTTTTAGACTTAATGTTATAGGGGAAGGCGTGTATACGTGAGCTTTTAGTTATTTATTTATTCGTTGCAATTATTGACAAGAATGTGAGAAAGGGTGAGCGTTCAAGTATTACGTCACGCAATTTTTGGAGATTCTTGACCTACCCAAAACCTCCAACGTTTCCCCATATATACAACGAAACCCCAAACGTTTCAGTTACCATTATATGGTTTCAAGTACTGGAAAGTCGAAAATAATATTAACAATGACGAGTAAATCAATCCCCGCAACGTAACGTTATACAAGAGGAGAACAAGAACCCAAAGTTCTTAATACTTGGACGCTTCCAAAAATAGTTTCAATAATTACGAATAGTAGCAATAATAAGTAACACCCATACTTAGTAGCACAATTTATAAAGTTCTAGAAATGTCCTGATATGTTGTGAGATCACGTCATAGGAAATATGAGTTTGACTCTAGTGTGTAAGGTTTATTATCGTGTGAATTTAGTTAAAATAAACGGCTCACGAAATTGCAATTTAATTTTTATAATTAAATTGCAATTTCTTGTGCATACGACAAGCTGCATATAAATTTAGTTATTTTATATTAAGTCGTTTAGTCTTAACGCATGGGACGAACAGTTTCTATTTCGTCAGGTTTTTTCAGGCAAGTCGTCTGTGTTTATAGAACAATAATATTGCCGGAAATCGAATCTTAGACTTCCGTTTTTATAAAATTGCATAGATCTTTAATAATTATCCGTTTTTGACGTTAATGTTATGTTATATAGATATCGGATTAAAAAAACAAAGTTTATCAGTTTAATTATTTTTATCGAATTTAGCCTTGAATTTGTTATCTTTGAGAAATGCATGTTATGTAAATATGTTATAAATTATTGTATGCAAATATAGTATATATTGACGCGCAAGACGGGATTTGACATTGGTCATAACCGTCAAAGTTTGACATTTTGCATAAAATACATGTTATTACAATGCGCTGGACCAGTTTACGTTCAAAGTAAGGCACCATACTGCTTATTTGGCAAATTGTAAATATTTAACCTGCAAACGTGTCTACTTCTCGAGTACACTTTCCTCTGTATTCTTAGTATATAAAACAGTGATAGTACGGTACTGTGGGGTGTGCAGTTCCCCTATCCTAAAGGGTGGATCCTCCAGCAATCTTACGGGCTAAGGCCAAAAAGTCGTTTATGTGTACTGATACCGGCAAACTTCTTGAGCATTAAACAAGTGAGTGGGGCAAAGTTTGCGCATCGTATACAGCGCGGGACAGAAACTTCAACTCATTTACCAATCACGAGATCGACACATCACTCTCCCGTCGCCCCCTCCCAGTGATACCTAAAAATCGCTTCTAGGCAATGACATTTGTTCAAGATGTTTGCCGGTATCTATATCGGTCGGAATAACTTCGATATGATGTCATCGCAGTGATTGTAGGTATCACTACAGTAACGATAATATACTTTATTGGAAGATTTTGGAATGAAATGGAGGCTCGAAACCACTTGTTTCTGAATTGTATACTCGAAGTTTAAAGACTACAAGTAGTATTTAAGGGTATTTTTTTTATTTATGATTACAATAGTTTTTTTTTAACAAACCCAAAGGTTTGTGTGTAACAGTAATGTGCTATTATTATTTTAATATATCGTAAAATTTATTGGTAGAAATTACAAGAAATGGAGTATAGAAGTTAAAAATATTATCTAAATTGGGATTATAATTAGCAAACTTATTAAAAACTGTGATTTCTAACGAACGTAAAATGAACCAACTTATTGACTTTTTATGTACTGTAGAACTTGTCGGCCTTACCTTAAGGTAAAATTTAGTTTACACAAGCGTAAACTTTAAATCCCTTTGTCAAAAACGTGTTAAGATTTTGACATACCGAAGTCATGTCAAAATCAAAAGCTTGATAAAGTTCATATGTAGCAAGTTCTAATTGTATCGACTGAGTATTTAATGTGATTGTAATAAAAGTCTATATCTATTGCAAAGCTGTTTATTTTAATAAAATATTACCTAATAGAGACTTATACAAAGACTCAATAATATCACATTTCTGATGTGGATATTATCAATCCACGAACTAAACCTATCGAATACACAAACACATTTACGAGGGGCTTATTAAGTTCTTAAATATGTTTGTGTTTTCGCAATTTACTAAGTACCTAATATGCTAATATATAGTGCCTCTAGATTAACAGTGTCTTTGGATATTTTTTTTGAATTGAAACGCCAAATAAATAAGGTGAGATTCTACAGTAAAAGTTGAAACTCGTGACTGTTAAAATAGTACTAGTAGGCAATTTAATATGAATCGTGGAATTTTCCCGCCATTCAAACTTATATACAAAGTTATGACTGCTGTGAATATAGCTAATAGTCAATCTATAGACAAACTTCACATTATTTTCATATAACAGTGCTTGCTGGAAAGATTTATTCTTAATTCAAATATGTTGTCTCGGAAGTGCGATGTCATTGAGTTTTGACAGTTAACTGTTATAAAAATAATCAAATATTTATATGTGCCAGTAGAATAAATTGCAAGCAGGTTTTTTATGTTTGTATCGCCTATATATACAACAGTCCACAACTTTGACTACACATAATTAAATAATTAAAACAATAGGAACGTAAATATTTAAACTAATGCTCTTTAACGAGGCACAAATAAACAACCAACGATCACTGAGAGGTGTATTTGGACCACTACTATACTAATATGGCCTCCGTACACAAAACACGTTACGACAAATGGTGTTATGTGCGACGGCCCTTTATACATATGGTTCTAAATTAATTTGCAAAGCAAAATATGACAGACATGTAATATCTTCTTTGGAATGCGGAATTACTTCCAAAAGTTGCCAAAGCGTGTCAACAAGCGAACCACATAACTTCAACAGCTATTTACAACAAGTTAAGACTCAATTTCGATGTTTCATTCGTGGCACAGATTGGAATTATATGGTACGAGATAGAAGTTACGCGGTAAGTTTGCGGTGATTATATATTTAGAAAACAATTGTTTTGATGTTATATAATACGTTTATACACGTATATACACATACACAATAGTAGGGCCCATCTCGCACGCTCACTTATTGCATACAACTTTAAGGCCGTATTATATTTGATGTACGCTTTGAATACAAAAAGGAACACATTAAAAATAACATTATGAACACAAAAATCGAATGTCAATTTCATTAAAACTGTAAAATAATGCGAAATTTCACAAACTCTTTGGCCTAACTTAGAAAAAAATACGGTATCTGCCGTTTGGCACGTTACCTCAGTCCATTAACGAAATTTAAGTATCATGTGTTGGTATCAAAAACTAAGTACATTTTAACCCCAATAAATTATAGACGAAAAGGCACGGCGTGGAAAAAACTACTTAATCTAACAGACTTTCTGTACTCGTGTTATATTACGGCCAACCTCGAATATCTTTCTATGTATCACTCGATAGCTATCTTGGCCAAATGGTTTGTGGAACCCGAGGAAGACAGTCAAGGGAAAACTGGCTCTGACCAACATATTTTAAATGCGTATTAATTCGTCAATTTTCTTTAAATATTAAACGAGTTGCAATTAAAATTGAAACAAATATAAGGAAACAAACATTTAAAAACTTATTTTTAAAGTAAAAAAAATCACTGAGCGAAGAAGCTTGTTTTATGAATTTTAATTTATTATTTGTAATCGAGATTGGCCGTATTTTGTTACAATAAATTTTGTTCTGTATTAAAATTCCTAAATATCACATTGTAAGGTAAACTGGATTATTACCAAATTGTACATTAGTACATATCGTCGGGAGTTTCCATGTTCGCAATTAGATTTCGCTTCTCTTCCTTGCCTTGTTTTGTGTTTAACAGATTCGGCCTAATCGTCGATTTTGGCTCGAAACAGGGCTGAAAGAAATTAGTCATTATTACCTTAGCTTGCCCATAAATTAAGTGATGTAACGCCTTTAAGATTCGAACGGTAAGGAAACCAGAAAACTTTGACACAAAAACTCAACGGAATGTGTCAGGCACAGGCTAATCACCTACTTGGCTATTAGATTGACAAATCATCATGAAACAGATACAGGAATCTGAGGCCCAGACCTAAAAAGGTTGTATCGCCACTGATTTATTTATGTTTATTTCCAAGTCACTAATTGAAACGAATTAAAATATTAAGCTTAAATAATAAAATTTCTATATGGGTAAATCATAATATCAGTTATAACCGTCAGTAAAAAGTAAATTTAACTGCCAGTTCTCAAATGACAACGGACGAAAAGTATGTACTGGCAATTATGTCCGTCAATCTTAAGTTGGGTTTGTCTTAAATGTACGTGTTTTGTGTTATATTTCATGACCATACGCAGGTCGCCGAGTATAACTCCAAGGATCGATGTGTCAGGCACCTAAAACCGACTTTTATCAATGTGTAAATTAAATAAATATATAAAATAACAAGAATTATTTTTGAATTGCCTTCTGTAACCTTGCATCTACAGACTACATTAGATTTAAGACTAGATTTACTTAATTGACTAAATTTATTAAAATAGTATTCATTATTACAATATATTTTAATTTATTTTTGTAATAAGTTGCATTGGTATTAAGTTACTGTAATTCTATTAGAATACTCTTATAATTTAAAATATAATGTTGCAATCTGTGTCCAGTTTTCCACTGCACTATTTATTGTAAAAACTGTTGATGTATCAATAAATAAAAATAAAATATGTTTATTATGAAACATAAGATACATGTATCACTTATTCCACGTCATTAAATTTAAATAAGTAGACATCCCTACTCATCGGCAAAGAAGACAGAGGATGTAGGCCGAGAGAAAAAGCCGGCGTAAAAAACTCTCGGTACTCTTTTAAAATAGCAAATCATCAAACAACACTTATTTTAAAACAAATAACGCAAATTAATTAGAAGTAGCCTATCTAGCACTAGTCCAAGGCCCATTTATCAGCTAAATAATCTTTTTAAAAAGCCTTTTTTAAGAACGCGTTATAAATAATATTAACCGACCGTTGTAGTAGTTTTGTAAATGTTCAGTTTAATATCAACATTATTTATCGATATTAAAATGATAACATGAGTTAATACTGAAACTAGTTGCGTACGATTCTATCTTGTTTGTTTATATATTTTAAAATACGTAATAAATTGAGCGTAATAAACTTGCAAATATAGATAACAACAATATTTTCCTTAACTTATTACTAAATTTAGATTTTAACGTAATAATTCAAAACCATGGATATTCCAAAAAACATTACAAAAGGATACTCTACATATAAATGTTCAATAGTTAATAATTTAATTGCGTATGAAGGTTTTTAATGTACCAAGCAATAGTACCTATATATATATTATTATTATAGAGGTAATGTGAGGTTGCATGGGGTAACCTCTGGGACTAAAAATTAATAAGTGGCGGTACAACCCTTTTAGATATGGACCTCTTATGTCTGAATCCCTTACATGATCTTTTGTCAATCTAATAGGCAAGTAGGTGGTCACCCTCCTGTGTCTGACACACGCTGTCGACTTTTTGGTTCTAAGGTTTTACTTTACCGTTCGAATGTTAAATAAGGACATAGACAAAGGCCCGAGATCGAACCTACGACCTCAAGGATGAGAGTCCCATGCTGAAGTCACTAGGCCTACACTGCTCTCGCTCTACTCTTTACTGAACTGATCATGAAAATCTTTTACCTATAAAAAGCCATTACATTAATTGTGTAGACTATGGTTTGAAAAGAAAAAATCGTACGAAAACGTTATACAAATTAATATTCATTCGAAGCAAAATAAGAATAATATATATTAATAATGATATCGGAACTAATAAACCATTAAGTTTCTTTTTCATTTATATTTTTACATTATCTTATATGTCTATTTACGGATACTTATCTTATAACATGTATTTCTTGTTATATGTGTACTTAGCATGTGTCTTTTATATGTCCTTATTTTAAAATAAATAAATAAGCCTAAACACTATTTTTATCGACTGTAATATTTGGTGCCACAAAGTCAGTGTATTTTGTAATTTAGGAAATAAATATAATAAAACCTAACAAGCGTTGCTTACAAGAGCTATAGAAAACTTAGTGATTATTTCTATCAATAGTGTTTGCTTTAGCTAACGACGGGAAAAAGACGCCTAGAGAGAACTATAACTTTTGAGTTAGTGAAAGTGTAGTGAATAAAAGTGCAAGATTATACACACTGAGGGCACACACGATAGTGCGAAAAGTGATTAGCTATAAGTATTGTCAAGGTTAAATTGTAATTTAGGTAACGTTTTGGTGGACTTCATTGTTATAAAAAAACGTCTTCTAAGTAAAAGAAAACACTTTTTAACCGGATTGAAGCTATGTATTATTATTATAAACTTAACTTATAACGTGCGTGGTCACGGTGACACTCTGTAAAGCACGCCAAACGTCGGAAAATTTTAAATTTAAAATTATGTAAATAATTATAAGTTTATAATAATAAGACATAGCTTCAATCCGGTTAAAAAGTGTTTTCTTTCAATGTGTAAAAGCTATGTTAACAAAAGACGATACTAAGTCTCTAAGTGTTTATCATTTCTTAAATTCTTCAAAATCGCGACTTTTGATTTTTATTTAAGATGATATTTTATTTAAGATTAAATTTGGTAAATGTAATATTTCAGTGTCATTTTATTTTTGTTTATTATGTAGTTCTAGTACTGAAGCCTAAGTATTCCTTTTTTTAGAGCTTTTTCTTGATAATGCCCGAAAGATATCGCTTATTAGGAATAAAGGCGTAGCACCCTTAATAATTTATATATTTCTTATAAATGTAATGAAAATTAAATAGATAAACCTTACCGTTTCACATATATTCATATTACAACAATTCTCTATAGTTATTTCACATTGATCCGGTCGAGCCGTGAGCGGTGTAACGTTCTTGTTCACGATTATACGTTTCTTTATCCTGTAAATTGGAAATTTCAGTATTAAAGGAAGAAGAAATATACATTTAAAGGATTCATTTCCGTTGATAGTATTTGGAAAAGAGTATATTATATCACTGTTTTCTTACAATAGCGAGAATGGTACCATGTTTGATATATTTTCTCAATGTCCGTAGGTTTATATACGCAAACTTGGAATTGCACGGACGAAAAACGCGTTATTGGGATCAGAATAGCTATTGGTATTCCTGTTGGAAGTTACAGAGTAATTATAAATAACGATCTTATTTGATACAGGTCATAGCACTGAAAATCAATAGTGATTTTGACGACCTTTCAATTTTGAGTTTTCGTACCAAGTAATTGTTAATATGTGACAACCGTGTATATAATTTATTACATCGAAATTGCGTTTCGTCCTTGTCAACTAATTTTTACTTATTGCCGATCTTAAAATCACTATTAAAGATACGTTGTTAGTTTAAAAATCACCAAGGAGCATGTGCGGTGACTTTAATATAGCATAATATGTGAAAATCACAAGTGGAGGTATCTTATGTCACTTAGCCGTTCAATAAATAGCCTAGCCTTTTAGCTAAACAGCGCCGTTTAACTAGTGGCCTGAAACATATTCAGTCGTAGCGTTTGTAACAACATTAAACAAACTGGTTGGCTAATGTTAAGGCCATTCGTATAATAGAGTGATCACGTGGCAGAAATCAAAGAGATGAAACGTTTGACATGAAAAATATTTCTTTAAAATTAACTTATTATTGCTACTGCACTCTTCCAGTGTGCTTGTTGTTTTTTACTGAACTGTGGAAAACGCCAGTTGAAGAAGTCAAAGTTGAAGACAATATTTATAATAAGTTGTATTGGCAGTTTAAAGAGTTTCGTTTCGAGTTTGAGAGTCGCAGAAAGTGGAACTAAATTTAAATTACCAGTCCAAGTCATTTGCCTAGCTGTTTGATCAACTGGCTAAATATCTTTCAGGCCGCTAGTTAAACGGCGCTGTTTACTTAAAGGGCTAGGCTAATAATTGAATGGCCTTTAAGCTAGTTGGCTGAGACATGTATATTTCGACCAGATGCTAAAAATTATTAGTTATTTACATAAAATTCCATACATAATAAGTCCCTAAATTCTGACCGTTTGCAATGTATATAGAAAAGAAGTGGCAATACCTCTGAATTCTACTATGGCATTGACAATGTAATGTAAATAGTTCGACATATTTACTCGTATAACATTACTATGTATTTTTAATCAACAACAATATAATTAATCATTGAGCCTAGTGTTTTGTTTATAAAAATATTACATAAATAAAATATATATGACCTGTAGATAACCAAATTTCCCTGTTTATACGCAAAATGTTATTAAAATCGTACACCTTATAAGATAAAATAATATTAGTGGCGCTACAATTTTCTAGGTACAGATTTCGAAATTAAGTTTGACGTTTTAGGGTCTAAGGCATTTGCCTCACGATGTTTTCCTTCACAGAAGGCTAGCGAATACGTTTCTCCTTAAGAATTGATATGCTCTATTCTTGAAGCCGAAGTCGAATTGGTTCGGTACATCAGTGGGCAGCTGGTTCCACATAGTGTTGGTGGTAGTATATACCTCTATACCAAACTCAAGGATGAATTTCGCAGAAACCTCTGGGCCAATACTGCTTCTTATATTTTTAAACAAAACTTCATGCTAGATATAAGTCAATAACATTATTAGAGAGTTCGAGTTATAACAGTTGTCTAACGGCTAATTTCATAAATATATTCCTGAATTTATTATCATCAATTAATTAAATTGTTCCGTTAGTTAATTTTCATATTTACAAGTTTATGTTGTAATAATGAATTCGATATCTCAACGATTACCAATAACTAACGAACCGTGTAAATTGTTACGAACACGTTTATTATAGAAACTGGTGAGAGTAGAATTATTGAAAAATACTGTCATTAGGAAATTTATATCTAAAATTCAAAAGCCGATTATTATCAAATGTTTTTAACCCATCTATTTATCATCTACTGTTAACATAAACAACAGTGCAGGCAGCAGTGTTGGCCTAATGGCTTCAGCGTGCGATTCTCATCCCTGAGGGTTCCATCTACGGCTGTGCACCAATGGACTTTCTATGTGCGCATTTAACATTCGCTCGAACGGTCTAGGAAAACATCGTGAGGAAACCGGCTCGCCTTAGACCCAAAAAGGCGTGTGTCAGGCACAGGAGACCTACCTGGCTAATAGATTGACAAATGATCATGAAACAGATACAGAAATCTGAGCCCCAGACCTAAAAAGGATGTAGCGCCACTGATCTATTATTTATATTTATTTATTAGAGATATCCTAAGTGATGACGTATCATATCTCGTTAACGTGTATTTGTATTTTTTTTAGAGCATAGGGGGCAAAAACGGCACTCATCGCAGCCCATGGACACCCATCTTAGTGGGTGCGGTTTTAAATAGTTGGAGGTCGTATCGTCAGGGAAGACCCCACCGGGAGCCGATTTCACAGTTCGCTAGTTCGTGTATTAAAACGATTTGGTCTCTCAAATTACATTCTCGTCTCCTTGATTAAAATCTTCTTTGAACCACACATGGAATATTAAAATTATACATACCTAGGACGTCTCTTTAGTTGCAGTACTTTCGTAATAAGAATAGCACAGAGCAAGCTCAGAAGGCCACATAGTACTCCCAACGCCATCAATATAGGATCGCGCACTCCATCCCATCCTGCGCAGGATTCTACAAAATCATCTCCCACTAACAACGTTTCAGTGGTTGTCACCAGCGGGCTGTCACTTGTTTGGCTGTTTCTCACTGGGTGTCCTGGCGAGCTGTTCGCGTTGTTCGTGCAACTGTAAAATTCATGGGTTATTTAAAAAAAATACAAACATAAGGCGGTAGAACAAATATTGGTCACAATTTCTTCATCTACCCAAGCGACGACCCTTTATAATTATTGGTTTACAATATTGAGGTGATAGGTACACAGTGGCACAGTAGGAACCTGTTATTGACGCGTGCTAAGTGTCGAGATACATCATGTCTTTAAAGTTAACTTTAGGTTTATAAAAATAGTTAAATAAGAAATAATAGAAAAGAAAAAACCAAATTGAGACATGAACGTCATATGCCTGTATTTTAAAAAAATTTGTTTCCTACTATAAAGTTCACAAAAAAAAACTGTACAATCTAGCCTATACAATAATTATGGCTAATAGGTAATATTATAAATATATTGACATAATTTTATACATTACTAATATATTGCTTAAACTAGGGTAATGTTCATTAAAAGACTTAGTGTTCTATAATGTTCGTTCGCTTATCTTAACTACACTAGGTTTTTAAACTCAAAAGATTTAGTTCTCTTGAGGCGTCTTTATATCTGTATTTAATTTAAAATAAATAGGTTTTATGACGTATTTAATTGGTGGTATTGTGTTGATATGCTTAACGCGAGCCTTAATAATTCTAAATAGTGACGATGGATTGCTTTCGTTTCGTTATCACCAAACTTGTATCATATCCAAATACTGCTTTCAAAAATAGTATATTAAAAGATTAAATAGAAGTTATTGAAAACAAGGCTTTGATTTCCGCTTTCACGATCCTCAAGGTTCGAATAACCTTTGAAAACGCACTTTGTAATTGATCCAAGTAATCTCACAATGATTACCTGTATCAATTATGCGGTTTTTTTCACTATAACTAGGACAAAGACTGACAAAAACTGTATCAATCATTTGTCCTCGTTAATTAAATATAACTAAGAAACTTGGATTTTGTTCCCGCGTTGTTTGGTTTGTTGTTTGTTTGGAGTTCCTCTTGGGCCGTTCGAGTGCACAGGCACTAATGAAAGATTTAATTTGGCGCCTGGTGATTAGTATCTAGTGACTCCAGAGCTGGTGCTTTCCTCGCTCAACGAATAAGTATCGCAATACAGCGAGGAAATGCTGGCAGCATGGTACATTGCCACAGGGACCACACTTTTTAAATTAGTTTAAATTTTCTATTTATCCATATTTAATTATTATTATTACTATCTAGATTAAAATTTTTGTAGATCTCTATATTTTCGTGTTAAAAATAAACAAATGAATTGATGAATTACTAAGAAACTTATTGGTTAACGCTTTTAAACTTAAGTTCGATTCCCGGAATAATTGTTTCATGCCGTAAAATTATCAATGTCATTTGTCTGTCCCATGGTTAAAGAATGAAGAAAGTGAACACAAGGTGTTTTGGTGAATCATATGTATATATCATCCTTATCAAAAATGATAAAGAGATTTAGTTTTGTGCGTAATTTGCCGCATTTTTTAATGTTTTATCAAATCAAATAATGTCTTGATCATTATCAAATATAATTCGAAAGATTGGAAGACTAGATAATTTAATTGATTTAGTTACATACAAAGTTAATTATTTTAAAAATAATTTTATTATATACCTCTGAGAGGCGAGTGCAGTATTTTCAAGAGCCAACCATTTATTCTATATGGTTTATTTGACAGCGTTTAAGACGAGATTATGATTTAAGATACGAATTAGAATATCACTGTACCTAAGCCTGTAAAGCGCTGAAATGTTTGGTTATGTAATAATAATATCCAATGCATCCCTTTAAATATTTTAATGTACTTGTGTTAATACGATGTTTATTTATTTATAAAAACACTGCTAACAGTCATAACTGGTGACCCTATATTGATAAGAGTACACAAGTGAATAAAATTTACAGACGAAACAAAAAAATATCATTTTGTTTGTCGAGCACAGAGAACCTTTTTCTCTGAAACTTAGAATAGTGATACAGCGATTCCGTGATACCAAGATCAGATATATCACCTATATCAGATATACTACATATACAGATGCACTATAAAAGAACTACATCTAACTTTCATACAAAAACGTTGGGATCGGAACTGCTATTAGAAGTCAGATATAAATAGGTGTACCTGATTGAAAACTAAAGAAAAATTGATTTCAAAGTGTGTTTTTGTGAGTGAGAATAAACACAAATGAGACTTACTTGCATATATCTTTCACAGGTGCCATCGTAGTGGCTACTTCGAGTTTTTTTCTTTCACATCTCCCCCCTTCGAAATTATCTGGACACTTGCAAGCAGGTTTATCAGAATTGATCGAACATTCACCACTATTCAGGCAAAAACCGTTGCATACATTCTCTTCGCATCGGAGCCCAGCATATCCTTTCTTGCATCTAAAAACAATGTAACAACAATTTGTTATAAAACAAAATAAAGAATGCTTTTGTTTATGATCCGATTTTTTTGATTTTATCTATTTTAACACACTGTTATGAATTATTTAATTGAAAGCTTATTTCATGTAACTTAAAACAATGTATGTATAAACAATTTGTTATAAAACAAAATAAAGAATGCTTTTGTTTATGATCCAATTGTTTTTTTGTTTTTATCTATTTTAACATACTGTTATGAATTATTTAATAGAAACCTAATTTATGTAACTAAAAACAATGTATGTATAAACAATTTGTTATAAAACAAAATAAAGAATGCTTTTGTTTATGATCCGATTGTTTTTATGTATTTAAACATTGACTGTAGGGAAATATTTAACAGGTTATATAGTATTTTTTTTAACATATTAACACACCATCTGACTGGCTGCACATGTAACCAAATTGATAGTATTCAAAATTATTAATCCATGGCGCTACAACTCGGCATCTGGGCCTTGGGTCTGTTCCTCAGATAGCATCCGTTTCTTAATAGTTTTTAATTTCATAGACAACTATGTGATCATTCTATATTATCGATTTCAGACATGCTAGTTTCTTCACTGTACGAGCGAGTTGGATGCGCATATAGAAAGTTCATTGATGCACAGCCGGGGTTCGAACAAACGATCATAGGGACAAAGCGCACCCTGAAGCCACTAGGTCAAATTGATATTGTAGACGGCCTAGCCAGCAATTGCCGACAGAGAGCACAAGACAGGGAGCACTGGAAGCTTCTCATTTCGGAGGCCAAGAAACTTCTTGGGTCACAGAGCTAACGAAACAAGTACTCGGTATCCAAGCAAATAAATGTTTATTGTTATTTTTTACTTTGCTGGTTGCCCCCTCGAACTTATTTTCGTCTTAATGTTATCCTATCTTTTTAGTAGCTACACATATCAATATAAAGATCATTTTGCTATCCTAACCCATATACTGTTCTCTTTTCTAGAATAAAAAACCTACGTTTTAGTACGTAAAACAATTTTTAATAAGTATCACGATACTGGATCGCTGGCGCTTGCCATGACTGCGTCCTGTTAAATGAATAAATACCAAAACAAATTACCTGCAGGTAGGTCCTTCGGATCCCACTTTGCATTCACCATTCAAACAAAAGTTTTGACAGACAGATATCTCACAACGATCGCCTGTATATCCTTGTATACATTCGCATTTATTGCCAGACCCTTCACCATGTAAGCAGAAGAGGCCCACATCGAAGGTGGAATCAGTCGGAATTTCGAAGGTCTCATTCATTTTATTCTTCTGCATCTCCCACACGGTCTTACACTCCGGGATACCCTCAATTTGATCTTTAATATTATAGTTTGCTACGATACCGAAAGGCTTAATATTCCCGTTGGAGAACGTTAGGAACTCTTCGGGTTCTGTGTAAGGAGGTGCATCTTTATCGATTTTCCACACCGTTTTGTAAGCCCAATCTACCCAGTACAACGAATCCTTTGATACGGTCAGAGTGTTCGGGTGATGATGTATTCCAACGACTACCTTCCTCCTGTTCCCACCGTCCAAGTCGGACGTCTCAATGGTATAATGTATGCCTTCTTTGTCGTCGACCCAGTACAGACTCTTTGTTCTCTGATCGACAGCGATGCTGACTGGCATATAGATGTCCTTGTCTATAATGACCTCTCGACCGGTGCCATCCAGGCGGGCTCTTTCAATCGTAGGTTTTGTAACGTTTATGTTGGTCCAGTAAATGTAACTGAAAATTAGTGATATTTTAGACTAGTGCTCAAAATAATACACGCAAAATATTATAGATAAAATTTGCAATCGTATGATAAAAAGGTCGGGTCGGGTATCTTCAATTTCTGCTGTATAACCATTACCTGTTTATTTTGTATCTCTAACATATTAATTAAGATTAAAGTGATAATGAGTAAATCATATTTGATTTAGTTCTTTGTAATTTTTCTTTTATTTTACTTTTTTGTATATTATTTTGCGGAATAAACTAAATATAAAAATATTGACATTCGTAACATAACAGAACTTACAGGTGCACTTACTTGTACCCGCTGTAAGGCTGGATAAAAGATGGACACTTGAAATAACAAAATAATCTGGACCTACTTGAAAGATATGTATAGGACGACAAAAGAAAAGATAGGCAGATGACAAAATAGAACTAGCAGGGTAAAACTGGATAAATGTTGCTCAAGAAAGAGGAGAATGGAAAAATATGGAGGAGGCTTTTACACAAGTACTAGAACCTAACCTAACACTATAATCATAGAAAGAAATCTAAACTAAACAATTATTGTATAAATTATTTTAGAAAGCTTTAATAATAATATATTTTTTTAAGGACCATATACTAGTATTATATTACATATAAATAAATATAATTCACACTCACCCTCTACAACTATCAACAGCGATATCCCTAGGTATTTCATGTGTCATATTCAAAAGGACTTTTCCGTATATATCAGTTTTGGACCTTGACCACAACGAGGTCCAGTAGATGATTTTATCTTCTGTGTCTGGCCAGAAGATTTTACCGGAAACGGGGTCAAATGCCAGACCTTGTATGCTCTCATGCGACCGCCTGCCCACTAGAGGTTGTGACTTCTTCGTGGCCAGGTTGTAGCTAAATATAGACGCGTTATCGCCTTGTTTATCAACGAATAACAACAAGTTATGGACGGCATCGTGTGCCAAGGCTGTGAGATCTCTGAATCTCCCAACCTCATCCTTTTCTTTCGTTTTGTTTGTGTAAAATTCTAATTGGTCCCCCGTTGTGATGGCAATATCTGCAACAAGTAAAAAAGTCGTTACTAAGAATCGTTTGCATGTAATAAATAACTGTATAGTAAATGAGTTTATTTTTGTCTCTGCCAGCATATTTTGGCAGGAATGTAATGGATCGATTCCAATGACCAATAGTCGTCATGGTGATCATAATCACACTTATGTAATGCCTTATATATGCTACAATAGTTTTCGAAACCTTGCTTTTCAGTGTTAATGGTCTATTTGACGTCATGTTATTTCGACGTCTGTGAATGTACTTTTTACTTACTGAGTTGATAACGACTCCGTACTTGGTAGGATTATACGACATTTCTAGTGGTATATGGATATCATACAAATTTATTGCGTACCTCAATTTTTTAGATTTTTATTCATCAGGTATAATTTAGAAGTTTCCTTACTTTTTCTAGGAAGTTTTTAATTACAACATTGACTAATTTAATTACATCTACAGTTCTATAATTATATCCCGAGGGTGTGTCCAAGGGTAACCTTAATGCAGCTATCAACGCCAACTATTATTTCATAATCATAATGATAACAGCCCAGGCACGAGGTGTTTGAAATGTTTGGAAAACACCCAATAATGCGTAAGCAAAGTTACATTTTTTCGCGTGCGCAACGTACAACTAGCGTATTAGGTGTCTTACCGTGATTACTATTGTTAAAATTATCTATTTCTGAATAAATTTTGTAAACCGGTTCTTCTAAAAAGTATCCAAACTGATTTTGAAATTATAAAATGCTAACTTACGTCGTACGTAACTAATAATTATTAATAACGTTAATAAGCTTTAGGCGAAAATTCAAAATGTCACTCATCTTAAAAGGAAGTTTATATTTTGATCTAAGATATATTTTTCTTTATGTATCAAACAAAAGTTAATTAAAGCAAAGTGCCTGATAATTTTATATGTGACGGAACGTTCACTAACACTTTAATGTAGATTTGTTAGTTATAAATATTCAAATTGATTAATTTAATTACTGCTAACAAACAGCCGAGGTAATATGTAAAATACAGGCCAAAGACGAAACTTTGATTTGACAGACGGATGTAATACCATCCTTTATATTTTGTTTTAAATTCTTAATTTTCCTCTGTACTTAAAAATATCCGATCTTCCATATTTACTATTTTCATCATCAAATTTTCAAAACAATTCAATTATTTTAAAGACACAATTTATAGTAACATAAGATAAAGATAGTCTCTTAATCATGAATGATATTTGCTAACATAGATATCGTTATCTGTATAGGAAAACATTATAGTTCCAAACTATCGAAAAGTACTTCAACATAAGAGACGATTGTATATTATTATCACAATTTTTTTAAACAAACTATATCTTGTCTTATATTTTTCCCGTGCCTCGGTTAAAGGGGGTCAATCTTTCCTCAATCCTAGTATGTGTTATTGCATAGAGATATTATTTCTTCTTTGATTTTTTTTACTTATTGTTTATGGTAAGAGAATTGTTCACCATTACTATAATACAATTTGTGTTTCAGTTTTAATAAGTTTTTTGTTTAATATCTTCTTGGATGGAGATATCAACAGAACGAAAGACCGCGCGGCCGCCTACCGACTAGGTGGACTGACCAGCAATTAAAAAAAAGAGGCTGATGATGATTAATGATGATATTGTCAATGTATCTATGGCAAGGAACTTGCTTCCTTCAGTCAGTGTGTATATTTTGTTTGATGTAATTGAAACAGAGAGAAATAACCTTTTTTTTAGTTAGTGGGCAACAACCCTTACTTATTATAAACATTGTATCAATAATTATTTTAAGATTACAATAAAAGGCCATAAAAACTAATTGTTGACAATAAAAATGCGTTACGGCCATTATAATTATTAATTAACGTCAATATAGTAAGGGACATTTAAGTTTTTATTCTTATTAATAGAATGTATTTAGTCTATCTAAAATATATCTTTATACACGAAAGAAAGGTAATAAAAGCCTTTGCAGTTGACAATGTTCACTAAGATATTGTAGGTTAATGTTTGTTGTTAATTGCCAAATTAATTAATTAATATATAAAGTTTCATCAGGCGTACAGAGAGTCTAATAACTAATTATATATTCAGCGAACACATATGCGTAAAACAGTGAAATACGCTCTTCTTTTAGTGCCATCTGCTTTCGTAGGTTGGCGGTCATCATAGATACTTTAATTTTGGACACTTTTAAACAATGACTTGGTCCTTTGACCAAACCATTATCTATGGGTTTTTTTAACCGAGTCGTACGTCTGCTGCCATGTCTACTTCTACCTGCAACTAGCAGCTAACTTGACTAACTTATGCGTCAATGAAATCATTTGCAGTTTAAGGACATGTATGCATTGTGTGTGTAAGTAATAAAATAGAAGAGAAGAACAGTGTCTTCCACTTAATAGAGAACAGTACATAGTGTTGTTGGACATGTCTTATGTTAAATATCTTTGGCGATGGTATATGTATATTATTGTCACATTTTTTTTAAACAAACTATATATATAGTCTTTCCTTCATCCTAGTATGAGTTATGGTATAGAGATGTTATTTCTTCTTCGATTTTTTTCTTACTTATTGTTTATTGTTAGAGAATTGTTCACCATTACTATAATACAATTTCTGTTTCAAGTTAGAGATTTAAGTTAGTAAAATCCAGAGGAACTACGACCCTATATCAGTCTTGGCCCAAGATCGCATTTGTTTCTTAAAGTTTTAATTAATAGGCAAGGTGATTCTTAAGTTTCATGTCATTTTTGGGGCGTAAGACGGGTTTTCTCACGATGTTTGCCTTCACCGTACAAGCAAGTGTTGTCTGCGCATATATCAAAGATTACAATTATAATTCAGCCGGGGATCGAATCTACGACCTCAGGGATGAGAGTCGCATGCTGAAGCCACAAGGCCAACACTGTTCTATAAAGATTAATGCCGAGATCAAATCCCGCTGCGCAATTATTGAATGCACGACCTTGATGTGATATTATTTAATACTCATTACGATAATTGGTTATCTAATTATTCACGGTTAGTACGACTAATCATTATAAATTATAGAAGGAAGTGTTTAAAACGGTAAATTAATATTGGCGGATATTTAAATTAGGTATATAATAAATAAATAGTAGGTATTGCGGAAATATCAAATAATATATGTGGATGCAAGTGGAAATAATTCATAACGATTTTAAATACAAGATATTAAAAAAATGCTTTATAATTAATACAATTTATTACAACAATAAATATTTGTTTTTAAACCTTAATAAGAAAGTCAATATACTTATCGAGACATTTATTATACTCATAAATAAAATAATAATAAATAAACAATTTATCTTAATATCCCTTCTCATTTCCGAGTAACTAGATCATGACAAGTTGCGCACGCGTTTCCTTGATTTCAGGATATCAGAACTTACAACATTTAAGAGACCAAGATATTTTACAGTAACGAAAATCCTATACACATAAGTATAATATATCAGTTATATATTTACTGTATATGTTGGGTTATAACCTGGCTACGGCTCAGAAGAGAGCTTGCTTTATCACTGTATTTATTAAGGATACCTACGGGTTGGGTTCATAATCTGTATATAAAGGAGAGACTAGGTCTTCGGGTACGAAGCAAAAACCTGAGGCGGAAGTCTCAACTTTTGGATGTACCGCGCGTAACCAACTTGGTTAGGGAAGCGCCACTCTTGCGATATATAGAATACATATATACGTGTAGAATTATCGGTGTAGGAATTGTGTAGTAGGCATTAGTAGTAATTTAAGATGGAATAATTATGTGGAAATAAATAAACAAATACCTATTATATGTAAATGTTATTTGCTATTATAATATAATAGTTTAGCGCTTGTTTATGTGTAATTTGTATTAGTTATCTTCGTGTTTTACTGGTTATATAGCGTACCTACCATACTTGGCGGTCGTGGATTCGAGATAGGGACGAGTTGGTAGATGCAGTACACGAAAACCTGCAAGGTTATACATATATATATATATAAATTATATATATATATATATATATACCTCAGGACCGAATAAAGACGCAAGGTACAGTCAGCAAAATATTAAAAAAATTATAACCTAGTTCAAGCTGTCAAAACATATAGGAAATTGAAAAACAATGTTTGTACCAAATTTAATTAAATATAACTTACTCTGAATAATTAAAAAGCCGACTATCCCCCAAGGAATTATATGTACCTATGTTTCATTCAATCTATTGAATGTAACGTTTTGAAAACAACTTTAAGACTTACTTTTCATTAGGGAGATTCCTTATAATTGATGAACATTTAGATAAATGTTGCAATTTTTGTGCGCGGAATTTTTTGCAATACAATTTTAAAATAAGCGATATCTTAAGATTAATTTATTTCGAATAAAAGAAATATTAAAGCTGGAAAGAACATTTACTCATTTGTATTTTTGATATAACCTTTATAATCACCAGCCAGATATAAACACAACCAAATGGATACGATACATTATCTGTGACCACTATATGAAAAACCAAAAAAATATCTTTGGACGTATTTGACATTGAAATAGGTCAACTTTTCCGAATCAAATTACCATTGCCAATATCCGCATCCCGCTTAACAGTTTTTTTTAAGGTGACGCAAAACACCAGTGAACCAGTGCAAATAAACGTAAACAGGTATTTCCATTTACGCCAGAGTTTTTTAGAATGTTCTTATTTCTTAGTTTGTTTGTCTTAAATACATAATAATGAAATTTTGTTTTCAACATTCGTAGCGCTGATCACGTATATGTATAACATATACGTGATTGGGAGCTACGTTCCCAGCGCCGGGTAGGACAAGCGTAACTATCATCAAACCATATTGCATTTTAATGAGCGTGTGATTTATTCAACTTGTTAGTTAATTAAGAGTCAATAATCACTGGTCTAGCGGCAGTGTTGGCCTAGTGGCCTCAAGTGCGACTCTCATCCCTGAGGTCGTAGGTTCGATCCCCGGCTGTGCACCAATGGACTTTCTATCTATGTGCACTCGAACGGTGAAGGAAAACATTGTGAGGGAACCGGCTTGTCTTAGGGCGAGATCTATAGAGTGCACTTAGACTTTGCTCAGACTTAACTTTCGAGTTAAGTCACAGTCGGTATTTATAGAGCAAACTGCGAATCTCTCTGAAAGCTTAATCTTAAGTCCACGAAATCGATGACTTACCAAAAACTTATAGACTATAAGCCTAACAAAAATAATGGCCCAAAATTTACTTTACCATCATTTCTTTAACTTGACTTTTTATTTTATTTAAAATGTTTTATGTAAAATGCCATCTTATTGGGAAAAATAGGATTTGAATTCAAAGAAATGATAAATTATCACATTATTATACATGAAATAAAATAATTACACATTATTATGGTATCTATTATTTATATAAGTGTTAAAACTCCATTTTTGAGAGATCTTAAAAATAACTAGTGTGATATCGTATCCATCACCTGACAGCACTGGGAAAATGTCTATAAATACTACATCATAGTTTATGCTTAGTGTACACTGAGCAAAGTTTTTCGTAAGTATAGTTTGAGTTAAGTCTAAGTGCGCTCTATAGATCTTGCCCTTAGACTCAAAAAGGCGACGACGTGAGTCACAGGAGGCTGATCACCTACTTGCCTATCAGATTGACAAATGATCATGATACGGATACAGATATCTGTGGCCCAGGACCTAAAAAAGGTAGCGCCAGTTATTTATTTATATTTAATCTGGTTTAGCAGCAGCGATTATTTTTATAGAGTTATTTTCTTGGATTTATTAGTAAGATAAACGATATCTAAAGCGTGATAGATATCCTATGAAACGTGGATTAGAAAAACGTGTTTACAATACATTTGGGTATTATTTATATTTGGTCAACGAAAACATTATATTCAAATAGTTGTGGAGGCAGGTCGTGTCCTTGATCGGGCTAGGACCGTCAAAAAATGTCCTATGTATGGAAAAGAGAATATAAATATCTAGATAGATCCGTCACTTACGCCTGCATGGAGTCTTGAGAATTAAAATGCCATACTACAACATCGTTTCATACGCTGAGCGTGCTATGAACGTATCTGGTATGAAAACGAACACACGAAAATCATTCCTTCTAAAGCTAAGGTTCACTAAGTTATACATTGTTGTACATTTAGTTGTCAGCATATATACTATGTAGGTAATTTAAAATTTCCTTTAAAAAAATCCTTATTTTGACAAAAAAAGTTAAGAAGGAAACATATGTGTATCTTATCTTGTGATCTAATTTTGAAGCAGCTGCTTTTTAAATAACAATCTCGATTATTTGCTTGTCACGAAGCAAAACATATTAGTGATTTTAAGATTTTGATAAGGGCGATTGCAAATTAGGTATTTAAAGAAATATTGTAATGTAATGCTGAATGTTTTGTATTTAAAAATTGCGACGCACGCGCATTCAAAACATGTCGTCAGATTGCCTTACTTATTCAAAAACACTGCTGAACAGTTTAATTATATTTACGCAATTATTAGATAATCGCCTTCCACGCAATAATAATCAAATACATAAAACGTATTTCTAACCACAATCTCTCAATCTCGTACCATCAATAAGATCATCCATAAAATTTTATTATAATTCTCAAAATATAATTAAGTTTATTTGGTAAAATGCGTATTCCGTATGGATATTTCCAGCCTTTGAAATATTATTTTTATTTGTATATATTTATTCTTTAGCGACAAACTTCGTTTCGCCTTAATTTAATATTGTGTACCTTTTTAGTACATAAACATAATGCCATTTGAAAAAGGTAAAATATAAGATATCAAATATTAACAAGGAAAACCAATTATTTTAATTAATTTCGGATATTAGGGAATTACGTTTACAATTACGTTATGTACATGGTTGAGCGACGGTGACCGTGGATTGTCCTTGCACTATGTGTTCTAATTAACGACTTCACGTGTGTAACTACGTTACATTATTAAAATTTATACTATTAAGAGGCTAATAAACAGTTCTACTGGTGTTTTACTAAAGGGGACAAACGGGCAGGAAGCTCACTTGATGTTAATGACAGAGAGCACTCTCAGCTCGTTGCCGGCCCTTTATGAAATGATACGTTCTTTTCTTAATGAACCCTTAGTCGATTTAGTTTCGGAAATACTTCAATGGGTTCCACATAGTGGTGTTACGCGGCAAAATTGCCTTACCAAGAGTGCGTACGTTATAAAAATTTCTTTGGCGAATATTGTTCATACGTATTTGGCATTATGGCATATATTTATACGCATGGAACTTTGTACTCTAACATTGATTAGGCAAAATGCAATATCAGCCGATAGCAACAGTCATATATGCGAACGTGGGAGATATAAATATTATGCCATTCTAAATTATGTTAAATCTATACTATAAAAATGTTGATCGATCAGATTTTGGTCAATCATGAATTGCCACTATTAGTTAAATACTCGTAAAATAATAAATAAATTATTAAAATCATAAATCAATTTTATATCTGGTAAACAGCACACAAGTGAACGTACTGCGTACTTGAAATAATCAAAATGACCTAGACCGAGAAATAAAATATAAAAAATATAATATTAAAATTAGTATTAAACTTTGCCTATGCCAACGGCCGTGTACCAAATACAATACAATAGATAGTAAAGGTTAGATTGATCAATTAGTCCTATTTTTGTCATTTAGGAACGATTTCTCGATAGTTCTCAAGTTATTCGGGTCGTTTGTTACAGTATTATTTATTTTTCATAAATATTATATAGGTAGTTAAAAATTACTTATTAGTTTCATGTTAGGTTAGATCGTAATAATCAAAACCTAGCTAAGCATCAAAGACAAAAGACGAAAAGGGCCATGCAGGAAATAATGTAGAATTAAAAGCAATGATGGCGCGTTATGTTAATTGTCAATGGTCCAAAAGGGCGGTAAAATATCTAAGCTAAAGGCAACAAAATGGCGCTTTCGTTTGTTTGAGATTTGTCAAATGGATTGGTCGCGCTTATTTTACTAAAGATAATGTTAGCCAATCACGATAAAACGAATGGCGTTTTCGTTAATTTAAAATCTCATTAAAGATTGATGCATATAAACGCATTTAAAATAATCTAAGGTCAAAGAAAGCAGGAAAAGGTTATTCGATATTGTTAATAATATTTCCCTCGGAATCTTATCATTTGCGGGATAATTGTAGTTTATTGCGATGACCTTGATTATCAATAATTATTTATCATTTTATCCGACGTAGATTGGAATTTTTTCATATATGAAATTGATGTTACTTATATTAATTGTAATTAAGATGTAGTATATTCATGTTCACAATATATAAACTATATTAGTCATATTATATTTTTAATGTTTATTTTTTTACGCGAATATCTTATTTTTATACACATATTTCGGTTCGCGTCATGTAAGGTTCAATTTTAAACAACATGTCTAACTGAGCGATAAAACAACTGTTAAATATTATTACGTTTCTTATTTTAACTGGTGTTTTGTAAGTAAATATGTCCATAATTAGATTATATATTCCGTATACATTATTAAGTTTTACCTACAGGTGATTATTAAAATGTTGGAGGACTATTTGGCATGAGCTACACTGTCGTCTGTCAATAAATAAAGAAAAAAGAAAGAATAAAATTGGGCCAAGCATGGCAAGAAAAATCTCCGGTCTAAGATTTTTTTTAATTGGTACAAATTTCAGCCATTCGTTCAATAACTGTTTAATAAAAAAAAACTGTTCAGGCAGTTTGTTAACTAAAGGATGCATGAAGGTTATATAACCGTCTGCAAAAAATATATATTTAGATTATGAATTTCGCAATATCAGCTTTAATGAAGAAATAAGTTGTTTGACAAGTAGGTTTCTTATGTTTTATTATTATAAATTATTATTAGTTTTGGTTAAGCTTAATTATAACTGACAGCCCTGTGATGGGAAACTTAACCTGTTTAAAATTGTATTATGTAAAACATAACATTAATAAATAATAATAAAAAAAACTCTTATATTTAAAATAGTTCATAGATATCGTATAACATTTGCGGAAAACTTACACACAATTAAAGTGTTCAAAAGTATTTATAATTTCTACGGATTCTGATCGAATGTCCTACACTCAAATACTACTGAATATCCATTATCATCATCAGCTGAACATTCTAAATATTTTAGTCTTTTATTATTTGTTACAGACGCACCATAGACACTGTACAAAAAATATTAATAATATTGCTATATGCGTATTTATATACTTAAAACTATGCATTTAGTTATATACGACACTATCATTAAGGCATAATTAATTGCAGTTAGAATCGGTTGTACGTTTCATGAATATTATACTGAAATGTAGAAAGAAGCTTCTGTTGTTTAGAGTATTCGAAAAAGATACTACTTCTTAATTCAGCTGGTTTATAACCGAGCCGCTCGAAGTGGCCTACGTGACTTGCGGCCCCTTTGCAATGGTGTCGAGGCGCCAAACAAATTACCGCCTTATCGACATAAGTTCGAAACCCGAAATTACAAAAAATATTTTATTAATAGCAAAAAAATCAATTAAGCCCTTTCTAATTCATGAAATTAATTATAACCCTAACTCTGTTGCGTAACTAAAAAAATCACACGTGTTCCAAAGTCACGCATCAGCTGATTTTCGCGATACTTACCCCAAGAGCTAACGACGCTTATAGAAAGTGCGAAAGCGATAATTACACACTTTGCAACACACATTTTGTTTCACAAAGTTCCGATTTTAATTTAGTAAATGCACTTCATTCATCGAATATACGAGTTTCAGTCTAAAGTCAAATAGAGGGCGCGCCTCCGTAACAACCACGCGATGCGCGTGCTAGACCGAAACTAAATAAAATTGCACGGCCGCTCGGTGCGATTCCAAATACAAATAGGTTCATTGAAAGCGTTTCGCGCATGCTCATGTAGCAATTGATAGTTAATAGGCTGATACATTAAATTATCTTATCACGGAAGATTCAGATATTTTGTTTTTTTTTATAACGCTACTCTAATATTTGTTTCTTGTCTTATTAAACTACATACTACCTCACTAAACATGCAGGTAACAAATATTACATACAAAATATGTAAAGTATTATTAGTAATATTACTAGCATTGTGAAGAGTTTTAAATAATTGTTTTTAGTTTTATTAAAAAAAATAGTGTGCGTGTACTAGTGTACACACGTAAGAAGTGAAACTCTTTGTGACCTTATTTTTCGTTAAATGATCTATACTTACTATATTATGCAAGTTACAACTTTACAGAAATGGGTTAAAAAAAAAATTAGATAAAATTTAACAAAAGGCTTTTATTATCATAGACATGAATACAAATAATACAATTATTTCATTATACCTTATAACTACTAAGATTATTACAGAATTTCATTAATTGTAATAGATTTATTACTATCATTGCTATCGTTATTATATATTTTTATTATTAAGGCTTCGCTTCGAAGAGATCTTCGACCGTGGCAGGGACAAGAAAAAGATGGCACGTAACGGAAAAATGTGACGCGTAACCAAAATGTGGCAGTCATTTTTTTTCCAACGCCGATAAAGAAGTTTCACTTCAAAAATTAGGCTACTTGCAATAAAAAATTAAATAACTTTCAATCTAGTGCCTTGATAATATTAATGTAAATTAAATTAAATCTTAACGACGGAAGTGCGGTCACGATTTTTAGCTTCCTTATAATTACTTAGGCTCAATACTTCCCGGTTCAATTTGCTATGTATAAATGCATATCAAAGTTGAATAAAATGGTTATCCATTTAATTTTTTAATTATTCAACTGTGAATTGCGATGTTTTAGTAATATAATCCTGGTATTATATAATGTTATCAACATTAAGAATTTAAAAAATGTAAATGCAGATCGCTCACGGCCATTTAGATGGCACAAGAGTATAAGCAGGTCCTGGGTTCGATTCCCCACTTTGTCAAGGCACAAAGGCATGTGCAATCGATAACAAAATTAACGTAGACTGCGACGTATTAAGTTCTAGAAATTTAATTTGAATTAATATTAATTTTATTCAGTTTCCTAACAACTTCTCCACATCAATCTACATCATCTGTTTTCCTGACAACTGCCGATAACATCAAACTAATAGGCAGGTTAGAATTTAATTATTTAAAAACGGAACTCAGATTCATTGTTTAACAGATAGAAAGCAGTTATCGTACCTGAGTCTATATCTTAACGGTAGATTGACAAAACATTTAAAGTGTATTTGAAATTTTGAATACAAAAACCTACTTATGCAAGAACTGTTGTAAAAGAAAAAAAGATATTGAAGATTCATATTTAACCCATAATTATGTGTTCAAATGAAGCAAGAGGCACTTATAATAGGTTTTGTTTGGGTTAAGCACTTTAGTTTAGCCAAAACAATATAATTGTCAACCTTTTTTGCCGCGCTTTAGGTAAATTTGTTTTTAATGGTCATTTTTCTTGTTTACTTGTGGAGTCTATTCTAGGGCTTCTTGTGAAGTTGAGCTCCTAAGTGTATATCCTATACACTTTTATTAAATATATTTCTATTATTAACTGTTATGAGATGAATTGTATATAATTGTATATAATAAATATATAATGTAAATTATATAATCAATATATATTAAAAATGCTGGCTAAATATCAATTTATTTATTTGCAATTTCAACTTACATATTAATAATAGCTTTACAATTATAGGAAGGAATTTAACGCTAGGAAACACTATACTGTAATTGATTGATCAGTTGTCAAAAATGAAGGTCATTAAACCCATCATTATATAACTACGTCTCATATTCAATTCAACCGCAAAATATAATCAACAAATTAAACAAATATATGCAGATACTGATAACATGAATGCAGTGTCTTTTATAATTCCTTCTATAATAATATATTTGTAGAATTTTTATTGGTTAGATTTATGATAAGAATGTAGCATAGACGCTATTTTATATCAAAAAGTAAGAATATTTTATTTTATAATGTAAAATAGCGCCATCTGTGAATTTCTATTGGTACTGCAATAAATCCCTGCAACTCGTAATTACACTATCTGCGAAAAATGTGTCGAGATGTCGCTAGTTGTTACATTTTATTTTATAGAGTACTGTCATAACTTTTACTTATTCTTATTTAAAATAAGCTATTTAAGTAGTAGTAGTAACAATACATACGTTAAATCCAAAAAAAAAAACACTGAACATCTATTAAAATTGGTCCACAGGTCACATGCATCCATTGCGAAAGTCCCTTGCAGATTTAGTTCAAATATTCATGATTAACATCTTACCGCATTATTTTAATACATACAAAAACTCCCCCTTTAATAAAATCTGTTATAGTTCCCACATTCATATCCCTATAATCCATCAGCACACACGGATAAATAGATTATAAGGGACATTGTTAGCTGCACTTGTTCGTTACTCCCTTGGGGTAACATGTGTCCAAGTTTTATTTTATAATGCTCAATTTTACTTTAATGGTTTGTTACTTATTATTCATAGATGGGAATTTATATATTTTTTTGTATCTCGAATGAAGAGATTACATTTAAAAGCAAAGACTTGCAGCTACTAGGTTTGTTTTATTAGACAACTAGATGTCCCCGTGAACTACGTTTGTCCTTAATGTGATATACTTTGCCTACGTATTTAGTGCATACCAACATGGAACGTTTTGCTATGCTACCCCTCAGACTGTTCGGTTTTCCGGAATGAAATCTTTGTAGGTTGTTCGGTGATTTTTCTATTTAACCCCCGAGTTCAAGTCATACATTTTGTATTAAGAAATAAAAAATAGGGGTTGATCGTAGAGGGGTGAAAATTATGGTATGTATGTATTGTATTCTGTATCATGAAAAAATAAAAACAATTTTTTTGTCAAAAAAGTTTAACCACCTTTAAACTTTTTTGTCATTTTTTTTTGTTTTTACCCTTAACTTTTAGGGGGAAGAAAATTAGATGTTGTCCGATTCGCAGACCTAATCGCACACAATCGTTTGAGCCACTTCGGAGGAGTTTAATTACAAACACCGTGACACGAGAATTTTATATATTAGACTAGCTGACCCGGCAAACGTCGTTTAGCCATGCATATTATTTCCAGGAAACATTTTTTTTAGTTTAATAGAAATAACCTATCTACTATTATAGAAAATAGGGGTTGATCGTTTAAGGTGACAATTAAGGGTTGTATGTATTTTTGTATGCTGTATCTAACAAAAAAAAATTTAAAAAGATGGGTGGACACCACTTATCACTTAGGGGTTTAAAAGCTAGATAGTAACCAATTCTCAGACTTACTGAATATGAATAAAAAATTCATAAGCATCGGTCGAACCGTTTCGGAGGAGTATGGGAACAAACATTGTGACACGATAATTTTATATATTAGATTATATTCAGTTTATCAACTTTCTACACTGTATAAATATTAAACATATATTTAATTATTTATTTTTCGACAAAAATATACGGTATTATTTTTTGTTTCTTTAGAAAGTTGTGCTACATATTGCTTATTTTAATTAGATTTGTTATATTACAGAAATAACTTGAACTCAAACGCGAAGAAAAATATCACTAAATACTCGTCACGAAACCTGCATTGCAATTATCAGAGATCATTTTTTTTCTTTGTAATCAATCAAACTCTGGGCTAAATACTTACATAGAAATGAATATTACATAGTAGATAAGCAGTACAAAAAATAAATTCTATTCGAAGTAGAGCACAGAATTTTATGTAAAAAGTTAACATTTGCCCCAGTGTAGAGTTTCTGTAGAAATGTAGGTAATCTTAAGAGGCTCCTGAAACTTTGAGACGATCCACTGAAATGATGAACTTTAGCAAAGATGAAACTTTAACTTTTACCTAACCATTTACATATAAATTATATGTAATCTTTTCTGTTTTAACTTTCTACTAATGATCTTGAATGTAATAATGGATTAATGTTTAATCTAAAGACTTCTGTTGACATTACACAACGTTAAATATTTTCGAAACTTGTATTTAATAAATTTAATTAATTGACTTATATATTTCCAAAGAGGTAGACAGAGACGACGAATATTCTTCTTCTTTGTCATCTGGCGCTAGAACTATCAGTTATGTTGATTAGTACAGATGTTTTAGCGGAATAACGATAATGCACTATACATTTTTGACGTACGGGAGCCAGACTTAGCGCTAAGTCTTGTCTCCTTAGCTTTAATAATATTAAAACTCATCACTGTCAGTGTCAAGGTTATATTTTAATAAAGCGGTAAAAATTGGTATTGTGTCGTAGAAACAAAAAGACCCCCAAAAGTATGGAAGTCATAACTAACACACGTTTTCAGCATTTTAACGAGCAATATTCGCCAACCAGATTCAATTTCCTCCGAATATATTTATGATTTTATTGGAGTGTATTTTGTTCGGCAGCTTTATTTTATACTAGGTAGATGGTTTTCACGCGACTTTGAATCTTCAGGATCTGTGCCCTTACTTTCAATATCTTTATAATATGCATCATCTTCATGTATATCTTTGGTTGTCTATATACAGAATATTGCAAGAACTGATTATATTTGACGGAATCATCAAAATCTGTAGACGCAGTACTGTTCTCACCTCTAGCCTTCGACTTGACCGCATTCATCGAAGAGCGATTCTAAACGTCGGCGACTAGTAACTTTCCGAGCGGTTTGACCCCTTGACGTTGCGTAGAGGTTGGGGTCTCTCTGCAACTTCCACCGCCTTTACCATTCAGTGTTGGAAGAAGATATTTGGAGAAATGCTCGCTTGCTCTCGGAGCTGCTTTTTAATACGTTGTTTAGTGACTGAGACATGGAACATCGATCACAACATATGATCTTACCTAACGAATTGGTTCCGGAAAAATTAATAGTGTTGTTTTGCATAGGTACTCGTTATGTTGTCTTCCCAATCATTTAAGTTTCTGATTTTGTACTTTTAATAAAACGAAGTATTTTATAATAATATTGCGGCATAATATTTTCTTAGAGAAGTGTTGGCCTAGTTGCTTCAGGAAGTGTTGCCTTCAGCCTGACTCTCATCCATGAGATTATAGGTTTGAGTTCCATTTGTGCACCAATGGACTCTATCTATGTCCGCATTTAACAAGCCCTAGAGAGACTGATCACCTATTAGAACAAACAAATGATTACGAAACTTACAGCAACTGCAGTTGGTTCTATAAAACAATCGAAGGCCAAAAGGTTCTAGCGCCATTTGTATATACTTTATTAAAACGAAATTTTAATCATGTTTACATTGACAATAGCAGAGTTTGTTTTACATCCACGAGAATCGTATGTGGTGACTTTGCGTGCTTTTTTACGAAAGAAATGTTACAATAGCACAAAAAACAAACAGACCAAAATTGTTTTTGTTTTTACAGTATTTCGTTTTCGAGCTTTATATTGTCTATTTTATTTCTCGCTCATAAGAAAAAATATTATTTTTTCTTATTGCTCTTATTTTTTGTAAAAGAATGAAAAAGCTTTATTTGATAAGTTATATAGTAGTATTATAGAAGTGGCCTTACCTTTTCGCCTTCAGTCTAAGGCCAAAGGGTAGCAACTGTATCTGTTTCGTAACCATTTGTTATCTGATGCACAAGAGGGAAAACGGGCAGGAGGCTCACCTGATGTTAAGTGATACCGCCGCCCAAACACTCACATTGCCAGAGGGCTCCCAAGTGCGTTGTTGAAAGAAAGAAGATTATAATCAATTAATTTTATTAATGATTCGTCAAATATATAATGCCATAACATTTCAATTACTTTAATCGCATAAGAATAACATTAAATATAAATTTATTAATTAAAACCTAGTATCAAATTTCGATGATTGTCATTTCAAAGGTCCAAAGTCCAATTTCTATATACATGTTTCCAAGATTTCCTTAAATTCTATACGAACATTTAAAAGGAGAAAAATACATGCTGGAGGCGGATATTTATAATCGGCTAAGGAAACACATGTCCATAAAATCAAAGGCGTTACAACCTTTTTAGGTATGGGCCTCAGATTTCTGAATCTGTTTCATGATCATTTGTTAATCTACGCAAGTAGGCAAGTAGGTGTGTGCCTGACGCACGCCGTTGACTTTTAGGGTCTAAGGCAATCCGGTTTCGTCACGATGTTTTTCTTCGCCGTTCAAGCGAATGTTAAATGCGCACATAGAAAAGAAGTCCATTGGTGCACAGCCGTGGATCTAACCTACGACCTCAGGGATGAGAGACGCACGCTGAAGCCACTAGGCTAACACTGCTCTAACACGTCCATACTAAGACTAATTTGTTACCTATGCAGTTTTTCGGACATGTAACACGCAGAGATCCAGAAAGTTTAATGAAACGTGACTGGCAGAGTGAAGGGCCTCAGACGTCGATTCCGGTCCCCTACTTACTGTCCCTTAGTTGAAGCCCTTCCAGGTCTTACCATCACCCAGGCGCAGATGCTTGTCGAAAACAGCGAAGAGTGGAGTAAGTGCGGTGCCTCTAAGACGACCTTCAGAAATTAAGAGCGGGGTTGAAGATAGATATACCTATGTATATGTACGTATGATTCGCTGTATTATTTCAGTTAACGAATTACATGGTAAATGGACCTGTGTTTGTCCGTCAGGTTAACTGACAAAAGTTCTATTATTGTTACTGCTTAGTTAATTTTTCGTATTTTATTTTGATTTCTACTAATTTTGTTTCGTGTGTATTTTTTGATTTCATTTGTTGTGCATTCTTGTCGATTTCGGGTCACCCATTAGGACAGGATTGTTTTTTTATAAATAAATATTATTATAACAATATTCTTGTTGGAGTAGATACTCTTGGGCCTTAAGTTGGCACCTGGTAGATGACCCCAGAACTGGTGCTTTCCTCGCTCAACAAATAAATATTGCAATACAGCGAGGAAATGCTGTCAGCGCTAAAGGTACATTGCCACAGGGGTCACACTTTTTAAATTTGTTTGAATGTCCTAATAAATAATGTTATTACAGTAAGAAATGATTGGACCTTTTATATATTAATGACGTGAAAGAAGTTTTTGTAAGAGAATTCTCGCCATATCATTCGGGTGTGTGCTACAGTATTCGGGTGGTCCCTTGGCGCGCGTTTCGGCCCCGTGGCCGTGAAAAACTTAAAATATTTACATTACCTGCGTTCAGAGAAAATTGCGTACAGTTATTTTGGCTCAATGGCCTCGCTGTTTTGTGGTTATATAAGATTCTATTACGAGATAATTTAATATTGAATAGCTCTCAATGTATAGAAAGACATATATTTTCATTCATACTTCATTAAACAGCAAAATAATAATAATAAGAGCCTTTACTTTTATTTATATTTGAATGTGTTAAGTATGTAAGTATCTCACTCATCTATAATCTCATTCTTTTTAGGTATCTGTGTACCCTATTTTACCAAAGGCCTCCACCAAATCCTGCCATTCCTGTCTGCATTGTGGCACTCTCTGACCACAATATATTCTCATTTATTGTGTCCTTCCTTCTAAAGTGTCTTACTCTTTTTCGTTTATTATCTTGGGCACCAGTTTAGTACTTTCTTGCTCTACATTGCTGTTCCATTTGCCATGTGCCCCGCCCATTTCCAATTAAGTTTTTTTTTATTTTTATTCTCACTTCTTTAAAGATCACAACGAGATTTAAAAAAATCCGTGCAACGAGCGGACTTATTAAGCGATCTCTTCAGACAATTACTTAGTTTAAATTATTTTTCGGTATCCCTCAACAGATTAGGTGTGAGATTTCCAATGGTCTTTCATACAATGTTGGGGAAATTATAATAATCATAATTAGTAAGACTTTTTTAAGATATCTTTAAGAATGCAGTGTACGAATATTCTGTCAAAAGACTTTATTTGCACACTTTGTTGCATTCATAGTACATTATACATGATCTATTAATGCAACTCATCAGATAACATAAGTGATTAAGGAGACCACAGGCGATCTGTTCCAGGCAACTATAGTATGGAAAAAGACAAACCAATGTGCATAACTTATTTACAAAAATAAAATTACAATTTACAATGTAGACTTATACAATTCCAAAACTTATATAAAAAATACAACAAAAATAGTTTAATTACAACACTCCATACCTTGAACAATGAAAAATTGATGGGAATAACATCAATGTTTACAGGTCTTAAGTATTTTGAAGAATTAATTCAGGAAATAAAACTTGCTTAGTGTTCAATGACAAACCACACTCTGCTCTCGCTGAATATAACTGCCAAACGTCAAACGTCAAGGCAAATAAAATAAATTCGTGTTTACATACACTTATCTGTGCTTAACCATAGACAATATTGGGAATATTCAAGTTTTAGCAACTTCACCGTTTCACATGTCTCACACATGGGTCGACAGATGAGTCACAAATTCGAGTTTTAAACCCGTAAGATGTGTTTTTATGTTCTATATTTATATTGATTGATGATGAAGATTATGTTACCATGTATTAGGCTACGCATTGCGGCCGGCTCTTTACCGAACTCCACTTGCCTCCCATATGGAATTATTTTTACCTGAATAACCATTAAATTATATTTTATTATTCACGAGTATCATTTCTATGAAGTAAATCTATAAAGACTAAACTTCATAACAGAGCAAGATTTCGTGTACTTTAAAAAAAATTCAATGGCGCTACAGCCTTTTTAGGTCTGGCTCTCAGATTTCTGTATCTGTTTCATGATAATTTGTTAATCTAATAGGCAAGTCAGTGATCAGCCTTCTGTGCTTGACGCACGCCGTCGGCTTTTTCGTTTGACCATATTTTTGATTGTAAATCCGACTACCACGAGTAATTTAATTTTTCGAGTATAGTCGAAGTAGTTATAGTCCCTATATATAAATACTTTCACTAATAATATACTCCAAATAAGCAATAAATAATATAGCTTCATATCAGTAAAATTATTGTCAAAATCGGGTTAAATAACCCTTAGGTTAACCTTTTTTTTTAATTTTAGTGTACTTAGACAGAGGGGCAAAATGCCCTAGTAATTTATGTATTATAAATTACCATTGGAAGCAAGGAAAAAATATGTTTGAATCTATAAGACTTATAATTTAAACGAAAAAAATAATTACTTCATTTACGAACATTTGATCTGTCATAAAGATACGAATGATAACGAATAATCAGTGTTCACGAATGTGTTCAATTTTTTAGGAAGCTTATCATATCATTATCTTATCCATCTACAAACGTTGGACAACTAAGCGTCTTTTAAGGAAGAATCTACCTCAACCACTATGCGAAATCAGCTGCCCACTGATAGCAAGAAAAGAGCGTAGAAATTCTTAAAAGGCAAGGTACTCGCGAGCGCCCTGGCATTAATTAGCAGATTAATATAGAATCTCATTCATTGTAATGGAATTATTACTATCATTGTTATCGTTATTATATATTTTTGTTATATATGGTTTCGAATCTACCGTGATAGGACAAGAAAAAGATGGCGCGTAACCGAAAAATGTGACGGTATTTTTTTCCAACGCCGATAAAGCAGATTCACTTCAAAAATAAAAGTAATTATATCCAAAATGCATTTCCTTCCTCTGCTTTTCCTTAAGCTTTGTCCTTATGTAGGTCACGAACTACCCAGTAGTTACACGGAAGCCGAGAGGTTTATTTGCCGGGTTCATTACCACGGCTTGTGTTAATCATAATGTCAACGTGAAATTTAGACCTTTATAATTATATATCCTCATCAGAGCAATGTCATACACATTACGTACTATTTATATTTATAGGTATTTTGTAAAACAGGGTCCTATATTAAATGGCCTATGTTACTGAGAAAAGTGTTGGCCTAGTGGCTTCATCCTTGAGATCGTAGGTTCGATCCCCGGCTGTTCACCAATGGACTTACTTTCTATGTGCGCATTTAACGCTCCCACAGTGAAGTAAAACAACGCTTTAGACCCAAAAAGTCCACGACATTTGTCAGTCACAGGAGGCTGATAATCTACTTGCCTATTAGATTGACAAATGATCATGACACGGATACAGAAATCTGAGGCCCAGACCAGAAGTAAAGTTTTTGTTTCTGTTACTTAGGCATATTGAAGCATTCTAAGTATGTAATAATTTGTTGTGGGTCCAGTTGTTTTCAGTATTAATTGCAACCATACAAAAATACAAGGCTTTCCTATTTATAACTGTACCTATTTATTGTTGTCGTTATTGTCTTATTTATTGTTAAATTTTGCTAAGTATGAAATGGTTAATCATATTGTTTTAGACGTTATTGTGTTAGATATTGCAACATCAACTGATACAAAATATAGCTGTAGTAACAAAATATATATTTCAAAATCTTTTATATATTATATGTTACAGCACACATTGTTCAACAAATCACATTCTTAGACCTTAAAGAATCGTTTGTATACAAGGTTATATGATTTAGAACTTATTATATTAATTGCATGTAAAAAGTACTTTATAATTATTTGAATAACACGCAGCCTTACGCGATTTCTATCAATGGTTTTGTTTATCAACTAAATTATTTAACCAAAGTTTAGTTAATTGCATTTAAACGATATGCGTTGCAGTTGAAATTAACTTCGGGAACTCTATAGTTTCATTTTTCATTGCACTGCATTTAAGAGCGAAGTTACAAAACTATTTCTATCCCTGTCTTTATAAGGTGAAACGCAATATAAGAACGAGACATAGCAAGCCACTCGCACCTAGATTGCTCCAAGAGACTCAGTCAGTGCTGTGTAAGAGGAGCGTGTTGGTGTGTTTCGGGTTACGATTATTTCGTATTTACAAACTTTGTCGTATTATTTTTGTTAAGAATCCGTTCTCCGACTGTATGAAAGGTTCTAACATCGTGACTTCGTTTTGCGTTTACTTCAGTTCTTTCTTGTATTGAGAGTGTAACCTTGTGTTTTGTTTTGCCGAGTTATTTTCAAGTCTATTTTGGCACTTATGATGTAACTACGAAGTCCCTTACTAGAAATGGGAACATACTGACGGACCATGCACACTTCAATGATGATGGTGAGTTATCATTCAAGGTTGCTTAAATAATATATCCTGAAATCGTCGATGACCTGATAAGATAAACAATTCATAAAGGAAAAACAATTTAAATATCGTGATTATGTTTTTACACAAAAAAAATGTTTTCAGTAATATGAGTTAATTATCCGTCGACCTTGAAGACACTAAATTAACCAGAACTATTATGGCATGAATAATTCCCATAGAAATATAATAACTCTTGATTTGTATGCATGTCCATGTTAATTTTTTTTTTTAAATAAAGGCAATTAAAACAAGATCCTAGATTTGGTGATATCAATCAATTCAGTCACATGACAAACTCAAAGTTACGAATTTAATTACCAACTTATGAAAACTATTATTAGGTACGAAATTTTATTATTTTTGTTATATTACAGGAAAATAAGACAGAACGCAAGCCACATAGATTGGTAAATCGTTTATATCCGATAAACGAACACTTTTGAGTCTTCTGTTTTAAATTGCCGTCGTAATGTCTTTTTCTAGGTGCCTAAAATGTTTCTTGTTAGTAGTAGAAGACGTTAGTCATAAATGAAATACTTGTCGTACTGAGATTACAGTTTTTATTAATAATTATGGAAAACTTTTTAGTTGAAAATTAATTTCGCTTTTTTGTGTGATCGTACTACAAGATGACCTTGATGTTAAACGATGCGATGTTGAAAGTGAAATTATTTAAATTTAAACAACCGTGGAACAGGGTTTTTAATATAAAAACATATAAAGACACCTCTTTAACATGGTTTGATCCAATCATGGCTACTTTGATTGCACACCTTCGAGAGGAGACGGCATTATCAAAGAAGACAGCCACCCCAAGGTAATAAAATAAGCTTTCCTACTAAACTTTGGGGTCTAATAGTCGTAAAAATTTATTGAATTAGAATTACGTGATTATATGCTGGATGATATTGTTTTAACACAAATTCTATCGCGTTGATTTAGAATGGCGCTCTTAGGTGTTGTCTCCAAATTTCTTTAACATTTTCGTGATTTTTTTTTAAATCGGCAAGGCATTCTGACATGACACACTTCGACTTTCCAGTTTCCTCGGAATGTGTAAAATTCCTTATGTGCTACAAAGCATACCCAACCCGACTTCACCATTCAGGGTTGTCTTCTATTCCTACTTGTGAACCTCATTCATGTGTTCTACATGGCCAAACTACCAAAGCATTCCCTTTCGTATCCTTGTCAACGTATCCTTTATTATGTACTCCGTTCCAACTTTATTTATCATATAAAGAGGACGTAGTGACTAGGAGAGCGCTATAGTAATATGGTCGGATGACAATTCATTTGGAAATCTCACCCAGGCGATATAATCCCTAGCAAAAATGCAATTAATCATTTTATAATATTAACCTATGGTAAACGTATCTAATTTAAATATTATATTATTCTCTCTTTAAGTATTTATTTCTAACACACATATATACTAGTATTTACAAGGTTCTTAACCTCCATCTCTATATATATATAATTCTCGTGTCACAATGTTCGTTCCCATACCCCTCCGAAACGGCTCGACCGATTCTTATGAATTTTTTATTCATTATCAGTAAGTCTGAGAATCGGCTACTACCTATATTTCAAACCCCTTAGTGATAAGGGACGTTAAAATACATACAACCCTTTACGATCAACCCCTATTTTTTATTATAGTAGATAGTTATTTTTATTGAACTAAAAGATTGTTTCCTATAAATAATATACATGGCAAAACGACGTTTGCCGGGTCAGCTAGTAGTATATAATAATTAAAAGTTAATAAATAGAAAATTCAAACAAATTTAAAAGTTTGGTACGTGTCAGTACCTTTAACGCTGGCAGCATTTCCATTTTCTCTCTTTTAATTAATAACAGGTAAAGAATAAAACACTATGAGAACATAGCTGGGAATGACCTTGCATTGAATTCAGGGCCAATTAAGATGTAATAGTCTCTGTCCGCATTATTCATTACATAAAGGAAGTATTAATATATATTACGAGGATCAGGAAAGCCAGTAATGTATACGGAACAGATAGTGTATTCTGCTGGCATTCGAATATACGACCTTGAGTTTTTTTTAATTCAAAAACGGCAGTCTTCACAGGAGACACGCATCTTAGTGGATTCTTTCCTGGCATTTGAGGAAGGAGTATACCCTTTTGTTCAAATAATTGGAGGTCTTGCAAAAGAAAATGTCTTGTGGAAGACCAGCAATCAAGGTAATGGTGAGTATCGCAAGTTTAAAGACTAAGCCTAAAATTCGGAATCTCTCATGTGTCAAAATTCAATACGCTTTTGACATGTATGAGTAGTACTTAAACTTATTGCTAGAGGTGAGATTCAGAAACAAAATGACGTATGACTCCAAAACTCCGTTACATTTTTGACGTACGTAAGTCAGATGTAGCGCTAACTTGGCTCTGAAACTTATCCTAATATTTATTCGTTTTGTATACAATGAATACTTAAGTATGGGTAAATTGGTTATCGCATTGTTTCCTTCTAAGATATTTTGAATTACATAGAATTTAGATTACGTACTAGTGTTGTCTTGTATCGATAATTCGACTAAAATAAAACTAATAAATGCTTAATTGATCGAAAAAGTTAAATCACGTACATAACGCGTTTCCTATAACGCAGAACCAATCTACAGTATTATAGGGGGGATAACTATACATACAATTCTATGCAATTTAAAGGTATAAAAATTACAAGAATAGCTTTTGCGAAAGACATGGAAACAAAGTGTTATACAATAATAGAAATAACAATAATTGATGAAACGCGTTGCGTTATTATTATACATTACAAAAATACGAAATACAATTCTTAATCATATGACAACACTAGGGCAAAAATATGACCGCCCACATATGTAGGTACAATCGGAGTTTTTGTTGACACTCCAAAAGTTTCAAGGTCCGAGTTTTTGTGTTCCCTTTAATGGCTATTGGGTTATGAATTGAGTTTATTCTTTCATAAATATATAAACGGAGAGGTTCTATGTTTATTTCTACAAAGTAAATCTGTTTTTTTAAATAACGAGTTCAACAAATTAAGTGAATTACCGGCCTTTTAATAATTGATTCGCTCTTTTGAAGGACCCTACGTTGAATTAGTTCGGAAATACTTAACTGCGCGCAAAAACGTCCAGGTGATAGGGATGGAATTTCAGCTGATAACTCTAGTTAATCTGCAACTTACTGTAAAACCTATGACGCAATAATTTGGACGTCTAAAAAGGAAATTCGGTGTAATTCTTTCTTGGAATTACACGTAAGCTTTATATTGAGAACGGAGTTACGAGGAAGCCTTCTGTCTCTTTTCATCACAGCACGTAAACAAGACAGAAAGGGACAAATTTCTTTAAAAACTACTTTATTATGAGTTGAATAGTCTGTGACTGTGTCCTAGACAAACTTTTAAGTACTCTATGAATAACGAAGATTTGATATTTATATACTTCCTTGAAATTTGTATATAATTCGAAGTTAAAGAGGTATTATGATCTAAAGTGGGATAATAAAAACTGTTCAAATAAATTTCCCAAGGTATTAATATTAATTGTTCTAAAGTTTTGTTATTAAATCAACAATTACACGGACCATTTATTGTCTACTATAAATAGCACTTAATTACTTTCTCCTCAGTATGAAAATTGCAAATTGCAACGCTTGAATAAATCTTAACAATGCTTCTTGAACACTGTCGTCTGTTAATGTCTTTTACGTAGATATTTCATCACATATATACGTAATATATTACGTATTTCAAAACTCCATTTATCTAGAAAAAATAAACTTATATATTACGTACCAGTATTTTATGAACTTTAACCTTATTAGTATAATATACGATGACCTGAGTCTGGACTGCTATAAAGAAGCTTTACTAAAATTGTCTAGAGAAACTAGAGTAACAAATACTCCCTAAATATAAAAAAAACTAACACTAACTAAATGGACTGCCCGGTCGGTAGATCGCTTCAACAAGACAAGACATTACATTATTACATTAATACAAAGCACGAGCTTTAATAAACAATCTAGTTGTGGCGTTAAAGGTTTATAACAATTACCAGAGAGAAGGCCTGATAATTTTGATTTGTTTTCTGTTTAATGGTCAAACTTACGTCGAGAGAAAGTGAATGTTTATTTAAAATACATAAAAGGTACAATGGGACCACATGGAGCAAACTTTTAAATTTGTTTCAATTTTCTATTATTATTACTATGTAGGTTGAGGGTATTGTCATCATCATACATTTGTGTGTTAAATTACTTATAAATCCTTAATATATAAATTACCATAAAGTATATAAAATATTAGATTTTTACCTTCTAAATATATTCCTTTTACATACAGATCATCGTTATAGGGATATACGATTCAAGAAAATCTCGTTAACCCTCAAATGTAGGATGCATCTATAATTCAGTTGGCAAGCCTCTCGATGGCTCTTAATCCAAACTGAGATGATATAAGGTCGCGCTACATTACATCGTTCGTAACGAATCCTTGCGATAACGATATTGACACTAGTTTTGTATGGGAACAGCTTTAAAGTTTGAAGGCTACTTAAAGTAAACGAAAAGACCTAAAGTTAATAGATATATATATCTCTTTAATAATGCGTTCTATTGTGTCTACAATTTTTTGTTGTGCAGATGTGGACAGTATATACGCCACGATGCGCAAGCGAGCTGGAGCATTAACAGCACGTTGGCGGTAATAACGGGAAGGCCGGCCCTTACATGGGTCATTGCAATGGACTGCATGCCCTTGTTTATTTTATAATTGAATGTACTTTGTAGTTACCTAATACGAGTATAGATTTAGCCTTCACAACTAAAAATTTGCATTACGACAACAAAGGTCCTCAGATAAATGATTTCATTCAATTGGAATTTCGGCACGTAACAAAAAATCCAGCTTATCTGCCGTCACCCCTATCGTCGACTAAAATTCGACTTGAATAACAAATAACTTACGTATTATCCTTGAGAAGTGGAGAATCTTTTGTCGAAATAAGAAGGTTGAAGAAGTAATGGATCCATCTTAAACATTAAACGATTTTCAGGTTCCAGCCGACTGTTCAATTTGTAAGTCCATTTGGTTTTTTAGCTCAGTAAACTGCCCCAGTTGTTGCTTAAGATGTCAATTGTTTTTAGGCCTTGTTCACATGTAACACGTATTAACCTATGTCAAAGCGCGATCAAATTTAAAAAGCGAGTACACATTAAGCGCTCTTCGTATAGTTTAATGCGCGTTGGTTTTTAGTTTCGAGTACTACTCCGGAAATATCCTCATGATATTTATGGGCTAGTCGGAGTCCGTTGGCCAGCAGTCATCAGTACATCAGTAAATATACTAATATATTTGACAATTATTTGGCAGAATTTTTCAACCACCATGCCGGATTTCCCATCCGGAGATACTCTCATGCCAAGTAAAAGAACCACTTTTCTTGCCCTTTTTACAATAATCGTTTGTATAATTGCTATTGTTAAAGACGTGGTTAAAAGACGCCTCCACTGATAACATTGTTGAACAAAAATCGTGCAAAATCAGTTTTTCAACAGTTAAGATATTTAGTATAACATCCTACATCGCAATGCATTTACTATAATACTGTATATGTTTGTATGCAACAGATGGGTGAGACAATCCTACATAAATTCAATGCCAACAATATTATTTTATATCTGGTGTTGCCGATAAACTTATATAACATTTACACGAATATTTGTCTATAGCTCTATATATATATATATAAAATTCTCGTGTCACAATGTTTATTCCCATACTCCTCCGAAACGACTGATGTTTATGATTTTTTTAATGCAAATTCAGTAAGTATGAGAATCGGCTACTATCTATCTTTCCAACCCCTAAGTGATAAGGTCCACCCAATAAAAAAAATTTTATAGACAATTTTTTTTGGTTTTATTTTTGATTTATTTTGGTTTATTGGTACAGCATACAAAAATACATACAACCCTTAATTGTCACCCCTCTACGATCAACCCCTATTTTTTATTATAGGTTATTTTTATTAAACTAATTTTTTTCCTGGAAATAATATAAATGGTAAAACGACATTTGCCGGGTCAGCTTAAAAAAATTGTAATATAAATTTACTTTATACTAGTCGAAACCGTTTACGACGACATCGTTTAGAACAACATACCGATTATATTGACCAAAATCAAAGGTCCCAGCTGAATTCTATTGTATTAGTTCTTCATAACAACGTCATCGCCTGTTATGAGTAGTTGTTGATGTTGTTATAACAGATTTTGACTATAATTGTATATTAAATTTATATTAGAATTTCTCTTATATTCTCGCTCGCAATGTTTAATACTATGAATAGGTGTTATGATATATGCCGGAAGTGAATCACAAAGAGGTTCTCACACTTGATATTTTATCTAGGATTGCAATTATATTCAAGTTTAATGTCGTTGACTTGTTCACGTAATGGAGTATATTAATATTTGCAATTTCAAGCGTGTACTGTGTTTACACGAATTAACTCACGTAGAATATAATTCTGGATGTTTACAAAGAACAACCTTAGTCATTTATAACATCATCATTTTAGTTCATAATATATTGATAATAACAGCTTATTTACATCTCTATAAAAAATTTAGACTAAGTATGTCAAAGGTCTTGCTGCAGCTTCTTCAAGACAACCTTGTTTAATAATTTTTTCTCACAGTCCTTTTTGTGTAGTTGTTTAAACTGTATTTCTGTATTACTGCAACGTATTTTTTGGTACAATGTGTCAATTATTTCTGCAATTTAAATTGGGTCTGTGAGTTCTTCACGATAATTGAGAATGGGTTAAAATTATAAGTACTTATAAGAGTATCTTCATACATATCATTAAACGATCGCAAAGTTGGTTTTTATATCGTTATTATATGGATCACCTTGCATATCGACATATACCTTGATAAAGGTATTTGTCGTATCGAATATCGATAAAGTATCGATATCATTGACTTATCAAAATTCGAAGTATACTTTTATTTGACAAACACAAACTTACGTAAAATGTTATTATATCTTCGAGATAAAATAATAAATGTTTTGCTATTGTTAGTTTTTGTACTGAAACAAACACATAACCCATATTTTATATAAATTATTCGTAAATTGAGGGAAGAACATACCCATACAAAATTTATTCCGTTTCTGATGAGCTCCTGATTGATATCGACTCCGTGAGGACCAAAAACTGGTGAAACATTTTGCGTAAAATGGACACGAGTACGGGGGCGGCAAGGAAGCAGGATTCGTGGAGAATCAGAAAGAATGCTGAAATAAAAGAATTGGACTTTGGTTGGGGCACCTTGAACGCATGGGCCAAGGTTAGGAAGTGAAGAGAGCCTGTACGTATAAGCCTAAAGGCTAGGGCGGGCCTAGGTATGGTGGAAGTCAGCTAAATAGCTTAAGTCCGTTTGCCCATTGGGACGAAGGCCTCCCCCAGATACTTCCATTGTGCTCTAACTCGCCCCACTCTTGACCAAACCTTGCGTGCAACCAGGTTTATTTCTTCTTACCTCTTGCACTGTTAGCATTTTTCCTTTTTCCAATTTATGTAATGAGATATTACAGGTTTATTCCACTTCTCCTTTCGAATACTCTTTGTAATGTCCTCTATGTGTCTAATGTGCCTAATGTGCCTAATGTAAATAAAATATAAAAATTTGTTGTTATTCAGTATAACAATGTCCTTTGGTTATAATTTGGCTAAAAACTAAAAATAACTGATATAAAAATTAATCAACAAAAACATTTTAAACATCCATCTGAACTTTGAATTTTAAAACTTAAAATTGTGTTTGGTACCCGTTCGCCCCACGACGTGTAGATCACAAAGATTGTTATCTAAATGAAGTTGGCAAGTACGAGCTATAAGAGGAATCTTGTCGAGACATCTGTTGAGAGAGCAGTCTTGCCAATTCGCCAACTGTAGTTTAATACATATTAGATTATATACTCTGAAATTCTAGAATTATTTTTGAGAAAATTTAACCTAAAGTACATATATCTGTATAATATATTGAAAGAAAACAATTTCTTAGCCGGATTAAAGCTTCATGTGAATTTCCAATGTGTAAAAACTATGTTAACTAAAGACAATACTATGTATAATATATGTCACACTAATGTTATCAATTAACGCCTGGGACAGTTTTATTTTTCTATTTATACATTTTTGATTATTATTAGTATGTATGTTAGGAATACTGTATATTTGTGTGATGGAAATGATAGGAAATTAACTAGATTTTAAATTAAATTTGAAACTTTCGTTTATTAAATTAATTTAATAAATTAAAGCTTCTAAATAACTATTATTATAGCATATATAGCCATAAACCATTCTTAAAGAAAAACTAATGTATACTCCATATACAACACAAATAGTCTTTATATATTGAATAGATCTATAGCGGTATAAAGTTAGTCATGCTATATAAAGATTGCTAACAATTTAATTTGTATAACTTAACCGGACAATACCTAGCTTTGTCGGCCTAGTGGCTTCACTTGACTCTCACCTCTGAGGTCGTAGTTTCGACTGTGTAACAATTTCTTTCTAGTTGCGTATTAACATTCGCTCGAACGGTGAAGGAAAACGTAACGAGGAAACCGGCTTACCTTAGAACCAAAAAGGCGTGTGTCAGACACAGGCGGCACACGCTTGGCCATTTGATTGACGAATCATGAAACTTATTCAGAAATCTGAATCGACCTAAAAAAAGGTTGTAAAACCAACCTAGCTCTACAAAATACGAGATCGAAACTACAATGTATCGAAGTATAGCATAAAATAAAAGACTTAATATCCATAACATTCTTCTCATAACAATAGCTTTAAAACGATACTTCCTAATGTAAACAAGCACGCCGGATGTGTGCACCGCTAAAATTATCACAGTCGGCTGTAAAAAGGCAATGTGTTCTTGCGTAGAAGTAACATAACAGTAGTTTAACCTATATTAGGGTTAAACAAGTTGCGGTTTACTTACACGACTTATTGGTATTTAGACTTGCTCTGGTAGTGATTACAACGTTATAAGATATGCAGATATACGGAGACTATGTTTTGGACACATTGAAGTTATAGAGACAATTCCATCATCTGGACGTTTGACGTTCCATAATACAGCGCTTTTTAAGGTACTTACAGCTGCGCACCACCTATTTGTGGAATCAGCTGCCAGTAGTATTTCCGTAACGATACGACATAGGAGCCTTTACAGAAAGATCGTTTTCTGAATGGTAAACCGCTAAATTCAAAGAATTCCGCCTGCAGGTTTGCCTCCTGTCCCATAAAAAAAGAAAAATATTTTCCGTAGATACATGAATATGGAAAACAAACTCTGGCGCATCAACATTTATAATTGTTTGAGTTTTTTGATACGGAATCAAAATATAATTGTGTTCTGTTAGCTATTAATATTGGCTCGTTATATGAGGTTAAACAATACCTTCATTACGTTTGAAAATTTGTATACTGTCTAGCCATTTATTATTAATTTATATTAAGAATTTGAATTGACATTTAGATCTATACAAAATTTAGTTAACTTTTCTTAATATGATTATCAGTTGTGTAATGTGCGTGTTCAGATCTAATTGACTCAGTGAAAGTGCATATATATATATTTTTTTTATTATTGGCCTTCTTTGTTTTTCTTGTGATGGAAAGTGAATTTATATTATAACAACCCAATTTGGAAATAAAAACAACATGTACAACGGTTTATTAATAATTTCAAAATTTCATTATGTTAGTCTGTATTGAAGTTATAGAAGTTAAACCAAAGTTTAAAGCAAATCAATAATAACATTTAAAAAGCCGGCAACGCATTTGCGAGCCTTGTTAAGGGCTTGTCACTTAACATTAGCTGCTCCTCCCCTGTTACATAAAATTATAACATTTTCGGAACTCGAACTCAGTAACGCCATCAGCTATTAAAAAAATATCATCTTCCTGCATGGCCGGAACTCTCGTCGAGAGTTTCGTCCTTCAGTCGATCGTGGTCAGCAAGAAAACATCTAGGGCGGACTGTTTCCTCCGTTTTCTGTCCAGCGCCTTTGTACAGTTTTGGGGATGACGAGTCTTACCTATAGGTCCGTCTGGTTGGTGAATGACCACGTGTTTTACCACAATCAGTTTCTCCAAGTTCTTAGTTCCAAGAATACAGTTTCTACTTTTCAACATTTAGAATGTTGAATGAACTTTCAATCTCTTAAAATATCAATCAATGTGAAAGTGAAGATAAATGATTTTCACGGCCAAAGAGAAGACCCATGAATGCCAGTACTGGATTAACTGCACCTACTAGTTTACGCGTCATCGCGTTCAGGGTTGTCCCAAGTAAATAGGTTGTACGAGACAAGGCTGTCTACTATAAGCGTTAAGGCTGGAATATAAAGTAATTAATGCAAAAAACTAGCATTTTTTTGTAATTATATTTTGTCTGTCTTACATTTACGATATTTGAAAAAAAAGAAAATATCCATTTGCTGGGCCTCGCCTGGTTGAAGAATTACTTTGTGTAGTAATTTGTTTTTCTGATATTCCCATTGACTAAATATGTTTTTGGGGGTTAATTAGAATTTTAATACAACTAATTACATGAATTATTTTAACTACACCGATTTTGTTTGTTTGACAGCTAGTAATGATAACCGACTGAAGCAAAAAGTTTTAGGTTAAAAATATTTTTATATATATTATCATCACAAATTATATTGCAATATATACTTTAGATCAGAAATGATTATATACTAATACTTAATATTTTATACTTTTTAATTAAATTTCTCATTAATCAGCCCTGCGTCAATTTCACTGAGATTTGCCTTCGATTTCACTGCATTCACTCGACACGTGCGCGTGCGCGTCAAATGAAATGTTTGCCAAAACACGTAATTAGCTGTTCACTAAGTATTTTTATTAATACCCGTGATTTTATTTACACAGATTACAAATGTTTTGTTGTTTAAACCTATGCATCTTTAGTCTGTGGTTACTTTTCGGACAAGAATCAAATCTCATCTACCTTGGTATTCTTAGCTACGTGCAAAATGTCATTGAATAAATATATAATTTCATATTTTCTTCCTCATATAATTAATAAGAAACATTAGATATGAAATTTCTTTTCATCTTCTTCTGGTGCCACTTTATTGCTCAAGGTTGGCTGGTAACAACTTGACTGTGACTTAGGCTTAGACTGTGATTATAGGCTGCAACTAGTCGTATCGATGATATAAAGTTATATTAAAAATATTTGAACTAGTCTACGGTCTTTCTAAATGTTTCTACTTTATCGATTAAACACTTAGTTTTCATAAATTGCAATTAAATTGTTTAAATTAAATCTAGAACAAGTTTTAAGTAACGTTTCGCATTAAAAGATAATTCATAAATTAAAATCTAGTTATCTCATTTAATTACAGTTTCTGTGCCTTAATTAACACCACTTCATAAATTGAATTTCCGCAGCTGTATCGGGTTATTTTTAAATGACGTTTCCGCTTTGCACTTTATTTTTAATACCACAGATTAGCATGCACCTTAACTGTTAGATAAAATAAAATAAAACCTCTTTTGGCCAGTTTTAAAGAGAAACATACGTATTCTTTACTTGAAACTGGCATAAAGTCAAAACTATTGCCATAATATATAAAAAAAAACATACGTATTATATTCTCTTCGTAGTAAGTTATGTTAATTGTCTAGGTCTTCAGGGACTGATGTAACGTATTATGTTGACTCTAAGCAGGTATTTTATTTATACAACAAATAAATCGAAGATCCTATCACACGTCGTGTTCCAAGCACCCGAGCGCAAAAAAGTTGACTGTTGAGGTCGCTCCTACATAATGTTCTAGGACCAACTTCATATACCTCTAAATATCGATTACAATCCCCTAAAGTTGTTTTTATACATTGCGTTTGAGAGGTAATTTCACCAAAAATACATTGAAGTAGTACTAAATGGCTGCTATTTCGATCTTGGTTATCACTGGCGTACGGTGGTGCGCGGTGAGGCGGCGGGAGAGTGACGTGTCGATCGCGTGATTGGTAAATCAGCTGACGTTTGTGTCCCGCGCTGTGTACGAACTTTCCCCCACTCCCTTGTAATGCTTAAGAGATTTGCGGGTATCTATGTTACAACTTTTTAATATCATTATTCGCTTGGTTTTTATTTAGTTTAGTTAGTTGGTTGAGTACGAGGCTTTAAATAAATTGTATTGAAGCATTTGTTTTTGTTTGTTAATCTCTAAAATAAATGTACCTCCTAAACTCGCACCAGGACGTCTGGATAAGCCCTTTATTTGCGCGGAAAACCCCCAAGTTCGCATTGCTGAGTTGAGGTATTCACTAAGCAATGTTCCGTTCCGTAAACAAACATAAGGAAGCACGCAATGTTCCTTTAAGAATGCCAGTATTGACTATATTAAATAAAAAATATTAATTATCTGAAAGCAAAGTTATCTTTACAAACTGAAATCGAAACGGTCAAAGATATGTCTTACTGCTGTAAAAGTCTCGCGTTTGCACTAAACTAACTGTCTAGAAAAAATTAAAAAATAACCTCAATTATTATAGATCATTTTAATTGAATCTTAATAATTCCTTCCTATTAACAATTTCCAATTCACAGTTTATCAACTATGTAATTTGTATTTATTGCATCTTGCACAAGGGTATATAATCTAGATTTATGTGGACTTGAGACCATAAAAAGTAAACAGCTTAGCACAAAACTGGTACACGAGTCTTACGTAACACTCACTTATAAGGTGTTTACGGTATACAGTTATTAAGACAAATATACTTACATGACTCGACTTAGTATCTTTCAAGACGAGAGTGTTCCTCCGGTGAGCCTTCTACCCGTTTCTGTAAAAAAATTAAGAAGCTATCCCGTACAGATAATTGAATGTCTATCAAAAAAACCATTGGCGCTATAATCTTAAATAGATTATGTGTGGTCTGATTCATAATCATCATTTGTCAATCTAATTGGCAAGTAGGTGATCAACCTCCTGTGCCTGATACGACGTCGCCGTTTTAGGCCGAATGCAAGCCGGTTTCCTCACGATGTTTTCCTTCACCGTTAGAACGAATTTTTAATGTGCACACATCTGAGCATAGCCGGAGACCGAACCTACGACCTGAGGTATCAGAGTCGCACTCTTTTTTTTTTTTTTTTTTCGTCAGGAAATGCTTTTACGCCTATCCCTACGGTATTTTACACCAGCAGGGATTATGTGGGACTCAGACTTAATAAACCCTACCCACTAAAACCTGACGGATGACTTCAGCTCGCCAAAGGGCGACGGCAGGTAACAGCTGAGCCCTATCCTTACCCCCGCCAAACGCAAATGCCACAATGCCACATGACTCCTCTCAGACACAAATCTTCCAAATCTTAACTTAGGGCAGACGTGCGAAAACACGGCGTCGCTGCCCCGGTCGTCGTTTCCTTACTGGCGGAGCATCTGAATCATTTTCACGCTGACGCTCCGCATTCTCTTTCTGACTCATGACGGCCTCACAAAAAGCCTTGAAGGCATTCCAAGGACCGTCATTGTCAGCTTCTACCATTCTTTGAATAATTAGTGGAAGCGACAGATTGCCATCAATGCTATCAGCAAGCACCGAGCGAAAGTAGTCCCAAGCCGGACTCTCCTCCACTGTATGCCTCACCGTATCATCTAAACAGTCACAATGATGACAAGCGGGTGTCGCCTCTCTTCCAACGATTCGATGCAGATAACTTCCGAAGCATCCATGGCCAGAGAGAACCTGCACGAGCCGATAGGAAAGCGATCCCCACCGTCGGTCCACCCAGTGTTTCAAAAAGGGACGAATAAGATCAACGGTATGTAAACCAAACAGACATTCACTTAACTCTTCCCTCCATTCTTGCAAAATTAAGCGGCGATACTCCTCCTTCCACACCTTGACTACCTCCAGAGGTGGGTCAAAACCACCACTCCTGGCTTCAGCTTTTCTCCAAAAAATGTCTCCCAAAGCCAGAGCTACCAAGTGCCAAGGTGGAGTGGCGGCTATGACACATGCTGCATCAAAGGATACTGTACGGTATGCCCTCGCAATTCTAATGGCAACTTTACGCTGTGACCGCCTCAGGTATATCTTTGTTGTAAAATGTCAACTTATCCGCCCATATCGGACAACCATAAAGAGCTTTCGCACGTACTACACCAGCATAAAGAAGCCTACAGCCCTCGCCTGGCCCACCGATATTTGGCATTATACGACCCAACGCCATTGCAGTTGACTCAAGCTTGGGTGCCAGGGCTGCAAAATGAGCTTTGAAAGTCCAACGGGCATCGAGAACCAACCCGAGGTATTTCAAAGTCGACTTTACTGCCATATGAACGCCATCTACAATTATTTCAGCGCCTCTAGGTGGAGACCTCCTAGCAAAACAAATGACTTCAGATTTTTGTAAAGCCACTCGAAGACCAAGTCGCCTTATACGAGTCACTACTTGTTCTACTCCAGCAGCAGCTAACAAACTCGCCTCTTGATAATTACATCCCTTGGCCGTCACAAGGGTATCGTCAGCATAACATATTAAGCCTACTCCTGGCATCAGTCTACCTCGAAGGACTGCATCAAATCCAATGTTCCACAAAAGGGGCCCAAGAACCGACCCTTGGGGAACTCCACATCGAACCTGATAACATCTCCAACCTTCCCGACTTGGATATATGATCGATCGTTCAGAGAGGTAAGCTCCTACTACATGTCGTAAGTAAACAGGCACACCATGATAAAAGAGACCGTCCATAATCGCTCTCCAGGGAATAGTATTGAATGCATTTGCAATATCAAGCGAAACCGCCAACAGAACCCCACCACCAGAGACAGTTTCTTCGCACAAGTCCCTTAACCTAGCTAAGGCGTCAATTGTAGAGCGAGCACGCCGAAAACCGAATTGAGAATCAGACAGATTTGGACCAACGATCAGAAGATGCTTCTCGAGGCGCGAGACAATTATCCGCTCAAACAGTTTTCCCACCTCAGGAAGTAAAACAATAGGTCGATACGCCGAAGGTGAATCTACCGGTTTCCCGAACTTCCTAAGAAGAAGCAATTGACCGACTTTCCAGCTACTAGGGAATATGCCGTTCCTCAAAAGATCAGAAAGGAGATCTCGAAATCTGTTAGATAAACCATTATTAAGAGATTGCGCCAAAACCGTTCCATGCAATCCATCAGGACCAGGAGCGGTTCTTTTGTTTTGAATTTTAAAAATACCTGCCCCTAACTCACCCTCTGACACCTCAGGAATATCCTCTGAACGATCAAAGTCGACATTAATAAAAGGAATAGAATCACAAGGAAACAGCCATGTAACAACCATCTCAAGAAACGTTGGCTCCATTGTGGATGTTAGCGGCGGCCTCCAGGGATCAGAGTCGCACTCTGAAGCAACTAAGCAACACTGCTCCTGCCTGCACTGATTTTCTTATTAAGTATATTAAATAAACAGAACAGAGAAACAACAAACAAATCTTTACATTGTAGGGTTTAATCATAATTTTAAAAGAATATGTATGGTGACGTGTACTATTGTTTCCAGTGATGCGTTGAATGTGGGCTTCAAGGTTTTGGCAAGGAAATCTGGTCACTATTGTAAATAAACAGTTGTCTATATTTAGTATGAAAGTGAGTAATGAACACTATTACCAAACGGTCGACAAATAATTCATTGATAAAGGCGAATATTCCTTCCATCTTTAACGTTTACGTTTTAACGAATAGATACAATATAAATTAAAGACTGAGTTTAGATTTTAAAAGTAACTGTGAGTTTATTAGAAGTAATTTTGTGATAAATTTTAATAAACAGCAACAACAACAAATTATATTTAAAAAATAAAATCAAACAAATATCAAAGTGTTTGTAAAAAGTCATTAAGATATTTTCGCCAAAGACGGAAAGCGTTTAAACTAATATTGTTTTAGAAATTTTACCAACAGTTGATATACGTTTTTGGTGGCCGTATTATTAGTAACATTGCATTGCTTATCTTTCGTATCGTGTTGCAACACTGGTGCAATATGACAGATAACAATGTGTACGCCTTACACACACATTTAAGTACTAAAAATGTAGGAGATATATAGGATACTAGTACTAGAGATACATTGAACAAAAGTATTTCCGATAGCGATACGTGTTTATTAGTAAGAATTATTTAAACATTGTTTAATTGAGAGAGGTTCACTTAATTTAACTTAAAAAAACAAGTTGAACTTGAAGTGCAGACCCGAGCGTTAACGTATGTTCGGCCCTGTACATCGAGAGCAAACAACGTATATGGCGATATAACGTTGAGGTATTTGCTACCGCGGCTAATAAATGCTACTAAAACTACCGAGTCAGTAAGTAAGTAAGTGAAATATTACTTCTATACGCATTCTAATGTAACATATTATGATTTTATTATATTGTATAAAATAAATTGGGGAGACCCTATAACGATATTAATCCCCTAAATATCATATAATACATAGATAAAGAATACAGGTTAATATGATAGAGTACGATAAACTAGTTATCAGCAGCCGTCCAGCCGTCTTCGCCATTAGTGTATTAACCTAGATAAAGATATACGAATGTTTATATGTGATGTCTCGAACGATATTTCCAGTACAGTCTGTTTCATTCATCAATTTCTCGTACTTGTATTCTTAATAGACAGGCAACGCATTCGCAAGCCCTATGGCATTGAGTGTCCATGGGCGATACAGTGTTTAGAAGCTATGATCAAATAGTATTGTCTTTTGTTAAAATAGCTTTTACACATTAAGAAAAACACTTTTTGAACGGATTGAAGCTATGTATTATTATTAAAAACTTATAATTATTTAAAATTTAGAATTTTGTAAATAATTATAAGTTTTTAATCCGTTCAAAAAGTGTTTTTCTTAGCTATGAACAAATCACTACCTATTCGGTCTGCGGCCATTATCATATCACATAAGCAAACATTAACAACATGTACATGTACATTGATACCATGAACCCAATTTTTTTTATATGTACTGTACTCAAATTCGATTTGACCCGAGCTCAAAACACCATATAGAATTAGTATACATGTTTCGAAGTAACATAGAGTATTTTGACTATCACCCGATCAAACCAGTCCCAGTGACACGATTGACGAATGTAGGTGAGGTGAAAGTGATATAAGCTGAGTGATTCACTGATTTTTATCTATATTGAATGTGATATCAAAGAAAAATATGTATTAATCAAATACCTACACTATTGCGTGGGATTTCGTTTCTGTTATATGTATGTTTTTCATGCGTAATTTTCAATTATAGACAAGCGCGGCGAAGCTAGCGTCTACTTGATATTCGTCCAGTCTTAGTTCGTTTGTTTTGTTTTAGGGACCTTAATGCTTATTTATCTGTTTTTATTAATTAATATTAGGTCAGTTTTTACATTGTTTAACGTTAGTAACATTAAAAACAAGTTTCGCGCTTCATACGAGACTCCTATTGTTACATGAATACAAACCACAGTAGTTTTCAAATGTGTAATTTAAAAAAAATATACATTAATGTAACTAGGTTAAGAATATTATAAATACTATATGTTTCCGTAGTGGTTTTTTTACTAAGTTATTATATTTTTATGGACAATTGTCAATTATTTACGGAATACTCATCACACAATTTGATATACTGTAGGGACGACAGATGGACGGCAACAGCTTTTCAATTGTCACAATATATGATGACATTTATTGAAGACATAAGTGACGAAAAAATATCACCAAATCAAGAAGTGACCTAGCCATATATGATCTGGCTGATTTATGTTCTATTCAAAAGTCTTAAACATAGACAACACATTGAGTTCGATTGTGATGGGATTGGACATGATGACATCACGTGTCAGCGCGTAGTGAACTAAATAGACTGTTCACCAATGAGAAGCGAACGAAGTGTCGTTTTTCATTTTACATTCTAACCCCTGCTGAACTTGTATACAGCCATAGAGAATTCTAATATTAATTCATTATAACTTTTTTAAAATATGATTCTCGACTTCATGACACCATGCTCATAGAAAAGATTAAAACAAACAAAACTATTCGAATTAGTGAATGTACGTTAGTCTTAAGTGCTAAACTGTGGTAAGTAAAAAAATATAACACTAGAACAGTGTCTATCCATTAATACAGACTGTAAACCAGTTATTATTATGTTAAATTTTTCTTCTTAGTAAATCACGATAGTTTAAATTACTTATTAGACTTAAGGTAACCCAGATAACGAGCTTACAGTACTATGTCGAATTTGTTAAAGAACACTTACTGATATCGGGACTGTACTACATTATGTGCCACGCAACAATGGAAAACAAAGGAGTATTTTATCTTTTTGTAGCCTCGTTTATAATAGCTGTAGATAGTAAGAACTGGGCTGGCCGCACCTAAACATTACCTATGTTTAATTGTTACGTGTTCGAAAGTCACTGTGGCAAACCCATATTTTGATTTTCGAATTTCAATTGTATGCAAATCATTGTTAAGATTTTGTCATCAACATAAACAAATATTTCGCATTGTCCATTTCCCATTACTTTTATCGGAAAACTTAAAATAAAATTAAAACGTCGTTTTAAATAGAGTTAAAATTTACTCTTTAATGAATTTAATAACGTTTATTTAGTTAACATAATGTTAATGGTAATTTAAGTAATCTTAAATGTAAACCTGTACTGTTATGACATTGTACGACAAGATTTAAGCATCTATCTTGTTGGTAATTTTTAGGGTAATGTTTGATTAACCATATATGTTATCCCTTTGGATGATGGCACGGGATTTGGTATGGGATGTATGTCTTATGTTTTCGACCGTAATCAACAAAGAGCGATTCGAATCGTCGACGACCAATCACTTTCCGTGCGGCTTCCCTTGGCGTTGCGTAGAGATGTTGGGTCTCTCTGCATCTTCTACCGCATTTACCATGGGGGGTGTTCAGAAGAGTTGTTCGGTCTAATACCCGCAGCTGAGTTTCATTATCAGACGTCAAGACAAAATACCATCCGTATCACCTCGACGTCCGTCGTTCTACAACTGAGCGTTTTCTAAGGCAGTTTTTGCCACGCATCACCACTATGTGGAACCAGTTGCCCACTGAAGTATTTCTGAACCAATTCGACTTAGGGTCCTTCAAGAAAAGAGCGTACCAATTCTTAAAAGGCCGGCAACGTACTTGTGAGCCTTCTGGCAATGTGAGTGGCCATGGGTGGCGGTATCATTTAACATCAGGTGAGCCTCCTGCCCATTTGCCTCCTATTACACAAACACAAGCTAGCGAAGTCGCAGCGCAAGCGAAAAATCCTAAAACACCTCAAATATCAGTCTTTCATCCACCTTTGATTTGTTTCCTTTAGAAGTAGAGAATATTGGCAGTGGAGTTCAAGAGCGTTATTCAAAGATTTAAGTTGGCGCCTGTTAGATAATACCGGTGACCTCAGAGCTGGTGCTTTACTCGCTACGAATGAGTATCGTAATACAGCGAGGAACTGTTGTCAGTGTTAAAAGTAAACTGCCACAGGGACCAAACAATTGAAGTTTATTTTAATTTTCTATTCCCTAAAACCAGCCAGGATGGGGACAATAACATAGCAATGAAGGCGAAATACTTGGATAAAACATACGATGAGCATCAGAAAGACCAATAAAATCAATCTTAGGTTAATAGAAAACAGTTCCCGTTAATTTTTCCCTAATTAAACTAATGCGTGTTTATCGCCGTCCAATCGATACGGCCTCGCAGAGCCATCAATCACTATTTAGTCCTTTCTTGCCCAGTTTTTATAGAGCTATGATTGCTCTTTATGGCTCTAAGTAGTTGAGTGATTCTGATATTCAAAATAATATATATTAATTTATTGACACTTCGTTACATAAATAAATCGCTAACAAGAGATCTATTTGCAACCCTAGTAAGGCATTAAATCTTATAAAAAAAATGTTGTATTTATTTCATTTAACGAGAATTTTAACATGAGCTAGTTAGAAGAGTTGTTCGTATACCTGTAGCTGAGTTGAGAGAGACAATATAAATTCCACCCGTATCTCCTCGACGTTCGACAACTAAGCGTTTTTAAGGAAGTTTTTGCCGCTCACCACTGATAAGCATTTCCGAACCAATTCAACTAGAAATGAGTGTACTTCAAGAAAATATTGTAACAATTCTTAAAAGGCCAGCGACACACTAAAATAGAAACACCTACGGAGGGTAAAGTACAAGAAGAGCATAATTAAATAACAAAAAAAAAATAACATGCAACTATAACTAAATTATGTTATTGTTTTGTTTTTATTTATTTTTATTATCTCTTGTATGCTGTAATAAGTGTTTGTTACATAAAAAAAATATCCTATTTTTCTTGTGTGTAGGTATGTATCAGTGTGCCGAGCGTTGGCAGGCTTTTATAAATAAATAAATACACTAATTATAAGCGTTCTTACAATATACCGTACAAATTTCAGACAGTTATATACAAATTCCTTTTGATCAAGAAAGATTTACGGCGAAATCTTCATTCAAAGGACGATATCCATCTATATTATCATATATTCTTAAGTATGAAGTATTTGCGGATCCCAGGAGATGACCTCTCGTTCCCATTCCGCCTCACTTAACACCCAATGCAAAGATACCCCAATATCTTAGAAATGTCCGAATTTTGGAAGTTAAATTATCTTTGGAGTTTGAAGATGTTTGAATAATTTTCGTTTATATTGTCAAATTAGATTATAGCTTCCCGACACGGTCGGTTTTTCTACTGAAAAAAACTTTTGAGATCCATGTTTTACCAAGTCGGTTAATTAATTAAATTCCTAGTTAAGTGACCTTCTGCTTTAAGTTATTACGTAATTAGCAACACAACATTTATGTTCACTATACCATTATTAAAAATCTTGTATGTACAATACATTGACTTGGCGTATAGTAACACAATGTACCTTACAAGTACTAGTAGTACATGTTACATTAAATTAGATTCTTTCTACTGAAGTAGAAATTCAGCTTCTTATTTTATCTACAACGAAGTTATTGGGGTTCGAAAATGGAACTGCTTTGAGAAAAGGATTGTACGGCCTTGGCTCGACTGAGATTGAGTGACAATTTCTCAAAAATAAGAACCGTATTCATTATTTGATTAAAATATAGAATTTATTTATTTCATACAACATAAATATAGAGTATTTATAACTAACCTAGTCGTTTATTTAGACATAACGCATATATAACCTTTTAATATATAGTTTTTCACTATACTTGTATGTATCCTTAACAAATTAATACATTTCGTAGGAGAATCACATCAATATTTAGTACGACTCCAAGATTAATCACGCACTTTCGACTGCCTTTGCTGATATACCTCGCATTAAAAACTGCATTGCATAATTTCAAGTCCTTAATAAGGTAATCAGAGAAAACTCGAAGCTACTTGATCAACTGATCAAGTAGCTTTCGTTTTATTCTGAAGATGAGAAAGTTTTGTTTGGAATTTTTTCCCCACTTGTCGTAATTGATACCTTCGCAAAGTTGTAATAAATGCTTGATTATATAGTTTATTTACAAAAGCTTTTAAGCTCGGCAGTCTGATACATAAAGAAAAATAAAATACAATATTTAATGTGACACTTATGGGCAAACATAACAGTCACGAAAGGAAAATTGATTTCGAAGTATAAGGGGAGCAAATGATCTAGCTCGTTTATCAGAATGCTCGATATTAGTGAGTTTTGACCAAAACACGTTCTCCTAAAGAAGTTATTGAATTGTTCGACTATCTTGCGTTTAGACGGATAATGATATATTATTTTAATAAATCAATAAAGAATTCCTAGTGTAAATTCACTATAAACATTATGAATTATATACGCAATACCATTACATAATGTAATACGTGATACTGACTTTGTACAACCAAATCATTAAAAAGAATCAGTGGCGCTACAACCTTTTAAGGTCTTAGCCTCAGATTTCTGTATCCGTTTCATGATCATTTGTCAATCTAATAGGCAACTAGATCTAATAGGCCTAGATCAGCCTCCCAAGCCTGATATAGGCCGTCAACTTTTGGGGTTTAAGGCAAGCCGGATTCCTCACGATTTTTTCCTTCGCCGTTAGAGTGAATGTTAAATGCGCACATAGACAGAAAGTGCCGCGAATCGCACATAGGCCAACGCTGAACCAAATCGTTTAGGTTCATAAAAACGTAAGTACTCATGCTCTTTCTGCTGTATAGTATTCACTACTGTGATGCAAAGAAGTTTATGCGTTCGTATCGTTCGTTTGTCATCCTCTTGAACCGTAATCGTTTTACTTCAGTACATCTACCTATTGATCTGAAGTTGTCGTCATCATGTGTTCTTTTATTTTTCTTGTGTCTTTTGTCCCTTTCACTGTTTTTATATGTTTTAGTTGCTTTGCTTTGTTCCATTACTTTAGTCTAGGAAGCGTAAAGGCCGCCAGTTTTTCTATGTTGAGAGAGAGAGAGAGAGATTGAGAGGTGAAAAAAATAAATATGTATGATTCTATAGTATCTAAGTTTATTGTACACCTGAAACAGTCACAAGGATTATAATTCGCAACACCTTGAAATAAACACATCAGCGTACCTTCGTAACTCGATTTTATCTATCATTTTTATGACTAAATTTATACAGCGGGGGTCCCATAATTTTCCCCTACCGTTATAATTCATAAACACCCCGAGCGCACGTATGAAATATTAACAACTTACACTAACTTATCCTGCCTCGAGAAACGAATACAGATTTGCATCTCGAATGTAATATTCACAGTAATTCCCCATTCTCTTTGTGCTACTCATTCGTAAGCATTACCCGAAGCTTCCCGCTTGATTTATGGTTCAACTGTTTTTTTCTTTATTAGCTCCACTTTGAGTGTTTAAGAGCAGCGTTGAGGCGACTCTCGTACCTGAAGCCGCAGGTTGTTACTCCTGTTTACCAATGTACTTTCTGTCTATGCGTTGACCACTCATATGGTAAAGGAATTCACACTAGACCTTAAAATAGACGGAGCAGGCTAATTACCTACCTATCTAGAAAAAAAACCAAGCCACAGCCTTGTTGAGGGTATTAACGTCCTGGTTTTAAACATCAAAAGCTTGCGGTCTTGCTCACGATTACCAAATACCGTCTCATCGGAGTATATCTCAGGCCATTACGTTAAACGCATGGAACTATGCAGTAGGTACATATTTTTTTTTATGTAAACGGGCAAACAAAGGCTCATCAGATGTTAAGTAATCCCGCGCATAGACACTTACAATCCCAGAGGGCTCCCAATTGCAACTACCCAGAGCGACCCACGGAAACATTTATAAATAAATATTGTTTTTCTAAGAACCCCTTATACAGTACCTATAGCCAAACGATTTGGAGAACATAGTTCCATAAACAAAATTGTTTTTTACTAACGGGGCAAACAGGCAGGAGACACACCTGATGTTAATAATAATAATAATGAAGCCTCATGTATTCCTTGAATCATTTAACCTTCTTACAAAATCTTCACACACTTAAAATTTTATACAGAAATAATAATAAATCGATTTTTTCTCTCTTTATCTAGAGCATTTTTATCCCAATCTTCTCCACCAACTTCTTTTTTGATTGTCATTAAATGGTTATCAAATTTTATAAATTTTGCAAAATTCTGAAGATATAAACAGTTCTTTCAGATTTCAGAAGCGTGATCGATAATAATTGGTAAATTAGAGAGATATATTAGATTCGTCTTTGTAAGAAAGGCGTAATAATATAAATAAATAAATATTTATCACCGCGAATGAATGAAATCATTCCCCTAATCTTAACATCTTTCATCTCTATTACACCTACTTAAAAGACCATTTATAAAGTAGAGATAGTGTGGAACGTGCCGGAATTACGAACTTTGTTTGTAAAATCTATAAATATCGAAGTAATGCTCTGTACATTGCACAATGCATATTTTCTGGACTCGTAAAAAAAGGACATATTTCAAGTTTGAAGCTTGCGACACATCTCTAAGGTCGTAGGTTCGATACCTGGCTAGCAATGGACTTTCTTTCTACGTATTTAATACTCGCTTATTTAACATATGGTGAAAGAAAACCGGCTTGATGAGACCCAATAAGTCGATGGCGTGTGCTAGGCACAGGAGGCTGATCACCTACTTGCCTCTTAGTGACAAATTATCATCTAACAGATACATGAAAAAAATTGTAATAACTGATTTTTATTCCGTACACATTTACGAAAATAATATATGTTCAAAGATTTTTTCAATGATCTAATTAAAGTCACTCAAGCCTCACATACCAAAATAGCTTTTAATTTTCTTCGAAGTGAGCTTATTGCGATCCTATCTCGCTTCATATTCGTTTTTCGATTATCTACGTAGCGATATCGTTTCATGATTACATTTTTGTAACTTTGAAGTTTGAATATTTATATAAATTTCGTTAAAAATAACGTCTTAAAATGCACTAAAAATGATAAATGTTTTTTTGACAAAAAAATTATACATCGACTTGACCAACCCACTTCAGGGAGATGTTTGAGTCAACTTCGGTTGTGAAGGCTGTAAAAATCACAGAATTTTCTAAAAAGCATCGCAGTTTCGTTTCATATAAAATATTATGAAAGCCGTTTATTTCCAATCTTCTCACTTGTTAACAATATACAATTTAAATTTGTTACATTTTTTTATTACTCGATATCCTTACTTATTCAGTTGTAAGTTCAGCTGAAAAAATTTAGTTATAAATTGTTTAATTACAAATTGGTGTAATATATTCATGTTATTTCTGTTTATTTTCTGTACATTTTTATCTTATCTGTAAAGCAATTTAAGAATACTAAGTATTTATTTTTAATATTGTTATGTGCCTGTTTCTGTCGAGAATAAATAAACCTAGTTCGCAATAGACAATTTTAATATGTGAGTATGGATTGAGTTCTTTATTATTGGTTCAACGATTTAATATCCGGTTTTGCGATCTCCCTTCATAACAATACGTTCGCATGTCCATATGGCTTAAGGTTTTTTATTTATTGAATCATAATTAATTCCATGCTTCATAGAAAATCTTAAAAAAATATTTGGAGATTAATAATTGTGACGGACGAATTATTGCTAGTTATTGTCTGTTGTTTTGAACAATTATTATATGAACAATATTCAAAATTAGGAGACTTTCATTTGTTTTAAAATAAAAGTTAAATATCAGTTGCATTACATCCTTTTTAGGTCCGGGCCTCAGATTTCTGTATCTGTTTCATGATCAGCCTTCTGTCAGTTTTTGGGTTTCCTCGTGATGTTTTCCTTCACCGACCGAATGTTAAATGAACATAGAAAGAAAGTCGTATCGAATCTACGACCTCAGGGATGACAGCCGCATGCTGCCACTAGGCCAACTATCTTCTGAGATTTAATTTGTATATGTATATCATTATTTTATATATATTCTCATTATTTTTACTTATTAGTATTTAAAATGTTATTTGTCACGTTCACACACCACATACATAAATTATATTAAAATTTAAGATTATTTTTTATTTATTTATTAAACACCACATCATATATGTAATTCATTTTCTACAGTACATGTAAGAAGCTATCTATTCTCAGTATAAAAGCTTTGTATTACAATAATCTTTGAAATCTTAAATTACACGAGAATTATGGTGAATATAAATTTTATAATGACAATAACATAAAATACCCACTACCGAATATATCAAGCTCTGGATAAGTATTGTTTCTTCTGTTATATTCACGAATTCGAATTATTATTTATCATTCAGATTTAAACAGATGATGCATATTAACAATTCCTGAGCATTCTAAGTCTAAGCGTATCCATTCATCCTCTCGGGTTCACATTGCAATACACGCGTGATATGTCAGGGTCTGCAAGAATCACACAAGGGAATGGTAACTATAACTGTCATATGTTATAAAAATAATATCTATGTAGAACGCTTACCTAATTTATTAAAAAATATATATTTATTGTAATACAAATCCATGATAAAATTACAATATCTTATTTTAGCTATAGGTATTTGTAGAGCTTAAACTAAAATTAAATTAATATTACTAGTTTCTCAATACAAACATTATAAAGTTCATAAGAATTTTTAGATATGTATTATTAGTTAAACCAGGGGCAGGGCAAAGTCATTCGACCATACCGCATGTGTTTCCTTCTGTTTTTACAACCATTAAAATTATTTGACCTTTTGACGAACTGTGGCAAAAATAAACCTTGCAAGACGCTTTTGTTACTATGACAACGGAAGCACGACCATACCAATGTAAATTTCGTAGTTTATTTAAAAAAATATCCTTACGACACTATCAGACATTTAAAGGTACTGAATCAAGCCGATTTCAACATAGACAGTAGGCCCCCGCACTCTACTAAGTAGTCTAGTAATATTATTCTACAGTCTGCAAACCTTTTAATTGGCGTTTACTTAATAACCGGTGATCTCAGAGCTGGTGATTTCCTCGCTCAACGAATAAGTATCGCAATACATCGAGAAACTGTTGCCGGCGTTAAAGATAGGTATACTGCCACAGAGAACAAACTTTTTAAACGTGTTTTAATTTTCTATTTATCCATACTTAGTTTTAATTATTATTTTTACTATGTAGGTTAAGAGTGGCGGAAAGTTTCTTGCCAGTTCTTCTTCGCTCTACGCCCTTGACTTGCGAACTGGTACTAAATGAAAATTTACAATTAATTTAATTTTCTGACATTCACAAGTGTACTTGTTGATCTATATGAATAAAGTTATTTTGAATTTGAGTTTAAATATTATAAATATTGTATATTCGTGTGTTCGACACACGTTAAGTAAACGTTAAATTAAAAATATATTGTATATATATATTAAATACATAAAGAATTTCATTCGCCTCTATACATTGCTGGTTCTCGTAATGCAATCCGCATCTCGAACTGTCCCATATTTCGTGAGAAGGGAAACAGCTCGTTTCAACTCACCTAGTACAAACTCGATCATTGGAAACGTACATAGTAAAGCCGCAGTGGACGTTGTACATTAACGCTTTAATATGGAGTTGCATTTCGCAATATTCAGACTCATGGTGACTGCTGCATTTACTGATACGTATGTAGTAATCAGTGTAGACAATTTTTTTGAACTTCGTCTATCTTTTGGTACGGTGTGCGTCCTGGCTAAATTAAGCCAGAAGTTTACTGGGCACTGGGCTTCACGTAGCTACCTTACTGCTCCGAGAATGAAAGGATGATACTCACTAATATTGTTACATATCTTGGATTAACTTTCCAATATGGACCGTCGATTTAAATACCTATATTTTTTTGTAGATAGTACTCACTAAAAGAAAGCGTTTTGCATAGTTTTAGTTTGCGAAAACTTACGGTTCCTGAGATATATTTTTTTAACTTTTCATACAAATTGGTAAATAACACGCAATTACAAAATATATTTGACAAATAATTGATGTTATCCTGGTGATATTATAACGCATTGCAACACTACTACGACTACAACAATATGTTAAGGGATATTATAAGTAAACATTTTTAACTGTCAGATGATAGATGTCACATCCAACAGTTTTTATACCAGACTATCTTTTAACAGATTACATTTGAAATCCATAAATTTAGATTCATAGTTGTTATTTATTTTACTTCGGTCCAAGTCTGTGGTTGTCGTTTCGTATTTGAACGCGATTTTGACAGTTCATAGCATGTCAATTGTTATAACCCAGCAATGGATGCCGCGTAAAGCGATTCCCAGAATGATGTACATGAGTGAACATCGGATCAGGTTACGGTGAGCTCCTTAAGAATACTTGACGATGTAACTGAAATGTGTATCTAGAATAACCTTGTCATAACTGGCATTCAAATAATTTACTGTAAAAGGCTACATAGCAAATATTTAAACATCATACTAAAATTGAAATCACTTTTACAATTAAATACAAAATATAGCATATTAATTGACTTTGTTAATTGATCTACTTTATATAATACAGTTCCTTTCCAAACGGCATAATCTTTTGGCGTTGCGTAGAGATGGGGGGAGAGTGCTCAGAGTTGTTCAAGCAGAGTTTCATCATCGGACGTGGGACGAGGACGAGGTAGAATACGAAATTCCACCCGTATCACCTCGACGTCCGTCGTTTCACAACTGAGTGTTTTTAAAGGCAGTTTTTGTTGCACACCACCACTATGTGGAACCAGCTGCCCACTGGAGTATTTCAGAATCAATTCGACTAAGGGTGTATCTGAGTATTCTTAAAAGGCCGGCAACGCACTCGCGAGCCCGTCGCCGGTTTCTAAAACAAACAATAATACAAATCTTTCCCCTATAATATCAATATAAAAGATAACAATGCTTTGGTTAAATGCAATACAATATTTAAACCTATTATTTAACCATATTATGCCTCATTATACCGAAGTTCACGTTTCAATGGGTCAGGTTCGATTCCCACCGAGTTTTTGCGCTCCCCTATTAAGAATAAAAGTTCTATAAAAGGAAAGTTTGAATGTCTTTTGTGAGCGCTTTAATTAAAAATAAGCTTTTTCTTTGAAACTGGATTCTTCCTGTATACGTGCCATTATTAGTACCTACAGTATTGTCGTATCGAATATATTTTAGTGTGCAATTTACAACTAAAATGACAAATCAAGTTAAATTCATGAAATTTCAGTGTAACATTGTCAGTCATGCGTCCCTTTCTGGGAAATAGTGTTTACGCGGTAAAGAGTACACACATTAATTTATAGATTCAAAGTTTTTTTTTTTTTTTGAAATGAAACTTCTATATCGGCGTTATAAAAAAAATTGCCGTCACATTTTTCGGTTACGCGTCATCTTTTTCCTGTCCCTACCACGATTGATTCGAAGAGATTCGAAGCCATTAATAACAAAAATATATATTAACGATAGCAATGATTGTAATAATTATATTACAATAAATGAAATTTTGTAATAATGTTAGTAGTAATAAGGTAAAATGAAATAATTGTATTATTTGTATTCAAGTCTATGATAATAAAAGCCTTTTGTAAACTTTGTCTAATTTAACTTTATTTAACCAATTTTTGTAAAGTTACATATAGTAGATCATTATTCGAAAAATAAGGTCATAAAGAAGTTTCACTTCTTACGTGTGTACATGTGTGCGTATCCTAGGATACTTTTACGATTTCTTTTAAAATTACTTATGTGTAATTATGGATAATTGATTAAAAAATATAGACAATGATTATTTCCCAGTGCCGGTTTTACACAACACGATTTTATAATAAATTGTCCTCAAAATTTCAAATTATTCGAAATTCGAACGCAAAAAACCGTTGAACTCATTGCATAAGTGAAAAGAACCTTTGGAGGCGGTGTCATTAAGATAACTAATATATTTTTTTTTGTTCACAGGTAAATATGTTTATTTCTTTTCATCGTATAAAGTAAGACATTTAACTCTTTATTACTTACCAAAATAATTGTTTAAATTTTTAATTTAGTTAGTTCTTAGTTAATTTTAAGTAATCCGCGTTGGACAGAAAAATTTTAACCAAATTATCACATTCTTGTTACATTTTTTAAATAAAAAAGTTATGTTTTAAATTTATTAATAGTTACTTTGTCAGTTGAAATATAATTATGACAAAAATGAAATAAAAAAAATATGTTTGAGTGTATAGGACCTCTTCGGTATAATCTGACAAGATATACCGCATCAATTATAAGCGTGTCTCACTAATCCATGTCACAAAACCGATAACTTCGTGACGAAGCAATCAGCTCCATAATTTGTTACATACATATAAAAAATGAACGTACCGAAAAGGTAAATGACCATTAACAAATAACTTTTGACATACAAGTAAATGTGAAACCAATTTTAATAAATATAAGAATCAATTTAGAATATGTATAATGATTTTTGCTAGTTTTTTTGCCACCGTACTTATGTACTTGGCGATCAATTACTACTATAGAGTACATTGGAATTATAATGAATGTTGAAGATCGAAAAAACCCGAAATAAGCCTATTAAATTTGCTACACAAACAGGTTAAGAGGGCTCGTAACAAAATTAAATCTAGTTTCGAGAGTTGTATAACCGTTTTTTCTGTACGAAGTTAGACATTTAACAGTGCCAACTAACTCACGAATGCAAAAGAATATAGTTTTGACATACGCAAGACATAGTTCTCGCTAAGTATCTAGAGTAGTATATTGTATTATCTGTAATATTAGTTTAAGAACAATATGATTTAAAAAATGTAAATCAGTTAATGAATTTAAAGTCGAGCAGAGAAGTGAATTACGCTTGTGATTTGATTAAAATCATGCTTTAGTAACGCGTTACTCTTAACACACGACTAAGAGTACAGCTTTAAGTTATAAAACCTCGTAATAGGCCATCAGAAAAAAATGTATTACAATATACATATTTGTATCGTTTCATATAATCTTTGAGCTATATAAAAACCTGAACACATCAGTGTTACTGAAAATATGATTTTATTTCACTTTAAACAAAAACTTTTCTGCTTAGCCGATAAATCAAAAACGACAGCCCCGCTTATAACTATATTAGATCTGACAGCTGACATCCGTCAAATGAAACAGATTAAATAGAATATGTCACTGTCAAGTGGAGAAATATTGGCGGCAATAGTTTCATTTTTAGGATTTACAATCGATATTTTTTGCTTTACTTTCGCGTTGATATCGCAAGTTATGTTGGAACATTCTTGCCTATTGCTATGAATTCTAGAGACATGATTTTAGATGCCCACGGGATTTGGAACTTATAAAACATCTACCAGTTTTGTAGAATCTGTAAAGGTTATTTTTTAAAGTTAATCTTGTTAAAATTGCACCGTATTAACTAAATTTATGATCTCTTTTCATTGCAGCGTTAAAACAATTTGAGAGACAGAGACGAAAGAGATATTAAAATAGTGCAATTGAATTGATTTAGTTTTTAAGAATAAGCGGTACAAAATCTGTTTTCCAACATTGCTATACATTCGTAATGTATGCCCTGCGGGTAACACGACTCGCGTGGTTACTCTGTAAGACCGACTTCCAATAACTGACTTAATAATTGCCTGAAATTGGCCCTCTCTTGCAAAGTTTTATGGCGCCATCTAACGACGAAACCCAATTTCGATAATACGAAAACTGAATATTGAAATCGTTGCACCCTCGGCACTGTTTGCAACCATAGTGTTTGGCGTATTTGGCGCTAACATCGTCCAATTCATAAAATTTCACAGGCTGTAGTGGTTGGGACTTGTCCACCGAATGGCGGACGACAGAACCCCAGGCAAGGCCGGTAAGAGGAAAGGTTGGTGGGATGGAGTTGTCGAAACAATAGGTGTTCGAAGTTCGACGCAATCAACACTTAATAGATTGCGATGGGGAAACACTTGAGGAGGCTAAATCCCAGAAGGGGCTGTGTATTCATTGATGATGATTGAAACCTCCTGAGTTTTGAAAGTAAATCAGTGGCTTTATTATTGGTTCAAAACAGTGCTCATTCCATGTCAAGATCTATATTTAGTCCTATGAATCTATAGTACATAATTCAAACGTTTTATATGCTATAGATTCTCGATATAACCTTAAATGGTAAACAGACATGGTAAGGCTACGCTTACGATTCTAGGAAGCATTGTAGCATTACGTGGAGAATATGTCAAGACACCACGACACGGTCACCTAAATGTTTCTTCGCGGTTTGAATACGAAACTTGCGGCTCTTTTCCCATATACTTAGGCATATCACATGCTCTGAAGTTAGCAACAAATTTCTCAGAACGTTGCATTCGAAAAAGAAATGCAAGACGATCATAATTACGTATTGGTCACCGAGACCTGTCAAATTGATTGGCGAATTGATATTAGCGCCATCTAACGTCACAAAGTTGGTATTTGTCAAATTTTGACAATTGATAAGCACTCAAAAGCGTAAATAATGCGTGCGTTAATTAAAAAAGTTATATTCGAACATTATAGATGATATAACTGACCACGAGTAAAGTGCCCACTAGAAATAGAGGGATACAGACATCCTGTTAGGGCCAGGACAGGAAATGTACAAGTATGAATAGAAAACATGACTTCGCTTTCAAATAGAAACGTGAGGGAAGGAACAATTTATTTCGGAAAAGTAATGTAACAAGTCAAATTTCATTTATTGATAGAACTTTTTACGATAAAGTTTTTCCTATGTTTTATTTTTTACCATGATTTCTGGCATTTTTTACATGCTTTGAGGAATTGTGGTATAAGCCTATAAATACCTTTATACAAAAATATTTTTTAATAAAGTTAAGTAATCGTGTTATAATATGCTAAAGTTGGCCAAGTCATGTAATTAAAAACTGATTTAAGTATTATCTGTTAATAGAGCAGTTAATAAAGAAAATTGAAATTGTTTAATATTTAGAGTTTTTTGTCGTAGTTAGAGCAATGTTTCATAACGTAAGACACGTACCACATGGTGGGTACATTTGATTGTTTGAAAATTTATTGAATATATAAGACACATAAACGGTTGGGAAACAGACGGTGTCATTATTTTTTATATTTTTTTGTAATCTATTTGTGTTTTCTTTCTGTTTTGGTAAGTTTATAACTAATTAGTTGTCTTTTTAATGTTAAGATTTCATTGATTATGTTTAGTATTAAATTCTTATTGAACTCATTCATTTCTACACAATTCCTTTTTTTTTATTGTTTTCTTAGATATTGCATAGCGATAAGGCCCGCTGCATGTTTTTAAAAATATATTTGTAATATTATTTAATTGTGTGCAAAACGTGTGTATAAATCATATAAACTAATCCTATTATAAATGAAAGCACGTTCGTTGCAACCACGCTTTAACCGCTAAATCGATTTTAATTAAGGTTGAACCTGCAGATTTTTTTAAAAGTTTTATATGCAATCATCGAAATTACTTAATTTAGTTAATGAAAATTAAAGTAAAAGACGTTATATAACGAACTATTTCTTAAATACAAATATCACACTTTCATTTTACACCTCACAGTTGTAACTGATATTTTTTAGTAAAATACTAAAGCGTGGAATAGGGAATGGTTATTTTTTAACAGGAGGCAAACAGGCATGAGGCTCATCCGATGTTAAGTAATATCGCCGCCCATACACGCTTTATGCCAGAGGGCTCGCGAGTGCGTTGCCGGCCTTTTAAGAAGAGGTATTTCTCTGTATATTTATTTCTAACAGCCAAGTAGCCCTTTGTCCTCGGCAAAGACAAGTTCAGGATTAAATTCCTATATTATCCACCAGATAAAGGTACTATGTATCTGTGTACCTACAACAAATGCATGTATTCTTCCTTTGAAAGATTTTAACTGAGCCGATTTATAAAAATCTATCAACAAATGCTATTTTCTCGAAATAGCATACACTAGTTTGTATAATATAAGAACACTGATATTTTTTTAGTACAAATACTGGCTGCTTAACATCTACCCGCTCACCGTCTACAATCTAAAAATTCGATTAAAAGACTGGTTTATGAACATACCCTACGCAGAGTTAGAGCTTCTTCTGAGACCTAGAATGTAGTTACAGACTTTATTCATTCACTCACTGACTCACTCACTCACACACACACACACAAACGTGTTTATAACAGTTAAAAATCAATAACAAAAATAAATAAAATAAAAGATGTAACAAAATTATATACAAATTAAATATTTTAAGGAATGTATAATTAAGTTTGTTATGAAGGAGCTGGAAACCCTGACACAGGTATTTTTTACTTAAAAGGATTCCCAAATCTTACACATTGTAATGCATATGTACTAAAAAAGAAATAAACACATTTATTTTTAAATACTACCGCTGACAGTCTCGAATACGTGGTTTGAACATAAAATGCAGGGTCAATGTATTTTGTCAACTAGCTTTTTAGCGAAAAGCTAACTTTAAGCGCTACTTGTCGATAGGACAGCAGAAGTGTGACATATATTTTGACAAACATATATATCTGTAGTTGAGGTCAAGAGTTTCGGCAACTGGGTTAAAGTTAAAGAGTTGAACTGAATTATTATAACAACGTAATACTTAATTCTGTAAAATCTGTCATCCTAGAAGTTTATAATTACTATCAATCATTTACGCTAAACAGACATAACAGCGACTCATTTTTTTTAAATAATCCCATATCTTGTATAAGCACACCAAACATACACACCCTCGTTTACATACAAATAATAATAAATGTTTAAACCTTTTGTACTCTACTAGAATTATTTTTTGTTTTATATAATTTAAGTTAATTGTTCGAATCAGTAAATAGTACACTAGGTAGACGGGCCGGAGGCTCACTTCATGTTAGGCGACACTCACATTGCAAAAGGCGCAAGTGCGTTGCCGGCCTTTCAAGAATTGGTACGCTCTTTTCTTGAAGGACCCTAATCGAATTCGTCGCATTGGTTCGGAAATACTTTAGTGGGCAGCTGGTTCTCATAGAAAACGCTCAGTTGTAGAACGACGAACGTCGAGTTGATACGGATGGTATTTTGTATTTTGCTTTGACGTCTGTTTGTGCACGCCGTCCGCGCCGCACCTATTGTTTTTTTTTTCTTATGTTAATTAAAATATAACCCTACAGGCGTAAGATAGACGCCTTAGGCACACGTAAAATCTAACAAATCCAAAGAACAAAGGGAAAAGTGTCACAAATTGGTCGACGCCCATTGTACCAGTAAACTCACACGTGACCAGTTTGCAAAGTCACTTGTTATTCCCAACTCCGCTCTTTTGTTTGACTGAATCCCTTAAACTTTGAACATTGTTAAGGATTTCCCCACTATTGACTTTTCGAACTGTACACAGTTTTTGTCGTGTTTTGTTTCATTAGACTTTGGGCTTATCAGTGTTAATCAAAAGTCCGGCTAATGTTTGTAAGTCTTCAAAGTCGTTGAGGAGGATTCAATTGACGTATTTTTATGTACAGAGTGAAATGCCGAATATTTGCTTCTGGAATAAATTAGTTTAACTACTTCAATCTGCACTTTGCGGTCTATTGGCAGCGTAACTGACCATCAACGTAGCTATCACTAAATATCATATGAGCCAGGCCTAAACGAAATCAAGAAACTGAGCGTTTAACGTTAATTAGCTATTAATAATACGGTTAATTATTTAGATAGGTACAGGATTACGTATTCCTATATCGCTGCATTGAATATAATGACATATAATATGTATATAGATAATTATATACATTTAATGTTCATTTCAAGACATAGACGATATATCAAACACTCAAACTCAAAATAACTTAATTATATAGGAAACCAAGTAAACTTGAACGTCAACAGAAAAGGTATGAGATTCTTAATTTAAATTTACTACCAGTTCGCAGAAGAACTGGCAAGAAACTCTTTAAGAAAACACTTTTTAAACGGATTGAAGCTATGTATTATTAAAATTATGTAAATAATTATGAGTTTATAGTAATAATACATATCTTCAATCCGTTTAAAAAATGTTTTCTTAATGTGTAGAAGACAATACTAAGAAACTCTTTTTTAATCGCCAAGTTTGAGTTTGAGTCACACAAATTGTTTGTAAGGCAGGCTATAAACATTTAAACAGGAGCAAAACAATCCCAAGGATTATAACATAATAATTTATTATATGGTATAAGCACCAGTTTGCAGCAAAATTGTCAATTTAAAAACGTATTGTATAATTCATCTTGATTACCGTGTAATGCAATTCAGAAAAGTATTATAACATGTCATTTTAATGATTAATTGCACGCACGCGGGCACTTTCTCTTTCGAACTACCTGGCGATTTAGACCGCGAACATATTCAATACTGGCTACTCAAAAAGGCGACAACGTATAAGCAAATTGTATCACTTATTTTGTTTGCCCTTTGGCGGGTTTTTGATATCCGAGCTGAAAATGCAAACCCAGCACCCGAGAGTAGCAGTTGACCGAAATCAGAAACGGTTAATCAGGGAATCTTGGGGAGCCCAAGACATGCAGTCCTAAAGAGTTCCCAGAGTGTCCCTACTGCCTTACTATAAAAATGTGTAATCTCGTGTTGACAAAATCACTTTTTGATTAGGTATATAGGAGTAATTGATAATATGTACGTCTAGCATATGAAGTGCCCCCTGTACCAGCTCCTTCCACTTGACACTTGACGTATTCAACTAAGAGCGGTTCGAATCGTCGAAATTTAGTCACTTTCCGTGCAACTTGATTCCTTGGCGTTACCTAGAGATGTGGCACCTCTTAAGGCATTTATTTACCATGGAGACTGTTCTGAGGAGTTGTTCGGATTAATACCTGCAGTTGAGTTTCATCATCAGTCGTCAAGGCAGATTAGGGACTACCAAACAAATCACCTTGACGTCCGCCGTTCCACATTTTTGCCGCGCACCACGTAAACTTCTCGGTCTAACACATGCCAGTTACTTTATCACTTTCTTCTTCCGCATTATAAAAGACAAACAAAAAACTTTAGTTGAATTGTTTCTGCTAGTTTTTAAATCGGTTGAATGATGATGAATTCCTATGCATAAACTTTTACTTTGAATGCCTGTATTAAATAAACATTATTCATATCACACGCAGCGCTCATTGTTTTGTGTCAACATTGTAAGGTGACTGACACGTAAACTACATCACGAATGTAATAATTAAATAACATGTTATGACTTTAATAATTGGTGTACGGACTGATAGATAACATTTGAAATAACCATTAAAAAAGATAATTGTTGTCTTATAATAAAACAGCCTTTTATTTCAGATAGTTACTTATTTCTATCACGTCATTCTATCTAGATATGTGTGCCCTTTTATGTCAAAGGCCTTCCTCAAATCCCGCCATTTCTGCCATGGAAGTTTTTACTGCTGACTGCTGCACACGTATTGAAAAGCTTCTTTTAATTACCATTCTCGTTTTCTTATTTTTCATTCTCTGAGCTTCTTCTCCGAGCGCCCAAATGTCTTCCATGCTTCTGCTATTATGTCAATTTATTTTATTGTTGCATCGGTTATTTTTTTATGGTTAGGAGGCAAACGGACAGGCGGCTCACCTGATGTTAAGTGATACATGGACACTTACACAGCCAGAAGGCTTACAAGTGCGTTGGCACGTTCTTTTCTTCAAGGACCCTAAGTCAATTTGGTCGAAAATATTTCAGCGGGCAGCTGGTTCCACATACTGGTAGTTCGCGGCAAAAAGAACCGCTCAGTTGTGGGACGATTGTGGTCATAGATAGTGTCTGACCGAGGTACGTGTGTTCATACATCTTGTATAATACTGTTGTTTATTAGTATTATTCGCTAGTACCGTTAAAAATGTAAAATGAAAAGTTAAACGACGGAGCGTTTGAAACGATGCGTTATTATAGTGAGTTAGTCTGTCTTATTACTGCCTCACCCCTAACTAGTCAAGATATATGCTAAAGAAATACAGCTAACTAGAAACTAGATTGTTTAAACAAATAAAACTACAGATACACTTAACTCCTCGGAAAGAAGTTGTCATTTCCTGCTCAAACATAGAAAACACAGATCGTATCTACTCCTTTTTTCATTGGGGATTAAAATGCGTTTAATTACCACAGTTTAGGCGAAACTTTTTTATAGGATAGGGGCCAACTAGCCTACGGGACCACCAAAAAGGGAAGTCATCGCAGCTCATGTACACCATTATAATGGGTTTGTTGCAGGCCTTTGTGGGAAGGGTATGATGGTTTGTATGAGCAATTGGAGTTTGTGTCTTCCAGGGACTACCCTTGTAAATAAATATATTAAAATACATAAATAGATAGTAAAATGTAATACTAAAGACATATGAATATTAAGGCAGCCAAAATTACCCTGCTATCACCGAAATCGAAAATAAAAACACGTTTTTCTCATAAATCACGGCGCCAACGTCCTATATATCACTGAAACATTATATAGGGATTTGAAGCTGTCACGTATCATATAAGAATATTATATACTAGACCCGAAATCAGACAATTTTTTTAAATATTTTGGGAGCTAATATATGTTATGTTACTTAAGAATTGAAGATTGAAATATGTATTCTTAAATCGGTGAGTAGCAATAATTAATAAATTTAAATAACATATCAAACGAAAAACGTGGTAGGAGACTAAAGAGAATTACAAAAGCCTTTTTTTAACCGCCCTCAAAGACCAGCAACGCACCCACTAAAATATCTATTGACTGCGATATCTGAGCTTTTTGAGCGTCCTGTAGGCTCTTTTGATATGATACTATAAAAAAGAAAAAAAAACACATTCAAAAGGTGCACAAATTCATCATTTGTTACTAAACAATTAAAATCACGCTAACCAAATAAACCTTAATCCGTTTAATTAGATTTTATTAAAATCGGAAACTCGTGTAAATAAAAGTATCCAATTAGTTTGGACAATACCAATTAAATTCAAACACAAGGCCCTATTCAATAACTCAGTCAAGGTAAAATATCAATTCACAGTAAATACCTTCAGATCTCGATTATAGATCAGATTTTATTACGGACTCCATGGTTCAGTGGTGTATGGCGATGGAATTCTTCATATCTGACACCTAGATTAAGAGACGACACTTGGCCCTTCGTATGAGGGAAACGTCTTGGATTTTTACATACAGGTGTCCATAGTACGTCAAGTCCCAATTATGAATCTCAGTTATAGAGTTTAGACGTCGTTATATCCGGACGGTTGCATGAGTTCCATCATTGGTCGTCGAGTTTGACATTCCACCTTGACGTCTGTCGTTCTACGACTAAGTGTTTTTAAGCACATCAATTCTTAAAACGTTTCGTTTAACATTATATAAGCCTCCGGCCCTTTGCCCCCGGTTCTATAAAGAATATAATTAATTAAGGTTTACGTGACTAAAATATAACGAACGAAATCCACGTGGACACTACGAGCAGTAGCCAGTCAGTGATTACAAACAATATCATTCTAAGAAGCTGGATTAATCATAACAGTAATACGAACCCTGCCATATAAAGTTTGTACTTAGATGACATACGAGATGATTTAATTTTAAATAGATTGTTTTGGATGGACACTGGTTAGTTCGTAACACTAGACATACCATAACAATGCACTTTGACAAGTATCTTTATTGATTAAAGTGTAAATAACTTAAAATAAATATAGTTATTACTTCAATAACAATTAATTATTATTTCATATTAGTTGTTACGAGTCTTTTATTCCGTCGTAGTGGCTTCTTTTTAATAAACGTTTTTTGTTTTTTAGTCTCAAATTGCCATTGGTTTTCTGATATCAATGTGGTCGATAGTTACGACAACGGAACATCTGTTAATATTAGTACAACTCTACAAGGTCTCGAACGCACGACGCATTTTTTAAGATCAAAAAAGACGATATGTATAATGTTAATATTTGTACCACTTTTTTTATAATTATTTTTAAGACAAGACGAGTAGATCAGCCAGCCTTGTCTTCTATTTCTTAGTCTAAGCTGGTTTGCTCACGAAGTTTTCCTTCAATTCAAGGAAGCAAACTCCATTGGTCAGTCATCATTTGAACGTATGGTTGAGAAACCCCAGCCAACTAGGCCATCGGGGATTTACGGAATACATAAAATATCCTAAGCTATTCAAATTTAATATCCAAACTGGTAAATCAAAACTGTTCGATGGATTAATTAATATCGGCTCTGTACGGCAAAACTTTGCCGAAACGGTTTAATAACATGACGTCATACCTATTGGAGTGCATTCTGTGTAATTAATCGACAGTTGTTTGATTTGTACGAATTATTTGCTTAATTCAATGGTAGAAATTTTGTATTTTAAGTGTACGAATATTGGTGTATAGTACTTTAAGTTTTATCTTATCACAAAATATAGCTGCGTATTTGCGTTTACGTAAACCTAAATTAGTTTAAAATATAACGTATTTTTCTAATCAATAAAGTTTGGGTAAAATTCAGAGCCGGAACTTATCCTAAATATGATGGTCGTATGTAAAGCATTTATTAGAGAGGAGTCATATAATATCAATAATAATGAAGCCTTCATTCATTAACATCCCATTGACATACATTTAACAAAAATAGGTATAAATAAAATCTTTACTTCAAACCTATTTTATTTCTTGTAATCATCACCCAAATGTTTTTCAGCTACCCTTTCGATCCCGTCGGCCCAATACAGTATTGGTCTGCCCATGTTCCTTTTTCAAATCAGATTTAGCTGTTAACATATCTTAAGCTGTCAAAGAGTCTTTTACTTAAAGGGCTTACTGATTTTTATAAAGCTTTATTCTATAATTAATAAACGTATGTATACGATACAAGACATAAACAGTAAGAAACTAAAATTCTTCTTCTATTTATGTGGGCCTAAAGGGACTTTTTTTTAAAGATGAGAGCTTTTTTAGAGTATTAGCTTATAACGATACCTTACGACAAGTACTTCGATCGCGATGTGTGCAATGAATACTTGATGCTGTACGTACTGTGGAGATCAACATCGTAAGAAAACCATGTCTCAGACCTAGACCTACAGAAAAGAAAAGACTTCAAGAAACGAGCATACCAAATCCTAAACGCACTCGCTAGCTTTTTGGCATTTAGTCCATTATTGGTATCACATAAGTTAATGCTCCTGTCTCCTGTATTATACATTAAAAAAGAGCGTTCATAAGAACGTAGTCGTATAGTATAAATAAAATAGACAAAAATATATTTGAAGGGGTCAATTAACAATTTTAATCTTAGCATTCTTCTCTACTTAAAATTAGATTTTCAAGTGTCTACTTAATTGAGCCAATGTTAAATTTAACGTGACGTCTCGTAATGAGATTGAAATCTAATTAATTCGAGGGCCAAACCGTGGTATAAAGAATTGTTCGTGAAATTGGATAATTCTACTTTAATCTGGACATTTTCCTAATTTGTTTTTGAAGTCCCTTGCATTTTGGTTTGACCGAAGGTAAATCGATCGACGGCTTGATGCGTTGGTATTTTAATTAATTATTGGATACTCTCTCCTTTAGTGGAGAGTTTTGCCAGAATTTAGCTATGATATAAAAATAATTATAGAGTTTAATTTCTGTCCTCCTAGGATTTGTGGAGAACAACTGTTGTTTGAGTATATACGAGTATGTAAGTACGTAAGTCTCTATTCATTTTGTAAAACTTAAATTGTCACCGTATTATGTTTTCTGAAAATGGTTGTCAAAAAGAAGAACAAACAAACATATCTACAAAACTATATATTCCCCAACGTTATAAAACTACAGTGATACAATAGGTGATATAAAAACTTTTTGCACCGCTTGCTCCAATATGAAATTTGAATATCCTAATATCAGCGCCTTTGTTCCTCGCAGCGCAATATTTGGTATATTAATTCTGATTTGAAATTTCACATATTTTAATGTAAACGTTTTAACAATATTTAATGGTCTTTAAAACGATAATATGGCGCGTTTATTTTGATTGCGATTGGTCGGATGGAATGAAGTGTTTGTGTTGCTTATCTGTGATTGGACAGATGCTGTGGATCGAAAGGTGCAGTACAGATTTCATACATTATAATCCGTTGTCCGATAATTTATACATGCTTCAACAAGTATTGGCAATAAGCTTTTAAAAGAGTGTCTGAGTTTTTTTCCAGTATTTCTGGTCGGTTCTACGCCATTGATCTGATAACTTAGAATCATTCAATTTTTTTATCGACCGTCATAGTGTGAACGGAGTGTATGCAAGTATCAAGTGTGAATGTTATTTCTAGTATAAAAATTAACTTGGATTTATAAAATAAACTTATTTATTTACCTTACCATAACATTAGTAGTATTATATTCGACAGATACCAAAACATTAAACAAAAGAAAAATATATATCTCCAGAGAAAATCCATCTCAGTCAATTCAATGAATTTCTCCATAACAGAAGATGTATCGGCCACCGCATAATTGAATAAGAACATTTTTCAGAGCAACAGAGCAATGCTTTTAACTTTTCCCTTTGAGAACTTAACTCTGAAAGCACAACATTTGCCGAGTTATATTTTTTTACTTTGCTAAACAATAAATAGGATTTCACATACATAGATCAGTTGTTAAATCTTTGAAATGTTGTTTTAAATTAACTTTATGAAGAAAAATTTAGACTGGATAAAAAATCAATTTCCGATAAAAAATAAAAGAGAATTTCACGTTCTTGGCCTCAGCGGCGGTAGTCTGCGACTCATGAAGATCATTGTGGACTTGAATTGGGATTTTGTATCACGTATCAATGTTTCAAGATCATATGATAACTTCATCGAAATTGCACACAAAACCGTTAATTAGTGACTTTACTGGCAGGTAATCAATTTGCCTGTCTTCGATTTTTGGGTCATCATATGGTTGTGTCCTTTACTATACGAGTATAGTGGAGTTTCGGCATGGCGCCCGTTGCAATGTGACCCCTGAGGGTGAGGAACTGAATAACTCATGGTTTTAAATATACATATTTTTTTTTGATCCGCGGTGTTGAAGTACCTATACAGGCACTAATTAACGTTTTAAGTTTTTATTTATTTGAAGTACTTTTAAGTATCTTTTTATTTATTTTTATTACTATGTAGGTTAAGAATATCGTAAATACTTATTTGTTTATTATTCTACTTTACTAGCTTTAGGTTAGACTATTTATGGAGTAAATTCTACTATTAGGTATAGGTACTCCATTAACTATTCGTCTTTTTTATTTCGTTCTCTATGTCATGAATGAATATGAAGGGATGTTTTTGAGAGGTCCGTTCATTTTGATTGAAACAATGGATTTACGCTTATTTCACATGACAGAGCAAACGGGAAGTGGCATTGATCGGATCATGTTCATAAAATAGAAATTGTATTAGGGTCGTTATTTTTTCTTTCTATTTGATTTTTACTAAGGAATTCTTAGAACAATAAATAGATCTAAAATTGATAGATATAACCCATTAATTAAATTTGTTATTACGTATGTGAAAATGCCAAAATTTCCAAACAAAAAATGTCGTTATTTTATAAAATATTCACACTAACTAGGTTTAAATAAATAAATTAAATACCGAATGGCCACATCGTAAAAAAATATTAAGTTGGTATACGAGGGTGACCCTGGCTACCGAGGAGTACCACGATCATAATGGAGGCAAGATAGCGGCGACCTTTAATACAGAAACCAGATGTGGGTTCTATTGGCAGGATGAATCTTATAAGGGATCCAGAATTTACCAGCACGTATTAGCAATTGCCAAGAGCACAGAGGCGATGAGAAGTTGGAGAAACTGATTGTGTTTGGTAACTCAGAAGGCAAAAGATCCCGTGGTCGATCACCAACCAGATGGACCGATCAAGTGAAAGACTCATCGTCCTCAAAACTGTACACCGCTCTAGATGCTTCGTTGCTGACCACGACGCTCAGACATGAGCTGCCGATTAAAGAGAGAGAGATTGGCAATTGGAAATTGTTTGAAATCTATAACTAGGATTCGTAAGAATTACGGCGAGAATCTAGGTACTCCAAACTAAATCACAAATTCAACTTATTTAACCAATATATGACTGTAGGGCGTGTAAATTAGGTCCGAATTTTCAATATTTATACTCTACAAAAGATATTGCCTTACGCTTTTTTTTAATACTCAACAATCGTGATCAGACCCTTAAGGACACTGTCAATAATTGCATATTATATTTGTGATATCTGTATTACATATAATTATTATTGATGGATAAAATGATTTATGATGCATATGCAACAAAGAAACTGTCTTATCTGTTTCAGGTCGATAACCTCAATTTGGAATATTAGTACAGATGTCTATCTTGTCTTTATAATGATACATTTAATGTAATAAATTTGCTTTTAATTTAATTATTATAAAAATTGAATTTATCGACACGAAACCTAGAGCAACACAAATAGTTTTCTCACTTGCGACAATTACTAAAGCTTCCTATTTGTATTAAATAGTAAAGAAATTAACTAAAACAAGATACGGGTTCTAAATTTATATTTGTCAAATCTACATTATGCATACGAGAAAAGGTTTAGTAGGTATTGTAGATATAAAATCTCGGCGTGGTGATCAGTCAGAACGCCTTGTCGTCCAAGGGAAGGTGGAAGCCATTAGACCGCTTGGACGATGACCTACACGTTGGACTGAACAGATCAAGTCTGCCGTAGGAGGTTCACTCAATGAGTGCAGCAGGATGACCTTCGACCTGGTCGTGAAGCGCATCTCATAGGCCCCTTCTAATACTACTTCTACATAGCGATCACGACCGCTCTCTCAAAACTGTAGCGGATAAGAAGAATAGTTAAAGATGAGATTCAGAAATAAAATTTAGCGCGAACTAATACCAATCCAATACATCTTTGGCGTGTGGGAGTCACAGTTAGCGCTTCTGAATATTACCCTAAATATTCTCTATACTAAGTAGGTTAACAAAAGCATATTTCCTTAAGTCTGGTGATGTATGATACTTAAAATTTAGGTTACGCTAATAACAAGTTCTAGATAAAATCAGTTCCAAGCGAATATAACACTCAGGTCGTTTTACGTGGTAACTACCAAGGCCGGGTTAAGGCTAGCCGGCCCACTCGCGACCTCTGCCGTCACAATAGACCATAACAGGAGATGATAGAATTAACGTCGCTCATAAATATAACTAATAGGTTATATTTAGTGCTACAGAACATATTTAGCGGAAGGAAATAACTGAACGGAATTTTTAAAATTCCATTTTTGAATTTTCGTGAAAAATCTTCACGCTATATCATATGCGTCCTTGGTGTTCAGAGGGATATTACTTAATTATTATTAGTAATAATACATTTAATTTATATGTTTACGGGTGGTTTATCCATTATAAAAAAAAACATTATAGTGTGTTTGTCATGTAGGCTTTCTATAACCACTAGAGCTGTTCCTTATACGAAAGTAACAAACATTTTGTTGTCTAGTAGTCTGTAATTTGCAACAATTTCTACAAAATAACCACTTTCAATAATGATGTAATTTAAGCCGAGGTATTATGGAAGCCACAACACTGTTATTATAGTATTTTCAAGAAGGTTACGTGTCTAGAGTAGTACTAGTGTTTATAAAGGATTTAATAGAGACTCAGAGAGTAGTTTTTGCCGCGCACCACCACTATGTGGAACCAGCTGCCCACTGAAATATTTCCGGACCAATTCGACTTAGGGTCCTTCAAGAGAAGAGCGTAACAATTTTTAAAAGGCAACGCATCTGCGAGCCATTGTCAGTGTGAGTGTCCATGGGCTATCACTTAACATCAGATTAGCTTCCTGCCCGTCTGTCTTCTGTAACATAGAAAAAGAAAAAAATACTTCATAATGCTTAACCAGGAATAATTATGCACATTAGACTAAAAGTCTTCTACATAAACACCTCTTAACTAAATCCTATCCATCTGTTCAACCGTGATTGTAGTTATAATTTTTTTACTACTTTTGTATTGCTATACCTATATTGAGCAGTGTTGGCCTAGTGGCTTCAGCGTGCGACTCTAATCCCTGAGGTCGTAGGTTTGATCCCTGGCTGTGCACCAATGGAATTTCTTTTTATGTGCGCATTTAACATTAGCTCGATCGGTGAAGGAAAACATCGTGAGGAAACCGGCTTGCCTTAGACCCAAAAAGTCGACGGCGTGCGTCAGGCACAATACTTAAAAAGGTTGTAGCGCCATTGATTTTTTTTTATTGCTATACCAATTCGACTTAGGGTCCGTCAAGAAAAGAGCGTACCAATTCTTAAAAGACTGGCAACGCTATGCGAGCCTGGCATTGAGGCATTTAACATCAGGTGAGCCTCCTGCCCGTTTGCCTGCCTGTTTGCCGACTATTCGCTAAAAAAACAAGAACAAAAGTGTCCCGTCACCACCAGAACCAAACGACAAGTTAAAGTAATTAAGCATTACGTGGTTATCGATTTCACTTACAATGCGTCACGTGTCGCACCGCTGCTGTCATATTGTATGTTAATTACTATGTTAATTCAAAGTATTCTACTCTTGATGACGTATTAATAGTACCATGGGAAACTTTCTTTGATCGTTTTTAATTTATATTTGAGTTTTGTTTTCTAAATACTTCGAGTTGGAATGTTCTTATATTGAATATTATATAAGGTTTGATTGAGAGTTAATGTTAACGAATGTGCGGAAATAACACTTGCTTTGGCTAGACTGTAAAACTATTCCATTGGCGCTACAACATAGATATTGGTCTCATATGGCATCCAATTCTTTGATAAATTTAGCGTAAATTTTATTCAGATAAGTAGGTGAGCCTTTTGCCTGATATATGTCGTTTTAGATTAAAGACATGCCCATTTTCCTTCACCGATTTCAGCCCTAGCCTAGCTAAGACTGCGTGAATCCCAGAAATATTATTAATTGATACGTTGTCAAACACATTGTCTATGCATACGTCTAGGTAACCCACTTTGCTACATTGTTAGCGTTTAGAACCTTTTCACATTCACTGACTGTAGTTATATTGTTACTAAAATGTCAACGTAAAACCATAAAAATAAATGTAAGCGATTGTCCCCGGCGATGGCCGTCCAAATGTCATTATCGGAGAAACGATGCAACGATATCGTTTTATGGGAAAAGGGAAATTCTTATTACTATTTTGTAAACGGTGTGTGCATGGTAATGGCATTTCATTTATCTATACAAAACTCTGTCTATACGAATTATTAAAGATGGGTAAATAATAATAATACATTACTTATTTTACCAGGTAATTCTTAAGGTTGCGCGGAGGCAACTCAAAACGTATGATTGAAACCATTAAAAAAATCAATGGCGCTACAACCTTTTTAGGTCTGGGCCTCAGATTTCTGTATCTGTTTCATGATCATTTGTTAATCTAATAGGCAAGTAGGTGTAGTAGCCTTCTGTGCCTGACGCACCCCGTTGACTTTTTGGGTCTAAGTCAAGCCGGTTTCCTCACGATATTTTCCTTCATCGTTCGAGCGAGTGTTAAATGAGCACATATAAAGAAAATCCATCGGTGCACAGCCACTAGGCCTACACTGCTCAAAACCATTAAAAAGTTAGTTTTTATTATTTTATTCCATATCCTTCATTTACGTTTGAAATTGTATTGTTTACATTGTTAGTTACATTGTTAGCTAAATGCAAATAGTAAAATGTTAGCCGTCTGTGGATAAATTCCTTCTCCGACCCTTTCGAGATGGCTCCATCTTTGCCAATAGTCTACCAGTCTTTTCCTGCTACTTCTTAGTTTACGTAAAAAAAAGAAATTCAGTTAAAACATAATAGAGCCCGCAGATAAGATTTTTTTCCTTAGACGTAAAGTGATTGCAGAATATAAAGTTTTATAAAAAAAGAAGTTGTAAATATAAACAATTTTTTTTGTTACTTAAAATAAACAGCCACGCCTAGTTCAATAACATCTATTTCCTGCTTCCAAACCTCACATAATTTCAAAGCTACGGCAATAAAAATTCCTCTCTGGGTCACAGGGGCAGTTTAAATAATAAAAATGACAAACGGCCACTTTTTCTCAACGAATTCCCTTTTGCTGTTGGGTGTTGAAATCCACGTTAAATCTCTTTTGAACAGATTTTTAAAAATGTTTATATACTGTGCTACATCACAGAGGTTTTAGTGCTCTCCTATTTAATGGCGCCTAGCTGATTTTAAACAGTTTTATTTATATATATTTAATTACTGCTAATAATTCTTCGACTTTAAAGCATAAAATCGATATCTTATGTCGTAGTTCGACGAAAAAATTATGACATGAAATGTTTGCTTTTGTATTTAAGAGTCTGATTCAACGATATTTTTCAACAAAAATTATTTAAAAAATGAGTAGTTTTATTATAACGATCACAACAGTAAACTCTTCTACCAAAAAAAAATTTTTGTGCACATTTGAGCTGAACAAAGAACGACTTTTTTACATGTGATGAGGAGCATGATGTTACAAATGTCAAAGATTTTGTTAAAAAAATTTGACCAAAAGAGTGACGGAGAGTTTATTGCCAGTTCTTCTTGTTCTAACTTTATTTGAACGTACATTAAGCCAGCAATATGAATAAATTATATTTTGATTTGTTTGTTGTAAAGGACAAAAGGAAGAAGAAAGATGTATTAAAGACATTACAAGTTTTGGGACATATTCGAACATACATACGAACCAGATGTTCTAAAATAGCTATATGGCATAAAGTTAAAACTATTATATAATAACTATATACAAAGAAGTCCTCTTCCAATGAAAGTATATATTTCATTAATTTATTTGATATTTTTTTCCTTGATTTAAAGTTATACACGTCATAAACAAATGAAAATTGTTTCTGGATTCAGTTTTATGGAAATGAAAGATTCCATCTACCTTAAAGCTTATAATGTTTGGCCATAATAATACTAGCATAGCCAGTCAAAATAGATTTCCGATTTTCTACCCTCAATTTTTATGTAATGTACAACGGGTAGTTGTATGATATAAAAATACCATTGCCCTGCAGGGCTCATAACTTAAAGACCTCACATCCTGAGGCTAAATAACCATTAAGTATTCGGCTCCTAACCGAACAGCGCCCGATAAAACACTTTCTTATGGTGAAGCCGCACTACGAATGTGCCATGTGTTTTAAATGCGGGTAGAAATTATTAGACGTTTTGGAATTATTCCTATACTATTTAATATTTTCATTATAAAAATACAGTTAAATAGTAATCATAACAATTAAATCTACAGTATTTACAATTTTCTTAACTACACATAGTAATAATACAATTAATTAAAAATTAATAAAAATAATTAAAACAAATTTAATTTAAAAAGTTTGATCCTTGTGGCAGTGTACCTTTAACCTTTGAAAAATTATTCATTTTATTCACAGAGATTATACAAATTTTGAATCTTTTATAACATACAACTGACAAATCGTAATCGGCAACACAAAAGTTCGACTCTAAAGCATAAAATTGATATCTCAGGTCGTAAGATGATCACGAAAAACATCGAAAAACTTTTTATTATCAGTAATTTTTGTGTGTTTTTTAACAAATAATAACTACATTATGCTACGTATGATTGTATTGATTTAAAAAAAATCCCTACTTGAGCATTCAGGATCCTCCAGTCCGTACTGTTGCACATAGTATTGTCTTTTGTCAATATAGCTTTTAATTTTAAATTATGTTTAATTAATAAATAGCTTCAATCCGTTTAAAAAGTGTTTTCTTAACATTCAGGATCCGCTAAAATACAGAGCTCACTATAGAAGTGTAACTGACTCAGTTATTGGCTTTGCGTAGAGATAGACCCCACGTCTCTCTGCATCTCCTACCTTATTAACGATAGAGAGTGATCAGAGGAGTTGTTCAGACTAATACCTGCAGCTGAGTTACATCACCGGACATCAAGGCAGAATACAAAATACCATCCGTATAACCTTGTTGTCCGTCGTTTCACAACTGAACGTTTTTGCCGTCAAAATTACTATGTGGAACCAACTGCCCACTAAAGTATTTCAGAACCAATTCAACTTAGGGTCCTTCAAGAAAAGAGCGTACCAGGTCTTAAAAAGCTGACAAAGCACTTGCGAGTCTTATAGTGTCTCTAGAGTGTTGGTATCACTCAACATCAGAAACAATATGCATTATTGTATTGCTATAACATATCAACTGAAAAAAAATTCTACCTGTATAAACAGTAGGTTAGCAGATTTCATTGCGGAAAATCCTGCAGTGCCAGTCCAACCATTTGAAGCATCTTGGAAATTTTAAAAACGTCTCCTCCATTAGGCTGAGTTTGGCTTTAATAAAATTCTATCTCATAAATTTAAGAATAAACTTTAATTAGTTGTGTGGATTAGGGTAAAAAACGGTGGGTAGGAAAGCAATTAAAATCTCAGTACATTGGCTAGGGCCTTTGGGAAGATAAATTTCTAGTTGTGGCTGTTTCTTGTCAGCGGAATACAAATGAATTTCTGTTTAATTAGTTCGTGGAAGGGTCAAGCTCTGCGTCGAGAGTTAATATGGAAATTTATTTGACTTTTATTAAATAGTTTAGTAATTAAAATCGTGTTCAGTACTACATTTTACATTGGTTACCTCACCGACTCGGAGGCTTTTATGGAAAGTTGGTTAATCTTAAGTAAACTTATCGTTAAGTCTCGACTTAGGTTTAAAGATTTATGCAATTTTAACTCTAATTTGGCTCTAAATAAAATATTTTATTTATTTAGACATTTAAGCCTTTTCCCGAAGGTCTCTCATCACTTTACGGTCTTGACATCTTCATCCAATTTCAGAACATTTACCATACCTGTCTTCTCTAGTTAGTTCTGGATTTGGCCCTAGTATATCCGAATAGGCAAACCAGACCTGAACTCACCGTGTATAGTTGCCTTGTACATCCTACTCCTGAGTCGTTTGTTTTTCTACATGGCTTAACCACAAACACATGTCCTCTTTAGTATTAGTAAAATAATAACAATCCATTGACTCAATGGGTGTCAGTATTGATAATTTTGATTTCTATACACAAGTAGGTGTTGCCTTGATCACACATGTCGTTTAAGACATACCGGTTTCCTCACGATGTTTGCCTTCACCGTAGGACTAAGTTTTAATTGCGCTCATAGAAGGGAACATTTATCGGTACATAAGCGTGATGCGAAAAGAAACTCTGGGCTAAACCGAAAGATCGTCCGCTGAAGTAACTATGCTAAATCTGCCCTAAACGTAAAATATATATATATCTCTTAAAGGAATGTAATATTTGGTTGCTTTTAAAGATCTTGTAAACAAGCAAAAAACCTTCAATTCCACCACGAAACTGTATACTTCGGGATAACAATATCGGCTCTTCTTACGCTTGTTAACAAAGAATTTCAAGTTTATTGAAAGCGTTAGGTCCTACAGCCGGCACAATATTGCCCCGGTACGAGATAACTTGGGAAACTGTGCCATAAATAAAGTTTTTTTGTTAAGCTTTTGACTCACGTCCAAGCTATTGTAGATTCAGCACAAATTGCTGGATGTTTTTACAAAGGCATATTTGGACAGCCTTATCTTTTGTATACGTTGAATTCATTAGTTTTGAGAGGAGAATAAACGAGGCGAGGCAGAAATGTAGTTTAAGGTATAGTCAATATTGTTCATAGTTGTTAATTTTTTGGAAGAAATTTTCTTTTGTTTCAGTATTTTTTATGGAACAAAGACCAAAGGGTAAGGTCATCTGTTTTTAAATGTTACCTATTACATCCATTTTGAGCTTCTTGTTAAAACGTTAAAGAATTTTAAAAAAAATATTCTTGTTATGAGACCAATATTAACTACTTTAATTAAATCTAGAAATATATAATATAAATAATAAGTAAACACATTGTGGTCGAGTGTCAACTGTCAAATGTCAATAAACGTTTGCCACTTTTCCAGATAGCATAATGCGCAGAGCTACGCAGTGTCAGAGAGTTCGGGCAGGAAAATCTAGCTACTTACCACCATAATTACAATAATAATAATATAGGTTTATTTTATTTCATAAAAATACACATATGGTACAAGACATTAAGAGTAACTAATAAAATCTAATCTTATATGTATATTCCAGATTTTATATTTTTTGCTATTTCCCGCGTTAGCCTCTCTCGCTGTCATCACAGTTTCGTCTGTCCATCTGGCTCACAGCCTTCCTCTTGATCTTGTGTCTCATGGCTCCGGCTATTTCACCAGTCTTTGTGTCCACTTGTCTTCGTTGTACCTGGCCACGTGTCCAGTGCATTTCCATTTTCTCTGAAGGGAGAAAGAGCATCAGTAATCTTTGTTCTTTTTCGGATATCTGTATTTCTTTTTGTCCTTTTGCTTGATGTGAAGGTCACCACCATAGTTAACCAATAAATAAAAACATTAATGCAATAGCTAAAGTTCATTGTAGCGTTCTACGTAATAAAGTTAACTAGCTAGGTGTGACCAGACGGAAGGCGTGTAAGCTTGTAAGTCCATTAGTGCTAATGTGCCCGTCTACCATATTGCCGGGACCTCGTTTGCTACTAGTCCTGTGGCATAGCAGACTCATATTTGCGTTTATCTTTGTTCGTTTGCATTTTTATGAACAGACGACAATAATTCTAAGGCAAAGTTCGGCTGGACTTCGGTTTTGTTTTAGGTTGACTCCGAAAACTGATTTTGTGTTGCCATATAAATTATAAAAATTAGATATATGCTGTTGCTGACTTTTTGTGGGCTTTATCTTTACAACTTTTCTTCATCGTATATATTTTATCGTTAAGACAGGGTTTGTAATAATATATTCGTTCGAGCCTTTTTTCTTTGACTTAGAAAATCCGAGCACGCAAGTTTTTTGATTTTTGCCTTTCTATTGGTAAATAATTTTCTAAGTTAAGTAGATATTACCCCCTCACAAAATTTATTTCCAATTTTAAATTTCGTAGAGGAGAGATTCTGTCAGTCGAGATATGTGGTTAGGCATTGGACTCACAAGGGGATTAAAGATTGAGCTTGTATTTAATAGTGTTTGCTATCTCACTATGTATAATTCGTTCACATCTTATTTTGGCGTGAGGGTTATTTATAAAATCAATAAATATAATTTTATATATGAAGCTATACGGCAGAACATATACAATATTTATTTAAAACAACTAACTCTGTTTTATCTCTTTTCAGGTAATACGATAATTGGGAGAATAAATTCTACTAATACACTAAACATGGGACAAGTCAAGGTAAAATTATGAAATTAAAAAAAAATAAAACACATTATTCTAAGTACAATCAAAACCGTTTACGACGAGATCGTTTATACCAACATACCGGTTATATTTATTTATTTATTAACTCCTCGTTACATTACAATATAATAAAATGAACATAATTAAATCAAAAGGCAATTGGCGGCCTTATCGCTTTCGAGCGATCTCTTCTAGGCAACCACTGTGGGTAAAGAAAAAAATTTTATTTTAAAAATTACATAATATAGGCAAGAAGTGCAAAAATACATGTTATACACAGTTATAAGACAAAACGAAACAGGAACAAAAGTAAAACAAACTAAACTATAAAGTATATAAAGTTATATTGACCAAAATCAAAGGTTCTGAATTCTATTGTATTAGGTACTTAATACAATGTCATCGGCTGTTACGACTATCGTTTTTTACCACCAAATATTATAAGTCACTTCGATCTCGTTATAACAGATTTTGACTTTAGCAATATTCGTCGTCATACTTATATTAGTACAAAACAATTTCAATTTGTTTCTCACTTGTCTAAACGATTTAGTAGATTGCTGTGTCTGTTACCATGGTTACGGTGTTCTTCAAGTAATCCACGTCCAAAGCCGGGCTTATTAATTCTCTCTCTGATTCTCATGTCAGCTGTATAGTAATAATTTACCTTCACTAATTTCGGTCCTACGCTTCTTTTACAACTGAAAATATTTTTGAGGACGACAAGTATTTGACTTGATCACTCCATCTCGGTGGCGAACGTCCACACGATCTTTTGTCTTCAGTTGTCATCGTTGCCAATCACGATAAGATTCTCTGTTTTGTCGCTCCTACGCAATGTGTGACCAAAGTACGAAATGATGCGTTGTCGGCATATGGTTTTAATATGGATAAGGATCGATTGTTGCAATAAGCAGTCTATTATTATTAAATATACTACTTTAATCACAAAATGAGATAAGTTGTACTCAATATATAGCTTTTTTAGGACCTTAAAATAGCAGCAATTGGCACCTTACCTTAGTGGGTTGCTAAAACAAATCCCGTGCAAGAGTAAAACTGCGATACGCATTACATTTTTTCCTATCTTTAAATACACTTGCAGATTTAAAAAAAATATCTTTTTTGAGAAGCCGTGTATATAATCTGTAGAACATTGCTGTATCTAGGACACTTGCCATCAAGTTGACCTAATTAGCCCACCCGCCATAAGGCTTGGGGAGACATTGGCATTATATAAAAATCTCTATAATAATATTCTAAAGAGGACTTTCTTTGTATGAATCTTTTATATAAGGATATTTTTAATAAACATTATTTTATCAAAAGAAAGCTACATAGCTCATAGTCAGTCGTTAAGATTAAATGTAATTTAAAGCTACATAATGAATATTTTAATGATTTCACAGTAGAGTAACCCATATTATACTGTCTAGGGACGTATATATAATACGGGCCTCAGAGCTTAAAAATTCAGTTAAAACCGTAAATACTTGTGGTGTATTGGATTTTAATATAAATATATTTACAAATTTAAGACTATTTGATAGTCAATATTAATAGTGATTTCATTGTCCTTATTATTATTAAAAGTAATTTATTAAGTCAACTCTGTTAGCTGTCATTGTCATTATGTCACAGAGCTTATAATTCAAAGTACAAGTCAAATTAGTTCAAATCATTTAATACTAGTTTATGTGTTTAGCCAATGCTAAACTAATAAGCTAGATCTATATATCAACGACTATTGGTCGATAGTAATAATGACTCAATAAAAGTCGGCAACGTACTTGCGAGCCCTCTGGCAATATGAGCATCTATAGTAGACGGTATCACTTCAGGTGAGCCTCCTGCCCGTTTGCGTTTTATATGTATTTCCTAATACCTTTTTCTATCAATAGAAGAAAGCTAATAGAATCAAAATTTTATAATGAGTACTCCAAATTTGTATTGGATTTTACCTTGTTCGTGCTATAAGTATGAATAAAATTCGTTTATCAATTTTAATAACAAAACTAAAATCAAAGGTACTTGAAAAAGCTTTCATAAGTAATCAGCTCAATTTGGAGTGTTCCATGATTCAACCGCATTATGTAGATGTACTTAGTTATTGTCGTTTAATGAGCGTTGTCACGCGATGGGAAAATGAGGAAAATTGGAAAAATTGTGTGGAGAATGGAGCTCCAACCGGTTGACGAATCGGTCCATACCGACATTATTGCCAGGCTCTGTCGATTATTAGACATCTAAAATTGTTCAATGGAGAAATAACGCGTTTTTTAAAGAACAGTTAATCAGCATCTCAAGTAAAGATCACTGTCATTATTAATTATTATACGAAAACGTAGCATTTTAAATCTAGAAAGAAAAAAAAAGCTTTATTGTACAAAATATATCTTTAGTTAAAGAAGAAGGATTACCTGTGTCGTGGGAAGCTCTTCCATTTGACATATTGACATGATAATTTCTATATTACACTGAGAGTCTGTTTCACAATGTATGGATAAAGTACCAAATAGCTATGCAACGCATAAATTATTTGGAAGATAAAAGTTCCGAATAAAAAACTTCGCGCTTCATCGGGCTCATGACTTATGATGGACTTTATGTGACCAATAGCGCTATCTGACAGACAGTCGTGAAACAAAACAATAGTCTTTATCCTACCAATGTGTAATAAATAGCTTATTTGGAACTTATGTAGAATCCCTACATTGTGAAACAAACCCGTACAATTTTATGATTCAACTCCTCTTACAAATAAGAATACTTTCCGTTTAAGCATAGGACAGGTTGATGTTTGAGATTGTTAGTGAAAATTTGGTCAAAGATGAAAGGGCCTCTGAAGGAAAATCAGCATGGGTTGAAGAAAGTGCTTTTTGTATACCTTATATGCAGGTTTGGATTGTGTATGATGTGGACGTCTGTATTTGTTTCCAGTCTGCATGTTCCCATTAAGTATAGTTGTCTAACCGTTAAAATTTTGTTTAATTGTACAATTGTAAAGTTGAGTTGCAGAATTATAATTTAATTTAGCTGAACATAATTTTGGTAATCGTTGATTTCATACTTTTTTAAATCAATACAATATTAGGAATAAATTACATCAAAGAAAATTGGATTGCAATCATAATTGTGGATTTATTGACCGATACATTAAAAAATCCATTACACCAAACGTAACTAGACAAATTTTTCCATTCATTTGCACCATAATAACGTGGTAAGTTAGAAACATTTTCGCTATTAGAATAACGCCGTAACGAAAACTCGGAAAAGTTAAGCTAACAAGCTGCGAACGGCTAAGTACACCATTGTGTTCAACCATTCAAGCGATTTATTAGCGTCGAATAATGCGATTAGATCTTACTATAACTTTCCCTTTTTCATGGAAATACTTTTCTTTAATGGTCGATTTTGAATATCGAAAGCGGTTTCGTAAATATACACGAAAAGGCTTAGAAAGGCTTCAAACAATTTAACACATAAACGCATTAATTAAAACAAATTGGCTTAGTAATGTCACGTATGAATTTTGTATGAATAAATTTGGTTAGGTGAATCGGTATTAGCATTAGAATATGTATCAAAAATCCTATGGAGTGACTAAGCCCTAACTAAATAAAATGTAACAGCACTAACGTATGCCGTGTACTAACAAATTGATTATTTTAACTTGAACACAATTTATATAGTATAAGATTTTTTTTGCGAAACATCACGCTGTTAGAATCAATGACAATGTTTTATGTTCCTGTGATTGTGTCATTACAGTTGTCTTGTGAAATAATCTATATGGATTTAAATTTATAAATAGTGTATCCTGAAAGCTGTTTACTGCAATCTTTATATATATAAAAATGGGTGGCACTCTAGATGGATCAGATTCACATATCAGCCCGGCAGGTGGCGCTGCAGTCGGTAACTAGTTTCTTTATCTCAGCTAGTAAACAGCTATACAATCTTATGTGCACGTGTTCGTAAATAAACTCCTAAACGGCTGGACAGATTTTGATACTTAAAATTGTGTGACCCAGTTGATAATGATTTATATTATTAGTTATTTTTGTATTTAAGACGTGTGTACAGGACGCCGTCTGTCGGATCCGCTAGTGTTATATATAAATATGACAGTTTATCCAAAGTTACGAACACAGATAATTTTTCCTGAATTCAATTTTCGTTACCATGCCGTTTTCCTTTACATTTCGTACTTACAGCAATAATATTTCATTCGGCCAGGTATCTGTTTTTAGAACTCATTATAGAAATATATAAAAAATATTCAATTTCCAGTCCAAAATTTCTAAGGCCCACATGGCCCTCTCCGCCTTCGATTAAGTTATATCAAGTTAATGACTCATCTTACACGAAGAATAGTCGAAAAACTATGTCCGCAATTGGCGCTCTAGGGTTGTGATATAATAAAATTAACTGTCAAATTGTTAAGGTTTGTAAAAACTACTTGAATTTACTAATACTTATAAATACTATTTTAAATCTCACCTTTAAAAATAAATTAAAAACAACATTATAATTTCATATCTGTCCTCGTCATTTACGTTTCGCAAATAAAGCCTTATGACGCTAGAAGGCTTTAGGTTAACAGGCTCTAGAGAGTCTAACATACCCACCGAATATCCTTTGCCTTTCACATACAAAGTCAAAGTCAAAAAACACAAACTACTATTTTAAAAGCCTTTAGAAATAAATTAAAAACACCATAATAATTTCATATCTGTCATCGACGTTAACGTTTCGCACATAAAGCCTTAAGACGCTAGAAGGCTTTAGGTTATCAGGCTCTAGAGAGAGCCTAACATATCAATCGAATCTCCTTTGCCTTTCACATACAAAGCCAGGGCAGGAGCTCGTCTAAAATAAGATAATTGAAGTTCCGATACACCTCGAAGCCATTGACCTTTCATCTCGAATTCGGACCAAATTATCTTCGTAAATACATCAATAGTTTATGTGTGGGTGTGTAAAAAATTGAATCATTTGGATTTTCTGGCACGAATAGCCCAATCTTATATCCGACTATAAAATAAATCGAAAGTTTTGTTATATTCTGAAGACTTGGTCTCTCTCTCTCTCTCTTTTGCATCCTTTCAACACAGTACGAGCCGTATTATTATTATTATGTACATAAGCACACTAGCAGCTTAATAAGCTGATGCGCGCGTATTTGGAGATTTGGAGAAGCTGTCCAACCTATGTTTAAAAGAGTTCAAAGAGGGTGCACTAATTACACTTTCCGGAAGCCTATTCCAGTCGGCCACTACTCAGTTTGGAAGAAAGTTCTTTAGGGAATATCAACCCAAAAATATTATCACCATCTTGATGGCTGAAATTCTGCTTCACTGGACACTTTCTTTTTCGAACTAGCGTACTGTGGAATCGACTCCCGGTGGGGGTCTTACCTGAGAGAAACGATCTCCAATTTTTCAAAGTAAGAGTTTACTCCTCCCTCAAAGACCCACGACAAATAGGAGTCCATGGGCTGCAATGGCTACCCTTTTTGCAAGAACTCCCTAAAGCGCCGAAATCAAGTCATGGATAATCTATACGTTTTTCTTCTTTCCATTAATTGACAACTCTATATACCGCCATAAAATGCAAAGTCCCTTCAGTATTGTTATATAGAGTTTACACTCTATTTCAAATTATGTTGCCTCAAATTTGTTTATATTGGTATATTATGAATGTAAAAAAAACATTTGTAGTAATGGTGTGGACTTGATAACCTTAAGTTACAAGGAATAACTGAATAAATATTGTTCAACGGGCTCCATTGTTTTCTTGCATGAAATGACAATGACACATTGACGTCATCACTTTCATTACACTTGCACTTTTGTTGCTATATTCGGAACGTTAATTGGGAAGAATGCGAAACGCTTTTGTTTTTGAAATAATAATTAAATTCTTGGAATTGTTTACAATGATGCGATTATGCTGGCTGGACGCTTTATAAAATATAATGGAAACTTTAGCCTATATTACGCAGTGATAATGTAGGATTTAAATGGTTATATTTAGACCACATATTCTTCGAATTCCCTGAATTCCATATCCAACGCCTTTGTTTGTCATCTAATCTGCTAAACTATCATAGAAGACCTGAAAATATCCCGCGCTGTATTCAAGACATGCTTATGAACCATGATATGCATGATACCATTTATGAATTTATTTCTAATACGGTTCTAAAACATTTAAAAGGATTGTACTTCCCGGATTGACTAATTGGATTAAACGGACATACTTTTTACCTTAACATCGGATTTTAAATAAGCACCTGGAAATATAAATACATTTTATTTGGATTCTACTATTATTGCTTATGGTTTTGACTTCGACTTATGACCTAGAATAATTAGACATGACAACAATAAGACAAGACATGGTTTCGGCCTTACGATCAAGGACAATGAAGACGTGGCTTCGGCCATAAAACTCCAATTATTACCAAGAACAAGACCTGGCTGTGTGGACTACAGTCCTTTGCCTTTCCCATTAGGGATAAATTAATACCATCATCATTAAATGGTGATAGAATTAAATATATTAGTAAATAATTTGGGTAATTGACGCGGGAGAATATTTTTCCAATAAGCGTCAAAGACCGAGGCAAATCTATTGAACGTTATAATATTTTTCTTTAAAATTATTGCACAGCGAAATTGTTTGGACACCTGTGTCGTGTTTGCATTACGAGCACTTATATACATTGTCTCACACTGATTAATTATACCCAACCAACTTAATATGTATTAAAAGAACCAGTGGCGGTAGAACCTTTTTAAGTCTGGGCCTGATAGATACAGAAATCTGATTTCTGTATCTGTTTCATAATCATTTGTCACTCTTATAGACAAGTAAGTGATCAGCCTCCTGTGCTTGACACGTTGTCGTCTTTTTGGTCTAAATAAGCCTCACAATACTTTCCTTCACCGTTAGAACCTATGTTAAATGCGGATATAGACGGGAAGTCCATTGGTGAACAGCCGAGGATCGAACCTACCACCCCAATGATGTGAGTCGCACGCCTAAGGCTAACACTTTAGGACATATGAATATATAATTGTATTAAAAAATTACCTTATACACATCAAACATACATTTAAATAATGACGTACCTCCATTATGTGGAACCAGCTGCCCACAGAAGTATTTTCTAACCAATTTAACTTAGGATCCAATTCTTAAAAGGCCGGCAACGCACTTGCGAGCCTTCTGGCAATGTGAGTGTCCATGGGCGGTATTACTTAACATCAGGTGAGCCTCCTGCCCGTTTGCCTCCTGTAATTAAAAAAATGTACCTAACATTCTCTTAAGAATTTTTATTTAAACTAAACAGTTAAGATTAAAGTTATAGAATGTTTGCGGGTCAAGCGCCGTGCACTGGGTCACGTGGTTCACTGAAATAGAATAAGAGGAATTCCTTTGTAGTAATAATGACAGTGAATGTAATATTTATAATATAGTGCTTAATTAATAAAATAAATCAATCAATGGCGCTACGACCTTTTTAAAACTATTTCCTGATAATTTGTTAATCTAATAGGCAAGTAGGATCAGCCTTCTATGCCTGACACACGCCGTCGACTTTTTTTGTCTAAGGCAAGCCGGTTGTTATACGATGTTTTCCTTCACCGTTTGAGCGTCTGTTAATATATCAATATCTACCTTAAAAGGAATTAATTAGTGGTGCTTTAGAGCTAAAAATATAATAATTACGGTATGGTCTTTATATATCTTCCGTCCAAACACAAGTAACGACAATTCTGTCACACCTCTGTGTGCAAAGTAGAGGTATTTCCGAACTAATGCGACTAATGGGCCTTTAAGAAAAGGGCGAACCATTATCTGAAAGGGCGGCAACACACACGCTAACCCCTGGCGTTACAGGTGACCATGGTCATAGACCGCCCGCCTGTCGGTTTGCCTCCTGTCCCATAAACGTTTTTGACGTACGAACATTATTATAACTATATATTTAATTTTTTTGAATGAAATAATAAATAGCAAATAAATATGATAAAAGCGTGTCAACTTCTATAAGGTCGGCAAAGCACACGAGATTTCTGGCAATGTGAGGGTCCATGGGTATCACTAAACATTGGGTTAGTCTCGGGCTTCCTACCCGGTTGGTCAATGTACTATATAAAAATCAACTTCCACTTTACAACTATATCAATAATTTCTTGGTAGTAATTTAATTCAGTACAAAAAGATAATCATTATTACCTAGGCCACTAAGTTCTTTTATCTATAGGTAGAAAAGGGATCGTATACGTAAACAAAACTCATTTATTTCCACTATTTTCCAAATTGAGGCCCCAAAACGTTGTAATGGACTCACGTTCCTATTTCGTTTTAGGACCTTTGCAATGTCTAGATAATCGTTGGGACCCATTATTACTGTTAGCTGAACAAAATGGTATTTGACTTTATGAACCTCTATTTGCACCAAACAATAACAGTTCTTATATTGTATTTTTTCGGTAAATTGCTATGCGCCAAAGATAGCTTTGTTTAATATTCCTTGTTTTATAAGGCTTAAGACACACATGTGTTTTAGAAGACTCAACCGCGACGTATAGCAGACATATTTCTTAAAAAAACATTAATAACGAAAAATAAACTCCGAAATATACTTCCTACTGCACCCAAGTATTTTTTGCTTCTTATCGACGAGAGAAATATTGAATATTAAAAATCTTATAGAAACTCTTTTTAGAAAAGTAAGTGAGTGAATGATATAGAAGACTGAGAGATCTTTAATTGACAGAAATATGACAAATTGGAAAAAAGACCGAATTAACGCGAGGAATTCTAGTTAAGTAATATCGAGGATTTAAACGCTATTTCTTTTGAAGGAAGAAAAATGTAGGTATTTTAAACATAGTCAACGGAACTGACGTCATAATATTTAATGGTCGCCAGCTGTATTTAATATCCGATATCCGTCTATGGTTAGCTATATGCGTCCGGAAATGTCATTCTTTGACGACCTGTCTTTGTTACTCCATTAACTGTAATCTTATACCTAACGTGTAATATGTCTATTGTGAATTGAAAATATTGTGTAGATAATTACGCCAAACAAAATATAATTAACACCTTGACTTGTTATTCAATTTTTTTTAATTGATAAACGCTTGTTAACGGCACACATACATTGGTAAAATAACAAGCATTTATAGCACATGACACACACGAAAAGATAATATAAATATTAAACAAAGAATCAAAATTACAAAAAATAATCGTAAATCGATTTTTAAGTGTGAGGAAAACAACAATGGATATCCAGCGCACCAGTTCCAGCAGTCGAGATTGAGCGTTCTGATAAAGGAGTTATCCTTTATCAGAACGCTCAATCTCGACTGCTGGAACTGGTGCGCTTTGACCAAAAGGCGTTCTTCGGAAAGGAGATCGGTATCACTTAACATTAGGTGAGACTCCTTCCCGTTTGACTCCTGTGTTACAAAAAAAATATATACAGTAGTCCTGTAAAAAAAGTATTAAAACATGCTCTACTCCATTAGTGAATAACGCAGTCCGATAAATCATATCCCTACGATCCTTTACTCGATACAGTTCAGGCCATTTTCGACCGCTATAACTTCGTTGTGGATAAAACTAGACGCCGGACTTTTGCCTGCATAAAAACACAACGTATCTTACAAGTAATATTAAATAAATGAGATTTTGAATACGATTTCTAAGTCAATCCATTTATTATAAACATAAAAGATTTTAAATATTGTTATGGTCGTTATATGATGTTGTGAGGTTAGCTAATTACGTAATAACTTAGAACAGAAGATCCCTTAGTTTAGTTTTTTTACATGTTTTTGATGCCATGTACTTTCCAAATTTGGCTATTAACTCGTAATTAAAAATGAATACATACAAAGTTAATCTAAACCATTATTTAAATTATGTATGTAAATTTTGTTTAATTTAAATAATGTATAACTAAAATAATCCTGTGGAAATAGACATAAACTAAAATGACTAAACATTGTATGAAATACCAGAGCTACAAACCTCTAATAGTTTATTACAATGTCGTTAAAATAAAACAAAACCTACACAATTTAAATCTAGCTCACAGCTCACACGCATCGAAACATTCAACAGATGTATTATTAATTTATATAAATACCTTATCGGCACGTGAATAACGCGTTATATGCCATACTAAATGTGCATTTATCCTTTAAAAAACATCTAGACAAGCCCTTTGGACCTAAACATATATTTAAATAAGTATTTACGTATTTACAGTGTATATTCGCGGACACCTATGTCTTCTTCTATACAAAAAGTCCCGTCGTGAGCAGTGTGCTGCGATATTGCGAGCTTCTTGATTGTAAAGAAGTTGCATGGATCTGGTTAGCTCTGCGCCTTCTTAAGTCATCGCATGTAATTTTTACGCATATTCTTTCTATAACATATATTCATAAGTACATTTATAAAAATAACATATGGGGTGTCGATTCCCGTATTTTAGAAAACTTCATACACTGTTTTAGTTTATTCATTCGTCATTACTGATTTTGTCTGTACACTGCTATGATAACTCACTACCTATAACACATTGTTACATATACAATGTGTTTTGAAATAAATTATATTTAATTTACCCAAGTTCAACTCAAAATGTGTCACGAACAAATATTTTTTCGTGGAGTACTTTCTATATATGTATATACGAAACTGGAATATTATATTATTTACATATCCCGACGCTTCAAATTTTACTTATATTATAACCACAAAAGGTTCTTGTGTCTGATCTTAAAAATTATTTAATCAATTGGCTACATTACTCTTGATATTAAAATAAATGTCTAGTGCGATTTGCATTCCTTCTAATCGTACAATGAACTTAGTTCTATATATAGTAAGTAGAAGTACTAGAAGCAACTAAATTATCAGGAGTGGCAAAGCGTGACTTATTCGGTGTTGTAACGTCTGACGCAAATCATTTGTCTCGGCGCCTCTGCATGACGCACTGATAGTTTCATATTGTGTGAACTCTCATGTTTTTGTGCTTTAATTATTTGATATAGATACGACACGAAATCGTCGCGTAGGGACAGGATTTCTGGGTGCGTATCTACCAATACTTAATAAAGCTTTCTGCTATAGAACATCGTGTTGTGACCGAATGAACGGTTAATTATAATTGAGTGTTATAATACCAGTGTACAGTTAATCTGGGGATTTCGGTTACAAAAACAACAAATTTTATAAAATTGTATAAAAAAAACAAATGAAACTGGGCTGTCTTGACTTAGTCATCATGGACGTTAACAAGCTACTTTCGCGTTACTTATTTTTTTTTAAAACTGACATAAATGTAAGATAATTCAAGCTTACTGATTCATTCTATTACACAAAAAGAAATAAAATTTTGCGAAGGAGCATGTCATATTTACTATGACAACTCACGTATAAATAGCATGTCATTGACAATTGACTAACCATATGTGACAGTCATGGCTACTACACGAATAACAATGTCATAATGGAATAATTAGAATGCGATAATATAAATTAATGAGCGTCCGTTATTAATAGCAGGCGTTAATTATAAGCGTTGTGACGAACAGGGTTGGTCAAAGGCTCTATTTTAGTAGCTATAAATGAAATACGTTTAAGAAATGTTATTTCGATAGAACGGCCTCAGTTAAACAAAGTTTTTGACATTCGGTAGGCATATTTCTACTAACTACTAACTAGTTGACTGCTTTGCTTTGTTTTACTTTCCTTATTTAAAACGTTATATTTGTTTGCTTACCCATATATGTATGTACTTTTTGTTACCACTCAATATGACTTTGCTGTGAATGGAAGCCTGGTTCACAGGCATCCATATCACAGGTTCTTACCTAGTTTGGAAACCAGTCTCCCAATACCTTCTCAACTGTAATCTTATTTATTGTTGTAAATGTTATATGGGAGAAAATAAATAAATAAAATAAAAAACTTAGCCTTAAATCTCTTTCTTAGACATGTTTTCTACGTTAAAAGTTAAATGATGATGGATTCAATTTCCGCACCTAGACTCAATAGTAGTGCGTAAAGTCCTGGCTAACTAAGCCAGCCTAGCTCTTTCCAGAAGCACAGAAGTCTCGTGGGCACTTTGCAGGCTTCACGGAGCGACTTCACTGCTCCGAGGATTTCTGTACTTAACATTCTTTAATAGTATTCTGTGGTTAGCATTCTAGGTCCACGTGGGCGACTGATTTCTCTTCCTCTGCACATGGTGCAGTCTGTCGCACCTATGACAAAAAGATGTTTCTTAAGGACACAATGGCCCGTAATTGTCCCTAAGGACTATGTATAATTGTATATATATGTTTTCTACGTATATAATCAGGACACAACTTGTAACTTAGCGGTTAATAAGGATTGATATTCAATGATTTTATTTCTTTAGACACATTGTTTCGTAATAAAGTTTTGCAGTCTGGTCATCAAAAAGATGCATCCTAAACAATCTTAAAGAGCACACCTTGCACATGAAAGGAAATGACGTGTAATGATGAATGACGACGTGCAAGACTTTTGGAAGATTGGGTAATGTAAAATAACGTTTCTTAGAATGTCGCATGGGATGAGTTTAGCATTTTGGTTCTGGTATTTTGTGTAAGGTGGGCCTTTTAACTCTTAGTGGACTTTTCTGTCTAATTGCGCAACTAACACACGCTCGTATGATGAAGGAAAACATCGTGAGGAAAGCGACATACCGTAGACCTAATGTTGGAGTTTGAATATGTAAGTAATGGCAGGCAACACTTGTTACTTGTGACGAAAAAAAATTTGATTTCGAATACTGGAATGCCTGTTTAAGTTTTATATACATCGATTGTTTTTTGTTATAAAATTGTACTTCTCTTCTAGACGCGGATAGTGAAACCACCCAGGGTTTTATACACATCAATTATTTTAATGTGTAACAGTGCTAGAATATATATATTAAACACGAAGTCAGTGTTTTAAAATAGCCCAGGGGGTTTGAGGAGTCAGTCCCCGTCCAATTTCTAAAAATTGATGGCCAACTAAGATTTTTCATATCATATGCAATCCTTAGTATTTCATACAATTTGTCAAATTCATGGGATAGCCACAGATACGACATACTGCGCTACCTATTTTTATAAACACGACACACCCCATCAGTCAAGAGTAACAGTGATAAATAAGGTGGCGGTGGCCACACCGGACACGCGTAGTTAAATGTGACAGCTGAAGGGATATAACGATAGTTTAGGGAGATGAATTTGATTTCTTAATCTTGTGACACCCTTTAAACCTATATAGTTCGGTCTAAAAATAAATGCTAGTCTTTTTATAACTAAATAATTAATGATATTATCTGCGATACAGCCGTAGCCGATTGTCATATTAGTCTCCTATTGTAAACATAGTATTATATGTACAATACCTTACTTACGCTTTAAATATATTTAACTTAATCGAGTCGATTTTTATGGCTTTGGTGGGGAAAAGCTGGCTTATTCTTGGCGTATTATTCCAGATATCCCGTAAATTTACCAACTAAACATTTTCAATTAATTACATTTACAGTCTTATTTATTTTTTGACTATCATATGTCTTCGTTCTAAAATTCAGCAACAACAGTCTTTGGAATATTCGTCCCGATTTTGACTTCCTATATAAAATAACTTATCCTAAAACTTAGCTGTTAGAATTATAAAGGAAGCCGTAGTGATAATGCTAAATGGGTCACTGGAAGCTATTTATAAAACGCATGTCATCTTGAGAATCGTTTTAGAATTTGTTAGTGACAAGAGATTCTTAATGGATGCCAGAACACAGGAAATGTCATATTTTACAAGCTTAAATAACTTAAGAAAAATAATTTTAATAAATTTACCTTTTACCATGAGGAAACCTTTTGTAACTAAGATAATTTTTCATATAATAGTTTAATTAAAATTATTTTATCTCAATATTTGAGTTGTAATAAAAACTCTGTGTGAATAATACGAAGTTTTGTATCGTGTTTTAAAACCCATTTGGTAAAATTCAAATCCATCTTTACATTATTAAACAGGGTATCCAATCAATCGTATTTTTAACTAAGACTATTTATCACCCACGAGAATTAATTAGCTTCTTAATGCATTAAATCACCCTTAAAATAGCACCAAAAAGTTGATTTATATCCGTGTATTTAAGGAGAAAATTCCTCGCGTCCTCTCAATAGCAGAAGATAAAAAATAAATAAATGAGAACTTATTAATATCCAAGCGTGTAGATGTTCTGTTTTATAGGCTAAAACAATATAGTTACAGTGAACGATTACGATTTCAAAAATAGTTGATAAATATAACACAAAGTCGTTTCCTGATGTGTGATATTAAAATATGGAACACAAATCTTCAATTTCTGAATATTATTTTTAATAATAGTTTTGTTATTGTATAACATTGTTACTAGTAATTTTATTTTTGTCAATTTACTTTTGCTTTTTACCCTTAGTTTTTCTTTACTAGGGTTGCCTGGTAGATAACGCTTGTTAGCGAGAAGGCTGACCGTTGCCTTCTTGAAAATTTAGGTTTAAGGTTATTTGATTCAATTTATTAATGCTTGAACGTCGCGTTTAAAATATTTTTTAAGCTTATTCTGTAAATACTCACCGCTAGAATGCTACATTATTCCTAATGTTTTTTCATACGAATCAGTAATTGGAAAATTGCTTGATTTTTTTGTAGCTTTCGCCTTATTTTACGTTTGTATAAAAAAACGACACTTATAATAGAAACGAGGTATTTAATTTATTTTTAAATACATTGAAAGTTTTAATATAACGCATTATCAAGTTAAATAAAATTTATTTGAATACCACAAAAAAATCTACATAATTAAAGAATTGAAAATTTTAATTATAAAATGTTGACTATGCTAACTCTAGGGTGTCGGTTTTTGTGACGGTGTGCGCCCTTATCGGAAAAAATTACATTCATAATTTTTCTCTAACGCGCCAAAAGAAGTATAACTTCAAAAAAAGTACAGAAACCGAATTATTTACATAATTATAACTCGCAATATTTTATAAACAATTAAACAAACGAAATTTACGTCGTATCGATATCGTATCGTGTCCTATCAAAACATCACATGTCGTTTAATTTTGTGAAAATAATCACAAGTCGCGGGAACGCAGATAGAGCACACGTCTGGCTCATTCACACATAATAATGTAAATATTATTTTAACGGGTGGAACTTCTTGTTATAATTAAATATAATATCGTGAATTATGGAATTACTTATATAATGTTTTTATTTTGATGTGATAAGTGCAAAAAATAGACTTTATTTTATTACCAATAAAATATGATGTGTTGATAAAATATTTGTGTTTGTCGCTCTCGCGCCAATTCGTGGGTGTCTTCTTCAAATAGTGTTGGATGTTTTTCTATGATGTTGGTTGCTGAGCGAACAAATAATGATTATTTTCTATCTTTTTTACCTGTAAGTTTCTGAAAATCTATTTAAAAAGACCGAAAAGTCATCCTTTGCTGTCTCTGTGAACTATTACGATAGCATTTTTCATTTGTTGAATGTAATTAGATTTGAAACGTTTTAGTAAAGAAAAATTTAAATTTGTAATTATCGAATAAAAAATCTGAATGATTACAGTGTCTTTATCTGCTACGCATAGGTTACGCAATCCGACTTTGAACTTAAAGACTTCTAAATGATAAAGCGTTTTCTCACTATACCAGCTGTAAACAAACAGAAAAAACTTGTGAATGTTGAACACATGCCAGACCGCTGTCCTTGTTTGCTCTCTAAGACTAGACGGCAAGACGATACTGTCTGTTTTAAATTAAAGTACTTTAACTGCAAAGGTTATGTTAAAAACCTTATAGAGTATAGTGTTAAGAATTTTCGCTCACATATAAATTTCTCAATTTCAGACTGTTAATTCTCCGCCACATCGTGACATCAGCGGTGTAGCAGCAACGTCATATCGCCCATACAACGAAGACTATGCCTCCGTCCAACGCAACGCCATCGACAGACCGACACCGGACCTCGACATCGAACGGAACAAAAAAGAAAAGAAGTGGTCAATTGGCAAACTGTTCAGGCGAAAGAAGAAAGAAGAAGAAAGTGGCACGTCATCACAAAGTGATGAAGGTGTTAGCGAACGATCTCCATCGAAAAAGAAAAGCAAAAAGAAAAAGAGAGTTCCCGTGGTTAATAACTTTGATCACATAGTCATACGAGACACACGAAGAGCTCAAAGCTTAGCCAATCATAGTGTTCGTGATATAACCGATGATGGCATATTATCTGATCCCTCAGCGGGCTTCTTGAACTATCAACCCAGAAGTCGAGATGTACCCGATTATCATGACTACCTTGCAGTGAAAGATGATAATACAATCAGACTGGAAAAAATGAATTTAGATAACCCTCCCAAAAGAAGTAGAAAAAGTAGACTTAAAGCCCGTGTTGAGGCACTGCGAAATAGTTTGAAAGGTGAATCCAGTAGTGACGAAGAATCGCTAAAGTCTTCAAATTCGTCTTCGATGATTCGGTTTAGAAGTGACGATTCTTTAATGCGATCAAGAGATAGCTCAGCAAAATCTAGGAGTGCAAGAAACGAACGTTATATTAAAAGATTATCAAGAGATGAAGAAAATCAACTTAATAAGGAAGCTGAACTACTTCATCAGGGTTATTCAAAAGCTGAAGTTGAAATGTTAACTCGTACGCCGACAAGTCAGAGCAGTGGCTACGGAACATGCAAACGTGAACCTGCACACAACTTACAAACTGATCACAACATTATCTCGACTGACTTAAAACGAAGATCATTGAAAACGGAATCAGTTTCATCATTCCCGTCTAATCAAAGCTATCCCTCATCCATCAATTTTAATGCAAAAGTTAACAACGAACGTATCAACTACTCTATCAAGTGTCCTAATAATAATGTTCACCATAGGGATGCACTTCTTAATAACAGAGAGAGAACCCCTTCCAGTCAATATGAGAATCCCGATAGTATTATGTGTGTTAAATTTCCTCTAGGAAACGTAAATAATATTAAATCAGAAGAAAAAGCTCCACCTGTTCCACCACCTCGTGATATGCAAAGAAAAGTGGTTACCCCTATATCTATGTATTACGAAAATAATTCGCGCGGTGCCAACAGAATTAACTCTAATCAAAGTCTTTTACATGGAGTACCCAATAACGATTTTGAAAGAATAATGCGTCGGAGCCAAGAACGTTCTGTTGTTCCAGGGTTAAATGGACTCAGACGACCTTTATCTAACTCAGAAGATCATATAGCAATGCAAAGCAACGATCACTTACAAAATTATAATTATAGAAATGAACAACCACGAAGGCCTGCTTCGGTATCAGCAGAACCTAATCATTATGGTATGTATATTAACAGCCCTACGTGGAAAAAGAGATTAGAGCCAAGTGTGACAAAGACGCCTGAACGAACTCTAAAACAAGACTATTTATATTACGCAGATCAAAGTCCCAGATCTAGACGACCCATTAATATTCAAAATGGTATTGAACATCAATATTTAAGTGATTCTCAAACAACATCTAATATGACGGATCAAGTATTATATAGAAGGCCTAGAAATGCATCAGATTTTTGGAAAAAAATCGATGACGCAGAAAAACAACGAAAACAACAAATGTACTCCAATTTAAGAGCTAAGAGCGAATATTCAAGTTCGGCGAATATTAATAAAGCTTTATTAGATCAAAACAAGACAAAAGAAAATGTAAGTAGTAAAAATGATAGAAAAGCAGTAATTTCAAATGTTAATACAGCATCAGACTCTAAGGTATGGCAAGCAACTACAGAGTATAAACGCTCTGTAACGGTAGAACCTCCAAAATCTTCCACTTCGCTAAAAACACACACACGACACAAATCCGATACATTTCTACAAAATAGTTATCAAGTTCCGTCAGACGAAGACGGATCAGAACGAAGGAAATCTACAAACCTTGATGATGCTCTTAATGAATTGGAAGCAATTTATAATAGTCTTGGATTAGGAGATGAAGATTTATTAGACAGAGCTGAGAGAAGAGAATTAATGACTCCTAAAACTAATGATTGTTGTAACGATTGGAACGGAAATGATGACGATGTTCAACTTCGCAGTCAACCTTCCACTCCTTTGAGACGAATAAGTCGAAGGTCTACATTACCCGATAAACTTCAAGATGATATGGCTTTCCGACGCTTGAATTCTTTAACAAACAAAGAAAAATCAAATTATAGAGATTCTCAAGCGCAAATTAGCTACATGTTGGCATCACCTGTGTATGTGCCATATGCATCAGACGATGACAGGCAATCGGAACGAAACGAACCGGACATTATCTATGATGACGTTGTTTACAGGAATATTAAGCAGACCAATAGTAGACTTAAGACCATAGAGCCTCAACCACCATTCGGTATTCCAGTTGGCCCCGTATCCCCAGCTCCACAAAGCGACTATTTACATGTAACACCAGAAAATAGAGGAAGATCTCGTTTCATACCGAAAAAGTCACCAGATATTGTGGCTGATGATTTGGCTTATCGTAGCTTACGCAAAGATAACAGACAATCTACTTTGTTTAACGGGGATGATTATAATGGCGTTGTGAATAATAACTATACAGAGTTTCCGTTTAATAAGGAATCGGGGAGCAACGTAAGGAAAAAACGTGCTGTTAGATCTTTATCTGCAAATATATTTACAGTGATGCAAAAGGAAATTGATGATGCAATTAACATGTCCAAGACCTCTAAATTACAGAAAACATACAGTAATAGCGACGTGATAAGGCGTCTCCGGGAAACCTTTGAAAACAACGACAAGCAGCGTGATTGTTATCCACGTAATAAGGTAAAACAAAGACATAATACTGTTAATATATTACCTAATAATACGCACACACCCATTCACCACTTTGCAAAAGATGATTCATTCGTTCACAGTGAAAATAAATACCTTGCTAGATCATCATCTTGTGATAAGTCCACAACATCCTCACCATCAAAAAAATCACCACAAACATCAAAACGATCATCTAAAGATGAATTTCAACAAGTCCTTAGCATGCTAGCACAAGAAGCAATGGATACAAGCAACAAACTTGGAGTGGCATTAGCAGAATTAGACAAAAATAGAAATAAAAATGATTTATCTATTACACAAAATAAGATTTCTCATAGTAGAGCCGATTTCTTGAATGCTATAACAAGTTGTACCACAGAAGAAACCAGTCTAGAATCTGGTAGAAGAGAAATAAAGCTCAAAGATGTAGGCATCTCAAACGCTCTTACTACGAGTGAAGACACTGATTCTAAAGCAAAGAAGACGGAAGATAGTTTAATAGAAATATCTAATCAGTTACATAAAGTTGAAAATCAACTTAAACATAGTAATGAAAAAGAGCGAAACTTTGACGAAAGTATAGGATACTCTAAGTCTGTTAAAGATGCTGAAAAAGCATTGGGTACAGAAAGTACGCATTTAGAAGATGCTAAATCTATACCAGTAGTTGTATGTAATTCTTTACAAAATGACGCGGGTTTTGTCGACGGTATAAATGATTCTAAACCGAAACCTGAATTAACTTCTATAAAATTTCATCCATCAAATCCTTTTTTGTGTTCCGATGTTAAAGTGAATGAAATTACCGAAATTAACGCGTTTAAGGAATTAAAAGATGGTATATCGGATTTAATTGCCGGAATATCAGAAGTCAATGAAAAAATTTTTCTTCCAAAAAGTACTCAAAAGTCATTTGACTCCAAAAACGAAATAATTGTTGATATCACACAGACAATACAACACAAAGAAATGGATAAAGAAGTCGAAAAATCCCAACGAGACAGTATTAACGAGTCAATATATGAAAATGATACATTGGAAGATAAAAGAGATGGAGCGGATTCAACTGAGTACAATTCATCAGAGGAACTAGCAACTATTTTCAAATTAGATAATAAAAAGGAACCTAAAACTACGACTGAAAATACTACTAATTGTAACAAAGATAATCGTACCGACCTTAATTCCCCAAAGCTTGTTCGCACAATGAATCAACATCTACGAAAATTGTCGGTAGATGACAATATTGCTAGTCAAAGTAATCCACTGCCAAAAAACGTTGTACCATGGAGAGCTAAAAGGCAAAATTCGCAAAGCGATGACAAAGGTACGTGGTCTGTTATCATGCATGCTGTATGGGTTTCGCAGTGATCATGCCCTTTCACTTATCGTTCATATGCACTAGCCGCTGTCAATTATGTTTGATGTTGTTTATTGACATTATGTTTTGTTGTTTCTGTTGTTTTGACAGGCGGTAACACGAAGTCAAAGCACGATTGGCACAACTCTGGCACGTTGATGTTAGCTTGTTCCTACACCTTGATGCTCTCCCAACAACTGGCAGACTTCGATTGGCTGACGCTGCTCGGCTTGCTGTTGGCAATTGTTACAATTATAGCTATGCTATTAATTTAATTTTGGGATAATCACTAAACAAATGCTTACTTAGAAATGCTGTCATATTATAACTTAAGTTCCCTACTTGTTATCAATAAGATTATAATCCACTTTCAAAACTAAACATCCTACATTTTCGTTTCTTAAATGTTATTGTACTAATTTGAACAAATATTCATGAATAATTTGTTTTGTGATTATTGTTATGTTACCTTAAACACAGTTTATTTAACCTTATTTTAACAATAGTTTAAGTTATTACTAATTAATTACATAAGCAGATCCGCTTTGATTTTTGAGGAATCTGGCATTTTAAAGTTGAAAAACTTATCATCACATTGTTAATATCACTACAAGATTTTATCACTAAGTAGTCATTACACATTAACTCTTATTCATAAAAATAAATTAGTTTAATTTCACTGGCTAAACTTAAGGGCTCTTTCGTCTGTTTTGGTCAAATTATATATAGATACACTGTGATGACAATAGACAATTGAGGTCTTAGTAAAGCGCAATTAGACTGTTTATTTTTTTATGAATAGCACCTGGCCTATAAAAGTTGTAATTTTTTGTATATTTAGTAGTTTCAATTAACAAACTATAAACATTACAATATTTTTATTTTCGGTATGAATTGATTGTTATAATTAAATTATAAATAAAATTATAGCCTTAGATAGTAAATTGGATGACTTAAAAACTACTACACACCCTAAATTTAACATAATTTTATTGACTTGATTTGATTTTCATCTCTTGTATTTGCTCAACATAAGTGACATAAAATAATGCTAGCTGTGATTTTAATGTTAGTTAAATTCTAAAAAAATATACATATAACATTAAAATATATAATATATTGAAAATGAGACTGCCAAATTGATCAGAAATTATTTTATTTTGAAGTATTATGAATTGTTGCATGAAACTTTTGCATGTTTTTATTAAAATTATGTTAATGATATTTAGGACATTTGATTAATAGACTTTGCATTATCAAATTTTATTGACACGCGGTACTTATAACATCTTACAATAAAACAAAATATTTAGATTAAAAAGATGTTTCATGTCAATACAACACTTATACAACTTTGTCTCTCTTTTAGGTGAAAACTGATTGCTTCAAGTATTACTCTTCTGGATATTATGAATAAAACAACGAAAGTTATGTATCTAATAAATAAATTATGTATCTAAACCTTTGTAAATTGTATTGTATATTAATTAATTATGTTGTTTGTGAAATTATTTCTTAGTTTATGTAGAGGCTTCCATATAAGAACGAGTGTTATTTATTAAAATTAAGTTATGATTTAAATAAAATATGTTTCAGTTGAAATGCTTCGTGTTTTTGTTACCTGCATATCCTTCATCCAAAAGTACGACCAAACTTCCAAAGATTACAACTTAATAAGGTATAGACCAGTGGTGGGCAAACGTTTTAATGGCGGGCCACAAAGTTTAAGAAATTCTAGAGGGTCAGAGTTATATGCATGCATAGAAACAATGCATTATGTGTTAAAGATATTAATCATAATATAACAAAAACAAGTAGAATCTACTTTTTCTTCTCAACCCTTAAAACGTTATTATAACGGGCCAAATACTGTCCATGTCGATAGACCCTAGCCGGGCCGGTTTAAATTTTAATATAAATAACTTTCGCGGGCTGTACTCTACCCGTTCACGCTCGATAGCGGCATGTCTTTCCGAAAGCACATAGCCGCCGTTCGCAAGAAGGCCCATTTTATCCTCTCTTGCCTTCATTTCCTCCTAAATAAAAGGAGTCACATGTCTCTCAGACACAAGGTCACCCTGTACAAGGCCTGCATCCGACCGTGCATGACATACGCTAGCGTAGTCTTTGCACATTATGCCCCCTCCTATATTCACCGGCTACAATCATGAGAATCGCGACCGGTGCGCCCTTCTATGTGAGAAACGTCGATCTCCACCACGACCTGGAGCTCCCTACCATAGCCCAATGGATGAAGTTGGCGTCCACACGCCACTTTGACAAGGCTAAACACCATCCCAATCCGCTGGTGCGTAATAGCATCAACTATTACCCCTTCCCGACAAAAAGGGCTCGTAGGAGGCCCCGACACATACTAACGGATCCGGACGATCCAATTACTGTAGCAAACAATAAATTAAATGCCCCCCGCGCGGCCAATAATAAAAATAGAAATTCACAGACTAGGGTAAAAAACCGCCTTCCCCGGTGAAGGCGAGGACCTTTACTTCGCACTTCGCTCACTCCAGTGAGCTTCCGTCCTGCCCTTCAGGCGATTGACCGCCCCGCGACGGCCCAAGCCGAGGTTCGAGTCTCACAGGAGACGCCCTTGCGCTAGCCGCGGGACAAAACGCCATTCTGGCCGAGCTACGCTCGCCAAAACAGCCCGAGCTGAGCTGTAAAGGCCCTTAAGGCCAACAGCGAGATTCCATTCAAAAAAAAAAAAATACTCTACCCGTCACTGCTATACTGGTAGACTGTAGACATGCAGCTCGTTATTCGCTCACTTAGCTCTTTTTACACTGTAATGTCTAGTTGACAGCTAGCCAAAACTATTCTAGCTATAGATGTAAACTATAGGTAGAATCATCGTAACGGGTTATACTGCAGTCTACTTATAAGTTTTCATTTTACATTAGTTGCCGTTTCATATATTTTATTAAATCAATTAATTAGAATTGATATTAAGAAACGGAAAAATCACGGGATCAACGCGTGCGCATAATTTTTAATAGTTTGTCTCAGCGTTAAAAAGCTAAATTGATACTTAAAAATAAAGTCCTTAAAAAATTACCGACGTAAATTGCAATAAAAAGTGTTTAATAATAGAATTTCCATTGTTGTATTATACAGAGAATTAAATGTGATTTTTTGAAATAATAGTTAGAAGTCTTGTTGAATTCAATGTCTTTCCTCTAGGATAAAACTTTGTCAAAAGTATGTCAACGAGGAAATAAAATCGGTTTTCGGTATGTAATAATTGTGTAAAATAAACACTTTTTTGTGAGAAAGTCCTCTATATCGCCGAATCATCATATTTATTATAATTACACTTCTCCATTCTTCTTCAGGCCAGAACTATTTCATTTATCAATGTAGGTTAATAAACTATCGACTTCGAAGCGGCTCAGCACGACGCGGCGCAGATTTCGAATGTTTCTGAACTGAAATGTATCATACATTTCAGTTAATATCCTGAAAACTATCAATTATTACAAAGTCCTGTCTATACGACCTATTTCCCACAAAAAACTTACACGACTGTTACCTCCTCCTGTTTTTTGAATTCGTTAGGATTTTAATAAATCGATGTCACTTAAGTTAGTAAATATCTATATTATTTAGTGTTTTCGCTTCTCACGGCTCTCCCCCTGAAATAAAATTATAATTCAAGTGGTTACAATCTTTAAAATTTTCTTATTATTATGGATGTATATATTCTTAACTTAAAGTCTCAGTTGTTCATTTAAAATAATGGGGACAACGTGTTTGGCGCTACTTAGTTACTTCTTTTTTTAATACATTTATCACGCCATCTATGGTAAAAGTACAGCAGTAAGGTGATTGTAGTTTCGACTACAATGTAGTAACACGTTGTTGGGATAAATAAGACACAGAGAGCGCGAACTTCACATAAGTAATAATGCCATATAAAAGACTTAATAAAAAACATGAATAAAAATATGATATTGATAACAAAAAATGCGTTTTTATAATTTAATATTTATTGCTTATTATTTTATTTCATTTTTATGGTTGGCATAAACAGTCAACTTCTTTGAACTGTAAAATGACAATGTCAAACACAAAACGTCAACTTTTCATTGCAGAAAAACGGTTGAATGTTGTGTTGTGTCATGTGTACAATTTTTGTTGTGAAATTCGCGTTCCTAGTTAAATAGATTTACTGTAGAAATAAAGTAGTTGTTAAAAATGTAGACATTATTTTCAATAACGTAATACGATTGTTTAACGTGAATAATAATTATAGCCATTTTAATACCAGCCTACTTTGTTCCTGTGATCTGTCTCCACACAGCCTCTAAAGGTTTGTAATAGTGTATATTTATTCTTTTATTTTCAATAATTTCAAATAAAATTAAGCGTGACAGCGTGACAACATGAGAGAATATAGATTTAATATTAACTTTTGCAAGTTGTTCGATGAGCAACACGAAAATTGAACTTAACGGTTTTTAAGCATATTTTGATAAATAATTTTTAACCGTTTCATAAGTGTAACGTTAATAGTTTGATTATGAAGAATAAAATTAAATAAATAATTAAAGAAAGCATTTATCAGTCAGTTTGTTTAAAATTCGTAATAAGTGTATACATTTCAAGTTTATTTTCGAATTACAAGCATCTCAGCTAAGTGACACACTTTGTCTGAATATTACACTATTTAATAAATAATAAATAGTATATAAACTGTATTATATGAATGCCACATTACATATGCAATATATTTGTCACTGATTTATTGATTTTGTTTTGAGTCTATTAACTCTTTCTAATGGCAAAACCATGTCCAAAACAAAAGTAGAATATTTATATAAGATTTAACCAGGCATAACATATATAAAACTTTGTTCCAAAATGTCAATTTAAACATACATGAAATAAATGTATTTATTTTCCTTACAATATGTCAACACTTATAGTGCTATTATGTATTTTTGTTTCTCTATAGTCAAATATATATATAAGTTTTGTGTTATGTAGTAGTGCCTTATATCTGATACTAAAAATAAACAATTTCGTTTGCTATATGTAGGCTGTAATGACAGTACTTGTCAAAAGCAATTTTTAAGTTTCATTTGAGTGGTTAAAATGATTTGTATCAAGGGGAGTGTTGACCATTACGATTAGCCAAAGGTCTGATGTCTATTTTTATCTTCAATATACTTTGTTATGTGGGACACATAAATTTAATATAATAATATAGGTAATGTTATTTTATGTTTGGATTTCTGTTCAAGTATTGAAGAATGCCTTTATAAATTTTATAAATACTATTTAAATTTAAAACACTAAAAATAACTGTTAAGTCCTTTATCAGCGAATATCATATTGAAGCATGTATTTGTATTTTACCATGGATTATCTGAGTGATAAGTTAAATAAACAAATATAATGTTTTATATTTGTTTTTCACACTCATCTTTTACCAGAATAATAAAGCAGTAATTGACATCATTTTCAACATATTAAATTGTTAGAGTTTTGTAAAAGTTGATTTACTGTAATATACTGATGTAGTGTTTTAAATCCCAGCGATGATAAAAGTAATACAACATCTTTTATATCTTATCTTGTTTTCTCTTGATAGTGCATTGTTTAGTTTGATAAAAATGGATGGACATTCTTTTATAAATGTAAAATGCACAGTTAGGTAACAAAGACTTGTAATAAAGAACACACATCTATGGACTTTTGACAACTTCAAATATATTTTTTTTATGTAGTACAACATATTTGACAGTGTTCAATACAGTTGTGACTTCTTTCATACAGTTTAAAATCCGCAACTTACTGTATATGTTTGAATATGAATATTCATTATTTTAAATTATTAAATTAAAAACATCTAATAAATAGTGAAACTTTTCATAAAAGATGTGGTTTTTAAGGTCTGTCGTCCATCTCAGATACGTCTCTAAAAATAAAATGACAAATATTATAAAACCTTATTTGGAATCATGGAATTTTTTTTAAATCTCTCACAATTCTGTGATTTCTCTTTAGTAGCTAACTACTACCATCGCGTGTCTCTACACCTTTCTTCAAGTGGTTAGACAGTAAACACCTGGCTGACTAGATATGACTTAAAAAATTACTATAATGCATAAATGAATTTTAACGAATATTTTGGTGTCAGCTATAGTAAAAAAAAACTAATCTTTAAAGAATTAAAAAAGTGTTTTGTGTTGAAATGGTCGTCGCTCCGTGAACATAAACCATCACATTATCAGTAAACAATTTGCTCCCGTTATAAGCGATTGGGTTTCTGCGAAATTGATTTCATTAATTTTGCTAGAATTCAATAGTATTTTAATTTATGGTTATCTGCGTGAGAAGTTTAAGTGGCCTTTAAGTTGGCATTAAAATTAAAAATCATTTATTCATTAAGGTATGTCAATCTACACTTATGGACGTCAATAAAGAAATACATCTTAAATCCTTTTAATTTTACATTTTACACAACTGCCAGTTCTCAAATCAACTTTTTTAATCGTCAGATTTTTAGTTTAAAAAAATGTTTGTAAGAAGCTGCAACCATAACATAACATGTGAAACAAACATCTTTAAGTTAGTAAATAATATATCAGCAGTAGGCTTGGTGAAATAGGAGCACGTACTTACATTCTCGTGGAAACAACACGCAAATACATAGTTGAAATAACTAACATACACGAATTCAAGTCCGACCAGTCCCCAGAAGTAGCACCCGTTCACGAGTATGACGCATGGCCAGCCATCGGCCTCGCCATATTTTATGGAGAGAGACAACCCGATGCATGGACGTGTGATCATTAGTGATCCGACATTAAAAAATACATTATATATATTAATTACCTCTTTAAATTAACACGAGTCCGTGATAAATCATAAAACAATATAAATATGATATGTCTATTTTCATTTGGGTTTTAGGTTAGTAGAACTACCGATACCCTGAATAAAGCACTTCAGTTTTTTGGGACGCAACAGTTTATTCATCATTGATAACTTAAATAGTAATTGCTGTGACCTTTAACTCTTAATGGTTTTACTGATCACGGTTAATCAGAATATTATTGACATCATTTCGATGTCTGAATGGTTATTGATTAACTAGCTCTGGAAACTTTAAGTTATGCGATTAAAGGAATTGGCTATATGTGTCGTGTAAGGTTATGTAACCCTGGTACTTCGTGGCTTAGGTAAGCACAAAAGGCGTACCAACCTGTCTTCAAAAATGAGATTAATGCAGCAAAACGTCTATCCCATTTGAGCTTCCGAAACTTAGACAAGATCAATAATTAGAATTATGACGTTCTTTATACAGTTATTCTATTGTAATATTAACTATGTAACAACTATTTCTTAACTAGATACGATACCATCAATTAAGTACGAACGGCATGTCGGTAACAATGAATAGATTTTTCTCCAAAGGCTATTTAATTATAAGTAAAACCTGTCGCGTGTTTAAATTACAGGGTTTTACTTACTATGAACCTAATATTAATTTTGTAAACTCTATATAACAACACTGAAGGGACAGTACATTTTATGGCGTTATAGACAGTTTTAGTCAAATGAAGAGAAGAAAATCGTATAAATAATGTGTCATACATTATTTATACGAATACGAATTTTTAAAGCACTTTTTTACTCAATTGTTGTCGTTATTGAGAGTGAGTGTAATGGTACGTAGAGTATGTATTATTGTATGAAAGATAAGCTACACCAACGCAAGACAACTGATTTCGAAGATTTAGGGAGTTCGTCGTTAAATCGAGGGTTACATGGAGTTGACACTGTATTCGTATACTCTGTATTCTGTTTGAAATGTGGACAATCGCACTTTTGCTTATTCCCAAATACATAGCATACATTTTTAACGTAAGGTTCTGCATATATTCAGTCTTTTTTTACGTTGTCTTGATAAAAGTGGGGCTTAAGGTCGGACGCTATTAGTATTGGTCACGCTGTGTGAAGCCGGAAATTGGCGAGTTGCGGTAATTAATTCTTCCAGGATAGACTTAATGGCTTGATTGGACCTTATTACAGTCGCCGGTTACATTTTCTTTGAAGCAGATGGCTTAAATGTCACATAACCTTCACCTTTATGAGACCAGCTCTATGCTCTATTACCACCGTGTATTCTTTGACCAATAATACTGCATAGAATCGACGCAAGGCAGATGACAAAATCGTATGAGTAATTATTTCTATATCTTACCTAGACCCCAGCGCTCCGAGGTGAGCTGGCAAGCCTTCTAGCTCTATGTGGACCTGTAATTTAAAGGTTCTAGGTCTAACTTCTGTAGAACAACAACTGTTTACTTTGTGTATAGTTTAACGGGAATTGTAAAAAATTAAAACTTGAAATTACTATAAAAAATCTTAATCTCTAAAAGAGTTAATCAAGAGGGCTTGATAATATCATAAAAGATAACATAAATGATGAAAGGATGGAGATGTGATGCTTTTAATACGTGGCCCAAAATAAATATGTCCAAAATTATATGTAAAAATTATGACTAATAAAACCAGATTGCGCCCAAATTGACTCATTCTATCCCACGCGCTAATATTTTTAACAAACAATTTGACATCGTTCATTGTTATATTTACTTTTAATGTTGTCTACTTATTAATCCCGTTACGTGTGAATGTAAACTTGTTTAAGAAGCCTTCTATCATAAGGTTAATACGGAAAAGGCAACAGAATGAGAGTAAAGTTGGTGTATCGGTTGGTTATCAACAGCAATTATTTTAACGATTTCCAGTGCCTAATAACGCGCGACGGTAGAAGTATAATATAAATATGTATTGGAATAACAACCTGGGAATTAATTTTGCTGCGTTGCTTAATAGTTAACAGGCAGTGCTTGTTTTTGAAACCAAAGACTACATTCCTACGTGTTTATAGTATATATTAAGTAGAGGAAAGTAGGTGAATTTTTCCACTTTTCTCTTATCTAAAAATGGCAGATCTATCAGAGTTTAACATCGAAGTGATAGCTGTGTAGAAAACCGGCTTCCGTATGACGCGGACGTGTTCGGCGACTTATGGCGCGTGCATCGTGTCAGTAACGTTTTTCGCGTGCTCACAGGTGCACTAAAGTTCCTGTAGTGTTTATTGTGTTCTGTGTTTTAGTCAACATCATACTTTATTTCGCGTATCGACTAAGGATCAAGTGGACTTATATTCAAGCCCGTCACGGTACGTTTCACTTTAGTTTAGTGATAATATTATCAATGACATTTTATGATAACATGGTAACTTTGTTAGAGAAAGCTAAATCAGCTTAATCAGGTAAAACAAGAAAGCCTGCAGCACGAGCTTTCGAAAAGTTTTTGTAATTCGAAATAGCGGTCCTCGCAACGGTAAATTGTGAGCGATATTGCAAAAACTGAAGTCAAAACATGCATTGTTTTTTTTTTAATTTCTTAACTATATGACCGTTATTACAATCTAGACATGACCTTAGAGTTATGAATATTAAATAGCGGACATGTTCAGTACTTAAATAGCTCGTGTCGATGAACTTGATTGTTACTTATAATAATAGTGTTATATTGATGACAGCGAACGCGTCTACGTAAGCTGAAACCTTGTAGTGTAAAAAGACGATATTCTTCGGTTTTTACTTAATCTACTCAAGACGTAACAACTTCTATGAAAGTAGTTTTCTAGAACAGGGGCCAAATGGGCAGGAGGCTCACCTGATGTTAAGTGATTTATTCATTAACACTTGGTTGTATATAATACAAAAAGTGAACATAATTAAATTAAAAGGAGGGCAACTGGCGACCTTATCGCTTTCGAGCGATCTCTTCCAACCACTGATGATATCCATGGTCACTCAATGCCAGAGGGTACGCAAGTGCGATGCCGTTAAATTGTTTCAAATTCCATCACACATTCAAGTCACAAACCTGTCACTGTTAAAAATTTCAATGGTGAAACTAAATTTGAGTTCTCGCGCTCTGCTAAAATTGTTTATACAGAAATACCAATGATTCGGATTGCGTTGAATCATTGAGGAAATATGAGACGCGAAGGACCATTTCTTTGTTATAGCAAATTACAGCTGTGATAAAACATTTTAATGAGTTATTTCTTCGAAACGTATCGTGTAAATTATGGTTGTTAAAGTGAAATAACGTTTAATAAGGTCGATGTCATGCAAATTTATGCACATATACATGAATTCTGCAAATCAATTTGTTTTTATACAGTTTTCTCTTCCGTCATTTGCATACGTTTTTTTATGTCAGCCGTTTTTAAGTGAACCTAGTAACTTACTGCCTCTAAATTTTTGGAGATTTAAAGACAATGAGTAGCGCTAGACCAGTGTTTCGTGCCATGTCCCACCTTACTATAGTTCTTATGCAGACCTATTCAACATACATAACGATCGTTAACTGAAAAAAACATAAATAATACCTATCATATGCTTTCTTATTACACACAGTAAGAAGAACATAATGAGAATCTTAAATTCTAACCCCTAAATAATCTTAATAAATTTTCGAATATCCTTTGCAATCAAATTGGGAATCAATCACGTTGGGAAATACTACGCTAGAGGCTCTGTTGTCACAAATTCATGCTGTCCTAAGTGAGATATCCTATCATGACCATGCTTCGATATAAGAGTAGTGTTTTCAATCTAAATAAGTTCAGTCGTGACTATTGTAATAATAATATTGTTTATTGAAATTGTAATAATATTATTGTATTGTATTTTGGAACCTTGCGGTAGGTTATTGTGATTCTTAAGATTACCTTGGTTATTTTAGATGTATTTGTGTAAGTCTACATTGTTATTTGTAATTTAAGTTTTATTAATTTACTCATCCACTTGCTAGCTTAGAATTTCTATTTCCTCACTAGGGCTAAGGTCGCGCGTTGCCTCCTTAATAACAGTGGAATAAATTACTTATAAGTTTTTTGTTAATTTAAAATTTTACGCAAGCAATGCCGAATACGCGGCAACTGGGTTTTTTGCTGGGAAATCACATGTTTAAAGATATTGATTGTAAGAACATTTACCAAAATAAATAGTTACGATACAATTGCAAATATACCTTATTCAATATCGAATATTCTGATGGAATCGATTAAAAACGTAAATACTGTACTTTATCCGCGAGTCCTTGTACAGACGAATCGTTAAAGTGAAACTGGCTTTCAATACAATCCGGTCTTTATTTACTTGCAGGGTATTTAATGACTCATTGGTTGAGTGGTGAACACGCTCGATTCCATGTAGTGAAGCCTTGAATCCCAGATAGGACTGGGAAATATAAATTCCATAGAAAAAATTTTAACAAGAAAATTTTAATAGTTTTATGTTAGGGTTGGATATATATATATAGCGTGTCCAAATAATATTATATCTCGTGATGAGAAATGGAATACATTCTTTCGCGCACGGTTTAATAGAGATGAGGTGATGTGGCCGGATCCGTCTGGAATACATTTATATAAAGCACGTTGAACAGTTAGTGAACGACCTCTTTCGAGTTTCAACATTTTAAGGAAGTGATATTTCCTTCCTTTTTATTTATTGACATTTTATTGCGGGCATAAAATAATAAGAAAACACAGTTGAAGTAAAAATAAAATTAAAATCATAAGGCTTTCATTTAAATGTCAGGGTACTTAAAATAATTTTAATACGTATTCCTTTCACACCAATTTAACATTACTACTTGGATAGTTTTGCTTAAAATATTTTGCTATCATTACTATACAAAATCCCTATCCCTATCTCTTAACATCCTCCCATCCGGGTAGACCTGCCCGTTTGTCTTCTGTTTGCGTTAAAAAAATAAAACTTCATTGACAGGACTAAATGTATAATTATTTATTAAATTTGTTTAAAACAATCTAAAAAATAACAAAGGCCCTGGTTAAAAATACTCGTAAACTACGAGCATGGTTGGTGAATGTCATGAAAGTGGATGAAGCGAGGGAAGTTTGTCTTCTTCAGAAATAAGGTCTGTCTGAATAAATAAATAACAGAAAATATCTAGCACATTCATTTATATTTGGTGACAAAACCTATTTTGTTATTGTTTACATCCATTGTTGAATAATACTCACGTGATACTCCGTATTTGTTTGCATAATATTCCATCATCGTGCAGACGATATGTTCTAGAAACGATATTTACTCGTGAAATAAACATATGCAAATATTGGTAATGACTCGCAAATTTGAGGATTCATATCAAAACCAGTTATCCGAAATTTTATTAGGCCGCCCGTATAGTTTAATATTGTTTTTACATAGTTAAATATTTTATTTTAACGTGGATACTTATGTATGAGAGTTAACAAATTACTTTTAATATAACGAAATGGAAAGTTATTTTTGCGTCACTGTTTACGTTGGAGACAGTAAATATTTATTTGTCGCGTTATCGTCCTAAACCTGCTTATAAGTGATTTTTAACCTCGTTTTCAAATGTACTCTGATCTGTCTTGATCTTAATACATGTGATTTACCCATCAAATACGTAGTAAAAAAATTAACGAGGTATGTTTACGGTTTAGTCGTGCGGCTAAAATTCATAGTATTCTATTAAAATTTTAATTCTAGCCCTAACCTCACCTTGTTAGTGCTATATTAGTTGGCGGTATATCGAAAACAAGATTTTTTTTAAAATTTCAAACCGAAATTAACGCGTTTTACCAATCAAACTTAAGTATAGATTTTAAGATTATAATTCAAATTATAGTTGTCTTAAACTTTAAAACAATATTGCTCTCGGCAACATGCGGCCATGTGGTAAAAAAAAATGTTACAGTAGTTTTGCTGGGAAAGCGTTATAAACACAGCATACAGCTCGCTTTCCCACAAATAATAATACAGAAATGCTGTGTAATAACAAACTAGGTGTATTATTTAATTTCTGCGCTACTTACCTTTGCCGATTTTTTTAATTTATTCACGTTCAATGCCCGATCGCTATGCGGATCCATTTGGCAAGTGAAGCGCTGCAGCGCTAAGTCATTGCCAATGCATGAGCCATGACGACCCGCAGCAGCGCTGCATTGCTGAGCGATACGCTTATCTCTTGTAATCTACGCAGACGTGTGAATTAGGGTGTGAGAAACGTACGTGATAGAGAAAAATGTAACGCGTATTCTGTGATCTATGTCATGTCTTATAGAAAATATCAATAAATAGGAATGTCTCGTAATACTTCAGTGGAGTTATATAACTGTTTCACGTTTTCAACCTTTACATTTGACAAGTAGCTGTCAGTCTTCCAAATTGTAACAATAAACTTCTTGTAACTCAAACCACTCTTATAGATTCAGCACTTTCAATCGAAAGATTACAGTAAGATATACAATGGCAGAATATTATCTAGTATTAACATGAATATGTTAAATGTCGTCAATACACTTATCATGATTTGCGATGGATGAAAGAATATGTATATGCATAGACTAGAGTTATCTAAGGTTATCTTATGAATAAATCGCGGGATTTGTTCACTACGTGCGTATAAATACGCGGTATCTATGTAAAATGCAGCGGGCGACTCTTGAGGTCACTTTATGAGGTCGTAGGTTCGATCCCCGGCTGTACACCAATGGGCATTCTTTGTGCGCATTTATCATTTGCTGGAACGGTTAAGGAAAATATTGTGAGGAAACCGGCATGCCTTAGACCCATGATTCGACGGCGTGTGTCAGGCACAGGAGGCTGATTGACATTGACAAATGATAATGAAACTGAAGAAGAAGAAGAAGTCTGAGATTTATTTTAGTTTTATATTTGTTACATAGTTACATTTACATATTTACTTTATAAAACAGTGTCTATGTTAGGGTATTATACGTTTAAAAATTATCTTTAAACATTCTATAACCCACTATAACGATACTGCATCGCAAATTGACACCTGATAGGTCACGGGCAACAGAAAATTCGACTGCTGTGTTCTTTATAAAATGTACGTAACACCTGGCTGAATATTAAACACTTGTTATAATATTAACTCAATAGTCTACAGACTTTACACATTTCACGAAAGTGATGTATATTCCTGCGTAATTCTTTGCATTAAATTAACACAATTGTCGCAGTACGTCTCAGAAGACAAAACAATAGAACAAAGGCTTTGCCTCTTCGAGCAAACCATTCCGCGGTTTAGACTTTATTGTTTTATTTAGCGATTTGTCGACCTTACAATCGCTCCTGCGTATATCTGCATAGCATTTCACGCCTGTCATCTGTGTTGAGTTATGCGGTCTACCGCAGTCTAAATCGAATGCTGGACACCGAAAATGTAAACGTAGTGAAACTATCAGATTTTTTACTCTTGTGGTGGTCTTATTTTATAAACATATTTTAGGTTAAGAAATTTTGTAATATATCTATCTATTTAACATTTGTTCGAACGGTGAAGGAAAACATCGCGAGGAAACCGGCTTGCTAAAAACCCGATCGACGGCGTGATCACCTACTTGTCTATTAGATTGACAAAAAATCATCATGAAACAGATACAGAAATCTGAGGCCTAACCTACCTACCTTAAAAGCTTATAGCGCTTATTGGTTTATTTTTATATATATTTCTATTCTTATTCCTATAGGCGTCTCGCGAGTCCCGCCCCTACGCTTTGTTGCTTTTTCGTTAAGGTTAGAGACGGGATTTATTTTAAAACGGAACTACTAGAAACAACTTTTAATGATAACAATTTACAGGGTTAGATTGGCCAACAATGAGGTCATAGCATTGTGATATTATAATTAAATAATTTGACTATACGAAGAAACTCAAAGAATACTTGTTTTATTTCAGATATTGCACGCGCCTTCAACGCTACCTCCCTCCCGTAGTCTGTAACCATCACTGCCAACTATTCCGCCCTATTGCGTGCTTGATGACGCCATGCTAGATTTAATCCAGACCACTTACAAGAAAGCCCAAGCGAAGGCATTTCAGAGCTGCTGGAGCACGTGACATCGGGACGACACAATGAGTCAGTCCCCGGACGAAGCGAGAGCGAGGATTCAAAAGTACAAGGAGGAACGAAGGAAACAGCTCATAGCGAGGACGGCCACTTTGTTTTCTGCCAATGTCACTGAAAGGTAAAACATACTACATCGACTAGTTAGATCGTGTTCTATCAATGTGGTATTGCTTCCGGTCTGAATGATAGATCACGAATGCGATGTGACTTGTGGTTTGTCTATAAAAGTTTTGCTGCAGTGTAACCGGTGACTTTTGGCCGGATGCACTACTTTCAATATTCCATATAAGATTATTATTATAATATTATGTTGGTAATTTATTACTGTTACTAATAGAGGTTTAATTAATTTCAGGCGCCCCAGGAAAGCAGTTCCGAAATCTCCAGAGATTTCCAGTCAGCTGCACTCTTCCTCTGAGTTGAATCTTAACACTGCTTCAACTTCTGTGCCTATCAGAACCACACGAACATCCCGTCTCCGAGCTGCCGCTGCCAGTAATGCCGATTCATCGCCGAAAAAGAATAACAGAAGTTCCTCCGTGCAGTCGCTCTTAGATGATGATAATTCGAAAGCTAAAGATAAAAAGCGACCATTGACCAACAGACGACAAAGTCATGAAAAAGAAAATATTAAAAACATTTCAACTACATCTAAAGATGGTGCTATTAGAAAGAAACATTCCACTAATAAAAATATTTTAGAAAAAGACAAAAGCAATTTATTAGTTTGTACTCCTAAAGGAAGAAATGTTGACGTGAAATATAATTCTAAAATAGATACAACGACTAGTAAATTAGTGACTGACGTAGTTAGTATTAAAGAAGACGAGGGAAACGTGGATGATGTTTTTAACAATATACTTGGTGAAAACACTCCAAACAGTTTAGACAAAGAAAATTTTGAAGAGTTGTATAAAGATCTCGTTGAAGATTCGAATGGTGATGAGGATGTTTTAATTGATAATAGAAAGCTCAAATATAGTAATAAAAGTAACATTCCTATAGTGAAAGATGATTTAGACGTTATTGTAAAATGTAATGGTGATGTGCCAAAAGTGAAAGAAGTGGGCTTGCTGGGAGCAGTGTGTATTCGTAAAGTAGAAAGATTTAGTGAACTGTTTCATAATTTATGTGCTCCTTGTGAAGCTGATGTTTTGTTTGAAGATTTACTTGTGGATAATGGGATTGACACTACAAATGATTGGGTAAGCATGTCAAAAATTATTAATACATTACAGTGCATTACAGATACCGGCAAACTTCTTGAGCATTAAACAAGGGGTTGGGGGTACGCGATCGCCACGTCACTATCTCATCGCCGCGCCCCACCGCCAACCCCTCCCAGTGATACCTAAAAATCGCTTCTGCACAGGCAAGGACAAGATGTTAGCCGGTATCTGTACCTTGGCTATATTTCCTTCATATTTATTTTTATTTTATTACACTTCGTTACATTACAATATAAAAAAATAACATAATTGAATCAAAAGGAGGGCAACTGGCAGCCTTATCGCTTTCGAGCGATCTCTTCAATTTATGCTAGTTACAATTTCGCAAACTTAAAGTAGAAATCTGATGCCTGATCTTACTCAACATTGGTATATGAAAAAAATATTGAATTGTAAAAAGAATATATTTCGCATCTGAAAGAAGAAGACTTCGGGAGATTAATATTCAATAATTGATTTAAAATTAAGTATGAATCCTGCGCACTTAAATCACCTAAAATCCTACATTAAACATAATATAGCTGTCTGTATGCAAGACTTGAGCAGCGCCCAGCGGACGTAGTTGGAATTAAACCCAAGCTTCGGAAAATCTAATATCTCTTAATTTTTAATGTGACAAAGTTATATTAGTATCTTGGATATCAGATATAACGCTTAATATTATAAGCATTAATATATTTACTTTTTAATTAGCTACGTCCTTTGTTAGCTCAAAATAATTATCCAATTAACCCCTAGCGAAACTTCTAAGTCCGAAAAGGTTATTAATTCTTGTTTATATATCAGTATATTGTTCCAAATTAAAACTATCATACTAACAAAAATAAATGGGTCATGAAACTTTGACTTTTGAATGTAGAATTTTTTTTTACCACACTTTTGTTTTTAAAAAACTTTTACTATGTTTCATGCAAGCTCGTATACCATCTCTATGTATTAGTAGCTGTTATGGTTAACTGTTTACCAAAACATATATGAATTATATAAGAATATATATGTATAGGTAGGGCCTACTCCACAGTTCAAGTATTACGTCACGAAATTTTTAGATATTCTTGACCCCCCCTTGAAAGGCGCCGTAACGTTTCTGTGTAATAGTAAAACGTTTCGTGACCACCCCCAGTGACTCTTTATACCTAAAAGTTACCATTATGTGGTGTAAAGTACTGAAGTGGTAAATTAAAAATAACGCGTAATTCAACCCCGCCCCGCATCGTAACGTTTTACAAGAGGAAACCCCAAAATTCGTTTAATACTTTAATGCTCCCTAGAAAGAGAAACCTCGTTAGAAATCTATCACAGTGACACTGTACTAAAAAGTCATATAAGTAGGAAGTATGAAATAAGTTACTATACTGAGGAAACAAAACTACGTATTCGGCTCATTGTAATAATGAAGCCGATGCCTCGAAATACACAAATTATCGTACAAAATAAATACAGAAAATCGGGCAAAATAGGCAATTAATATGTGTTGGCGTAAAATTTCCTGTTTATGCCTTTACTAATTAGCTAATTACACATGGGCTTTGATACAGTAAGGTGGTATTTTTGTCGGCATTTACTCTATACAAGTGATGATAGATATTATTTCAATTTAATTTTTATTTACAATGAATTAGTCACAAAATAATAAATATATTCTGAATTTATTAAAACCACGTTTAAATTCCGTAAAAAATAATAAATAAATGTTGGAAATCCTCTTATTGTACCTAAGGTTAACGTAAAGTGTGTATTTGTGTCGATTTTTAATTAACTGTCTAGAGATTCAATTAACTCTCTGATTTGACTGCTTTACTGCGACATATATATAGATTTCCTTACGTTAGATTTCCCTATCCGTATTGTATATGAAATAATTGATAAGACCTCATATCGACCCAACTACGCTTAACCAGGTCAAGAGTGTCGCGTATATGGACATGCCATGAAATTGCATGTAAATTATCGACTCTTCATATCACTACCAGATACGGCAATGCCATTTATGGATAAAACTGTGTGGAAACGAGTCTTGTAAATAAATATTGTATATTTATTGTTTGCGAGTTTTTTCTTACTGGCTAATTATTATATTAAGCCGTATCTCTTAAAAGGCCGGCAACGCACTTGCGATCCGTCTGGCATTCAGAGGGCGCCTGTATCATTTAAGATTAGGTTAAATGATCGTTTGCCCCGTTATATAAAAAAAATGAGATAACAACGTCAAAGCTGTAATGAATTTAGACATAAGGAATAATATAGATGATAAATGTTTAGACGTTCCTTACTCAGTGTAATGAAGAGTGCGTCTGTAAAAGCAATTTACATAATTATATTAGCACGAAACAAATAATAAAGCAAAATTCCTGTTACGGTGTTAGTTGTACTCCGTTATATCCACCCTGCCTATTGGAATGGTTCCAGTTCAAATTACTTCTTTGAATGTTGGTAGTATGGGAGTAAATACACTTACGGCTCGAAGGAAGTAGAGAGGGGTAGTGTTCATTCTATAGTACTGCGGTAGAAAGTACTACATGATATACATACCACGGGCACCATTTAAGCCTTGACTTGTTTACGCTCTCGCGGACATTGCTTAAAGGAGTATTAAGAATATCCATAGCGCTAAATCACCTGCATCGTGAGCATACCTCACATACACAACCTCACGTACATACCCTCACTTTCACACCCTCACATAACACAGCCAGGTGTTACGCAGTCAAATGTACTTAATAAGTTCTATTGATTTTAACCATTCCGAAATGTTTGAACCTGTTAGATGAAAATGTATATAGAATACGATTTTGAAATTTACACGATATATTTTATCGCACATCAAGTAAACCCTTTTAGAAAAAAAAATTGATAAAATTATATTAATTTAATGTTTTACATAATCAATTGTTATCACGGGCCGGCGCGCCTCAATGCTCCAGCTCTCCATTGCGTACCGCAGTCCACCCCGAGACACTGACACAGAAATTCGTCTGGCATAGGCCTTTAAGTATCAATATTGATTTCGAATTGGTATAATTAACTAAAAATGCTTTATGATATACAACATTCTTTGTTTGTTTTTCTGGCGCGTATATAAATAGTATTGTTGGTATTCCGACATGGAAACAGGCGACATATAACTGGCCATGTGAAAAAACAAGGATTTTCAAGATTAACGCCGCAAACAATTAACGACTGTAATTAGTTTATATGTATTTTATCAATATAATAACTCCGATCGAAGCATTTGTTTCAAATGATATTCATTATTCTTAAGGAGCCTTAACAATATTTGCAGCACGAATTCTGTCAATGTTATATCTAACGCCATGAGGTTATATGAAAATAGTTTGAATTGTACTATGCGCAAAAAAAACATTTGCTATTGTAACCAAAGTCTCATTACTTAATATGGTGGTTAAGAATTTTTAAATTTTATAATTCTGCGCGCTTTTTTCTTAATTTTTTTTCATAAAAACCTTATGCTAACAATAACAAACACAACAAAAAAAGAATTAGCGAAATCGGCCCAGCCGTTCACGCGTGATGCCACGACCAAGGGAAATAGGGATTCATTTTGATATATATAGATTACATTTTTGGCTAGTATCTTTAGCATAGTGGGTTTTTTGTTAAATATGATATATATTATCTGAAGGCTTACGAAATAAATAAATATTTTACCGAGTTAAGGCGTAAATTTTTTGAAATTGTTTCCAAATAATTCGGTACCTATATGGTTAAATTTGTTATCCAAGAAACGTTACATTCTCATAAATAAGTTTGATATTGGGTTTGGCCATATGTCACCACCATATATGTAACAGTTGCAGGTTTTCGTCGAAATTTGATTGCTTTATTCCGTTTTGGGTCGAAAACAAATGTGTGTAACCTGCAAAAGAAATGTTATTGGGTGTTATATTATTAATATATAATCATATTCGTCGCCTTTACTGATCTTTAGAGTAAATTTTTGATTAATAAGCATTGTAATTGCATAAATATGATACACTATTTCCGCTTTGAAATAAAATTTTACAATTATATGATTAAAATTTATTTTTTTATTACAGTAGTGAATAAATAATGGTTAATTTTTATAATTAGAAAAACCTGATTATAGACATGGTAAAATAAGAAAAATAATACAGATTAAAAATACTTGGTGTATTTTTCTTATGGCCTGATCGGTATGACGCATAATATTCCAGCCAATCTGGACTCAGAAAAGTTTGTTAGCCTTAGACATATACATACAGACCTATTAATGAAAAATATATTTAGTTATTGTATATCAAAAGAACTCTGAATAAATTTCTCTTGTGACCGTGTCTGAAAAGTCTCTGTTTTTATTCAAACCATGGGATTGGCTTAGGTGAAAGCGTGTAGGCATCGATTTATAACTTTGTTTTGACAAGTTGCATAACGAATTTAATTATTGATTTTACCGCATATCTCGCAAAATATTTTAATATCGCGTGATTGATTGAAAGTGCATTGTACATTGACGAATTATTACGCGAATATTGGCAATGTTACGAAAGAATGATGTATGGACTTTTTTGTTTCGCCTCTTTTGTTTAATTTGGATGAATGAGGTAAGGTATTCAATCAATGTCACAACTGAAGCATTCATCTGGTCTCTATGTATTGAAATATAAGAAGTACAGATGAGTACTGACGCAACGGTTAAGCGTGTGACTCTAGCCGCGGCTGTGGCTTTTTTCTATTGAAAGTAGACATGGTAAGGAACTAGCATTAGACCCAAAAATCTAACTGTGCCAGTCCAGAAACCTGATTTATGCAATTTAAAGCTGACCCATAAAGGGAAGTATTGTCACCTTTAAAATAATTTTTTGGGTATACTTTATGATAAAAAATTCTAAGAAATTTGAAGTCGGCGGTCCAAAACACGCCTCACGATTTTTAAGTGGTATTTGCGCTCATATAATTTTCATCGTCGGACGGCTGCGGATCGAACCCATAACCAGGGTTCAGAATCCAATAATCCATGGTCCATACTATCACCTACGTTTTCTGTCAAAGCACAACTAATAATAGATATTTCATGCGAAATATTTTTTGCAAGTTCATATGGATTATAAATGTATTTATTAAGTTGTCTGTAATCGGAATGTATACTTTTATATCCACTTCCTCATAATAATTATAATACACGCAGATACGCTTGACTTGATTGACACAATATTGTTTTAATTGTAATTCCTTATAGAAAGCTAAAGACAAAAGTTTTTTCCAAATTATTATGAAAAAGATACAAATTTTATTAGTAGTAAGTTTCTATGCTTAGTTTGTAGCCATTATTATTTACTATGCCGGCGTATATTATTTTTTATATAATAAACTAGCGGACTCAAAAGACGTTGTCCGGCATGATATTTCAAGCCATTAGAAATACCGACTGCAGCGCCACCTGCTGGAATCCAAACCATCCAGGGCTCCACCCTACCACATAAAAAACATCCAAATCGGTTTAGCCGTTTAAGAGGAGTTCAGTGATATACACACGTACAGTAGAATTATATATATATTTAATCTATCCTATCTTTGGAGTTAGATAAAACTGCACACGGTGTGCAAATTTGATTGAAACAACGTGACGCGTAATTTATATATGTTAAGTTAATGAACATTGTATTTCATTAAACAAAAGTATATGATATATCAATTGGTACGTTTGTATCACAAACATTCAACTATGTATAATGTAATGTTTTTGAAGTGAAACTACTTTAGGGAATTTTTTTACGGATGAAACGCAATAATAATATTAACGTCACGAAAATGTGCTGCGTTTTTGTCGAAGAAATATTAGAGTGCGAATGAGATCGATTGAGAAAGGGCGAACGTAGAATGAAGCAAATATCCATGGAGCGAGAGTAGAACGATAATAGATGCTATTTTTACAAGATATTTAGATAATGTTGAAACACGAACTTATATTGCATATTTTACTTATCATAATGCTTTAATCACAACAATACCAATAGAAATCGCGTCGAATAATGTAAATATCGGAGAAATAATTTAGATTTATAATTTGTATTGTTTTTCGACACTTAATGTTTTAATGATAATTAAATTCATTTAATTCCTAACGAAAAGGAAGATATCCTTTTTTCTTCCAAGTCTCGTTAATCTAAAGTTTTAGATTTGTGTAAATATAATCAACACTTAAAAATTTGTTTCACTCAAGTTTCACTTCTGACATGTGTACTTTGTAGCCACGCACTTTGTTTATTGTATTGCTTTTAAACAAAACTAACCTTGCTAGAACGAATTTGTACCCAAAACCACCTACACCAAATGTTCTAATGTTGTCAAATGGTAAGGACACGAGCGAAGTGAAAGACATTGCACGTTCAGTTATACGCGAATACGACGCGCAAACGCGCGCATTTATTAGGTTACTAATATTTTATTTGACGTATAATTTGTTTGAGTCAATGTTGTATGTGTGTTGTGATTGTTTGATTGGAAACCTTTACGTTGGGAGCTAGACTCCAGTGTTTTTCTTATTAGGGTTTATTTGTGAAGTTTTACAGAGCTATTGAGTGTTCCCTTCTGTCGATCGATCGAGCGTTCTCGCTTATGGATAGGATCTCTCATATAGAAAGAATATAGAATATAGAAAGATAACAATTTGTTAACTGGATTAAAGCTATTTGTATTATTATAAACTTATAATTATTTTACATAATTTTAAATTTATTTTTTTTCCGTCTCATTTTTTTTTAGAATAAAACACCAACAAAAATTTATTGGTTAGAAACATTCGGTCCAACGACGCGTTTGACTTTCATTACAATAATAATTACTTACTAAATTAACTACTAGAAATTTAAATGAAATTACGAAATTAAAGTATTTTTATGACGTATTTTGTTGTTGGTTGCATGTTTATGTATTGAAAGAGTAGTGATTTGATCGATGGATATAATAAAAAATAATACGTGCATTACAATTTTTTAGATTAGATTAGGTAATAGGAAAGTTAGATTACATACGTTTATTATTTTATTGACGGTATTTGACTCTTTTTTTGACATTTTGACTTTTAAAAAAATTTGGGGGTTAAAATCGTGTTGTTTGATAAATAATGCCTAGCAGAAATTAAAATATTTCTCTTAACGAAATGCGCCGTAACATATACTTCATTTTAATCATATATTTAAGTAAGATTTATCATACTATTGTTCTTGTTCCAGCAATATAACAATATATACTAAATTATATGTTGTATATGTTCATTACAAGTTAGGGAGCATCACTTGTGAACTGTTGGCATTGGCTTATCAGAAACCTATTAGCGCCAATCGGAAGCTGTGTTCACCTCGGTCGGTCGGACCAAATATAGTCATACGCGGGTCTTTCGGACCTTGGGTCATGATTGATTAGGGCTACGAAGGGAAATTATTAACTATTTTTAGAATGCCAATTATGTTTATTCAAATGGCTTGAATTGTAAATCTCTTTGTTTGTTATGGAAGGAAGGAATTCGTTTTTAAGTCAGAATATTTACATACATGATTTGATTAACACTTGTTTATAAATGTAGTTGTTTGGTATACATGCTTACCTCTAAATAATAACAATAGTAATCATAGCAAATGTCGTTTTATTTTAAAATTTAAAAAAATACTTCATTGCTAGCAAAATGTTAGAAATGCAATTCAATGTGATTTGATTTTGAATGAGAATTTAATTAATTCATTATTTGACATGTCAGTTCTAACATCACATATAGAAGTATCAGAATTACGATAGATTATTCTATTTTTAAAATAAAAATTATATGTTATTACACCATGTTTTTGTTATTTTGTTGTTAACCGTGTCCACGCCATAAAGTTGCTTCTGATAACCCGTTGTAATTAGTTATTAATAACACCGGGGTGTTGCGTGTTTTCAAAGACATATGTAATATCTTTTTAAATTATGTTATGTATCCTCTATAGAATATACACGCAGATCAAGGTTCAAGGTTGTTTAGTCTAGTAAATTCATTGAATGATAGCGTTAGGATCGAGTCATTGACACGGTTTATAGGACAATTGTATTACTGGGTTAATTAATTATCACGTACATGCATTGTTTGTTAACTGTTGACGATAAAGTTAGTTGACTTTGGATATAGTGAGAGAAATGGCGCAATAAATGTTAGGTCAGTGAAATTACAAATTATAAACCCATAACGATATGAGTCTAATTGCACGGTTTTAAGTAAATACTTGTCCCTTTTCGTCACAGCGGAATCAAAATTTGACAAAGAGAGACGTGAGATTACTAAAGATAGTTACATAGCCTTTATCAGTAACAAGTTGTTAAGTATCAAGCTGCAGATTATCTGATAAAAATATGTATTCTAAATAATAACAGATTGCGAAACAAGAACGAATAAAAAACCAAACCATACTAAAAGTATAGCCTAGACTATTTCAAGAGGCTTTAACATGCCGACTGTAAATTATTTTTTCCAAATTATTACAGTCAAGAATGCAATCGGCATTCTTCACCTAGATAGGTAAGAATTTGACATAAATTGTACTGTCAGTGTTAGCTAATCTAGACTCTAGATCGACATTCTAACCGACAAAGGACACGGCGGTTATTTGGACCTAGGTCTTAATTTCGCAATAGTTACACTTGAGTAGGCATTGCTACTTTGATATTTAAAGAGAATTGTAGAGCAGAGATTATCATTTGTTATAATCGGAATTTGGTGATTTATTAAGTTACTTGACTTGACATATAATTTAATATTTTAATGAAACTAAAAATGATGACCATAATTTATTTCATAAATGTTTGTAAACGGATACACTAAAAGCTTACATCTAATACCAAAATAACATTAAAAACTGTCAAACCTTTAAGAGACAAATCACGCTTTATACATACTAACTAGTAAGCGATATTGTCCAGGTAACTCGTTCGCAAATAATTTAAAATAAGTATAACACAGGATTTTGGGTTATTGATAACAAGGTAGGTTTTGTGCTGTATCTGTGTCACATAATATTCGTTACCATGTCGAAGTTTTAAATTTCCCTCAAAAGTACTTGGGTGATCGGCGTTGTAATACTAACTTAAATCAAAAAATCAAACATATAGGTAACACAATGAACACTTATGAACGCCATAAAAGAAATATGTATTAAATGCTTCTAATTTTATTTAGAACGGAAGAGAAGAACTGGCAATAAACTCTCCGCCACTTTTTTATTTGACAATTTTTTTGTTTAATACAATTTTTGTAAGGAGCTGCAACGATTACACCATTTTCCACATGACGTCTTAAGTAATTAATAATAATAAAATAAATTAAAAACAAAGATTTGTCCTCTATCAGCAGGAGGCATTGTGAAATTGGAGCACACACTTACATTCTCGTGGGAACGATACGCAAATACAAAGTCGAAATTACTAACACGAATTCAAGTCCGACCAGTCACCAAGAGTAGCAAAGTTTTGGTCGTATCATTCGTGTAGTATTTGTATTGAAACGACTCAGTTGGAATTTTAATTTTATCGTATCGTCTTCAGAATTTATTTTATTGCCATATTTCTATGTAAAGTATATGGAAATATTTATTCTACGTTAGTATGAACAGTGTTAGCCTAGTGGTCGCGCGAGTCTCAACTCGTGAGTGTATTCAAATGTTCAAATTCATTAAACACTTGTTCTTGAGGTAAAAGAAAACAATGTTGTGATCAACAATGTTTGCCTAAAGGCATACATCCGTTGGACATAAAAGTTGTCGGTTTGTGTCTGAGAAATCTGGGGCTAAGACCAGCGGTTGTAGGACTTTTGGGGACGTTATTTCTAGAACAAGGATTTGTTTAAGTTGATATGTATGAATTGAATCGCCAACGCACCCTGTCAATTTCCTATCACTAACATGAGTTATGTGAGATAATCAGTATTTGTTTTTAAGTGAAACTTCTTTATCAGCGTTGGAAAATAATTTACCGTCACCTTGTTTGGTTTCGCGTCACATATATCCGTTACGCGCCATCCTTTTCTCGTCCCTACTACGGTTGATTCGAAGAGATTCGCAGCCATTAATAACAAAAATATATAATAACGATAACAATGCTAGTAATAATTCTATTACAATTAATGAAATTCTGTAATAATCTTAGTTGTAATAAGGTTTAATGAAATAATTGTATTATTTGTATTCATGTCTATGACAATAAAAGTCTTTTGTTAAATTTTATCTAATTTAACTTTATTAAACCAATTTCTGTAAAGTTGCATGTAGTAGATCATTTTTCGAAAAAAAAAAGGCCATAAAGACGTTTCACTTCTCACGTGTGTACAGCTAGTACACGCACACATTTTTTTTCTTACATAGGTCGCCTGTAAGGGCTTGCTTGTTTCTTTAATTTGTGTTATCTGAGATCCTATATGAAATGCAACAGTGTTAATTATCAAATAATATTTCTTAGACCCACCGCTACCTTTCTTCTTCGCTTCTTAACAGCTATTCAGTAAAGAGACGTAATTTTAATGCACCGGTATTTGCTTGGTATTGTTGTATGATTGTCTTTTACCTTTTGGTAACAAATTAGTTGTACCAAATAGCCTAATATGATATAGATAAATTTATTCCACAAAGACTGCAAGCTCTTTTATACTATGTTTGTTTACATATCAGGTCTCAATTAAAGTGATAGTGAACTCTTGATATTTATGCGATTCGTGTCATAAATTTCATGAGTGTGCAAAATGAGAATTTACTTCAAGGAATTTAAAGTCAAGTCGGTAAGTGTCAATAATAGTCGTAGTGGTACTTTAGATAAATTCCATTTTGTTGATATTTTAAACGACGTTTTGAATACTACTAAATTCGGTCGACGGTTAAAAGATTTTACAATCGTGTAATAATTATAATGAATGTCTTAATGCTGCTCCATATTCTTCCAAGCCTTCCTTAATAGAAGCTAATGAATTGGTACTGTTTTGTAATCATGATACGTTTGTTCATAGACATAGAAGTTTCGATGAACACTACAAAAATTGTGTCTATGTATAGCTTGTAAATAAATCAATATAAACTTGATTACAGCGGGCGAAGGAGCCGGAATGTACTCCGCCGTGCCGCCGCGCGCAACCGTCCCGTTTAACCAGCACACCGAAGACAGTGCAGGAGTCGCCCAAAGCCAATGGAGATGGTGAGTACATTTGATATATAAAGTAGTTTATAAATTTTGGAGGTAATTTGCAAATCTCTAGACTAAAATATCTCGTTTTCGCCATATTATAGTGTGTAGAAGTCTGTTTTTTTATTTGACAGTAAACGTAAAGGCAGGTTATATATATTTCTAAGCATTTGTGTTCGTTTAATAGATCACTAGAGCTTCTCTCGGATATTAACGAAATACTTGATTTAAATTATAGAAGCTCTCAAGGTCACATATATACAAATTATTAATAGACAATACATCGTAAAATATTAAATAGTTTTTGTCTTTTTTACTCTCGCGGTTTTTTTAAGCTAAGTAAACAAGACAAAACATTATGGTTACACTAGTTGGCTTAAAACAGAAATTAAATCGAATTAATTAAATCCTATTTCGAAATACGTGAATGTTTTTTGGTCATATATCTATTTGTGTTTCTTCCTTTCGGCGCTGGATCTCTAACTCACAATAGCGATAGAGATACCGACCTTAGTACCAGGCGATCTTTCAGATATTGAAATAACGATATCGTTAGAGCTTATATCGCGTCCGCCTACCCGCGCCTGCCTAAAATAATTTACACTTATTTTCAAAGTATATTTAAATTAGATTGTAAATAAGCGCAATGCGTGTTTGTCGTGTTCAAACACCGTAGCAGCTATTAATCGATTGTGATCGTTCGTTATTAGAATTTTTAATTCGTGTCGTTTTTATTTTCCTGCTAATGTTTACTCTGCATCTTCTACCGCATTTAGGAGAGTTTCGACTAATACCTGCAGCTGAGTTTCATTATCTGACGTTAAGGCAAAATACAAAATACCATCCGTATCACCTCGACGTCCGTCGGTCCACAACTGAGCGTTTCTTAAGGCAATTTTTGCCGCATACGACCACTATGTGCAACCAGCTGCCCACTGAAGTATTTCCGAACTAATTCGACTTAGGGTCCTTCAAGAAAAGAGCGTACCGATTCTTAAAAGACCGGCAGCGCACTTGCGAGCTTTCTGGCAATGACACTAAACTTCCTGCCTGCATTTAAAAAAAAAATTATATAATAAGGTCAAACGGGCAGAAGGCTCACCTGATGTTAAGTGATACCGCCGCCCATGGACACTCTCAATGCCAGAGGGCTCGCGAGTGCGTTGCCGGCCTTTTAGGAATTTGTAGAAATAATAATTCCGAAAGAAGTGAAACTTGTTTATCAGCTTTGTAAAAAAATTATCGTCTCATTTTTCGGATACTCGTCACATTATTCCGTTATGCGTGACATTCTTCCGTTACGCGCCTACTTTTCTTGTCCCTAACACAATTGATTCAAAGAGATTCGAAGCCATTAAATATATAATAACGATAACAATGATCGTAATTATTCTATTACAATTAATGAAATTCTGTAGTAATCTTAGTAGTTATAAGGTACAATGAAATAATTGTATTACTTGTATTCAAATCTATGATAATAAAAGCCTTTTGTTAAAGTTTATCTAATTTTATTTAATCAATATCTGTAAAGTTGCATTTAGTAGATGATTTTTTCAAAAATGAAGTCATAAAGAAGTTTCACTTCTTACGTGTGTACACTAGTACACGCACACATTTTTTTTTGAAGTTAGTCAGGCCTCCATTTTATCGAAATTATGCAGCTTACATCACGTTAGGCTAATAAATGCCTATTTGTTAATCATATGTTTCAATTGTCAATCACGTGATACCGTACTCAAATAGTGATGAATAGGACGTAATCGCAAATTAATAAAGTATGACATTAATGCAAACACGATAATAGATAGAGGATAAAAACAGCAAGGCGTATTAAGCAAAATCATATGTGACCTGGCACAATTGCTTTTCTGCTTTAATATTCATCCTTATTGTCCTGAACTGAAGGTGTATTTCGCAATATTTCATTTATCAAGCGTGTTATATAACGATTCCAGTCATCCCCGTAGTGCTCTTAAGCTAAGAGCTAAATAAATAATTTACGAACTCGGATGCTGTAAAATATATCCCCGAGGGATAGAGCAGTTAATAAGGAATAACTTGGAGTCGTTCCTTCGTCGTAACTTTTCAGGTCAACTATATTTTTATTACGTACCTACATTTGTTACCATAGCGGGACCAAATACACAATTTGCCTATTTCTATTAATGATATGTCTAGTAAGCGCTTGTCTATTCTCGTGTTTGCCATACGATATTAATAATAAATTATGAATTTGAGATTAAGGGGCTGCTCATGTATTACGTAAGCAGATTTACTGCAGTTTATGACCCCCTCCCCACTTTCTCTTGTCAGCAAAAGTAAGCAAAGCTCTTTTTGTAGGAATCTTCGAAAATGCATTTCGTTTTCAAGCATCGACAATGTGTGGGAAATATCTGCAAAAAAGTAAATATGTCATTACTCTTGACGTAATCACCAAATAAGATAAATCAAAGACAATTTTTTTATATTCAGGCAAGATGTCTACGGTCATTGCCAGAAGGCTCACAAGGACTTTAAGTCGAATTGATTCAGAAATAGTTCAATGGGCACGCTCAGTTGTGATTCGACGGACATCGACGTAATTTACTACAACTAGTACGAAATCCATACTACAAAAGCAATATAATGAAATCAATCTAGTTTTTCCTAAATAAATAAAAATATTTCTGGAAACTCTTGAGTATTCGGTATTATCCCGTTGAATGGTAAATATTAGATCAAACGTCCCCAAAGGATTCATTATACTCGGGTATTTGAGGAATTAACTTGGTTGTTAATCTTGTTTTGGGTTACTGTATAAATATTTTCTGATATGCGATTTAATTAATGTATATTAAATATTTATAGGCTTGATTGATCTACAAACTAGTTGTAGCCATTAAATGTTGGGTCATTACCATTCCTTAATCTATTCTTAAGCTCCGCGAACTTCGTTTCGCCTTAATATGTTTTTTAAATACTTATATACCAACACATTTTGCTATGCTACATACTGTTCGCTTTACAAAATTGTATATACAGTGTAAACTCCATGTATCGTCCCTTGATTTAACGCTGAACGTCGAAATCAATTGGCTGTGGTTGGTTTAGCTTGTCTTCCATACAATGACACTTTTTACATAGCATTACACCGACTCTCAATAACAGCAACATAATAAGTTGCTAAAATTAGTAAAAACTGCGCAGCTGTGTACGTTCTTTTGTCGTTTTATTATCCTCGTCCGCAACAAACTCTCTCGGCTGTCGGCATCATGCATACGAACTTTCTAATAAATTCGTTCTTTTGTTTACAAATTGAGATTGCTTGCACGTGTAGACTGTTGATAACCATGACTAATAAGTAGGAGTCGTGGAATATCTATACGTTTTTCTTATCACCATTTAACGACAATTCTCTATAACGTCATAAAATGCACAGTTTCTTCAGTGTCGTTAGGCATAGTTTACACTGTATTTTCAATATATTTCTTTAAAAAACTCGAATTGTTTCAGCCGTCTTCTAGCTTTGAGAATTGTTTTCTGGTTTTAATATATAGACACAATATAGTTGCAGAATGCAGATTCTAAGTTGGTCACGCTTATCTCCGACTTATTCGAATCGAGTAATTGTCGTTGTGTTGAAACTTGAAAAGTAAATTACATAAAAATAACTAGGTAGTGTATGGTACTTCGCGTTCTATTATACGGTGCGTTTGAATAAATTAAAAGTACTATGTCCTTTCGTTGGCGATCAACATTAGTACTTTAAATCAATAAAACTACACAAATCGCTAGTCGAGTAGTGATCTGATGCTGACGAGAGGACGGAGGAAAAGATATAGATATAGTGAGGTAGATATACTTAATGACTAATTTAAAAAAAGTCCTTTTAATTAACTAAAAATAATGTTGTATTAAAAACTATTGTACATATTTTTAGATATTTTTGTTTCCTTAGTTTAACGAATCAGTTTTACCCGAAGTTATATAGTATATACATATTTTAATAATGATGTACATAACTAAAATTTTCTCACTAAGTGAATGTCATTCTTTGAGAAATAAAGTATTTTTTAAGGTTTATGTGCATCGCTAACCTGCAATTAAGACAGCAACTATGCAATTTTAAATGTAACTGCAAATTGCAATAGCAATAGTGGAGGTCAGGTAATAATCCTTGTTGCACTCCCGGGAGTTGGGAATGCGATTCCCAAGGTGACTTTCGAGGTTGAAAGGTGACGGTCCTGACCTATATTCATGACTCTTTATATTCTAGTTAGAAGCGAGTGTTGGACCTCATATCCAATGTAGTGTAACAAATACGAATACAAAAGACAGAGAAGAAGATCCAATTCAAAAGGGATATTTTGATGATTTTTTACAATTTATAATAAGATTAATAATCTGTTACATTAAGGATGGTAAACCGTTTAGTATTTACTATTAACAATTTGAGATAATTTATTATTTATTTTTATTATAAACCTGTATTGTTTGCAATAGTTGAGGTACTCATTGTTTCATGTTAATACATGTTTCATGTTGCTACTAGCATCTAGGTAGTAGCGTTATTGACATTTCGTTGCTTATATAAGTATAATATAGTTGACATATTTAAATCAAAAGCAGGGCAACCTGCGGCCTTATCGCTTACGAGCGATCTATTCCAGGCAACATGGCAAGCACGAGTAGTGCAAAAGTACATGACACAGTACAAAGGCAATGTTTGTACAGGATGTTTTTATTCTTTATCCAGATGATTGTAAATATTAAATTCGAGACACATGTAAAACAATATAATATAAAATACGGGATAAAATTGGTCAATAAAGAGGTAAGCCATCTCACAAAATTAATTATATAGGAAAGTTAATTATTAAAAAATTATACCGATTTCTTTATTGTGTATGAGGGTTATCGGTTGAGACTTAGTAAATAAATTATATATGTATATAACATAATATACATTATGTATGTCAATATAAAAGCTCCTAAATCATTTACAGCCAGTTCTCAAATCAACGGACTTTTATGTTTAGCTTTTTAACTCCTATTATCTCATCATCTGTCATCTGTAAATAAGTAATAATATATAGTATTAATAAATGTTCGCACCATTTACGCAAGTTTTCATTGAGATTTCCCAAGGGTTGCGGAAATTCCGCTCGCGTTTCTCATCCATAACTTGAAATGTAATAAATATTTCTTATTAGGTATTTTGTATTCGTATCAACTATTTCATATTTTGTAAAGTCTGAAGTATAATATTTTCTGAATGTCAATTTGAAATGTTGCAACAAATATTCTTGATTTTGAGTTGTTTGTGTTATTAGATATGGTAAAAATAGTTCTAACCGTTTTTAGTTATACTAGTGACTTGTCCGCGCTCGCACGTTTAGACTTTGGAATATTTTGTAATTATTATTTTATTTAATTTTATTGAGAAAGATTAGCAGCTTATTACTTAGAATTGTCTTTTGTTAACATAGCTTTTACACATTAAGAAACCATTTTTTAAACGGATTGAAGCTATGTGTTATTAAACTTATAATTATTTACATATAAATTTAAAATTATCTAAATAATTATAAGTAAGGTTATAAGGTTTACGCCATTAAACATCTTTACATATAGTACTTAATAAGTAACTGGATTGGTAACAATAAAATTATTTCAAGGAAAATTAAAGTAATTAAAAAAAAAGTTTTGTTTACTAAGTGTAAATATAATGCTTATTGCATTAGGCTATATTTGGAAGTATAGACACATAAATACATACTGTTTACCTCCTTTGCTCCTTCGGTAATAAATTGTAAATGAGAAGTAAGTAGGCCTACTTTCTAGTAATAAAAGTAGTACTATATGTATTTGTTTTGTTTAACCTTATTAGTCAGCTATGACGTCAGGCTCTTCAATACATATTAATCCCTATAGCAAGTGTTCGCCATTTTGTGAATAGACAAAAACTCGTGTTATGAATCACCGCCGCCTTTCATGGTAAAGGTTACACACGAATTGGGGACCGATTTTTGAACATACACATAAGAGTCTTTTTCTATTTTATTTTTATATATTAAGAATTTAGTAATTGCTAGGTATTTTGTTAAATAACGATACTATCGTAGAAAGTGTTTGTATAATAAACGAAATGAAAAACTCCGACATTGGGTTTTTACTATAATTGCAGTATTGCCAATGGCAAATTTTAAATAATACAGTAATAGATCTTGTTTTTATAAGTCTTTATTATTAAGAAAACACTTTTGAAACGGATTGAAGCTATGTGTTATTGTTATAAACTTATAATTATTTACATAATTTTAAATTCTTCAGCTTAAATCCGTTTAAAAAGTGTTTTCTTAATGTGTAAAAGCTTTGTTAACAATGTTACAGTTGTAACATAATGTACAGTTATGAACATATTACACGTCAATAAAAAACAAGAAATATATGTATAGTTATTTGTTATCGTATTACAGAATATTAAATTCTTAAAATAGCGCCATCTATGCTACGCAATAGCTAACTTAAGACATTCTCGTTGTGTGTTTCCAATTATTGATAAAACCAGGACCAATACAAGGTTACCGAAACTGAATTTTTTACCAACTATTAGCTTGTTTCTTCTTACTGAGTGTTACATATTAAATTTTCTGTTGGTATTTCAATAGGGAACTAAAAAAATAGCACCCAACGGCATTGAATAGATCAACATATGGAAACAAATGACAAAAAGCTGTAATGATATCGTGACTGCCGTATTGTTTCGCATGAATGGTAATGTCGATTAAAGTCTATCATCCACAATTAGGCATGCTTGCTCTTGGAATCGTATTTTCATTATAGTCATGACAAATGGGCTTGTGTGTTCCATCCATTTCTTTGGCGTTAAGACAGTGTCTTTTGTGTCTTAGTGTCTATTCGCATGTCAGCAAGCGTGTGAGGAAAGTAAGGACTTTAACTTTGTCCATGATAGTGAGACCACTGCTTTCTAGAAATATTCAAAGAAACATAGACCCTTTAAGACACTGAAGAACTACTTTCAACCTAACATTGATCTTTCGGTTTTTTTGATGTTCGGTAATAAGAGCATGTACTGACGATACTATGGATCATATACTCCTGCCTAAATGGCTAGCAACACATACATCACATGAGTGCAGAGGCTTTTAGGACTGCTTCGTTTCCATATAAAACAATTACAGTTAGGTTAGGTCTGTTAAAGTGAGAGTGACGATATTAATATAATTTGTTTGTTTTATAAAACGACTGTAATTTTATTTATAAATTACAAAGTCTTACGAAATATTGCAATTAGATACGCGTCACTGGTACGGTGCTTTGACCATATAATCTAATGCGCGAAATGCATAGGTTTGATCGCGTTAAATGCTCTAAATTATTCACTTGGTGTTGCATAGATATACGGAGTCTCTCTGCGTCTTCTACCGTATTTACCGTGGAGTGTTCAGAGGAGTTGTTCGGATTAATACCTGCAGCTGAGTTCCATTACCGGACGTCAAGGCATACAAAATACCATCCGTTTCACCTCGACGTTCGTCGTTCCACAACTGAGCGTTTACTAAGGCAGGTTTTGCCGCGCACCAGCGCTATGTGGAACCAGTTGCCCTCTAAAATATCTACGAACTAATTCGACTAAGGGTCCTTTATTAAAGTGCATACCAATTCTTAGAAAGGCCGGCGACGCACTTGCGAGCCTTCTAGCAATGTGTTCATGGGTGGCGGTATCACTTAACAACAGGTGAGCCTTGTGCCTGTTTGCCTCCTATTACATAAAAATAAAAAATTACGGTCAAAAATACCTATAATTAAACTTATAGTAATTTATAATACATTATGTATTTTATAGTAAAAATAAATATATTTAAAAATTTAAAAAAAAAAACAAATTTAAAAAGTTTGGTTTCTGTGGCGATGTGCGATACTTATTCGTTTAGCGAGGAACGCACCAGCTCTGAGGTCACCGGTATTATCTAACAGGCGCCAACTTTAATCTTAAAATATATAATAATAATACAGTCAATAAATCTTATAAAAACTCAAATCCAAATGTTAAACAGGTAACAATTCCTTGAAAAGTAGTGAAATAAATTTAAAACAAATAAATTATTCGTCGATATGAATTTTTCAATAGTTTTGTTTAACTGTACTTCAATCACACATAAATCAAAGAGATTTGAGACATTTATAAATCAAAAATTAAATACACAAAACGAAACAGATAAACGTGAAATATTGACACAGTCGGACAACATTGCAATTTATTGTATTAAACAATTTTGTTTACAGATTTCGAAGCTTTTGCTATTATTCATCCTGGATTTTGCAAGATGTTTTGCTTAAAAATAAAGTTTTGTGTTTTATATCAATCGGATTAAGCCACAGATTAGAGCAGTTTTTTCGTGAAACCGATTTCTTTACATTAATATATCTGCTTAGTGTATATGTTGAAGCCCTTTTAAATAGCCATTCAATCAACAGCCTAGCTTCTTTACTTAACAGGGCCCAATAACTAGGCCTGAACGATATTCAGCCGTAGCGTTTGTTTCAACATTTAATGAACAGGTTGGCAAATGCTTAGGCCATTCGTACGATACGGACGGTGACAATGTCTCAAATAAAAAAAAAATCATGAGTGACGCCATATTGACAGTTTGGAAAGTCAAGGCGATAGGTTCTAGAAAGTGGATTCAAATAGAAATAAACAGGCCAGATAAGTAATGAAGCGTCATCATTATTTCAGATTTGCCTAGCTGTTTGATCAACTGGCCGTCTTTCAGGCCGCTTGTTGAACGGTGTTGTTTAGTTACGAGCTAGGCTGTTGATTGAACGGCTTATTAAGCTATTTGACTGCGACATATTATAATTTAGTTATCTACGAACAATAAGTATAAAAAAATATAAGTTTACTGTGAGATTTGGGACTTTTAGTAAAAAAATACTTGTGTTATTATGTAACAAACTTGGTACAATTTTTATTTATAATTGTTAAATTTTTCGAACTGTTTACGATTTTTTTTTAATTTTTAAAAGTTACTTACGTGACGATTGAATTCATGAGCCAGTCCTTTTACAGTTTTTTTGAATTGTGGTAGGTGAGCGGGTAGTTATTATTAGTGGCATATTTAATTAATTGTAAATGTAGTCTACTAGCATATTGCGTAAGTAGAATTTAGGCTTGAGACATTGACATTATAGAAATATCTATATTTCTTTTATGTAACAGGACGCAAACGGTATGAGGCTCACGTGATGTTAAGTGATACCGTCCAGGGTCACTCAATGCGTTGCCGGCCTTTTTATACTCGGTTAAAAAAACTGAAATCCCTTACTAGCCTTCTAAATTCTCACGCGATTTTTAGATCTAATTTTGAATCATTTAACAGCGCTAATGTAACAGCGTTCGTCTCTAATTACAAAACGAAATGTGTTGATAGTATTTGTTCGGTTTTCTCCTTGGGAGGCGGTTTTATTTTAGTTATCATTTACGAGTGTATTGTACCGTCGACACATGCTAGCGCGCGCGCGTCAGTTTAGTTGGGTGATCGTCTGATTTATACGTGTCAACATTTTATTTATCAAATCACGTTTTATAATACATAAACAAAATCATTAAATATTTATGATAAATAATTTAAGAAAAAATATGTGTTATATACATCAATTTTATCTCAATCTCCGGACGCTAATATTTAAAACAATTTGGATCGCGACTCCTGCGCATGTGCCAAACGAGCGGTCACTAGCATATCTCGAGTGACATCGACCTATCCTACCCACACCGGAAAAAACAAAGGAGCTTCGAATCTTTAATACACATTTGTTTTGTGTTTATATTGATTTTTGTGTTTAACTATACAGTGATACCGTGTGATAGTGTTTTGAAAATGCCCGATGCACCGATCGTTTTGTCGTGGATTGTGTTTTTAGTGTTAATATGCCGATGTTATTATCGTATTGGTAAGTAGTTTTGTCACAATTCTTACGAGACTTATTTAATTATAATATTCAATCCTCCTCGATCGGCTTGATCCTTCAGCTTTGACCTATTTAGTTTCTGACTAGTTCAGACTAATAGCTGCAGCTAAATTCCATCATCGTTGAGGCAGAATGCGAAAATCCGTCCTTTCAAACTCGACGCCTGGCATCCCACCAGACAGCGTTTTTTAGGATACTTATTACCGCGCACCATCTCTTTGTGGAACCAGCTGCGTGTATAGGTATTTCTGAACCTATACGACTTTAGGGCCTCCAAAGAAATAGCAAACCTTTCCCTGAAAGGTCGCCACAAACACGCCAGCTCCTAGCAGTCTAATTTTTTTTAATGCAACTTACACTTCACGTTTTTTCTAATTAAAGTTGTTACGAACGCTGTTGTAAATGCAAATATATTTTTACATTTTCATTTTTTATGGTACAGTTGTCTGGAACAGATCGCTTGGTGTTTGCATAAAGTGTGAATAAATTATGGTTTATGGTAAAGTTTGCTTTCTTGACTGTATTTAAGTGTGGGTAGCATATCTACCCCCATCTTTTTAATAAATTATAAAAAGTATTATCTTCTACCTACGCAACTGTTGTCTAACAAAAGTAAACAAACATTTTTGGTGTGCTAACTAGTTAGTTGGCTATAACCCTCCTGTAAAAAAGGGAGGTTTGACCTATGTTATATGACATTGTTGGAGTTTTGATATATATTTGTTAGTCAGTATTTCTTTAAACTGATATCTTTTATAGTGGAAATTGGTTTTATTGCTTAAATTTGAAAGTTGTGTCAATGTTTGTGTCGCCATACAGACTTCGTATGGATAGTTCGACGACTCGTTGATGTCTGGATTATATTTTGCTTTACTGTCCCGAGATATTGGACGTATTATTATCTCGATAATATACGATTGATATATTGTATGTGTGATCAATTGTTAAAAGATAAGGTTTGAAATTAGATATGACATTTAGGACAAGTCAAGAGGTCAATATCCTTAATTGATTAATTACTTATTAGCTTTCGATTTGTCTGACGTATTAAGATTGATAATGACGAACACGTCAGGATAACGTCGTCGAGCTACTAGTTTTTGCCGCCCACTATGTGAAACCAGCAGAATTATTTCCGAATCAATTCGACTTGGGGAGCTCAATGAGCGTACTCATTCATAAAAAAAACATCATGTGACCCACCTACCAGTTATTTTTTTGTTAATTAATACCTCTTCCCTAATATGGAAGAGTCTTTATTAAGAGATATTATATATATGTACATCAATCATTCGAGCCTACATTACTTGGGATGTCGAACCACCTGGTGTCGCCTGCAAAACTCTCCAGGTACGTTCTGTGTTCGGTGGTGTTATTAACAATGGGGCAATGAAGCTTTCTGAGCCACGTTGATATTCTGCTCTAGTTCGTACCTGGATGCTCCATACGCCAGCAGCATGTGTACCAATGTTTATTCAGAGTCGGTTATCACAGTAGCATGTTGTTCTGGCCCGAAGTTTAAATCGGTGTTGATATTGTGCAAAAGGGCCGTGACCTGTCATTTATTGGAACCATTCGTGCAGTGTGTCTCCTAGTTTTAATAATTTTATGTGTGTGCTGTTTTTATGTCTGGTAAAGAACCTGCCAGTTTGCCCCATGTTCTAATAAATCTACGTATAGTCTTGGTCATGATGGCGTCCTTTCATACCGCTGAAATTGGGTGGAAGATAGGATGATTAGAACTTAATACATTTTAGAATAGCACTTGTGCCCACATGTACACATACTTAAGTTTTAACGTCAGGGGATTGCGAACGAGTTGGGTGTTTGATAAATTCTTGACGAGAATGAGAAATGTGTCAAGTGAATTTTCACGTGTTTAACGTTCGTCGAAGTGTTGAGGTCGCTTTAATATTAACTTCGATTATTAAACAGGCGATATTCGTTCAACTGGGTCAATTTTAAATCGACTACGGAAACCTTGAACTTACGTAAAATCATGTCATTTATTAGGCATATGTAGTATGCACTAATTGTGTAATATGAAGTTTATTATTTAATTAATAGGTACAATAGGGCTTAAAATAATTTTGTTGTGCAATTTGAATCTTCTTTTGGTGCCTCTCCATTACACCCCATGGAGGTTGGCCGACAGTCTCGTGAAAGGTGGCTTGTCCTGTGCCAGATGCAGCAACTCTTCCGCATTTACAATAGCCGTCAAATCTCTATCGTTACGAAGCTAAGTTTTTTTTTTTGCTTTTACAAACACGCCGTTTAGCCTAGATTATTAATTGAAGACGGTGGTAGCGTAGCGGGCATGGCGCAACACGTGGCCCAGGTACACAACTTTCCGTTGTTTGATGTTCTGCAAAAGTTTTTTCGACATTTCAACTCAATTAAGAACTTTCTCGTTAGAGACCCTTTCGATACAGCCTATACGACGACGACGATAACACTACAGTTCGAATGCCTACATACTTTAATTAATTAGAGACCCAAAGTAATTAAGTAGTACACTATTAACACCATTCATAAACACTTTTCTTTAAATTACACTTCTCCAGCTAAAACGGTTAAGATTAGTTATAAGTCTTTTATAGTTCGACTTCAAAAAGACCGACGAAGGAGACGGTATACCATTTGTTGTCTGTTTCGCCAGTATGTCTGCCGTCAGTTTGACTAACATTGGACTAATTTAGTAATAGTCTACGAGAAAATAATCTATAAACAATTTTGCAGTTCGACTCCTGTTTTCGTGTTCGTGTTCAACCCAATTTTCTATAGTGCACTTAGTTTATGTATAAGGAACATTTTAATAGTAAATAGACGTGAAATACAGATATGAAAGAATTTCTATTACGATTACTTTAGTATCAGACATTTAAAGATATAAATCCCTTGCTCTGAATTATATTACAATGCAAAGGACATCGTTCCTTTGTGCGTTGCAAAGCTTCATAATATAACAAGTCATTTCATTGAAACTCGGATTTCTTTTCGCGTTTATACTTATTTGTGACTTGACTGGAACTTTATAAGGGTTTTGTTTAAATAATAATAAAACCATTTTAGGTATGAGGCCACAGATTTCTGTATCTATTTCATGATCATCTGTCAATCTATTAGCTAAGTAGGTAATCACACTGCCGTTGACTTTTTGGGTCTTCACGATGTTTTCCTTCACCGTTCGAGTGAATATTAAATGCGGACATAGAAAGAAAGTCCATTGGTGCACAGCTGGGGATCGAACCTACGACATCAAGGATGAAAGTCGCACGCTGAAGCCACTAGGCCAACACTGCTGCGTAATAATAAACTTAATTATATGTAATTAATTTTTTGAGACTATTTTGATTTGAGTAAAACGTATAGTTAATAAAATATGCGTTCACTTAGATTTGAGTTTTTAATGTATTTTAATAACTCAAATCTAGGTGAACGCATATTTTATTAACATTGTTTATTATTAAAATTGTTTAACTTTAACTACGTATCAAAATTCTGGAATAATAACGAATATTCCTGTCAGGTATTTTGTGGCGAAATTGTTAATCCATTACGACCGCCTGGCTATAAATCGCTTTGTGACCGATTTCATTAAAATAGATATTAAACGCCGTGGCCCAAATTTTAATGTGTCATATTAATTGATATGATACTGTTAAAATTTGTCAGTTTATAATTCACAATGTGTTCCAAAATTTCAAAAAAGGATTTAATTCATTTACAAGTATTAACTTGTCGTTATAAAAACCTATCGTATAAGGTCATTAGGCCTAATGAACAAATATACAGTAATTATAAATTTGTAGGTATGGTACTTAATGATTTGAAGTAATTTTGTGTCAACAAATGATTTATGTTGTCAATTTTATAGCCAGTGGAAGTTGTGAAGAAGGCGAAACTCAGCTACAATATACCTTTTTTGTGTAATATTATGCATAAGGGCAAGAGACTCGCCTGATGTTAAGTGATATCGCCACTCATGGACATTGCCAGAAGGCTCACAAGGGCGTTGCCGGCCTTAATTTTAACCCTTTGTAGTTTTGATTGACATGATTCAGTTATCATATGACGTTGCATGCAGCAAGTAGAATGCTTAAGTTCATTGAACATAAATGATGGATGTCAGCAAAATATGATTTATAAATGCTGGAGTCTGTTCCTTGAATTTTTGTCTCTCGTGAGTATTGCAACTGTGCGTAAGGTGCTAGATTTAACTTTAAGAAAAACACTATTTGTACGGATTAAAGCTATGTATTATTATTAAAAACTTATAATTATTTACATAATTCGAAACGTCGGAAAAAAATTAAAATTTAGAAGTGTAAAAGCTGTGTAGCAGTGTAGAAGTGTAAATGTGTAAAAGCTATTTTAACAAAAGACAATACTACTTTAACTTGCTTAATAATATGCATGCCAGTTTTATGAGATCCAATTCAAAAGTCCTCTGTAACAATAGAGTTCCCGATTAAATATTTTTTCCCAAGTTTGCCACTAGCGCTATGGATGTTGAGAGAACTACATCTAAATTGCAGTGTTGTTGTGGCTTTAGCGTGCGTTCATCATCCTAGGTCGTAGTTTCGATTGTACACCAATGTACTTTTTTTTCTATGTGCGTATTTTACATTCGCTCGAACGGTGAAGGAATACATAGTGAGCAAACCAGATACGTCGACGGCGTGTGTCAGGCACGGGAGTCTCATCACCTGCTAGTAGGCAAGCAGACAAATTGACAAATAATTGTTTTTATTTTTACATTTCAATTGCATACAAAAATGCCGCAATGGGCGTCATAGAATTTACTTCTCCTTGTAAGCCCTACGTAATGTTGATTTAAACATTTTTAATGAGGGTCTAGATTTAATCTTAGGTATTCTTTTGGTATTATATAAATAATAATTTTATTGTCGTGATGTGACGTGATTTATGTGTCTTTTTACTTTTTATTTTTAATGTATCATCTTACACATACAAAAGGTATCAATTATTTACCAATTATGTTACGTATATATAGAGTATTTACAATATTTCTTACCTATAATCATTAAATACGTTTGTATATAAAAATATATGAATATATTGTAATAGGATAATTGAAAAAAGAGAAATAATTGTATTTGTTTCTTATAAAGCGGTTTTTTATGGAACAGAAAGCAAAAGGGTAGAAGGCTCACCTGATGTTAAGTGATCCCGCTGCCCATGGATGCCAGAGGGCTCACAAGTGCGTTGTCGGCCTTTTAAGAATTGGCACGCTCTCGTCTTGAAGGACCCTAAGTCGAATTGATTCTAAAATACTTCAGTGGGCAGCCGGTTCTACATAGTGGTAATAAAATTCTGTTAATTATAAAGTGCATGTCGCATGTAAAATATTTTTCTAGACTATTCAACAATTGGTTTGCAGATTTATGAAGCCGTCCCGTGTTTGTTGACGAATGTTGTAAAGTCATATCCGTTTTGCACATGATTTGCGTCTTGTAAACGCGTAATTATTTTTTATACGACCATGTTTATTTGGCACTTCCGCTGTGTGTTTAACGGGCGGATTTACGTCCAATCCTTAACAATGAGATCTTATTATACAAACAAGATTATTGGATAGGAGGTAACTGAATGTTTTTAGTCAGCCTGTGGGATTATGATGAAGTATCAGTAACGTCGTTTTGGGTCCCAATATAATTTTTATTTAGACTACTGAAACCACTAGGCATTTTATTTCTACAATTTGTCACTTTATAGACTTTTTATCGGCGGTGGAAATGAAGAATGCATTTGAGCATCTGCCCCCTGAAAATAGCAAATGTAGGGTATTTAGGCCTCGAAATTTGCTATTTTCAGGGGGCAGATGGTATATAGGACTCGACTCACACGAGAATCTCTGCCATTCCGAGACTGGGTGAGCAATACCCACTAGTAATACGTCGGGAAGTTACAAGCGCCTACAAGGCGTTAAGAGAGGGTCTGGGGTCGCTTCCGCATTCTATCGTATATACGACATAGGGAGTAGAAAATGGGTATAATTCTTATTTTCTCCTCGTCACCTAACCTCTAGGATTCCCTATTTTAGACCTGAGTGCTATATTTTACTGATTGGGTTGGGTTTTCGATAATTGTAACATAGCATATCCCGACGGTATATTTGCGCGCTTTTGATATTTTCCGTTAGTTACAGATATTGTTTGCGGTGTCAGTTAAAGAATGACGCGTTGATAATGATTTTGACTTTGACACACGAACCGGAAGTGGTAGGTGGTGTTTCGGCGCAATGGTGCAAGCATACGTAGTTGGATTTGGAAACGCTGTCGCGTGCGCAATCACATTTGAAGATATACCGTATCGTCTTACTAATTGAGGATCCAGTGCTTGGACTAGGGCACACCAGCGTTAATAGTAAGTGCTAGACCGAACGAACCGGCGCATATTATTTTACCGAGGGAAAATCCTGGATACAGCTTCCGAAAACACAGGCCCACATAGACATCATGAACTTGAATTTATAGTTCTCTTAGACTAATTCAAGTTCGAAGTAAAGTCCCGTTTTAAGAAATTCTCTGGGCACATTAAAAACGTGTAGCATTCCTCAAGCGAAACAAAGCAAAGTGCGATTACCATTCAGTGGCTTACGTAACTTTAAAGTACGCTTGTGAGTCCTTGCCATCCAGATCTAGGTGACCTGTTTCCTTCACGGATTGCATATTTAACATGCTATTTAGTTGCTTTAATATTTGTGAGTTCTGAATGTGATACGTGTACAGAAGAGATGCTGTTTTGAAATAACGTTAATTCTGTTCAGAATGTTAACATGTGAAAAACGTCATTCAGTTATGACGTCATGCCTCTTTTGAATAGTTCATTTTCATATTCGAAGTGAAGTGAAGAATTTTTTATATGTACTTCAATTTGAATTACATTCAAGTAAAAGAATAACATGTAATTGAAACCTTTATCTTCGAACCTATTTTCTAATTTTTTTGGATATTTAGTCGCAAACATTTTACGTATGAAAAACATTATTTACATAATTTAAAGGGTAAACAATAGAGGACAGCGATATTGTCGCGTCATACCGTTATCTAAAATAAATTTAATCGTTTTATGACATAGTTAAAACTCTTCTACAAATGTCAGCTTAGCTTTCGGAAAAGATTTTTGAAGTGAAACTTTCTGAGGGTAAAATTTTTACGGATGAAACGCAATAATATTAGCGTCACGAAGATGTGCAGCGCTTTTGTCAAAGAAAAGGGAGAGAGCGATTGAGAGAGAGTGAGAAAGGGCGAACGTAGCATGAAGCAAATAGCCATGGAGCGAGAGTAGAGATAGTAAGGGAAATCGAGAAAAAATACATACTATTGGTTGATGTATTCGTTTAGTAGTTACATATTATTACTTTAGATGGCAAATCTGTCGCAGAACGTCTTGTGCAGTAAATGCAGATTTTTTATTTACTTATATTATCATTAGCACGTATACAGTGTGTTGTTTACACGTGTTTACAGTGTACATATAGATATAAAATACATGGAGTAATCATATACTGTTATATGATTTTCTATTGGAGCTTTTACCTTAGTAATATTTAATTTACAAAGAAGTTTCACTTCTACCATGTGTACTTTGTTCGCACGCACTTTTTTTTTTAAATACTCACTGATCTCTGCATCTCAGCTTGTAAGAGCAATAACACAAGTACACACTGAAAATAAAGAGCTTTTCGATTACATCCGAGTGTTTGCGAGTAAAGTGTTCCGTGAGGTTTTCACGGAACATTCGTTTTTATTGTCCCGTTTGCATGTAGTCCATTTGCTAAGCGTCCTCCTTTATCACTGTTAAACTATATTATATCTATCTCGTTCTTTACTCTAAATATTCTGGCTAATGTACTTTCTGAACCCCAATGGAGTTTCTTTCTATGTGCGTATTTAACATTCGCTCGAACGGTGAAGGAAAAAATCGTCAGGGAACCGGCTTGCTCAAAAAGTTGACTGTGTGTGTCAGGCACAGGAGGCCGATCACTTACTTGCCGATTGATGGCAAATAGCCATGAAACAGATGCTGAAATCTGAGGGCTAAAAAGGTTGTAGTCGCTGATTTATTTAAATTTTTTATTTTAATGTGTTTTATATTGGCTTATGATGTAAGTAATTATCGCTCATATATTGATTGTCGCTGCCGTTTGTATGTACAAGACACACACACACAATTCTATAGTATATTCTCAATTTTTGGATTACAAAGTATCGGAATTACAAACATAGTGTTACTCTATGGTTGTAAATTAATTGAAATAATTTGGTAATTATTTTTCAGTCTACTACTACTACTAATTGATATTGTCTATCTTTCAATTATCATCAAGGCTGAGTTTATAATGTTAATAAATTTAATCTGGTTTCGGTGGCTTTTTAATAAAACATATCGGTAAAACTATGGTTGATATCTTATTATTAAAGATCGACAGTGTCAATGACTGAGTGAAAGGGTTTTTGTTATATTTGCTATCAAATGAAAGTTAATGATTACCCGACAGCTGGGAGGTTCGGGTTGATAACCTTTGGCAGGTGTCTGATCTTTACGTTTTCTTTCCCTTATGTTTATGGTATTTATAATTTGTTGGATGTGTTTATACAGTATAATTCCTTTTTTAAATGCCTAATAATGCACTGTTGGCCTAGTGGCTACAGCGTGCGACTCTCATCCCTGAGGTCGTAGGTTCGATCCCCGGCTGTGTACCAATGGATTTTCTTTCTATGTGCGTATTTAACATTAGCTCGATCGCTGAAGGAAAACATCGTGAGGAAACCGTCTTGCCTTAAACCCAAAAAATCGATGGCGTGCGTTCACAGAAGGCTGATCACTTGCCTATTCGATTAACAGATGATCATGAAACAGATACAGAAATCTGAGGCCTGGACCAAAAAGGTTGTAGCGCCATTGATTATTATTATAATGCATTAAGGATAATAAGGGAACGTCAAATTTTTATGATATAATGTTGCGTCATTTACTTGAAAATTGCATTAAATTAAGGTGACTTTCGGAGTTTGTAGATAGTACTACTAATAATAATAATAAAGTCCGTTTATTGCAAATGTACAGTTTCGTTAATTTTTTTCTCGTAATCCTAATATCCAAACTTTCTTCTACTATTGATCGAAACCCCTTCACGATTAAAGGCCATCTCGAGCATTTTCCAAATATCTCTATCCTAACATTCTTTCCCAATTCGCTTCCTGCTTCTTCTTTATCTTCTATCCACCCTTTGTTTGGGTGCCTTCTTCTCCTTATCCCCTTGGTTCTTAACGACTTTTATCAGTGCATGTTACTATGTGACCCGCCCATTGCCACTTCTGCTATAGGTTTTAATGTAAAGCATAAATTTTGTTTTTAGTCTTTTTTTTCGTCCTTTAGTTAGCTACCAAATAAGGTACTAAATATCGCAATTTCGGCGCTTAAAGCTGAAAATGAATCACCGTTCGTTTAAATTTAAGTGCTTTCATGAGAATATTTTAAAACTCTTGACATAATCTGGTTAATGTTTAACAAATCAATTAGTTATTTTTAATAAATATAGTGTTACCTTGGTTTTCTGAGGTGTGTATGAGGTAAAATAAATACGATTTTGTTGGAATGTCTTGTTCTTATCAAACCAGTGACACTTTGAAGATAACTGAAAGTGACGAAAATACATGGACGCGTATTTTACGAATAATATTTATTAATAAAGAGCATAAACACTCCTTACATGGTTTCTTTGATCGGTGAAGGAAATTTAATTGATAAACGATATGTTTAATTAATATCAAGTAACGGTTAATATACGTTCCCAAATTGGGAAGTAATCTTTAAATGTGTATAAAATATCATTCTAGAATTACAAAGCAGCTGTGTAGTCTGTATCTGTAATAGGATGATTTGTCTCGACGAAACAATTAAGAGAGAATGAGATAAAAAAGTAAATTAATTTAAAAAAATTATGTTCAAATACTGAAGTGTTATACTTATAGAAAAAGATATTAGGCAAAGTTTTCGTTAATACTACATATCAAATGTTATGTTTTTTACGTATTATCTAATATCTGAATCTAATCACATTTCTTTAAATTTACATTTCGATGTAATGCGTTTGCGTTTATAGAAAATTACAACCGTAGTAAAAATAGTTTAATAATATTATAGTTCTCATAACATCGCATTACATCGAAATGTAAATTTAAAGAAATGTGATTAGATTCAGATATTAGATAATACGTAAAAAACATAACATTTGATATGTAGTATTAACGAAAACTTTGCCTAATATCTTTTTCTATAAGTATAACACTTCAGTATTTGAACATATTTTTTTTAAATTAATTTACTTTTCAACAAAGCCAATCAATACAAATAAGAAATATTGTTTTTAAATACTTTTAACACATTTTGGAGACGGTTAAATTTTTTAAAGGACGATAAATAAAACAAGTTTGTAACATTTCTTAAACTTATCCTATCCTGATTGTAACTTGTGTAGTTCTTGTGTTTTCTTTTTTTAGTATTGCATCGCTATTCGCTATTCATGAATCTGTAAGATTAGCTTTTTAATTTTTAGTTTGTTATTAATATTTTTTTGTATTACTTGAGATTAAGGATTAACCAAGATTTTTTATAACATTTGGTTCTGCACTTCTTGCACTCATACTTTTTCTTTTTAGTTTTTCTCTTACTAGGGTTGCCTGGAAGAGATAGCTTATTAGCGATGAGGCCGTCCGTTGCATCCCTTGTAATTTTTATGTATCGTGTTTCTTTTATTTTGCAACGAAGTATGAATAAATAATCTTGGAAATAGATTTACGGATCAAGTTTACGAATTAAGAGACTCAATGTAACATAAATTGGATTAAAGTGTTGATAATGTAATCTTGTTGATTAAATTTGTAACGAAGTACAAGCTTAGGTACGCTTTCGTAATTGTATCTAAATTGCATAGAATTTGTAAAGTATTGAAATTGTATTTTGAAAATGATTTAACATTAAGGTCTGCTTAGTGAAACTGTGTATGAAGTCCAATTAGTGGTTGTAGGCTTGATCAGCGTTTTATGGACACTTAGATATTGGGATCATAAAAGAATAGTTAGATATTAAAAGTTACAACAATGTTCGTAAAACAGATACAAAAATCTGAGACCTAAAAAGGTTGTAGCGCCATTGATTTTTTTTCCTCGAAACTAAAGACGAGCTTGAATTTTTTTGAATTACATTTGATTCTTTTCCAAACGATTCGTGTCGCGATTTCAATATATTTTCCAATATACTTTCGATGCATTCGTCTCCTGGATGTAACTCGTATGGTAATCTCAATATTATGCAGTCTGGCAAGCTGATATGCGATTTGAAAAGTTGGTGGCGAAAAACATTTACATTTTCGTCTGGTATTTTGCGTTAAATGATTTTGGATAATCAATTTATCGCTTTCAATAGAAATTTTATAATGCGTTATAATTTTGATTTGCTGAGCGAAATTTAGACTTAGGTTTTAGGATTTCATTCGATTAGTTACGAGAAAGCGGTGCTGTCGAATTATTGTTTATCGAGTTCGATAATACAATTTTTTTTATTTTTATTGTAAATCAGAAAAAATAAGTTTGCAATATATGAACAAATAGATCATGTGTTGCAACAAGTTTAAGTTTAATATAAACGCTATCTGCCAAAATTAACATATGTAAAAGTAGAGTGCGGCATGTTACATAATATGTTCATTTATAATTTAAATATATGATTAATATATATGTTAACTCCGAATTAGTAAAATATTAACTAAACTTAAGCCTTTGATATTATATATAGGCTTTTGTATCCTATACAATTGGGGTCGCGATTCATGGTTTTAATTTCCTATAGCGTAATGACGTCATCGGCATAGACGACCTTCGCGGCCGTTCATTGACCCCGTCTCACCGTTAAGCTTAAAGCCACATGAAATTCAACATAACTAAGACTTTTAACTGACTTTAAAAAAATTAAATCAAATCAATCAATCAAAAAAAATTACTATTTATCATTTTATTATAATTAGTTAATTGTTAGCATGGTTAGTTACAATATTTTAATCTCGCGATAAGTCTTTACATATATTAGATTATATATTAGTTTTCATTCATAGTTTCATTTTGTCTTAATAACTATATGTCTTATGTAATTTTATTTATTTATTTCCTTATTTAATATTTTTACAGTAACTTAAATATTTATACAAAAGAAAACTAAACTAAAAACATAATATAAACATAACAAGTAAAAACTTGAAATCTAAACCATTTTATAACTAATTATAAATAATGCAATTCTTGTGAATTCAGCCAGTGTGCAAATAAAAAAATCTGTCTCACAAGCAATATTATTTAGGGTGCGCAAGACACGCGTAAATGGTGCTTCTCTGAGTAAGTTCGTACGCGCCCCAGGCACTGCCAGCAATTGCGATCGCTTACCACGCTTAGTTGTGCATTTCTTGCGCTCACCTTATGTAACTTTTTTTTCTCACAATAATTACCTTTAAGAGATGGCTCGAAAGCGAATGAGGTCGCTAGTTGCCACTTTTTACTTAACAATTTTAAATGTATCAGTCACCGTGACCACGCACGCTGTAAAGCACGCGAAACGTCGGAAAAAAAATTATGTAAATAATTATAACTTTATAATAATAATACATAGCTTCAATCCGTTTAAAAAGTATTTCTTTAATGTGTAAAAGCTATGTTAACAAAAGACTATGTATTATATTTCAGTATACTTGCAACGAAATGTTACTGAAATATTAATAAACATATAAATTAATTATAATTTATAAGTTTATTACTATGAAGAAAATGTTTTAAATTCAATTCTCATGTGAGTTTTCACAACAATTTGACAGCACATTTAATACTAGAAGTTAGATGAAATTTAGTTTTACAGCTTCAGTCTAGACCAGTCGAGATAATGTTACTCCTTTGTTGAATCTAGTGTTGAAAGTGAAACAATTAACTTTTTATTTTTTTCGACAGTAGGGGCTTTTATTACTAAAACTACTGCCTGGATTAGATTGTTTGAGTTATTTGTAGAGTCACTCGATTTTTAATAAAATTTTAGCAAAATTTGCGACTCTTTACTGTTTTATTAATGTTTTTAATACTTTTATAGCGAAATTATTAGTACATAGTCTGTGGCCATAGGTTACTTTACAGGACAAGCAAGTAATGTATATATATATATATATATTTATCCAAAATTCACTTACAATTATTATATTATAAGGTAAATCAATATTTAATAAAACAAATATTGTACTGATTGACCTAGTATTATTAAGAGAATGAATTATATAAAGGGATAATTAGTTTATTTATAAAGAGTATGATGATACTACTACAATGTAATAGATAATATTTGATACCTCATCAAAATTCAATAGCGTAACCCTATAAGGTGTCCGCCCTTATAATTTATTTCGAAAAAAAATTGCTTAACTTTTCCTATTTCCGAATACATACTATAATAACGACTATAGAAGATAATTTTACTTGCACTAATATTCCATTTGAAACATAATTTCTTTTCTAAAACGAGAAATGGCATCTCGAACTGTTAATATGGGTCAGTGAAACCCATATGACGCTGAAACTGACATGTCAAATGTGATATTTTCGGCCAAGGCATATTTCGTAAGACAATTCGTGTTCTACCGAATGGTCACCAATGTATATTTGTTAAATCCTAATAGTGATTTCCCTTATTTTACACAGGAATAGACCATTAGTTGTCCCGGCGAGCCCCAGGGCCGTGTTGCTATGGTTTGGTACTATCCAAGGTGGTTTTAGTGCATGTACTACATAACCCCTGCTGCATTTAGGCTGCGGGAGATGTGTTAACGCATTTCCACCTTGGTATTAAAAATTATTAGACGGTTTTTAACTTTTCATCTTAACAACCTCTGTACTTAAAAATTTAACGCGTTGAATGAAGAGGTTTTCCTTCGTCTTTCTTCCTCGAACTTTCTATTAAACGAAGTGTAAAATGAAATGATCTTTACAGATTCACTGAAATAGAATTAGGAGTATATACACTTCTCTTACCTACTTTACGTTTTGTCGGTCGTTAATGTTAAGACTCTGTATCTGAATCTGCTACCTTCAAACGTATAAAAGAGTTGAAAGATTTTTCAATAATAAAATGTGTGTTTAACTTTACTGTATTTAAGTCTTTCCATGAAATATATAACATACTTTTGTAATGTACTGAAACATACGGCTCACTTGTTTTAGTATGCGCGTTAACTTGCTGGTCTCGGTAGAGTTTAATTTTAATATAATAGGCGCCTCAAAAGTGACGAGTGGGCGTTGTACGAGTTAGCATATATGTATATTCATAGAATTTTTAATGCATTTGTGAATCAGGGTATCTGTTTTGTACGAAAGTGCTTGGTTATTTGTTTATTGCAATAACATAGTCGATAATAGATTATTTCTGTCGACCCGTGAACGCCTTTATACATTTTTCAGGCTTAAATGTACGTGGAATAATATAGAAGGCATTCATATTCTATTAGATAAATGTTTGCCATACAAAGTGGAAAGGTCAAAGGTAAAATAATTATTATTAAACTGTGAACACATCAGACATCAAACCCCATGTAAAGGCTAAACGTGGCGCATACATGAAGTTTTATTTATTGATGTGATTAAAACTTGTTGGGATTTTGGCCTTATCCATTCCACACAAACGCAGACAGATGCTACTAGATTTGTAGCTGCCCACTTCAGCTTTCCTTGTATTGATATCTCACGTCAGTGAAACGCGAGCTTAGAAAATACAACTATGAATTAGAGGCACAGTACGGCAAAATTAGTAACGTGTATTTAAAGAAAACACTTTTTTACCGGATTGATGTATTATTATAAACTTATAATAATTTTAAATTTTTCCGATGTTTCGCGTGCTTTACAACGTGCGTGGTTACGGTGACTGAAGACAAAAGGTGTTGAATGTCAAAAAGTATCACATAGTAATATTTAGTAAATTCAATCCGGTAAAAAAGTGTTTTCTTTAAATGTGAAAAAACTATGTTAACAAAAGACAATACTATGTAGTAACGTGTAATTTAATATCTTATACAGAAAGTTAGATTTTTAATAAAATGAATACTATATGTTAAAAAATAGTATATTTTTTGGCGTAAATTGTTCTTTTGTAAGACTTTATTAGGAACGAAACTAATCACGGTGTTTCATAAAAAAAGACATCAAAACAAAAGATATTGAATATGTCGTTGGAAGGGTCATTAGTTTTCGTTTCTCTTTTCTACGAATTTCTCCGTTAATTGCTTTTTAACAAAGCCGAAGCTGGTCATATCGATCAGTGAGGTTAAGCAACGTTTACTACAATTTCATGGATATGTAACGAAGATTACGTTCGAAGTTTGATATTCCTTTTTACTATTTTTGCTTAATATATAAACTAAAACTGCTTAAAACACCAAAAATCAACTAAAGGCTTGAACTTTGGTGCCTGAAAATCATGAATCTTGTATGTAATTATATTTTCAACGCAATTTTCATTAAGGTAGTTTTTTTTCCATACTTATTAATATATTTTTCTTTAGTATATAACAACATAAAAACAGCAGTTTTCTTAGTGGTTGAAGCGAGCGGTTTCCTTCCTTCGAGGTCTCGTTTGTTTGCTAATAAAGAGAAAAATATTAATACAGAATTTTTTTCGTCATTACCATCAGAAACGATTGACTGCTACTTTGTTTGAACAAGAAATATTGGTATTTTCATAAAATAAATAGACCCAAGCTATAATACTATATAAGTTTAAATTACAAATTGACTTAGTCATTTATTTGCATATCATAAAAGACCCGGGCTAGCTTAACGTCGGCCTCCGCAATTAAAATTAATCACTCCACTGCACTTTGTAGCTCACATACCCTTAATTTTTTACATTGACACTAGCTAAAGCCGACGAATTTATCTGTGTGTAAAGAATTTTTTGCGAATTTTTCATTTTTTGTTATATATATTGTTTTATGGTCGTATAAGCTACGATAAAGACGCAGGCGCATATTTTTAAAGTGCAGAGTGGGAGGAATATTTGGGAGGTAAGTGTGTGGAAACTCTTATAATACAAGCAAATAAATAATTACGTTTGAAGCGTGTTTTAAGAGGCTCTGTTATTATATTATAAAACTTAGAAGCCTGCTACAGGTTTTTTTATAATGCCATCAAGCCATGATGCCGGGTCAAATTTTGTTTCTGGCCAAATATTGATTTTTTTTGTTGAAAATAGTCTTCATATAAAATCTTCATTAACTGTAGTCTCTGACTTAAATTCGCGAATGAAAGATTCCTATTAGTGTAAGCTGTCTTACTAGTGTTCCTTAAGTTTGCGCTTTGAAACTAACTTGATACTGTGGCAAGGCTTGAACATTGTTAATTTAATGTTCGCTGAGCGTAAGTAATACTTTGTAAAACAAGTGAATGCCTCAAAAACTTCGTTTGATGAAATTCCACTTTGGAGTAAGTTCTTATGTATTTATTTAAGTACTAGCTGACCCGGCAAACGTCGTTTTGCCATTATTTCCAGGAAACATTTTTTTAGTTCAATAAAAATAAGCTTTCTACGATAATAAAATCGTAGAGGGGTGACACATAAGGGTTGTATGTATTTTTTATGATGTATCATAAAAAAATAAAAACTTTTTTTGGTGTGGACACCCCTTATCACTTATGGATTTGAAAGATAGATACTAGCCGATTCTCAGACTTACTAAATATGCATAAAAATTATATGTATCAGTCGAGCCGTTTCGGAGGAGTATAAGAACAAACACTGTGACACGAGAATTTTATATGTATAGAGATTTATTTTTACTTTCTTTTCATTGTCAATAGAATTCCTTTGACACCCGATACGTTACGTCATAATGATCAACCAATCAAATGATCGACAACGTATTGTCTTTAGTTTTTTTATTTTATCGTCCTTGTCTTTACGAAAACTTCAAAGCAAATGTATCATTATAAACTTAATATAAAACACTAGGCGACCCGCTTCGTTACGCACGGGTCCGCACTGACCTTCGTATGGGTCATACGAACATCAAGCCATATATATATATATTACATATATGCTCATATCCTTGAAAATGTATATACCTAAACCATCCTCATAAATCCTTATAGATATTGGTGACAACCTTATTAATTAGCCATGCAGTAATTTTTATAATATCGCGAACATACAATGCTTAACAATTTCTCTCTTCAAATAAATATATCTCATCGTTAAGAAAGCTTTCGAACAACCAATATAAAATATCCTTACAATATTACTAAAGATAGAAAAATGTTTTTTGATAAAAATGATGAGAACAAATTACTTTGTAGATTTAAAATTACTCAATTTATTTAAGATCTGAAAGATATCTATTTTAGCTTCATCAAATAAATAATATTGCCAGCAACTGAGCGCTCAAAAGATTTTAGGAGTTTAATATTTGAAAATATATATAATATTCTAGAGCTTTATGAGGATTATACTTTGAGCGACTCCCAAATTTGGATTTAGAATTTTATAAGATTCTCAGTAATCTACCTACAGTGAGACTCTTTTATCAGTAATTGCCGTCCGGCTGAATTGGTCTCGCAATGGATTTGATCGTGACGAGACATGAGAAAGATAGCAGAGAAGTTTTCGATACTTACGGGTACCATCACGAAGTAGCAAAAAAATAATATGGGGGAAGGAAAATGGTCCAAAGTTTTATAAAAATGTCCCATGATAACGGGACTTCGCTTGGTATTTTATTAGAAATTTACTTAAATACTTTTCCATCCACATTAATATAAGTTAGTATAAAGAAATAAGGAGCTTTACAGAGCTAAACATTCTATAATTTTATAATCGAAAAAAAAGCCTCTTAAAATTGTTATAATAAACATCAGACTTCTTTTTAATATGTAATACGACCGTAAATATATATATTAGTTAAGATTTGTTTAATTATTGTTATATAGAACTTTCTTCGTCGTGTTTTCTCTACACATAAGAGCTTATTAGTAAGAAACGTTTAACCACAGAAAAGTACGTGCCTTGCATAAGTAAAATAATAATAACTTGTACATACATAAAATTTAAACTGTATATATATGTATGTATTTTCCCAGGCATACGATCGACAAAGGTATTGAAAGAAGAAAATACTATTGATTTTGTTGAAATATATATAAATTGAGCAAAAAAGAGAATTAATTTAACTTGAAAATCTTTGGTCACAGAAGGTCTTTGGTTGGTTTATCTTGTCTTACATACAAGGATACACTCTACATAGTTTTACACACACTCTCAATAACGACAACAATTGAGCAATAAGGCACTTTTTAAGTTGCTAAAATTAGTAAAAACTGCGCAGCTGTATACGTTCCTTTGTCGCTTTATTATTTATTATACTAGCCCGCAATAAACTGGACTGTCGACATCATGCATGTACACGAAGTTTCTAAGAAATTCGTTCTTTTGTTTATAAATTGGGATTGCTTGCACGTGTAGACTGTTGTTGACCATAACTAATAAGTAGGATTCATGGATTATCTATACCTTATAATATTCTTAGTTGCTCACCAATATCAAACTGAAAACATGGCTAGTAAAAGAAAATCACTGTTTTACTGATACGCGCAATATAAACTAGAGAGAAGATAAGTGATGATGGCAAACGCTTTCAATTGAGTCGCTTTACCGTGTCCACAATATGGAAAAACATAGAAAAAATTCTCCAAGCTGTTGGCGAACAAAGAAATGTTGGATTCAGTGAGAAACACTGAGGATCATGATCACGGAGATCAAGAAGATGAGACGGATAAACCGGAGCCTCCACCGAGCATGAAAGAAGCTCTGGTAGCAGCTAAATTATTGGAAAAATACTTCTTTCACCAAGATGCCTCAATATCGCAAGATATTAATAAAATAAGTAAAAAATACAACAAAATCACTGGTGCAGCAAAAGACGTCATACAAAAGAACATACTATATAGCATTCAAATAAGATTTATTTTTATGTACGTAACTACTAACACTAGTCTGAATTATCTTTTTATTTTTCTAATTCTGATTTTCTTCTCACCATTTAAGTACAACTCTCTATAACGCCAATCCACAAAAATCCACAATCAGTGTCGTTATATAGAGTTTACACTATACATATATTTACCTTATCAGTAAAATTTCACTGTACCCGCCAGTAATTCCCGCCGAATGACCACCAGAAGCAAATAAGTGATCTTAATTATATTTTTCAGGGGATAGAACCCAGTCAACCTAAGAAGTCATATTAATTACGCTATGACGTTTAATTATCCGTTAGTCATACAATCGATGGCAGGAAGATTGTGGTTAATTCCACTACGTAGTCGAGACCGCGCCGACGGATATAGGCTTTCGGGCTAACGGAAATATTCCGGAAAATATCATTCACTTGTCTCAATGAAAAACAAGATTATAAGATTTTATCGCTTCTTATCTGAAATGCGAAAAGGTTATTTCATTTCTCAATACTTTTATTCTAACTTAAGAAGGAATAACATTATGTTTTTAGTTTAGTTTTCTATTGCATTAGTATTAAGTTACTGTAAAAATAGGAAATAAATAAACATTGCTTAGTCCCGGAAATGTGGTTGATTTTGATGTAACTTTAATTTATATCGACACTACGACTTTTGGAACGTTCTTTTCTTGAAGGGCTTTATCCTTCAAGAAGAGAACGTTCTAATGCTTAAAAGGCTGGCAACGCACCCGCGATCCCTAGGCATTAAGAGTGTCGATGGGCGGTTTTATAAAAAAAGAGAAAATTATAATCTTTTTATAGGCTTTAATAGGCAGGCGTTACTAGATTAATAAGTCTATAGGCTATAGAAATATACAGGCTAATGACTAATTTTGGCGAATATAATTGAACACACACGGAGAATTTTACCACAAAAAATAGGTTAGCTTTTCATGAAGACGGTTCCTATCTGATATCTATTTTGATTTTGGCGTAATGTTTTATCTATCGTGTCCAAATAAATAATTGATGTATGTAAAGTTCTCATACGTTATCAAAGTATGCATAAATACAACAATATCTGTTTGAAAATGTAGTCTATATTAAAGTTCTGCGTGTCATAAATGCAGGGATTAAAAATAATATATGATTCTCGGTGACATACTGGAGTCTCACCGATCTTTCTGAATCTCACCCTTAGCTTTCACTATTTTTACTATCAAAGCTCATCACTGTCAGTGTTAAGGTTATATTTTAATAAAGCGGTATAATATGATTCTTATTGTGTTTGAGAAACAAAAAGGCGTCCAAAAGTATGGTGGTCGTATCTAGAATTTTCTGAATTGTGCAATAAAAATACGCTATCTTTTATTAAATATTCATGTATTTCAAATCCAATGCGTTTTTGACGTACCTAGTACCCAGACTGGCAAACAAAATATTGTATACGTAAGAAGAAGTCTTACCAAGAACTTGTTTAAAACTTGGCTTATTATTTTCATATAAACTAAAACGGTTTTATTATACGTTTTGATTACACATTCATCTGTCAAGTGTTACGCTGTTATGAAAGAGTTGAAGTTAAAACATTGTAGTTAGGATGATTTAGTTTAATTTAATATATTTAGAGAACTGTGTTGTCCTAGGATTCAGCGTGCTACTCTCATCCCTGAGCGTGTTGGTTCGATACCCGACTCTGCAACAATCGAATTTCTTTCTATGTGCGTATTTGACATTCGCTGGAACGGTGAAGGAAAATATCAAAAGACGACGGCGTGTGTCTGCCAGAGGAGGATCGCTAACTTGCCTATAAGATTGGCGATAGCATGAAGTAGATTCAGAAATCTCAGGCCCAGACCTAAAAAGGTTGTAGCGCCACTGATTGAATTTGTATTTTAATATACTCGTTTATAACGTAACAACATAAAGAAAGTAACGTATCAAACAAAAATAATAATAATACATTTAATTTAATTATAGAAGTTTACTGTTACCTTCTTAATTAAGCAGATTAATTTTTATTTTGTCTAACGTGCCGTGTTTTAATTAAGTTTCTAACTTAACGTATTTTACTTGTTGTTGTGATAAAAAATCCTTTTAATTAATATTTAAAGCGATCTATTTAGCTAAAGCATACCCATTTTAAATAAGTCAAGTTTTATAACTTTTTAAACATAATTCTAGCTAACACAGAACCTCCGCTAATATAATTTATTTAACCACAACGTGACCAATTGAACTTCAGACGTAACAGAAAGAAAAATACTTCACATAAAAGGTTTGTTTGGTAATAAAGAAATAATTGATCAGAATCGTTATTGGTTCTTAATTGAACAGTACAAATATAATAACGGTTGAGTCTAAGTTTTCTTTTGTTTTAATTCAAACAAAGGTTTGAGGGCGAAAAAAAACTTAAAAGCTGTTCAAAGCTTTTTTAACTTTGATGTCCCGCAAGCTTCAACACGGTTTAACACATGTCGATGGTGTTCCTATTCCTATTAAACTGAAACCTTGGAACGAAAATGGACTTTAGGACGGTATACACCATCAACCACTAAGCTACGGGTGCGGCATGTAGACTAACCTCTATGCCATTGTCTGGTCTTCTATACATTTATACGTTGCAAATGCTTTGTTCACAATTCAGATATTTTTGATGCGAAAGTGCAGCTGCTTGCTGGGTTTGGCAATATACGGACGTTGTTTAAAATAATTTAACAACGTTACGCGTTTACGAAATTCAATAGAATACAATGGTCAAACACAGCTGTTTATTTCGAAATATTAAAAGTGTCTATGCGATAACGAATATATAAGGCTGTGTCATCCTATACATATAATTACTCTATATACAATTAATTTGCATCTCGTAATATCTGGCAGGTTTCTTGAACAAACCATTAGGCAGTAAAACCAGTTAAGTTGAGCCCCGACCTCCGCCTACACCGGTGAATGCTCAGTTGTCGTTCAAGCGCGTTCGGTGACGGACGTCCTTTGCGTTTCCCTTAAATATAACGGGACACTTTTAAATAGAAGTTGTGTTGTTTTCTTGTGCATTACGGAGTTTTAATGATTATACGCTTTGTTTATAGTGTTTTAAGGTGGGTTTATGATCAGCTGTTTGATGTTTTTGCATGTGCAGTCGAAATGTGAGAACTTTTTAATTAGTTCCTTACTATGTAGAATTTTTTATTTGTAGCGATCTCTGAGCGGGGTTCAAAGTTTGTGAGCGTAACAGGTTGTAATCAGATGATTAACACTGTTTAACGAGAGAGTGAATATTATATATCTAGATTATATCTCTCAATGCAATTGTTATGATAAGGTGATGTTTATAATCTTCTGATACGACATTTTATGATAAACTTAAATTTCTGCTATAACATTTGTTAATGACAAATATAATAAATAACTAATTAAACGTGTTAATCATCAAATGCGAACTGAGGTGTATAATCACAAAGTATTATCGACACAGATGTAGCATTAGGAAAACAAGTTCAATATTTGTTTAGCAAACATCTCGGAACGTTGGTTTGCCGTAATCATATTAAATTCTAATCACATCAATAGATTCTGATCAATCTTATCTAATCGAATTTTAATGATAAATAAGCAATACTCAAGAGGCAAGGCATTAATTCATTTATTTTTACGTGTTTGTAACATCAGACATGATTAATAGGGAGAACAAAAATATTTAATATAAATACAGGTCCTTCGGGAACAGACTACCAATTCTTTAAAGGCCTGAACTCGCGAGCGCTCTGGCGTTGATAATGTCCATGGGCGGTGGGCGGTATCACTTAACATCAGGCGAGCCTCCTGTCCGTTTGATTCAACGGGAAAAAAATATTTATTTTATTTTTTATTTATAATTGCTATCACACAGTATTAAAATGTACATTTTCATGTACTCATTGTTATTTTTAGTTTTTAAATTTTTTATACATTTTGCAAAAAAATATAATTATATGTATTACATACAATTCAAATTGGAACACCAGACAATAGACAATACTTTACAACCGAATCCTTATCAAATTTCAATTAGCTGTAAGTTTATAAATGATACCGGTAACGTAATACTTTCCTCTATGTGTGGCAAGTTACTTCGATGAGATTAAGAATATAGTTGCTGCCTGGTGTGAGTATCAATTGGGTTAAATTAGCAACTGAGCAAATTAGTGCGTTGACCGAATCTCTTTTATCTCGAAGACGGGAAGGTGCATCGGTTCCGTTTATAAATAAATCTGATTGCATTTTAAGAAAGAATGCCGCGGTGCCAAGTTTTGGTTGTTTGGATCGACGTGGAATTTCCATCGTGTTGATTGAATATTGTCAATTTTGAGTATTGTACTGCCGGTCCAAATGTTTTTACGCTGAGATGGATGGAGAGAACAGTGACATGTAATGTCTAATATGAACCTGCTATAAGTCTTCATAACCTTTGTTTAGCTGGTTTTAAGTCTCATTTTGATTTATAACTAAAGACACGAGAGTGATAAGGACAAAAGATACAATAGATATTTGAATAACATGTATTCCCGAGCGGCTTGAATTTTCCAACAATTATATTGAATTCCGAGTATTTACACAAAACTTCGTCGAATTACATACAGAAATTTTCCTCAATTACTCTATTATTTGGTGAAACCACTTATATTTGTGTATCGTGAGCAGACAGAGCGACGCGGCAAAGGAATTTCTTTTCTATTACGATACAAATATAAGCTGAAGATCATTTTCGTTATACGCCCTTATCGGGAACTATTGAATGGTAAATTTAATCTGTGATAATTTATTTAAAAGCGGAGGGTATCGCTAAAATTTACGCGGGTGAAATGGCCAAATTCAATAATAAAAAGATTTTACACGACATGTTCGATTTAACATGCTCTAACGATACGCGGAACAGAGCGTTGTAATGTCGTCTTCATTACATAAAAGTTACGACATATCGGAATTAACGGGTCCGGTAGCCGGTAGACATTAATATCATTTTATAGGCTTCTTATAAGATTGCATTCGTATGCTAATATAATAATCTTTATTAATGTTTCATTATTTTCTTATTAACAGTAGGCAGTATAGTGCAGATGTTCCAATACCCGCAGCTGAGTTTCATTATCGGACGTCAAGGCAAAATACAAAATACCATCCGTATCACCTCGACGTCCGTCGTTCCACAACTGAGCGTTTTCTAAGGCAGTTTTTGCCGCGCATCTCCACTATGTGGAACCAGCTGCCCACTGAAGTATTTCCGAACCAATTTGACTTAGGGTCCTTCAAGAAAAGAGCGTACCAATTCTTGAAAGGCCGACAACGCACTTGCGAGCCTTCTGGCAATGTGAGTGTCCATGGGCGGCGGTATCGCTTAACATCAGATGAGCCTCTTGCCCGTTGGCCTGCTACATTAAAAAAAGGCAAAAAGACTAAGCGTCTAAAGTATTTTTTATTAAGATTTTTTCAGCATTTTATTGGAATTAAAAGGACGTCAACTAAAAGCTGACACTTAAAGAAGGAAAAAACCTATAACGTTTGTTAGCCCAATAAAATCAATGTAAACCGGTTCTTTATTTCTCAAGATCGTGTTAAAAGCGCCGCATAACTTCCTCCAATCTCCCCTGTTTTCAGCAAGCCTTTGCGCCTGCCCGATGGTAAGACCTGAAAAGGCCTCTATTGAGTAGGGGATCGGCTTCGATGTCTCGTGCCCTCCACACCGCCAGTCACGATGTGGTTTTAATTTTCTTTAATGTAAACAACCGATGTTATAAAATAATTTAGAAAATATAGTACAAAAGGTATTCATGCATTTTGTACCGGTAATATAAATATGATTCATTAAATGACTAATATACGTGCTCTATCATACTAAGATTCGTTCCAGGTTTTGAGTAATAAGAACTTTACGTTATATATTTATTGTGAGGTATTTATGAGCAGTGTTGGCCTAGTGATTTCAAGGTTCGGCTCTCATTCCTGGGGAGGTAGGTTCGATTTTCGACAGTGGACTTTCTGTCTATGTGCGCCTATTAAGGGCCTATCCGGTCGGCAAACTCCAAAAAGTAGTTTCCATTTTTTGTCATCGTTTCTTGAAGTAGGGCGAATAGAAAAATATATGGTGGAGTTGAGTATTTTATTTATCCATTTTGAAGATTTAGATTCATACACTATTTAAATAAATCGAGAGAATAAAATCCAAACATAGCCAATTTTTGAAACTTTGAATTTATTTTTAGACGAAAATGTATATGGAACATGATTTTGAAATTTACACGATATATTTTATCGCAAGCCAAGTAATCAATTTAAAAAAAAAAATACTTTAATTTAATGTTTAACATAACGAATTGTTATTACGGGCCGGCGCGCCTCAGCGCTCCAGCTTTCCATTGCGTACCGCGGTCCACCCCGAGACACTGACACAGCAATTCATGCTGTGATAGAGCCTTAAGCACTCCCTCGTACATGCCTTAGACCCGAAAAGTCGACTGTGTGTGTCAGGCTCAGAAGGTTTACCTACTTGCCTATTAGACATGATCATGTAACAGATACAGAAATGCGCCACTAAAAGGTTGTACCGGCGTATAGTTTTGTAAATGTTAATAACTTAAAAGTTGCTTACATCTATATACTTCATACATAACTATCGGATAATATCAGAATCATTTTAATTAAAAGCATACCGTGTTGACCGAGTTTCGCTGGTCTTTTTATAAAATGTTTTACGGAATAAATTTCTCATGTATTTATAAATTTACAAAATAAGGAATGGATATTCCTATATAATATTTATAGATATCCGATACTGGATAATAATACTATAGAAAAGGATGGAATGGATATGTAGTTATCATAGATAATGTCTGTATTTAAATACACAATACATTGTTGTAAACCTTTGAATAGACAATAAATTTTTTTAATAGTTAGAATTATTTTTACTGTGGTGGAAATGTATTTTTACCTCCAAAAGTAGCAAAATTATTCGGGATTTGACTCTTACTAGAATGGTTAGTACTCGCTGGATAAGCAACAGGCACTAAGACAACCTCTGGCATACAAACCCGCATTTAGCGAGGTTCCGAGGTCGCTCCGGTTCAAAGATTATGTATCTTTATTTCTCAAAGAATTACATTCACTTAATGAGAAATTTTAGGGTCGGTTAATGAATGTATATCGTGTTTTAAAATTATTTGAAAAAGCTATATTAAATGAAAATATTAGTTGCTAACAATTTGTTGCATTGCTCTCTCAATCTATCAGCGAGAAAGCGCCGAGAGAACTTCCATTTTTCGTATACGTTTATTATAAGTTTGAGCCATTGCAAGATTTATACAAACATCTATTAATATTAAACAAATCATGATTATCAACCAAACAGCTACGAAGCGCTATGGTTTTAAAGTCTTTATATTTTGTTATCCCTTTAGCCAAAATTTATTTTGTGAAATTGAGTTTGCAAGAGTTGCTTTTACCACTGATCTATAAAGCCGTTGATAAACGTTAAAGCGCGTCGTATTTACAGATGTTGATCCTAATGGAATGTCAGTCCGGCCTGTCTAATCTCCGATAGCGAATCTAATCTAGAACCACTCTTGAGATTCAGGATTATCGCTTTTTCGCAATCCGGTGTATTGAAATATTATTTATATTAGGTCCTTACATATGAAAATGGCGTTTTGTATGGGAGGAACAAAAAGTCGAATATTTTTAAATACAATATATTTAATTAGTCAAAGTATGAACCATTGTTTTCTATGCACTTTTGCCATCTCATAGGTAGTTCATTGATCCCTTTACTTAAAAAAAACAGTCGGACGGGAATCAATAAAATCTGTGAAGGCGATTTGGACTGCCCCATCAGAGTTAAATTTTTTCCCTTGCAAGAAGTTGTCCAAATTTCGAAAAAAATGGTAATCTGTTGGAGCAAGGTCCGGTGAGTACGGAGGATGTCTTAGACATTCCAATTGAAGCTCTTCTAATTTGGTAGCCGTCTGTTGTGCAGTGTGTGGTCTAGCGTTGTCGTGAAGTAGCAGTGGCGTGGAGCGATTGACCAGCCTAGGTTGTTTAGCCGCTAGCTTTTCCATCATGGTTTGCAATTGCTGACAATAGATATCAGCCGTAATAGTATGGCCAGATTTGAGAAAACTGCAATAAACAATACCGGCACTAGTCCACCAAACGCTTACAAGTAACTTTTTTGGGGTTAATTTTCGCTTGTGGCAGGATTTGGCTGGCTGGCCAGGATCCAACCATTGAGCTGAGCGCTTCCGATTATCGTAAAGAATCCATTTTTCATCACAGGTAAAAATTCGGTTTAAAATACCTTCATTTTTGTTCCGGTTCAGTAATGTAACGCAGCAGTCGACGCGCGTTTGCCGGTTTGCTTCAGTCAATTCGTGAGGTACCCACCTTTCAAGCTTTTTAATCTTCGCAATTTGCTTCAAGTGAATAAAAACAGTTTTATCACTAACACCGCAGCCTGCAGCTAACTTGGACGTGGTTTGCGATGTATCCGCTTCCACAATAGCCTTCAATACTTCATTATCAACTTGGGTCTCAGGCCGTCCACGGGGCTTGTTCTGCAGGTCGAAATTTCCAGAACGAAAACGTTGGAACCAGAAACGAACTGTGTTTTCTTTTGCAACATGACCGCCATACACATCATTCACCCTTCGAGTCGTTTCCGCAGCACTAGTGCCACGGCGGTGATGAGTGACGCAAACAGAAAAAAAAACAGAAGAAAAAAAACAAATGAATGACGGTCATCGAAGCACAAATACATGAGTAAATAGCTGTACAAATTTGAATTTGAAATTCCTAACCAAAGAGGAGGTATTTGAGGTCAGTGGCCAGTACGACAAAACGCCAATTTCATATGTAAGGACCTAATATATATTACTAGCTGTGATGAGCGGATTTTTCCGTGGTTATTCGGCTTTAGGGTGTTTTTTTAGGAACACTGAGCAATTATAAGACTGATGACGGCGTAAGCCAGAAACTGGGTTGATCTAGCATCTGAAGGAGATACAGGAATCCGGGGACAGCATATAGGTTATATTTATTTTAATAACTGGCGCTCCTTGGTGTGTCCAAATTCTCCCAGAGTATGATACAATCGAGATATATTCCAAGTATGGATATTCGTTCAACACGTGTGTTTGTGTTTGATCCTTGTCATTGATTTTGCCATGTAATTATTCATGAGATTATAACACAATTTGCCACAGAGCGGTATCGTGGATAATTTCGTTATACTTGCAATAACCTTAGAATATCTTCTATCTTCTTCCTTGTCGGTATACTTTTAATTGGAAATTATGATTAACTCGATCAATTAAATACTTGACTCTAATTTCACTTTTTCTAAAGATTTTTTAGTCACATTTCTTATTAATTTTTGTTACGCTTTTCGGACTAAATAGCTGAATGGGTTATTGGATTTTCTTATCTAGGCTGTATTAGATGTTGTCGTAGGTTTTTCCCCCTGGATAACCTGCTGTGCCTGACACGCCGTTAACTTTTTCGGTCCAAGGTTAGCCGGTTTCCTCACGATGTTTTCCTTCACCGATCGAGCGAATGTTAAATGCGCGCATAGAATGAAAGTCCATTGGTGCACAGCCAAGAATCGAACCTACGATCTCAGAGATGAGAGTCGCACGCTGAAGGCGCTAGGCCAACACTGGTTCATAACTTAATTTGATAGAATAAAATTTTGATAGATAAAACAGTAAAAGTGTAACATTTACTAAAATTCAAAGATTATTTAAATTGATTTATTCATATAGGTAACACACTGTACACATATGAACGTCAAAAACAGAAATGTATATAATTATATAATAATGCTTCTACTTTTACATTTACTGACAGTTCTCGAATTAAAGTATTTTTCCCAAATAGATTTTTTTTAATTATATGTTATTTACTCTACTTATGTTTAAATCAATACAATGTCTATCTTCGGATGTAGAAATGATTCTATCTACAAATTTGAGATTGGTTCGAAATGGAGATATGCGGAGATGGAATTGGTGGCAATTGCAGTTGCAATACCAATTGGATCTACGTAATAATATATATTTTGATTGATCCTATATAAATTATTAATTAATACATTATTTACTGAATCTTCATGAGACTTGCATTTGGTATAATTATCTAGTATAATAATTGATGTCCTATTAAATAGAACGTAATGGTCAAAAATATCTGGCCTATGACCAGAAAACTGATTGCTAAAGATTTTTTTGTTTTTCCAATTAATTGTTTTACAAATACGGTCAGTGAAAGTTTTATATCATAGTTGATTTAATTTCTACGAGAATATCTATGTCTCAGTGAATATATGTCTTATCTATATATATAAAAATGAATCCCCATTTTCCTTGGTCACGGCATCACGCGTGAACGGCTGGACTGATTTCGCTAATTATTTTTTGTTTTGTTCGTTATTGTCAGGAGAGGTTCTAATGGAATAAAAAAATAAGAAAATTTGCTCGGATAATTAGAAAATTTAAGAATACTTTTGTTACTATAGCAAATTATTTTTTTAGTGTCTTTACAATTAAAACTTTTTTCATGTAACAATTTGGCGTTTGACATAACATTGACAGAATGCGTTCTGCAAATATCGTCAAAGAGGATGTGAGAAAAATGAATATCGTTCAAAACAAATGCTTCGATCGGAGCTATTATATTGATAAAATACATATAAAATAATTACATTTGCTAATTGTTTGTGGCATTAATTTAGAAAATCCATGATTTTTACACGGTCAGTTATATGTCGCCTGTTCCCGTGTCGGAATACAATTTATATATGCGCCAGAAAAAAAAGAATGTTATTTATCATAAAGCATTAGAATAATAAAAACTTCGTTTCTTAAATATTTTTTAGTTAGTATAACTATTCGAAATTAATATTCACATTTAAGACAGGACAACGTCTGTCGGGTCCACTAGTTGCTTATAATTACAAAGTAGACTTATATGGAACACCTAAGTGGTTAGGATTATTATGACACACACAATATTAGATGAAACTAGGATTAAATATTTAATAATAAATTTATTTTATAAATATCGGTTTAGCGGTGCTTCAAACAATCTAATGTTATCTTGTTATTAAAGGTGCCGACGGTGAATATAATGATATATTTCCATTATTCTAGATAATAAGATTGTTATAATACGTTTTCACGTCCCATTCATTGGAATAACGTTGATGTAATTCGCTTTACACTCTCGTAAAATATGTCGTTTGGTTTTTATAGCGCCTTCTTCCTGATGGTCTAGATAATGTGGCCTTTTATGTCTTGTAGTATTATCTCCCGCAAGGCAAGACAATATGACCTGAAGGAAAATTTGTTCAAGTTAGGAGTGCATTGCGAAAATCTTAACACAAAAAACTTCTGTTTAGGTCTTCTTGTTTAATGATCGGAGATGTTTTTCCTGTTTTGTGACAAGAATCATGTGATTTTCTTTTTATCTTTATACCATTATCTTCCTTATCTATAATTGTCACGTTGTAGCCAAATAGGTCGACTTTTATATACACCTATACGCCTGATTCTCTGGTAATTAAAAGTCCTCGCTTCGGTTGGCTTTAACCACAAGACCTAGACTAGATTGGTTACCTTTCGGCCATGAGGTGGACGCATCTCTGTGCCTGTTTTCTTATTACCTACTGTCAGTTATCAATTAAAACGCATAGATACTGTATTTCGAATAACTACGCTGAAATCAAGTCCATTGCAAATGGAACTATAACGCCGGTTTACACGAACGTGACCCACGTGTAGCGCTTTGCCCTTTTGAATATATAAAACCTTTTAGTATACCCTTTACGAAGTATGGAAATTTTTCTTTATATCTGAAGTCTAATTATTTTAAGTGATAGTGAAATAGTCTTGATGAAGGCTCTGGAGTTATATACCGTGTATAAAATTTGTATTGCAAGTCAAGTTATAAGCAAATCGAGATCTTGACAAAACTAAAAAAATTAAGCTAATGTTAGCGTTTAAGACTCTAATCATAAAAACTTGGCTTTGCTTTCTTAAGGGACGGAGCGAGGAACTAAAGTACCTCTAGGTACTTTAACCTAACCTCTCTTTCTGTGAATTGTATTTTCCTTGTAATAAAAAGCAAGATGCGTATGTAATTTGTGCAATAAAAAAAACAATAATTTTATAATTAAAAGTTAAACATTGTCAAACTAATGAAGAGACTGTGTTTGTGCACTTCATTTTCAAGTTATATAGGCAGATAGGATAATAATAATTATTGGCCAATAAAGTTATTTGTTACGTACTGCGGTTATATATATATATAATAATAGGTAATTATCTTAATGTTCAGCATTATCTTACATATAATATCGAAAACTTGTGTAGGATGGAAAATGCCAGGCCCGCATTTGAAGTTACTCCTACGCGTGTCTAGAATTTTCGTTAAGTAATTTGAAGGCAGTTTTCTCTTAATTAGAAGTAGGCACAGCTCATTTTTTTCAATTTTCCTTTGATGTTCCACCCGCTAACACCTTGGTTCTTGCTCCTGTCTCTAAAGGGGTTCACATAGCTTTGTTTACTTGAAAGAGTACTTAAAATGCGTTAATTTTGAATAATTATTCATTTGACACTAAAGGACTTCCCCGATGTTTATAGAAAAATTGTTACACAAATTTAATGCATATTTGTATGTTTGATAGTTCTGTTAATTAAATGTACCCGTGCATAATGGAGCACTAAAAACAGTCTCGAGATGTTAACCTTTTTCGACTAAGCACATTTTTTACATACAATGCAATCATGGACGGTGAAATCGGGTAGAGTAGGCCTTGTCTTACATACTTGGACGACGAACATACATGGTGAATGTCATGAAGCGATCAGGCCCGTAGCAAGTGGGGATCCATGGTCTAGATATGCGTGTTCATATAAATATAGGTTTTTTTTAATTGTATTTAATTACTTATTTAAGATTAAGCAACCTTTATGTTTTACGAACGACCTCACGTTTTTAGAGAATCCATTTTGACTGATTAGGAAAAACAATTTTCGTGATTCCTTTGAAATACAAGAAAGAGGTTTTTTCCATTTAGTTACGACTTCAAGTCGTGTTTATTGTATCGGGAATTCAACAGTTGGATTACGTTGTCTGCTGAATTTTACTTTGAATTCGCCTGTCGTTATTTGTTAATGGACGTACATACATAATATATTCTGCTAGGTTTTAATTTGAGCTTTTCTTCTTTTAAATAATAAAATTATAGGATCCTCGGTGGCGAGATTTTGTATGAAAATGTTTTAAATAAAACTCTTTGTTTTAATTAATTAATTTATTTATTTATAAGTGTGAAAAAGACTATAAGCACATTGCCTTGAGTGTGCAAAGATTGTTTACATTTGTTTACGCTTCTAATTTTTAACTAAAATATATACAGTGTAAACTCCATATCCCTCGATTTAACCACGTCGAAATCAATTGGCTTTGGTTGGTTTAGCTTGTCTTCCACACATTGATACACTCTACATGGCATTACACCTTCTCTCAATAACGAAAACAATTGAGTAATAAAGTACTTTTTAAGTTGCTAGAATTGGTAAAAATTGCGCTGCGGTGTATGTTCTTTTGTCGCCTTATTATCCTTGCCCGCAATAAACTCGACTGTCGACATCATGCATACGAACTTTTTAAGAAATTCGTTCTTTTGTTTAGAAATTGGGATTGCTTGCACGTGTGGACTGTTGTTGACCATAACTAATAAGTAGGAGTCATAGATTATCTGTACGTTATTATATTCTAAGTTATTCACTAACTTTTCAACTGTAAACATGTCTAGTTAAATAAGATTCTTTTTTATGTACATAACTGCTAACACTAGTCAGAAATAAACTTTTTCTTTCTCTGATTCTGATTTTTCGTGTCTCCATTTAACGATAATATTCTATAACCCCACAAAATGTACATTCCCTTCAGTGTCGTTATATAGAGTTTACATTATATATGTAACTAACTAATGTCCGGTTACATAACTCCCCCTTAGCGTAAAACCACCTTAGGTTCCAACTCTGCTATTCCCAGGATGTGTAAGTTAGCCAATAAATTTTCTGTTATTGCCCTCCTTTCCCATAGTTTCGCAAAGATGTCTTCGAAATTTTGCAATAAACGTGTTTAATATTTTTGTTTTTGTTGCAGTTAGATAGTTGTCATTTAAAAATAGTTAGTAATAGTTATTAGACACATATTATTAATAGTGTAATTTTCTTTTGTACGTATTTTTACGTTCGTTTATATTGTAATTCCCGTTGGTTCGTTCGGCTCAACCTGTTGAAGTCCACGCCTGGACTTAGGGCTCTGCCTTAAATTTCCTGTACGGGCGGTTCCCCACGCTTTGCATTGAACGTCTTTGCCCGTTGGTAGACCTTTTGAAATAACAATAATTGTCTTATTAAGAAACATATTGCTAGCGTCAATTAACAATGTTTGTATGTATATTTAAGTGACATGAGCAATTAAATATTCGTACCTTAAAGAATAAGGGTAAAAGGGGGAAAACAGCTGGCATTGTAAGTGTCCATGGGCGATAGTATCACTTAACATCAAATGTCCTGCCCGTTTTCCTCCTACTACATACAAAAAGGGTACATCTAATTAAAAAAAAAAACTAGGAACCCTTTCTCACCGAGCCCTCTTTAAGATAAAGGGAAAGAGTTTTCATTTTATAGGTAGACATATATTATGTTAATGTCTTTTGGAGTAGGATATGAATAATGCACGGCAATTGTATTGAATTAAAAATAATGTTTTAAGATAGTAATGGTCATAAGACCTTTCATAAGAAAGGCACATGATAACGCTAAAAAACGGGCTTAATAAATAAACTTTTGAACTATACTTAAATGTCCGTGCAGATATTGCTTATAACAAGAATGAACCCCTTAGTGTTACCAAGGAAACAGGTTTTTATTGTTACCCTCATAAACCCATTGAGCGAAAGTTTTTCATATAATGAGATTGTACTGATTTCGGAATTTTCTGTACCTATTGTGTGTGAGAATACTTTAGTAAATACATAACTATTATAATGATATAATATTGACGCGAAAATAAATTAATATGTCTATGAATCACGTGAAATATATTATATATCTAATTTACGATATATCTTTCTAAAACTGATGGTTTGCTCGTAAAGGAAAAAAGGCATTCCTTGAAGGTTGTTTCTATTAAAGTGGTAATATTTGTATTTATTTTTGTATAAATAATTTGTCAATAGTTATCGTTTATCTTAGTAGAAAAGGCATCTTATATTAATACTTCTAGAGATGAATTATTAGTCAACCAGTGCCTTTTTAGCCTCGAATTCCCTCGAACGTGTGGGCTCTGTAAGGGATTTTGGGGTCCTTCTTGACTCCAAATTATCCCTAGATAAACACAATAGGCTTGATTATTAATAAAGCCTACCGTATGTTGGGTTTCATAACGCGTGTCACCAAACCTTTCAAAGACAAAACCACATATATTCACCTCTATAAGACGCTTGTGCAGTCTCAGTTGGAATACGCTAGTCCAATCTGGAATCCCTACTACGCTATATATGTCACACAACTGGAGGCTGTACAAAAGAAATTGTTGCGTATTTTAAATTGTCGCATGAACGGTGGTAGGGCTAAATACAATGAACTTTAAAAAAAATATAATTTGCTTTCTTTGAGTACTAGGCGTAGTTTGATAGATTGTGCCATTATAAGAAAAATATGCGTATATGAATTAACTTGTTCAAATCTTCTCGAACTCATAAGATTCAATATTCCTGCCAGATCTCTACGCTCGCACAGAACCTTTAACCTTCCGACTCCCAGAACCAACATTGGGTTCCGTGAGCCTCTTCACAGGATGTGTTCTACTCTTGATTCTACTACTAATATCGATCTTTTTTCGCACTCCTCTACTGCTTCATTTAAGAATAGGTTAAAACAACTATTCGAGTAGTAAACCTTGTATCTTTCTTCTTATTTTGGCTACTATATCTGTCGTTCTACCGATCTATAAACTTTGTATTGTCTACTTAAATATTTTGTTCTCTGTCATGTCACGTTTTGTTTTGTTTTATATCCTTTTTTTATCAGTGAAACTTTTTGTGGATATATCCAATGCTTTAATTCTTATGTTTATATTTCTTTTCTGACTTCTACTTTTAGAGATGTATCTGTTTGTTTCCCAAATGAATGAATAAATAAGTAACTTTATCAGGGTCACTAAGTTCTCAGTGTAAAACTAAATATTTAAACAGGCATTTTACAAACATACCGGAACTGACTTAATTAGTATAACTCTATACAGAAGCAGAAACAGCTGTATGAAAACGTGATATGTCATTAGCCATTAGGTACACAATCTAAAATCGAAATTACCACGTAACCTAAATCGACACGTGAAATTATAACAATGTATCACGTGACCTCAACAGAATTCATCACTATTAACCATAATAGCTTAACAATGATGACGCTTACACTAACACAGTTTATAAACATTTACATAAAAAAACTCTAATGTTTTTAAAATTGAATATAAATATTTTTATTACAGCGCACTCAGAGAAAACTTAGACGATCCCTACTACACGTGTGTGTAAGTCATATAATTTTCATTAGATGCACAGCATTTGTATCATTGATAAAACCGATTAACCGACTATGGCAATTTATACCCTAAGTAACTCTATCATACATTAGCAATAAAATTGTTTACTAATAGATAGAAACAAATATAAACTATTTTATTTCTTGTAAAATCAAAGAAAATTAATCTTCTTTGTGGTTTCCTAATAGAAGCGCCAGGTCGCCTTATGGTCCTTCGTTCGTCTGACGCTCCTGCTACATGTCCCACTCATCTCCACACTAACTCTTCTTATATATATAAAATAAGGCAATCTAAATTACATTACATACGGTCCGTGAACGTTAACAAAACTATTTTCATTTGCAGTGGAAATTTATTTAAAATCCTCTATGGCAGATGCGAATTTCAAACAAATCCATTGTTAAACAAGCCGTTTCAAACTACGGAGTGTGCAGGTTTCAACACATAAAATGGTAGACGGTTTTGAAGAAAGCAAAGGTAAAATTTAACGATCAGTTCGATTCAATAGCTCAGAGATTTTGAGAATTCAATTCAAAATACAAATAAAAGTATACGACTTATAAAATGCGGTTTTTGATACCTTCCATATACGAACAACATCGATCTTTTCGTTATATTGTCTGTGACGATGATACGTCTAAAAAAGGCTTTCGCAAAATTAGTTAAATGATAAAATATCTAATAGAGAACAAATTTTTCTCCAATTGCTATTAATTCCTATATATAACATTACTAGCCGACCCGGCGAACTTCGTAACGCTCAACAAAAGTCAATGTGAATGTTACGAATACGATGAATACAAAATAAATATAAAGTTTCCTACAATCACCGAATCACACAAAAGTTTAGAGACGAAGATTACAATATGATTGAGGCTAGTTCGAGTTGGCTTGGAAGGATCCCACTTGGTGGGGTACCACATGCGTATCCTTAGGACTACCGGCATGCCTATATTTCCACCTCAAATATAAAAACTCAAATCCGGTAGTCAATTGGAAGGCGTAAAACACCGAAGGCTCTTGCTTCGTTTGTATCAAAGGCTATTTCAATAGACCACCGAGGCACTACTAAAATTATCGCTGTCATTCAATATGAGTTGCTTTAAACAGTATATAGATATTTTGATACAAAAAGCGACTTTTTTGACACAAAAGAAATACAAAACGTGTCGTATATTAACTGATATTTAATATTTTGCATAATAGAAAATCAAACGGAACACTAATAATAATTACAAAAAGTAACTTTGCCTAATGGGCGATTCAGAAAAATAGAGCAAAGATGTTAGAAGCTCGTTGACCATTGATGAATAAAAAAAACATCCTCTGGTCCTCTTCCATTTCCCAGATCTTTTTTACCAATATGGAAATGCGTTTACTTCTGCGGGACTTGAAGCTCAATCCAAGCGCTACTCATAGAATTGGGTACTAAAACACGACCGCATCAGGGACCCTCGGGGACATTCCCCAGGTCTTAGGGAATTAAATGTAAATGATTGTTGATAATATAGGGTCACTTGCGACAACAAAACAAAAACCATACAATTAACTATAGAAGTTTATTTCCGAATTGAAATTGACAAAATCAACATATCAGCGTGTGTCTCTCTGACCACGATTGCAAAGCACCCGAAGTTATATAATATTTAAACGAATCAACGTTTTTTCTTTGCTAACAAAGCTATCAATAGCTATTTAATAAATAAAAAATAGGATATAAACTCACCTACTATGAACAAAACGCATTTTCATGTTTAAACAAATGTTAAGATGACTTGTGAACTTTGTATCACCTGCCATCGTGTATTTATGTCTAAAATTACACCATTTTTTTTTAAAACAGACCAGAGATCGGACCTCATACAACAGCTTTAAAAAACAAATTTCTGAAGGCATCTATAAATATATGACAATCAATTAACTATAGTTTATTTATAAAAAGACAACAGATATTTCCCATCTAGGGAAAAGTTTTTATTGGAAATTCACCCGTCGTTTGCGTATTTTTCTATGCTTTAAAATAAAAACAGAATTAGCCTGAACTTCCTAAAATATTTCAAGATCATAATTAGCAATATCAGGCCATTCTCGAAATTTAGCAATACAAAGGAACGGCATTTAACTTTTATATATATATATATATATATATATATATAATTAAAATAAAAATCTAACTCCCACGCGTTCTAGATATAAAAATACTGAATAAAGTGCCACTTTTCCGTTGTTACAGTTAAACGTTAAAGGAAAACAAGGTCACAAGGTCAACCTCTATTTCAACTTTTAGCTTTCAAAAGTACTTGTCATCTATTTGAAAATTATGTTTTTCACGATGAATTTCATCGTAATTAACATTGTTATGGATTTTAATAATATGCGTATAAAAGAAACCTACATTTGTAAACGAGTTCCCCGGATATATAATTATTCATTTATTAATAACAATGCAACGATATTTTAAATAAATAAAGTTTTAGTATTACTTATTAGATATAGTTTAATGGCTTTTAAGGCCCCGAACAAAAACCATCAAAATCTGTCTACTAAAAAAAGGCTTTATAATTTTAATAAAGATAAACTTTTTCTTATAAAATGTTTAATTTACATCAAACTAAATTTCAGATTTTTAAATCACAACGAAATTTCAAAGGATTTCTTTTCACGTGAATAAAGTATGATTTAGAAAATTTGGTAATTCCATCGTCCCAGACAGTGAACAACCTTTCAGTTCGAAAATCTATTCGTCGGGATAATATGTCAATGGTACAACGCCCGGCACCAACCCTTACCTCACCTAATTATATCTGTCGCAGTAAAGTAGTCAAATCAGAGAGTTAATTGAATCTCTAGACAGCTACTTAAATGTCAATATTCAATCAATTCGATAGCATTTTGATTTAAATAAAGCAGCGTCTAAAACTATCTGTCTGACCGAAAGCCAGCGTATTGATTAACAATGTAAAACAAGGTGGTAAAACAAGACGGTAAAACAAGACTTCGCCATAATTATATTTTCATTTCTTAATGTTAGGTTAGTCTTGTCGCCTAGGAACGTTTAGGAAACTCGTTAAACGTTTCGTTCACTCACTTGTCTGACGGAACTTTAGCGACTTGATTGAATATCGATTTTTAATTAACTGTCTAGAGATTCAATTAACTCTGTAAATTAACTACTTTACTGCGACATATCGACCACCTTGTCAGTCATTAGCTAGAAATGTATAATTCGATTCAATTAATAATTAATAAGAATAATTATTCGGTCATAGTTGTATTTGGACGACAGAGACCTACTTTCATGTCACATTGTATAACGCAATGGCGCTTAAACTCCTTTGACAACTTTGAATTATATCAAGAAAATAAATACTTTTACGTGACCAAACATCGATAAGTGTCAAATGTCAACAACCAGCTGTCAAATCTGCTAGTTTTAATTTATTTATGTATATTGTACATAATTTTACTATTTATTCTAGTATGAAAAAAATTAAATAAAGTTTTAAAAGACTTAGCTAATACCGGAAGGAAAACAGCACAATGTATTTTCTATCATGAAACCGGTCGTGACCATCTAGATAATGTTATGATTGATCGCCATAACACTTTACACTACTTTCAGTCTATATTTTAAGGTTACATAGTTTACATGAAAGTATAAACTTAAACGTCCAAAACAATCAATATCTTGTGTTAAGCTTATTTTTATATAAAAGGGGGGGAAACGATCCGGAGGCTCAGCTGATGTTAAGTGACAACGCTGCTCACTCACATTGCCAGACGGTTCGAAGTGATTCACAGACTTTTAAAAAATTGGTACTATTCTTGAATGGAGGACCCTAAGTCAAATTGGTCGGAAATACTTCAGTGGCCAAGCCGAAATACTTGAGTGGTATTAAAATAAAGTATATGTTACAACTGGTTCCCTACTTCATGATACATAGCTTATTTTAAACGCTCATTTAAGCGTGAAAACCTTGTTAGGGTTTGACATCAACAGATTCTTAGAGTCGTTTATTAAGACCTAACGGATTTAATTATTTATTTATTTATTTTATTTATTCATTTGGGAAACAAACAGATACATCTCTAAAAGTAGAAGTCATAAAAGAAATATAAACATAAGAATTAAAGCATTGGATATATCCACAAAAAGTTTCACTGATAAAAAAAGGATATAAAACAAAACAAAACGTGACATGACAGAGAACAAAATATTTAAGTAGACAATACAAAGTTTATAGATCGGTAGAACGACAGATATACTAGTAGCCAAAATAAGAAGCAAGATAAAAGGTTTACTACTCGAATAGTTGTTTTAACCTATTCTTAAATGAAGCAGTAGAGGAGTGCGAAAAAACATCGATATTAGTAGTAGAATCAAGAGTAGAACACATCCTGTGAAGAGGCTCACGGAACCCAATGTTGGTTCTGGGAGTCGGAAGGTTAAAGGTTCTGTGCGAGCGTAGAGATCTGGCAGGAATATTGAATCTTATGAGTTCGAGAAGATTTGAACAAGTTAATTCATATACGCATATTTTTCTTATAATGGCACAATCTATCAAACTACGCCTAGTACTCAAAGAAAGCAAATTATATTTTTTTTAAAGTTCATTGTATTTAGCCCTACCACCGTTCATGCGAAAATTTAAAATATGCAAAAATTTCTTTTGTACAGCCTCCAGTTGTGTGACATATATAGCGTAGTAGGGATTCCAGATTGGACTAGCGTATTCCAACTGAGACTGCACAAGCGTCTTATAGAGGTGAATATATGTGGTTTTGTCTTTGAAAGGTTTGGTGACACGCGTTATGAAACCCAACATACGGTAGGCTTTATTAATAATCAAGCCTATTGTGTTTATCTAGGGATAATTTGGAGTCAAGAAGGACCCCAAAATCCCTTACAGAGCCCACACGTTCGAGGGAATGGTTTCCAAGGGTGAAGTTGGCCGTGATTGTTTTATGTATTTTCCTTGTAAACACGATATGCTGACATTTACTGTATTTTAAGAATAATTTGTTTATTTTGCAGTAGTCATCTAGCCTATCGAGATCTTCCTGAATAAGTTCCACATCAGAAAGTGCAACTACCGTTTTATATAACTTTAAGTCGTCTGCGTATAACAAGTACTTGAGATACATCCATACAGTATAAAAAACAAATTTCTCCTCTTGAATGATTTTGACATCACGGTGTTATAATGAAAGACCAATATTTTCATAATAATAGCATGGTTTATACTAGTGAAACACATTCTTGCGACTTATTCTAAACATTCTATTCAATAGATTTGCAATTCAACCTTCTACCTATTGTAAAGCACAATGCACTATATGTTGCTCTGAGATCGTTTACAATAGCTTCGGTGACCATATCGCGCGAAACTGTACATTCAGATTTTATGCAGTCACTGAACCTGTTTTGAACAATAGAAACAGGTCAATAGTTCCTCTTCCGGTTAATCGTTAGTTAATTTAAAATATCTAGGAGTTTTTCATGTGTCTGATATATTCTTTCTTTCTTTCAGGAATCGCCACAAAGACAAGAAATCGCCGGTCCCTGGAATCAGCTATCCCGAAGACTGAAATCTCTAAACCGTCATCCAAAAGTTCATCTAAAAGTACTTTTAATTTAACTTTTGGTGTTAAGTCAGTTACGAACACATTGCCAAATACCACTGCCCCCGTTAAAAGCCCTGAAAGAAGACGTAGTTCTGAATCTGGTACGAAGCCGAGCTTCATACCCGTGTCTAAAAGAACTCCAGATAAAATCAATCGAGCATCTACTTCGCCTATTAAGCAAAATCAATCGAAAGAACCATTAACGAAAATCGATAGTGGCCACACAAAACCGAGAAACGAACGACTGAAAAGATCGACCCGTAAAAGTCCTGAAAAAACCAAGAGTGATTCTGAAGCATGTCGTAAGGAAAAAATACATCGAGCTCAAAAGAATTATGATAGTTATAATGAAAAAACACATAATTCGAAAAAAAGACTGACTAGTTTAGATAAATCTTCGAGTGAGACGAGTGATGCTAAAAGTACGTCTCATAAGGTTCTCTTAAACAATAATTTGCCTAACAACTGTAAAGTGAGTTGTAAAAAATCTTTAGACAAATCTACAGAAGCTGGAACTATGTCAATACTCCATGAAACTTTAAGGCCACATACACGTTCTAGATTATCGCAAGATATGGATAGAGTAGCCGCAATCACGCAACAAACATTAGATAGGGTTAACAAATTGTCGAATAATTTAAACAGCAACAAATCAAACGCAGATTCACACGATTTACAAAACTCTCATCGCCCATTTATCTCAGAAGAACAACGAAGTAATAATAATAATCATACTTATAATTATGGTCTTCTTCAAGATAGGTCATTCCCAAATAGAGATGTGACCCAAAGATTACAAGATATAGATGCAGCAGCTCAAAGACTTATCGAGTTTGAAAAGCAAAGAGCAATACTTTCTGATCTCAATAATGATTCATCTAGTCAAACTCGCCGTCTAGATAATTCATCAATATCTCATCATACACCTGTATCTATATTAAAGAGGAAGTCTTTTCACGAAGATACAACTAGTTCAAGTACCCCTAATAATTCTATTGCATCGCCGCCTGTCACTTTCTCACCTAACGTCGTAGAGCCACGTAGTTGTCGATCTGAAAGTAGACAACGACAAGGGATTCTTAAAAAACGTCGAAGTTTAGATGAGTCCCAAGTGGCAAGACGTAGATCTTGTAGCCCAGAAGTATCGTTTGCCGATGACGGCTCCTCAGATACATGTAAACCAATACTGAAAAATAGACGATCCTCTCTGGAAGACGTCGTCCGAACTCGTTCCCCAGACGGACAAATTCATGGTATTTTAAAGCGGAAAATGAGCAGAGAAGACGACAATATAATTGATGACGTTTCTCAGAGTTCTCCAGAGCCACATGGAATTTTAAAACGAAAATCCAACTCAAGTTCCAGTAGTAGTACTACTTCATTTCACGTGTCGATCGCTCAAGCCGTGCTGCTGGCAGCTGCGGGTGGTGCAGAGATTATAGAACGTGACGATGACAAGGAGACTGTGAGGCCGATTCTTAAGAAAAAGAGTTTTTCCGAAGAGAGACCTTGCCTTGATATTATGCCGTTAGATACACCGAAACCGATATTAAAAAAGAAATCCATAGAACACGATGACCACGACTTTGAGCTCCCAAAGAAGCCAATTTTGAAGTCATATAAAAGGCTTTCTGGTGATGAAGGGCACGCTTCTAGTTTCGATTTGAGCGAAGACGACAGAAGCTCCCGCAGGCCCTCGTTGCTTAGATCACGAACATCGGATCACTCAGGTTCAGAATGTGAAGCGACAGTTAAGCCTATATTAAAGCAGAGAGGTTCAAGTCTCACTAGGGAACGCAGCCAATCCCCGCGCCCACGACTGTCGTTTTGCGCTGACACAGATGCAAGCACTAGTGCGACTAATTTCAGTTGCGAACCGAACGACTCACTAGCGGCTGGACCGCGGCGAGTCTTGAATCATTCGTCATCCCCAGATGAAAGTTATCCTAGTGCAGTTATACGCCGGCGAAATTTACGACCCAAAGCGAATCCACGATCAATGAGTCTCGTATGTGACGTCAACGAAGAGTTATTGTCTATTCTTAACAATCGCAGACGCCAAGTTGATACGAACTTAGAAAACGGTCCCGACTGGGATCGAAACGAAACTACAAACGAAAATAGCCCGAAACAGTTCCCATCGATTGCATCGAGAATTAAAGATATGGAGCAGGCTCTCACAAAAGATAATTTTCTAAGAGATCCTACGAAGCCGAAGAGTAGGGACAGCGATCGATACAAGACTCAACCTGTCACCATTGACGAGCTGCGGTCTATAACATCCAAGTAAGTATTTTTAATTTGCAGCCAGATTATAATTTTAGCACTTGTAGACGAAATTAATTAGTAATTATTTCACACATGTAAACCATTTTTATATTACGTTTATATAACCGTTCTAGCGTTAATACAATATAGTATTCAAATAAGTTCATAGTGTAGATTTTTGTTGGTACAATGTAATTTGTGCAAAGGTGATTGTTCCTTGCCGGGTGTTATTGTGTAGTAAATTTTGGCAGATCGCCATTATTTTGATGAGTGAACACGAGGCGTGGGCCGGTCTTAAATGCTATATCAAGTTCTAATGTTATGAGTCGTTTACTCTTTTGTTTTGCTTGCCCTCTTTATACATCCCGAATGTACATTTCCTACTTGTTTAAGTTTCCCATGACATGAAATTGGCCCATAAAATAAAGAGCAAAGTTGGTCTAGTGTCATCGTGCGACACTCATCCCTGAGGTCGTAGCTTACATCCCTGGCTGTGCACCAATGGACTTTCTTTATATGTGTGCATATAACGTGCGCTCGAACTGTGAATGATAATATCGTGAGCGAACCGACATCTCTTAGACCCAAAAAGTCGGCGGCATGTGCCAGGCACAGGATGACAATCTACTTGGCCTATTAGATTAAAAAATGATCATGATTCAGAAATCTGAGCCTTGGACCTTAAGTGTTGTAGCCCCACTGATTTATTTATTTTAATTAAAATATAATACACGAAATTGAACGCAGTTCCAATTAAAATTAAATCCAATTAAATGTGTTTATGGTAACTTCTCCAGTAACTGAACTTACCCTTGTAACCCAGTGCTTATGGTAATGTTGCTTTGAGACAAATACAATATTAAAAGCGAAGTAAATAATATTAAATTAAATGTGATGATGAAATGATCATTACACCGTGTCTATGCTAGGACCGTGTTAGACAAAACAAAGATATTTCTATGGAAAAGTTTTACTTAGACTATGCAAACCACATCGTCTCGTACTATGAAAGTTTATGTAAAAAAAATATTTAGCACTTCGACCTTTTTAGGTCTAGCCCTCAGATTTCTATAAAGTCAATCTATAATCCTCTTGTGCCTGACACATGACGTTGACTTTTTGGGTCTCAGGTGAGCCGGTTTCCTCACGATGTGTTCCTTCACCGTTCGAGCTAATGTTAAATTCGCACGTAGAAAAACGTCCCGAGAATCGAACCTACTACCTTAAGGATGAGAGTCGCATGCTGATGCTTCTAGTAGCTTGAACGTGCGACATCAACGAAACGTTAATTAAATTCCTGTAAAACTATTTTAAAGACGTTGTAGAATTTCAAATTATACCTAACCACAACTGTTTTCTAAGCATTAGTCAATGTAATTAATAAAAATATGCCGTATGTAGGTAGGTGTATGTGGCACACTATATGCAGTGTCGTTGGGTGGAGATTAGCTCCATAGAAACTCAACAATCAAATTATTTGACAGTTAATAATATATACTAAACTCATAATACTTTCTACGAAACCATACTGAAAAATACCGGTTAGAAAAATAATTATGTTCGGTGCTAATTTTGTTTACTTGAAGTCTGACATCACCATGGTGCGGTGAATAATTCATATTCAGTCTCGAAGATGTAAGAATTAAAATTGGTTTTGTGCATCTTTTAATTTAAAAATGGAACAGTTTATTCTGGTGTGGTCACGCTTTGAATTGTGAGTTGTGAACCGATTTCTTAAAATAAAATTCTGTTTATTGTACAGGCACTATTTACTAGGTAGGTCATAGCGAAACGTGCCTCAAAAAAAAAATTGATAAGTATAACACGGTTGTTGTGTACCAAAAATTCAAAGACGCAACTCGTGGTTTTTTTTTTGGATAATAAAGTATGTTTATTATGACATGGAATTTAATTACTAATTAGTTATTTATTATCCTCTGATTATTCTATTTATGTATTTAAGCAAAACACAATTCTTACAATACACGAATCAAATTACATTACACATTAACCATAAATAAGTAACATTTTGTTACCCTGTAATATGACAGTTGACATCGAGATTTTATAAATTAAGATATTAAGGTTAGGTGTCGCATGTTTTCACCTTAACTTTACACTTTCAATTAAATAATATCGCTCTTAGTTGCCTCGTATATTAATCAACATTAAGCTTCCAGGCATCTTTTCCAACGCGTTTCAATTTATCTTTGTGTACTTTATTGTCTTGCAAAATTAAATGTTCTATTATCGTCCACATCAAATGTTATCTCGTTAGTAATTAAACACTCCTGTTTTGTCTCTGGTACTCGAGACGGTTACTCGATGACGGAAATACACGTTCCAGTAGTTACTGGGTCAACCACTATTTCTGGACCTGTTGTACTTCACAGCACGCAACCAATATTTTATACGATCTGTTGCTTTAAATCCAATGTTTTGACTAACCAATCGAGTTTAGCTATAAACAGTTATATATTTTGCTATGATTCTTTCAAACGCTCTATTTTGTTTATGTATTGAAAGATACGATTAGGATATGTTTGGCAGTCGGCACATGTGCTAACGTTATGTGATTTACAAGCTGCCGATGCGACCGAGACATTTATTCTTTGCGCTATTACCAATTATGTCAAAGTTTCCCAAGTCAATATGGCGTCGTCAGTCCAGATCACTCGCGCTGTAATTCATCGAAATTTATGAAGGTGAACTAACTCTACCACTGTCCCTCTCTAACAGACGGGCGCGTTCTACATTAATACATTTCTTTTCTCATTTCGCAGTTTGGAGCCGGGCCAACAGAGTTTCCAAGCGTTCGGCACCGCTGCCTGTAGTTTTCCGACCAGTTCCGTCGAGTCCGGTGCTCCATCCTCGTCCAAGGATCCCTATGTGGAAGAGCCCGAGCGTGATCCTTTTAAGGACTTAAAATCGACCCCCCTTATCTCTTGTTCCACAGCCAACTTTCCAGTTCTCAACGGCCCTGAAATAGCCAGTCCCAAAAGCGATTGCTATGGAGAGGCGTTGTTATTAGACTTCGAGAAAGTTTCTGAGGATGTTGAAGGCCACCAAACGTTGGATGAAATAGAGCAAGAGGTGAACAAGGTCCGCGTAGCGTTGGACGAAGATAGCCGGGCTTTGGAAGAAGACGAGAGAAACCAGGGTGACGCCGACAACTGGAGTCTAAACGTGTCTTGTGATAGTGGAGTGTATAATCGCGCTTCATCTCGAGATTCAGGCCCTCATTCTGGTGAGTAGTTTTTATCATGTCGTAAATTGTCATCATCGAGGAGAATAAATATACGCAGTGACTTATTTAGCACACACTAAAATGTAACTGTTTCTGTAATAAACATATGGAAGCAATCAAAGCAGCCAGCTTGTATTAGCCTCATGTTTGTTTATGTTTGGTATATTTAGAATTTGTATGCATCGCAATCATATTAGGACAGTTTTGAAAATAAACTCTGCTTTAGCCTTGCTAATGTATAGGCCCTTTTATTTGGGTCAATGTTGTACGCTGTTCATTATCATACTTTAGTTTTTCTGATGCCACAGATAATAACTTTGCATTTTATCATGGAAATAAGTGCTTTTAGAATTCGCTTTATAATAGTGAGATGTTCCACGACTCTAGCGGCTACTCGTAAACAGTACATGCAAATTAAAATTCCAATCGATTTTATATAACTCTTTCGCTTTAATAAGGAATGTCTTTTGATGTATTCTAGATTACGCTTGTCTATTTACCATCCTAATAATTGTATTATAATCATTTTCCAGGTGAGGAGTTGGGGTTGATAGAGAGTCAAGAAATAAAAGAAAACCAGGAAGTTAACAGTAGCCACGATTGGTCATCGTCATCCATAGAGCAAGGCCTTCTTAACATGAATCGCGAGAGGAAATCCACAGAGAATGATGCTCTTCGCAGTCTCGAAAGCAGAAGTGATGATGAAAGCGAGCCTTCTGGGTTTGCTCTGGGCCTAGTCAAGAGCAATAGTGTTGTCGCTCGAGCTAGTATGTGGCAACAATTGCAACAGAAGGCCAAAGGTATTGTTAGCTATCTATTTCATTATATGTAATAAAGTTACTAACACAAAAGTTGTTACGCCTTCACGTGTTCGTCGTTGATTTGAATTGAATTATAACATAATAAAATATCGAGTACCATTAATTGACAATTAATCAAGAATTAACAATTCCACTTCAATATTGCTAAAGAATTCAATATGTTCATTCCAGGAACGCCGAAACCACTGCTCCGCCACAGTCGGTCGAAGATCAAAGACGGTACATCTGTTATTGAACGCTTCAGAACCCAGAGTATCGACTTGCAGTCGCCTCCTTCCCCTCCAAAAGACACGCAGGAAAGCTTCTCTCTCACTCAGTCTAAAAGCACCGCCAACGTGCTAGACAGAGACGAAGATGGTAAGAGCTGTTCGCTTAAATTTTATAAATATTGAGTCTTGATTTCTCTGTTAACGAAATCAAGAACACTTATCTTTCACAATTTATTGAGTATTTCAGTCAGCTCGACGGCATGTACATTGCATCTTACGATGGAGACGGCTTCCTGTCTGATTGTCGGCTTTTCTTTTTGCATGTCCTCAACTGTGTTATGGGTGCACAATGTTATGTAAATACGCACCGGTGGCAGCTAAGTTAGACGACGATGATCCAGCCAAAATGTCACTTATGGAGAAAATGAAGATGTTTAACTCGAAATTAACACACAAACCGCCCCTCGCTGGTCTGAAGCCCAGAGAGGAAAGGGTTCCCCGGGCGTCCAGGCTTCGTACGATGCCCGTTCTGACCAGCCAAGTCCAGGAAGCCATAGAACAGAATGAGAGACTGACAAAGTCTCTCACTCACGAAGACGTCCCTCGTAATTCAGACTTTCAACTTAAGATGGAGTTGTTCCGTTCGGCGAGCGCTAAAAACACGTCGTTAGAGTATCTCAAGCAAAACGCGAAGTTTCGAAGTTTAGGTCTGGTTTTCATTTTGAGTTTGATGCTTGTCGTTGCGCTTTCTGGGTTCACTAATGACGTAATATGGGCTCTGAAGATTTGGATTTTCTAGTAGATATTGCCGAGGCCGCGATGCAAGTTTTTCTTTACAGTTACAGATTATCTATACGTGGACTTTCCTGAAAAAAAAAAACGAACAAAAAGCTGAAGAAATGAGTAATCTGAGCATATACATGTCTAAAATAATGTTATATAAATAATATATAAAATGGTATTTGACTAATGGCTCTGGTTCGCACTGAGATTTAACTGTATTTTCAACATTGTTATCACTTGCACTGCGGACCTGTCCTGTATGATCGCTATTTTTCAATAGAATTTTCGTTCTAGTTTTTAATAAAAAAAAAATAAAGTTCTAAGTATGTCTGTAAAATTTGGGACGAGAACTCGGTACTTGACTTGTAGGTGTGTTTGCATGCGCACGTTGACTAACACGGGGAAATAATAAGCTAATTTACATTACAGATCAAGATTTCGGAATTGTTATGCATTTTGTTGATATATTATATATTATCAATTTTAACATTGTTTTTAATACGTTTATTGAGTAATTCTATCGAATCCTCTATAAATATCTTGGTCTGTGGGTATCGCATGTAATGAAAAATCTATGATGTAATCGGTTTGCGATAACTGAGTAATGTTTATTTTGGGAGATCTTAATGCAGCAAATATCTTTATGAGCGAAATCGACTATCTCGTTCCCGTACTAACACGAACACTAACACAAATTTCGACATTTTTAACTGAAACAATTTTGCTTTATTTGTAAATATAAAGAGAAATAATATTCGAAATTACTAAGTTTTTGGATAAATATCGTTTGAATATAGCTAAGATTAATCATTATAAATTACAGACCTAGACGACGATTCGCCGTCTGAGCGTGCGCAACGTATGATAACACCAGAAGTGAGAGGAATTTTGAAGTCCGGCTCTACTGTTGTCCCCAAGCCAAAAGTCCTCGCTAAGGGAGAAAGCTCTGAGGTAACTAATTTATTAAAAGACCTATTTATAGTTGGAACTGTATTTTTTTTAATATATATGTGTCGCAGTGTACAATGTAAGGAAATTTTTTTTATTACATTGAAATATGAACGAACGTTTAAAATATGTAGAAACAAAACAAATAGCAAGAAATCTTTATATATGTAATATTTTATATTTTGTCCTTATCAGACAAGCCTTGACCATATTGAACTTATAAGACCTATTATTCAGGAGATATTATTATTTAAAACCTAATTTACTATGACGTATTTATTTCCCTTAACACACCATTGAAATTTCTGTTTCAGGGTCTAAAAGACGAAGGTATAGACAGCTCAGATGACGAATCATCCGCATCCTCGGTGTCATCATCGGAAAAAAGCTGTTCATCATCAGATACCTCCGAGGAAATACCTGAACCGAAACGCCGCTTCCAGAGGAAAAACAAGCTCAGATCATCAAGAACCGAATCCGATTTAACGAACTACCAAGACCCTAGGAAAGTTCAGTTACCAGGCGCCAATGAGTTGCAGGAGCGTTTGACTCAGGCGAAGAATGCCAATGTGAAGGTTCCCTTACTCGGGAAGTTGGGAAGGAAACCCTCAGAAACGAAAACTGATGATACCTATAAAAGATTTGTGAAGAAGTTGGATGAGCCGATACAGTTGGGAAAGTTGAGGAGGCCAGTGGAAAAGACGGCGCTGGAGGAAAAGCCGCCGGTGAGTACTTACTTGATATCAACATTACACACGTTTCTTAAAAAAAATATCCAGTTTGTTAAAGAAATAGACTACTTTTACTAGCATTATTACTAAGCTAATCCCTCTGCACTGAAAAACAGTTCGGTAATGCCAGGCGAGTCTTAGCTTGCATGGAAACGCCTTCGATACAAAACAATACAATCAAATCCATTCTGATATACTATTTGTTATGTTAGATAGTTCCTATATATACAAAATTCAAAATCAGTTATTCATTTAGGTACAATGTACACTTATGAACGTCAAAAACAGAAATGTAAATGAAATTAGAACTGAAGAGAAGAACTGGCAATATACTCTCCGCCATTCTTTTTCTATACCAAGTTTTTGTTTGTAAGTCCGATGAATTTTAAGCATACATGTACAAATTCGTATGGCCACGGTTATAAACCCACCTTTTGTTTATAGATATTTATTTATTTCGAAATCCTACAGCTAACATTAATTATATATAACAAATAAACAGTTATACTAAATATATAGGCATACTTGGAATACTAAAATACTTAAGGAAAAAATCAATAAAATTATTAGATACAATTTTACGTATTATTATTCGGAAGATTGTAATCTATTGTGGTGAAACCGTCAAATTACAATCTTAAAATTGTCAACTGTCCGAAGGCTGTCCCTGATTGGTCGGCTTTATAGTAGACCGTTGAACAAACAAAGACCGGCAACGCACTCGCGAGCTCTCTGGCATTGAGAGTGAGAGAGACTTACAATCTTCCGAATAGTAATTCTTAAAATTGTAAGCAGTACGTTGAGGTTCACAATCTTTTGACAGATTTTATGGTGACATATATATACTATGCTGCTCGGGATAAACATATTTCGGATTGAAAGATAACACTTTTTTACCGGATTGAAGCTATGTAATATTATAAACTTATAATTTTATTTTATTTTACATAATTTTTGACGTTTTGCGTGCTTTACAGCGTGCGTGGTCACGGTGACTGAAGACAAAAGGTGTTGAATGTCAAAATGTATAAGCTGTAGAGAAAGTTGTGTTATCTGTGTTTATTTCCCCAAAGTTGATATCGACTAAAAGATCATATTTCTGATTGCTTCTTAATTCCTTTTTAAAACGAGCTGTCATACCGAACTGCATATATTTGTTTCGTTTAGTAGCACTTCTATGTTACATATATAAAAGGTGTTTAATATTTGTATGTATTTCAGGTCTTACAAATCACAACCCTTAATCAAACGGCGAAGAATAAGTTCTTCGGCATCGATGACAAAGAGAGAAACGTTGAGGAATTAGCCGCTAAAGTTAGGAAATATATCGCGCCGGTAATTATTTTATTATTAATCAAATTTATACTACCAACTAAATCAGAAACAGTCTCTACAATGAGTTTGATAAAGTACTTAATAATAAGTTTTAATATTAAGTTGTTGTATACCAAATGAGTTGACTTCCATCTTTAACATATTTTTTTCACATAAAAAATAACTATATAATATTTTTTTAATCAAACGTATGTGTTTTTAACTATTACACATATACATGTATGTTTATATGAATGAGGCGATTTTGACTACTAGTAGAAAATTTTATTTTTAAGACATTTTATATAAAACTAGCAGACCCGAATTTGTACACAGAACTTAAATACATAAAATAAAATTTCAACTTAAAGAAAACCTAAATATACATAATTGTAAATAATCTGAACCGTTCTCGAATCAACTCAATCCACTAAATTACAAACACAAGAGTTATATAAAAGGCCCGCATCGCACTCGCGAGCCCTCTGGCATTACACGTGTCTATGGGCGGCGGTAGCACAACATCAGGTGAGCCTCCTGCCCGTTTGTTTATAAAAAAAAAAAACAAAAGATGTCAAATTTTTTTTGCATCTAAAAGCGATCTATGTTGGAAAATCTAATGATGCTTTTGTGTTTTATACTAGCGGAGCCGACAGACGTTTTCCTGTCTTGATTATGAATATTGATTTCGAATTGGTTTAATTAAATAAAAACGCTTTATGATATACTAAATTATATATACGTATATAAATAGTTTTGTTGGTATTCCGACATGGATACAGGCCATGTGAAAAACATGGATTTTCTAAATTAATGCCATAAACAATTAGTGACTGTAATTATTTTATATGTATTTTATCAATATAATAACTCCGATCGAAGCATTTGTTTTGAACGATATTCATTTTTCTCACATCCTCTTTGACTTTGATTTGCAGCACGCATTCTGTCAATGTTATGTCAAATCAAAGTCAAAATCGGATATGTCAAACGCCATAAGGTTACATGAAAAAAGTTTGAATTGTAAAAGCGCTATGCACTCAAAAATATACTGCTATCGAAACAAAAGTCAGGATTACTTAATAATTTATTTTATATTCCGCGCTATTTTTTTTTTTTTCAAAGGAACTTTCTTCTGACAATAACAAATACAACATAAATAGTATTAGCGAAATCGGTCCAGCCGTTCGCGTGATTTCGTGACCGAGGGAAATAGGGATTAATTTACGCTTTTACCAGTTTAAAGTTTTCTTCGTTTGAACTTTCACAAACATTTCAAGATTAAAATTAGACAATTCGGTACAGCCATTCTCGAGTTTTAGCGAGACAAACTGATAGGAATTCATTTATATATATATATATATATTCTATAGATCTATTTTTGAATGTGATAAATGTAATTAAAATAACTTGATTATAATATAATAAATCTGAACAGGTGAGCAAATCCATTTCCGCACACGCCATGGAAGGCGCGTCAGGAAGTGATGGTGAGAGCAGCGGTGGACGAGAAGTTAGACAGATTAACACCCGATCAAGGCACAGGTAGGTTTTAACTAATAAAAAAAAAACAATGGTGCTACAACCTCTTTAGGTCTGGGCCTCAGATTTCTGTTTCTGTTTCATTTGTTAATCAAATAGGCAAGTAGGTAGCCTTCTGTGCCTGACGCATGCCGTCGACTTTTTGAGTCTAAGGCAAGCCGGTTTCCTCACGATGTTTTCCTTCACCGTTCGAGCTAATGTTGAAGCTTATGTTTAACTTATAATAATAGAATAAATATTTACTAGGCCACTAATACCTCGACCTTTGACCCTTGGTTTTGTTTTGATATTCGCAAGGAACTTTACGATTCACCTTACAAAACCTTATTGCATCAATTTTAGACTATATTGTCTATGATTTACATGCATTACAAATGTTATATGTTAAGTAACTTGGAGACAAAAATATAGGAGTCATAAATTAAGCATACATAGAGTCGAAGGAGTCTTTTCCCGTATTTTTCTGAATAGAAAACTAGTGTGAAAATGTAGATCGTTTTTGTATGCCTCGATCCACTTCTGAGCGATATTTACAGCGGTTTTTGCCCACCACTAAGGAACCAGCTGCCCTCTGAAGGATTTCCGAACCGATTCGACTTAGGGTCCTTTATGAAAGGGCGTACCAATTTTTAAAACATACACGTACATAAACGTACATGGGCGGCGGCATCACTTAAGATCAGGTTACGGCTCGTGCCTGTTGCAACCCTGTTCTATAAAAAAAAAACCTTTAGGCATTTTGCGTAGAGGATTTTGAATAAGTTAACATTTGTTATGATTATTGTTGAAAAGTCTTGCAAAGTAGACGTATACCACGTGGGAAAATCTACACGTGAATGCTTTGATGTAACTTGACGTCATTGAAACATAATTAAAATTTGGTAAAATTATTTCACAGTTTGCTAATTGAAACGATGTTACAAGTTATGAAATTGTTACAGTATCGCAATTAATCATAAATAGAACAAGGTTGTCTTTCATTGTCCCAAGTAATACGCGATGGTATAATGAGAAATATTTACTATGCAATACAATATGTTTTGTAAGATATTGTAAAAGATTTTTGTGTTGACATCAAGTGATAGCATTTATTTCAACCTAGGCTATTAAAAATGCACTTTTGGTAGTCACAATTACAAGTTAAAAATATTTATTAAAAATACTCTAGTCGCTCCCTTCAAACGGTAATTTTATGTGGAGAAGAATGGGCAAAAAAACTCCATAATGTTTAAAAATAGGCTTTACGATATTTTGTAAACATTGATTTGAATTATCAAATCTCTTTCACGGTCTTCCCATATAATTATATATGTGAAGACCTGGAACAAAAGAAGTACTAAACTAAAATAGGCGCATGGTGTTATAAAAACAATGCAGCAGATAACTAAATTATTATGTGGACACATATTTACAAATATTGCAACTATAGACTTTGAACTATTCTTTAAAAAAAATTAACATAGTCAGTGAGTGAGCTACGTCAAAGTTAAAATTTAAAGAAAAAGTGTGTGCGTGTACTAGTGTACACACGTAAGGATCTCCTATATCCGACTTTACAGAAATTGGTTAAATTAGATAAAGATTAACAAAAGGCTTTTATTATCATAGACATGAATACAAATAATACAATTATTTTATTTTACCTTATTACTACTAAGATTATAACAGAATTTCATTAATTGTAATAGATTTATTACTATCATTGTTATCGTTATTACATATTTTTGTTATTAATGGCTTCGAATCTCTTTGAATCAACCGTGGTAGGGACAAGAAAAATGTGACGCGTAACCGAAAAATGTGTTAAGTAATTTTTTTTCCAACGCCGATAAAGAAGTTTAGAACCTATATTGCCAGTGGATTATGTTCTTAGATTGTCCTATGGAGCAGCATAGTAACGAATATCGTTGAATCTTTAGTACCTCAAATTAAGGCCTAACAGGTATCACAGAATTATCATTTAATCATGATACATACGTATAATTTGTATTTACAATTTTCATAACCTACAAAGTAATAATAAAAGTAATTAAAAATTAAACAATATATATTTCACTTTTACAGAGTAATTCCATACTATTAATTAATTATCAATATAATTTATAAAATTAGTTGCGGCTCAGTTTTTACTTGTGGACTTGCCTTAGTTTTTACGTACCTATGCTTGCCCCAGTATGATGCGAAAGATGATGATGATGCTCCCCAGGGAATGGGAGCCTCTAATGAAGTAGACAGTGTTAACCTGAGGAGTATTTTACAGAGGTCTCCTTAAAAAGAGCACGGATTGATGTGTAGTTCTACATATTTTCTGTCTTGTAGTTTTAGAGTTACAGGGAATGCCCAAAGAAGCGTATCCTCCTAAGAAAATAAATGCTTCACACGTTTTTGTTTGTTTCATCGTTTTGCATAATGTTTTTAAAATTACTATAGAAGAAAGTAAACAAATCGATTTGTTTCGGGTGACCACACTTTCTACAAAAGATTATTATTCGGACAATTAAGAAAATTTGAATTATTAACGAAATTTATTTGTTGCGACATAATTGACTTGGAACTACTTTTCTCCTTTTACTAACTACTTTCTTCCGGAAAGTGTTCTTGATGATTTCTCTTTAGACAGAAGACATTTATGAAATTGCTGAATTCAATTACAAATATCAGTGTGTGCTAGGTGAATTAATATATATTTCTTTGTTTTTATGTATAATGTAACAATAGTCGTAACTATTATTTGAGGTTCGATTCCAGAAACCCGTGTTATGGCACGCACAGAACAGATCACATATTGGCATTAAATAAATATTACGGGTACGGGAGTTAAATTATATTTGGTGAAAAATTGCTGGGTACGTTAATATTAAAATATAAAATGCTATATACGATCTTAGGTATTTTTGTTTGACTGATGTGGGAATGTGTCGTGCAATTTTAGAGATTCCTTGGGTACACAAACTACTTCGAGTGCTTCTTTGTGTAGAATACTAAGTTTGCCACTGGGGTCCTGAAGAAATATCATTATAAAGTATTTTACAAATCACCTAGAGTACTTTGTATTGATCGAACGATTTCTTCTAATACAATGGTTTCGTAATCGCGTAGTGATAGATTTATCGCCATGGCGGCGTGACGGTTAATTCGAAAGTTGACACATTGAAAATGATGCTGTGGGCATAATTTACATACAATCGGTGTTTTGTCAATGTTTGATCAAGAATCGAAGTGTGTGGAGTAACATTTTCAATGTTTCGATGTATAATAACATATACATGTTATTATACATTATTTTTATATCACTATAACATAAAATAGGGGGAAAATAACATAAAACTACATATAGGTAAAACATATCAAAGGTTTATTGGTATAACGTTGCAAACGTGTATTTTAATTTGTTCGGTACCTAAAGAAAGGCACATTAGCTATATTTATTTGTTCATTTAGGAAACAAAACAGATACATCTCCAAAAGAAAAAAAAACATACATAAAATGTTAATTTTGGTCAACATTGGATATATCCACAATAAGTTTAACTGATAAAAAAAATAAGATACAAAGCAATACAATACAGAACATGACAGCAGAATGTTATTTAAGTGGACAATACAACACAAAATTTATAAATCAGCAGAACGACAAACATACTAGTAGCTATAAAAAAGAAGAAAGATACAAGGTTTATTAGGTTTTTGTCACAATTTTTTTTTCCGTACACTGCACGTCACAATGTTTATATTAAAAAAATATGACAGAAAAAGACATTAAAAAAACTTGGCATCACATTCATTTATCTGTGGCGCGATTATATGATTTTTGTGGCAATCTTTTGGGTCTCAGGAATGTCGGTTTCCTCTCGCGCACATAGACGAACAGAGCTTGAAGCTACTACGTTGGCCTCCAAAACGAGAAACCTCCAGCGTTGCCTGTCCTGTGCTGTGCAATTGCTGGCTGGCAGCTACCGTTTCCTTCTCCACTCCGGCTATATACTGATTACTAGGTCGGCTTATACCTGAGCTTCCTCCAGAGATTCATCATGACCCAAGAACTGTCCAAAATGAAAAATTGCTAATAATTGAACCCAGTATTCGTAATAATGAAGATTCTTACATAATTATTTGAATAAAATACTTATGAAGTTAGACGTCCTTATAAGTTTTTTTACGTATGATTCGCTTGAAAATTTTATAACGAACCCTTCGTCTAGTTGATACAAATACTTACATTCGTTCTTTGATTACCAAAAGTAATAATGTTCTTTGTCAATGTAGGAAACCGGTCTTCAGTTCATATAGACTCGATAACATTGTAATGTATGGGGAGTAGGAAACTTTCTCCGAACGTGGGATTACCGCTGTGACTCATACTCATTACCTGCGTTCTCGTGGTCTTGGACTTGGAACTATTGTTGTTGCCCCGTAGGCTAAAAAATAGATCTACAAAAAATTTAGTCAGCTTACAGGTGTAAAATTTATTTCTTAATATTTTTTTTTATGTATTGTTCTTCAATAAGTTAGTAGTGTAATAGTGTTTCGTGCCTATAGGTCTTCTAACAAATGTCACTGTTTTATTTCACGTTCGCTTTTAATATTAATTGTGTCGAATATAAAATAAATATGTTTGTAATTAGCGGTCTTAGTGATAAAGTTACAAAATACTAATTGTAATTGTCTATCCGAATGCCTTTCAACAAATTGAAGTTAAATTTAATAAAAAAATACTCGAAATATACGTACTTTAAAAGGGCTGTTAAAAATCTTGATTCAGATATGCCTATATTTAGTCTGGACATTCAAGATTTTTTAACATGCAATTTCTCACTTAGCGGTCTAAAGCGGGGTTTTTGACCTGCGGCACGAATTTATTAAAGTAGGTTAGTTGCGATAACGATAAATTAGAGCTTGGGTCTAATTAAAAATTTACGTGTTCTTAAACTCATTAAAACGTTCCTAGGTAATACCTGGGTTATATTAATAATGAAAACACGTTTTTTTTTAAATATGTGTGACGAATACTTCCTGTATGTAGATATCGCATATATGTCGATATGTATATGACATGTAAGGAAATGAATTTTAGTGACATAAATAATATATATACTTTTAATAAAAAATATGTATACTTTTCTTTAGCTACAATATTTATAAAAATACTGTGGTATTAATCGTGCTGTAAATATGAAGTTAATTTTGTTTTTGCGAATACTACAAAGACTACACATATAAATTAAAATTAGTTCATTCAGCTCCGCTCAGATTGTATCTGTTTCATGATCATTTGGCAATCAAATAGGCAAGTAGGTTATCACCCTCCTGTGCCTGACACACGACGTCAACTTTTTGGGTCTACGCCAAGCCGGTTTTGTTTTACCGTTCGAGCAAAAGTTAAATGCGCTCAAAGAGAGAATGTCGATTGGTGCAGTGCCGGGGATCGAACCAACGATCTCAGGGATGACAGTTGTACGCTGGATGTACTAGGGTAACTGATCGACTGCTGCTGCTGTTCAGCAGTCTCTCGTTTCATGAGGTTTGTCTCTGAACTCAGCGAAAGGCAATGCATAATACAAAACAGGAGTATTATTTTATGTAACAGTGGGAAAACGGGCAGTAGGTTCACGTGATGTTAAGGGCGTTATCACCGCCGTAGAATCATCAATCACATTGCTAGAGGGCTTGAGTGGCCAGCCTTTTAAGAATTGGTAAAATCTAGAGTATGTAAATTATTTCCCTTGAAATAATGTTATCTAATGCGTAGTCCAGTAACCCGATCTATTAATTTACCAATTAGTCATGTCATAGAATCACAGTTCGCTAAAAAGTGTGCTCACGCGATTACAAGTTACACAATATACAACAATGCGCGTGGCCTACAAACCCAGCTTTGCGATGATTGAACATATCTCGCAACTGTTTTGTTAGTATTAATTTGTTTATGGTATCAAATATTGTATTAATGAATTCGGTATTCAATGAAAGTATTAGATAATGAAGTCTTTTCCCTTGAATTCTAAATTTATTTTGTTTACGACAACATCATTTAGAACAACATACGGTTATATTGACCAAAATCAAAGGTCTCGGCTAAATTCTATTGTATTAGGTACTTAATAACAACGTCATCGGCTGTTACGACTATCGGTTTTAACGACCAAATATGAGTAGTCCCTTCGATGTCGTTATAATAGATTTTGACTGTATATTGTTTTTCTACGACCTAATTTAAAAGCTTGTAGGTTGATACCTAAGTAAAATAGAGTTTATGCTACGTTTATATCACGATATTTACTCATTTTTTTGGAATTCATGATCACGAATAATGATTATTATTAATAATATTTAATAAAATTAGTGTATGTAAATTAAGAATTCATATAAGTCACAAACCAAATGAATAAGAAACTTTTTCGTTGTTCCTAAATAATGATTAAAAAAAAAAGAATTCTAATTTAAAATACTTTAATCACTGCATTCATTTTTTATGACAGTAAATTCAGTCAAAACCGTTTGCGACGATAGAACCGTAGTTACAATCAAAATCTGTTATAACGACATCGAAGGAGCTACTCATAGTTGTAAAAGCTGATAGTCGTAACAGCCGATGACGTTGTTATTAAGTACCTAATACAATAGAATTCAGCCAGGACCTTTGTATTTTTTTTACAATATAACCGGTATGTTGTTGGCGTTGCGTAGAGATGTGAATTCTTGAAAGGCCGGCAACGCACTTGCGAGCCTTCTGGCAATGTGAGTGTCAATGGGCGGCGGTATCACTTAACATCAGGTGAGCCTCCTGTCCGTTTGCCTCCTATTACATAAAAAACGATGTCGTCGTTTGACTGTAATTTCAAAATTCATTATTTGGACATTTAATGTTCTACTTTTATCTAGACTTCCTAAAATGCGCAACATAGGAAATCACTATTTCTTAACTACTTTGTGGTCAGGTTGAATTTTAATCTAGATTCTTGATGAGATATCTTATATATATATATAGTACAGTATATGTAGTAGAGAAAGTTTTATATGTCGTTATGAAATACAATATTCGACTCATGTCTAAACCCTTACATTTATAAAAAAAATATAAAAATAAAACACCATTTCTACTATAATTAGTAAAGTACTCAATGTATGCAGTGGAAAGAGCAATTGCCCGCATTACAACGGTATCAATACTTTTCACGCCTGACATCGTCCCGTTATAATGATTTGACAACTGATTCGAAGCGGTACGGTTTACGCGATCTAAGTTAAGGTTCAGTAGCGATGAGTTTCACAATGTATAAAGCTTTAACGTAAAATACTTCCATTACCATACCATCTCATTAAAGGAAACATCTGCTGTCTACATGACCTGTTTGGAGCATGACCACTGTATACTTTGGGTGTTAATTTCAAAGAGGACATACAACGACCACTATTTAGGCCTCGACTTGTTTAAGCTATCGCAGAATATGCTTGTATTAAGAATATCTATAGCGATAAATGACCTGCATCATTAGCACACCCCACATACAGACGCTCGCGTATATCACTTTCACACCATCATACAACTCAGTCGAATTAGGTATTTCTTAGTTGTTTGTATTTAAATCCTTTTTTTGCTTTTTTCTTTCGTTAATGTTTGTACCTTTTGTATTTATGAATGACTCAATGCGCTGGCAAAAACTCATATAATGTCATATTATGACGCGATTTCGTTATTGTTCTTTCAATATCCTTTACACCACAGTTTTAGAAATGACTGATGCGGCTATTCGGAACATTGAAATTGCTTTTAAATATGACGTACACGAGGAACAATTCAAAAATGTTTGTGACATTTCTATTTTTGAATAGTTATTTATTTTATTATTATTTTTGAGAAATTTCATATTTACTATTTTCTTAAAAACTGAATTATCACTTTCGAGGCCTTCTAAAGTCTGCTATAAATAGATATTTTAGTGTTGGTTTCTGTTATTAAAAATGTGTTATCTTAATTTATTAAACTCCAGAAACACTAGTTACTATCGACAGAAAGCTTTCGTTATTATTAATATCTAACTTCCTGGTTCCCGAGTTTAGATTTCAATATTCACACGTTAAGCAATTACACCGTAACGGAGGCTTATTGTGATTTTGCTTCCGATATGACCATTTATGGACATAGGAAGTAACATGTCAACATACGTTCTATTAAAATAGATCATTTTAATCGGTAAAGATTAACCGCAATGTTTCCGAGTTTTCATGACAAGTACAGTCTTTGTTCTTAAGTGCAAAGCGTGCAGTGTTGGCCTAGTGGCTTCAGCGTGCGACTCATCCCAAAGGTCGTAGGCTCGAACCCCGGCTGTGCACCAATGGACTTTCTATGAGGAAAACATCGTGAGAAAACCGGCTTGCCTTCGACCCAAAAAGTCGACGGCGTTTGTCAGGCACAGGCGGCTGATCACCAACTTGCTTGATTGATTGGCAAATAATCATGAAAAATATACAGAAATCTGAGGCCCAGACCTAAATAGGTAAATCATGTGGTCTACTTAATTAAAATCTAGTTAGGTACCGACTTGATAAAAATTACTTCGAAATATTGTTTTTTTCTCATTTGAGAGACTTACAAACGTTTATAGTTTTCTACGGTCAAGAACTTTTAGTGTGTTGTAGTTGTGAGGATTTTATAAAAAAAATATTATTTTATCATAATTTTATTACACCCAGGACTGTCTAGACGCGGTCTTGGCATCTATCATAAACTTGTATGGAATATATCTATAGTATTTTTTGAGAAAACGGTGTAAATTACTGTCGGTGACTTCTCTGGGGTAATCGATTTAAGGGTCGTAAATAGTTCCTAGTGGCTATTGCGTCTAGACTGTGTCTAGACTGTTATTTTATTAGAGATGCCTCAGGTATACTTGGATTGTGGATACGAAGTGTGAATATCAACGAAGTTTGTTGTAACTAGCATGTTACAGGCGTGTGTTTGTTACTACGAGCTTGTGCTAATACCTTTAAATAAGACCGCAAATTATGTAAAACCAAATTTACCTTAGAAGAAGTCATAACACAGTTAAATCTTACAGTGTTTAAATTTCTAATGATTTATTAATGGCAATTGGACGAATGTCGCCAAGAGTTACGTAAATGTTTGATAACGCTCTTATTGTAATGGATATAAGAGTCATACAATTCGACTCTCGATTTCAACATTGGTATCTCACGGTGTACTGATTTTGTTCCGACTTGTAAGTCTTGTAACGCAATTGTACGGATGTGGGTTAATGGGTATGAGATAATGCTCGTAAACTTACTGATGTATCCGCTATATGCAATAGATATTGGTTCCTATGAATGCTTCTTGTCTTTAAAATATTGAATTATTACTCATAACACAAATAAATACGAGCGATCGAAATAATTAAAGCGTTGACATTTAAAAATATCAAATAACCAATCGTAATGTCTACAATTATAGAATACGAAAAGAGAGTTTTTATAGAAATTAAGCGGTTAACACTGTCGAACCGGATAATTTAAAGACAACAACTCGGTGGCCTTCGATCTATTCGTGAATCAATAAAAACATTGTCCCAGCCTTCCAATTTCTTAAGTTTATTTGTCTGTCACATTTTTCTCACGTTCCCAAAATGGATGTCTGTTTTTATACCAGTTTTTGTTACCCTTAGAATACTCTATTTTAGCTAGTAATTATGAATCATTTTAGGAAGCGATATAGAAGATTTGCCTTACCTTTAAATTAGCACGTGTTCGTTACACGAAGCGGTAACTCAAAGGTCACATCTGAATAGATTGCTCGGCAGATGCTTGCACAATAGACTTGTTATACGGTAACAATAACCAAGTCTGCATCCAGGAAGATGTAACTGCTGTTGATTTATTTCGGATCTTTACCCAACCCAACATTTGCACTATCTGCTCTGATAGCACCATATCGCTTGTTTTGCATATTATAATTGTTATCATTAATGTTATGTAATCTATCTTTATCTGTTGGAATTAAATGTTTCAATTGCAGAACATGTACACGTTAATTAATGTCAATTCACGAATCCTAATAGCATTTTGGTATGTTTCGTGTGTTGAATTGTACTTCCCAAATGCATCGGTATTGTTTGTTTACGTGTAGTGTACACTATACGTGTGTGTAATGGACCGCGCCTCCACTGTAGTAAGAAGCTTTGCGAGTGCGAGCAGCGGTGAGCCAAACGAGTCAGTTTTCAGTCGCGCGCGGCATACGCGCCCGTCAATACAACGCAACGGTCGTTCACAACAGCTGATCGAACTCACGATAAACAAAATTTCACATAAATTCACCTGTTTCGTTCAATTGATTATACACGTGGAGTTTGGATTAATGTTGTGAATTGACGTTTGCCAGACACGCCAATATTTGGGTGTAATATGTTAGTAATAAATAGTCCAATATATTAGTGTAGTGTATGTGATAATGGATACGTAACTATCGACGGATTATTGGTTTTCAATCTTGACGGTGAGTTTACAAATACAAGTTTTGTTTACGAATACCGAATAAACGGATGTGTTAGACAGGTTTTTGGTTAATTACTTTTTGATTATCTAATTTTTGTTTCATAAATGCACTGTGTAGATTGTTTATTTGCGAAAGACGGGACCGCGTTGCGTCGCGCTCCCTACCCCTGTGAACTTGAAGGGTGTAACCCTCTAGTCTGCTACGCCGGTCATCAAACTCTGCCAATACTGATGCTTTCGAATTGAAGAGCTTGGGTAAACTCAAGACATATTGTCAGAAATTTATTAAGGAATAGAAATTTATCGGCTTTAAGTTTTAACAATAGTATTGATCAACGGGTTATTCTATTGGCTAATTGGAGAGAGCTGGTAACGAATTAATATAACTATCTTATCTTATAAGGCACGCGACGCGAATATACAAGGACTTTCACTATTGACATGAGCATTTCCCCTTTTCGTGATAAACATCCGAACTTCTCTAATTTTTATTCAGAGCATATCGCAAGTTTCACCATGTCTTGTATTCCAGGAAGTGCACAGCAGATCTCTGTAGGAAAGTGCGTTTCCTAGACATTACGGGAAAGTTGTTTTCTTTACTTTTTATGTATTAAGGGCATCATTAAGAAATACGCAGTCGTTATCCTTTTTACCATCCAGTGCTTCAAAGCGTGAATTTAATTTTATAGTTTTTATACGACACATTTTTATATTCTGCATAATTCATTGTACTCTTGATTCTTTGAATAAAAATTTTCAATTATTTTGAAGGTTTTGATTAATATTAAATAATACGTGATACTGTGGTTTTGTTGCGGTATTGAACTTAGTGCACTCGAGGTTATACCAGTCAGTAATGAGGTTTTATCTTCGTATATATTATACGTAACCTTGACCGACCACCTTTCTAGTTTTGAGTGACATCATTGCAATTTTGTATACTGTTTATATTTGCGTAAGGGGATTAAGGCATTTTGTGGTGATTATATTTACGCAACTTAGTTAATTTATAGTAATTTCCATGTAAACGTTTAGGATTACGCTGTAAAACACCGTAGTATAGTGCTTACGTATAGAAGACTGCAGAGAAAACCCAGTGGCCATGCTATGTTTCCCAATATATGTCTCATAAAGCCATAGCTTGCCTAGTTGTCATTTAATGTTGTGATATAGCCAAAAACACCATCAAATTTGTGAATCGATCATTAAATCGATTTTCCTTTAGTTTTTATAATTTATGTATCGATGTGATTTTTCTCTTCGCGTTTCTTTTGTTCTATAAGTGATTGACACATTAAATCTAGTATTTCATTTTTTTACGTATGAGAGTGCCGAGCGTTGGCAGACTTTTGTAAATTAATTAAAGATATTTTAATGTAGGACTGTGTTGGCGTTCTATCGAAAGTTTGTGTTAGTTATATCTTCTACGCAGTAAGAGTGTTGGTGAGACGGATTAACAACAATAATTAAATAGTCATAAATGGATTCCATTACTTGAAACGGGATTAAGAGTTTAAAAATATCTTATCCATTAAGTGTTAAACGTCTCAAGTGGTAGGAAGCATTAAACGTCTTGGTTTGGGTATTCGTTTAGATGCTCTCTATTTTTGGCCGATTGATAGTTCTATTTTAGTGACTTCCGCTGTCTTTTGGAAATTGAAAACACGGCTAGCTAGTTTGACAGACTGTTGCAACTGTACAATATGATATAATACAATTCTGTTTTCTAATTAAATGTTTCCACTGGTATACATAATAGAGATACATCAAACAGTATTGATTTCCCAAATCTAGAGCTTTATAAAGCTACACAATGGTACAGTTGTTTCATTAACACAGTGTTTATGTCAAAAACATTTCCAAAATTATTAGAATCACATTTTACTAACCTTGGTGGACTCTTGAAGTGTAAATATTTCCTGAATCTAGAAATACAAGCGTAACATGTCGACCATGTAATGGCGATATAGATAATTTGTAAATACAGCCTTGTTTAAAAAACGAAGTTGGATAATAATGGATGTTGGGATTATCGTGAATATGGAGTTCAATAGAAGAATAAAAATATTTATAGAGTATGCCTAGAGGAAAATAACTCATTATATTGCCACGCCCATTATTTATTGCGCGCGCATACAACGCTCAGATCGCAGCATCAATGCGGGAACACGAGTCGGGAAAATATATCGCATTTTTATTTTGTGGGACCACGCTTGAATAGCTTGATTTGGATGATATGTGAGAATTCGGTACACTCGATATAACATTCGGTTTAGTAGGTATAAATAATAAATCAATGGCGCTACAACCTTTTTAGGTCTGGGCCTCAGGTTTCTATATCTTTTTCATGATCATTTGTTAATCCAATAGGCATGTAGGTGATCAGCCTTCTGTGCCTGACACACGCCTTGGACTTTTTAGGTCTAAGGCAAGCCGGTTTCCTCACGATGTTTTCCTTTAGCGTAGGAACTAATGTTAAATGCGCACATAGAAAGAAAATCCATTCCAAGAAATTCCACAGCCAGGGCTCAAACCTACGACCTCAGGGATGAGAGTCGCACGCTGAAGCCACTAGGCCAACACTAGTTTCGTAGGTATAATGTAAAAAAATTAAGTCATAAATATGAAAAACGTGTTGAACTACGCTTCGCTGTAAATAAAACTTAATGAGTACAATTTTAATATTAAAAATTGTTTATGGCTTGTTTCTTAATGCTATTTTGTGTAATATATTTTGTATATTATACGATATTTTGTTACCATGCTTTAGTTATATAGTTTGACATAAGTTATATAGACCAGTATGGTATCCATAAGAGCAGGATTGGCCCAGTGGTTTCAGCGTGCGACTCTCATCTCTGAGGTCGTAGGTTCGATCCGCGGCTGTACACCAATTGACTTTCTATGTGCACATTTAACATTCGCTCGAACGGTGAAGTAAAACGTCGCGAAGAAACCGGCTGCCCTTAGACCCAAAAAGTCGACGGCGTGCGTCAAGCACAGAAAGCTGATCCACCTACTTGCCTATTCGATTAACAAATGATCATGAAACAGATACAAAAATCTGAGGCCCAGACCTTTTATTGATTGATTTATTTTATCCCTCCGTTGATAATTTGGTAAGGCGCGTGGCTCGGTGTAATTGCTTGACTTTGTTTTATAAACCTGCTTCAAAATGTGACTACATAATACTCGTTAGTACGAATTAATCTGTGGTCATGTAAATATTACGTGTTTACTTAACATGCACGCTCTAATGCGTTGCAGACTAATCTAGGTTAATGCTGGTTATAATCTCCAAAAATAAGACTTGTATCAGAAATCGCAATAAAATGTTCTTTTTTAAATCAACCATATACACTGGGTAATATACCTTTTATTTTTTATATGATGGTGGGCAAGAGAACCTACACAACACTCGTAAAAGGCAGCCCATGAACATTCATGTTAGTGAGTGTGTTGCCGGCTTTAAGGGAGGACTATCGAGTATAATATGTTAAGTAATTAAAGACTAAGCAGGCATGGGGTATCTGGGCTACGCTAGACGTATGCCTTCCTTGGGTAGAATGCCTGGCCCACCCCGTGGGCCCATCTTAAGGGCGTGTGAAGGGCTGAGGTGTGTTTGGTGGGTGGGGTCTAGCTACCCCTCTGAATAGCTGTGGTTTTGAGTGTAGATCTAGCCCGACAGTCCACGCGTCAAGCTCGGCGCGGGCATGCGTAAGCGCATTTTCAGCTCATTAGAAAATAAAAAGACATGCCTTACGGGTACCTACGAATTAGGCTTCTATCTTATCAAATTTGCCTTAAGTATTCAGTTTCCGTATATTAAATTATTTAATATGCAGAAACAATTGTGAATTTGAACTTTTATTACGCGAATTATATTTATTGCACCAGGAAAAATCTCTAAAATGGCTAACCTTCAATAAATGTAACATTGTTAATACACTTGTGTAAATACGCGTCACAGAGCACGGCACAATTTACAACACTCATTATATGTACCTGTATATAATGAATTAAAGATTAATATATCCTCTCTTTCTTTTTTAATACAAAATTTAGTTTTAATTTATATTACCCGTTAAATTATAGTTTTAAGTCGCATTTATTGCTATATTGTACATAATCTTTGATAATTATCAGTCTCGGAAGGTCGAATAGTAGAATTGACTCCCGTATACATCTTTTACATATGAACAATAATATCCTTTCTTATAATTATTGTTTGTATTATATTCTGGGTTATAAATTGTTTATTTTATTATTATATTTTATAATATAATAATTTGTTTATTTTCAATCTTTCTTTTTAGCCAATTTTAGTTTCAGTTGTCTGGTGATACTGTTTTTAGCAGTAAGACATATATATATATAAAGTGGTTTTTTTTAATGACACATAGAGCACAGGCACCTGCGCACACTTGAGTTCAATGGTCATTCTTGACTGTCATTGGCCAACATCATTTTATATATAGGTGCATATTACTTTATTTTAATAAGAGGTTTATGTTTTTCAAATAAAACATATCGCTTACTGTCTGGGGTAATTGAATTATTCAAGTTGATTATAATGTTATCATTGGGTTGTGTAAAATTGTTAAATGACAGTACATTTAAGAGTGTCTTTGTCCGTCCGTATAGGCACTTCCGTCGTGAAAGCGGCTTTCTCTTTATAAATGGAGCAATTATTCTGATAGGTCAAAGGGCTTATTTCGCTAATAATCTTTATCTTATTCAGCTAGTCGGACATTTTATGCGTGATATGATAACACATGCGTACTATCATCTGTTTGTATAGTCGCTGGTGCGTGCAATGATAAATTGTTTAAAAAGTTTGACTTACTTGACTTAAAGTCCTATGTCCTATAGTCCCCTGAGTGGGGCATCCAACGTAACAAGGGAGCCTGTACGGTCCTGCAGCTCTATTACTTTGCTTTCACATCATTGTAGCTTCCCTTGCCTCGGCATTGATGCTTCGTTGCCAATTCTGTTTTGGACGGCCGTGTTTCCTTATGCCTATGAGGATTCCAGTCGAGAGCTTTGTTGGCACTAGGTGTTGAATTCCTCCCGTGCGTGGAACCGCTATAAGAGCGGAACCGCCTGCATGTTTCCATAGCTGTAGTAAAAAAATCTTTCGTTGAAAGATATTTAAAATATCCTACGAAATGCATTTTCACCAACGCAACACTGATTTTTATATTATCTTATCACAATTGATATAATTTCTTTGCTGATTGACTAATTATTTAATTTAGCGTTGTGTTTTCTCCTTTATTTATTGTTTGGAAAACACGCAATACGACCAATGAAATAATGATTTATCTTAACGTTTTAAGTAGAAGTAAATTCAAATAATAATAATTTATTGGCGTAATTACATAAATGTTTCCCAGAAGCATGTTTCACTTACGTTTATAGTGTAGCAATAGAAACATTTAAAAAATTTAGTTAATATAATCGTAGCTCATATAATTAGAGTATTATGTTTTTGTCGTAAGTAGTACTATTTTTAAACTACTCAAACGCTAGAAGGGTTCTTTACAAATAAACGAAGTTAGGTACGTATAATTTTAGACTGAGGTCGTACGTTCGAATCATGACTGGGAATTTTTTGTTTTATTAGCAATTGCGCTTACGGTGAAGGAAAACGTCGTGAGGAAACTGGCATGTCTTAAAACCCAAACATCCACGATATGTTTAGATCATACACAGAAGGCCTACTTGTCTATTAACATTATCAAAAAAGCATTGTATACATGCTATCTCCAAAGTATTAACTTTTAAACTTTTAAATGGCCTACAATATCCCTTATAAATACGAGTAGGTGTATGAAGTAATTATTCATAATTCATGAACGCAAATTGCATACATATGCCGATGACACAAATTGTTTGTTTACACACACATGTACTATCAGTCGATTAGCTCATTGTCGTAATAGGTGGTCTGTTCCTTTATCGTTTAATGACGACTAATTTTCGATTTTGCGCATCGCAATTCTAATGATCATGATAAGCATAAGATTAAATCAAATCTAAAGATTAAACAAATGTAAAGTTACAAAAGTATGTATTCAAAAATTTATTAATTTTCATTATTAAATAAAATATCAGTTTTATTAAAGACAATAAAACAACCGGAGTCGAAAACAAAAAATATTATTACTTCCCTTACTAAGCGTTTGCCGCTGAATACTACATAATCTGGCTGGAGGCGCGATTAATTGCATTATTGTAACAATTCAATAATCTGAAAAGTACTTCTCACTCGTCCAGACACTTCTATGATTTCCATACAATTATGAGATCGAAACATGATAAAAAAAAATCATTAAAAATAAAAAAAGACTAAATAGCTTGATAGCGTCCCTGGTGCGTAGTAAAACGCTTTTAGAATTCTTCTGAATTGCGTAGCATGATACTGAAGGTTCCATGTTAAGCCGTTCAGGTTAAGCAAAAGCCAAAACCCTCTCCGATATTAATTTTCTCCTTTGAGGATAACATCGGGAGCAAATGTTCATGTTCTTGACTCAAACATATAAACATACACACGATTAGAGTCCGTACATTGCAAATGGCACGATTAGGAAATAGCTGCATCATTAACCTTTGCGACCCTTCGATTCCTATGGGGTTTTCTTGATTGGTAGACGTCTTGAATCTCCTGAATCGTTACGTTACGGTACTGCAGCTCTCTACCATTGATATATTATACGCTAAGATAAAATAGGTCTGCAATATTTTTCTGAGCGTTGTGATATTTTTCTTTGTGTATCTAAGTCAACTTATATGTATGTTTTCAGTTAGTTATTAAAATATGCAAGCTCAGGCGAAAGGGCAAAAAATAAGCATTGTATAATATAAAACAGAACTTGCAATGGGCAATGGGCGGGGCATATAGCAAGATCCACAGATAACGGGTGGGCTTTAGATATAGAAGCGTTAGCAGGAAGCAAAAGGAGAAAGAAAGGCATGGATATTTTAAAAATGCTGAAATAGGCCTTTGCCGTGAATGTGATCCGATCTGTACTGAAGGTAGAAAAGAAAAAATGTATATGACAAAGTCGGTAATGAAAAAATTGCGTGACCACGTCGTGGCTTTTTTTGCATTGCGAAACAAGAGTTACCGTGGTTAGGATATAATGATTTAAATTATACGGTACGTTTTAACCTTCAGTACAAAAACTTGTTACACGGGACTTAAATTTGAGTTTTGCTTATAGTATGTTTCTTCTTATGTCATTTAAATTATTAATCTAACCTAGATTCTCTTTCTTCAGTCGGTAACTCGTGTCTGAACGCCATAGCATCTTTTCCTGGACAGGAGTCTGACTCATGCCAGCAAGGAAAAGTCTGTTGTGTCATCACATTGTATAGTTTTGAGGGCGATAAATCTTTTGCTTGATCGCTCCATCTGGTTGGTGAAAGGACACGTGATCTTTTGCCTTCTGTGTTACCAACCGCAATCAGTTTTCAAAGTTCTCATTAACTTTGCGCATTGTTCGGCCGAATATGATCCGCATATGATAGCGAGTCCGTATGCGGAGGTGGGTCAAAATCGATGTATTGGTGCGCTTCGGTATTCTTAGCATTTGCCTCCTGCACTACGTCTCCTTTGTCTTTCTCTTTTCGAATCTTTTAATCTGGATTCTATTAAGGTTTTTTTAATACTCCTTCTGTAGTCAATAAATAGAATCTGATAAACCTATCGCAATACAAATATAATGTTTGACAAATTGATATACAAATACACATAAAAATATTATATATCAAATTTAAGATAATCTACGGTTACTGCTATTAAAGTGTAATGAAAACGCAAATTGTTTTCTGAGAAATACAAAGTACAGTGCTGACTCGCAGCTGATTGATGATGCGTTCGTTTCGAACGGACAATCAATTACTCTTGCTCAAAAGGCTTCTTTGGATCGTACATGATATATATTGAAATACTATGAGTAGATTGTTTTAACATCGTTAGTAGTCTGAGCTATGTAAGCGGCACTCATTTGTTTCCTGAACTAAAAAGGCTTATCGTTGTAATAGAATACAACCATTTTGCAGCTCCAATGAATTCTTTACTTTTGAAAAGACTTATGATTCAGCTATAAGACCCGTATTTCAAAAGGTGCCCGTAAAGTGATACTTCGAGGTGTCAGAACTGAGCGTTTTATAGTCAATTTTTGCTGCGCACCACCAATATGTAGAAGCAGTTGCCACTGAAGTATTTTAAGAAGAAAGCTTACCAATTCTTAAAAGTCCGGCGACGCACTTGCGAACCTTCTGGTTATGTGGGTGTCCACGGGCGGCGATATTACTTAATATCAGATGAGCTACATACCCGTTTGCTCCCTATTTTATAAGAAACAAAAACGGAAAGCATCTAAAGTCACAATCTAGATTGAGACCTGTGAACAACGTATTAAATTGGTTGGTTGGTTGGAATGGCCGCCAGTTGCCCTCCTTTTCATTTAATTATGTTAATTTTTTTATATTATAATGTATTAGGCTTTTTATTTTGACATTTAAAACTAAAAAGCCTTCACCTTTGATCATTACAATGCCAGTTTAGTGAACAGCAATCAAAAGAAGCTTTTATAAATCTATACTTTAATACCCATCAAAAACAAAACAATATCGGGGAAGTTATATAGCCAGAGCTTTAAAAGCTGCCGATGATACGCTTAAACTAATTTGCAGTGAAAACTGCTGCTGTTTGCAAATTGTGTGTATTTCAAAGTAATAGAATTCTATTTATTAAGCTTAGACAATCTCTGAAACCTTATTTGTGTAATTTGCTTTTGTAATTAATTTTGAAGTCAGTTACAGTTACAGCTCTAACCGAATTACCAATTATCAAATATCTGGAAACTACAGTTTCATTGGTGGATTCAATTAATGGACTTTTTCGAAATCTATTATATTATCGCTAACTGCCTATTGGAAACTTATGGTGCTAATCAGATTCTTGTAACATTGCAGTGTTAATAGTAGGCTATAAACAACATTTTGTGAGACTTTTATCTAAAAAGATTTAATTGCTAACAAATTTCCATTAAACATAAGATTAAGGAATTACAAAGTTATATTATCAGCACGGTAAAAGGCTTCCGTGGGAGGTGGTCGTCCTCTAACGGTTGAAGGGAGCGGGTTTGTAATGATAATAATTAATACTTTGTGTGATTATTGGATAACTCTTAGTTCAAATACATTTTAAACAAATACACAGTAGACACTCAAGTTCTTGTACATACATTTTTTGTAAGCTTCAAGTAGCAAGTACCAATGTTTTGGTCCTAGTAAATTTCTTGTAATTTTCCAGAAAAAAATATTAATACACTAGACGCCTACAGTTTTATTGATCAGGCCCGTTAATTAATAGACACAAGGAATTTGGTGAAAATTTATTTATTTTTACCCACGCCTTAAACATTTTGTTTATTGTCTTAGTATATAACAACAACCGTGCCTTGCTTAAAATGTGTTTTTTGTAAAACGTTTCTAAAAATAACTGTACTAAAATTAATAAAACAGAAAAGGATCTTCTCAAAGCTACGCGTGATACCGTATAAAGCGTTGATGTTGTATATACCCAATTTGGTTATGGACTTAAAATTTCCCGCCTACACCATTTTAAGATAACTCGAGTAATTAACTCATTCTGCCCTTAAAAGGTACTTGAGTTGTAATGTTGGATTAACGGAAAGCAAACCATGATTTTTAGAAAAAGCAGTTCTGACTGATTCACAGCTTTTTCAAGGTTATAGGGGCTTAGATGCTTCAAATTCTGGCATTTGATGCAGATAAAGAAATTTTGGAAAGTCCAACTCTATGCAGTAAATACGGAATGTCATGGATATGTTACGAAAATATAGAGAGATAATAGATGATATTATTTTGGAATTTATTTTTCGGCATACGAGTGTTAACTTGTCTAGTGTAGACAAACATTATTTTACTGTATAATCTGTGTCTGTTTTATGTAAAACATAAAAATCAAACGCATATAAACTTTAAGTTCAACGAGCTTTATCACAGCAGGTGGCGTCAAGCCGGCTAACACGTCATTTGTTACTTGCTATTACATCGTCCAGAACTTCTTGTCTATCGACGATACCGTAGTGTCGGATAAATTGGTTTCCTTTAAGAAACAGCACGGCAAAAAGCCTCGCGTAAATTGAATTTGAACGATTGAACGAAGAAGTTATTATGGCAAGTATAAGCAAAAAGTTGGGATGCGTTTGCGCTTCACCTGTTAAAGATTATATTCCTGATGTCAATCATTATTTATGAATGCTTCTTACTTTGATATATGTTTGAGCTTTTGCTCACAACTTATAGTTTTTATTTTAATCCAATCATGCTCTAATTCTCCTTCTAAGCTGCGTGAATTTATAATAAAATATGATTTTTTACAAATCGTCTAACTAGTTTCGCTTTAACTTCTTAATTCCTTACTTTTCTTCATATATCACTAGGTTTGCTTTAACAGGCTTATCTATAGATTCTTTCGCTCGATACTACCTAATAAATTCAGTTTCCTAACCTACAATGTAGGAGTCAATAGAATTACTAATGTACTTGAAAGGTGCTCACCTGTGTTGCGACACGAGTTGCACAAGGTTCTTAACTTGGTCCTTTGAATATCATCTCACAAGATAATTCTTGAAACACCAATATTAAATTATGCCATATTGCTACCGCTTAGAATGTAGGTGTGATAGGTACTTCAATAGGTAAGCTGCCAGGATGTCTTAACGTTCCCTAAATTTAGAGGCTATCCCATCTGAACTCTGAAAATTATTGCAATGTCTCTTTAGTCTTATATAATAAGTGAAGTAAGATAAATATTACTAGAGTAGATATATAGATAAATTAGATACGAAAAAAAAGAAGTCATATTTACTTTAGAGAAAATACACGTTGCATTGTAAACCTCCCTTCTTCAGAATTTTTGAAGTTCGTGAACAAGGACATGATTTGAATTCATAGGTTATCTCCTAACAATGGCAAATCCAAAGTCGGTCAGACTCGTTATATAAAGATATACTGTAGTCATTATTACTTAATTTATTCTATGGTTAAAGCCGCGTTGACTCTGTAGGTGCGCTTGCGACACTCATTGCGCAACTAATTACGCCAGGCCCTTAGTGATCGTCACATTCTATGTATGGTTGGAGCAAGTTGTAGCTTTCGCGTTTCAACACCTGTAACTAATGTTTTCTTTGGCCTTCATCTCGCATTCCTGTACAAAACGGATGACGGGACGTTTTGGTAAATCTTGGTTTGTAACGGTAAACCTTTTAAATTTCGACACATAATTTCTACCTTCTCATTGTTTAGACAATAAGTAGCCACTAGCCAGACAAAACTTTTTAATTTTAATTAAATATAATATTTTTTTAAGAACAAGGCCTTGCCTTGCCTAAACACTTTCATTAGTTTTTACTTATAATTAGCAGACAAATTTATGGATCTTTTTAAAGATGTTTTATAGCAATCGGTAAACCTTTTAAATTTCGACACATAATTTCTACCTTCTCATTGTTTAGACAATAAGTAGCCACTAGCCAGACAAAACTTTTTAATTTTAATTAAATATAATATTTTTTTAAGAACAAGGCCTTGCCTTGCCTAAACACTTTCATTAGTTTTTACTTATAATAGCAGACAAATTTATGGATCTTTTTAAAGATTTTTTTATAGCAATCGTTAAGTCTGAAGTAATGTGGCCCCAATTCTGGTTTTGTTGTCATGTATGGATATAATTGTGCTCCAGATTATATCGTGTTGACAGTGCAATGTTGATGGTAAGCTATTCAGAGAAAATGATGTGTGAATCACCTGGCAATTACTGGGTCATATTTTGGTAGTGTAAACAGCACGATGAATCATGGTTAATTAACGCGATTTATGCACGTAAAAAATATTTCTTTAAGACTACTATACTGTTTTAAATACGATTTATGGTGCGTTTTTGTTTAGTGGAAAACTATTGAACACAGCAAACTATTGGGAAATAAGAAAATAATAATGATGAGGCATTAATCTGTCTAAGAGTTTCTTGTCGCAAAAAAGAAGAAAAGCTTGTAAAATTGATTAACAGATTGTGACTTTCTAAGTTTCATTTCGAAACGATTCACTGAAGTGTAAAAATTACATAACATTTTACTTTTCATTAAAGATTTTTATTTTGTTAAACAGATCATATGTAAGCATGATAGGCATTAGTTAATACCCATAATTAGAAGATCTTGCCGACCGTATCCAAAACATAACCCTAAGGTTATATGCAATGTGCAACTACTAAACCACAGAGGGGATGAATCCTTACAAATGATGTAATCGAACGATGCCATTACGTTGAAATGACGTTTACAAACATCGCTTCGACGCTTAATATATTAGTGTGCTTGTCAATTTTAATTAATTGATAGAGTTAGACAAACAACAGGTGTTTTATCCTCAGCCAATTAATAAACAAAAAACATTAACATATCTATCGTTAAGTCCTAAGACAGAAACAACTTTAATGAATGTTTACACAGTGATCACACATTTTGAAAATTGAACACAAGAAACGCAGGTCTTCCCTTTAAGACTGTAAGTACTGTTATTGGACACTATTCATTCATTCATTCATTCCTATGTTAAATATTCTTATTAGGTTAGATTTAAATCACTAATTAGTCTGAAGTTAGCCGAGAATGTATTGTTCTCTGATATCTCTTGTAAATTTATTAAAAAAAAGGGTATTCAAGGATTTTTACTGTTCATTGATGCAAATATACGACCGCCCGTTGTTAACAATCACACGTTTTACACTAGGTAAACTCTGCTTTGATCGTTATACGTATTCAAGTAAAACGTTTGTCTTTGACATTGATAGAACGACCTCGTACTTTAATATCCGTTATATTAGATTTCAACAACATTACTGCAGATATAATCGTTATATCGCGTTACGTGTACGACAGTGTCATTAACTTGTGCATTCAACTGTTTAAAATGGCTTCTTAGCTTCGGAAACCAGGAATGTGCGACCATCTGTCTCCCATAGGAAATTCGCACGCTTTATAATTAATTTGTCGATGGTGAAAACTGATCCTCTGGGCGTATGCTATATAATAGCCAGTTAAAAATTACTTAATTAAAATAAATAAATAATTGTCTATTAGTTTATTCAACTGATTTCATAAAAACATCTAATCCTTTAATAGTTGTAGCCTTATGGAGGATAAGGTTCAAAGTTGAGGCTAAGTATGGACTTGACTTTTCTTTAATCGCTACAGAAATGCTCTGAATATAAATCAGATTGAGGCGTTTGATGTGGTGTTGGAAAATAAAGAACCTAATCCATTCTCAACCAACTAAATATCACAAGACTGTCAACAATAATTAACAAAAAGGTGCTTAGATACTTTAGTCAATTGCCAGGGGAAACCCGCATAGTCTTGATTAAATGGCAATGGGAGGCTGATGGAAGGAGAAGTCGGGGTTGATTGCCTACCTGTTGGTGTGACCAAATCAAGACCATTATGAGCCTCAACAACCCTAATGCCATGACACAAGCACAGGCTAGAGCTGTATGGAGACAGCAAGCCGGCAGCCAACAAATATCGGTGAGGGCTGTTCAAGTCAGGCATGACTTTCAGTTATGAAGAATACGAAAAAGAAGAAGATAAAAATGATCTTCTTTCAAACAATTATTTTCGTATTGTTTTTGGTATGGATCAACAAATAATCTTAATAGTCGAAGTATTAGTGAAACTTTTAGCTTAGAAACGAAGAGGTTACATTGCTATAACGTCATAATCTCCAATACGTAATCTCGCAACGTAACGAGAAAAAGTAGATTTTCGATGACGTAATAGATACCGTTATTCGATGTCCACTCGACCTTTACTTTTCCAACCAAAAGAATTACAATTGAAAATATCGATTCAAACAAAGTTAGTGGGTTCACAGCGAATACTACTGCGACTAGATGCGGATAGAGATTCCCGTATGACTTTTATATTTAGTAATTTATACGTCAATATGACATGAATAATCAATCTGAATACGACTATTTAAGTAAAAGTCTTTATTATGAATGATAGTTTTCAAACTTACTTCCTTATTGTTTGTAAAACAACAGTAATATTACATAGAAACCTCTTTGAAGTGTATGTGTATACGAATAAGCAAGAATATTCTGTTTTTAGTTAGATTGAATATTACGATATCAAATTAATTATTACATTGTTTCTATAAAAAATCGATAATTGATCTGTGTATTCTCCGTTTGTTTCAGGTATGTAATGCACTAGCTATTTATGAAAATTAAAAATGGTATTGTGTAAGGAATCTCCTAGGTAAGTCAAAAAGTTCTTAGAAAGGAAACCGACATTAACGGAATATATATGCCGGCAATTATTATTTGCTCCTACCTACCTTCAACCTAATGGACTAAATTTGTTGGCACTCATAGTTAATTATAGAAACAGATATATATCTGAGGCTAGCTGTACGTTTCTAGGGTTATTGCATATATGTATTCATTGATTAACTTTGTGTGTTAAAGTAGTTCGCGTGAAAGCGAAAAGGTCGCGAGTTACCTTCCGTTGTATTAAATTATTTTAATGTACTGTATGCATCGAAGTGAAAATTAATAAAATATATTCTATTTATATTAATATATTTATTTACCAATATAAACTTAACTAGAACCAAGAGATATAATCGTGTAATTTCGATTTAAATGTTCTATGAAAAATGTCTATAGAAACGATTTTCGCGATATGAACATAATTCAAAAGCGAGCAAGCCGCAGGCAAAGCCGAGTTTAAAATAACTATGGACTGATCTTGAATAATAAAGTTCTGTTAACTACGGGTCATAGAACCAAAACATCGTTACATAACTGGCTTATTTGTATTTCAGTCACACCGTATCGGGCATATTTTACTGTTAAATGGTGATAGTGAACGATTAGTATAATGTAATTTAAGTTGTATTTATTACGTGATACTCTACTCTTGTATGATTGAATTTTTTTTATTTAACATTAACATTTATAAATAAAATAATGTTTACAGTTAACAAAAATTATACCTATATAAAAAAAATTATACTAATTGTGTAGCCACAGATGGAATCCATAATATATACAAAACTTAAAGAGAAAAATCAATACAAATATATTAAATACATGTACATACATGGGGTGGATGTAGGGTGTGCTCATAGTTATTTAAATTTCTCTATTGAAATTCTCAATACTTGTAAGCAAATTCCGTGATAGCTTAAATCGAGGCTTCCAAAATCAAACTCAAAATAACTTTATTCATATAGGTAAACAAGTACACTTATGAACGTCAACAGAAAAGATGTTAAATTGATTCTAAATTTACATTTACTACTAGATCGCAAGTCTAGTCTAGATAGTAAGTCTAAAAGAACTGGGAGAACTATAAAAGAAGTAATTGAAGTCAACCTTACAAATAATAAATAAAATAAGTTATACTAAAATTCTATATCTTCAATCAAATATATTTGATATATGTATATATACTTATAATAAAATATATACACATCTATAAAATAAGCGGGGCCATGTAGAAAAAAGGATATTATAGGGTTAATTTTTATTCACCATTACATTTAAGAATTATATTAGGTCTTAAGTGTAACTGTGAAAACAGTTCTATATTTGATATTATAGTTTCCATTTATATTTTTGTTATTTGCACACGATGCCTTAAATGTGGATTTTTAAAAGTCATTTACCTATGATGTGTCGATGTTCGAGACCTTAAATCTACAGCCAACAATTAATCGATAATTCTGAACTATCAGACCGTGTCTCGCTAAAACAACACTCCCGACGTGAGCTTTTAAGGGAAACGCAACCTGTGTCGGTCTAAAGCGACACCTGACGCGTTCGTGTTTACGTGAATTTCACGTTGCTTTCAAAGGCTTAGGTTTTTTTTTACTACCAATGGCTCTTCTATAACTGTGCATTAAGATTACAATGCTTTTCTTCCAACATTGTTTTAAACCAAACTTATACGTCTCTAAAGAACGAAGCAAACTATTAATTCTAAAATTACACGCGAAAGATTGATATCGTCACACTGTAATGTAGATTTGAGAGTCATGTTTTTAAGTAGGTTCCATAAAAAACAAACTTGTAAAATAATTGATAAGCTAAAATTATTAGATAAATTACGCAATTTATACACAGGATCAATTTATATCATTATTCCTTTTATACAGTACATTGTTTGTTTCCTGAAATACGTTATTTATGTTTATTTGTACGATATAAATGTAAAGCTTACCTAAATTATATATATATAAAAAAACATATACTAAAAATATAGTCAAAGGTGGAATATTCACGTTATATATGTCGCAGTAAAGTATTTAAATCAGAAAGTTAATTGAATCTCTATACAGGTAGCTTTTACACATTAAGAAAAACACTTTTTGAACGGATTAAAGCTATTAAGCAGAAAACGCTGAAAAGCACGCGAAACGTCGGATTTTTTTTTAAATTTAGAATTATGTAAATAATTATAAGTTTTTAATAATAATACATAGCTTTAATCCGTTCAAAAAGTGTTTTTCTTAAGACTAACCTAATCTAACCATTTACAATAAAACAAAACACGGAATATCCAAGCTCTCAGTTCTTCACGATCACACCGAAATAACAATAACTAATGAAATAATCGTGGCCGAAACATGTTCTTGTTTTACATTGTTAATCAATACGCTGGCTTTCGGTCAGACAGATAGTTTTAGACGCTGCTTTATTTAAATCAAAATGCTATCGAATTGATTGAATATTGACATTTAAGTAGCTGTCTAGAGATTCAATTAACTCTCTGATTTGACTACTTTACTGCGACAGATATAATTAGGTGAGGTAAGGGTTGGTGCCGGGCGTTGTACCATTGACATATTATCCCGACGAATAGATTTTCGAACTGAAAGGTTGTTCACCGCAGTCTAGGACGATGGAATTACCAAATTTCTAAATCATACTTTTAACTCTCAGAGATTCAATTGACTCTCAGATTTAACTACTTTACTGCGACATATACACTAAAAGGTCCAACCATTTATGAAACGTAGGAAGACAAGTATCAATAAATTAGATTAAATAGATTTAGCTATTATACCTAATTCGGGTGCTTTGTACTCAGTGCTCATGATGCAGATTATTTAGCGCTATAGATATGCTTAAGCATATTCCGCGACAGCTTATGGTCATTGGATATACGGTTTTGAGATCAATATTGCCTTTATTTTCGCCTTAAATTTAACATCGGATCATAAAAATTCCGGGTATATTCTTAAAAACTAATAGCAGTTTCCATTCAAGTTTCAATGGGCCTTTCATACAAGACTTTAATCTCAGACTTCAATTTTTCCTCGGTTGGAGACTCGTATCTTAATCAAGCACTCTTCACATTTCGTTTGAATCTAGATGACAGTGAAGGCTGTATCAAGAATGGGCAAGAATATATTATATACATTTCCCCAAACTAAACTTTACGGTTTATTCATTATCGTATTGAATGTTTTCTTTTCAATAATGAAATTATTTACTTTCGTGTTAAGAAAATAGTTCGTGACGCTTTTATAATTAAAACTTACTGTAATTATTTATGGAATATATTTTAAAAAATGTAAGTTCTATATTAACATTTACTACCAGTTCCCGAATTATAAGGGTAGAACGAACAAGAATCTCTGTAACGCATGTCAAATGCTTATCATATTTACATTTTCTATTGCTAATAGTTCTCTATGATAGTGCAGTATTGGCCTAGGGGAACTTATTTACTTTCTTTATATGTGCGCATTTAACATTGGCTTGAATGATAAAGGAAAACATCGTGAGGAAACCGTGCATTAGAGCAAAAAAGTCGACGTGTGTCAGGCACAGAAGGCTGATCACCTACTAGCCTATTAGATTGACAAATGATCATGAAACAAATACAGACATCTGAGGCCCAGACCTACAAAAGTTGTTGAGCCACTGATTTATTTATGTATTATTCTCTATAATTAAAGCAACTTAATACTATTCTATAAATAATTTAAAAAGTGCAATAATCACCCTATACACTAATAATAGATTGCAGGAATTGCAATGTGCAAAGCTTTCAGTTTTGGATAAAGTGGTGTTGTGACGTTAAGGTGGTGTTTAGTTAATAAATAGTTATATATGAAGAGTTTTTAAGGTCAGAATTTCAATGCTTTAAAGAGGTTTTTACACTTTTACACATGAAGAAGTGAGAGCAAAGTGTTACACTTTATAAATACACTACTGTTCTCACTTCCGTTGCTGAGCTAAACAGGCCAGTGGGACAGCTTAACAGCTTAAACGTCTAGCTTGTCTAGAACAATACATGTTTTACGTTGTACAATTCGGTTTTTTTGACAGGTCTATACTAGTGAGCAATCTAGACGATATTTTGAGAGACCTGGAACAAAGTTTATAATATGTTTTGGTGAATATTGAATTAATTTTTTTAAATAATTTTACATCGTATCGTCTACAGATATTTGTGTCTAAATATAATACACTTTTAAAATATAATATAATAAAGATTTATAAACAGACCAAAGAGATCGGACCTCATACTACAGCTATGCAATTTTTTTTAGTAAAAAATTAAATTGTATAAGATTGTTTCTTGGTTTTATTATATATATAGATAAATATATAAAAGTTATTAAAAATTACAAGGGTTAGCTACATAAACATATTAACATGTAATTACAGTCATATTAAAATCTTTTACGATATCGAAGGTCCTCATCGGTTTTACGACCAAATATGGGTTATTTACCAAATAAAGCGATAGTCGTAACAGCCGATGACGTTGTTATTAAGTACCTAATACTTTTACCCGCCAAGACCATTGATTTTGGTCGATATAACCTGTTTTGACTGTATTAACTTTTAAAGAGGAATTATATTTAGCATTTGTCTCTATATAGAATATATGAATAGTTCTTCAATATAGAAAATAGTATTTATTATTTAATTTTATTCACCATTAAATTCTCTTCGTTGTAGGAATTTGAGAATAAACATTATTTCGTGTAGTGCAATATTTTATTACTCATCGGTAGCAGTAATTGCGTGGAATTTAATTTGCGGATGTCATAATTGCTATTTTGGCGGTACATTTCACAATTATTTGCAATACTGTAAAGTTAAATTTAAATAAGGAAATTATATTCAGTAGAATTATTATTTATAGAATAATCGCTGGATGAGTAACTAAGAATGGACGTGAAATTAATGCGTTGCAAGTGTACCTACATGGATACTTGATACTTCACTGAAGTGTGACCACTAAAATTCTTTTTTTTTCTTTGGCTCTGCGACCCAAAAAGTGTCTTGGCTTCCAAAATGAGAAACTTCCTGTGCTACCTCCGGCCAACTGCTGGCTTTCAACAATTGGCGGCATTTTGTTTTATGTATACATAAATAATAGAAACGAAATGGTTGAAGACTCAAAGGAAAATTCGTACATATGTCCTTTCGTTCATAAAGTATTTCGGTGTTAAGTAAAATAATTGTTTTTATTCATATTCACTTTATTTGACAAAAGGAATCTACGAACAAAAACCAAGTCGTAATCAATCACGTGCCTTGTAAATTGAAAACTTCTCAATTTAAGCTGAACGGTAGAAGAAAATATATAAATTTTAAGTTTTGCTGCATACAATGAGCCGTGGGGTGGGTTTTTTGTGAAGTCTAGACGTTGTCAGGGCGTCGCGTATAAAGACGTTTTAGTGGAAGAGGGAATAACCCTCATAGAATTAACTGTTAACTTTTGGAGTATGATAAAACTCTGTTGTGTTTACCTTGTTTTCTTGACTGGTTTTTTTTAGTATTTAAATTACTAAGGGATAAATTTTGATGTTTTTAGAATATTCATTGCATCTGAAGTTTGGCCGAAGAAGTTATGTATTTTTAGTTTTATTATACATAGTACCTCCATATTTGTTTTGTTTCTATGATTGAAAATACGATTTGTATTGCATAAACTAAAAGTAAAATTCATTTTGATTTGTTTGAAAAGCTCTGGTTCGTTTACTTTTTAGAGATTTCATTCGCGAAATAATGTTTCATCATACTCAAAGTGCACTTGTCTGTTTATTGGCTAGGGAAACGCTAAGGGGAGAAAAGCGTGACGAAAGGGAACATATGCGACGCAATCATGCTCATTACTTTATATGTCAAAAGATGACAGTCGAGTATATGTAAATATTATATGAACAAAGCCGTCAACCATGAAAACTCGGAAAGAAATTTTTAAATTGACACAATAAGAGTTTTTAACAATGATTTTAGTTTTATAAAACGTTTATAATGCGTATGAGTGATTTGAGTTGTCGCACTCGAAATTGACAAAAATCTTTATTGGTATATTAATAAATATATACATATATAGAAATAATTTACAAATTTAAAGTTTGAAATGGCTTAATAAAGCATAAGGCTTTAGGAATTTTGAATACAAGAGCTTGATTATTCTTTGAATGTTTATGTACGACTTATGATCTGTTATTTCGGAAATATAATGAATTATTTATATTATATCTAATATTTGATTCCTTCGCGCGTTTAAACACCACTGTGTTATAATTATGTGCTCAACTAGGCCGCGGTCCTGCTTTCGTTTCCTGTACAAAATGAGTTTCCATGCTCCCGCGTGTACTCACTAATCACTTAGACGTGTTCAAGAATCTAGGTTAGAGTACTAAGAACGTTTGTTTCTTCATTTGCATTTTCAATAAATCACGAGTGTTAGAAAAGTGAATTTTAACTTCAATGTATATTATGAATAACGCTTTATAACGGTTTTTATGGTAACTAAATACAACTTCAACAAATTTGTTACACACACATTTGGTAAAGGCATTGTAAAGTCAACAGTTTGAACCTGAAATACCTATTAATTATTTTAGCTTTATAACGGTTTTGTATTGGTTTTTATCGTTTTACAAAATATAACTTCAACAAAGTGATTACACACACATTTAGTAAAAGCATTGTAAAATCAACAGTTTGAACTTCAAATATTATTTTATCCTTATTTTTGAAATTTTGAAACGTGACAAAATATTATTTGACTAATTGATACTGTAACAAATTTTCGTATAATGTTTCGCAAAATGAAGTTTTCACAGTAGAGACTCGAGAATCGTGTAATTAAATATTATGGTTTTTATGTGAGGATTTCAAGTAGAGAAAATTTCTATGAATAGCCCTCGACATTTCCGTTAAAAGGAAGCATCCGAGGCGAGAGTTTGACGGTTACAGGAAATATCGCTAGACTGTGTGGCGTGAATGCCTTCTAAAGTTGTTTATTGAAATCAATTCATGATATTTCTATAGGCTCCGCCTAGGTCTATTATTTGTGTAGACGAAGTGTCTTCTAACATTTAGTTAGTATAAATATTAAAAAAGGTACTTAATACACAATTCTTCGCATTATTATGAGTTCAAATCTCGGCCGAACCAGTAGGTTTCTTGTACAGTAAGAACATTTGGAACTGTATAATGGTTACTCGAATAAGATAGCTGCCCTTCATATGATATATATATATTCTGCTATAAGCTTCTGCTTCTGCTATAAGCGACGAATTTCTTCACTGTATTAATAGGACTTGAACTCGACTCAACATTAAGTGTGGATTCATACACTCCTAACAAATAGTTTTGTAAACGCCCTAATATTTCTAAATGGAGCTTTGTCGACAAAAGCCTGGTTCAAACGTTATATATTATACATGCGTCGATTCAGCAATGTTTTATCGTGTGGAAACTACCCTACGTCATCGAAATCACATCGGGTATTTGTTAAAATAGATTTAGTTTATCCATAGTAGTTATTAAATAAAATAGAAAACTACAGCTCCTTTCGTAGTATCTGATATTAATAAGGAAAAGCAAATTTTAATGTTGTGTTTACGTATATATAAATAGTTCCTGGAGAAAATAATATTGATTTTTTGTAGAATTTAATTGGATTTGTTTTTATTTAAAAAACAAACAACAGAAATAATCTTCGCGTATGACAGTATGTATGTAATACTTGGAAATGTTTTAGCGCTATCTACAATTTATAGGAAGTAAAAACAATTTCTGCGGGGATTTTTCTAATCAAATGATATCGCGTTATTACTAAACATGAGTGCTACTTATTGTTATACTGGTTCTTATTTAATCAATTTAATGGCACGGTAATTACGCATCGTTGTCGTGTTAAGTTTTCAATAATGTTTTATTTTAATCTAGAATATTCTTTCAATCATTTGGTAAAACAAAGAACTTGGTGATTAAAAAGTGTGGCGGAGTTTATTGCTAGTTCTTCTCGTTCGCTCTGCGCCTTTAAGAATGTGCGATTATAAGTGTACATATTGTAACCTATATAAAAAATTGTATTTGAATTTTCATTTATATTTTAAAAACGAGTTGGATGTTGAAGTACTGTAGATCCCTAAGTCTAGACTCTTTATCCTAAAAGTTTGTATTGTTTTAGAATTAGGAAGTAATATAGTACAAATATCAAAACTACTTTGATATCATTCAACTGTTTTCAAACAATATTTGCCATCGCGTACTTTTTTGTTTTTTTTTTCATCCAAAGACCTTTTGTAACCGTCTGGTTGTTTCTTAAAAACGTCACAACGCCTACGAAATGATTAACGGTAATTTGGAATGTCTGGATTTTATTTCAGTTGTAAGGGTTAATGCAATTGCATGCAAGATAATTTCGTCCGTCCCGGTGAAAACATTTCCTAACAATTTTTTCCAGTAAACCAATTATCTTTATAACAAGGCTAAAACCTAGTGTTCCTGCATTAGACTCGAGGGTCATATATACAACTGACCAATAATGCCTATGAACTCATTTGTGTAACCGCATAATATATTATCGCTCGATACACACTGATAAGACCGTTAATATGATAACACTATCGATGCGAAAGGCTTATCTAATTATCGTTTTTGCCAATTTAGTTTTTTATAAGATTTTGTTGTGTTAATCGTGTTTGAGTTGTGTGTAGACGAGATGACATAGACACTAGTTTTTAGAGTTCTTCCATGGTGAAATGTTTTTCTTGTTTTTATTACAAAGAGGTTTTAACACTTAAATTATTTAAACGCGTAGGTGTCAATTATGCGATATATCACCATATATTTATTTTTGGTCCTGTGGGCTACGACGAGCTCATAGTACATAGTAATAAAATTATTGGTAATAATTAGTAAAAGTTTTAGTTTGTTTCCCAATTAATTTCTTGTTTTTTTAATGGTGTAATATTTTTTTATAGATATGCATTCTCATTTCATTTAAAATCACCTGTTAAGACAAGATTGTGATAAATAGATAAACAAAATACGTTATTGATATTTCGTTATTATATATTTTTTATACAAAAATTATTATCAACTCTATTTTTCTTTGTCTTATAAAAGTATAATGTCGGAAAGCATACAGCATCGGGGTTTTATAGTGACTCTTTGAAATGATTTGACGATTTGAATGACTTGCAGTGGCATTTTTACAGTGTTGGAGTCATGTTCAAATAAATAAAGCTCTTTGTTTGAAGCTGAGTATCTCTAATCATTTAAAAGTTGAGCTTATAACTAACATAAAATTGGAAGTAGAGTGAGATTTCGTCGCTGGATTAACGAACAAACTATCTTTTGTTTTAAAGTATACATTTAAAAGTGCAATTTTGCAGTCGTTAGAACCGGGACATAACTCTTAACTAGCCAGTTAGTAATGTAATGATACAATGACTGGCACAAATGCTCCTTCCGCTCAGAGAAAGCCAATAATGCAACATGAGTGGTTAAATTGTCGCATGATAGTGTTGGAAATATAATTTCACACTTAATGTGCAAACATTATTCGGTTACGTGGCATTAGGATTTAAGAATAAATTCAATACAGGTATAGTTCAATTACAATTTTGAATTAAGAAAAGGATTCAGTCCGCGAGAAATGCGATAATTCATATTAAACATAGTTAATTTAAATTATTTAACGCATTTTAATATCGTAATAGCTTGCTTGCTCTAATAGTGTGTACAAGTGTATACAAAATACAAGATTTTTTTTTATACATTAGGAGGCAAACCGGCTTATCTGATAAACCATAGCGCCGCCCATAGACACTGACATTGCCAGAAGACTTGCATATGCGTTGCCGGTCTTTTAGGAATTAGTACGCTCTCTTCTTGAATCGGAAATACTTCAGTGGGTAGTTGGTTCCAAATTGTAGCAGTGCGCGGCAAAACCTTCCTTAAGAAACCGTTAGTCGAGGAAGAAATGTTTTATATCCGATGGGAATTCCGCATCCCCCACATAGAGTACGAGGGGATGTGGATTGAACTCCCTTCAAGTAAAATAATGCTAATCAATAGTGGGTGAGAAAAACCCTCTTACACAACTTCGGGTGTCTCATTCCTTAGTAGTAGATAGTAACTTTAATCGTGCTACTTTTTAGCTAGGTTTTTTCTGTGATCTTGATACGTGTATTATATTGATTCAATTCAATTTAACTAACAGTTTAACGAGGAATATGTTATCTCATTTGGAAGATTTTAAGGGTTCGATTCGTATAGATTCTGATGTATGATTCTATTGAGCTATTCCTTTCAATGCAATAAGATTTAAGTATATATCTTATTGGATATTTTAATCACGATTATAAGTTGTAATCAAATATTTCAAATGTAAACAAAATATAGTTCAATTATGTGTGTCGATACGTAAATTACTTGTCAAGTTTCATACAAAGCCTTTTTTATGTACAGTTAAAATAAGAAATAGCTATATAAAATGTTGTATATAATTATCATATATGCAATTTTTATCTACTGATTTTTATTATCACTTAATATAATCAAAAACAATAACGAATCTTATCGAAGCGATTGTAAATGTCTAGAAACAATTTCACGATTTCATAAAACGTCCGTGCCTCGGCTGGATTCCGGTCGGCTATCGCATTTTCCGGTTATCCAGGAAAAGCTCCAGGCATATTTCATCCACATAGCTCTATGAAATTATAAGCTGTATATTGTAGGGCTATTCGTAAATAATACGCTCATTTGGAAGCTATATGGAAATCGTTATTCCTTTCTTGTTTCAGATGCCTTTTTACGCAGCCTTTGTGATAAATGAGTTTTACAATTGTTTTATTATCGCTTGCTATCTATACAAATAATTTAGTCTTTGAAGTTTGGAACATCTAGAAATTAGTAGGTAATATAAAAATTGTCAGTATTCAAAGTTTCGCGTGAATTAAGAATTTATTCAGAATATTTATTTTATCCTACTTGAATGAAACATCAATTTTCTGTCACATTTATTATATTGTCTGGCCAATAAAATAATGATACCGATCTTACGATTTACAAGTTCACTGTCTAGATTGTGCTGGATTAACGTCTGGTACGGCGCGACAGGCGATGCCCGCTTCGCCACTACGTAGTTACGAGTATATGTGTGTGTCAATGCGGTTTTCCGTATATACAAGTCTAAACCAAACGCGGGAAATTAATATAACCCGTACTAGGGGTTGACGAAGTGTTTCGTTTGGAATTTAATTAGCAATGTCGTTAGATGGCGCTGTTAGTTACGGTAACAATGTTGTTTGCATATGGCCGTCGTAGTTTAAAGGTAAAATGTGTAACGATACCATATGGTTACTTGACTGGTGAAGTGTCATGCTTTGTTTATCCATGAATTAATTTAGAAAAGGTTGGTCAATAGCCCACAGTTACAGTTAGCATTTAATAAGATAAATCACTCATGATGGAAGAGGGCGGAGATCACAGAGAATACACTTTCAATTATACGCTCAGATGAATTTGTTTCTTGTAAAGTATGTGTTAGATAGATGAAAATGTATAGAGTATATGGACCATAGATTTGATTTATTGTAAATAATTTAACTTTGACATTATTTTATGTTCTTAATAAGACATTGTTAAAATTGATATGACATGTGCATGCCTATTTATATATGGCTGATTGTGCGGATATTTGTAATTGATCGATCTAACTACTGTACCACTATCTTGGCAAATAAACGATTATTATTATTATTATAAACTGTACCTAATATCAATAATTTGTATCAAATGTATAATTATCACCACAATCGTGCCCCGTGCAAATGCTCAATGAATCTTTCTTACAAGAAGAACCCAATGATACTCTAAAGAATTTGGGTAGGACGCGAGGTTGTAGTGTAGCGCCTTCCATGTCGTATCAGAGTCGAACCTTAAGTAGTGTTTTAATGAGTAACACGCCGAAGCCTCCCTTTGTTTGCACACAATGCAGTCTGAGTGTAGTGGCCGGGTATACGCGAAGTTTCATTGTTAATATTTCATGTATGCTAAACGGAAGCCAACTTGTGTGAAAGCAGTTTGTTTTGTCAAGAAGTAGACATACCGACGTCTGTGTGATTCGGATTTAAAATCCTAATTTGGTAATTACAATTAAAATGCAAAGTAAAAGAGTTGTGATCCTAATTTTTACTACTGGTTTTATGTTTGGCAGAGCAGTGGTAGTCTTGTGGCTTCAGCGTGCGACTCTCATACTTAAGGTCGTAGGTTCGAATCTTAGGTGTGCACAAATGGACTTTCTATGTGTACGTTTTACACTAGCTCGTACGTTGAAGGACCCTGCATCACAAATCAACAGTCGAAAGTGTGTCAGGCATATAATGCTGATCTACCTTCCTATTAGAAAAAAAAACAAATGACCACGAAACAGATACAGAAATATGAGGTGCAGACTTATACGGTAGCAGCGCCACTGCATGTTTTATGTTTGGAAGTAATTAAAACCACGAATTTACATTTTTTTTTAACTTTTGGCATTCGGTAACATACTTTATACTTCATTGATTAGTTAGTTATAAAAAAATGTTTCTTTGTAAAACATTATTTTATCTTCTTAAATTCATTTTCGAGTATCAATAGTTATTTGTCGTAGCGCCGCCCGCCCAAGCGGTAAAACCCTTGCAGTCGCGTTGCGGTCCTCGTAGAGCGCGCACGTTCCTCACTTACATGTTTTATTACGTGCTATTGTTTTGGTATGTATATGAAATATGTGGAGTATAATAGATCATATAAATACTACATGATATTTCTAATGAAAGTTTAATTTATATGGATATTCGTATCCAGCGTTTTAATAAATAGTTTCCTCCTATCTATCCTTAATCCTATAAACATCTAGTTGCATGTAAATAGTGAATTGTGTAATATAAAGTTATACACTTAATCTAATATTTGCTACATAGTATATCCTTTTGTATATTCGTAGAATTCTATTTTGCCTGTCAATGGACAATAGAAGATAACCTATCTTATAACTATTTACAATGCTCTATTTTTACCGGTTTCAAACATCCCAAGGAAGTTTCAAGGTTTCAATTTGACGTAGATTTTTCTTAACTACGTATTGGCTAAGCTTTTAGAATATATTCTATTTACTAGATATATATGAACTTTTATTTATAGGATCACTCTTTTAATCTCTTTTGAAAAAAACAGGCAGTTACGGAATTTTACGTTTTTTTGTCTGTAGTGGTTTGTATACTTATAATCGCGTAATGAAGTGACTTGTGAAATTTTTCTTGTTAATTTTTGTTGAACTTGTTAAAAGTGATGTACATGGCCAAACAATAGGAAGTGGTCGCCAATAGAGGCAAGAAGATTTTTTTACTTTTTTAAATTTTATTCTTGCTTTCCACGATGTTTTTAAAAACGTTCTCAGGAAAATGTTGCCTCTCTTCTCCAATGACTCTTTTTAGCTGCCGCTGCTATGAAGCAGGTTGCCTTGTCTCAGGGTAGAGAATCAAATGCTTAACTACTGGGCCAATATGACTCGATATTTATTATCATAGTGGAATAATTAGCAGTACAGAGGAAGTGTACAGTATACAGTAAAATGGATTATGTTAATATGAAGTCGACTTATCTGCGTACGTTTTCCTCCATTGCACCTAATTGTTAATAATATTTAACTGTATTAGTTTAACTGTGTCATGGATATTTTACTTGTTTCCTAAGAATTAACTTGTGTAAAGGTAGCGCAAAGATTATAGTAATATACTCTCAAATTAATAATTCCGCCGCCGACCGTCAAAATTGTTTTCGATTGTGTACACATGATATTGACTTCTATTTCTTTCGGAAAAGGTGCAAAATGCAAGGGCATTGTTTAGGGCTCTTACGATGTAATTTTTCGGGTGTTTCCGGGAATAAGACTACTGGCGGAGACCTATATGCGCATTATTAATTTGTGAGTACTGTATAATTCAGTTTCACAAAGGAATAAGCGACGTTATCTCGATCTAAATCAGTAGCTACTACTCACTAGGTGCTTTTGAGGTAGAATTGTTATGTTGTCTGGCCTTTTGATGAGGTAACAGATTGATCATTACTCATCACGCTGTAAAAATAAAAACTTAATTTTTATTCATAACGCTGTAAGCCTTTACCAAAAAAGAAAGCTTGAATTAATGTACGTATATATCCTCACTTTAACACCATCACACAATACACCCGAATTAGGTACATTTAGTCAAATGTACTTAATGATTATATATTGATGACTTTTTTCCTTGTCGTGCTTCGTAAATGTTTGATCATTTGCATATGTATTGTGCTATATTTGGCTATATATTTAGTTTTTTATTATATATAAATTAGGCACTAGGAGTTCGAAATAAATAAATAAATAAAATGGTACTTGCAATGCATCAAAATTTTAACTCTTCGTTGTAAAGAAACTTGTAATTTAAATTTCTGTATTTTCGATGCAAGAATTTATTGCATCGTATAACAAAACGTCTTCCAAATCACAATCTTGTCTTGAACGTTGAAAATGTCAAATAGACAAACGATTTGTTAGAGGTTCAAAAAATTGCATAGATAAAAAATGCATTGACAGAACTTGATTTGAATTTTACACTTCCTTAAATAGAAGCCCTGTCTGATATTAAGGACAGCCCTGTGACGTAAACTTGACAGGATATAACCACTGACGATTTTAGTTATCGCCTGCGCGCGGACGAAACACAATGTCATCCATTGTCATTGGCAGAGCTCTTTAATATTTTTGTATAGTTTAAGTGAATTATAAGTGAAATTAACAATGTTATCGTTGCAACAAGCGGAGGAGAGGCTTTACAGCTTCCGGAGTTTGAAGGAGAAGTTTGAACAGCCTAGGTATTTTTCTGTAATTTTGTATTGTTTACTAAATTTGTTATAATTTTATTTTAAAGTTTTAATATTATGGATGCACTGAAGTCGTACTAATTTAGTTTTTAACGCAACCAGCGTTAGTAAAAGTTTTTTTTTATTTGTGTTCTTGATTCTATTGCAAGTGTTTCTTTTGACGATTTTATTTGTTATATTTTTTTATGTAACTTATTGAATACCTCTTTTACTTGTAGCCCGTGTGATCCTAGTTACTATACAAATACATATTATATAAATTCGACTTCTTTACTTAATAAACTTCTTCAGTACTATATTAGTTAAATAATTATTTAGCTCCTCTTGAAGTGCTCTTGAAACAAAAACAGGTTTTTAGTCAAAATAAAAATAGGAGAATTATTAACACATATAATTTCCTTCAGGAATGTTTGTCTGAGATCATAATGCTGGGATACAGGGATATCTCCATGTTTATATGCTTAACTAAAATTAATGTATTTTGTTGACAGATTCGGCGGTGGAGTGCAACGAAGCGCCACACATGCCGACATGCCGCACCGTGGAGGCACCATCGCTGAAAGGTATATAAATATTTATATTACACATTATTTTGATAATTTTACGAGACAAATCTTTAATGGTATTTTAACATAATATATGGTAACGATTCCGACAAAATCTTTATGCGGGAATATACCTTTAAAATTGCGGAGTTTAATATAAGATTAGTAAATATGAAAAGTATTTGCCAAATAATACTAATGGTGACGCAGCCGCTGAATGTTCTGTTAAATTTTAAAACATTCACGTAATTTTTAGTGTCCTAAAAATATAGTACCAATGTTTTCATACTACTACGACGTACTAATTCAATACTGATACATAAGAAAACTATAAAACTTATTCCTTAAATATTTTTTTCCAAGACACTATGAATTATAAATATGTCAAAGTATATTTATTTATTTTTAATACATTTACTATTAGCTTACGTATACTAATTATTGCGGGTTTTATGAACAAAATGAAAAGCATATTTTAAAAGCAAACTTAGAAAATATAAATCTTTAAAAATTCTTATACTTTATTATACCTCACATGCCGCGTGCATGCATTTCTTTTGCGAGCATTTGTAAGAAAAATTAAAGTTCTTTGAGTCTGCACTATAAATTCTATGTATAGTATTCATATGAGAATTTCTTAAGATGTGAATGTTTCAATGGAAAAGTATTGTTAGAATATTCAAACAACGAAATATATGGAACCGTGTATGATTTGCGTTTTTTTAATGATATCTGATGGTCTAAGCTCTGTCTCATACAAAATTTGATCCAATGGAAGTCTTGATTCTGTATGAATACTTAATTTATCCATGTAATAAACAACGTTAATATTAATTTGTATGTGTATGCTTTTTTGTTCGTTCTTTATTAATCTAAATATGAAAGAACGGTCTTATTTTATGTTGTCTTTATCTTTTGTATCCTATCACAAATGATATGAAATGAAATGCTATCAACGTTAAAGCTACACTTAAAGGCCACAGGGACCAAAGTTTTAAAATGTGTTTTAATTTTCTTTTTAATTATTTTTATTATTTCTAGGTAGATTAGATTCTAGAAAATTGTAAATACTGTATATTTGATTGTTATGATTCCTATTACATATGTATAGTGAGCACAAATGTAGAGACAAATATGAGTACTGACCTTTCCCAACATTTTCGTGCAATAAAATTCTATCTCTATGAATCATTATCGCTGAATTAATATATGCAAGTGTCTCTGTCACGTAATTAATTTTAATCTGTGTTTCCTTTGAGTGGTACTTAGTTCGGTGTGGCCCCAAAGGTCATTAACCGATGTTGATCGTCTATTTGTAATAAACTCAGTTCTGTTAAACATTCGTTTTATAGTTAGAAGATTCAACGCTTGAACCAAAAACTTATCAAAATCTATTTAGCCCATTTATATAACCGTTATCTTACATACATTTTAATAATTCCGAGAGAAAGGTTTCTGGTGAACACTCAGGGCGTATTACGTGAAGTTTATGCGCTTGATTCTGGACGAAACAATGAATAAAAGGCCTGAAGGCTGATCAACTAAGTATGATCTGTGCAGCCGTTGCAATTTGTACTAAAATTGTAATATTAATAAATATTTAGCAAGAAGGTCTTAATTAATTTTAAAAGATTTCAATAGTAAATACGTTCATTTAAATTTTTGATCAATTGAATACTCATAGTTATATCTATTTTTCGCTATTCAAGTTATACAATCTAAGAACAAAGCTACCGATAAGACTAACAAAAGCATTGTTAAATATTTTGGTCACTTATCTAATATTAATTAGTTAATCAGTAACGGTAAACGTTACAACTTCACTGTAGATAATATTATCACAAATGTATGATTAGAAATGCATTTCTTCAGTTTAAAAGCCTTCCAAGTAAGATCTTTTCCTAGTCTGTGTTAGTTATTGTATCGTCTATATCAGAGATATCATATTTTGGTTTTAATGGTTTTAAATTATTATTTTTAAGTGATTGTCTTATTTGGTTCATACATATACAAATCAATAGATGTGCCTTATTTATTTTTACATAAAGTGATTGCTTGGAAGATATCGCTCGACAGTTTAGAGATCGTTCTTGTCCTCCTTACTATTTAATTGTACTGAATTTTGCAGCTAATGTGAAATAAATATATCTAAACTATCTTCTGTCCGTAGATTTACCCACTAGGAATTTGTCTTTTTCCTATCTCTAACAAAAAGTAAATTTACATAAAACTGTAATTTTCGATTAGTTAATGATTTTAAAGAGCTTTTTTGATTTCCTATTGCATCTATGAGGACTTAGCTAAATGGCTTAAACAATCGTTAACGCTAAAATGATTATAAGTACGATTGTTAGTTTATTCCCTGAACTACTTATGGTACTTATGAAGTAACATTTAATAACAATACACTAATAAACTTTCGTGACAACACAACTAAGTTTTACTGTTAAGCTTTGGCTTCGTGAATCCGTCCGTTGTTTAAGATTTAATCCCCGACTTTGGTTCCGAGACTAAGTTTATATTCCACGAAAGTAAATAGAAACCATATCGTTTAATACGATTTTAATATAAATAGGTTTTGAGGCTTAGTTGGAAATCTATTGAGTATAAGCTCATAACTATAGTTTGAGACGTGTTAATTTGAAATTTGATAATTAAAAATCAGTGTTGGTCTAGTGGCTTCAGCGCGCTGACTCATCACCAATTGAGTTTCTGTCTATGTGCGCATTTAACATTCGCTCGAACGGTGAAGGAAAACATCGTGACGAAACTGGCTTGTATTAGAACCAAATAGTCGACGGCGAGTGTCAGGCACAGAAGGCTAATTAAATTTTTGCCTGTTTGATTGACAAACAGATACAGAAATCTGATGCCCAGACCTAATAAGGTTTTTTATTTTTATAGTATCTACGTAGAATTGTGTCCAGGTTGCAGGACATTGGTATATTCCAGTAAATTATCATAAGACATTGACGTATTAACTAATGAGTTCCTTATCTGTTGAAATAGAACAATTTTAACAGCTTGTCAAAGATAACGTCTACCCTTAAACTTGTTGGAGAAGTCTGGAGATAACATTATCAATTTGTTTCCGTCCCAACATTGTCCTTAATAATAATTGTATGGGATTTTCCGTATACATCTAAGAATATTGTCGTGTATAAATAATTTTCAGCTGTGAATTTAAGTTTACACAAAGCTTTATGTTTTATATGTTATGATATAATCGTTTTTATTTAATATTTTTTATAAATATTTCAGGCTGGCTGCGCTTCAAGCGGCTGGAGCGAATGACTGGCGAGCGAGAGTCTGCCGTTTGAGCCCCGAGAGGGATGATTCCAAGGCGATAGAGAGAGCTAAGAATAGAATTAATGTGAGTACTTTAATATTCTTATTTAACCCTTAATAATCTTTCAGCCGTTTTCTGAAAGTTTACGTGGCGTTAAATATATGATAAAATTGTTTGGTGTATGGCGATTTGACTTGTCATTTCGAAACCCTGAACTTAATATGGGAATCAAATTGTTATTGTATGTATGCGGTAGGAATATTTAGAATTGGCGTGCACTGCTGTACCTCCTCACATCGATAGCTATTTTAATCCCAGCTTCATTGTTCATAATGAATATTGAAACAACTAAATCTAAATCGCATACAAAAATAACTGGACCGTTGTTTTGCTATTGTAAATTTCAGAGTACCTGTTCCAACATTTAGTGTAATATATGATCATATAACTCATCTGCATAAATATTTGTGTTAATAATATTGTATTTCTTGGAAGTACAATTAAATAGATCCAGAAGTATAGATTTAAAAAAGAATTATTATCCCTCAATAGGATTTCTTTGTAGCAATTAAATTGTTTAATCTGTCGGCGTCTTTTGTTCTTTACTAGTTTTTACGACTACTTGCTTCCAGAAATAGTATTGTACCATTGTCTATAGGATTCTATTGTTTAATTTCGCTTATCATATTAAAATATAGTATTACAAGTTTCTAAGAACTATGTTCCTAATGTTATGTAATTTAGTCCCGTTAAATTCTAGTAAAAGTTTCCGGTTCTCGTCCTGGAGACACAAAATTGTTTTAATTAAGCGGTGGTTTTAGTTATGGACTAGTGCGACTCATTAATTTAACACACATTTAAATATTAAACGCTTTATGAAATAAAAATGTTTGTAATAAATCTTGTTTAACACCCTATAGTAGCGATTGCAAACTATTTTTGCAAAGGCATACTTTATATTTTTTCAATATAAAGCCGTAGCAAATAAAGCTCTGAATTTGAAGAACGCTTTTAACAAGCTTTCGTCAGGAGAGCTATAAGCTTTAAGCACCCTCGCCGTATCGCCGACCTTGCGACTTTGACGTGCTTTTCTCCTAGTCTACGATTTCTTCCAACTATAAAAAAACGCATACTTTATATTATACGAGATTTTGGGCTTCTTAATCTTTCAGTCAGTGTAGGTCTAATGGCTTAAGGGTGCAAGTCTCATTCCTGACGAATCACGGCATTGCACCAATTAACACAATGCACATAACATTTATTACTAACGAAACAGACATATTAGCATGTAATATTAATGAAAAAATAAAATTAACGAAAAAACCAAGAAGGTACATTTGAAGTGTGTAATGAGTGTGTTGTGGTTGTCCTTCTGTCATTTTGCCAGAGACCACCACGGTTAGTTTGTGCCTCAGACGCAAAAAAAGAAAAATAATGTTATAATTTTTTAATCGTCTTGAAATGGACTAGAGTCAAGTTCTGTCATAAATACTAAAGCTCATTTCATATTCTATAGAAAAATGTTAAATTAATCCGAAATGTTGTGTAAAAGTTTATCAAGGGTATGTTCTACTCTTCTCAAAAGCATCATGGTCGAAACAATGGATTGTTAGGCGCGTGTACAAGGATACTCAAAACCTCTTTACCCATGAAATTGCATTTATTCTTTGAATATTTTTTACTTTAGGCGTTTGAAGATTTTTTAATTGTCTAAGGGCTGCATGAGTGACATACGTTCTGCTTAGCTCACTCGGTTTTATCAGATTTTTGTTAGATAATAAAGTAAATTATTGCTACTTTGATAACATATTTTTAATTTAAAGGGTAGGTAATTCATAACGTATGAAAGAAATTGCAAATAATTAGATCATTACGAGTTAAAATTGTATTATATATTTGTATATGCCAAATAATAGAGCACGAGCTAGGTGATTCGTAATTGGATAAGAAGGTAGTAGATCTTTCTTGATAAGTGGGCTATCCAACAGAAGCCTCAACCAACAAAACCTCAAATAACTCAGCTTTATAATAGAATAATTGGTATAGATTTAAAAGCATTGATAAATACGATAAATTTATTTAAAAAACTCAACATTTCCTCGTAATAGCAGATTGCAGATTTGACATGTAATGTCGAATGACACGACCCACTGTAGATAGAAATCTTAGAGTTTTACCAGTTTCAAACATTATAACTATACAGTTATAATGATTGCTATAAAGCATACGCTTATCAAAATAAAAATAAAGAATCATTTCTCATATAAAAAGCGCATAAAATCATTATTATAATAATAACTATTTTAATATAATTTACATTATCAGGTAATTTGTTAAACCTTCTTTAGTATTTATAAGTTATCTCTATTAAGAATTTGGGAATTCAGCCGAATTCAATTGTGACTCTACTTCGTCTCTACTCTGAATCTTTAAATTTCTTTGAGATTTCCAGGACTTAGTATGCGAGAGCGTTTTCAGTGAACTACTCGAGGTGGTTTCAGTGGATATTGCTCTCCCAGTCACTTTTCAGATTCTTTGGTCGAGTCGAGACACACGCCTGCTAAATTTCGGTGGGTGGTGATGCGCAAATGCATGTCCCTGTCTAACCCTGTAACTGGATTAAATAACCATACTGGTAATGAAGTTCCAAAGAGAAAAGAGACAATTGACCTTTACCAATCACACGTGTCTATCACTGAAATTCGTGGGTAAAACCGAAATTAAATAATCGATAGTTATAGTTCAAGGCCGTGTAATTCAGTGATATCTCGTGCCATTGCGTTAAACCACGCTATCCACTTTCTTTGGCAAAATGCCATCTAGCGGTAAAAATAATTTCGCTTTCAATATTACTATGTGTTGAATGGTCTCATCTGTGTATACCGCAATTTTTTTTTGTATAAGCTAGTAGTCTTTAAAGGTTTTTTGCCTGTAATCGAACCCAGGACCTTTAAGTTACTTAACTTGCTTTATAAATTCTTTAGACTGTGCTTTTGAAAGCAGTTTGTATTTAAAATTCTATAGACACAATTATGATAACATTAATTAAATTCTTGTACGTCATTGCTGAAATGCTGCCGGTAAAGGGCTAACATGATCTACTAATTAATTTGACTTCCAAGGGATTATCGCTCTTATTAGTCCCGTTTTAGATATATAGTCGTTTGTATTGAGATGTCGTTAACCTGAATAATCCCTTTTGTTCCACTTTGTTCCATCATTGGCATTTTGGATATTTATTGCCCACTATTTTCCTCAATATAGTAGGCTATAGCTATGATATGATTTCTAGGAAGCGTATAACTGTAGTGTATTTAGGGCCGTGATTTTATATAAAGGCTTAACCTAAGACGTCCAAAATGCGAAGTCCAGTATTTTAGATTTCCGATTTTATTGACAAGATTCGTTACTTCTAAGTATTGGCACTTGCTTGTAAAGTAATTCTATTTAAAATTCTAATGTCTAATTGAAATTGTATACATATAAAAATTATATTTATAATGCTCTAGTTCGTTTTGAGACCTATATCATTTATCATTCATTTCTTGAATCTAAAGTTCACTCTAAATGCCAGGCATGACAACCTTTGAAAAGATGGCCTTAAATTACATAAATTTAAATATCAAGTAAAAGTACCTCGTAAGGTTAGGAAAATAATACGGTAGTAATATTTGTTAAATGTTTCATAGATCCAGTACAATATATCGCCATGAGTCATATTTAGCCTGTTTTGTGTATCAACGCCATCTGTGGGTGGATATGTAAACTGCGATGAAATTTATTTACTGCTACCGCCCTCTAGTGTTAATCACAATATGTAAATAAAGCGTTATTTGTTGTTATGGTTTTCTATATAGCAATTATTTTCGTTAATTAATTATCTTCTATGCTCCGCCTTTTCTACTGCCACGGCTTAGTGGTTAATACGCATGGCGTTTCAGTATGTTCGGGTTCAATTTTAGGAGAAACCTTAATTATTTGGGATAGAATACCTATGTTATTTAAATTTGCTAAAACGAGATAATACGTATAATTATTTTTCTCAATAGCTATTTAAGATCGAAATCAATTTAATATATATATATATATATATATATAAGAATATGTATACTACGTTCATTGTCTATGCGTCACGAATAGTAGGGTTGACAGTCCCCCATCTCATATACTATGCTTCAAATGCTAATAGCATACTATATGAAATTTTATTATTTATAGGTTTCATTAGGAGATGAGGACTTTTGTTTTACCTATTTATCAAACTTTTGTCTAATTAACACGAATGTATATCCGATACTGATACGATCTTAAGTAACACGGCTAAAGTGAAGTAGATATTTGAATTTAGAACATTCGAAATTTATTCTAAAAATGTACATGTCAATATTTCAAATTACGAACATACATCAGTTTTTAATATATCAGCCCTAACTACTGGTTTAGTCAAAGTAAAGCTGCGGTGGTATGCGTTTTATTTTATTGCGATTACAGACCTCAAGTTAAACGTTCGTTTAACCTTGTGTATGTACTTTTACAGAGTCGATCGCAATTTATTATTACAAAATTTAAAATTGTTTGATTCAACTCTTGCTGCTAAAAGTGTGATTCATCGAGAAGTTATTTAAAATTAAAAAAAAAATATGTTATCATGAATTTTAATCCGATATTGTATTTTTTAAATTTGAATTTCTACGGAAGTTGAAATAATTACCCATGAATTGAGTATGAAAATTAAATGAAAACAATACGAAACATTGAAATCTTTCGTATATTTGAAAACATTAACTCTGACGTCATATCCGTTATCATAATAATAATGATACTTTTCATAGCAATCAGAAATGTCTACAAAAATAATTAGTAGAGGCGGTTAAAGCGAATTTACGAAATAGTATAATTCCGTTGACATCTGTTTCTGACTATTGGAATGAAACAATCTAGTTGGCTTTTCGTATTTCGCGGACTTGTTAATGTTTCAGTAAGTTCGGAATTATATTGATTTCAGATCTTTTATTTAATATGGACTACTCCATTTACACACATTTTTATATGCACCGACATGGCCGGATTGTATATCGCAAACAAATTAAGGAGAAAACGTATCTTTCGTTTCTAATTTCTAGCATTTCAGTATCATACGATAAGGGATATCTTACGAGTCCGAATTGTATGTATTTTAAAATATATATTGAATACTACACCTTATATAAATACTTCTGCCAACTAATAACCTCAACATTAAGGCCAAGTCGTGAAAACTAATAATAAATATGCCCACACGCATCGTAGACATATGTTTGTGAACTAGGAATTCGTACATAAATTGAGACAAATTAAAAATATATATAAAATTAAATTTAAATCAATAGTCAACATTCCTTGAAAAGCAGGTGTTTTTTTTTAAGTTGAAGTGTTCCAATGCATTGAGTTTTTAAATTGTGTCGACGCATAACGTCACTTAGTGTATTTTACTTTTTGATCTGAAGCTGTAAATATAAATAGTATGATGTTATTACCATAAAAATACTTAAAAGCAACGAAAAGTTAAGCTTCATACAAATCCGAAAATGAAAATAACTTTTTAAAAAATTCTTAAGGGTTATTTAAAATTACCTGCCTACCAGTGCAGTAATCAGTAGGTCACGATTTAAATTTAAAATTTTGGTTTTGTCCACGAAGCACTCACTCGGCAACTAATTAATTTTGAAGCACCACTCGAAATGAAACTGCAATTTTAACTTGATTTTCATGGAGTCATTTCAGTAATTTGAAATGTTCCAAGTTAATTGTTTTTATTTTATCGTTGCCGGAAGAAGAGAATTGGTACGCTCTTTTCTTGAAGAGAACTTATCGAAGCTACTATTAGCTATATAATAATATCACTTAGAATTGGTTCGTCGCTATTGCTCTTATAACAAAAAAAATCGGTTGCACTACAAGCTCTTTAGGTCTGGGCCTCAGATTTCTGAATCTGTTTCATGATCATTCTATTTTTTCAACCTAATAGGCCAGTAGGTGATCTGGTTGACACATTCCGTCGACATTTTGGGTCTAAGACGTATCGGTTTCCTCACGATGTTTTCCTTCAATGTTCGAACGAATGTTAAATTCGCACTTAAAAAGAAAGTCCATTGGTGCACAGCCGGAGATCAAACCTATGATCTCAGGGATGAGAGTTGCACGCGGAAGCCATTAGGACAATACTGCTGTTATAACAGCTTGTGCCAATTTACACTTATATTATAATAAATGTTATATAAAGTACGTAGACAGTGTGTTATGGAGATCCCGAGTTGATGTTGAAATTTTTCGTTTAACAATTTAAATCAATCAAAAACACTATATTTTTTTCGATTTATATTAACGAAGAAGATTTAACTCTCGCGAACACTTCGTGAACAACGAGTTAGTCAATTCCGACATGCTGACAAACTAATTAAAATAAGTTTTCCGTTCTTGCCGTGACCTTTGAACAAAATGATTAAAGCTCAAGATGTATAAAGGAAACTTCTGTATACTACTATGATATTGATAGTACTTGACCAAGCGCCTACGTATGAAATGCTTTGTCTACGTGTTCTTGTTACTTAATATTCTAGACTATGTTATACATATACTATATGTTATACTGCTCAAGGATTTAATGATTTTCTTAAATGGGACATTTTGTATAAGCGAGCTTAGCAGTCGGTCGTGATACCCTTAGGTTTTATTTAATATGTAAATTTATTTTAAAAATAATATAGGATACTTGTGTGTTGTTTTTTAAATTTTTGAGTTTTTCACAAGACCGTACAAAATCTCAAAATTGGCTTAGCGATTTATGTAATAAAAAATAAACATACTAATTGTGTTTAATTATTACTCGTGTTGTAGTCACCGTGTTTTGTTTTCACAAAGATTTCGGCTCGCCTTAATGAAATTAGCAGTCCTAATTAATTTGATTGCTGCCGTAATAAATTTCTTTTTTACCGTTCGCAGTTAATGTTAATTTTTCAATTGGGTTAAACCTCTATTTGAGATTTTATATGTTAATGATCATATTGAATATACGTAACTATTTAATTGTTTACAATGCCTTAACCCAAAGAATGCTTTGAATAAAATAGTTCTAGTACGCGTTTATAAGCGTCCCTCGATATTAAAACTCAGAACTCAACTCGTACGTACTATTAACTACTAAACTAACGAAATGTTTAATGCAGTTTCTAGTAATTGTTGACTTAGAATTATTTATTTTTATATGTATTATAACGTGCAAATACAGTCGTGTGCGTAACACGTTGTAGACGCAGTGGCACCAGTCAAATGTGGTCAGTTGTTTTGATGGTCGCGGAGTAGGCGCGCGCGCAAGCCTCAATAATATCGCTTTCTCTGTGATATACCGAAACTAAATTGAAAAGTGCGCAATCTTGATATAATTGTAACTGGTGAAATTAAAACTTTTACTTTATATAGTGTTAGATTTTTCCAACGAAGTCGAACAGGTTCTTGATCAAATTTCAAGGACTGTGTTCAAGGACTCAGTTGGGAGTCATGTGTTCTATTTTTAAATTTTAGTTCTTTTTAAATTATTTTTCCAAAAAACGCGTTGGAGGAGGTTTAATTCGATATGTAATTTTTTATCATTCGTGTTTGATGGATCTTTTCTTATCGTTCTGATACCGTTATCATTATTTTTGGTCTTGAAATTTAAGTTTACTTTCACTAATTTATCCTTATTAAGTAACGAAGTGTAAATAAATAAATAAATAAAAATAAATAAATAAGTGTCTAATTAAGTGGTTTAAATCGAGGACGATAGTTTCTAGTGTTGGTATTTAGGGCATGTCTTGTTTTGGTTGAGGCTAAGATATTTATTGCGTATAAGGGTCTGTTAAAATATAAATTTTGCTCGGGGTTCGACTGATGAAATAATTGTTTAAAAGTGTTGTTGCTACAATTTATCATCATGTATATAATAAATGGTTAATATGAAATGATATAAATTCTTGATCAATTTACACATATGTACTTGAACATAAAAACCTATGCTTTGTGTCTAACTAAACTTTAATATTGTTATATCGTATTTCGTTTTATTGCAAAATGCAATATTTTTCATGTACGCATATGTGATTGATAACAATTTATTACTCAAGTGATAACTAACACTTTACCTTGATGAAAATTTTGATGCCGTATCAAAATTTTATTGATACTCATTTGTTTGTCATTGAGAATGATTGGCTTACCGATGCGTCGATTTCTATGTTTTATTCTTGATAATCAGCGACAAACTTGTAACATAAATAATTGTTTGAAAACCTAACACAAAACAGTCCCTTTTTATAATAAAGACACTTATAATCTAGGTTTGGCTATTAGCGTCACGGAACTTACCAATACGATCTCCGAAATCAGACTTAGGAAAAAACTTGGTTGATTTTGACATATGTGTTAAGTCTAACTGAAAACTAATGTTATTGTTTTCTTTTATCACATAATATATCGATTCTATTTATGGTTAAATATATTAAAATGTCTTCACTGTTTGGTGCTTTTGTCGTGTTTCATGTGTTCCCATTTTAGTATAACAAGTTGACGAATAAGGCATCTAGTCATCATTACGTTATGTCTCTCGAACACTACGAGGAAAACAACTTATTTTTTTCCTTATTGCACATTTTGTCACTTAAAATTGATTTATTTTCACGTTGTTGTACATACAAACTATAGGAAGTAACTAATTATGACCTTGATAATGTCAATAAACCTCCATTGTCACTATGTTTTCCGAACCAAGGTCACACAGATGGGCAACTTGTTTAACGGGCGCTCCTACATTACAGTTTTCTCATTCTCTATTATGCGTCATACGCAATGATATGTTTACCAACGTTATAGGAACCTGCGCCTGACTCACGATCTGGCAGATAGCCTCTCGATCAGTCTTTACGTGATCGCTACTCTGTCAACCAGTCTGCGTAATTCCCTTTTAAATATAATTTTCTGAAGCATGTTTATTCAATTTAATAAATTATTCATTTAACCAAGTGTTAATAAAGTGCAATATTTTAAATGGAATGCAATCGCCAAGGACTGTTTGAAGTGTTGATTACTGTTTTACACAATATTTGACTTGACAATGTTTTACGCGATTGTTATTATATTTGGAGCTCTCCTTATCTTTGTTTGGAGATTCACTTCAACCAAGAAGCAGGTGCTAACAAAATTACAAGATGATAATCAATACGACCGTGCTAACGATCGAGAAATAGAAGCAAATGCAGTATCAGATGTGAAACAAAATATCAACAATAATTGGGAAGTACTAGAGACTGTTATTAATAAGTATGCGGAAGAAAGAAGTACTAAAAAGTATGAAACACAAACTGATTCTCCGAGTAAGCAATCAAAAGAAGATACAGATGATAATATTCGTTTTCGTAAAAGTATTAAAAGAGATAGTCCACCCAAAGAGCGACTTGCCGAGTTTTTAGAGAAAACTGTTTTAAATGAAGATAAGTTGCAATCTATTTTCGAGAACTTATCATTAACAAAATGTGATATACCAATTATAAACAAGGATGTAACTGAAGTATCAAACAAAGATGATTTTGAAATCAAAGCAGTGCATAAAGTTGATAATGCTGTTACCAAAGAGGAAGTGCCGATATCTGAAGAACAAAAGGAAGAGACTAAACCACTGCTTTTGCGAAGATTGGAAAAGCAATCCGGGATACCAGCTGGAATTAATTTTGGTTCTCTGATAGGGGAGCTCAAAACCAAAACACGTAAAGCAGGCAATGGTGGTGCCCTAAAGCCAGTATTTAGAAAGTTTGATGTTGACACAGTTGATAACATTCAAGATGTGAGTACACTAAATTTTTATTAAATAAAACAAACTAATAATAATAATTGTTATAACTTAAGCTTTTCCGTATTATGTCAAATAGTGATTACGATGTTATGTAGAGACTAAAGGGAAAGGAACTTAACTGAACCGAACGGCGTATTTAAACTGTTTTTAATAATTATTAATTTTAAAAACAAAACACACACACATAAAAATTCGTGTCATTGAAATTCCGATGAACATTTCGTAATTATTTAATTTTTCTGACTGTCTCGTATAATATATATAGACAGTGCAAATTATATTAAAACCAGTGAATTATATTCTTGGTCTTGGCTTCTGGCTCTGGTCTGTATTTCCGTATGGTTCGTGATCACTTTTTTGTGATCAGCCTTCTGGCTTAACACACACCGTAAATTTTTTCGTCTTAGGTGTGCCGGCTTCCTTCGATGTTTTTCTTAATACAAACGAGTGCACATATAACGTGTGTGTACTTATGTACACGAGTTAGAAGTTATACTTCTTTGGCGTAACACTGTATAAAGCTTTTCAAAAAAATGTATTTACGTTTGCAGAAAAAACAACACTAACAATAGAAAAATCGAAAATGTTGACTATAGCTAACTTCAGGGTGTCCGTTTTTGTGACGGTGTGCGTGCGCATCCTACTAATTTACTCTCATCATATTTCTCTCCAAAATAAGTATAACTTCAAAAACAGTTCAATGGTGCACAGTCAGGGTTCAAACCTAGTCCAACACTGCTCTACATTTTACTAAACTAGAACACGTAGTTATTTGAAATCAGATTAAAGCAGACCTCTCCCAGGAAGTGTTAAATTTATTTTGAGTCGAGAGGAGCAAAACAATTTTCATTTCGCAGTTTCCTGACGGCCCACGCCGGCCGTTAACGATCGGACGGTACCGGCTATAATGATTGCGTTTTAATAAAAACACAAACCACGTTATGTCATGGTATGAAATGAAAAATGGCACAATTTTTATAAACATATGCCAATCGACGCTAAATTTAAGAAATTTTCTGTCTAAACTTTTTGCAAGGTTCGAAAAGGATTTTTCCGTTTCTTGGCAGAACTTCTTTTGTATTATCTGCAAAATGCATTTGCGTATCCTTTACGCTCCTCAAAGTTGCAGGGTTCTCTGCAATTCAGCTACTGGGTTTTCTATACCCACTAAAACCACCTCAAGTACCTACAAAGCCGCGTTACAGTGGCTCTGGGGCACTCTAGAATTCTACCTGGGTTCTTGGTAGATCTAGGTACATGTGCTTATTCATTTTACATAACATGTCTTGAGAATATAGATCAGTTTAACAATAGAGGTTTTGTCATCGTTGATAGCGATCTTGCTTTATTGCGAACATGTCATTATTATGAAACGTACGTTACTTTTTATCATGAACCATCTTTACAATGAGATGTAGGCCTCGTATATGGCGTCGATGTTGGTTTATAAAATAAGCAAAATTCCTCTTGATATTTTACTTACACATCCTTTAAGGTCTCTGCGGCGGGGCTATGGAATTCACTTCCTGTCTCTATACGCTCAGCTCCTTCTCTATCTTCTTTTAATTCTCTACTGTATGAGTATTACTTGTCCACATCATATCCCTAACTTCCGTACTAACTGATCTGAAATTATCGTGATTCATGTGCCGTATCTTTGTTCTATTAGTTATGTCAATGGTGGCTTACGTAGTTGTGCACTCTTTGCGTTCATCTTAACTTATTTTATTTCTTATCACAATGGTTGCCTGGAAGAGATCACTCGAAAGGGATAAAGCCGCCAATTACCTTTTTATTTATTTTAATTGTTTTGTATTTCTGTATCACTGCAACGAACTGTTAATATATAAAATAGAAAACAAGCACGTAGCTTTTTCATTACGTTATAATCTCCAACGCCAAATGTGAGTGTCATTATTATTAATATAAATGCGAGAGAATAATCGATCAACATGCTAATTTTGATTTAATATGGTTAGAAAACGTTCCGTGAGAGTTGGAATTAATAATTGATTTAAATCTTTTAATCGCTGGATTTACTGAGCAGGTGTAATTGTGGAGGATTTAAACAAATATTGATTGAAGTCAATTATACTTGATTATATGTTTAAGGTCTAATGTTACTTTTGTTATTTTATCTTATATATATTCCGTTTCCGAATTATAAAGTTGAATTCTAAAAAAAATGCTTTATATTTTCTAAGGCAGTGTGTCTACATACTATAGGCTACATAGCATAAAGCTGCGATTCAGATATCGTAGGCGAAACGGGGCACAGATAGTTATAGTGATATCCCCCGACATACAGAACGACGAAGGATTTTTGGTACTAGAAAAGCTGGTTCCTTCCATACTTTTGCTTACCTGATGGAACTATTTAACCTCGCATTACTGGTGTATGTAGGCATTTTTTTACTTTCATTAGAAATTAATGGCTAAGGGCAAAATATGACGGAAGGGGCTTTAAATCGTAACCAATGAAAATGACTACCTGTTCTCCATTATTACTCCACGGACTGCAACCAACAAATCGCTGAACTACAAAGCTTAATTATAAAGCGAAATAGTGCCTACTGTATTAGTATTGTCTTTTATTAAAATAACTTTTACACATTTAAAGAAAACACTTTTTCAACGGATTGAAGTTATGCATATATAAACTTATATGTAAAATAATTATAAGTTTATAATAATACATAACTTCAATCCGTTGAAAAAGTGTTTTCTTTAAATTAGTACTGTCTTATTTTATGTTCTAGAGATACTGTTAACATAATCAAAGACAACGCACTATCGTTTCGTGTTATACAAATTATAAAAAATGTATATATCTATAATAAACTAGACATACGCATTGTTACAGGAGACGCTTAACTCAGCAGTGGACGACAAGAAGAAAGTTCACATCGATGAAAACGAACTAGGGTCGAATATCCTCGCTGACCGACGGAATAAATTAGAAACCGCTGCTCAGGTAAACCTATTACTAGTCACATCGATTTCTACTATTGAAAAACAATTAGAACAATTATTGTTTGTAATTATAGCGCGTCTTTGCTTTATTACTTCGATGCTTACGACTCACTAGACTAGACCAGATTTAGCCTTCGTTTTACATAGCAGCGTGAATTCGTTAAACCTGTGGTGGCGCATGCCTATTCCAGCGGTATGCACAAAACGTTTTCCCTTGTCGACATGGTTGGCAGTAATTGCGCACATAAAAAAATCAACTGATTTGAACGCACGATCACAGGTTTGTGAATCTCGCTCGTTGTTAGTATATTTATATGGACATAATTATCAGACTCGTTAAACTCCTACACAGAGTTTGATGTAATCTTTATTAAGATACAAAACATTTTTTGTTAATTTAAAATGGCGTCATGTTTGATTGCTGTAGCAAAAAAATTATTTATAACGAAACGTTAGTCTTTAAGCAATACACGAATTTTCTAATTTCTCATTTTTAACGTCGCAAAAGAGACAAAATGCTTAATAATGCTCATGGTATATGCCTTTCACAGATATTTCAGTACAAAGTTCATAGGATATGATAACATTATCACTAATTGTATCCTCCATAAAAGACGTACAAATTTTAGTTTTCAAATGACGTTATCCGCAACTTTTTATAGCAAATGGTACTTTCTTTTATGCGACTTCATATTGAAAATATATGAATACAAATGTTTATACTTATCAGATAGTTGACTAGTGTTACGATGAGCTTTTGTTTATGTTGTAATATTAAGCTCAGTGGAGCGCGTAAAATACTGTCAACACATGCAATATAGGCAGATGCACCATTGTGGCATGGCCTCCTTGTCTGGCCGCAATAGGACATAAGGTTAAGGTTCACTTTGCTTTAGTGTATTTTATATACTACGCAAATACGCTTCTTATCTCACGTTGAAATCACCCTTACGACCTACCTTTTGTCAAAATAAAGTGGTAGACGGTTTCTTTGCCAGGCACCAATTAATAAGGCTATGTTTAGCAATAGTAGCGGTGCTCAGTGTCAGAAGCTATTCGGATTTAATTTGACAATCTGGACGATAGATTGTGAGATTAATAGTCGTTGTAACATAACTGTATGCTCTTCAAACCGATACATTCGGCCGTGGCAGTTCTATAAATTTATTACATTATAATGTCCCTGTATCTTCTGTGCACTCTCTATTTCATAATGGCATTGGGACGGATCTCCGATACATCTGATCTGATGTTCTAACACCACGTAGAAACGATGTAAGAACATCGTTAAGTTACTAATTTATCCATACATAATTTATAAATTATTATAACTGATGAGTTGTTCGGACTAATACCGTAAAAATACAAAGTACCATCCGTATCACATTGACGTCCGTCGTTCCACAACTGAGCGTTTTTTAAGGCAATTTCTGCCGCGCACTACCACTATGTGGAACCAGCTGCCCACTGGAGTATTTCCGAACCAATTCGACTTAGGGTCCTTCAAAAAAAGAGCGTACTAATTCTAAAAAAAGCCGGGCAGCGCGTTTACGAGCCTTCTGGCAATGGCAGTGTCTACGGCGGTATCGCTTAACATCAGGTGAGCCTCTGGCCCGCCTGCCTCCTGTAACATAAAAAAAAACTCGTCACACCTAACACCTCGTGATCTGCAGTCAAACCACAAAACATACGACCTGGCCTTAGCCTTAATCACAAGTTATTACAAAGTCCTTAAACACAGATAATTGTAAATATCAAGGCGTATACTGTATTACGTTTATATTCTTTCATCACCTTCAAACAATCCCTTCCTGTGTTTCATAACTTCTCCTCTGTTTAAATATCCTTCGCTACCTTGTATTGATTTCAATATTAATTATAGATAAGCGTTAATTAATAAGGACGAACGTGAATTTAAGTTCCTGTATTTAGTTAAATGTTTCCGTGAATTATTTTTAATTTAAATTGGTAGTGGATAATTTTACAGAGATAATATTGAAATAAATTACAGAGAAAACGATGCAACAATCCATTTGTTGTTTCAATCGTAGCTAAGAAAATATAATGCGATATTTTAAGTCTTGTAACAATTATTTGTGATTAAATTTTAATATCCATTCAATATCTTTCTATTGCAAAGATTAAACGAATGCTTCCTTCTAAATAAGCCTGTTAGCTCTCAGCATAGTATTTATATCGATAGTTAAATGTTTTTTTTATTATTCTGAGAAAGTTAGGTTAGATCTAAATAGCTCTGTTTGACGTCTAGTATTGAGTTTGTTCCAGTAAAGGTTTCATTTAAAAGAAACCGATTTTAATGCACACATCTCAGAAGATTTCTCAATCTAAACACACTTTGTTACCCATTTAAAGCTCGTATGTCTGGATAAACGTAAAAGGCTGTTAGAGTACTTAACCCTTTGTCCAGCGTTTAAGGTTCTAACCGGTTTAAGGTCTTTGACTCTGAAATATTTGTCACTAGATATTACATTTGTGAGTAATTCGTTCACACCAATGACTCAGTAACCGCATATTGGACCGTGTGTTAAATGCCCACTGTTTTGGTGTCGCTTTACATGCCTTTGTGGTTGAATGCGATCTAATATGATTCAGTTTTTTATTGGAAACTAAGTAATGATGGGCGTATATCTTGTACTTTATTTAAAATACATAGAGCCGTGTTGTTCAAGTGGCTTTAGCTTGCGACTCTCATCCCTCGTTCGATCCCCGGCTATGCACTAATGGACTTTGTTTCTATGTATTATATATACATATCTTCCATATCTTTGCGCATTTAATATTCGCTCGAACGGTGAAGGAGAACATCGCGAGGAAACCGGCTGGACTTAGACCCGAAAATAGGCTGATCACTTACTTGCCTATTAGATTAACAGATCTTGAAACAGATTTTTTTTATTTATTTAAAATACATAAATATCTTTATTTTTACCATTTTTAAAGCAAACTAGCGCATTTTCTTTCTTTTTAGTCAACTTATACTACTAACAAATTACATATATATTGCCATACTTTAGGAATAGAATATGAAAAATAAATAGTCCGTTGTAGCTTTTATTATGTGTCGATCGTCAATATTTTTTTAACAGTAATTAATTGTTTACCCACAGGGATGGAGGAAGCGCGTTCCACAAAGCGATGCGACCATGTTTACAGTGGCGGGCCGGCTAGAACGAGACAAGGTGACACCACCTGTCACACCGCCGCCGTTAAACACGCCGCCCGCTACAACACCTTCAACGCCTGTCGTTACCCCAGCAGTACCACCACCTAACAGATTCAGGTAACTTTAAAACTTGTCCCCGTATTCCTATTTGTGACATAAGTCACAATGTCGTCCTGGTGACAGCTGTCAAACGCTAAACATATTATAATGTGGATCATTCAGCGATTTTATTATTATTGTGTAGTCAGTGCTTTCTGCTTCTATAAAAGTGTAATATTTATTTTTCACATACAATGTCATCGTTACAATGAAGACTTCATTAAGTTAATAGCGGTTTAAGATATTTGAGATTTTACTTTTAATATTTGTGGACGTAACAAATTAAACTGTAAAAGCTTCAATATAAACTTGTATTCCGCCACAGTAATACATAAGTCTAGAATAAAATAATTTATATTAATTTATAATGACAAGCGGTATGTCTGATACAACAGAACTGAGAAATAACACCTTAAAAGGCTCAATGTTAAAACCACTTTACGTGTTCTGTTGCACTATGTCACGTCTTAATTGGTATTTCCTTAAATTGACCTCGTGTAAAATCCCATATCGAGTAATGTGAGCTTTATCGGCTTATTTACGTAATTGATGTGTTATTGATGTTTGTTGTAACGCCATTTTGGCGGCCAGATGCTGACGAGCTGTCAACTGTCATATATCAGTATGTATGTATTGTATACAGTGACTGTGGTAGTCTGTGTAGTTGATAGAACACTACACAAATTTTTATCGAACGATGCATGTTCGTGCTTCGGATTAGTTCCACATACCCACTTAGTCTTATTTTGTCCAAATTAAAAACGATGGTTACCATGCATTTGGACAGCTATGTTAAGGCCAAGAGGTTTTCAAATGCGATTTAGAATTTAGTAACGCTTATTTAGTAAATAATTAAACAGTTTCAGGATTAGGCATAGTTACGGTTGATAAAATTAAAATTATGTGAAAACTTTTTCAGATCTCGTAAAGCACCAACATCTCCCACCAATGGGTTTGCATCGGGACCCCTCCGATCTGCATCCTGTGCAGTTATGAGCGCAGTGGTTGATGCTAAGCCAAAGGAAACACCGAAGCCAGACCGGGAGTCCTTCAAAAGAAGTCATTCGGTCAGCGAAAATATCAGTCGGGATGAAAGTGAGTTTTTGTCTTAATTTTTCTCTGTCTGTTAAGTCTATTCTTAAAACGTATCTCAAATTACAATATCGTCTTTTCTGCTGTCAATTATGTCAAAAGATAAAGAAAAAGCTCTTGAAAAAAATGTATTTAGAACTTTGTAAGTGGCTTTTTATAATACATTTATTAAACTTTACGAATATACATATTAGTTTTCATTAAGACGTTATTTCCATGTTTTAGAAGAAGAATTATCGCCCGGCGCGGAGAAACCAGGATGTCCCGTTCACGTACCACGTGCTGATGATGAGACCTTCCACGCATTCTTCGCACCTCTTCAGCAGCAGGAGAAACAATTTGAACAGCTGGATATAGATCTCGATGCTATTGATAGTGCTTCAAGACAGCTGTAAGTGATAAAGACCTAAATGTTTTTCATAAATTGCAAGACATTTTAGTCCAATAAAAAGTTAAAGAATATTGCTATCCTTAGAAACTGCTTATTTAAAAACTGCTTGCTTAAAAATTAAAAAATGCTTAATTATTTATTCATATAGGTAACACAATGTACACTTGTGAACGTCAAAAACAGAAATGTATATAAAATACTTCTAATTTTACATTTACTGCCAGTTCTTAGTCTCATATGATAGTCATACAGCGTATGAATCAGATGTATATTAATCTTAGGTTATGACGTTGTTACTTGTGTTCTTTGCAAATAAATATTTGAAAATTCATAGACATAACATCTATTACTAACAAATCACACAGAACCACATAAAATAACAATAATCAAAAATAAAAATAAGAAAAAACGAATAATAGAATATAAAACGAATAGAGAGATAACAATGTTTTTTAAAGAACAAAGTTTAATTGTGTAATGCGTGGGTGCTGTGGTTGTAATTGGCCCTTGCTCAGCATTATGCTGAGGAGCAGAGTTGTTCCACAGCGCTTGTCATTCTGCCAGAGAACACAGCAGCTAGTTTGCGCCTCAGTCGCTAAAAACAAATAAAAATGTAATAGTCAGTAGAAACAAATAATAGTAAAAGTTAGCTGTGTAAGCAATGAAGAAAAGAAAAATAAAATTTAAAAAATGAAAATAAGAATAATTGTTAAGAAGTAGATAAAAGAAATATTTTTGGGCGGGTTAAAAACTATATTACGTGAGAATTTTGTTGAGTAAGTAGATGTTTTTTATAATTGCGACGACAATTTAATTTTAGTTGATGATTTTTCAACGGAGGAGGGATATTATTCCAACATTTTGTCGCGCTATATTTAAAACTCTCACGAAATGAAGCCGTCTTATACTGTGGAATGGCAAGCTCCTGAGTACAACTCCTCACTTTATTCTTGTTGCTATTACTACGCCAAAGGAGCTTTTTGTAAAGAATAGTAATCGAAAATTCATTAACATGAAGTCAATTACTATATCTAAACTTGCGTTTCGACTTTTAATTTAGCTAATTTTTAATATGTTAATAGGTTGTCCAGCGAATACGCCCGTCGCGCGAAGCGTGAACGTCGTCACGTGGCGTCCCGTAATCCGCTAAAGGCTCTCGCGGCTCGAACCGACTTGAGACAGGAGTATCGCGCTCTCTCACTCACCACTCGCGACGCCCTATTTAAGGAGAAAGGTAATCATATATAAAATCTATTATAATACCGGAACCAGCTGCCCATTGAACTATTTTCCAAGCAGACTTGAGTATTTTAAGGCGCACCAGTTATTAACGGCAACGTATTGCCAGGCTTCCTCAGTGTAATTGGCGGCGATAACGTAACATTAGATAAGCCCGTTTGTATTTTGTTCTTTAAAAAAAAAACAAAGTTTCATATGGCTGATTCTGATGGTGAAATTTCATATTGTAAACAGTTTTTGCTATTTAAAACATATGTATCAGTTTACTCCGTAAGGAAAGGTTTAATTATGGTGACACTGAACTAAATGTATCTTCTATCGCATATAAGACTGGAAAAAAAAAACAACGAAGTAGAGGTTAGGTTAATACTAACAAAGCATGGTATTTCCAGTGACAGGAAACTGTGGGCTGGCTGCTGAGGCCCTAGCGGCTCTTGCCAGTAAGGAAGACTTCTCAAATGTGGCGTTGCGTAGTGCTTCAGCCACAAATGTTCCAAATCAAGGCTCGAAAGCTTTGATGCTGTTACATGTTAAGGGTAGACGGCGAGTTCAGGTGAGAATAAAAATTAGATTAATTTTTTTAATGTAACTTGTTTTGTTTGCCACAGAAGGCACTTACTTGCATATTAGAACAAAAATATTATTTTTATTATATTTTATTTTTATTTTATAAAAAAATCCAAACATAGCCAATTTTTGACGCTTTGAATTCATTTTATGACGAAAATGTGTATAGAACATGATTTTGAAATTTACACGATATATTTAATCGCAAGTCAATAAATACATTTTAGAAAAAATGAATTATATTAATTTAATGGCCCGTAATAACCAATTGTTATTACGGGCCGGCGCGCCTCAGTGCTCCAGCTCTTCATTGTGTATCGTAGTCCACCCCGAGACACTGACACAGAAATTCGTGCTGGGATAGGACCTTAAAGGAAGGAATTTCAATTGTCTTTCATCCTCGCCACCATTTTTCAATCTATTCCGGCTATATCTAATTCCTTCTCCACATATGTCGAATGGTGATATTTATTTTTTAATTTTCAGACTCGTCTCGTGGAGCCTGTCCATACAAACGTAAACCGCGGTGATTGCTTCCTTCTTGTGACGTCTGACCAGCTCTTTCTCTACATTGGTCTCTACGCCAATGTCATTGAAAAGTAAGTACGACCAGAACAATTTTTAGTAATGTTTGTCATTTATACCTATAATTATTATTATTTTATAAATAGTTTTACCCTGAGACATCATTGAACATAACGATTACGCCTAACTTGAAAACCTTATTTAAAATATTTTACATAAGAAAGTGTCTCAAATAAATGTAAAATTAGAAGCATTTTTATTTTTTATTGACGTTCATAAGTGTACATTGTGTTACCTATATGAAAAAATGATTTTTGACTTTGACTTTGTCCAATAACAGTTCTTGCAGTCTCTAAAAGAGAAATACACTCTGTTCTTGTGTTCTATCAAGTGCTAAACACTGGTAAGTAAAATTACCAGTGTTTAGCACTTGAACCAAACCTGCACTAACCCTAATACACATTTCTAATTCAAATAATAAAAAAGTTAATAACGATATTTTGAGGAAATTTGAGAAGATTCGATCGTAACATCAGCATGCTGTCATTCCTTTAGCCCCATAAAAATAATTAATTAAAAAAAAATTGTTAAATTTATAATAGGTAATTGTCATTGTTTTTTGTATTGTATTCGTTGATGCCCTGAAAAATAAATAAACTAAACATAAAATAACATTAGAATTGAAATTTATTCACTTATAACCTGTCTATTTCAGAAACCGAAGCACAGACATCGCCAACCATATTCTTAACACAAAGGATCTCGGATGTAAAAGCGCCAACTCTTTCATAAAAATCGATGAACAAACCAAAGTCTTCTCAAACAAACATTGGAGCCAATTTTGGTCCCTCCTCGGAGTCACCGCAGGCATCGAAGAGTACAAACCGGTGGAAGCGGGTGATCCAGATGAAGATGAAATTTTCGAATCCTGTATTGTCCAAACTAACATGTGCTACGAAGTCATGGACGATGAACTGGTGCCCATCAAGGAGTATTGGGGCCAAGTACCAAAGATTGCAATGTTGAATCAGTCGAAAGTCTTAGTATTCGATTTCGGCTCCGAGATGTACATTTGGTACGGGAAAAACGTACCTCTTGAGAGCAGACGCCAAGCGGCACAATTAGCTAAAGAGTTGTATGAAGACGGGTACAACTACGAGGAATGCCACATAAACCCCCTAAACGCAGCCGAGTCACAAGGAGAAAGAAAAGAAATGAACACATTATCGAAATCCTCTAAAACTCGACCCGAGTGGGCGATAATGTCCAAGGTCACCCAGCACATGGAAACCATTCTCTTCAAAGAAAAATTCCTCGACTGGCCCGACTTCAGCCGAGTCATCAAAATCAAGCCTCAAGAGAATAAATCGAACGGCGTCGAGATCACTCCGTGCGATGCAGAGGAGATGTGGTCTAACGAGTACCAAGATCCAGATCTCATTCTAGAAGGATCTCACATCGGTCGCGGAACACATTACTACGACAAGGAGTCGATGCGGCATTACGAAATAAAAACGCAGGCCGTTTGCAAATGGCTCATTCAGGAGTACGACTACCAAACCGTCGAAAACGAGGCTGACGTCGCCGAGTTTTACTCTGGCGACTCCTACATCATCAAATGGGACTATCAGATCACCGTTTCCGGCCGAGAATTGAATGGGAAACCGTCGAAACACAATTTAACTGGCCGAGACCGATGCGCCTACTTCTGCTGGCAGGGAAAAGACGCGTCATCGAACGAAAAAGGCGCTGCAGCGCTTCTCACCGTCGAATTAGACAAAGGAAAAGGTCCGCAAGTGCGCGTTGCCCAGGGAACCGAACCGCCAGCGTTCTTGAACCTCTTCCAAGGGAACCTGGTGGTGCACCAGGGGAAACGGGACACGGACAAAAGTAGATACCGCCTATACGTCACCAGAGGAAACGTAACCAACGAAGCCTATTTGCTCCAAGTGCCCTGTTCGGTTCGGCAATTGAGAAGCCGGGGTTCTTTAGTGTTAGTCGACACGCAGAAGTCGTGTGTCTACATTTGGCACGGCTCGAGAAGCTTGAAGCATACAAAGCAGGTGGCTGTCGATTTGGCGAATAAATTGGTTTCGCGGAATTCCAAAAGCCTCTTTGGGGATAAAAGTGCTAAGATCTTGGAGATCAAGGAAGGAGAGGAACCGAAGGAGGTGTTGGAAGCGCTCGGTGTTGCGAACAAGCAGTATTATAACTCGGTGTTGAGTGCCGGCAAAGAGGCGGGCGCCGAGGTCACTCCAAGGTTGTTCCATTTCACGGATCTGAGCGGACAATTTGAGGCCAACGAAGTTCTGTCTCCCTTACGTCACGAGAGCCTGCTCACCTCATTCCCGTTCGAACAGAGGGAATTGTACTCTGCTTCACAGCCTGGTAAGTTTAATTTTTTCAAGAAATATTCTAGCAATTTAAATAGATAAAACAAAAATTAGACACAGGTACGTTTGCATATGTTTAAGACTACTAAAATACCAGTTAGACCTTTTATGACACTAACATGTTTTATTTATATATAACTTACAATAATATATTATATATAACTTATTTGAATATTCCAGCTTTATTCCTGTTGGACGACGGCAAGTCCGTGTGGGTGTGGCAGGGGTGGTGGCCGCGAGGGGAAGACGGAGACATCGAAGTCGAGAGAAATAATGGTAAAGCTAATATTTTAAAAAATTTTTTTATAAAGAGTTAAAAATTATATTCGAAATACCAATTCTACGGTATAACTTTATTTGCAGATAATTAAAATTATATGTTCTTTGTAATATCTATTTTTTCATATATTTTTCTTTTATTTATATTATTAACACGTTACATAGATAAATTAAATATGATTGATATTATTAAATAATAAGGAGGGCAACTGGCGGACTTATCGCTTTCGAGAAATCTCTTCCAGGCAGCTACTATATGGCTCAGCTAAACATTGCTTATACGATTTATTAAGCAATTTTTTTACTAAAAATTAATTCATTAATAAAAGTTCAGACTTATATCATAATTAAAAGTTATTTAAATAAAATTATCTTTTAACTATTATTCGTATCATTACAGGCGTAGGAGCATTCGCAGGGCGGTGGATGTCGCTAAGAGCGGCCGCGCTTAGGACAGCTGATGCATACTGGACTGTCTCCCGACGGACTAGACCCGACGTCCAGGTTGTCATCGCGGGACTCGAACCTGACACCTTTACAGCGCTTTTCGACACCTGGGAGGAGCACGATGAAGCCGCTGATGCTAACATAGCGGTAAGTTTTATCGGATGTGGGTAGTTTAAAATATATATGGTTGAGGGTAGTTTTAGTTGTGGGCTAGTTAAAGGATTTCAGCTACGGATATTATTAGTGATCGTTCTCAGAGTCATGAATTTAGTTGTATATTTAAACGATGTATAAGTGAAATTAATAAAATTAATTGAATTATAATTTGTCGAGGTCAATATGTTTTTCTGGATTTCGGTAGCTATATATACTTTTGAAGAGGAAAACTATAGGTAGCGTCCCTTAACTGTGATTGGTCAACCGCAGGCCAATCACAGTCAAGCGAAACTTTACAATCTTACAAACCCTATATCTCTCTCTTCTTTGGTCTCTTTGGGCTCCAGTACTTGCTATTTAATCTTAAGATACCTCCTTTACTTATAAACTTAAGAAGCCACTCATTTAAGTCACGTGACTGCCGTCCTATTAACCATATGGTTACGGCCGCTTGTCGCTAAGACGCGTTTATAAGTAAAGGAATGTTATTGTAAATAAGTGCACTGTATGATAACGCACGGGTTATAGCGCGGGTACAAGGCAGGCGAGGCTGTGAGTGCAAGTGTGGAGTTATCTCGGGTGACGGCCAGTACCTGCGTACTTCCGCTAGCCGCGCTGCAACGACGTCCACTTCCGGATCTAGTAGACCCCCACCATTTGGAAAGGCATCTCTCGTCCCCACACTTCATGGTGAGTTTTGTATATAGAGTTCAAATCACGGTTATGTAAACGTCTCTACCACATAGCGGTAAGTTTTTTTCCTATCACAATCGTCATAATGACTCGACTTGATTGGTTCTGTTAACTGTCAAAGTATTTGAAGTGTTTGAAGTGTGTATATTTGAAGAGCAGTGTTGGCCTAGTGGCTTCAGCGTGCGACTCTCATCCCTGAGGTCGTAGGTTCGATCCCCGGCTGTGCACTAATGGATTTTCTTTCTATGTGCGCATTTAACATTCGCTCGAACGGTGAAGGAAAACATCGTGAGGAAACCGGCTTGCCTTAGACCCAAAAAGTCGGCGTGTGTCAGGCACAGAAGGCCGATCACCTATTCAATTCACAAACTATCGTGAAACATATACAGAAATCTGAGGCTCAGACCTAAAAAAGGATGTAGCGCCATTGATTTATTTTATTTTTTTATTTGAAGTGTTTTCATAACACTTAAAATTTTCGTAAAATAATAAGTTTATTTTAATAATACCTAGCTTCAATCCGTTTAAAAAGTGTTTTCTTAATGTGTGAAAGCTATTTTAACAAAAGACAATACTATTTGAAGTGTTTTAAGTTCGTAAAGCTGTTACAGAAATTTATGCTACAGATCTTATATTGCTTTATAAGATACTATTATCTTTTATTATGAGAAAGGTTCTCTCAAAACATTTGAAGTGTATAAAAGTTCTGTAATATAATTTTGCAACGAAAGTATGGATTATACTTTTTTAGAATTGAACACAGTCTAATTGAACTGTTCCAATTAAACCACTCTCGTCTCTTTTCGCCACAGATTAAACACAATTTGAAAGAAAGTGACAAAAGAGTTCGTTAAAAGTTAGAGAATGTATGTATGTATGAACATATTTTAATTTTATATATTATCAATAGGAGGCTTTCGGAATGACCAAAGAAGAGTTCGCATCACTCCCCGCGTGGAAGCAGACAAACATGAAGAAAGACCTGGGTTTGTTTTGACCCACTCGGTTAGTTTTAGCTCGTCACGATATACTTTTATACAAGCAGCTATTTCGTACTTTTTATACTCGGGATTTGATACAATTAATCTTAAGCACGCTTTAAATTTTATAGCAACGGTTAAGAATTTTAGCGTCGTTTTTTACTAACCGAATGTAACTATGTATTCGTTCAAGTGATATTTGTATTTTAACCGGCGCGAGCGCATCTGAGGATTTGTAACGGAATTGTTGAGTGTTTGTCGCATCCATACAATTGTTTTGTATATAAATAGATTTTTTATTTTGAATGTTCTTCAATTTCCGATATATTTTAATGCAGTTTGTGTGATTTTTGTATTATATTTAGTTTTTTAAATGTTTTCGGCGTTTTGTATGGATATGACAAATAAAAGTGATATTTTTTGTAAATTACCAATGTTTTGGAATGTTTTTTGGACAATTCAAAAATTGTGTAATGCTCGTAGATTGTGGTATGTATGGAAACAAACACTTATTATACGCTTAGAGGTAGTTTTCTTAATGCTGTGAGGTTAGAATATTTGCAGAAATAACAACAATAACATTTATTTTCCAATTTTCAATTAAAACAATTTTATATTAACCACAATAGTCCTGCCTTTCGATTCTTAAAATTTTTCGTCCACTTTACTAAAACTTTCGCCGATGTTCTAACTTTCAGTACATATTCAATACATCACATATCTAATCATTAGCTACCTTTTAAAATGCCTTAGGTGGACCATTTGTTGAAGTTTGAAATTCATAGACTTGATATCATCAACGTAGACATAGTACTGACACAAAATGCTACAGATATTTTCAATCGAATAATTCGATTAATTCGGCTTTAGGCGCCTCTTGCAAGTTCTGCGAGAAATATTTATTTTTGTAATTTAGTACTAACTTTCTATTTTGTATCCGAGCGGTTAACGCCGACGAATATAACGATCCATTTTTAACTCTCCACTGTGAGTTTGGCAAAGGAATGCGCTTGACAAAGTATGACAAATCTTTGGTGGATCGCGCAAAATAATCTTTCATATGTTTGAACAACAAATCATTTCATACAAATATTTCAGCGATTTATCCTTCGTCAATTCATTGTAGCGATTCTGTTAACGTACTTATTAATTATCGAATGCATTTACGGCCAGCACTGTGACAATGTATTTCTCAAAATGTTTAATTTGCTTTGGTTGTGTTACTTATTATTGTATTGAGATTTATTTTGTATAATAATGTAATAAATGCTAAAATTTAATGCGATTCTTTTATTCTCTAACGCGCCTATATACGAAGAATCTTAATGGGTTCTTATTATACATCACACACAAATCGCTGGATAATGCCGATCTCCGACATTGTTGACTTCAAATTAGAAAGAGTATCACAAATCGCATACAAAATAAAAAGAGATAGAGAGAGAGAGCGACCTACTACTTTTTTCATTTAGCTTTTTTTCCGTACAAAAATGTTTAGTTATAACACTATTACTAAAAGTTTCTATATAAGGTATATTGAGTAAGTTAAGTATAGAGCTCAAGATGACGTAATATTGGAAAAATAAGGAAACTCATTAATATGATAAATTCCATTAGTTAAAAGTCAATCGTAATTAAACAGTAACGCATAATAATTTATTGTACACACGTCATATTTACAAAATTGCACAAAGTGATACTATAACTAACTTATTCAACACTACGTTTTAGATAGCACTCAATATGAAATGCTTTTGAAAAAAAAACATCTAATTAATAGCGCGTAGCCATCTATAGAAGATGTTTTGGGCAGCCACTTCTTGTTCAATAGATTCTTCTAATTCCTCACTGTCGATGACTTGTTGGGGAGACCGCATCAGTCTTCGTGTATCAGTTTCGTCATCTTTTTCAACATCTTCTTGAAGGGGGATTCCTTGTGGAATAACATCCACTAGTTCCTCACTTTCTTCACTGCCCGATCCCTCGGACTCGTCGTGATTATGATCGTGATGACCATGATTGTGTTCATGGTGATGACCATGGTTGTGGTTGTGATCTCTACCTCTTTCCATATTGTTCTCCGATTCTTCGTTTTCATCGTTATCTGTCTGCTCCAATTCTTCATCATCAATTTCTAACTGTTTCAGTTTTCTTGTTTTAAATTTTCGTACCGATTCGTCGGAATCCTCTTCGTCATTTTCATCATCATCTGACTGATCATCTACGTTCTCGTCTTCTTCATTGTCTAATTGCTTAAGGTTTCTTGTATTAAATTTTCGATCTGATTGGTCAGAAACTTCGTCATCACTAGATTCGTTGTCATCATCATCATTAGAATCATCCGTCTCTTCATCTTCATTAGACTGCTCGTCTTCGTCTTCTCCCTCCGACTGTTTCAGTTTTTTGGCATCTTCAAATTCTTCGCCTTCTTCATCATTCACATCATCTTCCTCGTCCTGATCGGCAGTATCTAATTGCTTCTTCAGATCATCCACCAAGTCATCAACGACGTCCTCCTCAGCCTCTTCGCTTTCTAATTGCTTTAAATTTCTTGTTTTGAACTTTTGTTCAGATTCGTCCTCGTCATTATTTGTTTCATCATCATCATCTTCCTCATCAGCATCAACCTCCCCATTATCACCATCGTCGTCAGAATCTAATTGCCTTGTTTTCCTTGTTTTATATCTTCGTTTTGAGTCGTCTACCTCATTCTCTTCCGGCTCCTGATTAAACTCTGACTCTTGTTCTACTTCAGAGTCCTCTTCTGAGTCTTCTCCTTGTTCTGGTTCTAGTTCATTTTCGTCTTCTGGTGCTTGTTCTTCTTCCGCTCCTTGATCTTGTTCTGGCTCCTCCTCGGGCTCAAGTTCTGTGACAGGTTCCTCTACTGGCTCCTCATCTGGTTCTTGTTCATCTTCTGGCTCTTGTTCCTCTTCAGGTTCTTGTTCCTCTTCTGGCACTTGTTCTTCTTCTGGCTCTTGTTCTTCTGGTTCTGGTTCTTCTTCTGGTTCTGGTTCTTCTTCTGGTTCTTGATCTCCTTCTGGTTCTGGTTCAACCTCTTCCTCTGGTTCAGGAGTTACCTCAGGTTCCGGTTCTGGAGTAGGTTCCGTTTCTACCACACAGTCTTCTGGAGCCTCAGACTCGTCACATATCTGCAAGTAAATATTATGTTTTAATCTAGTTTAGGCAGTCTACTTTTTTTTTCACTTAAATCAGCAAATACTAACCTGTTCTTGTTCGTTAAACCATGAACCGAACGGACACTGCATCGAGTATGACTGGCCGGAGTAGCATTGGTAGTAGAAAGTACAGCTCTCGACATTTGCGATTCTCAAGAAATTCTGCTGGCCGATGCACAGGGTCTCTGGGTCCTGTCTCAATGGTATTGAGAAACTGGAAACACTGAGCAACGCCGTTGCGAAGCAAACTAACCTAATGGCAGCTGTAAAATTAAAAAAAAAGTAATAAGAATCCGGTCTTGAGACATAGTTGGAAACTTGCAATTTAAAGAAATATATTTAAATTTTCTGTGACTCTTATAGGTGATTACTTTGTACACGTTTACACTATATGATTACTGTTTACATGGCATTATTTCTTGTCTTATTTTTACTCCTCTTGTCCTATAAACCATATGTTTAATTATTTCCTTCTGTGGTAGAGCTGAAGAATATATGTGTGTGTTCTATGGTTGAATTAAATGCATAAATAATTACGCCTCGTGTAACTAAAGTAGTTGCTTCACAACGAAGTACTTGAAAATAATCACTTATCTGTACAATGTAGAGATATTGAATTGTTGCTTCTCGGAATCTTTTCATAATCTTACCTTTAATGGCATAAAATATACGTATATTTTATGCCATTTTTTTTAAATGACAGTTTAGTTTTAAATAAAAAAACGCTATTTTTATCCTGATTATTTGTCTCACAAAACCAGTGTTGAGGTTTCCAATCATAGAATTTATCTTAAACTAACTGCGCTATTTTTCGTATACAACATATTAACAATGTCGTATTAATAATAGAAGAGATTAAAACTACATCAACGTAATCCATAGACTTTGGTTCAATGACTTAATTAATTTAAAGAAATAAAGCCCAAATAGGTACTATACTAATACAATAATAAATTATCAAAAAACCATAATCTGAGACAACGCTATCACCAAATTAATATCAACGCGAAAGTACATTTGTCAAACTTTCCAACACTAAACCAATAAATGACATTCCGAATATTTAATTGCATTAAAGGCTTTTGTTCGAAATATAGAACGCAGTTTGATTGCGTGTTATATTCAGCAACGGAATTGCACGAGCAAATGTTAAATAGCTAACTTATGAATGAATAATTATGCAATTTTCACATGTCACTAGTTTCAAAGTTAATAATTGTAATATTCAGATTTGAGTGTTATATGGATTAAAGAAAAGTATATTAAAATTAGTTATTTACTTTCATTATAACACGTAATGTTTTATATTATTTTCGTCACATAAATTCAGCTGTTCATAGATTTCCAGTCGACGATTCCATATTTCACTGTATGATCCCTTATAATTTAGATAAATAAGAGAAATTATATAATTGATAAACTAATTAGGTACATATTTCCGATTATAACCAGGTGGATTCTCAAAAATATTTACATAAAGTTTCGTATTTAAAAACATAATTGAAAACTTCCGCTCTGGATGATTCTAAAAATGTCAAACCTAATTGAAAATATTTTAGCAGTATTCATAAATACTAAATCCGTGTAATACTTTTCTTTACACTTTTCTAATAATATTTTTCTTTTCACCACAGACTGATTTAATTTTTAGGATAACGTAAATATTTTTCTAATACCGTAAAAGCTTAATAAAAGAAATACTCACTGTTCATGGTGACTGCGATCAGTCTTCGAAATGATCGATGACTAAAATAATAGATGTGTTGAGATCACCTGAATTTTATCGAACGAGCAATATCTTAACGCATTGATATCACCCAGGGTTAAGAGAAACAAATGATACTGTCGATCAAACATATCTATGAAAGGACGAACGTTCACATTGATAATTCGATTGTGCGTTTATGTTGTACAGTTTTATTCGCAAAATAAATCACGAGGAATTAACTTTTGTATATCAAGGATTGCAATAAGTTCTCAGAGCGATTTAGATCACTAACTGATGTATAAAAATAAAATTATAAGTCTTCCATAGTCCGTTTTCCAAGGCATTTTCTTTTCGAACTAGCGAACTGTGGAATCGACTCCCAGTGGTGTCTTCCCTGAGATATACGACCTCCATCTATATTAACTTAGAGTGTACTCCTCCCTTAAAGGCCGGAAACGCACATGTCTATGGGCAGCGATGACTGTCTATTTTGGGCGTCCCGTATGATCGTTTGCCTAACAGTAAAAAAAAAATAGTTCTCCACTTGCCACGGCTTTGACAAACCTCTCTCGCTTGATCAACTTTCACGACATTCACCACGCTCTGTCGGTTATGAGTACTATTTACCTGTCTCTTATTTAGTACGTCCTAGATTTGATCCAAGTATTTGCGTCAAAATTCAATACTACTCAACGCCAAGATTTTTAGTTGCAATTTTTCTTTTACATTATTACGCACCCTAACAATCTTTCTGACCAATTAATCGCAATATACCATGGTAATCCACTTGACCTTGTACTTCATAAGGTGATTATATTAACATACTTTATAATATAATTATTGTCAATAAGACGTAAAGATTTTTAATTAAGCCAAGTATACATTGAGGAAAACTGCTTGTTTGTAATAGTGTTTGTCTGAACTTTATTACTTTCGAAGCCTGGCCTAGACGTTAAAAATGAACAAAATTCTTTATGCATAACGATTCACTCATCTTTACAGAATCCTATGTTCTAGGCTAAAATTCCGTGAACAAACACTAAAAAACTAAGAGTTAATAAAGAAAAAGCGATCAATTCTGCCTTTAATGCAAAAAATATTACATACGTAACCAAAAATAGTGGATTCCTAATAAAGAATTGTGTAGATCGTATTCTTTCAGGGTTCAATTTCCGACTATATATTTTATTTAACAGTTCTGACGAGTATTAGTTAAACAACACTCGTAACAAGCACTCACAATACATATTAGTATGAAAAACTTTATTGAAGGCTATTTAAAATTAAATTGAAGTTGAAGTTGAAGTAGAGAAATTGTATGTCCTTAAGATGTCAAAACTTTATTGTATTGTATTGGTTATGAAATTGAATTTAAATTATTTTCACAATTAATCGTTCTAGAATACTCCAATCAAATGTAAATCTTTACTTATCTAGATGGATATAACATCAATGGATTTGCAATTTTTAAGATTTAGTTGATAAAATGTCAGTTGACATTCCCTTATCAGTAATGAATGCACTTACGTAATTTGAGATTCTCTTAAAAGCTATATTATATAACTTAATCTAAAATAAGAAATAGTAATAGTAGTAGTAGTATAATTGCTTACTCTGTGCAAAAGATTTGTAGGAAAAATATGTAAGCGTTTGAAAATGATTCGTAACGAATTATTAAGAAGTTTAACAAAATACACACACATTTTAGTTCCTGGCTAAGGGGTTACCAAGTTACGCGTACTAAAACTTAGGTGACAAAAGATTATCGATATTTATGCTACTAACAAATAGGACTACTGGCTCCCGAAAACGTCGTGAGTAAACAGGGATGTGGTAGACAAAAATCAACGGTAAGTGTCAGGCATAGAAGGCTGATCTTGCCTAAACTGGTGGCTTGAATGATACAGCAATCTAAGCCAAAGAGCGCCTAGTATATTTCGTGTGACTTGAATTACTTTCTCCACTATAATGATTTACTATCCCCCAGTAACATGAAAAAACAGTGGCACTATACCCCATTCAGTCTGGACCTTAGATTTTTGTATTTGTTTCGTGATAATTTGACATAACTATTTCATTAGTGTACGGGGTTCGAACGAGTCAGGTATATAAAGTAATAAGGTGCTCATTGTATATAAAGTAATGAATTAATATTATATTATTTTATATTATAGACAAAAACGTTTCTGAGCTGAAAGAAATACCCAATAATTCAATTCTTTAATAATTTTTAACTATATATCATCAAAATCAATAGAAAAATGATAATGTAAATCACGCACCAAAAGCGTGTCACGTGAGTAAATCTTCTTTGGATTGTGAGGGATTTTGCATGTGTGAGCAGCGATGTTGTTTCTATAAAATTGAATTCAAGATTTAGCCACAATTAAACATTAAAAATTTACAGGATGTACATAATCTTTTGGATTGTCGGATAAGATAAACACTTCCTCTGTGTTTTCCATTATCAAAGCAATATTCAAATTCGCTATATTAAATGTATTGACAAAGGAAGCTGTTCAAGCCACAATATTTGCTGAAGGATACTTTTATAAATAGACCATACTTTAACTCGGGCATTTAATCAAAATATCATTTATTAATCTGGGTAACACATTACACTTATGAATGTAAATGAAGCTGCTTCTGCTGCTGCAAGCTTGAAGCTGTAACCATAATACAGTGTTCCACATGACATCTTGAAGCATTTAATTCTAATAATAAATAATTCTACTTCCCCACCACGGATAATCAATAGTGCTGATGACTGATGAGTTCGATCATCATATTGGTCTCCAGGAAGAAAATAATAACGCAAATAACCCTTCTGATATGCGACAACAGTCTCAGTTACAGTATTAATTGAAAATTTTATCATTTTGATGGCTTCCGCAATCCACACTCCGCTTCACAAGACATTTTCTTTTGATTTTACAGTTCGCTAGTAACTGTTATATCGACTCCCTCTACCTCTTACCTGGGAGATACAACCTCCAATTGTTTAAAAAACGAGTATATACATCAAAGGTCGACAACGCACCCACTAAAATGGGTATCTATGGGTTGCGATGACTGCCCCTTTTGGACGTACCGTAGTTTTTATAGTATAGAAGAATACTAAAAAAAAGCATTGAGCCTGGAGAGACTCGAGCCTTATCATATTACTTCGACAACCTCAGTGATGAAGAGAATACTATATAAAGAACTCAGCAGTGGTGGCCTGATGGCTTCAGCATGCGACTCTCATCCCTGAGGTCGATTCCCAGCTGTGCACCAATGGGCTTTCTGTCTATGTCCTCATTTAACATTTGCTCGAACGATTAAGGACAACATTGTAAAACGGGCTTGTCTTAGACCCAAAAAGTCGACAGCGTGCGTCAGGCATAGGAGGTTGGTCACCTAATTTCTTATTAGATTTACAAATAATTATGAAACAGTTTCAGAAATCTGAGGCCCAGACCTAAAAAGGTGGACCTAACTAAATAGAATATCAGATATTATTATTTCTCACAGGCATTTCTTAGTGGCTTGGATTCGTTAACTGTAAACTATTATGGCTTATTTTGAAATACAGGAATCCCACCAATTTCCTAATCAAAGAAATGGAAAAGCAAAGTTTTACTTCGTAATTATTTAGCACTGAACGAGCTAATTTGATCTTTCGCGTTCATGAAATGTTTGAACTTTATGTTAATAAAACATCTTGGTCATGTTTAGGGTTAATATTTGACACAGAGTTCTCAATCAAATTGACATGTCAATCAAAGAAATTATCAGTCGGTTGCTAAATTCAGACGAAAAAACTGCTTCAATCTATTATAAAATTTTAGCAGTTATCAACATCTGTTCGTTATGACACTACGGACAAATGGTTGATTCTCAAACTTCAAAATTTTGCATATACCTATTATTTCTGTGTAAGATCCAAGACATTCATTAAAAAAACCTTTGAAAAAAACAACTGGATATCCGCTTGCGCAAGCAGGAACTATGTGGCACAATCAACAGTCGCTCTATAGAATACCTTTGCTCAAGATACATTTTATTCAAAATTCATGTATTGTAAGTGGGCTTTTTTATTTGGTATCGTTCCTAATAGTGCTTATCCGGAGCTGGATATATTCGTTGTGGGCTGATCGGTTTTAGAGACAGTATTGTTAGGTGCCTATCTCGAACATAATTCGCTGTTTTGCTGATGAGTTTTTTTTATATGTTTTAATTGTATTTTTTTATATTTAATTTCTGTTCTTTCCTTCAATTGTCATACATTTTAGATGAAAGATAAAATATGCAGTAGATTAAGTAAAATGTACAAAGTGGTAATCATTAATAAATAAATATTGTAAACATGGTAGTAATGTGTAAAGCACACATTTTTGTAGGCTAAAGGAGAAACAAAACTTTTATTTAGTACTAAAGGTATATAAGAATCTAAAAAATTATATTAAAACCAAAACCAAGTTTGCGGGAAAACTAATGAAATATAACATTTCTTCTCTTATAGTTGAACAATAGAAAGGTCGTTGTGACCTCAAAGAGACTATACCTTGACGCACATTTCGGTAAAAAATTCTGACCCAAGATTATGGAAAACTGCAGAACCTTTTCCAGGAGGTTCTATTGTTAACATTGTCATTTCCTAATTACGTTATGCGAAACTATTTTGACTAGACAACTCTATTTTAAACGAAAACTGTACGTCATCATTCTAATAATAGTCAGCATTTACGACAAGTTTAAAGATACAAAAGCTCAAACGTTTTTTTTATTATTAGGATAAAGCGATGTTTTCGTTAAAGGAACAAATTATATCGGCGTATATGGTAGTCCAACAATACCTGTATCTGTACAATAATTTTGAAATGCGTTAATGAAAAAAGTAATATCTATTTATAGTACTATTAGTTCATCAGAGCAAATCACGTGAGGCTCACGCTCTACTAGTGGGGGCTGTGGATACCTACAGCTTTTATTTGCTACATTATCAGAGCATAGAATAAATAAGCAGATACGTTTTTCTGTATGACGAACCTTATTCATAAACTAATTAAGCTATCTAAACTAAAAGCAGAGCCGGGTTTAGGAAATCTCTACCGCCCCGTGGCCTCCACAAAACAGGGAATAATAGAGAATTCGTATTTTTTTTCACCTAGTAAACACTATTAAACAACTTTTCTTTTGATATATATTTTGTTAAATACTAAAATAATCGGTTTGTTAACCTCTACTTGGTTTCTCAATAAAAAATTACTGGAAAAACACGTCTGTAAAAAACTGTACTGCAATAATTTATTTCTGAAACATTATTGACGAGCCAGTGAAACGATTACTAAAAAAGTCGATTGTAGTTTCCGATTGTTATTGTTCACAATAGTCGTTGTACATTCTAATCACCAATAATAATGACGTTTATAATACTTTGTGCACAGATTATTACATATGTATATTTGTATTACTGTCTTAAGGAGCGTTCAAGTTTTACGTCACGCAATTTTTGAAGATTCTTGACCCCCCCCCCATGAAACGCCACCGTAAAATTTATGACTTATATGAAATATAAGCCACTTACAGAATGGTTACATACCGCCGATCTTTCAAAATGAGTTCTGCATATTTATTCTATGTAGTGTTTAAAAACAAAACGATTAAATGCCTCCCACTTGTGTCGTAATTGATGACTACACATTCAACTATTTATTTCAATGCAATTAGATTTAACGCCAGATTTTTATCTATTAAATTCCATTGCGTTTATAAATTATTCAATAAAGTTTTATTATATTACAGCAGGTTATTGGAATAATATAACTATATGTAAATCTTTGTGATATTTAATGAGCAGTGTTGGCTAGAGGCTTCAGCGTCTGACACTCATCCCTGAGGTCGTAGGTTCGATCCCCTACTGTGCATCAATGCACTTAGTGAAGGAAAACATCGAGAGGAAACCGGCTTGCCTCAGACCGTGTGTCCTGAGCGGTGGCTGGTCACTTACCTACTTATTACCTACCTAAAAAAATATCATGAAACAGACTCATATAGCTGAGGCCCAGATATAAAAAGCTTGTAGCGCCGCTTTTTTATTTTGTATTATTTAAATCTTCCGGTTATTACCGGAAGACAGAGACATCATCTTCACTGCATCTCTCTTCCAATCAAACACTTCGATAGCGCAATTCAGGTATAACGTCATAGTACTGATTATCGGCATCTCTATTCATTCACTGTTGTTAACATTGATTGATGGCCAATCTTAATAGAGATAAGCCATACTTATGCGCGGATACTAGAGAGCCTAGTAACAAAGGAATGATTTTTTAGGTTTAGCGTTCAATTAAATCCACTAAAATAGTGATTATTTTAGTAAAAAAATTTATAGACACAAATGTATGTGGTATTTGAACATAATAAGGCTTTCAAAAAAGATTTCCTGATTCATAAAAACTCATTCATTAAAGTGACCAGTAATATCAGCAATCATGATTCAATGTAGCCAGCATGTCTAAAAATTGAAGATCACGGGAATACTTTCTGAAATTTCTTTTTAAAAAAATGTCAGACTTTACGCAATAATTTACACGTTTTATTTACATATGAATTGGATTAATATAAATGTAAACATTTAATCTTGGTATTTCCACTTGTTATACGATTCACCTTATCAATTGAAGATTACGTAAAATACAGTTGATATTCAGTGCAAAGCAATGTATTGATTAAAAAGTCAGTAGTGATTCTAATTATATAGCTAAGCAACATAGGAAAGTGAGTTGAGTCTAAAGACAAATCGAATAGATTTGGAGTCATCTGGAGAATGTCTCGAGTCAAAATTGTCAAACTACATAAAGATAAATTTATGTTCTATACAAATTCTAAAGTATTAGTCATTGCGTTAACGATATATTTGTAAAGTTTATCATATGTTTACGCTCTCCCAAATTAAGTTTGAACATAAGCAATCTTTTTTTAATATTTACATAAGTTTGGATATTTAACTTTGCTTTCTTCGCTTCGAATATCTATTCTTGACAATACAGTTCAATGTTAAATGAATTGATTGTTTGGTTAAATTTGTATGCAACAATATGAAATTAAAGATGATATTTATTGCACAAATGCATGTTTTATTAAAAACATCTTTCCATAAGATTTGAATTATTAAATTTTCCCAGTCTGTCGTGTCGTCATGCGTCTTGCCGTCCTGCGAACTACGTCGGTGCGTAGTGCTTTAAAAAAATGCTTTATTTATGTGGTAGGTATGACAATAAGTTATATTTACTGCCTTACGATTACGGAGACCCTGTGCAAAACACAAAATTGTTTCCTACCGTCTATGTGCTTAGATGTTTTGCCTACGCTGTGGTTTTCCATGTTAAGCTAAAATATTCGGTAAGTATTTAGCGGGGAATATTTAGAGAGGTCATAGATGACTCGCCAGTATATAGGTACTGATCCTTTTTTCACTATTTTTATTTTTACTCATTGCACACACATAATTATACAATAGCTGAAATAAAACGACTGTGGAGTGGTAGCTAATTTGTTATTCTATACAAGTTTCAATTACAATATCATTTATTCATATGCAACGGATCAGAAGTAATTCGATTATTTAAATTAAATTCACAGTATTGTCAGTTTTCAAATAATGAACGTAGAATGAATAAAAAGAATTGGCAAGGAACTTTCCGCCACTACTTGTAATCTTTAAGTTCTTGGTTGTGAAATCTTAAAAAATATTTATTATATAAACAAAAATTAATTATGACTGATATGATGGTCATAAAAACGTAAATATTCAGGTGATAAATTATTCTCTGAAAGTTATAGCCTGGGTCCTTTTGAACCATTAATCAGAATAGCCCCTACCAATCCGATTGGACATTTGATTTCCAATTACCGAAGCGCCTAAAGGATTAGAATCACACGATAGGTTTGGGACGACATATCTTACAGTTGCTAATCCTATGATAAAAATAGTTTGTATACTTTGATTTGTAAAATGTTTTATTCATATTTTTTTATTCCACACATTTCCGGCGTGTCTTAGAAAAAACAAAAATCATCCGATGACTATATAAACGAAGAAACTCCTTATCGTAATATCTAAAGAAAGATCTGGACAATATGACCCTGTGGGACAATGTAACAAACAACTATAATTAAACCATCCTCGGCAACCACGAGCTGCTACCAAAAAAAGAATTGTAAGATTGTAGCAATAAATAATAAATATCACGGTTATTGTCCTATCTAGTACAAAGTTTTGGGAAAAGAAATGGTCACAAAATAAAAGGTTTTCTGTGAATTTAGTAAAGTTTAGTCATAATATTTTTAGTTGAAATTTGCCCATACATAAGCTGTAAATAAATAAATCATACAAAACTAAATTGGTTGTGTTTACTAACGACAATTATTAATGAGATAATGTTTCTATATACCGCTGCAGGATTTCAAAGATAAAAAAAATCCGTTCAATTCATTTATTGGCAAAGCGAAAATAGAAAATTACATTATTTATCTACACTTCTCTGACCTTAAGACGTTCTAGAAATGTCCGTTAATATTTTATTTGTCGGTTGTTAAAGAAACAGTAGAACTTGTTACTAGGAAGTAGCAATACTTGGGAAGTATTTTTACTTTAAAGAGACTACCTTATCTACCTATCTATCTAGACAGAGATATTCTATACGTAACGAACAATGTTAAAATGTTACGTGCTAATCTCAACTCTGAGGTACGTTAAAACCCCAGCCGTGAAATGGAGTTTGCTTTCAGTCTATGCAATTAACTACTCGTACGGTAAAGATAAACATCGTGAGAAAATCGACATGCCTCAAAACTGAACGTGGACTGTGTCTAAGGCACAGAAGGTGAAGTTGAAGACAAAGTATCAATGAACGCAAAGACGTTGCTTGGGGCTGAATAATAAAAAAAAACTTTTTTTAATGTGTGCGCGTACTAGTGTACACACGTAAGAAGTGAAACTTCTTTATGACCTAATTTTGAAAAGTTATCTACTGTATGCAACTTTACAGAAATTGGTCAAATAAAGTTAAATTAGATAAAGTTTAACAAAAGGCTTTTATTATCACAGACATGAATACAAATAATACAATTATTTCATTTTACCTTATTACTACTAAGATTATTACAGAATTTCATTAATTGTAATAGAATTATTACTATCATTGTTATCGTTATTATATATTCTTGTTATTAATGGCGCGTAACCGAAAAATGTGACCGATAAAGAAGTTTCACATCAATAATAAATTTTTCAACATTTATTCTTAATGCTTAATATAGACAAGACAGTTGAAATTTTCACTTATTAATAAATAACCTTGGTAGGACCAAATTCGGGATAAAAAATGTTTCGAAGAGGTAAACAGAATCATTTATACTGTCTTTTGTTTGTGCCTGTACAGTGAAATTGTATTAGTAGACGTTTTGATTACTTTTTAGTCATCAGAGAGCCTCGATCCGAGTGTTGTTGTCCTGCATGATATTTCAAGCGATTCGGATATTAAAGAAAGTTTGAAAGTACCAACTGCAGCGCCATCTTACGGGCTGTTTTGTGAATCGAAATCGTCCAGGGCGCCACCCAAATACGTACACACACGGACGGTATATATTATAATCTCGTATGAAATACCTTATAGTGTTAAACAAAGAGAAAACAGACATCGTACATTTTATATCCTACAAAGAGTCTGATACTATAATAGTTAAATTGTATATTTATAGTTTAGACTTAAATTACACAACACACAAATGTAACAGTATTCTTAACCTATAAAGCATTTAAAAGTTACTAGTGTGTCATCTTTGAACATGTAATAATAATTTATTTAAACTATTTAATGTCAAAACCAATTATGCTATTCTAATAATCAATCGTGAGTATAATATTTTTAAATTATTTTATCTCGAGTATCGTTTATAAATGTAAAACCACTAGACGACCGAGAAATATAGGCTGTATTTGTTAACAAAATTAAAAAAAAATAGTCCACACGTAAACACGATCGTCGTTTGTCGTTTGATTTCATTGAATATGTATATAAATCAACTTTGATGGACATTCAGATTTTTATCTTGACTTACAAAGATTACGGCACTTCATAACGTAATATGCGCATGATTGTGTGTGTCGCTGATGTAAAACATAGCCTTCGGCAAACTACCAAAAATATTCACGGGGATTAAAAGCAATGAAGATTATTTTGCAATACATTTCAATGCTCATAATATTCACCATAAATCCTACATTTAATAAACATGGTTTTCAGTTGTTTTTCTATTTTGAAATACGTACATTTGATTTAAAATAATAGTCAAAGATATAATAGGATTTTTATAAGAATTTCATTGCGTAGAAGAACAATGAATGAATGTTTATTAATAGTATAGCAAAATTGTGCAATTCAAAGAAGAGATGAGTGAGAATAATTAGTCTTGCTCACCTCCGACCCATAAAAACGTTATTAATGGTATTGTGGTAGTTTTCCGCGTATACCATAAATACATAAGGTTCTTGAATTCGTTCGAATGGTTCTTAAGGTATGGCAAAATAACTTTCCTATTTAGGCAGGCAGTCCAATACAAACATTTTTCTATAGCCAAGATAATACTTAGGTAACACTGAAAATGTTAAAAAATGAAAAACGGCTTAATGCAGAAAGTTGCCAATACTTTTATTGTTTTTCGAAGTGATCTTCGTTCCTCTTTACACATTGTCGCATTCGATGGAACCACTGAGAAAAGCAGTGGGCCCATTCTTCCTTAGGGGGCTCTTCTATGGCATTTTCGTACGAATTTTATCTTGTTCTTTGGAATAAATGAAGATCGCATGTCACCAGGTCAGGGCTCTACGGCGGATGACTCATTATCTCGACACCTGCCATAGTCTGATATCCACCAATCCATACGAAGTGTTTCTGATCGTCGGTTAAATTATGGGGAATCCATCTGGTACAAAGCTTCCTGACGCCTAAATGTTCGTGGATTATTTTTTAAACTTGACTCATACCAATGCCTAGGCTTGCCCGTATCTGCTAATAGATCACTCTCTTATCATCTTCTATCATGCGTCGCACAACACTGATGTTATCTTTAGTAGTCGCTGTTAAAGGACGTCCCTCACGCAGATCATCATTGTGATTGCTACGTTCACGCTTAAACTCGTTCAATCAATTGTAAATAGTGGCACGAGATAGGGCTTCATTAAGAAATGCTGATCGTAGCCTATCATAGCTTTGTTGTTGAGTAAGCCCACGATGAAAGTCGTAATAAATCATTGACCGTAAATTTTCTCACGTTAGGTTCTTTTTCACGTATAACAAGAGATTTAGAACGATTGGTATTCGTTTTTTGTGTTGAGGGACGTGAACCTGTTGCAATTAAAAGCATTGATTAATGTGATTAACCACTGGTCCACGAGGCAACGTTGCTTTAGTTAACGAAAACATAGCGATAGCCGACGGACGGGTTAGACTTTTGTTGAAATTATGGTCGCTTTCGCCTTCACTGGCACTAACTTGACTTAGAAACTATTCATAAAAAAATGGCCCGTGGCCTATTAGAAGCAATAACTATAAAATTTTGCTGGTACAATGCTTTCTAATGAAAAATTCATTTACATTTGTAAAACGAAAAGCGATTTAAAAGCAGACGCTTACATGTGATCTATGTGCCAATATTAGAACATTTGTCATCTGAACACCTTACTGTTATTATTATCAGACATAGTAACTGAACGATTGTGCAGTGAAATAAAACAGTTTAACTGCATACAATACTCAAAAGAATTACTTTATAGTATTATAAATGTTACATTTATTGAAGTGAAACTTATTTAACGGCGTTCAAAAAAATTACCGTCTACCGTTTTTCGGTTACACGTCACATATTTTCCGTTACGCGCCATCTTTTTCTTGTGCCTACCACGGTTGATTCAAAGAGATTCGAAGCCATTAATAATATAAATATATAATAACGATAACAATGAACAATTAATAAAATTCTGTAATAATCTTAGTAGTAATAAGGTAAAATGAAATAATTGTATTATGTGTACATGTCTATGATAATAAAAGACTTTTTTAAGTCTTATTTAACTTTACTTAATCAATTTCTGTAAAGTTGCATATAGTAGATCATTTTCGAAAAATAAGGTCATAAAAAAGGTTCACTTCTCACGTGTGTACACTAGTACGCTCACACATTTTTTAATATTATTAATGTTTCAAATGAAAAAAATGAGTTTAATTTTAGCCCCTATTGCACACAAAATTCAGCCAGATCACATCATGGAATTATGATAAATGGCAAGGATCCATCAATAAAGTGTACTCCAAGAACTTGTCTCATTGTACCAAGGGGATATGGGCGAAGGCCTAGGTTGTTTGCGATACCCAGGGCCAAATCTAGTATGTTGCACAGATCCGTTCAGTTACCAACGACGTTGCGCCTATTGAATGCTGTATCCGATACTGTCGACATATTTATAAGTTCGCAGAGTGAATTCACAGTAACGATATTATGTGTTCAATATTATATACTTTATTTCATCTCGATATTATCGTATTGGGATAGTCGGTAAGGATAATAAATCAATAAATGTTTGGCCATATTGTTAGAGTCTGATATATAAGTTGTCATATTTATAACTTTTTTCCAATTTTTCTCACCATAAAACCTTCTTTAGAGTTCAAGGAATAAATAAACAAAAATTAATCGCATTGCGATAGCAACATAATTTTTCTGGACTCACTTAGATGCGAAGTTTGTCCGTTGTGTGTAATTAGCAACACATTTTTCAATTCTATTTTTATTTATAAAGCTTTTATAAATCAACCTATTGTAATGTTTTATCAATTACCCTTTTATTGACTGAATAATGATATATTTTACCTACTCGAAGAGGGAATCCTCGCTAATGCTTTCACTTTGAATGTTTTTTATCGATAAAGTTTAGAAAAACCTTACAAGAAATATGTATGAATAGCGGTTAGATTACATTGCTGACGTAAAAAGCTTTTGTACTTATGACATATACGTAGATTTAACCTTGAGAGACAATGGAAAGATAAAAATAGTACATTGGTCCATTGTTTTTGTAAAGATGTCACATGGATATGAAACTGCAGCTCGAACTAAGCACAGTAATGGAAGCCATTGTGAGGATACAATACGTGTCTTTGTTTGCTTGCATTCGAGACGCAACTTGTAGGCGTATTGTCGATTTGTTAAGATTCCTTATTAAAAATAGCTCGGTCAAAATGAGTTGAGTTTTGCCGGGCGCAACTTCGTATATTTTGACAATAATTCCAGGTTTCATCCGCACTACATGCAGCTCTCTCTACATATCCTTTTGCGATTTCCAGTGGGTTTTAAAAAGAATGACCTCCACACTTTAGAAAAAAAGCTTACTCGTCTCTGACAAGTCAGCAACGTAATTTCCATAGGCTTGTTTATAATAAAAAAAAAAAACAACAATTTTTTTACAGCAGATTTAATAATATTTATAATAAGTCAGTCAATAGACAAGAAACCACAATGAACTAAACCTTTTACAATCATATTGATGGTAAACCGTACAAAAATCAGTTAATTAGTTTTTATCGGACTATACAGTCATACGTACACGGCCGTGAAAATAAATGTAATAAAATTGAAATAAAATCATTTTATTTGCTTCAATAATATTTGCGCGAAGTAGCCATCCCGCTACTTGGTAAAGTAACGGAACTCAATAGTTAGTGAATAATTGCTAGATATGGTACTCACAGTTCCCCAAGCGATCCATGCGTTCAAAAGAAGGGATGGTGTTCCATCCCTGCTAGTACTGGACCCGACCTCCCCTAGTTATTACTAAAACTGAATGTCCCTATCTTTGAAGGATACTTGCTGTGTCAAGTATCTTGACAAACTAACAGTGGACGAAACCGCCGCAAAGCTTTGCTGGTACCGCATCCTGCCTGTTGGTAGCGCTTTGGGGTGTACAGAATCGCGAGTCCCACATAACCGTCACGTACTAAACAGTGTACACAAAAAATTATTAAAAAATGATGGCACTCGCTGTTCAAATTCAACTTATTAAATCATCCGTAACGATTTAATTATCTTGAAATGATATAAAGTCAATATTTATTTTGAATTTATTGGAAGTTACCTGCTAGTTTTACTGCATGAAGACGAATAGCCATGACACAGTCGGTTGCTAAGAAAATACACATTTTAACCAACATTTTGCGTGTTAAACTAATGCGATTAAATGTGTCATTTTATATATATATATATTTTTTTGTTTTGTTTTTGACAGATGGGAAAGAATTTGACATTAGTAAAGGACATATAAGCCCTCTAGCAATGTCGGTGACCTATGAGCATTTAACATCAGGTATAATATAAAGCGCCTTTTATTTTAAAACAGAAAATATCTTATATAAATAAAAACACATTAATTCATAAATGATAACCATTTCTTACGCTTTATTCGATTTTCCTGTCTTGTCCACTTGGAAAGTCAATTTTGGCTTCAGTGTTTTCGTAAGCACTTGTTAAGGCTGAAAATACACGAATGTTGGTTTAAAATAGTAGAGAATTTAATATCATTATATTTCGTCATAGAAGTCTATCACCTAGTTTATATATACAATATATGGCATTTGAAACCGTAAAATATTCTGGTAAATACTGTGTAAAAATAGACGACCACAATTCTGTATATAAAATAAGCATGCGTTATCAATAGTAAACAATATTTCTTATCTATTAATAGAAAAAAATACTTATAAATAAATAAACAGAAGTTTGATATAGTTTGAATGGACATTTCTATAATATAAAGTTGACTGTATGCCACACATTCAAAACCATTTACAAATTATTTAAAATTATAATATATTCCTTATTACTACAATGAAACAAAAAAGTTACAATGAACTGATTAAAAAGAATTATTGCTATAAAGATTAATTTTATATAGAACCTAAGACTTCTTTATTGCAACGTATTCCGGTGTCGGATCGCGTGTCAAAGGCTGCCTACAGCGTTCTTGAAGAATATTGTGTTGGCCACTTACAGCTGCATCAAATGAAACTTGATATAAAGATACTCCAAACAGATACATTACGTAAAAATGTTTTACATTTTATTTTAACACTAGATTTTAAATGAGATTTGATGATATGAGCAATCTGCACGGATCCCTAAGCCCTACAGATGTACCCTAACACATAAATAGTGAATATATAAATAAGTACGGGATGTCTGCACCAAAAGAGCTAAGGTAACAGGAGACCTACGGGTATGATCAAAGGTTTGAGGTGGTGGGATTATCTTAAAGATTATATCGGGCAGGCTCACCACGATAATTAAGGGTTTGAAGCAGTCTTCGCCACTTTGAGAGGAAGCGAGAAATGAATACGACAGAGCAATATTCAAATCTCATTTATTGTTTAAAGACAATATCTTAAATACTACTTACACCTATTCACACATACATACACATTTTGGAATACTTTATCACACTATTTCTTCCCTAAAAAAGAAAAATATATACCTATTATATTTTTCATATTCATTAATGTTTCTTTAATTTCATGAATAATATAATAATTAATAACATAAGAATTTTAGTAAGGCTAAGGTGGCACAAAAGATGAAGGGAAACATTGATCTAGAGCATTTGTTTTCCGGACTAATTTCTACGTCTGTTTTATTAAGATCTCATTCAGATAATGTCAAATTTGACGTTAAATGTCGTTGAAGTAGAAAAATATTTAGATTTATGATAAATTTGGGGATTATCGAGGATATGAAATCGTATGTTTGTGTGTTCAATGTTTATCCATAAATTTTGAATATGAAGCATGTTGAATTAAATCTTCTGTGGGACCAGATCAAGTTTCTAAGTTTGGTTTAGTAATTTTGGAGATAAGATGTACAGTCGTTTATTGTCAGTTCTAAGGCTTACGTATGAATAACCGAAGTATAACGTAAAGTTAAGAATTTACCGTAATTTATAACACTCTTAATAAGGTGTAAGTTACTTTTTATGTTTTGTCTGTTTTTTTTTTACTAGTTGTAATTTCTATGTTCTTATATAAATGATGTGTGTGAAAAAATTGTGACGTTATATTTTTTAATATTTATAAGCATACATGTATAAGAACAGCATACATTATGTAGAACTTAAAAATACATAAATAAGACGCTGAAAATAATTTTTGGTTATATATTTCTCTAACTTTACGCAAGGAGCGTAAACATTTTAAGTAAAATGCGATCCATTTCTCCCCGAAAGCGGGGTGATAATATACGTATTTTATGCAGTGAGACATCATTGAAGCAATTTACAAAGAGCTAGAGGCGATGACGTGTAAAATACACGAAACATAAAAACTCGAATGGCTTACTTCAAGTTATTTGAATGCAAATTGTTAAGATAGCATTGTGATTTTAAAAATATTTCAACATTCTTTTCTGTACCTGAGAATAATATTAGTTATTTTGTACCGACAGGTAGTGGTAGAGTATTTCATTAATCAAACAAACTCTATACACCATTTGCTAGAAATAAAATATTAATTCGCACGAAATATTGCATTCAATAGTAAATAACTTCGTTAAAAAGTAGAAAAAAGAATAACTGATAGGAATAAATTATAAAACAATTGAAAACGTCAATGTCGACGCTCTTGCGATGATACATATTCGAAATATTTTTGTAGTTATTTTAATATATTTTGGCTGCTTCGTAGATTTCTCTTTCACTACGTTTGAACATTGAACATTATTCTAATATTTTTTTACAAGTACTAATATTAGCTAATCTTTTTAAATGACAAATTGTAGTATAAAAAGAATGTTAATTAATATGTTTCTCGAAAATATGTCACCACGTTTAGTGTTTAATAGGTTATATTAGTCTGTAATGTGGCATCTCTTTGTGTGTCACCCCGAATAAAAATATCTTGTGAGAATTGTTTGAATTGAAAAATATATATCAAGATTTAGTGGCTAATTATTCCAGAGCAGGTGATGTTGACAGAAGTTGATCGAACACGCCAAACTTCAACACAGAAATAAAATACATTATTTGGACTAAGAAAAGTATTATTTTCCTAGCAATGTAATTAAATACTATGGCATTGTCTTTATCATTATCCAAAAAGCAACAAATATCTTACGGATCTCGAAAAAAATTCTATTGTACTTAGTTATTAGTAATCATTTTTTAAATCCCTAAAATGAGTAAAAATCGATTTCTGGTTTCAATTTCTTTTGAAACGTTGAAGAGCGCTAAACTATCAGAGTTACTCTTAACAAACAAAACACTTACAGCACAGTCGTACCTACCAATCAAACATGATATTTTGCCATTTGATCAAACAGCTAGGCAAATGCATTAATCGAAAACATTAAATGCTCTGTTCATTTCAATTTAGTTCCACTTTCTGACACCTACTCCAAACTGTTAATAAAGCGTCAGCAAACACCTTATTTGAAGATGATTTGCTAAGTTTAATGAAAAATATACTATTTGTATAGGGACACTAAGAGTAAACGTAAGGACGCTTATAATTAAAATATCTTAAATAAAGAATTTCTTATGTCAGATATTTCAGCTTTTTTATTTCTGTCATATGATGATATGAATGGTCTAATAATTAGCAAGCCAGTTTATTGAATGTTGTTACAAACGCTACGGCTGAATATCTTTCAGGCCACCAGTTAAATGGCTAGGCTGTTAATTGAACGGCATATAGCTAGTTAGCAGCGACATATATATACCATAACCCGATAGCAGACCATTAGCATGATACACAAAGCCTCAAATAAAACTATTATATACTCCCGAAGTATTTTAAATTTCTTTCATATTTGAGATACCGCATTAGAATACTATGAATAATATTACGCTTTAAAAGGGAAAGCTTCTTCATAAAGCCTTTTGTTATAATTATGCATGCGTTATACCTGAAGCAATCTAAAATGTTGATACATTGCAATTTTCCAGTAATAAATTACCGAACTCTCTTTAACAGACACCTGCAAATGATACGTAACAACTAAGTAATTAACAACTTTTTTCAAGGAAATAAATCGGAAATAGAATTTTTTTAAAGAGGAACCGCAAGGAACCGAATAATGTCACTAATGTAAAGTCTTACGAGAACTAAATTCGAGATTATTGAATTGAGTTCTTCATCTTCAACTAAATCAAAATTGTTCAACTCATACATACTACCTGTCCCAAGTGATGGATGTCTAATGTAGGGACGGTAATAAAGTAATAATAAATAACAGTAATAAAGGCTGATAAATCGAAAAACCAGGATCTTAGAGACTAAGAGAATAGTGGACGTTGAACAAAGATTACGAAGCTAAAATTAGAGGTGAGTAGGGAGAGTTAGAAGAGGTACTTAGGAGAAATAGTCCAGTACTCTAAAAAATAGTATCCACGTGATGGTAAGCGTAGCAGATGATGACCACATCAGCGATGGGACTAGATTATGTTTACAAACGCAATAGGTATTTTTTTGGTCAATAAAAACAAATGTAGTGGGATTGGTCTTTGCCACTCGGCAAACCTATATTATTAGAATAAGACATTATATCAGCTTTACAATTGGATTAATATACTTATATTAATTGGCTATACATACGTAAAGTGTAAATAGCAATACCAGGGAAATAGTCAATATTGTGATTGCAAAGTGCTCGGGCGCCGAGAAAATCTAATTAGAGTCTGTTAGTCTGTGTTTAATTGCTCTTTACAGCTCTTTAAAAGTTAAATGATACTCACTCTAAGTAAATAGGTACTCTAGGACAATATTAGAAAAATACTTGAACTCGCAGGAAACATAAGGCGCTACGGATATTGTTCAAGTTTTCTGATCTTGAGAAAATTCAATAACCGTCCTTATTAATTTAAATCAAACAATGTATAATATAGTAATTTTCCTTATGGAATAGTGTGATTCTTAATCCATTTTTAACGAAGGGAAATGCGTTATGCAACCGTCCCGGTAACTACAAAAAATTTCGATGATACATAAGGAGCATTCAAGTATTACGTCACGCAATTTTTGGAGATTCTTGACCCCCCCCCCCCCCCATGAAACGCGCCGTAACGTTTATGTATCCAATAGTAAAACGTTTCGTGACTAACCCCAGTGACTCTTTATACCTAAAACTTACCATTATGTGGTGTAAAGTACTGGAAAGTGGAAAGTGATATTAACAATAACGCGTAATTCAATCCCCGCCCTGCATCGTAACGTTTTACAAGAGGACCCCCCCCCCCAAATTCGTTACATAATACTTGAATGCTCCCATAGATGGTGGCATAGCGGAGCTTTTTCTTTGAGATTTTTCTGCATATGCATTTTTATATGTCTTCCGTCTAGAAATGGAGGTGTGTTCAGAAGACTAAAAAATATCTAAAGAAATTATATTAATGTAACATTTGCCTTTCTGGCCTAGTCGGGATTTAAGATTTCTAATATAATTTGTTGAGATTGCATCGAAACAGATATTTTTTTAATTTAAAAGAATTAATTTAATTTAATATTTCGAAACTTTTGAACTCGATTTCAGCATTAAAAATTCCACTAATAGTAAAAACGGAAATGTTTGTGTATATAAAATATTTAAGTGTAGGTAAAAATTCGGCAAAACTTCCTCGCTTCACGAATATTGTGGTTTCGACCATATCTCCTCACGATCGACATTTCCACATACTATATGACAACATAAATGTAAGACATTTTCACTAAAATCATAATGGAAAATACTAAAACGTTTTGATTGATTACCTAACTACACATTTTGTAGAAAGAAAACATGCAACGCGAAACTCAACTCCGCACAGACGAAGTCCTAGTTTAAAATAATTTTATTGATTGTAAACGTTCTATCACCATGACGCAGGCAAAGCAAAAGTTTAGCTACACGTAACGGCTTGACTACTTTTATAATGTATAATTTTCATCTGTTGCTTCATGATATCTCATCCACCTGCATTTCTTATTGGCTAGTAAATATGACTTTTGGATGCGATTTTTGGCAAACCAGTAGTTTCGATTTGGAATTAACATGGCTCTCATCAATATCATCAGTCAATCATACGTTAAAATGTGTTCTCGTACTATTTGAGTCACATACAAATAATGTAATTTGAATTAAGAAGCGCTTTAATTCAAAACAAGAAAAACTTAGCAAATACCTCTCCAGGCGCGTATTACGTAGAACTTTTGCTCATAGAAAGATATTCTTCAGTGGGAAAACAATTTACAAGCGTTCAAACAATAAAAATTCTTAATGACTTCCCTTTTGCCGTTCTCATAAGAATTTAAGCTATAAATAGTTCGTTGAAGAGGGAAAAGGTGCACCAACTCTGAATGATATTAAAAGTCTTACTATACATCGCTACAAATGATGCTACGCTCGTAGACGTCGACGAGGCTATGATTACAAGTGGGCGTTTCCGGATTAAAATGTCAAATTAATGTTTCCTTTTTGTGACATATATACACATTATATATGATATAACAATTAATAGGAAAATATCAAATGGTTTATGAAATATATTATACAAAATCTTTGGTTACATTTATGGGACAGAGATGTGAGCTAGAGAGTGGACAGCGAGAATATGTAAATAGGTCACTCGCGCTGCAATTTCTGATGCTGCTTCTATTATCATTGCACCTTCCATTAAAATACTAAAGACCGGAGTGTGACCCTCACTCATTCCAATAAATCAGAATAATAACAGGCAATTGTGCGACACGCAGCTTACAAAAAGTTATTTATTTATTATTATTATTATTAAAGCTTTATTAATTAATCCATACTACAAGTGGTTACATTCCTTAATATTAGTATTAGTTGTGTTTGTATAGGTTTTAAAAATGTTCAGTTAGATTTCTTTTTTCTTTTTAGTGGTCTAGTTTTCCTATGGCACATTTAAAGTAAAATTTGCCTCCTCCATATTTTTCCATTTCCAAACCATTTTGTTATTTCTAGCGTCCATCCTTTATCCCGCGCTCCAGCATGGAAAGAAGCATCTTAAAGTTGAGGAGAATAAAGAAAACAATAAATGTTGACATTCGTTAAAAACAAAACTAACAGATGCACTTTTACATGCTCTAAGGCTTAAATGGAAATGGGCAGGTCATATTGGTAGAGCGTGTGATAAAAGATATTTATTTATAAAGTAAAATAATTTTAAATTTTGGTTTTTCTATCAATAAGATAATGCATTAACTACTTTACTAAAGTTCTTGACATCGTGGACCTTGTGGGTAGACTGAAAAGGACAAAACCATTTGAATTGATTACATAGTGTTATTAAACAGTGGTAGGTGTAAAATTAGAACACAATAACAGCTTTATCCCTTTAATACAGACTATCAGTGGTATTAAGGCACACTTTCTTATTTATAAATATATTTATCAGTAAATGACTTATTAATCTTAATTTACTACATCGTAATCTTCCAGGACGTTTTAGTGAAGATACATGTATTTAAAAAAGGTAATCTATTATGTAAATATTTTCAAATAAATTCCAACTTATTAAAAGAATACGACAAATTCTTTATCTAGATTAATAGCAAGAAAATTAGATTCGTTCAGAACAAACAGAAGTAACGTTACAAATCAAAAACGTTTTTTATCTTGGTTATGATAAAATTATTGTTAAATTTATTTATGCAAAATACGATATTGTTGTTTTCCATTTGGCTTTGACTATTTATTTATACAACATTTATGTAAATATTTTTTTTAAATAATTTCTTGTAGTTTTAGTATTCCTTCATTTAGGTTAAAAATTGTTTGTCGTGTGTCGTCTAGGCATTCGACTATAAACCATTGGGCCATGAGTTCAAACCTAGTTAACACATTAGTACAATTTGACAATAAATCTATGGATTATTCACATAAAAAACTGTCCAGTGTATTTTATATCCCACATGGCGTGTCATACAACTAGTATGATGATAGTATTAATCGATATTTGATCCCATAACCGTAATATAACCCATTTATTATGGAAAGTTTATCATATATGTATATGTCAAATTTACCATTGTTTTATCAATACAGTACGCAGGTCATTACGTATCTAATAAAGAAAGTAAAACCACGATGTATAGATCCTGTCATGGTTACAAGAAACGGCACTCGTTGCTCTATGAGGCTTATATATTTCGCTCAAGTTTTATTTATACTGTGATGGTATTTTTAGATTTCCGACGTTGTTTTGTATGATAGACTTTCGCATGGGAAGCTGAGTGTTGAAATTTATTTAAAGCCTCTAACTTTGTACTTTTTATTTCAATTAATGGAACTTAAATTAGAACGAAGTGTTTTTTTTTAAATTCTATGCGCATACTATTTTTCATATTTATATAGTTATAGTAAACGTTTTCGATCAAAGTTACTGCAGGTTTTTTGTTGCATTGATGAGTAGAGGAGATGACCGTAGGCAGTGCGGTCGTGAAGATTGACACATGGCATCTTCGTAAGCAATAATTTTATACAAATAATAATAGTATCTTTATGAAAACCATCAACGTTCATGACGACTATTTGCTTCAATGAATTTCTTGAATGATCAATTAAACAGATTAAAGATTCTGGCCAAGGCGCGCAAAGGCTACCAGGGGTTGCCTGGTGTCCACCGTTTGGACTGTTACTATTACTTAACCCTTTCAGGTTCGGCTTCGTACTTAAATCAAAGTAATGCCAAATAAATTGTAGTATCTCAAAATTTGGAGGTTTTTACGTCGGATGAGTTCGTAGAACGGCCCTGCTTTTACATTCGTTCGTCCCATAGTATAATAAAAACGTGTGCGTGTACTAGTACACACGTAAGAAGTGAAACTTCTTTATAACCTTATTTTTCGAAAAATGATCTACTATATGCAACTTTGCAGTAATTGGTTAAATAAAGTAAAATTAGATAAAGTTTAACAAAAGGCTTTTATTATCATAGACATGAATACAAATAACAATTATTTCATTTTACCTTATTACTACTAAGATTATTACAGAATTTCATCAATCGTAATAGAATTATTACTATCATTGTAATCGTTATTATATATTTTTGTTAATAATGGTTTTAAATCTCTTCGAATCAACAGTGGTAGGGACAAGAAAAAGATAGCGTGTAACGGAAAAATGTGACGCTTAACGGAATAATGCGACGCTTAACAGAAAAATGTGACGGTAAAAATTTTCAGAACGCCGATAAAGAAATTTCACTTCAATAAAAAAATGTGTTTATTAATTTCAAGTACATGTGTAAGATTTGGGAACCCTTTTAAGTAAAAAATACCTGTGTCAGAATAAGTGTTGAAATAGAGAGTCTAGACAGGCATTTGTGCCATGTTTCTCTCCTGCATAAATATCAATAGTGATAATCCGTGGCCGGCCTGTAAAACAATATTACTTTAAATAACAAAATTTCAAGCGAGATACAAACGCTGTATCGCTGTGTTCTGTATTTACCTAAGCGTGACATCATTCGCTCTGATTGACTTTTCAGTTAACGGGGCTGATTGCAATACGTAGATATTTTATTTTAAAACTTATTCCTTTCTATAAGTATAGGTTTTATAGATTTTAAAATTGTTTTTTAGTTGTTCCAAAAGTTAAGTCTAATGTTTTTAAAACCTGATTTGCATTTAAATTCCCTTGACATGCATCCTTTATTAAATGATCATATGGCTACTGCCATTATAAAATATTAATTGACACGGTTTAATATCATTAAATAAATTCTTTCTGATACGGATAGTCGATGCTAACGTTTAAGGATAATGTTCACAGAAGTTATTGAAAGTTAAATGTGAACAAAGTTGGGCTAGAGTTACAAAGATGGAGTGAGTTTAATGAAGCATTGAATTGCACTAAGAGCTTTCAGTCAATACAGCTCCAATTTCTTAAGTACAATAGGTATTGTACAAACGTAAAGTTGAAGTCACAAACCATGAACACATGGTCTTTGTTGAAAATTGTGTGCTCGCAATTAATCAAAGAGACGCTTATAATATATTCAAATTGCACATTACTGAAATCTTTAACGAAAAAACTATGTTTTTTAAAATTAAAATCTTGCTTGCTTTGTCTTCTCAGCTCGGCCGTAATTGGCTATTTCTCGCGATTAGGCAACGGCATCTTCTGCGAGACTCTCCTTGGGCCTTCGCGGCCTACTGGAGTGAGCGACATACGAAGTTAAGGTGCAGGCCTTCCCCGATGAAGGCGGTTATTACTCTAGTCTCATTTTCATGAAAAAAAAACTAGTTAAATATCAAATCGTATTTGACGTGCGATCGTTTTGTTATCGGATTTTACACATTTGTATGCCTTCTGTTCATTAGTATATAAATGAAATGATGAATTTAGACAGTTAGGTATATATCTATGAAATTCCAATAAACATTAGATATGCTAAAAGAATTTGTCATTATAAAAAAAACATATTCAGGTTTTACGGTATTACTTACGTTGACGTTATTCCAATAAGTAATTATATTAGGTCCTTACATATGAAATTGGCGTATTTCGTACTGGCCACTTTAATCACGATGTTCTCCTCTTTGGTAAGGAATTCCAAATTCAAATTTGTACAGCTATTTACTCATGTATTTGTGCTTCGATGACCGTCATTCATTTGTTTTTTTCTTCTGTTTTTTTTCTGTTTGCGTCGTCGTTTACAAAATGGAAAACTTAAAGTATCGCATTATTTACGAGTACGAGTTCCGCCGTGGCACTATTGCTGCGGAAACGACTCGAAGGGTGAATGATGTGTATGGCGGTCATGTTGCAAAAGAAAACACAGTTCGTTTCTGGTTCCAACGTGTTCGTTCTGGAAATTTCGACCTGCAGAACAAGCCCCGTGGACGGCCTGAGACCCAAGTTGATAATGAAGTATTGAAGGCTATTGTGGAAGCGGATCCATCGCAAACCACGTCCGAGTTAGCTGCACGCTGCGGTGTTAGTGATAAAACTGTTTTAATTCACTTGAAGCAAATTGGGAAGATCAAAAAGCTTGAAAGCATGGTACCTCACGAATTGACTGAAGCAAACCGGCAAACGCGCGTCGACTGATGCGTTACATTACTGAACCGGCACAATAATGAAGGTATTTTAAACCTAATCATTACCTGTGATGAAAAATGGATTCTTTACGATAATCGGAAGAGCTCAGCGCAATGGTTGGATCCTGGCGAGCCAGCCAAATCCAAAATCCAAATCAAGCGAAAATTAACCCCAAAAAAGTTACTTGTAAGCGTTTGGTAGACTAGTGCCGGTATTGTTCATTGCAGTTTTCTCAAATTAGAAGAGCTTCAATTGGAATGTCTAAGACATCCTCCGTACTCCCCGGACCTTGCTCCAATAGATTACCATTTTTTTCGAAATTTGGACAACTTCTTACAAGGGAAAAAATTTAACTCTTATGGGGCAGTCCCAATCGCCTTCACAGATTTTATTGATTCCCGTCCGACTGGTTTTTATAGTAAAGAGATCAATGAACTACCTATCAGATGGCAAAAACAGTGCATAGAAAACAATGGTTCATACTTTGATTAATTAAATATATTATATTTAAAAATATTCGACTTTTTGTTCCTCCCATACAAAACGCCAATTTCATATGTAAGGATCTAATATCTAAGTAATATTATTCAGTGAAAGTGAAGTGAAACTTATTTATCGGCGTTGTAAAAAAAAATTGCCGTCACATTTTTCCGTTACGCGCCATGTTTTTCTTGTCCCTACCATGGTTGATTCGAACAGATTCGAAGCCATTAATAACCAAAATATATAATAACAATAACAATGATTGTAATAATTCTATTACAATTAATGAAATTCTGTAATAATCTTAGTAGTAATAAGGTAAAATGAAATAATTGTATTATTTGTATTAGTGTCTATGATAATCCCTTTGTTAAACTTTATCTTATTTAACTTTATTTAACTATTTTCTGTAAAGTTGCATATAAGTAGTATAACATTTTTCGGTTAATAAATAGGGTCGTGGGTGTGTACACTAGTACACGAACACAGTTTTTTTTTTAAATCTATAGTCATTTTATCACTAGTTGAATGTATTTTTATTTCACCTACGAATAATAATGATTCATGAACATGTAACACATATAATAAAAGGTTCAAATCGTATTTTCCAGTTCATTGACCCTGATAATATTCGCGACCTATGCAGATTAGTTCCTCAAACTATGTTCCCATATAATATACATATTATTATATTTTAGTTTTCATATATATAATTGTAATTTAGAGCAGTGATGGCCTAGTGGTAGAAGCGTGTGACTCTCATCGCTGAGATCGTCGTCGTTTGATCCCGGCTGTGCATCAAACTTTCTTTCTATGTGCGTATTTAACATTCGCTCGAACGGTGAAGGAAAAAATTATGAGAAAACATTGGTGTTGAAGATACAAAAATCTGAGGCCCAAACTTAAAAAGGTTGTAGAGCCACTTATTTATATTGGACGATATATTTAAATAGAATATATTTTTTGTATAAATAAATAAAAAACCTTCCATTTTGTATTTTGCGATCTAAGTTATTACTTTAATCGGCATTTCAATTCGGCAAGTGATCTCTATTCACACTGGACATCAACGAATTATTATTCGGTGCACTCTTTCTCTTCCCCTCTCTCTAGCCCGCTGGGACGGCGATCCAACACAAATGACCTACCGCGCGGAAATGTACTACTTCCTTTAATAGTTCATAGGAGGAACAAGTTGGTATTGAAATACCTTGAACAGTTGCTCTTGCTGGAAAGTCGACGAATGTACTTTAATTTATTGAAGTTTTTACAAAGTAGATAGACAGAAACACTTACCGTTAGCCGTTACTCTAAATAGGCTACATAATTTTATTATTAGTCGTTAAAATAATTGCAAGCTCTCCTACGGGATCAATTAATTTCTTTGATGGCAACGAAACATCTAATGAAGTAAATTTGACATTTCATGACAATGGCGGCTTGGATATCGTACCTACTATACGAGTATAATAATAATAAATGAAATTTCGAGATTTTGTTTAATTTACACTCTTACAAAGTTACTTTTTTGCTCAGTTGCCTGCCAGGGTGGTATAAACTAGCGTTTTGAACGCGCGTACAAGCTCGTCTTTGGGAGCGCATGTAAATACGTAAAGGCGCGCCTTTTGGCACACGCTCAACTCATACTAGCTTTGACGCGCTTCTAAGCTCGTATAACCAAATGTTTTATCGTCAGAGTCCATTCTGATACTGACACGGACCCACTACCGGTTCGACCGAATACACCGAAATATGCCAATTCAGAAAATTACGCTAGTCTGAAACCGCCATAATTAATCCATTAATTTTAAAAAAGCGTTCTTTTTGTCAAGAAAGATTTTCATGGTATCCGTGATATAGAAATAGCCTTAGATGACATTTCCTTTGTACGCTCACGATATAGGACTTCTGTAACTTCGGAGTATATGAGTTATGGATTGGAGAATAGACTTTATCCGCCGTGGCCTTATCGGCGTGAAAAATATTTTATTCCTGAAGTATTTAATTTTCATAATACACTAATTTTCATTTGTAAACACTATAGATTAAATAAATATTATGTCTCATTAATCTCATTATAATAATGGAAAATAAAACTAATATTAAATTAAACAGTTTGATCCCATTGCATTGCATTAAATTCACGATTTGTTCGCTCTTTTGAAGTGTTCCCAGATTAATAACTATTGCAGGATTTCCCCCTACATTTAGTGTTACGGGCAGAATAGGGGATTTTTTAGGGGAAATTCCAAAAACACAGTTACATACATACATTACAAACAAACAGTTTTTTTGCTATTGTATATCACGTTCCTGATTTTGGAACTAAATTGTACGAACACATAGTAAAAATTGTCGCAATCGCAAAAACCGAATAAAACTTTAACCCATCAATCCATTTTCTATTACAGATACTTTGCATTATGCCTTTAATTTTCAGCAATCCCAACATGACCGCCGTTTTAAAGAATCGCGCCATCGCCCATGCCACCATCCGCTTGGTCAGGGCATCCAAGGGTCGGCTCAGGGGTCACCGGCGCTATATACAAGGCGGCAACTTAAATCTTTAACTAGCGCATATGCACTAGAACCCCATGTCTTAAAAGTCTCCAAAGGGAACAAAATCAAAGCGATAAATGAATATTTTATTATATGTTATCCTTAAGAAAACACTTTTTAAACTGATTGCAGCTATGTATTATTATTATAAACTTTAATTTACATCGTTTTAAATTTAAATTTTTCCGACATTTCGCGTGCTTTACAGCGTCCGTGGGCACGGTGACCACATATAATAATAATACTTAGCTTCAATCCGTTTAAAAAGTGTTTTCTTAATGTGTAAAAGCCATGTCAACAAAATACAATACTATATGTTATCCATCTCACAGAATGTCACTCGAGCAATATCTAAAAAGTTAATATACCTGACAAACTTATAGAAGTCTCACGTATAGCAGTTTAAATTAATAGGTTAGTTAGTTTAAAGTTTTCCGTCTTTTAATCTTTGAAGTCGACCGATAGTTTCCAGAAGACGAAGTCCAATAGAGTATCAAAAGGTTTTTAATAAATCTTTACAGTTTATTAGTTTTATTTATAGAACTTCTTCCTAAGACTTGACCATGTTACAGTGGCCACATGGTTTATAAATGTTTTTAAGTCTGATTATATTTTCCTTATACTCGCAGTAATACATTTATCAGTTTAAGATTATTTTAATATAGAATGTTTATTGAAAGTATTATTAGTAATTCCAATATGAGAAAAAAATATTTTTGATAGAAAATTTGTTTTAATTCCTTATGTATTTTTCTCTTTATAACCAATGGCCAAATGCCATTAATGTTACATTTCAGGATTTTACATCCTACTCATTCATTAAATTTGGTTCGACGGTCGTGAGTTCGATGATAACTATTTCACAAAACGCTGATCACCAACGTGAAACATAATGAAGCGGATGTCAAAATTTGTAACTCCATTAAAACATCCACAGAATAAGATAATGGATAAAAAAATGTTATTCTGTGTAATCTGTATTAATTATGGCTAAAAAAGCGTTATATAGAGTAAATTAACTGGAAATTAATCATTAAAAATCCATAATTGAATCATCATCAGTCAACACCGTTCCTAGTAAGATTGCCATGCTGCCACGGTCAGACACGACTTTGGTCTCATAGAAAAACGGGATGAAGCGATGCAATAAGTTTACCTTATTAAACTTCAATTTCATGTGATGAGTGAGATTCCCGGAGCTCCCTTATAAATGTGCAGAAGAAAAAGTAACTACCCCAGATGCAGCAATCTATCCATGACGCCCTCTTCCAGCCTCGCCGTGGACTTTACAAATGTTAAGGGGCTTAAATCCAACATCCACACTATCACAACCATTTGGAGACTGCGAAACCGGCCTTTTTCGTACCGAGACTCGGATATCTTCCCCGGCACCGGCCCGGAAGTATCAACTTCCTATACTCTTTTTCCGGAGTACAAATTGGAACATTATTTTGTGCACGTTCGAAGGCTCTCCCCCTTAGAGAGTCTAAGGTATATAAGCTGAGTGATTACGACGAAAGGCGTACTGACAATCTTATCAGCTAGTGGCCGTCTAGTTAACTCAGAGCTGGCCGTTAATAATAGTTTCCATTATTTTGGAAAACTGGAAAGTTATAATTAGGGAACCGATACCTGAATAATAATTTCTTTATTTACGTAGACAATCAGCAGTCCATGTATTTATTAATGTCTTAGTTAGAATATTGTAACATGAAAGTTATTGTACGATCTTTTTATATAATACGACCACAAGCTACAAGCATAAAATAATGTATAATATATAGTATATATATATATATATATAAAGACTGTGATTTTTACCTCTCACGAACACCGTGCAAACCGCCAAATGACTGTACTAAAAAAACTCGAAGTTTGTTTACGTGTTTGGAGGCGTAGGTCATAAAGATGCAAAGAGGAGCTAAAGAAGTGTTCTGGCTGGTTATTGAATATAAAAAAATATATCAGTATTAAGTTACCCGAAATTATTTTTAATATACAAACAGTTAATTGTCGATCGTAGTTACCTTCACAAAGTACATTACTTCCTACCAAAAAGGTCAACGACCGTATAACTAAAGTAGTAAATTATATATATTAATAATATTTTATATATTAACTGTTATAAGTATAAAAGTTTGGTAAGCACCTTTATGAGCTCATAAGGTATACGAGAATTACTAAATAAGGTTTATGAAGGCACCAGATTAACTTGTGTTAAGGACTCGGGGCGTGGTCCATGTTGAAAAGGTATTTACATATTTTTTTTATAGAACGCGGGACAAACGGGCAGGCTCACTAGATATTAACTTTGCCCATGGACTCTCTAAATCCCAGATGGCTCGCGAGTTCGTTGCCGGCCTTTTAAGAATTGGTATTCTTATATATAGAGCAGTGTTGGCCTCAGTTTCAGCGTACGACTCTCATCCATGAGGTCATAGGTTCGATCGCCGGCTGTGCACCAATGGACTTTCTTTCTATGTGCGCATTTATTATTAGCTCGAATGTTGAATGAAATCATCGTGAGGAAACCGGCTTGCCTTAGACCCAAAAACGTCGACGGCGTGCGTCAGGCACAAAAGGCTGATGACCTACTTGTCTCTTAGATTAACAAATCATCATGAAACAGGTACAGAAATCTGAGGCCCAGACCTAAAAAGGTTGTAAGGTGAAATTTCGGTGATAAAACTCAGCTGCAGGTATTAATGCGAATAACTCCTCTGAACACTCTCCATTGCGGTTGAAGATGCAGTGACCACACATCTCTACGCAACACCAAGGGATCAAGCCTCTGGTAGAAGTTTTGGTGTTCGATTCAAAAGGGTCTTTGTTAAATACAGTAAAGTGGAAGATGAATAATTTTAATGTATAGTATTACCTCAGGCCTTCCATACTCAAATTATTGTTTCAGAAGAAATAGATCCATATAAGGAAACAAAAAAATGTATACAGTTTTAATAATACCTAGAAATTTTTTTTTAAAAATTACCTGAAAAACTTACACTTGTCTTGTCCCGTTGTGTGATTCCTCTAAAGTTGATATTTATCAATGCCATCAATTATAAAGCATAGATATGCTATGTTCGGTACAGTTTTAAAACTCAAGAATAAGATAATTTAAAAATAAGAAAATATACACTTGTATGGTTGTATTGTTTGATACCTAATTTTTTTATATTATAGAAGGCAAACCAGTCTACAGGACGCCCAAAAAAGGCAGTCATCGCAGCGCATGGACACCCATTTATTGGGTACTTTGCCGGTCTTTGAGGGAACAGTATAGTCTTTCTTTAAGCCATTGGAGGTCGTATGTCTTAGGGAAGACCTCCAACGGGAATCGATTTCACAGTAAGCAAAAGAAAGTGTCGTGTGAAGCGGACCGTGGAAGACTTCCAGCCATCAAGATGATGCTGATGAATCTATTTTGTTATCAATAGCAATTATTTTAAAAAAGGGAAATGGATGAGAATCTTCATTTAACATCATCTATATTAACTTCCTTTAATTTAACAGTTACTATAAAAATAAGTATGGAACGCGTAAATCCTTGTGATTTGCACCAATCGATAACAAACACGTATCTGATTTGCACAAAATGTACAATTAAAACTGTATACTATCTGCAGAACATTGTTGTTTAATAATGTATAGAAAATATTATGTCATTGAACTCAGAGCATCTATGACCAGAAAGAAAACAGTCCCGCTACAATCTTCTACATAGGCCTTAGATTTCCGTATATGTTTCATGGACTTTTGTTTTTTTCTAATAGTCAAGTAGGTGATGTGTCCCTGCCAGACGCCGTTGACTTTTTTGTGTCGGTCTGCTCTCAGTTATTTCACTGTACGAGCGATATCTATGCACATATAGACAGAAAGTCAGTTGAAGAACAGCCGGCGAAGCCTACGAACTCAGGGATGAGAGTCACACTCTAAAGCCACCAGCATTGCTTTTTGTACTCGTATTATATCTATGAATATAAATATACAATTTTCAGTTTACCTGCGATTCACTAAATGAAAATTTTGTGTATAGTACTTAAAACCTAGATTCCCTAGAACGTCATAGTGAAATGGATATGATATGTTCTGAATTTATTTCAACATAATCACTCTATCGTAACTCTACTAATGCGATAGAATACACACAGTACACGGATAATCCTACAATTTAAAAAATATAAATATTTATACCTAGATCCTGTGACTAATAATATGGCAAGCAACTCTTGTGAACTCAGCCAGTATAAAAACAAATAGGTGTACGTCGATAGTAATTTATCATTTGTATAGCTCGCGTGAGTGTCGCTTCCCAACCAAGTTGGAGTGTGCACGCGGTACATCCAAAAATTGAGACTTCCGCCTCAGGTTCTTCCTTGGTACCCGAAGACCCGAGATATAATAGATAGACTGTCTATCTATTATATCCAGATTATGAACTATAACTTTAAAAATAAAACAGTTTAATTGCATCGTTTTAGCTAAAGTACTCATCTCATTTGTTCACTCTCTGTCTCTTTTCAGCACAGCGTAGACACAATTCTCAGAAAGAGATGAAACAGTACTTACAAGAATGCAATTAGACTCATTAAGCTTTCACAAATAAGCGGGTTAATACGTTCATGCTGATATTTAGGAAGCGTACATTTTATGAGTAATAATAATGGAAATGAAAATTAGATTTAGAGGTCTCGCCCTGGCCCCAAATTATTTTCTAAATAAAATGAAAAAATATTTTAGTCGAATTTTTCAATAAAATTATATGCAAAACCAACCAATATTGTAAAACCAAGCAGGTTCTTTTAGTATTGACCAAACGTAAAAAAATATTTATTTACTACTACTTTAAAAAAAAACCTTGGCTGTATCCACTGTTAATCCATCCCCTAAACCCTATCCTAAATCCTTGTTTGTCTGTTTCAACAAGCTAATCTCAGGAAATACTGGTTCAAATTAAAATATACTCTTTGCATATAACATATTCATATCAGCACCTAACTTTTAGGAGATTTTAGGGTGTTCGATAAAAAATCGCATACAAAAATATAAAATTTTAAAAATCATCATCATCATCAATTGTTTTAAACATGCGCCTTGTTCCTCGGCATCATTAGTATGAGGACTAGCGTTAGATCAATTTTGTCACAACAATATTTCTGACAAGAATAAGGTTTTATTCATTTATTATTATTAACTCTTACGATTTTTACAGATTTAAAATATAAATCTAAAAACTTTGTGCTACATTTCAATTTGATCTAAAATAGAAACCATGGTAACAAATTACAACATTCCTTATTCATAAGGTATAGTTTCAATTTTCATTCCCGCTAATTTAAATTTGAAAATGATTAACATATAACAATCTGTTTGATATTATCGTTTTATCGCTCACCAAACTCATTGTGATAATTAATATTGATTCGAATAAACGCTATTATTGCTATAAAAGCCCGGGGGAAAACTATTATTCAGTAAAGAGTTACAATCGTTATTGTTACTCTTATTTTTATTGGTAAATCATTGTGGTAGAATTGTTAATAGACAAATTGGATTTCGGTTTGTCAAATTACGCGGCAGGAAGTAGATTGTCAAATTTGAACATAAGATCTTATTCTTTTCTTACGATAAGCGCTTGCTGGCTGAACAGAAAACGCGTGTATAGTACTAAAGCTGTTCTCTTCTACATTGTTTTATGCCTATATCAGAGAAGTATCATGAAATTGTAGATAGAATACTGATTAATCAAAGAAATATTGTGTTTAATTCTCTTGTTACTTTTAATACCAATTTCTACTTCTTAGTTTATACTTTTAAATTTAAATTATATGGTTTTTGGAGCAGTTTTGGCCTACAGCGTGCGACTCCAATCCCTGAGGTCGTAGATTCGATCTCCGTCTATGCACTTGCTGCCTATATGCACATTTAACATTTGCTCGAACGGTTAAGGAAAATATCGTGAGGAAACCGAATTTTCGACGTGCGTTGAAATGAGGGTTCACCCAGTTGCCTTTTATTATTAAAATAAAAATACGATTTAAAGTTATTCCTTTCTACATGAAGATTGAATTTCTAAAGGAAAATAAAGCACATTATCGATACCCAATATCTTTATTCCAAAATTTCGACAATCGGATATCCGCACATATAATGCACTATACAATAATATATTTTAACTAATATGTATGTATGTAGAGTATAAATGAAAAATACTCAATTATACCCAGCCTATGATAACCAAGTTATTTAGAAGAGAATACAAAAGAGTAACTACTTTTAAGTCTTGTGTCTCTATCGTCATCATCCATTTCAAAACACATGAGAAAATATCTACGTCACAACAAAAATATACTTTAACAATATTTCTAAAAATGGCGTCCATAGAACATCGAATATCTATTCAAATTGACCAAAGATTACGCCATTGACAATTTATTATATTTACAAAGCGATTCATTCCATTTTCAAACATAACATTTTTTTTTTTAATTTTATGTTGCAATTTAAAAATAATTTATCACAGTAATAAATTTAAACACAGTAAATAAAGTTTCCGAACATAATTAACTTTAACAGATTCGAAAGTTAGTAGTATACTTAAGATTATGCCACGTTCCTCAGGAGTTCGTCTGCAGATAATTCGCCGTCCTGAAAAGTAAAGAACCATATAAAATTTTGTAGGAAGTAAAGGAACTACGAGGCAGATCTGCTTCTGTTATAATAACTAATTCGGACAAGCAGCCTCTTGCATCGATACTCTGTCACTCAACTGTATCTGTACCGCGCGATCGCAAGTGAGATCACCGGTATACTGAGAGAACTACACTGAGATTTGATACAAAAAATCTGGATCAGTATTCCTATTGGCAGTTACAGAGATTTCGATAGAGTATGTCTTGTCACGATTTTTTTCAACTGCGATGAGACATTGACTGTTTCTGTACGGTAAGCGCAGAAATTGCCTCTGGGCTACTAAAATAGACCAAGAAATCAATCTGCTCCGTCTGAAGTATTTACGGAACTCAAGCTTTGAATTTTGCTATCGGTATAATATTATTGATCATATTTAAAAATCAAGTATTTAATTTTTTATATATTATGTTATACCTGAACCTTTCGTTCATTACTTACTTGATTAAGGTCAACGAATTTTCGTACAACGGATCGAGTAAAGTCCGGGTTGTTCAGCATCTCATTCACAAACCAGTCCAATGGGATGCTAACAAATACAAAAAATAATATATATAAATTACGACCCTTTTTAGTTACGTTAAAATACTAGAATAGTAAAATTTATTAAAGCTAGAAAATATCTTGACAAACTATAAAAAAAATTACTATGGCATTCTCATGGTAATACTGCAGAAATTCTTAAAGATATTATATGTAACGGTACATAATAATAATTAGTAAAAAAGATTAATTACTGTTAATGAAGACAAAGGACAAACATTGGTTGTTCTTCAAATTCTTTAACCTACCAAAAGTTCCATCTGAGAGTTCTGATGTTTCTACTAAGCCTATAGATTCAGCATGAATTCGTTTTGTATCTGTTTACTATAGATCTATTCACACATGTCGAATTAATTGTCACTGTCAAGCATTAATGTCAAAGTTGGCGGCAGATTACATTTGTAAAACGTATTGACTTTAATCGAAACAAACCTTATTCAACTTTTAAAAGAAGCTTGGAGAAAAGTAAAATAATATCTATTTACAATATACATGAAGGTACTGGCCTCAAACTTCTTAACAAGAATATATAATCTATATTATAGATGATCGGTCTTCAGTGTATGCCACTAAAGTCTAAGACATGACGTCTTCCTCGCACTAGAAAAATCTATTAACGCACAGCCGGGATTCGAACGCACGACGGACGGTTAAATATCCTGCACCTTAGCCTTTGGCCTTTGGCTGGCTAGTAATTTTGTTGTTAAATATTTGTTTTTAATCGTATATAAAATCAGCTTTAGAACAAAAATACCATAAACCCATTATCTACTTAAATATCAATACCCAGATCCCAACAAATGGACGTCACTTAAGATGTTTATCATTCAATTTACAAAGTTAATTTGACAATACCTTTGTGTCGAACTGTGTTATAGGAAAATAAGGTTCCCTTCACGTACTTTTTATATGGAATTTAATCACATTTCTAACGTTGGTTTGAGGTAAAATAACTATAATATTAATGTGTTTCTAAAATTATTTATTATATAATAAAAAAATACAGTTTTGGATTATTTTCTTTGTATTTATTTCATCTTAATTTAACGTCAACAGACAACAACATTTACTGCGAATAGTATATTATGTTTGACATTTCTAATAGATTCTAGAACACATATTAATTCGGTAATAACGCTCGTAATTGTTTTACAGGACACGCCATTAAAAACTTTTTGGTCCCGTTATTTTTAAACAACGTTAAAAGAACTTTATTATCGAAGTTGGTGTATTTACCGATGTTACTAATGTTCTTTGAAATTTGTGATCTTATTTTAACATTATAAATTGCTTATTACTTTTATTAAAAAAATGGTTAGGATTATAACACATAGTATGAGTTTTAAAAATAAATAGTTCTATTATAATTAATGATGTTGATAAAAAAACCTCTTCATTTGTAAGATATTGTTTACATTTAAAACTAAATATTTTATGAGTACTGTGTACTACGGAGTGTGCTTTTTTAAGAGTTTAGACTTATTTGCACATCGTTCATTATCCTATTTGTAATTGAGTAGTGAAGGTAAGCGATTTCAATAAATACTTAACAACCAAAAAACTTATAAAAAAAAACAAATATGAAACAAAATCACCCCAGATAAAATACTTTAAAAAACTAGAGTAGACTGGAACGCGGCGTCATTGTATACACGGTTTTAAACGTCATATTAAGCGTAACAAATTTTTACTCTTAAATGCGACACATTGCATTAAACACTCTTACATAATACACATGTATTATTCTGCAAATACATGTACACAATAATTTTACCTCTCCAATGTTTTTTCATCGTCTTGCGCTTCCTTTTCTTGTATGGCCTCGAGGTTTTCCCAAAAGTTGTCCAGCCCATACACTGAAACATATTAACGAATTAATAACACTATTAAGATTATATCGGAATCCACTCTCAGGACAAAACTGAGGGGATGTTACAGAATAAAGGAATTGTTGATATATGAGATTAATTTTTTCCCGTAGATATATTGTTGATTAAAAATTAAGAAGGTATTTTATATAGGAATTTTAAATTTTGTTTTAGACTAAGATAGACAACCGTTAGACTCTGACGTTTTAAAAAAGGTACTCGGAACCTAGGCCAGATAGAAGATAGATAGATCTATTATGATTACAATTTAATCTACTAGATAAATTAATTTATGCCTTTGTTACGTAATATTTTAATTAATTTTGATTATTACTAAATGAATTTTTTCATTAACATGGTTTTGGTATAAAAATTCCTTTATTATGTAAACAACAAAACACAAATCCAAATAACTCCGTGTCATTTTGAAGTTTTTAGTTAGACAATGTAATGTAAGATTACATCAAGTAGCATTTTCATCTATTACAAAAAATATTTCACATCAATTAAGTACGGGTTAAAACTTAACATGTATTACTAGACGTAAGTCTTACGGTTCGTTTCTTTACAGAAAGCGCATTTTATTTCCAAGTGACTACTAGTTTATTTTAGATTGTGTTTGATATTTTTTGTATACACTACATTATTATATATAAGAACAAACGACGCTTTTAAAAGGTTGTCAACTTTTAATCTGTGGCGCAGCGCGAAGTTACATTTAAAAGTCTATTTGAAAATGCGACTTGAGTAATAACGGACTTTTATCACCTTTGACGCTTGTACTTCGTCTTAGGTAAAGCTTTGTAAGATTCAACACCAAATAGCACGATGTGCCTGTAACGCTGAGCTTTAAAGCTAAAACTTTTAAAACGCAATAAAACAATGAAAACAAGGAAGCTTTAAAATACTCAAACACCACGTTCACTTAGACACTTTAACATTTGGTTACATTACAGCAAAAAATGCAAAAGGCTCAACGTGTATACACTTCCACTAAAATAATTATAGAGGTCGCTTTCAGCTGAGCTTCATAGAATGACGTAAGTATTGTAACGGTTTCCTGTGTGTTCGTGTCCACCCGTCCCTGAGGCTTTACGATCGATGCCGTAAATAAAACAATAACATAAGTCCACTTCATTCTAAGCTCCGATCAAATATGATTTCATATATTGACTGATCGTAATCCTGTTACCTTCGCCGTTTTCGTCCTGTCGTTTACCATAACCCCGTGCGATAAGTACGTTCGAATTTGGCGTGAAACTACCTCGAGTTACTCTTATTTCTTCCTCTGTTAGAATTTTATTAAACATGAAAATATTTTTATTATTTCTTAGTTTTTATAAGCTTAAACTAGTCTGCATTATCTCGAAGCATAAGCCTTTAAAGCAGTTACCTTCTTCGTTCATTTCATCGCCTCGTTTTCCGTAATTTCTTGCTACCATAAGCTTAACATGTGGAATAAATGTAGGCCGGATTTCTTCGAAACCTATGTGTGAAAAATGTATGTAAGTGTATGTAGTAGTTATGGATTTGTATTGAGTTTTATTGCAGTATATAATGGATAAGTATAATTGTTGATGATGTATTTGGATTTTTTGGCTAAATTTAATATTAATATTTAACTCTATCGGTATATACTGTAATAATTGTTTGACAGAACAACAAATTTTTAGTCTCCCTATAAAAAATGAGAAAATTTGATTTGTAAATTGTATTCTTAAGCGTGATTTCTTGAAGAAATTAATTCTAAGAAAACAGGCAAATAAGACCTTTATGTTAAAGACGTTATATACGTTGAATCGGTGTAATTTAACTCATGGATTTCGTATAAATATGAGTACTTGTCTTGTGTTAAGCATTAAGTTGTACATATTAATTATGAATATTGTTGATTCTAAATATCGTTGTATAGTGATGTATTGTGTATCAACAAAGTCGTGTTGCTCAAAAGCTGAAATGAGTTCCAAAGCAGACCAATCCATTTGGTTCTAAATTTAATGAATGTTTTTGCTACACCCAAAAGTAGTCTAAGCAATGAATGAAATGAAAATTAGATTTTCTTTAAGCAACACAAAAACTGGCCGATTTAACCATTCCCAAATGGAGTTAGTGAAGTCCACTTTATCGCAATTCACCGTCCATTCAGGCTATCTCGAATACCTTCCGAATCCACTTCCAGTGTCCTTTTGCCAAAATCTCTGGCTATACCCACGGAGGGACTTTTAAAAGTGGGGGTACCACGATTTGTTCGTGGTGACGCTGTTTGTTGTGTCACGTCGCCTTAAGCAAATATAACCATTACTAATACTTTTGTAAAATTCGGCTTAGGTACTTGACGGTTAAAATATTCGCTATCATATTACAAGTTAAATACAATAAAAAATATATTTATTACTACATTAATGATTAAGGATTTTTTTAAAACGAAAACCATACAAGTTTTAAATTATATCTACCGATCGAATTTGCACTTGTAGAAATTCAATTTCCATAACTGCTGATTCACTCAGGATAAACTGATTATCAAACAGAATTACATCGAATTTGTTTTATAATACATGATTTTTATTACTTTAGATGTTTATCTACTCCTGCAAAATACTATTAAGCTTTCTTAGCGCGTCAAATACATTTAAGTTTCAAAGTCCTGGACGTATTTTTTTTTAAATCTCAATGAAACAATTAAAGAAAAAAAACCTTCATACTAAAGTTTGTTCTTTAGCGACTTCAATCTTCGGCTACAAATGAGTACGATGATGTACCCTGAAACACGCTACCAAATCTATTAAGAATGTATTCAACTTCTTGACCCTAGCCAGCTGTATTCTGGCCGGCCAGTCAGAGTTTAGACTGTTAGAGAGTCCTCCCTTTAGTTGGAGGAAGAGCAGCAGCTTTCTTGTCCTCCACAATTCCTAGTGGTTCCTATATATATCTGACTAATAATAACGTAAAAGAACTTACGTTCAGAGCGAGCTTGAGCGCGCTTCCCAAAACCCCTTGCCGTCATCATTTCTACGTTCTTGAACCCGCGCGTTGGACGTTGCTGTTTGCTCCTAACCAGTCTTCCATCTGGGGCACCATCCACCATACAGAGGAACACCGCAATCAGAACAGCCACTTGCATCTTTAGATTCATTGCTGTAAAACATAAAAAAGTACCATTAGTTTTAGGTTTGTTAATCCATCAACAATTGCACAACGTGAAATACGGCATATTTTCAATTTTTCATAAGTTTAATATACCTACCGGCCTATTGTAATGAGTTAATCTACGTTTCATATGTCGTCTTAGAATTAACGAAAAAAGTTAACTCCTTTTTATTAAGTCTACCGGGCAGCGGGTAGTCCGGCAGATTTCTACAGTGCAGGGATAAACAAACTACCATTAAAATGCCATATTAGCTTAAATAAAAAATACAAACATTTTCGTATTTATTTCATATAAAAATTATTGAAAAGAAAAATGTATATTTCAAGAAATTTAAACTATAACTCAGTGTCAAATATAATGACTTAAGCTGTCAATTGTCTGCTATGTGACAAATCGTACAGTACAGCCCGGCCCATAATTAAAAGTCGTATGAGGAAAACAATTAACAAATTAATAGTAGGTGTGTTGCGCCAATTCTATTATTGCCTATGCAATATGATGTCTTAATACGTCTGCTTAAAGTTAAATGTTGTTGTGCTTTTAATCTTGACCAATTCGTAATTATTTGTCATGCATAAAGACTTTATTTATCGAAATTTCTTTAGCTGCCACAAAAGAAATGAAGAAATGCCTGCTTAGAAATTAACTTTACAGTTAATTTCTATATAATTCTACATGTGCTCATACATACAAATATTATAATATTATTTATTTGCTGACATTCGCCAATCTTGAATTAGTTCTAAAAAACCGGTATGTAAAACAAAACACGAAAATATGACGGGTTTCGTTTGTTATTGCGAAGGGATCGTGTCACTTTTCTCGGATTGCACTAAAGATTCTATGCTTGACCAAAAACAATCCAACGTTACACAGGCGACAGGTCGTCCGTTCTTCGCTCTCACTTTTAAATAAAACAGGAAAGGTACGCGATCAATAACTTCGATTTTCAAAAATATTCATCTGAAATTTCTTAAAACCAAAATATATGTATTATGATTTAAAAGTTAGAAAGATTCTTAGTGATGATTTAAAATATGGAATAATTTCATCGTTGTTATTCATAGCATTTCATACAGTAGCAACGCTGTGTGAACTTCTATAAGTCTCTTTTATCGGTGACCATGACAGTAAGGCGTTGTCAGATGTTAACGGTACAATAAAACTAAGTGCATATACTAACATTACCTGACTATAAACCTACGCTTGTTATCTTGTTCGTTTAGTGGACAGTAAAACCAGAAAGTTCTTACAATGTATGGCATACTCAAAACGCAGGTGACAGATGTACGCACTATCAAGAGATTTGGTTTAAAGGGCGCGGTTTTACAACGTCGTTATTATTTCTGTTATATATTGTGTTTTTGCTTATGGTATGGATTTAATATAAAATTATAAAAGAAAATTCAAAAATGCATTAATGTAATTAATATTTTTCTCTAGTCTTAACATGACAAATTTAACGTCAATAAGATGTTAGAGTTGTGACAAATATTTGGACGAAAAATCTTGGTCCTAATCTTTGAAACATATTCTACGCAGATGCATTTAGGATATCATGTATCATTATATAAGTGCGAGAGACACATCAGGACCATTTCAAAACTTTATTTTTTTGACGCGAACCGAACAAACTCCAAATTGAAGAAACACGTGACATTTGGAAGTCGTCAAATGATCTTTATAAAAATCACCTTACACCAACACTTAACACCTGGTCTTAGCCTCATATTTTGTGACATTTTTTGGATTGCATTGACATCTCTCCTCATATTATGTGACATTTTTTGGACATTGGAAAGAAGTTCACTCGTGCCAGTTCAATTAAAAAAAACAGTTTAATATATAAATAACCGTATCATTTTCAATTGTCTTATTAATTATTCTAATAAGTAGCATTATTATTATGTATCGATCAGTTATAATATAAAAAGAATTTGTAGTTAGAGGTTCGTATTGGTTTTCAAGATAATCAGGCAAAGTTGTGGGCGAAAACTAGTTTCGTTATTAAAGTCCGTTTTCTTGCCTAAGTGAAAAGTTCAATAACGAAGGACCGGCTAACGTCGTTATATCGTTAAAGTTACGTTAACTTATCCTAATAATATTAGTTATATTGTTGCTAGATTAATAAATATAGATTAGATTATCATAAAAATAAATAAGTTTTAATCGACGAATTGTCCAAATACTAGATTAAATGACTAATTTAAATGACTTTTTATAAAAAAGGAGATGTCATCCAGAACACATTTGCCTTGCAGTGCATTTAGTAGTTTTGGCCTAGTGTCCTCTTAACCATGAAAAATCCTTCAAACGTTGTTAATACAACAGGGGCAAACGGGCAGGAGGCTCACCTGTTGTTAAGTGACAGCTCATAGATTATTTATGCCATAGGGCTTGCAAGTGCGTTGGTTTTACTATACTAAAACTTTTTCTATCAACGAAGATCGCACCTGAGGGAAATCTAAACTAATCTTGCATGACATCCGGCCTATCTCGTTAGGCTTAATTGCTTTAACTGATTAACTTAAATGTCAATTTAAATACAGTAAAATCAAATATTGAAGCTTTATATAAATAAAAATGAATCGCAAATTTTGCTAAGCGAAATCTCAAAGACGTATTCAGTTAAGTTAAGTAGGATAAAACAGTCTTTATTATGTAAAAACGAACAATGTGGTAACATAGCGAAATGTTAGTATGTAGCTGCTAAAAATGTAGCCTAACTCAAACTTTAATTAAGGTGAAATGAGAATAGTTCATGTTTGACGGGGGCTACAATTATTATATAATAATTCTAGCGTCATTTTATAATAGAACCTAATTTACGTTACCTATTTTGTTTGACAAAATTAAGTGTGTTTAAATTAAACGTAACAGACTAGTCCCAGAAATATATTTAAAGGCTATATTCATTCACTAAATAAAAAATAAGGAAAAACATAAAATCAAAGCATTTTTCAAATTTTCAAAGCCGCCGCCCCACCCCGCCGGGTTAATTTTCAAAGTAATTGTCAATGATATTATATAATAAGATGACACTAAACTTAAACGAATCATTTAAACTGTCTGGAAACTTCGAGTTATTAATTACTTTGACACTAATCTTTTTCATAAAATTAAAATTAATCTGTGACGTAAACAAGATACATTTATTAAAGTGTTGTTTGTGGATTCTAAAATTTGGGTTTTAAACCGTAAAGCTTATGTATTTTGAGAATACAAGTATTGACTAATTAAAACTTTAACATTGCTTTATTTTTACTAAAGCATTGTTCTGTCTCTTTTCGACACAGCGTAAAAACAATTTGATTAGGCTCACCTGATGATGAATGTTACCACCGCCCGACACTAAAATTGCGCCCGAAGGCTCGCAGATGCGTTGCCGGACTTTTCTTGGATCTTTTCTTAAAGGACCCTTAGTCGAATTAGTTCAGAAATACTTCAGTGGGCAGCTAGTTTTCATAGTGGTGGTGCGAAAAAACTGCCTTAAGTAACGCTGGGTAGTGGAACGACTAACGTGGAAGTGATACGGATGGTGTTTTGAAAACTATTTCAAGTTCCTTGTTCAGCTCATTGCTCTATCTAAAGTAGAACTAAGAAGATTATTTGACTTGCGCGCAAATCTCAGGTAGTGATTTAAATGATAATGTTATCTTGATAAAACTGAATCTTTTTTCTTTATTAGTTTATTTATAAACTATTTTAATGCAGATGAAATCAAATATTTAAACAAGAATTTTATTTCCCTATTACCGAAATTTGTTTGTTACAAGTTACCGTATCAAGCAAAGCAATGAAATCACAAGGTAATAAAAAGAAATTTCATTTTAAAAAGGACTTTCGTACTTCCTTATTTTATTAAAAACAGATATTCTTCAAAGTTATGAAGTATTCGAGTTGATCTTTAGAACTTTCAGTTCAAGATTTATTTTAAAATTTATAATATCTAATTCCTTTTAATAAACAATAAAGTTTATAATTAATATATAAACAAAATATATTACTCGTACTTTTACGTAGACAAAATAAAAAAATTCTCTAAAAAATTAAATATTATATTTATATTAAATAAATTATTAATAATTAAAATACACATCTTTCAGAATCTATTGGGACCACTTTGACTTAGTGTCCTAGATTCAGAGGGTGTCCACAGTGAGTCTCCAAGAAAAGGGAAATTATTCTCATTAATTATAAAAAAAACTACATTTTCTTAACTGTAATAAATACATTATTTAACTTTGCTAAAGTTCGTGTCAAATACAAAGGATGATAACGCTCTCATATCAATTACACAGAAGCCCAAAATATGGCTCTGAGCACGTGTTTGGGGTAATTCATTAGCGAATATATTATTAGTATTTAATATGGCCTAAATTGGTATACTATGTATATAATATTTAGATATAGCCTTTATGAAATAATTAAAAGCAGTTTTGGCCTTGTGGTTTTAATACAAAATCTGAGACACAGCCCTTTTTGTTTTGTAGCGCCACTGGATTTTTATGAAATAATTATATATATAATCTTCTTAAAAGATATTTCCTAACCTAATGTCCGTCGAGGAATTTCGAATAACTAAATGGTCAATACTTAGCTGCCAAATATCATAACCAATACGTTTTTGTCATAGAAAGTCATACTTTATGATATTTCTTATAAATCCCGGTGGTAATTCATAGGATTCATGTAAAGAGTACAAATTCTTTATAGGCAACGAAGTCGCAAACTTTCTATGTGTGTTCTTAGGCTGTTATAACACAGGCAAACCTTATCCCTGTGTTCCTCATAAATAAATCACTCAATTAATATTACAAATTTCAGTATGTATTTATTTACACATTCTAAAACAATGTGTATGCCTAAAAAATTACAAGAAAATATGACATCACAAATTTAACATGTGTATGTGACATATCAGTTATATTAGAACATAAGTAATCTATCAAAGGTGTAAATAAAAACAAACAAACAAAATAAAATAATAAATAAAAAACGTTACGTTAACTTGGCAGATTGTTATAAAACACATCAATATATTCGTCACAATAACTAAGTTTCAAGAGTAATATAGCTCATGTGTAAGAATAGACCTATAGTGCGTTTGACAACATAACTTATGGTCGAATTAACAATAACACCCAGGCGTCTAGATACATCTACGTAACATTATACCTAGAAACAACCTTATTCAATGTCGTGTCCCAAAGGCATTTATAGCGGCAGTATTGAAAATCCAGACGTTGTTCTATAATGCCGAAAATCGTGCGGTACAAAAACTCAACATTAGAGACGAAATCGCTGTAGTTACTCAGCACAGATCAGTAAAAATTACAAAGTGCACAAGCTCAAAAATCAATTGATCATAATCGTTTTAAATTATAGTCAGTATTGGTAAATAAATGAACGCTCAAAAATTTATGTTTTAACATACCGAAGTCATACTGATGACTACTTTAAATCTAAGTTAATCTACGAACGAACCCATGAAAGCCGGGTATATTTTCGTTAGGTTTAATGATATTTATTCTCATAACAGACAATAGTCACTAACAATAAAACTTATGTACTAAAGATACAATTTATAGCGTGGTTCATTGGAGATTGGGGGTTCATTCAAGGATGAATTAGCAAAGTGGAACTTGGGTGGACTCTACGTAGATAACTGGGATCACTCAAGAGATCACTTTTAGTGTTAATTTAAATATGCCAGGCTGTCTGCACACTTAACACTCAATATGTACGTAGATGCTGAATAATCTTTCAGATTTAATATTATTTAATACCTAACTCGTTCGTTTCGTTAAAATCCCTAATGCAAAAAGTATTTGAATATAAAACGTATAAAAAGTTAAAGAAAGCATTTTAAATATATAATATAAAAATGTCATGTGTATATTTAAATAGTAGAGATGGTTTTTAATGTATTAAAAGGTCGGTTTATCTATGTTTATCATCATCAGCATTATATACGTGGCTTGTATTGTATTGTTTGGAGAAAGTTCTAGCCGAGTGTTCGGAATAATGGCGGTCGATATTGCATGTCCCGCGTATATCAATGTTTAATATACTGCGTAGAACATATGTTTGGAATTTTGTACCGTATCAATATACAGTAATAAAAAAATAAAGGTGTATAATTAATTATACTTTAATATAAATATAATGAAACATAATTATAATACAGCGAGGAAATGCTGCCAGCGTTAAAGGTACACTGCCACAGGGACCAAACCTTTTTAAATATGTTTTGATTTTCTTTTTAATTATTACTTCGTAGGTTGATTTTTAATACTGTATACTTGATTGTTATCCATATAATTAATAAAGTTAGTTCAATACTAAAATACAAGAAATCTACGCAACCAAACGTACCCACAGAAGAAATTAGATACTTAATAAATGATAAACATATCATATCTTTAACAAGATCTAAGTGCATGAGTTTCAAAACCTTCATACACCCATGATGCCTTCGTGGCTTTCAACTGAACGCGAGTGGCTAATTAATTTAATGACACATTAGAATGAAGATGTTTTCCTAGAAAATGTTAGGTGCGACGGAAACCTATGAAAATTATAGGTTTAAATAAAGCTGCCTGGCGCGCACAAGAGTCAAATTTCCAATCATGCTATGAGGCGCTTTCACACTTGAACGGTTGAATCAATTATAATGAATTTTCGGGTATTAAATACTTGTTATAAACTATTTAAAAATTATAGGATCTGAGGAAAAGACTTTTTTTAAATCAACAGTGAGCGAGGTCGCTTACATAATAAATAATAAAGTATAAGGAATAAATACTATATAATTTTACAAATACATGTTTTCGAATTTAGAATATGGGTTTTATTAAAATGATCGAATCTTGTTTTACTTTCAAAATTTAAACAAAACAAATCGCTCCCTTCGAGTTTATTTATTTGAACGATGTTGTTTTACTGATTATCCTATTATGATTATATCATAAAACAGTTTTAAATATTACCTTATTAACAAAACCTACAATTTTATATTTATCTCTTTCTGATTCTGTCTTACTGTTTTAAACGGACAGGTGCAATGTAAGAAAACAATTTTACTAAGGGCCGAAATTCACTTTTATTTCCGTTAAAGTAGTTGTTTCAATACCAATGATTAGAATGTACGCATTGTAAATAATAGAACAATGGGCTAAAAAGTCAAAAATACATTTATAAAAAAGGTCCGACACCACAAAACGTCCCTTTTTACGCTTGAATATTTTACAAGGCTCTTTTTCTTATTTTGGCTTATACAGTGATTACTTATTTCACACATTTTTTGAATAGATTAAATACTTTTTATAGAACCCTGATCTATCGTTAATGGATATTATCTCTATTATATATTATATCTATTTTTTATGTTTTCCTCTAGTCTCCTCTTTTAAAATAGTGTGTATCTATTGTTTTAACGTATGTAATTTTTATATTAAAAACTTAAATCAGAGATACTAATCTATAATATACCACAGATTCTATACTAATACGATATACGTAGGTTAAAAGATTAAGGTTTATTTAGATATTTAACTTGTACTGTAGAGAGAATGAACGATAGCTAGAATCATTTCCTAACCCAATACAGAATTAATAGTGAAACTATAACTTTATAACTTCCAAATGCACTTACGACGCTACTACGTAGTGTATGGTCTTCATTAAAATTACAATATAAATGTAGAAAACTTAAACGAAAAAAATATTAAATGACTCTAAGTTATATTAAAGGCGTAAAACTAACGAGTTGAACTCAACTATTTTGATGCCTGTAAGGAGCATCCATATGGACAAAATCTCACTGTTAGATGTATTACTCCCGAAAAAAAGCATGCACTTTCGTAGCGAGAACCAAGCTAACACATAGTGGGTTAAGGTATCACGGCTTATGCCGACAAGGCTACGCTGTTACCATGTCCTGCCTCGGATCGCTGGTGACGCCGTGGCGTTTTAGTGGGTATATACAGTAGCAAGTCCCACATAACCCACAAGGCGGTCATGCCGCGGGAGGAATCCATTTCCTCACGAAGGCTTTACAAATCATACACGAGTTAAAAATCCGAAACGTCACCCACGTAACGGTTTACACATACGAAATATTGCCAGACATTATGTTGAGAAAATATTCATGTGCTTATAAAGTTTTAAATTTCCTTGACGTCTATGGAATCATATGATTAGAATATTTTTAAGAAAACACTTTTTTACCGGATTGAGGCTATGTATGTATAAACTTACGTCACCGTGACCATGCACACTGTAAAGCACGCGAAACGTCGGGAGGAATTTAAAATCATGTAAAATAATTATAAGTTTACAATAATACAATTAAATGTGTAAAAGCTATGTTAACAAAAGACAATACAATTAGCATCTTGCTACAAGAAAAATAATTTCGTAATTGAGTATCCCCTCGGTAAGTCGGAATAAAAACCAACAAATTTTTAATAAAACGATTGTGAATTATGATGATAAGGCAAATTTATTTTAATTTCATTAGAGGATTTGTTTTTTACGAATGTAATACTATTTTACCAAAAATCTCCGAATCGCAAAGATAATGAAATCACAACCTTAATGAAATTAACATTTGCCTTCTAAAGTAAGGATTCGCAAATAATTTTTGCTTAAGTAGTCTTTTAATCTAATCAACAAATACGTTGCTTCTTTATCATCATAATTGAACGTCGGACCGAATCTAGTCTATCGTCACCACAACAGAGAAAAGGGTCCTTTAGGATACGACCAAATCTTAAAACTCAATCAACAATTCCATAACACCGTCCATGGACAATGTGTGGTATTTCTTAATAAAACAAAAGCTAAAGCAGAGATTTGTTCATACCGTATGTTTACAGTCAATTATTAAGTTTGACGTAGTCTCATCAAAACCTTTGTTAAGAAAATAATTACTCTTTGTTGCCACAATAACTTTTTGAAGATGTCACACATTGACCAGAAGAAGTTCACTGACCTAATCATGAAATGGACATAAAATCTCGAACTGGAATTATGTAAGAATCTATCTTTCTGTGTATTTGTATTCAATTTTCTACACTATCTGTATGTGTTATACAGTAAATAAAAAAAATGTGTGCGTGTACGAGTGTACACACGTAATAAGTGAAACTTCTTTATGACCTTATTTTTCGAAAAATGATCTACTATATGCCACTTTACAGAAATTGGTTAAATAAAGTTAAATTAGATAAAGTTTAACAAAAGGGTTTTACATGACATGAATACAAATAATAAAATTATTTCATTTTGCCTTATTACTACTAAGAATATTACAGAATTTGATTAATTGTAATAGAATTATTAGTATCATTGTTACCGTTATTATATATTTTGTTATTAATGGCTTTGAATCTATACGAATCAACCGTGGTAGGGACAAGAAAAAGATGGCGCGTAAGGGTTAAATGTGACGTGTAACCGAAATATGTGACGGTAAATTTTTTTCCAACGCTAGTAGAGTAGTTTCCTCCAAAAATATTCAAAATGCACCACTATTTAGAGGCTGAAATCTCAAGAGGCTGATCCTCCAAAAAACAATCAAAGAGACTACACACAATAAAAAAACAAAACTAGTTTTAAAATTAAGGCGACCGAGAATGCTGCTTCCTGACTTCAAATCGTTTTTAAATATACAGATTTGTTTCGTACACAACTCGGATAACGCAATGTGACACCTTTCATGCAGCTCACGATAATCTGGAGAAATAAAATTGGATTCGATTGAGCTTAAGCTTTAATAAAACATCACAGATCATAAAATTTATGTTTTTCAAACGTGCCATGTCGGAATGAAATGCGTCAAATGTATAGAATACTAATAAGTAACGAATAAGTGTATCATGAGGGTAAAAATCACACCTGAATCGGCGAATAGGGCAAATGCATGATGAATTTTTACGGCTGTAGTGACAAATTGAATTGCTATTTTCGCTTGGAATCGAAGGCGTTAGGCGCACACCTAAGATGGAGGCGCGGTACAAACTACATGTTTTTGTAGATAAAAGTAATTAAAATCATTTTGACTAATGTTTCATCGAAAGTTAGTGTCTTAGCAGGTTGGTAAGAACTTCTGGATGTTAAGATGTACAATAATGTCAAAATTTATATTTTATGAAAAACGGTTTCTGATTAACGGTAAGGGTTAAGCGCCAATATTTTCAGCATCAAATTTTTGCCGGTCATCTGGAAGAATTGAGGTTTGGGTTGGCTTGCGGTTACTTCCGAAGTGATTTAGTTTAAATTGATCAAAGTTCACGATACGGGGAATAGACATTTTTAAAACGTTTCTGGCCAGCTGATCGGCCCTTATCAGAAAAATTTAAGTTTAGAACATTCTTTATAAGCGAATGTTTCGGCCTGGTTTCTGTGCGTAATTATCAGTCATGAGAAAGAAAATACTTTAACTCCATAGCTGGTACCAATCCACAATCGTAGCTTTGAGTACTAAACAAAGCAACACATGAATAAAATTGTGTATTTAAATTAAAATCACTCAAGTTTACATTTTTGCAAACTCAGATAAAGGTAATAAAAATGAATCAAAACATTTTACAAATATTTCCTCACGTAAGAAAATGTCTGGTAAACTTTACTGTTTAAATAAAATGTAAAAACTATGCTCTGTAATTAGAATAGAGACAAGAACTGGTGAAATCCGAAAATCACTGTTCTCTACTTGTTCAAGTAAGATTACAAGGTGAAATTCCGCATTTTCGTGCTCTGTGCGCAAAACAGATGATAGACAAAAAGTTTCTCAATTCTCAAAAATGCGATGAATTAAAATTATTCACCACTACTGCTATTGTTTCAGCCCGTAATGTATATCATAAATATTTAACTCCTGTTTTAAACTTACGTTATTGAATTACAAATTATTTTATAATTACTTTAAATTTTTATTAAACCCAATACTAAATTATTATTCTGAATTATTTAATTTAACTTTAATTAATCTACATCAAAAGTGAGGTGACGAAAGTAAATATTGATTCACATCCATTAATTACTCAAAGGAAACTAGAATTAAACAACTAACACAATTATTATGTCAATAGCCGAATAATGTTCTATATTCAAAGTATTTTCGGTTGTCAAATTAAGAAAAAACACTTTCCTAAATTTAAATTAGTTCAAAGTTCAAACACTTAACAAAATAGTAATTTAGTACTATGAAATAAGCTATATTTCGTTCCGCACAATTTAATGCTAGATTGAAATAACCACGGCTTAATAAATACATAAGTTAGATAGACATTTGAATCCGTTAACGAAGTTTTACTTTATCTAAATTTAATTTAATTTATCCTCTTAGCGTATGGCACGTCTATTGAGTATAACTATGTTGACATTAAGATTATATGACCTATTTGCATATTGGAAAGTAAGATTCGAACTGTCAATACTTGCACCCTTGGGCATTAAGGGATTAATTATTGGTTTATGGCCCTTATAAGTCAAAATAGGATATTGTTCAAGCTTAGCGGTACTAGTACGTAGAGGAATTTCAGACCTTATACTACTTAAAGTTGTTCAAGAATAGAAGCACAACATATAGGGCAACACACTGGCTAACGTTCTGGATGTTTTATAAAATACGTACCGGGGTTGTACCTGCCTACGGATCGCGTTAGAACTTTATTCACTTTAGTGAGACTTGCTCATTTACCCCATATAAAATTGTATTAATTTGTGTTTACGCGGGTTTTATTTATCATGGTAAGTACTTTATTTTGAATATTGTTAAGTTTACTTTACGTAAAAGTAATGCTGTAATCCTATAGAATAACCTAACCTAACCTAACCTAACAATTATTAACTTACCGCTTTTCTTCCTTAATACGTTATTGGCCGATGTAAACAATTCTATATGTCGTATAGTTAACTGGTTTTGACGTAAATAACTTACTGCTTAATGAGAATAAAACAAAATGTATTAGATTTACAACTACTAGCGTAAAGCGAGATATTGGTAACTTGAAATTTAAGGACAGTGAACTAAACTTTGTTGACAAAACTGTTTTTCTAGGCATAACAATACATGGGAAACTCCAGTGTGGCCCACACATAGAGACTCTTTTGAATAGGCTGAGCTCTGCAGCATATGCAGTAGAGAAAATCCGAGAGTTTACTGATAGGGACACGGCTAAAATTGTGTATCATAGCTTATTTCACAGCGTTATATCGTACGGTATTCTACTGTGGGGTGCTGCTGTAGAGGGTCAATCCATATTTGTGCTGCAGAAGTGGGCTGTTCGGGGTATTTGTTGTGTCGGGAGTCGGTACGGCATAAGTTTAAGGAATTAAATATTATGACACTATCTGGCCAATATATTCTTGAAGCCTTGTTGTATATACAAAAAAATATAAACGATTTTAAAACAAATGGTGACTTTCACCAGTATAATACGCGAAAAAGAACTAATTTGAGTGTACGACCAACCATGCTCCAGAAGATAAACCACTCCTTATATGGAAATTGTATTCGTTTTTACAACAAACTCCCAAGAGAAATTAGAGAATTATCACTAAATAAATTCAAAGCCCTCGTTAAACGTAAATTAATCAATAAAGCTCTTTATAAATTTGACGAATACTGAAATGATCCTAATCCTTGGGAATGCTTTGCTCCGAATTAAACAATTTGTATAACTCAATACTTGGCGATTAAAAAGAATGGCGGAATGTTTCTTTCTAGTTCTTCTTACCCGCTCTACGCCCTTGAACTGCGAACTGGTAGTAAATGTAAATTTACAATTAATTTAACTTCTTTTTGACATTCATAAGTGTACTTGTCTACCTATATGAATAAAGATGGTTTGAGTTTGAGTTTTAAGGATTTAATCGAATAGTTACATTATTTTTCCCTATATAATACATGAGCATATTTCAACAAAACGAAGTTAATAATAATAATATTCATTTATTTTCTCATGATAACTTACAAGTAAACACGTTACAGTTACTATAAATAAATAATTTTCTTTTTCTATTGAGGTAAATACTTCGTGAGAGACTGATGATGATGATGCTAAGTAAGAGTACCTGTATCGATAGGTCTTAAAAAGTAGTGAAAATTTATGCTGAATAAAGAATTATTAAGATAAAAACTAAAAGCGTTCGTACTGTCATATCATATCCTGCCAAATAGAAAGTATAAATAAAACTTCTATAGGAATATACGAAAACTTGACAATGACAGAAATATTAGATTGAAAAAACTTACGTAAATTGTCAGAATGTCTACAACATAAACAAATTACTTCTTTATCATTTATTGTCATTCAGTGACAAATATTTGTAAGGAACAATGAAATTGAATAAAGCCGTGATCAGCATTTTCCCAGTTGCCGTTAAAATTTAATAAAGTTCAGTTCACCGTTAATAACCACAACACCATAATAAAGAAGATATTATAGGAAATTTATGCTATGAAAACCATTAATTATCCACTATCGATTTTTTTCATATACATTTTATTAAGTTTATCGTGATATTTATGAACCCTGTCTCGGTAAAACGATAAAGAAACGTTTTTTTTAAATTGAAAAATGTATAGGCGTATTGGGAGCTACACGGAAGCGGAAACCTGAACCGTTTAAAAGCTGTGTATGGAAATTTGTTCCTTTTCGAGTATTCGAATATTAAAAACAGCTTGTATTAAAACCACAGATAATTATAATTATTAAGGGATGCAAAAGCAATATGCCTGACCTATGATAAAGAAAGTTGCGAATTGAATTAAATTTAATAAAAACCTAACTTTTTCAACCAAAATCATATTTTGTTTAGGAGCGGCCTACTTCCGTCTAATGAAAACAGAATTATAAAAGGATAAAACCTTCCGTGGTTTTCTTTAAAATATAAGAATATTCGGTTAAAAAGGGCCAAATTATTCTTGAAGTCTATATATGAGAAACATGAAATTTGTGCCCTGCTGAAATGACACTAGTACAAATGCTACTAGTTCAATCAAATAATCAAAGCATCATAAACTAAAAACATAATATGTAGCCTTTATGCCTTAATAAAAACTAGAATTCGTAGTTTAAAAATATACGTTCAAAATCTTGCAATGAAAAGTATGTCTTTATCAGCTTTCCCAATAATTGTGATTAAAAAATATATATTCGTCCAATTGTATTCTGTACTTTTCCACCAAACACGTAAGTTTTTTTTTCAATCTATATTTTGGAAAATTTAATGGCGTTTAAATTAATTAGAAGTTTCAATCAATTTTTGTACGCTCACCTGGCTCTGTACAGAGGTTAAGCCGATACTACCATTGAGCCACTACTCTCGCCGTTAAATCTACAAAGTTGCAATTTCATCCGAACACTCTAATGAATGCTTTCATTAATAACCTGTTCAAACAAACGCCGTGTCATTTGCGTACTAATTGAAATCTGACGTCTTCATTAACCGGTGGAAAATGCTTTCTTGGAAATAGCTGAATCGGAATTATTATAATTTTATTACAGCATATTTGGTGGAATTTGATTGTTTTTATTAGTAAAAAATAATCACAAACTGTATAAGCAACCCTTACACAACTTTGGTGGTGCGTTCGTTTACATGCGCGAACATTATTATACTATATTAAAGTAACAACATCTTTACCAGCAGCTATCTAACGCACACTTTAACTTAAGATCTTACTGATTTCCTCCCAAGAGTAGTATATAAGTATTAATGTCAAAACATTGGAAAATCCATCGTGTACAGTACAGAGTATAAACGCCCTCCCTCGGTCGATGAATATCGCACAGATACCTATTTATAATTATGTAATTTTTTCTCTGCTGTTCATGTATACATGTATGTCGTAATTTTTTTAAATTACTTAATTTGAAAGACACCCAAATGTTTGTGTGTTATAAGTGTAGGTCAGCAGAGGTATGCGGATATATAAGTACTAACAATACTCCGTGGTTTCACTCGCGTAGATATCTATCTCGTGGTAGTGGAAAGTCTATAGATATAGTTTTGTTATCGTAAAAGTTCTATATAGAATATATAGTATAATATTAGAGAAGAGATTTATTTATACAACAACAGTGTCGTAGAACTTCCCTAGTTGACGTATAGTATTATTTTGTGGTAGCAAAATAATTTCATGGTTTGGAGTTCTGACTCAGGATAGTGATAATATACAATTGCCCATGGGTAAATTGTTCATTAACTTTTGTATTTACTGATACATTCTATCATACTGTACAACATTTTTTGTTCTATCATCAATTGTTTCCACAGCGCACGCGATGACCGATTTTTATGGATATTTTTTTCACACCTTGGTTTATATTATTGTTTTTATATTAGGGATCCATTTTCAGTCAGTGAAGAGCTTTCTAATGGTGAAGGAATTTTTGAAATCGGTCCAATAGTAGCGTTAATACATTACAAATATATATAGTAAATACACAAATATTTCCTATTTATAAAACTAATATAGATTAAAATAAATATAGATAAAATTTAGTTAAACAAGAATATTTTTTATCTGTAAAGATCAAAAGCTTCGGCTTCCGTAACATATCTACTCATAAAATAGGTCTTTAGAAACTTCTATATCAAAGTAAAAAAAGTTCCGGAGGAATCCACTTTAAATTAGTTTATGTAGTTTCCCTTCTATTTGTAGGTAAAAGCTAAAATAGCAATCATAAGTTGGTTGGAATGAAATCTTTCTTCGAGAATGCTCAATTTACTGAAATCATACTTCCATTTACTGAGCTTTTCATTTAGATGTCTGTCTGCCCTAGTACGGACTGTGTTATTAGGTTTATGGTAAAAGCCTGCTCCACTGTACATGTACAATGTTATATTGTCTATGACTTTTTAATAATCGTAGAGGTCGTACATTACGTTTATTCAAATAACAGTTCGTCGGGTGCAAATATCTGCTCGCGTGACTAGTTTTATCGAGATTAAGTTGACGTTCACCGATTAAACGTAACTCTAACTGTGAACTTCTCAAAAAGACAAAAAATCATTTCATTTATCCTAATTCGAAGCCTCTGCTGAACTTAACTAACTTTACTACAAATAACAATGTCAAGATATTTTTTTTACATAATAACTGATTCTTTAATTAATGTATTTTTCTCCCTAGATATAGTATTCACTATTCAAAAGTGTAGCTATAAAATTGTTAAGTATTTCAACAATAAACATAATACTATTTACATATAAAAAACAGTTTAAATCTTTATTTATTGTTCAAATTATAATTACAATTATACAAATTTTCTTTTTGTCTCTTACATTTCAACTGAATGTATACACTGTCAAATATTGTGAAAACAAATATTTTTTTGAATACCCGTAACTTTCAGAGCTTCCCATTGTCGACAACAATCAAATATTTATGTATATGTCGACATTAGCTTTTTAATGCGTTGTTACGTAGTTCATAAGAAACTAAAGAGGAGATTCAACTATATAAAATAAAGGCATATCAGTGGCAAAAACCTTTTTAGGTTTCAAATCTGTATCTATTTCATGATCCTTTGTTCCCCCGAAGAGATCATGGGTTTAAGGCAAGCCGGCATCCTCACAATATTTTTCATCACCGTTCGAGCGAATGTTACCTAGAATAAAACCATTGGTGCACAGCGGATCGAACCTACGACCTCAGTGCTGAGAGTCCCATACTAAAGCCTAGGGCACAATACTGCTCAGTAACCATACACTTGGTAGACGATGAAAAAATTGTATATAACAAAGAATATTGCACATATTTTTCTATTCAAACCTGTCCAAAAACTTTTTGGAAGATACAATAGATTTTGTATTTTTTACAAACGTCGAGAATTCATATATATTTTGAACACAGATTGAAATGTTAAATTGCTACGTGAAAACCTATAAAACTGTTACTTTTTCCCTTTTAAAAAAACTGCATATTTATTTTGTAATCACATTTCCTAATATTCCTATGAATTTCTTTCTATTATCAGGAAAAGGAATTCATAAAAATCGGGTTATAAACGCTAACTTATCCGCGAACACAAATATATCTGATTGGAATGAATTTTTTATATTTATGTATGGTTTAGAAATTATTTTACTATACAATAATTACCGCAATATTAAAAAAAAACTCATAGAATTCACATTGATGAATGCTCTTTGACTCGGCCAAGTGACGTTAGGATCATACTTCTTCTATCATTTTTTTATTATAAAAACGACACATCTCTGAAAATAAGTTATTGTATATTTAATCATCTATTGAATAAATATACAATATTCTAAGCAACGACAACATATATTCTTTCATTATTACCTTGAACGCACGTGAGATGTTAGTTTTAAAGTACGCCATGGCGTATTTCTTTTGTTTTTTCTGTACACAAACTGTATCTCGCAGATAGCTAAGAATAACATAGCTCTCTCTTTAACAACAAACAAAATATACTTAAATTATAAAGCTTGTTTAAGACCTTTATGCTGAAATATATAACGAAGCAGCTAATAATAAAAAATATAGCTTTAACAAACTCACCATAGAGAACAACATTCAAACTAAGTGACAGATGTATTGAAAACTTTATACTGTTCAGTTCTATAGACTTTATGACGCGTTTTCAGTTCGGACTTTCTCTGGAATGAAACTTTGACTAGAATATTTCCGCAAAAAGTTTAGTTGTATTTTAAGATGTTCTATTCATATTTAATATCTATGGAAAACGTGTCTCTGGCTCAATATTCAAACGTAAAATAAAAAAATCTACACTTTATGAATAATCTCTCATCAAGGGCTCTACACCCTTGACTTGCGAACTAGGTAGTAAATGAAAATCAATTTAATACGTTTTCTGTTGACGTTCATAAGTGTACCCGGTTACGTTTATGATTAAAGTAATTTGAGTTTGAGTTTAATGAGTAACAATATTATAGATAGTAATATATTCGAGTATAATATCTATAATATTTTATGCATATGCTGTTTTGGCAATACAATTTAATATTCTAAATTTAAAATTTGTGTTTGTAATCCGACCTTTTTGTAGTTTTCACCAGTATTACGGGTTTCTACTATTTTTTTTTTTTGGTATTGTTGTTCTTTTAAAATTACCAATTAAATGTAATGTAAAATTTACTAGGTAAATATCAATCTCAAAAATTCATTATTATTAAAGCTTTCTTAATTAATCCATACAACTAGTGGTTACGTTTACCTTCCTTAAAATTGGTATTAGTTGTGTTAGTATAAGTTTAAAAAAACTTAAGTTACATTAATTTTTTAGTGGTCTAGTTTTTGTATGACCCCTAGGGTTAAAGCCTCAAAAATTCATTTGAAGACACAAATATATGGTTTTGCTTGTATAAATTGAACCAGTGCAACACAAAAACGTTTGTTAGTTAAAACTGAACTGTCATTTCAATTCAGATCCTCCACTTTATACACCATGTAAAGCCCAATTCGTGGATCACGTTATAAATTGTAAAATAAACTAAATATATTTATTGTATATCCCAAATCCTCCCATGTTATCTGAACTGTATTTACCCCTTTTCAGCGTCAAATAAACTCAACGCAAGATAACAGAAATAAGAATTTCATGGCTTCATAAAATACATGTCAATTAATCGGGATTCACATTCACTTCCTCCACTTTATACACCATGTAAAGCCCAACTCGTGGATCACGTTATAAATTGTAAAATTTCATAAAATACATCCTTTTAGACTTTGGTATTTCTTATTACATGATAAATGAATTAATTAATTCCATTATGGTTCACCTGATAATAACCTTGATATTTGAATAAATATATTACAGTGTCGCTACAAACTCCTGGGTTTAGCTTCATTACATTCAATTCTTTTATGATCTCTATTTTTTAAAAGACAAATAGATGTTCATCTTTCCACGACTATTTGTCTAAGGCATCAGTTTACTTACGATGTTTGCCTTCATGAATGCTCTTACAAAAAAAAATATATTAATGCACCTTCATGATTTAAGCCAACAACCCCAGGATTGTGAGCCACACGCTTCAGCCATATTGCTATTTTTGTATTACAATTATATAAATGAAATATAAAATAAAAGTTCTGAAAGTTACAGATACTGAACTATGTGTTCAGTTTTGGGACCAAAGTATAGTTTTTCTTGTATTAATATTTTATTTGTAGTTTTTATACATTGTTTTTTGTTTAACCCAATCTTATATGTCTTTGTTAAATCGTCCTTAAGTAACTTTAAAATAAATAATAAATAAATAAAAAATAAAATAAATAAACTAAAAAATATTACTTTATTTTATTTCCTTTACATAAATAATAGTCTTTTATGAGGATTAACACAATTTGACATTGAGATACTAGAGTATTTAATTAGGAGTGCTGGAGAGATGGATCAGATTTTGTGAACAAAGGAGATTTATGCATTCAATATAGTGTCATATCAACATTCAATACTTTGTATAATTAATTGTATAGTATAGATATATGAAAAGCCTGTCTTGTATATATAGCAAAAATTGTTCAAAATACTTACAATCTATTGTCGCATTACACTACTATACGATAAATACGAGTAATTTTCATCACAATACTCATGAATATCATCCCTTGTCAGAAACATGATGATTCTGAAAGGCCGAATGCCAAATTAAACCTTTTTAGTTAAATAAATATGTTAATAGCGAAATTTTGAAAAAAATAATATTTTTAGGTAAAGTCTTTTTGGTATAATAGGAGGCAAACGGGCAGGAGGCTCACCTGATGTTAAGTGATACCGCCGCCCATGGACTCCCACATTGCCAGTAGGCTCGCAAGTGTGTTTGCCGACCTTTTAAGAAGTGGTTGCTTTGCGTTTGTTTCAAAGATTCGTTATATAAGTCATATTTCAATCTGTTCGTTCAGTAAGGACATAGCAATTCTTAATAAATCAGTAAAAATTACATTAATTACTTACTATTAATAGCACAACGCGTAATTTTAACAATGCTTTGTCTAATTAATTTGTTTAAATTTAATGCTTTTGATTTTTAGAAAGTCGGATTTCTTTCTTTTTCATCTTCATTCGATTCTTTTATTTATATATTTATTTCATTTAGATGCATCTGCTGTTAAGTGAAAGTTATTATATGTTAATATAATGATTCTAACCACATAATAGTTTGGCGGTTAAAAATGGTTTAGGCTTGCAGTTTTAACATAAATATTTTGTATGATAAAAAATAATTCAACGGCCCTACAACTTTTTTAGATCTGGGCCTCAGATATCTGTATCTGATTCATGATCATTAATCGAATAGGCAAGTAGGTGATCAGCCTTCTGTCTGACGCACGCCGTCGACTTTTTTGGGTCTAAGGCAAGCCGGTTTCCTCACCATGACGACCTTACTTCACCGTTCGATCGAATGTTAAATTCGCCTATAGAAATAAAGGCCATTGGTACACAGCCGGGTATCGAACCTACGAACTCAGGGATGAGAGTCGCACGCTGAAGCCACTAGGCCAACTCTGCTCTTATTTTGAATGATAACAGTTTGATAAAAAAATCCTACTACTACGAAACCAAATTGGTTAAATGACTTGGCAAATATAGAAATAATACCGGCGGTTTTGAGTTCGATCTCCGGTGAATTGTTGAAATGTTTTAAGTTAATGTACGAAAATATAATAACTTGTACTGAAATTAATGTCAAAGTGACAATTATTATCGGAATTATTTAATGCTAAAGGTGCAAAAAAAATGCAAAAAAATTATATTACCCGTAAAGATTTATACTTTGGAGAAATGAAGGGGTTTGTATTTAATTAAATTACGTGTAATTAGTTTTTTTCTCTTATATCAACATATAAGTTTTTACCTTATTTCTTGCTGTACGTTGAGACTAAAAAAGTTTCTCGTATTTTTCGTTCGTGATTAAAAAAATAATAAGCTTTTAATTTATAACCCACATAGTGTACTGTGACATCACAGGTCAGTAAGCACTCTGCAGGGCGTGATGTGTACAACGTTTGTGAATTTTTTAATTGATTTTTTGCCTTGATAATTATTATTTTATAGTTATAGCCAATAAAGTTAGACTTTTAAATATTTAACTTGTTCCAATATTAATATCAAAATAGATGTTTTAGAAAATTATTATGTAATATACAATTATAGGCCGTAGGTATCCACGTCGTTAAAAAATACTACTTATTAATATAGAATATTTGTTTACGGATCAAGAAAGTTGAAGCATAATTTTACAAAAAATAAACTTTTCTATTAATCGTTTTAACCCTATATAAATAAACTTACCTGAAACTTATCGTACGTTCACAAACTTAGCACTGTCCGCGACGCCTGTAGCGTACACAGCGTTAACTGAAAGTGAGTGGCTCTTCAGGCAACGCTGCGTTATATACCTACGCTACGGCCTGAACGATGCGTAGCGGTTGGTTCTGGCATAGAACGCCGCGCCCCGCGTAGGCGTGCGTAGGCTGCTGTGAACCCGTAGCATCCGTGGTGGCTACGAATTCGTAGCCCTTATTTTACAAAGAAAATATATTTTTTCAATACTATGATCTGTTTTACTATAAAATGGTAATCGATCTAATTTTAGTTGGCATTAAAAGTCGATGCGTTATTATATTGTTTATCTATTATCATTATTAAGATACATAACTATTTGTTGTCATACTAAATGATAATGAGAAGATTAAAAAAAACGTTTTATGATATATATTTTACGTTTAATAAATACACAGATATGCACACTCTCCAAGAGAATATTCGTTAATCATATGCCTTTAATGTATTTCAGTAAATGAATTCTTAATGTTACTTCAAAAGTTCGTTTTGTTACACGTGAAACGTTTAATCTATAATGAATCATAATTAAAAAGTTAAAGATGTACAGATTATATAACATTCCATTAATTAATTAATTCTTTGAAGAATCTTACGCATCTCACTTCGGACTATTAATTATTAATGAAGATCTAAATTTAAACCTTTGTTTTTGAGTTGAGTTTTAGTAGTTCATTTATTTATAAATATGCATCAATAATGTCTGCCTTATAACGTGGAACGGACAGAGCATAGAAAACAATGATTTTAAATAACTTATACCATCAAATTTTTGGCAGCTACAAAATGCTAATTAATAAACGTAGGCTGTTTTTAAAATCTACTTAATTCAAGTAATTAGCATCTCCATTAAATTAGGATCAATAGGTCAATGTTTTGACGATTATGCTTCATATTATATATATAATAATATTTCCCCTCCCCCCACCCTGTACGAAATAATTTGCTTTGCTACTGAATTCGTCAATAACATTTTTATTACCATAACAGATGCATCTAGTCCGTACATCATCCAATAAGTTGGTTGGGATTTCAATTTTCTGATGTCTACCTGCGGTAGATTGTAAGCTCGGAAACATTTTACAACCACAAGCCGTGTGGCAACTTAAACGGTTTAGAAGTTGCGTATCAATTCAGTTTATTTGTCAATCCTCCTTATAATTTCCATGATTTCCATAACGGACCACGATTTTGTTCTTAGCGTATTAACATATATATTTTTTTTGGCATATTTCTCAAAATTTGACTAAAACAGAAATGAAATGATATTACAATCAGGATTAAAATTAAACATTTCATCTTACAGCAGCGTTGGCATGGTGACGTTAGCGTGCAACTCTCATCCCCGTTCGATCCCTAGCTGTGCACCAATGGACTTTCTGTCTATGTGCGCATTTAACAATCGCTCGAACGGCAAAGGAAAACATTGTGAGAAAACCATATACAGGTATATAAATCTGATTCACCAATCTAAAAGTCTTGCAGCGCCATCGATTTATGTCTTTTTAATTCTTATCGAATATGCGATTTAGTTAATAACTAACTTTAACGATAAACCCCAATTATGGAATCAAATGCAATGTTGAACGAAGTTTAGGAACCAACCTAAACCTGATTTAAAAATCTAATAATAAATATTAATTTACTAAGCAAATAGTACCTCAGTGAATACTGTCCAATGAGCAGTGCATTGTTTATAATTAAGTCATATACCCAAAGGAATTTCCGGGCTTAATATTCCTTACTATGTTTAATAAGAACAAATCATTTTCAGGAACGCTGCACTTACATTAGCGAAGATATTTTTACCTATCCTTTGCTTATGTGTAAAATGAAAATCCCTACTTATACGTCTTTGGATATTTCTAAGAAAAACTAGACCCTTACCGGGAAATATTAAATATAATAAATATATTATATTTATTAATTTGTGCAAACAACACTTAACTATATATTTATTCAGCAAAAGCCGAACAACGATGTTGCAAGTGGCAAGTTTATTTTTATAATAATTATTATTTAAAATGAGTGCCTTATAAGAACAAGCGTTGAGTTAGAGGTCGTAGGTTCGAACTCCTGCTGTACTAAATGAACATGGCGTGTGTGTGCAACTACAGAGATACAGAAATCTGAGGTCCCCACTTAAAAGGTTGTAACACTGGTCGGTTTTTTACTAACGCACGATACATATACAAACTATAAGAATTGTTAGTGGACTATCAGCTATCTATTCATTTTATTGTAGATCTCATTGGTATTACGTTGTTATTCTGATAAGCCTTCGGGCAATAACGAACACAAAAATAATGATCATCGAATTTCAGTACTCTCCATGGGAAGCTCTATTTTATTATTTATTTTAATTCTATTTTATTAAAAGAAATTAGCAGTTACCAGATAATTATTATAAAATCTTTTTCCTAATTTAAGACTTCAAAGGTTTTTGAAGTAAACTTCTTTAGCGGCGTTGGAAAAATATTTACAGTCACATTTTCGGTTACGCGTCACATTTTACCGTTACGCGCCATATTTTTCTTGTCCCTACCATGGTTGATTAGAAGCCATTAATAACAATAATAGTAATAATTCTATTACAATTAATGAAATTCTGTAATAATCTTAGTAGTAAGGTAAAATGAAATAATTGTATTATTTGTATTCGTGGTAAGGTCATAAAGAAGTTTCACTTCTTACGTATGTACACTAGTACATGCACACATTTTTATTTATTTATTTACACTTCGTTACCAATTATACAAAATATTAAAAAAAAAACAAAAAAAGCAGGTTAAAGGTTAATTAAGTAACAATTAATATATAAGTAGTAGCTTACGAGGAATAAGAAAAATGATCAAAAATAACATTTTAAAATAAATTTAAAGACTGAGCTTATACTTACCGAAGTAAAACATATTGTATATTTATATAAATATATAATATGTGCAAATAAATAAGTGACAAACCGTTATTCGACTAAAGCGTAAGAGGGTAAATTTTTAGAATAAAACTTTAAATGTTTTAACTTCTTATAGATGTCATAACTACAATTCTGACGGATACATAAAATTATATAATACATTAACTATATAGGACTTCTTTTTAGTATAATATAATTTCAGATAGAGTTTTATAAATATTATGCACAAATCGTCAAGATTCTGTTATTGGTGTTTTATCTTTCTAGAAATTAATAGAATTACGTAATTGAATTTTTTAACATTTCAAATGTTATTTTTCGATTTAGATTTGAGTACGAGTACCGACACCATTTCAATCTTCACCGCTTCATGTCAAATTGTCACTAACATCTGCAACAGAGGGTTAAATGGAAAACGAAATCCAAATATATGTGGTTTTTAGTTATTCAAAATAAATGTATCATTAATGGGTTTACAAAAGCAAATTTGTAAATTGTTTATACTTTAAGGCACTCTGTACATCCTATATATTTTATATACTACAGCATTGCAATGATCCATGTAAGGGCACTCCGTATTTCCCGCTATTACTGCCAGCATACTGTCCCCACACAGAAAGAAAAAAACAAATTCGGTTTATAAATCAATTTCAAATTATCAGAGGAGCTAGGCTAACTATGACTAGATAGGTATATACCCATAACAAGGTAACAGGATAGCCTTTTTCCCGTGGCTAAATGCAGCCTGGAAGATATGGTTTGTTAATGAAGAGGTTGAATATTACTTACCGTACTATAAATGTTTGCGCGTTTGTCAAGTTCATTTAGTTTATATATTTTTAAAGTTATGAGTAATAAATACTATACGTATAGTAAATAATATAGTAGTAGATCAGATAATTTGAAAGACAAATCTATCGATTCGAAGAATTAGTGTTTTAAAATAACTTATTTTTAAGTTGAAGTTGTATTATTTTTCTGTTTTGTACTAATCGGTAATATTATTTAGTTTTACGTACACTGCAATTCTTATTTCACAACGATACATTGTAACTTCAACAGTAGAATTTGTATTGTATAGACATTTAAATTTATTTATTTTAATAAAATATTGCAGAATTGTATGTTATATCAAAATGTTTCTAATTTTCCGTACATCCGTCGAAAATCATTACAATTATAATATTATAATTAAGAGTAAAATTTATGACTTTAAATTATATTTTATTAAATTAAAACAGAACAGTAATAAAATAAAAAAATATCCATTAGATTCTATAGTTATATATTTGTTAATGAGTACTTTACTTCTAAACTAATATTATAAAGTTCAACATGCTAACCTAGGAAAAACCTTTTTGTGTTCGATACCATCAATAAAACGTAATAGTTGATATATTAAACGAAAAATAGTGACTTCCATTTTCCTATTTAGATAAAAAGATGTATAAGACTTGCCAGGGTCTGGACACTGTCTGTCTTGTCTTTAATTAAAGATTCATGTATCTTTTTATTATGGTTTTAACATTATTTGACAGAAAAATCAATTATTTATTACAGTTTACCACATCATACATAGTACTAAATCTACGGTATATGTAACAAACTCAATATTTGACAATTTAGGTAAAGTAATGTTACAAAAAAAGGTGCGTGCACACACAGTCACATGTCAAAATAAAAACGTCTTAAATTAATTATTACTAAGGTAAAAGTGCCAATAGATGAGCAGGTACCAGTATATGACTACTCCATGTATTTTTATATCTATATGCACACTGTTTACAGACCGTATACGTGCTAATGATAATATAAATAATTAAAAAGCGGCGTTTAATGCACAACACGTAATGCGACAAAATTGCCATCTAAAGTTCTAATATGTAACTACTAAACGAATACATCAACCAATAGCATGTATTTTTTCTCGATCTCCCTTTCTTACTCTCTTTCTCTCTCTCAAAAGGTCTCAATCGCTCTCTCCCTTTTCTTCGACAAAAACGCTGCACATCTTCGTGACGTTTCATCCGTAAAAAAATTACCCTCATACTCCTAAAGAAGTTTCACAAAAATATATACGAAATAAAATAACGATACAATAAGAATACCAGAAATATTTGATAAGTAGAAAAGAAATACCTATCAGCAAAATACCGGATTAGGTTCGAGTTGGCATTCTTTATGGAATGCATCTTGTGTTATTAAGTAGTCGCCAAGTCGGCGACATATAGAAGATCACTTTCTGATATCACTTTAAGAGCCTAATTCCTATGCTAATTATTTGATTAGTTTGAGAGCTTTCCTCTTCAGTGAATTAATATACAATTTATTTATAAAATACTTTTTTAAATCTCTTATAGAAAGAAGTTCTTTTTGTTTCAACCAATCTTCAATTATTCAATAATTATTTACAATATGATTAGAGTTCGATAATTTATATATTATATAATTAATTATATAGAGAATATATTCTGTATACATTGTCCCACACAAGGCGTCATTAGGACCGTGTATGGTAAAAATCAAGATTTACGATAAAGTCAAATTAGAGAAAATTGTAATGTGATATTTGATTACAAAGGCAGCCTTTGATGTGTAATTTCTTTTTTCATTCGATCTTTTTCACTATCGGTTTTAGGTGTAATTAAGAATTTTATGTCGCCACAAATTTCTGGTCTGATCCTTCAACGTATGTATGAGAAAAATAAAATAATTATATCGACTTCACGGGATTAAAAAAGCTTAAAAGTAAATAAACGTTTAAAGCATAATCCATATTATATTTTTGTGATTAGCTTCTTTAAATAAAATATAAACAGCAGAAATTAATTTATTAATAAAATATCTAGTCTATTTTTATTTATGTTGATTTTTTACACCAGCTACATTAAAAAAAAATTGCTGGGAAGCTGTACAGAAGTGTTTCCGACCACTAAGCGTTATCCAGCTTTTCGACATTGGAGCCTTGGGGCCGGTGGTCAGTGGTTTATCCTCTCTTTAAGCTGGTTAGTAACAATATTATTTGATTAAAAATAAATGTCGTTTTTAAAGAAAAATATTCTCGATATACTACTAAGTTGCTTTTTACGCTTAGATTATGAATTCCCTATACTTGGTATGTAGCAAATTTTTCTTAGTTTTTTTTCTCTTTGAGATTCGAACCACCCCCAGAGTTCGTTGAAGAGATACGGACTTGAACAATGGTTATAATTAAAACGGGAAGCGTAAATCTCATTTAACAAGGAATAAAGATTGCCTAATTATCTTTCACACATGTCATTAATTATTTAATAGTCATTGTTACTACAATAATATATTTTTTTATAAAATATAAAAGTATTTTTAAGAACGCCTCAAAGAAGCTTGGAATTCCCCTTCATAATTTGGGACCCACAAGAAAAAGAAACGCTTTAAACGTGGAGCGAAATCAAAATAAATTTATGTGAAGTGTACCCATTTTATCCGGTTATGAATCCAACTTTGATTGTCTTGGGTGTGGTAGGATACAATAAGTTTGTGGTAAAGACTTTGCTATTACATTATATTTTTAAGATCCTTAGATGTAGGGTAGAAAACGCGGAATTGTTGAACAAACTGGGGTTGCGAGTGCCAAATTATCATGCTTCGCGTGGTAAGCGGTCGCTATTGCTTGCATTGCCGCGAGCGTGTACAAATTTACTCAAGAAAGCATTTATTTATACGCGTATTGCGTACTCTTCATACTATTGGATGTGAGACAGATATATTTAGTTGCATAGTGCCTGAATTACAATTACATTATTTATATTTTTTTATAAAAAAGGTTAGGTTTTATTGTTAAATATATTATTTTATTTTTATTTATTTATTAACACTTCGTTACACTACAATATAAAAGAAAAATTGAACATAATTAAATCAAAAGGAGGGAAACTGGCGGTCTTATCGCTTTCGAGCGATCTCTTCCAGGCAACCACTGTGAGTAAAGAAAAAAAAGTATTATGTTCTTAGTGTAAATGTTGTATTGATAAGTTTTCTGTTGTATTTCTATTAAGTTACTGTAATAATAGAAAACAAGTATTGTCATATTGAATATTACTTCCGACACAAGCTGATTACCAGCTAGAACCCACTTTATTAAACCATCAAAAAAGCTATTTAATAACCAACTAAAAATAGACCCATGAAAATGTTATTCTTAAAATCGGAATATATCGTCACGTCGCAGGAGAATTAGATCGGTAATACAAACAATCGGTATATTTGCTGAGATAAGAGCTTGGCTAATAATGTGGGCAGGTAGACTGACTCACCTAAAATATTATCAGACTGTCCACAAGACGTAATAGGGGAATATTATATTTGTGTTTCAGAAAGGTGGTTGACGAAATACAGCTAAATTTTTTATGTAATTGTGTTAAGTGCTCAGAAAATCGACTATAGCTGTTGATATATAAAAAGACCAATTGTGAAAATAAAATACATTTCAAATTAATAATATTATTTTCTTTTCAGATGTATTTATATAAACAAACAACACTTAAACTGCTAAAGAAACCTGTGCGGACATCAAACAGATGTTACCTTGCTGAATTCTAGTCTAGTAAATAAATCTTGTTTAATACTGTTATAGGTACCTAAACGTTGCTCTGTTAAAAATAATTACCAATACGTTATTAAGCAGAGATAAAAAATCTAAAGTTATTACTTTCATTTATTAAAATTATATAATATTAATCGTATCTACAGTATCGTATCCTAGACATAGCTATTATTTTTAAGGATATAACTTCAGTTTTCTTAATTTTGTTCTATTTGATTTTGGTGGCAGCAGTTTAGGACACGTAGCTTTTTATTACCTTTAACAATGGTTATTTAACATTTGATATTAGTTTATGGCTCCTAATGATTTATGAATTTTTTACAGAATCCTCCTAACAGAGAGTGGGACGTGGGTTCTTAGTGCTAGTTAAGAACTCCGTTAATGCTATAAGATTACCCGAAGCAGAAGCCCTAGCTCTATTTTACAACAGATATATTTGCCATCCACTGCTGGGCTTATGTTAAATACGTCCTACTTTCCTTCATCTACCTCCGCCGCGGCGTACGGTACGTATTTTCGAAAACTTTATTACTTTTAGTCGTACGCGCGTACACGTACGCGTATCGTGAATTATCCGGTACCTTCAACTTACTCTATCTTAATTAGTAATCGCCCTGCATGAATTCAAAGACCAACTATACATAGTAATGAAAACGCAAGGATTTTGACGTTTTCCTAACCACATTGCAATGTACAACCGAGTGTTCCGTTGATCCCTCGATAATTATCGTTCCACATCACCCGGCCCTAGAAATACTCTGCCAAACAATAAACCAGATGCCCAATGCTATCACAGGCAAGATTTATCTAAAGCTGATTATAGCATAATGAACACTTTCTTGAAGTCAAATGGACCTATCCACCCTTGTGATGAAACTGTTAGTGTATGTGCTACAAGCAACTCACAGCAATACTGGGTTCAGTAAATATTTGATGCGAAGTCTAAAGCAAAAACCAACTCCTTGCTGAGAGCGCGGGTCAAAGTTCCTATTAAATCCTTAAGTAATCTAGGGGAAGATAGAAGGCACTAGACCGCGCGGAAGGTCACCTACGCGTTGGACTGACCAGATCAAGTCTGCCGTAGGAGGTACACTCAATGAGTGTAGCAGGATGACCACTAATAGGCAACGATGGCGAAACGTCGTGAAGCGCATCACATCTGCTCCTTTGATTACCACTACTAAATAGCGATCACGACCGCTCTGTCAAGAGTGTACCGGATAAGAAGAAGAATCTCAGGAAATTAGCTCACATAATACCAATATTTAAATCGGAAGCATTAGCAGAAAAAATATTGTCCCATTTCTATACTCTCTATTATGATTTAAGTGTTGAATATTAATCGCTGTACGAAAATTCTTTTGAAAAATGTGCCTAATTATTGATGAACAGCATGATGTTGTTGCTATAAAATCAAAATTTACCAATCTTCTTGTATTAACCGACAACATATTCGCGGACTTAGTAAAATCTAACAAATGAGCTCAGTGCCTCCCATCAAATATATGAAAAGGTATATCTTATTATATAACCCTCGTTCCGCCTAATATAAAATACGCCAGCCAATGTATGTAATGTATTTTACTCTATTTACGAACAAAGACTCGAGGCTGTCCAAAAAAATGCTTACGCATTTTAAATAAGTGAATACATAGCAACCGATTTAATTATCTATTATCTATTAATTGGGTTTTCTGTATCCATAAATAAAATGTGTAATTCCTATAACATTCTACTTTTCTGATTTTTAATTCTGTAAGAGACTACAGCTTAATAGCGTGTTTTAAAATCATTGTTGTATTTGTTTTATGTTTACTTTATGCATCATAATTTTTTTTTGTAACATTTTCGTGCCAATTATTATATTTCTGTTTATTTTAGTTTACCCTTTCTTTTATAACATTTTTTGTATATATATGTAAAATCATTCAAGAAAACTTTTATAATAATAATTTGTAAAATGAATGTGTCCTTTTTGAATAAATAAATAGGTATATGATCGTACGTACATAAATATATATTATTGTACCAGAATTGTACAAGTCTATCGAAGACGTCATTTTCTGTTTTAAACGCCATCTATTGTATGGTTATCTAAGTATTATGACATGAGGTATAAGGAAAATAGTAAAGTTTGTTATATATACATTACTTCTAAACATATGACTAAAGTGTTGGCTATGCTCAAAGCATAGATGCTTTAGCATAGGTCTTTCGTATGAACTTAAAATATAGTAGACCATATTTACATGAATTACGTACAGTACTTGAATTTAAGAGCTTATAATAAACACAATTCTGAACGCCTTGTCGGAAATGATAAAAATCTGACGTATGTATATTTGAAGAATTCTCTAATGTCATTTGAAATCACCCAATAACGACTTGTGATTGGTTCAAATTACATTTAAAAATGGCGCGGCTTTTGTCACATCCTGTTAAGTGTCGGTGAGTGCATGGCCTCGTCGTTGATTCCGTTCTACTATCCAAGATAATAAATCATATTGCTGCAGTTTTACATAATATGTTCTAAAACTGCCAATATAGTTCGTAATGGTGTTCTCTAAAAGGAGATGGATTTGTTGAAAACGGTGAGCATTACATAATTATTGAAATATACTTTAATTTTGTTTGGCTTTTGTTTCTTGTTTTGGTGATATTGAAACTGGCCATTATATTAGAAAAAATATCTCTTTCCAGAAAATGTGTGCACGTGGGAGGTAAGTAATAATATATTAGTATTATTTACAAACGATTCCTCCTGGGTATACACATTAAAGTTGTTTGTTGATTAGTCAATATATGGCACCCGGCAACTGAGCGTTGTTACGCCATTTTATCCTTCTCGATATTCTCAGCACATTTTGAAGCTTTATATTTAGCAAGAGCTTACATGCTGAAATGCTTTATGTCACGGTGATAGTAATGGATATAATCAGTAAACATTGATTCTAGGTATGTCATTTTTAAGTTTTACATTGCATCATTAGGTACTTTAGAGCACATGGGCTTAAATGGTTCTGTTGTTGTTATTTTTCTTCGCTGATAGATTTACATCCTACAATTGCTATGCATGAAAACTGTAATTTAAATATGGCATATTTTGTAGTGTAGAGCTTATTACCATTATTATAATTGTAGTTAATAAAGGTGGGATAACCTTAAAATTTGACAGCTGAAGTACCAATGTTCATAAAATCAAAGTCATTCTTCTGTATTTTGTACTTCAAGGTTGCTTTTCTTTATCGGTGATAAATATACAAAACTGATGCAATTATAACTTAAGTTTTAATATACTTATTATTAATAAAAGTGTTACAAGGTCATATATCTTTAAGGTATTTCGGAAACTTAATGAATTTCAGTCTTAAAATATATATTTAGTACACTAAACTGAGTTTAAATCATTAAATGATGCCAAGGCATTCTTATTTGGCTCTTTGGTTAATAAATTTTGTCACTATAGTGTATTTTTAATAGGTTATTTTTGCAACAATTGTTAGTACCGTATGGCCTTAAAATATAGGCCTTAGGTGTAAGTGACATTTGAATAAAATAAATTTAGAAAATATGATTAGAAAAGTTAATTATTAACAATAACATTTTTAAGTAGGCTTTGTGTATAAAGAGTACTTTAAAAAAAATTGAGCATATGAATAATGTATGCTTATTTAGTTATAAGTAAATTAGAAGCATGAAAATTTAATTTTGAAGTATACAAAATACACTTTAGTATTTCTGTTTTTATGGAAATATTTAGTTATATATTAATTAGTTATAATAATATTATCAGAAAATGATCTTTATAATATTTTTTCAGTTCAGTCATTCAGTTGTTTTGCTATCTGTCTTGTCATTAAAATAATCTAAAAACTTATTTAAACATAGTATGTTAGTACATGTTTATGTGTTTATGCCCTTTCCAAAAACTATTTGAGTACATAGTTGAAAGTTACTTTAACTTTCTCCACCAATCAAATATATAAAAAGAGGTTGTGGGGTAATAGTAAATTTATGAAATACTTAAATTTATGTGTCATATTTCAGGAATATGAGTTCCTAGACTTGTCAGATGTAAAGGAAGCAGAATTGAGCAGTTTGCAGTGTGCACTGTTCAAGAAAACTACAATCACCACATCCACCGCACCCAACGGTTGGACTGAGAGTGCTACAGGTAACAACAGTATATTTGTTTTAATAAATCATATTCAAAAACAGAACAATATGCACCTGTTAACTGAAATGAAAAAGTAAAAACATGGTTTATTATTTACTAATATACTCCTGAAATGCATGGACACCCATATCTCAATAACAACTGAATTAATTTCGGTTAGACTTGTTTGCTAAGTTTTTCTTAAAGCCAATGTATATTACATCATCTGGGATCATTGATAATATGACATACACATTGAGAAATTTGTGGACAAACTCACTATGACTGATTAAAATTTATTAACATTTTCAAATAGAAAGCCTCCATTTTTGTAGGTGGTCAAAAACTGATTGTGACCTGATTGTGTGTGACTATTATTGTCCTTTAGGATTAGTCAGCTTTTTTTGTTAATATATAAAAACTACTATAATACTAAATATATCTATCTAGCATGTTAAAAAATTAAGGTGAACAGAATTGGCATGTTCTGTTCGCCTTAAATTTATTTGAATACCTTGGTTTTTAGGCTAAAATAAGAAAAAATATATAAATCTAAAACATGAGATAGAAACAGCAGATGCATAATATTATTAAGACCTATTTCATCACCAGAGGTGTCATCCTGTTCATCAAGCACGGCAGGCGCCGGGACCGTGTCGAGCAGCCTGGACAGCCTGTCGGGCGGCGAGTGCGAGATGGCGCCCCACTCGCCGCAGAGGGGCGCGGCCGGGCCACCTCACGCGCCGCCGCCCTACGCCCAGCCGCCCGCCTACCCGCCGCCCCCGCATCATCAGTGGCCCGTGGCGCCGCCTAACGTCTACGTCAGCCAGGTCACCGCCAACGTCAACGTGCACGGGTACATGGGGCAGTACTACCAGCCGCCCCAGCCCCAGTACGTGCCCCCTCAGGCGCAAATAGATAGACCACCGCGAAACCACAGACGCGATAGGCGAAACAAACGCGCCCCCTCTCCCCCTCAACCTCCGCCATATTATGTCCCGTACCCGCAATATTACCCGGCGGCGCAAGCGCAAGGCGCTCCACTATACCATCTTCCAATGTACCAACCCCTCGTCTACGGTCCCTACGCTTACCCCCCATATTACCCTGAATATCCTATGCCAGTCGAGGGTGAGGGCGTAGAAAAAGTCCCCGATGAATACTCACAAGAGGTTATGATGGAACAGGAGGCAGTCGAAGCCTACTATGCTGGAGCACATTATGCGGGACCATCTTACGGCCCACCGGTAGAAAGTAGCGTTGAATATATGCCACCTATGTTCATCCCACCTCCACACCCTCAGGCGCCGATGCCTATACCACAGCAGGCCTCTCATCACACAACTCCACATCAGTTTAATGTCCACGCCAAAAACTTCGTTCAGGGTCAAAATAATAAAAATTTCCCGAATGATAAGGGTCCCGAACAAAAGTTACCAGTGGCGTCTACTGCGGCGTCGTCGACGTCGGGTAGTGTTGAAGCTCTCCCGATGAAAGATCTTAAAATTACAAAGGGGCCTGGAAGTCCTAAACAGGAACGACTCAATGATTCCACTGTGAAACCACTCAATATTACAGTTGACAAAGTCTCTCCAACACTTAAAGCCGACCCGTCCAAACCTACATGGGTGGAAAATAAAGTTCAAGACGCAGGCCAAGCTCCAAAAAGCTACCCATCACCCCCAGTTGCGAGCATTCAAAATGCAGGGGCTAAAGTTGTCCCAGTAGTAAACAAGACCCCTAAAGGTCCCGCGGCCCCATTCACTGGAAAACAGATGCCTAAACCGCCTCTTCCAACCGGAGTTCCCGTACAATTATCGGCCTCAGCGCCCAAACCGCCTTTCGGGAACCGACAGAAAAGAGACGGGCCGGCTAACCGTTCACCATCTTTCGAAAACACTGAGGAGAAACCAGTGAACGTAGAACACGTGAAACGGGAACCACCTCTACCACCCAGCAAAGCTCCAATGCCGATTTCGATAACACTGCATGCGCAAGGGCCCCCACTGATTGTGACTAACAAGTCTCCCTTCTCTCACTCTCGGAAGGCAGCTCCAGTTCCAGAACCTCCTCCAGTCCCGCAACCTCCACCGCCGGCTCCGACAGCGTCGGATTTCCCTCCACCGCCCACTCCTCGAAATCGAGTTGAACCCGCCCCACCCCCAGTTGTTCAACAACCGCAGCCTGCTCCAGGCAAATCCTGGGCGAGTCTCTTCTCCAACAAACTCTCCGGTATAACTATGTCTCCGGCTGCTGTTGTCCTAGAAGAACCTTTGAGCCCGACGACTGTGGCGCCTCCGGTAGCTAATATTCAAAAACCAGTTGCCAAAGTGCCACCGTTTGATGCGTCCTTACAAACTTTTGGAGTAGAGAAGCCACGACTGCCGGTGACGCCTTCTCAACCATCAATATCTTATTCTGAAAAAACTTCAGTTAACACTATAAGCAGTTCTATTTCGCCGCCTACAACTGCTAAACCGGTGACTACATCTGAAGTCAGGGAAGTTCCAATTCAAAAAGAAGCCACTCCTGCACTGCCAGTTGCGCCATCGCCCTTTAGCGACGACCCTAATTCGTACAGGATGGGAGGTAAATATTTATATTAATTAGTTTAATGTCCTCAGAACAAATCACTCCAAATCTCATCTGTGAATTATTAAATTTACATCAATAAAGAAAAGTTACTTTAGTATTAACATTTGAATCAGCATTTCCTTTAGAAAATATTTGATATTGTTATTTTTAATTTCAGAGTTTCTGTCAAAATACCAGTTGGACAACCGGCCGGTATCCTTACTACCGCGTGGCCTCACGAACCGCTCAAACTACTGTTACGTCAACGCGATTCTTCAGGCACTAATAGCTTGTCCTCCTTTCTACAACATGCTTAAGGCTCTGCCGTATCAGACGCGACGTGGGAAGTCTAGCACGCCTGTTATTGATTCTATGTAAGTTTATTTATTTATACAAAATCTATTTATCACAAATAAATCAATCATCAATCGGAAACTAAGTATCGTTATTTTAGTGTGTAATCTTCAAGTAACATTCTTAAACCATTGTATTGAATTCTCCAAGTCCTTAAATGGCTTAATTACTCTACTTATGTTTGATTCCTTTATAATATTTCTTTCCATATAACAGCAAATCTATATGTCAGAAAATTTATCAGTCCCTTAGACTTGACTGTATGTGTACTGTATTTATTTATACAATAATGTTCTGATTCAATATTGTATAATTCTGTTGCTCTGAGTAAGTACTCAGAGCAATAGAATTATACATTATTATGGAAATTATAATAATTTAATATTATATTAGTTTTATTAGAACTGTATAGTATACACCATACCATAGTTTTTTTCTCATGCACTTCTACAATATATTTGGTCCTGATTTTCATTTATTACCTTCTCTTACTTTATTGTTTCCTGTTTTATAGGGTGGAACTATGCTACGAGTTCAGTCCATTAGCCGGGCCCAATCGCCGCACGCGCGGCGACTCAAGCAATAACACTGTATCGGTTCCCGCCGGACCACCGTTAGACGGCTCTGCTGGTCTCAGAGTGCTGAGAGCTTTGAGACCTTTCCCTGGCTCTCAGGAAGGAAGACAGGAAGATGCCGAAGAGTTTTTAGGGTGCCTTTTGAACTCTCTCAACGATGAGATGCTTGAGGTACGATTTTATTTAAGATGCTAACTTTAAACAATGTGTAGTCCTAATATTATGTATTCTCAAACTTAAGGCCGGCAACGCACTCGCGAGCCCTCTGGCATTGAGAGTGTCCACGGGCGGCGGTGTTACTTAACATCGGGTGAGCCTCCTGCCCGTTTGCCCCCGGTTCTATAAAAAAACTGATTGCAAGTCCTTTATATTAAAAATATGCTGTTTTAGTATCAAAATGTCACAAGTATATTTGAAATTTAAATGCCTTCCACCATGTTCTAAAAAAATAATAAAAGAGCAGAACTTAACGACACGGAGTTCATAGGGTTCCATATTATATGGGAGTAAACCACATATAAGTTTTATACAATTTCAGTTAATAAAGCTGGTGGAGCCAGATGAGCCAAAGGAAATCAAACCTAATGGTGTTGTCACTGAAGAACAACCTCCAGAAGAAGATGATGATGACGACGAATGGAAGGTAAGGCAAAACGCTATATTAAACATTTAGTCTGGACTTTTCCTTGTTTATTATTTAGGTTAATTGGAACAATGTTAAAATTATTTAGATAAACTTCGTTATTGACATTAAAAATAATCTATACGGAAAATTCCCGGCTGCGTTGTGATCTTCATACTGAAGCCGTATGTCCTAGAGTCTGGCGTACGACTGTCACCCCTGAGGTTGTAGGTTCCATTCCCCGCCGTGCACCAATTGCCTTATCTAACACTCGCTCGTACTGTGAAAGAAAAAAATGCAAAAAAATCTGTTCAATTGAACGGTGTTTAAATATTACAGTCAAAATCTGTTATAACGACATCGAAGGGACTACTATTTGGTCATACAGACCGATAGCCGTAACAGCCGATGACGTTGTTATTAAGTACCTAGTACAATAGAATTCAGCTGGGACCTTTGATTTTGGTCAATATAACTGGTATGTCCTAAACGATGTCGTAAACGGTTTTGACTGTAGTTGCATATTATCGGTAATGGGGTTTATGCCTATGTCACATAACGTGTCTACATGTTTGAAATATGTATTCCAGGTGATGGGCCCTCGCAACCGTGGCGCCGTAGAGCGTCGTTGGTCCGCTCGTCGGACTCCGTTAGCGGACATCTTCCGTGGAAGAACGCGATTGCGTCTCCATCGAGCCCCACATCACGACGTCACCGATGCTGTGCAGCCTTTCTTCACTCTACAGTTGGATATTGAGGTATATAGATAGGGAACCAAAATATTCATTCTATGGTAAAAAAGTAGAATAACATCATTAATTAGGTATAAAATGGTTCAACCCTTCGAAGGGAAGATGTGCTGTTATTAATTAATAAAAATTAAATACCAAAATAAAACAATTTTATATCTTATAGAATTTGAATGCAAAGATTTATTTATAGACTAAAATAATTGATTCCAAAATATATTTCTTTTTCAATATGGCAAATTAACTGAACTGTTTTTTTTTAGTTTCGCAATCAATAGCAACATTTGAGTCTTTTATTGTCTATTTGTAATTATTTCTGTCAAGGAATTAATACAACGAAAATTTCTCAATGTATAGTTACTGTAATGTTTAATATTTTTTAATTATTAAAATTCCAGCGTTCGAGTACAGTGAAGGATGCGTTAGAACTCCTAGCAGGCAAAGACACGCTGGAAGGTGTTTCTGATGCTTGGCAACAACTGTCCCTTGAACAACTGCCAGTGGTTCTCCTTCTGCATCTTAAGTGCTTCCAACTCGATGCTGAAGGCCACACAGCTAAGATAGTGAAGAATATCGACTTTCCTATAGACTTAAAGATTGATCCTAGTGAGTATTTTGTGGAGCTTTTAGTGTGCTATATTATTATATTCATATATATTGGTCAACTTGAAATGGTGAAAATATGCCGTTTTTATTTAATTAATAACAGAGGTCTAGCCTCTAAATAATAATTTTAAAAAGGTAATATTAAAACAAATCATTGCATATCCCTCAATAGTCGCAACTATTAAAAAACTTACAATGATGGAACTTATTTTTCGTCTCTGAAGCGATCAATCGCATAATTTGTAGACAACACAAGCTGAGTATTTACACAGCTCAATAGAATATCACTAGATAGAGACAAATTGTACATATATTGATGAAATTTTGCAGAGATAATGTCGTGCAAGCACACGACTAAGCAACGCCTGTACAAATTGTTTGCTGTGGTATACCACGAAGGCGTCGAAGCAGTGAAGGGGCATTACCTGACTGATACCTACCATGGACAGGCCGGGTGGATAAGGTATGTCTTACTAGTTTAGTGGTTCAACTAGTAGTACAGTTTTTAATGGTTTATTAAGTTATTTAACAAAGGCTGAAATATGGTAGCAATTTGTAACATACTACAAAATTTACAAAAATACTTTCAAGGAAAATGTAATAGTTGGAACTACATCTTCTAATATTTTTTTTCCCAAATTTCAAAGTGAAGGAGAATTTAAGATGTTGATTTTTTCTTTTGTTCTATCACAACCCTTATTAAAATTGTCTTATACATCAGCAGACATTTTATAATTATTGTTATTATGCCATTTAACATTATTGTATGTATGGCATTTTTATATTAATAAAGGTAGGCATCTAAAAACATTAGCAATGCTGGTGGGATGTTTAATCTTTCAAATCTATTGTAATAATTAAAGAACCAGTAAATTATATTGGGATTTTTCAATGATGTCATTATTTTTCGTCTCCGAACGTTATAAAATAACAAAATGTGGACAAACAAAACTGAGTAACTAAAAAGAATATTCACTATAAGGGTCACTGTGAACCAAAGATTAATATGAAATTACATTTCAGATACGACGACTCGACTGTAACTCAAGTGACAGATGCCCAAGTCTTAAAGCCAAAAGCGCCGAGAATGCCTTATTTGTTGATGTATCGAAGGCATGATACTTTGCCAGCTCATCGGCCGCCGGGCAAACCTGAATAAGGACCTTAGCCCAAATTTGGCTTTAAATCAATATTCGGCCAATGGTTTGGGTCCAATTTTGACCGGTTTCGGTAAAAATTGGACCAATTGTAGGCTGGTCGTTGGGACCTTTGAACTAAAAATGTTAAGTGTTAAAGTGATGGTGTAGTTAAGTGCTAATGTTAATTTTTTACAGATGCAGTTACAAACTTTGTGTGCCTACCGGTTACAGCACAACGAATTCTGTTTTGGGTTTCAAAGATGCGTTTTTTTTCTAACCGCGCTAATTCTAAAATTAACTTTTTATATCTTGTATATAAGAAATTGTAAATATTCGGCGAATTTTGTTGTTTTAGTTTCTAAATTCTATATATTGGACTGTTGTAAATACTCTCGTGTACAGGTTTTACTAATAAGGCATGAACTTATGTAAAAAAATAATAAAAAAAAAATGTTTTAAAAATAGTTCTATAGAGAATTTCTAAAAAGGTTGACCGGCTTGAATGTGTTACGTGAGGGTAATGGATTTTCTATATTATTTTTGTATCTTAGAGACTAATCAAATTCATACCCTACTCTCGTATAATTGATACAAATGTATTGACGTGAGCCAGTGAAATTCGAGTTTAGAAAGAAGAGAAATTGTATTGCATACGGTGAGCCGGTTGCAATTTCGACATGAATGTCGCTATTAAGTTATGGTAGTGGTGCTCGAGGTGTGGCCGTGTTTTCTATCGCTGCAAATTATGGTGCGTTATAGCTAGTGTTTATCATTTACCTATGACATTTGTAGTGTTATCAAAATTCCCGTCCTTCAAAATTGATTGAAATTTATCGAAACTTGGCTGTGAAAAGGGACTAAGGCATAGGCACAGAAAACGCGGCACGGAATGTGATATGGATAGAATGTACTATATTCTAAGTGTTAAATAGATTTGTCCGGCGACTGTTTTTAATATTAATCTACGCCTCCAATGCATTACTTGAGGTAATATTAGCAACGTGCGTTTACTTGTGCTAAAACATGCTTAAAAATCTATTTCAATCATCCAATGACCAAAAACACTAAAAGTCGGGTTGACCATCAATCATTAACAGAGACCACACATAATTTTTTTATTCAATTGATAATAAATAGGATGATTCGAAATTATATAAATAGATCTTGTTAATTACTTGAGTAATGCTTCGGTGGAAAATCCAAAAAGCTAAATTTTGTTTATACGTACTTGTTTGTATACGACTTTCGTATCACTGCGCAAAAGGCAAACGTGTTCAGTTATGGCAAATATCTTTAATTAATTATAAAATTATTCATATTAATGGCTTTTAACTAACATCTAAATTGCATTAATAAGATATTTTATGCTTTTTGTCTTCTTGCGCCGGTTGAACAATTTCCTGATCTCATCTCAATGTTATTTCTTTATTGGGGACATACATTATTTTGAGTCCTTGAATCTATGAAAGTGTTAAAATAAGAAAAACACCATTTGGTGAATATGAACTAAAAAAAGGTTAGTTAAAAATTAGGTGATTTTACAATCGTTAAAAATTAACGAAGGTTATGTTACAAAACTTAGCTTTTCCCAAATTTGGTTGTTTTTGGATAGGTAGATAGCTCATAGTGCATAGTGTAGATTGGCAATGCAATCGCTAGATATTTTTCTATACGAGATATTTTCTAAATAGATTTATTTAGGCAAAAGTTCCTTTAATTTTTGTAAGCTTTGTCCAGCATTTATTAATATTGCGTAATTGAATTAAATTTTAACTTACTGTACTGAGTTTCACTCGGAGCTTTTCAAAACTGAATGCTTGGACATAGTATAACTCAACCATATGCATTTTGTTGGAATGTTTGGTAGTATGCTTATTCTTTAGTTGATTAATATTATGCAACATTGGCGTTGTCTATATTTTAATTCTGAAGTCAGTAGGTGGTCGAAATAAAAAGTAGAATCAAGTTTAAGCGGATAAGTCTGGACTTCATGCGAGTAAAACTTTAAAGATTGATTTACCTTTAAATATTTCTTTGGTCATAGGTCAGAATATGATAAATGCAATTAATTACTTTACAGGACAAGCAAATAAATTATTAAGACATCTTGAAAGCAAAAGTGTACTTATCATTGTCTGATCTATGACCACAGATATTAATTAGGTGCTAATCCTAAATGTGTAAATGATAATAGAATATTTTTGTTAGATCTACCATACTTAATGTCGACGCAGGTTTTCGATATCTAAAAAAATTACGTAAATGAAACAAGTTAAACTTTCTTACTAAAACGCATCGATCATTAAGTTTGGTAACTAAATATTAAGCGCTTAGTTCCATATTTCATTTGCATATACTTCGTGTAGTCGTTTATAACGCAAATGTAGTTGTAGGCTATGACTGAATGGGTTATGTTAATTTCACAAGCACATTAGTATAAGTTAACCACAACGCTGCCTTATTTATACGGAATTGTTTCATCGTTCGCTGCTTCACTTTAATTAAGAGATTCAGACTTTCGTTCGGTATTTTATTAGACTTATAAAAGAATTAAGGTAAGTTTGAGTGAATAATGTGTGAAATGGATGGAGTTTAATCGGATTTGGTTGTTCCCTTAAGGCTTACTATACGTTTAATCAACGTAGATGTTAATAAAAGTAGCAGACCTATATATCATGTTTTGCAAGTAATTTGCGCGTGAGTTTAGTATTCGCTCAACCTGATGTCGAATGGTAGGCTTTAAGGCTTCACATTTGAGTCTGCTTCGGAATACGCGGTTAAGTTAAACGTATATTTTGTAACCGCAGTCCTAACGCAGTTGGCTGTGATTTTGATTGGGATTGATTCTTTTAAAACTACCCTCTAGATTTCTATAAAATGATGTTTAGATATATATATTTTGAATAATTCTGTGAAGGTAACGCGCGAAGACTTAAAATGTATATATCTGAAATCACGACTCTCAGTCCCTGATTTTATGCCAGCGTTCGATCAATGTAAATATAACAAAATTGTATATAAAGTAGGCTGTTGTAATTAGAGACGTTCCTAATATAGTTATTTTTAAAATCGGTAAGTGAGTGGTATTGCGAGCTCGCTCTTACATATATAGCTGTTTATAAGTGTGAAAGAGATACGACCAATCTAGAGTGATCAGTGCCAATATTTAATTTCAGCCGGTATCGTAAAATAATTTTTCTATGAAGTACTTGATTTGTTACAGTTTGAAATTTTTAATGACAATCATTCTGCATAACACAATCAATAAATTATTTATTTGTTATATATTATTACGTAATATCAGTATAATGATCTTAGATTTTACACCGCGATCTTTTCCCAATCCATGTCAAATTGTGTCAATTAAATAAATAGGCTCTAACTTTATATAATACTTATTATAATTTACTATAATACATTTTTTGCTTTTATTATTTTACATAAGGCAAGGATTGGGTTTCGGTTCACTGTTATCTTTTGTACATAATCGGTTTCCATTTTTCAGTATCTAGTCGCAACGATCTTGGCAATGAGAATTTGAACTACACATTTCAACGCATTTTCCAGTGCAATAGAATTGTATGAATTAATTTCAGCGGTCTATCTACTTAGGTTAATGTACACAGTATCTTAAAACTACTTTATTATTTTTATATGAAAGGTTGATTGTTTAAGTTATTTTTAGTTTAGATAAGGTCCAAGGCTGTATAAGGAGTGTTTTTCTCAAAAACCGGTTTTAGATCAGATTACTACAAAATGGTTTTATATAAAATTACTGTCAATGCAATTTATTGACAGTACGAATTTTGTAATCGACTCGAACAATATTTTTGTTTAAAAATGCTCCTCTTGGTTATAATAGATAAGACTGGTTTCTATATTTAAATTGTTTAAATATATTTTACGTCTATCTATGATAATCATCTTGTTGAACTAATGTGTGTATGATTAATTATAAAATAATCTTTTATTTTGGTAACTAATTGGTGTTGAAAAAAAAATGTGAATAAAATATGGTGTCATTCTGAAAAGTTCTTTTATTTTTATATGAGGTATTTCACTTCTCGTTGATAATATTCTGAAATTAAAGAATTAATTAGTATCTTGAATTTAAAGTAATTATTGCCACATAAAAGAATGTATACAACAAAAACGCAGTTCTGGATGTCTTGTAACTAGCGAATAACTCATAAATACAAACCCTGACTCTAAATTTGAAGATAAGATACAGCAGCATCACGATCACTATTGGAACCAACGTCAATGAGACCAGCGTCCAGCCAATGCCTGCTTCGAACAGCCCATACGATAATCCCGATAAAAATGTGCTCTGACAAAAAATTGCCTCCATTACTAAAACCTGCCGAGAATTATAGTTGACGTCTACAAATTTAAGGGTTTCAAACACGGAATAGGTGGAAGGGTCGGGATTTGTCCGTCTGCCACCATATTGAGATATTTTTGAATAATATTTTATAATTTAAAACACTTACCAAATTGGCAATGTAATAAATACACTACAATACCTACCATCAACATTAACGGTGCAAGTGCCCAACAGATTCTCAAAAAAACGCTAGGATATTCTCCGACAGCGAAATACACGTCTTCACAGAAGGCAGTTTGCCCGTAGACAAAAGTAACCACGAGCGTAAGGACAGCGGCAATTGGTGCTCTGGGCTTCGAAACTGGCCACCGCATCAGAAAATTTAGGATAAAAAGTCCGCCCTGAAACGAAAATTTAGATCAATGTTGTACACGATGCGAAATTTTCGCAATCTCATCAATATACAAGTTTTGGATCTGTCTTGGGAACCCCAACTGAGTGCAGACGGATTTGTCTTTTTATATAATGCAATTAACATTTGCTCGTACAAATCAAACATCTTTACAAATAACATACTTACGGAAAGGTTATTCAGTAATTAGAATCGGTTTTATTTATTTAATAATTCTAAACAAGTTATATTTAATTTTTTGAACTTACTTACCTGAGTGCAAAGAGTTAAGATGCCAATAAAACAAAATAGAAAACAAATCAATATAAGAAATGCCCATGTTATTTTCCGAACGAGTCGTCCTGTGAACGTTGATATTATTGTTTGAACTAGTAGTGCCTGAAATAGATGAGTTTAGTTGAACTCTTGTGTGAACTTTAATTACTGTCATAGACAAAAACGGGCCGAGGGGGTCGCGAAGGTCATACCAATGATAAGGGCCGTTATAGATGAATTTATAAACTTACCATGGACGAAAGTGATAATACAAACAGTGAGAAGAATATAAGAAACGACCAGAACTGGCTGCCTGGTATTCGTGCTACGTAGTCAGACCAAAGAACGATTGAGGATGATGCCCCTGAAATGGAAAACAACAAAACTCCTTTATCTCAGAAGAATACCACTAATCTATTTTAATAAATTAATTTAGTTGATACGTTTCTGTGCCAACAATATTTCTTTTTGACACTAAAACCGCGATTCGATTATCAGACATGTACTACTAGCCAAGGCTGTATATTTTGCACACTCGGGCTTTCTTAGCGTGAGCTTAGATTTCCTAAATCGTCAGAGTTCATTATTTCAGTTACACTATATTGTTGCACGAGTGGTTAATATAGAGTTAACATTAAGGTTTAAAGGCTGGCAATGAACTTGCGAGCCTTCGGGCAATGTGAGTGTCTGGTATAACTTAACATCAAGTGAGCCTTCTACCCGTTTGCCTCCAATTACATTATAAAAATACTCTATTATTTAAAGCAGCCGATGACCCAGGAACCGTACAAGACATAAACTACAATAAAACAAAAAGCCGACGCACACAATAAGTATTAAAAAAATAGTTTAAGAACTTGCAGAATATTGTAACTTACAATGGATAAAGAAAATACCTCCCCAAATCCTTGTACTATTATCGTAATCCAGGTATAAGGCACCATGTACAGCGCCAAGTATGAAAGCCGTGCCAGTACAACAGGTTTTGGATACCGCGAAAGCAAGCATCGCTGTGTGGGCCAGCTTTTGCTTTTGTTTGGGACAGTAGGATCCCAGCATTACCAATGTTCCTTGTGATACGCACATCTGGAGAAAGGAGTATTCGATCGCTTCGCGCCATACCTAAAAAGTATTAAGGTATAAAATTTAAAGTACAATCAACATATTTTAACTGTCTCGTCAAAAAAACGTAAACAAATAATCTTTACTAGTAGTGAGTTTAAGGCTAAAGAAGAAAAATGCCATGTTAAGGCAACATCTGGAAGAAAAGAGGAATTGGTACCAAAACCAAAATAAGACGGATACGGGCTCTAGTATTCCCTATCTTCCTGTATGGAGTAGAAGCGTAGACTATCTTTGCTTAAGAAAGGTCAACGATCGATGCCTTTGAGATGTGGTAGCGAATGCTCAGAACACCGTGGAATGCGAAGGGCACCCATCCATCGATCCTTACCCAACTCTGCATACGGACTCGCCTGTCTACCATATGCCTACAGCAAATCTTATCTTGTTTGCATACAATGTGTGGCCATACAATGAGAACTTGGAGAACCTGATCGTGTTTTGTAACATAGAAGGCAAAAGATGACGTGGACCTTCACAAACCAGACCGATCAAGTGAAAGACTCATCGTGCTCAAAACTGTACAATGTCATAAGAGAGGCGCTGGACAAAAACCCGTGGAAACAGATAGTTCCCTCTAGATGCTTCGCTGCTAACCAAGACGCTCAAACATGATCTGCCGATTAAAGAGGGAGAGTGAGTTTATAATTAAGATTGCGTGAAATACGTAATTGCAGCACCCTAGTTAGTTCAGGCACACGATAGCTGCTTTATCAACTGATATTAGAAACTTTAGTGATAATAGCAAACCTGAAAGCTGTTAAAAAGAACACCCCAATCGCACTCTTTGAACATTCTGCTCGCTCCATTAAGCCTAGTCACGCCCACAGCGCATACAACTAACGAGAAATACGTTAGCGCGTCCTTGAATAATACCATCTGAAAATAATGCGAAAACCCGGTTCAGTGACTGGGTAGAGTTTAAAAAACGTCTGTTTCTACTAAAAGTACCGAGACATAAAAAGATTAACAAAGTTTAATGAGTTGTATGTTGTCGTGGTAATTTATATTTTCAAAAAGTAAAGTAATAAGCAGGTATAAGACTGTCTATGTTCTTCTATTTACTTTTAATATGTTTTAAGCACGAATAAATAAATATTAAATGAAAAAAATGTGTGCGTATAAGAAGTCTTTTTCGTAAGAAGTGAAACTTCTTTATGAACTTACTTTTCGAAAAATGATCTACTATATGCAACTTCAGAGAAATTTGTTAAATAAAGTTTAACAAAAAGCTTTTATTATCATAGACATAAATACAAATAATACAATTATTTCATTTTACCTTATTACTAAGTACTAATAGAGAATTTCATTAATTGCAATAGAATTATTACTATCATTGTTGTCGTTATAATATATTTTTGTTATTAATGGCTTCGAATCAACCGTGGTAGGGACAAGAAACAGATGGAGCGTAACGTAAAAATGTAAAAACCACAAAATATGACGGTAATTTATTTTCCAACGCCAATAAAGAAGTTTCACTTCAAAAAAGAATTTGGTTGCAAGAATTTTCAATACTATCGGTATATATTAGGTCCTTACATATGAAATTGGCGTTTTGTCGTACTGGCCACTTTGACCTCAAATACCTCCTCTTTGGTTAGGAATTTCAAATTGAAATTTGTACAGCTATTTACTCATGTATTTGTGCTTCGATGACCGTCATTCATTTGTTTTTTTCTGTTTGCGTCACTCATTTTATAAAATGGAAAACTTAAAGTAGCGCATTATTTACGAGGACGAGTTCCGCCATGGCACTAGTGCTGCCGAAACGACTCGAAGGGTGAATGATGTGTATGGCGGTCATGTTGTAAAAGAAAACACAGTTCGTTTTTGGTTCCAAGGTTTTCGTTCTGGAAATTTCGGCCCGCAGAACAAGCCCCGTGGACGGCCTGATACCCAAGTTGATAATGAAGTATTGAAGGCTATTGTGGAAGTGGATCCATCGCAAACCACGTCCGAGTTAGCTGCAGGCTGCGGTGTTAGTGATAAAACTGTTTTAATTCACTTGAAGCAAATTGGGAAGATTAGAAAGCTTGAAAGGTTACCCACCTAACGAATTGAATGACGTGAACCGGCAAACGCGTATCGACTGCTGCGTTAAATTACTGAACCGGCACAATAATGAAGGTATTTTAAACCGAATCATTACCTGTGATGAAAAATGGATTCATTACAATAATCGGAAGCGCTCAGCGCAATGGTTGGATCCTCGCCAGCCAGCTAAATCCTGCCCCAAGCGAAAATTAACCCCAAAAAAGTTACTTATAAGCGTTTGGTGGACTAGTGCCGGTATTGTTCATTGTAGTTTTCTCAAATCTGGCCAGACTATTACGGCTGATGTCTATTGTCAACAATTGCAAACCATGATGGAAAAGCTAGCGGCTAAACAACCTAGGCTGGTCAATCGCTCCACGTCACTGCTACTTCACGACAACGCTAGACCACACACTGCACAACAGACGGCTACCAAATTAGAAGAGTTTCAATTGGAATTTCTAAGACATCCTCCGTACTCCCCGGACCTTGCTCTAACAGATTACCATTTTTTTCGAAATTTGGACAACTTCTTGCAAGGGAAAAAATTTAACTCTGATGGGGCAGTCCAAATCGCCTTCACAGATTTTATTGATTCCCGTCCGACTGGTTTTTTTTGGAAGGAATCAATGAACTACCTATAAGATGCCAAAAGTGCATAGAAAACAATGGTTTATACTTTGATTAATTAAATATATTATATTTAAAAATATTCAACTTTTTGTTCCCCCCATACAAAACGCTAATTTCATATGTAAGGACCTAATATCTAGTTTTAAGTAATATATTTCTTCTCTTCTAATATATCTCTTCTGGCAATTCCAGCACTAGCCACATACCTTACCGTTATGATTAATACTTACCCTAAATTACGAAATATAATTAAATTCCTTCAATATTTTTTAATGTTGCCAGATGAATATTTAATAAAGTCGTGAACAAATTGATTGATACCTTTGAATAACTATAGATTCGTTTACAGGCTATAAGATACACCAAGATCCAACTAATCACATAGTAAACGGTCAACTCAGGTACCACGTTTCCGAGACCACCAGAGAGTCCGTTTCGTTTTAAATTCAGTATGAAATTACTGCAAATAAACTTTATGTTAACTCTATAAATCAATTTTAGGATAATATTATCTTAATACTAAACATTCATTTGATTTTTATAATAAATTAAGGGTCTAAGATTTCTGTATCTAATTCATGATCATTTGTTAATCTAATAGGCAAGTAGGTGATCAGCCTTCTGTGCCTGACACACACCGTCGACTTTTTGGGTCTAAGGCAAGCCGGTTTCCTCACGATGTTTTACTTCACCGTTTGAGCTAATGTTTTAAATGCGCACATAGAAACAAAGTCCATTAACATAGAAACAAAGTCCATTAGTGCATAGCCGGGGATCGAACTACGACCGAGGGATGAGAGTCGCAAGCTAAAGCCAACAATGCTCTTCAAGAAAGCTTAGCTAACTACGAAAATATTATACTGCAAGCATCAACACGTATTTACGATGAAGATTTATAAGCACTGGCCCCGACATATTGAAAATAATATTATTGAATAGGAAAGTTGGTATAATGGTATCTATAAATGTTTTGTATGACTTGTTCTAGCCGGCAATCTAGTGAGTACAGAAGTTAACTAACAAAAAGAAAGACTGCGCTGGCGTCTCACTTCCCTCAGGTAATGGGCGATGTCTGGCAGCACACGGGGGATTCGCATCTGCAGCACAATGCAGCCAGGGTAGAAATGAATGCATGGAATGGACAGTTAGCGCTAAACACCATGCACTAACAACACCCAACGATAGGACAGTGAACATTGAATTAATGAGCATTGCGATTCCAATACCTGTAAAAAGAGAAATTGTTTTGTCAACGTTTATGGAATCCTAAATTGTCGCGTTTAGAAGAAAGTTAAACGTTTCTTTAATTTCAATTAGTGAAATTGTAATAACCACATTACTAAGTTTTACTTGCGCAAATGATTTCTTCTAAACGAAGTTACTATCAGTACGATGACGTAATATCCTGCTTCGCGCTATCAGTGTTTCCGATAGCGTATAACTTCGCGACCTCAGCCACCAGGCCTTCGGAACAGGCCGTCCCTTTAGGCCCAAAAGCGCAAGACGGGTTGTCTCCTCCACATCATATTAATTCTTGATGTCTACTCATATTCTTTTTGATAGGTAAAACAATAATTCAAACTTATATAGAATCATTATTACTACTATAATACGTTTAAAGAAGCGAGCCGTTCAAAATACATAGTTTAGAATTATATAAAAAAAAATGTGTGCGTGCACTAGTGTAGGTACGTACACACGTAAGAAGTGAAACTTCTTTATGACCTAACTTTTCGAAAAATGATCTACTATATGCAATTATATAGAAATTTGTTAAAAAAAGTTAAATTAGATAAAGTTTAACAAAAGGCTTTTATTATCATACACATGAATACAAATAATACAATTATTTCATTTTACCTTAATACTACTAAGATTATTACAGAATTTCATTAATTTTAATAGAATTATTACTATCATTGTTATCGTTATTATATATTTTTGTTATTAATGGCTTCAAGTCTCTTCAAATCAACCGTGATAGGGACAAGTAAAAGATGGCTCATAACGGAAAATTGTGACGCGTAACCGAAAACTGTGACGATAATTTTTTTTCCTACACCGATAAAGAAGTTTTACTTCAAAAATATGATAGTAGAAAAATACCTCTCGCACTCGGTGACATATCCCAACAATTCAATACACCCTTTCTTGTCACAACACCCAATGCTAGCTCTAAATAGAACAATGGGTAGGCGAAGAATACACTAAACACGTTGTACAAAAATAGAAATGGCAGGAATCTTGCAAAATCGTGAAGATACGGATGCCACCAGACTTGAAGTATTCCGATACATGATGAAACAACAAGCTGGCGATAGCTTATGTTGTTGGTCCATCTGTCTTCAATCTATAAGGATGAATTTAAGATAAAAAGATATGATCGTTTAGTAGGCACTTAACAAAATGATTTAGATTTCTGTGCATTTATGTGTGTGCGTCGTAATCCCTAATAGACAATGGCTGACACACGCCGTCGACTCATTGGATCCAAGAAATGCCGGTTTCCTTCATCGTACTAGCAGTACCGTTTTAAAAAAAACAGCGCACAGCGCCAAACGCTGCAACCCTTTTTAGATTGCATCAGGGCCGATGGCGGGCCATGCGTCATACTCGTGAACGGGTGCTACTTGTGGTGACTGATCGGACTTGAATTCATGTATGCGGTGATGTTAGTTATTTCGACTATGTATTTGCGTGTTGTTCCCACGAGAATGTAAGTGCTCCTATTTCAACATGACTCCTGCTTATAGAAGACAAATTTTTGTTTTTAATTTATTTTATTATTATTAATTAACAATTAATTACTTAAGATGTCATGTGGAACTTGGTGTTATCGTTGCAGCTCCTTACAAACGTTGTGTAAAAAAAAAACTTGGCGAGTAAAAAGAGGGGCGGAGAGTTTATTGTCAGTTCTTCTCTTCGGTGCTACGCCCTTGATTTGAGAACTGGTAGTAAATGTAAAATTAGAAGCATTTAATATATCCTTCTTTTTTGACATTCATAAGTGAACATTGGGTTACCTATATGAATAAATGTTTTTGATTGATTATTGATGGTAATTAATATGCGTGTCATCGATTTGGTAAGGAAGTGTTTGCTTAAAGAAATGCATAGGCCGTAGTACACTCTGTATTAGGGGTGAAAGTTACACTACAACCACTATACCAAGACTGCATATGCTATTTACAGAAGCACATACATAGCGTTAAGTACATTACTCACAAGAGGACCTTCGGTAGACTCAGAATCGGTTGACGTTACCGTTTTACTTCGAGTACTCTGAAATTTTAATACGATATAGTTATCATTCAAATAATCAATACATAACTTATTAATAATTACCACAGTATCGCTCATGATTTCTAATAAATATTCTCAAAAATCTTCATTGACAAAGACACATGTTTTGTGTCATTATAAAAAAATCAAATCTTACATAGAACAAATAAAGCAGCGCAAATGATCTTATTTTTTGACATTAGAGTTTGCGATAGTCTGTGGATTGATCTTAGTTTTCTGCTTACTTTGTATTTTGTGAATCTTTTTAATTCTTATGCACCGCTCTATCGCTCGCTGGGCTCTAGTCATCTTCGACTTTACTCTTTCCGTAAACATCCCGGTTTTGCTCCCGTATACCACGCATGGGAGGATGCTAGTATCCAAAACATTTTTAAATCTAGGTGGTAGTTTCCTTTCAATTTACGTAATATAACGTATACTTTCAATATAACGTATTTTAATGACCAGTACTTATTCCTAACTTTTCATATCCTTATTGCCACTTCTTCTTCATTATTGTTTTTATTAAAAGATATTTGTTTTCCTAGATAGGTATATTTTATAACATATTATACCTATTTAATAATTTCCTCTAATATTGATAGTTGATTTACGGCTGTTGTCTACGGACATAATCATATAATCATTGCCCGCAAAATACGTTTTATTAGGCAAAGCAAATTTAGATAAGAAAGACGCGCTGAAGAAATAGAAGAATTGGGATAAGCTGGAAAGAAATATAGGGCATATAAGGAACTTTTGAAATCACCGTGACCGTTAGTTAACCAAAGAGATTGTTATGAATGCGGAATTTATGTTGTTGCCAGACTTAGATGATTGTTTAAAAACTAAACAAAATGTAGAACACAAAGAACAATGGAGAGTAGTTACATGGGCATTAATTGGCTTTATTTTACACTTTTCTGACTACAGTGAACTTCCATCCTGCACTTTAGGCTATTGACCACGCCGCGACGGCCCAAGCCAAGGTCCGAGTCTAGCAGGAGACGCCCTTGCGCTAGTTGCGCGAAATACGCCCATTCTTGCCGTGCTACGCTCGCCAAAACAGCTGAGCTGTAAAGGCCATTAAGGCCAGCATTGAGATTCCATTGCAAAAAGCCATTCCGGCCTTCGGGACAGTCTGTGGTTAGGATGGTTGAGGTATCTTTAGGTTCGAGGAACTGTTTACTAACCTTCTTCCATACTGCATTCCGGACACAATATTGATTTTTCATTCATTTAAAACGTAGGGTCCAATCCAGTGTAAGTGCATACTTTATTTTGTACAAAATACTTACATAGAATATAATTCATTAATATTAGATGTGATTCTTTATAAATATTTTATAAATAAAACAAAATTGTAATAACAATATGTATATTTTGTAATATCGTGGGGCCACTTACGGTGATACTACAATTTGGTCAAAAAAATCACAAATAGCCAAAACACTAAATTAAAAAATGCATCTTAAATAGTCCTTAAAACTGCCATACTCAGAGTCGTTCATTAACTGTTAACGTAAGCTTAGTAAAATGAGTTCTCCATGTGACAAATGTCGGGCAGTTGTAGCATTATTGTATTTAGTATTGATTAATGATAGATTAGATATTTGGACAACTCCGAGTATAGTTGACCAAAATGTCATAATAGTCGAATGATTTTAGGTTATATATTTACAAATAATAACATTCTTATATTACGATGTAAGAGCACTTTTTACTAATACAAATTGAACATTCGTGTCAGTCGATACTTTATTGCTTAAAATACATCAAACCAAACATTCCAGCTTAATCGTATAGGATGGTATAATGCAATTAAAAAGGTGAATATCATTAGTATAATTAATAGCTATCATTAATATAAATAATGATTGATGAATATAACATTAATGAATTCTATACATTGTTGCCAGATATATTAGTTTCGAGTTCAATAGCTCGTGTCTTACCTCGGGATCACGAACAATAATTAAATATTGAAGTCGGGATCGCAATCGCAATCGTAGTAACAGAATACTGGCGTAGGTATAGTCAAGGATGTCAAAATGTAATTGATATAAATGTGCTTTTTACTTAAAATCTGCTTTTAATTCTTGACCGTTCGTTAATTTGTGATTTGCAAACCAGTTCAATCTGAAAAATTTAATCTTTACATTAAATTTTAAACAAAATTCATGCATCATTTATTTACTTTATGTTTGCTCTCAAACATTAGACGTGTTAAAACGAGGACAATAAGATATTAATGAGCTTGTTAGCGATAGCGTATTTATATACAATGTAAATACATAAAAAGCCAATATGTAACAAGCAGATGAAAACAATAATAGCAAACAATAAATATTGCAAGGGAGTTGCTGAAAATCAGTCCACCGAGCCAAAGAAAATGTATTGCATAATACCATCCATATGAATCAATAACGTACACGCGTCTAGTTTAAATACTAATTTGAGGAACTATTTTTCCTAAAATGAAGGGATTAAGTTGTATAACGAATTGCTACGAATAGTAATTATGTCTTTAACTGTTAAGGCAAGTAATATTTGTCTAGCATGTTGCGTCGCCGTTAATTGAAACCAGGTTGTTACGCAAAAACGACTCGTAGTAATAACGATTGGTAATATAGACTTAACACTACAATTTATGTATAGCGAAAGCTTTATGAAAATATACCACAGAGTAGATAAATTGAAAAAGCTTTTAATATACTAATGTTACTTTAGTAATCGCATTTTATATATCGTATAGGATTTCAAATAACTTTAACTACGCATTACGCTTGCGGTGCCTACAACTTAGGTTGAATGAATAAGCCATGAATCATTTATCTATTCCGTGATTCAGACAGCTAAATGCTAAATAGGTCCCCGGCGGAGGGTAGAGGCGCTAAACCACCTGTTACATCTGGAAGACGGGATACGTCGGGAAGACTCTCAATGTGAGATTTTACTTCCGCTTTCACAGCATACAACTTCTGGAGTTTAATATTGTATTCCTGAAAAATCAAATGTATTAAAACACATATTAGTGCGGCTGTATCGTTGTTCTTTATAAATTGTGACTCTCAACACTTAGGTCGTTGGTTCGAACTCCGGCTGAGCACCGAAAGACTTTTGTGTGTGTGGTGAAGGAAAACATCGTGAATAAGTCGGCATGCCTTAGATCCAACCAATAGGAGGCGAGTCAGGCACAGAAGGCTCATCACCTATTAGCTAAAACAAATTATTGCGTCCATTAATGACGGTCACGAAGCGTGGACTGACAGTCCAAAACGGTCTGCCACTAGGCGACTTCTAAACCTGAACAAAACTAATCTCAAAACAATAATAGGGACAATTACGGGTCATTATCTCTTAAACATGTTTTTGTCCTAGGTGCGACAGACAGCCCCATGTGCAGAGGCAGAGAAATCAGTCATCCACGTAGACCTGGAACGCGAGGCTGTGGTCACAGTGCAGACATTCTGGGCACAGTGATGTCGCTCCGTGAAGCCCAGTGCTTAGGAGGCTTCTGTGCTTTTGGTAGGAGTTAGGCTGGCTTAGTTAGCCAGGACTTTACGCACAACGGACCTAGTGAGAGTCTAAGTGCGGAAACTGAGTCCACAAACCCTACCAACTAGGTTAGCTGCGCCATTGGTTTAAAAAAAAATTACATAGCATTTCGAGTTTCAATCTTAACAAACTCACCTCAAGCCTCGCTTCCGCGTGTTTGGCAAGATCGCGTTGCGCTTGAGCGAAGTCTCTCAACATGCCTGCCACTTTCCGCCTTTTGTCGAGTTCGTCTGCGAGACGTAAATTGTACTCGGCCAGTAGTTCGACCGCCGAATTAACTACTGTGCTAAGATTTAGGGCTGCCTCTTTATCTATAATAAAATTTACACATATTCGTTATTAAGTGTGTAAGTTTAACTTGTGTGTTAGAATTAATTGTTATTAAACTCGCGACCCTGGCAATGAGTGTCTATGAGCGGCGTTATCACTTAAAATTTATGAGGCCGTATCTAAAAAAAATACTTTGCCGAAACTACCTAATAAAATTTGAGCAATTTATTACGAAAAATTTGTTCTACACGCATATAATTTTATTAAAAAAAATTACGTATTAGAAAATTTAATACCAAATAAAAATGCTAACAGACCTTTCTATTTGTATAAATAAGAAACGATACTCAAAGAAAGTTTCGCAAATCGCTTTTAACAAATATAGTTTGAAATTCTACCGTAAAATAAAATACTACCAAAACTAAATATGATTGTTCAATTATGCGTCACGCTTGCGGTGCGAGCACCACCCTTCACAACTATGCCTGATAAATAAGACTCAACATTCTACTAATTGGAAAAATCACTAAATATCTGTAAAATGTAAATAAAATTGAGTTAATCCTTGTGTTTTCTAACAACGTCTATTAACCCTTCTAGATACGCTTCCCCACATAATTTACGTAACAATTTATTGTTCAGGTGTTGTTTTTTAGTTCCGTAAGGGTGAATAGAGGTCATTATTGTAAATTTCGGTAAAAATAAAACAATTGAATGTCGTACATATTTATTTCTGTAATTACATATATTTTACAGTATGCATATACTATATGTGTGTTATTACCTTCCAATTTCGACAATAATTGCACTTCGGAGACCTCTGGCGGGAGGGAGGCGATTCTCTCCCTCACTGCTTCATCACTTGAGGCACTAGACTCCAATTCTAACAACGCCTGTGGAAATAATCAGTTATTACATATGATTTGGGATGTAAAAGACCAGGAGGGAATCCCTCGTGGCTCAAGCGTGTGACCCTCAACCCTGTCATTCAAGAAACGGTTTTTCACCAATGCAATTTTATAGGACTTGGTGATATATCTATGATATATATCTGACATTGAAGGAAAACATTTTGAGGAAACCGTCGTGTTTCAAAACGACGACATATGTCAAACACAGAGAGCTGATCACTATTAATATTTTAAGAGAGAATAGTTGGATATAAAGTCTTGATCCTACGCTTTTTCCAACTACAATGGGAACAGTTACAACAGACATACAAATCTTCCCATTGGGATATTGTTTTGCCTAAGCGTAATAGTTTAATGCATAAAGAAATATACAATAACATGTACGAACTAAGAGAAATGCTGTCAGACGCTGAGCTATCATATGTAATCATCAAATATTAGCCATCCCCGATGGGTCTGGAGATCTGTGGGCAACAAGTGTAGGAGCACCAAATTATTTTGCAAATAAAATGAAACATTTTTCAGTTGTTATACAATAAATTATTTACCGGGAAATTAAATTATTAAAGTATTTTATAGACATAAATTTGTGTTGCTAGATGGAATTTGAAAGATTTTTACTATATCTCATCTTGGTTGCCCTCCCTTTAATACCATATTTAGAGTGGTGGGTTATGCTAGCAAGCAATACTTAATTCTGTCATATTATCCTTAAAACTTTACCGTAAAGCTAACAGCACTTTAATCATTTAAAATTTAGAATAAATATACAAAAGCGTTTTAATTTGTTTCTTATATCTAGTTTTAGGGATGTACAGAAGTTTTTACTTATGTGAATAGATAAGTAGGTGACCAGTCAGTTCAGTAGGAAAAATAATTATTAGGCTCGAATGTTTATCGACTACGCTACGTAAGAGGCATCAAACTAATATTATATTTGTTAAGAATTTTATAAAAAAAAAAAAACATAAAAAAGAATTCCAATAGTATTTAAAAAATGTTTATATATTCATGCTTATAAATAAATCTTTGTTTATCTTTGAAGGCATAGAAAACGCTATACTCATCCATAGTAATCCTAAATGTAGTTCAACACAAGATATTGAATTTATAACCTCCTTTGGTTTATCGAAGTCGACATATCTCCAAATAGCTGAGCCTTGGAATATGGTATTCCCACATAGAAGGGATACACAAATTAACAAAGCGATAACCATACTATATATATTGGATATCAGTTTTGTTATACTTAATAACTAAAAGAATTAAATCATAACATGACACATGATTTGGACCATAATGCATTACTGGATGTGCATGAGGTGCTAAGTTTTGCTCATTATTATATGTAGTGTTAAAATAATGAATCTACCCACCTTAATAAGTTCTTCAGGTTCTGGTGGGTCACCAGGAGGTGTCTTTGGGCTAAGTGTGATATGAGTTTCAATTTTTCCATCCACTTCAACCTTGGTCTCACTATACCTTCTTTTCTCACCCTTTTCGCGGCTCTCCAACTTTGGTTTCTTTTCTGGGTCCTTTGGCTCTGTATCTATGGACTTTCGCTTGCTAACTTTACTTGGAATAGCATCATTTGGATCCACTGAAAAGCACATAGTCTTTTATGAAAACTTTGGTTATATTTGATTTCATTACTCTTTTTGCTAAATTTGACTATGTATCTTTGTACTCTGCTCTAATATAGGTGATGGTAGGTTTGTTAATTATTCAATATAATAATGCATAGTATATTCTGTTAGACCCTCTTTAAAATCATATAAAGGTGAAAATATATGTAAAATGTTTTAAAAAAATATTATAAGATACTATTGTTTATAAAATATTATATAGAAAAACACACTTTCTAACAGTACCAATTTATACTATAATAATTTTAATTGAGTGTAATTTTCCATTGTGAAACATATATATATACACCTAAAACCATTACTTAATTACTTATTATACTTAACTGTAATTGCTATTTAATTACAGCAGTATTTACACACACTTGTTTTTAATTTCTATTGTGAAGAAGGGTATTGCAAAATAATACACATGATTCATGATCTTATAGCAAGAATCATTATGAAATAGAATCATATTTTTGCTGCATTTTGTACTTTTTTTGATAAACTCTGACAATTAAGTGGAAGATTATGAAATCCTATCTTATTGTAAATAACCACAAATATATTAATGTTTCTAGTGACTATCAATGAATAGTGGTACAATACTTAATGTTAAGAAAAAATAAACCTCATTAATTATTTTATAAAATACAAAAATATATTTTAATATCTTAGAAAAATAAAAACGAAAACATAACACAGTATTTCTTTTATCTCTAAACAAAATAGATGTTTAGTATAGTAATATCTATGTAAGTAACACTTACCAGCAACTTTATATTCTTGAATTTTATTTGCATCGTATACCCCTCTTTCTTCCCATATACCCAATATCCTATGCAGAGAATGTTTAGTTTTTGTATTGATACCAGTTTTTGCCATAAGTTTAAATGCATCTACAAGTACTTCACCAAATTCCTTTCCATATTCAGGACCTTTTTTCTTGCTATTTTGTATAACATCATTAGCCAGATACATAAATGTAAGCTGTTTACTATCTTTTACTGAAAATATCATAAAAATTAATTTAATAGCCATGGTATAAAAATCTAAATGAAATAACGCCTTACTTAAATTAGCGTAACTTTCCTAGACTCTATGCTTGCCTATTACAGATGCTTTTCCTTAATGAGCACCCGAAGCACCTCTAAGTGTGGTTATATGGTTACTTTTAAAATGATGTATATATATATATATATATTGTATTTTCTAGCTGAATTTGTCGAAGTTTTCACTTACCTTTCAGTAATTCTTTATACCATGTTTTAACTACGGCAGCGTGGTGTTTTCTATGATGTATAAGCCACAGTGACAGTGTTTGAATACTTTGTTGGCTAGAATTCAAATCCTGCAGTTTTCGAATCAACGCGTTTTCCGTGAAGCCAGCCATTTACTTTGTCTGTTATGATAGACACTTAGTTAAAATCTCTTCTTATAAGAGTATAATCAGTCAAAATTGAAACTGTTCGAGAGATAATCGTGTTTCTATTTGGTTTTCACTTTCCAGAAATCAGAATGCAGAATTCTAAAATTACCAATGACATTAACAGTGACATCAATTGTCATTTGCTCACTAGGTTATCGTTTGACTTTGGTTGAAATATTTGATATGGCCACATTGGCATAATTGGCAACTGTAATCTGTAGCATACGAAATGGTCGAGACTCATTGAGGCTTTCATGAATAATAAAGTTAATATTAGGGGAAAAAATAACAATTTCGCACAATAATACTAAAAGCTACTAAAATAACAACATGAAAATAAAATACAACATACAAAAATTGATTGGAACATTCAAACAAGTCAAGTATTCGTTCGTATTTAAAAGTTCTCGAGCATTCGAAAGTGAAAGAAGAAAAAAATATATTCAATTCACTCTCTGCCTCAGATGTCTAAATCACAATAATTTAACAATATTAGCTAAATAAAGTTATGTAATTTAACTATAAAAAGATATAGATTATATTAAGGCATTAAAAAACTTTCCGTGGTGGTATAACAAATTTTAATTAAATAATAGGGTAATAGCAATATAATAATTTCAGTATTTTTAATCTCTTATCTCTTGAAAATTTTTATACAATTTATTCGGTCGCTAGAATCGTCGGTCAGTCGGTTAAGGCCAAAAATTGCCAGAGGAAGTTCTTATAATTAACAACTAAATTTATTAATATTTAAATAGACAACAATATTTATTAGCGACAATTAACGCGTGACTAATTTTAATTATTATTTAAGTGGTATTTCAATGAATGTCTACATTAGCAATATATTACTAGGAGTTAACGCCTTTCCAAAAATAAAAGGTTTAAAAAGATTTTATATGAAAACTGGGAAACACCGTCATCAAAGTATTTTTTCGATTAAGTGCAAATAACGTAACCATGCATTTTAAATTCGATTGTTACTGATATCGGCAGATGACAGAGGCAATTACTAGGTCATTAGACTTGCCGCGGACCGTGCTTTTAAAATCCGCACCTGCGCGACCGCAGCATTTCAGTACGAACGCATTTCAAAGTAGGCGACGCACGTCCGAAACTGGCGCCAACGAAAATGATATCGCGCTTCTAAATTTGAATTTTAATCCGCAACCCTGAATTTAATTTATTACGAACGATTTTATATTACATTATTATTATAATATTATTTTTAGTTACATACTAATAAATCGTGAAAAATGTCGTTTTCCCATAACGTTCATAGTGTTTTCCTAATTTCGCTTGTTTTACTCGCAAGTGCACAGAAATCGTCAAATAATCTCCGCGACGTCGGTATGTATTTTAATTTTATTAGTAAAATGTATGTACTTAATATTATAAAATTTTAAGCTTCTTACCATAACTAAACTGCAGAAAAAAAGTATTATGAATAGGTTTGCTTAAATATTATGGTAAATAGTTTTCCTACGGCATAAATATTCATTAAATTAGTTTGGCCAGTATAGTTCGATATAACCTACTTATAGAAGTTATATAAGGCTATAATCATTAATGTAATAATAATGTTATATTTTTATTTTGTTTATTTATCCTGAATATTTTAATAATTAAAATTAATTTATAATATAAAAGTGTCTTTTCGTTTAAGCGATTTCTGTTAATGAATCCATTTAAAATAAAACAAATTGTAATTTTATAAATCTAGCATCATTTTCGGTTTGAGATATGCCGGTTTTCTAACGTATAGGTCCTTCATCGTAGAAGTGTTGCGTACTCAAAAACACAATGAATCCTTTGATGCCAACTCCTACAGAATGTTCCCCCGAGAACAACTTTAAATACCTCTAATTATCGATTTAAAAACCCAAAGAAAAAAATAGTTGTACACTCGGTTTGAGAGGTTATTTCAAATATGAATCAAATAGTATAGAATTTTAAGTTATAGCCACGCTTGAAGGTATATGTTGGTTGTTTGTTAGTTGGGTTCTAGGCTTAATATAAATTTATAAAGTCGAGTGTTTAAAAAAAATCTTGTATATAGTTACGTACCCCCTTCAAAATGTACCAATAATAACACACTTAAGTTAGTTGGCATCACTAAATGAGTCGTTTAACGACCATTCTAGAAGTGAATTTCTATACCTATAGGTATAGTCCGGCTGATCATCTCTTGAACTTCATCCAAATAAGGAATGAATGTGGCATACACGAATGCGGTTTGGCATGGCTATTATTATACGCTCTAGTAACAAAGGGAAGTATATTTTTATCAGCTTGTTTGAGAGAGAAATCATCAGTTGTGTCACTAAAAGTAAAAGTGATATAACGGAACCGAAACGAAAACTTAACGCATAATCACGGCCAATAGTTGCATAATATTTTAATCTACGCCGTATGCACATTTTCTTATTTAAATACACTTTATCATATGTCGACTGTATATAATGTTCTTACCCATTAGTAATAACAGAAAAGAGACATGGAGTCTAGCCTAAAGTCAAATTTATTCTCTTATAATTTAATAATACATAATTTTCTTTAGAATTCATTTATTATTAATAATAATAATTTATGGCAAGAATATGGTACAAAAATGTATACGGTGGTAAAATAGTATGTTCGCATATTCTGCCACACACAATGGCGCGCAAATTTATCTTTAAAGGAGTTTTACATTTTACATTGTTAGTCATATGGATTGAACAATTCTTGTATTATTTGTATCGTACATATCATATCAAACGTTATTAAACTCCTTAATGACTTTTTTGTACTATTGTTTTTGTCTTCGTAAAACTAAAATTATAATATCATGAGTATATACTCTTTATCTACAGTATAAGTACATTCATTTCTAAAAAACATAATTACGGTGAAATAAATAGTACATAAATTTTACAAAAAATAATCAAAATATTACCGCTTAACAATGCGGATTAAGTACCCGATCAACAAAGTTTTTTTTAATTGATCAGCCCGCTACCAAATATATCAAACTTTAAATTTCTGAACATCTTTGCAACTATACTTTATAGTAGATATAGCTACAAAGACGTAAATACTCTATATAATATAAAAATAAACGGCTTAAGAGCGAAACAAAAATTAACTTTTTACTAATGTTAATTCAAAACAAATTCGTTTTAAAAGAAGTATTTATAGTATACAAAATATAATCGAAAACAACTTCATTCATCGAATTCACTTTAAACCCGGACTCTTAAGCATTTACTTTAGCCGTATTATATATTACATAATAACTACTTAAAAATATTATCATTATAATCAGCTCAATGTGTTACGAACAAGATTACTGTATAATTTTATATCATCGCTACTTAAAAATGAAATCCCATCACAAAAAGTTGCTTCAATTGTTACATATTACAAAATGGGATTTCGGGGTTACCATATGATAAAAATAACAATAATAACAATTCTTCATTGCTTGTGAACTGGTTGCAGCAAACAACATGGTACGATTCGCTCTTCCAAATTTCGAGTATCCTCATTAAATAAAAATAAAATTCGGAAATTCAATTATTGTTATGCTTTTATGCACCCATATTAACTTATTACCATATGCAGGCTCTTCAGAACTTCCATATTTTTGTATGGATCAGTTGAAATCGTTGAGATCATTATCTGAAGAAGTGTACTAGGAATATTTCGTCAGCTTCATCTACCACAGGCAGTGTAGGCCTAGTGGCTTCAGCGTGCGACTCTCACCGCTGAGGTCGTAGGTTCGATCCCCGGCCGTGCCCCAATGGACTTTCTTTCTATGTGCGCATTTAACATTGGCTCGAACGGCGTGTGTTAGGCACATAATAAACGCCTACTTGCCTATTAGATTAACAATTGATTATGAAACAGATACAGAAATCTGAAGCCCAGACCTAAAAAGTTTGTAGCGCCATTGATTTATTTTCCATCCTAGAGATGATAATAATTATAGTATATAGTATACTTTTAAATTAATTATTCGACATCACAAACCTATTTATTTATTTTTAATATATAATTCAATAATATATTTTTATAGTTTTACCTAAAACTGCAATAAAATTGATAAAATTTACATAATTTGACCAGATTTTTTATTGACTTGAATAATAATTAAATACCTATGTTACTCATTAGATAATTTTAGATTTCATATATCGTGTACCTAATACGTTTGACATTCAACAATGCTATAAAAAGTTTTTGTTTTAAACTTTATAGGTAACTTTTTGTCGGTTACAAAGTTGTTCATGACACTTATTTAATTTATAACCGTGTACGTATTTGAATAAAATCGACGCAGCGTTGTTTGGTAATCTGATTGTATCAAAAAGGTTAATTTTGAATGAACTTTGCTTATATGGGAATTACAAAAAACTTATTTAAAAAATTATTTAATACGATATTTTTAAAACATTTTATTGCGTAGACTTTCCGGACTTTATAGATACCGGCAAACATCTTGAACAAATGTCCTTGCCTGCGCAGAAGCGATTTTTAGGAATCACTGGGAGGGGGGGGCGGCTGCGGAAGAGTGACGTGTCGATCGCGTGATTGGTAAATCAGTTGACGTTTGTGTCCAGCGCTGTGTATGATTTTTTTAATGTAATAGCAGGCAAACGGACAGGAGGCTCACCTGATTGAAAAAAACACTCAAGTAACTTAAACGATAGGCTTGAAAAAGCACTAATTTTTTTTTAACGAAAATCAGTAAGTAAATTTTCATAACATAATGAAACCGATATTGAAATTACAAATAATAACTAAACAATCAAACTAGGGCGTGGCCCCCATTTTGAGAACACTGATTAGGGGACGTATTAAACAACCAGACCCAGCGCTAAATCCCGTAACGTCATAGTTCACGGAAATTTGTGTTTCTGAATCTCACCATTACTTATGAAACATCAATTTTTTTTATAGAACACGGGGCAAACTGGCAGGAGGCTCATCTGATGTTAAGTGATACCGACGCCCATGGACACGCTCAATGCCAGAGGGCTCGCGAGTGCTTTGCCGGCCTTTTAATCTAATTACGAATATGGCACTATAATGGTTCAATTTTCTTAAAAAATATTTTTTTAGCAAAAGAGAATGAATAACACAGAAACACACGTCTTTAAAAAATTTCGACGCCAACTCGTAGTCTCCTCTAGAAAGTAATATTATAAAGAGGAAAGATTTGATTGTTTTTACATTAACTTTGCGCACGCGGCGGAAACTATTGACAATAGAGCAAAGTGATGTAGTCCTACAACCGCAAGAAGACATCTAATATATATAAAATTCTCGTGTCATGGTGTTTGTAATTAAACTTCTCCGTAATGGCTCGACCGATTTTCGTGAAATTTAGTGTACATATCGGTTAGGTCTGCCAATCGGACAATATATATTTTTCATTCCCCTAATTGTTAGGGGTGTCCGCCCCACTTTTTTAGACAATTTTTTTAATGATTCAGCATACGAATACTCTATGATACGAAATACATAAAAAACTTCAACTCTAAGAAAATAATTTGGTCCATGGCTTCGACTCCTTTGTTGCCCCGAGGCCTCCAGACTTCTAAATGAGAACACAGGAATATAGTTAGCAAGATAAATAAAAAAGTTAAAACGCTATGACACAATGCGTGTGTAACTTCACATGTTGTACTCACATTAGGATTAAGTTTTACAAGTTCGAATCAGACCGTAACAGAAGGTAGCCTGTTGGTTATAATTTAAGTCTGAATACCAGGTCATTGCCACCTTTTACTGAGTAATAATCGAGATGGCTCACGATGTTTAATAGACTATAATAATAGATATAATAAAAAGTAAATGACTACTCAAAAAATTTCATAGTACTGCCAGTTAATCATCTGATGTAATAAAGTTACCTTCAAGACAATAATCTACTGAGCCATCAGCCCCCCAATGGCGCTACAACCTTAAGTCTTCTTTTTCGTCTTCGTCTTAAGTCATATATAGTCTTGTACAAAAATCTCTTCATCTATATCGGTACGTATGTGATCTGTAGATTTTCTTCGAGTTTGACATATGTAATAAACGCTCACTTGTTGTAATTTTTTAACAATGTGAATGCATAAACTTGTAAAGAAAATATGACATCACTCAGAAAAATTTACACACATACACATGAATTACACTAAAACTTAAACAAGCTATCAAGGGACAAATAAACAAGCTACCACCAAATGATTAACAAAAACTAAATAACTAAATGGAAACTAAAACCTCAGAGCATGATAAAATAAGTTTCGATATGTTGGAAGATTGTTGCAAAATATATTAATATTTTCATCAATGTTAGTAATAAAGTTGTAAGAGCGACATTATTATTCCTAGACCATTGAAAGTAGCAGATAAGCGAGCCGTAGATACGTATACACTTTTAGTTCTAGTTACTCCAGGATAACAAAGAAAGGAAGGAATTTGTATAAACAATCTTACAGCGCTCCACATTATTTATAAAAACAATAATTACAAGCAATATATAAAGAAAATCATGCTTGTCATGGTAGGACTACTTACTGCCTTTTGCGCCTGACACAAGCCGTCGATTTTTGAGTCCTCAGTAAACTCAGAGTTTCAGAAACGACATTTAGCGCAAGCTAGAAGTACCGACGCGACGTCAATACATTCTTGACATAATCAATGAATGATATGACAATGGAATGATATTATAAGTAATAAAGTACCGTAAGTGATAATTGTGCATATATTGAACGCGTGACGCGGGTGAGAATCGTACACTATACTCCAAGGTTAATGCCGCTCTCTAACAAATAACTAGGCGATCTTTTGTGTGTCTTTGTATACCATGGGTTAAGAATTTTATTAATAGAAATAACTTAATTTTTGCAAAAAAAAAATTATACTGGTATGTTATTATGTTTGATAAATAATGAATAGCAAGTCTAGTATAGATTTGTTAATTAGTTATGTTTTACACAGCATTTGAGAAACGTCTACTGAGCTCGTATGTATATAAGATATGATCTTGTGGAATTTAAGAGAGATCTAAGTGAGAAAGTACAGATTGTCAAAATACGGAAGTGGGCTTGATCGATGAACCACAGATCGACTACAGTTTAACAACACCACGAAGCCCTAAAAAATTGTTCAATTTAGTATGTTTTTCGTTCTAAGATTCAATGACCTTTATTTTTCATTATGTTAATTTAACATTTAGCATTCCAATTTTATTTTTTCTGATATCTTTATACTGTATTTGTGTAACACAGTTTATTTTCTTAGCAATATTATGGATGACGAAAAGGAAAGTTATGTCTCAAAATAACAAGTGAAAGTGTTACCTATTTGACAATACAATAAATATTAAGTATGTAAAATCTAATAGCGAAAGGGATTGCGATCCCGAATTCAGTAATAAGTTTTTGTAACGCGCTATCCCAAGCAACGTCGTCGCAATTGAATAAAAAACCCTTGGAATTGGAATATATTCGAAGTTATACCATTTTCTTTATTTTAGGCGTTTCTAACTACAGTTCAACAATATCAAAAACATTTTTGTATGAAAAACTTCTGAGGTGCACAAATTTACTTAGCTCACTTTTAAAATATTTATACCTATACTAATATAAATGATTGCAGTAGTAGACGTAGTCCCTACTGAATCTAAATCGTGGGTCGTGCGAATCACGTGCACTAATACGGTGAAGGTAATAACGTAAGGTAACGTCGTGAGGCATGCCTTCAAACAAAAAATTGACGCCATGTGTCAGTCATATTAAAAAAAGTTGGTCAACATACAGACATGTGAGAAGGTGCGCCATGTTTTATGTTTCTAGTAGTAGTTGTATACGAAAAACTAAATTGTTATATGGTATCAAATACGAAATAAAATTTGTATCGATACTACGTTTTGTATTAAGTTTTTATGTAAATTCACAAATACAAGTCATAAATTTTGTTTAATCATTTCGTAAGTGCAAATTAGTTGAAACCGTTTTTTTACCTTTGACCAATGCAATGACCATCCTATGACCTTAACATTTAAATAATTATGATTGAAGATGTAACTAAAACTAAAAACTTAAATGTCTACATAATCGTTGAGGATATGTTGAAATGAGAATTCAGGTGTTTTTAACAAATGATTTAACGAGTCGTGTGGAACGACGTATAATAATAAATTTATATAAAGTTAGTGATTTAAATTTATTAATCTGGTAATAGACATCGAATAGCTGCAATTAATTTCAGTTGTAATTCATTTTTTTTACAAAAGCTTTCCAACGCTCGTCACACTGTTAAGGAAAAAATGAAGTATAAAGTAACTTAAATTAAGTTTAGTGCTTGTTAAATTTTAATGTTGCACATATATGCAAACATAACAACCACTAATATAAAGAAAACCTCAGTTCAAAAATTACAAGGGCTAAGGGAAAGTTGATTTTGAAATAATAGAGAATCAACGTTACGAGTCGGGTTGGAACTATATTTGTCTATTCCGTGGCATTTAAGGATATCCTAATTAATTGTGCTAAATGCGTATAGAAAATATTTTTTGTTTACCTAGAAGTTAAACAATCCCATCAATACTAAAATTATGTATAAAATAATAACACATGTTTATTAATTGGACCAAGCTATAAATAAAAGAACGAATAAAAGATATAATGATAAATATGAACTATAATTTAAAAATAATAAACGCACTTCGTATATATCTTCTATTTACTTACTATACGGATATATTCTAATAAAATGAATTTGGAGTCTTTAAAAAGCATGAAAACTGTTGTGTAATTAATTTTATACACAAAAAAGCTGTGTGAAATTAAAACATCTCCTTGTCCTGTTAAGCGTTCAAGAAACACTAATCAATGAATTAATCATAATATGTGCCCATGCGCATAAGTGGTTAAAAAATAGATAGTAGTTTTAGCATACATTACCTTTCAGAATTTCGTTTTTATTTATGTATCAAATAACATAAAACTATGCAGATACATACCTTACTAGCTTATTTCGTGTCAAATAATCAATTATTTATAATACGTCTTACCTCGACGTGTATTTATGTAAGAATTTAGATGCATTAGATTGGAATACCATATTTGTATAAATTGACAAGACCCAACTATTACAACAGAAAAACTGTTTTTATGTAACTGGTCCACCAGAATTAAATCTTGCTACACTTGCTAGTCCTGTAAAATGCATTTTGTTAAAGTTAAAACGTATAATGTAATTGTAATTCTCGAATAAATGACTAAATGAAAGGTTGGAATGAACTTTGGACAATGCTCACATTTCCCGCGCATCAATGCATTCATTATTTATAATCAACAGATTGACGATTGACATATATGGCATTTGACGTCTCATATTGTTTAATTTTTTTTGTAGTTATTATAGATAATACTTACATAGATTACACTATTTTAATTATATTATAGTGCGCTTATTTCTTTCAGCGTTACAGATACACAACACGATAACGCAGATACGTACCTATTTTGGCGCGAATGGCGCGATTGAGCTTTTTTATATTTGTAAATCTTTATTCACAGTTTTTGTTTAAAATAATATTTATTAAAAGGAGAATATTCTTTTTCATATTTTGAATATGTAAAATTGAAATGTTTGAATAAGCATAATGATCGATCTTTTGACATATTACATAATTACGATATTTATGTAGTAGGTTGACATAAAAAACCAGTAGTAACTAGTCATTAAAACTTTGCAATTGTAAATACCATAAAAGCTTGTAATTAAAAACTTCAACTGGTTTTAAATAATACCGCATGGATTTTTTTTCATATTTACCTGAGATGGATATGGTCAATTAATTATACTAAGATGAGTTTTATAAAAAGCAGTGATTATTATGATATTATGATATATTTCGATCGCAAAAAATTGGTCAAAACATCTAGATAATGTTCCAGTTGTAACCGTTGCAACTAAAATTGTAAATCGAATAAATCGATCTGATGATTTTGTTGAATTTACATGATAAAGAATACATAATATAAGCTGAAGAACATCACACCTACATAATTCAGTTTTTGTATGCAATACATATAATAAATCAGTGGGGCTACAACCTTTTTATTTCTGGGCTTCAGATTTCTGTATGTGTTTCATGATCATTTGTCAATCTAATAGGCAAGTAGGTGATCAGTCTTCTTTGCCTACATTTCGACTTTTTTGGTCTAAAGCAAGCCGGTTTCCTTATGATGTTTTCCTTTACCGTTCGAGCGAATGTTAAATGAACACATAGAAAGAAAGTCCATTGGTGCACAGCCGGGGATCGAACCTATGACTTCAGGGATGAGAGTTGCACGCTGAAGCCACTAGGCCAACACTACTCATGTAATATAATACTAATCAGTTTTAATGCGAAAGTGAAGTTTCACTGTTTGAAATACTTTCACACTTTAATCGCTGAACCGGTTTATTAAATTATGTTTGAGATTGTTATATTATTATAAAATACAAATATGCTATCTCATACATATCCTTTCAATGCAATATGTGTGGTCTAGTACCATCCTCGGATGTCGAGACAAAGTAAGTGAAAAAAATGTATTGTATTTTTATTTTTAATAAACTAAATGAATATTTCGAATGTTCTTGCTTAAATTTACGTCATTGTGGCTAGAATAAAATTTTATTATATTAAATAAATCTAAACATTAATACTAATGTTCCACGCAAGCCTATAAATGTCTGTATAATAATGTCTGCAGTAGTTTAGTTAATTATTATTTGATGTTGAGATGATGCAGACCTTGAGGTCATTCGTGGGAAAAGATGCGAAACTATAAACGAAATAAACTTTATGTATTGACCAATAAATTGTTCTGGTATGTTACGAGTACACGATAGTTCCATCGGACAAAGCATCATAAATAAAAAAGCGTTCTACATTTTCGATTTTAAATTGTTTAATAAGGTTTAAGCGATTTTTGTATTCTTCATGAACTTTCAAAATTCTATAATAATTTCACAGATGAAAGCCATTGCTCGCGCTTTACCTTGACATACGTATATCTTATATTCTCAGCCTAAGGGAATTCACTTAGCACGAACTATGACTCCCGGGTGTCAACGTCCAACACGTTTTTGATATATGAGAATAAAAGATAGCGCTAAATCTCGTCTCTGAATCTGAAGGTTAGAGTCAATCCCCTAATAGCAGGAGGCAAGCTCCATCTTGGTCTAATCGTAGAAGTTGATGAGCATTCGCACTCGAGGCCAAAAGTCGAAAAATTACCACTAAACAAATAAGTAAATTGTACAAATTTTAGCAGGAAGTTAAACTATAGTAATCTGATTTGGCTAACTGTGTACCTGTAAGTTACCTAGGGTTGTCATTAGTTAGTCACCATATCAATAGAAATAACATGAATAATAATAATTTATTGATTCAAGCAGTAGTTGTATTAGTTTCAATTTGTCCTAAATATTATATTAGTACAAGTATATTCAATCATAAGGGCACATGCATTCCATTTTACCCATGTTCGGGCAATCCAGCCTTCCCTATATTACCGCCAGCATGCTGTCGATAAAAATGGAAATGGAACTCAAAGCGGGTAAGGCCTTTGTCAGAGTAGAATTTTGTCCCAACAACTTCCCTTCCCTTTAGTCAAACACTCATCTTATATATACTGATGTTTACTTACTGATGTTTTTGTTTTACAATACGTACCAGTGTACGGCATGTATTTGCCAATACGTATTAAAAATAATAAAAGCCCGTCATTCGAATTATCAAGCATTTACAGTGTTATGTCTTATTATAAGATAATGGCTAATACAAGCCACCATTATGGCGGCGCGTGGCACGCAAGTAAAACGAATGGAGAAGTGAGGCCTATGCCACTTGGCAAGCGGATGAAGAGGGCTCGAGTATCGTATTTTAATCAGCCAAGATATTTTTTGACTGACGTATGGATGAACAATTGAATGAATCAATCATGAAGACTTCGACACGTTATTTTTCAATGTCACTGGCTAGTACAATGTTGTATTATTTAAAAAAAAAATACCACATATTTTTTATATAATTAAAAACCGGTTCACAGCACATCAGTTCAGGGTTGGTGGGAGGTATTCTCTTATATAAATGATAAATGAAAATGACTTAAATAAAACTTATTAAATTTATCTAACGACGTCGAAAAGTACAGGGCAAGTGCAAATACTAAATAATGTAATTAATACATTAATATTGACTAAAATTAATCTTTAAAAATTATATTACTTTACCTTTGCAAACGGCTTTCTTTAGTTTTTTGTATCTGATAATAAACTGGCAACCCCAATGCATATCCAGTTGCTTGTGCAACTCGACAACTGGAGCACGGCCCGGATTTCGTCCTTTCACCATCATTTTATGGAGATTATATTTAATTAAATTGCAATTAATGCATATTTGTTTGCAAAAGCTGTCATTCACGCGATATAGAAAAGATAGATGATAATATATAATCTATACTTTATCTATACATGATTGAAGCACGCAAACTTCTAAATGGGCCAAATTCGTTTGTTTCATTTACGATTATTATTTTTAATCTGTAGCTATTAAAACAATTGTCTGCCGAGAATAGTACCAAAAAACCATAGATTGTAAGCCTTGTAGACGATACACGCCTTAATAAAAAAATATACTATAAAACAACTTTGCTGGCCCAGTAGCGATTTTTAACCCTGAGCGTCGATACCCTAGTTCTGTTCCAATGGATTTTTTCTATGTGGTGTTCCCACATAGAAAAAATCCAGGCCAAACTTGCTAGGCCGTTGAAGACAGACTTCGCTAGTATTTTTTCTTAATAGGTTGTAGCGAATAGAGATTATCATTTATCGTATACACTTAACTTACAGAATAATAATAATTAATAATGAAAATGGATAATCTAAAATAAATTCAAAAATTACCTTTAATGCTTAGTATCTATTCTTCTTTTGGTGACTCTCTATTATGTTGGTTGTAACACGCGTCGCAGGTACGCAAGTCCATAATCTCGCAAATTAAAAATGAATTCTAAAAACGTTATTATTGTCACTAGAAAGCCAGTGCACATGCTCTGTGCACAAAAAGTGCTTAATTAAAAAAAAACTAAAACTGAATAGAAACCTAAACCTCATTAAGAACACGATAAACAAAGTAGGTAAGTTGGAAGATTCTTGTAAAATATAACACTGATTTCTATGAAGAAACCGACTACTTATAGTACATAACTTGAACATATTTAACAACTGTTCTGTTTTTTGTATATGGTGTATAAACTACATTCTACTTAAGTCATACCATTTCAATATGAATACAAAATCCAAATTACATTTATTTTCAGACCGTGACGTTTTTTTGAAATTAACATTGAATAACGAAACATTATTGTAATGTATTTGTAATATTGTTACAATTTGCATACTTACATGATGAGATATACGAAAACATGGAGCATGAACTACTTTTGAACAATGGGCAGCATAAATAAAATATTGTTCATTAAATTTTCAAACGCCTTAGGTCAGTTACAATTTGTTAATTCAATGCGGAAGTCCTTGCGACTTGCCAAGTAATTGCGCTGTGAAAGCACAGATGGCGCATTTACCGTTACATAAAATTATAAATGAAACAGATGTTGTGTTCGTATAACATTTATTGGTTACCAGCAAGTCTCGCATAATTTAATTCGCCTTCCATTAAAATGCAATTGATCACTACACGTTGCTTGTATCTATACAATTAAATCAAATAGAATTTGGCTAATAACTTGAACTATTTGTGGAAGTTTAGGGAGGGTTTTAACGGTGAAAACATAAATAATAAGTAAAGAAAAATGCTAAAACGTCACCAGTTTTGCTAATTAAAACCGAGGGAAATATTTAATGTATTTTAAAAACACGTCTTAGGTTTCATATATTTATTTCATAAAATTGTTGCAGTATGAGGTTAGATCACTTTGGTCTGTTTTAAACACTTTTGAATCAAATAAATGTAGGTGATAGTATGTAGCGAAGTTCACTAGGTCAATAATAGCCTTTTAATTCAGACTTTTACATTTAAATACCTTGATTTGGCAAAGATCTCCTCCAAATCCCGCCATTCCTCTCTGTGCCACTCACTGCCTTCTACGATCTGCTGTTTCTTTAATTAGGTCTATCCACCTTCTAAGTTGTCTTCCTAATGTTCATTTGCTGGGCACCAGTTTAGTACAGTCACCAGATCATTTAGTAATAATTAAATAAAAGATAAGACCTATGCGTCAATATATATTTCGCTCTGCAAGTTTACAGTTAAGTTTATACCGCGCATTTATAGACAGTTATATTTATGTATATTTTTAAATCTTCATAGTAAAGTTTTGTTATGACATAACGCCACTACATGACATCGTCTCAAATAAAATTAATTACAGCTCACTTCTAGACAAATTGCACTTCCATGTTTCTGATTAACTCGACATGTCTCTGATTGACTCGTAATCATGCTTTGTTTCACGTTCCTCATATCAACAAGCCACTATGCAAAAGTCAATTTTATATCGCACAGCCCAGATATACAACGATCGCTATTTAAGCCTGGATATGTTTAAGCTATCACGGAATATGTACATAAACATATTATGTATTCCATCTCTGGCTATATGTTAAGATCATTTGTTTTTTGTTGTATATAATATAATTTATGTTATATGTAGGAATGCGAAATAAATAAATTTGTAAAAAGTTCTTTTACTTACACCAAAGTTAAGTTATTTCGACGTTATATTAAGATCAAAGTCCTTTACACTATATTTTGATTCTATAATACGTTAACAAATATCAGCTAGACCAAATAAAGTCAAAAGAAACGATCAAAGGCGCGCCACTCGGACAAAAAATGCGTGCCAACGGAGAAATGTGTTGCATAACTCGTTACACTACATTCTACTTAAATATCAATAATTGTAGCAGCTATCAAGGGCGTTTTTCAATTATTTTAAATTGCTCTCGTTCCTACAAAAGTCATTTCTCTTATCAATTTTGTGATTAACAAACGGTCATACGGAGATTATATCGAAATACGTACGTAACGAATCACTATTTTAATATTTTTTTTATGACGCGTCAAATTAAACGCAGTATCTATTATATAAAAACATTACAATTATTATTATATTATTATAATATAATTTTAACCGAACAAATTGTGTTTTATTAGAACTATACAAAAAAAAGTCTGAGATTCGACCTGACGCTACACTTTCTCTTAAACCGGATAGATGCTGACATATCAATCATAATCTGCTAATAACACTTTCATTTAAAACGTATCCGTTTTGGTAATAAATATTTTTTTACTATACAAAGTAATACATATAAAATATTTGCCGAAGTTAGAGCACTGCAATTTAAAGTATATAACTGTGTCACTTATAGCAGTGTTGGCGTTGTGGCTTCAGCATCCGTCAGGGATGCTAAAGAAGTGAATATATGAATAGATGGACTGTATATATACTCATTTAACAAACGCTCAATCAAAACCATCGTTAACTTTCGCCATGCCTTGGACCAAAAAGTTGACTGCGTGTCAGTCTTAGAGAGCTGATCACATACTTGCTTATTAGAAAAAACGACTTGCCACGACTCATAGATACAGAAATTTGAGGCCCAGTTTTAAAAAGATTGTAGCGGCACTGGTTCTTTTAAGTACCGTATTATAAAGAAGCTCTGCGTACGGCTTTTAGTACTTAATGTCGCTCATTAAAAAGGGACATTGCTTCAAACAGAATTTTATATTTCAAATTAGTTCTTTATTCTGACTAATAGAACAAAAGGGACAAAATTGTACTTCATTTTCGCTCAAGTGAATTCAAGATGCACAGTATAGTTATTTTTGTAATGCAATACAATCAAGGTTAGTTAATATCACACAATAAATTAATTACGGAGGAAAACCACAAGCGTGCCGCATTGACTACATTGTATGATGCGCGCGGTGTAAAACAATCATACTGTCTTTCTAAGAAATTAAAGTTAGAAATTAATTTAAGAAACTTAAATTATAGGTTTTAGAAAGAAATTACTTGGAAATTGTTAATGAAACACAGTAAGTGGATTAAAACTTATAATGAAAACCTGAAATGACAAATAATTATTTAAAAAAAAACTGGGATTCTGTGTATAAGGAAATTGAGGGAGACCAAGTGGCAACGGTTATTTAAAGTAATGATCAGGACTTTTAGCAAATTCGCATACATAATCGCAATCGAACTTTTGGTAAAAGATATCATCTGCCTACATTAAATACTATAATCGATATTTCAATCTTTATGGTTATATAAACAGGATTCATTTTTGCACATAAGTCAATGAATGATGTCCCAATACAAACATTTTTTTATGATCGAATAAAATGTTGTTATTAATGGGTTGTTTACCATTAATTATTAGTAGATAAATTGGTGAGTCATTAATAACACATAGTATTATTTAAACATAATTTATTATATTAGTTTACTAAGCGAAAATAAACTGTGAATAAAAATTCTTAAGTTCTCATAAAGATACATTTAGAATTATATTCATCTTCTTCGTCCTCCTTCTTCTTCTATCGTGGCGCCACACAACTTCCACCACTCTCTCCTGGCTTCGGCAAGCCACTGCGCCAAGGTGGATGACCTGTAAGCGCCTGTACTTTATGGGTGCAGCGAGTAGGGGATCGGCCTCGAAGTCTGTTGCCATCCATTCTGCCAGTCACGAAAAATCCAATTCAATGTCCAAAAAAAACTAAGGATGCTTGGTGACAAAGTGTTGAAAGACCTGTAACCGTCTTAGAATGGAAACTTTAGAATTTTTTAACACCAAAATAATACAATCACTTAGATAGTTTCACTCGTCTTAAAATACTGTTATGAGTGTGACATAAAATACCCCCGCTATTAATATAATGTCTTAATAATTAAGATGGTATATAATCGTTGAATGCATCATTTATTTTACTTATAAGAACATTTTGTTATTTAAGATAACATATTACGTCGGTCTGTTACATCTCTTAAAATGATAGAGATGCCTTGGTATTTTATCGTAGTATATCTCATATTTTGTAAAGCCCATGTTATGTAGTTGTTTGTTCCGATTTAAATTGAACCAGGACTCCATACAATCGAGCAATAAAACATTTATCACTATATTTTTGAGGGTAATGTGAACTATTTAATAGGGCATGGGGCAGACACATTTCTGTGTCTTTTTATATATAATTTCTTATGTATTATTACCGTCGGCAATGCTCCAGTGCCTACTTCTGTTCTGTACACTTGTTGGTTACGTAGGAGGCGATATCAGCCATCGTTCATATTCGTACTCTCCGCGAAAACTAATCTGTCGAAAAGGGCACTCATGACACGACGTATAATTAATAAACTGCATAGATCAACAGACGATTTTAATTGACCGCTGAGTGAACTGACAAAAGGTCTGCTTCATATCAGTTTCTTTTATCTATTTTAATGTATAGTACTGTATCAAGTTGTGTTGTTTTTTTTTCTAATTATGTATGTATTGTTTAGTGAATAGTTGCCTCTGTACTGTAGCTTATTTTGTAAAAAATGAACCAATAAAATAAATAAATAAATAAAAGTTTGCATCATGTAAGATAAAATTATGTTTGTATGGAAAGGATTCATTTTGGAGCCTATCGTACACAATCCTAAACCATCATTGTATAATTGAACCAGAGTTGAATGTTAATCACTGAACCTATTGAGGCGATTTCGAAATGTTACGTTTTAATTGTTGGTTGAACACTGACGGTATTGGTAGTAAGTATATGGGCCCGAATTGACTAATCACCATTTTTCTAAGTAACATACATATTAAACATTTTAAAGAGTATATTTTAAAATACCATTAGAAATGTATAAGAGCTTTGTAATTAATCGTTTCTATAATCCGTACAAAACGTTTTTACTTTCTCTTGATATTGTCTATGTTTTTCTTCCAAATTTCGCAAAGCGCTAGATGGTCTTAAACCCGCATCTATATTAACAAGGAAATTAATTTCCATGGGCCTCGTCTTTTCATTTCGATATTGTTTATCATCAGTGTCCGTACCTTTGTCTATTTTAATACTTTTAATTCGTACCTTTCCACCACAATTTTCATTTTTTTTAATATGCAAATTCTTTGTCGATTTTTTTGGTATTTGTTCCCGTTTATCATTTGTCTCGTTTGGTGGTTTGTTTTCCCTTGTTTTTGAGATTTGCACACTTGCCGATTTAGATTTGCCGTGGTAAATCTTTTTTATTAATGATGATTTTTCTTTCATATTTTTATTTATCAGATAAGTGTTTTTCTCTTCTGCACTTCTATTTCTAGCAGATTGAGAATTTTTGGCTGAAGCTTGCCGTTTCAGGGTCTCTTTATCCTCTTCAACAGCTTTTTTATAAATTCTAAGACGGTTTTCCATCCTTACTTTTTCTGAGTATCGTTGTAAACTTCTAGCTCTTTCTAATCTTGGTCTGATGTTTTCCATATCTGGACCCAAACCTCCAAGTTTCATATTGTGCAGAGGCTGAACTCCTCGTCTTCGTTCTCGACGTGGTTGCGTCACTTCAGATACGCTTTTAAGATTATTATCATCATCTTCCAACTTAATTTCTAGATCTTGAGAAAGTTGCAGTTCTTCTAATGACTGATCTAAATAATATTCCATATCTTGGTTGATAAGTTGTTCATAATAAACATCATTATATGCCTCTGTGTTATAAAATTCTGATTCGTTATTATTTCCTTCATCATCCAGGCTTCCTGTTTCAGTATCACCAACTTGAGGCGATATAGAACGTATTTCTTCAGTCTGTTTCTTTTTGCCCAGTGAATTTGGCACGAATTGCTTGCGAAATATGTCTAAGTAACTGCATTTTTTATTGTTCTGTATATTTTTGTTGATCAAATAGCTCTGCGGTTCGGGTTCCTTTTTAAACTTGCTGTTTTTCTGACCTCGGTTTTTCTGATTGCATTTCCTTTCTTTTGATAACTTGGGCACTCTTATGAGGACATCATTTTCATAAAAGGGGACAAGTATTGTTTCCACCTGCTCCTCATACGATTTCTCCTTAAGTATTGATTTATTTTTAAAATTTTCTTCTAAACTATCTAAAGAGATATCACTACAAGAAGTAGACCTATTCATATGTGCAAATTATGTTTCGTTTTAAAAGTACAACGACACTCACAAACTCTTTTAAAAATATATTTTGTCACTGTAATTTTTGACATATTACTTTTTTTCATATAAAAAATACTAAAAAGACATGGAGGTTAAGGACCTGGACCTACATTCTTAAGTGTTTAGGTACAAACAGATAATGTTTCATAATAATTAGTACATATTAATAAATCAATTCATAATTATTATAAGGCGCGTTTTAGCGCATATTAAATTGAGAATCATTGTATTATTAATACATAAAAAATTAGATTTGCCTTGAGTCGTAAATCTGTTGAAATTAAAATTATTGATTAGTAAATAATTTAGAATTATATAAGTGCTTTATTTATTAGATTTCCATCTAGATCGTTTGACATATGTCACGGCCTTCTATTAATTCGATTTTTTGTTGATAATATAGGTCAGCTCATCAAAATGCTTGGATGGACATAATTCTCGTTCAGACTAATTGCTAATTTAGTCTAACTATACTCTATTTCCAGTTTTTTTATTATAGCTTGAAAAAGCAATTAGGCATTTTTTCTATAGACCATAAATCACAAACAGGAACCATAGCTATCGATATTTATGTTAATAGGTCACATCTGCTGCTTTTCGAATTATTATTTTATTTATAATACAGGTGATTTAAATGAGACGAATGCGCTCACTTTAATTTCACATTGCGATCATATATTTCTCTAACTAACTAGTTTTATCCAAAATTCAAATCGTCTTTTAGTTAATATTATAGTGTTAGCGGTGGTCAATCGCCTGAAGGGCAGGATGGAAGCTCACTGGAGTGAGCGAAGTGCGAAGTAAAGGTCCTCGCCTTCCCCGGTGAAGGCGGTTTTTTACCCTAATCTGTGTATTTTTATTATTAATATTGGCCGCGCGGGCGGCTTTTAATTTATCGTTCGCTACGGTAATTGGATCGTCCGGATCCGTTAGAATGTGTCTGAATAGTTGATGCTTTTACGCACCAGCGGATTGGAATGGTGTTTAGCCTTGTCAAAGTGGCGTGTGGACGCCAACTTCATCCATTGGGCTATGGTAGGGAGCTCCAGGTCGTGGTGGAGGTCGACGTTTCTCACATAGAAGGGCGCACCTGTCGCGATTCTTATGAATCGCGACTGAAGTACCTCTAGCCGGTGAATATAGGAGGGGGCACAATGCGCAAAGACTACGCTAGCGTATGTCATGCACGGTCGGAAGCCCGTGCGCAAGTGTCACCACCTCTTTTATAATCCCAACTCCCTCCTCCGACTCGACCATCCCACTTTGGGGAGATGGTCGAGTCAATTCGTTAACAACGCAACAAGTCAAATGAATAACTATTGCACATGCGCACTTGTAGCAAGATTCTTAAGATTATGTTTCATAAAAATGTTTAGAATTTAATTAAATAATAATTTGAAGCTAACAATAGTAAAATGAGAAGTTAAGGTAGACAACGAAGACGTAGACGCAGACGGTAGGAAGATGATATTAAAAAGGTGGCGACATGGACGAGGAAAACAGGAGATAGATATTTGTGGAGAACACTTGGGGAGGCCTATGTTGAAAAGCATGGAGATCAAGAAACCGGTTTCTAATAGTATACATTATTATATACAGTAAAGTATATAGTACAGACAAATGTAATACTGTACTGTATTATAGTTAATAAAAGACGCAAGTTTACATAACTAAATGTATAAGCGTGGTCGATGTCCAGGAAATTTCTGAGGTCCTGGAATGAGCTTCACTCGCTAAATTTGAACTTACCATACATCGGACCTAAGTGCGAAAAGAGTGTCCACGATATTACTACTGATGACTGTCAGTTTCTCGAAGTTTCCTTCACACATACAGTATAATGTGATAAAATGCCTTTTTAGATTATTTCTGATGAAGCATTATTTTTGAATTCCATGTATTTAGTTAATAGAAAACACAATTTAATTCAGATTTGATAATGACAGTTGAATGGTGTAATGCGAAAGGTGAACAGCTTGTTTTCTTTTAGGGCTTCAAGGATTAAATTGCGTTAAAAACTTGTATATACATATATTGTACATTATTTATATCTGGCAACACAAAGTAAATGGGTAAAATCACTTTTTGTGCTCTATGATTTTTAAGTATGATTATCTGTGGATAATATTATAATTATACTACTATAGACATCAATAATAATTTTTAATATTTTATAATAATAAAAGACCTTATGATTCTAGGTAATTAATGTTTAAATCAAATATGAAACGAGATATTATTTAATTTAGATTTACACATTTGGAAGATAGCAGAATATTTATAATACCTAAAATAGAAGAAAGGAAGAGTTGTTTGAGTTTTAAGGCTTTTAGAAAGGTATCCTATACGTCAATGAATAAACATATGACAAACCGCAAGGTGACATAAATTAGGATGTCTTAGAGAAATGTGGGCCAAGGTGCAGGTAGATTGGTGCCAATTAGATTGACAATACTGTTGATCTCATGATAAAGTAAGGTACATATCATTAAGATGCCTTAATGCTCTGACATTTGATAGTTCTTACATGCGTAGTATTTTGGACCAATTACAAACGTGGACGTTACGTAATAAATTGTTACCATGGTTACCGGTAATACAAAAATAACATTGTTACCATAGCAACAAACACGGTAGTAAACCTAATTTTTCATTTCATAATATAGGTAGCTGTTTATCTATGGTGTCACAAATTTGTCCAATGCGTTTTCTAATACTTAATTTTAAAATATTTTCATAGTACTAATGTATATTAAATGTATGTTATTCTTAATTTAAAGAGAACGATCTCGTCTCTAATCTTGTCTGAAATCTACCGCGCCAATTTTAAACCAAAGGATAAAAATATTAACAGTTACTGTCCACATACAGAATGGTATCAGACGAAAGGGTTCTTAGAAATATTCTCCTAAAGTGTTACAATGGAGAAAGACTTGTTACCCGTTATTTTTAATTAGCAATATGCTATAGAGCGGATCCTTAATAAATATGTTGAAGTATGAATTTTAAAGCATTACGGTAGTTTCTTTTAATACTTGGAGATATAAAACAAAACGGCAGCGTCTGTGTTTACTACCCATTGTACTGGTTTCACTTCAGCGTGGTTGCATAAGGTGGCAATGCGCATTGACATTGTATCGAGGTCAAGTAAACGTGATAAATATTTTGCGATTTGATTATCCTTGGGATGGCATGCGAAAGTTCGATTGTTTAAGCTAACCTTACATTTGAAAATTTAAATTTCGATCCATTTTTACGATAAATATTTTCTTCTTTTTTAATTCACTGGTTTTCTATAGCAATCTGCATAGAGTAAAAATTGGAAGGTCCTTGACCTAAAGCTTACGTTCATTTATTCAATTGACCGAAGACCACAAATGTAGAATCTAGACTCTATGTCCATAGACTATAATTTCAAATTTCACAGTTGCCAGTATTGAACCTTTACAACCTGTTTTAAATATGGAACAAATAAATATCATCCAACAGCATTGTGATGACATACAATGTTGCGAGAAGTCTATGAGCTATAGATAAAGTTCAAGTTTAATTATTGTTATTTTGTAACTGTCCATTTTTATCTTACATCAAAAACAATTTAATTATTTACGGATTATTTAACGTTGATTATAGCGGCGTTACAATGTCGAAAAGCAACTTTATGTATATATCTTCTAATTAATAGATTAATGGACGTACAATTCGTTTATATGATTAAAACAGATGAAGATTAAAACATTAAAGATATTTAAAAAAAAACAGAAGTTGTAAAGATGTCGTTTCACATTTCTTCACAAATTGTCGCGTAGGTACAATAATGTATGTGTTCCTTATTAATAAAATAAAACAAAGTTTGCAGAGGCAGCTAGTAATGTATATATATACATATCTATTATTGAAATAGTAACAAATAACACTTTAAAAAAACAGCGCTACAAACGTCTAGGTCTGAGCCTCAGATGTCTATCTCGTTACGTAAATATTTGTTCTTTTAATAAACAGACAGTCGTTTGTGCCTGATACACACTTTTTGGATCTAAGACCGATTTCCTTACGATTGTTTTCATCACCGTACGAGCGAGTGTTAAACGCGTAAACGCAGAAACTCCATTGGTGCACAAACGGGGTTCAAATGTACAACCTCAGGAGTGGCAGCTGGTTCCATTCCATGGCTGGATAAAATTCTCCTGTAGGTTTTAATCCAAACAACTCATCTGAACACTCTCCATAAATGCGATATAAGATGCAGAGAGACTCTATATCTCTACGCAACGCAAAGAGATCAACTACTTTTTTTATTGTAGGGAAATAAATTAAGAGGCCCGCGCCGAGGCAACTTCTTAAAGTGCCTCGCGTCAGCGTTGGCTTTGACCAACATGTGAGCTTACGATCACGTCCTAGTCTTGCTTCCCGAATTAAGATATTAAAAAAAAAACTAGTGTACACACTAAAAATTATCTACTATATGCAACTTTACAGAAATTTGTTAAATAAAGTTTAACAAAAGGTTTGTATTATACGCGTAACCGAAAAAAGTGACGGTAATTTTTTTTCCAACGCCGATAAAGATGTTTCCCTTCAAAAGTATATAAAATCTCTCTTTGGCATATGCGAATATGTTGTTCAAGTTCTGCTGCTTACTTTTAGGGCGGTTACAGAGTTGCGTATTTTTCTGCGTGTATACGTTCGTTTCAGCATACGCGCTTAAAAAAACCGGACGTGCGTAAATTGTTACCATATTTCGGCGTGTTCGCTCGAACCGGTAATGGCGTCGTGTCAGTATCAACATGGATTCTGACGAAGAAACATTGCTATTTGCTTATACGAGCTAAGAAGTGCGTCAACGCTCGTACGAGTTGAGCGGGTGCCAAAAAGGGCTCCTTTACATGCCTACATACGCTCCCAAAGAACCTTAAACGGCCCTTAGGAGACAGACAATATTTTTAAAATTTAATCGCCATTTATATACAAACAGAATAATAAACAATACATAATACTCTAAATGGTAATCATTGGAGGAGGGCTTTACCCAAACCGGGGTTCCTGTTAATTCATAAATAAATAATGTATATACATTACTAACATAATCTAAGCTAATATAACAAACAGACAAAAATCAATATTTTTGTTTACTGTAATAAAGCAACTTCCAAGTATTGAAAACAGGAAAAAAGGCTTATTATTATTATTATATTCTATACTACCAATAAATATGGAATGGAAAGCGCTAAAAATTCCAGTAGGTAATCCACAGTCAAATTGTACATTACTTTTTATGTGCAAGTCAAATATGTTGAAATGTGGTGTATGAATAATTTTTCTTAATTCACGATACATGCATTAAATACAATTTATTTAACAACACATCAATAAATAATGATACTTCATTCGCAATTTTGGGAAGATGATACGTGTTGCAAGTATGTTTGTTTAACATTATCGTTATGCAATTTGCATTTTTTGGCTCCTAAAAAGGTATCCATTTCTCGATATTGCATTTTTATTGAATTTTCCTTATCTGATTCTCCAAGACAACTTTGGTTTTAGTTTTTACATTTAGGTGTGAAGCCTATCTATTTCGGAATTAAAGTTAGCTTTTAAAAGCATAGGGCAAATGTATTTTCAATTAATACTCGTTCGTACGGTAAAGGAAAATATCGTGAGAAAATTGACACGTCTTAGACCCAAAAAAGTTGACTGATAGAGGCATCAGGATCACCTAAAAGCTCTAGCGCCTCTGTTTTGCCTAATTTACATTTACTTATCTCAAACCTATCAAAGGAACGGCCACGAAACTCCGCCACTCTTTTTAATCTTTAAATCTCAAGTATTTTATATTCTTTGAAACTATGGAAGCTCTAACAGAGAACACTAATAAAGTAATATATATTTTTTCCCTCTTATATTCATTATGATATAATTTATATGCGTAAAACGTAATTAAAGATTTATGCAGAATTTTTACACGCTTGGTAAATAGTTGTCGAAATCGCAAGTGCTAATTACTTAATTATAATAAATTAATTATACAATTTTGAATCAATTTTTTTTTCCCTTTCTTGGCCTGCACGGTTTGTGCGTCAGCCATGCAAAAAAGTTAGGAAGTGTGTTATTAGATTTATTTTATTGGTTTGGAAATTGGATCGGAATTTTGAAAAGGATCAGATAAATTAGGTATATAATAAGTACATAAATGATTATAATTTTATATTGTTATGAAAAATGAAACTGGCTAAAATTCTATATACATCAATATTTATATTAGATAGAAGGATAGAGATTGAAGTAGGAAAAGGAATTTTAATGGACAAAAGCGAGGAAATAAAAGCGGAACGGTCATGTTGAGGACAGGCAAAGAATATATGATTAAAATCCCCAACGTCATTGCCACAGTGACATATATCGTTAGGTAAAAGTTTAAGCCTTGCCAAATGCAAGGGAATGCATGCATGGCCAAGCCTCATACGAATAAGGGTCGAAGTGATAGCTTTACCAAGCGTCAGAGTTGAAAACCACGGTTTAGGAGGTATATCGACCTGAATCGTGCTGTAATATCGACCTTTAGTCTGACTTGAAGAACGCCAAATGTTTGTCCAAGAATTCAGTAACCGAGATTTAGGTAGGAGAGCCAAATCACAAGAAAAGTTTTTGTACGGAACCAGATCTCCGTCATTGACCGCAGCCTTGGCAAGGCTATCGGCCTTGGTATTGCCAAAAATACCTGAGTGCCCCGGAATCCAAGCAAAAGAAACTGTGCAATTCTTGATGCAACATCGATACAATAAATCACGACATGCAATAATGACTGGATGATTATTTCGGTTACTGTTAAAAGGAAATCTTTCCAAGGCTTGGAGGGCACTTTTAGCGTCAGTTAAAATTAATGAGTTTTTTAACTTCATGATTAAAATATACTCCAGAGACTTCAGCAGACCAAAACATTCTCCAGTAAATACTGAAGTCTCTGGAGGCAATTTTATTTTCTGTACAATGCCAAACTGTTGATGGAAAACTCCAACTCCCACACACTCCTCGGGTCCGGGTTTGGAAGAATCACTAAAAATTAAATGGCAATGTTTCCATCGACTGTTACTGTTAATAATATCTATAAATTTGGCATTGGCAGAAGGGTCTTGTTTACATATACCAAAATCAAGCAAAATAGAAGGATTTAATGTTAAGGCATCATAGTTAACACAAAATATAGGAAGGAATTGTGATCTATGTGTTGGAGCTTGAAGAGCTAAATATTTTTGGAGACTAACAATAAGGCATGGCGGCGATTTATGAGCCCAGTACGGATAATCCATACAATCCAACAGAGACCATAACTTAGAGTAAAGAGGATGATTATAGACTTGGAATGCTCTAAACAGGAACCTGTCAGAAAGAAATTGTCGTCTGAGGTGCAGAGGGGCTTCAGAGCATTCGATCTGCAAAGCGTTAATAGGGCTCGAACGCATAGCCCCAGCAATTATTCTCAGAGCTTTAGACTGGATAATGTTTAACTTATAGAGAGCTACTGCATTACAGGGTTCAAGTATAAATGTTCCATAGTCTAAAATACTTCTAATTAGGGCATTATATAAAAGCTTTAAAGATAAAGGGTGGGCTCCCCACCAAACTCCAGAGAGGCAACGCAGTATATTTAGAATCTTCTCACATTTGGCACTTATATAGTTGCAATGAGGGTTTCCTGTAAGTCTTGAGTCTAAAATTACCCCTAGAAATGTTGCTTCACTTTTAACGGGAACTCTAATGTTATTATAAAATACAGACACTGATGGAGGAAGTCTCATACGTGAAAATAAGACCATAACACTTTTAGGAACCGAAAGACTTAGAGAATTATTGTCAAGCCAGACTTTTAGCAACTTAAGGGAATATGTCATAGTATCAGACATTTTGTCAACAGAATCACCTGAGATATATAGGAGTAAATCATCTGCATATTGGAGTGAGTTAACTTTACCCTTAAGGGAGGCTTCCACATCATGAGAATATATATTGTAAAGTAAGGGACTTAAAACTGAGCCCTGTGGTAAACCTTTCCAGGCAATACGGGATTGGTAGGAGTCTTCTGATATTACTTTAAGCATTCTACCAGAGAGAAGATTTATAGTGAAGCTTATAAAAATTTGAGGGATTTCTAAATTAATCATTTTTTGTTTCAGAATTGAAAGGTTAACATTATCATAGGCTGCAGACACATCTAAGAATGCTGCTAACACAGACTTATTACATGAAAATGCCAATCTTAAGTCTGTCATAAAAATACTGATACTATCCATCGTACATCTGCCTTTCCTAAATCCAAACTGGTTTTGAGATAGTAAGCCTTTACTCTCAATAAACCATTCTAATCTATTTTTAACTAAATGTTCAGAAATTTTGGAAATAACTGAAGCTAATGCAATTGGTTTGTATGATGTTGGATCATTAATCGGTTTGTTGGGCTTATGTATAGGGATAACTTCATGGATTTTCCATGATGAAGGAATATTCTCTGATGTTAAGATAGAATTAATTAAACTGAGAAAATAAGAAAGGCATGTGTCATTCAGGTTTTGTAGAAAAGAATATGGAATTCCATCACAACCTGGGGCTGAGTCCCTAAGTTTTGAAAGAACCCCTTTGAGTTCTGAAAGGCTAAACGAAATGAATGAATCGCTACTATCATGCTGGGAGAAGAGAGAAAGCTGTGAGTCAGAAGAAATATTTTCTATAGATGGGACATATGTGGAGCTAATTTGTCAAGAAACAAATCAACTGTATTGCCATCCATAAAGCGAGACCTTTGAGGTTTAAAAGCAGATCTGAATCTACGAATATTTTGCCAAACTTCAGATGAAGAAATGTCTGGTGAAATTGAAGCACAAAAAGATTTCCACCCATTGAATCGTTTTTGTTTTAATAATTTACGTGTTTTAGTTATAAGATTACAAAGAATATTAAAATGTTGTGTTGTAGAATTTTCTCTGTAATGTTTTTCGGCCATCTTTCTCTCAGCTATAGCAGCAGAGCACTCGCTGTCCCACCAAGGAGGTGATGGAATATGCCCATTGCCACTATTATTTTTAATTGGAAAAACTTCAGCAGCCTGTAGTAGTGCCCGTGTAAAAGCTTCAGCACAAAGATGATTATTGCTGTCATTTACTGGAGGTATTGTTGATAAATTTTGTTGAACTTTATCTCTAAATAATGACCAGTTGGCATCCTTAAGTCTATATTTTAGCCGGGGAGGAGCCTTTGACGTCTTTTCGCCAATTTTTTGAGGAAATGATACAATTAGCGGAAAGTGATCGCTTCCATATGAAGACGATAGAGGCCACCAGTTTAATATAGGAGCAAGGGAAGGACTACACAGGGTAAGGTCTGGTGCACTGATACCCTCATGGGGCTTTGTCCTTCTAGTAGGACAACCAGAGTTTAGAAGGCATAAATTATTATCATCTAAGATGTCTAAGATTCTAGCCCCATAATGATCAGACTTAGAACTTCCCCACATAGAATGTTGTGCATTGAAATCTCCCATGACCAAAATAGGGCGCGGGAGGGAAGATAGAATGCTACAAATATCGTCAAAGACTTCAGTGGAAGGGTGTGGTATATACATATTTACAATACAAATATTATTTACACTAGCAGCAATAATGGAAAATTTATCACTGTGATTAGGCATGGGTATGTGGACAAAGGGCACACTTCCCTTAAGAATTAGTGCAACTGAATTTTTGAAGAAGTGGCATCGTTGGACGGTATTTTAATTATGTCAGATTGTGAAAGGTATTGAATTATAGAAATTATGAGATCCTTTGTTATGATTTCTGACAAATCATTATAATTTTTGCGACAACCTGTAGAAAAGGAAGGAATGTTGCTGTAATGTTCAATAAACTCTGCATGTGCTTTTTGATCGTATCCCTTACTAGTATTTCTGGGACGAGCTTTGGGTTTCATGTATACTGTTTTCCTAAATGACTGTGTGGGGCTTTTAGAAGGGCTTGTTAAATTATAGGGACTGGAATAAGGAGTAGTCGGACCAGAAGGGGCCGATGAAGCAGAAGCAACAACGTCTGCATAGGATTTCGAAACTGGTGGATGTACTTTACTGGCTTCTGAATAAGATATAGAGTTTCTAGCCATTGTTTCTTTGATAGCTTTTTGTCTAGCGTACTCTGGGCACTTTTTGTCTGTTGCAAAATGAGAACCAGAACATAAGATACACACAGCATCATCTCTTTCAGTCTTACAGCTTATACTTGGGTGGTTGTTAGCACATTTGTAACACCTTGGAGTGCCTCTGCATTGCATTTTTGTGTGACCAAAACGGCAGCAATTAAAGCATTGCAGTGTGGGGTAAATATAAAGATCTACAGATAGGGAGTTGAAACATATAAAGACCCTGGGAGGTAACACCTTTCCATCAAAGGTTAAAACTACGGTCTCAGTTGGAATGAACTTGGGCGTCTCGCCTTCATATACCTTTCTGTTTAGTCTCCGAACTTTCAAAATACTTCCACAGTTCTGCGGAAGCTCAATATTTTCTATAATGTCTTTCTCGTCCCAGTCACATGGAACACCTCTCACTATTCCCATGCGAGCGATAGTGAAGGCCGGAATAAATGCTTTATATTTATTAATTTCTAGAGATTTGTGATTTAAAAATGTGTTAGCATCCTGAAATGAATGAAATTGCAAAGACAACATGTTCCTTCCAATTTTTTTGATGCTTCCCTCTACTATGCTTTTTATAGAACTTTTTTTCAGGAAAAATCCAAATTGTACTGGGTGAATAGACCCAGTTTGATTTAGTTGTAAATTTTTTTGAATATGGACAACATAAGGCGCAGGGTCTGACGCCTGGTAAAGCGACCTAGCAGCGCGAGGGTTACTTGAAGCAGATTGAGCAGCCTCATTATGGTGTATTACATTGATTTTATCATCAAGCACTTTAGAAATAATATTATCCTTTAAATTATTCGGGGAAAGTTGGGATTCTGACGGACTCGTATGTCTATGATTCCTTCTCTTCTTTTGGTTTCTACCTGAAATTCTTTTTCTTTTAATCGATTTCGTGCTATCCGAACAGTCCGTATCTAAAATTGAACCTTCCGTTTCCATTCCCGATGCATCGATTGTGACTACATGAGACACCTGGAGGGATGTCCCTCCAGGGTCTTCAGGCTCCAACATGGACGCCTAAAGAATATTCCTATTTACATATAATACAATTCAATTACTTACCAGGGGAAGAAAACAAACTAAGAAAATAAATAAACAATAATAACTACTAATATATACACTTTACAACTTAACTGATCCTGCGATATCAAATTAAATTTAATTTTCAAAAGTTTGGCGCCCGCCTATTTCAAACACTTCCCGCCTTTTTCTTTGAATCAATTAAAACGTAAGATTCCGTCTTAAAGAGGATGTAATCCGCTACTTCTAGTGACACTTGACGTGACATTGTAAATGCTAGAGTGTTCGTCAATTTTGTTTCATATATCAAAAACTTTTGTAATAAGTGAATCTTCACTCTTACAAATTTGAATTGCTATGGTGCTATTACTATGCTCTGTTGAATCCATCTAAAGCTATTCAAAATAGATTTCAAAGGATTAATTTTGGTAAAATGTTAGCCTTACTAACGTGATAGTTTTCGTGAACTTGACGGTGTCGCCATCTTTTCTGGTGGGATTATTCAAAAATAAATATAGCCTTTATTGGAGTACAACACTACACTAAACAACACTAAGTCCATGTCGTTGTGTTTTACACTAGTATCTCTGACGGACTGAAGGCCTTCTCCAAATTCTTCCATTTGTCTCTATTCCTCACGACCATTTTCAAATTCTGCCCGCTATCTTTTTTATTCCATCTTCCCAAGTTTCTGGTCAGCGTCCTCTCTTTTTTCTTCCCTCTGGATCATTCCAAGTAAGGGACTTCTGGACCCATCTACCATGACAAATGCGCGCAATGTGATGGCTTCCATTTTAATTTTTTTGTATGTGTTACGCCGTCTTTTATGAGGTCGTTCATCTTAGCTTTCATAAAACTACAAGATTAAATTGTACTAACGGCGATCGTGCAGATTAAAGATATAACAAATCTTAACAATAAAAAACTAGGTCAATTAATACTATTATTAGTTAGACATGAGGTCGATTTCCAAGGTCATTATTGCCCCTGAACTTATTAATTGTTCAACGACTTACATAATTGAAATAAAATGTTTAACGGATGTTAAAGTAATTACGTTACACTTTACGTTATTTACTTTATGTATTTTATTAACTAACAGGGTTACATATTTGTACATATTATTCAAATAACATAAATTAAAGATGCAACGGTAAGCGTTCTCTCTGAAATCTCTCTCTAAGGTCATCTTGAAAATAATTTCAATATTGAGTTTTATTAAAATGTTACTTTCCTCACTTCATCGTCAATATTGCTAGAACTATAGCAAGAAGTCTACATACAATACATGCGGATATATCAAAATTATTATCTATTTCATTCTTTCAGATCACACAGATACATTGTTGCCATGTTTGTCCATGAATTGTCTAATTAAAGTCATATTTACTCAGAACAAATAGCAATTAAACCAAATTCCAATTCTTGTTCAAGGATTAAGAACAAAGCGATCTACTTTGCAGTTAGCTTCCTTTAGTAGATACACGACTTCCTGACACAGATTTAACTGATAATTGTATTGTTCTTATATGTATATGTATAGTATATTAATTGTAACATCCTATTTACGACTCGTATGGAGCTTTAAGAACTCTTTTATTACTATTTAGAATTGGTAAATGTACCAATTAATTCAAATTTATATTGTTAAATTGTAACTGTAACTTCTAGAAAACAACTGCCAAGAAAAGTCGACCCCATCTATGATTTAGACAAGACGTAAACCATATTCCCTCACTCACTCATTCCGCTGACTCTGCGACCCGAAACGTGTCTTTTATTTTTTTGGAGGCTATCCCAAATGAAAATCTCAAGAAGGGAGCACTTGAGATATTAATTTTGGCTAAGTCCTGGCTTTGAAGAAAGGCCTCCTTCACTCTGTTGATCCAGCGGTATTTAGGCCGAACTACTGGTGTCAGACTACTAGGCCGGCTCTGGTAAGCCACTGGTTCACCGCCCGATTTTGGCCCATGCGCTCAAGGTGCCCCAGTCAACATGATGGGCCTTGTAGTCGCCTATAATTTAAGGCTATGCTACCATCTTTTCTACTACTACAAACTAAGAATAATAATCCCAGTCTTCTGAACGTTTCGCTTTTAGATCACCTACATTCTTTACACAATATAGGCAGATTTTAGTCGATATCAAAATTTAATCCGCAATCCGTACGTCATTTAATTTATAATTGTTTAGTCAAGCCACATTTCATATATCTAATTGAAATATGGGGTACAGTATGCAAAAACAATCTATCATGAAACCAAAATTATGACGATTAAACAACTATATGTTTATAGCATGTATACCTATGTATCTTAATTTAAAAAAAAACATAACTCCCTCCATAGTAGCTTATCATGAAGAAAAATCAAACACACAACTACACGCAATACTCGTCGAGCGAGTTTGCTTATTTTGCCGAAGGCGCCTACCAATTATTTGAAGAAGTCTATTAGGTATGAGGGTGTGCAATTATTAAATGAATTACCGTCTAAAATTCGCAATATTAGCGCATTTAACAAACTCAAAAGGGCATTAAAGATACATGTCAGAGTGAAACTAGTTGACTAAAGTATATACATAATATTAAATTACTCATATAAATAACATCAAATTTCGTAATGAGAAATAAAGCTTTTTAAACATTAAATATTAATCCTAGTGCATATAATAACGCAGAAGAAATTAGTCGTGAAACAGATGCATAACTAACTATGTCTGTACCCAAGTATAACTGGTTCTCTAGACAAAGAATTTTCTAAAAACAAAACACATCTCTATAAAACAATCTTTTATAATCCATTTGGCTAGAAAATTTAGAAAATTAAAATCATAATCCCAACGAGAAGGGAGAACTGGATAAAAATGACGACGATATACAAAATTCTTCTTCCTATCAATTGGTTCACGCGGTCATTTTTATCTGACATTCTCCTTTCTCCGCAGATTTCCAAGAATTGGCGAGGCAGAACAAAATCACACAGCAGATCCTAGAGGCATTCATACAGAAGAAGCTTGGCCTCTCGAGCAATAACTATAGAGCACCTTCGATATTCGACATCCTTCCGGGAAAGAAGCCGGAAGAACGAGCAATACGACAATCAACGAACGATCGCGTGAGGCATCCCGATAACGAAACATGGGTAGAGAGTGATGATTTGAATGAACATAATGAAGAACAACCTGTGATTGAAGAAGGACCTGAATATGTCGATATTGATGCGTTGCAAAGCGTGGAGAGCGAGCAAATAGACTCAATATATACTGAAGGTATTTATATCAGTGTTCCCTCTTACTATTTATGTCGGAACAGATAAAGAATTTCGTCATTTAAAGATAGATTCTGCGTCAAACGTCACAGTCAGAAACTCAATTAAATTAAATTTAGTTAATTAGTTTTTTATCTTGCCTAAATATTCCTTTTAATAACATATTTTAAGTTTAGTTATTGTTTTTTTTATTATTAATATAATATTGACTGTCACATTAGACAATGTCACTTCTGTCAGGTTGACATCCCAAGTATCGTGTCACTAATCTCATTAAACTATTTGCATAATAATATTTATTACGGTCCAAATCATTTGTGCAAATACTGCGTGATGAGATTGCGTAGTACTTAGAACAATAATTGCCACTTCTCGGTAAACATTTGTCGGCAATCAGCATACATTAGGACACGAATAATTTCAAAATCCACACGATTTCTGTCTCTGTAACTGCCTCCGTAGTTTACCGTAGCTACGTAAATTCAATTTCTACAAATATATAAATTAAACGTACGACAATTAGCAAAGCAAAATAATAGTAACATGCTGGGAAGACATTAATAGCCATCCCCTGTCATCCAGTTTTATTATCACTTGTTATTTAAGGAATTGTTAACAATATAATCTATAAGAAACTGTATGGAGTGGTAAACTACAAAATCTTTTGTTTTCTGTTATGTTCCAAAGGTAACTAGGTATATATGGGATGGTCCACCCGACCTCAAACTAGAGAATTTAATGCCTAAAACAAATATAACAAAAATAAATACAGAAAACCATGACATTAATTAAGGCGTTTTATGACGCTCTGGTCAATAGTTTGTAATATTTACTATGTTATACTCACAGATTATGTAAGATTTTTTACTTCAAATTCATATTTTTTAAATTCTCTCTTTATGGACTTAATTCCTTCTTAAGATGGTGCATTGTGTTAAGGGGGTGATATATGGTGTATATTTGTGTATTTGATGATGACTACAAAAAGTTCAATGCTACCCTTGAATATAAACATGACTGCGCACCTCACCCCACATCGAAGTCCCACTACCCATTTATGAACTCTTCTTCAAACGGTAGAAGAATCGTATGGCCAGTCATGAAAATATCTCCTACGTATAAAGAATTATAGTGAGATAGAAAAATTAAACCGACTCAAAAGATCTGTCAACATTATTTACCTACCTATAATATACATGTCAACAGAATGTAGGACACGTTTACATCCCTGAATAGAACAGAGAAGTCGCGTGTGCGTTGCCGCCTTTTTGAAAATTGGTACGCTCAAAGCACCCTATGTCGAATCAATTCGCAGCTGGTTTCACATAGTCGCGGTGCGCGGCAAAAGGTGGCTAAAAACGCTTTGTTGTGGAACGATAGACTTCGAGGTGATACGAGTGGAATTTCTCACTCTGCCTCGATGTCTGATTATGAAACTATATAGGTATAAATCTGAACAACTCCTCTGAACACTCACAGTGGTAAATGCGGTAGAAAATGCAGATAGATCCCACATCTCTACGTAACGCCAAAGGATCAAGCCGGTCGGAAAGTCACTGGAACTAAATAACCTATATAACAGAGAATTTCACTTATAAGACCTTTCTTTGTTGGTAAGAAAACCATTCTTTATATTTAAAGAATCCTTACGCCAAGTCAAAGGGGCCACTGTCCTACCCAAGGTTAATTTCGTTCACACATAAATGAACAAATGAGAATTACCATTACAGAAGCGACCGAACTAACTGGTTTTGTTTATCTACTTTATAAAATGGACCTTCAAGGCCATAATCTTCTACAAAATAACAACTGTTCAATGCACTTCATAGTTATATACCGAACAGATTATTTATAGTTATTATATATATTATCTCAGAGTATATCTGTCATGTTACCTTATCTAATATATATAATTCTCGCGTCACGGTGTTTGTACTTAAACTCGTCCGAAATGGCTCACCAGATTTTCGTGAAATTTTGTATGTATATCTTTTTTTCATCTATCTCATTTATCTATTTCATTTATCTATCTCATATTTCATTTATCTATTTTAAATGTTAAGGGTGGTAGACCCCTAAATTTTTATTTTTATGATTTATGATACAGCAAACAAAAATACATACAACTCTTAATTTGTACCCACTCAACAATCGACCCCTAATTTTTATTAGTAAATAAAAAAACTTATGACTTAAACTCTGAGGTTTAATAGAGAAAAATTCACAGAAAACCCTATTTTTTTCCATTTTGGTATGTATTAAAAACGTAGGCCAAGTAAAATTACATTAAGGAGAAACGAAGTTCCAAATAGAGCCCAGATTATAAAAGACTAGACTATAGAAAAGATTATAGAAGCTTGCTGGGAAACAAGATGTTCCAGCTAGAATATTAATGCAACAAATTTCCCTTTACATTAAACTATTTAACTATGACCAACCAGGATAATTAATACCAATTAGGATAATTAATATGCAAATTACAATGTTATTCCATAAATCACGCATGGGAAGCTATATTATGTTTATAATTACCACAGATATCCTAAAACGTCAAATTGCCATCTTGATTTCATACGGCCTTGACATAATAATATTGTTGCCATAAATCAGAATTGCCTATTAGTTTTTTAAATTTTAAATGTCAAAAGTTTAATAGTGATTTATGAATTTACGTTTAAATAGATCAGTGAAATCTTATTATCATTTAGATAAAAATGTCGTCAAATGTTAAATTATTTAAATATTTTTGTATTCGATGCATTTATTAGCTGATTTTGTATAATGTAGAATATTCTAGTAATTACTAAATATACCATATATATATATATATATATAACATGGATATAGATAAAATGTTGGCAGCATCTTAGATAAATAGATTTTTCGAATGTCTTGATTACATATAATTGGTTTAATGATTGATAATTATTTTAAGTGCTTAATAATATAATTATAACTGGATTTCTTCAAATGGTTTTTAATGAAGAAGGAAGGTAAAGAATTGTTAGGTGTGCATTGTGTCACCAACAATTTTTCAATTTGGAAAGGAAGTCCATGTACGCAAAACCTTGTCATATTAAACCTGCATTTTGTCTGTAAGATATTGATATTAAAAGAAGAGCTTATCTGTAGATTGAAAGTCCTAGATCTATAATCTATGGCAACAATATAAAATGATTTCCCGCCGGATCGTTGTAATCTTTGCTTTAAGCTCACTGGAACCAAGTTTTGAACTATATATTTGAAATATATTCCTTTGTCAGTACTAATTTGATTACAATGGAAATAAAATTATTATAAAAATATATTGTAGTAAATATTTATAATTAAACTAGCGGATCCGACAGACGTTGTCCTGTAGGTGCTACACACGTCTTACATATAAGGAGTTCAGTGACATACACACGTAGAGTATAATTATAGATATAAAGATAATGCAATAAATATTCTATGTATAAAGTTTTATCAAAGAATATCTTACACAGTTTTAAATATATTGCGTGTGTTTTGAGTTAAATGTATCCAATATCTATTTATACTTGACGAAGTCTATATACCGAATTTGGTAATATAGCATTTGTCTCAAGGTTGTGTTTTATTGTTTCAGGTAGGAGTAAAAAGTATTCCAGCCATTCGCTTGATGCCGATTTGGAGCCAAGCTATCGTAAGCTATATATATGTATTTATAAAGGGGCCTCTACAAGGGCTAGGGCTTTTAATGAAATATGTAGCTACATCATTGCCGACTATATCCTGAAAAACAAAAAAAACATTTTAAGGCAGCACGTGGCTGATTAATGTATGTTTCTGCAACAGTGTATGGCTCATTATTTTGTCTTTACACGGTTTACTTACGTGACTTGGCTAGTACCTATGCCAGCAATGGCAAAAGAACTCATACGCAGTTGCAGTAGCGTTGAAAGCAAAGTCAAAACAAAGAAAAATGTGGATTAGACCTCATTTTAATAGGCGTGATTCATTTTATATTTTAAATAAGACCGGATGAACCCTTATTTAAAAACTTTACACGAATTTCAATTAATTGAACTAAACCACACGTTACCTGTTGCATTGTCATATAATATTTTAGCGGTAGAATTGCTTTAATTTTTTTGGGAAATACACAATCAAAATACAATGCTAAAGAAAAATAAAATTTATGTACTACGTTTTTAAATTATCATAATGTTAAGGACTGATATAGATAACGTCTTGTTAAATGTATTTTTTCTCTATATTTTTTTTAAATTAGAAAAGCTTAAATATTTATCAGGTTAATTAAAAAAAATGTATAGTAATCGCAACAAAAAAAAAACGATAACACCATATCACAGAAATTAGTTCATTTAAATAAATTATTAATAAATAGCAAATATTGAAGGAGTAATCACCATATAATATTTTGTTTCGCATAATTATCGGACTATATCTATATTCAAATATCAATTTTTTAATTAAATTTCATGTCCGACATCCTGTTTTAACAACATCATGACATAAATTAATGATGACATGTTAATGATGAATTGAGAATTAATGTCAAATGTCACAATTAACGAATAGGGAAGTGTCATTAAAGGCACAGATGATAATTTTTCGAGTTAAGTTATGTTAGCTAAGTGCAAATTAAATTTCTTGTTCTATAACCTTTTTAATAATTCAAACTGTATTTATCAACGGTGTATTTTTAGTTTATATAAATACATAATGCCATCATATTCTCTATTGATCCCTTAATCCTTTTTATTATTGGAATTTTAAGTCGTTAACGATTCATTAATCGATAATATTACGATTTGTATTACTTACTGACTTGATCCCTTGGGTAGAGATTTAAGGTCTTTATGTATCTTCTTCTACTAAGGCTGACAACGCACTCTCGATTTCTCTGACATTAAGAGTGTCCGTGGGAGTATCACTTAACATCATATCAGCCTCCTGCCCGTTTGTCCTCTGTTCTAAAAAATAATATTAATCCAATAGCGCCCTTTATGAGACGACCAAACAGGCATCGCATTTGGTCTTCTGTGTCTGTGTCTGAAACACATCGTTGTGGGTCTTGGGATCACGGTGTTTTTTTACTGTACAAACAAAAAAAATGCGCAAAGAAAGATCCGTTGGTGTACAGCCGGGTTAAGTACTGGGTACGAATAGTTAACACTAGTACAGTTACGGGATATCTACTTAATTAAAAATTACAAATATTGCTAATATTCAAATACTTTGCTAACCAGTACGTAAATTTTAATTTAAATGAGACACAAGTCAGTTCACTCAGTAGCCAACTGACATTTGAACCAGCCGTCCGGCAAGGCTCTTCACGCATTCTGCACATATCTGATTGCATCCTTTGCCATTGGCCTATAAGCCTCTTGCTGCAGACTTTTCCAAATCTTGTATGTAACACTGTATATATTCACGCGACAACATATACAATATTGTGATAAAACGTTTTTATCCGTCAAAGGTGGACTGGTTGTTGTCTCCTATAGGTATAAACTGTGGTAAACTTAGCTACGCTTGATTATTATTATTAGATTTCCAACCTTATAAAAAACAGATATACAACACATCAAAACTATAAAAAGTTCAGTATTTGTTTGGGCCTTTAAGCCTCCTCCAAAAACCTCCTCCAGCTTTTTCAATTCAGTCTTATTTTTCGATAATTCCATCCATTGTTTTCATCTTCTGATTGGCGTTTTTTTATCAAAAGCTTCTAATGATTTTAGCCTCTTTTACCAAGGCCTTAACCTAAATTCACTGACATTTGAGAAGGCGTAACAAATATATAAGGGAAACATATTAAACAATCATAAATTAAATCTAAAACGACAATTTGAAAATAAGGCATATTTGATTGGTGTGACTAATCTAACGACCTTTTTATTAGGCTTTAACTATTTTGATGATCTTTTATAAAAATATATTTTAGTAATGTATTAGTAAGTGATATTTGGATAATAAGGAAGTTCCGTTTTTATTAACGTTTATATAAGCGTATTCAACATTCGCTGAACGAACACTGAAGTTACGAGTACGTGAGCAAACCGGCTTGCTTTAGACCCAAAATTTTCGACAGCGTGTTTCAGGCACAGGCTTATCACCTACTTGTCAATTAGACTGACAACAGATATAGATTGATAAACATTTATCATCATCCGACACTTCATCAAGTTTCTTCACGCTTTCTTGTCTGTAGTCTATACTGTCTTCCACATTTGTTCACCAAACACCCAACGTAATTTAACTAGCCAATTTAACTTTCCTTTGTACACAAGACGTATACACAGCGATTAATTACAGCTATTCAGTAGGAATAAAGCCGATTTATAAATACTAGTATGAGGCCTTGCCCTTTACCGTCGTTGCTTTGAGAACATTGATCTATAATAACTAGTTCTTATAACAAACCAGATTTTGATGTTTTTTTTATAGAACAGAGGGAAGGATGTAGCTGAGGTAATTGGAACCCCGGCTGGTCGTTCTATGCACTTGCTCGTACGGTAAATCAAATCGCCCTTAGAGAGAGAGCTTAATAGCTAATATGACTCTTGTAGGTTAAATGATTATAATAATAATAAAAACTTTATTTATGACAAAAGGGTTGTGACAAAATTCATATATACTGCTAGACCCCACACTAGGCAGTCAATGAGTTGTGGGTAACTACCAAAGAATTACAGAGTACATGTTTAATACAGTTTTTAAAAAAAAGTAATATTAGTATTACGACTTGTGATTCAATAGTCATTCAAATATAACCTCAAAAGATTAAAATTTAATTCAGAAAATGGGCCTTTCAAAATGACATGGATGTTTCGAATTTGGACGCCATGTTGAATTTAGGTTGCGATAAAATTTCTGTCTGGAATCAATGATTTAAAATCCTTTTTTCATACCCAACTGTCATGCTAACAACGATGGACTATATTATAAATATTTAGTCCTAATTTTCTCAACTCTCACGCTAATAAAATCGCGTTTACCATGTAACCAATAAATCATGATACAGGAATCGTTTAAATTGGAGCCTGCGTTGGTGTATTGCAGTTTCGTTCTCATTTCTTGTCTGAACCACTTTCTCTTATGTTTCCTATTGTTTATTACGAGCCAATTACTCAAACATAACTTTGTATCTAATCTTACTACTGCCACGTCTTATAAAATAACTTTCAAATATTTCAATGGCCCCCGAGAACTTCCCTTCGCCTTAATATGAATTTCTTACTTATCCTACGTTCCTAGTAGCTACATACCAACATATGAAATATTTCAGTTCACTTTTCCATAATAAAAACCTAAGTATTAAGACTAATATTTCTTTTTCCATAAAAACTCAATAAATAAAAAATACTGTATTTGGTCCAACCGTCTTTGAGTTTTGCGCTTAGCAACATATTTTGCGATGATTTAAATTTATATTTTTACTTAGCTTTGAATCCATTTGTTTGGATTATTTTAAATTCTTCATAAATTAAATATCATAATTAATATTAGAAAGTCCACGATTACTACGTGTCTTACGTAAATATGGTTATTATTTATTAAAATGAAAATATATTTTTAATTGTTTGTGACAGGGACGTTTCAAGTTTGCTAGACTTCGTTTGGTTTCGTATGAAGCCCTGGTACCTCATGATCATTCTTTCTTGACTTAACTAAACTTAAAAGCTCTAAGGGTTTAGAAGACCGAGATTTAGCGCGAACTATAAATTTAAACATAATCCAATACGATTTGACATATGGAAGTAAAACTTAGCGCAAGTCTCGCCTTTGAATCTTATCCTAAGACGGGATTTCTTACGATATTTTCCTTCACAAGCAAGTCTTATTTATGCACGTAGAATCAAAAACAGCCGGAATTCCAACAGACGACCTACGGATTCAAAATCACTCACTAAATCACTGGGCTAACAGTGCTCTGTTAATAATGTTATAGAATAAAAATACGATTTAATAAGAAACATAAAATATAAGAAATAAGTGTAATTTCTTAACGTACTCATTTGTTACTCTCCATCGCAGCATAAACACAATTTAACAGAAAGAGACGAAAGAGTAGTTAAAATACTCCAATTAGATTTTCATGAATGCTGCTCGAATACCTACAAATACATTCTAACGGATTTAATTCTGGGTCATTTCCTGCATTCACTTTTTCATTTTCCGTTAAAATTTTGCAATTTTCCATACTTTGTTCGGCTTTAAATCTTTGCTCGTGATTCATTGAAGCAAGAACTTAATTCGGCATAATTTGCTTGCAATTTAAAGTGAGTCCAAACATGGAGGCATTTATATCAAGATGATTCGAAACTATTCGAGTAATGGTAATATGGATTCTTTGTGAAATAAACATTTCTCAAAATGGTAATATCGATGTAAAGCAATCGTGTCAAGGAAATGGAATTTGAATAAATTTCTTTTAACAATATTAAGTGACTTTAATCCAGCCATGAGTTGGCCAATTTATTGTTTTAAAAGGTGACACTTGTTTAATTTACTTATGAAGACAATAAAAAATAGTTTTTATCTGACTCTATACTGGTTTAATGTAACAGGAGGCAAACGGGCAGGAGGCTCACCTGATGTTAAGTGATACGCCCATGGACACTCACATTGACCGAAGCCTCGCATGTGCATTGCTTTTTAATAAAGGACCCTAAGTCAGAAACGCTTCAGTGGGCAGCTGGTTCCACATAGTGGTGGTGCGCGCCAAAAACATACGAAAGAAACACACTCTTAAGTTACTGTTGAGAAGAAAATAAAATAAAATATGTATAAGTCTACCCAGTTTAGAGGAGTGTTGGCCTAGTGTCTTCTATATGCGACTCTCATCTCTCTCTTTCAGTCTCTCTGAGGTCCTAGGTACAATCAAGTACCAATGGAAGTTTCTATGTGCGCATTTGATATGACTACGAGTATAAGGAAAAAATCGTGAGGAAAGCTTCCTGTCAAAAAGTGGACGGCGTATATTATTTATTTATTTATTATTTATTAACACTTCGTTACATTACAATATAAAAAAAAATTGAACATAATTAAATCAAAGGAGGGCGGCCTTATCGCTTTCGAGCGATCTCTTCCAGGCAACCATTGTGTGTAAAGAAAAAAATAAAATATAAATGTATTAAATTACATAAGATAGGCAAGAAGTGCAAAAATACATGTTATACACAGTTATTAAGACAAAACTAAACAGGAACAAAAAAAAACAAACTAAACTAAAAATGTCGTATGTCAGGCATAGACAGCCTACTTATACCTATAACAGAAAGCAAATGATCACGAAACAGATACCCAAATCTGAGACTCACCTAAATGCATGAAGCGTCCCGGTTTTTTAAATAAAAATTACCATTTAATAATGAAATCTATTGAGCAATACTTGTAAAACACTAAACTGTAATATTATACTTATAAACTGAATAAGTAAAATTAGCGAACTTTGAACGAGCTTTGAAGAAGTTACCTACTTGTCTATTCGAAAAAATAAAATAATCATGAAACAAATACAAATATTAGACCCAACACGGTTGTAGCGCCACGATTTTTTTATAGGTTTAGTCGTTCCTTAAGCTTAACAAGAGAAATACAATTTGGCAAGGTTACGTTATTAATAAAACAATTTTATTAGCAATAACATTTTTACCCGTTTATTAAGCCAATACAAGAGAAACTTTGAAAGAAAGACATGAGGACTTAGTTGATAAAACATTTTAAATTAAACAAAAAATAATATTTATAAATAAATTTCAATATAAAGCTTAATTTTTTTTTGATTCTTTAAAATATAATATGCTTCCCGGATATGTGAGTAATACTTATGTGTCACGCTGAGAAAGTTTGAGGTTTTTGACATAGTACAACATACATTAGAAGGTCAGGCTACGTCTGTCTTAGGTTAGGTAGCTATAACGATATCCTATAATACCCAAATCTGTAGGCCGTGATAAACCTTGCAAAGGTCAGTAAAAACATTTGGTAAGCAAAGTTTGCGACATCTTCAGTTGTTCACGCTTGACCACAAGAATGCGACTCAATCTGAAGGTTACATAAAGCTTGCTTATTTAATAACTAAAAGTGTTTAGTAGAACTACAACTCTCGCGCCGAACGCGTGTATTCAAGCGCGCGAGTTCGAAATTCAAATCGTGTATTTTTTTCGGGTGATTAATTAGGTTGACTGTGATTTAATGTATTTTAAATTTTAGATTTGCGTGTTTTTAAATTCTATTTTTACCTTTTCGTCGTCTGAGGGTAGCTCTCCCTTGGCCTTGAGGTAAAAGTGACAGGACTTGCGCGTGCAAATATTTTGTGACGTCACGAAACGCGTAAAACCAAAAGTGGTCGCATACGAAATTTCTATTTATTTTATTAACAAATATAACATAATTGTATTTACATTGTTTATTGTAGATATGTATTTAAAAATATATAAATTAACGTTATTCAATTAAGCCTTTTTTGTTCGCGAAATAGAACTTCTAAAGATAATTTTGATATACTTTATATATTGACTTTCAAGCATGCATTACATTGTACAAATTCATAAAGAAAACGTGTCTATCTACTAAAGTTTTATAAGCAGGTAGTAATCAAATTTTAATAATTTAACCGGATTTAATTTGAACTTTAAACTAATAAAATATAAAAGGACCTTCAGATTTGATAAGTCATAAAAGATGCATCACTTTAAATCAGTTTCACCTTCGGCAAAGGTTAATTTATTCAGTAAAAAATAAAGGCATTTGAATGAAGAAAAGATTATGATAACTAACACCAAAGACAATAAAATCTTTTTAGACAGAGATATAAAACGAAATAATATCGGTATTTAGCACAACTTTAAAATAATTTAAAAATATAATCATGTCGTATTCGATCTACCTAATAACTAATAGGTACAGAGTAATCAACAATTATGTCTTTACATAATATGTCGTTATTTAATTATCTCATTAAATTATTACCTGTGAGCTAATCAATGTCAAATTTAGTGTCCGTCTGATACATGTGATTGATAAAATATTAGTATGATGAATATTGAAATGTCAATTCAAGAAAATGTAGATACTATTACCGTCTGAAATCTACGAAATGCGATGATCATTTGTTGAAAAACGTCTTGCCTCTTGCTATTAGTCATTTGACATTTAATATATATTCTATTTTTTTTAATAAATACCAATCGAGTTTTCATAGTAATTACTTCACCGACCGCATTCTTTATTATTTTTTACTTTGATGCAATAACTATTCATTATATCGTGAGTAATATAGCTTTATAGATTAGTACAGTACAGATACAGTATATTGTTTCACTGAGATCGAAATCAAAATATTCGTTAAGCGATGTGCTATCCACAAATAGCGATTTAAGTGTATTGGAAAAAAAATCTAAGATTTACGGAATTAATCTAACAGGTAGTGTCGCCAGTTAAAACGACGCTTAACTTTATGTAAGAGTGAACCATTACATAATTATGTAAACCAACAGGTAGAGACTAGTTGCGTCTATGGCGTTTTGAAATTTGCGTGCATTTTTCATTTATTAACGTAATTATATACTAGTGAATATTGTATATATCGTAAATGTATCTTCTTTACAAATTCAAGAAGTGACGATTATATTAAAAAAATCCAGGTATATTTACATAGTTATTGTGTGCGAATATTATCTGTATTTCAGTTCTGCAAATGATATATTATATATAATAGAACTCCCTTTTTACAATTCATATTATACATATTTTTATAAAATATATTATTTTTTTGTATTTTTATCTGTTTAAAACAAAAATAACTTTCACTGAAAAAAATAGAATTTACTATGATTTTCCTGTCGTTTTTAATCTTATCAGTTAAAATAACCCAAAGCAAATGGACTTAATACTTAAGACTTAATACGTAAATGGACTTGGAAAAATAATTTAAATAAATTATTAAATTCTGAGAAATTTTCAAAATACGCAAGCTATGCCAGTTGTACGTTTTATGTGCAATAAAATCAGTAAACTATTTGGCGATTGCATTAAGTTAATTTCCTCAATTAAAAAATAATATGAATACTTATATAATTTATTGATTAAAAAATATAGGCGGAAACAATGGACATGACATGTCCTAGAGTATAGACAAGAATTTGGCGTTATGTGTGGAATTCGAACCATAGGTTGCTAAATGATAGACAAATTCCTTAACTTCTAGGATTCATAGATTATAGATTTGTTTCGAAATAGCAGTGTTCGTGATTAATCATTTTAGTAATACTAGATATATCATTATGTATATTTTAAACAAAATTATAGTTTTCAATTACGCCATTATGAAAGCGCGGGGAAAATTAAATCTGGCAATTGACATCGAAATAAACGAATTCTGAACTAAAGTGAACGTAAATTTTCATAGCAGCGTCCGACATTATGCCACATTGAAAATGTTACGTACATGATTTTTATCTTCCCCGCTAATACGTTATTATCCTCATAGCGTTACACGTAAGAATTACCAAATAACACTTATTATAACAATGTTGTAAATATTTTGAAATTTTGTTTGTTCATGTCAAAACGCAATGTTGTAATTCGTAATGATGCATTGTGATTTAAGGAAGTATTTTTATCCCACAATTACTTGTAACCTCAGAATTTTATTTAAAATTGCTATGTAAATATTTATTTAATGCATAAACAAATATTCTTTCTAAAGTATACATGTATTAATCGTTTCCCCAATTATTTCGCCAGGAAAAGAACCTACAGCCATTAGGTTATGTTTATTATTACCCCATATGATTATTATGCCAATTAAAAGAATCAATTATGATTAGTTATTAATATGTCCGACCGTCCTACCAGACGTGATCGTGCTTGAAGTGTATATACTTATGATGCTCTTTTCCTTATCCTGCCATCCTCAGCAGCCCGGCCAACGGGAGGGCTGTTGTAGGTTGCTTATACCCCGTGGTGCATGATGTGTTACCAGATATCAAGCTCCCCATTACCTCATTAGATTCTATTTATGTCGAAAAGATAAAAAAACTAATTAAAGGAATATTCTTTAAAAAGTGTCTGATTTTTTAAAACTTGATATTAATTAAATCTAAATACTATTTTTAAGAGGCTTCCGCGTTATTAATTAAAGAATTACAATTTTTTAATGTCATCATAAGTTAAAACAATATTAATGAGTTATACCACCGATCGTGTTACGTACGAAAAGGTTAAAACTGATTTAATTAATTGAAATTGTAAACAAGTAGGCATTAATAAAAATTTTGCGTGGCGTGTAACATATTGTAACGTATTGAGTGGTATGCGTAAACATTAATAAATCAATGGAGCTACAACCTTTTTAGGTCTGGGTCTCAGTTTTCTTTTTTAGATCTGTTTCGTGATCATTTGTTGATCTAATAGGTGATCAGCTTTCTGTGGCTGACGCACGCCGTCGACTTTTTGGGTCTAAGGCAAGCCGATTTCCTCACGATGTTAAATGCGCACATACAAAGAAAGTCCATTGATGCATAGCAAGGGATCTAACTTACGACCTCAGAGATGAGTCGCACGCTGAAGCCACTAGGCCAACACTGCTCAATATATGAGTGGCGTGGTTACAAGTTATTTTTTTTAAAAAGCAATAATAAAGGACGTTTTAACGTATAATTTTATCGAAAACAACATTTTTATTATTATTAGCTGTTAAATTATTCAAATAACTAAGTTTTGGATCCCAACGCTAGATTATGCACTTTGTTTTGATGAAATTAGTTTTAAATTAATTTTGAGGAAGGATTAATGTAAGTAACTTCAATAATTTATTGAAAGCATGGCAACCTCTAGCCTTTTGACCATTAACTGGCAGCCATAGACTAAGCAACAGATGGCTTTAAATGAAATATATGAATACACCTATTTACAACTGGCAAACTTAACGCTACGGCCGACTTAGAGCTGGAGAATTTTTTTAATTATCTAAATCATTTACATTATAGTGACGTAAATTTAAATAAAAAATAGGTGCAATGTACCGTGCATGCTCCTTTAAAATTCTTTTTTTTTTTGGTAAGGAATCTCGCTGTTGGCCTTAAGGCCCTTTACAGCTCAGCTCAGGCTGTTTTGGCGTGCGTAGCTCTGCCTGAGATAGCTCGACCAATATTATAGACGAACCAATACCTGTCGTAACAGATCTGTCCATAAATTCCTATTCAAGTTTATAAAAAAAAATACCTTAAATCACAGTCGCTCATAATCTCGTATTTCTATAGCAAATAAGTGTACAAGTGTTTAATAGAACCATACAATATGATTCATCAATATTTGATTGTGGTATTACTGGTCATGAGCTGCATCGCTGACACGAAAACTGTGAACTACCAATCACCACTCGGCAATTTTGGAGGGAAATCAGGTATCGCAATGTTTTTTTTTCTTTATATAGAATTCTGTGACTTAAACAAATTATGCAGTGATCTGGTCGAACAATAATTCGATCGCAAAAACGGAAAGCGTTCTATCATGCTGGCCTTAGAATTATTTTGGGCCCATTGTAGTTGTAAAAAAAACTAATACTATGGCCTATTTATGAATGATATTATAAATGAATCGTAGTTGTTTCGTGCCTATTCCATATGTTATTAGTGCAAAGCTCATACATACTAGCTTAGTAAGCAGTTCATTTAACACCCTAGCCTGTTAACTAAACATCACTGTTCAACTAGCGGCGGCAAGATATTCAGCCAGTTGATCAAACATCTAGGCAAAGGACATGGACTGATGACTTTTTTTACTTGCCTTGCCTGTTGACTGTTAATTTAAATTTAGTTCCACTTTCTGCCACTCTCAAATTCGAAACGAAAGTCTTCAAACTGTCAATATGGCGTCGGCTAATCGCAACTTTGATGGTGTTTTCCTAATTTTATTGAGAAATATAATGGAAAAATGTAGTGAAAATTTAATTTTTACACGAATATTTCTTTGTCAGATGTTTCATCTTTTTTATTTCCGCCACATGGTCACTCTATCGTACGAATAGCCTAAGTATTAGCCAGAAAGTTTATTAAATGTTGTTACAAACGCTACGGCCGAATATCTTTCAGGCCGCTAGTTAAATGGCGCTGTTTAGTTAAAAGGCTACCCTGTCAATTTAACGGCTTATGCTAGTTGGCTACGTTATATACATAAATATAATAAATTACATAAATAATATAAATATACATAAATTTTGGTCGAACGAATAATGTAGATTTATTACGTTATTAAACTTAAAAAAATAGACATTGCCTTTTATATAATGCATTAATTAAGAATAAATTAATTAATAAGAAAAAGTCTTACCCATTATAATTGTCAAGTCTGTTACATAAAAGTATTCCCAGAATGGCGCAAAATCAAAGAAAATTAAAACAATAGCTAAGTGGTCTAGGTCTTTGTTGAGATCTTTTGATGCACTTTCTAAAAACTTGGGTCAGGTCAAGCTATCTCAATTTCTTTTATCGAACCAAGTCGCTGTGGAAATAGCTTATTATTTTTATCTGTTGTAAGCAAGCACTAGACTACTAAATTTTGAGGTTTTTTTTTGAATTTTTGAACGCCAAATTTTGTTCGAAAACTTAATACTTTTTTGAAAGTTCTATCTTCTGTACGTTCTACCTTTGTCATTGATATGTTTTATCTGTATGGATGTTTCAGCAATTCTTTTTTTAAATGTTACCTTGAAAAGTGAAAGACTAATGGACTTAAAATTTAGTATCTTTCAATCGTAGATAAAATTAGACATTTTATAAATGATAAAATATCAATGCTCTATCATTCTCAAGCCGTGTAACCCCTGAGTTGAGTACACATTTTTGCTGTTAACATTTGTATAGATCACACATACATTATTATTTCACCGGAAATGTGCTCTGGGCTATAGTTTGTAGTCAATCAAAGTTCACTAAATGTTAAAAGGAATTGTCAAGAACAATCGGGCATTTTATTACCGGAAATAACCTCGTATCAGGATAGCATATAAGATAACTTATATTAAATTAAAATGATCGTTTTATTCTATTACCAACTTTGCACGGCTGAACTTTCATTTTTGGAAATAAAAATAATTTTATTCGTTAACATTAAGCATTTACGGTACATTCGTGATATCATGTGATATCCGTGGTTCTCTAATAAGTACTAAACAACTTTTAGTGCATTTTTAACTACTCTTTCTGTCAAATTAGGATTACCTGTGATGGAAAGAGACAGTTGACTTTAGTACATCATCACTAATAATGGGCTTATCTTTAAAACATATAGAAAATATTGATTTATCTTTTCTTTAAGGCTATGAAAACAAGGGTTGCCAAAATTATATTAGTATTGGGCTAATTCCTTATTTTACTTCCGTATGTGTCAAATTTCACTTTATACCCCATGTTGGATTTTTTCATAAATAAAAGTTTGTTATAAATATGTTATATAAAAAATAGATAATTATAAGATATTATATATTACTAAGACTATTATTAATGTATTCTTAAAATAGAAATTGTTCAATTAAATGTCAAATAATATTACTCATATCTTAAGTCACTAATATATTTGATACTGGAATTAATTAAAGACTAAAAATATTAATTCAGTCAACGCAGTTTATACAGTAAAAATAATTACAGTTACACAGATAAACAAAATAATTGAAAGCAAGGATAAAATACATTTCATTGTAGTAATTATCAATTTGAGAGTAGATTTTAATAAGATAAATATATAAATAGGAGTTTTCGGTTCTTTACTCCGAGCCACCGCTTGCAGCTGTATAATGTATAAAGCCAAATTCGGCCCCGCATGTACTGTTCTCGTCTCTGGTCGGGAGCGCCCCAGTACCAGCTCCTTCCACTCGACCGTATTCAACGACGAGCGGTTCGAATCGTCGCCAACAAATATGCTGCTGAGCGGCTTGATCCTTTGTCGTTGCGTAGAGATATCTATACCTTCTACCCCATTAACCATGGAGAGTATTCAAAGGAGTTGTACGGATTAATAACTGCAACTGCGTTTCATCATCAGATGTCGAGGCAGAAATTCCACCCATATCACCTCCACGTCCGTCGTTCCACAACTAAGCGTTTTTGCCGCCCATTAAATATAACCAATTTGACTTAGTGTTCAAGAAAAGAGTGTACGAAATCTTAAAAGCCTGGTAACGCAGTCGCGAATCCTCTGGCGTTGAGTGTCCATGGGCGGCGAGGCGGTATCATGTATAAAAAAGAGGATAAATATATGAATATGAAATCGCTACTTAACTATAACATAAATACCTATAAGTATAGTATATATACATAATATATAAGCATAGTTAATTAGCGATTTCAATTGATTTAATTGAATAAAAAATCTATATATTTTCAATTAATGAAACCTAACTTCGTTGTAGTTCTTTCAATCCCCTGAAATACAATCAGTATAGAAAAAATAAATTATTGTCACAAACTTGGAATTACTTGGTACGAAAACTCCACATTTTAATCGAAGTAGCTATTGAATTGAGTTGAAATATATCACCTGACCTTAAGTATTTACAATTAATATAGCGGTGATTAGGAGCCTTATTGTACGGAACATACATTGTGTAACTTGCACTTGGCACGGTTAGCAATTGAAGGCCATACATAATATCACTTGCAAAACTTTTCTGAATGTATGCAAATGTATACATAATTATGACCACCTACACGAATCGAGTTTTTTTATTTAATTGATTTATTGATACTATTTAACGTTTAAAAATACATAAAAGTTATACCACTTTTAAAAAACTAATAAATTATCGAGCGATACTAATCGTAGTTCTGGTCATAGATAATAAATGACCATATTCATCATTGTCTATAGAATAACATAGACAAGCAATATTTATTGGAATAAATTTTCTCTATGATAAATATGATTTAAAATAACCACAGATATAACTTCTATTGTAACAAATATCTTTGTGCTCTGTGAAATGAAAACACTAAATAAATATTTTTCCTCAAGATATTTTATACTCTTTTTCAGATTGCTCGAGTTGTAGCGAGGAGGATCTTGGCGTGACACGATGGACGATGCCCCTATTGAAGAGTGGAGAGAAAAGATATTATCTGGGAATATTCTTCAAGGTAACATTGATTAAATTCTTATTATACAGTACATCTAACTGTTTTGTTATTCCAAAATGATACTCAAAAGAGAAAAGAAAATTGTTATCCAAGTAAATTATTTTTGAAGTATTAAATTCTTTATCATATACGCAGAACAATAAACGAAATTTAAAAAAAATATTGAAAAGGATTGCTTTTAATTTAAATTTACATTTGGGCGAGTCCTGCCTGTGGTGTGACAATAGATAATTCATGAATCAAATTAATAAAGGCTGGCTTTAAATTATTATAACGTATATTTAGAAAACATTGCCTTTATGACTCACGTGCAAACGTCAGAAAATCTTATTTTTAGAAATATTAATTTGAGAGTAATACTTATATTGTACTAGCTGACCTAGTGAACTTGCCACCTCCTGACAGTCATCAATTTCGTGTCACAGATTAGCCCAACCCAATTTATGACTTTATATAAAATATTAAGATCAGTAAGTATATTTGTAAATCCTTTTTCATTCCTGACATTTTTTAATATTATATACGCTATTATCTTAATATCGTGGATATGGTGATAGTTACAAATCCTATGAATATTTTGTATTGGATTGTTTTCGTATATTTTCCAGTTTTCAGTAGTTATTTGATATTCAGAACAAATACTACAAAGATAATCTTATTTATTGTTCCTACCTAACCGTTGCTTACAAGATATATTATACAAGTTTATAAACAATATTTGTTTGCTTGGACTAATATTAACATGTTTTAGGTTAGTTATTCTTATCTTTTATTTCTATTTTTATATAAATAGTTCTTACGTAATACGCTTTGATAGTTGCGTATTAAAGTCCATTCACCGCAATAGCACTGTTAAGGATTCCAACAATGCCTTCATTACGCAAAGTATTAATGAAGTAAATCTAGTGCTATATTTATTTATATAAACTAAACAAGTAAATAACTAAAATCTGAACCTTTGGCGCTCCTGATTTAAAGGCAATGTTAGAATTACTCAGTCACTAAACATAAGGGTTGCAAAATAAATATCATCATATCATAGCTCATGTATATTATGAGCTTCAGTAAAAAAAATACAGTGTAAACTCCATGTTACATCTCTGGATTTAACACCTAACTTCCTAAAACGTCTAAATCAATTGGCTTTGGTCGGTTTATCTTGTCTTCCATACAATGATACACTCTTCATAGTTTTACACACACTCTTAACAACGATAACGATTGAGTAATAAAGTACCTTTTTAATTGGTAAAATTAGTAAAAACTAGGCAGTTGTGTACGTTTTTTTGTCGCTTTATTATGCTAGCCCACAATAAACTCGACTGCCGCCATCATGCATACGAACTTTCTAAGAAATTCGTTCTTTTGTTTACAAATTGGGATTGCTTGCACATGTAGCCTGTTGTTGACCATGAATGATAACTATCATTCGTGGGTTATCTATACGTTTTTCTTTTCTCCGACATAGAACTTAACGTCAACTCTCTATAACGCCATAAAATGCACAGTCCCTTCGATATCGTTATATAGAGTTTACAGTTAAATGCTAACTATACATTTACTGCAAGTTATCAAATAGACGTAGAACGGAACGGAAGATCTGATCAATTCCCAAGGGTGTAGGGTGCTGCAACTTAAGCGCCTCTATTTTTCACTTTTTTAAACTAAATATTATGTCGTAAATGTGTTCATTATTGTGTAGATTATTAACTCTATAAAACATTATTTACAAAAAATAACAGCAACATGGTATTTTTCGTAAATGCGCCGGAGTGTATTGTTACCTAGGACACTACGCAACATACAGCAGACTTACCAAATCACCACAGATAATCGACTAAATTTTATTAAAGTTTGAAGTTTTAACCACAGATGACAGTGTAACTTTTGGAATAGGTTTTCAGTCAGGAAACGACAATTTAAATTGTTGAGTCCATCTCCTAAGAATATTTTCAACTCGTCGAGCCAGTTTCCGTTTCACAGAATATCCCTGCAGATATTTTACCATAGCCTAAAAATAACTGAAGACAATTAAACAAGCTGCCGTTGTAATGACATGGGAACCAATTAGTTTTTATAAAGATTGCATAATAAATGATTCATTGGAATATATTAAAAACCCAGTCTTTTTGGTGAATGGTGTGCAATCGAATGTAAACAGTAGTCTATGATTATGCAATACATACGCATCTCAATGGTCGCGTGGCGATTTGAAGCTTTCTCTTATATCAATGGACCACGCCCTCAACGGACACTCAGTTTAAATAGAGAATGTTATTTTTTAATCAAGTCAGTCTATTTAGATAAATTATGGTATCAGTCAGAATTAGCATTATAGTCTAAATATTTTACGCCTCCTGTCTTAGTAGTACATACATCACGAAAATGTATTTGTTTCTCTCTTTTCTTCTCGTAGTAGACTCATGAAACAAAAAACGTGACTAAAACATGAACATAGATTAAAATCAATCAAATTTCTATTCATCCTTTAATACGTTACATATTGATCACGTGGGATGATTATTTCATAACCGTCTTGTCCATAAATGTGATCTTAAACGATTGTTGTAACAATGGGCGGTTAACCTACATTGTACAAAACATCATGATAAATTGTTTATGATAAAATATAAACAGGTTTATAGATTTGTCATTGTTTGTGTCATACGTATTAAAAACTTGCAGATTTTGTAGGTCTTAGACTTCCTTGTTTACGCCGTAGTAAATGTTAATTGAAATGGATAGAAATCTCTTGTTGCACAATTAGAGCTTAAATATTAATAATAAATTTTGAGTAGCACGCTGTACAATGCACCATTTGATAACAACGCCTGATGTAATGTTGTCTTATTGATTACCGAGTACACAGGTTTGATTAGCTATTATCGTAAATTTATATTTCTCGACGTTTCGCATAATATTAAACAGTTTTCATACTTGTATGGTTTTGTAAGATGAATTTGAAAAAGAATAAAGTATAGAAATTTCCAATCACTTCTTTCTTCAAACTGCTAAATCGCTTAAGCTACGTTGAAGACTTTCATAAAAGTTATGCATGTAGGGCGAACTATCATTAAATGAGTATATATAATGCCATAACAATGTATAATATACATACATGAAATTATATAAAATTATACGAAAGCGTTTACGTTTTAAAATAGCAAACTTTTACAAACTAAATTATGAGATTGCGAAACTGAATTTTCCAGCAAACGTCGCTTTCCACAAAATTAGCTCTGTAGTCGATGGACCGGAAGCAATATGGCGGGTGAAATGCAAAATGTTGCGGAAATTTCCAACTGACCACAATTTCACACCTTGTGTTTCATATTTCGTTATATTTCTATGCATCGTAAAACTATTTAGGCTCGCGTCATATTTTATTTTAGATGATTCTATATGTGGGTACTAGTCAAAAATTTTCAAAGGATTTTGTAGTATACTCACAACATGTAGATTGTATTCTGTACGAAACAAATTATTTATTTATTTATTCCCACTTGGTTACCTATTACAAATATATATATATATATATATATATATATATATATATATATAAACAGGTTACATAAATAATTAGACAACAGGCGGCCCTATCGAATAACTATCGATTTCTTCCAGGCACCCCTTAATGGAACAAAAAAAAAGAAACACCTACAAAGGGTAACGTACATTAGTAATAATAATAGGAACACCTACCTATATTACTATATAGTGTACTCAGTAGTAATAATAATACAGTGGTGTTACACCTCTTGATCTTAGCCTCAGATTTCTGTATTCATTTCCTTGACAATTTCTTCATAGGCACGTAAATCATAAGTCATCATGACACACGCCATCTATATATATAACTTTTTTGCTATTCGTTTGATTCCCCAAAGCTTGACAATTGCTGGACTGATTTGGCTAATTTCAGGAAAGGGTTAAAGTGGAAAACATAAATAGCAGATAAAGTAAATTAAAAACTGTTCATTGCTGATAAATATTTGACGTCCTTTTTGGTCATATTTTAGATGCTTTCAAAAATTTTGAGGAGTGTGAGGTCAGATGAGCCTGTTTTAAAAAAGATTCATAGATATGTAGGTGACCCAGTCATTTATATAAAATTGGCGATCTTCGAACGCACGGCCTCGAGGTTGAAAGTCCCAAGACAATAGTTAATATTACTCTACAATAATACACTAAATACTTGTCTCTTAAATCACCTGCTTCATTCACGCTCTATTATTATTCTCTATGCCATACATGACGATGGAATAAATTAATAATTAATGTTTACACATTCCACATAAATACACACAAAAGCTATTACGAAGCACTATTATTACGAAGACGCAAGCTTTTCTTCACGTTATGACTCTCTCCTGAAGTCTTCACGTAAGATTCAGAGTCGAGACTATCGCTGAAATAGACTTAGCACGAACTATGAAACAAAAGTCCAATACTTTAAAAGTACGAGAGTCTAAGATAGTGCCAAGTGTATTATGAATTTTAATTATGCTTAAGCTAATTATGAATCATACTATTGGCACTAAGTAAGCGCTTAGCAATAGCTCAATATGTACGGTCCCTGGATCATGGGTTCCTTAAATAATAGATGATTTTAACTCTATATTAACCATGCGTACAACAATATATAAGCGAAATAATGAAATGTTAATTGATATGTAACGAATGAATGCAATGTGACAGTCGAGGAAAGCCTGCGTCTGGGTACGTCGGGAAATCGCCACGTCTATAAACTAATAAAGCCTGAGCAAAATATATAAACTCGTACACCGTGGTTAGCATTTAGTCTCACCTAATTTGATTCTTAAACATAGGCTATGTATATGTGGCAGTAAAGTAATTAAATCAGAGAGTTAATTGAATCTCTAGACAGTTAATAAAGGCAACAAGACTAACCTCACCTAACCTAACCTAACCATTTACAATCAAGCAAAACACGGAATTTCCAGTTCTCAGTTCATCACGATCACATCGTAATAACAATAACAAATGAAATAACCATTGCGGAGTCTTGTTTTATATTGTTAATCAACACGCTGGCTTTTGGTCAGACAGATAGTTAGACGTTTTCGATGCTGCTTTATTTAAATCAAAATGCTCTAGCGACTTGATTCAATATCGGCATTTAATTAGCTGTCTAAAGATTCTATTAACTCTCTGATTTAACTACTTTACTGCGATATATACATATCAAGGGTATCTCTGGGTTGCGGTATTTATCATTATTGACGGAACAGCGTGCTGGTTTCGCTTGTGCCAATTCAACTTAGGGTCTTTCAAGAAAAGGGCGTACCAATTCTTAATAAGCGGACACTTGCGAGTCCTGGGCGGCGGTATAACTTAAGGTAAAGTGAGCCTTCAGCTCATTTTACCCCTGTAATATAAAAAATAATGTGTGCGTGTACTCGTGTACACACGTAAGAAGTGAAACTTCTTTATAACCTTATTTTTCGAAAAATGATCTTCTATATGCAACTTTACAGAAATTAGTTAAATAAAATGAAATTAGATAAAGTTTAACAAAAGGCTTTTATTATCATAGACATGATTACAAATAATACAATTTTTTCATTTTACCTTATTACTACTAACATTATTACAGAATTTCATTAATTGTCATATAATTATTACTATCAATGTTATCGTTATGATATATTTTTGTTATTAATGGCTACGAATCTCTCGAATCAACCGTGGTAGGGATAAGAAAAGATGGCGCGTAACTGGAAAATGTGACGTCTAAAGGAATAATGTGACGCGTAACCGAAAAATGTGACGGAATTTTTTTTTCCAACGCCGATAAAGAAGTTTCACTTCAAGAACTGGTATTAAGAGTCTTTTGTGATTATTTTATAATTATGTAAGTTGGCATTGGAATCGAGATGTTTAAATCTTTTCTGTTTTTCCATGACGAACAATGACCTCCTCATCAATTCATAGGTTCAATAACATACAACATTATCTCTTTTACCGTTGCTTTATCAAACTTGTTTTAAATCAAGCTAATAATTATATTTTATTAACCTTTTCCATTTAGATAATGCTCTTTTTTGTTAATTACTCGATATGAACCGGTTAAGCCCGATTTAGACTATATCCAACTTATAAAGAATTAATTCTGAATAACACCACATCTCTACTTAATTTAAAAAAATAAACAAGCGATATAATCTATTCTAAAATGAATACATTTTCTAGAATTCTATTTTTAAAAACTTAAGCTCAATTCCAATATTATCGGGAACGTTATGGACGTTGTGGTCGCGTTATACATTTTCTACCTTCAACATTTCTCGTTTGTCCATAACATTCCTTTGAATTTGATAATATATTCCCTAGGCGCTGAACTTAAATATTATGGCTATTGCCACAAATTCGACTTAGGTACCCTTTCTTAAAAGGCTATGATTTAACTCATTAACATCAGGTGAGCCTTTTCGCCACAACAAAAGCGTTAATAGTGCTTTATTTCGATCATTTCGGATTAATGTTTTTATGTTCTCAGAACGAGCGAAATAACAAAAATGACGTTAAATACCTGTTACAGTGTTAGCTGTTAGGGTATTATATATATATTTAAATAAATAAAATATGTAGTAGTAACAAATATTTTAAATGACGTCGTTTATCTTTCAAGTCAATCTCAAATCTCTTCAAAATTTAATTTTCTCATATAACTTTCCGACACATGGGACCCAGCCTCACAATGCGAGTTCAACGAACTTAAGAATCACAAATATGCGATCTTTTGTAATTATAAAATTTTAATGACAGTCTTTTAACAAATTAATTCATGTACCATATATTTATTCTTCTTGGATTTAATTTTGTTCAGCCTATGAAATGGATATCAAATAATATTTGTTTATGGTTCTAGGTCTCAACCCTTTAAAAACAATGAAATACACGTAATCATATACTTTACCAAATTATTCATATTTTAACATTATCACGGTCCTATCACTGTAGTAATCATATCTTATGTAACCACATTGTGGCCGTAATGACATATCACAGGTAACTAGTTTTTTAATGACGAAAACTAATCTTCTGCAACAGAGAAAGTGGGTCTTGATAATTAGATATTTTATACTAATAATAAAAAGTACATACAGTACTGTAGATCATTTCGAGAAATACATGTTAAGGCTTTGACTTCTGGACTTATGGAATATTTTTTCAAGCGGTTTTTTATTGAGACGCAAAATTTATAAAATTAATAGTTCTTAGTCATAGTTTATTAGCAATGCTTGTATAATAATACATCTCGTGTCATCAAAATAAACATATTCCGCAGTTATTCCTCCATAACAATGTATGTAGTGTTATCATATAGAAACACATGTGTTCGAGTCCGGTTGAAGCACAAAATGTTTTCAAACTTCTTCTCCGCCTCTGATGGGCTGTGACCCGACCGACAATTAAACCTTTCATGTAAGATATGGTGAAATTTCTATAGCAATTAGAAAAGACTTAAGACAAAGCAACAAAACATTTCACTTAACCGATGTGTAAAATATCACTTTGGATAAAATACGAGACCTAGAGACTTTTTGGGCTAAAACATTTACTTTATTTTATTTAAATTTATAATTATTATTTCAGGCAAACTGGTTCAAAGCGCAACAATACTGCAGATTCCACGGCATGCATCTCGCATCAATTTCCTCGCAGGAAGAGAACGACAGGCTGGAGAAATACGTTAGGGAATCAGGTATGAAAAAACTTTTCAGTTTTTAGGTAGTGTATAGTATAGTTATAATTTAATAACCTTAATATTTTATATATTTTGACGGACCCAAACTTAAATACTATAGTGACTTTCCCTAAAATATCCTCTTCTGATCTTAGAATTATATATAGTTTCACAACTTGGACGCCGCCATAAATGTCAAATTTCTTAAGGCAAAAAACGTGGTTGACCGATCTTAGACAAGATTTGAATCTAATCTAAAATCTAAGACGTTTAAAATACAGTCATTAAGCCTCTATTCCTACAAACTTCGAGCGTTGTGTTCATACACAAATAAATTATCAGTATTAAACGTTGTTGAATAAAGCTTATTGTAATTTTATAAATACCGCTAACACACCCATTTTCATTTTTTATAAAATTGCACAGCTTCTTCAATTTTCTTTGGTGTCAAAATAAAAGTTTAATGTATCAATTATACGTTGTTAAATAGTATTAAGCCTTCACATGCTGACTGTTTCCGCAATTATATCATTATAAAGAAAACAACTGAAGAACAATGACATGAAATTTACCTAACCTTTAATGTTATCAACTGACATATGTCGCTATAAAAGGAATTTTAATCACACATATAGTATCACCTTTATAAAATGTATGACAATATAGTTAGCATATATTAATAACAATGGAGCAGTGTGACTCTAATCCCTGAGGTCGTAGGTTCGATCCCATGCTGTGCACCAATGGACTTTCTATGTGCGCATTTCAAAATTCGCTCGAATGGCCTTAGACCCAAAAAGTTAACGGCGTGCGTCAAGCACAGAAGGCTGATCACCTACTTGTCTATTATATTAACAAATAATCATGAAACAGATACAGAAATCTGAGTTCCAGACCTAAAAAGGTTGGAACGCCATTGATTTATTATTTATTTTTATATTAATTACAATAAGTCTTTTATTTTAGATAATTTACATTTAAATACGTTTATATTTCTATCATAACATTCATCCCATTTTAATCAAAGGCCTTCTCCAAATCCCCGCATTGTCTGCACTGAGCCATGTACCATCTGCTATTTCCTTAATCTGGTCCATCCACCTTCTAAATTGTCTTCCACTTTTGCGTATATTGTTCCTTGGGAACCTGTTTAATACATTGTAGTCCCTCTTGCCATGTGTCTGGCCCATTTCCACCTAAGTTTATTTATTGTCTCACCGAAGTACGACTATTCAGCTACATCTCTATATTCATAAATTCTCGTGTCACAATTTTTGTTCCCATACTCCTCAGAAACGGCTCGACTGATGCTTATTAATTTTTTATGCATATTCAGTAAGTCTGAGAATCAGCTACTATCTTTCAAACCCCTAAGTGATAAGAGGTGTCCACCCCAAAAAAATATTTTTATTTTTTAGACAATGATTTTTGTTTTTATTTTTTTATGATACATACAACCCTTAATTGTCACCCCTCAATCAACCCCTATTATTTATTATAGTAGATAGGCTATTTTTATTGAACTAAAAAAATGTTTCCTGGAAATAATATACATTGCAAAGCGACGTTTGCCGGGTTAGCTAGTCTTCTATAATATTGTTGTTAAATTGTTTTATTATATAGCGTATATTAAAAGCATTGTTGCTAAGAAGTTCTATTCTTTTAATATATTTATCTTTAAATGTAATATTTTAAAAGTTAATGCGATAATTAAATAAAATGTATACATACTTGTATTAAGTCACTGTTTTATCGTCGATAACTAATTATAATGGCATTTCGTATGCTGTACAACAAAGCCCCGTCTCGCCGCGTCTTGGTCAACGCATTTTTTATGAAACTCTTTATATTTTTTTTATGAAATGTTTTAACTTGATTTTGTAAATGGTTATGTCCTGGTTTTGCCTATACTACGTTACATTTACTATTAATTGCTTTCAGGTTACGGCCGAGAGCACTTTTGGACATCTGGCACTGATCTGGCCGAAGAGGGCAACTTCTTCTGGATGGCCAACGGAAGACCTCTCACGTTCGTCAACTGGAACGCAGGTGAACCAAACAACTTCCGCTACGAGAACGGCGAAGAAGAGAACTGCCTTGAACTCTGGAACAGAGACGACAAAGGTCTTAAGTGGAATGACTCTCCATGCTCGTTTGAGACCTTTTTCATTTGTGAAGTTCGATCTGATTGATTTAAAGGTGCTCAACACGATATAATTTAGTTTAATTTATTATTGTTTTATACAATGATATTAATTGAAAGTTTCTGTATTTAATTTTTATTTTTCCTTCATAGGATCTGTTCATTATTCTTTTTGCTAATACCTACTCATATATAATGGTCATATTTGAGAGCTTTCATTTACTGGACGAATTTCAGGAAATAATTTTTCCAGCTCATACCTAACACAAAGAAAACTTTCTATTTGGTTACGACAAAATTTTAAAATGTACATGAAAATACGGATAAAAATGGTTGAACTGTTGAAAAAGAATGTAAAATGTAAAACCGAACGACAGCTTTGATCCCAACTTCAATTTACGCCCATACAAAATTATTAATCAATACTACATAGTCTTCCATGCTTTATTCTGTTTTAAATATATTCGAAATACCTTCTGCTCCAATTTATTATATATATTTATATCGTGTCTCGCTATTATAATTCATTTTGTTGTGATATAAGAGTAGTGTGCTAGATTTTATATTTGAAAAGAGTTAACGGTCAGTACGCTTCAACAATTTGTTTAGAAACAAATTCTTCTGGTTTAGCCAGTTATTTATTTGAAAAAGCACTGCTAATACTTGCTTGTTAAAATTCAGTATAATATTTTGGAGAATTATTTCTTAAATCTCATCTCCATATCTGTCTTACCCGTAAACTATGATAGTTCTAGTAGAAAATTTATTGGATTTATAGATAAGAAAAGATAACAGTAAATCACACACATAGACAAAATCTAAAAACATATAATTCTCTTTAGTATTCAGACAGAATATTATTTTAGAATATTCTCAAAAGTATTCGGGGAATGTACGCTATTTTATTATGGCAATAGTTTTAACTTTATGCCAGTTTCCAGTAATTATGTACACTTTCTTTTGTTTTTATATTTAAAGTTAAACAATTTTCTGCACAAAACATAAGTGTTATTGTTAATACAAAAAGTATTCATTACATTACAAAGCTTTCTTATTATCTATTGTCGAGTTAGTTTCAGCTATTTTCAGTACATATAAAAATTGTATTAGCAGTACTATATGTGTATCTATTATTAAAATGTGGAATTCAAAAAAATAGTTAAGTTGTAACGATCACTGCCATGATCCAGTTACCAGAGCATCGGAGCTCGACGGACGGACGTCCATAGTCAAACTAGTGTTAGTACATGTTACCTTATGTAAAAATAGGTATAAGTTTAATAAAAATCGAATTTTTATATTGTCTTTTATTTCACCGGATTTGACCAAGGCCGTTAATCTGTATTAAGATTGGTTAACGTAGTATACACTTATCACTAATCACTTTATCACTTCCAAATGTTCAATCCCATATCTTCTATGGAAATTTCGTACGCTTTCACCGCATCTTCAGGACTCGTAAAGCGAATACCGCGAATTTTATCTTTTTGGTTATTGGGAATAAATGAAAGTCGCAGGGCGCCAGGTCAGGACTGTATGGCGGATGACTCATTATCTCGACACCGGCCATAGTCAAATATTCAACAGTCCGTTTTGTGGAGTGCCCTGAAGCATTGTCATGGAAGTCGGATCCTGCTTCGAGGGCGCTGCTGTCGAATTTTTTCCAAGACAACAGGCAAACAGTGATTGACATACCAGTCTGCAGTAACTGTCCTTCCATCTTCTAGCACAACTGTCGCGAAATGACCTTTCCGACCAAAGAATGAGGCAATCATCTTTTTTTCTTGACTTCATCCTTTCTTTACCTTTGTTTCGGGTATCAATATATTCTGCTTTCATCACCTATGACGATATCAAATACAGCATTTTAGTCACCGCCGTTGAACTTATCTAACATTTGGCGACACCAATTCATGCGAAGGTATTTCTGGTCGTCGGTTAAAGTATGGGGAATCCACCTGGAACAAAGCTTTCTGACGCCTAAATGTTCCTGTAATATTTTTTGAACTTGACTCATACCAATGCCTAGCCCTTCCCATATCTGCTGATAGGTCTTTCTCATATCTTCCTCTATCACGCGTCGGTCATGGTTCAGTAGTCGCTGTTAAAGGACGTCCCTCACACGGATCATCATTGAGATTGCTATCAAATCGCATCCTATCAAAGCTTTGTTGTTGAGTAAGCCCACAACGAAAATTATTATAAATCATTGACCGAAAAAAAAATCGCGTTAGGTTCATTTTCAAGTGTAACCAGAGTTTTAGATTTGCCGCCAATTCACATAAACAAATGACAAATTAATGCAATATACTACATTAGATTACCAAAAAGTTCTAAAATTGGAATTCAAAAAAAGTTTTCATTAGCAATGTTTCTTACTGGCCAGTTCTAAACATTTTCAGTGTTAGCCGCGTATTACTCAGAGATAATGTAGAATTCTTCAGGTGAAATTTAAAATCAAGCCTGTGGTTTTTAAATTTATATTCAACAAGAATACCACATACAAATCTTTTCTATTTATATTTGAAATACAAAGAAACTTGAAATTGCAAATGGTCTATATTTTAAAGAAAAACGCTTTCATACTCAAAATTACAAAATGTGTATTCTATATTTAAAATCACATTACAGTAATTATTGTTTAATTTACTGTACTTTAATTACTTACTTAAATAGTACATTTCCAAGATCCCATTCCTGTTCACATTAAAACATAGCAACAATGTGTTCATTCCTATGTAACGACACGCTATGGGTATTGTAAAACGACAAAAGACTTGACTTGAGGATACGTGACATTGTGTACCACGACTACACTGCTCATTGTACACACAAACATTTTTGCTGCTATTTAGCAAAATCCTTCAATAGTTACCCACAACACAGGAACTCCCAAGTGTGTTTAATTCCCTAGTATGTTTTCGATAGACTCCTTTTTTATCCAAACATTCAGATGTACGTCAATAAACAATTACCAGTGCAAAATCGGTACATTAGTCTGACTTCGGTACGAATACGAACGGTTTGATGGGCTTCTTGCGCCAATTTCCCAACTTTACAATAAAAACCACCAGGAACTGAAAAAATCTATCTGTCGTTTTAAAGATTAAGATTTAATTCAATTGATTTATTATCATAAAGCGTGATACTTAAATTATTATACGATATTTCTCGTTGGTTACATGAATAACTTGACATTAAACATAACTAGTTTGAAAAGGGAAGTACCTGTTTAACGTGAAGCCACCTTATTTCCGGTGGCGTCTAAGTAAATTACTTTGACGGTTTAATTTTCCATTTGTTGCTGAGTCTCTGAGTGAAGGGCTTTATGTAATTACACCTTGAAATGAACTTTAAAATGCTCTAGTTTTAATTAGCGTCGTTAGTTCTAAGGACATACTTAATCCTAGGACTTTTTTCAAGACAATTTTTTTCCGTAACTTCCCATAGGAAAACACATCGATTTATTAGGCAAGAACGATCTGCCCTTGTGCTTACTGATCTATCTATCGCCTTGAATCAAAGTTAAGGGTAAAATCAAAACAAAATTTTGTTTTTGTTTGTCTTACTGATTAGGTTTAATGGCAGAGGACGCCATTAAACCTAATCAGTACTACACGCCCTACATTAAGCCTCCATCGCGTTCGGTTTTGATCTTCGCATTTTATTTCATCTGCAACCGTACGTCGCCAAGTTTGTGATGGCCATGCTTCCGCTACATCTGTGGGTTTTAATCAAGCCTCATTGGATGTGAGTGGTATCTCTTTGGAGTACATGCCATCTCCAGTTCCACTTGCGTCGCTTGATCTGCGGGCAAATTAAGGAAAAAAACCATTACTCCCCATGGGGGTTGGCCGTCAGTCTCGTGAAGCGTGTCTTGTTCTGTGTCAGATGCAGAAACACTTTCTCAGGCGCAACCTGACTACTCCCTGATGCTACGTTATCTTTCTTTAAATAATTCTAATTATTGTAACAGTTAATGTATACATAATAAACAGAATTTTTAAATGCAAGGTTGGCGGGTATTTAGACCATAAGTTTGACAACAATTATAAATAACTTATTATTATGACATTATGTTAATGTTTCTATTATGTATATGACATTATGAAATTTAATTTGACGTTTCCATGTCTATTTTTATATGGCTGATTGTGTAAATGTATCACGTTCTTTGCAAATAAACTATTATTATTATTATTATGAGAACTAATATGTCGTCTTGCGTGACGATTAAGTTTATTTTATTTATTACGTACGACGGTTCTTCACTCGTAATGCGCATTAAGATATTTTGTAAATGTATCGAAACCATTTAATAAATGTTCTCTTTCATAATAAATCACGTTTCTTTATATCAATTTCGGGAGTGAAATAGAAGCATGTAATTTTGAATATTAATTTTTGCAATGAAAAGAGCTGAATAGCGTTCAAGGGCGGTGTTTAATATCGTCACCCCTCGTGTTTTGTGAAGAACGAACCTCATATAGGGGTCTTTAATATAAATGGAAAATACATTGAGTTTTTCAAGGTAGAACTAGTAGTTTGGAAGAGTAATTCCCGCCCTTAGCATTAAATTCTAAACACTGAAGCCGTGTGTTCGAACTCCGACCGTGCAATGATTTTACAATGTTCATTATCGTTCGTAGGGTGACAGGAATCGAGGCGGGTCTGGCAAAAATGGGGATCCAATATCCTGGGTTATTACCTACTTGCCTGTAGATAATTTAATTATTTACAAAAACTTGTCTACGTTTTGCACACTCATGCATTGGTATATAAGAAAAATAGTAAACAAGAGTCAATGTGACAAGCACTTATAGGCAAACAAACACGAAGAGAGAAAAAATACATGGATTCAGTGCGACGGCAAGCAAAGCAACTATGGGTATAACCTGGCTCGTTTATCAGAATGCTCAATTGATAAGGATTAGTTTTGGCTAAAACGCTTTTTTCTGAAAGTCGGGACAAATGGGATGAATTTTAAATTCAGTTTAAAGGTTAGGTCAATCAACCTGATTCTTAAATATCTTAAACGCAAACGATATATCAGTTGATTTTCTACGATTCGCCAATGACAACATGTGTGCGTGTACTAATGTACACACGTACTTATTTTTTCCCTTATTTAACCTTAGGTTAAATAAAGTTAAAACAGATAAAGTTTAACAAAAGGCTTTTATTATCTCTCTTTCTATCTCTCTCTCTCTACTATATATTGACATGAATACAAATAATACAATTATTTCATTTTACCATATTACTACTAAGATCATTACAGAAACTCATTAATTGTAATAGAATTATTACTATCATTGTTATGGTTATTATATATTTTCGTTATAAGGGCTTCGAATCTAATAAGAATAATGTAACGCGTAACCGAAGAATGTGACAATAAGTTTTTTTACAACGCCGATAAAGAAGTTTCACTTAAAAAAACACAATGTACAAACCTGTATGGGTTAAGAGTATGACGCTCAGGTTTGGATTTGCAGCATCCATGACGTTGATTCATGCCATTAATGTTTGCGCTGATTTTAATATTTTTTTTAAATAACTTATGAGCATCACTTTACCGACAATATTAACCAATCTCTCAATCATTCAAAAGTGATTAATTTCAATCCCACTTAATTGTACGCAATAATGACAACTAACATTCCAAGCAAAATTATCTAGCTAATGGATCCTAGTGCATGGACTAAAACCGCACGTACGTTTTCATTCGTAATGGATTGCTATGTACCAACGAATGGCACAAACAAAAGAAATTTTCTACCCCAATATCGAAATATTGGTTGCGCTTTGCACAAACTCGCTATAATTTCCTGAGCTCATGCAATCTGCCTACCGGCTAAACTACGAACCAATCGTTTTGGACAGGGCAAGACAAAAGCCTATTTCACACGCGATCTACAAGAGTCACGTGATCATTTAGACTGTTGTTTACTAATGATTAAATTTTTGAATCAAATTAACAAGCTCAAGGAAGGGGTTTATTAACGTGGATATACGTAGTGTTTGCGGTAAAAATTAAGGTTATAGAGAATGGTTAGAATACGCTCAGGGTGAGCTTCTGTTGATTTATAAATAGCTAAAACTAGCCTAACATTCAACGGAATTCTAAGCCATACTTATTTACAAATACTGTCTGCTTATCCGGTGTTTCGAAATAATTGGTCAAATAAAACATTCAATTTATTTATTAATTTACAGCTTAAGTATTTTAACTAAAAATATTATAAAACTAATATACAATTAAGTGATTTTTATATAACTACCAGAAAGCCTTTTGCAATTTATACAATGTTCTAAGTACATTTTAAAACTTGCGATTTGTGGTCCCTCGTAGGTACGATTTTATTTTCATAGTTGTATGTCCAATCCAATACTTTATATTTTATAGCGACACAATAATATCAGGTGTAGTTTGGCTCGGGATGCTGAGTTCACAACGTCCGATTCGATATCTTTCGTCTGGCTGCCGTTTAAATTAACAGGGGTTGCGACAAATTGATATTGCTCTGACGAAATTTACAGGCAAAATATTCCTTATTTATCGCTGGTTGATTTTCTAGAATGTTTTCTATTTTTCAAATAGTATTTTTTTTTTCTTTCTTGGCCTGCACGCAAATAGTATTTAATATGACTAAAAGTACTTCGCGAATGACTTGTTTGACAAATATTTATTTATTCATTAGAAATGGTACAGCTAACATACATATTAGAAAACAAAACACATAGACAATATACAAAGCCAAAACAGATTAGATAGATTAAATAATGTATATGAAACAGAACACATAAGTTCATTAACAAAAGAAAAAAATAAAACTGAAATTTAACATTAAACAAACGTAAAAAAATACTTCATATAAAGAAAAATAAAGTTTCTATGATGATTATTAATATATGTAATTAAGATTATCTTAACTCTACTACATAGAGAATCTTAGTTAGGTAGGTAGGCGTTAATTAAAGATTTATATTGGCGTCTGGTAGATAGTGCCAGTGACCGCAAAGCCGATGGTTTCGTCCCATAACCAAAAAGTACCTATCACAATACAGCTAGCAAATTCAGCCAACATTAAAGGTATACTGCTACAGAGACCAAACTGTATATGTAGGTTTAAAATATTGTAAATACTGTATATTCGTGTGTTGGAAATAAATCCTTATTAAGGTTGCTTCTTGATAGTATGTAATACGTTGGGACAGCTGTAGATACTAAAAAGTACTGAAAACTTCGATATGATTGCAATGCCCTTTTTATAATACTGATTCCCTGCAATTTCTTATCAATTCATACCTCGTTCAACCCGGTAAACGCTTAATCGTAATAGCTAAATCTTAATCTTAGGGGTTTTAAGGTTATAAGGTTTCGATTTAAAAATCTAAAACATCACAAAGCATCATTACCTATTTATTTTCAACCAAAACGTAAAATTTTTACCTTTTTCGTGAAATATAAATCGAATTTTATAGCAGCAGTAAGCGTTATATTCAAGTTTCTGCGTTATTTTTGTATTTCACCTACATTGTAATTATTTCTGTCGCCATTAACAGAACCCGCTTTTCTCAAACAATGGAGCCCTTGTGGTTGACCTTTAGAATTAAAATTGTTTCAGAATACGAAAAAATTGCATTTATTTTGAACATTATAGTGAGTTATAATAATTCTCAGCCACACTCTCAAATACAAAGTTTGTTATAAGACGAGTGTACAGGACAACGTCTTTCGGATCCCATAGTATTGATATAGATTTTGTTTAGTCCGTAGGTTGCAACATTAGTGCATACAAAAACGTAGGGATCTGTATCGCTGTCAAGTTATAAGCGCGGTTTCTCACTATTTTCATCATACAAAGAAAGAAAAAGAAATTTGTTTTTAAAGGGCTTAAACTTAAAGCCTCTTTTCTGAGGTATATCTTTGTATAATTTGTAATTCATTACACAGCCTCCATACATACGTGCTCTGTGTCCCCTTTCCATATATAGAACCGCTATTAGAATAAGTTTAGTTACGCTTGCATCTAAAAACCAACAACAAATATGTCCGCGATATAATACAAACAATCGTCAAAATAGTACCGTATCAATAACTAAATAAAGTTCAAAAAACGCCCTGCACGCGACACTTCACTTGCCACGTTCTAGCGGCCCCGTGAGCCTTCAATAAAAATCCTGACGCTAGTAATCACAGGCTTAACCTAAAAAGGGAAACCGAGCTGTGCACATACATAATGTACAATATGCTGATACAAGAGGACTAGAACAAGCACTTTACACGTTCTTTTCAATGCTTATGGAGCTTAGAAAAACGTTACAAATGACTTAGGCTCAACGTGAGTTTACGTTGTAAATTGTTTATTGCTAAGACAAAATAGTTTGTTACTTATAATATTCTTTGTGACTTTTATACCACATTTAAATGCGATATATAGTCTACTTTTCATTAAAAAATTAAGAGTTTATAGTTCAGTAATTTATTGGTTCGAAATAGATGTCTATTATCTAAATCTATCTCTAATTGGAAAAAAATCTATGGTCTACTTAATTGTGAACCTAAGAATGTGATTTACTTATTTTTGATGTTCAGGAGTCAGACTCGTTTCTGAATTTTACCCTAAAAGTAGCGTGTCAATTTTCTATATTACAAATCCGGTAAGTTTAATACATTCAAAATTTTCAGATAAACAATATAGATATTGTAGCGTTTTTAAAGTATTGCTTAAAAGATGTTGCATTATGGTTCTAGTTTAATTGTTCCAACCAAACAATTTTTTTTTATAAGCAGGTCACAGACAGTTGAACAGACTTCTATGTCTGACAAGCGCCGTCGACTTTTTAGATCTAAGCCATTCCTCAAAATGTTTTCGAGTGAATGCACATAGACAGAAAGTCCATTGGTGCAACCGGGGATCGAAAATACGACCTCAGGGATGCTACTGAGTCGCAGATCGTCGTCCGACGCTAAATGCATATATCCATATCAACCCTATAAATCAGTTCTAGCCGAGACGGTTCTTCCAGAAGACACAGAGATACTCACAAAACCAAATCACTGCTTTATCCCAAATAAGTTGTCTCTCTCTGTCTTGCCGTAACAAAAAGAGAGTCTTCATATCACAGTTCAATAAGACCTTTATATTAAGGGTTTTACTTAAATAATTATTGGGTACATATCGAATTAAATACAACTCATAAATATAATATACTGAATTTTAATTTGTTTTTCGTTTTAACGAACAATTTTAAACCTCTTTTATTTTAATTTTGTCAATACGTTTTGGAATTTGACGGCAATTCAATTAAAACACGCTCGAAAATACACTCGATATTTTAAAACGGAGGTTTGGATTGCGTCAAACTTATAAACTTTATTGAGCCATATATATTTTATTTCAGAAATGGAATTCATTTACTATATGTATACCATTTTTTTGACATATATATACTTAAGCGTGCTATATTGTGTATATCACTGAAACTAAGTATTACCGTCTGTTTGGTCCTATAAATTCTAACTCCTAGACTTGCAGTCGAATTTTCTTAAACCCCTACCAATCGGCATTCTGTAACTCCCAATAGCTACTGCGACTCCGGCATCAATGTTTAGCTGTCGTATCGCGCGAAAATAACATAGACATAGGAACAACACCATCCTACACCCTATTGGTTTTGGAAGTTACATAGTACCCGCTCGTGTTAAAAAAATATAGGTGTACATAAAATGCCAATTCGACCCAGTGGAGTCGAATTCTAACAACAACTTTAGTATCAACTCAATCAAATTAATTAATGAAAGATAAGTGCATTAATTGTACAACACAATAAGGAAACAAATAATAAAATTAATAATTGTATAAGACAGCTTCGTAAAATTTCTAAATTTTTGACCACCCTTTACGGGTACCTAAGAAGGTTCTATTAATAAAAGATGTTTGATGTATAGATGTTTTAACTCTGATAAACGTGTTATTTATATATGTATAGAAATGAATTTTAAAATTCTTAAAAATCGAATCCAATTTTACAAGCTAAATCAATCAACTTTGAATATACCAATCTCTATTTATTCTGTAAGCCCTGTCTGCATATATTTAAGTTTATGTAACTACAGAAGCGGCTAACACCCAACTACGCATTTCCAGTATAGGCCGATAAGGTCAAAGTTCATGTTTCTCTAAATATAGAATCTGATAGGTACGATCTGAAAATAGATGATTGCGACTGTAAAGCTTTCCTAAAGGAATTTATTTACGCAGAATCGGATTGTATTTTATTATCAATTATCTATTGTTTACTCCGACCACATTAAAATACATACATAATTAAAATACATGCAAATGTGTAAATTACAGTATTTTTCATACATGAAGGCCCTGTGTTCCGCAGCAATAGATGTATAAATTATACACTAGATGGTTTATGAAATGTTTCTGAATGCAATGTTATACTAGCCATTTTCATACTTTTTTCGATAGATTTTTACGACAATTTTAATCACTTGATGATGACACAATATTATTTGGTCTTCTTATAGGTCTTGTCATAAACAATGCCCCATTGAAATACTCCTGTTACAACAGCATAAGTGAAGTTAACGACCTGATAATGAGAATGAAGCCTCACAATTACCTTAATGCTCCCATTAAGGTGACCTATATCCCTTAATGATTTCAATTATTAACTTGAATAAAATTTATAAAAACCTGGTCAACGTCTACTAAATAGTTATTAGTCTAGTGTAGGTAAAATGGCGGTTAACAAAATTGGAATCTGTTGAGCAAAAAAGCCGTGCCATCTTTTTCTAACCATTTTCGTCCCCTATAACTTCGTTGTGGATAAAATTTTAATCCCGAATTTAAAGTCAAGCTATGTCAATCTATATATTTCAAGATAAAGGTTTGTAATATTAATATGGTCAGTATAAGATGTTAGGTTTGTTAATTACATAATAAAATGAGGCAGACGGTCCCTTAAGTAGAAACTGACTAAACTAACCGACTTGGTGTTACATAGATCTCACAACATTTTACGGTAGAAGAACGGAGTTGTTTTGTTTTAACACGTTATGTTTTTGATAGATTTTTTGCATTTGTGCTGTTGGCACTGTTAGTTAACTATCATGAAATATATCAATATTGACATACGTTACATTACGATAGAGTTTTTGGATGTAAGTTCTATGTAGTATATAGTAGTTCTGTATATCTGTGTCGAATAAACGCGCTTATGTCGCAACTAAAAACGCCAAACTAAAACTAACTTTTCAGATCGGGATGGCTGTCGGTAGCGCTAGAATAATGGGCTCGGGTATAAGACCAAAATTGACATATATCGCAGAAGGCTTCGTGCGTGCCTTTCGAAATGTATTATTATCAGGCCTTAAGGTGGGTACTGACCAACTTTACGAGGTGTAATGTAACGCGTTACACAGCGAGCATTCGTGCAGTCAGTACGTCGTGTTACGGGGAAACCAGCGAGCAACGAGCCGCTCCATGCTCACTTTGAGTGCTTCACCCGGCTGTCGGTTTTCGAATCCTTTGACTGGTACGTGGTTCAGTCAGTACGCGTCCCACGACGCGAGTAATCACACTAATTGCTTTTCTATAATTTGTGTCTGTTTCAAGTACTTTTGTCCAATTAAATTCAACAGTTCTTCAAAATCGATCGGAGACATGCGTACAAAGTTTTTATACTGTCCAGTAATCCAAATAATGACAAACCACCACATACGTCTCTGTTTTTAAATAAGTTTGACGTTCAATAACGTTTTATTCTTCTTCTTCTTAATTTGGATGATGCAATAATTAAGTAGAACAAGAGATATTAACATGTCCTCGCTGTCGGCCAACTTGTAAACACTGGCGGCTAAAGCGGAGCACAGAGTTTCGACGAGCATGTTACGCCGATTATAGAACACACGGCACAGAAGCGTCACATGCTTGATGCGTAACACGCTCGATGCGAATGTTACATATCACCTCGTAACGTTGGTCAGTACCCACCTTTAGGATTTGTACTCAAAAGACCGTTACAATATCCGTATTGTATCTGTAATTTTCAAGTAATAATTAGCAGCATTAATCAGCTGGTGTGGCAGAGCAGTGTGGTCCTAGTAGTTTTAGCATGCGACTTGCATCCTTGTATTCGTAGGTTTGAGCACCAATGAGACTTCGTCCACCCATGCTGGTTTCCTATTCTTCTCTTAGACTGCTTTGTAATAGCTTACTTGACTATTAGAAAAAAAAGATTACGAAACAGATTTAAGACTAAACACAAATCTCACACGTCCGGGACGTTGTTGTTGTTACACAATTGATTTTTTTTAACAGCTACTCAAATACTGGCCCAAAGAATTCAACGAGATTTAGATCTAAGTATGAAAGCGATTTGATATTCGGCCAATGCTATACGGGCTATGTTAAAGTATGTAGTTAGTGACCTATATAAAAAGCTACACATATATACAGGGCTGCCGCAGTGACTTTTACAAAAGCTTTATTGCTCGGCGAAGACACCTCTTGACATTTCGTTTAATAACAATCAACAATGGCGCATGAACTTTCCTGTTGAAACTATGGCAAGATATCAAATGATTTTGCTATTCTCTTTCAGTATTTCAAATTCGGTAGTCTCAGGTTTTTATGATAACGCGAAGAGATTTATAACTCGACGTGTATATTTTTTTTATAAAATAGGGGGCAAACGGGCAGGAGGCTCACCTGATGTTAAGTGATACCGCCGCCCATGGACACTCTCAATACCAGAGGGCTCGCGAGTGCGTTGCCGGCCTTTTAAGAATTTGTACGCTCTTTTCAAGGACCCTAAGTCGAATTGGTTCCGAAATACTTCAGTGGGCAGCTGGTTCCACATAGTGGTGTTGCCTCGAAAAACGCATTTTTTTACTATTTATAATGGCGTATAATTTATAAAAAAGAATTATAGCATAAATTATCAAAAAATTAAAATTCTACGGTTGTATTTAAGAATGTTTTTTAACAAATTATTATATTCTAAAACGCGTCTAGACATAAATACAACAATATTTCATTGTTGTTACAAAAATTGATAGTATGTGCTGTGATAATCAAATACAGTTTCAATCGGTCAAGTTTCAGTTAACCTTTAACGTGTTGCTACCTGTAAAATTCCCTGATCTGAAAATGTCATAGATCACATATCATAATATATGATACGGACGCAATACCCAACTTCATAAAGATTAAAATCCCTCAGAAGAGGTCTAAAGGTCATCGTTGAAAAGGTACGCCCTCTAACCTTTAGCTCGAGTGACGTGTGGTTAGCGTTGCCAACACCTGTCTAGGTGAGCCGGCAACGCGGACTGCTGCAATCCAAATCTGCCGCGACGGCGCGAGGCGGACGCATGCGTCGTACGATCCAAAAAATAAATTCAGCCGCACTGCTCGCTGTACGCTCGTCGGCGCTGCGTGAAAATTACGGCCGCGAGTGTTTATGGGGTGTGGTCGTAAGTGGATGCAGTGATCGCTAGGATAATGTGTCCAGGGCTGCGTCCGGGCCCGGCCTAGCCAACGGCGGCGGCATGGCGCCCCGCGCCGCCCGCGCCTGTCACCCCTATTACGCACCATGACCGACCTGCAGGCAACCTTCGAGTTCTCCGTTGAACTGTACAAGTTCTACAATGTCGATCTCTTCCAACGAGGGTAAGTAAGAGTAAGATGGGTTCTGTGACAGAAACAAATTTCAGAGAACGTATTTGATAAGTCCACGAGTGATAACAGGTGATAAGGATATCGTGATAAAAATTGCCTAGAAGATAAATAATTTTCTTTCTAAGAACACAAGAGAACTTTAATTAGTCGCATGATATCAAAGCATTAAAAGCTTTTGACGTCTATTTCTTGCGAGTCTTCAGAATTAGGGCAACAGCTATTCGCACAAATCAAGTGCTACATCGCTTCGTGTACTATAAAAGACACTTCATATAAGGACTATTATGCAACGTGCTTTTTACTATGTTACAGGTAAAAAAGGCATACGAATGACCTACTAATAAATTGTGGTATGGAATTAGGGTTATTCATTCTAAGTTTTAAGTTATTGAGTATTTCTGAATACGAAAAATTCTACATAGAAAAACGAAAATAAAATGTTTCGAAAATAAGATTCAGCCGTTTTCATATATGCATTAAAGAACTATATAGAATATTTAAATTTTAGAGAGCTCTCAAATCTGCCATTAACGACGGCTGAGATGTCTATTTCATCGATATGTTTTCTATAAAGACCAATTCCAGCCCATAAACAATTGTTCGGTAATCGAAACGAAGACCATTTCACACACTGTGCGTAACTATACCACACGCATACATGTGTGTATTACATACAATTTTAATTATAATGTCGTGACATAAAAAATGTTATCCTTTGGCAGAGCACCGATACAAATGGATGGATTTTAAAGTTGATTAGTATAAATTCCAGTAATGCAGACAAATTTCAGCGGCCCTGAGACTGATTTTTCTTCTGTCTGGTATATATAGAGTTTTCCTTATCAGGTTTTGATTAACCGTGCAAGCAAGAGTTAATTGCCAACATATGGAGAGTCTATTAACCCCTACTTCTAAAAACGAGCAGAGTTAGCTTTTAGAAGTTGAAAAAAACACTTAACTAAAAATGTGTGCGTGTACTAGTGTACACACGTAAGATGTGAAACTTCTTTATGACCTTATTTTTCGGAAAATGATCTACTATATGCAACGTTACAGAAATTAGTTAAATAAAGTTAAATTAGATAAAGTTTAACAAAAGGCTTTTATTATCATAGACATGAATACAAATAATACAATTATTTCATTTTACCTCATTACTACTTAAGAATATTTCAGAATTTCATGAATTGTAACAGAATCATTACTATTTATAATTTCTATTGTTGTTATCGTTATTATATATTTTTGTTATTTATGGTTTCGAATCCCTTCGAATAAACAGTGGTAGGGACAAGAAAAAGATGGAGCGTAACGGAAAAATGTGACGTGTAACTGAATAATATGACGCGTCACCGGTTTTTTTTACAACGCTGATGAAAAAGTTTCACTTCAAAAATAAAATTCAATAATAACGAATTACTACCTCGGTGTTAAAATTGCGCCATTGGCCTCAGATTTCTGTATCTGTATCGTGATCATTTGATAATCTAATAAACAATAGGTGATCAGCCTTCTATGCCTGACGCACGTCGTCGACTTTTTGAGTCTAACGCAAGCCGGTTTCCTCACGATGTTCGTTACCTCACCGTTCGAGCGAATGTTAAATGCAAACATAAAAAAATGTCCAATGGTGCACAGCCGAGGATCGAGCCTAAGACCTCAGGGTTGAAGCCACTAGGCTAACACTGCTGCAAAAACTCTGCAAAAGTGTATAAGTAAAACGTTTTTTTCCGCTGTAAACAGTACATGTTTTATGTAGACTTCTTCGTAATTTAAACTAAAAACAAAATCCCGTTCCTACATTTGCAAATAGATTTACTGAGCGTAATAATTCAAGGCTTAAATTTTATTAAATTGCAGCTTGACGTAATGACGTTATTACGTTAACTGTCTCAAAATGAGATACTCCTGTAAGTGCATTTAAAGTAGGAAATTTTATGGCCGAATGGTTTTAAGTCTTTATACTGTCGACATAAGTAAGAAAATTGCAAAGCTAGATTTGTAACTAGTTTTAATATACTATACTACCTCCATGGTCCAGTTTGTAATGTCTACTATTATATCTAGATTATAGAAGCGCTGTGGCCTGGCAAAAACTGTATTATACAGGGCGTCCCAAGTCTATGGAACATCAAGGGAAAGTACCTTAATTATCATGGATAGGATATTTTGCTGATATTTAATTTTATTTTGAAAAGTAAGTATTATTAGTCTGGGAATCGAACCGACTCAAATGTGAAAAAACACCCCCTTTTTTTGATGCCAATCGAAAATACAATAATTATTTTTAAAATAACATAGTAGATATTGTAAAATAAAGGAACAACGTAAAATGTTTAAGTCAAGTTTCAATAAAAATATAAATCTGTGAGAATTGTCCCGACATATTAGTTTATGTTAAAATCTGTATATTGGTGTAATATAAGTCAAATAGTAATAGAAATGTTTTGGTTCAAAGTTAATATTTTTTTAATATGTCCGTATTATTCAACAAGGGAAATATTCAGTTTCTCAGACCGTGCCTTTATCGCCTACGCATCTCTATTCTGGTTTCGTTTGGACGACTTAAACAATCCGAAGTAGGTACCATATGATTTTAAATGCTTGTTATAATCATGATTAATAACAAATATCACAAAGTAACTTGCCATGCAACCTACCAAATCAAACCCTATAATGAAAATTTGTTTGAAACAACCTAATACTTATCATAGCTAGTAGATACTTTCACTTGTTAAATAATAAAATACATTAATTTATGAACTATATAAATTTTAAATAAAGAATAATAATTTATCATTATCATCTCTAAAATAATTGGTGTGTTGTGGGCGTGTCTTTGTAATAGACATTAAATTAAAAATTAAAACAAATTTAAAAGTTTTGTCCCTGTGGCGGGCGTGACTTTAACGCTGGCAGCATGTTCTCGCTGTATTGCGATACTTATTACGTTGAGCGAGGAAAGAACCTATCTACCAGGCACCATATCAAAATTCATAGGTGATATGGACTTAGGAGATGCAGGATTTTTATATAGCTATGATTTCTTCATCCAAATAAATAACGTAAAATAGCCTTCCGGTAAACCAAAAAGATGTCAAATTTGTCCAATATATGCTTCAACCTCTAAGCCAGGAGGTTGTAATAACAATATATAATTTGTTTATTACCTTGGCTCAATATTAATGTCGAATAAAACTTGACCGTTAACACTTTCCCGTAGCAATAACCTAATCATTGGCACCACGCCCAAATACCAAATACTATAAAGAGTCCATTGCTAGTTACAGCTGTAACGTGTGTGTTATATTAAACAAATTCACGAAAGCACTTCGTACCACGAAACATTTATTTTTGTTACACTAGTCCGTGATTCTGAAAACTTAGTCCATAGAAGAAGATTATATTCCATTTCAATCCCGAGGCCATCCGGCTTAGTTCCCATTTAAACAATTTAAAGTAATAAGTACGAATGAACTTGGAGACATTATTAAAGGGATATAAGACTCTCTGTTATGTAAGGGTAAACAATTATTTTTTAAATTAATAAATCTCAGAACCTCCCCCCCCCCTCGTTTCCTGCGGCTTAATGAGCTGAAAAGTTACGAATGAAAATCACAAAAGCAAGTATACGCAATTAAATTTGGCCGGCAACTTGCGAGCCTTTTAGAAATGTCATCCATGGGCATTTATCACTTAACATTCTCCCCGTTTGCCTCCTATTACATTAAACAAATCAGGTAAATCATTTTATTGTTCGACGTGTTGGACAACGTATGTCGACTCCGGTAGTGTTCTGTAAAAAAAATGTGGCAACGAGTTTAGTTTGTTCCAGATTGTTTATCTATGCTACCAAAGTACGCTTTATATACTCATAAACCGAAGTAGGTACTGCATAGGAATGAAAAAAAGCAAAAAGTGAATGACCTTTGTTCAAACAATGCTTCCAACTTGCACGATACAGCTAATATTTACCTAGTATTTCTTGACATGACCCATTTCTATCCAACAACACATAGACAAACTGTTTGCTACTAAAATATTTATAGACAATCCTGCATTAGTAGTTTTTCTACAAGGTTTCTAAATTAATATTGTGTGAAATGTGTTAACATTGTTACGAAAAGTGGGCTGCGGGAGATACATTAATAGGCTTAGGAAAGTTTAAACAGTTGATCTGATGACTTTTTGTGAATAAACAAAGTTCAGTTATCAGTTCTATATAAAAATTGGTACTATGTAATTTTAATTCGCAGTTAATTTTGAAGTTCATTGTCGGTATTGCTTTTGGAAGTTACAGGGCTCTGATCTTAGTTAGGTAGCAAAGTTTTTATTGAAGCAATTCTAAACAAAATGCATTAACTGCGAAATTGCATAGTACACAATTTTATAATGATTACTAATAAATTAGTCTAAATTTAACGTAACTGATAACTGAACTTTTTGAAGTGAAACTTCTTAATGTTAGAAAAAATTTGCCGTCAGATTTTTGGGTTACGCGTCACATTTTTCCGTCACGTGCCATCTTTTTCTTGTCCCTACTAAGGTTGATTCGAGGCCATTAATTACCAAAATATACAATAACAATAACAATGGTAGTAATAAATATATTATAATTAATGAACCTCTGTAATAATATTAGTAGTATTACGATAAAATAAAATATTTGTATTTTATTCACAAAAAGTCATCAGTTCAACTGTTTTAACTTTCCTAAGCCTATCTATCTATCTCCCGCAGCCAACTTTTCGGTACAATGCCTAATTACTTATGTAACCTGGTTTTTTATGCGTATATTTTTGTATAAGGAAGTATGAATAAATAAATACAGCAGTTCTAAACAAACGGCAAACACAGTAACTATAGGAATATCGAATATTTATTAAATTAATAGACTCTATTCAATTAGTTAATCACTGTCGAACATTATGTCAGTTTCGTTCGTTATTTAGATTTTGGTAGATATTTGTTATTGTCATTAATTCCTAACGGGCACGTGAGTGTCCTCCTAAGATGTTACATTGTGTATAACCTGGGTATCAAAGCTATACTAGGTTAAAGGCGTGGATTGCTACTTTAGAGGTGATACAATTTTATTTAATCATATATTATACACTAAAAACCAAATTAAAAAAAATCGTAATATATTAAACAAGCGACTAAAAACAAATTAAACGTTGTTATAAATATGTATTAGAAAATATTTTAACTAAAATATTAAATAGCCATATAACTTTATGAAACTTGACTTTATTAAGAGGAAAGTGTTAAAGAGTAGAGATCCTTCATCTTATCTTTGATCCTTCGAGAACGTTGTTTAAGCTTTTGAAGCTTTCAAAGTAAATATAAGCTGCTGAGGTACTTATGAAACTTGATAATATTTTTATTTTTACGCTCGTACACTCTAGATAGTGCGCGATAAGACAAAATAAACCTGAAACCTGAATTCAAACAAATATAGAGCAATTCCAATATTAATATTGGGTTAGGAATATTGGAATTGTGTGTGTGTTGGAATTTTTATTTATTCGTTTTAATTATTATTAATTAAATTAGATTTTAGTACCTGTGGCATTGTAACTTTAACACTGGCATTATTTCCTGTCTATATTGTGATACTTCTTCGTTGAGCGAGGAAAGCTATTGGGTCACAGGTACTCACTCACCGAGCCAATTATGTCTTTAATTAACACCTGCGAATATTAAGAAGTTGAAGGAATTAAGTTACTATTTTTCGCCTGCACCGCCGCGCAGTCTTTTGTGCTTGTTCTAAGGACGGGAGAGAGGGCTAGCATAACACAAGTTGCATCGTACCAAAGCCCATGCCATCCTCCAAGGGATCAAACACTTTATTTGTATATAAAGTATCAACATAACTTTGATAACATTGTAAATTATTTTCTATCAAAATAAATTCGCATATCTCAACGAGATCAATGAAAAACACGAGGTGTTTGTGTTTGTGCTACAAAAAGAGACAAGTTCTGTAGCATACTCATGTAACATGAGATACTGATATGATGCCTACTACCTTCGGGGCCGTTCCAGTATGCACTAAACGGCGGAGGGGGTCTTTGCGTTTATTATTCGGTGATTACGGCAACAGTAATTGTTTACTTTTTTAAACATACACATTGTCTATGCAACACGAAATGCATTTTCGAGGATTCCAACAAAAAAATATTACGTTTATGTACTATTTTTGAGAGCTTTGCCTACTTTTTCTGACAAGAGAGACAATCTAAAATTATCGTGATCCATGTGCACTTTTTTTTTCATGTGTCCTTTTTTTAATATTGTCGTAATCACTGTTTTAATTGTTTTGTTTTGTTCCATTACTTTTGTCTAAATAACTATATATGTCTTACTATCTGCTTCAGCTAAGTGCTACTAGCTTACCTTTTTAGTACATATCAACATGGAACATTTTGCTATACTACCCCAGAAACTGTTTAGTTTAAAAAAAAAACCAAAAAATAATTTTTAGGGGTGGTCCCATAACAATTTGGGGGATGAAAAATATATATTGTCTGATTCGTTACCTAACCGATATGTACACTGCATTTTACAAAAATCGGTCGAGCCATTTTGAAGGAGTTTAATTAAACTATGGAGTTTAATTACAAACGCCGTGACACGAGGAATTTCTATATAAGATGTATTTTTGCACTTCTTGCTTACCTAATTCTTTTTTGTTCGCACAGTGGTTGCCTGGAAGAGATCGCTCGAAAGCGATAAGGCCGCCAGTTGCCCTCCGTTTCATTCAATAACTTCATCTAAAATTAAATATTAATCTCATCTTGGATGGATACTAAACAATGATAGTCAAGATTTGCTTGGTACCAATATGTAACCATGACAACATAATGCCTGTTGTAATGTACACGTTACATGTCAAAATAGTGAGGTAGATTTGGTTCAGTTGGCTTGATCATATCAGCTGTAATCTCGGTGCCAGCAAGCCAAATATTTCTAAAATGCTTGGCTAGCTAGCACTACCTATACAATCCTTCTCAACAATTTTCCACTATCAGAAAATACTTTAAATATTCTGCTTTAATAAAACATAATCCAATAAAAAGTAAATAAATCAGCGGCGCTACGACTTTTAGGTCTGGTGTCAGATTTATGCTTAATGTGTAAATCTAATAGGCAAGTGCAGGTGATCAGCCTCCTGTGCCAGACACGCCGTCGACTATTTGGGTCTAAGGAAATACGATTTCCTCACTATGTTTTCCTTGCGCACATAGAAAAAAAGTACATTGGCACATCCAGTTGACATCCTAATGATTCAGGGATGAGAGTCGCACGCTGAAATCGTTAGGCCAATTTATAACCCAATAATCAATTAAATTAAATGTGAAACAATTTCGCAAACTTTAATACTAACCCTGTTCCAGGTTCTACCAAGTTCGCATCGGTTTACGAGTCTCGCCGAAAGTACCGGTGCATATTGAAGCTTCTGTATCGAGCGGCAATGGAGCGGCGAGGACGGGGAGGCCGGCAGCCGCCGCTTGTCTCATTGGAGGCCTGGCTGCCTCTAGAACCTTCCAGATTATGTACAGAAATGAAGAGATCACTTTGCGGGACATTGTACATTTCAGAGCACATTTGCTAGGTAAAAAGACTATTGCAAGCCTTATTTTATACCTTTATTGCATTTAATGACATTTCTCAACAAGTAAATCATTCTAAGTACCAAAATTCATCCAAAATACAAAATCATATGACAATCGTACATTCAGTGTGTATTTATTAACGCGTCCAAAAAGAAATATACGAGATGCTTCTAATTTGACATGTACTGCCAGTTCTCAAAGAATGGCATAGAACGGAGGAGAACTGGCGAGAAACTCACCGCCTCCTTTCTTTGTATGAAACACTTGTTTAGGCACAAAGTATAAACAACTTATATTAAACCTACAACCCAATTTCGCTTAATTTATTTCAGTTGAAAAGAAGTTCTACTTAAAAAAAACACTACTTTAAGAAAAGAAAAACACTAATTTACTGAAATTGTATTATAATTAAATATTAATAAACGGAATATATTTTAAATGATTACACAACCATTTTATGATTGAAGAAATTTACACAAGTCGGGGAAAGATATATCTGCTCATGGAATTGCTGGCATTTCGCCACAGAGGATGACCTGATATGCAAAAAGATTCTTACACGATTTAGGCCAGTGACTCGGTTACACGAAACGTTTTAGAAAACATAACATTAACTACAAAGACACTATGGCACATTGAAATCAAGAATAAATGCCGTATTTGTTTTCCAATTAATTAATAATAGAAGATTCCAAACCTCGTAACTGTTGGGTATAACTACGTACTCCGAAAGTTCTTTAAAAGTATTTTTTACTGGCGGCCTTATCGCTTTCGAGCGATCTCTTCCAGGCAACCACTGTAAGTAAAGAAAAAAAAAAATATTAAATTGCATAAGATAGGCAAGTCGTGCAAAAATACATGTTATACACAGTTATTAAGACAAAACTAAACAGGAACAAAAAAAAATAAACTAAACTAAAAAGATTATAATTTTATATAATAATTACATTAAAAATAGAAAGTAAAGAGTAAAAAGACACATAAATCACGATAATCTAAGATAAGTCTCAGTCTCAGTTAGTAGTTAGTAAGAAAGTTAGGGATACGATGTAGGCAGGTAATGTTTGTACAGAAGAAATTTAAAGGAAGATAGAGAAGGAGCTCCATAGATTGAGTACCAATTTAATTTTTCAACCAATCCTTCAGGGAACCGATCAGAGATTGAAGATTGCCCTCTGTATGAAAATTAATGTTTACACATGCCAATAACCTATCTGTCCATTTTGACAGTTGCTTTGATTGGCCAAATCAATCTCGGATAGCTATCGGTGAAAGTTGTACGGTTATGGCTTATGGATCGGGATTACTATCATCCAACTTTATATTCATTAGTAAAATGTGTTAATTTTTGTCGTACTCCAGTTCTAGTGATAGTGATTTGGAAGTTTTAATCCAATTATCCGATTGGGATAGTGAAGTTGTTGGTGATATATCATCTGCAATTTTAAATGTACAGGCTGTGTGTGATGCAGAAATAAAATTTATTAATGTTGTGCCCCATGGCTTGCTGCCGCTCATGATGAAATTTTTTTTGAAAACTCAGTTCTACAAGTTAATTCAAATTGATTGATAAGAAGGTAGAACTTGATAAATGTGCCAACTAAATTAACAGGTATATTTGTTTATAGCTAAATATCATACAGATCTACTGAGAAATCACTGGATGGTTGGTAATAGTGCTTACTCAAATATACCAAGAATATGATGAAGCACACATTAAGTCTAGGAATACTATAGAGAAAAATATATAGTGTAATTTAGAGTATTTATAACTATACTATGTTAAAAAGTTGCAAGATATGTGACCCAAATGAAACATGATATAAGGTTATTTGTCTTTTTCAGAAAATTTGGAGTCTGGAAATGTCGCTTTAACATTGCATTTGTCACTAGCTAAAGTTCAAGCTATTATTATTGCCACAGATGTTATGCAAAATATTTGTAAGGATTATAATTTGATAGATATACAGGCAGAAGTTTTAGTTCCAACACATGATACAATTTTAAGTCGAGAAGTTAATGAAGGAAATCAAGACATAACTGAAAGAACAAGCCTTATTTATAATTATTTTGGGAAAATTAATATAATTCTAACAAAAACAAACATGTTGTATTTAAATGTCCTTTTGTTCATATAAAATACTAGTACTAGGAAAAAGAAATAAAAACATAACATTATAATATAAAATTTATTTCATAATATTCTTACAAAATAGTAAACTATACTATGCTAATTAATAATATTCTCTACAACCAATTACTTCCTTAACTTTTCTATTTTTATTTAAAAAAATCTAACTAAGACGTTTTTCATTAGTTCTAAGTTCTTTATTTCTTAATATTAAATGTTCATTTCTAAAATTTACATTTATTAACTTAGAGTCTGCTCTTGCTATATTTAATTCTTTTTTCCTTTGCTCTTCTCTTACGAGAACATATTGCATTTAACGAAACGTGGTCGAGAGGGAAGGATCACGCAAAAGATTGCGTGCAATCTATCGTCGAATAAACAATCGGGTAGAAAATGTGTTATATTGGCATGAAAATTGGAGATTGATCTTAAGATATGAACCAATCCAATTGCTTATAATCTAAGATTGAGTATACATTATTAATTTTGGGCGTAAGAAAATTGTAAATACTATATATTATGAAGATAAGTTATTTTTCATAAAATCGGGTCTTTCAAAAAAAGCTCAAATAAAAATGTAACTAACATTTTTATTTGAGCGGATCTAATTAGAAATGTACAATATGTTCTATTATAGTTGACAGTCGCAATCTAAAGGAATCTCTAGAGAGAGCAGAATGGAGCCTCGGAGTGGAGTTGTGGTGCAGCGAAGGAGTCCAGTCCAGCACTTTAGCACCTGTCTCCTGCCGCGTGCTGAAACTCCACTTCCAACCTTCGAACGGCTTGCATTATCATTTACCTGTGCTATTCGACTATTTCCACCTGTCAGCCATCTCTATCACCATCCATGCAAGCCTGGTCGCGTTGCACCAACCTTATATAAAGTAAGTTTAATTAAGTAAAACGTATAAAAAGTTTGAACTCGTTCATGTTATTTTAACAAAATATAATAACTACAAAAGCTATTAACATACATATATAGTATGAAATATATATGAATAATGCTAAGCTTTGTTTATTCAAAAATATGTATACGTCGTAGCTAACCAGCTTAATCAGCCGTTCAATTATTAACAGCCCAGCCGTTTAACTAACGGCCTGAAAGATGTTCAGCCAGTTGCTAAAACAGCTAGGCAAATGACTTAGATCGATGTCGTTTCATAATTACCTAGCCTGTTGACTGTTAATTTAAGTCCACTTTCTGCCTCTCTTTCTTCACTCTTAAACTCGAAACGAAACTCTTCAAACTATCTATATGGCATCGGCAAACCACAACTTTTAATTGATGGTGTTTTCCAAAGTTTCATCAAAAACAACAAGTACTATAGACGAGAGTAGGGAAAATAATAATGTGAATTTGATTTAACCAATTTAATTTTAAAAGAAATATATTTAATGTCATATGTCTCATCTTTCTTATTTCTGCCAAATAATAACTATCGCCCGAATGGCCCAAGCATTAGCCAGACAGTTAATTGAAGATTGCGGCATATAAAATATGCTACAACTAACAACTACAACTACAACTTAAATTTATTGAAGTTATAGTTCTTTTGGCGCGTTACAGAAAAATGATGAGGGTATTTTTTTCTATTGTTAGTGTCGTTTTCTCTACAAACGTAGAATAAGGCGAAAGATACAATTTTTGAAAATCATTTTATCTTTTTACGCCAAAGAACCTAACCGTTCTAACGCGTACACGCACGTTTTTATATATTTTTTTACATTTCAGCATGAAAGCTCATCACATAACCTAATCTTGCATGCTCATTGTCAGTTTTTTAAGCTAATAAATGTCAGGAAATTCGTTTGTTACATGTCTCTCAGGAAAAGCATCATGCATTATGTTCAAAGTTGGTAAGTACGCATTTTAATAACTTTTGTTACTCACAGGTTTCTAAATTAAATTTAAAAAACTTCATAGCTTAGCATTCACTAGTAATTAAGTAATAAGACTTTAAGGAGTTATAGGAAATTAAAACACAGTTTACAGTGTTGTGTGTACTTATGTAGTCTGTGAATGTCAATAATAGTTAAAGTCGGCCCGACTTTATTTAGAGAATTGTAACTGCAACAGACTACTTAATCAAGATTTTATAATAAACAGACATTACCAAAGATATAACATATTTAATGCAGGATTTTTATCATAAATATTTGATATAAAATATATCAGTGGCTTTACAAGCTTTTTAGGTCGGTGCCTCAGACTTCTGTATCTGTTTCATGATCATCAATAAATCAAAAATCTAATCGCACGCTGAAGCCCATTACTGCAGCAATATTTGATATATCGTAGCATAAATGACATGCTACTGCTAAAGAATTATCTTAAAGAAGCTAAATGATTTATATTTTACATTTCTAGTACGCCACGCTCCAGCAAACAATGGGGTAAACTGATGAAAAGCGCAGGCGCGAGCTTCAACGCTTCTGGAAGCTTTGAGAACATTCTTTTCGGTTCTGGTGGGAAATGTGCTGGTGGGAATTCGAGCAAAATTGCACACGCCAGGTAGATCTTCATCCATTTTTCTATTCATACCAAATAATCATTTAGTTGCTACTTATTGTCTTGTCACATGTAATTACTTTTAAAGCGAAAGAATAATATAATGATAAACTTCCAATATGCTCTTTAGAAAGAGGGTTATCACTCTAACATAACTGTGTATATGTAACCTGCAACGTATATATGTGCAAAAATCCTCGAAGCAGTGAGGTCGCTCCGTGAAGGCTGCAAAGTGCCCATCAGGCTTCTGTGCTTCTGGAAGGCGTTAGGCTGGCTTAGTGAGCCAGGACTTTACGCACAACGTTTTGAGAGTTTAAGTGCGAAAACTGAGTCCACAAAACAATAACCAATGTGTAAAGTCCTGTAGCCAACCAAGGTACTCGAGGCGCTTGTGTTTCACGAGCGATCCGCCTTTTGTGTCCAACATACGTCATCGATTTTCGATTTAAACCATGCCGATTGTATATTTTTTTCTTAATTTTTGTGCTGTGAGGCTGGGAGCTGGGGCGTAAACGAACCTTAGGGTGAAGAGCCGCACGTTTTGACCACTTGGCTTTTCAATGTTCAACCGATTCAGTTTTTATGAATAAGACGGATGATATTATCTAATACTTATACCTACTAGCTAGTAGCTACCATAAATACGGATATGTCGTAAGTGATAATCTCTTTAACATTAATTTTAACATTATTTCTTCCTATTAATTAAAATTAAATCATTCCAAATATAAGAGTACAAGAGTGCAAGAGTACTAGTTACACTTAGAGAAGTTAGACTATTTTTAATTACATTATATTTAATCGTAATAATTAATAATTTCAGACAAGTGCATGCAGAAGTTTGTGGCATTCTTCTTGGATCATTAGAAGGCTTGCAGAGTGCGTTAGCTGTGTGTGGTTCCACCGGAGTAACGTTAACTCCAGATGAATCATCTAACTCCATTGTTGGCGAAGTCGCTCAAAGAATGACAGATATCGGCGATCTTTGTAAAGTAAATAATTTTTAATTCTTTTGTGAACTATGTGTTCTCAAAAAGAATATGAAGCTGTTTAAAGATTTAATACTTAGTGATATATTTAAAAGTTTTATATTTAGGCAACATATAAGGCTATCCATAATCGAGTTATGAAACCGACATCACATTACTTTCAGAAATCAGATGCTGGTCAAGAAGAGGAATGGGCCATGGGAGCAGCACATGACATAGCGAGGTTATGTGCTGAGGTGACGCTTAGATGGCGTGCATTCTTACATCACACCTCCGATAGACCACACGTGCATCATGCGCTAGCTGCTAGACATCATGCTCTTCGGTAAAAATAATGCTTCTAAAGACTTCATGTTCATTTCGAATTTACCTTTACTTAGATTATAAAAATGTATACTTTAAATTTACTTTACTACAAAATATGATTGTTTATTTACAGTATCAAACGATTCGCCGAGTGCTTCTTTGTGCTAGACAATCCGCGGCACTCACTGGCAGGTTGCTACGATAGTAATTATCAGTCATATCAAAGTGTAGGTGATATGGCGCGAAGATCCCGATATCTAGCCCTGCTTCCACCTTTGCCTGTACATTGCATAGCATTAGATGGCGACCCACATATAATGCCTATAATTTTTGAGGACCGGTAAGTATTTTTAGTTTATTTTTGTTTTTCGTACGTTAATTTATATGGTACATCAATTTTGAATGAAATCTCAAAAAGAACAACAGTATAAAATAAATATTTTCAGATATCAAGACACAGCAGAATTTGCTAGACGACGGTCATTCTTGAACTCTAGTGCAAGTAAATCAGGCAGTGGTAAATATTTAAATTAATTCAATATTCTAATAATTAAGTTTAAATAGTTAGTTAAATTTTAATATTTTTTCAGATCCATTTTTATGCTCCGAATCGGTGGGAGAGGATTGTGCCTGCAGCGTTAGCTCCATGATGGATTCAAGGAGGCCTTCATCAGAAGCGTCAAGAGTGACGTTAACACTACCGAAAAATATGGATGTATTAGAACCACAATATACTACTGGAAAGGCATCTTCAAACGTTGTACAAGCAACGCTAACTTTGGCTCCTCAAAAATCTGCACGTGGATCGCCCAAAAGAACTGTAGTCAAACAAAGCGTAGTAGAACTTACAAAACCCCACAATAAGAATCTAGAAATAACTGGGCGAAACCGATACATAGTTCAAAATAATAAAATAACTGAAATTCAATTGCCACCAAACAATGCTTTTTCTTCTTGCTCGATCCAACAAGGGCAACAATTATCAAGATATTCCGCCTCAACACTATTAGATATCACTGGTGCAAAAAACGCAAATACACGTGTGGGCAAAGAGAAATCTGATCGCAATGAAGGGTTCGGTCAAAAGCATGAAATAACAAGTGGAGTTAGCACTTTGCCTGCGAGGCACAGTAAATCGTTGGATCAACTACGAATATCGCAAAATATGACTCCACTTAGCGTTCAAACATTGACTAAGAATGTTAGAAATAACTCAAATGCATCAGTAAATTATCCTAAGACCTACCCAACTCCGCAGCAACCAAAACCAACCACGCTTCCTAGAAGTGTAACAACTACTTCTTATCCTACAAGTACAACTACAAGATGTGCTTCCAAAGGTGATGACTATAGAAGAAATATTAATGAATTCCGAGAAAAATACAAAAACCCATGTACGCTCAACAATCATGGCGGCAACAATGATGTATTTCATAGCGTAGGATATAATTATAATGGAACGATCAAGTCGAATTCAAACCAAATTTACGGTTATGCTTTCGGTAATCAGGGTACAATGCAAGTTAATAATAGTATTCGTAATCCGCTAGAATTTCAAAGAGGCTATTCTGTAAATTTACCCCGTCCTATGTTGCCTCCGCGTAATTCTTATCCACCGGTGAGTGGGAAAACTCAAGTGACTGATCAAAGTAACTTAGTATCAAGTAAGCATGTTCATAGATCTAATTCTACGCATGTGTTTCATCAAAATGTAGACACTCAACACATAGATATTGAAGCAGCACGAAATCAACTAAGACACGAACTCAATTATTATTTACAAAAAGGTGATTGGAGCTATGATTTTACCACAGGAAGTCTTATTCACAACTATCAGAAAAAATCTAGTAAAAGCAGTGATGATAGTGGGTTTGTTATGACTTTAGATAGAAGTAGTGATGGTACATCCAAATCAACATATTCAAAGACCCCACCATCAACTCCACATTCAACTATGGCCTCAGTCAGACAAAAAAGAACTCGCTCAAAAGAATCGAAACCAAATCAGGCAGGCAAAGAAACTACAAAAATAAACTCTAGTCGTGATTCGTTAAGCAGTCACCATTCTATAAGATCAAGAGATAGTAAATCAGATCGCCATACATCTAAATCAGATCGAAGCACTCCGAAGTCCGATAGAGCTACTCCAAAATCAGGTAAAGCAACACCTAAGTCTGGTAGAATTACTCCGCGGTCTGGTTTAGCAACGCCCAAATCGGGTAGGGCTACTCCGAAGTCTGGTTTAACAACACCAAGGAGTGGAAGGTCAAGTGGAAAACCTGATAAACGCTCCAAACATAAACCCTCAGAGAAAATGAGTCAACTTATGTCGGAAGCTGCATCTTCATCGAGTGACGAAAGTTTACCATTCGAATTAAGACGGTTAGAATCCTCAGCCAGCGTTCCCTACAGCCTAGATCATGGCAATGAATTAAGACATTGTAGAAGTGCAGCATCCGTCTTAGATGAACCAAATTTGAATAACACGTTTGGGTCTGAATCACTTCCTAACTTAGCACCACCACCTCCTGCATTTGACTCACCACCCTTAGATATCACAGATAAAGATTTTAAGATATTGCCTCCAGAGAGTTTTCTTAATAAAGAAGATAAACTGAGTACGAGTTCTACTTCAAGCTTAAGTGAACAAAGCGGATGGGTTTCAAGTGGAAGAAGTTCGGGTCCATCATCACCGGATAATGGTAGTAGTGTAAACCAGAACGTTCCACCTCCCAGAAACCCAGTTAATCCAAAAGAAAGTAATAAAATTTATGAAACTCCCATTGAGGCAAAAAAACGAGATAGTGACAAATTAAGAGACTTCAAAAGAACTGTCCTCAATGGCGAACAACTAAGAGAAAGATTAATGAAATTAGCAGTAAAAGTTGAAGATAATGAGCCGAAGGATAAAATAGAGTGCTGTGATAAAGAAGTATGTGAGGAGTGTACAATTTGTAGTGATTCAATATGCACCGATAGTCAGTGTGAATATAATAAGGTAATGCAAAGTAATGGAATTGATACAGGCTGTACATCTGATACCTGTCCTGCTACTTGTAAGCAGTGTTCAGAAGTAAGCAGTAAAGTTAATCAACGACATAACTCATTCAGTGCGATTCAAGGCAAATCTTACGCATCAACTTCAAAATCAAGTGAAGGGGCTGTGAAAAAATCTCAAACAATTGCAGATAATTTACACCCTTATAACAGAAAGGAGCTCCCTCCAAAGCCTGAACCACTGCCAAAAACATCAAATACGTTAGATAAAACGAAGTTAAGAGACAGGATTCAATATACAGAGAAACTAATTGCAGCTGAAATCCGAAGTTTGACCGTTGGCCGACCCTGTAAGAATCATAAAGGTGGGCCAGTTGCAGCAGTCCAAAAGTACCAGGGTAAAGCCAAATCAGAACTAAATTTAAGCCACTTTGAAGGAGACAATGATTATGAGCATTTGCCACCCCCTCAGCAGTTTAGAGATGCCCCGCCTCCTCCGGACCAATTTAAGGTATTTTTAACAATAATTTATAAATCCTATATATCATACTGTTTATGTCAGAATGCATTTCAACTAATTGCTTTTATATTTATGTCAAATAAATGTTCATACCTAACATGAAATCCAATACAAATCAAAAGTCAAAAAAGTTGTTACTTTATTACGCCTTTACGTTCGTACTTTTTTTAGTTACGTTGAATAGTATATTTATTTCATATTTTATAGGATCCTCCGTCAAAATCGCCAATGCTCAGCCGTCAAAGCAGTAAGTCATCAACTCCATCCAAATCCAAAAAAATTGAACAGCCACCAAGTCTCCAATTAGATAATCCACTATATCATGTTTGTGAAGGTAGGTCACTCCTTAAGTATTCTTTAGTTTAAAATAAATTATTATGGTTTTAATTGTGTACCCAATAACCACTAGACTGTACAACAAAAACTAAGGACTTTTTTGTGTATTTCCAGGCATAATAGAGAGGAGAAAGTTACGTCCTCAAAAATCTTCAAGCGTGTCAGCCTCTTCAGCCACAAGCACTCTTAATAAAAGTCAAAGTACGGGAGAACTTGCTTCTAGAAATGAAAATAATAAAGGTACTACCAACACAAACAAAATTCTACGCTAACTTTAAGTGCGATGAAACCAACACAATTCAAATAATTATACAGCTTTAATCAAACAGATGCAGCAAACGCAATGCAAATCATTTATTTATTTAGTTATTAGTGATCTTACAGCTACCATGTATATTAAAAAACAAAGCGTAAACAGATGACATAGATAAACAAAATATTATTATGAAACAGAAAACATAAGTACACACAATTGGGAAAAGAGAAAAAAAATAAAACTGAAATTTAACATTAAACAAACAACAAATAATACTTAATATTTTAAAGATAAAACTAATACATAAAGTCCCAAAAAGCTGAAAATCAGTCAAATTGTTCAAAACATAATTAAAAATAATATGTAAAAGTTCCACATCTATCCCGTGTATGGATTTTTATTATTCAATGTCAAAGGTCAAAAAAATTATTGTTCGCGTTTTTCAGCAAAACGATAAGTTTACCATAAAAGTACCTGAGACAAAAATGTAGATCATAAAATTATCTATACAAAATGTATCAATACTTTTTTGGCTACGAGCTACCGTTTCTGAGATTATAACGATTACAAAAGTTAACTTTTATAACGTTTGCACGCCACCTATGAGGTAGTGTCCTTAACGCGTTTTCTTTAACGTGGTTTCCCCAGTAGTCCTACTCCACGGGTCAGTTGTGATCCTGTTTCATGTGAAACTATTGGAAAAGATAAAAGCGATGCAATGAATTAATTTAATTAATTAATTGACCGGACAATTCTAAACAAAGACAAAGTCTTCCTGCCTTTTCAAATATTTCCTCACATCCTCTTTGGTGAGGTAGAAAATATCAACATCCTCATAATTAGTGTCATAGTTAGATAAAACCCGAAACATTGGCGACATTTACTACTTAAGAACATTGTGATAAGGTTAATAATAATAATATTATTATTATAATCGTTTATTTGCCAAAATAGTAGTACAGTGGTTAGATCGATCAATTAAAAATATCCGCACAATCAGCCATATATAAATAGGTATGTAAATGTCATATAAATTTTTACAATGTCTTATGTACCAATACAACAGTTTCTTGATTATTATTATGTTCACTAAAAAAATGTTATGGTAAAAGTCAAGCGTAGTATTAAATTTTAATTCCGTATTACAAAACCATATCATATACAGAAGTCATTATTCCCTCTAAATCATACCCCTAGCATGACTGTGTGAATGTTTGGTACTCGTGGTTAAAGAGCTAAACCCATAACGGTTAGAACTACATATCTAAAAGAAAGAAAACACTTTTTAAATAAAAACATTTCCGCGTTTCGCGTGCTTAACAGCGTGCGTGGTCACAAATATAAAATTATGTAAAATAATTATAAGTTTATAATAATGCATAGCTTCAATCCGGTTAAAAGTGTTTTCTTTCAATGTGTAAAAGCTATGTTAACAAAAGACAATACGAACTACGTAACTACTAACGATATATAAAGATTAAACATTTTTTTTAATTAGTTCAAAGCAGACGAGGACATTAGCTCTTAACCAATTTATTTTTCTTTTTCAGAGCGTGAAAGCAATTTAGTCAGTATATTCGGCCTTGCAGAATCGGAAAGACTGTTTGTAAAATGTAGAGATGAATTTAGACAAAGTGTGAAATATCCTGGTGCAATATATTCTGACTTTCCACCGGTCGAGAATTCCTTGCCATACTTTCATATCAGCGATGAGTACAGAATGTTTAACCCAGAAGGTATATGTATATATGTATATTAACAATTATTTCGGTACGTTCTTCACAATAACATCGTTTCTTTAATCATACATCGTCCCAGTGTCTTAGTTGGTCAGGTGTTCCGTGGCCAAAAGGCATCAAACCAGCACAAAAGGCACCAAAGTATTTAAGTGCCGAATCAATTGAACTTTAAGAAGAGCTATCAAAGTTGTTAGTTACTAGAGTAGTATTCCAACTGGATGTATTATGTTGTTTTTAAATAGATGAAGACTAACATTTATTCGTAAAATCTAAATCAGTCTAATTCACACTACTTAAAGTATTCCTTCATCTCTTTCTATCGGATTGAGTTCATGATGTGTTAAAAAGAAACGATACAATTACTGCCTGATTTCTTTCTTATGAATATAATTTTATATGATACACAGTAAGACTTAAATTCATATAATTCTTATACATACAGTTAATTCTATTCAACATATTTACCACGAATCAATATGAGTTAATTTTAATCGGACTGTTTCTAAGAGCCAAGGACCGAGCAACTTATGTCCTGATTACAAATTCCAGGTCTTCACATCATTGTTTGTGTCCATGGATTGGATGGAAATGCTGCGGATCTACGTTTAGTTAAAACCTACCTAGAGTTGGGTCTGCCAGGAGCTCGATTGGACTTCCTTATGTCTGAGCGAAATCAAGGAGATACATTTTCCGATTTTGATACAATGACGGATAGGTATGATAATTTGGTTCTATTATATAAACACTTCTTAGTGATTTTGAATTAATAAAAAAAAACAATGAATCGACTATTTTAACTTTGCCGCGTATACAAGAAAGTCGACCTGGTCCTTCTTAAATAATAATTCTTAATTCTTACTGAAAGGCATAACACCAAATCGATTATGCATAGTGAGGTTAAGCACATTACCCACCATAAAAAAAAACATTTCAGTTTGTAAAGATCTTGCAGGATTTACTATATTTATAAATTTTTTGTTGACACTTTTAAATACAATATCCAATTTGTTTCTGGAAGTTATTTGACTAACTGACCGTTTCTTTTCAGGCTAGTTCAAGAAATACTTACCCACGTACAGCACGCTGGTGAACCAGCGAGAATGAGTTTCGTAGGACATTCCTTAGGCACAATTATAATTCGGTCTGCTCTGGCTAGACCACAAATGAAACCTTTCCTTGGACGTTTACATACATTCCTCTCTCTTAGTGGTCCACACTTGGGCACATTGTATAACTCCAGTGGACTTGTTAATGCAGGTAAGGCATTTATTCATAAAATTTTATAATTGTATATTATGTAATCTAGCTGACATTGCATGCAATTGTGTGCGACTGTTGTGCAATTTTATCAAAATCTTTTGTATCTAATACTTCTGATATATAAAAAGTTTGGGAGTTTAATAATCGCGAGTCAAGCTTCGCGAACGGCTGAAAAGTTCGTAGATAGTACTAGTATTAAAAAGGACATTTGTATAAATTTGATAACTGTCGTGCTATTAGTTTGTGAGACATAGTATTTCGAGGAAAAGAACTTTTATTTGTTTAGATATGTTAAAAAGTTAAGTCTCGAATCCTATTCCTACCTATTTTTTCCAAGGTTAATCATTTTATAAGTTGCTATCAGTAACTGCTAACAAAATAAAATCGCAAATCAGCAATTCACTCGGTCCAGCGGCAGTCCCTAAATCGTAGCAATGGTTCCTCTAGACTATCTGGTGTCATAGGAATTGAGACTTAAACTAACCTTTTACAGGTATGTGGTTTATGCAAAAGTGGAAGAAGTCTGGCTCGCTTCTTCAACTGTCTCTGCGTGATGCATCGGACCCTCGGCGGTCATTTCTTTATCGGCTTAGTGAAAGGAGTCAGTTACACCAGTTCAAGCATATCCTGCTGTGTGGATCTGGACAGGACCGTTACGTACCTTTACACTCTGCCAGGCTTGAGCTTTGCAAAGCGGCTGCTAAGGACACTTCGTTACTTGGACAAGCTTACAGGGAAATGGTAACCAATGCAGAAATATAGTATTATCCTCAAATAGCTATTGATTTCTTGTTCACTCGTCTTTGTTAAATTAAATAAAAGCGTTACTTTATTTATTTAGTCTCTGTTTACCAGATAATAATATGGGAGACGACTTTTCAGGTCCACAACATGGTATCACCACTTGCTGCTCGTGCGTCTTCAGTAGCCGTGGTACGGTATGACGTTCAACATGCATTGCCCCACACGGCAAGCGCTTTGGTTGGCAGAGCAGCTCACATCGCCGCTCTCGATTCCGACTTATTTATAGAAAAGTTCCTTCTAGTCTCAGCCCTTAAATATTTCAGATAAAGCACAATGTCACATTAAATGTCGTTATAAATAGCAGTCATGGGCCTTAGAATATTTGGAGACGGATGTGAAATGTTATCGTAATAAAATTTGTATATTAGGTTGGTCACATGACCATTCCCGTACGAATTATATTGACTTTAATCACGCTAATCATATCTAGGGCCCCTAAGCTCGATTCCTTGGTTATACTCGCTTGCATTAAGGAATTTTAATAGACTTTTATTATTACATGTATTGGTTATACACTTATGTCTATTCTACTATATAAGCTGTCCGGAACTTTATATTCACCAATAATAAATTAATTAAAGTATGTATTATTTTTTAGAAATTATTTTTGAATCAGTTTTTACTATTTAAAGTGTAATTTTTCCATACCCACGGAACACTGAACAGCTTACGTCGTAAAATGATTCGTTACAAATTCAAAAATCTGCTAGATTTATCCGTTTTGAGGATTTTTATCATAAATAATTATATGACGTAAAACCGTTCCTAGTTTAATATTATTATGGTTGTTAATCAAACATGGTGTACATTGCAATTTTATAATTACATATTTCTATGTTCTAATAACACTCGTTTATTTACTGCGAAATTCTCGCATTTCAAGGCATTTATCCATTGCACTATTAAGTAATGATTTTATATTTAATCCTACCTTAATCTACATATTTGATCCGATGGTCATCTGTCATCAACTGATTTCTAACCTCTAAGAGTAAGAAATAGAGACGATACTAACGTATGAGTATGACTGGCGTATGTTAATACGCGTTTATGACATACGGGAGGCATACTTAGCACGAAACCTGAATCTTACCCACGCACCATTAATAAGATAGCACTGGATCAAACAATGTAGATACTTAAAATATTTTCAAGGAATTATAGGTGCGTAATAAAATAAAACAATTTTAATTAGGTAACTCTAAGACGGATCTTTACACCAAATTATTTAAGACTAAGCATAGCAACTGTAGATAATTGTATGGTAGCTGCTAGGTTAAGGTTAATAATAAATTTTATTTAATGATTGTTGTGCGAACGGTGTCTTAGTCTGAGTGTCTTTGGGTAAGATTGAGTCGAAACTAAGGGTATGCGTACAATGACTCCGGTAAGTCAAAGTCCTATACGTTTTAAAAATACGTGAGCCACACTTAGGCATAGGTATCGGGACTTACGGACTTATGAGAGTCACAAGTACGCGGTGAGTGTCGACTCCGAATCTTATAATTTATGTCGTTATTCACAAAGTGTTTATGAGTTGTACTATTAGAGGTGTCGAAACCCTATTCATACGTTGCATACAGGATATATTAAATAAAATTTTAATTGATTCACGCAAAAAACAACATTGTTGGTATGTGAATAAATGATTATTTAATCCTTTAATCATTATTTAATTAATTAAAGTTATTGATTTCTCAAAAACGGATATTTAAATTCGTAACTGTCACACTCGAAACATAATAGATGTATAAATAATATAAAACACATTTTTAAACTAAATACCACGCTACAGGGTAGCGAGAAGGAAAAAATAATTTCAGAACTTCTATTTTTTTTAAATAGCTATTCCTTGCTTTGAGGTTAAGGTTTTATATTGTAAACATAAAAGATAACTTTGAATTTTTTTTTTCAATCAAGTAAAACATCAGGCCTCTAATTTGGCCATAGCCTTATTTATTACATAACAGGTAGAAATAAAAATGTAAATTTTATCGAATGTTAGACTGATCTTTAAAATTATACGAATAATATCGGAACTTTTTTTTTAGCAAGAGTGTTATGAATATAATTATTATATTAACTTGGTCTGTCCATGTCTTTAAATGTAGATACAATTTTATACAGGGCTTCATTTTTAATATATTTATGTTGTAATGAATATAATGTAACATTAAATATCATGGTGTCAGAGTAAGAATAATATTCAAACTTTGGCTTACTTTTAGTTAGTTTTATATGATCTAAATTTAAATCTGTGAGGCCAATCCACCACATCCACAAGAAACCAAGAACATCCATACAATTTTTTCAATAAGAAACTGCCGTGGCAGCATATAATATTACTGAATTGATTTGACATCACGCATAATTAAATGTGTTTAGTTATAAATAAATACTGTATGAAAATTCCATAAAAATACATTTATTGTTGTCCTAGAGCTTGATGATTGAATAGGCAAAATAATTGCTCACGAGCGTGCTTAAATGAGAACATACTTTAATATTTACGTAGATTTACTTATTATTAAAATCACGATAATTTTTTTTTGTAAATAGACATTTTTTATTAGTAAGTAATCTGTTTGTAATATAAATTCGAATGTAAAGTACATTTGGCAATGTGTCGATGTTATACACGTATGATGAAATAAATTATTAAAATATTACCTTACTTTTTTTATACCTCAGCAGAAATTCTTGAACGGACAACAAAATATAATTCGAACTCAATATTTTATTAGCATAGTGAACTGTGCGTTGAAATTATTTTCTTACGATTCTCGTAGAAGAAAACTGAAATATGAATTCTACGCGGCAAGTATTTATTTTTTTATTAATTTATTACTAATGGAAAAGGCAAAGGACTTTAGTCCATACAGCCATCTACGCGGCAAAATTCAAAAGAAAGTTAATATCGCACACACTTTGTGACAGATGTATTCTTGAACATACGGCATTATCTGACGAGTCTATGGACCGTGTATATTCTATACTAAACACAAACATGACAATTGACACCATATTTCAGAGATTAATTACACTGTCAGTGTCATAATGCACGAATTTCATCAATCGGCAATCGCATTTCGCAGTTTCCTTTGCTTTCTTGGTGGGGTACTAGTAACAATTTCTTATAAAATGTATTTGTTATAATTTATCTTAAAAGTTAAACGTATAATTGAACATACAATATTATTGTGAAAGTGATAGTGAAAAGTAACGTGATTTAAAACTAGGTAAATTATCTATCTTCTGGGGGTATAAGGCAATGCGAATTGTGATTTCTATCGTCGAGGAGGTATTTTTCATAAAATAAACTGTAGTAAATATACAATATGGGTAAATTATTGAGTTTGCTTGCTCGAGATGATTCGAATTGCTGTTCGTCGCCACGATACGATATATTTTTGGATTTTGAGAATGCTGCGCCCACTGATACAGAGCGAGATGTTTATGAAGAAGTGCAAAGGGTTTTGTTTAATTCCGATAAGATATTAGAAGAAATACAATGCTATAAGGGTGCTGGGAAGGAGATACGAGAGGCGATAGCTGACCCTTCTACGATTACTCAGGAAAGAGCCTGGCGCGCCGTAAAACCTTTGGTTGACAAACTCCTACGGTTCTACAACCACTCCTTGGAATTGCAACGGGTGAGTCATTTTATTAACAAAGAATCCTTGCTTTAGGGCGTTTCCAAAGCATCTTGGCTCATATTTCGGAAGCATAACTGTTTTACTGTAATATAAATAAATGGGTGTTTTTATTTTTTTTACAAAGGTTTCAGTTTTTCATAAGCAAAAATCTATATAAAATTGGTGTAAAACCTTATAATTAAAAGTTATGTATAAATATATATTAAGATCTTGTTGTGCTCAAACTTGATAAAATGCTAATCTCTATTCTATAAATGTCTCACTTCTTCATGTCTTAATCCCTGAAAATATTATAAAAATATTCACATATCTATAACAAGCCTCCATTACTTTCGTTTAGTAGTTGTAATTTCAATTATAATAATATTCTGTATATTATGTTGCATTTACAAAAACAATATCAAATTTATAATAGATAGGTATATATTTTTAATATTTCTTATTGTAATCTAAGCAAAGGAATAAATATTGGTTTTATAACATGTCTGCAATCATGTGTTGATATGCATTGCATGCATAATGCAATCAGTTGAATATTTTTATAATGAGAAGAAAACAGATGAAATATATCATTGTTTACCAGAGGCTCTCATATCTCTTATCTGAAGGATGTTTTATCTTTATCAGTGATGATGTATGATATAGTGCTGATAAAACATAAGCTACAGTCATATTTTTGTACTCACTTCCTGTTACACAGTTTGGATGTTTACTCATAGTTTTTTATTATCATATTATCACAAAGTTATATGTTATTTTCCATTGCAGATACCAATTAATAATTTATTTTGACTACAATGATATATAATTGTATTGAAATATTGGCATAAGCATAAGTTTTATTGTTCATAGAACTAAAAACATAAATATCTTATTTACTTTATACTATTGTTATAAGGTGTTGTTTATATTAACTTAATATAAAAAATATTATGATATGTAACAGATATCATATTTTAAGAGGACATTAGTGCAGCTAAATTTGTGAAATATATTGTCTGCTTATGAATATACCTTGTGGTGCATAAAAATTAAAAGCCTTTATTAGCAATCTTAACATCATAATTTTATATTATGTTGCTATCCATGTTAGTTGTAGACAAACCTAAACTTCTCTAAGACATCACCAGTTTTCCCTATCCTTATTTAGCCTCCTCTATCTTTCAGAAGAGAGGACTTCTCCAATAAATTTACTAAAATAAATCTTTGTAGCATAAACAATGTGGCTTACATTAAAGGCATAAAGGCAGTGTTATAAATTCTGATCATATTATGATTTAACAATGTCAGGGTTATAAATAACCTATGAGGTGAAATTACAAGGGTGTTCATTCAACTGTGCAAGTTTAGACTACGCTGCACACTTGTGTAAAGGTTATGTGTCCCTTTTAATATACTATTCCTCAGCAGCTGCAGACACTGAGGTACACTACCATTTTAATCAGTTTTTGTTCAGTGTATGTTTTATATTATTTTTAAAATCATCACATACTATATATATTTATTACATGAGAAACATGAATAAATGTTTTCTATATATGTACTTGTTTATTGATTGCAGATTATAATACTTTTTTTATAGCTGCTGTAGAATCTATAATTTCTTTATACTCAGCAGTATTTAAGTATTACAAGTTGTATCAATAACTGTAGTAAAAGAATGTTAAACTATATATTATTTTCCTTATAATTGTTCTGACAAACACAGTTTGTGTAATAAGAAATATTAATAATAATTAATCATAGGAATGGAATATATTGGTATTTCAATGACTTAATCACCATACAACATGCTAAGTTTACACATTTGGGCATATAAAGAGCCCCTAAATCATATCTTGTGGAACTTGAGAGCTAGAAACCAACAAATTTTAACAATTGATTGACACTTCTTAGCCAAACTGCTGAGAAGCATGCGGATCGAAATTATTAAAGCATTTAAAGAATTTATAAAATGGTGTAATTTTATTTAAAATTATCTGCTGTGAAATAAAATTTTCTTTTCAGTTTTCCAAAGAAACAAGAAAAGTAATGTTTGTTTTTCGGGATACGTTCGAAGTAAATCTGTTTTGTTACGTTAGAAAAATAATTTTAATACGTAATTAATAATATGAATTACATTACATAGCCAGTTCTTAGCCGTATTTACTATTTACACGATTATGTTTTTTTTTTATTGATATTATAATGTATATACATCGATAATACAATGCGGTATGCAATGACTGACTCCAAGTGTATTTCTAACAATATGCATCCAATAAATGCATCATTCTATAAATTGTACAATGTGTCCTATATACCAAAAATCCAAGTATAAAGTATGGAACGCAATATAAATGATACGTATGATATCACTGTATGATGTATGACATCAATTTACTACTTTGAATAAAATTGACTGGGGATATGATGATAAACGGTGGTAGGATCACGTTTGCAGTTTTTGTCTAGAATTCAACTACAACTACCCTTTAGCGGCCTGTACGGTCGCACAACTCCAAAAAAGTACATTCTTACATATTTCTTTACATTTTTGTCATCGTTTCTTGAAGTATGGCAAATGGTTGAGTGGTTTATGTATTCATTTTGAAAGACCGATACACGATTTATATAAGTTCGGTCGATAGAAAAAAAACCAAACATAGCCCATTTTTGACACTTTGAATTCGTTTTATGACGAAAATGTATATAGAACATGATATTAAAATTTACCCGATATATTTTATCGCAAGCCAAGTAATCCATTTCAGAAAAAAAAATTGATAAAATTACATTAATTTAATGTTTTACATAACCAATTGTTTGTTACGGGCCGGCGCGCCTCAGCGCTCCAGCTCTCCATTGCGTACCGGAGTCCACCCCGAGACACTGACACAGCAATGCGTTCTGGGATAGGGCATTAAATTAAATCCACGATTCGTAGCAACAACGTAACGACTGGTACTTTATAAACCCCGGCCGTAAATGCATCATATTTACTGATGCAATTTAATTGAAAATGTTACCCCTGAAACCATATGTTACAATCATCCAATAAAATGCTGGACCGCGTGAGATTTGTATTAATAACATCCTTCTATGAGCTGTTGACATCAATTGGGTTATAATTTATTTATTAACGTAACAATTTGGTGTATGGTCCACCCGCTGTCCGTGCGATTTGAATGAAGCGACAGAGTTACTCATCTTCTTTTGAAAGCGCTAGTAAACTGAACATAATATATCCCACAATTCAGTGATCTAAAGCCGATGGTATACTTTTCGTTGAAATATGTGTAATACTTTTAGATCGCTCAAGTACAGTCCCCGTTATGTTTACCTGTGTAAATTCAGAACCTGAACTACTATTCATAAAGAATAGAACCCAAAAATAATAAATTTTCATAACCAATATCGATTATTATTCCTCCAAAGCATTTACCCTAATCTAACAATTAAAATAAAAGTGTAAACTCCATGTAACGTCCCTCCATTTAACGACGAACCTAAAGCGTCGAAACGAAAGCTTGTTGGTTAAACTTGTTTTACATACAATGATACACTCTACATAGCATTACACCCACTCAATAACGACAACAATTGAGTAATAAGGTACTTTTTAAGTTGCTAAAAATAGTAAACACTGCGCAGTTGTGTACGTTCTTTTGTCGCTTTATTATCATAGCCCGCAATAAACTCGACTGTCGGCATCATGCATACAAACTTTTTTAGTAATTCGTTCTTTTGTTTATAAATTGGGATTGCTTGCACGTGTAGACTGTTGTTGACCATGACTAATAAGAAGGCATGGATTATCTACTTTTTCTTCTCTCCAATTAAAGACAGCTCTCTATAACGCCATAAATTGCACAGTCCCTTGAGAGTTGTTATATATAGAGTTTACACTGTATTACACATTATATACTAACAAAACCATCCTTAATTTTTAGAACTTATACTAACATAACTAATTCGTACTAAAAATTGATAAACAACCATTATTATTCCTTAACAAATCGTTGCTAAAACTAGGTAGATTAGTACTCTAGAAGTACATACATACTTTATAAAAATCCTGCGGCTTCTCTGAAAAATATGTTTATATTGTTTTTATATTAAGTAACTTGGCTCTGCCAATTTAATATAAAGTACGGCGGGTTAAAACTTTGCTGTGCACGGCATAACCGACAATGTACATAATGGATGCAAATCGCTTTATCTTCACGATTGAGTGAATATTAAGTGCACTTTATTTTTATCTATGTAATAATTTATTAGCTCTCGAGTTCTTTTAGTTCCTGGAACGTATTAAAAATAATTTACGATATGTACGCTTTATGATTTCATTTTTTTTCTATGTAAATCTGAACTTCGCTTGACTGGTTTATTTTACTGCATATTCTTTAAGTTTTTGGTTTTTATTGTATCTCGGAAGAGTGGTGGCTCACAACACAGGAATGTTCTAGTCATCAGGGTCACTGAATAATTTCCGAACCAATTCGACTTCCTTCAATAAAGAAAATACAAAAGAGTATTTTAATATATAGGCGTATTTATCTGGATTGGATTCTGTCAAAAAACGAATGTGATAAATATCTGTTTTAAAACTTTATATGGACAAAACTACGAATTCGTAAGTCGAAAAGAATTAATACAAGCGGTCAAAAAATGCAGCTGGCACTAGAGAAACTATTTCTTGAATGACCGGTGGTATTCTCAATATTGGTTGTAAAGCAGGTGGTATAACCATAAAATACTTGTTTTAAGTATATGTGAAGAAATATGGACACGCTATGTTGGACTCATGAGAATTGAGACGTTTGACGATAGTATTTTATTTATTTGAATTTTTTGAATATGGAAAGAATAACGTAATTTAAGGTTCCTTAAAAAACTATAATCTAAATAAATAGTCATAAACCTCTATTAGATATAATTAGTAAACATTTGGATACATTAAGATGAAATCAAAAATGGGAGTAATCCAATATCTATCTGCATAGTGGATTACTATGTTACAATAGTAATATATGTATTTATATATATTTAAACATACTTTGCACTGTAAGTAATAGGTTTGTATTATAAGAAACAGACCCAATTACAGGCTGACAGCTTGCGCTTACTAACACACACACACACATTAAGCCTATCCCGCGGATCTCGGCACCGAATCGCTGCAGTCGAATCTTGTAAAGCCTGACTCTTTAACAGCCACAGCCAGAATGGCCGTATGCACCCAGACTTTACACGGCGTAGTCACCTGGAGATTTCGAAAACTATTGTAGTCTCGACAATCTCGAAATTGCTTGAACATCTACTAGAAGTGATAAGCATGGTCCATGGATTGTATTCGTATTCATCATACGTAGAGGATTCAGTAACTTGCATTTTCTTTGTGGGCAATTAACACTTTGTACGGTGAAGAAAAAGTACACCATTGCCAATCGCCTGAAGGGCAGAAGCTCCTTGGAGTGAGTGAAGTACTAAGTAAAGGTATTTTTATCCTTCCCGCGGTTTTGAACCCTAATCTGACTTTGGTTTTCCGAGGACGGCGTGTAATTTGTTGTTAGTTATGCACGGATTTGGGCTGGCTTTTGAAAGGCTCCAGAAGCGCTGGATTAAAAACTGTGCTTCGAAATCCATTTACACTCTTAATTTAATATTTTGTCGTCGAAAATGTTTTAAGCTTGTCTAATAAGAATGACCAGTCTAGGTACAGTCTCATTAAAAAGCCTGTTAACGTTGGTTTTACAAATCCCAGTACAATACCCTGCTTTAACAGTATGGTATTCAATAAAACAATTACCCTGGGTTATCGTTATGGAAAACTTAGGTATTTTTGTTTATGAAAGGTGTTTAGTCATGTGTTCTATATTTAAAATCCTTACAATGGTGGCAGGTAAATATTATTTTAATAGTCCGTTTGTTTGACGAATTCGGCTCATTAAGAGTACCATAATGTTAATGTGAAAGGTGTTATTGCTATATATATATATTTCTTATATTTAAGCATAAAATTTACATTTAAAATATCATCTTCGATTTACGCGAGCTAGAACTACATTTAGGACACCAAGACTGGGTCAGTGCCTCCAAAGTTCAGATTTAAAAATGTTAGAAATTCGGTTAAAGGGCCGGCAACGCACTTGCGAGCCCTCTGCCATTGAGTGTCCATGGGTATCACTTAACATCAGGTGGGCCTCCTACCTGCTTAGCCCCTGTTCTATACAAAAAAACAGGTTTGATTAGATTTTTAATGTTGACATAGTGCATTTTTTTGAGACAGTGACACGTATTGTACACAATAAATCACCTCTAAAAAAAATTAATTGCAAATCTAAACTATTTTTGAATCCACTTTAACACAAATTCATCAAATTCGGTTTAGGAGTTTAATAACAAATTAAAAATATACTCATATAGTTACAGTCAATAAAAACCTCAACAACATATACAAAACAATGTTCTACATATTTTGTTTATTATATACATATTAAGCTTATACATAGTTTCTCACCGTTTGAACCTTTTCTGAACTAACAGAAATATTTCAAAAACAAAATTAGGCCAATCGGTCCAGCTGTGAGACTTTTAGAAAAAACAAACGAACAACAATTTCTAATATTACTTTAAGATTGTATGGTAATTATCTTCGTGACACGTTAAAACACATGCGGAGGATTTTCAAAGTATGTATATATTTCTGCATCCTTGATATAAGTACTGCTACGCCAATTCTTCTGTTGATTAATATTTAATTTCATTAATTGAGACCAAATGTCAACATTTTATAATTCCGGTCAAGTGTCAATCGTGTCAGATATATGTGTGACGTAGTTTTATGCCGCGTTTTTTTGTCACATAGTTCCTGTGTATTGTCAAAAAAATATTTTTTTATTGAAAGTTATACTAACAAATAATAAATAAAGTATATACTATATAATTGCATAAAAGAATCTTTTCTAGAAAAGAGTCTTTTTCTGTAAGTTAGTATTGTGGCTTCGAAACAGTTCTACAGTTTCTTAGATTAAAACAAATCATAATAATATTACAAAGAGGTAAATATTGTGAGGTTGTAGGAGGCATTCTCTGGATCTACTGACTTTACGTACTTACGTAACGTCGTACTTTTGACATTCAACACCTTTTGTCTTCAGTCACCGTGACCACGCACGCTGTAAAGCATGCGAAACGTCGGAAAAAATTAAATTTAAAATTATGTAAATAATTATAAGTTTATAATAATACAAATAGCTTTAATCCGGTTAAAAAATTGTTTTCTTTCTACTGACGTTGTTTTGAAAATTATTTTCCTTAGAAGTCACGTTATTTGTGAGTTTCGTAAGATATATTAGAAAAATTAAACGACACGTTTCTAACGATGCCGTAACGATGAAGGGTGTATAATTTAGTTATTACAGTAAAATCTATTATAACGACATCGAGGGGACTACTCATATTTGGTTACAGCCGATGACGTTCTTATTAAGTACCTAATACATAGAATTCAGCCGGGACCTTTGATTTTGGTCAATATAACCGGAATGTTGTTCTAAACGATGTTGTCGGCAACGGTTTTGACTGTATATATTTAATTTTAATTATTATATAATTATTTCATAAAAGCGAAAACTTATATAAAATCAAGACCTCTGGGTGTATTTGTACGAAACTAACGAACTACTGCACGCAATTAATTGTTGTTTTCAAAGCTTGCTGATTACTCGTTACATACACACATGACTAGGAAATCTATTAAGGAATCTATTGTTGGCATTAAAACTGATATCAACACCCCTTTATCATTTTTATATTTTTCTATATATGGCCAGTAACAGTTAATTATCCATTAGTTCAAATAGATATTTCTAGTGTATCGGAAGATGCAACAAATTAATGGTGCGTGCAGGACGTTGCACTCGTGCGCTCTCTTGATCTTAACAATTGCAACACCTACGCTTGACTAACTGGTTATTACGGCTTTGTCTTACTACATTTTTAGGTCTGGGCCTCAGATTTCTGTATCTATTCCATGGTCATCATTCATATAATAGGTGATTATCCTCCTGTGCCTGACACACGCCTTCGACTTTTAGGTTTTTCCTCAGAAAGGTGGTTTTCTCTAGATGTTAATCTTCACCGTTTGAACAAATATTAAATGCGCACAGTTGGTACACGGTCGGGGATCGAAGCTACGATCTCAGGTATGAAGGGAGAATGAAGCCAAAACTCCTCAATAAAAAGTTTTTTTTTAATACCTACAAGTTCTTTCGGTGTCGCTATTGCAACTTTACGTATGATAATTATATAGTTTTTCAGAAGCCTGCACGATTTTACGCGGCTGAAAATACAATATTTACGAATGTTACTCAAAAATAATATAGCAAATGTTAAAATAATTTTGAAATCTGTCCAGCAGTTTTTGAGTTTTTTTTACATGAATAATATTACGATAAGTATAAAGGAAAGGATAATTTCGTTGATGTCCCCCTAGGTGGGACAGAGGGCGTCCACAGTGAGTCTCCATCATGTTCGATCTTGAGCCTCGTATTTCATCTCGTATTCTCTTTCTGACTCTCTTTGCCTCATCTGCAACTGCCAGGTTTGCCTGGAACGGCCACGCTTCCGCTTTCAAGGAAAGCATAGGATTCAGTTAATACTCAAATTGAATACAAAATCTCTTTACACAGTCGGTAATATAAAACTAAAGTTACTGTTATGTTACTGCGACCCAAAAATGGTACTGGCCTCCGAAATGACCGAAGTACCTACTTTACCGGCCAACTGCTGGCTTTCAGCGGCTAAGTCCTTCTCCACTTTGTTCATCAGCTGGCTCAGAGACGCTTCCTTAACCGTCCATGTACAATTTATTTATTTCATAATCCTACAGTAACATAAATTTTATATAACAAAACTCAATTATTCAACATACTTAAAACATTTGAAAAAAAAACATTAAAAAATAAAATATTTCTTTATAAATACTATACATAGGAAACATATTTATCATTATCGCACGACGTAATTATGACCTCATAACGGCATGCCCGACTTAACATCTGGCTTTATTACTCAAATCTCCCAATTGGGTGTCAAATGTTAATTCAATCTTAGCACTACTTTGAATACAATGAGCTGATCTGCGCAATTCGTGCGCATAAGCATGGGACTCTTTAATGGCTTGAAGATGTTTTAATCTTTAAGAAAGGGATTTATTTAATGGTTACTTATTGTAGATGCAAATCTCGAATAGAGTTATAAATATACTGACGACTTCTTGATTGTTTATTTATTAGAAATAATAATAAACTCGCGACGCTTATGTAGCAGGACCTTATTTCATTCATATATTCCTAATATTAATAGAGTCTCGAAAGTTACGTGTCGAGATTTACATTTGAATTTCGACTACTACTAGCGTATGTCAATGTTGGATTTTGATTTAGCCCCTAAGCGTAAGTTTCAGAAATGATGCTTTACACTAAGTTAGTCTTACGGTACAAATGTGATGCTTCATAGGAAATCATAGTTAACGAAAACGTTTCTGAAACTCACTAATCACTAAGTCTTGCAAAGTTTTAATTACACTCAAAATCTGTTACAACGACATCGAAGGGACAACTCATATTTGATAGTAAAAACCGATGACGTTGTTATTAAGTACCTAATACTTTTACCCGCCGGGACCTTTGATTTTGATCAATATAACCGGGATGTTGTTCTAAACGATGGCGTCGTTAACGGTTTTGACTAATTTATTTGCAAGAATATGGTAAAAATATTATGGTGATACAATCTAAACTTCGTATAGTCTGCCACACATAATGGGGTGAAAATTTGTCTTACATAATTAAAACGTGAAATTTATATTGTAGGTATTATATTACATTCTTAAATTGTCGTGATTCATGTGCACTTTTTATTTTTGTCTGAATAACTTAGTGTATTATGTATCTGCACTTCTTGCCTATCTTATCTAATTTAATACTTTTTCTTTTCTCTTCTCACAATGGTTTCCTGGAATAGATCACTCGTATGCGATCAGGCTTCAAGTTGTCCTCCTTTTAATTTAGTGCTTTTTATATTATGTGCAACGAAGTGTTAATAAATAAATACATTACAGTATCAATCATATTATTTTATCATCACATACGTATAAATATAAAACGAATATAAAATTTCAAGAATTAATTAAAAGAATTTCCGTGTTTTATAAACGTACGATACGCCTGACTACAAATAGTTCTCGTTATTTTTCATAACATAAACTAGATACGATGTAGATTTTTTTTAAATTGTAATGTTTTCTTAATAAAAAGAGTATTATGATTAATATTTTCTTTCCCATATAAGTTTATACGAAGCTAATAAATACTAGCTGTGATTTCTTTTGCGGCTGTTATCCATTCATTACGATTAGTTCAATGAAGTGGAAGTAAAATGTTTTGATTGACGATGCTTTGAATCTATTTATCTGTCAGTTTCCTGTTTACAATGATATAAACTTTCCAAAATAATTTGCCTGTGCTTTTAAACATTTGATTATTGGTCGATTGTATGTCATATGTCCAAATTGTTGTTTACAGTTTGGCTCTATTCAAAATTCTATGTTACTTGAGAGTATTTTTTTTAACTTTATGCCAGTTTCAAGTGAAAGGTTGGGAAACAACACGCGAGAAATAAACAAATACATCAAAAGGAAACAAAGGTATAAGCTAGTTAAAAACAAAATATTGAGAATAGTTAAAACTTATAATTATTTTTAATAATAATACATAGCTTTAATCCGTTCAAAAAGTGTTTTTCTTAATGTGTAAAAGCTATTTTAACAAAAGACAATACTTGAGAATAGTTATTATTTTTTGTCCATTTCGATTTGCATCAATAACGGGTGTTTTTTCAGTCGAGACAAATTTTTAGAAAATCATTGAATACAGTAAAACCTACTTGTCAAAATAAAATAAGTCTTATAGCAAATATCCTATGATATTTAAGGTATTTTACCTTGATGTCCCATTGTCTCTGGACGTCCTGTATATATCTTGTATTTGTGATGAGACTGTCCTGTTTACCTATTCACCATAGCTCGGCCTTTTTTCTGTTCTCGTAAGTATTTTGTATGTAATATACCAAAATTGTTATAATGTTATATATTTTGTTAAAAATAGTCGTAAAATTATTGGCAGTTTATTGTTCCAAACGATTTTTGTTTAAGAGCAATGTTGGCCTAGTTGCCTGAGCTTAGGATTCTCCACGATGACGGGTACGACCATAGGGGTACAAACCCAGATTGCATCATTAAAAGAGTTCAATACGGGTTTCTGCGCATTCCGCGCCTTAGACTCAAACAGCTAACGTCAGCAAAGTGTCTTACTTATTAGACAAAAAAATATCACTATGTGGAACCAGCTGCCCACTGAAGTATTCCCGAACCAATCTGACTTAGGGTCCTTCAAGAGAAGAGCGTACCAATTCTTGATAGACCGGCAACGCACTTTGGCAATGTAAGTGTCCATGGGCGGCGATATCACTTAATATTAGGTGAGCCTCCTGCTCCTATTACATAAAAAAGCATTACAATAAAGAAATCGTTGCAGCGGCATTGTTTTTTATATCTTTTCTCATTATCGTCGATTCAAAGTAGAAATGTATATGAACAATATTTACAACATATCAATATATATACTTTATATTTTACGTCTACCACGATAAAATTATCATGTAAATCAACAACTGTCAGTAAATACGGACGTTTTGTGTATTTTCGCAGTACAATAAAATGCAGCTAAAAAGCATTCGCCCATTAAGATAAACTATAGTCCTCCAGGCTCGTTCATGCTTATGGATGTACAATGTAGGTATTTGATTTTAAAGGCAAAATTGTATGAAAGACAACTAGAATCTGAAAGAGAACAATCGCTTTTTTGTTATATTGACAACCCTATTAGGATAGTTTAAAATCTATACTAATACTAGCTGACCCGGGAATTGTCATTTTGCCTATGTATATTATTTCCAGGAAACATTTTAGTGTTGTATGTATTTTTGTATGCTGTATAAAAAAATAAAATCAAAACGTGACGCGAGAATTTTGTATACATAGTATTAACAAGTAGCAGAGTTTACCTAAAACCACACAAAAGTTTTAGGTAAACTCTGGATTTACTGACCAGATTTTGAAAATTCCTTTACTAATAAAAAAACTACCCTTTTGCGGCTGTGGCATAAGCTATGTATTAACCCGTAAAAGTATAAGACTTTCGTGGTTGCCAGATTTGCAAAGTCTGAGAAGAAACGTTCAAACGGAAACGATTCTTACGAACCCACCTTCATCCACGAGAGATATATGATTGAGTTCTAGAGAACACTATCAAATTACCAATAATTAACAATTTAAAAATATTTCCTTGAACTAAAAGACTACTGCACGGAGTTTATTGCGGCTTTCATCAATATTTACATGAAGGAGTTTATGTATATAATTTTTAAAGATATGGGGTATGGTACGGGGTGGGTAAACTTTTGTCTAGACAACATTTTTTTTTGCTATTCTAAAGTCTTTATACACCCCTCCAACTAACATTCTTACAGAGGGGTGATCATCTTTTAAAATTTATTATGTACGTTACGTACGGGGGGTTATATTAAAATTTTAACTTAAATGACTAGGTATTTTAGGAAATGACTAGGTAATTGTTAACGAAACAAAATGAATATAACAAAATAAGAAAACGTCGAATTCATTTTCAAATTCCTTAACAATCAAATTAGGGCCATGTGGGACGTGGGCCACGTCTAGACTGTATTGCATAATCGTCACGTCGATACTTGTTTCGCATTGTTAATTTTCCTGTTTATTGTATTAAAATTACATTTTATTGCATTCCAGTGCCCAAGGGAAGTTATATAGTCTGGTAGAGGTCGATTTCCACAGATAACCCAAAAAAAAACTTTACTGAACCCTCTGTGCGCTGTACCCCATTGGAGATTGATTTTCAATCACCGCAGACTCGCCTTTTATATGCGCGGCAATCTATTTCGTTAATATTCCTACAATACGAATAAATATTTATAACAGTGACAAAAAATATAACCTAAAATTATATAGAGTAGCTTATTTCAGGATGTCAGCTCTGATGAAAAGTAATTGTTATTTTGGAGACGGCATGAGGCAATGTTCTCGTCGCATTGCGTGGCCCTTGCACCATTTACTGCAGACAACGATTTTAGAACCGATTCTTGTCTGGTTCGGGGATGGTAATTTTGTGTATGATTGTGAAAACAAATATGTCTTAAAATATCTATATTTTGAATGCTAGAGTCAAGAAAACTCTACTATGTAATTGTTCAATGGGCAGTCATTACTTTCTTGACGCTTTAATGATAACAAAATAAGTATTAAACGTTGTATTTAATGAGGATTAAATCGTAATAAATTTCTAGTCTTTGAGAACTTTTATAATAGAATGGTATGATTTGTATAGCAAGTTAACATAACTCTCAACGTCTCAGGGACTAGTGGTTTGAAATAAAACTGGAAGGTTTGGTTATAGCTTTTAAAATATAGTATTGGAAACCACGGAGTAATGTATATGTTAAGGCAATTTCTCCCCACGGAAACTAAATAAAGTATTATATACATTACTTCGTGGTTTTTCAACACTATTAAAATATAGACCAAACATTCCATATTGTTTTAATTCAAACCACTAGTCCCTGAGATTATGTTAACTCAGTGTAGATATCAAAGGGCAATTTGACGAGATTTTAAAAACCATTTCAGATTATTTATTAGTTATTATGAACATATATAAACTTATTATTTTGGTTAAGCCCTTAAAACACGGCGTAGCCAACCAATCCTAATGACGTACCAATGCATGAACACGTAACCAACGTGTTTTAACGTGTAAATTATCATTTTCAAATAACACAAACACATATGTCCTGGAGTTTATTTATGAGTTATTTGTATATTTAGAACTCAGTATTTCGGTTGTATATAAAATGAGAATTTTCTAATTATTTTACCCCATAACGCTTTTTAAAGCTGTGTTGTATACGGCTCCCTCAATAACACCTAATACTGTTACATAAGTAATAAATATGTTTTATACGGAAATTGTATATAGGCATTGGTATTATTGCTGAAGCTCTCGCTCGATAATTTTACCAAAAAAAGGTGATGCAAAACTTGGCGTTGTGTCCATATATGGTGGACCATTGTCATATTAATTTCATACACGTTGTATTACATCACCATAAGTGAATCCCGTCATCCTGTTGAGTTGATTTTCGTTTGTTTTATATGTGATATATCACATAAATGTTGGACCTAAATGGATGAAATTGCAATGGCAAATTGAGATTTTCAATAACTTGGTGCGTTAGGGAAAAATGACGAGAGATTTTTTTTCTATTCTTAGTGTCGTTTTTTCTACAAACGTATAATAAGGCGAAAGGTAAAAAAAATTAAAACATTTTTATCTTGTTACGCTAAAGAAGTATAACTTCGCGTGTACATAAGTATACACACTTTTTTTAACACTATTGTGTTAACTACGCACTTGTATCAACAAAAAAAAATCTTATAATATATTATATTCATAGATTGATTAAACACTTATCAGTTAACATATTACTTATCAGTTTTATTTTAGACATAACAGAATTTTTATTTTTCTATCCGTCTAGGCATATTAGTCCCTCATGATTAGACTATCATAGTAGATAAAGCATCTGAAATGAACGTTATAGTCGAAACTCGTGGTAGTCAAGACGGCATAATTGACCGAAGCCTTCTGTTATCTATTCCGTGATTAAGACATACCTCTACATAATTATGGCTACTAATCGAATGTAACCGCAATCCACGAGATACATGACTCAATTGACTATGTGATTCATAACACCATATGTATGTCACAACATCCTAAGGAATCTGGGAAATTATTAAAGGAAACAGCTACGGAGGTAGGGCTGTGTTTACCAAGTGCCTAATGGTGTAATAAATAATAATAATGATATTATTATTATTTTTCATGAAATTCATGGAATCAACACTTGGTTATAAAATTTATTAACAGTTGCTTAAATAACGTTACACTATAAAACCGGAAATGAACGTCATAATTTTGACGAATTAAATTGTATTATTGAAGTGAAACTTCTTTATCGGCGTTGGAAATAAAATTACCGTCACATTTTTTCGGTTACGCGTCATATTTATCTGTTACGCGACATCTTTTTCTTGTCCCTACTACGGTTGATTCAAAGAGATTCGAAGGCATTATTAACAAATATATATAGCAACAATAACAATAATTGTAATCATTCTATTACAATTAATGAAATTCTTTAATAATCTTAGTTGTAATAAGGTAAAATGAAATAATAAAAAAGTTAAAGTTTAACGAAAAGCTTTTGATATAAAAGCTTTTATTTAACCAATTTCTGTAAAGTTGCATATAATAGATCATTTTTCGAAAAATAAGGTCATAAAGAAGTTTCACTTCTTACGTGTGTACACTAGTAGGATTTTTTTGGAATTACTATTACAACTCACAATTTGTCATAAATAAGATAAAAATAATATGTCAAAACTCTGGCAACACATCCTCAATCCTTCGTCGTAGTCCAGGATCGATAGTCGTTATTGCAACTCAGCTTACTAGTAAATAAGGTTACTATATGCTGTTAATCTTCCATCGGACGTCAAGACAAAATACCATCCGTATCAACTCGAGGTCCGTCGTTTTAAAACTGATCGTTTTTAAGTCAGTTTTTACCACCACTATGTAGAACCAGCTTCCCACTGAAGTATTTCCTATTCCTATATATATTCGACTTAGAGTCTTAAGTCTTAAGAAAAGACCTATCAATTCTTGAAAGGTCGACAACGCACTTGCGAGCCTTCTGGAAATGTGAGTGTCCATGAGCGGTGGAATTGGAACCGTTTGCCTCGTATTAAATTAAATGTTTTAAAAACTACTCCGAAGAAGCTTGAAGCTTATTTATTACATTTATTTGTGTTTCGAAATTCTAGAATATATTATAAGGCTAGCGTATGCTATGTATCTTTATATTTCCAGAAATATCTAAACATTTTAATCGGGTTGAACAATCCAAAATATAAAAGTTTTGTTCGTGACTTGTACCGAGAGTAAAAACACAAAGTGATGTCTTTATAGCTCTGATGGTGAATATAATTATGGCGCTTTTATTCCGTTTAAATTTAATCCGTTTGTTCTAAATTTGAATTATAATGAGACCGGGACAAAGGACTGTCAGTAGCATAGTCATTCTTTGTTGATAACTTTTTTTTCTATACGGCCTTTTTGTAACTCTTTCTTATAAAAGTTTATTGATTTTATCTCTTCCTTTTGAGCGTCTCACTCACCACTTCTAATGGTAGGATAAAACTAAGTGATTATTCGCAAATTTGTTAAAGCATCAAGCTTTCCAATAGTGCTTTTACTGGGTGAAAAGTAACTATCTATCTACAGAGCAGTGGTGGTTTAGTGGCGTGCAGCGTGCGACTCTCATCCCTGAAGTTGAAGGTTCAATCCCCGGCTGGACTTTTTGTTTATGTGTGTAACATTTATACGAACGATGAAAAAAGGCGAGTGAGGAGTTAATCACGAAACAGATACAGAAAAATCAGGCCAGACCTGATGTTACTAAAATGTGGGTATACAAAAACCCGTTTGTATGGTACAATATTAAAACAATTTCTTTTAATTTCGTTCTCATTTTTTCCTTTATTCTATACCGTATCTATAATACCAGACATATATGTGATAAAAAAGATCTTGATGTTCAATCACTGAATCAAATTGAAATAAAATGAAAGGAGAATTAGACCAAGACTAAACGGTACGTGCCGACCGCTAGTTCAGCTTCCTGGATCGTGATATCGGTTCAATTGTATTGACATAGTTAATTACAATTCTCGATATACTGAAATGAATGCATCCCGCCAATAAAGGCTCGTTCGATTTTTGAAATGTAAAAATATTATTTTTACAAGGTAGAAATTTAGAACACTGATTTGAATATTTCAAATATACGAAGTCAAATTAATTATGAAATTATTATTTTTTCTAAACGTACTAAAAATTATTGCGAACAAAACCAAAACTTAATCCTAGTTGGTGATGGTGGTCTTCTTAGGATACCTCCAAATTCAATAAAGATAGATCAGGTATATATGTAAATATACGCACGCAATTATATGGGAGATGTGAAGGCCCGCCCCGTGTTTAATAACAAAAAACTTTATTTTCATTGTCATTGTTTTGATTGGCGTTTAGAACAAATACAAGTGACAACGTTCGTCATTTGTTTCTAATCAGTACAGTAATTTCAGATGTTATGTCCCTATGTCGTATCATGTGTGATCGTAACCACTTTTACAAGCCGAAGTCAGAACGTTTTTAAATGGTACTATACGATGGTGCTTTGCACTTATATAAATTTGTGAACTAACCAAAAATTCAACTTATTTCTCCTAATTTAAGTACCTTACTGAAAATTGGCGGTAAGCCAACATCTTAACCCACATTACTTTAGATGTAAAAATGAATATTCTACTTAAAAATAATACGGAGAAAATATTTTTAGTAACGCATCTACTTAGAATAGAAATATTTTAATATATAACAGGGGAAAACGAGGCTATCTGATGTTAAGTGACACCGCCACCCATGGACACTCAATGCCAGAGGGCTCGCGTTGCCGGCCTTTTAAGAATTGGTACGCTCTTGAAGGTCCCAAGTCCCTAACTCTAATTCGTTGTTTTAGTCGTCTAAATCTAAGGCAACACGATATCTTGTTTAAGCTAAAAGAATTTTAAAAAATCTAGATGTTTAGCATATCTACGCCGTGGCTCATAAAACCATCTAGAGTAGTTCCAACACGCGTTTTGGCGGTGCCAATTCTATTTGAATGAACCCAAAGCGTTGAAGTTATCGTCTTGGAAAAACTTCAAAGTCCATTAAGGGAAACAAAACAACAGATGCTTCACGTTTGACCGGCTTCTAATATTTTATTCAAACGTCCCAGATTGCACGTTCGTTCCGAAGGCGGAAAGGACGTTATGTTTAATGACTGTATTCGCATTCATGCAGCCTTGCCTGTGTAAGCACTGCTTTCTACGTAGTTTATTATTCATTTTACAGAGTAATACAATAATTTCAATTTGATTTGTAACAATGTATTAGTTTAGTCACTATAAGTTCTTGCGTTTTAGATTAGATACCAACAGATACATTTGCTCCCCTCATAGTTTTATCGCGTTCTTTTATTTTTAAAATTATTACAATCTTTCATAAATATAAATGAGTGTAAAAATCAATTTATATATACGTGTGTTCATGACAACTATTTTAAATTAGTATAATTTGAAAATTAATTTAGTCTAGTTGGACGTACGGATAAAGTATATATTCTCTTTTCAACAAAGAGTAAATACAATTTGATAGAAAGAGATGAATAAGTTTACGGGAGACAAATTAAATAAAATATTGCAATTAGACCGGTTTAGTTGCTATGAATAAAAAAGTATTTTTTCACCGCAATATTATATGTATAAATATATATATCAATCATTATTTGTACCAGGTGGTGCCCAGAGTGCTGGGATCGTTAGTCGGCGGTGGGATGAGTCCAACCCAGCATCTGGAGCAGCAGCAGGCGCTGGTGAAGCAATTTGCAGAAATTCTGGAGTTTGTCTTAAAGTTCGACGAGCATAAGGTAAGTAATTAAAAAAAAAATAATGCTGGGACTTACTAAGACAGTTTGTATTCTACTAATCTGTATATACGTGGATCTTATCATCGAAGCCGATAAAACTTTCTGTTTATATAAGCCAAACATTTTAACTAAGCGTTGACAACATTCCTGAAATAACGCATATTTTGATAAATGATTCTTGGAATAACTCGAAATCCGTCAAATAACAAGCTTGCAAAGTTTCAAACAGGCATCTAATATAAAATAGCGTAGATATGATCCCATTATAATTGAGTTAATTAAAACAGTAATCATATATGAATTTTTCTATTACTAATTTATTGTGTAACTAAGGAGTTCCTGGGAGTTCCATCGCCTGGGATTCGTGTTTTTTTTATGTAAGGGGCCGTTCAAGTATTACGTAAACACGTATTTACTGCAATTTATTCCCAAACCCCCCTTCCCCTTCCTCTTGTCTGCAAAAGTAAGGAAAACGCTCATAAATAATAATACATAAACGTATTAATTTTCTGTAGGAATCCTCGAAAATGCATGTCGTCAAGCTTACACAATGTGTGGGTAATATGTGTAAAAAAGTATATAATTACTGTTGACGTAACCACCAAATAAGTAAATCAAAAATCTCTGCATGATCCACCATGCAAAGTCTCTTTGAAGGCCGAAGAGGACCTAAAGAATAATCGTAAATTTGTTAAAATGATTAGCCGTCGTTTAAATGAAGTATTTAAGACACAACTTTATAGAGAACAACACCTGAGGCAATTATGCAAATAGAATTATGGAATTTTATATGAATCAGTGGATTATCATCACAAATGTGGTTAACTGTTCAGTCTATAACAATGTTGAGTGTATGATGTTTTTAAGGTAATCGGGACAATAGTGGCCTCAGGGTAAGACTCTCATCCCTGAGTAGGTTCTAACTCCGGCTGAATAGACTTGAAGGAAGACAGTGAAATCGTTATGCCAAAAAGTCAACGGCCTGTGTGGGGCTCAGAAAGTTGATCACCTAGTTGTCTTTTAGAAAAATTGGACCCCCTCTGGGTTTTTTACTAGGGGAATGCATTTACGTACAGAGTATGAGACTCGCTAGTGTCTATGGCACACACTGCTACCATAGTGGATATGCAAGAAGCCCGTGTGTGGCCAAGAAGCCTAGGCCCCAACACTGGCAGTGGCATTTGTTTTTTTTTTAAATCACCCAACATCGAATAATTGTCTGTGGCTCGCAGCTATAATATATACCTATTGTACAGCTCGCCTTACACTTCCCATAAGCGTTGTTTATTGAATATTTCCACTCACACGATTATTAACTTACAATCGAATGCTCATGAACAGTCATAGTATATCCGTTATGAGCAAGGGGAATAATATTCCTATGTTTAACATTTAAAGTCCTGTAGTTTCTTCACCCAAAGGTCGGCCCAACTGCTGGGTTGACTGCCCTTTATGGCTGTCCCGAAGGCTCCTTTGAATGCTTCACAGTGTATAAGATTTGGAAATATTTAATTACATAACAAACTTAATATATTTTTTTATAATCTCGATTAAGCATAAAGTTATATGCTATAAGCACTCGTCCACCTTCTAGGGCTTGCCGGTTTTGTCACGCTGTTATGACTTGTGAGTATATTAAAGAATTTTTAGAAGTTCATTCAACCTATTCTAACAGCTATCGATATTACGCAAAAAAACTATACCATTCGCAGGTATTGTAATTTAGACTAAGGGTCCAGAAAAGAGTCTAAAAATTATTTTAAAAGGCCGGCAACGCACTTGCACGCCTCCTCTGGCAATGTAAGTGTCCATGGGTGGTATCACTTAACATCAGATGAGCCTCCCGCCCGTTTGCATCCTCTTAAGAAGAAAAATAAAGAATCTTATCTAAATTTATTTTAGATAAGATTCTTACTCTTAGGTATACGTTATTCTGTGAATATACAAACTCTCAAAAGGGCCATCAACCCGCTTGCGAGTCCTCTAGTAAATATTAGGAAAAGATTTTATCTATATTATCTAACACTCTGTATTAGATATACGTTTTTCTACGAATATACAAATTCGCATAAGGCCAGCTACGCACTTGCGAGCCCTTTAGTGTTTAGCAGGGCAGTATCAGACACAGATTGGATAAAAATACAAAGATTTCTATTAAATATAGTTTAAAAATTACCTAATAAATAGCGAAAATATTAGGTATTTTCGAAGTCCACCTTATATGTACAGAATATTAATTTTCATATCAGGAGGAAGTTGTTTAAATAAAGAGCAATTTATGTTAAATTATTGCCCGTAAAGTGCATAATGGCTATCGCGAATGGCACAAGGTTGGGTCAAAAGGGCCCTCAATTGATTAAATAAATCACCCATTGTCACTTGGAAGATACACAATCTTTATAAGACTATAGAAATTACAACACGTCATTTCACCTAGTTTTTTTTATAGAACAGCCTTGCCAATTAGATTAACAAATGTTAATGAAATCGATACAAAAATGAGATGTCCCACACCTAAAAGTGTTGTAGCACTGATATTTTATTTTTAACATAATTAATATTCTTGTACTCTCTACCTACCTACCTACCTACGTACTCTCTACCTACCTCTGTAGATGTTTCTTTTTTTTAAGTCTCCCATATTAGGGTTGCCTGGAAGAAATCGCTTGTTAGCGATAAGGCCGTCTGTTGCCTAATAACTTATATAACCTACTTACATTTTGTTTGTATAATTATGTATATTATGGTGACAAAGTATAATGAAATTAATAAATAAATAAATGTGCAAAATTTTAAGTGATAGCTATGACACATAATATACACATAAGGGATTGGATAACGAAATAGCAATATTTCCGTGGGTTAAAGCGCCAATTAAAACGTGCTATTTGTGTATGAACAATCTCCCATTTGGAATATAAACAGTATTGCAAAATATAATTGATTAGTCATCTATCAGGGACTCAATAAGAAAGCTAACCCAGATCTAAACCCGAATAAATGAGTCATGTTTTTGCTATATTGTCGTATTCCTGCGAGGGTGTGTATATCTGGCTTTCATAACAATTATTGCATCACTGTAATTGTCGTAGGAGTCAATTAATAATAAAATTCATATTACTGAGCTACTTAAATGATGTCTATTTATGAACTATATGGTTAGACTGAAAGTATTAAATTAATTTTGTGGTTCATAAAGGTTAATTGGAATTGCCGCCATTTCATAAAAACAAATGACAAATGCAATTTCACATTAGGTAACCAAAGAGTTTTATAATCGAAATTGAAAGAAGTTTTAAATGCCGATGTTTTCTGGCCGGTTCTAAGAGCTTATGTATGAAGAAATACTAATGACAAGCCTTATTTCCTTTAGATTTTTGTATCTGTTTTGTAAATGTTTCTAATTGGCAAGTAGACTTTTGGATTTAAGGCATGACATACAAGCAAGCGACGGGAATTGTAATAGCCTTTATTATACATACACTATATATCCCGTTAAAACAACCTTAAAATGCGCCTAACCCGGGACTAACGTAAAGTATTACAGTGTTCAGGTTAGACTTTATAACAGAGTAATGAAGGATATAAACTGCGTGTGCGCAATGTTTGTTATAGTTAGGTTTTTAATAACCTCCATATCTGTTTATTACCTGTTGATGAGTGAAATCCATTTTAGATTCAATGTTAATGGTCTAAGCGAAAATCAACAATTATCTTCAATGTTAATATGTTGTAGTCAAATATCCAAGTACTCTTATTCATTAAATAATGGTAGTTAATTTTATAACACGTATAAAAAGGGATTTTCGAAATGAATATAAAGTTGATCATACTCATGAAAAAACGATATCAATCAATAATAGATATTATGAGATTTACTAAAAATCCACTCTTTTTTCATTGGCCCATTTTAACAGACGCAATTTATGTTATATCTACCATAGTAAATACGTAACTTTCAAGTTTCCTCGTTTCAGATGAAAACACCAGCCATCCAAAACGATTTCAGCTACTACAGGCGTATCGTATCCCGAGGTAGTCTCATCAATGCAGACCTTCCGCCAGGGGAAGAACCTCACATAGGCGCAGAAGTTGCTAACAGAATGTCGTTATTCTATGCGCAAGCGACGCCGATGCTAAAGGTTCTGTCAGAAGCGACCAGCCAGTTTGTGAATGACAATCAGCAGGACTTGGAAAATACCACGGAAACATTAAGCACAATGGCCAAAGTGTGCTTGAGGATGTTGGAGAATCCGTAAGTATTTATTACTTATAGTTTAGTACTAATCTCTGCATCCTCTACATTCACCGAGTGTTCAGAGGAGCTGTTTGGATTTATAGCTGCAGCTGAGTTTCTTCATCGGACGTCGAGGGAGAATACGAAATTCCACCCGTATCACCTCGACGTCCGTCATTCCACATCTGAACAGGTATTTTTCGCCGCACCACCACTATGTGGAACGAGCTGCCCACTGAAGTATTTCCAAACCAATTCGACTTAGGGTCCGAGAAAAGAGCGTCCCAATTATTAAATGGCTGCACTCGCGAGCCCCCTGCCATTGAGAGCATCCATGGGCAGCGGTATCACTTAACATCAGGTGAGCCTCTTGCCCTGGATGACATGTTTATAGAAACATGTACCAACCTAGTCTCGAGCAGTCATAGAAGAATGTTTAGCATTTGTTTAAATAAATGCTTTATTCGCCTTGAAAGTTAGTGAAGTTGCTATATTATGATGGATGTATTTTAAATAATACAATAAATAAATGAGTTATTATTAGGCCTCAGTATCTGTTTCATGATCATTTTTCAATTTAATAGGCAAGTAGGTGATCAGCCTCCTGACACACTCGACTTTTAGGGTCTAAGCCGAGTTTCCAAACGATGTTTTCATTCACTGTTCGAGCAAATGTTGCATATAGAAAAAAATTGGTGCATAGCCGGGAATCGAAGCTTCAACCTTAGACATGAGATTCGCACGCTAAAGCCACTAGGTCAACTCTGGTCTAAATTTGTTATTCATAATATATACTAAACATTAAATTTGACTGTCTCCAATCCTCCGATAAATACAAGATACTCCCCACTGCTCTCTGTTCCCGCTACATTTCATAACGACACTTATCATTCATACTATACAGCTATACAATAAGTTGTGCTCGTAACTCTTTAAGATATCCTTAGAACACTATCAGACAATGTCGCTAATGATTTTTACACACATGCTTCATACACACACAGGTACACGCATTCTCTGTCTGTAAAACTTTGATTTGCGTTTTGATTTAAAATTTATTTTGTTTTATAGTTAAGTAAGTAGTGACTTCCTGCCTCTATCCGCTTAGCTCCGCTCCGCTCCTTCTCTATCTTCCTTTAAATTTCTACTGTACAAACATTATCTATCCCTAACTTTCGTACTAACTGATCTAAAATTTATAGTGATTCATGTGTCTTGTTTACATATGTTTGTATTGCTTTGCTTTGTTCCATTTGTTTTCTTTTATGTATTTTTGCACTTTTTACTCTAGCCTTGCTTGCCTTACGTATTTTTTTTCTTAGCTTGGTTGCCTGGAAGATATCGATAACAATAAGGCCGCCAGTTGCACTCCTTGTGATTTAATTATGTCCACTGTATTATATATCTGTATGCAACGAAGTGTTAATAAATAAATAAGTTATGAGTCTAGATAAATTTATATTCTATGTATAGCCACGGGACGTTAGTGTTCTGTATCTGTGGAAACTTAAGATTTTGTATGCCATATTTAATAATAATAAAAACAATTCGTAAACCTACCCGTGACAATATTAAAACCACGGCTTTTGCTTATAATTTAAAGTCCCACTTTGAAGCTTATTTTTGCTTATTCTTCAAGATGTAGGCCACTTTTCGAAATGAAACGACCCATTCATTGTAAAGACCAGGCAATCTGAGTTATCAAAAGAATGTTTGCATACCTGATATTACTGCGTTTTATGCTTACAATGTCTTAGAAGTATAATTTGTTTTCTTACACGGATTGAGTATAAGAGAAATAATAAAATAGCGTTCAATTTATAATGAAGTAATTTAAAAAAACGAACCAAACATACTTTAAAAAAAGTACCTGTCAACGAAACGAAAAAATGTTTACCTATATATATAAATGTCACAAACTTACACTTACATCTCAAACACTAGTGAACACTTTCCTAAGTTGCAATGTACTTTAATCAAAGTTTTCAACCCGTTTTTTAATTTATTATTAGATTTAGAAATCACCCTGATCTTATTTTTAGATTTTTACTTGAAGCCAATAAATATCTAGTATTCAAAAGTCGCTTCCTGCCTACGCCTATCTGTATAACTAAGCTGATTTATATGTACAGTAATTAAACAAAGATTGGACAAACAAAAACTTATCGTCTTTTTAACCGACTTCGAAAATGTACAAGGTTTCTCAAAAATCCTAAATATTGATTTATGTGACTTTGTCGTGAACCCATTTTGATGATTATTTTTTGGAAATACCATGATAAGGGAATCTGGTGATAGCATTCCAGAGAAAGCTAGGGAAGCATCGAAAATCGGTTCAAAATCAAAAAAATATTAAATGATTCCTTCGAATAGTCGCTTTTTTTTTATGAGCCGGGAAATGTATATTAATATATTATGATTAGTTGAAGTCATATAATAACTAGTCCTTATAAAGATTAAAGCTATGTTAAGCAGGATACACGTATCCTTCGATAAATAAAAGTCAGCATTGGGTTACGCATTCGTGGTCATATTGTTATTGGCACAAGGGCATATTTATTGTGTTACACAATATCAGGTTTCCAAACGTTGATGACAAATGTTTTGCGTCAACATATCTGTTACTTTTTCGCTACACTATGTAAAACACACAAAACGCCCTGAATTTGAATGTTCAGATAGAGTGTTTCTACAAAAAGTAGATTACAAATTATAGGTTTTTTGTTGTTTTTTTTAATATTTTATGCTCTGTTTTCTGTCTGTTGTTTTTCTGATTTCCTTTCTATATTTCGCACATACTTGTTGTAGATGCACATGCATGTTCTGTTTGTGTAATGTTTTCTCTGTCTGTATTATTAGTGTGCCTTATTAAAAAACATTGGCGTTACAATGCTTGGTCTCGGCTTTAGATTTCTGTAACGTTTTATATTTTTTTCATTATGATCCAGTAGTATGTAGTATGTGCCTGTCTCATGGCGTCATGCATTATTAGTCTTAGGCAGTGTTTCCCATCGTAGGACCCACACCGCACGAGGAGGCAATTTGACTGTTGCAAATATACAAAAATTTATTAAAATTATTTGGAATTTGCATTTCAGATTTTCATTATGTTTAAGAATTTACTTAATGTGTTTCATTAACAATTTTCTAGTAATTTCTTTTAAAAATCTATCATTGAAGTAAACAATTTAATGTTAAAAATCATGTAAGTTAAATGAGAACACTAATGCGACACACAGGTCTAAGTCATACCGGTTTTCCTCACAATGTTTTTAAAGAAAGAAATGTTAATTATGCGAATATACCACAATCTATTGCATACGTTAACGAACAGACGTAAACGCAAGCGATTGGTATTGTATATTAAGACATAACTAGTGTTATTTGCATTGGTCTCTCAAGTACAGACTCTCTTTAGTAATAAGAGTAAGTAAGAGTTTCATTAAAGCTTTTAAGCAAAGGACAATAGTGCATTTTAAAAGAAGATAACGTGACAAAACGTTATCAACTTTTTACTTCCTTTAATTTTGGACTCGTTAAGCCAGTGTAGTGTGTTTATTTTAGGTTCTTTAGTTTTTCATGTCCGCTATGTAGCGAGGGTGCACCTTATCAACCAATCAACTTGCCCAACCCTTTCGTAAATGTTTACCAACCCTAATTAGTTAAGTGCTGTCAAGTTTGTTGATTGCAAAGATCGTTCAACGCTCCACTTAGCGATTGTAATCCCTTTATAATACGTTACCTATTTTTACTATAGATTATATATACAGTTGAGAAAGCTGGACGAAACAAAAGTAATCTAATACTAAGGAAATTAGCTGTAATGAGCTGTGAATACATAGATCTCAAAAAATACCGACTTTGATCGATCTTGGACTGTTACCTAAATATGTAATGTTTTAAACTAATTAATGACATTTCGTTACCGATATGGTTGTGGACATACCAATTACATGCTCGGAAGTCTAAATAGATTATTATGTTTAAATGTTATCTACATGACGCTATGCCACCAGAGATAACGTTTCTTGCTAGAAAAAGGGGGACTAGACACTCTCTTGTAGTGTAACTTCTCAGCCTTGAATCTATCCGATCGCGTGGATGGTAAAAAGGCTCTTAATAAAAATAACATACGTACAAGTCCATTTCTAAAGTTAATTAAAAAGTTACGTTGTTTTCTTCCTCTGGTGCCTCTACATCACTGGAGGTTCGCCGTCAGTGGCTTGCAGCGTGTCTTGCCCTATGCCAGATGCAGCAACTCCGTAGTCCACTCCTTAACATTGCTAACCATGATTTTAATTTATTGAAGGAGGATGTACGCAACTGTCTGTTTTTTAATATTCTGACTTAAGTTTTTTCATTAAAAAGTTACATATGACATTAAAATTCTTAAAATGAAAGCTAGATGAGGGTCCTAAAAGAACTGCTGTTCGCGATTATCCTTCCAAATTGTTTAGCGTTTCCGGCCTCGTGGGTAGTACGATATATCATTAGGACACGTGACGTCACACCAACTTCCTTATCAAAACCTATTCGGGAGATACAGGAGCCAATTAATATCATGCAAATATAGTCTCTTTGTATGTGTGATAAAATTGATTTTCGCATGATATGATTATGTATTTCGTAATCGGCTCGCGCCATTGAAAGTGACAATAGGCTACACGCCTTGAATGACAATAACATTGCTTTTAATCGAAATTTTGTATCACTTTAATTATACAAGTTGATGATTGGCCATCTTCAACGAAGAGCGATTCGAATCGTTGACGTTAAGTCACTTTTCGAACGGCTTGATCTCTTGGCGTTGCGTAAGGATTTGGATCTCTTCAACTTTAACCCATTTAGGAAAGTGTTCGGATGGATAACTGTAGCTAAGAATTTTCACCTCGACGGCCGTCGTTCCATAAGGAAACTCTTTTTAAGGCACTTTTTGTCGTGCACCACCACTATGTGGTACCAGCTGTCCACTGAAGTATTTCCGAATCAATTCGACTTAGGGTTACATAAGAGTTACTGTGAGTGTCCATGGGCATCGGTATCACTTAACCTCTGATGAGCCTCGACACAGTTTTCCTCCTTTACTATAAAAAAAACCAACGTAGAGTGTTTAGTTTATTGTAGGATATTTCATATCGACTATTTCATATAAAATACCTAAGATATTTAAAAAATATATGTGCTTATATTCGTTTGTAGAAAACTAACGGCTCGTAATAATAACGAATAGCATCACAAATATAGAACCCAGACATTAGACTGAAGTCAATAACTTCATCAGAAAATTCTTTAAATATAATACATCATTGGATCTAATTCGCATCTATATATTTTCAGCATATTAACGATTTATATATATATACGTCTAGGTATATTATAGACATATTGTCAAAATTCTATAATAACGTAGAAAATTGGACAAATTATATCGCTTTCCCATAAAACGTTATTTAGGAGGGTACGGTGCGCATACTGAAGTTTAAGCGAAGCTTTTCTGATACTGAAAAGCTTTTAATGTTATTATCGTTAATGTTTTACAAATTTTGGGCAATCGAATAATTTGGGCCTGTAGTTACATATATATTTGTATAACATTTTGCCAGTTTAGTAAGTACAATAGTTTATTTAGAATAACTTTCAACGTCATTTATAATTTGTTACCGTTAGGCAAACGTGTTGAGACACTAAATTGATATGTTGCAATGAAATATAGTTAACCTGGTTCGAACATATTTGGAACGTACATAAAACATGTACAGTTAGCTGCTTCCTAGATTTTAACATGACGGTTACAGGGAATTTCGTAAATAAATAAATTGTTAGGGCTACCACGTCTAGGTTAAATTCATTGCTCAGAGATTGTATCAAGTCTATTGCTAGATTAATCTTCACACATTTGTAGCCAGTCTTCTTATACCATCACGATCTATGCTGTGCATGGAATAAAAAATAAAATCAATCAATGGCGCTACAACCTTTTTAGGTCTGGGTCTCAGATTTATGTATCTGTTCCATGATCATTTGTTAATTGAATAGGGAAGTAGGTGATCAGCCTTCCGTGCCTGACGCACGCCGTCGACTTTTTGGGTCTAAGGCAAGACGGTTTCCTCACAATGTTTTCTTTCACCGTTCGAGCTAATGTTAAATGCGTACATAGAAAGAAAATCCATTGGTGCATAGCCAGGGCTCGAACCTACGACCTCAAGGATGACAGTCGCACGCTGAAGCTACTAGGCCCACACTGCTCATTGTACTGCGGTCGCAATGCATGAAACAGTTGAGAACAATAGAAGTGTGACAATCCTAGATTTTGATATTTAATTTAAACGTGACATTGGTTTCAGTACATAATTTGACCGACTGCATCTATGTAGTCCGTTATATCAGTTAAGAAAGTCAGGTGTTTCGCAGTTTCATAGATTAGCATTGGTCTTTATGTATTCTCCTTTTGTCATGCTTTAGATATGCATTCTCTGTAATGTTCGTTGGAAAACAAAAGACTCTTAAGAAATCTAAAAGAAAATGTCGAGGCTTAATCATCATAAAATAGAAAATAAGTAATCATTTTAATATAATAAGTTTAATATTTTATTTTAATCTACGCTGCGTTGAGTAAAGTTATTTATTTTTGTTTTCCTATACTAAAATATTTCTATATATTCCTGGTAACCCTAATTCTCGAATATAGTTTAGCTCACGATTTACGACCCAGTAAAACTCGGTGGCTGCTACGTAATTGTATACAAACCTACTTACGACGTTTTAGTTTATTGACAATAGGAGTTACACGATACTTCTTCCGTGATCTTCTGTGCTTGTTGTTCAAGCAAGTGACTTTCTGTGCTACCCGTAATTAAGGCAATTGCCTTTATTTATCAAGAGATTTTAGATCAACGGCCTTTCGTGTCTTTCTACCTAAGTCACTATAAAAAAAAAATTAATATGTTAAACGGTTCATAACGGCATCAGTATCATATATCGAATGTATTATTCCTATCACCTTGTGTCAGCATGCAAATTACACATAACAAACTATTGGTTTACTAAAGCTACTTTCAAAATACTTATTGCGCTGGCGCAGCGTCTTAAAAGCGAATGGAGGAGCTTATCAATTCGACGTGTAGTTTTTTAGTTTATGTGCTTTTTTTTTATTTCAGGAAACTAGTAGCACAGTTTAGCCGCGAAGAAACATCACTACTCGTTCTTCGCGTGATGGTGGGTTTGATAATTCTCTACGACTGGGTACATCCCTCGGGCGCCTTCTGTCGTTCCTCTTCAGTGGATGTTAAAGGATGTGTCAAATTCCTCCAACAGCAGCCGCCTCCCAAAGCGGAACCTTTGTTGAACGCCCTGAGATATACCACCAAGCACCTGAACAGCCAGTCGACGCCAAGGAATATTCGGGCTTTGCTAGCCGCGTGAGGACAGCATTCGAGCTTTGCATGTTGCTGTGGGGAATGATGTGACAATAATTCATGGGGATTTCTCGTTGGCATTTTATTTGCGTAGCGTCGTTTGAGTACCAGAAAATTTACGGTTTCATTCAGAGTCGAAACTAAGCGCGAACTGTGACGTCATGAAATTCAATACGTTTTTGACACACGGGAGTTGAAGCTAGCGCTGTCTCGACTCTTTCTGTTTGTAGCCCCAATTCTCTGATGATCAGTTTTGCGGTCTTAAATCGTTAAATCGGTTGACACTCTGCTAAATTATATTTGCGTGTTTGATTTCATTAAAGTTCCTTGAAGAGCGATTGAGTTTCAACCGATTTGCAAATTAATGTTAGTGTAAGATTTGGAAAGGGGGTTATTCATAAAATTCAATTAAAATATTGTGAATAACCTCGTTGAAAGTTGTTTTAAAGGATTACATGTCCTTCTTTTCCTGCTTCTTCGTGATATTGACATATTGAAACTATTTAATTTTGCGATTATGGACTGCCAAGCCCATAAATGTACTGAGAGTTTGGGATTTCCAATTTTGGCAGCCGGCATTTATCTATTAACATAGCGTATATTGTTGCACAAATTAGTAAACTTTAGACGAAGCTTCAAAAGCTAATATATTTTTTGAGAAATCATTCCCTCCCCCACTCAAATGCAAGGTTACTTCACAACTCGTACAGAATTTATATAATAGTCGCTAACTGTTAGGATTAAGATACTAAAGTCTATTGGAGTAGGTGAGAGTATTAACTATGTTAAGGAATAATAATTATCTTTTAATTGGTTACCACAAATATTGTGCAATATTGTCCCAGTGAACCTTCCTGAACGAGTCCTCTATGGGACATGAAAAGGACTTGACTGTGCTGCAGTTACGAAACTTATTTGTGCGACCATACTTCCCTTAAGTTTATCTACTTGTTAAATTATCTGGTTAGATGTATTTATAATATCATGGTATGGTAAAATAATGGATGAAATATTTTTGGTAACCCAACGAATTATAACTAACATGTAAACGTAAGGTAACAATTTAAAACACGGGATTGCTCCCTACCACTAAGGGAACGTTCAAGTATTATGTCACGCAATTTTTGGAGATTCTTAACACAATCCCCCCCCCCCCCCCCCAAGAAACGCGCCGTAACGTTTCTGTTTAAATAGTAGTAGTAGTAAAACGTTTCGTGACCAACTTCAGTGACTCTTTAAACATAAAACTTACCATTGTGTGTGTAAGGTACTGGAAAGTTGAAAATATATTAACAATAACGCGTAATTCAATCCCCGCCCCGCATCGTAACGTTTTGCAAGAGCCCCTCCCCCGCCCCTTCCCCCAAATTCGTTACGTAATACTTGAACGCTCCCTAATCTGGACCGTATACCCTAGTCGAAGTATAGTAGTAAATATTTCCAAAATATCGTATAGTGCACTGCCTCAAACTGTTTTTAAATTTTGTAGTACGGTTTGATACATTTTTACAATATATTTTACGCTATATATTATTGGTAAGCCGAATACGCTCAATTTATCTGGTCAAAGTACATGATTCATAAATTCTAAAACAAGTAATTTAATCTTTACCAAATTAACCTTGAATTTGAAATTAAACTTGATTAGGTCACAAGTAAAGATAGCTATATGATTACACTATTGGAATTATTATTGTGAAAGTATAGTGTTTCTAGATTTTTGTTTTGAATGAGGCTGAACCAGTCTAGTCTTCCATTTCATTCTCTAATACACTAAAGCAAAGCAGTTTTTAACCCAACTCAGTAATAATTATAATTTTCATTAATCTTTGATTACATAAGATTGTAATGGGTATGTATTGAATATTACGTAGTTATTAGATAATTGCACAAATAGCACATTAATGTTATTTAATCATGTAGTTATTTTGTCATAATTCTGATGTTCAAAAACCCTTCAAATTGTATACTTTACTAGAAAGACCGCTTCGGTCTCTCATATGAAAAAATATAATTTAATTTTTGAACAACAGAACTACTATAATCTTGTTGAATTTAGAAATGTGCATATTGCACAAATTGAATAAATGTGTCACTGCCCAATTGATAATATTGTATTTGACGTTTTTCTCAGAACAAAATTTAATAAAATATATAAGAACTCATTTAATGAAATATTTGATGTTAAGATTATTTGTCTGTTAGGTGTTCCTCCTATACTGTAGCGATTAAAGTTGAAAAGCATTTATTACTTTGGCAATACTCATCTTTAATCATAGTTATTGTATGTAGTTAGTATTCAACTGTTAGTAGCTAATGTAAAATTTATATAGATTTATTTGAAAATTTTATTAATCATCTTACATGAGAATTTTACTATGTTAATTCTACTTAATATTGTCTATTTAAAGCGCACTATCTATTACTTAATTATACAAACTTGTGATAGTATATTGAATTGCAAATTGTTAATTTTTAAACTATATTTCATATTGACTACTAGAAAAATATTGCTGCTTTCATTGGTTTCACTTAGAACTAATTTTTAAGGGTTTCATTTATTTATTATATAGTAAAAACACCAAAGTTATAAATAATAAACATAATAGTAACTTAAACTAATTTTATTTAAACCTTCTCACAATTTCTTGGCTAATAATGACAACTTAAAATGTTAGCTGGTCGTGGTTTAAGTATAAGTTTACCAGTTTCATCACAGGACATATTGAAATCATTAAGAACAGATCGGGTACGTGCTGTGATGATGCTAGGTGCAATCACCTTCCGGTGTACCCCCACAATGAAGAGTAGCACTGAAAATAAGTAACAATCTTATCTATATATATTCAAATCTACTGGAAACATATCAAAATTAATTGAACTATCAACTCAGTCTTCAAAGCCTGCTTATAATTTTGAACAAAATTCTAGTAAAGATCAATACAGCCGAATTATCCAAACAATATGTTAAAGTAGCAATTTTAATATCAAGTTATTATTTTTAACAAGGATAAATTTCTTATATATTTATACAGGTTCTTTAAAAAAAATTTTTTTTGTTAATTAACATAAATATTCTTACATAACAAAGTTGAGGTGACTGTAAAGAAGGGATGGTTCCATAGTGACTGTGTGAGAGACACAACAGGAGTGAGTGGATCCGTAAGCCAGTGCCAAGCTGCTATTGCTGTGCATAATGACACCACTGCTAATACAACTAAAAATATTTTTAAAAGTTTAATTATCTCTGTGGTTCAATGTGTAATGTATATGGCCTTTCATCTATACATAGAGAGTTATGACTCTTGGTGATACAATATTTAATTTTCTTGTTAAGTTCAGAACCTATTTCACTCCACACAAAAATTGAACACATTGGCCTATACATAGAGGGTTCCGACTCTTGGTGATACAATATTTAATTTTATTGTTAAGTTCAGCACTTATTTTACACTCCACATAAAAATTAAACACATAGACACATGTACAGAAAAACAATGCAGTGTTGTTATGAACTATATTTTAGCAGTATTTGTAACAATAGTAACTTACTTCTCCATCTCGTAGTAGCAGGTTGCAAACAAGCTATTACTTCTGTTAATCTTCTCTCAAAAGCCTTTAGATCTACAACAATGTTGTAAGAATATCAAAATTTATTTGCGAGTTAAATTTATTATAAAATATAACACAAGATAGGTACTTGGGAAGAGATCCGTACTTGTTCTTATAGGACAATTTTTTTTTTTCTATATACAACATCCTTGTGTTTCCAGTTTTGAAGAATTTATAGGTGTGTAATTATATGATAATGGAAATTAGTAGAACATAAATATAATATTCATATTACGTTGGATTGCTTAAATTAAGGAATTAGTTTAGCTAGACCTACCATCACATGCTGTTTGTTCTAATGACATCGCTATTTAGATCTTATTCATAACAATATTAAAATTACTTCAACTAAATATTGAAATTTCTTATGTATAACACTGATTTAAGACCATGACTTAATTTAATTTGAATGTTATGTGTTTTAATCACAAAATTACTTTTAAGTTCCGTCAACAGATCAAGTAGATGAAAAGTAAAATACGATATACATATGATATGACATTTGACACTGACAGATGCATCGGTGTATTTGTGGATTTTAAAGAGAAAGATCGATATCTTTTTAAATATATAAAATAAACAATTTAAAATTATAATATTTTTATTCATAAATAAATAATAATTGAACGTATTTAACAAATGTCGATTGTAATTAAAGATGGTCTCGGAATTCTGTGTTCTGACTACTGACAGTTTACACCCCGACTTATATTATATGTACGTCTAACCTGTAATTTGAATTTGGAAAATAACAACAAATCAAGGTAAGTAATTAAAACATTATGTGTAAAGCATTTATCAATAAATAAAACATTACAACAACAAACAACATAACATGTAATAAAAGATTTTATTTATAAAGTATTAAACAGTCGGTACTAGCAAGTAGCATATAAACGGTACAAAGTCCAAATTCCTATCGATATAACTTGTTGATACTTAGTTATCTAGAGCTTAAAAACTAACTAGAACTGGAATATTTCTGTTAAGGTTTCTTCGTCAGAAAATTCATAATTAAACAATCAACGCAGCTAAAAAAAAGTTCGCACAGTGGAACTGGTTTATTAAAAAAACTATAAAATTTCAGTTAAGTTTTTTTGTTATAAATTTCAAAATTCATAAAATATCAAGGTATTTGAAACTATGTTCCATGCCTGCTGACTTTATTGATAACAATAAAAGGGTTTGTTTATTGGTGTTAAGATATACCATGTAAACTCCATGTAAGATCCCTCGATTTAACGAGGAATTCCCTAAAATCGATCAGTCAATCAGCGTCAATCAATCAATTGGCTTTGGTTGGGTTACCTTGTCTTCCATTCAATAATACACTCTGCATTACACCCATTTTCAATTACAAAAAGAATTGAGTAATGGAGTACTTTTTAAGTTGCTAAAGTTAGTAAGAACTGCTCAGAAAGTATATCAGACATTATAGTGTATAAATTTTATGTAACATCTTGACTTTGATGGGTTTGCCTTGTTTTCATTCTAATTAACATTTTTTTTTATAACTACTTTATATGACCCTAGAAATGGCACAGTTAAACAATGCTATATATAATGTTTGTACTGTAGGTTTAGCATGTGTTGTGTAAAAAATATGGTCTTGACCTAGAAACAAAAATAATTATTTAATAATATAAAGCACATTATCTTGCAGTCAAAACAATGATTAGCCTAAAACAAGCCATAAGATGTATGAAAAGAATGACTCCCAATATCCGGGCAATGTCAAGTCAAAACCTTGTAAACCTGAGTGCAGATAAGGACAATGATGAAATTGCTATTGTTACAATGCAAAGACCTCCAGTAAATAGCCTGAATCTAGAATTACTTCAAGCACTTAGTAAGTCGCTTGATGAGATAGCAAAAAGTGGCTTTAGAGCTATGATTTTGACTTCTGTAAGTATTTATATAATGTGGCCTGTAGTCTCACCTATGTTCATTAGGTTGAAATGTGATGTTACATAGCGTCTTAATTAAATTTATCTATTCAATGCAGTATCTGACACAAAAATAATAACTACATGAACTATTATTTAAAAAGGTATTCCCTATGATATTTTATAGGTGATGTTATGTGTGTTGTAACTATATTATTAAGTATTTTTTAGGCTTCACCAACAGTATTTTCAGCAGGTATAGACATAATGGAGATGTATAAACCAGATATGAAGAGAGCTGAACAATTTTGGTCAACTTTACAAGATGTTTGGCTAAAGTTATTTGAATCTAAACTTATAACTGCAGCAGCCGTCAATGTAAGTAAAAAATACAATTAATTAAAAAAATTAAACTAACTAACCAAAAGCTTCTAAGCATTACAAAATCCAAACAAAAAAGATTTTTCAGAATCTCACAATTTAAATTAGCCCTGCTATACAACTCACTATATACAACATAGAAAAAACTTTATGGCATTCTTTTTCATTTTGGCATTTCCTTTTTCACACACAAGATTAAATCACAAATAAGTCAATGTCTCTTGTAAAAATGGTCAATGGAAACTATCCATTATATTTTTACCACATACAATATGTTGTTTGTTGTAAAAACGAATAATCAAACAAATATTCAAATATTGCAAATCATTTCAAGATAGTTGAACCCTCCTAATTAGTCTTCTTAAAAAATTCTAACTAGTCTGGCCATAAATACTGTTACAAAAAACTTTTATTTTTTAATTATTTTGAATTTGGAACACGTATATTATTTTAAAACTTCTATCGATTTTGCACCATTTCATTTTTACATATTATTCGGGCGGCCGCGTGCTGTTCAAACTACAACTGCTGTACTAGCCAGAATTCGTCGAAACCCCATCAGGAAACAAAAAATCTTATCGCGAAAAATTCCCGCTAGGACTCTGTCTTGTATTATAAAACAAGACCTGAAGCTCGGTGCTTATCGTAGATTAAAGAGAGTGGCTCGATTAAAACGCCTTCTGTCGCGATACTCAGGTGAAAAACACAGGAATATCCTCTTTACCGATGAAACATTTTTCACAATTGAAGAATATGAAAAATATATTTCAAAATGATAAAGTGTACGCTCAGAGTTCTAAAGAAGCTGCTCAAGTGGTCGGAAAGGTACAACGTAGTCATGATCCTGCGTCAGAGATGGTTTGGTGGGGCGTGTCTTATCAAGGAGTCACAAAACTAAATTTATGTGAAAAACTATTGAAAACTTCAGCCAAATTGTATTAAGATACAGTCTTGGATCATGTGAGACGTCTCAGCAATACACTTTATAAAAATATTCCGTGGACTTTCCAGCAGGATTCTGCACCTGGTCACACGAACTAACCAAGCCTGTCTTGAAACCAACGTCCCGGTCTTTATAAGAGCTAAAGACTAGCCCTCATTTATCTATTAGACTGCAAATTATGGTAAGTTTTAGAAGACATGGCCTGCTCTAAACGATACGGCGACATTGAGTCTCTTAAACAATCTTTGAAGCAAGCGAAGTGGCGAAATTTTCCTTGGAAACAGTGCGTAAATCCATAGATTTGTGGCCAAACAGATTAAAGGCCAGAGGTGCCCATTTCGAATAGAATATGTATTTTTTTGCTGAGGCTTTAACATATTTTAATAATACAGTCAAAATCTGTTATAATGACATCGAAGGGTCTACTCATATTTGGTCATAAATATGAGTAGAGTCGCTGGCCGATGGCATTGTTATTAAGTACCTAATACAATAGAATTCAGCCGGGACCTTTGATGAATATAAACTCGATGTTGTTCTAAACGATTTGACTGTATTACATTATTTCATCAAAAAATGCATTTTCATTTGTAACTGAACTTATGGCTGGACTAGGTATATAAATTTTCTTCCACAACCAAACAAAAGAATTACACTTCCGCTTACAGGGACATTCACCTGCTGGGGGGTGTTTACTAGCCATGTCCTGTGAATATCGGGCTATGGTGTCAGGTAAATACACCATAGGGTTGAACGAAACTGCTCTAGGTATTGTCGCTCCGAGATGGTTTATGGACTCTATGTTGAATACTATTCCTCAGAGAGAGGCTGAAATAGCACTGACTACAGGCAAACTGTTCTCGGTAGAAGAAGCATTAAAGGTTCGTAGAATATTAGTGTACAATATAATTATAAACACAGAATAACTAAAAAAAAACAAATTTAGTCTATTGCAAACGGTCGCTAGAATCAGCCAGAGTCGTACGCGCTGCTTTTATAGGCATAAAACCGGTTTGCCCTCAATCCAGCGCGCGTAAGAGTTTATCAGCTTATTATTTATATAGAATATAATGTAAATAATAAAAGGGGAGAAGAAAAAGGAATTGTGATATTATTTGTGCAAACACTTATGCAACAAACTTAATTTATGCAACAATTGCGTAAAAAAGAAAGATATAAAGCTAATGTTTATTAGTCCTGAGTTTGACTCGTGAATGTAAGCTGTGAAGGCGAACAGAATATTAACATTTAGGTTTTAAAAATTTTTTTTCTTAGGTTGGACTTATAGACGAGGCGGCAAAAGATAAAGATGACGCAATCAAAAAGTGTAAAGGTTTTATAGCAAAGTTTGACAACATCCCACCCTTGGCCCGAGCGGTAACTAAGCAAAAATTTAGGGATTCATCAACCCAGTGGCTCAAAAATAACAAAAAAGCCGATTTAGAAGAATTCTTAACTCATCTAAAAGTACCTCAGGTTCAACAGTCGTTGGAAATGTACATTCATATGTTGAAAGCGAAGTCCAACAAATCATAAAACCAGCCTCACTTGTTACCGCCAATAAATTTTACTTTTGACAGTTGACATCTCCTCTATGACATATATACATCCCTGTGGACATAAATTTAAAACTAGTGTTTTAAACAGTGAATATTTGCATATGTATTTTTCGATCAGTGTAATTTTATATCAGTATACTTTTATATTTATAAATAAATGTTTTATTCGTGACATTGTTACCAAATAAATAAAAAATAAGTTTTAAAATATGTTTGATTTGATTAATAATGCGATTAAACTTGACATTTCAGACCAAATAAGCAACTAAATAAGTTTATACCTTACAGTAGTTCAACGTATTTACCATATGAAGTGATAGGCTGACTATTTATAATTTAGGCGATAATTTTAACACCCCCATATGCATAATGCAAAAGTAAACCAATTTCGAGTTTTCATTTAAAAAAGGTACAGCAACACTCCTTTCAGGATTTTACCTCTTTGTGAATAACTGTAGACAAATACTGCCCATATACTACAGAATTCTGTATATATAATGTCTGCTTCCTTTATTTTTCAGTTTCCGTGCATTCATTTCTTAGTTGTCATGCATTGTTTGAGACCTAAGGAAAAAGCTATGTTGTTAAAGTATATGCAAGCCATCTTTCAAACGTTTTTAGAGAAAAAAAACATTGAAATAATATCATTTTTCGTCTTGCTTTTTTAGATTTGTACCCTTAAGTTTCTTAATACTCATAAAAAACTAGTGTTTAATCGTCTTTCTAAATCAGTAAAAAATTGATTTAATTTGATACTTTAAAAAAAATGTTTGATGTGTCATTTTTAATTTATTTTGAAACTCAAAAATGGATTACTTATGCATAACACATATGTGACAATTATGTCAAATAGACACCCCTATCACCTCCTAAGTACGTCAAATTACCTATATCCCTATTTATTATATAATTTTTTTAAACCCTAGGCAAATAATTTTACGATGTACTTTTTTATAAATTAGGAAGTAAATGGGCAGGAGGCTCACCTGATGTTAAGCGATACGATAGCTCAATGCCAGAGGGCTATCGAGTGCGTTGCCGGCCTTTTAAAAATTGGTACGCTCTTTTCTTGAAGGACCCTAAGTCGAATTGGTTCAGAAATACTTCAATAGGCAGCCGGTTCCACATAGAGGTGGTGCACGGCAAAAACTGCCTTAGAAAACGCTCAGTTGTGGAACGACGGACGTCGAGGCGATACGGATGATATTTTGTATTTTGCCTTGACGTCCGATGATGAAAAACGTGTATTGGTTATCGTTAATTATAATAGATAGATGGAGTTGGTGAAGGAAATTTAAATAAACGCAGATACATTTATTAAATAAAAGAACTAAAATTCATCAGCCAATAATGCTGCCGTCTCCGGATCAACAGTCTCCGTCATACTCATCTGCATATCCGTCCACTCTTCTCTTTGATTGTCTATGAAATAGTATATTTCACTTATACGATCGCGGTTGCGTTTGACTTCATTACTGAAAAAAGATGTTAATGCAAATGCTTAGCAAATATCATGATTAAGGTAAAACATGTAGTCATTTTTTAGTAAATATTATTTTATTTACTATATATCTATATTTATTTCTAAAAACCGAAAGACGATGTTATCAATTCGACGTGTAATTTAACTACTTTAAAAGTCTTTGATTTAAAAGTACCACGCATTTATATATTTAAATGTTTACGTTCACTTATCACAGCCGTGGTCAGCGAATGCCTCTAATAAAATAAATTCACAGATAATAAATAACCGGTAAAGTTTTATTAAAATATATACTTTGACACCACTAACACGGGCACAAGGGGTATATTATTTATAATTCATCATCATTCCCCGACTTTTTGGGATGTATTTTGACTTTATATACTTACTCGTTAGTCCCTTGTACGAGGTCATCACGCCATTTATTCGCTCGTGTCATCAATAGATCTTCACGAGCGTCGATAAACCGCATATGATTGTCTGAGGACTGGGCTACGAGGTTCATCATGGCGTCTCTGTCCATCATTGCCTAAAACACCGTTATGTGAATTTAAATTTTGCAAACAAAAAAAACAGTATTAAGTACAGATTTATGCTTGAACTTTGGTAGTTATTGAGAGAGTTTAATAGAAATAGTATTTTATAGGAATTTATCTATTTGAATTTCGTTCTGTAGAGGAAGATATTGGATATCAAATTTCAAAAAACAAATATTATGTAAATATGTTACTACTAAAAAAACTGATAGATCGTGTACCTCAAATAACTCAGGCGGTGCATCGCCCAAAAGTATCTTATTACCCAATAATTTTGACAGCGCATCTAATTGTCGCATAGACCACATTCCTTCATGCTCCCTCCACGCCCCGAATGCGTTTCTAGACACTTCTAGAAGCTTCGTTATCATCTCTGTCATGTTTACGGAAAACTGTACTCTAGATTCCTAAAATTTTACGGTATAAAATATTCAATTATTAGTTTTAAATATTCAGTAAAAATGTATATATCATTTATTTACATATTATAATAAAACTTTTAGAACCTTTATAAACATTTCTAGAATTAAATTTCTTTCATTTATTTATTTTAATATTATTATTTTATATATTTTTATTATATTATTTTATTTTCGAATAATATTAGTCTCGGCATATCATTTGACCAATTCAATCTCATGTATTTTTCTTTAACTTTCTTTATTGTTTTATAAACAGAGACTCCTTCATCATAGCCTATTAGGGAGCTCAGACAAGGGGGTTTAGCCAAGATACCTTAACATCATTTTCATACAAATTTAGTTTTCAACTTTCTATATACACTATGTTAAGGCCAAAATGCCTTTGTCGACACGAACTGTCATTTTCATACAAATTAAGTTTACGACTGTCTAAATATATATGTTAAGTCACCTTGACTAAACCCCCAGAAACGCAATCAGGCAGATATGTGACCGAGAAGTTCAGAAGTTCAGTTAGGCATCGGGGAAGTGTGGAAATATCCGCTTTCCTTAAAAGGGTTGGCGTCTCTGGCCGGAGACTTGCTCATGTTATTACCCGCGCCAATTTATTTCATGGAATTTGCTTGCACAATATGTTGTAATATTTGTAAATGCAATCGGTACTACCGAAAAATTATTAATTGTGGTTTAATATTTGTTTATAATAAATTATCGCTGTTGGCCTGACATCTCAGCCTGTGCTGTTTTGGCGCGTATACCTCAGCCGAAATCTGTGATGGTTTACGGAGATGAAAAAGATTTTCATATTCACCCACTCACATGCATACACATCCATGCATATCACGCATACTCAAATTTATCATAATTTTTGATTCAATATATTTCATTTACTGCCACACATATTTTTAAGTACTAGATTTTCATTATTTTATTGAACATTGGAGGTTGGTATGTGAGGGGACTGGAAAATAATGCAACAATAGAATTGGGATTTCTTTTTTAGTTTGCAGGATGTTGGTGTCTAAGGTGAAAAATACCTCGCATCGTTCATAGAGCTGCATTTCTATAGTCATTAGTTTCTTCCAGAGATCATAAATCAAATCAGTAAAGGCTTCTCCCGAGTCAATAACATTTGTTTCCACCTGTTCCAGCGTTGCTTGCTTTGTCGTCACTTTACCGATGATTTCGTTCATTTGTTCTACTAACGGCTTTTTTTTCGTTTCGTATTCTTCTACTACACTACAGAAATAAGAACAAAATTTAGTACCAATACCATTAAAAATATTTTTAAAGTACAGGTGTTAAAACTCGGTTTATTTTTTTTTAGGTAAAAAAAGTACTGTTAAAGTTTGGTGTAGCCTCACAAGTCATAGATAGCTGGTTCTTCAAAAAAGAGCGTATCAATCAGTAAAAAGCCGGCACATCACTTAAGAGCCTTCTGGAAATATAAGTATCCATAAGCGGCTGTATCACTTGACATCAGATGAGCCATCTGCCCGTTTGCCTAGCCTAAATTAAAAAAATGCTTATCAGTTTCAATGTGTTGCAAGCGTGAGCGGCGGTGACCACTTAAGAGTCTCTCTCCTGCCCATTGTGCAATATCAAAATTTGGACTTAATTAGGAATAATACGTACGCTTTACTCTTCTTAACACTGTCATCTAAAGCGTTTTCAACCAGGTCTTTAAACAGCTTTATCTCATTTTGTCGTGCATTATAGGCCACTTGAGCAAATTCTACTAAGCCGGCCATGGTTTCGACATATTGTTCTTTATACCTAAAAAAATCAATATATCAGCAACAGCGTACAAAGTCTTGCGGGAGCGAAACATAAACAGTATGAGCAGTATACTGTATGGGTAATAGAAACGAGTTAGTGCCAAGTACGTGTGTATATATAACTATTTATTTACATTTACAGCTAACACTTTCATGTAAAACCGTGACGGTGGTGGTGGTGAGCGGCAAAAACTGTCTTAAACACAAAATATTGATCCTTGCCTATAAATAAAAATTGAGGGTAATGCCTATTTTCTCTACTATACTTACTGTTCATAGAACCCAATCAATTCCCCTCCTACTTGCAATAGTAATGCCCCATCTGGGTCTTTCTCAAACATTGTCTCAATTAATTCGGGTCCACTCAAATACTCCACAAAGGACATCGCGTAAAACTCAACTCGTGAATCATACTCCTCTTTAGCAATACGTGCCTTTTCAGTCTTTTCATCTGCATCATCCAATTTACGAAGGATACCGCTGAAATGTGGAGTTGTAAAAATCTGTTATTTATGGCCAGCATATGTGTTCCAGGTCAGTGGAAGCAGATTGCTTTGACTACAATTGCGGAGATATTGTAACGATAACAATTGGATTCTTTAATTTTCCACATTATAAAATTGTAATACTCATACAGTAATATTAATATTTTTTTTGTGTATTAGGTAAGGTAGGTTTGGTTTTAGTAATAGTAAACTCTTGTGAGTGTTTAATTATTATGCTTTCGACGCATTTGAAAGTGAACGCCTCTTCCAGACGTTCCTCTGAAGAAATAGAAGTGCCATAACACGTTATTGTCTTATAAAAGACTAGATATAACTAAATAGCTAGAACTAAGACCGAAATGTGATTTAAAACCCAAAAAATAATAACCTATAATTCGACGAGTCTATTTTTTATTTTATTTATATTAGCAATATATAGAATCCTACCGAAATAACGCTTGTCCTGATTCCCTCTCCTCTTCGGTAATTAGTTTATAGTCCAAATAAGTGACAATGGGAAGAGCACACTTCAGGAACTGATTTGTCATGGGATCATCACAACACGGATTGCCCTTAAAGCTAACAGATCGTAACTTCCGGAATCTTCTGAGGTAGGACATCTGAAGATTTTTACATCTTTTAATTTCTTGAATCCTGGTACTTATGCACATTCAATGATTATTCTTCATTAAAATACTACGCGAGAATTGTTATAAAAGAGAAAAAAATGTGGATTAGGACACTTTTAATATAATAATTGATTAAAACTGTCCAGAGTTTTTATGCTTTATAAAAATCAAGATACACAAAATTCTAGGAGGTTTTTCTGTGGCATGTATTTTTTACATAAATTAAGTAAGGTCTTTAAAATATACTACTGGTTTTGCGCACGTTCTGTGGGTACGATTAGGGATTAAATTTAACTATTTGATCTTTTAAAAAAATAGTATAAAAGTGTTACAAAAATACTTTTCTATTACTCGCCTCTTTATAATCCTCAATTAAATTATCTCCAATACTGAAAACCATTAACTTTTCTAAACATTCCATATTTTCCAATTTTCTTATTTTATTATGAAACAACGTTAAAATTTCCAAATCAACTAATTTATCTAAATTCTCAATTTTTTCAATCTTGTTAAACGAAATGTCTAACTCGTTCAGTCCCGTTAGCTGATCTAAATTTTCAATTTTTTGAATCAAATTGTGAGCTAAAGTTAATTTTCTCAAGGATTTCAGCATCCATAGATGATCTATTCTTAATATATTTTGAAATTCCAATCGTAAAATAGGTGCTTCGTCCAAATGAACTCCTTCTTCGGCAAAAAGTCTTCCCGCTTCTTCAGTAGGACCTTTATCCCATAATACACTATTAGTAAAGTCATACTATCATCATCGTGGCACAAAATGCTGATATAAATGAAAGAAGGGAATTAGAACGTTTTTTGATGTTTTTTTAATTAATAATTATATTGAAGTCTCACAAATTATTTTACCTCATCTCCTATTTCAATATAATAAAATTTAGGTAAGAGCAGATGAAATACAACTAGTACTTTACCATATTCAAGTATACATCTTGTTATCATAGCATTGTCAATCACGCCTGGTTCAATAGCAGGGTGTATAATTAAACTGTTCAGTGATTTCTTTTCAGTCATGTTGATTTATAATAAAGGTGATATTTTAATGTATCTTTGGGTATGTCTCAAAATTCCCCAAAACGCTTTTTAAAGCTTGTTGACAGCGTTGCTAAGATAATTTGTTTGTACCAGCCAACCAAAGGGACGGATCTACTAAAGAGCTATTTGGGCTGAAGCCCAGGGCCCCGTGAACGTAAATGGGCCCCAGTCCCCATTGAAAACAATAAGCGATATTTAGAATTACAAAAATATATCTACAATAAAAAAATCCAGTCATAAAGTTGAAATCTCTGAGATCAATCAACTCATGTAAGAACTCATGTCTATCGAAGCTTTAAAAAAAAACGAGATTTCAATTCGGAGCAACCTTCTTGGATGAGGAGTAGGAAGTTTTTGTGGTGAAAAGAAATAATGAAGTCAGCTCTAAGGATAACAGAATAAGAGTGTAACAGAACGGAAGGTGAAATTCGCCGGTCGGTGTATTTTTTCGCGTGTGAATATATTACGGGTGACTCCCCCGTAATAGCCCAGAGCCCTACAAATTCACTATTCGCCCATGGCCAATCATTTCAAAAATTGAAAAGCTATTAAGATCATATATTTCATCATAAAGTACTTATGCAATTGAAAGCATTTAAATAAAGTAATAAAAAAAGGCAGATAAAAGCCATATGTAAGTACTGTGAATTAATTGTATAGACGGCAAATTTTTTAACCTTCCCGCCATATCGTATTTCCGATAATTTTAACCACAGATTACATACAGCTTAAAATGTAATTAGAAAATTAGTTAGATTAATTAAAACCATTAAAATGAGATAATTAAGTAGATAAATATTATTCTATTTTTTTAAGTAAAGTAAATTAGACATTTACATTTTGTCATTTTTGACCTGACACTGACATCACCAATTTTAAAAATCAAATTTTTTATCTTTGCATTTTGTTATTTACAAGGTGACAAGTGAAATCGGTGAAAATAATTTTTACTTGTTATTATTTAGAAAGGTATTTTATTAAAAGGCTAAAATGTCTTTCTTTGGAGTAGGAAATCCATTTGCCACACCGGTTGGCCAAAAAATCGGTAAGTTTGAAATGTAAAATAATCTTAAAGAATATAAGAATTTCCTCATTTTCTGCTGTTACGCATTACTTAATCAGGAAAATTTTAGTTTTTTAATTAATTGTGTTCATTCACTTTATTCTACTCACAATAACAACAAATAGCTTAAACATTTGATTATCGTTTAATTTTACTTCACAAATCATTTATTTTCACTAAGTGAAATCTTTATTTCAGAACAAGCTACAGATGGATCCCTTCCTTCAGAAAATTGGGCCCTTAATATGGAAATATGTGATATTATAAACACTAGTGCAGATGGACCTAAGGATGCCATTAAGGCAATTAGAAAAAGACTGACCCAAAGTGCTGGGAAGAACTACACAATTGTTATGTACAGTTTAACTGTCCTGGAGAGCTGTGTTAAAAATTGTGGAAGACCTTTCCATGTTCTTGTGTGCAATAAGGAGTTTATATCTGAGTTGGTGAGTACCACAAATAGATCTAACCTTGGTACTTAGTCATTTGCTGTAGGTATTGGTGTTCACCTTGGCCATTTATTGTGCATATTAAATACAAACTTCCTTCAATGTTGTTTAAATAAAACCAGAATAATATTACGTGGGTTCTACTAAAGTCACATTCTTACATCTCAGAAATTGATGAAACACCCTGGATTCATTATAGTGTGGTTTCCTGACGAAGAAAGAAAAGTACAGAGGCACACAGCCAATATTCGAATGAGGGGTAAAAATCTCGTACCCTAGTGCCACTAGGTTAACACTGCTCTAAACTGTTTAAACCAGAAGTCAAGTTTAATTCTAAAAGTTATCAAGATTATTATAGAATCTATATTGCACCATCAGTGTATAATTAAAAAATAATTATTTCCAATAAATAATAGATTAAGAATAAATTAGATTGTATGGTGTATAAAGCACTATACTTTTAGTTAGGTCTGTTTACTTATAATTAGTCTCTTTACTCTTATTAAAATAATAAATACTATATTCACTAACTACATGGTACTATGTGGAATGACTCAACATACAAGACATGCAAATATACTCTCATTACATGGTAGTAAGCCATAGAATTTTTCTAGCGTAGTGGCTAGAACTGAACCTTCTTTCAACTGAGTATTATGGCAATGATAATGCTAAGTAAGCATTGTTACTTTCATTTGGTAAATTGCAAGAATAAAACATCATATTCTTATTGAAAATATTTCTTGGCTTTATAAATTGTAATTTTTTTGTGAATATGAAGCAAAGATGGTGATAGAACATTAAGATATATGGTATTATCAAAGAAGATAAAAATAAATAATCTGATAAGATGTCATTCACATGCCTCTAAAAACTATCTATTCTTATTGAATTGAATTGCTTTATTGATATTGCAAATTTATCAGTACTAAATAAAATCTATGAAATGTGTAATTTTATTATGTTTTTGTTTTGCAATGATAAAGTGGAATAATGCAAGCAGTAAAACAAGCATGCACGATAATATTTTGTGGGTTTATAAAATGTAATTATTACAGTGATTTGATAGGATTTAATGATAAAATAATTATGAAAAACTTTTATATTAATACATATTAGGTAAAATTAAATTTGCTTTTGATAATTTTGTGTAATTTATTTATATATTATTATTTTATTATCCCACACTAAGCAGTAGCCAAATAAACAATATAGTCAATATTAAACATTAATAACTAACACAGTACCCCTTTATGATGTCATCTGAGATAATATGACATTCTATAACTGCTTCATTTACATAAAAGAACAATATCTTTAACAGAGCAATATTATGTTCTGGGTAACCTAAGTCTTGTTTTATTTGGGGCACAGTTTGCATTTGTGCACAGCTTAAGAAGGCATCTGCTTTATGAAGCAAGCCTGTGGGGTGGCTAAGTGGGGCTTCCTCGCCTTATTCATAAAAACTGAATCAGACTAGTTTGAGTCTTATAAGAAAAGATCAATTTGATTTTTTTGTCCAATTTTTTTTGTCCTGTTTACACTGTAATACAGACTGACAGAAGACATATGAGTATTCTAGTGAAATAAGACTTGTTCATTTTTATTATAAAGTGGGTAGGACTTTAGCTTCTATTGTTGTGTGTGTTTAGTTTGATTTAAACAAATATTAATTTAAATAAACTTTTGTTCTTTAATCTGAGAACAGAAATGATAATTACTTTACTAAAATGACAAAAAGTAATCAAAATACTTTTTGTATAAATATCTATATATATTTGATTTGATATGTGTTATAACCATTAAGATATTTGACCTTGTTACATAGCAATGTTTGATGAAGTTAAGATTGCGAGGTAATAAAACTTTTTGATTTAAATAATAAGCGTTAATGATTTTGTTGATTCTATTAATTATTGCATAATATTTAATAATGTTGTAACATTATTAAATCTAGTGTACTAGATACTAAGTTTTCATATACAAATATATCACTTATAAAAGACAATTGGTTGATGATGATAGTGTATTGGGTATAGTGTATGGACAAGGTGATAAGCCAGTCGGCCTGTGTCTGACACATGTACTAAAGGGCATTCCGGTTACGTCACGAAGTTTGACCTTTATCGTCGGAGCGATGATTTAATTGCAAACATCAATACAAATCCCATTAGACGTTTGAACTTTCAGGGTTAAGGATAGCACGTTAACGTTGTTTGAAAATTTTGATGGCAGTATCAATCATTGATTGAAAATTTTATTTTATCTCGTGACCTCATTTAAATCACTTTCTGTGAGTAGTTTCTTCACTATAAAGAAATATGCAAATCGAAATTTGAAGAAGGCCTTTGACATGACAAGGAATGATCTTTGGAGACTCATTCTGACGAAAAACTTATACATAGTTATGTGATGCAAGCCACATAACTATGCATAAGTTGCACGAGTTGCAGGCAAGATGCAACTCGTGGTCGCTTTGAGCATGCAGCGTCGATTGTATGAATTTTATTATGTCTCCAATTTCATATGCGAGCTGAACCGTTTGACCACTTGCTAGGCCTAGTAGTTTACGAATCGTTTCAGTAATAAGTAAGCTTAATTTTCAGGTAAAATTAATTGGCCCAAAAAATGACCCACCCACGGTTGTACAAGAAAAGGTTTTGAGCCTCATACAATGCTGGGCGGACGCTTTTCAAAATCAACCGGAATTGCAGGTAACTTTTTATTTTTCTGTAATTGCAATATTGGCCACATTGTTCACGTATTTATAAGAAAAAATATGTAAAAAAAAAACATTTTTTGCTCAAATATTTTCGTATTTATTTTCCTTACCTATTTATTTTTTTCTTCTTAGTTTTTGCTCGTTATAATGGTTAAGTTAAGGTTGGTTCGGTTACTTACTAAATCTGTAAATAGGGCATGGGCCTCCTTCAACCCTTTCTAAAGTTCCCTTACTTGGCGAGTCCACTCCACCAATTTAACTCTTGTGATGAATCCTCCCAACTCCCATTTTCGCCTGCCTTTAAACATGACTGTTAAACAGCATCAGATTTGGAAAACATTTATTCTGTTAACTATGTCTTTGGTAAACGTCCAGGTTTGCAAGCATAAAGTTAAGTTGGCATAACAATATAGTCCAGAGTTTTTCTTTTAATATGTATAGGTGGACAAGATATGAATATATAGTGTCTAGTATTTGCTCCACGCCTTCTTGACCCGTCTATCAACTTCGCTCGAGGATTGCTTTGTCCTAGATAGATATAGTTTTCCAAAAGTAAATGTCTAAATGGATTACGCAACAATGAAAAAAAGAGTACGGTTACGTTTATCTCTACGGAAGTGGAAATGCCACTTTTGAAACGCTACAAATTGTATGTTGTCCGACCCACTCCAGTGTGTATTGAGTTGATGATATTAAATGCAATACCAATTATTTAAAGAGGGTATAAAAATTAGGATAAGTATCAAATTGTAGACGGCGGGAAACTTAGTTTTTTACTAAAAAAACATGAAATGTAGAGTTATGTAAATAAAACAATTTGCAATCCTGATATAAAGAAGTCGAAATAATTATATAAAGTCCAAATAAAAAAAAGACTTCAGTGGATCAGATAAATCGTGTGTAAAAGGCACTGCATTTTGTATTCTATAGTTTATGGTTGGTAAATAAATACACAATGTTATACATTTTCGTTTATTATTTATCTATCATATAAGGTTAACGATAACTTCGTTAAGTGTTATTTAATTGGTGTGATATACTTCTGTTGTTGGACGATGTAATTTTAGCGATAAGATCGATCCTATTTTATTTCTGTGTGAGGCTTTTCTAAAGCGTACTATGTTGCGAAAGCATTTCTGACTCAGGAAGTTTACATAAAATCATTCCATTGTTTAATGATTCATCTGCGTGACATCCAACACGTAAAATGGTTATTAATCCTATACGTATTTAGTTGCATATATAATTAATAATCAGTGGCTTGCAACTTATGACTGGATTATTCGGAATAATAAAGTGTCGAGTGAGGTTGTAGTGCTTCAATGTATACACTTGATATTTGATCCAAGTTGTCCGCATTGTCAAGGATTGAGTGTTATGTTACACTCATTCCAGCAGTCGTACGAAATACATACAAGAAATAGTGTCGACACTTTGTGTTAAGCGATTTCAGGCTTTGGAAATTTCTTTGTTCGCTCTAAAATCGGTAAAAATTAATTATGACAACGATGTGCATTTTTTCTATGAGGTCACATTCCGGCGTCTTTCATTTATGGAGTATTTTGAATGCACAACTGTTTAACAATTTTGTTTTGAAATATTATATGCATTGTTTGTGCCCAGAGTCCATTGTCCATATGTTAAAATTGTCTTTACTTCTGCAGTAATTGCCTAAATTTGACTTATATGGAAGTGGGGCAGAGGACAACAAGATTCCTCAATCGAATTCTACCTTGTACGCTCCAGATCAACCCTATTTTGATCGCGCCCCAGATTAACCCTATTTTGCTCGTTCTTTACCGGGTTTTATGCTGATAATTAGGTTAATTCGTTAATGAACGATAATAAAACATATCTTTTCCAGGGAGTAGTACAAGTGTACAACGAATTACGGACCAAGGGTGTTGAATTTCCTATGACCGACTTGGACGCTATGGCACCTATATTTACGCCGCAACGGGTGAGTACACGACTGCCTACGCGAACTTTTTTTTCGCCTTAATATTTTTTTTACTGAGCCTACCCTTTTAGTAGCTACATACAGCTCTATGGAACCTTTTGCTATGGTAGACTGTTCACTTTTCCGAATAAAAAATTAGGTACTTATTAAAATAAATCTATCTTTTAAAATACTCAAATTGTTCCAGCCGTTTTTGAGTTTTGAGCTTAGCATCATTATTGTTACCAGCTAGTGAAAAAATCTAGAAACATGCGATTCCACCTACTTCAGCCATCAGCAAGCATTTTCAAGGAGTCCTACAAAAAAATACGTTTTATATACTATTATTTTTGGGAGCTTTGCCTTCTTTTGCTGACAAGAGGGGTGGCTACATCCTTTCATTAGTTTACATGTATTACTCGTAATAATAATGGGAGATGCAGATATTTATATAGAATGGATTTGGCATATTTAGAAACAAAAATCGACTTGAACAGAAGTCTGACATACCATACATACCATACATACCAATCACCTAGAAAGTGTGCTAGGATATAGCGATCTATGGTCCAAAAATAATTATGTGGCCGAGGATGAATGTATTAAAAAATCCGTCGAATTAGTTTAGTTAAAAGGGTTATTTTATCAGAGTGTTCCTGACGGTGGCGAGCCAATGGCTGGCTCTCCTCAGCGTAACATCTTGGCGCCGAGCTCTCCCATTCGAATGCCGCTTGAAAATAGTACTGGCACGGTACGTATAGTAGTAGAGGTAGTGCTGTTTTTGTTACTATGGCTACGATATTTTTCAGATAAAACATGGCAGCCACTATAAGAAACACGGATAACTCTAGACCATCTTTTACAATTAGTCTGCATATATTTGCTATCCAATATAATATAAATACATAACGATAAGTCTCAACTCTTACACCAATAGTTATAATATATGGACATAATAATTTATTATATCTATATATTGCCATTATCACAATTCACAACGATAAAATTCTTGACAGTTTTGTCTTGTTATTTTAATTTTTTTTATAGTGCAGATGAGAAAACGGGCACTTTATGTTAAGTGATACCGCCGTCCATGGACACTAAATGCCAGAGGGCTCGCGCGTGCGTTGCCGGCCTACTTTTCTAACGTATCTTTTAAGAAATTATTATTATTATATGAAATGATTTATATGTTTATGTTATATTTATTACAGGTGACCCTATCAGAGAGTCAGACAAGCAAGCTACGGGCCGATCTATCCGTGGTTGAGGGCAACATGACAGTTATGAATGACATGTTGAACGAACTGACAGCACAGCCTTACACGCAGCATCACGAATCTGACATACAATTGCTGGATGTACGTATTTATTCACCCCGATATTAATTTTACACAATTTCAAAAATATATTCAGGCAGCTTTCTATTGTTTCAATTTAATTGTTTTATTGTATGGCGTCTGTTATTTGTTTTTGTTTTGGTAAATTACCTTAGCACTTCTTGCAATCTACATCTATATGTTACTAATTAACCCTTAATATATCTTCTGCAAGCGAGCAAGTACTGGAACAGATGCAGAAATAATTCCCTTTTGTTGTTTGTACAAAAAAAATAATCCCACTATCATTTGCGACATTGCATAGTTTTTTTTGTTTAAACACAGCCAGATTGTTTGTTCGATGTAATAATAATTTTGAGAACATTGACTTTTCTTTGTTGTGTGGTAATAATTATAAAAATACATGAAAGTATACAAATACAAGTAGAAATATTGAGTTCATTGAACATTTCGAATTGAATACATTATTTATTTTCTCTTCCACACCATGAAATAACCTTATCATTATAACTTTGAATGCTGAATTTTATTGTGTTTGCCAATGTGTTTTTAGCAATGTGGGGTTCCTTCAACCTTTACGGAGGTCCTCGATCAGTCTAACCTCTAGCCAGAAGGGTTAGATCACAAATAATGATGAATAGATGTATATATATAAGCAGTTGCAAACAGCGTCCACTTATTATGACGGCATCGTCGTCGTAGTTGGTGTAGGTGTCGCTAAAACAAAAAAAACATGTGTTTGTGTACTTTTGTACTCGCGTTAGAAGTTATACCTCTTTGGAGTAACAAGATAAAAATCTTTTTATTTTTTTTACTTTCGTCTTATTCTACGTTTGTAGAAAAAACAACACTAACAATAGAAAAATTGGATTAAACACATTGAATGTTTTTATAACGCATTATCGGTTAAATAAAATTTATTTAAGTATCACAAAAAAAAAATATTTTAAATGTTGGCTATATCTAACATCAGGGTGTCGGTTTTTTGTGACGGTGTGCCCGCGCATCGTAAAAATTTAACTTATCATTTTTCCCTAACGCGCCAAAAGAAGTATAACTTCAAAAATTCTCATTGAATCATTAAATTTGAGTCGCAAAAATTGATATACTTAATTACCAAAATTATACTCTTAGGAGTTGGCAGACACACTCCGTGCGATGCAAAGTCGTGTTGCTGAATTAGTGGGGCGTGTATCCGACGAGTGCCCTTTGACAGCTCAACTATTGCTAACTAACGACCAGTTACACAACTTACTCCTGAGACACTCTCGCCTAACCAGCAACCGGTAAGATAAAAATTGCTATATATGGAAACGTCAAATGTATTAAATTTAATATTTTTTGAACAAATATACCAAACCTATATATTTTTTACGATTATGTTAATACTTGAACAAAACGCGATTATTAATTTAATTAATTTCAATACAGAAACGCAGCTACAGGTGTTGCCACGCCATCGGCCATTCTCGGTGCCGCCATGGGAGTTCCTGGGACTGTATCACGTAAGTTTATATCTGGTCAGGTCAGAATATCATAAGTCATACTGAGCAAAAATGTACTTATCATTGTCTGATCAATGACCACAGATATTTTTTTCTCATTTTTTATTATTACCCATAGTTAGTCATTGCTGTATGGTCTGATTTGTGGCGTGTCCTAGGGCTTAAGAGAAAAATCACGTTTCGACTATGATCACACTCACAGGTCACTCTTTGCCACGACCATTTTCAGACATTTGGAATTAGTGGGTCACGCTTGTCGCAAAATGATTTTGTCTCCAGCCCCTGATTTTGCATTGAGTGCATTCATATTTAAATTTCGAATCTGCAAAGGTATTTCGAATTTAATTTGAATTTCACTCTTGTATTGTCTTATTTTATTCTAAATTCAAATTTCACTTTCAGCCCCCAAGAAAGAGGAGGAGGACGCACTCATCGATCTTAGTGACGATGTTCCTGATATTGCTAAATTAAGTATGTGTAATTAAATTTAGTTATAAATGTATTTCTGATCATAACTTTTGCTTATATACTTAAAGTATTGAAGAAATAAATTATATATTTGAAAAATAAAATCATACCGACAAAGTATTAAAAGTAATACCGTAAAATGTTAAGGTTTTTCATGCGAATATTTTTGATGATAAATTTATTAATTAAATCGAGGGGGGCATATGGCATCCTCCCTATTGTGCTATGCACTTGTGCTCTTGAGTTGGCTCCAGTCCTAACGCGCCTTTTTCGGTACCTGCACTCGCTCGTCACTGTCCCGAAGTGCTGGAAGAGCGCTTCAATCAACTCAAACGATGTTCAAATTTCCGGTCATTTCTAAATGAGCCTCTAAGAAGCTTGGTGCACACCAAGGCGAGATGGTACTTCACTCTATCGCTTGCAAATGCATAAAGGAGTACCCCACATGGAGTCTCTTTTCACAGCTCTTGCCGGAAGCTCTCCAATACCAGATCTTTCCAATTTCTGTCGACGCCCAATCTCTTTTCGAGCGGCTTAATCCCTTGGCATTGCGTCGGGATGCGGAGTGTTCTGATTTATTCCTCCAGCTGAGGTTCATCACCTCCGTCGTTCCACAATTAAGCGTCATTTAAAGCTGTTCCGGCGAGCAATGACCTTTCTTTAAATAATAATGTATTTTTAACGTTATAGGTGTGACAGACGCGCCGAATGAGAAGTCTCCAAGCGGCTCCAAGGACGAGTTTGACATGTTCGCGCAATCTCGAAATATCACGTATGAATCTTCCAAAACTGGGTAAGAAAACATCAATAAAAAACCAACCAATTTCCTTCAAGTAAAGAGCGTACTAATTATTGAAAAGCCGGCAACGCACCTCTGGCAATGTGAGTTCATGGGCAGCGTTATTACTTAACATTAGCTGAGCCTCCTACATAAGGGTTCTACCTGGGGTTCATAAATGAACAGCTTCTTCAAGGCGTTGTGCTTCTAGGGTTCGTTGCAATGTATGTTTGTTATTATCTATTTTTATTAAAAGTTTTATTTATTTACACATTAAAAAATACACTATGTTAATATATATAAATAACTATTTTTTTTAATTCAACAGAAATTCAATTAAATTTGCACACCGTGTGCAGTTTGATCTTACTTAAAACTTAACTTACATATATATATATATATATATATATATATATATATGTAAGTTAAGTATATATATATATATATATAGTATAACAGTAGAATTATATATATTGGATTTAATGTAAAAAAAAATAGCCATTCTTATAATGAATATAGGTAAAATATATCATATATAGTATAGTATGTGTGTATGTCACTGAACTCCTCTTAAACGGCTGGATCGATTTGAATGTTTTTTTTAGTATGCCTTTGGGTGGAGCCCTGGATGGTTTAGATTTACAAATCATCCCGTAAGATGGCGCTGCAGTCGCTATTTTCATACTTTCTTCAATATACTAATCGCTTGAAACATCATGCAGGACAACGTCTGTTAGGTCCAATAGTTGTTTCTTTGGATTAACTTAATGTTAAATAATTAATAAATATTACAATTTTATAATAATAATACAAAAATCTAAAATAGCTTTTTTAGTATTATAGTTTAAATTTTACCTTTGACTTTGGTGGTAAATGTAAATTTAGAATCAAATTAACGTTGCCTTTAGTGGAAGCAGTTATGCGGACAACTTAGAGGAGCAGACAACAGCAGGATTAGCAGCGGCGGCTAACACACGAGCGACCCAGCAACCCTTGGTAATTATTCTTTCTCATCTGATTTCATAAAAGAAGGTTCGTTAAACGCCACAGACTTCGCAATACCTTTTATTTTTTTAGATTATATACAAAAAGTACAATGGGCTGTTTGACGACATTAATAAAAATCATATTATTTTCTGGTAAATTCATGATTATATAGAAGTTATTTTACTCCAACGTTTTTAAAAGTCGTACTTTATACAATTTTTTTCTACAAAAATAATATTTTACTAAAAAGTACGAACTGTAAATGGGAAGGGGGGAAGGGGAAGGGGAGGGAGGAACCTTTAATCATGGTTCAACGCTTTTGTACCTATGAAAAGATTAAAAAAAATTGGTACATTTATTTCAATTAGGTATTAAAAAAATCAATGGCGCCATAATTTTTTTAGGTCTGGGCCTCAGATTTCTGTATCTGATTCATTATCATATGTTAATCTAATAGTCAAGTAGGTAGCCTTCTGTGCCTGACGCATGCCGTCGACTTTTTGAGTCAAGCCATTTTCCTCACGATGTTTTCCTTCACCGTTGGAGCGAATGTTAAATGCGTACTTAAAAGTTAGTTTCACATGGGGAAAAATGGGAAACTCCAAACTTACTCTTTTAAAACAATTTTTCAATATTTGTTTATTATAAAGACCGAGAGACATGTTTGTTTGACTGTTTGTAAAACTTAATTGCATAGGAGTGTTAAGGGAGTCTGATTAACATATTTATATATTAGTATAATAACTGATTAACATATTTAAATATAAGTATGTATGTAGACCTATTTTTGTTTTTGTTTTGTTTTACTTAAATTTATTTTGACAGCCATCGGGAATGGATCAAAGGGAAATCGATGAGATTTCAGCTTGGTTAGAACAAGAAAAGGTGATTTTTTTTTAATTTTTTTTATTACAATCTCTTTGTTAATAGACTTAATAACACTGGTATCATTTCGAATCTATTACTTTTACTATCTTATATGTTTTGTTTTTGTTCATTCTATTTATATTTGCTTACCACTACAGCACATATATCTCCTGCCGACCTTAAACGATTGATTTTCGGATATCATTAATCCATTTAAAAATCTCATTACCTATTACTATATAATAAACAATTTTAATTGTATTAAAAAACGTAAATACAGGCCGCCACAGAAGCCAACGCCGGACATGAAAGTGTAACGAGCAGTGACTTCGAGAAGTTTCTGGCAGAGAGAGCTGCCGCAGCAGACAGCCTTCCTGACGCCAATAACACAAATAACACGCCCAGGCACCGACAGATCAACAAGGATCAAGATTCGATGTTCGCCCTATAACAATCCGGATCGAAGGACTAGGTCTGTGACGTCACTCCCACCATTAGACCTTTACGCCTCTAAGGCATCTATAAGCGAAAATCGTTGAAGGCAATATGTCATATATGTTTATTGAAAAAATTATGAATTTTAGGAGTGGCTGATCTTTTAAAGGGTAATTCGGACTGAGCTCTTTCATAAACACTAATATATTTAACTTATTATTTTCTCGCGTTTTGTCCTCAGTCCAGTTCCTGTTTAACGGGGCTCTTGTTGCCATGGCAACGGGTATCCTGTGGTTTTATGAATTTAAATCGGTAGGAGTCGTTGAACTCTTATTGTATATGTACCGGAATATGCACCTCCATCTTAATACATATTAAGATTAATTTTAAGAGAGCCTCCATTTTTAAATACACACAAGAAAATGTTCAGTCTCCTTTGTAACCAGCTGTTTTTGAACTGTATATAGCGTTATTGGACTCCGAGACTTTTAGGATAAGATTCAGAAATGAGACTCGTAAGTTTCGTCAAAAATATATTGGATTTTGACATATGGAAGTGAGTGATTTAAATCTAGTTTCTGAGTCTCACCCTCATTTTTCAATCTAAAGTTCTCTTATAGCACGAGTCTTAAGCTATAATCTCTTATAATTCAATATGTTTTTTTATTGTACAAAATACGAAACTGGATATACATTTTTTCCGCTTTTAACTTATTTATTGCATAAAATTATGATAACAATTATTTTAATCTAGTTAGTTATATTATTTAGTTAAAAGAACATTTGTGTAATAAGTTCAACCTTCCGCCATGTTTCCTAAAATGTCTACCGAAATCTCTGCACGAAACATTTAAAATCTAACAAACCTAATAATCTCTTCTTGAATGGGAAACGTGAGCAGCGCTTCGTGAGCATATCTTTAACTGAACCATACAATTTGAATAGATAATCAATTAATCCGAACTGTCAAAAGTGACTACGTATTGACGTATTCAACTAAATGATAGAAATATTGTACGGCTCTGTAATTTATGTATACCGGAAATAGAATCGCAATACAAATACAAAGCACTATGCCTTAAGTGTGGGACCTTTATACATGTTCTCAATGCTAGCAAAGATTTCTCGTATAACATTCGTGTAAATTTATTAGATGTTTTGTTTAGTACACTTGTACTGAATGGTCAACGTTGCCATAACTTAATTAAAATACGAAAAATATTATATTTTAGTTGTGGCAACCCTGTCTCCTTTTTATCTTCGCACCTAGAAGCTAGACAATTATAGCTTTCCGCGTCTCGTAGTCGGTATAAATAAGCTTACGAAACTTCATACGCATCTGCTTTAGTACGTACGTGTACACAAAATGTGATATTTAAATTTTTTATTTAACCGTAGCTGACATTTTTACTAATGTATTCACTTGATTATATGTTTAATTTAAAAAATAAAATCATTTGTTGAATTTTTAATTCAACCACCAGAAACAACACGCAATAGATAATTGAGGTTGATACGGAACGCAAGCGAGATTAAAAAAATATACTTAATTTTATTATTAAACACAATTACAGATTTTGCGTGTATGAGATAAAATAGTAAACCTTATTTATCTATTTTGTGGCTGTTTTTTTAATAATGAATAACTACTGTATTCGCCTAGCCATTCCATCTCACTTATTGTAATTTGGTGTTAATGTGATAAACATGGAACAAGCTTAATGTTAATAATTTAAAAGAGTTATTTTGTGTTTTAATCGTTGTATTTAAGATAATAAATGATATGTGCGAATTAAATTGCTGTTTTCTTCTGTTATCCTGTGATCAACTAAGGAATATTCTTATTTATAGACGAAATTAAAATTGTAGTGTTCCTCTAAAACAGAATTTTGCCCTAACGATGATTTTTTAGCCATAATCGATATGGATTTGCGGTTTATACGGAGAAAATTTGGCCTCCCAAAAAATATTACAGTTAGATATAAGGTAAATTACTGTACTGGCATTCGAATAGATCCAAGCAGATTTGTACGATATTCGTATGAATTGCGAAACTGTCATACAGATTTTCATGGGGCAAAGGGGAAGGGAAATGGGCAAGAGTTGTTAATAATAATAATTTATTGCAAGAAAAAGGTGCTGCAATAGTAAGTTCGCATATTCTGCCACATACAATAGCGCGCAAATTTGTATTTAAATGAATTTTACATTGTTAGTTAATTCTTAAATTATTTGTATCGTACATATCATATCAACTGTTATTAAATTTATATTAACTACAGTGTCTCACGCAAATAATCATTTATTATAATTTTTTTTCCAAAAGTAATACACCAAGTCGATTTTTAATTATCTTTCTTAGGGATCGAGGGAAGATAGGAGGATCTTTTAATTATTTTGGTAAATTATTGTTAACCTTAATAGCCATACAAAATGTGTTTTTTCCTAAACAGTTCCAGATTGATTTATGGCACAGGCTCTCCACATGTCAAAATCAAATTTAAAAAAATCAATAATTTTTATCGTGTCTCAAATTTATTTATGTTTATTGTTGAGACAGCCCCCGTCAGTAGTCAGATACACTTGTGTTGGGGTTGATTTTCCCGAGATAAAATGTGCCAGAATTTTTTTCTGTCACAAACAGAGGAGGTCTCGATGCATCTATTAATAGCCCGGTACACATATATTTTAACAATACCAAGCGTTTGAAAAGTTTTAAGATGGCATTTGGCTCCATACCTACTTTGTGTAATGCAATCACAGCCATTTGGTTCTCTTTATCACCACACTCCATTTTAATATGCATTGGCGCCAAAATGAGAAAACGCAATGAACAATCTTATATAAATGACAGATTCTAAATTCAAATGTAATATTTTGTTTATTTTTAATTGTAACCATATTTATGGCCAGACTAAATCTGGCCTTACGACTGAGAATCTCGGCTGCATTTCCAGACTTGGGGGCGATAGTCAACATCTACCACTATTTTAATGTAAAGTGGGAGCAAATCGTTATCGATGTGAATAAATGATTTTGACTTGTGTCCAACGGAGACAAAGGCCTATCGGTGGGTGGCGATTCCACATTTAACGCAACATTCCACATGCCGCTCGGCATACATCTTTTGTCTTCCCCGAAACCCTTTTTTACAACTACAGGAAATGATTGCTTAGCGATAAGCGATGTGAAATGAGAATTAGTGTCTGATCTATCCGGTCTATCAGGTCTAAATAGATCCGTAAGTTAACTTCTAAGCCCAACATTAAGTAGGAAAATAAAAACATATCCAATATTTTAATAATTTTTATTTATCAATTTCTGTATCCACAATAAACAGACGCGGATTTTATTCAAAGCAATATTTACATTTTATAACCAAACGTGAGAAAATATTTGATCTTTTCGAAGCACCTTCATTATAACATCTTAAACAATTTCATAAACAAATATTTCACTTAACCAACCAATTGTGATGAAAACTAACTACGCATAAAATGAGATTTAAGCTAAAAAGCCGCTTGTTCGATGTAACACAACTTTGTACTAAGGAACGTAAAAAAACATTATGATACAGAAATTATAAATATACACACATACATAATCTAATTGCTGCTGATTATGAAATAAATTATTAATAAATTACTGCCATAACCCTAAATATTTAGGACACGAAGACAGAGTATTAATGGAAAATATCATAGACCATACAATATGGTAATAGATGATTTATTATAAAGTGTAACCATAGAGAAATATTTTTAATCTGTTATAAAAGTCCATAAACAACGAAAATGGAAGAACAACCTAAACTCATAGTACAAAAATTAACAGTCTAGCTTATAAAATGCACAGGTTAAGTGTAAGTTTAGAATTACATCTATACAGTACTATATCTATGGAAGTCTCAGAGAGATTGGCCGCTTTGCTTATAATTCGTCCCGAGGCGCTGCGTCTTCCTCGTCTTCTTCCGACTGAAAATATATTAATTAATTAATATAAATCGAAATATGCAGCAAAATAAAAGTGCCTCAATTTATTTATAATTTTGCATTTAGGCATTAGTATCGTCAAGGCAAGGCTAATAAAACATAGAATGCATTTGTATGCCAATCTTGCAAATAGTGCTCATGATTATATGAAAGAATATGTGCGTACACACGTAAGAAGTGAAACTTCTTTAAGACCTTATTTTTCGAAAAATGATCTGAAATATGCAACTTTACAGAAATTGGTTAAATAAAGTTAAATGAGATTAACTCTAACAAAAGGCTTTTATTATTATAGACATGAATACAAAATATAATACCTTAATATTTTACCTTATTACTACTAAGATTATTGCAGAATTTCATTAATTGTATATTTTTGTTATTAATGGCTTCGTATCAACGGTGGTAGGGACAGGAAGAAAATGGCACGTAACTGAAAATTGTGACGCGTAACCCAAAAATGTGACGGTAATTTTTTTTCAACGCCGATGAAGAAGTTTCACTTAAATAATTCAATAAAAAGACCAAAGTAGTTTTTATATAAATATACTTACCACAGAAGGAACTGGCTCTGAGCCTTCTCCGTCAGTTTCAACAAACTTGGTGAGCGCGGCCAGCGTCCTCTCACCGTTGTAGTCCTTGACCTAAAGTAAAAAATATTCATAATATACATAAGACATATAGAAATAAGTTTATGTACTATTATTTTTGAGAGCTTTGCTTAATTTTGCTGAGAAGAGGAGGTGGGGATAAGTTGCACTAAATCTGTTACGTAATACTTGAACGGCCTTAAAAAGAAAAATCGAAGACACGAATGTAATCATGAATTATTATATATTAGAAACAACTTTTACCACAAAATAACAATTTACTCCCATCAGCATAATATTAATTGCTTAATGGCATACCTGGTTGTCCTTAGAGTAGAGTTTGATGGTTGGGAATGAGGTGATCTTAGTGTGCTCCAACTCGTTGGCGGTAGCATCGATCTTGGCGATGACTACGTCATCATCCTTCTCAAAGTGTTCACCGAGCTGGTCATAGATTGGGACCAATTGCTTGCAGTGTCCACACCTGAGAAAGTTATTTTTATTTAAGACTGCATTGCATCTTTGCAAATAAACACTAAATATTGTTATGTGGTTGTAAAGTTCATATATTTTTTCTTAGTAAAGAAAATATTGCTTTAAAGCATTATCCAGTCTCTGATTATTTATTTCTTATTTCTGTATAAAAAAGCTCTTCAAGAATTACCTGATGCAATTGCAGGAGTTTTGGTCGCTTATAATTTATATTTAAGGTTCTTTTAGGGATTGTTATAACTAGTATTAACTAAAACAGTACTTAAAGTTTTACCCTAACACACTAACTAATGTTAGTGAATTTTGTGTTTTATTCTTTGTGTTTTTTTAGCACTAAAGTTGTTTTAGACTTTCTGTTCTTTCTTCATTTTAAAACATATTGACGTACTGTTTTATTAACGTTAACCTAACCCTCAACATCGCCATTTGGTGATGAAGCAATATAAAAGCACATCTACACTCTAGTATATACTTTTATTTGTGTAAGTATATTCCGTCCCTATGTATTGAATGTCTTTGTTAAATACCTAATTTTACTTTGACAGGATGGCAACAGTTGCCAAAGTTTAACTAACAAAAAGTTGGTACTTTGAAACACATGGGGATGCTAGTCTCATTCTAAAACTCATTTACAACGTAACAGTTCCGATTTATCACGTCTGTTTATATAAAGAAGTAAACCTTTATATATTTTTTATTTACTACGCTGTCACGTATGTGTATGTAGGTATAAAAAGCAATCTCTTGGATCAGATGATGCAATATTAGTCATATTTTTTTGTAAATGACTTGCAGTGTCGCGAGCGCGTAAAAATTACTCAGAGAAGCGCCATTCACGCATGTCTTGCGCACTCTGAATATTATTGCATGTGATATGGATATATTTAGTTGAACACTGTCTGAATTCACAATAATTGCATCATTTATAATTCTTTTCGTTTAAAATTCTTTCGTTATAAAAAGGTTTAGGTTTTATGTTTTCTGGTTTTGTTTACATTCTAGTTTATTTTTCAATTTAATAAGTTTTCTATTTATTAGAATTAAGTTTACTGTAAGAATGGAAAATAAGTAAATAATTAAAAAAATATATTCTTCATTTGTAACCTGTCTCCATGTGAATAAGAAAATAAAATTAATTGAATAAGTCCTAATGAGTTGACCGCACTTGTGTCAACAAAATTACACCATTTAACAATGACGAGACACGTAACTACGCCAACAATGAAATAAGAATTAATTCGATTGCATAAGAAATATGGATCTTTCTAGTCTGAAAAATATAAAGGCTAACCTTTTATTAAAAAAGTTATTCAAGTTAAGTTCATTATTAGACGAAAAATGCGATGAATATATTCTTTTAAGTAGCCAAAATTAGAGTAAAGTCTAAATAATCAGAGTTGTTTAAAATCTTATAAATTACTATTAGAAAGCGACGTAATTCTCAAAAATACTAAAAAATGTTAACACAGTCAATTATTACTGTAATAACAAGATTTTAATTGAAAAATCTTATCGTCTTGTAAATCTAATAAATTCAACTTACCAAGGCGCGTAGAATTCAACAAGAACCTTCTTGTTGGTGTCAAAGACAACTTCATCAAAGTTTTTAGCGACCAGAACCTTCACGGGCTGGGCGGACCAGTCTTCGGGCACTTCCTCGCTGAGAAGGTGCTGCTTCAAGGTACCAGCGAAGAAGGATTGGATGAATTCCTGTAGAGAAGTATAAAATAAACACTGTTACTGGTCGATCTACACATAAAAGTAGAAATATAAAAGGTCGTAACTTGGCAATATTATACATGCGAAAAATGCATGTACTTTAATTACGAAAATACCTATAAAATTTTATGAAAAACATTATACCTATAAAGAATGGTAAACTCCTATTCGACTTATAATTATCAATATAATGATAACACATTGCAGTGATTATTTGCATTCTTATCTGGAAATATGAGACAAATGCAGGATTATTAGACTTTAATAATTTCATTGTTTATTTGTTATTGCAATATTAATGGAATAGATTAATTATTTTACAAGTTTAGTATCGACGTGTCGTAATAGTGTTCGCATCGGGAAAGCACGAGCAGCAAAAGGCATTTTTATAATTAGTCGTGTGATACTGTTAACATTGAGACATTGAAACTTTCCGTCTTAATCATTATTTAGTAAGCAACCGGCCCAAAGCTTCAGCCGCGTGGATTTTGTGTTTAAGTTTTTTATTGCGACCTCTTCGCAATAATCGTAACATTACAGATACATACAACCATAACGAATTATCAACTAATCTTTACGCAGGAGTCAGTATATATGTTTTAATTTAATTTTATTGTAGATTAAGTTTGGTAATTGTATCCTTTAACTAGTAATTTAATTTTTGTTGGTTTGCTTATGCGAATTACTCTTAGTAATTCTTTTTTACTAGGGTTTAGCCGAAAGAGATCGCTTGTGAGCGATAAGGTCACCAATTGTTTCCCTAATAATTTATATTTTTGTTTTTATTTTGAAGTAAATTAAGAATCTATTTAACATATTTTCTCTTGGCGTTCATAAGTGTTACTTGGTTACCTATAACCTATATATATTTCCTAGTTAATTTGTAAATAATCTACACTGTTTAAGATACCGCATTAACGCCATCGGAATATTTTAACCAAAGGTCACTGTCAGATAATAATTAAGATAAGAGTAAGTTTTAATAGGCTTTAAATGCAATCTGAAACAGAGAAACAGTATGTTATCAACGTCGGTTGCGATAACGCGTATCGGTTTTACTCATTATTTAACTTTTATGTAATGTATTCAATATACTTTTATTACTATATAATAAACTACACCGTTATAACCTTTTTCGGTCTGGGTTTTTCTGTATCTGTTTCATGATCACTTGTCAATCTAATAGGCAAGTAGGTGATCAGCCTCCTGTGTCTGACACACGGAGTCAATTTTTATGAGCCGAGCGAATCTTTAACGCGCACATAGAAAGAAAAGCCATTTACGACCTTAGTGATGCGAGTCACAGGCTGATGGCCAACATTGCTATTTTTTTCACTATAGAAGACATAGATAATATTTTATGATATTTATTACAACTTAATCGAGATCACTTGTCCATACAAAATACATTCGATCGCCATACTTACGAATTCTAGTTTTTACATTTCAAATTGAAACCTGTTTGACGTTCTCTTTTTAAATAACGTGATGAAAATGCAGTAGAACTGAATATTTCTCATGTACCTACATACTAGAAAACTTGAAATACGTTTTCTTTCTTACATAGCCAACAGACAAGAGGGGCAGGTGAAATTTCGGAATTTCGTATTCTCTGTAATCTCTACCTTAGCTACGTGAATGTTCCCTAACGGACATTAAATAGCAAAGAAAAAGGTTCAAAGACACCTATTTGGTAGGAATTTCAAAATCTCATCAATATGCAATACATTCGGTTGTGGAATTCGACTCGTATGCATAATTTAAATGCAAGGAGTTGATTTCCTTCATAATTGCAACTCACCATATGTTTACGATTTACTATTACACTTACGATCTACGATTCGTCAAGCCGTGTACCGATAAAACCATGACAAGGTAATTGAAAGCTGTGATAACGAACTAAGATTTTACTAAGTACACGTCAATATAATTTCAGTTTCTCTAATCTAGGGTAATATTCAGAAACGAGACAGCGCTAACTCATGACGCCCGTGTGCCAAATATTTATTGTATTGTGACATAGAAGAGTTATATTTCGCGCTATCCGTATCTGAATCTCACCCTTAAAGTAATCATGCATTTCCAAACATCATACAAAGTAATGGCAATGTATAATATTAATATGATATTTCCAAATATAGCTTCTAAAACTAGAAAAATATATAAGAAACAAAGAGAAAAAATTTAAATATACGTTTTATAGATATAAACTTTGTATATCAGTTTTGTTAGTTGTTGAACATTTTTTATGTTTATTTTCAGACTTACGCACTTACTTACGTACGCTACAGTACCTACATTATAATTTGTGAAAAATGTAAAGCACAAAAGTTTTATTTACCTCGATAGCGTTAGCAGTGAGTTCGTTGGATGCAGGCTTGTATTTGGCCATGTCTTGTTCCAGGGCAATAAGACGAGCTGCTGGCACTTCTTCCTTCTTCATGCCGAAGAACTCCAAGATTCTGGAATAAAAAAGAAATGAATTACAATCATACTTTAGAACTGAAAATACGCTATGCCTTAGAGACGTTACTATCATTGCAGGATGACTTATTTTAGCCAATACAATCAAATCCTAAACTACCAATATTACACATAACAAGTCAGCTACCGTGATGGCATAAAATATAGATAATATAATTTAAAAAAATATTTAATTAATTTTAATGAGTTTTAACCTATTTTTAGAAAATAAAATTTACGCAAATAAACACATGTTGATTTTGTATTATTGTTATTTACCTTTGATGGTCATCCTCATCAGTGTCGATGGCAACGGTCATAATCTTCTCACGATAGGTCTTAGCAACAGGCTTGAGTCCATCTAAGTACTTTTCGAAGTCACCGTTCTTCTACAAAATAGAAACAATACTACAATTATAGTTCCACATTATTACAATTATCTGGGAGTGGAATAATAAACTATGAAATTTTAATGATTTGACGTTTTGCCGACGAATACGAAATAGTTGCAAAAAAAAGGTTTAATTCATGATAACACATCGACACTCATCAACTTAATATTGAACGCTAAAAAAACTTACGAGATATACCGTATACCAGTTTTGTGTTTGTTCAAGTCACCGCGCGAAAAACATGTATGTTTTGAGAAAATATCTTTTCGAATTCATTTCATATAATTCATCGTACGATCGAACGAGTCGCTAAGTGAATATTGTGTGGGAAGCTGATTTGAATGTATTCATGTCTGTGTGCAGTGAAGGAGGATGTATAAATATTGAAAGAACAACAAACTACTGTTGTTTTTAGTTATTCATTTGTTTCTATCGAATTACATGATTTCCTAGTACTTTTCAAGATGTAAATGTATTTTACCATCCATCGATTACGCGGCGAGAGGGCAATGGTCTATAAAGTTCATTGACCTATAACGTTTGTCTTGAATATTAATTTTTATGCCGGCAAAAAATGTTTAACAGCTTTCAGACATAGCTTTATGACTTACAAAATCAACTGTTGTAGTTCATAGAATCTAAGTGTAATATTAATAACGTGATAGAGTTTATTATGTGACCTGAGACTTGCAAATCTTCTTCGATATAATTATCATAATAGTCAAGTAGGTGATCGGACAGATACATCGATTTTGGATCAAAAGCACAACGGCTCTCTACGGATTTCCTCAACCAGGCATAATTCAAACACGCGACCCCAAGTTTGTGAGTCGCAGACCAAATTCACTACTTTCACAAAATGAAGACAGATCGTGATCGAAAGCTAAACAAATAGGTCACTTTTTATTGAATACTTTCGCCAGTCATGAGATCTTATCACAATTTTGCGGGACTAAAATAATTGTTTTCAACTTGACCTTGATAATGTTTTTACAATAAAAATTATTGTTAGTAATAAATGTTGATCAGTAACAATAATAACTAACGGTAATCACTATGCGGATAAAAAATATTTTTATATAAAAATATATAAAGGGAGTACAATAATAGTATATTAATACCATAAAATTCGCGACGTGGAAGCCACATGGTTTTTCGAACTAGTTCCATGTCTTTTGTCTTATTATTCGTGACCTGGTTCACTGTCAGTGAACAATATATCAAAGCTTATGAATATTTATTATGATAAGAATAACACAATTATCATGTCGCAGATTCAAAATCATGAATAATTTATATTACTTTAAAAATAATTTCCAGACAGATGCAGCAATCTGAAGTGAAAATGTTTATTGCATAATTTAGTAATTAAGCTACATAAACATGAAAATATATCTAAAATCTATCTCTTTGAAATTTTGAAAGGCAAACCAGATAGTTTATGAATTTTTATTTTATTGAATCTCTTACCTTGGACAAGAACACGAGGAGGTGGTACTTGATTTGTCCACCAAAGATCTTGGAAGCTGTCTCGTGAGAGAATTCAACAACAGTAGGCATGCTCTGTACAAACACCCAGTTCTTCAAGATGTCTTCATTCAAGTCTTCACCTTCAAACTTGACACTTGGGTCTTCGAACTAGTGAGAAAATATTTGTATTAGATACTGTATGCTATATTTTTCAGTTATGCATGAGAAAAATTAATAATCATTTCAATCTAAGTCTAACCAATGTACATTACTAGTTTGTATTAAAAATACTGTTATGCAATATATGTTCTATCTAAAATATAAGGATGACAATATGTTGGGTAAGAACATATAAATTTAATGCTTTAAAACCAAAATTGTTTTCACATGGCTGTTTTTGTTCATCAAATATCAAAGAGTAAATAAGAATTAATTCCACAAAAATTCATGACAAGCTAAACCAGTTTTTATTGTTACTTTGTTCATAAATAATTTAACATGCACTGGATATGTATATTAAGATAAGAATATTGTATAAGTGTTTTAATTATGAGTTTCATTAATCTAATTAATTATGCCTAAAAAATTGTCATTGTTAAACTTACATTCTTGTATAACACAACATCTTCAGCCTTGGCTTCCAATTCTTCAATAAGCTTCTCATCACTTACAATAGCAAATACTTGGTCATCTACCAAACCAGCTGTATTAAGGAAGGCAACAGCCTTTTGGGTTGTTTGGTCTGGGAAGAAACCAAAGATGATGACATTATTTGCAGCAATGAGCTCCTTAGCTTGTTCTGATGATGCAACATTTACAGCTGGTGGTCCAGTCTTCTTCTTTATCCATGCAATAATGTCATCAGCTTGACGACCACCTGTTTAGAAAAAATAACGATTTAATAATGATGAATTTCTTTATTGCTAACATACCGGTTAGTCATAAAAATGTCATTAAACACTATGTTTTCAAACTTATAAGTAACTGTAACATATTTATTAAACAATACATTATGCGACTAATAACCGACATTAATTTCAGAAGTATATGATAAAAATAATTACCAGAGTATTCAATAGGGTTGCCGTTCTTGAAGAAAATGAGTGTTGGGTATCCGCGGACTTTGTATTGCTCAGCCAGATCCTGTTCTTGAGTAGCGTCAACTTTGGCGAGCTTAATAGGCGAATCCTCCTCTGCCAATTTAGTAGCAGCTTTTGCGTATTCTGGAGCGAGCGATTTGCAGTGTCCACACCAAGGTGCATCTATGACGTAGGCAAAAAATTAATGATACAAAAAAGCCGCCCGGTCACTTTTCTGACACAGAGAATTGCTTAAGGACCAAATAATAATATTTGAGAAATGTAGATGAAATATAACAAAAAAAACATTCACACTTACAAAATTCAACTAAAATGTACTCTGTCTTTGAAATAACATCATCAAAGAGCGGTTTGGTCAGAACAAGTACATTATCTTCTGTTGGTATTTCGTCTCCGATAGCGGAACCCAAAAGGGCTATCGCACAAATTGATAACAAAAATCTCATGTTGAAATTCTTGACTTCCAGTCCGTATTACTTACTATCTTCTACTAGGAAGACGAAACTTAATAAAATGCCGAAAATGCCACTTCACAACCGTACCGACTGTCTCACTCGACGTGGCAGCGTCGATCGTGTGTTTGACTGTGATTGGTTAATTGTACGTTTTTTTTAATTTATCATTTTAACAATGGAGAATAGGTATTTTGACATCAACTTATCTATATTGATACAAATACTTCTTAAAAAAATGTAAAAAGCATGAAACACGGTTAAACCGTTCTATCGTGCCTTAGAAAATCTGTTTTATCCATATAATTGTGAATTAACTTAATAAAATTTCTTTAATAGTTTTGCCTAATTATGTATCTGATAAATTTATCGTTGGATGTCAAGTGCTACTGTCATGCGAATGATAAACGTGACACTCCGGCACTCCTGTTTGAGGCAACCCTTTACATCTCTTGTTGTTTTACTTTGTCTTTGCTTATACGATAAGTCTCTCTACTGGTTCTGTATTATTCAATATATACGTTGTTATATTAGTCTGTAATTCTTGAGAAATGCGCCAAATTATTTGTTTTTGTTTAGAATTTAAAAAATTGATAAACTCATATCTAGGGCTAAATAAATTTAAATCTAAGTTTAAATAATTTATATGGGCAAAAATGTTTGGTGAGGAGTTGAATGATTTACAGATTGTATTTAAATATTAATTAAAATCAAAAATCAATAAAGCAGAATATATGGATACATTTGTTTAATAATAACTATTAAAATCTAACACGTCTTTTTAACTTAACTTTCATGCAAGTCCATAGATAGATAAAAAAACTTTTTATTGTTAAAATCGATCGGATCATTAAGCCACAAATCACATAAATTGGCCTTCAATCGCAGACTAGTCAATGTATTTTAGAATTTTAAAATTGGAAATCATCCAATTTTTCCTCACTTCCTCACATTAGTTCAAGCTTGTAGATCACATTAATTAGAGAATATGGTAAGAAAATTAATAAGATATTTAACTATAATAGTTTACTAAACATATTATATAAATTATTATTAGTTTGGGTGTTAAATAAATAAATAAATTATGTATCTAATAATTAATTTCAGATGTCAGAGATGACTGTTGTATCAGAAATATATGATGAATATAATTACAGAACGGATAGTGCCCCAAGTAGAAAAGAAAGTAAGTTTATTAAAAATAATATGAATAATTTCCTAAAGTATTTTATCTCACATGATCATAAGAATGTGGTAAACCTGTTAAATAAGGCACCTTAATTAAATAAAATTAATTTAACAGATGTCATATCCCAATTTCCATTTTTATTACCAAAAGAAAAAGCTAAGCACACATTTGATGAAGATGATGATTTGGATTTTGAAAGACCAAGTAGAGAAGTTATTAAAATTGGTAAGAAAACTCATTATTAAAATGTACTATTACTTTTTCCAGGCACACACAATCATTTTTAAATAATTTATTTAATGTTAAGGTGTTGATGCAGATAGAATTAATAGAATAGATTTTCTTTTGCCAATTGTTGTAATTAAAAAAGTCCTACAAGAACAAACTTCATAATTGATTTAGCTATACTTTTTAGAGCACAGTTTTAAAACGAAAATTGCCTTAGTGGGTCTTCAAGTATGGAGAGGAGCATTTTTATTAGGAGACTTGTTAATACACTTAGGAGTTAATGGTGAATTAGAAGGAAAGACTATTTTAGAACTTGGTGCTGGAACTGGCCTTACAAGTTTTGTCGCCGGTATTTACGCGAAGAAAGTTGTTTGCACTGGTAAGAAATAGTTACGCGATGGTCGCGAGTGAAGTCTCGAGTTCTATATATTAAAATAGCTTAAGTAAAGAAAGAGGTGTGCGAATTAGACAATCAACACCAACTTTGTTAAAACTGTAATTTTACACTTACCAAACATTGGCGTAAGAGCAAAAATTAAGTGCGCTCTCTAAAATTTAGCATAAGTCAACTTTGCCTGAGCAAAATATATATAAGAATAAAATATCATCAGAACAAACCGCGGTCTAGACTTAATAATTAGAAAAATTATTATTCTATGCACGTTTAAAATTTCTAAATTACATTCTTCAAATGTTAATAATTTTTCAGATATTGATTTGGGTGGTATTCTGGATTTAATAAAAATAAATGCTAGATGCAATTCCAAGTTAATAAAATCGGAATTTATAGTGTTGCCCCTTGACTTCACAAATCTTAACTGGAATGCTGCGTTATTTAAAGAAATACAACAAACTGATATTATTATCGCTGCTGATGGTAAGGTTATATAGTTTAGATTATTCAAGCAATTTTTCGGGGTGGGTTTAGAATTACGTCGCCCTTGATTGGAACACCTCCTAGTGATTTTTGTTGCCGGAATTGCGTCTAAGTATTAAAAAAATGATTTACAATTTTGTGAAATTCATAATCAATATCATATCCGGGCGACGGATTTCTAAACCTTTACCATTTTTCATTTTAGGAGACGTACTTCGCAAACCTTTATTCTGTACAACTAAGGGTAAGCCAATAAATTAATTGAAAACAATATGGCCAAACGCTCTGCAAAATAAGTCGCTAGTTCGTTTTTGGTCTCAACTCGTCTCTCGCGATTTATTTATTAGCTTTGATGAATCACTTTAATAAAATCTTAGTTCTTTTGAAGGCACAGATACTCAAATATTTTTCTGTGAAGGGAAATAGTAGATTAGATAGCACAGAAGAGTGATAAGGCTGTAGTGGTGAATTGGTATTTCCAGCCCTAATATATTGGGACTGCATCGGAACTTTGTATCTCCCAATAGCTAGCTGGGATTCCTGAGTTTTTAATTCAGCGCCGTGAAACTATCGAAATTTTGAAAAACGTCAGGATCACCATTGTTTTGCTATTGGAAGTTATGGAATACCAGTGCAGGTCATATTATAGTGTAGTCCTTCTCATACCCCACTTTGAGGTTCTCCAAATAATAGATTGTGCAGCTGTACCACGAATTACCAGACTTTAATTTTTATTTCAGTAATCTACGATGACGACGTTACATCAGCATTTGTATCGACAGTTCAGAAAATACTTGACACAAATCCACCAAAGACAATATATATAGTTCTAGAAAAGCGCTATGTTTTTACCATAGAGCATATGGAGTCTATAGCTCCATGCTACGAAACATTCCTAGCCTTATTAGATAAGGTTAAATGTGATTGGATAGTTGAACAACTCCCACTCAATTTCCCCAAATACTTTACGTATGATCGCGTAAAAGAATTAGTTTTATGGAAGATAAGCTCCAAATGACATATCTTTAGTAGAAAAATATACTTTTGTTGAATTAAATGTTTTTTTCTTTAACGGAATAAAAATATAACAACATTTCGAAAAACTTTTTGGTTTGAAAACATCGACAGTCCATCAGATTATTCAGTCTACGTGCGTCTACAGTCTACAGATACCGGCAAACATCATGTTCGATGCGCAAACTTCCCCTTACTCCCTTGTTTATTGTTCAAGAACTACAACTACTACTTCAAGAACTAAACACTAACTTATGCGGCGAAGAGATACAGTGTGAGGGACCCTGTATGTATTATAAGTCGATAACATTTTTACAGTTTTACCCACATTTAAAAGAAAAAATAAATATGTACTTCTGTAAAAAATATGTGTATCAACCCGATCATTAATCGTGTTTTTATTTCAAATAAAACCTATAATTATGTTTTAAATTATTTCATTAAAATTTTGAATACACAATTTGCCGTAGTTTAATATAAAAAATAAATACACAAAACACGACTTGTAATAATTAAACAAAACATTATATCTACTGTAACTACTATTTTTGCGTGGGCCAGAGCTCATTGTACTTTGTGAGATAAGTTTTTCTGAGTTCGGAATTTCGGGCTTGTTGATCCTTCTCTTTGCTCAAGGCTTCAATACTCTGTCCGACACAGAGGTCCCCCGTGAAATGTATTATGAGGACTTGTGTATTGAACGAGACATTTTTATCTGGACCGTGTTTTGTATAGTTGAAGTGTGGCGCGCACTCCATTTGGTAAGTGAATGTGTCTCCTGCTGCAAAGTATTACATATTATTTTTTTATGAAACTGACGCATGGCGTGATAGAAATGGCTTACTATTATCTTCTGTATCCTGTGCTGTGGAATCTCCAGTGCATTCGGGGCCGCATCCACCATCTTTGAGAATACCTCGCATTGTTGTCAGTTTGCTTATTGCTTTTTCACCACTTTTAGCCATTTGCTCGCTTTTGTGTTTATCGATGTTACGAAGAAACTTTTTCATCTGGAATTTTTTTTTGTTACAATATTTGCTAAAAGTACCGTGGTATGGTAATAAATTTAAGAATACCAACAAAATACAAAGAGAAAAAGTGTAACGCACCGTCTTGGATACTTTTTTAGGGGGATCCTGATATGACATTTTAGGTTCCCCTGGATTACTTCCCATCACATACATTGTGCTTTTTGGAATGTTGTAGTCCGAGTACACCGAAGCTTGTGTTTCCAGAGTGTCTCTATCACGTCCTGACACTGTTGACGACTTACTGTTTGTCGGTACATAGGTAGATTTTCCAGCGCTTTCGGATTGAGTTTTCTGTATTGCCCCTTTGCTTTTATTTTTCTTTCGGCCCATCGGTGTGTCGTCATCGTTCGACAAACTTTCTTCAGAAGTGGAAGGAAATACCTCATTTAAACTTAACACTTCAACGTTACAATCTTCGATGTTGGCTGGATTGTCAATGTCGGCCACTTGACAAAGGTGATCGGTTGAATGTATGCTTATAAAGGATTTTTGACCGGCACATATTGCCTCGTCTTCACCTGAACTCGACGATTTCTTTGATACGGTTACTGAAAAGTCTTACATCGATTTATAGAAGGAAAAATAAATGTTTACAGTAGAAAATAATGGGTACGTACCGGCATAAGTGCGGCTTTCCGTCGAGTAACAAGCTATTGGTTCGTCTAAAAAATAAAAAATTTGACATTTCTATAGGTAAAGTATGGATTCTATATTACAAGAAACATACCGTCATGATCAAAGTTTTCATTTACGGGAGCGTCTAATCTACACTTATCAGTTAATTTACTAGCATTCTTCGAATGTGACATACTTATTTAAACAGTAAATTTCAGTTTGTTAAATTTGTCAAATGGCTTTCATTTTTCGCTTTGCCTCTGACGTTTGACAGTTCTTCTTTTAATATTCGAATGAGGTTGCGTATTTTTTTATGTAAAAAGTAAACGTAGTTTCGCTGAAACAAGTGTGATGCTCAAATTTACAATTGCCCTGTGATTTCTAATAATTTTCTGTATATTAAAGCTAAGTTGACAACCTATGTAGGTAAACAGCATATTAATCATTCGCGTACCTATATTGGTAGGTATACATATTGTTTCCATTTTTATAAAAAGGGGAGGGAAAACGTACATAATGGGTAGTCATCGCAACCTATGTACACACATTTTAGTGGGTGCGGTGCCGACTTTTGGGAGAAGAGTATCCTCTTTTTAAACAATTGACGGTCGTGTCTCCCAGAGAAGTAAATTCCACAGTTCGCTAAAAAAATGCATAGCGAAGCGGACCGTGGAAGACTTATAGATAAATATATATATTAAAACCATACTAAACTCAGTCATTGGGTATTACAGTTAAATAAAAATATCGTATACTTTAAATAATTATTTAATAATTCATTAGCTAAGTACAATCTTAGTGAATACGGATTAAGAAACAAAGTTCTAAGGGCAAAATACGGTATCCTTAAACGGATATAAAACTTATAAAATAAAATTAAATGTACAATGTTTAGCTTATTGCTATCAAAAATTTATGAAATTAAGGCAATGAGTTTTACAGTCTTGTTTTGTGTTCGATTAGCAGATCATATTTCTTTAACTTATTGCATAATCATTATTTCATACGTTGAATTGTACATTATTTGAACACAGGAATCTCATTACTTATTGCAATCATTCAATATATTTCTCATACGGATACAAAATGTGTATCACCCCTTTGAACACGAAAGTCAAAAATCACTTTGACATTGACAGTATTCTAACACAACTAGGCTAAATCACAAATTTAGCAATCAATTCATCAATCCGCAGTCGATAAAACACTTAATTTTAATCCTTTGTACAGACGAATAGCAAATACGAATCAATCCTGTATAAGCATTTTAAAACCGACAATTTAAAAATACACTATACAAAACTCGTCTATACTAAACCTAGTCTATTCAGAACTAGCGGTAATTACTGTGAATTTTTATGCACCTAAATATACAGCAATTTTTTAATATTCGGAACTGATGCAGTAGACGATGTATTTTTGTTGGCGATGAAAACTAAAAACTTCTTGCTTTTATGGTTATGGTTACTATCGTTTAGTAATTGCACTAACGACACTTAGGTAAGATTCAGAAATAAGTCTGCGCGAACTATACTTCCGTATGTCAAAATCCAATACATTTTTGCCATACGTCAGACTGAGCGATAAGTCTCACTTCGGAATCTTAACCTAAGGCCAGCAGATGTATACGCTGTTGCTGAAGTAACAAAACTCGTATAATCTTTACTCGATTATTTACAATTTGGACCGCACACAGACTTATAACATTATACAATCTATAACCACATTACCACATATTTACTACAAAGATTTTCTATACGAAAATGACTTAGAGGAGTTCCATATAGAAAACGCCCACAGACAAACAGTAAACGTGTAAACTCTCCGAGTACACACCTGTTAAAAAAACTTAACTAAAAGTTGTCTATGCAAGATTGAGAAACAATATTGTCTTTGATTCCCACTTTCTATATTTAAATAGATCTTTGATATAAACGCAAGTTTGACCACAGTAGCTAAAAAGCAATCGAAACGTCAGTGTAAGTTATGTAAGTAATAAATTCATGTTTATATCCGTTAACCAACTTAAGGCAAAACAATATTTAAGTTTATTTTTAAGGTCCTTTCATATAATTTTACTGAGTCTCATAATAGATCTGTACCATCGGCGAAATTGCTACCTTTTGCGACAAGACCTAGAATAAAGCATGCGTTTAATTTGTCATTATAACAATCACAATTTTAGTGAGTGGGTTATGGCTTACGAGTGGGTTTGTCTATAAAAAAGTGACAGCCAATGCGTTGTCAATAAAATCGACGATTCGTGACAACTATAACTCGTATATAATATAGGAACAGGGCTTTAGATGATTTTTAAAGAACGCCTTTTTAATGCTAGTATCTTCGGAAAATCGCTTTGGAACTGACGAAAATAGGACACTATTTTGGTTTTAATTTAAAAAAAATTAATCGAGCACAAAATTTTTTTTAAAAAAATTGACTTAGCAAAACATTTCATACATCAACCAATCCATGAAAAATCTACACCGATTTTATTCCACAAACAAGGCATATAGATATATTGGTTTTGCGTTTAACTAAACATCTTAAAATACTGTTAGTCTTGAACCAGTCTATTAGAATAACACTTTAAACAGATTACAACTCCAGTTGTAACAATAGTTAATATATCTTGCATTATGTTCATTGATGAATCCCCGTTTGAAACATTTATCAACATAGGTATATATATCCATTCCCTATTCGATCCTACTTTCTAACTTACTAATAAGGAAATTCATGTTGATATCCACGAGTTTAAAGTAATTTATTTGGTGTAAATAAATATTGGAACCGGTCTGTCCCTACGTTGAAAAACATTTTGTTTTTAATTCTCTCGTATTTTAATAAATATTAAAACTCATAGTCAGGTCAAAGTACGAAACTAAAATTGTCCCTTTTTGTTATCGTCGTCGTCATCACGTCTATTCTATCGTGAGTAGATCACATTTCAAAAAACCACTAGGCACCATGTTTTGACTGCGAGATCTACGATCGAAAATTCTGCAAACTATTGCTATCCATTTAATGGAATACTTATAACTAAATCGGGCGATTCCGTAAAATGAAATATAATGCAATCTCACCTACTCACCCAAACAAAATTTCCTAAACACAATATCACTGAATCGAAGCCTCAACATTGAAGACCAGTCTTTGCTATACAGAACTTTTCCTTTCCGAGATCGACGAACGTTTCCGACTCTGAATACTTCCGGAAGACATTTTCCGCTTCTCCCCATTCGGGGCCGGACTGGCTGATTTAAAATTGGAACTAGTGCTGGCCATTCTATTTGCGTTTTGTAAATTCGAAGTCTTTCTTCTCACTGAGGGCGAGGCCTCCACGTTTAACTTGGCAGTGGTCGTTTGCGGCTTCGCCTCTATCACAACCGGTTGTTGGAACTTCCCGACCGTGTTCCAATGTTCCCTTTGCGCTTTGAGGGAATCACGCATCTTCTCTTTGGCTTCCGCGTTGTCTGCGAGCATTTGATTAAGCATCTGCACCGTTTGGTACAACGCCACTGAGGTTATTAACCCGAAATCGTGCAGTGAACACATGTGGAGTATGAAGTTTCTATAGAGATTCTTCTCTAAGAGTTCTTTGCCCTTCATTTGAAGGAACATTTGACAAGCGAGCGATATCTGGCAGTCTCCCACGTAATTGTACTTCATGACGTGAAGGTTCCACATCTTCATTAATTCTTTTTCGCCTTCGTTGACGTCAGTGAACTCATCTATCATCATCATGGTCTTTTGTTGGAGCCAGAGGGGGTCGGTTTCACTTTCTGAGTCAATGTCTAGTTCGTTGGGGTACACTGGGAGGCAGGTTATAGTGTGATGGTATAGCCTGAAATATCATAATAATATATCATATCTTCTTTATCATGCTAGTTATGATATAAGGTATTGAAGGTAAGATTTGAAATAATAACAACCATTAATGATTTACTATTGGACCATAGTTTTGACTAATCCTATGTATTTTGAGTCCCAATCTAAAGTAAGTCAAACTAAAACTTAAAATAACCTTATTCATATAGTTAACCAAGTACACTTATGAACGTCAACAGAAAAGATGTTAAATTGATTCTAAATTTATATTGACTACCAGGTCGCAACCAGTCAAGGGCGTAGAACGGGCTAGAAGAACTGGCAGGAAACTCTCTGCCACTCTTTTTAATCGCCAAGTTTTGAGTCATAAAAATTGTTTGAACTGGAGCAAATCAATCCCAAGGATTAGGATCATTTAAATATTCGACAAATTTATAGAAAGCTTTATTGATTAATTTACTTACTGGTTAATGAGTTTTTAATGTATTCAGTCAATTCCGCATACACTGAACCGATTCTAATGAATTTTAACATAAGAATTGGTTTTTAATAATATAGGCTTTTTTGAAGTCAAGCCATAAACGCGGCGGAAGTAACACGATTCAAGAATGATACAAATAATAATATTCAAGACCTTTGTAGTAAAAGTTACCAAAACTTTACACAAATTACCTATTATGTCCAGTAATGTATGGCCTCTGTGCATCTAGAACGTCATTATCATCTAACTCCAAGAACTCAGCTAAGCTATGCCTCTGAGCACGTCTTCTGGCACGGGGCCTCCAAATTAGGAGATGGGTAAGTGAGGCCCTGCGAGTAGGGCCTGCCCTGGGGCCACTGGCAGACGACCGCCCTTGAGACGCGATAAGGTCATGTGGTGAACCCGTGTATGACCCGTCGTATAGCTCATTTATTGATACGTCGATACGGGCCCCGCCCGGTATTGGCTATAAAGTATTTTTATTAATATCTGATATTAGATAAACCAGCTACAGCATAATATTGACCAATGCGTAATAGTACGTAACAAAAACATACATATAAAAACTAATTATTTAAACAAAAGTACTCTTACATCTCATTTTATTGTTGTATTAAGAAGTGACAGGGCAATAACACTGATTAGTTTTTTACTACTTATTAGTATTTAAGTATATTACATTCTTTTTGGTTTTAATGGAACAAAATATCTTGCTCATCTCAATGTTAAAACTATATATAATAAAAATTCAAGCGTAAAAAAAATATTAAAACACTACGGCGTTTATAAGAACATTATAGGTTTTAACATCGAAAATTCGCAAGTTATGCAATAAAAATGACTTATCATTTAAAGGTTAAACAATTATTCACGATAGCAAAAAATAAAACAAAAAATAGTCTCTCCGGCGGGGAATCGAACCCCGGTCTCCCGCGTGACAGGCGGGGATACTTACCACTATACTACCGAAGACTTGAAAGACTCAATGAAATTAGTAAATATAAGCAATACTAGTAGTGTTCTTTTAGAATGTAGTTATATAGAATATAGCTAGCTTAGCAAGATTTAGAAAATTTTAATTACATAATTAATTTTTTTGGTAACATATGTTAGGTTTCAACACTTATGTTCGCAAAGCTATACTTACAAAGTATGTAAAGTTAAATCGGGAATGGCATAGCTTCAAGTGTTTGAGCAATGAGTACAGAGTACCACAGTCTAAAGAACACCACGGGCAGTGTAGATCATCACAGGCTTCTGTTTGCTGTCTTGAGTTATTGTTATATAGGAACTGGTATATTATTTGTTGTCTTTTTGTTTCGCCATTGCTTTCTTTTTTATCATCTAAAATTAAAATTAATTAGTATAAAAATTACAATCAAGTCAAAGCCTATAAAAACATTAACAATGAAGAACACTTTTTGTATATTTTTGGACAATTTCTTCTGCTATGTCTAGCTAGTAGAGAGGCTCCTTGAGAAGGCAGAGCAAGGTAGAGCAATCATCGCGGGCCAATACCACTTATGAGTCTTTTTACTCTTTTAATTAACTGATAAATGTACCAATTATAAAGTGTAACCTTACAGCCAAAAGATGGAGGTAGTCATTTAAGATCAATATAGTTCTTATCTCTGTTTTGTCCCCAAAAACAGCAATGGAACATCTAATAATGATCAAGGCTGTAAAGCTTATTTCATTTCACACATACAATTATAAAAATACAACACATTAGAAGAAGTCAAAGAGTACTGCTACACTTACTAATCTTGTGTTCGCTATTTCCATTCTTCTGCGTTGATAGTCTATCCTTATTAACAGTAGAGTCTTTTTTAATTCCGTTACTCTCATTGGCTTGGTAGAGTTTTGGTCTATTTACAAGGCCATTTGTCGGCTCTTGACTCCAACTAAGTTTGAGTTTTAAAAGTGGACGCACTTTAAATATATCAAAAGGATTTGTTTCTGTGTGTAAATCATTTTCCTAAAAATGTATAGTTAGGAAGTTTAATATTTGTAAATATAAAACCATTTTTAAGATGTTTTTTTATTTATCTATATCATATTATGATTGTAGATGTAGATAAGTTTATGAAATTACTGATTTTAAATTAAAATGAAACACTAAATCTCACATTAGGTATAGTTTCCCACTGGGCCATCAAGGCTTTATGAGGAGATCTTGCTATTGTTGAACTTCTACCACCTGGTGTAGCATCATGTAGTACTAAATCATATTCCCCATTCGTTAAAAGGCATCTATTATGTTTGTCATACACAATCAATTCACTACCATAGAGTTTACTCCACTTATTATCTGAATTAGTATTCACATCTGCAGGTTTTATGCGTTTTGTTAGAGGTTCTGTAAAGACATTTTGTATAAATGAAATAAAATTTTTTTAAACATAAATAACTAGGTTACTTTCAGGGTTGAGACTCAGCACCAAGTGTGAGTCCCATATGTTTAAATATACGGAAAAATATAGAGTTTACAAATAGCACTAAGTCTTGACTCTGAATATTACCCCTATGTTTAGGAATCTTATTACCTCAAATAAACCCAAATTAGGCAGAATTTATGTGTACTAAACATAACAATTACTTAAATATATAATAAAACTTTTACATTCTATATTTAATACAGGCCAAGGCCTACTCTCGCATCTCAATTATGTACTTAATTTAATTCAACTTTTGCATAGACATTTTCAAAAAGGAAACAATTATTATTTTGTATATTACCATCATCAGATGAAGACCCATTTGTTATTTCAGCTGTAGTTGATCCATTTGTGTTGGAACTTGGTATGGATTTAGTGACTGTCACTCTTAACATAAGCATGTAGGACTTCACATTAGGACCTTGTGATGGGCTAAATGTATCACTAGCTATACTAACAGCAGAGGCCATTGCAGGTGGCTCTGATGATGATGGGTTTAATGGTACAGAGCAGCTTCCAACCTTAAAACCAATTATTGAGTTAAAAAATATTAGTGATAAATCAAATTTATGAGCTGCTTATTTTAAGCACCCAAAAAGATTATATATTTAATATTTACCACTAACACAAAACTTAAAACATATTATGAAGGTGGTAGAGGGAATTAAATGCCTTATAATATTGTCCCATACTTGATATTCAGACAATCCAAAACAAAACAATACAAAATGTATTAAAATTAAAACATAAACTTACTGAAACTTCCACTATGGCAGATGAGCTTTCCTTTCTTTTCTTGTGGCAAATTTTTAACAACAGAGTTTCCACTTTAACTTGGTAGTCCCTAGAGTCACCTAGGCTTTTATCATAAAATCCTAAGAATGTTAAGGTCATATAACCTCCTAGACTATTTGGTTGCAAATCAGTACTCTTCTTTTGAGTAATTCTCTCTAATAATGAATCTACACTAAAACCTATACGTGTTTTATTGCTTCTCGACATCCTCCTTTTCATATATGATAAAGTTCGATTAAGAAATATAGGCTGAAAGAAATAAGATACAAATTAGGTTTGCATTTCAAATGATAATGATAAAAAATCCGTAAGTAGCATCATACATACCGACAACATGTTACGGGTACGTAGGAATCTATAAATTTGAGTAGGTTCTGTAATAAAACGATCTCGGTTAAGTTCTGTTTTGTGCAAATTAAGGCTACACTTTCTTTATCACAATAATATCATTTTAGGAACTTACTTTCGAATGCTTGCAAAAATAACTCATGGTCCGCTTGTAAATGATCTATTTTTGTACTCTTGTTTGTTTCATTATCTTTATCGCGCTTTTTTGGGGGCATTTTGGGGTTTCGCTGCTAAAATACAATTTAGAACCGCCAAGTTCAACAGTTCGTTGACTTCGCTTGACATTAGGAAGTTAGGAACACCCGGACTCCGGACAGCGACGCTAAAAAGTATAGATAATATATTTCTATGTCGATGTGACATGCATGACGTTTAGTCAAATAATATTGTCGAGTTCAACAACAATAAAGATTTTTTAAAAATTCCAACCTACCAACCAATGTAAGATGTAGTTAGTAACGTATGATTCTAACAATTAAACAATAATTTCTCTAATATTATAAAGTAATATAGTATACTAAGTAGTACAGACTAGACCACCGACTCCATTAGCCTAGACATAAACAATGACTTACTAATTACTTTTGCTAATAACCGTTGTTTGTATCTCTTTGATCACCGAAACTGGTGAACAAATTACTTAATTTTTTAAGGGTTGAGAAAAAATAAGAATAAGTAATTAATTAAGAATGCTCAAAATATAGGTTTCTACATGTAAGACAAAATAAGCCTAAAACCAATTTACTTTTCATGAATGTTGCTAATACTAAATGATAAAAACACTTAGTTACGTATGCAACTTTTAGATTGTCCAATCAGTCTTTATATTCATCCAGGGACTGCACAAATAATTATTCTAAAAAATATTAATACATATATGGGTTCTCGGCGTCATACATATGCTGTTTAAAGGAGGTGTAGGTGTGAGACATGCATTTTTCCACACGCTTCCATCACCTGTGTAACTTTCGCGCTTAGAAACTCCTGGCATTCGCAACGGAACGACACAGGCACATATTTTATATATAATAAATGTATTATGAATTGTGTGTGTAACACTCCAAGGCAACAATAAAACACAATTTACAGGTACTTTTGTACGATTTATTTCAATAACACAGTCTTACAACAAATGGACATTAAATGTTGGTAACTTCATAACGTTTCTTATATTTAAAAAAAACAATATTTCTTTTATTTGATCATCACCAGCCATACACAAAATTTATCTGAGAATTTTATATTTTTGATTATTACAATTCAAAGTGATGTGCAATTCAAAATAATGAGAGATACTTTAATGATTTCAAAGTAACCATTTTATAAATACTAATAATAATTAATTTTAAGTAGAACATAACATTATTCAGCACCATTGGAACAAAAATCAAATAAATGCTATAAGTAAATGTACCTTAATACAACATTTTTGGTTTGGTCTATTTCCGCTGAATTTAAAAATAAAAAGGTTCATATTTAATTATAAATTGATACCAACTGTCTTTATAAACATACTATAAGCCATTTGTAAATTAATCTTTTGTCTTCTATTTTACATTAGCTACAGACAAAATATTCAATGGCTATTTGAGGAACATAGTATGTCTATAAATAAGAGAAGACTATATTAGGTACATGGCAACATTGATTTGCATAGTCTATTTAATTTAACTTCAGATAGAAATAACCATAGATTTCTAAACATAAAGATTAGTCTGTGTAATGCTTTAATGGGGAAACAAGTGGTTGACTGGTATTTTTTTATTTAGACTTAATATTATGGTGAAAAAGCCCATATACCCAGACATATTCCAAGTTTGAAATCAAACATTAAGACCTTTAATAAATATCTTGATAAGATCAATATCTTTATTAAAGGAATGGTTTAAAACTATGCATAATTTATTTATCCACATTCTGTTTTACATTTAGGAATATGGGCTTAAATCAAAGGGAGCTATTGGCTTTTGCTTGTCAACAGGTTAGATCTCAGTCTATTCTCTATGTCTATGGTTACTATAAGTCAGGTGTAACAGTTAATACTTTTGTCTGAAAATAAGCTTACTCAAAGATACCAGAACTGAAAAATAATGTATTCGTCATTTCGTTGTAGCATTCAGTCTTGTGCAAGAGTCTGTAACAAAAGAAACAACATTCAAGACCTATTTTAAATGCAATCTGAAAGGTTTTTTTTTAAATTTTACCATAATAGACAATAATAGAACGAAATGAAAGATTTTCATTAAAAGAATATGACGAAATATACTAAGATATCATAAATTAGCATTTAGGCTACACAATACATTTTTTTAAATATAATACTAATTATATAATATAATGTAATATAATACCAAATAAATACATAAAACATTGTTGTTATGCAAATGAACAAACACTTTTCAAATGACATGACATAGCCATTCATATTCTCATTTGAATCTCTTTGTTATCTCGTAACTCAATAGGATCTGATATACATACACACAAATAACTTTTCAATTCCACAATTTGATTAGTAGTCTAGTAGATCTTCAAGTTTTTAAAGTCTGTTAAAAATACAGTACACTATAAGCATATACTAACCGATCAATGGTAAGGCTGCAAGTAGGTGGTGGTGGAGGCCAGATCGCGACGCAACCAAGCGGCATTCAAGCGCACGGTCTCGAGCGCTTGTTGTACGCTCCTCTCTGTTCCTGGTGAACGGTGGGTAGCGAAGAACTCCTCTATCTCGCGAGCGCTTGCCTCGGATGCGAAGTTCTCTGTTGTGGATTTTACTAGGCGTGCTACTAGGAAACCACCCTGAAAGTTAAAATCTATTTAGAGTCGCTACTTAGCGCCTTTCATGCTTACGTACTAATAAATGCAGATTGATTATATTATAATGAGGGCAATTGTCCTGAAAACGTTAAGTTATACAGTGTATACTCCATGTGACGTCATTGCATTTAACGACGAACTCCATAAAGCGCCGAAATAAATTGGATTTGGTTGGTTTAGCTTACCTTCCATACAATGATACACTCTATATAGCATTAAACCCACTGTCAAAGCGACAATTGCGTAAAAAAGTGCTTTTTTTATTTGCTAAAATTTGTAAAAACTGCGCAGCTGTGTACGTTCTTTTGTCGCTTTATTTTATTTATTTATTAATTACATTACAATAATTACTTCGTTACATTACAATATAAAAAAAATGACAAAATTAAATCAAAAGGAGGGAACTGGCGGCCTTATCGCTTTCGAGCGATCTCTTCCAGGCAACCATTGTGAGTAAAGAAAAAAAAATGGATTAAATTACATAAGATAGGCAAGAAGTGCAAAAATACATGTTATACACAGTTATTAAGACAAAACTAAACAGGAACAAAAAAAACAAACTAAACTAAAAAGATGATATATTAAAAATAGAAAGGAAAAAGACATAAATCACGATAATTTAAGATATAAGCTTTATTATGCTAGTCCGCAATAAACTTAGACTTACAACAATAGACTTTTGTTGACCATGACTAATAAGGAGTCATGGATTATCTATACGTTTTTCTTCTCTCCATTTAATGACAACTCGCTATAATGCCATAAACTGCACAGGCCGTTCAGTGTCGTTATATAGAGTTAATACTGTATTTTAATTACGGTTCGTATTATTTATTTATTAGTAATCTAGCTAACATACATATTATAAAACAAGACACTTAGCAATATATACAATATACAAAGCAAAACAGATTACATAGATAAAATATTATATATGAAACAGAAAACATAAGTACATTAATAATCACACATGAAATTTAACATTAAACGAAGGATAATTAACACTAAATATTTCAAAGAAAAAAATATATACTAAGTGTAATTTCGTTTGTGACTGGTTTGAACTTTCAAATTTCAGATTTCTTTTTATTTTTTTGTTTATTTTTTGTCTATTATACGACAGGATGACCACCATCTTGAAATAAAGGGTTGACGGGTTCTTAAAATTATGAATGTTTAATTATAATTTAAAACAGAACTAAAAATAATAGTATATTAGGTCCTTACATATAAAATTGGCGTTTTGTATGAGAAGAACAAAAAGTCGAATATTTTAAAATATATAATATATTTAATTAATCAAAGTATGAACCATTGTTTTCTGTGCACTTTTGACATCTCATAGTTAGTTCATTGATCCCTTTACTAAAAAAACCAGTCGGACGGGAATCAATAAAATCTGTGAAGGCGATTTGGACTGCCCCATCAAAGTTAATTTTTTTCCCTTGCAAGAAGTTGTTCAAATTTTGAAAAAAATGGTAATCTGTTGGAGCAAGGTCCGGGGAGTTTGGAGGATGTCTTAGACATTCCAATTGAAGCTCTTCTAATTTGGTAGCCGTCTGTTGTGCAGTGTGTGGTCTAGCGTTGTCGTGAAGTAGCAGTGGCGTGGAGCGATTGACCAGCCTAGGTTGTTTAGCTGCTAGCTTTTCCATCATGGTTTGCAATTGCTGACAATAGACATCAGCCGTAATAGTCTGGCCAGATTTGAGAAAACTGCAATGAACAATACCGGCACTAGTCCACCAAACGCTTACAAGTAACTTTTTTTGGGTTAACTTTCGCTTGGGGCAGGATTTGGCTGGCTGGCCAGGATCCAACCATTGCGCTGAGCGCTTCCGATTATTGTAATGAATCCATTTTTCATCACAGGTAATGATTCGGTTTAAAATACCTTCATTATTGTGCCGGTTCAGTAATGTAACGCAGCAGTCGACGCGCGTTTGCCGGTTTGCTTCAGTCAATTCGTGAGGTACCCACCTTTCAAACTTTTTAATCTTCCACATTTGCTTCAAGTGAATTAAAACAGTTTTATCACTAACACCGCAGCCTGCAGCTAACTCGGACGTGGTTTGCGATGGATACGCTTCCACAATAGCCTTCAATACTTCATTATCAATTTGGGTCTCAGGCCGTCCACGGGGCTTGTTCTGCAGGTCGAAATTTCCAGAACGAAAACGTTGGAACCAAAAACGAACTGTGTTTTCTTTTGCATCATGACCGCCATACACATCATTCACCCTTCGAGTCGTTTCCGCAGCACTAGTGCCACGGCGGAACTCGTACTCGTAAATAATGCGATACTTTAAGTTTTCCATTTTGTAAAATGAGTGACGCAAACAGAAAAAAACAGAAGAAAAAAACAAATGAATGACGGTCATCGAAGCACAAATACATGAGTAAATAGCTGTACAAAATTGAATTTTAAATTCCTAACCAAAGAGGAGGTATTTGAGGTCATAGTCATTAATACATAAAATTGAAATGATTTTAAAAATCTTGTCAAATAGCCTATTTCAATATATATATATTTATAAGCTTATATAATAAGCATAGTTAATATGGATTCTCAAAAATATCAGAGACAAAACCATTTTCTGTATCATTTTTACAACAAACAAAAAAACGTATCTATGTAGTGCCCTATGATAAATTTAAAACTAAATTTTTTATTTCAGTGAGCGGACGGACGTGGCGAAACTTGTTGTATATAGTTAATTCTGTTGAGTCGTGCGCCGGCTCAGGTAGCGCGCAAGCGAGATCGCATGTTATTGCCTATATATTCGCACGCGACTGAGCCTGAGCCGGCCCGCGGCGACCAGCAGACCGCTTTCGCACTCCGTATTTGATAGTTGATATAATTTTTGGTAATTTTATTATTTGCGTTGAGGACTTATCAGTCCGCTTAATTTTATTTCTTTTGCTGTGCCATTCTTCTACAAATTCTTTTACTTCAATAAACTTTCTATTTTTGTGCACTCGGATTTTCTTATTACATCTATACGTTTTTTTCTACCGTTCTACCTTGGGTCTAAAAATATATATATATAATTTAGTTTGAATCTACCATACCTGATATCTGTCCATGAACTCTTGCCAGTGGTCCTTGAAGAACTGCCAAGCGAGATCCCGTCCGTTGCGACTCACTGCCACCGAGACTATCACGAACACTGTGTCTTGAGAACGGACCTCATCCTAAAATCAATAAATTCTTCAATACTGCTATTCGATTTTACTATTATCAGGCTTTTATTACATTTCTGAACACTTACACTTGCAGAGGCACCACAGTAAACTAAAATATATTTGTGTTTTTTTTATGTATGTTTGTTATGTTTTCACGCAACAACTACTGGACCGATTTCAAAAATAATTTCACCATTGGAAAGCTGAATCTTCACTGATATAGGACTATATTTAAAAAAAATAAACCATCCTAACAAAAATGCAATAATATAACCCAAACCCAAGGTGTGAAAAAATTATCCGTCATCAAAAAATATCCTAATATATATAAATCTCCTGTCACGATGTTTGTCCGCGATGGACTCCTAAACTAACTAACCGATTTTAAATTAAATTGGCGCATCGTGAGCAGTCTGGTCCAACTTAAGAGATAGGATAGCTTAGATCTTTCATTATAGTCGCAATTTTATTTTATTGCAAATAATTTGTCTATAATTAATTGACAGTCACAATTATCTGTTAACTCCAAAAGATTCTAACAGATGTCGATACTTTTCGACTGGATTGAGTAAGTAATCAATAGATGGCACTGCTATAGTAAACCGACAAACGTGTCATAAAAGCTACAATTCAATATCATGATTACCACGTGTTATTGAGGCTAAAGTATAAATTAAATTTATTTTGTAGTAAACGAAATACCGTGAAATTTTATTATTTCTATTTTTTTAATTTTTGGTGTTAGCGTTACTTAGACCGAAGTGTAAATCAAATTCAAATTATAGTGACGATAATACAGTGAAATTATTCTTTCGTGTCCACATTAAGGAGAAACGAAGTTCGCGGGGGCAGCTAGTATATATATATAGTCCGACGTCTCACTACCACGAGATCGGTATCCACGCGACTAAAACCCTTGGCATTGCTAGTAATTAAAAAAAATAGTTACTTACAGATATAGCAAAGTTCAACACTTTATTCAACAAGGCTGGGTCCTTAACAGCACCCAAGGCCCGGCTAATTCTATCCTTCTCCTCGTGCAGGTCAGCTGCTCTGTACAGGTGAAGGAATCGCTCAAAGGTAGCTTCATCTGCCTCAGCCAATACAGCTCGGTAGCACGCCGAACGAAGGTCCGCGGGTAACTGCATTTCGCCTGATAGATGTTTCTCGAAACTGGTAGAAAAAACAATTAGGAAACAAAGCTAGAAATTAATCTACCTCATCTTCTAATATAACTCCTTAAACTCACCGCCTCTTAGCCTCCTTAATAGTATCGGGATCTTCGAAACTGATCATCTTATTGAGCACCAAGCTCCGAAGTAGGGTGTCCAAATGGCTTTCCTTCTCTTCAGCTTCCCAACCGAGACGCTTGGTCACATTAGCGAAGAGTTTCCTGCCATAGTTCTTCAGCGGTTTATCGAGGGCGGTGTGTGAGAATAAAACGCTCAGTTTTGATAAACAGTTCGCTAGAGATGACCAAACTGTGAAGTTGGACTCGTTGCTGAAGGCTTCCATTAGCTTCAGGGACTGAAAAAAATGTTTAATCATTTTTAATGGATAAAAAAGCGTTTTGTGTGAATGACACTTTGAAAGGACATTGTGTAAAGAGTGATACCTGACAAGGAAGTTTTTTTTTACAGAATAATACAATCTTAATCATGGTATTGTTACGAAGACGCGTTTGAATGAAATGTTTTTCGCATTTTTCACTAGTTAGAGACGTTTTGCGCTAGCTGAAATGTAGTTAATGGCCGCTTCAGGAGAGGCTTTTACATATTAGAAAATTGTGATTTACATAATGTTACCCTCGTTTTCAGGAGGCTGAAACGTTTCAGTTTCAGAATATGTATAGTCGAGTGGTACAATTTTCAAGACTAGTTATACCCCTTTGATGAAGGAATATTCTAGACCGTATTTTCTAGGTGTGGGACAAGGATGGATTGATACGCGAGAGACAAGTAAGATCGGAACCTTCTCGAAGCCAGACTGAACACTCTAGAACACCGTACGACAAGGACGGAAAAATGTATGAATAAAAATAAATGTTTTAACTTTTTTTATTACCGAATTTTTGTTTATTGTTTCTTGTGTAGAATTGTGAATAAATAAAAATACCTCATTAGTATGAGCGTGTCCAGCTTGTACGAACGCGAAGCAGTCATCAAGCAATCCAAGTCGGTCAAGCGGGGGCAAAGAACCGTCCCGTACAGCTCCTACGAGGCGCTCTAGAAGCACCGGCTCGTACCGGGTACGATAGTAACCAACCTGAAATATTTACGTTAATGAATTTCAAATAAATTTATACGTTTAAGCTACAGGATTTGGAATAATAACAAAGTGAAGCAATGAACTTCAATAAACTTATAAATACAAAAAAAAATCAATGGCTCTACAACCTTTTTAGGTCTGGGCCTCAGATTTCTGTATCTGTTTCATGATCATTTGTCAGTCACACACATTGTCGACTTTTTGGGTTTAAGGCAAGCCGGTTTCCACACTATGTTTTCCTTAAACGTTTGAGCTAATGTTTAATGTGCACATACAAATAAAATTGGCAGTCGGGGATCGAACCTAACGATCTCAGGGATGAGAGTCACACGCTGAACCCACTAGGCCAACACTGCTTTTTCGCATATACATGTACAATTATTTTAATTAAAATATGGGAATTTTTGCAATTCCTAATGTCTCATTCAGAAGGTTCAGAGATTACAAATTCTACTCACAGTTCCAGGATTTACTTTGACCCAAGAGTCCTCCGAAACATTTTCTAATATGACTTCTTGCGTCTTTTTATCCAACACTGTAGACAAGGCGACCTGAAATGGACAATATACACATTAAAATAGAGTAATTATAATATTGTTATAATACTTTTCTACTATGTAACAAGAAATATACAAAACGTAATTTTAACGAGTAAATCTAAACTACCATGTGTCAAATTATCATTTTATAAAAAAAATCGTTCAATATTTTAGAACTATTGACTTGAAAAGATAGGGACTAACAATGTAGACTTTAGGGTTGTTACTGTTCTGTACTCACACAATACATTCATATTCATCACGCTGTAAAGCACGCGAAACGTCGGAAAATTTAAAATTATGTAAATAATTATAAGTTTATAATAATAATACATAGCTTCAATCCAAAAGTGTTTTCTTAAGATTCATATTTATTTTACAAAAGCTTTCCAAGGCTCGGCATACTGGTACATAAAGTGGCAAAAAAATACAAGTTTTAATGTGACAAACACTAATAGGCCAACATCATGAACAATGTATCAAAAACTCGTAAGCTCGTTAATCAGAATACAATTAACATCATTATAATATCCATAAAAAGTATATCAGTCTAATAAAGGCGATTGTTTTTGATCTAACTAACACACTGATCTGCCTCTTTTCAGCAAAGCTAAACTGACGTTGATAGAAAGAGACAAATTACAACTTCAGTAAGCTTATATGAATAACGATTATAATTATGAATAATAAACGATGGTAACATGAACATTAAATTTACAAAATAATTTAATATTTTCATAACTAATACAAAATTACTATAATAAAATAACCAAAATAATACGAAATATCTATTGAAACTACAAATAGAGAGAGATTTACATCGCTATCCTTCGTTAATTTTGACTCAAAATCGGGAAACGTGGACGAGACCTTTGAAAGTATGGAAACGTCACAGTCGCACATTTTGTGTACAACAGATGATGTCGTCTATAAATGGAAATAAACTATGACTAACACAAGTTAAACTAGTAATATCGAGGTCAGAGTATGTAATTACTAGTGCCTAAAGTAGAAACTTTGCAAATGGATTAAAATATATGATTAGAAAAAAACAATTGCAGAATGTTGTAACGGCAACATAATATTTCAGTTTATTTTAAAGGAGCTGGGAGTTACTAAAAACAATAAAAAACTATATTACATTCAACAAAATAATGTGGCTCATAATCCATGTATGGTGTCTTAAAACATTGCATTTTTCTATTCGGTTCAGCAGTTTTATTATTATAAACAAAGTTTGGCTTTACAACATTTAATTATTAAAATGAGAGAAAGAGTGTTACTTTTAAGCAACTTAAAAGCAAAAAGGTTCCAATGATCTTCGAAGAATGTATTAGAGTTTGGAAATTTACTTTTTTTAATGGTTTTGATATAATCATTTCACAGCCAGCACAAACAGAACGCTGAAGCAGTTAGACCAACACTGCTGGCTCTGAAAGTGCGATCGTTGGAGCGCAGGGATAAGCCCTGTTACTTGTGTAATTACAAGGCTTAAGAATCATACCTTTGAAGGTTGTTCTTGAGTCGAGACTGTAACCGGTATCATCCATACACTATCATCACCTTGGCTTCCATCAGCGCAGAACTTTTGCTGAGTCAACTTTAATACTCGGTGGGCGCCTTTTTGCTCTGAGCTGACCTGTCATTTAAAATATGGTCTTAGTCAAATTATATTTATTTAACATAATTATTTGCATAATTGTTTTGTACTGGTATATAAGGCTGCCCTGAAAAATATCATCATAACAGAAGCAGAAATATGTCTGCCTCATAACTCTTTACAAGGTTTCTTCAGACAACAATAAATAAAGTTTTTATGACTGTTACCACTTATTGCAATGTAAATATGACAATGTAATAATAACTGAAACAGTAAATGTCTCATTTAGGTATAATGATAATAAAATCTAAAGTTGTATGTACTGTCCTTAACCAACTGATGCCTTAGCTAAATCCTTAGCTAAATGATGGAAACAGTTTTTAAAATTCAAAAAAACACCTGTCTGGTAAAGATTGATCATACTAGATAAGGTGACTAGCATTTATATTTATTACAGAGTGTTATGTTTGTTGAACTCTTAAGTGCAAAGTATAAATTCATTGTAATTACGTATGGAATTATTAATAAATATTTATTTAATTACAAGATGTTATAATTGTACAATATTAATAAATACAATTATATATTGATATATAATTATATAAATACAATTATATATTATTATATATTTATATAATTGTATTTATGAATATATATAAGTACAGCAATTCAAATGATATTATAAATTATCAAAAAAATAGACCTCTATGTCACTTTACCTGCACCATCGGGAATCCCATTTGCTTGGTCCATGTCGACATAACAGCACCTACAGGTTTATTTGAAGCCTCTTCTAGGGCTGCCCACAAATCTTCAGTAAAAGTGTTTTTGTACTGTAAATAAGAAATTTAATTAATTGTACCTAATAGCAAATAAGTTTAGCTGCGGTTACAACTTGAAGTAAGAATAAGGTATCAGAGGTGTATCAGATCATAAGGTGAATGATTTGAAACTTTGCTGATCTTTATATCGACTTCTTCTTATAAAACACATACTATGAGAATAATATGTATTACATATTTGAAATAATTTCTTAATAACTGGTCACAATACTATTATATAATAGTTGCTTACCTGATGCCGTGTAAGGTAGATGTTCATTCCTTTGCGGAAGTCATCATCACCTATGTATCGATGCAGCATTCTTATAACAGAAGCACCCTTATTGTATGATATGTCATCAAATATTTCATCTATTTCTGATGGGTGCCCGACAGGCACCTCAATGGGATGTGAATTCTTCAAACAATCTAACTCTAGAGCTCTGAAATTTTTTTATACTTAAAGTCTAAAAATATCTACAGCTATGGCTAGTATGATGAACCCTATAAACCAGGTGGACATTATTGACCGGGTTATATATTTTTGTGATTAGCTTTTATTGAGAATAAAAATTGAAATATTTACAATATACAGAAACTATGCAGTTTTTTTTGCCAGTGGAAATGTACTAATTTAAAGCAAAATAATCTTTGTTTACTTTTCAACATTCTAACTATTCAAGATGTGTGAAAAATAATATTTACAATAAATCAAATTAGCTCATCACATCACAAACAGTTTACATAAAATACCATATTAACTACAAAAGATTTAAAAATCCTTTTTATAGCTTAGCATACTGAGGTATGTAAACAATGACATTCACAATTATAAATATTCAATGTTGGATTAAATAAAATGCAAAAGATAATTAAAGTAAACAGATAACTAAACTTTCACTGAAATAACTAATGAAAACAACACAGTAATCTAGATAACATTATTTAAAATATTACAATCCCTTCCCTATCTAGAATCTTTATAATATAATCCTAAAAAATAGCTATCTTACTTACCTAATGTATGTTTCAGTCACAAACTGAGTCCATATGTCATACTCTGGGAACAAGTGATTTACACAAAGGAACTCAACAAATGATGCATAGCCTTCATTTAACCATAAATGGGTCCACCATTCCATAGTAACCAAGTTCCCGAACCATTGATGAGCCAGTTCATGGCCAACAACTAAAGCTATCCACTGCCGTCTTACAGCTGATGTATGCTCTTCGTCCACTAGTAGACACGTTTCCCTGTATGTGACTAGACCCCAATTCTCCATAGCTCCAGCTGAGAAATCAGCAATAGCAATCAAGTCTATTTTAGGTAATGGATAAGCAATGTCAAAGTATTGCTTATAGTATGGTAGCACTTTAGCTGCTACTTCAAGGGCAAACATTCCTTGTTTACTTTTTCCTACTGGAGTATATACACGCACTAGAACACCATCATTAGATGTTTTCTCCACATAGTCATATTCGCCTACCACCACTGCCACCAAATATGTGGACATTATAGGTGTTCTATCAAACTGCATTATCTTCTTGTCACCAGTTATTTTCTGTTCTTTCACTGGCATGTTAGATAATGCAACACGGTCAGTAGGAACTTCCAGTGTTATATCAAATGTTGCTTTAATGGCAGGTTCATCCCAGCATGGAAAGCACCGTCTAGCATCTGTTGCCTCGAATTGAGTGACGGCTGCGTATCGTTCTTCTCCACTTGGAGTCAAGTATTTACTTCTGTATAATCCTTTCATCTTGTCGTTGATCTCGCCAACGAATTCGCAATATAATGTTGCTGTTCCTTCAGGCAAAGGTTTTTCGAACACAATAGTCGCTGTTTCGTCACCGGCGTCAATTCTAACATCCACCGGATTGAGCGTGGTATCAGACTCACCTTCACCATACTGCAGTTTAACATTTTTGAATTCCAAATCTAAGCTATTGAGCACGATTTCTTTGGTAGAGGTAGCAATCTGAAACGGAACGCGTCGCTATAAGTACGTCACTTAAAAACTAGATATTAAACAATTAAGTACAGTGATGAAACTCTTACCGATACTTTCACCCTGGTCGAGCCCGTAAATGTAAATTTTTCCAAATTTGGAACTAAATGCAATTCGTAATGTTCAGGTACAACATTTTTAGGAAGTCGTTGAAACGGTTTGTTTTCTGGCATTGTCACTTTTTCTTTCACTATAGTAAATGTGGGCTGCACGCAAGAGAAATACCGTAATGACCGAGTGACAGAGTGAACTCGCACTCCGATTGCACCCGCACAGCCAATACGCGGCCCCCTCGCACGTCCAACTCCCCGTCCTCCCCGACCCCACTCGAAATAATAACGGTAACTACGTAACGATTTGCAATGACTACTCAAATTATGATGATTATAGTAAGGAACAATGGCAAATGAACGCACTACACGTAAAATTTGCAGACTCATCGATGTTCGGTAATGTCAACAATGATCGTAAAATGTAGCTGAAATTTATAAAAAATAACCTCTCGTTGCAAAAGTAAACATACTTTTCTTATTTTCCGCCTTTTTTCTCTAAGATATATAGTCTGTGGCCCTGACATGTAATATGTCATTCATTAACGTGCCATACTGAGGTACTTGCCACGTAAACTACGTGACTTAGTGATGGACTCGAGTGATCTAATTATTCTTCGTCATTGTATTATTTCACATGTCGTCTTTGTTTCGCATCAAAATGTTCCCATCATCGAACTCGTTTTTTGAGTCGACTCGAGTCACTCAAAACTTGAGTTGTCAAAAAACGAGTACAATGACGAAGAATAATTAGATTGAAAAGATGATCCTATTGCTTACTCGGAGAAAAGGGAACTGATTATACCAGTGCTGTTCAAATTTGCTATGAAATATTTATGCATCTCAGCGACTGTTCTTTCAGACTGTTCGTTCTTTCGCATCAAAATGTTCCCATCATCGAACTCGTTTTTTGAGTCGACTCGAGTCACTCAAAACTTGAGTTGTCAAAAAACTACTCAATTCCCATCACTAACGTGACTCGATTCGGACTAAGCCGCCAGTATCAGTCAGTCATTCACCTTCTGTGGTTAAAATTGACAGTTGACATGACATCAAGTGTCTAGTGATAATTTATAGTTACAGATATTTTTAATATTTATTCGTAGTCTTTTAATACTAATTAAAATCATTGAAATTAGTCGGCATGAAATAGTTGTCTTTGGCTAGGGTTGAAATTAAATAAGGAAAAGCGAATATGATCAGTTACTCATTCATTAGTTATAATTTTTTTCGATTTTCTGAATTTGCTTAATTTTTATTTTATCAATTACATATAAAAATGTATTTAAATAGAATTGTTTGGTTTTTTCTTATCGGTAAGCATTTTGAAATAATGTTTACTGCGGAAGTCATGAATGTGAATTTTTTATTAATTAATATTTTTAGGTCTGAACGGTGCTCTTTCATCGAAAGTTTTAGAATTAAGTGATAAATTCATTGATATCAGTAAGGATGGAATATGGTTTGTGAAGTTCTATGCACCTTGGTGTGCCTACTGCAGCAGATTAGAGCCAGTTTGGGCACATGTGGCACAGGGTTTATTTAATACTCCTATAAAGGTGGCTAAAGTTGACTGCACCCGTTTTTCTGCAGTCGCAAGTCATTTTCAAATTCGAGCTTACCCAACAATAATGTTGTAAGTATTTTTATTTGTCTTTGCTTATCACTTTTTTATCAATAATTATTGTTGACACTATGTTTTTTTAGCATTCATGGCTCATCAACACATGTGTATAATGGGGAAAGAATCAAGGAAGATATGGTTAACTATGCATTAAGAATGGCCAAACCGCCAGTTCAGAAGGTATCTTATGCAGATAGCATTGAAAATTTAAAAGATACACATGATATCTTTTTTGGTTATATTGGAGACCACCAGGATACTCTGTGGGTTAGTATTCAACTGAAGCATAACTTTATAGAATACCTAATAATGGTTTATTAAATAATGAATACTAATATTTTTAGGAAGTGTACACAATTCAAGCTATTAAATATCAACCACATAATTGGTTTTATTCAATGAGTTATGAAATAGTTAAAAAGGACTTAAAACCACCAAATAGTACCTGTGTTTTTGTTTATAAGGATGATGATATATACTACTTTGCAGGTCAGTTTTTCATTGTTTTTAAAATATTTCATATACCTTATATGAAATATTTATATATATATTTACCTTTATATTTTGTGCATGTTATATCTGTTTCACAACAGCAATGTTTTCTTAATGACTATTAAAACAACCATATATTGATCATATTACGTCACGCATTTTTTTGAGATTCTTGACCCCCCCCCCCCCCATGAAACGCGCCGTAACGTTTCTGTATACAATAGTAAAACGTTTTGTGACCACCCCAGTGACTCTTTATACCTAAAACCTACCATTATGTGGTGTAAAGTAGAAAAAAATATGAACAATAACGCGTAATTATTCCCCGTCCCGCATCGTAACGTTTTACAAGAGGACTCAAAAATTCGTTACGTAATACTTAACGCTCCCTTAGACATTATTGTTTTTATTTGAATTAATAGCATTTTCCTTTAAACCTGTACAATAAAGTATATTGATATTTAATTATTGTATTAATTTTATTGTAATGTGTATAGATTTTTTATATTTATATTTTATAAATTAATAATAAACATTGATGGATGATGGAATATAAATAGTGTGTTAAAACTGTTTGTGCAAATTTTTACAGCAACACCAGAATTAATACAGGATAAGGAAACATTGAATACCACTTTGGATAAATGGGTGCATTCTGAGAGATTTGGTTTCTACCCTAAAATCACAAGGTCCAATTTTAATGAACTACTGGACATAGAAAAGTATTTGGTCATTACAGTGGTTTCAGAAAACAAACTAAATGAAATATCTCAAACAGAAAAAGATTTCAAAGATATGATTGAAAGTATAATAAGGTGATTTTTTTAACATAGTTTCTTACCTATATGGGCTTTAGTTTTATAATATGTTAGTAGGTAACCATATGCTTTGTTAATTTTATCTATAGGGTTATGTGTATTTTGAAATATTTTTCTTAATAAGAATAATCTGTAGATTAAGCAGTGTATTATGGCCTATTTCAAATTATAATTACCTTATTTTTTATTCATACTTAGTAAATAATATGAGTGTATCTTTTTTTTCAGAAAAAGAAAGCATGAGCTTCACCATAAATTTCAGTTTGGTTGGATGGGCTCCCCAGATCTGGCAAACTCAATTGTTATGTATGATTTATCAGTTCCTCATATAATAGTCCTGAATTCAACAACCCATCACCATCATTTGCCAGATGATGACCCTATTTTAATGACGCCTGAGGCTGTATCAATGTTCCTTGATGAAATACATAATGAAATTGCTCCAGTAAGTTGCCTTTCTTTATCTTAAATTAACATTAAATAAATGTTGTGTTGGTATTATTATAAGTAATATAACTTACACTATAACTAAAATTATACTGGTTTTTCTTTCTTTGATTGTATATTTCTAAAAATATATAAAGACACAAGTATCAGCTAATCAAGTATGTATAATGTATATGGTAAACTACTAAGATATATCATTGAAATAATATTTAATTTCTCCAACATAACATACAATACAAATAATGCTTTATTAAAAGGTCATGTATGGGTAATCTCTATAATGTGATTACAATAATTTAGTTATTGGATTACCTGAAACACTGCAGATTTATATCCCATTAATTTGGTTGGATATATTTTAGACTGAATTGATTCATACATAAATCAGAAAATAGTTCTATTATCATCTTTAATGTTTAATGTATATAAAGTGGTAAATGTCCCTGTCTTATCTTACAAAAAGCCAAAAAAAACTTATGACAAAAAAAACAAGTCGAAGCCTTTGAAATCGCACGTTTCATATTTTTTACATGATTGAAATACGGTTGCGTCGACGACCGTGTGTCGCATGATTTATCACAGACAAAATACTAAATAGTTATTAAAAGCATATTCTTAAAATTAGACGTAATAATATTTTTTTAATATATATAACAGGCCTATGGAGGAAAAAGTTTCATTGTAAGGCTGTACAGAGGATTTTACGAAGCCCGGGCTACTGTAAGCAGTATGTGGCGTGGAAATCCCATTTTAACCGCATTGGTATTCGGCCTCCCGCTTGGATTTCTCTCACTACTCTGTTATTCTATATGCTGTGCGGATATTTTGGATGCTGATGAGGAAGAATATTCTGGTATGTTTTATATTTATTAATGTAATGATTCGGTAATTCAATTTCTTTTTTTCAAATAATTTTTGACATTATTTAATTATACTATTATACTTTCTTGAGATTTTAAAAAATCTCTAATGTTAATGACGAAGTAATTTTTGCTTAAATAACCTTTTAATTAAATATATTAGGTCCTTATATGAAATGGCGTATTTCGTACTGGCCACTTTAATCACGATGTTCTCCTCTTTGGTAAGGAATTCCAAATTCAAATTTGTACAGCTATTTACTCATGTATTTGTGCTTCGATGACCGTCATTCATTTGTTTTTTTCTTCTGTTTGCGACACTCATTTTACAAAATGGAAAACTTAAAGTATCGCATTATTTACGAGTACGAAGTAGTACTCGAAGGGTGAATGATGTTTATGGCGGTCATGTTGCAAAAGAAAACACAGTTCGTTTTTGGTTCCAACGTTTTCGTTCTCGAAATTTCGACCTGCAGAACAAGCCCCGTGGACGGCCTGAGACCTAAGTTGATAATGAAGTATTGAAGGCTATTGTGGAAGCGTATCTATCGCAAACCACGTCAGAGTTAGCTGCAGGCTGCGGTGTTAGTGATAAAACTGTTTTAATTCACTTGAAGCAAATTGGGAAAATTAAAAAGCTTAAAAGCCCAAAAAAGTTACTTGTAAGCGTTTGGTGGACTAGTGCCGGTATTGTTCATTGCAGTTTTCTCAAATCTGGCCAGACTATTACGGCTGATGTCTATTGTCAGCAATTGCAAACCATGATGGAAAAGCTAGCGGCTAAACAACCTAGGCTGGTCAATCGCTCCACGCCACTGCTACTTCACGACAACGCTAGACCACACACTGCACAACAGACGGCTACCAAATTAGAAGAGCTTCAATTGGAATGTCTAAGACATCCTCCAGACTCCCCGGACCTTGCTCCAACAGATTACCATTTTTTGCAAGGGTAAAAATTTAACTCTCATGGGGCAGTCCAAATAGCCTTCACAGATTTTATTGATTCCCGTCCGACTGTTTTTTTTAGTAAAGGGATCAATGAACTACCTATGAGATGGCAAAAGTGCATAGAAAACAATGGTTCATACTTTGATTAATTAAATATATTATATTTAAAAAATATTTGACTTTTTGTTCCTCCCATACAAAACGCCAATTTCATATGTAAGGACCTAATATTAACGGTTAATATTGTATACTAGAAACCTGTTAATTCAACTTTATTTTTTTCAGATCAACACGAGAAGAAGGATTAGTGAAGGCGTACAAATAAGTTTAAGTTAATCTTAATTAAGTGCAATTTTAAATATTGACACTTTAATCTAGTTTAAGGGTAGAATTTTTTATGCTAGTCTCATTTAAACGGACCGTAATCGATGGAGAAAAAAGTGTAATCGTAATTCCTTACGATGCGACGTTATATAATGAATGTCTTTTCAATATGGCTGCCAGTCGCGTCAACCTAAATGATACAAAATCTAATCTTATGATACACATGAGTAATTTTTACCATTACGACATACTAAAAATAAATTAATATACTATAATAATAAGTTAAAACTGGACTAGTTCACATAACGTGTATTATACAAGGCACACAGGTTACATAAACAGTTCGGATTATTAACAAATTGTATTTAATATGGCAGCAGCCCCACTTTTCACTTCTGCTGCTGCTTCTGCTATTCGTCCATCAGTTTGAAATACCAGTAAATTGCTGGAGAGATGCAGTATAATTTTGTGCGCTTCTTTCTGCCCTATACGAACTCGAGATGTATACAAACTTCATAATAAATTATAATTTTTATTACGGTAGGCATCCAAACAAAATGACAATAAAATTATTTAATTATTGTCCTCGATTTTTTTGTGAAGTCAAAGCCTGATATCATGACAAGTAACTTAATATTACCTAAGAATCATAATCTCTAGGATTGTATGCCTTTAGTATATTTGTATATGAAATATAAGAATTTCTGTAATTCATAATTACTAATTTCTTTATTAGACAAAGATTAAGCATTTACGTGATTAATATAAATATTAAATAGTATTTATTCTAGTCTTGAAGTGTCGTGGATCATTCAAATAAAGTAGAAATATAGGTACAATTACATTGTTTTATTTATAAAAATTGATTTCAAAATTGAATAGATTAATATTTTTATTTGTTCATTTCTTCTATATATAATACAGTTTGAATTTGATTCAATCTTAATTTTAGTTGAAGGAACCATCTATTATATTCTTCTTCTTTACATTTATATTTACTATTATTAACCGCAGATTCATTCGATACATTTGAAGAATTGATAGGAGTTTCTCTGTTATTCTTAATTTTATTACTGTTTCTCAAGTTCTTTTTATTTGTAGATGGTACATTATTTTCATCAGGAAAATATGCTTCATCTCTATATTCAGTATTGTCATACCAAGCTAGATTATGCCTAGTATTAGTAGGAGCATTTGCTTTTTTATGCTTATTTTTCTTAGCAATTTTCTTTATTTTACTATTAAATTTGCTTTCATGAAATGCTTTCGGCAACTCTAATTCAAAGTCATGTCCGTTTCTTTGTGGATTACTATGGTTATGTTGTCCTTCTAAATAAGATTTATTACAAATATCTAAACTGCTATTATTTTTATTATTAACAAGGTTTCCATTTTGTATTGTGATTTTATCTTTTAACCCATTCTTGGTTTCAGGGACACCATTAAATGGTTCAGAATTTTCTTTTAACTTTCTTATTGCATTAAAACCATCTTTATAATTAAAATTTATAAATTCCAATTGCCTATATTTTGTAGATTCACACTCTTTGTGTAAGACATCATCAGTTTGAATGAAATCATTGAGTAACTCTGAAAATGATTCCAATCTAGAATTATCAGTATTGGTACTATAAGAATTGCAAAGTTGATTAAAACTTTCAATATTTGGTGTAACTGTTTCACTCACTAAAGATGTCCAGAAATTGTCACAAGAATTACCATTTCTCGCTGATATTTCAATTTGGTTGGAATCGCTTATTTCACTTTCTACAAATGTTTCATTCCTATTTGATGTTATACTATTACTACTGCTTAATGTCTCACCATTCCAAAAATGTTTAACATCTATTGTATGAGTTATTGGTGCAAGAAGTTTAAAAAAAGTAACTGATTCCTCTCCTTCACATAAAATTGATATTGCCATGCCAATAGATCCATATCTACCTGATCGTCCAATCCTATGCAAATATGTTTCACATGTATCAGGTGGTTCAAAATTTATAACTAAGTCAACATTTTTTGAATCAATGCCTCTTGATAATAGATCTGTAGATATAATTATCCTACATTTGTATTCCTGTAATGTTTTTAAAGCTTCCAATCTTGTTGTTTGTTCTTGTTTTCCATAGACAAGCTCTACAGGCCATTTAGCTTTGGTTAGCAGCTTGTGCAATTGTGATACTCTTGCTTGATATTTGCAAAATATCACACACTGTTTAAATTCTGTTTCTGACAGAATTTTAGTTAACTCATTAAATCTTATCTCAGTTTGGCGTACACTGTTGCTATTATACTTTACAAATGTAACTCTATGGCTTACACCAAGGAGAACATTACTGGTGTCAGGACATACATGATGTGGGTTTTTAATTATTTTATTAACCACTTTAGCAATACTCTCAGGATATGTAGCACTACTTAAAATTATTTGCTTTTCTCTTGGCAAAGCAGAATGTATATATAGAATATCATCTTCAAAGCTATTTTCCATTAATTTATCAGCCTCATCCAAAACTAGTAGATTAATTTCGTTTGTTACAATGTGCTTCTCTTTCATTAAATGTATTATTCTTCCTGGGGTTCCAACTAGTATATGTACATTATTTTTTAACTTTTCCAAGTCCTCCTTAAATGACAGACCACCTATGACCATTTCCACATTAAGTCCTAAAAGCAATTAGTTTAAACAGTTTTATAATATATCAATAGTAAAAATTACCTAAAAGCTGTAAATATATCTTCTTATCAATATAAAATTAACTTACTAGAACAATGGGATCCAATCTGTTTCAAAACATCACATATTTGTGCCGCTATTTCTCGAGTTGGGGTCACAATCATAATTTGCAACCCTCTGTCAAGATTAAGTTTTTGTAAGGCTATAGTGGTAAACACTACAGTCTTCCCAGTTCCTGATTTGGCTTCTAAAATTAGATCTGAAAAATGTAATATATTTTTTACATTCAAAATTGAAAAACCGCAAGAAATATTTAAAATTTATTCAAACCTACCTAAACCCAATTTTCCTAATGGAATACCCAACAGTTGTATAGGGGACGGTTTGTAAAATCCAGCACTTGTTAAACCATCTAATACATTTTTAGAGAGCATCAATGTTTCAAATGTTGCTTCGTTATTAATTTTAATATCTTCAGTTCTCTTACCATTTTGAACATTGTGAGCCAACACCATCGTAATTTAAATATTAAAAATAATTAAATTATTTTGAATTTTTTAAATTTTAGCCAGGTTGGAACTATTTATTGTAATGTGTACAATATTCCTAAACTGGCTTTTAAACATCGAAAGCATAAAAGAAAAGTTGTGAATTTCAAATAATTTTTATTTTTTAAAAATGTAAAAATGTTCAGGATTTTTAGATTTATGACACTGAAGATGTTGGTTCCGGTGGGCACAGATTACTTGTACCGGTTCCCGGTGGGTTTCGAGCTTCGGCCTACCATAGTCAAATAAACTACCAACCAGTGAGTACTGTACATAAGTATCTTGATCGCATGCATTTGCTACAACCGTAAGGACTAAGGATCAATAAAAATTAATCAATGGAGAATAATAACCACCACTTCATTTACATAATAACAAAACAGATACCATTTTTTCTTCCAGACAAGTAATACAATTTTTAAATATTGTGACAATTATTTCAAGCTAAATAGTTATTGAAAAATAGCACATTGCCTATACATTACGGGGGGAAAAAGATCGGTTACAATTGTAGCTTAAATTTAAAGTGCACGCGCAGCCTGTGTTACTATATAGGGAATATTATTATATAGAAGATATTATTAAGAATATTATTATATAAGAATATTCTTAATATTCACGCGCAGCCTGTGTTACTATATAGGGAATATTATTATATAGAAGATATTATTAAGAATATTATTATATAAGAATATTATATTATATATATTAAGTGAATTATTATAAGTTATTGGCACAAACGTATCACTTTGTGACAATAACTTAAAAAACATTTAAAAAAAATCTTTTTAGCTGAGGTTTATATTGTAATTATCATTATTTACTAAAACTGAAAGTTGCTATATATGTACAATGTACTTCCTTCCTATTTTTTATCAAATTTTATACCAAGATTTCTTAACTCAAAATACCTCGAACTTACTTTAGATAAATGCCGTAAGATTTTTTATTCCTAATATTTATAAATACATATAAATTAGCTCTTTTCATGACGGAAAATAATGACCACAAAGATGACAGATTTGGACTTGTTTCTGAGATTTTCAAGAGTAAGAAAATAAATGACCAAACAAGGATATTCTGAGGAAACATGAATTTTAAAGAAATAATATTTGTACTCTTTTGGCCAAATAATCAAACTATTTTTGCATCGCTTGCACTGTATGTTTAATTGTCATAATATTTTTTCCTTGTTCTATATTAGTTCGACTAACACATATTTACCCTACATCTATAAACCAACAACCAAACGTTTAATATAGAACATATGCACTCAGCCACTTTTTTAAATATTACAACATTTTTGTTCTATTTAATTTGTAAAAAAAAAACACTGAATAAAAAGTATCAAATCAAGATTTATTTATCTTATATCGGATTTTTGTCATAAATTATACAGTCTAAATTATAATGTGCTTTTTTTAATTATATGGTTCTATCAAATATCAATAGCTTTTGTCTATGAATTATCACTTCAGAAGTTATGGATGATTTTACACAGAATATTAAGATATCTAAAATTGTGATTTCTGACTAGAGTAAACAGTTAATAAATTATCTGTGTTTTTAATTTTCATTTTGAGAAATAAGAAATGGCGAAATAGTTTGCTACCGAAATATAGGTTTAAGTTATCTTTTTGCATTCGGAGTTCAGCTAGTAAAAATTTGAAACAAATGCAATGATATATAGTTTTCGTAATGCATTTATTACTCACTGTGGTGTTAAATTGAAACTACGTTTACAGTTTTCAAACATAAGCTCTGCGTTTATTTCAATGTAAATGATCTATGAATAGTTTTTAAAATATATATTTAACCACGTAAGTAGTCAATAGTCATATTGAAAGACTTATTTAAATTTATTATATACTGCATTAATCAATATCTATTTTATCATTTCAACCAACCTCTCACGAAAGAGACATAATTATTCATCAGTGTTATTACAATTTTGTAAACAAAGAATATGTTACCAAATAATTCATTTTAGATACACATTTTCTGTATTACAGAAAATAACTAAATATGAATAACACTGGAGGTATTGTTGGTGGTGGAGTTGGTTCTTACGATGCAAAAATTGCTGGATTATATGACTTGCTGGATACTCTAGGATCTGGTCATTTTGCTGTAGTGAAGTTAGCCAGACATGTATTCACTGGGGAGAAAGTGGCTGTAAAAGTTATAGATAAGAGCAAGTTGGATGAAGTTTCAAAATCACATTTATTTCAGGAGGTGAGCTATCTATGTTATTATGATTATGATGATTATTATTGTCTTAGGTAAGAGAAATGGTGAAACTTGTCAGTTGAATCAAATATATGTAGAAGCTGAATTTTGGTTCATAAAGGTTTATTTCAATCTTAGTCAATAATTAAATCAATAATTAAAATCTTGCTAAATAGACCTTGAATTACAGGTTCGATGTATGAAATTAGTACAGCATCCAAATGTTGTAAGGCTCTATGAAGTAATTGACACACAAACCAAGCTTTATTTGATATTAGAGCTAGGTGATGGAGGAGATTTATATGACTATATCATGAGGCATGAAACTGGTTTATCAGAATCTCTTGCTCGTGACTACTTTCGCCAAATTGTTCGTGCAATCTCATATTGCCATAGGTAAGACAGAAAACTGTTTATGTAAATTTTTGTTTTGTAATAGTTCATTAATTATATTAATATTTTCAGATTACATGTTGTGCATCGGGATTTGAAGCCTGAGAATGTAGTGTTTTTTGAGAAGTTAGGTGTAGTGAAATTGACTGATTTTGGTTTTAGTAATAAGTTTTGTCCAGGACAAAAACTAGAAACTTCCTGTGGTTCTTTAGCTTATTCAGCACCAGAAATACTGCTTGGAGATTCTTATGATGCACCTGCAGTAGATGTGTGGTCACTTGGTGTTATTCTTTACATGTTGGTATGTGGTCAAGCACCATTCCAAGAAGCTAATGATAGTGAAACTTTGACTATGATAATGGACTGTAAATATACTATACCACCGAATATCTCAAACTCATGTAAAAGGTAATTTAATGCTTTAAGATAATGTTTAATTAAGCATAATGCTTTTGTATTGCTGTAAGGTTCATTGCTACCTTGCCTGTAAAGAAGAAATAATAATGTAATAGATACATAAATATGCTTTGACTCTCTTTACTATAATTCTATACTTAATGTATTATTGTGTATAGAAGTTGATGGAGAAGATAGTGGATGGTGGATGGAGGTCCTGGCTTTGTTTTACATTATTTTTTTACAATATTATGACAATATTTGTTTTTAACTCTTGGCACTAACTAACTTAACTTGATAAAACTAAGAAGTTTAAATAAAATAAATGACATTCAACTTTATTAAACAATATTTTAAAGACAATAAGTAAGCAGATTTTAAATTGAGGAAGACAAATCACGTTAGAATGGACTAGTTTATAAACTGAAGCACAATTACAGAAAAAATGTACATTTTTTTAATTTTAGGTTAATAGGAAGAATGTTAGTTAGAGAGCCAGAAAAACGAGCTACATTATCAGAAATTGCCACTGATTCCTGGGTAACCGCTGGGGAAGGAGTGACGGTAGAAGACTTTGATGCTCCTTTAGTTACAAAACAGGATTTGGCTGAAGAAGATCGTCAATCCATCATTCAAATAATGGTAGATGGAGATATAGCATCAAAGGAAAAAATTATAGAGGAATTAGAAAAAAATGAATACAATCACATAACTGCTACATATTACCTGCTTGCTGAGAGACAACTTAGATCTAAAAGGTAATTTTGTGATATTGAAAAAAGCCTTAATTGAATTCCACTTTGAGAACTGACTTTATATTTGTATATTTATTTATAACAAATATAAAATTTTATAACATTAAAGAATTTGTTGGTTTTAACAACTACTTCTTTATATTTAACTATGTATATATAAACAGCCACTAATTAAATAAATTAATGCAGCTACAACCTTTTTAGGACAGACCTAAAAAAGGTTTTTGCGCCCCTGATTCTTTTTATTAAATATTAATTTAAAATTCAAGTTTACTAATCTAATACGAAAATGTTGTTTAATTAGATGTTAATTGTTTAAAATAAATCCGTTATAGGCAAGAAGCGAGGCAAAATGTCCGACGGCCTGAAGCACTGAGCATGTCTCGTGGGCGTGGCCTACTCGCCCCACCTCAATTGCCTTCTGCGCCGCGGACGCCACAGGAAGCTCCACCGGTGCGTGTTAACCCATGGTCTATTTAGCTGCGTAGATTTAAGACTTTTGATAGTTTACCTTTTGTCGAAATGAGATTGATTGTTCATTTATTCGGGTACACATCTTTATTCATCTTCATTTCATTTTTACAATAATAGTGGTGATTGATCTTATATTTTATACACACAAAGGCTCAACCAATTGTTAAAGTGGCAAATATTATTTTTTTATATTTATTTATTTATTAACACTTCGATACATTACAATATAAAAATTTAACATAATTAAATGAAAAGTGTATTAAATTACATATGGTAGGCAAGAAGTGCAAAAATACATATTACATATAGTTAGAAGGAAGAAGCTAAATAGGAACAAAAAATAAACTAAAGTAAAAAGCACATGATTTTTTTTGTAATTTTTTAAACTAAATACTTATTTTATTTTTATATCTCCATTATACATGATTTTTATTATGAAAAATTGTGATATAATCCTCACAATTGGGAATATTGTTGGCTTGAATTTTCATGCTCTGCTCCTACTGATCGTTATCTTCTGCTTTTGTGCTGTATGGGTACGTAAGAACAAAAAAAATATCGAACCAGTGGTCCTAGAGACTATCGCAGTAATATAGATTTAAAAGGTTTTCTTTTCTTATATGAATTCGTATACTTTTAGTTTATTATAATAAATGGTTTATGTAACAGAGGTCCCGCAAGTGCAGTATAGTCCGCGAAGAGGAAGACGATGAAGAGGCATCCGTGTGTGGACCGGCGCGTGCGCAGGACTCACGCCGCGGCTCTCGCTCTGAAGGACGTCTGCAGTTAGCTAGACCTGCGCAGCTTGCTGATAATCTTACTAAGGTAATACTAATTATAACGTATTTTTTAAATCTAATAATGTTTATGACAATTTAAATAAAAGTGTATTACAATTAAAAATAGATTACATATTTAGTTGATAAAAAAATATATATATAAAAACATCTTATATCACCGTGACCACGCACGCTGAAAAGCACGCGAAACGTCGGAAAAAAATTAAAATTTTTAATTATGTAAATAATTATAAGTTTTTAATAATGATACATAGCTTCAATCCGTTCAAAAACTGTTTTTCTTAATCATCTTATATCGGTTAAAAAAGTTTTTACATTCTGAATACCAATTGTATTATATTGCTTATAACTACATTAAAATAATTGAACGGTATAAAGTTTACTATATTGAAATTCTTCTGTGTCCACTTCCTATTTCATTATTGCTTTCTGTTGTTTGACTAGTTACGTAACGTAAACGCGTATTGATAGGCTAAAATAGATGAAATTGGCCAATTTATGAACATGCTCATATATATCTAAAGTTAGTAAATATTTTTTTGGGAAATGGGATACTTCAACGATTATCTAGTTGATTTGGTTGAAAAGGGCCTGGCCTAGTGCCAGACAGGCTACTTCTAATAAAATGCGATGTTTGTTTTACAATAACTGTGGTACAATTAAAAACGTATTCATTCGAACCTTACATTAGGAATAGTTATGCTTAGAATTAGCTAAGAATAAGGAGATCATAATTTCTTACTTATAAACCCGTTACTACTACTACGTTGATTTAACTATGATCCCCAGTTATGCCATAGGCACAAGACGGCAACGTCGCAATTCATGGAAAACCTTAAGAATAAAACAGAAACTTATCTATGATAACCGTGTTTCTGTCAGTTTGACGTTTCCATTCGCGGTGCTTTTGGCCCTTGGTTGTTTATTTTGATTTTGTTTTAACAAGTTTTAAAAGATATTAAAATGCTAAATAATAAAAAAGAACGCTGAATTAATTGAGAGAAAGAAGAAAAGGTATGTAGAATTGTGAATATCGAGTTAAACTGAAACATGAATGGTTATTCATTGCTTATGTTGAATTTTAATCTGCTTCTTGTGTTACATTACAGCAACTTAGAAGAGAAAATAAAGGCTTGGAGCGATATAACAGAGAAGTAAACAACATTATACCAAGTAGCTGTCATCTCAAAACATATAATTGTTTTTTAGTTATCCATGGACAGAGCTTAAATTAATTTTCTCTCATTTGTTACAGGAAGCAACTAGAGATAGTTTTAGTTTAGGAATGCCTCATATGCATAGCTTACAAGCTCTGGAAAATGAGTTTTATAATTACTGACAGACATTCTAGTGAAGACTTAAGTAGGGTAGTCACTAAAAAATGAATAGAATAATGTAATAAAAATGAATAAAAAATAAAAAAAGATCAACGTATTAAACATTTTTTATTTGTTTAAATAACCTATTTGTTAAAAAACCTAAATCTTAAAATGAGTACCAAAAAAAGGAACACAAACAAAGAATTAGGAATATGGCCAAGATATACAGCCAAGTCATGATAAATTTAAAATTATAGACAGACAGAGTAAAAACTTACATTTAAACTTATATAAATATAATGACGTGGAATAAGTGATACCTGTATCTTATATTCCATAATAAACACATTTTATTTTATTTTTATACGCTACTTTTAGGTGAATCTAGACGACGGTGTGAAAACCGCTCGTTTAAGTATAGCACAAGATACGGTGTCAGTGGTGGAAAGTGCCGCCAGGGCTCCACCGGCACCTCCTCCCGCAAGAAGGCAACGCATTGAATGTCGCCGAAGACGACCTCGAACAGGCTCCTGTTCATCGTCAGACCTTTCTGACGAGGACTCTGAGAAAAAGAAGAGGGCTCCAGAGCACGTGGAACCATTGGTTGAGCGCCCGCGACGGGACTCCCATGACGACTCTAGTGATAGTCAGGAGAGAGGGGCGCGGCCAGCAAGGACGCACAGCGCACATGCTAGTAAGCAAATTTATTTTCTCTATATCGGTGACCGTGAGGTCGCGTATTTGTTTAGCTCGAACGGTGTATGTGTCAGGCACAGAAGGCTGATCACCTATTTATATATGTACTTAGTCCAGCCATAAGTTCTGTTACAAATGAAAATATATTTTTTTAATGAAGTAATGTTATATTATTAAAATTAATACCTACATAATTTTTATTAGTCTCAGCCAAAAGTAAAAAAAGATTCTATTCGAAATGGCCACCGTTGGCTTTTATACAGTCCAGGAATCTATGTATTTATACACTGTTTCCAAGGGAAATTTGGCCATTGTCTGTTCCAAATATTTTTTAAGAGACTCAATGTCGCCGTCTCGTAAATAATGTGAAGTCTAAAGGGTTGCGGTCTGGGAGGGCAAGTCTTCAACTCTTTTAAAGTCCGAAAGGTTGATTTCAAGCCAGGCTTGGGTACTTCGTGCCTTGTGACCAGCTGCAGAATACTGCTATAAAGCCCACGGTTTATTTTTAAAAAGTGTATTGCTGAAAGGATTCACATGATCCAAGACTGTGTACACTTTGGCTGAAGTTTTCACAGCTTTTTCACAATAATGTAGTTTTGTCACTCCTTGACATACCTAGACATACCAAACCATCATGATGATGACCACGTCGTACCTTTTCGACCAGTTGAGCAACTTCTTTAGAACTGTGAGCTTACACATTATCATTTTGCTTATTGAAGTGTTCTTCAATCATGAAATTTTTTTCATTGGTAAAGAAGATATGCTTTTCACCTGCATATCGTGACAGAAGGCGTTTTGATCAATCTTTAATTGTAAAGACTGATTTTGGTCATGTCCTGTATATCAACGATGAGCACCGAGCTTCAGGTCTTGTTTTATAATATGCTATAGAGTCCTCATATCTCACGACTGCGGGAATCTTCATTGCCCGCAATAATATTTATTGCTTCCTAATGGGGTTTCGACGTATTCTGGCATTAACAGCCATTGTAGTTCTAACAGCACGCGGCTTCGCCGATCTTTTCTGGTCTTCGACAGACGAAGTGATGTTGTATCTGTTGATAGTACGATTTATGAACATACAATTGATACCAAGCTTTTGAAGTGTCTGGAATATGACAGACGGCTCCATACCCACTTTATGTAATGCCATCACTGCAATCCTATTTTCTTTAACACCCCATTCCATATTGAATTTTTTTAAATAGAAAAAAAAACGTAACTAAAAATTTCTAAAACAGCTTGACCGAATTCATAAGTTCTATCACCATTACAATATAACATTATTCCTGTGTAATACAGTACAGTGCTATATTTATTTCAAACATAAAAAATCCAGCTGTGCGATTAAAATTAAAAATAAATCAGTAGAATTTAATAAAAAAAGTTAGTTTTTGAATTGTTTCTTTATCATATAACGTAATTAATAGTGAATTACTTATGAATATATACAAGATTAAACTAATTTAAGAAATACGACTATGACAACAACTTTGAAATATTGACCAGGCTTTTTATTTTGTATATACATATGTATTGCCAAGGCTGTATATTTTGCTCAGTCAGGCTTACTTAGTTTTATAAGCGTGGCGATTTCCTAAATCGTCTTAGTTACGCCCCGAGAGTATAGTCCGACGTAGGGACGGGACTCTAACTTACATTGTATTTGTTCGTTACATAGCAATTCACATTTAATTACTTTGCTTATATTATATTGAAAGAAAACACTTTTAAACCGGATTGAAGCTATGCATTATTATAAACTTATAATTATTTTACATAATTTAAAATTTTTCCGACGTTTCGCGTGCTTTACAGCGTGCGTGGCCTCGGCGACTGAAGACAAAAGGTGTTGAATGTCAAAAAGTATCACAGTTGTAGAGAGAGTTCTATTATCTGTATTTATTTCCCCGGAGTTGATATCGACTAAAAGATGACGGGTTATAATTAATAATAATACATAGCTTCAATCCGGTTAAAAAGTGTTTTCTTTCAATGTGTAAAAGCTATGTTAACCAAAGATAATACTATATTATGTTGTTGTACGCGAGTGGTTAATATAGAGTAAAAATAAAATCCTCATAAATAAGCACCCCGATGGACCAGAAGTCGTACAACATATTGTTACGAGCTAGGGGATCGGATAGAAAATGCCGTAGAGTTATTCAAGGGTTTATTTCTTGAAAAATCAATGAGGAATTTATGGCACAATTTAATCGCAGAGATGCACTTATAACACATAAAAACACAGTCACTAATTACTTCACTTATGCACACTTCACACAGTACTTTATCACTTATATTCACTTTATTCGCACTTTATCGCTTCGGTGTTTCGCTCTTGTTATCGCATTCAAAACTAAGTGACTAGTCGCGTTTCGGCTCGCTTATATATCCCTGGGAATAATTCTAAACAATATTCGAGAACTTTCTAGGCGGGCTTGCTACTGAGTAGCGATTGCACAATTCTAGAACGTTCGCACTCTTTGTCTCGTTCGCACGTTGCTCCGTCCTTGTCGTACGGCGTTCTAGAGCGCTCGTCTAGTTTCGAGAAAGTTCTGATCTTCTCTCTCTCTCTCTCGTATCATTTCGTCCTTGTCTCACACCTAGAAAGTTCGGTCTAGAATATTCCTTCATCAAAGGGGTATAACTAGGCCTGAAAACGCCTGAAAACGGGTCTCCTGAAAACTGCACCACTCGACTACACATGTTCTGAAACAGACTGAAAAAAGGTTTCAGCTTCCTGAAAACTAGGGTAACATTATGAAAATTACAATTTTCTAATATGTGATTGACCCTCTCCTGAAACGGTCAGAAATCATATTACAGCCTGCTGAAAAGTTCTCTAACTAGTGGAAAAATCTAGAAACATGCAGTCGACCCGTCTTCGTAACACTACCCCCTCCTTAGACATGCTCGTCCCGAGCATCATTACATCCTTTATAGGGGGCCAATCGATTTATGTGAACGACTTTCGGTTTGCTCCTTAAACCACCCATTTTCTTTATGCGATAGGTAACGTCATTTATCTTCGTGACTATCGTGTATGGACCGTCCCAGTCAGCTTGAAGCTTTGGTGATTTGCCTTTTCGTTTTGTTGGGTTATGGAGCCATACTTGCGAGCCTTCTTTAAATTCTATGTGATTCGTCTTTCTGTCATACCTAATCTTCGTAGTCTCACTTATTTTACTTTGTGATGCACGTACGTGTTCATGGATTTCGTCCAGTTTATTACGCAGATCCGCAGCATATTCTGTAACACTCTCCGGTGTGTCAGGTGGTCGCCCAGTTACAATATCCGCTGGTAATCTAAGTTGTCTCCCAAACATGGCTAAAGCAGGAGTAACATTTGTGGTTTCATGAACCGCAGACCGGTATGACATTAGAAATAATGGAATATACTTGTCCCAGTCTTTTTGATGGTTGTCCACCAGTTTTGCCAAGTGCCTTTCCAAGGTTTGATTGAAGCGTTCCACCATTCCATCTGACTGTGGGTGATATGGAGTAGTCCGCGTCTTATGAATTCCCATTAATCGGCATAATTCTTGAAATAGTAGAGACTCAAAATTTCTTCCCTGATCACTGTGCATTTCCAAGGGTACTCCAAATCTAGAGAATACGTCATTTACAAGTATCTCAGCTACTGTAACTGCCTCTTGATTGGAAATAGGGAATACTTCGGGCCACTTCGTAAAATAATCCATAACAACCATGATGTACTTATTTCCTTTTTCTGTTAACGGAAATGGTCCAGCTATGTCAACTGCTATCCTCTCCCATGGGGCTCCGACATTGTATTTCTTCATACTCGCTCTAGTTCTCGTCTGTGGGCCTTTAACAGCTGCACAAGCTTTACATTTTCGAATCCAGTCTTCTACATCTTCGCGGCAATGTATCCAATAAAATCTCTCTTTAATTTTCAAAAGAGTCCTTTTTACACCTAAGTGTCCGCCTGATGAGCCGTCATGAAACATTTCCAATATGTTGCGAATCTTGGATCTTGGCACAACTAACTGTAGATGAGATGCATCCCCACGAGCGTTTTCCCATTTGCGACATAACACCCCATTATGGAGAACTAAGCTATCCCATTGAGCCCAGTAACTCTTGGTCGTGGTGCTAGTAGATGCAACATCATTCCATCGCGGCTTTATAGCTGAAGATTTCATCCAGTCCAAAATTGGTTTAATGTCAGAGTCTTGTTGTTGCTCTTCCTGAATTAACTTACCACACCAATCTGGACTAATGGTATCCGTTCTTAGTATCCTCACATGGGCAACCTCTCTACCTTCGTGTCTTGTACAATGTTTACAGTCTTCTTCACATGGCCTACGAGACAATGCATCTGCGTTCCCGTGTGCTCTACCCTTGCGATGTTCAGTGGCAAAGTCATACTCTTGCAATTGTTCGATCCATCGCGCCACTTGTCCTTCTGGGTTCTTGAACTGAAGTAGCCATTTTAATGCAGCATGATTTGTTCTAAGACGGAACTTGCGACCTAGTAAGTATTTACTGAAATGCTGCAGCGTCTTCACAACAGCCAGTAGTTCCCTCCGAGTGACACAGTAGTTTCGTTCTGGTTTCGATAGCGACTTGCTGAAGTAGGCTATTACTTCCTCGTGCTCACCTTTTACCTGTGATAGTACACCTCCGATGCCAATTCCACTGGCATCTGTATCTACCACATATTCGCCATCATGTTCCGGGTAGCCTAGTATCGGAGTCTCACATAGTCGGTTCTTGAGCTCATTAAATGCAACTTCACACTCTCCATCCCATGTGAATTTCCTCTTCTCTTCGGTGAGTCTGTGAAGAGGTTTTGCAATATCCGCGAAATTTTTCACGAATCTTCGGTAGTAAGAACATAAACCTAAGAAAGCACGGACTTCAGTTTTATCTTTAGGTACTGGCCATTCCTTCACCGCAACTATCTTCTCGGGATCTGTTCGAACTCCGTCCTGCGATATAATGTGACCCAAGTAGCTCACTTCTCTTTTGAAAAATAAACATTTCTTTGGACTTAATTTCAGGTTGGCTTTATGGAGTCTGGTGAGCACCCGTTGCAGATTCCGTATGTGATCTTCAAAATTTCTCCCAATGATGACTACATCATCTAAGTACACTAAGCAGGCTTGTCCTATCAGTCCAGACAGTACTTTCTCCATTAGTCTTTCAAAGGTAGCAGGCGCATTACAAAGCCCAAACGGCATAACTTTAAACTGCCATAGTCCTTTTCCAGTTGAGAACGCTGTCTTCTCTTTATGACTTGGGTCTATCTCCACCTGCCAGTACCCACTTTTCAAGTCTAAAGTTGTAAACCATTTTGCCCCACTTAAGGTATCCAAGGTGTCATCTATTCTAGGTAAGGGGTAACTGTCCTTCTTTGTGATATCATTAAGACGACGGTAGTCGACGCAGAACCTTAAACTGTTATCCTTTTTCTTGACTAAAACTACTGGAGAGCACCAAGGGCTGGATGATGATTCAATGACATTATGATTTGACATTTCCGCAATCATCTTGTCTATATTCTTTTCATATGCGACAGGTACTCGTCGCGGTCGCAAACGTATCGGTGCTTCGGTTCCAGTCTCAATTCGATGTTTAACTACACCTGTCCTGCCTAGATCTCCATCGTGTGTAGCAAACATGTCTGAAAATGACATCAATAGTTCCTTTGCTTTCAACATTTCTTCTTTTGACAAGGTTTCCTTACAGTCCTTTAATACTTCTTGAACTATATCTCGTTGTTTACTGACTGTACTATTTTCAGTGATAGATCTATAGACGTCGTACCCTCCCTTCAATGTATTACCTTTTAGAGAAACTACCTCATCTCTACACTTGAACGTACCGTTCTCCAAGTCAATCTTACAGTTGTAATGCTTCATGAAGTCTAAACCGATAATACAGTCATCCACGATGTCAGCAATAATCACCTTGTGTCTATATGATCTTCCCCCAATCTTGAAGGTAGCGATACCTTCCCCTCGAACGGTTATGTGCTGACCAGTAGCTGTAAGGAGCTGTACATTTCCACCAGAAAGGCTTTTGTAAAATGACTTCAGAAGTTTGTATCTAATTACTGTCCGGGAAGCTCCAGTATCAAGGGTTAACTCACATCTACATCCGTTTACTTCTCCGTCGATAACAATGGTATTGCCATCCTGAGTTTGAGTGATCATAACTTTTGGGGCCTTCCTTACAGAACCGGCCAGCACCCGCCCCTTGGTCCTGGCTTCTACTCGTTTCCCTGCCGCTGTTCAGCGGCAGTCACACCCGCTGCTACCGGTTCCTCACGTCTAGTCTTTATTTCGCCTCTGAGATCTTTTTTTGGCCATGAAAACCTCATATGCCCTATTTCCCCACAGAGGTAACAGGTGGGTCCACGTTGGGAACTTGGTTTTTCCGTGACAGCCCTGATGCGGTTAGGTCGATGATCCTTGCAAAATGCTTCCACCTCCAACGCATGGGCAAGAGCATCCTTAAGGTCCTTATGGTGACCAAGGTTCACAGCCATTCGAGTTTCACGGTCTCGAATACCGTCGACAAAAGCTTGAACCAACATCCTGTCTGCAACATCTGGTGAGGATGCGTAGGCCTTCCTTACCAGCTTCTCTATTTCAAGTCCCCATTTTTGCAAACTTTCATTTGTCTGCTGTATTCTATCCTTCAATTGAGCCCTGTAAACGTGCTCTAAATGTGCGTCTCCATACCGTGATTCCAGGGCATCTAGCAGTTGCTTCAACGTCACCTTACCTTTCTCGGTATCTAATATGGAGAGGGCTTCGTCTCGCAGTCCCAGAATAAGGGCGGTAACTGCTTGATCGTCAGTCCACCCGGTTTGACTGTGCTACAGTCTCAAATTGAAGCTTGTACGCGCCCCAAGAAGATGTACCATCAAAGGGAGGCACTTTCACATTTCCAGGTGGTGCTACAGTCGTGACAACACCAGAGGTCTTCAGGCATTGGATTTCATTTTCTAATCCAAGGATACGTTTATCCTGCTTGGATAGCTTACAATCCATATTAGATTCCAAATTCTCGATCTGTTTATCTACCTGTATTTTCAGGTCACAAAGTTTTTCTCCTATACGGCGAGCCTGCTCCTCTTGACGTCGTGCCTGCTCCTCTATCATGCGACGTGTCTGAGCCTGTTCTTCCATCATTTGGCGTGTATGTTCTTCTTGATGGCGTGCCTGATCTTCCATTATTTGTCGTGCCTGCTCTTCTTGACGGCGTGCCTGTTCTTCTTGCCAGCATGTCTGTTCTTCAATCATTTGTTTTGTCTGCTCTTCCTGACGGCGTGCCTGTTCTTCTTGACGGCGTGCCTGTTCTTCCATCATTTGTTTTGTCTGTTCTTCCTGACGGCGTGCCTGCTCTTCCTGACGGCGTGCCTGTTCTTCTTGACGGCGTGCCTGTTCTTCCATCATTTGTTTTGTCTGTTCTTCCTGACGGCGTGCCTGTTCTTCCATCATTTGTCGTGTCTGTTCCTCTTGACGGCGTCCCTGTGCTTCCATCATTTCCTGCAGAGCAAGGAGGATGTTGCCATCGTTACTTTCACCCATCCCGCGATTCGCATCGAAACTTTGTCGCCGGGCGGCGTCGCGTGCTGATTGCGCCCTTGTCTGCACTCCCTCCGCAGCTGAAGACTCTGCCACAGACTCCTCTTGATTCTCCCTTGGAGTAATTGGCATTTTTCTATCCCACTTCTGACACCAAAATGTTACGAGCTAGGGGATCGGATAGAAAATGCCGTAGAGTTATTCAAGGGTTTATTTCTTGAAAAATCAATGAGGAATTTATGGCACAATTTAATCGCAGAGATGCACTTATAACACATAAAAACACAGTCACTAATTACTTCACTTATGCACACTTCACACAGTACTTTATCACTTATATTCACTTTATTCGCACTTTATCGCTTCGGTGTTTCGTTCTTGTTATCGCATTCAAAACTAAGTGACTAGTCGCGTTTCGGCTCGCTTATATATCCCTGGGAATAATTCTAAACAATATTCGAGAACTTTCTAGGCGGGCTTGCTACTGAGTAGCGATTGCACAATTCTAGAACGTTCGCACTCTTTGTCTCTTTCGCACGTTGCTCCGTCCTTGTCGTACGGCGTTCTAGAGTGCTCGTCTAGTTTCGAGAAAGTTCTGATCTTCTCTCGCTCTCTCTCGTATCATTTCGTCCTTGTCTCACACCTAGAAAGTTCGGTCTAGAATATTCCTTCATCAAAGGGGTATAACTAGGCCTGAAAACGCCTGAAAACGGGTCTCCTGAAAACTGCACCACTCGACTACACATGTTCTGAAACCGACTGAAAGAAGGTTTCAGCTTCCTGAAAACTAGGGTAACATTATGAAAATTATAATTTTCTAATATGTGATTGACCCTCTCCTGAAACGGTCAGAAATCATATTACAGCCTGCTGAAAAGTTCTCTAACTAGTGGAAAAATCTAGAAACATGCAGTCGACCCGTCTTCGTAACAATATGTTAGACGCAAATAAACAAACAACAAACCTTTCTAAAACTAGATCAGTACTAACATTTCAGATAATACGTGAATTGTTGATAGATATTTATTTACTTTGTAATAGGTTTTCGCAGTGCGAAAAGCAATTACAAAAAACTTAACCTTTTATTTATTAAGTAAATATTTAGCAGGCGGTAGCAGCGTAGAACGTAGCGGTTCAACTAGCGGCGGAGGTGGAAGTGGCGGCAGCGGGGGTGGGGGTGACGCGCGGGGGGGAGGCAACTCGGCTGGTAGACGGCGACGAGCCGCCAGGAAGGAAAGTCGCCTACGGGAGTCGCGATCTCTTAACCGGATTGCTGAGGTAACGTATAAACCTTTGTTTTTTAAAGTACATGTGTCATTAAATGGCAGGTTGTAAATGTTTCGGTTTAGAAGGCTTATTCATTTCAAATCATGAAACATATAAAAATCAGCCATCTCCCGCTGGAAGCCTGTGAAATATAATCATAAATTTATTCTAATTGATAAAATTTTACACCAAGTTATCCGTAACTATCTAATTATAAATAGGTGGAGGAAGCAAGCGGGGCCAGATGGGGCGGGGTGGGATTGGTGGCACTCTGTGGAAGGCCCTTTCTTAGACTTCTCGCAGCAGCAAGGCCTTCCCCGGCCGCTAGACGTCTCCATGCCCTCTGCTAACTTACAATTATTCATATAACACATTACACACAACACGCCATACTATTCTACACTTAAATGTTTAGTTGCTCTCCCATAGACAACTCTAGAAACGTTATTCTTAATGTTGCTTTGATTTTAAAGGTAGATTCAGAGTCGAGATTTTTGACTTGCGTGTGTCAATAATATATTAAATTTGACATACTGTAACGGTATTACTGAAAGTTATTTTCGAAATCTCTCCTTGTCCAATCAAATCAATTGATTCTCGTCCAATTTCGATGTTCCCCAGCCTTAGCGATTATGCTCGACTCTATATATTACCATCGGTAGTTCATTTTCTACACAATTTCCATCTAACATCATCAGACATCTTTGAAAAGTTCGTTTTCAAGCCTAATCATTTATTCATTATCAATCTATTTATTATTTATTTGTCATACGCAAACCCACCGTTCATTTAAGGTTCAATATTCAAAATGTTAATTTCCAAACCGAGTTGGAAACCATTTATTAATTTTTAGATTATCAATCACAAAGTCTTTCAACATTCATATTATAGTCTTTCACGACCGGAAACACGCCACGCAAATTATTCGTTACATTTGAGCAGATGACCAAATTTTACCCATTTACACCAAAATGCAATTAATTTCTAAGAGCCCTATTTTTATTCGATGGTCTCCGCTATGAAAGTAAAAAATTAAGATTTTTTTTGTGTACCATTACGTCGATCGAATTTTTTAAGTCTAAAGGTAAGATTCAGATACTTAGCGCGAACTATGACTCCCTAATTTCAAAATCGGAACGTTTTTGACACACGGGGACCACACTTGGCGCCAAATTTCATTTTTGAATATCACTCTAATAAACCGTTGATAACCAATCCTTAGGGCCTTGTTTATTGCTTGCCTGTCTTCTATATAACAGTTTTTTGTAATAGAATCTCTGGTTTTCAAAATAATCGTAAACCATATTTTGTAAGTGCTATGCTTCTTATCTTAGAATTCCCGCTCGTTTTACTAAAAGTACTTGTGAAAAATAATACTGTTATTAGGATTTTGAATTGTTTAATGTACGCAATATAGATGTAGACAGACATGATAAAGGAAATTTTTTAATGCACAATATAATTTCAGGATTTTTCTATAAATTTTTATTGTTTAAAGACATAATATATTCGTAATATACGTACATTTCATAATAACGTTTATTCGTGTAGTTAAAGTTATATAAATGTTAAATGTAATAGATTTTTTTATCACCACAGGTGATTGAAATGTAGGAAATTAGTGTAGATACATTAAATTCGCTTTGCCCCATCGATCATTCGTCAAATTTTCACTCAATGCACAACTGTTGTTTTAAAATAGATTCAGTACTATGCGGGTTGTAGGTACAGTCGTTAAGAGACTCGAAGTTTCTACAAACAGTTTAACTACGGACCTCGACGCGACTCGAAACAAAAACCGACCTGAAAATAGAACAAAAATTTGTAGAGAAGCGAAACAAGAAAACGTTGTACTACGTACAATGTACACACTCGATCTCTACGGGTTTTGTTGTCTCGGCAAGTATAGAATCGCGCAGTACATTTACCATACTGAAGAAGCTAGTAATACTATTGTGTATTGAGAGAAATCACGAATAAAGTAGTAAGAAATTTTTAATAACTAAGATGTTTGTATATTGGTAGGAGTAGATGCGTGCTATTAGGTAGTTTAAGTGGTACGAGAAATGAGTTCGCCCTCAAACACGTTTTCTTCTTTCTATTTAGAAGGTTCATATCGATATTACGCGTTGGTATGCTAACACAGTATATGACATTTTTACACAATAATTTCCGGTATCAACGTATTCACCAAAAGATTAATAAAATATGAATTCTCATGTAGCGTGCCATCGTTGTACCATCATCATTGATAGGAACTGAAAAGGGCATACTTTTCTCTTCGTGAAAGAAAGAATGAGACAGAATCTGAAAGACTGTTAGCAGACTTGCGAGTTTGAAATACTAAATTTTTAATTACTCTACACGTAGCTTACATTTTAGAAACATTTATAGTCTGTGCGGCATACGCGCTGTTTCCGAATTCAATTACAAAACTTTTTAATATTTTTTTTAATGGGGCCATTATTGTCACACTATAGTATACACAGCTATTTGGATTATCAAAAATTTGTCTGTGGTGAAAGACAAAGACAAGTTTTGTATTTTGTTACGTACATTGAGCTTAAAAGGAAATTATTAATTTATATAGATGTGTAACTTATTTAAGGCCTCTTACGATAAATATTTATAATCGCAGTTCCGATGAGATTTTTAATGCAATAAACAAAAAACCTTACTAGGTCCACAGGGTGTTTTGAAAATTGCGTTTACTTTGATCTATGCAATTTTGTGAGAATAACCATCTTGGTTATTTTCACTATCGATACTCTTCTGGCAAAGCGGTAATAATTAGTTCGTACTAAAAAAACGATTCAGTGTATACAAGAAAGACTAACCAAAACCCATAGAAATAATAATCCGCTACGATTATATACCGTATTTCAAAATGTGTCTCAATATATCTCGGCAGTGTTCTGGAGTACAGACGTAAGATACATTTTAATTTTTGAAAAAATTGTCATTTTTGTAGTTTTCATGCTGCGTTCATAAGCTTTTTATTGTATTAATTCTACAAATTATAGTTTTGGTGCTAAGTTCTTTTATATCTAATGCAGCTCTAAAGAGGTATAGTAAATTTGTTTAAAGGAACTTTGTACGCATTTCTCTGAATATTTAATAATTATTTTTTAAACGCCGTGTAGTTAAAAAATAGTGATTAAACAATTTTCGTCCTTGTATGAAGTATCCTGACACGTGTGTTAATTTTGTAGAATAGCATTATTAATGTTAAACGTTGTATTTAAATATTTATGTACATATTTTTAAATTGTTGTAAATAAATAGTCTATTTTAAATTTTATATGATTAAGCTTTATTTCGTCAGTGTGTATTTTCGTTCGGTCTGAATTGATATTTTATTTTATGGTGCGATGTGTTTTCAGTCGTCAGTAATAACAAGACCAAAGAATAAATAGTGTATGGAGAATAATATTACCTACATTATGTGCCAATGTATTTTTTTCTACAAAATTGATTCATCTTTTTATCAAGCATATAGATTATATGTATGGTTCTATCATTTATATAAAAGTACATGTATAACATAGTTTTTTTCTTTTCTATTAAAAATTAATGTTCGATATGTGGGGAAATATCTCAGCGATAGAGTTAATATGTAAGTAACTTAGTTTAAATCAAAATAATCTTCGTACGTAGTATCGATTTTTTGTATGTGACGCCATCCTATCGTAATTTGACGTTCTCACATATATAGAATTGCATTCTATGAATATGTAGCTGGTGAGTCATTTTTTATATAATTCTGTAATTGAATAAAGCATACCTACACCTAAAACGCCCTGCAACGTTTTTTTAGGGGGGTTTTTTGCTAAATTCTTAATAGTATTGTTTTTCATCTGCAAAATCATTAAAGCAATAATAAGCATAGTTATGCTAACATTGTACCTGAATGTGCCTATACGATGTGATTACCTGATACGTATTGAAGAATGTGGTCGAACGTTGCTTTTGTTTTGCATATTTCTAATTCTAAACAAATAACGCTGACTGATTTAACTGTAGATTATTTTTACATCAAGGCGAATGTATGGATCTATACATTTAATGAAAATCCGAAAACCTATCAAAACTACATGAAAAAACTTTGAAAGCATTTATTTTGTACTGTCTTACTGTTTTGATTGTAATACCAAGTCTTAAATACGGATTTTGTTAGACTGAGGGTTTAACAATGATCTGAAATGACAAGTTAACAGATTTCTGATTACGCTGCAACTGTACGCCTTGTCAATACCCCTACGTAGTCCTAGATCTACTTAAATACTACTATAATATAGTACACTATTGATAAGTGTCGATATTTAGTATAAACTTATGCAATCTTCTGTATCTAAAATTAATATCCTATTAAATTTTGTACTATTTAGTTACAATTATAAATTCGTTTTTGTATGGTGTATTAAGCAAATAAATATTATGTTCAGTACGAAATGTATTTTTATTGCTTTTTTATAGTGTTTAGATCTGTATATGATATTGATTTTTGAACACCTTTTCAGTTGACGTCTATCTTTTCAACGATTTCGCTATCTTTGTGGAGATGAATTTTCATACAAATAGGTAAAGGCCCTTAACTCCTACCTTGCAACTAACATTAGATCATTTTTACTCTTTCTCTCAAACTGTAATGAAAAAGAGTAGACAAGACTCTAGGTAAAACAGTAAATTAGATTATTTATTTAAGCATAAGGAAGGAAATCTCCTTATTAAAAAATGAAACTTATGGTTCAAGGTAGGACTTATATTTTACTTAGAACAAAGTTTTACTATTATAAAAAGGTATTTTAGATATAAAAAATAATCACAATGACAGTATTATTTGATTTATTTACCTTTGCTAGTTATACATTGGTAAAAACATTAATGCTATGAAACAATTTGACTTAGCATTTGGTTTTAAAACAATAAATTCACGCACAGGGTACTCAGGGTCTACCACACTTTGACAATACAAAGCTCAATACAAAGTGCAGTTACAGATGTATAACTGCATTATTTGCATTGTTATAAATTTAAATTGCAAATACATATGCAAGCCTTATATTGAATCAATATTACTATTTACCTTATGTGCCTAAGGAATAAAAATTTCCTAAAATATTTTACACTTGAAAATAATATGAAATTTTAATATTTAATAACCCTCCATTTTGTTATCCAAGATTATGCCTATCTTAAAATATGTGTGAAACATTGAGAATTTAGGAAGGATGCAGTTCTTAAATACAAGCATATTAAAAGAATCACCATTTGGTTACAACTCTTAATATACAAAAGCAAGACTTTTAAAGGCCACAGTAACAATAATTTGTGTAATGAAAGATTCAATAGGTATGATACCCTCTAAAATGATTGCAGTTACTTAAGTGTTCCTACAAATAAATTGACAACCCAATCTACAATAATAAATTAATGATTTATTTTTTCATTAAATGCATTATGGAAGTAAGATGCTGTAAATAAAATAAATGATAAAGATTAAACTTAGGCTTAATAGAATAAGATCAAAAATTATGCAATTATTTAAGAAATACATCTGAGGTTATAATATAGTAAGACTATATAGTAGATTGGGCAACATAATGAGGGAAATTTTTAAAAAGTGCTACCCTCTGGTGGCTGTGAAAGCTTCATGTTTTCCTTTAGAGTCATGAGACGTCTCAGTTCTTGGAGCACTGTCTTGATAGTATAATCACGCTGCCATCTTGCAAGGATTGGAACTTGCCTATTATCCACCTGGTACAGCAAACATTATTAAAAATACAATATATTTACCTCATATTTGTTATAAATAAAACAACCACTTACAAGTCCAGTCTGACTGTTGACACAATTCATGTTGATCCTAGAAATAAAACGAGCTGTAGGTGGCTCATCAGGATATCTAGTTCCACATTCAACCTTTAAGGAATACATTCTGTTCTCATAGGGCGTCTGAAATTATAAAAACATCAATTAGATGTGTCTATAGTATTAAGTTAACTATAAAAAAGCAATAAAGTGTAGTCCTATAATTAAATATGGCTTTTACCCTGGGTGGCCCAATTATCATGCCAGTCCAATGAGTCAAGGTCATATCGTCATCGCTCTCCAGACCCCAAGATATTGTGCCATCGCCCACTCCCTTCTGACCTTGCTCAAGTTCTTCTAGAAGACGGAAATTTCTCGGCACAACTGGGAAACAAAAAACGCCAAAATAATTAAGAACGAAATATCGGAACAACAAGCTTTATCAATAGAAACCTCTTTAACCTAGCCATTAAGGTGAATATAAAGTTTAAAACTCACCAACGCCTGATGACGGATTCGCCATGATCAGTTTAACACCGGCGCTCACTAACTACTGTAAAGTAATTAACTGAACTATTAATGATTTACACAATAATATATTTTTCATTAGAAAATTAGTTTTGCATATTTTATACCAAAAAAGCCGAGAATAATTTCATTTAACGGGCTGCTCGATGTCGATTGTCGATGAGGGTTAGCGATTTTTATTTTTTATAAATTGACATTGACTTACTACAAATGTCAATAAAATTTTGTAAGTAATATCAACAGACGATTGAATACTTAGTTTACATTGTAATCACAGATATCCAATACACTAGTACGAGGTTGTAACTTCTATTAATGAAAACAATTAAAGTATACTTTCATTATCTTTATAACAAACAAAAGTCCATAATAAAAAATATGACAGAAAACAGGTTTTTGGGTCATGTGACACAAAACGGTTGTACAGTTTCGTCTACTCGATCATGACGTAGAATACTTGTACGGCCTGGTTTTATTCTAATATTGTCTTGGAGTTAAATTGCATCGCAAACAGTTTTTGATAGAAAGTTTATTTGTGTCACTTAGAAGGATTCACGTTAAAAATTTCGTAAGCCTCAGAACGAACGTTAGATTTTACTCTTATAATATCTGTTTTAAACAGCTCGAACGTATCAATTTTTCAAATAGTATGTATTGTATATATATTTTAAGAAAAATTACATGTTAGTATTAATCATAACAAGTATTAATATGTAACTTTTTATAACACAATATTTCGAATTGAATTATATGCAATGCGAGCGAAGTCGTAGCGAACTGCTAGTAGTAATCATCATAATTAAGGTTCAAATGTGAACTAAATTTAAGGTCTGTGGATATAACACTTACTATATTCTGTGTAGCGGTGCGTTTTTCCTTTTCCGTGTTGAATGTGATTGTGATTTCTTGAATCGTGATATGATTTGTGAAATGACGATTTTAGAACAACTCACATGCGTGTTGAAATAGTTTTTCAGTTTTAATGTATTCGAGACAAAATTATTGGACTAGTAAGAATAGTAGAAGCTATGTGTCAAATCGTAGTTTGATTGTAATTTAAAGGTAAAGTGAATTTTGGAGGTAAAATGCCCGCTTCCATTTGTGACCCTGTATCAAACGCATTGCGTTTGTCTCTCACGGCTGATGAATCACAAACTTCAACATTATTGGATAGCAGATTATATTCATCAGCCAAAAATGTGCTTTTGTCGAAGATAGAATTTGAAGAATCTGGTGATTATCAAAGCAACGTTCTTGATGGACTTAAATCAAAATACGTGGTTATTCGACCTAAAAAACCTGTCTTGGAGACAAAAATCTTTAAAAAGGATGTCACCACAAGCGGACAGAGTAATGGTAAGGAATTTGATTGTCGCATTGATCGCTATGTAATTATACATTCAATATTAATCTCTGATAACGAATCATTAGAGGTTATCTTTTCTTCCTTTTGTCAATATTTACACGTACATTATGCGCATGGATACATAATGGTGCTATATTAGTAAAATTTGTTGCAAATTTTAAGTGAAAACGGATTAATTGTATTGTAAACAGGCAATGTTGGTAACTATAATGTGTAATTTATAGATCACACGAAAAATGGAGATGATGGGCTACCAAGACCCAAGAAGATCTTGTTTCCTGTGGAAAAAGTACAATTAGGCTGGCAAGGACCTTGGTCTGCAGGGTCAGGAATGCAAAATGTTGGCAACACATGTTACCTTAACTCTACCCTTCAAGCACTCTTTCATGTACCTGCTTTTGCCAACTGGCTTGTATCAGAATCTTCTCATTCTGAAAAATGTAATCAACAAGGTATGAGAAATTGTTTTATGATGTCCTTATGAAGACCATGACGTATCTGTATTAAAAGTACCATTCTTTACAATTGTTTATTAATTCCATTACAGAGGCTTGTGTCATTTGTGGCATGAGAGCAACATTGATGGCAACCCAAAAGAGTGGTGGCTCTCCAATGAAACCATGGCAAGTCTACTCAAAGTTGAGGCTCATTTGTAGACACCTAACACCAGGACGGCAAGAAGATGCTCATGAGTTTTTAAGGTAATTAACAAATACTTTTAATACTCTAAACAAGTAATCTATAGGATAAATAGTTTGTAAGTATATATATATATATATATTTTTTTTTGTTTTAGAAATCTTTTTTAAGTAGGATTTATGTGATAGTAAATTAACTGAAATATACTTTGAATAAATAAGCAGGAATTCTAAAATGTGTTTCTCTACTTGTAGATACCTTGTTGAAGCAATGGAAAAATGTTATATATCAAATTTTATAAACTCAGACAAATTGGATCAATATAGTAAAGAGACTACTCCATTAAATCAAATTCTCGGAGGGTATTTAAGATCAACTGTACGTTGTCTTGCTTGTCACCACTTATCTACTACATACCAGCATTTTCAGGTGACTATTATTTTAAATATTTTTGTTAGGTTGTAGATATCTAATTTTATTGCATTATATAGGTACATAAATCCTTTCACCTGGAAAAACTTCATTTAAAGGAAACATACAGAATCTGTTTGTTCTAAAATATGCATGGTATATGAATAATTTAATAGGTAATTGTATTATGTCAGTTGTATCAATGTCTTATTCTTCAAAAGTAACAAATTAAACTGTCTGTCAAAATTATATTTATTTGTGTTTAAGTATTTAACTCCTTTATAATTCTAAGGCAGAAAAGCACAATCAAGAAAATAAAGAACATATTCTTGTTTCTTCAGGATCTTCTAGTGGATATCAGGAAACATTCAACATTAGATGAAGCATTGGATTCATTCTTCTCAAGAGAAAGATTGGAAGATCTGGGTTATAAATGTGAAGCTTGTAATAAAAAGGTATTTTTTATTTTGAATTATCAATCAATTTTAATGTCATGAAATAAGAAAATTAATAGATGGAAAATTAAAATGTAAACTGGGCATTATGATTTCACTATATCAAGTAACTCATTTTTTTTTTTCGAACAAGGATATTAAGAGTGAAACACTTGCAAACATGCATTGTAGGTTTACAATATTGGTTTTTAGGTAAATGTTAAATCTTGCAGGTATCGGCAACAAAACAATTCTTTGTTGAAAGAGCTCCAATGGTTCTATGTATTGCATTGAAACGGTTCTCACTTGCTGGAGGGAAGTTATCAAAACACGTACAATTTAGAAAGAAAATTACACTTTCCAAGTATATGTATAACAAAAACACACAACAGCCATTGGTAAGTATATTTGCTTTTTTTTATAAGTTTCAGATAACAGTGAGATGGACTTTTATCTCTTAGTTTCGTTTTTGTTGTTGGTTTTTTTTCATTTGTTTACGATATTGTTAAAATAATATTTTGGTAGTTCATTTGATTGTACCGAAGCAGTTTTTTAAAATGAGTATGGAGTGGGAATCATCCCTTGGCATGTGATAATGCTAAGTAATAGTAATACATCTGTATTGTAAAAGAAAAAAAAGATATTCTCATGGATTATTTAGAAATGGCACTCTCAAAGAATTTCTTATAATTTCCTTATGTGTAGCATTGATAAGTCATAAATTTTTGTCCAATTTCACATAAAAATTAGATCATTTAGTAACAATTACTTTATTTACAGTCATACAAGTTGGTAAGTCTTGTCACACATTTGGGACCATCACAGAATTGCGGCCATTACACAGCCATTGGGCAAGCTCCAAACAGTAATTACTATCAATTTGATGACAGTTGTGTTCGGTCGCTACCGCTGTCTGCAGTGCTCGGCACTAATGCCTATATTATGTTCTTTGAAAAAGACAACTCTATAGAAGACTTTAACGGACCTTCAACATCAACTAATTCCTTTTATGGAAGCCAAGCATCGGATAATATTTTGAATAGAGAAAAAAGTCCACTGAAATTGACCTTTTACAATAGAAATGATGAACGAAAACTCATACCTACAAACAGTACAAACAATAATTCGAAACCTGATGTCAAACCAATAATATTAAATTCGACACTTAGTCAAGCGACAGATGCCAGCAGCTCAAACTCTGAGCCGTGGGTTGTCAAACAAAACGGTGAAGTGGAAAAGGTGACTGCTCCTAAGATTCTCAATGGAATTGAAAAAACAAACTTCAAAGTTGAAGATAAAAAAATCTGTTTCATCTTGAAGAAGCCAGAAGATGTTCCCAAGTCGAAACTTGTGAAGACTGAGCCAGAGAGTGCATTTATTGGTCCGAAGCTGCCGGAGAAAGTTTTAAATAAATTTGTAAGGCAAAAGTCTCCGTTAGAGAAGTTAGAAGAGCAGATGAATAAAGGCAGTACATCTGGTTATGTTCAGAGAAATGGCACCGGGTCAAAGTTAGTGCCGTACGATTCAGAATCAAGTAGTGATGAAAGAAGTGAGAAGTTGAATGATGAGAAGAAAAAAGATGAAAGAAAACCTAAACCTAGTAGATGTCAGTCACCGCAGCACCTCATAGTGACCACAAAAGGCATGCATCACGCTTGGACGGTGTCAAATGAAAATAGTGCTCCCTTACTCAGTCCCAGCCTCAACGGAGACACTAACAAAAAGTGAGTGATCCTTTAAATTAATATAATTCTGATCTATTTTTCTATTAAGCCTTTATTATCGACGTCTATGAAAACTGAAAGTTGTCTTCATAAGTAAAGAAAATTTCTAATTGTGACAACGAATTGTATGAATTTCCAAATTTGGCTGAAATTAAGTAAAAAATAAAGTATGGGTGATTCACAGACTAAGTGTATTTCTCGTATTCGACGGAAGGCATAGTTCGAAATAGCTGTTCCTAAGTCTCTCAATCTTAGCTTTATAGAACAAGCAAAAAAAAAACAATTCTTAGTCAAGTTGAAAAAGGCAAGCATATTTTTTTTATTGCTAATCTAAGTAAAAACAAAATGATACCTTGTCGTATTTTTAAGCAGCTCTTGATATGTAAAAAAGCTTTGAAGTGTTTCTGCAGCAAATGTAATACAAAAATAAATTATTATTAACTGAAAAATTTTGTCAGACTTAAAGACAAAGAAGACCGAGTGGGTGAAACACAAGAGAGTCCCAACACCAGTGTTAGCAGTATGTCTCCTCTGAGCGAGCGAGAGCCTTCGCCCCCGCGACCTGCTCCGGCACCCGCTGCCCCTCAGCACTCGGGCTCTGCCCTCGAGACGGCCAGGCATTTGCAAGGCCTTTCCCACAGGGGCTATGGGGCACCCGTTTCTTCCTGGAATGGCACTCATAGTCATTTATCCAGACAGGTATGTTGTTATGCAAATTTAATTTCAATTGATATATATATATAAATATAAGAAATTTATATTTATAATTCATATTTATAAATTTAAGAAATATTTTCCAAGCTTAACTATAAATGGGAACAGAATCCTTTTTTAATTGAATTTTTTTTTATATTGCATATGTGTACGTTACAATTTTTGGAGATTGAACAAACCAAATGAAACGCACCGTAACGTTTTCTGTACCCAATAGTAAAACGCTTCATGACCAACTCCAGTGACTCTTTTACCTAAAACTTACCATTATGTGGTGTAAAGTACTGGAAAGTGAAATATGATTAACCATAACGCGTAATTCAATCCCCGCTCCGTATCGTAACGTTTTACAAGAGGAGAGACGTAATAAGAATTCGTTACGTAATACTTGACGCTCCCTAAGATAGTTTTAAATGTTCTAAAATTTAAATAGTAGAAATATGAATAAGAAGACATATGTGTGTTTGTATTTTTTATATACCTGTAAATAACTATTGGTTGAAACAGTTAACATAGCTGACAAGAGAATCGGTCAAGAGCCCTTATCTATTTTATATTTGTGATAATTATGTATATTAAAAAAAAACTTTAAAATACCTCTAAACAATAAATCTATATCGATTCATAATATGTGTCAACTTGATGCGACAGTCCCTCGATGACCACGATTGATGAAAAGCAGTCGAAACATCGCGTTTTGTTAGTAATGTAAATTGGCTTCTAGTGAGATAAGACCTCTTTATTTAAAAAAAAATGTGTGCATGTACACACGTAAGAAGTAAAACTTCTTTATGACCTTATTCGAAAAATGATCTACTATATGCAACTTTACCGAAATTGGTTAAAAAAAGTTAAATTAGATAAAGTTTAACAAAAGGCTTTTATTATCATATACATGAATACAAATAATACAATTATTTCATTTTACCTTATTACTACTAAGATTAATACAGAATTTCATTTCAATAGAATTATTATCGTTATTTTATATTTTTGTTATTAATGGCTTCGAATCTCTTCGAATCAACCGTGGTATGGACGAGAAAAAGATAGAGCGTAACCGAAAAATGTGACGGTATTTTTTCCAACGCCGATAAAGAAGTTTCACTTCAAACAGAAAACCGAATACTCCTTCCTGAAAGACCGGCTACTCACCCTCTAATATGGGTGTAATAAATAGATGCTATTAAACATTAACAACATTAAAAAATATATATAATTAAAAACTTACTTAAATGCTTTTACTCGCGTAAAGACAAATTTAGCAGGAAACGTTACTTAGTGTGAATATTATTTACAGGTATTCGAAGAAAGGCGTGACGAAAGAAAGCGGGCTCTCAACGCCTCGGACGAAATGGATTGCGGTCGTTCCAAAAAAGTGAAAAAGTTCCATCATTACAACCGTTTCCATAACAGGCACGATTATAATCCATTCCAGGTAAGTTTATCGGTAGTTCGGTTATAAATTGGTAATCCGTTAATAGTGTTACGAGCTAGGGGATCGGATAGAAAATGCCGTGGATTTATTCAAGGGTTTATTTCTTGATAAATCAATGAGGAATTTATGGGCACAAATTAATTGCAGAGATTCACTAATAACACACAAAAACACAGTCACTAATTACTTCACTTATGCACACTTCACACTGTACTTTATCACTTGTATTCACTTTATTCGCACTTTTTCGCTTCGGTGTTCCTCTCGTGTTATCGCATTCCAAACTAAAGGCCTAGTCGCGTTTCGGCTAGCTTATATATCCCTGGGAATAATTCTAAACAATATTCGAGAACTTTCTAGGCGGGCTTGCTACTGAGTAGCGATTGCACAATTCTAGAACGTTCGCACTCTTTGTCTCTTTCGCACGTTGCTCCGTCCTTGTCGTACGGCGTTCTAGAGTGCTCGTCTAGTTTCGAGAAAGTTCTGATCTTCTCTCTCTCTCTCTCTCGTATCATTTCGTCCTTGTCTCACACCTAGAAAGTTCGGTCTAGAATATTCCTTCATCAAAGGGGTATACCTAGGCCTGAAAACGGGTTTCCTGAAAACTGCACCACTCGACTACACATGTTCTGAAACCGACTGAAAAAAGGTTTCAGCTTCCTGAAAACTAGGGTAACATTATGGAAATTACAATTTTCTAATATGTGATTGACCCTCTCCTGAAACGGTCAGAAATCATATTACAGCCTGCTGAAAAGTTCTCTAACTAGTGGAAAAATCTATAAACATTGCAGTCGACCCGTCTTCGTAACAATAGGACTTACTTTAAAAAAGTTTAGATTTTGCTATCTCGTTTTACATAAAATAATTTTACTTAACCTTTACGAAGGTCCTAGTTAATTTTTAAAAGCTACATTAAAGTCAATCCTAAATTTGAGCATTATTGGTTAACAATATTTACATCAGTTATTTTTAAATTATTACATTAAAATTTTCATTAATTTTATGCACGTGTGATGTTCTTTCTATAATTACGTCATAAAAAAATCTTTGCAATGTGACAGAAAGATATGGACTTGTCGTTGTTTAGGAGGCACTATTGACGTATGAATAGTTTCGGATATATTGGTAATGTAAATAGACCACTACGACAGCAAGGATGGTTCAACGAAGAAACAGAAAAGATTCCTAAAAATATATTTAAGCAAGAATGGCTAGAATCCAATCTGCCAACCATATAGATATTTATTCTGAACATCTGTTTATAGGAAGGGCATTCTGTTAGCACTCTTTAATTTGTTTTTTTTTTAATATTTGGTATCCCTTTTGTCATTTTTCATTTTCATATAATTTATTATATCATAAGCATAATGATTGTGAATGCTGTCCACACCTATTACCGAGGCCATTAGTTCTAGTTTGCGTAACTTGTTTTTTATATTATGTGCGGCCTTGTTGATACAAATAAACAAACAAGGTTTCTAAAGCTAAAATGTATGGATCTCATATGCTTAGTAATTAAAGTTAATAGGTTTGTTATAGTTTAATAAATATTGACCAAGTCGTTCTCCACCCTTATTTTTTTTTATTAAAAATAAGGTTTTATACTATATTCATGTAGACATATTGTGAATTGTGTTCAATAGGTTCAATAGTATATGATGTCGGGATTGTACATGGTCAATTTATTTACTTCCAGGATAAACAGAACAAGATGCAGTGGGGTCACAACTTCAAATACCGCAGTGAGCGACGGCCCGGACAACAATACAACAAACATCATAACAAGTATAAGAGATTCAATAGGTACCCTCTTTTTATATTTTTTAACGAATTTATTGATTTTACAGTAACATTTTGATGTTACTTTAGTATTAGGAACGTAATTAAAAAACTAAATTTAGTACTATTTCTTGAATTGATGCCGTTGTAGGGACAAATCTATGAGATGAGAATGCTTATGATATCAAATCGCTAAGTTCTTTGTAAGGATTTTTATTACACTATTATACTTCAAATTCCTTTATTTAGAAACGAAATGAAAACATTAAACAAACAGAGAGGAAAAGCTGATTTTAAACAATATACATGCTAAGAGTTAAATTTATGGACCCATAAGGTGATAAGGTTGTCCAAAAAATACTATTTAAGAGTACTCTTGCAAATTTCGGGTGTTATGTTGAGATTTGTCGGTATACAAATAATTATGACATGGAATTTTTATTTAATTAATAAAAAGCTTGGTTGAAATATAAATAATCTTGTGTTGTATTTACATAGTACCATAATTATGCTTCTTGAAGACGTCTTGTTAGTTAAAAATATTTTTTCCCGTCCGTCGTCTCGTTAGTAATTAAGGTTTTTTTTGGTATTTTGTCTGTTTGTATTATTTGTTTAAATTCATATTTAAGTACTTGCTGTCATAGTGTATAAAGCTCCAAACTAAGTTGCCTGGAAGACACCTTAGTTATAAACTTACAATTAATATTATTTATATTCGCATTCATTCCAATAATAAAATATACGATGCATGAAATTATACAATTTAAAAGTAATAAATAAAATAAATTAATAACGTCCGTATAAATTTCCGTATAAGAGCTTCCAAGGAATTCCAGAATTTTATTTTATGTCTCCGGCGGTTTTATATTATTTATTACTGAGATGCGAAATACATGTTGAAATATTGCTTATTTTCAGATTCAGCAATGGCGCCCATTACAGACGCCATTGACCCTGGTCGGTCAACAGTTTGACACTGTACATAGTTGAATGGACTTTATGAGTAAGTTAATTAAGTGCGAACTTACCGCTTGACATAGTGAAATTTAGTGACGTCATAACTGCCTTGCGCAGCCTTATTTTTTGTAAAATACGCCGGAAAAGGTCTCATAAGCGTACTTTACGCCTCAATGTTTTGTTACGTTCTCATATTTGAGGGTGATAAAGACAAACAATTCGGTTTGAGGCCCAGAGTACGTTTATACGCCTTATTGTGATTAAATACGCCTCATTAGTTAGTGGTTAATGGTACATCGTCAGAAGATGCTCATTTGTTGTCTTTGTGAGAGAGACAGCTATATTTTTAAGTGTTCGCTTGAGTACAATAGACAATTGATAATGGATAGTGTTGAAAGATTTAGTCTCTTTCCGGAATTACTAGAGAGAAAGAGATGGATATCCTTGGTCTATCTTGCCTTTACTGTATAAACGAGACAAAAAAAAAATTGCATGCAGATTATTGTGATTAAAAGAAAAATAGTATTTAATAACGCTTTAAATAATAAAATGCATATATAATGATCATGTTATGTATTCCTTTTTCATTTAAAGAGAACTGATATAAACGCGTTTATTACATTTACACTCGAAACCTCTAGTTATGTAATAATTAGCCTAAATCTTATTTAAATGTATAGGTAACATTTTGCTTAGTTCGTTTGAACATAAAAGGCCATTTCAATTTAGTAAAATATTCCTTAACACATAGTATTAAAGGCGCCATTACAAGCATTTAGCAACACCTTGCTAGTTATGGCAATTCAAAATATAATTAAAAATTCGTTCAAGTTCAGCTTCGAAACACTAGTGAATATTTTTATGAGTAAATTAACCGCCACGTGCAATTCTGTTTCTTTGCTTACTGACAGACAGACACAAATTTAACTATTATGATTAATATTTTATACTTTTTGTTTAACGGATGTTTAATGTTTTTAATGTTTTAAAGCTTCAGAGTTATCGAGGCATATCTACCCTCATATGATCGGAGGGTACTTGAAAATATTTTCCCGTAAAATTTGGTTGAAATATATAACTGTCATTAAGTAATTGAATAATTGGATTAGTTGTGTTTTTGAAGTTTATGTTAGGTAAAGTAAGTTCTGTCTTAGTTTTGTATAGAAGTAGGTTAACTAATATTTTTTGTAAATAGTTTCTGAAGTATTTTCTTTTACTTGGATTTTGTGAATAAACAATCCGCCAAACTTCGTTATCGCTGTGAATATGTAATAATAAAATGAAAATGGTTTTCATAACAATTAGTTAATTCATAAACTAACTAAACTCAAATAACTCAATAAATTTGATCGAATAAAAACAATCTCGTAAACGAAATCGAAAGGCTTCAATGTGATCAACTTGGCGAAAAAATGTCTGGAGGGTGATAATGTATAGTAAAAACAGAATGGCTACGCTACGAAATCTACGTAATATAATGTTTCGTCATATATAAGTTCATTCTAATTAAAGAATTCACCACCTCTTATTAGAAAAAAATACAGAAAAGTCCAAAAAAATTGTTTTTTTATTATTTTACTACACACCAGTTATGAAGTTTGGCGAAGTGCTTAATAACAATTGTCATTTTTTTTCAAATTCAGAATTGTCAAATCTAATAGATTCTTTATTCAAATAAAGAGTTTACAACAAAATGACAATTTGCTATTAGTTTAGATTTGTTTTATATATAATCCATGTAAATGTCATGTCAGAGCATTTTTATTTTTTGCATTTTAATTTAAGAAGACTTAAAACTGTTTTAATGCCAGAAGCATATACCTTGTTGCGGCTTTCAATCGTAAGAGTTATATACCCAGTGCAGATATGTTGGAGGCAAAAAATTATTCTCTTTACACTAAAGGGTTTAGTTTTCGTTTTCAATAGAATGACTATGTTTTTGTAAGTGTGGATTGAATTGTATAAGTATTACAGTATCATGGGTTATAAAATGTATAATAGTTTAATTTTTGACTTTTAAGTATGGATGTATGTATGTCCATTAAAATGCATAAAGCAATCTTACTACCTAATTTGAAGTTTTATTGATGTATCCAGCAGGCAAATTGACCAATTGATGTGGTAGAGGATAATAAGGTCTTGTAAGTCCCAATTTTGGACTTGCATTAAGACATTAGCCTCTATACAATAGAATAAACTATTCAATATGACAAAATTCATTTTTTTGCCGTCCAATAGGTCGCAGTCAAATCGTAAAGTCTTCTGTCATTTAATACAAATTTACGTTGACTTGACTTTTAAGTATGGATGTATGTATGTCCATTAAAATGCATAAAGCAATCTTACTACCTAATTTGAAGTTTTATTGATGTATCCAGCAGGCAAATTGACCAATTGATGTGGTAGAGGATAATAAGGTCTTGTAAGTCCCAATTTTGGACTTGCATTAAGACATTAGCCTCTATACAATAGAATAAACTATTCAATATGACAAAATTCATTTTTTTGCCGTCCAATAGGTCGCAGTCAAATCGTAAAGTCTTCTGTCATTTAATACAAATTTACGTATTGTATTTGTTTTTATTTTTTGGGTAACCATTAGACCTGCCTGACAGCGACTTTTGCGGAGGAAAATTTAACATTCGATTGTATATAACAATGTGGGCCAATTAAAAATCTTCACGTATAGTTTTTTTTTCAAATAAGCAGTAGAACATACCAATTATTTTGGTTGTAGAATAAAAAAGAAAATCCATCCATCCATCATGATCGAAATAATTTTGTGTCAAAGCTCTCCTTGCTGTCACGATACTCGTGGCGAACATTTCAATGTCATCTCAATAAATCTGTTCGCTGCTCTAACCATAATGTTCCTCCCTCTATAATTTGTATTCATTTTAGGTACATGTAATAGGATCACGTGTCTTAGAGTTTTGTTGTATGTACGTAGGTTTATTTTGCTTAACAGCTCGGTGCTATCGACCGAACCAGTAGCTGTTTTCATTAAGTATCCGTAATATCACGTCTTAATGACAATGGTAGCATATGAAAATGGCTCCGGGCTCTATAGTCAGGCAGCGAAATTTTGTTCTTATATTGCAAGTACTTAACAAATTTTTTTTGGATATTTTCAATTCGATTATTGTAAATAGCATACTGAGGGTTCCAAATGCGACGCAAACTCTAAATTGCTTCTAACAATACATAATTTTCAATATCTTGATTTGAATAAGGCTAGACGATGTTTTTAAAATAAAGCCCAGCATTTTGGTTGCTTTGCGTACAATCTTATCTATATGTATATCAAATATTAGCTAATAACATCAACAGCATCTAAAGTAGAATTTTTAAGTTTGTATATTGTATTGATTTTATTACTTTTTCTAGTGAATGTCATACAAAAGCATTTTGAGACATTCAAGTCTAACTTGTTACGAAGACAGTAATCCTCAAATCGATTTAAATCTTACTGAAGGTCTAATGTATCCTGTCTGGTTGATATTCATTTCATAATTTTCATATCGTCCGCATATAGTAATATTTTAGAATATTTAAAACATGATAGTATATCGTTCACAAATAAAATAAATAAGAGGGGTCCTAAAAAGGAGCCCTGGGGAACACCTGTGTTGCCGCAGCGAAGCAGGTCGCCGTGTATACCCAATACACGGCGACCTGCTTCGGCGGTGGTTGGACGGTGGATGTCAACTTGTTGAGTAAAATGTCATGATCAATACGATCAAAACATTTGTTGTAATCCGCATAATATAATAGACAACGTCTACCTGCGCTCGCCGATCCATGCCACTCGATATGTATTCAGTGGCAATGATAAGGTTTGGGTCCGTAGATCGGTTTCTTATAAACCCAATTTGTTCACTGGGTCTGCACTGAGCTGAGGCTTTACAGCTGCATATACCTGCTGATACTCCATTTTTTTAAAGATTTTGGCAATGAGACATAGTTTAGAAATTGGTCGGTAATTTTCAATATCACAATTTTTATCAACAGGAGTAATGAAAGCTGCTTTCCATATGTTAGGCACTAAACCTTTGCATATGGAGAAATTAAATAAGTAAGATAGTGCTGTTGACAAATTATCAACACACACAGTTCATAATCCGAGAGGTTCTTGTATGTTCTAAACTTACGATGATACTTAAATTTTTCTTTAACCATTTTAATTAAAGGTAATGTGTACCATTTAGAGTAATTCAGCAACTTATATGTTTTCTTTGGTATATATTTGGTTCTTTTAAGTTGTATAAAATCTCATAAAATTTTAATACCGCGTCTTCCAAATCATTCGGCGATAAAATATTCTGCCATTTGAAGCTTCCCAGCTTATTGTTAATTTCCTCATAATTTCCCCTAGTATACATGTATTCTACTACTCTCCTATCTTCAATAGCGTCGGTAAGTAATAATTGAGGTCACACACACACACATAAAGATTTGTGATGTAGGTCCTCGGGTAATAAGGGATATTCACATGCAATGACTTTAACCGCGCTGTTAGACAGAACCAGATCTAATATTCTACCGTAAACATTTTTCACATGATTATATTGATTAATATTAACCAAATTCAATGTACCAATTAATTCGATTTGTTGAACTCCGGAGTAGGCTTCGGTAGAATGTAAGGGTAATCCTGGTTGCCCAGCGTAGTCCAAGCTATATGACTAAGATTAAAATCTCCTAATATTAAAAAAATGTGTGTATGAAAAAAATAATTAATTTAATTTACGCGTGAAGTTACATAACTGTTATGTAATTGAATATAAAAGATAACAGCACCATTTAAAAAAAAATTATGTAATAACGACACAAATTTTTTTTATAGGTACTATTATATAGCACTACTGTACAGCTTGCTAGTTAGTGGACTGTGAAATGTGTGTTTAATCATTATATGTATTGTATGTCAGGAATATCTGTATAGTATATGTAATGTATGTATGAGCAAGCTGCACTAGATAACTAAATATATGAGTGATGGGTGAGATGTAAGAACCTAGCAACCCTACAGATCCCTAAGCCCTACAGATGTACCCTAACACATAAATAGTGAATATATAAATAAGTACGGGATGTCTGCACCAAGAGACCTAAGGTAACAGACGGAGCCCTACGGGTAGGATCAAAGGTTCGAGGTGGTGGGATTATCTCAAAGCTATCGGGCAGGCTTACCACGATAATTAAGGGCTTGAGGTAGTCTACGCCACTTTGAGAGGAAGCGAGAAATGAATACGACAGAGCAATATTCAAATCTGATTTATTATTCAAAGACAATATCTTAAATACTACTTACACCTATTCACACATACATAATATTATTTAAAGGAGCTGTTGGTGTATTGCGCACCTTCAGCTATTTACATTTTGGAACACACGTGAGTCGTGTCAGCAATTGATCAATATTCGAATTAAATATAATTCAAAATTACTCTTCAGCTAATAATATCTGGAACACATGTGAGCTGTGTCAGCAGTTGGTCAATGTTCAAATGAAATCTGAATAACTACTATATATCATTACACTATTAACATATCTTCATCATATCTCTTCTTTGCATTATGCTGCTGTTTATACATATGTTTATTAAGTTTATTACAATGACCTAAGAACAGTTCTAATATGTTGTTAAGGCTCCCCGCCGCGGATCAGCGCCGTATGAGTGATACAGCTAGGTATGCGTTAGCAGGGGGAGTCTAGGGGGAACTTTATATTCGGGGCGTTGCCACTATGACTGCACTGCGAGCTGTAGGCATTAAACTCGAAGGTAGGATTTGTAAGTTGCGGAACGCACTGTATTCGGTGTTTAAAACTCTTTAAAGGTAAAGCCATCTTTGTTTCAATTAATAAAGTATTGTTGCAAAGTAGCGCAGCACACCTTTTATGTTAACATTAATAGGTAAAGAATTTTGCCGATTGCGAAAACAATTGCTTCGGAATGTTAGGGCTTTTAAAATTTACATAGGGGATAATATCAAAATTTTGATATATCTACATTCAAAAAAAAACTAAAAGTAACATAAAACTAAAATAAAATTAAGCTATTTACAAAACTGGCAGTAAACCTCCTGCTAACCTCTAATCTTTTCAAAGTACATTTTAAAATCACAGTACAATACGCTTCACAAATAGATCGCTCTCCGGTAAAGACTCGAGAAACCCATTAAGCAGCGACAGTAATCGAGGAATGGGAGCTTTTTGTCACTGGACAGTGCGAGCCGAACGCACAGCAAAAAGGTTATGTTTCCGGCAGCGGTAATAATTTTCCAAAACGTACGGTCTCATGATCTCTCCCAGCAAGTATGCGCTTTCCGTCTCGTTTTTAATTACGCTTAAACCAAATTGGATTATACCTAAATCTCTACGAAGTTCTAATGAATTGTACCCCCAAACCCCCCATCAAGTTTCTAAGGAACTTTTTCTGCACCCTTTCAATCATATCCCTATAATACCTTTCATAAGGGGACCATATGACGCAGTTGGTTTCAAGAATTGGCCTTACTAATGATGAATATGCACCCTAGTGGCAGTGTCGGCAGACCAACTGAATTTCGCAGTACAAACCCCAATCTCCTAAATGCAGCATCCATAATCGTCTGAACGTGCTCCGTAAATGAATGATGGGGAACAAACAAAACACCCAAGTCGCGGACTTTGTCTACGTGGCTAATAACTACGGATCCTATTCTATAGTCGCAGAGTATTTTATTTGGAGAGGCACTAAAGGTCATCACTTCACATTTGTCATAGTTAAACTGGAGTTTATTTAATTCAATACAATGCATCTGTATCAGAATCAAGTTGCATACACATACTTTCGAATAGGCTAAGTTCTGCAGCGTTCGCAGTGAAAAAGATACGCGATCTTACACATGAGAATACAGCAAAGCTCGTTTATTTCATCTTTTTCATATCATGTCATATTGTGTTATTTTGTGGGGTAATGCAGCTGACATTTAATCCATATTTGTAGTGCAAAACGGGGCTATAAGAGCGATCTGTGTTGTCCCCACATATAGGAACACATCCTGTATTCGAATGAGAATTCTCGTCAAGAACCGGTTTCTTGCATCGGCTATCTATAGAGCTTCAATGTTTCAATTGGTTTATGACGTTTTACGTGCAATTTTAACGGTTTGATGGTTATAATGTTATAGTGTACACGTCATTGGCCTCAGTATATACGTTAATGATTTAATAGTGTTCGACGTCCTGGTGGACAAAAAATCCTGGTGACCAGTTTGTGTTTCCACCACACCAACTTCCTTTCTAGTTAAGACCATTTATAAAATAAATAAATGGACACCTTTCTTAGTTCAGATGTGTAATAGTTCTAATTCTATCAAATTTAAAATAATTAATTTATCATGAAGCTTCCTAACCGTGTCCATTTATTTTATAGGTTCAGGTTACGCCAAATTTATTCAAGCATGGAGGAGTCGAAAGGATTATCAAATAAAAACGTTCATTCTCAAATTACTATTTATTTTTATGCGCTAATACATTTGACTTAGTCAGCACAGAATACACGTCTACGATGTGACCGGTTTGCAATTCTTAACGTCATCTTTTTTATTACCTAAATAAAAACGTTATAGTTTAGGAGGATTCCAAATAAACAAATGCAAGTATTGAACACAAACTTTTTACATAAAAAAATATTACTAGTCTAGCTTATTACAAAACGCTGTCTAAATATTTACGCACGTTACCTGGTTACGATATCTTTATCATAAAGAAAAAAACACTATCTTAAGTCTAATTAAATGCTAATATTTAGGATCAATTTAATTTTATATTTTACAAAAAGATTAAGGTCGATAAGTTTAACGACGGTAATTTAAAATATAAACATAAAAATTAATTTAATTCTATTACCAAGCCAGTCAACCAGTTTAACAAATATTCAAATAGTTACGCAAAACATTAGAGTTTTCATTTTCATTTATTTCCAACATTGACTTCTAAAACATTAAAGAAATCAATACGACAACAGGAAAATAACAACTATATTCACCAACGTACTAAACACACTTTAAGCTACAAATAACTGTCGATAAACGTGAAATACTTACAGAGGATTAATAGTCCCTAAATATTTTACACTGATCAATATATTTACAAACATCTTATGTCTACACGTCGTGTAAGATTATAAAAATAATATTATATTTAGAAAAAAATTAAATTCAATACACATTTATTTATTGTGTTTGTTCTATCGCACAGGTTTAGGGACGTCAGTCCTACGCTTTTTTATAACACTCAACATTTTGTATACAAATATAAAAATGTCATGGCACATTAAAATAAATTATATCTCAACAAAAGACGTACATCAACAATATGTAATATTTGAAACGACATGGCAACATTTTTTGATTATGAATCAAATACCGAAATACTAAGAGCATTATAAATTCAGGTTATACAGGTATATTTCTTTGTCACGTAGAAAGTATGATATAGACTGTTAATTTCAACATTTCGTATTTACACAAATAAATATTTTACAAAATATCTTGATGTTACCTCAAGTCAACTCAAATTTTTAGACATTGAAAAGTTCTATGCATGGTCTATACAGAGAACATTATTGATATTATTTATGGTTTTTGACAATATTAACTATAGATAAAAATCTTAGCGAGTTCAAGTTCCGAAGATTATATTAATTTGAAATTGGAATATGATCTTTGGAATAAGTCAAACTAAAAAGTATTAGGTGCGTGACCTGATACATATAAACAAGGGAGTAAGTACATAGTGCCAACGGCTCGACCCTTAGACTTCAGATACGTTTTGTAGTTTTAAGAGAGTATGGTTGTAACATTAATTCTGCATTACTTTATAATGCAAAAAACTATGGCTGCAACATCATCATTATCATCATTAGTAAGTAATGTTTTTCATGATAATATGGAGTTCAATGACAAAATTTTTGAAAATGGCGTTTCGGTGTAATTATAATGCACAAAAATGTTTGTTGTTAGCGTGCTCTAATGCCATGGAGTGCCGGCATAGTACTTGCCCATCTTTACCACTAGGTGTCGTAGAAGACGACTAAGGGAACATAATATTGGGGAAAAATTGACGTTTTTCCCATTTAACCTCAACATTATCTGCGCTGGCCACACTGATGGTGTGGCGAGTATTAGCGGCTTAATGCCTCAATATGAATAGTACCACAACACGAAATGTGTAAACGAACAGAGCCTTCCGGACTTTATGGAGAAAGAGACTCTTTGTTTTTTCAAAACCCACTTCATAAAAATGGACATGGTTTATCCCACATAAAGACTTAAAAGGAGATCGATCTGATAATGTCAACTAAAACGCAAATATTTATTGGTTTTAATTAATAATTGAAAATACCCTAACAGGATGGTAAGACGAAGAAGACACTCCGTCTGACTCCATCCTAAGAAGACATCCTACTTGATCTCTAAAATAGTTAGTTATGTCTGGATGGTGATGTTTCTATGGGTGATCTTAATAATTGACTTTATTAATTATAATGGCATTTATCGATCCGTTCGATCGGTTTGTTCCACTACGTAAAACCTAAAAATAAGTTCTACTCTCAACTACCTTCAAACTTAGGGTAAACAGAAGTACCGTTTCGAATCCTATAGGTAGATTAAAAAAGGAAATATCTAATATCCTTGCGGCACAGTATGCCCTCCTCTGATTTTGAGTTTGTCGAGAGACGACCCAGCAAAACAAAGTAAATTTTTTTGCAAGAATTGGATCTATCAGGCAAAGTCAGATATAGTCTTTTGTTAACATAGCTTTTACACATTGAAAGAAAAAACATTTTTACGAAATTGAAGCTATGATTATAATATCCAATTTAAAACCCCAAGACAAACAATCCGCGAAAATAGAGGACACCGTGAGTCATTTCTGCAAAAACCCGTCATCTAGTTGATATCAACTTCGGGGCAATAAATACAGATAACACAACTTTCTCTGCAGCTGTGATACTCTTGACATTCAACACCTTTTGTCTTCAGTCACCGTGACCACGCACGCTGTAAAGCACGCGAAACGTCGGAAAAAATTGAAATTATGTAAAATAATTATAAGTATATAATAATACATAGCTTTAATCCGGTATAAAAGGGTTTTCTTTCAAAGTCAGATATATTAAACGAGCTTTATACCACTTCTTGTTATGCCCGACATTATATAATCTTTAAAATTCTAATCTTCAAAAAGTATCCTGCGACTTTAAGGGAATAACAAATTATAACTTTTCCTTTTAAAGTAATAATTAATGTTTTAAATACATTGTTTAAATATAGCAGAGAGGTGATTATGAAAAGTCTTACTAAAGAAAATCATTTCCCTCGCAAATATTTGAGTATTTCTTCATCAGATTCAGTCTTTGTTGGTGCTCGGCACATTTTGTTCGGTAGTACTTTATATAAGTGTCTCTGTTGTGAGTCTTCTATTAATGTTCGCCATTGGTCGTTTCTCTGTAAAAGAATTTCATCAATCATTTTTGGCATTTGACTCTTTCCAGAAATGCGTGGAGATCAAAAACTATTTAACTGAACTGAAAAATTTCAAAACCAACATACTAAAGAAATTTAACTCGTACTTGAAAATATAATAGATCATCATACTCAATAATCCAATGCAACAAATTGATTCGAGTTCTACAGGGTGTATCAAAGTTATGGGCCATGAAGGGAAAGTACCTTAAATATCGCAGATAGGTGTAGGTCCCCCCAGACCTTACACCATTAGATTTCTTCTTTTGGGGATACGTGAAATATATGCCTTTCTTTTAAAATACTATGTTACTTTAGAAGAGTTATTACTTGCCATTCCTTCGATTGGCATCATAAAAGTTGGGGTGTTTTTTTAACATTTAGGTCGGTTCGATTCCCAGACGAGGCAAGAAATTTTGTCTTCTTTCAGTAAAATACTCTAAGATATTTAAGGTACTTTCCCTTCATATCCCATAACTTTGGGACATTCACATTACCATTTATAAACTCCAAATAATGGAGGAATTTAAAAATTTTGAACTTAAGAAGTAGGTAAATCTTCTATGCCTGACATATTCCGGTGATTTCAGCTCTACGATATGCGGTTTTCACAGATTTACATTCATTACATATAATTTTCTGATAATATTAGTGTGGCATACTGTAATTTTCATAAATATCGCATTATAAAAAGTTGATTGGTAGATTTTTTTACCATGGTTACCATTATTCATACTATTATTATATTACACATCCATTGACCGTGTTGGAGGACTGTTAGCCTAGTGGCTCAGTCCCTGCGGTCGTAGGTTCGATGCCCGGCTGTGCACCAATGGATTTTCTTTCTATGTGCGCATTCAACATTAGCTCGGATAGTAAAGGAAAACATCGTGAGCTTGTCTTAGACCCAAGTCTACCGACGGCATCCGTCAGGTACGGAAAGCTGATCACCTACTTGCCTATTCGATTAACAAAATGATCATGAAACAGATACTATCTGTATCTGAGGCCCAGACCTAAAAAGGTTGTAGCGCCATTGATTTATTTTATTTTTTATCCATTGACTGTATCCATGATCTGTATCTGAGGGTCTGGGCTGTGGTGGCATTGCCTACCCGCAATCTCGTTGTCTCCCATTAAAAAGATGGTAATAATATCGTAATCACGGGAACAAGCACATATGTTTTATTTCAATATGGTTAAACCAGCTTACTTACCATAACAGCGTGTGGATTGAGGCACACGACGAGGGCGTGCCTGGCACGTGTCAGCATCACGTTCATTCGACCAGCATCCGTGAGAAAGCCTAGTCCGTGACTTCGAGCCAACGAGACGATAACGACATCTCGCTCTTGGCCTTGGAAACTGTCCACTGTGTTCACTTCTATTAAACTATCCGATCTGTAAAATCACAGAATAAAAAAACTGTTTTTTTTTTAATTGAAAAATATTAACGATCTGTTCTTGGCTTAAAATACATTTAGGAAAATTCTTGAAAGTAAACGTTTTTGATGTAAAGAGAATATTAAAATCAGAAGTTTTTATTTTTTAAATACAAAAAAATAGGCTTTATTATTGGGATCCATATGAATCTATAACTAAAGCGAAATACCGTTCAAATATACTTAAAGTATTGTTTATAAAAACCTATACGAAAATCAAAGAATTGTTTTATAAATAAAAAGAACTAACTTACTCTTCATGCTTTAAATATTTCCTAATGAGATCCCTGTGGGCGGCGTAAGGAGTGATGACCGCAAAGGAAAGCCCCTTCGGCCTCGTAATTTGGGCCAGGGCCGCTGCCAACCGAGACACACCGCAAGCTTCTAAATCATTTGCACCTGATAACCCTGGAAAAATATATTATTTGTTTACCGCCTTAAAGAGATGTCTAGAAGAGATCGCTGCGATACAGGAAAGAGACAACAAGAGAAAGATTAAGAAAAATATTATTCAACAATTTATATAATATCAGGCTGACTTTAATTGTTGCTTTGGTTAATCATTAACTACTTCTTTAACGTTTAAGAATCAGATTTTTTTGACTCGATTTATTTGGTTTTTTTTTAATATTTTCTAGATAATTCCTCGATAACTCGTCGGAGGTATTAAACAACTTACGTAAATTGCATTGGTAACCCGAATGTTTCATAGTTAGGAATCATTACTTAACGAATAAAAGTACGAATATTGTTACGACCAATCAGAGCAGAGCATATGTCTAGAGTGGGGTCGAAGCGCCATTTTGACTTTGCGAATACTTGTTATACTGATTAAGTATTCAGTGGAGAATTGTGACGTTGAGAGTGTTAAAAGGAGTCAATCCAAATAAAATATTGCGCGATAGATATTTGTGTCTTTTGTGTTCGCTCACATGATGCCCACGTAACTTGTTAATGATGAAGACGATATTTCTCCGTCAAAATAAAAATTAGAAAATATATAAAAAAAAACAAAATTATTAACAACATTTTGTGCGTCAACATCGCACTATCATACCTTGTCCTTTATCCCCACTATGTATACCCAAAATTGTATACGGTGGAATGTCCAGATCAACAGGCGGGCGTGGCACTGTCCGTATCTGATCTGCGTAGAAGGCTCTATTGGGATAATCAGCGATGCTCTGATGCATCCGATATTGCTGATTCAGAAGTAGTACTGGACTTTGAGGCCAGAGTTCAGTGCACGAGGTCAGACGGGCGAACAGACTTTCCCCCAGGCCGTGCTTTTTAGCTCGCTGTTAATAAATGCAGAAGTTAATTCAATTGTTTGAGTACACAAACACAGGATCCTACAAAATTTTACAAAGGTATATGACGTAAGGGAGCATTCAAGTATTACGTCACGCAATCTTTGGAGATTCTTGACACCCCCCCCCCCCATGAAACGCACCGTAACGTTTTCTGTATCCAATAGTAAAACGTTTCGTGACCACCGCCAGTGACTCTTTATACCTAAAACTTTCCATATGTAGTGTAAAGTACTAGAAAGAATATTAAAAATAACGCGTAATTCATTCCCCGCCCAGCATCGTAACGTTTTACAAGAGAAAGTCCCCCCAAATTCGTTACGTAATACTTGAACTTAAGCACCTATTAATACTTTGTAGAAATATTAACAAAATAATAAAAACAATCTGTAAAATAACTTTACATTTCGATATAGCGGCAAATGGAATTTAAATTGGAAATAATTTCAGTTGAGTTTAATAGTAATAGTAATAGTGTAAGAAAAATGTTACCAAACCTACCTAAAAATCAATGAAAAATATTTCAAAAAAATCTTGTATCCTAATCCTAACACTCCTTTGTTAGGGCAGTAACAGCTATCCATTTTTTTGGTCCAATTATATATCTTAGACGAACGGACCCGAAAGAGATTCGAATGACCGAAGGACTATAAGGACTCATAAATTCATAGTTTAACAAAGAATAGAGTTCAAGTAGCAGATATAGAAGTATTGTTTTTTGTTGACATAGCTTTTACACCTAAAGAAAACACTTTTTAAACGGATTGAAGCTATGTATTATTTTTATAAACTTATAATTATTTTAATTTTTTTTCCGACGTTTCGCCTGCTTTTCAGCGTGCGTGGTGTCACCGTGATAAAGAAGCACGCACGCTGAAAAGCACGCGAAACGTCGGAAAAATTGAAGCTATGTAAGCTTCAATCCGTTTAAAAAGTGTTTTCTTAAGGTATAGAAGTATCGTAGAGAATATACCTGAGAGCAAAGATACCCGGGCAGTTGTTGAGGGTCGCCGACCAATGTTAGCTTGGTGACGTCCAAGGTCAGAGGAACTAATGTCTCAGGCTCGATGGCCTGCCCCGCTTCGTCCACTATACATAGCGCTATGCGACCTTTCACACTGAAACACATTTAACATTCGTCTTTTGTTTTGAGGGTTCTATGTACAAGATGTCACATAAAAATAAATCAATGGCGCTACAACCTTTTTAATAGGTCTGGGCCTCAGATTTCTATATCTGTTTCATGATCATTTTGTTAATCGAATAGGCAAGTAGGTGATCAGCCTTCTGTGCCTGATGCACACCGTTCGAGCTAATGTTAAATGCGCACATAGAAAGAAAATCCACTGGTGCACAGCCGGGGATCGAACCTACGACCTCAGGGATGAGAGTCGCACGCTGAAGCCATTAGGCTAACACTGATCCACAAAATGTCATATAGAATAAACAACCAGTGTAAATATCGTACAAGACTAATAATTGCTAGACCTATTCGTTCGAATTCGGGCCGAGTTCACAAGAGTTGCTTATTAGTTATAAGATATATTTATTAATAATAATAATAAGTTATTTATTTTCTCCAATGTGAAATGATAAAAAACAATTCCTCAAATTATATTTGTTTGTTTGCTTTGTATGTCTCTTGAAAATTCAAAACTTACCTTAATGAGTTTAAGATTCATATGAATGAATAAACGACTTTCAAAAATATTTACCGTGTTATACTCTAATTATCGTTTTATTTAATTTTGTTAGTGTAAGGGAGCGTTCAAGTATTACGTAACGAATTTGGGGGGGGGGGGGGCCCCCTCTTTTAAAACGTTACGATGCGGGGCGAGGATTGAATTACGCGTTATTGATAATATTACTTTACATATTACAGTACTGGAAATTCGGACTTACATAATGGTAAGTTTTAGGTGGTCACGAAACGTTTTACTATTAGATACAGAAAACGTTACGGGATGATTCAAGAATATCCGAAAATTTTGTGACGTAATACTTGAACGCTCCCTAATACAAGACCAATAAATAAGAAATATTGTCATTTCATACATTTTAGCGCATTTTGAAGCCAATTAAATTTTAAAACGAATTTCATTTTCAACTTACCCTTTCATTTTATTATTCTGTGCGCTTGCGAGCGTAGTAGCGATGATATCAGCGCAGTCAATGATTTTCTTTTCAGCCGCCATTAGACGCTCAGGTCTGACGTCTTCACCACCACCACCACCGTGGCGTAACTGATAAAATAAAATGGTTTAAAACGTCATGTTAGGTTCTATAGTTGTTCTTTTTTGCACAACAATAAATTAAATTCCCAAAAAAACAAAGGAATCCACGATCCATTTTTGAAGTGAAACTTCTTTATCGGCGTTGGAAAAGAATTTACCGTCACAATTTTCGGTTACGCATCATATTTTTCCGTTACGCGCTATCTTTTTCCTGTCCCTAACAAGGTTGATTCGAAGAGATTCGAAGCCATTAATAACAAAAATATATAACAATGATAGTAATAATTCTATTACAATTAATGAAATTCTGTAATAATCTTAGTATTAATAAGGCCAAATGAAATAATTGTATTATTTGTATTCATGTCTATGATAATAAAAGCATGTTCTTAAACTTTATCTAATTTAACTTTATTTAACCAATTTCTGTAAAGTTGCATATAGTTGCATTTTTCGAAAAATAAGGTCATAAAGAAGTTTTACTTCTTCGGTGTGGACACTAGTACACTCACACATTTTTTATATGTAACACACTTTTAAACAGTGATTCGTTCTTGTTCTGGAATCTAAGTCTTATGACAGTTACAAAAGGCTGATCATCTACTTACTACGATAAAATGATCTCGAAACAAATAATAAAGCCCAAGTGTTGTAGCGGCACTAGATTTTGTAATGTTGTAATGACCGTATACGGAAGCAGGAACACATAATTGGAATTTAAAATAGCAATAAATATATTAATTATATTTGTATTTAAATTATATGGACAATCTACACGTAGTAAAAACTGTTATTACATTGACGTATACGATTTATTAAAACTATTATTTATTTCATATTGCAGACAGAAAATTAACAATCGCAATAGTTAAAATTAATTTTTAATAGCATAAATAACGACATACCATATTTATTCGCTCATTGAGTTGGGTGATCCGTCCCTGACAGTAGGCGATTCTCACGGGATCCTTCGCTTCACTTATTGCCGTCTTCCACATGTTTATTTTCGCTTCTATATGTGAAATCTGTAAGAGCATAAGATATAAGTATCTAAGAGTATATAAGCGGGCAATATTATATGTATATATATTTTTCTTATTTCAGATATATTAAAGTGATAGTGGAACCCGGATCGAAGAACCAAAAATATATTTCATAGTGTGTTATTTTAACTGGTAGAGATAGCTTCACAATGATCGTATGTTGTGCAAAAACATATTTTTTTATCTGTGTAACCTAGTTTTTAGCACTTATAAGAAGTGTATGAGCCAAGGCTGTACTATTGGCTTACTCAGGATTTCTTAATTTTATAAGAGTGGCGATTACCTAAATCGTCGAAGTTACGCCTCGAGATTATGGCCAGACGCATTCTTCAGCATTTACATTACATTTAGCATTAAATTATTTTATATCTTTTGTTAAACTTTGTTGATAATAAATAGTAATTATCTGAAGCATCCCCTGAAGCAAGCACTGAACCAGGAACCATAATGGTCCTTCGAGCCGGACTGTTCAATGGTATAACCATAATAAACATTGTGGCCTCGCAGTCTCAGACGATAACGATAATCCGATGGCAGTATATTTAAAGAGGTTTTTCACCTGCTGTATATACATGTAATTGCTGCGAGGTAGAATAAATATATATATATATATATATATATATATATCGCATTCAGAACTAAACAGTCCATGTTAAACATTATATTGATTTAACATTTATAAAATTCATATTTTTTCTTCCTTAAATTGAGATAAAATATACCTGTTGGGCCACCACGGCATTTTGCGGCTCAGCATTCAGTCTAGCAGCGTCTCTTGCCGCGAGTTGTTGTGAACTGACGTCCTTAGCTCGACTATGCATCGCTTCTACCCGACCCACGCGTACCATTTTGAATCTTTCAGCTGAAATATATACATTTTGTATAGAGCTATAGTATTTTATACTGGACTATTCAATATAGAAGAGTATTAAGGAAGGCTTAAGCGAGCGGGCGTGCATTCTAACCAGTCAATTCAATTCCATTGGTGGAATTTGTTGCTATCTGTGTAATGAGCCCTTACTCCTGCGGTGAAGGCAAACACCGTGTTGAAACCAACAAAAAAATCGATGACATTTGTAAGACCTGATCACCTACTTGTCTATGAAATAAAAAATAATTGAAGTAACCGATGCAATCTGAGGCCCATAAGTCACATACATGCATGCAGAGAGATTACCCGGAGAACAACAACTTAAAAAAAAACATATTAATCTAGAGTCAAGACCAGAGTTTCTTAACCATTTTTGTGCCATGCACAAGCATTTCTAAAGTTCTTATGACATACATACATCCCTTTTATAATTAATAAGTTTAATCGTTCTCATAATTATCTTATATGATATGTTGTTAAATTCAGCCGTTTACCAATTTGCCCCTTTAACAAACAAATTGCCCTACGTTTGTAAACGCTGGTAAAGACTATACAGAACAGTAGGATTTAGAATTGTTTTTATATAATATTAGAAAGTCCACTTATATATTAATTATTCCAGTTCAAGCGCTTAATTTGATTTGAGTGGTCTGTAAAATTTTGTCTTTGGTATTTTTAAAGGTTTTTACTCACGTTTTGGTAAGCTCTGCCGTATACTGAGTAGTCGTATAACAATTTCGTCTATGGCCGCATTGCTCGTCGCACATATTAATATTTTCCCTCTGTTCTGCTGTTTCTTTCTATTAACGTCGTAGAAATATGCCATCACCATGGCACATATCACGCTTGATTTTCCTAGAATATAATTCTAATAATAAGTGTGTAATGTCGAAACAGCAACCCAAAATGCGGTACACCGAGTTCCTACGTATTTGCGAAGTGTTAATAAATAAATAGTAATTTTATTTGTATTTAACGCATAATTAAGGGGTAGGGGGGAGTACTGGGGGGGGGGGGTATTTACGATTCGGGCGGGGATTAAATTAAGAGTTATTATAGTATATATTATTCGACTTTACGGCAGTACCACACAATGGCAACTTATAGGTATAAAAAGTCACTGGGTGGTCAAGTAACGTTATACGATTGGGTATAGAAAAAACAATACGGCGCGTTACATTGGGGGGGGGGGGGGGTCTAGTCTCCAAAAATTGCGTGACCGTACTTGTTGCCCTCATTTGTCGAAAATATTTTGAAAAAAATAAATAAATATAAAATAAAATTTGGACGTTATAATATTTGTATTCATACCGGTTCCAGGTGGTCCTTGAACCATTTGTATATTGGGCCGATCCCCAAGAGCCGCCGACACAGAGGACTCCACCGCTACTTTTTGACTGTCATTCAATGTCGACGTCCACTGAAAAGGATCGATAAAACAATAACAGGAAAAATCACAATAATTTATATTATAAGTATAAAAAGTTTCCTACAAATAACAAAATGTAAAAACGTTTTGTTAAACACTTTAGGAGCGTACAAAGTCGACGCATTATGAACTGACGCTTCGGGTCTATACATCATATTTATGTCTGTCTCGCTCGCACTTACAGGTCTTATGGAGAGGTGTCGTGATGTGCGTAAGAATTGCAGGGGTGCCTATTGATAACGGGATAGGTACGATCGATATGCTAAATCATGTTATTAATAGGAATAATTTTTCCGCTATCGAAAAATAAAAGTTTTTAATGTTTGTTTCGAATGTAATGTAACGAGTGTCATAACAAAAAATATTATGTTTATAGAAACGCAACAACCAAATCATGGACCCGTGGACATGTGTGAGTACCGATAACTAATCTACTGTCAGTGATATTTATTGCACGACGACTCAGTTTAAAATGCATCGACTATAGACATCTGTTACCATACAACGACGTTGAAGGGACGCATTAACTAGCGCTATACTGATCTAACATTGTGTGGGTGAAAAGGCATACTAGAGTTAGGTTTTTAAAATAATTGTGACTTCATAACTCAAAGGTAAACTGTCATTAAAATTTTGAAAGCAAAACACACGAAACATATAACTAAAAATTACACTGTAATTAATTATGAAAAATGATTTTCATTTAGTAATTTCTGAAACGTTATTAAACTAAAATCTGCGCACAAGAGCCGTCTATTATTTTTCTAAACTTTGACATAGTGACATATTTGACAGTGCTCAAACGGAATTAACTTGAGATATCTACTGGAATACGGACCTGAGACTTGTATATTGATTAAGCTTGATGCTAATATTGGAAGTAATATTTAGGTTTTGTCTCAGATTCCTAAATTTCAGCGAACTAATTACCGGAACGATCCTATATTAGAAAACTATTTTCATTTTTTTACAAAAATGATCAATGTAAAAATCATCTATTAGAATTTCTACAGACAATAAATTTATTTTGTAAATAAAAATATGCAGCTTGTTAAATTTAAAATAGTACTTACAGGTAAATTCATATTAACACAAGCATTATTGTTATATCTTTGGAAGTGTTGAGGCTGCGGATTCAAAATTGCCTCACTGAGGGGTGAACCCGAGAGGTATTCCATGGCTTCAAATAACATTAATTCCTTATTTATATAAGCTAATGATCGACCAACTATCAGTTCACCAATCTTTAGCTGACTCATCTTCCCAGTAAATATAGCATATAATGAAATGCTAAAGAATGTGTTTTTGTTGTCTGAAATATATGTTTGTTTAAATTTAAAAAAATGAATAAAAGAGTTGTAATCATACACTGTCCTAGAAGTTATAAAGTTTCTTAAATAATGGATGAATATTGGTATTAGAATTCCTATTCTTTATTTCCATACAGTCAAACCTGGATAAGTGAGAACTGGGTAAGCTATAAAACTCTATTAATATTACAAGGTCCCATAATTTTGCCCTCCTAAAACCTCTATAAGTAAGAAACATGAAACCTGTATAAGTGACAGTCATTTTTCACGCGTCAACCTCTATCAGAGATTGATACATATACCTCTATAAGCGCAGTTGAACGCTAACTATTTATGTATTTATGACCTTGAAAAACATACAAAAAATTAAAAACAGAATCCCTAAAGAAATTAACATATTTATTCAAGTATATGTTGTTACAATATTAATTAGATTAAACATTTCTCTTCAACTACTAAATATTTCAATAAATATGCAATATCCATAAATACGTCTATATTTTGTTTCTAATTACGTCATAGTTTTATGTGAGACAGACCCCTTTCTGTAACTCTGTAGAAAATCGGGTTAGTGAGAAACCTCTATAAGAGAAAAAGGGATCGCGGTCCCTTGAGCTTAACCCGGTTTGACTGTATATAGAAATAATGTATCAATATAAATGTTAAACCAAAAATTTAATTTAAAAATAATAAGGTTATTTTTTATTGTAATATTGAGTTTGTTAAAGTTGTTAAATATAAACAAAATTGGGGATTTACATATTGTAATAATTTGCAGATTTTTACATTCAAATACTAAGACAGCATTACAAATTTTATTAATTGTATTTAAAATCTAAAAAATGAATGCAATATGAGTACTGTTATATTTAATTTATTTTTAGTAATTAACACTAAATTTTATTTTAGGATGTTGATTTAAAAATTGTCTCATAATGAACAACACTTACTTGGAGGCGCAGGAAGTATCCTTACATTGTGTACAAATAAAAACCTGGAAATCTTGGAATTTGGCGGACCAATGTCAATAATTAATATTTCGCCTACTCTTGGAGCATTTTTTGCCTCTGTTGTTGGCATGGAAACTAGAAGTAAAAATATAGACTAATATAACAATTTAGTTGTGGCTAAATAACATTTTCATACAAAAGATATCCTTTAGGCTAATTCTACACTGCGGCTGAAATGTATGAAACATTGTATTGTCTTTTATTAAAATAACTTTTACACATTTAAAGAAAACACTTTTTCAACGGATTGAAGTTATGTATTATTATAATTTAAAATTATATAAAATAATTATAATAATAATAAAATAATAATTTCAATCCATTGAAATAGTGTTTTCTTTAAATGTATGCAACATTGTTTTTGGACTAAGAATGCACCGGCAAAGTTGTAATGAACTTTGCTTAAATGACTTTCCAAATTGTTCTTTTTCACCATTTAAAAATTTAAAAAAATATCAATGGCGCTACAACCTTTTTAGGTCTGGTCTGGTTTCATGATCATTTTGTTAATCGAATAGGCAAGTAGGTGATCAGCCTTCTGTGCCTGACGCACACCGTCGACTTTTTAGGTCTATGGCAAGCCGGTTTCCTCACGATATGTTCACAGTTCGAGTTAATCTTAAATGCGCACATAGAAAGAAAATCCATTGGTGCACAGCCGGGAATCGAACTTACGACCTCAGGTATGAGCGTCGCACGCTGAAGCCAGTAGGTCAACACGGCTCTATTTATACAGAAATATCAAACTTTTTATCGGTCTGACTGATTATTGTTCAGTTTTCAGGATTTCAACAGAGAGCCTTCTAACTTTTTTGGCCTAACTCACTTTTAACATCTCAACAACAACCATTCTTTTAATAATCATTTTTATAGCTCAGTGGTTTAGGCACATGGTTAGATTCCCAGAGAAACTAGATTCTTTGGGTTATGCTCAGAATACCTACTTGTGAACGAATTAGCAATGTAATAGTCTAAGATATGTGTCTATGTTTAGCAGGTTTAGAAAACTTCTAACTCAAGTTTCTGAATATTTTTTAGAAATAAAAATATTTTATCCATTTGCAAAAACAAATTAATAACCAAATACTTACTGTTAACACTCAGGTTAAATAGTTCAAAGTGTCGTTCAACGGGTGGCACTGGGGGTAAGTTTTCAATTCTCATCTGAAGTAATTTGGGTTGATTGCGAGTCCTTAAATGACCTTGAGTTAAACATTCCCATATTTCCATTAACAGGAGATCACCAATTAACCTGAAAATACAATTTTTGTATACAAATAGAGTGATGCAGTCACTATTTATTCTAAATTATTGCAAATTTAATAAACTCGCTACCATCTACACTTATAACAAGAAACAATATTAAATTTAAATAATACTATATAAATGAAACAATTATAAATTATGCTAATCAGACATTATCGTAATTTAATACATATTCGAATATAACAACTCATTCTGTATTCGAATAAGAATTCTCGACAAGAACAGGTTTCTTGCATCGGCTATCTTTGGCGCGTCAAAGTTTCAATTGGTTTATGACGTTTTACGTGCAATTTTAATGGTTTGATTGTTATAATGATATAGCTTAAATGTCACTGGCCTTCGCATATATGTTAATGATTTAAATATGTTTGACATCCTCGTGGACAGAAAAACTGTGTACAGTTTGTGTTTTCACCACACCAACTTCCTTTATATTAAGATCATTTATACAATAAATAAATAAATACATTTACAAGTGCTTATAAATCCTTATAAGTTTAATAAATAATACCTAATATTACTTAATTTAATTACCTTAATTTACCTTAAGAATAACACTGCAATACATTATGATTTACATCTTAGGTTTTTAAGAATCTCTTGAAATTGTTTTCAATATTTTTGTACATATTACATTACTATTCAAAAATTATATTATGTAAGCAGTAATTCTTTTATTAAACATAGATTACAATGAAAGAGAATTTTTTATATCATATTATCTAGTCATTATCAAAATTTCTACTTACTGTACATACTGGTGGTGATTGTTATATGTTTGAAATTTCGCCAATGGAATATTATTATGACCCAATATTGGCGGGGGATCAGCATTAGTAATCTGTTCATCAAGCCAATGTGGATTCCAAATTAAAATTTTCATTAAAGTTATCTTTTCCAATGAAAATATTGGCAATTTATGATTGTCAACCAGTGTTGTCTTTACTAATCTAGTTTCCTTCATTTTATTTCCAGGTTCAATTTGAAATACATGAACTTCTGGGGGTGTATTAGAGAACCTCACAGATTTTTTTATTTTTTTAGGTGGTAATGGTTCAACTTTTGAAACTGGCTTTCCAAAGAACCCAAGGTCTATATCCATTAACGGCCTAATAGCTTTTATAGGATGAGCATGTGGTTTCTCTGTCTTATCTGATTTTCTTCTTGATCTTCTCCTTTTTCTCTTTTTCCTCTCTGACTTAGGTTCTGCTGAAACCACTTCAACATGATTTTCTTTGTAATCTGATGTTTTATTAACCAATGTAATCCCATGGGATGTTTTATGTTTTTGCTGCACTGTTTTGTCAAGAATCTCTTTTCTTTTTGTAGGCTTTACAGCTTGAACTACATTAGTTAAAAATTCCCCACGACTTGTATTAGTAACTTTTATATTAACAACACTTTTACTGCTTGCAGTGTTATGGGAAGGATCTGGTTCATGTTCCTTAAGTTTAACTGCAATTTCTTTTAGTTTTTTTTTACGTTCGTCTTTTTGAGATTTATTTATACTTTTTTTAGATGATTCACTATGTTTTCTTTCTTTGTTTTCTTTTTTAGATGTTTTCTTAGCTGCAATGAAAAAAACAATGATTATACTTATATATGTAGAATTAAAAATACAGGCATGAACAATCTTACATTCAGTTTGTGCTACATGTGATTTTCTTCTAGATGGTTGGCAAAGTGGTTCAATAACTTGAATTTTTTTTGGGCCAGCTCGATCATTTGCAGACACTTTTTCAACAGTAACATCCTTAGTAAGAGTACTATCAGTGTGATCACAACTTGGTAAGGGTGGCAGGTTTGTTTCAGATTTATTTTTAATTAATTTATCAGGGCCCACTTTCTTTGTATCTATTTTGTCTACTGCTTTTCCAAGGACCTTGCCCACATCTTGTGTAGTTTCAGCAACCTGTGAGTCAACTGTGGGTGGTACTAAACTGATCAAATCTTCAAAGTATATATCACTATCATCATCGATAAGCTGAACATCATCAAATTGACTATAAGAGTTCTCATCTGAACATCTTTCCCTATTTGGTGTTTTTCTCTGTTTTTGCAAGTTAATAAATGGCTTTCCAGGGGAACTCTGCGAAAGCCTTAAATACCAATGTTCTGATTCACTATCACTTTCACTATCAACTGGTATTGGTTCTTCAATATCTCCAAGTTGCTCTTGCTTTATAGAAAAGGCATCAAATTGTATTTCATCATTCTCAAGTTTAATATCTTCTGGCTGTAACTCTTGCTTTATTGTATCTAACTTCTTTATCTTTTTAGTTGAAGGGCCTTCACAATCAACATCACTGTCGGACAATATAAAAACAACATCATTTTCCTTAGAAGTCCTGTTATCTTCATTGATTGGCTTTTCAGTTTTTATTATTTCAACCATTGGTAAAACACTATATCTTCTCTTAAGAGGCGGTTTACTATTCTCTTCTTGATATTGAATTCTGTTAATGATAGGTACTTTCTTTTGAATTTGTTGTAGTTTAAATATGTACTTTTCTGTATCATTTATGTTAGTTAGCTGAGTACCTTCTGTCCAACCAATACCAATTATATCATTTTCAGTTATTGAATATGGAATGTTAGGGGAAATACGCTTCAATCCTATGTAAACACCATTTGAACTCTGAAAATCGATAATTATTAGATGTAAAACAAACTATCAATTTAAAATCTTTTTTCCATGCATACTTTACCTTTAAATCCTCAATTGTTACTTCATCATTGTTAACCTTAATAACACAATGATTTCTTGAAACAACCAAGCTTGTGAGGATAATTGTATTATCATTCCCTCGGCCAATAGTTACTTCTTCACTATTAGGTAATGTAAATTCTTCGATACCAAATTTTTGCCGGTGAAGTTTCCACTCCATGGTGTGTACATACAGAAAATAGTAAATACAAATACAGTAGATCGGAAATTCTGTGTACTAATCACGATAACGGGCGACGTGAGATTAACTTTTTTCATCAAAAAGTTATCTTATAGTACTTAAATTTAAATATATTATTAATACAATTTACCTCAGGGTCTAGAAATTAACAAATATCAAAGAACTAAGAAGAAAGTACTAAGGAGGGGATGACGAACTGTAACAACCGTCAACCGCAGCTTTTAAATTCATATTCATGTCATATCACAGTGTCAATGTCTTTACTGAACCATCAAAAGATTTTTTTAGTAAGTTTGTTAGTAAAGTTCACATAGAATATAGTCTATGATGGTATTGTCTTTTGTTAACGTAGCTTTTACACATTAAGAAAACACTTTTTAAACGCACACGAAACGTCGGAAAAAAATTAAAATTATGTAAATAATTATACGCTTTTAATAATAATACATAGCTTCAATCCGTTTAAAAAGTGTTTTCTTAATAGTCTATGATATTTAATCTGGGCATTGTAGATTGTAACGTTCATATCATTCTTTCTTTCTACAATACATTAGCGTTTGTCGAAAGAGACTGACATGTTTTAAATTATGCTACTTAAATGTTGTAGTAGTTTAAAATAAAAGTAGGACTTTTGTGGAACAAGGTTGGCTTTATTAACAAAAAATTAAAGTTATAAATAAAAAATACTTCGTCTATCGGCGAATAAAAATACTAAATAAGATCCTAGAATTTAACCCTTCTTTGCATGGTGGGGGAAATTTCAATCATAATATTTAGTCAACAAAAAAAAGGTACTCAAAACCCTTGTACTGTAAATGTGTTGTTGCTGGAAACATTTGAAGCGACTATTGCGTACAACAAAACGCAGTTGTCAAAAAATAGCAAACATCACTGTCAATTACCAGGCCTAGAACTTGTCATTCCGCTGTTTGTTGTGACAGGAAAAAAGGAGCGAGATTTTAGTTTGTTTTATGGAAATAAACGGATATATAAAATACAGTAAAAGTGATAATGAGTGGAAATAAGGTTTGTTTTCATGTTTTTGTTGTTTTATGTACAATTTATATCAAAACACTGTGAATAAATTTCTCAAAACTATATGATGGAAATTTACATCTCTATGCAGTAATTTCACTTGTAATGTATGGCAAACATTTTTTTGTAAATGTTTATTTTATGTTGTTTTTTAGGGAAACTTGAATGAAAGAGATATTGAAGATTATCTTAGTAAGTTACAAGGCGGTTGGCTCTCAGAAGATGACCTCGATGACCAAGATTCCGATGATGAAAACCGCGATTCTGTTGAAGTTATAAGAGTGTTGCAGGAGGAGAACGACGATGATGATGATGGGGATGATGTGGATGAAACTGCTGACATTGATCCTCCTCTTGTAGAAGCAGAAGATCAAGAACCCTCTCACCCATCAACTTCATCTAATCTGCAGTCTTCATCCAGTTTTTCATTTGACAAAAGAAGCTTGATTTGGAAAAAAAGGAATCTGGTGTATGACACAGATAAAATTACTTTCTTGGGGAGTTCTATTATTTCTAATTGGCCTTTGTGCTATGCAACAGAGGACCCACCAAATACGCTAAAAGAGGTCATCCTAGTACCAGTTCACTAGAAGAGGAATTACTATCAAAAAAAAGAAAAGGTTCTCCAGCACCACCACCTCCAAAAGATATAAGAAAAGATGGTGCTGAACATTGGCCAACAGTAGGTGGGTCACTCCGGTGCAAATTTCCCAAATGTAAAGGCTATTCCGCAATTTCGTGTAGTAAATGTGGCGTCAATTTGTGCTTGAATAAAAATAATAATTGTTTTTTAAATTATCATAAACAATAAAGAAGATTGAGTAAACAATATTTTTTTATTTATTTAGTACTGAGCCAAATATGTGACAATGCATGATGATGTAAATTTCCATCATATTTTTATTTACATTAGGTTTTTTTTAAATATTTTTCCTTTAATCTAGAGCATTAATTACATCACCCTGATTTATTTTCAAAAAATAGCAAAAATCATGCAAAGAAGGGTTAAGGTATAGAATACTATACAATAATATGCCCGTGGATGTTTTTAAATTTGTTTTGCTTAAATCTAAGGCCACACTATAAATAATTAAGGTGAACAACCTCAATATATGGCGATATGGCAAAAGTAGCTAAGCGCCCATTTGTAAATGATAGTGTTTTGTTGCTTTAGTTGATTGAAAATGGGCTAATTGGTTCTTTTTGCAGTCCAACACCACAATTCGAATGCGTCAATCTTTTTTCGGTCCGCTGTACGAATTGACCAAAGTTCTGACGAGCCTGCTCTTGGTATAATTCGACACGATTCAGTTTTGCCATATTCTGGTCATTTTGCTCATTACTGACACCAGGATGGCTACAGAGCCATCTATGTTCGGCCACGGATTTCTCCGTCTCATTCTCCCTGGTTAATTATGATTGATTTTAAATATGCAAATTCATCTACAAATTCAAAGTTTGCCAGAACGTGTGAGGAGTCCAGCCCAATCCACTAACATCAGTTTTGTCTTTACACTAGTAACATACAGACCGACCGTTTTTGGGATCGTTATGTGGGAGTTGACATGCTGTGACATAAATCTCCCCTAATTTTCTTACACGTTAGTGTAGTAATTCTCAGATTAAAGGTCACAGCACACATATCGACTCGGAAAGGGATCGTCACCGTATCGCCTTTCGCCTCGCCGTCAACCAGGCGTCAACCTAAAGTATGCACGTAGCCAAAGCGTATCAGCAGCTCGTGTACGTTAACTCGGCTACGGCTAGGCAACACGGCACTTACGGCACGCCGATCCCTGGCGGACTTGGTTGGCTATCATCAGAACTTTTTGAATACGAACGTTAAATGTAGCGCACTAACCGTGCGGTTTACTTATATATATATATATATATATTTATATTATACTTGGGATGGCTATCATAGCCATAGGGACGACGAATCATAAGCGCGGCAACTGCAAGTTGATCACTCACCACATCGCGGTTCGGAGCCTGTTTCCTGTTACAATTCCGATTAGAGTGCGTTGATTAGGGAGTTTCATACAAACAATGCTGAACGGTTATATTGTATATTAGATATCTGTGATTTTTCTTAAACAATGCCTGTGCATTCTTCTTTATTGTTCCAAGTCCCAAACAAAGGTATTCATTATATCATATTACATTAGATTACACTTACCTACAATCCCAGGCTGTAATGACGTCATACCCTGAATTGCACTAACAATGTAATTCTCGACCTTAGATACTGAGGCCTTCGGGCCGGCCAGTCGGTGGTGATACTAATTGAAGCTCCTCCCTTTAGGATTAACTTTCTTCCCCTACATACACGCCACATCCTGGTATTGGATTTTGTGAGTTAAATTATTTCCCTAAAAATATAATATTGAGGATTTTTGTTATCAATGATAATCCGGTTAAAACTTCTTTCTTTTAGGTCCTATAGTTAACGTAATTCTATGTAAGCCTGGGCATAACCTGCGACTACTTAAGATGCGACTATTGGCGAACTTACAAAACTATATCATTATGGCTTAGCCTGCAGGACCTTCGAACGGGAAAAGGGCCAATTAGCGAGAAATTGGCCCGCTTTTTTTCCCCAGCCTTCTGGTATCTTGATGGTATCGGTCAGCCCTCCATTCTATTAGTGCACAGGGACGATGACTCGCTGGTCAACACCGCGAAGGAGAAGGCCGATCTACTGGGCTGTCTCTTTGCGTTCTTTGGATGACCAAAGGGCAGGCACCAAGTAAAACTATTGAATTTAATTTGGTAATGAAGACCGAGCTGTCCTAATGTCTAATTAGACTTATATACTACCAGCGCTTACCCATAAAACTTGAAAATTATATGCCCTAATCTTCAATAGAATTCTAGATTTAGTCGAATCCGCAATAAACTTAGAGCAGAATATTTGAATTTATCGCGAGCAAACATACATATAGACGCGATAAAGACAGGATGCGATTAGGCCATTTTTCCGACTTACTATGCAAATCTGATCACTACGAAAAATTATTTCTTTTTCGTCCTATGGATGTGGCTACAAATTATATATAATTAATAGGGATACAAATAATTTTCTCTCTATATTGGTAAGATAAATTTAAAAATCGTTTCGGTAGATCCAGAGATTATCCCTACAATCTCACAAGCTTTACCTATTTATAATATCGATAAATATTTTTTTTGACTTTAAGTTAAAGACCTATAAGATACCCATTGTATATATGTTATCTAATTGTACATATTTGCTAATTTCCTGTTTGGGTGCATTGTTTAATGTCACTTGATAGGAGCTTTCGTCTGTAAGGATTGTTTCGTGCGCTGCGCAGAGAAAGCTCTGGGCGGGCGGCGGGGCGGGTGGCAAGCGGTGGGCGGCAGCGGGCGCAAATAGCGACAGCAGGGCAGTCGGCAACCTTACCGCTACCCAGCGCCCGTGCGCTCCCGGCCTTTTCCATCGGACCCCGTGACCCTTTAAACAATTTTAATAAACAAAAGAATTGCAATCTGACTCCCTGACGTTCAACCATCCTTAAAACGTAACAATTCATTTATAAATATAGTGCTAGTGTATAGTGCCATTACCAAGAATACCTGGACGTTCTGGTCATCTGTTCTTCAAGGTACACGTGGTAGAATCGATAGGATCCTTGGTGTACCCATCTCACCAAGGTCACGGCGAGGTAAACAATTTTCATTCACATTTAAAATATAAAATTTGTGACCAGAAATGCAGGAAAAAGCGAATTATTTACTTATCAAAATTAAACGCAGGACTAGGTATGAAGTTTTGCATCGATTTGTGTAAGTGCATGACACTTAGTGACCTATTTTCGTAAGAGCTCGAAAATACAAGGTTTGGCAATACGTGTGGTATGCTCAAGCAATTAAAATTTTACAAACTTTTTTTAGATGGTAACAATGTAAAAAATAATGGAAATCTATCTTGATGCAAATTTTTGATTATGAAATGCAGCCAAATGCGGTAGGCGTTTAAAGCTCGAAGTTAATAAATAAGAAAGTGGGTATGTTAATATGATTTAAGCTGCCAAGGAATCTTGCAACGTATACCACTTTAAAAATCCTACGTAGGCATCTTCTAAAAATTGCAATAGGATTAGAAAACCATACTACTGTTTTTATGATATAGGATTATTAAAATACCAAGCCGCTTCATCCAGTTATGGTACAAGTAACATCTTGATACGTCTAACTGAATTACATGCTCGTGTCAGAAGCCAGGGCGGTTAATAAAATACCGTTGGTTTCGTGTCATACCACCAATATTTGAAACAATTTATTCAAAAGGTTATGCATATTGGGTCTCATGTGAAGAGAGCTTTCTTTGTCTTTGTCGTGAAGCGTCTCTATGATACTTAAGAAGTTTAAGAACTTAAGTGTTAGTGAAGTTTGAAAACATACTTGTATAGTCTTGGTAATTCTTTGGTTTGCGATTAAAAAAATGATTTATTTTAAAAGATGACTTATTTAAGTAAATAGTTACATATTATGTGACATTGCTAAATACACTGCGTTTATCTTTCTGTTACTTAGCTTATAGTGAATCGCTAAATAACACGGCAATGATTTCTTCTATTCCATAACTGTGGCTAGTTTTTTTAGGTTGATAACTAAACTTATCAATTATGCCAATAACATAAATACCGGCTTATATTTTCACTACGTTGAATTAATGGCAATAATTATTTTTGTATATATTTATTTAAATATTTATATTAATATGTAGTTATGTTTTCCATTATTATTTCCAATTAGTTTAGAGGTCTAAAATTTAATTTATATTAGGATATGAAGTTAAAACATAGTTTATGGCGATCATTGACTTCTATTGAACGACCTCCTGAATAGGTACTAAAAGCCAAGAATAATATACATACAACGAAGAATAGAATAGAGGAAAGTAGGTCTATGGGCGACCTCTAGGTATCCTATATTGATCCATAAAGCAGAGTTCACTTTATGTCGAACGTATCGATTTAATTTTCAATTCAATCTATTCACAACAATTTAAATGATAATTAATGACAAAATAGTCTATTAAAAAATAAATTTTAAACTTTTCTGGTCATAGCGGTTTTATGCGGGCTATTAAAGAGATAGCTCTATAATCGCAGAGAGAGTTTTATCTATGCTCCATGTCACTCGAAAAGGTGTTTTATATACTAATTAATGTAAAAAGTATTGATTAATGTTACGTTATGAAGTTGGTAACTCGGAAACTTTACATATATAACGGAAAATATAGGTTACAAATACTGTCCATAAAAATATTACCTTAAAGAAAGCTAATAGTAAACAGCGTTGTAGAAGCCGCGAGGGTAGGTTAAAAAAAGGGGTTTCAACCCTCGATATTATTGCGTGGTTTCGTGACGATCAAACAAAAGATTTGACACATTTTAGGTTTAATAATTTATTACTCAATATGAAACCTAAATTAGTTGAAAATCTTTAAAACTAGCGCATAAACATACCAATGAACTCATTTTAATTAATTTTTGATTAATTGTCTTTGTATTTGTACATTAAATTATTCTTTATGAATTGCTTCTCTGATACGTCAATAAATAATTAAACATCATCAAACTACGTCGAGTTCCAGTGCAGTATATGCAGATAGCACTATAAAGATCCACAATTTATGGATATCAAGAGGTCATCATATGTTATTAAATCAAGTCATAGATTTTCTATTAGAATAAGCGACTGTTAGTTGCAAAGCAACTTTATATAGAAAGTCTACAATTCGTATCAAATACTGTACGTATTAAGGCGTACTTAGGGCGCTATTAAAGAGATTAGTTTTATTAATCAGCAAAAAACGTTAATGTTATCAGTTAACAATTATATACGAGGATTACGTTTGTCGTCTAAAGGTAGGCGATATCGATCGCGTGGCCCGCGGCTAGAACAAAAGAGCCTTCCCAGCCAGGGCTCGATTTAACTGGCAACAGGCAGGTTACAGGTTGTCATTTTTTCAAATAGCGAAAGTCTGTATTGTCTATAAAACAGATTTAACACGAATTTCGAAATAAAAATTTAAATATATCTGAACCATTAGTAATTTAACTATTCTTATCCAATTCCATTACATATGGCAAATTATAATGTTCTAGACATAAATGACATACGAAATCAGCACGTTCTAGTTGTATATTATGTTTTTTAAAGATATACGTTATGATTATGAAAAAAGGCCAGGAACATAGGTCTTTCCCCGTAATATTGATTACATGTTTTCTTCAAATTGCAGCTTTTTAAATATTCTAGCTTCAATTTTGTAAAGTAACTTATATAAACACTAATAATATGAAATCGAGTATAAGTTATATTTAATTGCCATTTAACATTTTTTAAAATAAGTTTTAGTTAAAATTACTCCTGTTCATAAATATTTTGTTAAAATACCGGAACTTGGTTCCTTTGTTTTCTGGCCAGTGAAGTACTTGACGTATCTTATGGTTTACTTCAATACCGGTATGTAAAATAATTGACCTACAAAATACAAAAATATTTGCTGCATGCTCAGCTTTTCGTCACTACAATTATTGAGCTATTGGACGGCCACAAAAAACTAGATTTATATGTATGTGACAATATATAGTAGTAGTAGTAGATAATAGTAGATAACAATACTTGAGAAATTATATTTTAAACTACACACTATCATTTAGATCTTCAGGGGATTTTTTGATTACGGTCCAGATAGTAGAGGAAAATTCATTTATCGGCGGGCTATCCTTCAGCTGTGCTTTAGATGAACCATATTTTAATTTTAATTAAATTTGAAATGAATTGCCATGAAATCTATCATCTATATAACTTAATATTATTACTATATATTTCTTGTTATTAATAATGTCCATACTTGATTGCCAAGTTATCTGAAATATATTTAAGACTTCTTTTTAATTATGAAAATACTTTGACCAGCATCAAAGTATATAAACGTTTCAATAGCGCCCTCACCTAACAAAACACGCTAATAATGTTTATATTATACGTTGATGTCTATTTTTCTAAAACTTTATTAGCTAACAATGAAAAACGGTGTCATAAAATGTTTTATGGACAGGTTAATTTGCGAACGTAATATTTGACTAGTTTTGAATTTAGAAGATCTATTTTAAAATAGTTTGCATTCTTTTTTTAACCTAGAATATATAATACTATTATAATCTATGGTCCGATACGTTTAGATTTTGATGTTTATCTGTGTTAAGACAGATTAACTAGTAAATAAATAAAACTTAAGAATAGGATGTAAAATTCCAAGTTATATTTAATTTGACATCAACATTTTTCATTAATAATAATAGAATATAATAACCTTGAAAAATAAGCACATCTTGATGGGCATATTTACATTAAATAATTCTGGGAATTCAGCATCTTGACCGGATATCATTTTTTCAAAAAGTTTCCTGCTGTCGCCTTATGTAATAACACGAATATTACAAAACTGCAAATTTTAAACTTCCCCTTCGTCTTCTGGACTTCTGTGCCCTTCATGACTCTGTTTCTGCGACTTCAAACAAATGACGCAGGAGAAAAATATTTTTTTAATGGTATAAAAAAACATAATAAATATATGACATTATCAAAAATAATGTTTAATATTAATATAATTGTGTGTATATGCCGCAAAAGTTTCTTTAATTAAGAATATTCTATAGTAATGAGGTGACAATTGTTAAAATCACCAAACAATTTACATGGTTTAATTACAGCTGTAAATAGCTTCATCAAACGCACGAATACGAGCACCGAATGGCCCAATCTCGTTAGAATTCCACATGACTTGCCAACTCCATATTGTTTACTTCACGCATTATATCAAGGTTAAATATTTTTTATCATTCCGCGCGGAAGCGCCATCATATTTGAATTACGAAAATAACCTTTCTCTACTTTACATCTGTTGTATAATTATTACAACTGTTATATGTGAACGATGACTGTACATTGAAGTCGTTAAACGGCCGCTTTTTATACTCAATTCCAATCCAATTTTTACTACTAGGTTGATATTTTAATCCATCTCTACTTTGCAATAATCGATAGATGTATTGATAGTCAATCTGCTTTTGTAATACATCGTTGGTAGGACCGATCGGTATTTTTGTATGAAAATGGCAGAGTGACGCTTTCTATAAATATCTTTGAATTCGACAGATCGAATTTTGACATTTATCAAGCTAAATTTGCGATCCCACTTTGACCGACTCACGATTGTTGCGGTGCTGTTATGTTGTATAATATATAATAGCACGTGTTAAAACCATTGAAATAGATAATCTTATGAACATTTTGATCAACTCAGCCTCTTAACTGCTTCCGTAGTTTGTTTAGTAACTCACATGGCGTATAAACCTAAGGTCCTATTAATTCCCGGTGGAAAAGTAAATTAATCAACAAAATGGACGTAGAAATGTCTACCAATGATATTTATTAATTGCACTTCAAACTTTGATATTCTACAAAACCCGTAAGCTGATGTAACGTGGGTAAGACTGAAAATGTTTAGAACTGGCCTGTTAGAAACATGGCTAATGAAAACTTTTTTTGAATTTAAATTTTAGAACTCTTGGTAACCTTATGTAGTATATTGCATTCGTTTTTCATTTGTTTTTGTTAATTGGCGGTAAATCTAAAACTCTTGTTACACGTGAAAATTCACCTAACGCGAGAAAATTTTCGGTCAATGATTTATTATGACTTTCGTTGTGGGCCGTTGTGGGTGGGTCGTTTACTTAACAAAAAAGCTATAATAGGGTGCGATTAGCATTTCTTTATGAAGCCCCATCTCGTGCCACTATTTACAACTTGTTTAATGAGTTTAAGCGTGGACGTAGCAATCTCAATGATGATCCGCGTGAGGGACGTCCTTTAACAGCTACTACTGTAGATAACATCAATGCTGTGCGACGCATGATAGAGGAAGATAAGAGAGTGACGTATCAGCAGATACTTACCCGCCTAGGCATTAAAATAAGTCAAGTTCAAAAAATATTACACTAACATTTAGGCGTCAGGAAGCTTTGTACCAGATGGATTCCCCATACTTTAACCGACGACCAGAAACACCTTCACATGGACTGGTGTCGCCAAATGTCAGTTAAGTTCAACGGCGGTGTCTCAAATGCTATATTTGACATCGTCACAGGTGATGAATGCTATATATTGCGATGAACCCCAAACCAAAAGACAATCAGCTTAGTAGGTGTTTCCTTTCGAGGATCGGCCAACTAAGGTAAAAAAAGAAAGAAGTCAAGAAAAAAGATCGGTCGAAGAGGTCATTTGGCGACAGTTGTACTAGAAGACGGAAGGAAAGTTACTGCATACTGGTATGTCAATCGCTGTTTGCCTGTTGTCTTGGAAATCATTCGATCAGGATCAGGAACCTCCTTCACCACAACAATGCTTCAGCGCACTCCGCAAATCGGACTGTTGAATATTTGACTATGGCGAGTGTCGAGATAATGAGTCATCCGCCACACAGTCCTGACCTGGCGCCCTACGACTTTCATTTATTCCCTAAAACTAAAGATAAAATTCGAGGTATTCGCTTTACGAGCCCTGAAGATGCGGTGAAAGCGTACAAAAATGCCATAGAAGAGACCCCTGAGGAAGAATGGGCCCACTGCTTTTCTCAGTGGTTCCATTGAATGCGACGAAGGAACGGAGATTACTTCGAAAAATAATAAAAGTATTGGCAATTTTCTACATTAAGTCGTTTTTCATTTTCTAAACATTTTCAGTGTTACTTAGACAACCGTACCGTATACAATATTTGCTTTCGAAAACCAGAGCTACTTACGTAAAAAGAGCTTAATAGCTCTAAGATTGCTATTACTGATTGGAGTGCCAAAACAAACAAGATTGTCAAAAATATAAACAAATGCTTGCTTATTACCACTGTGACAGATCTTATATAAAAGTTCTAAAAAGTTTTAGCAAAGTTAAGAGTTTTAAGCCGGTCTAGTCGTTCACTAATCGTATTTTTATTATACTGAGCATCTCTTCTGTTTCAATTCAAACATTTCATAACATTTCAGAGATTTGTTACGAATATTACGATCGTGATGTCAGTAACGTAAACTGTGCTTATAATAACGTTGAATTATTGCTTTGTGTGTTAGCTTCTAATACTGATACGCGTGGTGTTTTATAAGAATTATATCTACGTAAAGATGACAAAAGTGCGCTTCAGAATTGATGGAGTATTACATCAGATCACATTGACACAAATTTCGCTATTGTGTGTTCCTGTTATTTCATGAAGTATGGTTTTAGGTAAAGTTCTACTGTCTTCGACTCTGTGACGAATGCAAACGCTTCATATGCCCATGTCTTAAAATGATGAAGTATTATGGATCTCTCTAAGAGCTTGCCCACTGTATCATCGTATGGCTCCCTTAATTATGATAGACGATTTAAAAAAATGATCTTATTATCCTTATTCGTTTTCATAATTATAACTCGTATTTTGGTTATAAAAGGCTATTTTATTTACTACTTTGAAGCACCATTCGTCGTTATGGCGTTAAAGTTGTTATCATTCCTTATCTCCTAATGACGTAATACCACGAACACAAGTATTTAATGACTCTTCGAAACCACTTCATGTAACGTTAACTAGACATTATATCTGCTTATTTACTTATGACACTATTAAGCTGATACACGATAACTGGACGTAACGATAAGTTATATAACCACTGGCGAATACAGGCTATAAAATGTATATTTTACTAATTATTTTATATAGACTAGTAGGGTTTGAGAAATTTAAACAACAAATGTTTCTTTATTTAAATGTAAATGGTTTAAGCACGATGTCTATGTCTGTAGCAATATGTCAACTTATCAAACTTGTTTAATATTTGGAAATGTCAGCCAATTTTAAAATTGAAACAAGCGAGCCAATTTGGGAGCGATTCAATGTTCGATTTAGTACACTTAATCCCAACTTCAGCTTTGATCCAATGCCGTAACGCCAATACATCTCAGGGACATCGAAACTTGCTTTTTATCTAAGTCAGCCGTGACCCACTTGCTAAGGCCTTACTGTTTCAACTTACGTTTTTCCTCTCAACGTACCGGCTCGTCCCTCGCTAACGAGGGACTTTTATTTATTTTATTCAGGGCATAACGACTCTCCTTTTCTATTTATAAAACTTTGGATTACAGTGTATGATGTTTTTAATTAGTGCATTCGAAACTGAGCTTAATTTAAATTTCATGGAAAATATTCACAAAATTGAAAGTTCCATAGATATTAATTTGTTTTGTTAGAAACAAATATTTCAAGTATTTCTCTAATTATTAAAAATGTAGTATATAATATGGGTTTATATTTTTAATACTCGAAATATGTAATCACATATTTGTGTACGTAATAGTCAGACCTCCAACGAAACAATTACAATCCTATATTTATGTCAAGAAACGAGCGACCATTATTTAAACAAAAAGCTAATTAACAAAAAATTCCACGACACACTCCCTAAACAATCGAATTTCCGTAACGACAATGAAAATGGCTATTATGAGCTTCAGAAAACTTAAGCGTAAAATTTGAGTAGCGTCGGAAGTGAGGTGCTTGGCTGAGTGCCAGCGGCGCTGTCACACTGATGTTAAACGGAATCTTTTTGCTGCAGTTTGCACTTCGATTCGAATTTTATACCAAAAAGTTCCATTAAGATTTTAGATGTGAAATGACCTCGTCCAATAAATGTAATGCGTTACTTGAAATGAATAAACCGGAGGTAACCGCCAGCAAAATATAGACAAATGAAAGAATTTGGTGGAGGACTTCACTCCGTCGGAGGTCGTGTACTAATGTTAAATATAACATAAACTTAATTTAATCCTTAATGTACTCGTTCATAGGCTTCTTTATAATCCCGAGCGTTAAGACTGCAAGATGACAGGAGATTTTAATTATTAAAATAAAATTATTATACGGCTTACACACTTAAAGCTTGGCTTAAAGTTCATGCTTATAAAAGTCGTCTTTACGTATGTTTTCGAATTGGAAGACCTTATAAGAATCCTGTACAGAATCGAGGCTCATTTATAAATTAGTATGCTGGTATGATTAAAATGTAAGAAACATATTATAGTTATAATAAATAACAAGTAATTACATTGTATAACGATATAAGACGTGCTATTTGGATGAGTATACTTAGTCTGGCCATAAATACTGTTACAATTGAAAATTAACAAAATATTACATTTTATTTTATATCATTGTTCATTGGATTTTCTCATTTTGGCGCCAATACATTGTACAATATTTTGCGATATTAAATGGAGTGTGGCGATAAAGAGAACCGAATGGCTGTGATTGCATTATACAAAGTAGATATGGAGCCAAATGCACTTTTTAAAACTCTCCACACGCTTGGTATTAGTAAAATGTTTGTGTACCGGGCTATTAATAGGTACAACGAGACCTCTATTTGTGACAGAAAAAAGATCTGACCTTCCACGTAGTATTCGTATGAAAAAGGTGGTCAAAGCTGTAAGGGAAGAATTCAAAGAAATCCTTTCCGAAAGCAAAAGATTTTTTTTCGGAAGATAACACCTAGAACCATGTCGCGTATTTTAAAAGGTGACTTAGGACTTGTAGCCTACAGAAGACGTAATAGACATATTTTCATAACTGATATTAAAAAAAAGAATAAAACCGAATCAACTACTGAAGCGGTACGCAAAGGGCGGTCACAGAATTTTTTTGTTTACGGATGAGAATTGTTTTATGATTGAGCATTTTAACAAACAACATGACTGTATTTATGCTCAAACCTCTAAGGAAGCTTTGCAATTAGTCGACAGAGCACTATCCGTCTTCAGTGATGGTTTGTTGGGGTACCTACTGACTATGCAGGAGTGACTGAGCTATAACTAACTATAGCTTTATTGAGAAGATAGTGAAGCCCCTTAACAACACCATATTCAATAACCAAGAATAATCCATCCAGCAAGACTCGGCACCGGGCCATAAGCTCAGTCTACGCAGTCTTGGTTGGAAACGAACGTTTCGGACTTCATCACAGCTGAAGACTGGCCGTCGTATCGTCGTCGATCTTAATCCGATGGATTATGATTTATGGTCAGTTTTAGAGATTACGGATTGTTCTAAGCGCCATGATAATTTTGAGTCCCTATCACAATCCGTATGATTGGCAGTGAAGAATTTTCCTATGGAAAGAGTGCGTGCTTCTATTGATATCTAGCCTCAACGTTTAAAGGACTGTACTGCAACCAATGGAGACCACTTCGTATAAGCTTTTTGTATTTTAAATTTTTTATATTTATTTATTTAACAGTAATTTTATGTTAATTTTGTGTTAGCAATTTATTGTCAACCATCACTTTAGAACTTCTCTGTGTGATATTATTATGTATCTAATAATTCAATCAGGAAATGCCTGAGGGCAACATTGTTTCGCGGGAAATGCTTTTTATTTATGGGTTTTAGAGGATAAATATTATACAACTAAAAATTATTCATAATATTGTCAGTCATAAATTTCTAAAGAACACATTCTTGTCTGCTCACAAGACATATCAACAAATAAGGCTATCATTTCTTATGCTATTTATATATAGTTCAAAAATTGACAAATACTTTTACATAAGTATATGATATATCCTAATATATATTGCTAATAATTAAAAGTACTATACGTGGAAGTATTTCAATGCCTATCCGAAAAGGTCAAAAAATATATTTTGCAAACCGTATGACAAATATAAAGGTCGCAGTCGTCTATTGAACCTACCTAGATATTTTTACTTCCTCTTATAATGACTAGTTTATCAGACCTTAAAATAGCCTAGTGAGAGTAATTACAATTGCAACATCATTACAGCAGAGCCAAGTTTACGCTTTCTTAGTCAATAATAGCGTACAGGTGACGTGTGGTCTAAACTCGGCCAATGGTCTGGGGGGATGCCAGTCAGGCTTGCCAACTGGGTCTAGCCTCTGCACCAACCTTGCTGCAGTTTATATTTCGCGTAACGTAATTTTAACGACAAAGTGCTGTGTCATAAGTAAGAATTTTAACTGCTATTCAGTAACATTTTATTTATTTTATTTTTATTAAAACTTAGTTACACTACAATATTAAAAAAATTGAACATAATTAAATCAAAAGGAGGGCAACTGGCGGCCTTATCGCTTTCGAGCGATCTCTTCCAGGCAACCACTGTGAGTAAAGAAAAAAATAAAAATGCATTACATTTCTCACAATCTTAACGTAATAAGTCTTTTTAAAAGAGATATCTCAAGTAAAATTAAATAATAAATAAAGCCACTTTATTTCCATTTAAAAAATCAATTATGCTACAACCTTTTTAGGTCCGGGCCATAGATTTCTGTATCTGTATAATAATCATTTGTTAATCTAATAGGCAAGTAGGTGATCAGCCTTCTGTGCCTGACGCACGCCGTCTGCTCTTTAGGTAGGAAAACATCGTGAAAACGGCTTGCCTAAGAAGGCACATCCATTGGTACAGAGCCGGGGATCTAACCTCCGACATCAGGGATGAGAAGCCGCTGACAGGCTACTAGGCCAACACGGCTTGCTTTATTTCCATACTTTGAAAATAACAAATCAGATGCTACGCTATTATTATTTAAATAACTTCGTGTTCTGCAGTATGGACCCCTTTTGGGTAAAGGCCTCCTCCAAATCTCTCAATTTCTGTCTGTTCTTTACTTCCGTCCATTTCTTCTCAGAAACCTTTATGATGACGACAGCCCATCGAGTTTGTGATCTTCACGTATTTTTACTGATGGCATCTCTGGCAGGTGTGACAAAAGCAGGAGTGAATTTACATTTTGTTTTTGTTTTTGTTAAAGTCATAGTTAAAAATATATATAGAATAGGGATTTAGTCTGGTAGCGCAGAATTTGATCCGACCTCGCTCTTCAACGTTATTTCGGTCCCTGATATTTTATTCATTATAACTGAAGGCCTCACAGACTCGAAATTGTTAGAAGTAACGTCACTCAATGAGGCTGGTGATACAGGGTTAAAGCACAGACTAATAATTCAATGTAAAAAAGTATTATTAAATAATGAAAGGTAGGGTTTTCTATAGAAGTCCATTATCAGTTTACTATTAGGAAAATTACTGTATAATTACAACACTAAAAAGTTTATATGAGTATATTATCAATTAGCCTATAAAGAGCTAATCTAAGTACATTTACACGATACTCTAAAATACAACAAACATAATATAATTTCTATATGCGAATTGCTTGGTATATTTATTTCATATATAATAAACATCATCTTCGATGGCTAGACAACCACTAGTGGGCCTTAGCAAGTATATTTCGCCATCGCAAACTATTTGGTGCTTTTTACGTCCAACTATTGTTTCGAGGTCCTTGACAATTCCGTCCCACAAACGCGGCCTCGCTTTACCAAGCTTTCTCTTGTTACCAGGTCTGGGTTCATTAAGGACCTTGGAGTTCGTTATTTGCTACACATGTTCAATCACTTCTTGCGTTTTATGAATTGAATGATGTTTGTATAGTCATATTGGATAGAGAAAGTACGTTATACCATGACAATTCGTTTTATCATGAGCGTGAATCTACGCTTAGCTCGTACGTCCAACATCTGTCTTGCAGCTTTTTCTTAATACCCGCAACTGATATATGCCTTAACAATACATTGCAAGGAAACAAGCATATCTTAAACATGAACGTAATATAATTAACAATAATCAGACATAAAAAAAAATATCAAATACTCCCGGATTAAAAGTACGAGTTTTATACAAGACGTAAACAACAATGATTTCTGCTTTCGAACTTTAGACATGATAGTAAATATTTACGAGTGAAACATAGATATATATATTATATTCCAATGTTGTGTATATTCTGCGGGATAGTACTAAGTCGTAAATGAAAATTTATGGCTGCAACGGACAACTAGAACGTATTTTCGGCTTTTATTGTTATGAACATCATAATTATCATGTGAATCATTGTAACTAATTAATGTCAGTGTTGTATGTGTAATGTAATTTTTTTTCATATTATTTATGAAGTTCATTAGAACTACAAAGCGAATTCAGATATCATGTAGCATATTCATTAAAACGCATTTAGAAGGAAGAATTCACATTTATTTTGATCTTATAATTATAAGGTTACTGTACAGTTCCTGGATGGCTCGAAGGACCAAAACGTACGGTTCCTGGGTCATCGGAGTACTTTAAATAATAGAGGTTTGTTGGTTTACTCTATATTAACCTCTCGCGTATTACAATAGAATATGAGCAAAATTCTGACGTGCTAATTGCTATGTACCGAATGAATGCAATTTTAACAGTCAAAGAGAGTGCCTACGTTTAGCTATGCTCTCGGGGGTGTAACTCCGACGATTTAGGAAATCGTCACGCTTATGTGTGATCAAAATGTAAAGCCATGGTACGTACATACATAGGAAATCGTCATACTTGTAAATGAGTAAAATGTGCGAGCACATACATAGGGATCATCACGCTTTTAAAACTAAGAACGCTCACTCAGGCAAAATGTACAGCCTTGGCTCGTACAGTTACTCTAGTGGAAAGAACTGCCACTAAACCTATGAGCAATCGAAGGAAGCGAGACAACATTAAATTTTTTTTAATCAAGCCATACGCGGCTTTTATTTAAATCTACTTTTTTACATTATTAACATAACTCGACATTTCGAGTGCTACGGATCGTGGTAAGCGCGGAACTGCAACAAATTGACACATAAATTTTCTTTTTTCGAATGTTTATGACTGCATTATATTAGAAGCAATTGAAGTGTTAAAATGGTATTGGCTTTAATTGCCATGATATGAGCATTGATGGAGAGACCAAAGACAATATTATAAAGTATTTTATATGATTATAGCCTATGGTTCGGAATTCCGTAATGTCCTATACTTAAAATACTCTCTGAATAAAATTCATTTTAGATGAATGATTCAGCGAATTCACAAGCGATAAATCGGAGACCACTAGAAGTTTAAAAATGCGTATTGAATGATGGATATAAATATAGAAATGAGATTGAAGTGCTTATAAACAACTGGCAACAAAAAATATTTCTCCCAATGTTCGTTAGATTTATAACATGAAAATATTTAGATAATGTTTTTTTTTCAGTTTTGTATTATAACGTACGTGTTTTAAGCAATTACACGAGAAAGTAGCTTTGCCCAATATATTGAAATATATTTTTTTTCTATTATTACAATTTCGTCATTAGACAGTTGGTCTACGTATAGGTTAGGTTACTGTCTGGTTCTTCTGGTTTGGTTCAACCAGTCCTACTCATTTTGGTGAACATGTCTCGCCACTGTAATATTTATTGCAAAAGTCATAGAAAAATCGCTTTATCCCAACGAAGAGTTTGACAAAAGTCGGTTTTTAGATCTTATCATATAACAGCACATGCGCGAACTTTCCAACACAACTTATGAATACGTGCGGAGGTTGTTACCATGGTAAGCTCGAATACGTTTAAGCCCCAATTTCGAGGTCGTGTATCCTTTAACAAAAACAGTTTATGTATTCAAATAAAATCATCCAGCAAGTTCCTTATTCAGTTTATTTTAGGTCGACGTGAACAAAGACATTCCACAAAACTGGGTTCGAAGCGTTTACCTCATATAACCGCCATCTCAGTTTGTCGACAGTGAATAAACATTTTTGAATGAGCTTCAGAATACGTAAACATGACACGGAATACTTAATAAATCAAATTTGGAATAATGTTTACATTTTTTCATTAGCTAATAAATTGTTATGACGATGCGGCCGAAATACACGGATTGGCTATGGTTTTTGGTGGGACGCACCTCGCTTATTGCACGGTCAGCGGGCTGTACGATTGTTTTCTATTTGTGCAAAATAAAAAATCTTTAATAATAGAGGATTGCACTTCACGAAGTTGTTCGTTATGTTTTTATAAATTAAGCATGAACACTATTTAAATTAAAACTGTTTGGATTCAGAGTCGATACAAAGTAGGTATGACTTCCGTAAGTCAAATCTAGTATGTCTTTTTTATAGTCTTGTATATAGTCTTTTTTTAATATATATTTTATTTGGCTAATTTCCCGACTATATTGTCGTCGTAGATATTAAGTAACTTATTTGTGTATAAATATTATTATTAGAAAAAACGCATTTGTAACTAGCAGGATTAAACTTTTAGAAAGGGACACTTAAGCTTTTGTTCAACATTATTTCTTTGAAGTCATCCCTCTAATTTGTTCAGAGAATGTTCATCCCTATAATTTATTCGGAGTTGCACCTGTTGTACACTGGAGAATCTGGGAATTGACCACAAAACATCTTTGGCGCATTTGAAAAAAATTGGGAGCACAAAAAAGCTAGACGCTAGACCTTACACATTTTTAGCCACACAGCAAAAATTAAGAGAGCTTGGGTGGGAGGTGTTAATGCATCCACCCTATAGTCCTGACCTTCACCTTCAGATTTCCACCTATTTCGGTCTCTTCAGAATTCTTTAGGAAGTGTCAGGTTAACATCACGAGAGGAGTGCCAAACCCAATTGTCGCGGTAGAAGAAGAAGCCCCGCAGAAGCTCCAAAATTTCTATTGCAATGGGATCATGTCCCTACCTACAAGATGCCAAAAATTTATCGAACAAAATGGTACCTACATACTTTAGTTAAATGTAAATAAACTATATTTAAAACAGTTGTGAATTTTCTTTAAAAAGATGAAGAAACTTTATCCCCAACCTATTACATTGTTACAATTTTGCAGGTTAAAAAACTGTGTACTATCTCCGTTGAACTTTGGATCGGCTGCTCAGCAATGTATCGTAAATTGGCAGAATGGCTCGTAAATTCAACCATTATTGATAGTCATTAAATCGGGCACTTTATGAGCGTTGCGTAGTGACAAAAAGCAACGTTTACCGGTACATTGTACATTGCAAAGCTTCTCTGATATAAACGGATCATTTTTACTTTATAAAATTTAAAAGAATCACTTTCTAGGTCTAGTAATAAATAAAATATAGGGCATGCCCGGGCAAGAAGCATATGTTAAGGGATAATGAAAATAAAACCGCAATCTGATAATCAACAGAACTCTTTGTACTTTTAATTTGTACTATAGTTAATCATTTTTGGAAAATAATCACATAAACTTTAAAACTTTAATGATTTCTATATTATGAGCGTTGACAAAAAGTATCATGCCCGGGTGGTTCGGGTAAAACGGATACGCTCCAAGGGCAAGAAGGATAATTAAGAAAATATTTTTTAAACGGATTGAAGCTATGTGTCATTATTATGAACTTAAAATTATTTACATAATTTTAAATTAAAAAATTTCCAACGTTTCGCATGCTTACAGCGTGCGTGGTCACGGTGACGCTTGGAAAGAGGAGGAAATCGGCTTGCCTTACACCCAAAAAGTCGACAGCGTGTGTAAGGCACAGAAGGCTGATCACCTACTTGTCCATTAGATTGTTAGGAATATATGGGTTACAATTGATGTAAAATATAAAAATATCACAAGTTTTTTGATTGATTCTACGAAAACGGAGTTAACAGTTTATATTATCTTAATAGCTCCATTAATCTCTAGACTCTTAAAAAACAGGAAATGGTTGACTTGGAAATTACTATTCTATTTTCAAATATCAAAAATAAATTTAATTAAAATTGACTAACGATCTTGTTTGATACAATTTAATGTTCTGTGGCGGGAGATTCTCAAGATGCCGGATGATATAAAATTAAGTTATTTATAGTGTTATAAACTGTATATCATTTTCATAAATAGTTCATAACTGTATGTATTTAGAATTATATAAGTTATCGTGTATTTATCTATCGTAAGAATATAAATACTATTGCTATAATTTTAGAATTTAAGTAACTGTAAGGCCTAAAGACATCGACAACAGAATTTGACGTTGTTTTTTCTATCCGACAAAATTTATTCGGACCAATTATATTATTTTTTGATTGTTTGTAATTGTTATTATAAGTTATAACAGAAAAATTACTACCCATTTTAATTAAAAGAGGTTTCAATAGAATTAAAACAGTAAGCTTAAAATGCCACCAAAACTCGAGAGCGAGAGCTTTTAGACATTTTTAAACAAATTGGGTCAAATTTTGCTCACCTTTACATTTTGATCCAGTGACGTCATCCCGACACTTGAATCTTAACTCTTACGTCACTACTGCGGAACGGATCGCCACTCACATAAATTGACAGATATTTGACTCATTTTGGTATAGTGACTAAAAGCGTTTTTTTCTCTCTTTGTATTATTTATTAATACTGCTTAAATCGGAGGAATTTTTATTCACATTAAAAATCCTATTGTCTTAAACTAGTAGACTCAGGCAATATCTTCGAATTTCATATGAAAAAGAAAATTCCTGGCAACGTTTGATAACGGTGATGACAGTGTACTAAAATGAAATAAAAAACAATGAATTTGTTTCTGACTGAACAAACAGACGCATGAATTATGTCACTGGTGTACCCGTGTTAGTTTTACATTCTCACCCTGACATTTTTTAGCGTGAAGCTAACATTCTAAGAGTAACTACAAAATTACAGTATCCTGACGTTAAATATAGGCAAATATTTCATTAAAAAAAATCATTGTCAAGGTTAAATAAAGCTTTTATATATAATACTAATTAAATAGAGCGTACCAATTACTAAAAGGCCTGCGCGCCTTCGGCGGAGTGAGTGTCCATGAGCGAGGTCAATTAATATCTGGTGAGCTTGTTTAACTCCTGTACAAAAAGAGCTAAGGAGAACAAATAGTCTTACACTCACAAAATTGCTAATAATTAGAAAGCATCGTATCCATGGACAAATGAATCGTCGCACAGCTGCGCCGGCGCACATAGTTTGATTATATTTGTAGAACGTATCAACCGGATAGGTCAATGTCTCGGACTAGATGTTCGCTATAATTTAAATATATATATATTAGGAGTATTGCTTTTATTACAACCCTATTGATTATAAATAAGCCCCTTTGAAGATCAGTTGCAATTTGACTACAATTTACATTCTATTTAAATGTATTTACGTTATGTTAAAAATAGACTGAATTTAACATCGTATAATTTCTATCGATCTAACTTTAAGATTTAGATAGAAACATATGTTTCTCTGGTATGGCGATACGGCAAAAAAAAATATTTCGACAAATTGAAGTTATTAATTTCTTTTCCAAACACATATTAAATTTGCCTGCGACGGATAATTGCTCTTGAAATATATTTACAAAACATTTTAAATTAGCACTAAACGTACTACGTAATAAGCTTGAGTAAACCATAACGGAACATCTGGTCATTCTATACATAAATGTTGTAATCATTATGTTATATTTCATTATTTAATGCATGCCGTAAATTGTCTTATAGCTTTATACAAACTCTTTGTCCTGATACCATGGAGTGTAAGATTACTTTGTATTTTGTTCAAGCAACAGCTTTCTGTTAATGTTATATATGTAATGTATATGGGCAGGCTTACGCGGGGTCTAGCAGAATAATGAGTTATGTTCATACGTAACATACAATGTCAATGAATTGATCTGTATTGCTTATGCTACACTAGAATGATTTACTAAAAAAAAGGATTTGAATAGACGTTACTCTGTGATTTAAATTAAATTTATTGGGTTTTCCTTTACCGTACAAGCGAACATAAACGAAATGTATATTGTATTAAAGTTATTCGAATACACGATATCAGAGTTGATACGTAAGGTTTAACACTAAGCTTACACAGCTCCCTTGCTGCTTCAGTAATAATAGTTTGTGTGTAATCTGTCGCTGACTGACTTCTTGAAGGATTTCAAATATATTTTTAATTTACACGCGTCTATTTGTATGGTTGACGAAAGAGTTATTATTAGCTGACACGATGTCCGGAGCCCTGTATCAAGGCGAGGACGAAAATACTCATCTTGACCTACGTTAGTGTTGTTCCTTGATATTTTATGTTATTTGAATTTCCGGACGAGTCTGCCCTTTCAATTTATACGAGGTTTTCGTGTTTTAATCATTGAGTTTTATGCGTTTTAATTTTCTGCTTGCGAATAAAAAAAGTGGTGGATATTCTTGAGTTCTCCTCGCCCTCACTACGCCCTTGCTTTGTAAGTATATTGAAACTTAGATTTTAATTATTTTGTTTACGTTTAATATAAAGTTACAAAAATAAATTATATTTTACCTTGTTTTTAATTTCAAGGTCATCACAGGTATATAAGATAACGTTTATTGAATGCGCTTTACTTAGCCCACACCATAAAACTAATCGATGTTTTTTCAAGTTCTCGGAGTTATTTTATATACAATTAAATTAAGTACCTATTCATTACGTGCCTGCCGATAATTAGTATCATGTTTCATTTTAATTAGGTATATAAAATATAGTAAATATCCTTGCGAATGTTTCTAGAATAATTTCTTTTTAATCATATTTAAAAAAAAAGTCAATCTAGTTACTTTTAATGATTATGATATTGTATTTTTTTAAAATTTTGTTCATATTGCGAATAACATTTAAAAATTTAATTATATAACATATACCTACTTACTTTCTATTTAATTTTGGATTTATATATTTATTTGAGATATAACATCCGCGTGTAAATAATGTTAATTTGATATAGAGTAGGTTAAAAAGCTACGTATTTCGTTATGAGACGTTTTGGAGATCGACTCCCGGCCTTCAGTAACAAAGGCCACAACCACAACTGCAAGGGTGATAGATAACTCTAGAACGTATCAAATATTAGTATCCTGATGTAATGATAAGCTCACCTAAATCACTAGTTAAGGCTTCATTTTTAAAGAATTTATGTAAAACGTGATAATTAACCTGTGTCAACTTCGACTGTTGTTTATATAAAAAATCAAGCTTCGGCATCCATCTAAAATACGCATTAGAACAAGTGATATACAATGAAAAGTACAATTGAGACAATGAACTGGGTCACATACAATGGCAGTATTGTCTCACCATAAATGTGGACGATGTTATAATGGCTTGATATCACAATGCGGAAATGCATTTGATATATAAGTATAGGATAATATAATTGTCACTTTGGATAATTAAATTCCATTAGAGCTAGTGTGTAGCACGCAGTGGTATTAGATAATACACTATTAATATATTCTTTATAATTGAGTTTTGTCTGTGTGGTATCTTTACATTCGTTAATTTTAATAAAATATAATTTTAATAAATTATATCGGTCGCAAATGAAATCTCGTTAATTGTTTCATAGAATAATTCCATGTGAAAATTTCCCGCAGAGATACTTAAGACATGTGTGCGAGCAATAGTGTATTTATTTTAAGAGACTTGGGTCTCGGCCATAGATTAATCCTTTTTTCATAGAATAAACGGGCTGAAGGTTCATCTGATGTTAAATAATACCGCTGCCCACGGGGACTCTCAATGCCAAAAGCTCTCGAGGTCGTTGCCGGCATTTTAAGAATTGGTATGCTCTTTTCTTGAAGGATCCTATGTCGAATGGATTTAGACTACTTCAGTGGGAATCTGAATCCAAATAGTGGTGGTAAGCGGCAAAACTGCCTTAAAAACACCCGGTTGTGAAACGACGGACGTCGAGCTGATACGGGTGAAAATTCGTATTTTGCCTCAACGTCCGAAAATTAAATTTCTGTTTCATTGCTTTTTTATTTATTTATAAAAGAGCTTTCTATGCCTAACACATATCATAAATTTAAAATCTACAACTTATTATTACGCCATACAAGCAATCGTAAATTTTCGAACATAAACATATCTTTGCAGATAGGGTGTGGTAGCTATCGTAGCTTCTTACATCATATCAGATAAATAAGATCTAATACGAAAATCGTCGCTCATTAAAGCTGTTCATTAAAACGCGTCTATTATTTACAGCGATTATGAAAATGAACACAGCGAGTGTTAAGAAAATGGGAGATCCCGGGAGACATGCCAAGAACACTCTAAATGTGGACGACACGTCACTGCTACTTGTCACGCATGACGATTTGCACCCAGTCTTTTGCTATTTACCTGTCGCAATTTGATTTATGCGTTGAGGGTTAGTGTTGATGAACCCAAATTGCTTAGCTCCGAGACTCATAATGTTAATTAACTAAATTACGTTGAACGTGCCTTTGAGCAGGGGAGTAGAAGGGAGTTACATGATATAAGTGAAGTAATACTGTATTGATAAAAACTGATGTTAATACTTCCCTATGAGTGTCTATACACTCACTAGTGCCATTTCGTATTCTGGCGTAACGTCCGATAATGAGACGCTACAGGTCCAAACAACTCCTCTGAATATTCTTCGTGGCAAATATCGTGGTCTTCTCAGTGAGATTCGACCTCCAACTCTTCAAAATTCGGGTCCCTCAAAGGTCGGCAACGCACCCACTCGCACGCAAAATGGGTGTCTATGGTTTGCGATGGCTGCTATTTTTGGGCGTCCTGCAGGCTCTTTAGACCCCTATTATATAATTAATTTTAAATACGGTAAATGATGCAGAGAAACTCCGCAATGCCAAAGGATCAAGCCGCTCGGAAAGTGAGTGCATTCGATTCGTCGATTCGATTGTTTTTGAATATTCTGACTTATGAAACGTTTATTTATTAGCAAAGTAGTACTGAAGTCATCGGGCATAAGAAGTGGATCCGGCTTTATATTAGAATACAAAGAAAAATAGTAATCATTTTAAAAGATAGTACCCAAAAGCCTCGTCAGAGATTATGTAATATATGAAACACTTATTATTGTTTTTTTTTTAAATTTTATAAATCTTCCCTATTTCCTGTTGAATCGTGAAACAAATATAGAATCCACGCGTTAAATTGCATAATTATCCTAAAACAATGAAGCGAAACTCGTTTTAATTTATTAATATAATAACTACCAGAGTTACTACCGATTGTAATTGCTGTCATTGTGCCGGTATTCGTTTTTATTCACATCAGTTTAATTGCTGGGAAACAGTATTCTGTAGGTCCGGTTGATACAGTATTCATTGATTGCTAGTTGAACTTCTTATATATATATTGAAACAAAGAAACACAGAATCGAAACATTTAATTTCTTAAATAATACATAACAAATAAACACAATTACTTTAAGCTAAAATTGACTGGATTCAACTTGGCTGCACCACCATTTAGCCCATATTTTCAGTGGGTCTTGGTGGTGGGTCACCTTTTTGAATTGAAGAGAGGGCAAAGTGTTCTTAGGTGACATGGTCACTTTCAATACCAGAGGGCTTGCGAGTGCGTTACTGGCCTTTTAAGAATTAGTACCCTCTTTTATTGAAGAACTCTAAGTTGAATTGGTTCGAAAGTATTTTAGTGAGCTGGTTTCGCTTCGTGGCGGTACACAGCAAAAGCTGCCGTAAATAACGTTCAGTTGTGGAACGATGAAAGTCGAGGTGATAAAGGGAATTTTGTATTCTGCCTCGAAGTCCGTATGATCTCGAAGTGACATATTGTTTATTTGCTAGTATTTTAATAACATGCAGCAGTGATCGTGCGCCTCTCAACCCAGAGATCTTCCGTTCGAATCACGGCTGAATCGATGGAGTATACTTTCAACATGCGCTATTAATTAATTAATAAAAATTAAGAAACCGGCAAACTACACCTAAAAATCGTCGTCTTGTATCGTCAGGTACAAAAAGCTATTACAGCTACTTGTCTATTAAGAAGGAATAAAAATAATCACGAGACGGTGACTTAGAGGTTGTAGCACAATTTTTTAAATTGAAATAGCATATAATAACAATATTAGTGTTACATTATTTTTAAAAATGTGTGTATATTTTTAGTTAATACCAAAATTTGTGAAATAAATACTTCTATTTTTAGTTCGTAGTTCTCATTTGACTTTTGATAAATAGTGCCGCAGTGGGTACTAGCCAAAATTCTTACACAATCTTTGACAGCTTCGACGTACAGCTACTGCACCAATATGCTTTCGTGACAAGTTAAATGGCTTGGCATATTTATAATTTAAACTAACCGAATCGTTTTTGGTACATTGAAATTTTATTCATTACAATAATTTATTTAATTTATGCTTCAAATACATTATTCAAAATGGAAACGTCAGGTTTTGTAATTTAATAAATTCGGATTTATAAGAAGTTTTATAAGAATACAAATTATTTTATTTACAAACCAAACACAAGTTTAGCTATATTAAGTTTACGTTATCATTAATCTAAATTTATTTGTTAAATTAATATTTTTTTATAGAGGCTGTTGCTCACGAGTTCGATACTGGCCTTTTAGAATTCACTTCGTCAGCTGACACTGCGATCAACAAAGTGTCTTTGCCTCTGAAGCGAGAAACTTGCAGCGCTCCTTGTCCTGTGCCACCTCCTCCTCCACCTTCATCTGAAAGAATCAGAAAGCCAGCAGAATACTTGCTGCAGCGTTTAGGTATGGTGTTTTCTACAAGTACCTCAAAAATCGGTTATATAGTGGTGAAGCGTGACAAAAGTTTCTTTAAAAAGTCAAAAAATAACCAGCCTTTGGGTTGCCTGGAAGAAATCCTTTGTTAGCGATAAGCCCGCCGGTTGCCTAATAACTTATGTAACCTACTTACTTTTTGTTTTTTGTTTGTATATTTATGTATATTATGGTAACAAAGTATAAATAAATAAAATAATTATACAATTATAATACATTAGACACATCTTTTAAAATTATATTTTGATTAAATTACTTTGCTTAATGGTTTGTCAACTCCGGTCTAGACTTAGAAAAATAATAGAACGTTCGACATGATTTATTACAGTGTGAAGTGTAACTCTATATTGTAATTACTTCTCGATAATCGTTTAATAGCGTAGACTTTAAATATTAACATAGCTTTATTAATGGTAACATTTAGGAACTATAAGCTGTAAAAGCAGGATTAATCCAGTCAGGATTTTTTAATTTTTTTATTGAGTTTTTGTACCACGTACCATGTTTGTGATATCAGGATTAAAAAGAATAAATGAAACTGCAATGGAAACCGGAACTCGTGAAGAAATCAGCATGCCTTAGACCCAAAAGTCGACGGCGTGTGTCACGTAGAAGGCTGATCACCTACGTGCCTATCAGAAAGAGCGTTACTGGTTTCTTTATTTTTTTTGTATTAACTATATAATAACCCGTACGTAGTTCAAATTTACAGTTAATTGGTAATTTTACCTTTTACTTAACTAACCCAATATTCGATATAAAATTCGATTCGAACACTGGGATTTATTGATTACAGCGTGTGTATGGCATTTACACGTGCGATTTAGTTACCGAGGTCTGTCGAGAGCGTACAGCCTGCATGGAACATAATGCTTAATGTCAGGGGTGAGCGAGCATTGATAACCTGTAAGGGACCTAGATAATTACCGGTGTATAGCATTGTCGACGCTGCATCTGGAGGAAATTAAATTGCACTTTGAAATTGTCATTTATATGAGATTGCTTATTGTAGTAACGCATTCATACATAGGTCTTCCAACATCTCCTTAATGAATACGGACTCTGGGTCTCTCGCTAATTACGATTGCTAAATCTCACGGAATATCAAGTTATCTATATAATGAAATATATTTTGGATTGATTGAAAGTGATTGAAATAAGTGTTTTTTAAATGTAATGCCTACGAAGTTGCGTGATGTGTATTCTCGAGTAAAAAGCACGAGACGGAGGCCTTAGTTACTGTTACTTACTAGCCTTAAAAGCGATAAAGCTTGCAATTACCTGGAGAACAGAGGACGTTAACAACACCAACATGACCTTCAGAATGAAGAACGCGAAATACAAAATTACTTTCTGACCTATCTAGTACAAACATGTATTATATTAGTGTGCTTACTAACAAATTGGGTCAAATAACCGTATGGCAGACCTGCGTTTGAAAGCTCGCGGTTTTACCAGGGACTGCATTAATTTACGCACACAGTTATGAAATATCTCTTACATAAAGGTCAGACTCAATATATCTTATGCGGAAAACGTATTAAGCGGATTACAGTTTTACGATTTTCACATTTCATAAGTACATCATAATTTACGCGCAATTTACATAAACCCTTTAGCGTGACCGTCTTATGGCTTCAATCAAAATTATTCCGATAAGAGCACAATAGTTATGGCAAATGATTATTATGTGGCGTTTTGCCAGAGTCCTAATGAGGTGATTTATGTGTTTGTTACTTTAACGAAGTTTTCTTTAGTACATTTCCACTTTTGTCAAGGCCCATTAATATTTAGATTAACTAGGCAATCGCACTACGCAAAACAATATTTATACAAGACATGACATTGTCTAGACATTTATAGTTTACTCGTATCTAAATTGGGGTTAATATCTTAATAAAAAACTCGTTTCGACGAATGAGAGGCAATATAAAATACTCCTTCTAGAAGAACACTTTGTATTATGTATGAAATGTTAGAATTACATTAGAAATTTAAAAATGAATAAGCAAATTCTGGACAATATCTATTATTTAACAAATAACTAAAATTGGTAACGTCTATTATTGTATAATGAAGCTATAATATGCCAAGAGGAAATATCTGTGGTAATTGCATAAGCTGTTCACTCTAGTAAAAGACAAGGTCAGTGAGTCGAGGGTGAAATGTAGTTAATAATATGGATAACATTGCCCCTCTAATCACGGAGGAGTCGACACTCAGTCTGCGAAAAGCGAATCCCTTTTGCACTTTCTCAGCGACGTTAATCTTAGACATTTTCCTTATTCTAATAGATTACTTTGTTTTTACTTTCTATAAGTGTTTTTGGTACAAGCAAAACCAGTGATACTGATATTACGTTATTACTATGTTATATATTGATACGCTTAATACATTATAAAAGTAGATGAAAATGTTGTTTAATTAGTATTTTTACATACAGGGTTTTACGTAGTACACACATGAGAGAGTTTTATTCTATATTTACTAATTCGAGAGGAGATAACAAATCAGAAACTTAAGTGTATAATTTAAATATTAACCACGCATAGTTTATTAATTTAGGAAAATTCAATAAATAATAATAATACAAAGTCTTAACTAGAAATAAGAAACGAACCTAAAAATATAAATCGAAACACTGTAATGATTTTGCATATTCTAATCATTACTAAATACAATTTACAGTAAACATTCCTACAACTTCCTATTAAAGTAAAAAATAATAACAAACATGATTCTGGCTGTTATTAGTAAAAAAACAAGACCATAGGGCTTTGACTTTGAAACGACTATATGAATAACGAAACTAAACGTAAAATAAGGAGAATTGCGATAACAGATTCTTTAGTTACATCACTGAGGCATATTTCTACATCAATATTAACTCCTCTATTTGCGAAGATGTTCTCGTAAATATAGTAGGCAAGTCAATAGTATAAGTAGTCGTAGCTACGTGCTACGCCCGGCGCCTACACGCCTGCCGCGTAGCGCGAGATCAATACGGGCCACGAGCTGCCCTCGTAGCAAGCCTATTTACTTCGATATCTATTCACATCTTTTCTATTTGAAGTAATATTATATATACAGGAAAACTACTACACATTTTATAATAAAAACAATGACTGTTTTATAACAAATACAAATACCATAAGAATTAATCAAATTGTCTTAATTAATAAAGCAGATTATTATATATCTAATGAATTGTGCAACTCTACGTAACTACTGATTTATAGAAGTACGGAACAGTGATAAATCTTTTATCAGCTTCCAATTAGATGTGAACTTATCCATATGAAATTGCATAAACGTTTATTCTTACTCAACTTGGAGTACGGATGTTAGTGAATAACCAACTACTTAAGTTAGAACTGCTTCATATAACTAAGTGAAAAAGTAAAAGCCAAGACTATAATAATGTTTTTACTGTATCAGTGTTTGACAAATGACAGTGAACGATTACGTAGGACATTTACAAATATAGTATTGATTAAAGAGGGCGGCGTGCAGACCGAGTGGCGCCCGGTAAAATAAGTAGTCAAGTAATATAAGCATATAGAAAAAGTGACCTACTTTTTCCTACGTTTCTCATGTTTCATGTTCATATCATAAGCTAAAGTGGTCCTTAATACAAAAAATACGGCTGGCTCAACTCACCCAAAACCGAGAAACCTGGAGATCCTTGGAGGAAGCCTTCACCTGCGGCAGGGTTTTTGCAAAATAATTGGGAAATAGATATAAATAATAGAAAAAAAATTGCGTAATTTATTCTCTTAAAAATATATATGTATGAAATAGTATTAAGTTTACTTTGTTCTTTTGCAAGAAATAAAAAGGCTTTTTTTATTCAATACAAAAATTTTGCTTGTAATACAATACTTGTTGTAAAGTTATACGAATATAAGTTTAATTTATATAAATATATGTCACTTTTGTCAACTAAAACTACTTATCTGATTATATTCTTAGGCTGTGGTGTATACGATTTAGTTCAGAAAAATATTTTTACATTGTCAATGATTGTTTATGGTAATATTTTGTTTAATTCCTTTCATATGAATGGCCTAACAAATATGGTGTTTTTTTGTGGATTTTGTTAGTTTGTAGGCTTACGCGTTAATCGCATTGAAAGTACGTAGCTAATTAACAGACTAACCTTTTCGTATGTATAGGCCTCGAATAGTGGTGAAATGTTTATACTTATCGTTTCAGTTTTCGTTAGAGTTTTCTTTCACTAACCCAGGTACGGCAATAAAACGGTTAAGGTTTTGTGAGTTACAACCTTTTACTACCGTGAATTTTGCCTATCACCCTAACATTGTATACCAAAAATTATAATGTTATTGTAATTAACTTCGGTGGACGGAAAAGTTGTGACCAATTTACTTTCCACCGTCACATAATTGCCTGTATTATTATTATTTTTTAATAAACAAAACGCTAGATTTAACATTATTGAGGGATAAAGTTATAAGTCGTAAAAAAGTTTGTCTGTACCACAGCCATTAAAAATGAAACAATACAGTTTGATTTTCCTTTGTAAATTTTCGATTTTAGTATACTGTTAGGAACGAATCTTAGTTTTTATTTGAAACCTTAAATTACTCTCTAAGCTAAGATTAAACGACTAAATGTGTATGAAGACGGTATTGATAATCAAAGATGTTAATTTAAATAAAAATAGGTTTTCATAAGGGTAACACACAGGAACAACTATGATGGCTGTCGTATGCACCGGATGTGGTTGTTATCGGATTAATTTCAATGCAAGCCTCGATCCGCCCGCCCTACGTCAATCGATTCCCGCCCACGCCTGCTCTCAATACAGAGCCACTTTTGACACCCTTCTGGCTTTCGTGGATAAATTTGTTTATGAATAAATCATTAGCTGGACTAGTTTTAGTGGTTTTATGATTGAGAAGGATTTTTAGAAAGTTTTGATATAGAAACAATAATTTTTGGAAATATCATAGAAATCTTATATAGTTATTGTTCATTTGTTTATTGATTTCGTAATCCTACAGCTAAAATAAATTATATATTACAAAAAACAATGATACTAAAGATAGTATATTATGTATTTCATACTTGGCCACCATATTAAAGGTTCAAACATTTACGAAAGAAAAAATCAAAAAACATTTAATTAAATAATAACTAATTCGGCTGAATTAAGTTATGGTGGGAGTAACGTAGATGGTGTGACTGTGGGGTCCGCTGTCCGCATCCGCATGATGCAGGTTATTTAGCACTATGGATATTCTCCTAACTCCTTTTAAGTATATTCCGTGATGGCTTAAACAAGTCATGGGTGGTCGTTGTATGTCGGGCTTCAAAATATACAATGCGATACAAAACTGAGTTTTTAGAATAGTTGGTTAGGTTAGTTCTTTAGCAGGCTTCAAATAGAGTCTAGATGAACAGTATGTGCTTCATGTATATACAAGTGGAACATAATCAAGAGGGTTCTCTAGGGTAGCTATTGTTGTCGGCGAATTTTTAAGCTCTGAGCTTACCAAAAGCTTTTGCGTAGTTCTTGGCAGTACAGAATGGGGAAACAAGATTTGATTCATAAGTACATTTTTTTTTATTATTATTTATATTCCAGGGTAGTGGCGTAAATGGCAAGCGAGGGCAGAATGCGGAGGCGCGTGGCACGATGAGCTAGCGATATGGTTGGGGAGGGGGCGGGCCGCGGCGCCGCGCAGTGGCAGGTGGGCTTAGTATTTCTAGTATATAGGTTCTTAAAATAACTTCAATAAAGACAGTTATTTTAAGAACTGGAATATATGTACGAGCCAAAGCTTTACATTTTGCTCAGTCAGGCTTTCTTAGTTTTATAAGCGTAGCGATTACCTAAATCGTAGGAGTTACGCCCCGAGAGTATACTCTTGGGGAGTGTACTCTCTTCAATTTTATTAGTATAGCGAGTGTTTCATTATTAAGCATTTATTCTTTTGTTATACGTTAGTGATTAAAATAGAGTACAAATAATATCTTCAATAAAAGAACGTTATTAATAGAAAAAAAATATTTATTCTGACGATACAATTTTACTGTGTAAAGCAGTCTTAAATTAGTAATGGTAGTTAAAGTTACAGTAAATTTCATTATAAAAACATCACACTGCATAGTTAGTGTTTCTACTGTATATGTATATGCAATTTATTTAAAGGCCTGTGTAAAGGTATGGAATTCTCGTCGCCACCTCTGCCTGCCTTGCCTTCTCCGAAAGCGTCGCGCCAGTGATACAGCTTGCTTAGGCATTGTCCTTTGTGCAAGCAAAATATTTGTTCACACTGTCAAAGAAATCAACATTTTGAAAGCTATAGGCTGTACATTATTTATTAATAATAAAAAACATTGCGATAAAAGTAATTATTTTTAAATAAATCTTATACGATTAAGAAAACACTTTTTAAACGGATTGAAGTTATGTATTATTATTATAAACTTATAATTATTTAATTTTTTTCCGAAGTTTCGCGTGCTTTACAGCGTGCGTGGTCACACGTGATGACAATCCGTTTAAAAAGTGTTTTCTTAATGTGTAAAAGCTATGTTAACAAAAGACAATACTAAATCTTATACGACATATGCGTACCTACACTCATAGGTGGGCGACTCGCCCCCGCGCGCGCCCATGGGCTTCGCGGCGCCGCACGATGCCTCGCTCAGCCTCGCGCCGGTGCCGCCCGGCCAGACCGCCGCGGCCGCCGCAGCAGCGCTGCAACGGGCGCATTCCAGGTACATACACATAGTCATACAAAAATATTTTTATAATAAAATTCCTCAAAGCGTTAAAACCGGACTTATTCATAAATCTGCAAGTACGTTTTTACGTACGTCCCATATTTACAAAACGAAATAAGTGGTATAAGGTTAGGATGCGATAATTTACAGATGGCATAATATCAATTGTTTAATAAGAAGTATCGATAACATATGATTATATTTATATAGCCAACACATAAATATACATGTGTGTTGGATATATATATATATATATATTGTATTAACATTATTCTCACTGTACTAAGTAATAATTTTAAAAAGTTTGTTTCTTGTGGCATTTAACGCTGGCAGCATTTCCTCGCTGTATTTCGACACTTATTTGTTGAGCAAGAAAAGTACAAATAAGTATCGATTACTTAATACGCGGGAGTCGAACTAGGTATTTTAGTGTGTGTGGCTTTACCAGAAACTTTCTCTACAGAAGCGTTGCCCATTAAATATCTATTCCCCTAGAATTAATCCAATTGATACAATAAATGTAGTGACTTACGTATTTAAGAAATACGCTTGTATTCACTCTTGATCTAAGTCTCCAAACAGGTTGTTGCTGTTGTAATTCTTGTTAGGGCACGAAAATTATACACACAGTATCCGTAGTAAAGAAATATATTCACTGTTTAACTTGGAAGTGATATGTCTGCTTCCTACCACGATACAAATTGGAATAAATCAGAAATGACCTGGAGCAGAGTGAGGTAAAGACAATTTGGCGCCTCGACAAGATGGCGGCTCGATCGCTCATTCAAATGACAGGAAATAGTCAATACAATGATTAATTTTTGCAATCTTACTCAAATAAATCAACACGCCCCCTCAAAAATTAATTCTTGTACAAATCAAATGCCTAAACAGAACTATATAACTTCCAAGCGAGTCTGGGAAAATACAAAAATAATGATCCAACATTTGTTGCTCGGATAAGGGAAAACCCAGAAAAACCTTATCAGATCATTTCATCATCTTAAATTCGATACATTATATACATTATATATAATTATCAGAACACAATGAGTATAACAGAATAATTAAATTAATAACAAATAATAGCCAACTCATTAAATATTATTATTGTAAACCCATGTTTCTCCTCATTTCATGAAACGTAACCGCTAGTAATGGTTTTGTTAACGCATCTGCAAGTTGTTGACCTGTGGGAATATAATTCAGCTTTATTACATTTTTCTCTATTTGTTCCCTAGAAAAATGATATTTAATATCTATATGTTTTGTCCGCTTATGATTAGTCTGATTATTTGCTATGCTTATACAGCTGTTATTGTCTTCATATATAACAATAGGAGTGGATATATCAATATGAATACTCCTTGCCAAAGATTTAAGCCATAAAGCCTCTCTAACGGCTTCATATAAGGTCATATACTCAGCCTCTGTGGAGGAGGCTGCTACTGACAATTGTTTCTTTGTTGTCCAGGTTATTGAACAATGTTCAAACAATTTAAATATATACCCAGTCCACATACCCAGTGAAGATGTTATTATATTCACACCTTTTATAACATAATTTAAAATCAGTTGTGCCTTTTAAATATCTAAGCACTCTTTTGAGGCATTGCCACAATTCTTTATTATTTTTATTTGTGTACCTACTTAATATATTAACGCTAGTGCTTAAGTCAGGTCGAGTACATAACATTATATACATTAGACAACCAATTAAATTGCGACATGGAGCAGTGTAATTTTCTTCTGAGTTTAGTGCTTCATAATTGAGTTTACTATCCATAGGAGTAGTTGCAGGTTTACAATCCTGCATGCAAAATTTAATTAAAACTGTTTTAATACAAGCACTTTGATCTAGCATTATCATATCATCGGAACGAGTTATTTTAATTCCAAGAAATAATTTAATTTCATGTAAATCTGTCATTTTAAATTTATTCATTAAATATATTTTAAAACTGTTTATTGTATTTACATTAGCACTCACTATTACCAAATCATCAACATAAAGTACCACATATATATTTTTCTGTATATCTCCTTTATTCAGTATATAAATACATCTATCTACTGATGAATTCTGAAAACCCTCCCGCCTAAGAGACTGTTCAAAAATCAAAACCAGCATCTAGCGGCTTGCTTTAGCCCAGATAATGCTTTATTTAATTTACACACATAACCATTTTTGCAAGACACCCCATCTGGAACTTTCATATATATTTCTTCCTGTAGTACCCCATTAAGAAATGCAGTTGTTACGTCCATGTGATGTACAAGTAAATTATATTGATTAGCAAAAGCAACAGGTGCAAAAGTCTCATTATAGTCTATGAGATATTCCTGGCTAAAAACCCTAGCAACGAGTCTAGCTTTATAGCGTAAAGGCTTTCCGAATTCATAATTTTTTATATTAAAAATCCATTTGCAATCTATAATATTTTTGTTATCTGGCCGTGGTACTAAAGTCCATGTTTTATTTAAAAATAGAGAATTTAATTCTTCTTTAATTGCACCTTCCCAATGAGCTCTATCGTCTCGTGTTTTAATCTCTTGAAACGAATTTGGTATTTTACACAAAATTGAACTAGCACACATAAGGTTATCATCAATTTCTTTATAAGAAATAGGGGGACGACTTTTAAGCCTATCACTCCTACGTGGTTCAATACAACTGGTTGTGTCCTCATTATTTACGACCACTGAAAGATCATCAGAATGTGCATTTGGTTGTTCAAATTCGACGATGTCATGGTTAGTTTTGCATGATAATTTTAAAGCATTTGTCGGGGTTAAATTAATCAAATACACAGCAGTTAAAACAGCTTCACCCCAAAATAATTTTGAATGATTTGCACCATTTATCATACAACGAGCTTTCTCAGTTATAGTTCTTACCATTCGCTCCGAAACACCATTTAATTGTGGCATTCTTGGAATAGTTAAATGATAAGTTATTCCTTTTTCAACACAATATTTTTTCATTTCAGTAGATAAATATTCTCCACCGTTATCGCAATATAAATAAACTAGTTTTAAATTAAACTTCGCTTCGCTTTTTGACACAAAATCTTTGAAAACAGAGAACACATCTGATTTATGTGTTAATAGATACACAACACAGTAGTGAGTATATTGGTCAACAAACAAAACAAAATATTTTTTGGTATTTATTGTTGAAGGAGTGATAGGACCACAAACGTCGGTGTGGACAATATATAACGGTCGTTCAATATAACTTTTGTCCTTGCTGTGATTAAATGGTAGCCTACTCTGTTTCCCATAAATACAAGATTCGCATAAATTATCATTTGTTATCACTTTGTCAATTAAATTAATGTCAAAAATCATTTTATTATTTTATAATTGCAAAAACTTATTTTTACTTATGTGCCCTAGGCGCTGATGCCATAAATCGTAATTATTACATGTAACATTACATGCCTGGGAAACAGGCCAGCTCACATTTAAATATACTTAAAAATCTAAAGTAATTAAATTATTAACTGACTTACCTCTCATAATTGTTTTACTTTGCTAACATATGCGGGTACCTCTGTGATCAAATATGACAGTAGCTCCAGCCTGTTGCAACTTCGAAACAGATAGCAAGTTGTAGGGCGCCTCGGGGCAGAAAAGAACGTCTTCTAGTGTTCCTCGAACACCCATATTGCTGCTGACATGTAGTGTTCCTTTTTTCTTAGCTAAAATATATTCACCGCTTTTAGCAACTGAAATTTTTATAGGAATAGGCAAATCAATCAAATAACTAAACAAATCTTCCCTGTTTATAATATGGTCAGATGCTCCTGAGTACAATAAAAATGTTATTTGGCTTGCGGTTGCACCCGAATTGTAGTCACCAGCCATGAAAGCAAAACCAGACGCGTCAGCTGATGATGTGGATGGCTGATTAATATCAACTTCAACTGTCTGCACTGTTCTTGGCCTATCCGTAGTTTTTTTATGATTTATTCGCCTTATTTTCAGTAGAAACTTAAAGTACTTTAACACTTGTGTCATTATATTCGTTCTTTAATTTGACCTCATGGTCAAGAAGTCTTGTTTTAACAAATGCTAAAGTCAAATTATCTTCCGATAAAGTTTCAATGGCAGTTATAACACCGTCATATGTTGCGGGTAGCGTTAAAAGTAAGTGGGCGACTTTGCCGTTTTCTTCGAGTTTAGCGCCAGCCGCGAGTAATTCCGTGATTAAATCATCAAACAGAGAAAAATGTTTTATCAAACTAACATCACTTTGTAATTTCAAGACCAACACCATCACTTTGTAATGTCTTCTTTTGCAAATCCAAGGTATGAATCGGATAAATATTCAACGATTATACTTTTTGCGATTCGGTTATTTTTTTCCCATGAGCATTATCTCTGATAATTGAGTGACTCTCAATCACTTTCAACACATTTTATTCACTCAATAAGGGTCGTATTCTAAATTTCCAAACGTTGTATTTCTCGCCGTCAAACGGTTTTATATTACGTTTTAATTTTAAATCCATTTTTATAACCACAGGCGACGGGTATTATTTAATTTCAGAATATATTTCACAATGATATTTTTGCGCACACTGGGCCCATAACCTGTTGTAATTCTTGTTAGAGAACGAAGATCATACACACAGTATCCGTAATAAAGAAATATATTCACTGTTTAACTTGGAAGTGATATGTCTGCTTCCTACCACGATACAAATTGGAATAAATCAGAAATGACCTGGAGCAGAGTGAGGTAAAGACAATTTGGCGCCTCGACAAGATGGCGGCTCGATCGCTCATTCAAATGACAGGAAATAGTCAATACAATGATTAATTTTTGCAATCTTACTCAAATAAATCAACAGTTGCTGCATAAGTTATGATTATCTGCATTGTAATTCTTGCAGGTCGATGTCGTCGCTACCACCGGAGCCGTTCATGATGCTCCGGGCTAAGGCCCTGAGCAAACGTGTGATAATCAACGTTGGTGGTGTCAGACATGAGGTCCTTTGGCGGACATTAGAAAGGCTGCCACACACACGTCTTGGCAGACTACGGGACTGCAACACACATGAAGCGATCACTGAACTCTGCGATGACTACTCCTTGCAAGACAATGAATATTTTTTTGATAGGTAGGCAGGCTTAAAGTTGTATTTTAATTTAAAATGTATTTAGAATGTTATGAAGGGAAACAAAAATCAAATCGAAATCATGTTTAAAAAAATATTCGTCGTCAGAAAAAGTAATAAATACTGGTATTGGCGTGTAAATAAACATAAACAAGTCAAATCAAAATTCATTTATTCATATGTTTGTCTTAAATTTAAAAATGGAAGAACTACATTTCTTTTTCTATCTAACAACAACTAGTTTTAAATCAAACTCTACTATTTTTGGTTTAGAAGGGAACTCCAACCATAATGTCAAACTTCACATTCTTATATCAAAACAAAATGTCATGATGATAGAGTAATAAACGCTTTGCATCAGCAGGCGAAATATGAACACGCATTTCACTATAGTGAGAACATGACACAATCAAGTATTCGATTAAGTTTACAACGTGTCAAGTGCTTGGTCTTTTCTGTTGTTTTTATTCAAACAACGAATCTAGATATACAAATCTCCCGAATCCTTTATAAGTTCGTTTAATACGCAAGATGTTTATTATAGACTACTAGGTGATCAGCCTCTTGTAAATTTCATCCTTAACCGTTACTTTCTCGTCTCGGATCGAAGCCTTATGATCTCCGCCTCTGATTTGGTAACTTTGAGTTCCAGTTTAGTAGTCATGTGATGATAGGCCACAATATTTTTTCCATACTCGAATTCTGCGATTCTTGCTAGCTCAATTAAGGAAAATTTACACAAATAGATTTTTTATATTATTTCAGGCATCCGAAGAGTTTCAGTTCGATATTAAATTTCTATCGGACTGGCAAGTTGCATTTAGTGGATGAAATGTGCGTATTGGCATTTAGCGATGACCTTGAATATTGGGGAGTGGACGAACTGTATTTAGAATCGTGCTGTCAACACAAATATCATCAGAGAAAGGAACACGTTCACGAAGAAATGCGCAAGGAAGCGGAAAGTTTACGCCAAAGGGAAGAGGAAGAATTTGGGCAAGGCACTTGCGCCCAATACCAGAAATGGTTGTGGGACTTGTTGGAGAAACCCACTACGAGTATTGCGGCCAGGGTAATGTATTGAATAAATATTTCATTTACTGACCTTCTTATTAAGCTGCCAGGAATAATGTGGAGGTATTAAAACCTTTGTAAATGTAAAATGCTTTGACAAAGATGCATTCCGAATTGTTTAAGTTTTTTTTCTGTAGTACACAAATTATTTAATGACTTGTAATATATGCAAATAATTACGTTATATTTATTATTACGTATCAAAGTTCTTCAACCTTTTAAAATTATTGTTTTTTTAGAAACGATACAGCATATTTATAATTACTATTTTCTATACAAATATGATATTTTATAATTCAGAATTTGTTTATACCTGGCAATTTTGATCTTTATAGCACGTGTTTTTCTCGAATATGGTGCATGAATAACATCTATTGCATTGTAATATGTGTTTTTAAGTGTATAAGTGGTTGTACCAAAGGCTTGTGCTGTCTAAAATAATTTAATAGTGGAAAATCACTATTTTATTTGGTGGTTAATCAGCTGACTTGGTCTTGGTACAGTCGCTTTCATTGATTGTGGTGTTGTCTTGCACTAACGGAGTAGCTGACCCCGACGCTTACGTTGCCTGATTTGTATGTGGTTTGTTCCTCTATTACTCTAAGGTATTTTTATATCATTTAAGCGTGTGTTCGAACACCGTCATAGGTCCAGTCGAATGTAAACGTACAGCCTGTCTATTTCCGACAATAACTTTAATTTTATTTAGTATGTAACGAAATTTGATTGAAGGTAAAAAGTTAAAACTTAGGTAAATCCTTAGCAGGAGAAATTTTCGAAATCGCGAATTTCTTGGTGATATGTACCATATGCAACAAAATACATTAAGAAGCTTAACGAGCCGAGTCTTCGTGAATCATGCTTGCATATTTATTACATAGTGGTGGCTTATACAATATTGTATAATTTTAAACATTTATTATGTATGTTTTAAATGTATTGAGGCATTATATGCCATTTTTACTGTCACTTGCTAACTTTAATGTTCACAGCCGCGTCGGCAGTTCTCAATGAGAACTATATTATATAAACAAAGCTTAATTGTTGTCGCAAATATTGCTAAGGGATGGGCTTACGCAATGTGACCAGACGTTGCTGACGTTACTCTAAGGCTTGCGTGCGCTGCAGCACGGGACAACTGTCGCCCTCGGTCGTTGCTTAACGACTGCGGGCGTATGCTGCGCCCGCGCTGTCTCTCACGAAGGCTGAGTGTCGTTTTGCAGACTACCCTATTCTACTCCACTACATTTTCACATTTCCTTGTATACTTACCTGATACATCCAACTGTCTAACGCTTTTGCTTTATCGTACTAACGACTAACATCAATACAGTGTTAAACGAAGAAGCGTATCTTAACTTGTAAATCGAAAAGAGATTATAGAAAATTTCAGCTCCTAATTAAAATTGATCGCAAATCTTTTTCGTTTAATACTACAAACTGATTTTACTAAAATCCTACTTTCACCACATTCACACAATACTACTGTGACATTTCTTCACAAATAGATGTTATTTTTACGCCGAACTTACTTTTACAAAGTTATCTAACTATGTACTAAACGTAGTTATTACATACTACATTTAATTACACGTTTAAGTACTTCCCTTGTAAATACATACACGCATTCTAACACGTTCTATACAATAATACCCAACTGTTACATGATATTACTGTAATTAATGATGTGCTTTTAACGGCATTATTTACATAAGTACCATATTAACTCCTATACCCAAATACGTCATGTACATACAAGGATGAAGGCTAGGAGAACAAGCAGCTGAATTAGTGCGTGGTTGCAGGTTATCGCCGTCATTTCAATCCTCTTCATCGTGCTGTCCACGATAGGGCTCACTCTCAACACAATACCTCAGATGCAAGTCTCGGACGAGAACGGCACCCCGATGGACAACCCGCAGCTAGCGATGATAGAAGCCGTGTGTATCACGTGGTTTACCCTCGAGTATGTGCTACGATTTAGTGCGTCACCGGATAAGTGGAAATTTTTCAAAGGTGGACTTAACGTGATAGATTTGCTGGCGATATTGCCATACTTCGTTTCCCTATTCCTTCTGGAAACGAACAAAAATGCGACGGACCAATTTCAAGACGTGCGCCGTGTTGTCCAAATATTTCGTATTATGCGAATATTACGTATCCTAAAACTTGCGCGACATTCTACCGGTCTGCAGTCTCTAGGGTTTACACTTAGGAACTCTTATAAGGAACTCGGACTTCTAATGTTGTTTCTCGCGATGGGAGTTCTCATTTTTTCATCACTGGCTTATTTCGCGGAGAAAGAGGAGCCAGGGACTAAATTCATTTCAATACCTGAAACATTTTGGTGGGCCGGCATTACTATGACCACAGTGGGGTATGGGGACATCTATCCAACTACGCCTCTGGGCAAAGTTATCGGATCAGTATGCTGCATTTGCGGCGTGCTGGTAATTGCGTTACCCATCCCTATAATCGTCAACAATTTCGCCGAGTTTTACAAGAACCAGATGAGGCGCGAGAAGGCGCTCAAGCGTCGCGAGGCGCTGGAGCGCGCCAAGCGCGAGGGTTCTATCGTCTCCTTCCACCACATAAACTTACGAGATGCGTTCGCCAAGAGCATGGACCTCATCGACGTCATCGTCGACACAGGTCAGTAGTTCGAGTTACGCTCGTTGCTGACGCTTTACCATGTCATGTGTTTTCTGCTCGTATGGTCACCTTTGCATGAAAGCTTCTTGTGGTATGTGCTTATTTCCAATGTTCGTAGAAATGATTGTAAGCGTCGTACTACGTTGCGTGCACTTCGCATAGTACCGCTCTCCGGACTCGCAGACATTTTGACTCAAAAATAAAAAAAGTTCACGTTACATCGCAGCTACAGCTATGTTAACTCGTCCAATGCGAAGAGGTGCATTCAGAGTATGTTTATTCCTTGTCTTCAGGTGACAAATGCGTCCTCATTGAGGCAAGAGACGACGCGAGATGAGCTACTTACTACTATCGCAGTCGTACTCGGCCCCTAATTAGTATAGTAGCTCGGGGTCGGGTTCGCGTCGCGTGTAGCTTGCGATGTGCGACGAAGACACTTTACCTAAGGTCGATTACATTGTCAGCGTAAGCCTAACGCTTCATAAAACTAACTCCCATTTCTTCTGTGGACTGTCTGTTGTGTGTATCCGGAGGACGCTGAATTTTAGACTGTTGTGTGGAATGTGTGTTGTGTATTCACGCTGCTATTTACGTCATTCGTTAATAACTATCGCTAATTTATCGTATCATGCATAGCCAAGGTTAAAAGAGTTTAAGGGGAAGTTGACAGTGCTGATGGGATACGTGGCTACTTATGAATGGTATGTGTCTCCAGGACACAACTTGTCCCAGGCGGACGGCACAAGTCTGGAAGGTGAAGCGCCGCCCAACTCCGGCTGCTACAAGCAATATGAGCATGCTATCGCCAATAGCATGCCACAGGCTGATCCTCTTCAGGTAATCCTAATAGATTTAACTGAATTTAATAGTCTCACGAGGCTAATTTATTTGCGAACATGAGATTATTTTGATAAAGCTTAACATTTAATAACGGGTATGTAAGCCCTTAATTTTGTATTATTTTACACATTACCGTAAATACATGTGCTACGAAAAAGTTACTCACGTCTTAGTATCTACGTGAGTAACGCGTAGATTAGACGTACTCGCGTTTGGTATTCGCTTTTAAGCTAATTATTAAGTTGTAGTTTCAGACTAGTCCTAAGGCGGATCGTCGCTTCTCGGCAGAAGGCTTGGACTCACCGGAAAAACGCTTGCTCATAAACCCTGAACAAACCCCAGTAAGATATCCACCAAGTCATTTCTGCTAGTGCCTGCTGAGTAGAATTATGTATTGTCTTTTGTTAAAATAGCTTTTACACATTAAGAAAAACACTTTTTGAACGCTGAAAAGCACGCGAAACGTCGGAAAATTTTTTAAGTTTAGAATTAGGTAAATAATTATAAGGTTTTAATAATAATACATAGCTTTAATCCGTTAAAAAAGTGTTTTTCTAGAATTATGTATTTAGATATCTTTCTACTAACCTTTTCTTCTTAAGCTAGAACTATATCAGTGTCGATGTTATGTTTTATAAATATAAATATTTTTCTGTTTATGAACTCATACAATTTTTTTTCACATAATCTAAATAACTGATTAATAATAATTATTTTTAAAACTTTGCATTAATTAACATCAACATTCCCTTCCTTTAATTAGAGTAGTGAGCGGAATTTAACGACTAATATTTTTCTTTTCTAGGAGAAGAAGATAGCTGAAAAACAGCTTGACTTGGACCAGCTGCCATCTGAGTTTGAATGTTGTTTTTGCACGTTTAAGGTACTAAATAAACTAACTTTAATCTTTCCTACTAACTTTAATTTAGTTATTAGTTTTACTCTTTCAACGAAATTAAGTATTGTGACGGTATAGTTAAATATGAAAGTGCCTCAACTCAGCAAAATTAGGCAATAGCCAAGCATTAAAACATCTTAATCTACTGCTATTATGTCGCAACCATCTAGCTTAATTAGCCGTTCAATCAACAGTTTGGCTCTCAACTAAACAGCGTCGTTTACTACTTCCCTAGCCTGTTGACTGTTAATTTAAATTTAGTTCCACTTTCTGCCACCTAGCGTCAAACTCTTCAAACTGGCAATATGGGGTCAGCAAACCTCAACTTTGATGATGTTTTCCTAAGTTTAATGAAGATCAATATGTACAATGGAAGAGTGTAATAACAATAATAATGTGTATTTAATTGTGAGTGCCTCAAGAAATTTAAATTTAACGAAATATTTTGTACGTCGTATGTTTTTTATTTCTGTCACTCTATATCTTATCGAGGCTAGGCTGCTATTTGAACGGCTTATTAAGCTAATTGGCTGCGACATATACATAGTATTAAAATATATAAATTCTGTGTTTCTAACTTGTTTATCCTAACATTTTCAGGGTTATAAAGAGTTCATCGATGCTGAACAGCTTATGCCAATGTCTACATCAGATTTACGACAGCCAGTTTGCGTAGAATTGGCATGTTTGCAGAGACACCCGGCACCGCGCGCGCTACCTGAAGCTACCCCTAACAGTCTCGATAGCCCCGGTAAGTAGTCTTATTTTTTTAAACCCTATTCCTGTAAAATTAACAGAGCCCCCACCTTCCTTGATGAAGACATAAAACACTTTGTGTCGGTTACGTCCAATAACAGCACTGTGTTATATGAAGCGTTTCCACTCTATACTTATGACTAATTGTTAATGCACAATTACGTGAGCACCCTTGACTCTCGCGAGTTGGGTGTGCTCGGCTCCATATGGGTCTGTCTTGCGTTGCAGATACATTTGCATCATGCCTTACGCACCCTTTTCCTTCAGAGGGCGACATCACGTGCGAGATCGACTCCTCAAACTTGTATGTGAATCCGCTGGACGGTAGCGGGGGGAGCGGCGAGGGTGCGGGGGTTTGCCGAAGTGCTTCGGGTGATGGGGGCGTCTTATGTGCGAAAGATTCGCAGGCCGAGGGCTCGCCGCGTGGCTCCAGAGCCAGTTTGAGCGCGGTCGGAGCGGTCGCTAGTGCAGCAACGGCAGAGCCACTGCCGCTGTACTCCTCTCGAGCCAGCCTGGCTCAGCTAGAGGAATCCCCCGCAGACGATTCCAAGCCCAAACATAGAAAAGCAAGATTTCAGCAGGTCAGTCAACGCCTTCGCTGGCCCTCTCACGACGAAGACAACGCGGTTCAAACATACCAACCGAGACAGTATTGGCTTTGGGGTACAGAATTTTTGTTGACATGTCGAATCTATGTTCGTATCGTCCTTCGTATGTTTGCACGTTCCAGGACTTACCATTGTCTTCTTCGTTACCTGCATGCACCAATAAATCTTTAACTCTTTACTTTCTTAGTTTGTTTTCTTCCACTTGTTTTTCAAATTTACTTTATACTTGTATACCTTACTGAATACACTATTAAATACTCTAGGAGTGGTCGGAGGAGGAGAAGAAACCGCCTCGAGGGATTGCGACGAGGATAATTAATCATCACATCCTATTTGGTAAGTTGTAGTAGATATGTAAAGTAAAGTAGTTAAATCAGAGAGTTAATTGAATCTCTAGACAGTTAATTAAAGATCGATATTCAATCAAGTCCCTAGTATTTTAATTTAAATAAAGCAGCGTCGAAAACGTTTAACTATCTGTCTGACCGAAAGCCAGCGTGTTGATTAATAATGTAAAACAAGACTCCGCCATAATTATTTCACTTGTAATTGTTATTTCGGTGTGATCGTGAAGAACTGAGAGCTTGGAAATTCCGTGTTTTGCTTTATTGTAAATGGTTAGGTTAGGTTAGCCTAGTTGCCTAGGAACGTTTAGGAAACTCGTTAAACATTTCGTTCACTCACTTGTCTGTCGGAACTTTAGCCGGACTTGATTGAATATCGATATTTAATTAACTGTCTAGAGATGCAATTAACTCTTTGATTTAACTACTCAACTGCGGCAGATATATCACATCGACCTTAAATATATTTTTAAGTGATTAGCAGACACCCCTAAAATAATAAAATAAGCTACGACAGGGCTTACGTAAACGTGTTATATATATTTTTAGGTAAAAATGGCAATAAGCGCGGGAGTGGCGGCTGGCCCCTTGAAGGAGACAGGTCTCGTTCCATACTAAAGAACAAGGAGTCCCGGGGCACAGACAGCGAGCTGCTCCTGCAGGAGACAACCTCGCTTGGAAATAACGTTAGTTTTTATGTCATAGGCAGGGGCTTGAGGGTTTTTTTTATTTAGTTTAAACATTATAACTACAAAAATAATATATTTATTTATTATTACAGGGTGATTCTGGTAGCGAGTCCTCCCCTATACGTCTCAAAGACTTCAAAGGGCACAACCATAAAGCCGGCATGGAGAGAAGCAACCTTGTGTCGTAGTATCATTGTCTGCACGCCCTGCTACATGCTGCGGCCCCATTTTCTAGTAAAATTTATGCCGCACACTTCGGCGTACGCTATAGATCTAATTAGAACGCAATAAAATAAAAAATACATAAAAAAACATATCATTGGGCGATTGTGACTGCTTGTTGATAGTTTTCATTTCGTAGTTTTATTAATATGTAAATTATGTATTTAAGGTGAAATTGTTCATTCCAATCGAAAAGTTGAAAGTACCTACTTGTTAAGTTTTTTACGTGCAATTATTAATTGCTAATTCTAATTTAAGCGTATAGTTTGTACAGCATAGTTGAATGAAAAGCAATTATTAAAGAATTTCTGAAATTGTTATTATTTTTTGCATTAAGAACGCCTTGCCGCCTTAACCATATAAGCCTCAAATCATAGACTATGAAATATAGACAATGTGTCAGACTGACATTTTGCATTTCGTTTCATATTGGGCTAAGAAGTAAAAACGTAAAGGTACGTCCATGACGGGACTCACTTAAGTTTAAATCAACGTTATTTATCCACCTTCCTAACCACTCATGACTTCTTAATAGAAGCTTATACAAATTGGACAAACATTTTAAAATATGTTCTTAATACCAAAAATATTTAATTTGATCTCTTGTTTATGGGCATGATAAAATTAAAGAAACAGTTAACAATGATATTTATTTTACATTATAGAAATTAAATATTAATTTAACAATACTTTTCTCAATATCGGTGATGATCTTTCATTGCGCGACATAAATAATTTTGACTTTTAGCGTATCACAAATAAACACAAAAATAATACTATAATTGTCAATAACCATTTCCTTAGATATAAATCTATTAATGAAATACATGCATGACTTTGGTAATCGGACACAATTCTAAATTTAAATTAAATATTATCGTTAATAAAGCGACAAAGTGATAAAAATAAACTTAGGATACTGTGTTAGGAATTACTTCTAAAGTCATTGGTCTCTGTGCTAATCTTATATAGATTAAAACAAAATCACCAAAAAAATAAAATCCAACATCTATGTCAATTATTCCAAATTTGAATTTTGTCATCCCTGACTTTACAGCTATACAGAAAATATTTACGAATTTTATGAAACGTGTTGCATGATATTATAACATTTAATAATGCACTCCTCGGTACAAATTTACTCAATGTGAACACACAGGCACATTCAACATTTAATACCACGCCATTTACACTCAATACGTACTCAGTAGTTTCTATATAACAAATTTTACAATTAAATCGAATAGATCGTACTATAGATGATAATTTTCATTAAAAAAATTAAATTCGAATAGATAAAAATTTATAACCTTCTTTTTTACGTAATTCCAGCCAGACTAGATTTTTTTTCTTAAAGTAATCAAGTTCAAGTTCTTACGAGGTTTCATTAGACTGCTTATATTTAATTACAGCTCTTATTACTGGCAGTGAATAAAATCATTATTTTGAATTCGCGTTAATATATAGTACGTTCTGGATATGAATAAAAATAAAATGGATCAAAAATTACATATTACGTTCTAGATAACACTTCAACCATATCAATAAGGAAATAACCTACTATATATTACGTAAACGGATAAATTAAATTAATTTTAGTAAGATATTAAAATTAATGAATCACATAAAATGGCTGAAGTCACATTTAAGTGCCAATTTTTACATTAAAATAGATTAAAACAATACCAAACGCACCAGGAACCACCTCGATGTTAATAAAGTTAATTAAATTTTTCATACATAGAACAAAAAATTATTTCTTGACCATAACGAATTATTTCATTTCATCCTTTCAAGGATGGTATTTAAATACAACTGCAATTTCCTATGCAACTTCCTTTCTTAAATATACTTGATGCTGCATCACATTGCAATAGAATTAATACAAGCCCGAAAATAAAATGAAGAAAATAACAATAGATATACCCCTTGTATTATAATTTGTATCTTATATTGTTAGTTAATAATAAAAAAATAACATTCTTTGACAATAAACACAAAGGTGGTTTAACAAATAATTTTCAGTTTGAAAAAATAATATATTATTTACCTATGTTGTTAATTTAGACTATGCTTAAATTATATATGTATTTAGGTTTGTTTTTATCTGTGTTTAATAAGAATAAAGAAAATGTTTGCATAATCTTTTCTACAAGTTCTATATAATTAGCCTCTATTATAAATGAAACACCTTTCAAGTACAATAGCATTGTTAAGTGACTTTGTAAAGTCACAACAAAAACATCTTAAATTATACATTTTAAATTTATCTTGATAGTAAATTCTTACATACCAGTCATCTTATAATAATTGTCTTTGTTCTGTTTATATTTGTCTCTGCCCAGTTTTTCTGGCAAGAGTACACAGCCATTATGTATATATTGAAATTAAAAATGAATTATACTGAATCTTTATGTAGAATAAGGCAGAATGTCACTAAAAATATACAAGTTTTAATAAATTTAGTCACTGTATAGTAAAACTTGGAAGACAAGCATAAGTTTGTCAACATCTAACATCGGTTTGTTATCATTTAAAAACATTTTTAATTGTCTATGTTTTTAAAATGTCATTCACTGGTTATCTGTGCCATGCTATTGTGAGCGCTGTACGAAATTTTCCCCATATCCAAGGGTAAAGACCACCACCTCTCAAAGCAGCCCTGGCAACATATTTGAAATAGTCATAGAGGCCCCATGGGGCGTGTCCACCATTAACATAGTACACATAAGTAAATCCATCTTTACATCTACCCTTTATGGAATAGTAGTAGGGAAGGAATGAGTGTAGGTGAAATCTGAAATTAAAAATTAATTTAACTGATCCCATAGATGCACTTAAAAAAAAAACAAAACTCTTAAACCTTAGGGATTGTGATATTGTAGAAATTGTGCATGTACAAAATTAAAAATATTTCAACTTAGGGAGCAGCCCAAGTCATATTAAAATTAATTTTTGAAATAAAGATAAACATTTATAATATTGGTGATGATGGCAAGTATTTGAAGACTGTTTAACGGAATAATTATTAAGGAATTTTTACTGTTTATAACAACTTGTAATGTTAGAGTATTTAAGATACTTACCGTTTTTTCTCATAAAACAGTATAGCTTCTTTATTAGTAGTAAGGACATGTAAAAAAATTGCTTTAACACGATGCTCGTGTGGAGGCTGAGACACTGGGCCCGCAAGATGATTCAAGAATACATCTAGGAGTAATGTGGCCACACCTGATCGCCGATAGGAACGCACTACACCTGCAAAATAAACCTATATTATCAATAACCATTTCAAAACTTAATTAGTAATATAGTAGATAGTTATCTTTAGTAATGGTTTAGCAATTGACCCACTATTGTCACTATTAGGAATTCAAGCCAATTGATATAATGTATTTATGTATCTAAATTCCAAAAGAGACAAATAAATTTATAGTTAAAAGAAATAATTAAATTACCTAATGATAGTATGTATGCTACAAGGGTATCTTTGGAGGCGAACCATCTGGATAGTATTCCTCTATCTTCAGCATTTAATTTGAGATATGGCTTTATCTCTGCAACTATGAGACCAATAATTTGACTCTTATATACAGCTGCTAGAGCAAAAAATTTCTCCGACGATGTTATATCCTCGTACCAAGATTGTGGATATTCTATAGGAAACCATTCTCTGCATAGTGCCCTTACCTGAAATTTTTTAATTCTCATTTAATTAAAAACACAAAAATCTGTTGATTTCCAAAAATATTTTTAGAACACATACCTCTTCTAAATCATCAGGGCACAGAAAACGCAATTGTACATCCTTTAGTGAGCATTTTTCTTCTCTAGACTTCTCAATTATTACTTGGAAGCCTTCAGACAAATACCTATAAAATAATACTGTTTGTAAATTTTAATTATAAACAAACCATTCCTATTTCATGATAGATGAATCTTGATGGATGGATTGGAAGTACTATACCAATGTGTTCTAATTAAAGACAAGTACGAATCAATTAAAACCCTAAATTGTTCACGAGTCACAGCCAGTTATAGGAATTTGATAAAATGATACGGAAAAAAAAATGTCTCACCAGCTAAATCCAGCCATTCGTTATATTGGCCATTAATAGTCACATTTAAAATTTATAGAAGTCTAATTCTACGGTACTGAAACTTTCCCATTCGATTTATTATAATCAAACATAATTTTGAAAATAATATTTTGTTTAAACTACGGTAAGTTGATCTCGCAACTCGAAAGAATAAACCATGACAATTGACATAAACCTACTACTCCTTCATTCATAGGAACGTCATTTTGAACTCTGAAAGCTCTTTAGTGGCAGTGACACTTCTATTTATTTACAGAGTATTACCCAAATAAATTTTGATTATGATATACCGTGTTTGTCTCTTACTACTTGTACTTTATACGGTACTTAAATTAGGAAACACAATAAATTATTATTATTTATTTATTGTACCCACAGGGGTTTACTCCTAAACCTAATTTATACTGTTAACTGTGTATATTCTATATAATAATTGAAGATCGAATTTGCATGTAATAAATGTACATATTATCTATAATCTAAGGACCTCGCATTAATTCATTGCCCTCGAAATTCAAACGCAACGCAATACAATGATTCAAGCGTACACATGTTGCTACTTATTTGGAATTGATTTCTTAGCGATGCTCCCCAGACGCGTTGGTTTCGACTTACGTTGGTGTCCGGTAGCTTCACTTTCACACGAACTGTCGCTCGCCACTTGAGCTCAAACACTTAGCCACATGGTAAAGTACTGATGCCATGCCATACGCACTGGTTATTGTTATATTTGACAGTCTTAAACGGCAGATTCTAGTCTTGTCAAAATCACAATAGCTCATTAGAAATTATAAAGTACAAAAATTCTATCGAAAACAAATAATAAAATATTCTATATAACAGCTCATTGAGTATGTGAACTCTAAGCTACAAATTTACAATCAAATCGAAACAAATGTGTCCTAAAATGTAACGTCATACGTATAATTCTTAGTAAACTAATCTTATCTTACTATTCTTATATTACAGTCAAAACTTTAACCAATTCCACAAAAATAAAATAGAGCGTTAAACTATCCGCCCTAATAATTAATATCTCATGTGTTAGCAAAAAGTTGCGTATAGGATGTCGGCGGAACCTCTGTAATGTGAGCTTTGGGATCGGCGCACGCGCCGCGCGCATCATTTGCACTCAATCTTAATATCTCCATCGCTCGATTACATATTCATAACAGCAACCTTTATTTTTTCCATTCTCTTTGATTTTTTGTCTCCATTATAAAAGCTGAAATGAAGCAGTTAGTTAGTTTCTTTATTATTCCAAATACAATTTTATATGAAATTTATATTGTTTAAAGTACTTAACAATGATAATACAAAAATAATGGTGTGCATTAAATATTATTTATTGAAGAGAATAAGCCTCGCTGATTCATACAGTATGTCAACTATATCTATAAAGGTAAACGTATATTGTGTAAGCTGAAGAACAAAATATTTCAGAAGCTTGTATTAGACTACAATAAAATGATTAATTATATATTTATATCTATTATATGACCTAAACACACACAGTAAAAAGTAGTCGTAATTTATTTATTTGTGATAATTGTATAATTAGTTTTTATCATTTTGGAATAGTGACTTCTTTCTACTCAGGTTGTAGGTGAAATCAATAAAGATTAGTAAACAAAGATCCTAAGACACTTATCAATCGGTGGACATCACATATATTTCTCAGATATATTATGTCTCATTAGCGAAAAGTGATAAGATGAACAAGGGAGGCTTTGTGGGGGCGCGATCCGCCGGAAGTCAGAGGTCGTGGTATCATCGAGGCCATGATATCCTTGGTTCCGAGAACGTCTCAAAGATGATTTTCCTTTTTTAAAAATATTTTTCATCTGTGCTATGACCGATCCGAATAATTATAGATATTTTTATTCTATTTTGTGTAACATCTGCGCATTCAAAATCAGGTCGGTATCTACTAAATTGTATTATTTCTTTTAAAAAACTTTTTAACTTTTAGATAAGGTATTTATTTTTCAAGTCATCTATACAATAAAGATTAACACATTTTATCAATGTTTTATTTAATGACATGATATCTTCTTTATAATCACAATAACTTATCAAGCCGTTTAAGGTATCTTACTTATATATTAAATTACTAACAGCCTTATTTATAAAATCCTTATCACTGATTCCATTGTTTTAGCTGGTAAGTGCTTTTGTTATACAATCAATTAGCAGCAAATCTTTATAGGTTATTGTTAAATCAGTGTTATAAGACTAATTTAGTTCACAAAGATGGCTACACTTTTAATTACAAGGACGAATTAAAACAGAAGCAAGGATATTGTCAAATTGGCTTTGTTAAGAGTATGTGTAGGTATATGAATATGTAATTTTAACATAACAATGAAGATTCGAAACATAATTAACATATACACACGTGATAGGTAGGAATATCTTAATTTTCGTGTGAATGTAAAGTGTTGCGCAATCTTTTAGTGCACTATAATAAAGGAATCTAATTTACTTTGGAGATAAATATGTATCTACGTAACTACAGAATACATATCACTAACGAACATATACTAACTTATAGGTAATCAATATCTATTTACAAACTTATGATTTATGCTTAAGATGACAGAAATATTAGACAATGGAACAATTAACGTTCAAAAACAAAATTACGCAGAACAATAGCATCAATGCTTATTAACATTTTCAATAACTATTTAGTGAATGTAGCTCCCAAACGTGAACAATTAAAAAAATAGCCTAAATATGGCCGACGTGTTCGTGGAGTTCTTAAGAAAATAAAAGATATGCAGATATGAACTTTCCCTTGCCTCATTGGGGGCTTCCGGAAGTTCGAAAATCAATAAGTAAGTTTGAAAATTAGGTTATCTTACTTTTACTGAGCTTTATCATTAATAGGAGACTTCTAAAACTAATATTTGCTTACGATTACGCACGTGCGTGACGACCCATCTAACATCCATATGGTGACAAAAAAACAGTACTAAAGTCTTTTGCGTTGTGACCTAATTTTAAATAACAAAAACTTTTTTGGATTAAACCGCTTCAATATTAATTATATTATAAGTTTTTGTAAAGATAACAACTAAAAGTTTTAATGCCATTTAATAGGTTTCTAATTCACTTTCATTTGATAATGTTTAGTAATTTTACTAAACTTTATTTGACTCTTTGTTCCAGTTTAATAATAGCTATGAATACACATTTTTATACGTTATATCATTAACTGTCTAACTTATGAAACCCATTTCCATTTCACTATTATGGATGTCCTGGATAATTGTGCCATTCGGGGCAAGGGGGGTGTAAGTGAGGTACGGGGGTGTAGAGGGGAGGAACGTGTGTTAACGTGTGGGTGTATCGCGGTTGCATCTCGTGGTACTCAGGCATCGGTGCAGGTTTTAAATATTGGTCTAATTCGGCTCCATCTGGTGGGCCGTCTGCTAAAAGTGCGCCGTCCATTTCTATTCTAGAAAAGTCTATTTGGGTCCTGTCAGGCGAAGGCTCTCTTTTGAACCGCGCGGAAGTGGGGGGTGGTTTCCGGCGGCGCGGCTGATATTTGTATTCCGGGTGATCTTTTTTGTGTTTGTTTCGTAGTTTTTCCGCTTCTTTTATGAATGGCATCTTCTCTTCTTCGCTTAGACTTCTGAAAAGATGATTTATATTAAAAGCTAGAATTAAGAATGGGATCCCTACATAAATATTGTTAATTTTCTGAATTTTGATTTTCATTACAACCATTGATCTTGGCCTCCTTCTTTTCTTGATTCAAGATGTCCACGATGACGTGACCTTAATCGTGTTTTCCTCACAATATTTATATAAAAATATTTTGCAAATTGCACAAATAGATACATATGCAGAGGCTCTCCGCGCATTTATATTATACAACTTTCAAAACAGACAAAGTTTTGACATACTACATATGCAAGGGAAAAGAATGATTAAGTGGTAAGAGGGATCAGTGGCTGCCGATAACACTGAACGGTTCCAGATGCCATCCACGCCGGTCAAGCTACAAGTGTTGTGAGCCGTGACCTCACTACATACCTAAGGATTTCACATATATACATAACAAATCTGTTACCAATTTAATTGTAGGTATAAAGACGTAAACCAACGTTAGCTTAATGTAAGATTCCGAGCTCGTGTATTCGGCCCTTGGATAGCTAGGAAGTGCACCAATTTGTATAGACAAAAATGTGCGCAAACGTCACTTAATGAAATACAATTTTGAGGAAGACGGTATTGTCATTGGTATTGGTATTGTCAAATAACATCTACTATTTAAAAATAAAAATTGATGACATGTGTCAAAGAAAACTGAAAATGCTTATAAATGGTTGTGTCTCGCATGGTTATTGTACGAAGTAATAATCACCTATTTTCCATAAAAATGGTAGCATTGTAATAATTGTCTATTGTGTATTCGGACCTTGGATAAGTAGGACCTGCACCAATTGGTATATACGAATATGTGCGCAAACGTCACTTAAGGAAAGGGCATTAAGAGGTATACGTAACATCTAAAAATATTCTAATAATAAGAATGCGTTAGATAACGGATCAATAAGAACTTTTATTTTCACCGCGATTCTTTTCGTGAGTCGCAAAGATGGCATGTCAAGGTAACATCGTGGGTGGTTAGGTTCGTAAAATTAGCAATGATTAATAAAATTATATATTTAGATAATAAGGTAATAATACGTCTGGGAAATTATTTATTTTGTAGATGTAACTCTGTTAAACGAATGAGTACTGAGTAGCATCCACTAGACTAAAGTAACCTTCACCTTTACCAAGACAGATTCATAGCAACATGTATAGTACTTCCTAAGAACTCATACATTTATTTCCAACACACAAATATACAGTATTTTCAGTGATAAAAATAATTAAAACATATTTAAAAGGTTTGTTCCCTGTGGCAACCTTTTATGCTGGAAGCATATCCTCGCTGTATTGCGATACTTATTTGTTTAGTGAGGAAAGCACTTCCTAAGATAAATTCTCAATCGTTACATAAATTATTGTATTCATATATAAAAATAAATCCCTATTTCCCTTGGTCACGGCATCACGCGTGAACGGCTGGACCGATTTCGCTAATTCTTTTTTTGTTGTATTTGTTATAGTTTGTTTTTCAATTAAATGTGGAGTTTTGGTAAGTTTGAAATATTTTTTTAGCTAATTATACCAATTCGAAATTAATATTCATAGTTAAGACAGGACAATGTCTGTCGGCTCCGCTACTTTTATAATAATAAATTATATTATTAATCTTGTTGAAATAAGTTTAATTTCGATATTGATACAGAGGCTTCTTTTATCGGAATTCGTTTCATAGTAATGATCTTGTAAATAAACGCCATACTAGACATGATTCGTTACGAGACATTTATTTAGGGTAACGGAATCGCGATCAAAGAAGCGATTTTTTCCAGGCAGCCATAGAATGGAAATATAGAAAGTGTCAGAAGTCGAAACTACTTTAACTAGACTAAAATTACAAATATCATAATTCCTATGAATATTCATATTTTAGGTATTGTACAATACATATATAAGGCTTATTTTACGATCTGAAATAAGGGATTTCGATTTGGCTCACCTATAGTATACATATATTGGGAATTTTTAAGTACACTGTAAACTTCATGCAATGTCACTCGATTAAACATCGAAATGTCTAAACATTGAAATTCCTCGACCGAGTTTGGTAAGCTTGCCTTGTCGTCTTTACAAAGATACAAATAAATACAAACTCTAAATAGCGAACACAATAACCCATTTTAAAGCAAGTAATTTCGCTTGGTTTTCGTTACTTAGTAATGTTATATAAAAATTCTTTAAAAGTATAACTATAAACACAGATCATTAGTGGTCTCGTAAATTCGGGACAGTTAAAGATCTTATCACAATGTTAGCGGTGATAGCATTTTAATGAGTAAACAATCGATGCACGTTTCACGGTTGGACGCCGCACGCGCTCGGCCTATTGCTTGCATTTCTTTTCAATTTTAGAATAAGCTTTAATAAGGGCAAATAGTTCGTGCCATAAGGGCTTAGGTATAACTGTAGCCCAGTTCTCTGAGCACGATAGTTGTCACGACGCGTGAGATGCGTAGTTTTACAAGCGCGGATTTTCCCCCAGTAACCTTTAACATATTTTTTTTCTTTATAGGACTATATCTTAATTCATACTAATGTATTCCATAATGAGATGATTAAAAACAAGAATGTTTTGTTTTGTATCTATGTATTTGTTTTTTTTTGTTACTTTGGTTAGTAGAAAGCTTACCGAAGCTTGTTAAGTTTTAACCCGAATTTAAAGCGTTATGTGTTTTAATAACATATATTAGGTATTTGGAATGTAACGCCGTATATACTAAACTACTGTTTCAGGATAGGGGCAACCGAGCCTAGCCAATGGGATGCCCAAAAAAAGGTCAGCCACCAAATGTGCCGGACCGAGGAAGACTTACAGCCATCAAGGTGATGCGGATGAAATTTTTATTTCAGAGAGAGATCAAACCAAACTACTCTTCAGAACTCTCTCCAGAGAACACTTTGTACGTTAGAATAAGCAAAGAGTCTCAATGTCTCTGCGTAGAGAGAGAGAATCAAGCCGATCAGTATAACGTTCGAGATTGACAATTCCACAAGCCCTTCACTGAAGTTCAAAGAAGAACCGAAACTCTTCGAAAAAAAATCTTTTACTGCTTGTAGAGTAGCTACGTTGTTAATTATGTTTGTAATCCATGATTATTTGAACTACAACTATATAAATTGAACCATTGTTTTCGCATGGTTGAGTAACGAACAGTTCATCTCAAGGTATTTTCATTCAAATATATATTTGCGTTTATATAAAAATATACTAACTTCCACATAGATCCAAGTGATTTGCTAAGTTCGGCGTTGTGTAAAGATGGTCTCTGCTCTGATAGGCGCTTACGCATGGCTTGTGCGAACACCATGAAGGCATTCATAGGACGTTTGACGTGTGGCCGTCGAATACAACCTCCACCTCTGAAACAAAATACCTTAAATTAGTACATCTATTACAAGATTTAAAATGAGTTTATTATTGTTTCCTACATATACAATTCGTTTTATTTGTACAACAATTTAAGATTTAATAATTTATGTAGGAAAAATTCGCTAAATAAAATATTATCTGGTATAAATAAATAACTATATATAATAGGATTACAAAGTCTAGATAGTATAGATATTATAATAACAGTCGTAGTGCCACATATCATTAATAGTTTTCTAACCGAATTAGAAAAAACTTTGTTAACGCTTAGACGTTGAACTTTTGATATAGGTAGCTATACATATTACTCTTCAATTCAATTCTTGTTTATGGCTTCTATTTGTGCCAACTGGACACAAGGTACTTCGCCAGTGTCGCGTAGATGGAGAAGGCACGATAGAGATTGATCGGTGGATATAATAATTAAGTTAATTTTGGAATATGCACCTAAAAAAATTGTTGAAATTCGATTGTTAGTTTTAAGACAGCACAGACAACACGAATATGAGTAACAATATTATTAAATACTTTTCCTATTTATGAATTTAATTTTATTGCTTTCTATATATTTACATAAAAATCTACAATATGGACTAAACACAAACCATATTACTCTTAAAACGCGTGCCAGAAAAGTTAATCAAGCAAACACTTGACGGCGTCGCTTTGACAAAACACAAATTGGTTTCGACGCTCGGCGATAATTGTCAAAAACCCTTCAAGTGTGGACCATAAACGAAATAAATTACGAGAACATTTATGTACTAACGTAAACAGTGAACATGTAAATACTAAACACCGAGAGGCAGCCCTCAAGACATTTTACGCTCGTAAAATAAGAGAATTTTATTACTTTTTTATTTTCTAGTGCCGTTCGGGTTTCCTCTACGATAAATTATACTTTTTCAAACGCTGACACGTCAATAAGTTCTAACGGATCACTCGAAGTAATAATTACAGACTTCGTCGAATGGCGGCTTCCTTGTTTATAAGTCAGAACGTATTGGGAAACATGTTCTTCATTCTAACTGGTTATTGAATTTCATATTTATTAAAAGTTATCAATAAAGCGTAAATGTTTTTATTTACTAATTAATTCCAAAAAATAACTCAATCTTGACTCGTAACTAAAGTATCCAATCCATGTGAAAACCCTGTATTTACAGAAAGATGCGAAAGAGATACTTTAATTTAAAGAGTAGCACTACAGAGATGTAGTTTTTATGAATAAGGAGGCAACTTTTATTGTAATTCTCTATATACTAATAATAATCGTGCATAGGAAAATTTCTACATTTCATTATGTAGTAGCTACTCACCAGTTAAAGCTACATTATTCCTTAAAGATATTGACAGTTATCACTATCACAGGTCTTCAAAGTTCAGTGTTTAACAACGTGGGGTGCACGCTCCCACGACCCCACGCTATATGCAAATTTAGTTTTCATTTTGTTTTTCGTTTTTTTTTATTATGTTTTGAAAATTAACTTACTCTATTAATTATTTTCTACTAATTTCTTCCTAAAACCTAGCATTTTAGTTTCTCTAGTGAACAATTCAATTTTTTATTAAAAATTTCGGGGAGCATTTTTAGAAAGGCTGAGGTGAGTCACTGCACGAAAACGGTTGGAAATCACTGGTCTAATTACTAGAAGAAAATTCGTTTGAGGCTGGAGTGTTTTCTAATTTATTGAAATATTTAAAAAATGCTGTCTTATTCAAAATACCATATAGGGAAACGATAGGCTATCAAATGCTTCTTCCATAGACGTAGTAGTAGTATTTTACATAATTATTCAAAATTGACTATGTGCCTAATGTCCTTGCTGTACTATGAAAGTTTTGTGATTATAACTATTTTAGTTTTATATTTACAAATGTTCGTCTGCGTTTAAAATATTTATCTTAAATAAAACAAAAGTCTCGTCAAACGAATTATTTGTACAACTCAAATATATTTTTGTGCATGTACCACAGATTCAACGCAAGCGAAAACAAGCCATAAATCTTCTAGTTCCAGGGACATTGACGAGACCCACCACGCTGCACCATCTGTTTTCTAGCTGCGTATAATGATTAGTCGTGACACTAGTAGTGATTAGCAAGAAACAGCAATTAAAATTTAATATTTTAAACAAAATTTACTATTAAATACCAACAATAATTTCATTACATTACAAAATATGTTATTTCTAGATTAAGAAGACACTTTTTAAACGGATTGAAGCTATGTATTATTATTATAAACTTATAATCATTTACATAATTTTAAATTTAAATTTTTCCGACGTTTCTTAATATTGAAAAAGCTATGTTAACAAAAGACAATATTATTTATAGATTCCAAAAAAATATTTCCTAATAGCAAAACTATAGATAGGAAGACAGACTGGCAGACTTTAATTATTGTAAATTTATACCATTTTGTGAAATGCAAAGCTGGTTGTAGTTGCATAACTTAGGCAATTAGAAATTTAAAAAAGAACAGTAATAGGAATTAAATTGTGTACCCGAGTACACCGTTTTTAGATAGTTACAAACCGTTGTACAATCGATGAATTCTTATTGTTTTTCAAGTTTTATAAAGATTTACAGCGTAAATGCTTCCTATATTTTTATAATAAACTTCGACAACCAGTTTAATATTTCATTGAAGAAGACATAGCCCGTTACCATAGCAAGTAATCCCAAAGAGGATCCCAATGAGGTATTAGATGCACCACAAATGAAATATACCCAAAAGCACCCCGAGTTAAAATTTCCATCTTGGTTAACAAAGAGGGATAAAAAATTATGATTTCCAATACAGGAATTGATGTTAATTACAAATGGCTTAAACCCATTACTGTACGTCATGACAAAAAGTTTTATAGTCCGAAATTGTGATTTACGGCTAAATATTTCACGGTCATAACACTCGTAGTTGAGAGCCAACACATGACTCAAACGCAAATCGGGGGCACGTGTAGTATTTGATTTTCATCGTAACATCTAGGAATTATTTCATATTTATAACATATGTTATATTTGGTTGCTGAAACTCATTATTGAGAAATAAAACTAAATTCTAGTGATTGTAACGGCACAAAACTTGGCCATATTAAACGTGATGAATGAAAGTTCGCGTTGGAGAAAATCACGGCAAAATCAACGTTGTTTCATACAATGTAATTAAATCTTTTGTCTATAATACTGACTGATTCGTTAATAAATTCGCTAATCTGAGAGTTTCTACATCATAGACAATTTGGAGAGCGTAAGCCATACCATCCATCTATATTCTCTTTTGCCTATCACAGCTTTGTCTGAGGTACATAGCAGAATAGTGGGAGCCAAAATCTGCTCGTGCCTATAAGTAAGGAATAACTAGGCAACTAACCGGTAAACAATGAAATAATAACCGTAGCATTATGTTATTTATAGTGGAACGTGTCATATTTTCGGTTATATTTTAGGTCGATGTTATTGTTTAAGTAGGCGAGGTAATTTGACCTGTTAATGTTACATATGTTTATACTTGCTATAGGTAATTTGTATATCAAATTTCTTATAGGTGAAACAAAGTACATGTATTTAAAAACTAGTCGTAACAATGAGTCTCTTCTCAGATATGTATAGGAGAATAGTAGGCACTTTGGTTTTTAATTCCCAATATATGATGTGGTTATTTAAATAATTAAGAATACATTTTTGAAATATTCTAATAACTGTGAAGCCTTCATTTACGGCACTGGTTGGCTGAATGTATTTCATTCTATGATTTTGTAACTAAAAATTGCATCAATTCTAAATTGGCCGAAGTTGTACATAACAATTTGCAAACGATACGTTCGCTTCCCAAAAACGATTTCCAAAATACGCATACGGAATGCCACTATTTTCGTGTAATGTTTATTTAATTTGGTCATTGCGCATGCGCCGGGCGGCCGTTGGCTGAGGAAGTCATAAAGAACAGAGATAGCTGTCATCTGTGACGATCCGCCCACACTATTTCTGCAACTCCCTGCCTCGCCACTAAACTTGCGAATGCAACAAAATGTACCATAGTGGGTTAACAACTTCACGCTTGCAAAGAGCATTTGAATAATATGTCATGTTTGTGTTTATCAACATTGTTCAAAGGTATTTATAGTATATATAAGTAGCCTTTCTATAAAACGGAGACTACAGATACCGTTTGTTACCATGCTATAATTTTTTATATGGAAATAATATCGTTAGTATGGCAACAAATGCGAGATTAAAATTTCATTAAAATTACATTTTACCCAAGAACACATAATCTTAAAATAGCTAAATAATTAATTATTTGAAAAGAAATTACAGACTTTAAATAATAGGCTGCGTTTAGGCTGCGATAATCGACGATTGGACGGTGATTGGTTAAATTGTTTTAAACTAAGATTATTTTTTAAGTCACCAAACCTCTATGAAATTGACAATTGACATGTCGAAGCAGATGTCCTATTCTGTCAGCGTCTTGAAATAAACATCCCCCACATTTATCTTTACAGCCGATTTGACGGCCATAAAACAATTAATGGTGCTGTTAAACACGACAGTAGCTTATTCGAGTGGCTTATCATATACTTGACCATGGCCACCTGGATACCTTGGGAATAAAGGGTAGAAAATCGTGTGAAGGAATGTATTTACTTTCACTGTTATCAATGTTGGGGTTAATTTTTCACACGTGTAGATATGGATTACTTTGCGACTTACTTTGTCGCTTCGTTTGCATATTGATTATGGTCTTGTCTCATAGAAAATTTAATAAAGTTTTAAATAAAAATTTTCACTGAATACAGAAATGTTTCTGCAACAGAAGAGTTGTTCAGTCTCTACGAAGAAAGGTTTGAGCCAAAGTGATAAAATTCAAAGCTCATTTGAATTCTTACATAAGTAATAGAAATAAGCTTTGAAGTTTATAAGTTTTGATTATGTACTCTCAGTGACAGCTATTATGATCGTGTTCTGCATACCTTAAAAAAACAGTTTCTTTCCTAATTAAAAAAAATCGCTAACGACTTGCCTTAGACTATATATCTATTAAGAATTTTAAATCGATGAATATTTACAGTATAATTTCCGAAGTGTTTTTATCTAAATCTGATATAAATTTATTTTATATAAATTTAAAACTACTAATAAGTAAACTACGAGTATACTCCATTTGAAAACATATGGAGTATACTTTATCTAGCCTACAATCTCTTCATACAATCTTAAGCGGATCATCCACAGATACATGATCTACAAAGATCATATTTCATAGATCATCAATCATCGACTGTAGTTATTTTTATTTGATAAAAATTCTCTTATTGTACTCTTCTTTATTTTATTTATGAATCATAAATACAGCTATAAAAATCTTTGTAATAGTTCTTGTTGAAGTCATACTTCTTTTGGCGCATTAGGGAAAAACGATGAGAGTAAATTTTTACGATGCGCGCGCACATCGTCAACAAAAAACGATACTTAGGTATCGGTTTTTTTGACTAGGCTTTGAAGCTAGTTATGATCAACATTTTATGTTGTGATATTTAAATAAACTTTATTTAACTAGATACGTTATATTAAAACATTCAATGTATTAAATACCTGTTTTCTATTGTTAGTGTCGTATTTTATACATAAGTAGAGTAAAATTTTGGACAAGATTTTTATCCTGTTACGCCAAAGAAGTACTCGTATAACTTCTAACGCGTGTACTTAAGTTTTTTTGAAAATTCGATAATGTACACTTAGTACGAGAAATATTAAATTTTTAAGCAACGATCATTTGGAAAACTATTCAGAATGATGTGTGTAACACTAAAGTCTTGTTGGCAATTGGGTATACACACATACGTATCATTGTTTCACCGGAAAATTGTTCCAGGTTTTCTGCTCTCGTGTTAAGCAACCCGGCCTAAAAAATCTTGGTCTCAGATTTCTGTAGTCTTGGTCTGATTTTCGTGAGCGCGTGTCAAATGGGCACAGCCTCAGGGATGAAAGTCGCACAGTCAGGCCACCAGGGCAACTCTGCTCATGTAACCCAAACGTAGTAAAAAAAGGAATAATACGAGTATATGTGGCTATCTTCAAGAGTATGTACGTCATTGATAGCCCGGACAGTAGCATGATAAGTTGATAGCTAAGTTATACTAACATGGGAACGCATCTGTGTCTACAGTCTACTTTACTACTTGAGTATTGGAATGTATTTTATGTGCTTGTTTATGGTAGTTTATATAAAACAGATTATAACTAACACCCCAAGGTTGCAGAGCTGCTAAATAAATTCATTCTCTCAAAGACAAATAATCATTTGTTGACTATATATGTACTTATCTAAGAGCTAAATAACAAATTATTTGTTGTTAAGTAACAAACTCCTAAAAAAAATAGCTATTAAAAGTCAAATATCATTTATTCATATAGGTAACACAATGTACACTTATGAACGTAGAAGAAGAAATATACAATAATTGCTTCTAATTTTACATTCTCTTAATTTTAGTTCTCAAATCAAGGGCGTAGAACAGAAAAGAAGGCTGGCAATAAACTCTTCGCCACTCTTTTTAATCGCTAAGTTTTTTTGTTTTACATGTTTGTCATGTCTTTGGCAACAGAAAGATAACGTATTCGAAGTAACACTATTGTCCACTTGTTTCTAACACCATGGGATAATTTAATTATAATTCTACTGATTCGAAATCATAGCGCTGAGAGCTTTTGCATTTATTTGTACATACGACTTAAGATCTCCGCACACGAAGCATTGTTCTAGTTTAACCTAATTGAAAATTGCATAAAATTGTAAGAATAAATACGTAAGTTTCAGAATTCTAAAGGTTTTGTCATTATCAGTCCCTTGTCCCTTTCAATGCAAATAATATAAAATATTTCTGTAATTCTTCGATACGTTGCTGAGTTTGTTATACACTTTTCGCACTATTATAACTTGTTTTTTATTGTTAATTCAAAACTGGTGTATAAAATATAGTTTTATCCTTATTGTAACGCTAAAATTTTTTTGATAACTAGACGTCACATTTGTTGTAACATGCGGTAACCAAAATCATTATACAAGAATCTTATAGATACTATTAATGTGTCTAAAATATACGAAAGTCTTGTCAGTTTTTACTGAAATTTATCCCACAAGTTTTCGTTTGCGTTCCCGTAACACAAAACGGTGCTTGGGACATACTTATTTCTGCGTCTGTAACATTTCCACAAGTGACGTTTTCTGAGCTTTTAAAATACAAATTGCCAACACCATATATGCCTTAAATCACTATAGCAAGTGTACTGAAACCCTTAAATAGCGCATCGCGAATAACGTTTAGCGAGAGGTATACCAAATAAGTAGGTATGCGGTAATGAAGAGCATATGTGCTAACCGCGCGCATTACCAACGCTCCGCTAACCACACACAACACACATACGCCGCACCACTAGATTACACTCTGTCAATATTTGATACACCTCGAACCGCTCTAAAACTCAGAAGTTTTGGATTATTCCATTCAACATATTATAGAAAGTGAGCCGGAATGATATTGGAAATACTTCGAAATTTCATACGACTTTTTGTAGTTAAAGAAGCGATAGTACATATTATATCATTCTTTAAGACTGGTTTATTAATAGAAGTGTAAATGTAAAATGAATCTCGTAGGTAAGGTACTGTAATATAAGTTTTTTCGGATATTCTCAAAGAGTTTTTAGTTAAACGTTACGTCTTAAAGGTTTCCTCGAATTAATTAAAATTGATTTACATATCAAACTTTCTCGCCTATTACATAAAAGGGACGCGGAATCTTCGTTTTCCTCTATATGCGCGTATTGTTTTTCACGCGAACTATGCCAAGTTACCACTAATGACAATGATTTCACATATATTTTACAATATACAATATTATACAACGCTGTACGTAAGATAATCAGAATTGTATAATAACGGGAATGCCAAAAGCACCCTCGAGGTCGCGGCGGCACCTGTGAACGTGTTTGCGCCCCCACTTATAGGGTAGGCTCAAATCTGCCGTGTTTTAAACAAACACGGTGTGGGCGAGGAAATCTTAATCTAGCCGAGTGCTTTGTATTTCCTATTAATGACTCATCCTTACATCAAATATTAGTATTCATATGCGTTAGAAACGTTTTCGATCAAGATTTGCTTTTTGTCTTTAAAATATGATGTATTTTACTCTGTGTCAATGACCCTGGATATACCCGATTTTAAAATCAATGTGTTTTAACATTAAATATGAGGTATTTGAAAGTATGTAAGGCCGTAAAAAGTACTACTGTACGCCCAAAAGGCCAGCCCATGGACACCCAGTTTAGTAGAAGCTCTTTATTGAAATATTTAAAAATCCTATCTCCCAGGGAAGATCCCCACCGGGAATCGATTTCACAGTTTGCTAGTCCGCAAAAGTAAATGTCTAGTGAAGCGGACCGTGGACTTCCAGACATTAACGTCATGCGGATGAAATTTAGATTAAATACGTGTCGTACGGTAATGAAACGAGGCAGAAGAGATCAAACCAATAAACTCTTCAGAACAATTTGTAGAGTGGAGAGGCAAACTCTGCGTAAATAGAGAGAATTAAACCGATCAGTAATAATTGGAGATTGACAACTCGACAAGATAAAGTCAATAAATTGTATATAAATTAAATATATGTGTTCCCTTTGCTGCATCATCTATGTGATGAAATCATTTGTATGAAATTCATTAGATCTTACAAGTATAGTTAACGTTATAATATTTCTGGGGAGTCCCTCGTCAAGATAAGCACCCCACAATGAGAATGTTTGCTCAGAGCTTGGGGAGCGCTATCGCCCCAAATGCGGAAACAAATCGAAACCTAACAGGAAGATGATAAAGAAGACCGCGAGACACCCTAATAACCTACTCAAGGAGTTAAAGCTGTTCTTATTACTTATTTTTGAATAATTAAGTAAACAATATTTACTTAAATCGATGTTTCGAGTGTGTAAGAGAATAAAGGGAAATATTATCTATGGAACTATATTATACAAGTGTTGGTCTAGTGGCTTCAGGGTGCGAGTCACATCCCTGCGGTCGTAGGTTTAACCTCCGGCTGTGCACCAATGGACCTTCAGTCTATGTATTTCACACTCGTCCGTAGGATAACGGAACACACGTGAGGAAACCAGCATGCTTTAGAAACAAAGAATCGACGGCGTGTGTCAGACACGAAAGGATGACCATAGACAATTTCTATTAGAAAAACAAAATATGATAGATACAGAAATCTAAAACTCAGGTGTTTTTTTTTTATTATTTCTTCTATTCTCTATTATTTTCTTCTTTTCACATTATTATTTTCTTATATTCTCTTGAACGACTTCCTAGTAATATTCACAGCAACGTGAACGCGTCTTGAAAAATCTTAGCGAAATTCTTTGTAAGTAAAACTGTATCAACCCGAAACTATTACTGTTACTCTAAGCATTATTAATATTTATGGTTTTAAGTTTTTTGTAATTAGAGAAGACATCTTTTAAAATAATTGTCACAAATGAGTCATAAGATAGGGAATTAATGAACAAGGAGCTGATAAGCGATTAGAAGCATTTCAATTAGAGGCGGTGCTACTTTTATGAAGTACCGATGAACCCGGGTCATGTACCTATCATAGCTGTCAACAGACCAATACTAATTTGTTATATTATGATATGGATTCCAACTATAAAATATATGACGGTTAACGTAACAACGAATGTTTGGAGTCTTTTCGGTATCTTTAGAGAAATATTCTTGGAAGAAAAATAAATTATTTATTTATTTATGTATTTCGTATTCCTACAGATAACATGATAAACCTACAACAAAGAACAATTATAGAATACGTAACAAAAGAATACATACAAAAAGGTTCAAATATTTATGAAAGAAAAATATTATGAAATACGTAATACCTAATTCGGCTGTGCTATGTGATGGTGTGAAAGTGAGAGTATGTACGTGAAGGTGTGTATATGGGGTGTGCATGATGCAGGTGATTTAGCGCTATTGATAATATTACTCCTTTGAATCATATTCCGCGATATCTTAAACAAGTCAAGGCTTAAATATTGGTCGTTGTATGTCCGGGCTGCGCTAAACAAAACTTATGATTGTACTCGTATTAAAAGTTCCAATAATGAATAAATAATCTTTTTCAATGACAGGTTCTGACTTCATCTTCGTAGATAGTAAAAATGTATGCATTTTAACCAAATCGAGTAACAAATAAACATACATATAATATATCAGTTTTAGCCTAATGCTTGTATGCGAAACTCAACCCTGAACGTTCGAAGCCGCACTTTGCACTAATGAATTAACAATGAAACAGTGAAAGAATACATCGTGAGGAACCGTTATGTATAGGCAAAGAAATATTGCAAATAGGAGTATAATGGAGACAACCCTCAACTCACTCTTGGCAGACCAAGAGTCCTGTTCATCTGATGGAGTGTATACCCTATACAAGATGGTGCAAGCCAAAAAATGAGTTAGATAACATTCCCGGAATTTTGGCTAAAGGCGTAGATGATGTACACTGAAACCTACTCACCTATATTCACAGAATGTTCAATAAACGGTTTACGAAAATAAAAATGCGGAAATTACTCGTTTCGAGTCATTTTCAACATTTTGGGCCCAATGGCCAACTCATTAGGTACCTACAATATTATCATCGTACATTATTGTCGTAATTCTCCGTACGAGTACATACCTAAAGTCAATTCGTAGAAACTCCTCCCATTCTTATCGTTACAATGTTTATTATTCACAATGAACGACTTTCTGGTCTAAAGATATGTTTAATGGGCAAAATGAATACTTTTTAATAATTTGTTTATAAACAAGCCAGGATTTTTTTCTTTAGATTATCCTTTATTAAAAAATTAATTGTGTAAAAAGAGAAATGTATGACAGATTATTTTTATAGAGCTGTACATCAACGACGCGATTAATAACTTTAATGTAAAATTTCTACACAAGCTGTCTTTAGGTACTTTAGGTATATTTAGCAAAATCGGCCCCCGACGTCTGTACGCTTGCTTTTTTTTAAAGTGAGTGCTTCACGAGGAAGGATCTTATCCATATAATTTTTAAATATTATAATTAGTCGCTTCCGTTATTAAGCTTAGATCTTTGAACAAGGTTCCTTATTTATAGTTCTTTAATAACATTCTTCTTAAAGTGCCATCCTATCAAAGGTTGGGGATCATCATGGCTATTTAGAAAGATTGATCATCATTATGAACAATTTTCAATTGAACCGTTTGGTGCTTTGACTAAACCATATTGTAAATCAGAAAAATATTAGAAGTATTTAACACAGATCTTAATGAATTTTATTCTTAGTCTCTACAAAGAATAACGAAAATAACTAAAAATAGAACAAGTACTGTTCATATAATTAAGTATTGTGTACTTGAAGTCAAGTACTTGAGATCCAAACGCAATTAAAAGCTTTATTGTCGTATTGCAAATGTCAGTGCGCACTTTCTAGATAAGCAAATGTTCTTAAATGTATTGTCATATAAAATTCTACTGCGGATATACAGATATATATGGAAATGTATGTTTTAAATGATTTTGTTACCGCAATCGGAATTCAACTTATTTATATCGCTTTCCTCGCTCAACGAATAAGTATCGCAATACAGCGAGGAAATGCTGCAAGCGTTAAAGGTACACTGCCACGGGAATCTGACTTTTTAAATTTGTTTTTATTAATTTTTAACTCTTGTTATTATATAGGTTAAGAAAATATTAAATACTGTATAATTGTTATGTTTAGGTTTTCATAAACGATATTATATACTTTCAGCATTGCAAGCCTACATTACTCTTTTATCTTTATTTACAATACAACAAATATATATTTTTATATCTCGTGTTTATTTTTTACATTAGGTACATTAATTTTTGGTTTAGAACTAATCAAAAATATTACTTGTACACGTAATTTTTTTTAGTATAGTCCAAGTAAAATTAATGATAGAAATATAATAAATAATTGTACACCATCACAATCGTAATTAATATTAGGTAAATACGTAATAAGTTAATGTAAACAATTTCTCTATTGGTTTTCTAAAGTTAACTAATTAAAACATATTTTCATTGTTTTATTAGTTATGGTTAGATAATTCTTAACCTATTTAAGTGTGCTCCTGTAGCTCGTAAATCAATTCGTCCAGCAAAGAACTTACAAGTAATTGAAAAAAAACTGTAGTCGCCAAAAAAGTATGGTTTCATTTATATTAATAAATAAACTTTTTCATTCGCGACCAAATTAAGACCAAACTATATTGAATCAGCCAAACCAGCAAAAATAAAATCTGTTAAATACTACACTGTTAAAAATGCATATAAAATTTTAAAACTAAATCACTGTATAAAAAACTCACTTGTTAGGTTGAGGCACGATAGTTTCATAGTTGAAGGACTGCAACAGTTTGCCGACCGCCTCATTGATCTCCAAAGCGGGCTGTTCAGCGGCCCAACTCATCATGGCTCAAGTAACGGTGCCGTACGTGTGATCCACTCGCGCGCATTCACAATAAAGAGCCCCTTATACTCTGGGTATACGTATTAAAGCTCGCTCTAGCTTCCGACTGTTTACTCGTAATTGTTTCGTGAGTTATGGATTTCATGTCGTGTTATTTTTTTCAATTTTTGGATTGATTTATAATATCGTAAGTAATGTTTCATTATTGTAATTTTAATTTTAGTTTTATTATAGATTTATAACTAAATGTAAAACATTTGCGTAGGGTTCCAATGTATCTAATAATTATAGATCTAAGAAATCTACAAGTTTGCCTGGTCTGTTTGATAGCTATATTGTATCTACTACTATGCTATTTGGATGTCAATCAAACTTAAAACGTTTTAAAAAAAAGATATATTATATATTAGACATATATATGTTTACAGAAAACTATAAATAAGTTTTCCAAGTTTTTCCGTAAGCTAAGTGGGCGGTACTGATTAGCACCGCCTTTCCTCGCCATTGGCGCGCGCCGGCCACTCTGACGTCACAGCGTATGCGCATGTATATGACACTAATTTCGACACTACAATTAGATTGAAGCTTACGTGTAGAGAAGTCTTATTCACTTAGAAAAGAAAAACTATCCTTTTATAACTAATGTTTTAAATATATATTTCAAAATAGTTTGTATTCAAGTTTTAAAAATTTGACTGGAAAAAGCTGAGACGTTTAAACTATAGTTCCATTATATTAGTATTCGTAGGATTAGTATAGATCTCTATTCTGAGCATGGAACTTACATGATTTTGTAACAAAGTTCACTCATGCAGCAAATGAGTTAACTAAATCATTAGAAGTCAACTATCCTAGGAACCAAATTAAATGTCATCATAAACACGAAACACGAATCTGTTAGTATAAAATCTCGTAAGTTTAAGCCCTACTATAGGCCGTGGGGCAGACACATTTCTCTGCAAGAGCGGCCTAGACTCAGATCACGCTGTAATACAATTTTCTAATCAATATGCAAAAGTGCTTTCCTTAGTAGTAGTAGAATACTTATAAATTCTGCATAATAATTACAAAAAATGATTAACTTTGACTGCATGTCCCCCTGACTTCTAAATTTTACGCTGTGTCAAATAATAATTGATTCAGAACATACCAAGCGTGTTGTACTTTCACCACTCACAATGAAAATGGGCATGCTGACACCTACAATAGCCTGGGCTTCCTTCTTCTTCTTCTAATGAAGATTACACTTTCGCCTTGTCTTAGGATATTTTCGTGCTATGTTATAATATCCTTTTTATTTTAAACTTAGAAACAATTTACAATAATCTAAATTTTTAGTTTGCAATAAGATCCGAGAAGTATCCTAACCACATGTTTGATATTAAATATTAGTTAGTAATTTATAAAAGTACATATTCTTCAAAATTCATAAACTTGGCTCAGTGATACGACACATAGCTTACTTTAACATCCAGATTTATGTAAATTTAAAGCAAGAAAGCTCCAAAAGCTCTAAAAATATTATATTGATTGTTATAATTACATTTTTATGGATTCTAACGGAATAAAATAGATTGCAGACATAGATCGAATATAGTTTGTTAGAGTAGACTCACAAATTACCAGCTTTTTATTAAAACTTCCATTTGGTCAATTAGAACGATCTAATTTTGTGCCCAATTCACGCAAGAAAACGCTAATTGATCTGTCAAGGTAGAAGCAAGTACCATAACTGCCTTTGTCATACTTAGTACGTTATAATTTAATTCGTCATATCAGTCTATAGTAACTATCGACTACTATTCACATATACTTGTTTGACGGATATCAAGTCAAAATTATTAAATTATTTACATAACTCGACGTTTTCTATAAGTCACAGTTAGCAAGAGACTCAAAACGTTGATATAAATAATTGGTTTAAGTGAGTCCGTAGACATTTATTTGCAATGTATTATGGGGCTAACATAAATTTAGAATCAAATTGAAGTTTTGTCAAAATATATTAAACTCGCCTATTTTTGTTATTCGAGACATTCTTGATTTTTCCATTTGTCCCTGGGCTATCGGTTCACACTTTACAGTTTTTCCCGCCGGAGCAGTCCTAGAGTATAAACCATGACCACAGACTATCGCACGTATAGATGCGATCATAGAACTTTAGCGTGAGATAGAACATTATAAAATAGCCGTTGAGGATTGTCATTACCGAAACTAAATCAATTTGAATTTGTATCATTGGCAGATTAAATCAATCAAGATTTATCAATTTAAGCTACTTTCTGTAACAATTTTTTTAATAGATAAATTATATATCATATTATAACTATGAGTGTTAAGTTTGTGATTATGAAATAATGGAAAAAATGATTACAACTCATAAGAAAGAAGCTGTAGGAAATTAAACATTTGAGATATTATGTAGATTGTAAATTGTAGGTGGGTAGATTTTTTTTTTTGAATAATTTACCATGCATCATAAAAACTACCTTACATTGGTGTCAGAATATTTCAGCAAAAAATAATTTGTACTATTTCCTTATTTTGAAGGTTTGTTTGTTTTGTTCAGAAAATCATGGGTAAATCATCTCTTGCTTTAATTTATTTGTATTCGGTGTAACATGACCAAATTTGATATCATTTGACGTTTACGATTTGGCCAAAATTTTCGTCATTATAATTTTACTAAAGAACGTAATTAATTATTTAACTGTCATTAACAGATGTACAACAACACAACTGACACAATCAACTTGAAGGTATAAGGTTTCTACGACCAAGAAAAAACTTCACCACCAAAAAAAAAAAAATTCGTAGCATTCTGGTTTTGGGAACGACTAGACTTATTATAATTTTGGTACAAAATAATATAGAAAAAATAAATAACTCTACCTTCCTTTTATTTATACTCTTCACCCACTATGAAGGAAGCAAGGAAAGGTCTTACAGCAGTCTTGCAAATTTTATATAAGGCTAGTTGACAACACTGTTAAAACAACGAAGTATGGTCATAAACTTATAATCATAAAGAGCAAGATAGAAATGAAATCTGTTAAATTCATAAGACTGAGTTTGTTAAATTGTTAATGTGTTCTGTGACCTGCTGTGTGTTCCTGTGGATATGATGTGTTCAACTACATCTGTGAAGTGTACATTTGTTTACAACAATAAAAAATAGATAAATGCTGCCTAATTGTTTTCACTTTTTTATGGTTTAGTGGTGTTAATATAGAAGATTATACTATACATATAATATACAATGAAAATCGCGGTCGAGGGCTGTGCTCACGGAGAGTTGGAAAAAATATACGAATGTGTTGAGACATTACAAGAAAGAGAAGGAATAAAAGTAGATTTATTAATTTGTTGTGGCGATTTTCAATCAGTACGCAATAATGATGATTTACGAGCAATGGCTGTGCCTGAAAAATACCACAATATTTGTACTTTTTACAAGTATGTACAAAAGAGTATAGGTTAAAAATAGTAGTTTCTTCTTAACATTTCACCAAGTAATTGTTTATTTCAGATATTACAGCGGAGAAAAGGTTGCTCCTATATTAACAATTTTCATAGGTGGAAACCATGAGGCATCGAATTATTTACAGGAACTGCCATTTGGAGGTTGGGTTGCTCCCAATATTTACTATTTAGGAAGAGCCGGAGTTGTTAAATTTGGCAACTTAAGACTTGGAGGTAAAATAATTGTGGCAATTGGTGTAGATAATTATAAAGTTTCACATGTAGCCTTTATATTAAACAGTATTTACCTCAATCAATTTCTGGTGTATTCATTAGTAGTAGTCATTCATTATTTAAAAAAAATTGCAGGTTTATCAGGTATATTCAAGAATCATGATTATTTGCAAGGACTCTGGGAAAGCCCTCCATATACACCTAACTCATTACGCTCAGTTTACCATATAAGATCTTTGGATGTATTTAGACTAAGTCAGATGAAAGAAAAAGTTCATATTATGTTGTCACATGACTGGCCAAGAGGAATTACTAATTATGGGGATAAGAATAACTTGTTGAGAAGAAAACCATTTTTTAGGTAGGTAGCATTCCATTTGTTTCCTTAAGAAATATGTATTTTTAATAATGACTAATAAGCTCATAATTTCCAAACATAAACAAATTTCAGAGAGGATTTAGAATCTAATAAACTAGGCAGCCCTCCAGCAGAACAGTTACTTAATGAGGTGAAACCAGATTACTGGTTTGCAGCACATCTGCACTGTCAATTTGCTGCCTTAGTAAAGCATGATGACAGCAGTGAAACTAAATTCTTGGCGCTTGACAAATGTTTGCCAAAAAGGAGACATTTGCAAATTTTGGAATTGCCAGCCGAGTTTGCTGGTGACAAACAGTTGAAACATGATCTAGAGTGGTTAGCTATTTTAAAAAATACTAATCATCTACTGTCCGTAAAAAATATAGATTGTCATCTACCTGGGCCTGGTTGCAATGAAAGGTAATAATAGCAAGGGTATATTTATTAGTTGAAACCATATTTTAGTAGTGAGTTAAATCACTAACAATAGATTTATATATGGTAAATATCACTAAAATAGAAACAATGAACAAATTGTTGATAAGCAACATGTTTACTGTATAGAATACAACACAGAAAATGTCTAATAATATATAGATTTATATTAAATAGTATTTATGGCATAACTGTTTATTAGTTTAATGTTTTTTTCTGATGTTATACTTTTTTTCTGATGTTATACTTTTTTGGCGCAAGGGAAAAATGAGAGTAAATTTTTATCTTCAAAAAAAACCGGCACAATTTTTTTGTGATATTTAAATAAACTTTATTTAACTAGATAATGTGTTATAGTAAAACTTCAATGTATTAAATACATTCTTTATTGTTAGTGTAGTTTTGTCTACAAATGTAGAATAAGGCGAAAGATAATTTTTTTTAAAAGTTTTTTATCTTGTAGAAGTTTAACTTATAACGTGTGTACATAACGACACACACGTTTTTTTAAATTAACAATATGTACTAATAGGTTTGCTACATAAACTGTTTGACCTGGGTTTGATTCCTTGGAAAGATTTTTTTTTCTAAAAAGCATAGAAAATTGGTAGATGACTATAGTGTAATTGGTTAAGTGCTTCCTATTTTTACACATAAAAGTTATAGATTTTACATTATTATCCAAACAATGAATTTTATTTTTCTGCTTATAGGTATGATTTTACACCAACACAAGAAGAAAAGGATATAGTCCTGAAACTTATGGGTTGTTTAACAATTTCAAATGATTCATTTGTTCGAACAGCCCCTACATACAGGCCTAACTCACCCAAGCGTGCACCATATGAAGCAATTCTTAACCCACAAACCGCCACACTATGTGATAAGCTCTGTATTGATGATCCTCTTCAAGTAGTTTTAGCAAGATCAGGCAGGACAATGAAGCAACCTGTTATTATTGAACATTCAGAAAGTATTGAAGGTGATGAAGAAATACAAAAAACCCCAATTAAATGTTCACCCATGACATTACCAGCACCAGTTACACCATTTCAAAGTGATGATTTATCAGAAACAGTTTCTGCTTTGAACTATAGTAGAAATAGTTTTCTATCTGAGACTGAAAACGTAACTTTAGAATGTGAAACTCCACCACAGACAAATAAAAAGATTTTCAAGAGACGCAATTTGGCTATGTATACACCTGAGGATGCTGAAACTGGCAGCAATACATCAGGTTCACAGGTAGAGTCAGATAGTCCAAAATCATGTAAGCTTGCATGTCGGACTAACCCTTTATAGTATATATATAGCTGAACAATCTGATATACTTATAGTATAATTAATTGCAATTGCACTATTAAAAGTAAAACATGCATTAATTCAGTTGACACATACTTACTCTATTGCACTACCAAAATGTGAATTGAAATGCCATTTTGTAAGGAATTATTGATGAGTTTGTTTATGAATAGTATATTTCTAAATTTTTAAACAAATTATTTTTTTTCCCTTTTTTACAGTACCTACATAATGCATTAAATAAAATTCTTTGAATGTATTTTAAATGTGTCATAATATGATGAATTTAAAATGATGTAAATGTATAAAGTATATTATATTAATGGATCATTATAATATTTAAGGATTACTGTTTTTAAAATGGGACAATAAAAAAGAAAGCAGTGTGCAAGTCCTAATAATTAAAATGATAATTGTTATGCTTAGATTAGCATATTAAAATATTGTCTGAATTTATGTAATTTTAGATATGTATAAAATCATTTTAAACTAAAAAAAAATGCTAGTATGTATATGTAATGTGTACTTACCGTAAAGAAAAATCATATTTTACTTTTTTAAACATTGATCTAAGAAATTAGTGCAATTTTTTAATACTATAAGTAGTGGAAATTTAATACTGTAATAATAGTAAATATAGTACAACAGCAACAACTATTTTATTTCACCTTTATTACTGCATAAAAATACTCATAGATGTTAAACATTTATAATCCTGTTAATGGATAGAAAAGGTGTTACAATTAGGTCAATTTACGTTTAAACATAGGCCACATCAATTTCATTAGCTGTGTGTCATGCAATTTTATTAGAAATACCTCACAATACTTCTAAGGTATGATTTTGCATTGTAATACTTATTCTATAAGTTTTTTTCAATAGCATCATTAATTGATTGTTGGTACCTTTCCAGAATCTTTATTGCACTCCCTTGAAATGAAAGTATTTATTAGAGATAATATAATATGAGAAATTACTTAATTTTATTACAATAATGGCTAACAATCACAAGATCTAACAGTAATAACTAGTTTTTAAATGTTTATACAAAAACTTTTTTTTCTTGAAGTAGTTGCACACTCATTATTGAACATGCGTTAATAAATGTTGCCTGAGTTGTGGCATTGTTTTTGGTTCAAAATCACACTGATTGCATTTCAACGGTATTGACATAAAACTCTTATGAGTTTCTGGCGACATCTTGTCTATTAATCCATCCTCCTTTAATTTATTAAGAACATCTGAAAAATATATTATTTAATACAACCTAGTTTTAATATAGAATAGATATTTAATGTTTGAAATTGTTCATAAAATTTTATAATTACTAACCTTTGTATGGTAGAAAGAATTTAGTGGTGAAACTATTCCAATGTATTCTTGTCTTCAAGCATGTTGAGATCATATCATTGCTGATTATGTGCATGTGCATTCGTTGCATACTTGGAACTGCATGAAATCCACAATGGAGGAAAAAATCTGCATGCTCCTTTTGAATTTCTTTAAAAATTTGACCAAATTCTTCAATAAGAGGAATGTGTTCTTTACTTAGCTTGTAAATACTACTAATATCTTCGCGGGGTAGAACCAGGTAATGGATTTTAGCTTTGGGATACTTGTCTCTTATAACAACGATGCGTTCATTTTCTTTATAAATTGACTTGGGGTCTTTCATCGATTCTACTAATCCTAAAGACCAGAGTTGCTTCGGCTTCGTTGTAACGTAATCTGACACGTTTTTACTGCACTTGCTCATTTTAAGATTTTTGTTATTATTCTCAAACACTATTCTCGGCTGGGTCCGAGGATTAAATCAATAAAAATCCTCCTTTTGTGATTTTGGTATTCAAGTTTTTTTGTAGTAGGTGTGAAAGCAGTAACGCAGATGGATTCTCATTAATAATAATGAGTGTTGTGTTCTCATTAGTTTATTTAAATTTTCTTATTATCAAAACAAGAAAAAAACAATACATTCTCTTTTATCTACCACAAATTCACATCACCCGCCAATTGACATTTAGATGACGGTTTTAATTTTTATCCCTATTCAGTTTATCTGTCAAATGAGAACTGATATTTTTAATGTCACTGTCAATTCGTAAACAAAAGAGTCTTAAGAGTGAGATTCAGAAACGAGGTTTATCAAATTATCGCGAACTATAGCTAATGTATCGTATCGTAACGTACTATAATAACGGTCATACAATACGTTCTTGATATAAGGGAGTTATGAAGCATGAGCATGGGTAAGATTCAAAAAATAAGACTAATATAGCGTGAACTATGACTCCGGTTTTGGTATGATAATTCAGTAGTGACCCGAATCGGAATCGTTTCTGAATCTTACCTAACTGGACCTAAAAGTTGACGAAGTTGTTATTATTATTTTATTATCTCCCAGTTCCTCTAGAGACATTGTAGAGCGAGAAAATTCCAAGATCAAGGGTGCCTGCGTGAAATTTGGGTTTTCAATTTAACTGCATAGAGTAGTCATCAGATTTTATATTGTTTTTCCTTCCATGGTGGTCATAGTTATAAATTACAAGAATAAATAAATGTCGGAATTAAAAAAGTGTTAATGTTTTTATAATAATTTATTAGAGTTTTATTAGTATTTTAACTAAAAATACAATTATTTTATAATAAACTATGTGGCATCATTGCCTACCTACAGCTAAATCTACTTATAAATCGTTCCAAAAACGTAAAACATTGTCATGACTGAAAAAAATAATTTTGAACCAAATGGTCATTTCTGATTTTTCAGTCATAAGAATAACATAAACTTATTTAAATTTATATAAATACTTAACCAAAATAAAGTAACTTTTTATACTACCAATCTTATAAAATTACTTATTAACTTAATTAAAATATTCCAAGCACATTACTTGAATTCTACTATATTTCTTCTACAAAATTAAAACCAGTTCTGTATATATTAATAAATTTAAATAACAAACTCCTTTACTCTCTAATTGTAAAGCCTCAGAGAGATTCCAGCAATGCGATTCGTCGTACTAGATCGTAATATGTTATATTTTTTTGTTGTAAAATTTTAAGAATAATACTGTTGGGCTATATTTATACTCATTTTTGGAAAATAATAATAGCTCATTTAACGCATTTAAGAAAGTATTAAACTACAAATATTAAAAAAAATATCTTAACGCGCGCACAATGGTATTAAATCCAATAAAATTTCTATAAAATAATAAATTTATGAATTTTATGTATAAATTAAAAAAAAAACATTATTAATTTCACTTTAGAAGATAAGCTGGTTTATTCATAAAACTAATAAGTTCACCATTTAACTAAAGCATCAGCATCATTATATCAAAGACAAATTGCTTTAATTGTCTTTGATTATAGAGTAAACATAATATCATTTAATCTGCCCAATGTCTTTAGTTAAAAAGGACTTTGAGGTTAATTTTATTTTTGATAGGGTTAGCGAAATATTTTATAGGACATATTTTTTTAATGTTTCTCTAAGCTACGTATTTGGATTTGATCCTTATAAAGTTACATTCTGTTGCACGTATCACGAGGTATAGACCTTGTTCTATCATTGTACAGTAGGCCGTCCCGTATATCCCGTGTCGGGAATTGTATGGTGAGCCAATTCTCGTAATATCTGCTCGAACCCTTTTCCTCTAGTAGGTAGGCTACTGTTTTTCATCATTGTGGAATTTAATTTTGTTGCGAGGTAGCACATCTGTAAGCCATAACTCTTAATTTATAGAGTATTATTAATATGTTACAGTTTAATTAACAAATACATCAAAATAGTGAAGTCTATAAAATGAATACGGTATTTATATGGAGCATAGGGCGCACATTTCTGAACACAATATATCGTAGATGAGAGGAATGTATAAGAGATTAAATATTTTATGTAATTTTCAACTCCAGATAGTTATAAAATATATAAAAGGTCTTACCAGCAATGCGGACATAAACAGCAGAGTGCCTAGTGCTACAGATATCATCATAGACGTCGCACAGGTTGCCTCTATGGGTGTTCTATGGAAGAGCTCTCCCGGCATAATGACTGAATACTCAAGATTCTCTTTGAATCGAGTGAACGGTGTACTTCCATTGTCAGCCACCAGAGAGGCGCTGGTTATATTGTGTTCCACCGTACCTGCTAGCGATCTTTTGCGACGACCATGACCTACAAAAATATAATTACTAATCAGCATGTTTTTCTCCAGTTCTAAATTTTAGCAATATGACGTCAATGCAAGTGCATGAGCCGGTTTGCTCATGCTGGCCATGCGTCATACTAGCGGGCTAGATCTACTTGTTGGGACTGGTCGAACTTATATCAGTGTACATTTATCTGTGTATTATTTTGATTAACTTTGATACTATGTTAGCGTGTTGTTAATTACATGCACCTATTTCACCGTGACTTGCTGATAAAATTGATAAAAAAGCTATAGCGAATGGCCCAATCTACGCCCTTGATTTCAAAACTGGCCGTTAATTAATCATTAATTTATCAATAATTAAAATAAAAACTACATGAATGAATGATATTTTTAGTTGAGTCATAAGTGTGAAAAAATCTTGCTTATAGTGAAAAGGCTTACCTGAAGTTTCATACAAATCGAGACAGTAGTCCGGTTGACAGTCAGCGGGCTCCATGCAAGCCTTGATCTGGGAGTGTATCCATAGGGTAGACCGTTCTTTCATTGACGCTAGGAGAAAAGCTTCGAAATCCAAAAAGACTTCGTTATGCCGCTCCCGGTAACGCGCTGGCTGGTGGGGGATGATTGACGCGAAGTCTCGGTTGCGACATCTAAGGAATTAAACACTAGTAAGAATCGGTATTTTTCCAGCACCACACTCATGATCATGATATGTACATACAATAGGAAAACTTTCATACTAAAAATTTAATGAAATATAGATCTATCTAATTTAATTTTTCAATATAAAAATAATATTTTTTAGGATAAATCTTATATCATTTAGCCTGGATTCTTGATTTTTCATTTAAAATAAAAAGTATATTGTAGGATGTAGGAACTTTTTCATAAATAAATCTATTTACACAATTTTTAACTGAGTATAGAAGCAACGTATAAACTATTTTGATATTACTCGAGTAGATGGCGCGAGTAGCAGTCAGAACCAATAAAAAACCAATTTTTTTTTATTAAAATAGATAAACAAAAAATATTTGTTAATTGTGATAACCAATCAACTTTAAAAAGATATATATCGTCGATCGATTTTTTGGGTTCCACGTTATTTCATACATGCTTGGCAAGAAAGCTTAGGCAAAATAGTCGTTACAATATTGTAAAAGTGCCATCGGCTTCTTGTAGATGGCGCTGTATCAAGTCACAAAGTAAAATGCGAAAAAAAATAGGTAAATACTTATTAAAATCATCAATTCTTAAATTTTCTATTTATTTAAAGTATGTGTAAATACCACGTAAAATAAAAAATGATTTTCTCTTTATTTAAAACCAGGGCAATTCACATTTCTAAAACGCGCTAACGAAGTTTTCGTATGTATTAAGTATATATACAACACAGTTTCAAATACTAGTGTACTCGCTTCGGCAGTACATATACTAAAATTGGAACGATACAGAGAAGATTAGCATGGCCCCTGCGCAAGGATGACACGCAAAATCGTGAAGCGTTCCACATTTTTTGAGAGTTTTCCCTTTTAATGAAAATTAACCGACTATCTATTATCGTATAAATACCAGAAATAAATGTTTCTATATAATATTACACTTAACTATACATATATAGTAATTAAACTTTAACTGAATATATACCTAATTGCTCTCACTTAGTGTGCTAATTAATTGGTATTAACAGATATTAGACCTGAAAGGTTAACCTAAGAGTTATAATTGGACTCAGTATACCTTTATAGAACATTTGTGATCGCTGTTTCACAAGTATATGTTTTCATGTAATTGTTTGTTAATTTAATTCCTTACCCATCCTTAACCAACAAGACAGCGCCGGCAGCGTGAGGTCGATCTGGGTCTGGGGACACAGCTACTTCCAATAGCTTTATGTGCCTCCACGCAGAATCTGGGTTAATGCGCGCGCGCAGTTGGAGCTTTGTACCAATCGGTACTGCCTGTAAATAGGCAATTAATGAATCGAGATTATAGATTGATATAGTGCTCACAAATTTTGTCTTGTAACAGTAGAAATATCTTTCCTTCCTCTTATAAATATTTTATCCGTATATTAATGGAGGTTTATTATTTTACCTGGTCAACGGGCATGTCTACCGAGTGATTGGAGTGTCGGGACAGAGGTGGCGCCTCTTTGTACAACGCTACTTCATACTCCAGCCGGCCAGGAGTCTCTTCAACCACCCCTGATACGCGGGCACCGTGCGGACTAAAATAAACAAAATACATGTATTAGTATTATTTCTTACTTTTTTCTTAATCAACAGTTTAGACTTACACAGGTCTAGTTATGTGTAGTTTTAGTGGGTGACCGTATTACCGTATATATACATATAAAATAAACTTTCAATATTCAATACATTCTTGTAATACAAAGAGTATTATGTATGAATCTATTATATTTTTCTATTGTTTCATGTTAATATTAGGCGATGAACCAAAGAAATTTACTCATTGTGGTGATTCTATAGAGCATTCAATTCATATCGTACAGTACTTACAAACTACCGGCAAAACCTGCAGCCTTGTTCTCTATGATGGTTGGCTCTGGCGGCTTGCACATGATGATCAGCTCTTGATCTGATTGCATCACTACGCCGGGGAATTGAGGGAACCATACACGGACGTGGACGAAACCCTGAAATAGTAAAATAGTGTAAAATATACATAACCTAAAATATAGCACTTGGGCATGGAAGACATTTCTCTTTCTTGTCTTCTCTTTGAAATGCATATTGGTAATCAATTTAAATTTTTTTTTTAGTTTCAAGACTTTTTTGTTAAAAACTTTAGCAAACACTAGTTAAAAGCGTAAAAGTTTTGCCACGTAATACTCTTAGTTATTTTGAAATACTTTGCAGCATCACAGAGCCTTATTTGATTACATATATGTGAATCGGAGTTCTGTGCGGTTTCGATAAATAGTTGGTATAGGTTCCTTATTTCATAAAAGATTTAATATAGTATTGTCTATTGTTAACATAGCTTTTACACATTGAAAGAAATTGAAGAAAGTAATCTCATTGAAACATATAAAATGACTGGCCTGACTGGCCACTATAACGTTCCAAGAATTGAGAAGCTTTTAAGGGTACTTCTTTAAAACTGAAGACCACTCAATATAATACAAATTCGCTAAAGAACTTTCTCTCAAACCGAGCAGTGGCTGGCTTCTGGAAAGTGTAATTAGTGCACCCTCTTTGAAAATAGGAAGGATAATTTCTCCAAATTAAAGCTTATTAAGCTGCTAGTGTGTTTATCTACATAATAATCATATAATAGTGATCCATGAATTGAGCAGAATTGTGCCCTTCAGGACTGGCTGACTCACACAACGGTGACTGTCAATATTAATGTCAGCAAAACTGAGGTGAACTAAACGATTATGCGATATTACAGTGTTTAGTTGCACTGTTTTCACCTCGATTCTGTTACCGGTCTACATTGCGTTAATAATACACCATCTGTAGGCCACTGTATACTGTTATTTTAACGGAATTCCTCATTATGACACAACATGAGACGAGACATTTGACAATGGAGGGTGTAGCCTAAACTTGGCTCGTTACAGCGTGCACACTGCGAAACGTGTACAATGTATTTGAAAGGGAATCTTCTTCGGTCTCCCTCAAATATTCACTTGCAAGTTGAAGCTTGTTTTGATGCGCAATTACAGCTAACCAACAAACCTTTTTATTACCTACATTAAAAGTAAATAAAACTGCCAATTCGAATACAGATTTTCCATACATTTGGTAAAGTATAATCGAACGCCGTGTTTCTGATAGATGCCAAGGTTTCGACAGTTCCATACAAAAATTTACTATGAAGCAAATAATGTATATTTGCAAAGAAAGTAATTTCAGATTTTATATAAAAAAATGCATGCAAATGTCGTAATAATAATAAGGACACTTAAGTTATTTTTAGTTGTCAAAAAAAAACACATTGCCTTTTAAAATTTTATCACCTCAAAAGTATTATTGATAGCCATGGGGCAAACCACGAAAGAAAGAAAAAGAAAACTATATTACACATACCTAATAAAAAAAGATATATAATTAAAAGAGAAAGTGTACTAGGATTCCCTGTGTCGTGGGCAGCTAGTCTCTTCCATTTGACGACACATTAGTGTTTTAGGTACTAATATAAAATTCTAGAAAAATAGTTTTGGTGTCAGCATATTTTGCTTAACATTGTTAGTGAATGTTTAAAGTTTTGAAAATATCGATAGTGAACATTCTGTGGTTAAAAATGAAAGGAAATGCGTTGAGCGAATAATACGTACGTAATATTCGATATGCATTATTGCATAGTTTTGTTCTCTAGATAAAGATATTTTATATGTGAAACAATTTCGTTCCCTTCAATAATTATATCTTGTATATGTAGTTTTTAACACACAACTATAAAGTATTACCAATATACTTAGCCTACATACTAATAATAATAATACAAAATGTATAAACAGAAAATTAAAACAAAATTAAAAAGTTAATTATTTATTTTTAAAATATTATATATTTAAATTTATTAATTAAATAATTAATTAAAAGGTAATTTAATATGACAGTGTACGTTTAATGATGGCAGCATATCCTCGCTGTATTGCGATACAATATCATGATTATATTGTTTGTCTATTATATTGATATAAGAAATTAATGATTTAAATATATTGTTTATAAGTAAAATACTTACATTCCGTTTTAGCACTCCACATTTTGTAAAGTCTGCTATCCGTAATCTATAGAGTAATCCTGTGGGGTCCTCCGGTTCAGGACGAATCTGGCACATGGGGTCAGCCACGGGGTCTGTAGCTCTATCGTCAGCGAACAAGGGTGCTCCGCGGAAGCCCTCGGGCTTCCGAAGTAAGGCTGTGACCGAGTCACGGATCCCTGAGCCGGTACTTGCGAATGTGCACTGAATGTCTGTTACTGTAAATAATTGATAAATTATTGTTAATAATCCCGCGCAGGTTCTCGGAAGTAGACAACCACGTTTTCTGATTGTATCTGCGTTTAATACTACTATAAATTTGCAAAGAAATATTATAAATTCTAAACAATTCTAAGTATATATATATTTTACTAGCTAACGTTTTTCCTTAATATTATGTTTTCACTTAGCCTATCTGTTTATTAGCGACATACCATCATTGGAACATTTTGATATTCTACACCATTAATACTGTGTTAATTATTTTTCTATTTCTATTTTTATATAATTCTAATATTTCTGTCACTAAAAACCTTATAAGTATTGCGCTTAGCAACATATGTTGCGATTAATATTTATTTATATAATTTTCGTCTAGACGTTATAATTAAAAACGTTTCCCGGCCTACAGCTTCGCATTATTAGGAATTAAGTTGATCACCGGCTTTTCTTCAATACATAGTATGAAATGAACACACATCCGAAACAATAATTGTTTAGACGAAATTCGTATCTAGTACGTAAGCTATTTAAGCCGGTAAGTACATAGAGTAAATGCTTAACCTTACCATCATAGTCCTGACCAGATGCACTCCCAATCTGAAACAAAGCCCATTGAAATATTAAAGGAAGTGAAGAAATACATTGTTTACCGTAATACGTCTTTAATTTATTAGAATTACTAAGATTTTATCTATCGTTAACGTAGTATAAGATTTAATTAATAAACACCATTAAATTCACGCTTGTTAAATATCCAATAGATTAAGTAATAAAAATTGGGCCATAAACAAACACGCACTAACCTATCACGTACATATGAAATATTGTAGTATGGCTATTATTTATGGGCAGAATAGTAAAAACCATGGACAAGATTTTTAAACATTTCAGATTATTTATTACTGAATATACAATCTATAAAATTGTTATATTTCATTCTGTTAAAATTTAATAAGCTTTAAAATTTCAAAATTCAAAATTGATTTAAGAACCCGCCAAAACGCTTCTCTAGGTAAGTTGGCGTCGCATCCCTATGACGTACCGTGACATGTACACAAACGTCAAGTATTTCCGTGTAAAATTGAATGAATTTGAAATTGAATGAATGAATGTGAAATGAATTATGATTCTTAAATTAGATAAATACACATATTATATTTCGTTCAAAATCAGTCTTAATTTTACTAAATGCATTTTAAGTTCTATTTTAAATTAGATTTTTTTTAATTCAGCTCTGATTCGTGTTAAGTTGTGATTAAGTGTTATGCAAATTTTCAGACGAACAAACGGTTATTCCTAAAACTGTGTTACTCTGCTTATAAAGCGTGAAGAGGTCAACAATCAAGGCTAGTAAATTGATTAGAGTTGAAATTTTGCAGGGCATAGAATATAATTTAGGAAAAATTATTAATTCGGGCTCGCTTAAATATGTTTTTGTGAGAACTTTATTGAATAATTAAACATTTTAATCGCAGAAATTTTAAACTGAAGCTAAGAAGTAAAAAGTGAATATTCTTATTCCCAGCTATTATTTGACGATAGGCAACAAGGCACGAGAAACCTTTAAAAAATCTACTTTTTGTGAAAGATTAGATCAGAACATAATTTTGTAATAAGTTGGCAAAACTTATCGTAATTAAAAAATCTCCCCGCCTGTGCTCTTGTAGGTTCAAAGGCTGAGATTCTGAGTCGAAATGTCAAAATCCAATACATTTTTGTCATAATTGTAGTCAGACTTCGACATAAGTTCTTTTCAGAATCTCACCCTAAGATCGAAAGACTGTTTTATGAATTTATTTTCTTACCCCTATTTTCCGGTGACAATAATAATTATTAGTGATTGACTGCCTATTAAAAACAGCGATATGAACGTATGTTACGTCCATCTATACGCAATATTAGCCATATAATGTCAATATTTTAGTTATCCACAGATACAGTCTACTTCCTTTTAAGAACGTTCGCGGTACGGTGCGATACAGTTACAGTGTAATCATCAAAAATCGATTTGTTACCAATCGAGATCAACTAATCGCTGAGACAGCGGTATTGTTCTATAGTAATCGCTCTAGAGTTTATGAAAACGGTAAGCAGATTCAACGAATTAAGTTTAGGAATTAGGTAGGTTATACAAAATCGAATTCAGTGTAACAATATTAAAGGAAAATTTAAAAATTTTTAGACGAAACTATTCTTTAACTTATCATTTCAATTTAATTTCGAGATACGAAAACATTTTTTTAAGAAAAGGCATCAAGTTTTTTTCGTGCGTAGCCGGCCTTTTATGAATTGGTATGCTCTTTTCTTGAAGGACCCTGAGTCGAATTGGTTCGGAAATACTTCAGTGGGCAGCTGGTTCCACATGTCGGTGGTGCGCGGCAAAAACCGCCTTAAAAAACGCTTAGTTTTGGAACAACGGACGCCGGTGAATCGGGTGGACTTTCGTATTCTGCCTCGACTTCCGATGATGAAACATAAAGTCAATATTGTACTGATCTAATTGATAAGAAATTATCTATCTTTTTTGGAGATTATGATTTGTTAATAGATTTTATTAAGACATCAAGTGTTTGTTGCATTAATACGAAATAATTAATATTGTACAAAGAAATCGAATTGAATAATAATTCTAATGTGCCATACATATCGTGAGTTTTCTTACAACAAAGTAGGCATTATTAACTTAAAGACAGCAGTATCACTTCCGAGTTTTTGTACAGTTATTCTCACGTTGGCTTAACATTTTCTCAGACATAGTCTCAGTTGTCACTTAATTGCCTCGATTAAGACTTAATTAATTCTTTATTATCATCGTAAACTTGTTTAATCTGTGAAAATGTATGTATAAATTAGTGTTTACTATAGTTTAAGGTTAATTTATCCAATAAATGTGTTTAAACTGAATGGATATGAATAAAGTTTTATTTTTCATTCAGGCACTTACTTTAAGGAACTTAATTATTATTTACTTAATTTAAGTCGTCTCGGCTCAAAATGCGTATTGGTCTTTTTTTAGTAAATACAGTAATGTGACGAATTTTTAAAGGCAATTCATTAAATAATTGCATTTCTTTACATAATTTGTGCGGAGGTTCGGCAAGATAAGCAAACTCGCTCGACGAGTGTCTGTGTTGTAGTATATCTTGTAGTCGTATGCATACTAATGTTAGAACAACAACAAAATGGATTAAATTATGAAACATATAACAATAAAATGTATAAAAATATAAAGGTACTCAAAATAAACATATCGTATATGAAACATATTAATGAAAATGCAAAATAATAATACAAAATACAAATGGCGTTACAACCTTCTTAGTCTCAGATATCTGTTTCGTGATTTGATTTTCTAATAGGAATCGTTCTGTGCCTGAAACACGCCGTAGTTTTTTGGGAATGCCGTTTTCCTCGAATGTTTTCTTGCTACGTACGTAATTACGCAAATAGCCAAATGGACCCCATTAGTGCACAGCCGTGGTACAATCCTACGACCACAGGGATGAGAGTGCAAGAGTGCAAGTGGGAGACACGTTCAAGCGCTCGGATCTTAGCTACTACTCAAAATATATTTAATAATTTCTCACTCCTAAAATAAATAAATATAATAAAATAAATAATAATAGCTGTGAATACATTTTATATGAATGAGATATTTTTTTATTAAATAAAGGCAATATGTAAAACTAATGGCAAACAAAACAAGTACAGAGTGCCATTGTATGTTTGTTGCTTAATTTATTCGAAAAATTTTACGCCATGACTATCAAACTATTTGCCGTGTAATGCTTACAAAGCGAGGGTGATTAGATTTTTAAAGGCAAGTTGGCGAGCATTTAGACAAAATTATAAATAACTTATTATTATGCTAATGTTGTTATTATATATAATATTTTTGGGAGCCCATAACTTTAGCTTACGCTCTTTATCCAAAACTATATCCTTGAAATCCCATCTTTATAACTCCTCCTTTCTTGGCGTATCCTTTAAGTTCTCTGGAATTCAGTCCCCGTCCCTATTCGCTTAGCTCCTTCTCTGCCTTTCTTTAAATTTCTTCTGTACTAACTACTGAGTTGATCTTAAATTATTGTGTTATCTGTATTTTTCATGTATCCTTCTTTTTACTTTAGTTTTTTTTGTTGCTATTTAGTTTTGTCTTAATAACTATGTGTAATATGTATTTTTGCACTTCTTGCCTACCTTAACTATTTGAATACATTTGTTGTCTCTTCTCACAGTGGTTGCCTGGAAGAGATCGCTCGAAAGCGATAAAGCCGCCAGTTGCCCACCTTTTAATTTACTTCTATAGCGGATTATGCGGATTTTTATAATTAATCGATCTACCACTTACCACCACCACTTCGTTTGCCAATAAACAATTTATTATTATTTTAAAAATTGCTAAAAATCAGTAAAATAATTAATTTACCCGAACCGGATTTTTATAATTAATCGATCTACCACTTACCACCAGCACTTCGTTTGCCAATAAACAATTTATTATTATTTTAAAAATTGCTAAAAATCAGTAAAATAATTAATTTACCCGAACTCCAAACAACACCTTGCACTTAAGGGAATAATGTTTGCTCCCTTGTGCATTCTTAAACAGTATAGTAGAACAATACTTCAATTAAAACCATTCTAATACGAATATTACAATCCTATGGAATTTACCTTAGAATGTGTTAGTTGTACCGTTAATAATAAGACGATGTAAATATGATGGGCAGTTGAAGAACAGTTGTGTTTTTTCGCAGCGTCATTACCACAAGTGTATTGACGGCGCGTGCGCTTGTGCATTCCACACGCCTCCACAATAATACCATTATTAAGCTGTGCTTTACATTATTCCTTCTCGTTTATATTGACGTTGCATTCTTTACTGTTGAAATGATTTGTATGTATGTTTTACATGGAAATATCTAAGTCTACTTTTATGAAAATATTTTTCCATCAATATCAATCCATCAGTTTTCGCGAATATAACAGAATAAACACTAACCAAAGACAATACTAAGAATAAACACTACTCATGCAGAGCATATTATATTCATAAAGACATTCGTTAGTGGGCTGATAAATAAAGCATTTGTTTAATTTTTTTACCATAACTGTCATATATTTTAGAAAAAAATAGCTTGTAACATTTACTGTAGACATAGCATTATATATGATGTGGCGAAATTTAATTAAAAAATTAAATATGATCACGAATAATTTGTCTAATGAAATCGCGGTTTTCCTATATCCATGAGATTGCTATAAAAATAGAACCGACGATTGTAATTGTCAAATGGGCTTTCTATAAACTAACGTCTTAACCATGTATTAGACGGTTGCTAGTAAAATAATTTCTTTGTTCGCACAAACATGTAGGTAAGGCGAGTGCCAAATGTAAAATACGTTTTGACATATTAAGGGCCTGTTTCACAATGTATGGATAAAGTACCAAATAGCTATTCAACACATACATTATTTGGAATATAAAAGTTCCGAATAAGAAACTTCGCGTTTCATCGGACTCATAACTTATGATGGACTTTATGTGCCCAATAGCGCTATCTGATAATCATGAAACGCAACAATATTGTTTATCCTACCAATAAATCACAAATACCTCATTTGGAACTCATGTAGAACTTATACGTACATTGTGAAAAAGACCCTAAGTCTGATAGGTACGATACCTTTAACGTTCTTGACTCATCTAAGAGATAAAGTGTAGCTAGCCTTACGTTACCAAGCGATCTCCTCTTCGTGATCTAAGATAATGTAAATCTGCTTATAAAAAAATAATTAAAACGCAATCATAGCCGTAACAGTGATGCATTTCATCATTGCATGCTTCATCTATCTAGGATTTGTTAGGGTACATTATAATTCTATACGTTTGATATTTTATATGCATTTTATACTTATATTATCTCCTTTACAGATTAAACATCTACCTTATCTGTACTGTAAAACAAAGACTAAAACGATAAAGTAGATTCGTCTGTGTTAAAAGTAGCGTGTTGGCTAACAATTGAGCTATACTATTGTAAAAAGAAATTACAGCTACAGACGCCATAGGGCTGATCCAAGAAATTCAGTTGTTCTTTGAGTTTGTAAACGAAAATGAATGATATTGTATGATATGCTAAACTTAAAAAAATCCACACACTATAGTCTATAATGAGGGACATTATTTATTCTTATGAGTTATAAAATTTATGTGCTTCATTGTTTCTGTAACGATAAGAAGTTGATAATGTGTTACTGTACTCGATACAAGGCCGAACTGGTTTAGGGTAAAATTCAGACGTGAAACAGTGCGAAGAAATACATATAGAAGACGTTAATTTGGATATTTATTTACACTTGGTTGCAATAAAAACAAAAGAAACACAAATACCACATGACAATAATTACACTTATTCTTTATACTTTCCCTATCTTACACATAAAAAGATCTTCTGTGCGTGTGTTTGTAGTTTTGGAATGTTCAAGTGGATTGGGTTAGATTTACGATTAGACAGGAAAATGTCTTATGTCTGTCAGCAGTATTCTATAATATTAAATCTTCTTGCATCTTCATGGCGAAGTTTCTGAATTTCACACCAATTATAAGTGATCGCTTTTTCTAATATCTGAATGCTCTTTAGTACGAATAAATCGATTAAGACTGGTTCAATGACGCTCGGTCATTTAAAGCAAAAAATCCATAATTCATTTGATGAGAAAACTTCAAACCGGAACCTCATAGAGTCATGCTTCAGCGAGAGCTTGTTGTTATTTATATATATATTAGAAAAATTTATTCATAACTGTATTATGGTTAGAAATCATATTTCACAACAAATAGATCCATATTGTTATATTATGTACTTTGTCTATTTATTTTGTGATCCTACAATTGACATAAATTATATTTAACAAAAAAAAATGTACTATAGATACAGCCTAAGATATTATAGATTAGATATACATAAAACAAAATGTATCAAACATTTCCAAAAATAAATATCTATGAAATTATTAAATCCACTTTACTAAGTAATAACTAATTTATGGTGTGTGTGATAGTGTGAAAGTGAGGGTGTGTTCATGATGCAGGTTTAGTGCTATGGATATTCCTCATACTCGTTTTAAGCATGTGTTTTGTGTGTCAAAGTATCTCTTAAAAAACTTTTTTTGTAGTATTACGCTCTGTGATTATGATTGTTGGAAGACAAATGTTATGTTGAAGAGACAAATAGGCCTGGATTTCTAATTTAAAAATGTAGTATTATTATCAAATAAACATAAATGGAAAGCTTTTATTTCAAATAATTACTTTTCAACTGGATTAAGGCGTACCTCAATCAAATAAGACGTGCTAAAATAATGTCGTGGGTCAGTGATATTTTACTACTATTTGGGCAATAAACATGTGTGTATAAGTAACTTAGTTCAAAACTTAGTTTAAAAATTGCCCCATTTCCCAAACATTACGACGCACTACAGCACTTTATACATTCACTGAGTTTTGTAAAATTAAAAACAAATTAGCACAATATTCATTACTCTTATAGAAATATAACTGAAATTTTCCAAGTAAGCTTATATAGACTTTTTCGTTCGTTGCAATTTACGGAGCGTGAAATCTAATAACTTAAATGCTTTCAATCACGTGTTCACAATGCTCATTTTACAGTTGTTCAATTATTTAACGATAACTAAAAGATTGACCGTAGTATCAAAGCATATCAAAAACGTCGAAAAATTTCTATTATAACGATAAAACTTCCGCTGTACTTAGATATTTATTTAATTATGTACCTCTAAAGGACACTCAGTAGGAAAGAATGGAAATTCGGCTAATTTTTTCTGACTGATTTAAAGAACTAAAAGCTTAATATGTGTCAATGACTATTGTTCAATATAAACGTATAAAAACAAATGAAATGCCCAAATTGACCATAAATTTGTCGTTCACTAGTTGACAAAAAGAACTGGAATCCTTCATTCGGTTCGAAATTGAGTACGGCAGTTTTTCCATAAGTTTGTTAATTATATAACGTAAGTAAACACGATACGCAGAGTGGTTAAAATGTACCGTTGCTATGAACGGAAATTAGTAAATTTTGAGTTTAACTTTTACTTGATGTATTCAAAAGATTTTATTTATTTTGGAATTTTTTGCACTTAACTGCGAAATATTTGCACTATAAAGTATGCTAATTTAAGCTTTCCCTTAGCGGTTAAACTTAAACGAATCTCATTTATGTTCCATTTGCGTAAGATTAATGGTATTCCTCGTAAGTAGGTAATGAAAATAGTGGATGTAAGGTTTTATGAAAACTGTAATCTAAGGCTTTATCACCTTATTATTAGTATTATTGTTTTTAGTTCTTATCGGTTTATTATTAGTATTTATTTTTTTAGTTCTTATCAGTTTTATTATTAGTATTTATTTTTTTGAAATTCTAATCGCTTTTATTATTAGTATTTATTTTTTCAGTTCTTTTAGAAGATAAAATGGTTTGTACAACAACGTCCAACTCCGTAACGTGTGTAGACAAAGACTTATAAATTTAACGATTTATGTGTCTATGTCATCTTCAATTTTTATGTATCGTATGTTTTAACGGGAATTGAACTCAGATTCTTCAGGTTATATATGTGCATCACTAAGCTACTGAGGCAGTAGTAATGTAATTTTTACAGCTTCTAGATACTTAAGTCGTAAATTTTAATTCAAAATATGCTATAACTAATAGTAAAACCGAAAAAAAAACGCTAAATGATAATCTAATATGCTTAGTGCAACTTATTTTTTCACAATTTCAAAAACATTGATAAAATAAAATAAAATAGGTTATTAATAAAACACACATGTCGGAGCAAAATAAAAAAAAATGGTACATACCAAAAAGATGAGCACGAGAGCGCAGCCTCCGGCGCTCGTCATGCTTGCAGTCTGCCACACTTGAGCGCGGAGCCAACCGTTACTACTATCTGCCCCGATTACCTTGCTACCACGAAAAAACAACTAAAGCAGTTAATAAACAATCACCAAAACGCACTATCACGTATTGTAAGCTCTCCGAAGCTTTGGAAGCGTGATGCGCCTGCGACGTCCGATGCCGGGACTGCTCAGTGCGCCACTCTCCAACGGTTATGGATGGGGGGTAACACCACCTGTATCCTACCGTTCTCACGACACGACCACTGATTCGCTTTGCTATTCAACAATCTCATGATCTACATTATTGATTGGCGTAGGATTTGAGGGAAGTAGGTTCGTTTGTTGCGGATCGCTACAGTCCCGTGACATTGGCCTCCAAATTCTACTTGACTCGATCGAGTGATAAGCTAAATACTCAATCTGTTTGAACTCACTGACTATCGATTTGATCCGTAATTATAGTAGAAAGTCAATCAAATAGAGATGAATGATAAACTTTTGATTCACTTACCTAAATATTTTAACCGTTTGTTTGTAAGTTAAACGTTATAGAACGTAAGGTGTAGTTGAAAGTGTAAATGGACGTATCTTTTGGCTGACCCATTGCACAGTTTGAGCAGTGTTGGCCTAGTGGCTTCAGCGTGCGACTCTCATCCCTGAGGTCGTGGGTTCGATCCCCGGCTGTGCACCAATGGATTTTCTTTCTATGTGCGCATTTAACATTAGCTCGAACGGTGAAGGAAAACATCGTGAGGAAATCGGCTTGCCTTAAACCCAAAAAGTCGACGGCGTGCGTCAGGCACAGAAGGCTGATCACCTACTTGCCTATTCGATTAAAAATCTGAGGCCCAAACCTAAAAAAGATTGTAGCGCCATGGATTGGTTTGACCCATAAATATAAAAAAAAAACACAAAAATTATGTTTTAACACACTCTGTGACCACCAAATAGTGTCCGACAGTGTGTGATGTCATATCTATTTATAATACTATTGTAATACTAGCCGCAATAAAATTGTTAATAACTTAACGCAATAGTGTCATTTTATGATAAAAAAATAAGGCACAATAATTCTTTGTCCCGTGATTCAAATAGAAAAGTTCATACCAGTTATAAAAACGTATACAAACAATTCTGTGTTGGGTATCTTAATTCTGTTCATTGAGTTTTATTCGAACGGTTATTTAACTAAATGCGTCAATTATCATAAGATCTTATAAGGTTTGATACGACTTGTAGGCAGCAAGCGATTCGTGACGGTGACTGGGCCCTTTTTTCCTCACAATGCCTTCCGTACTACCGTATCGTATACTAATTAATAGTACAATGTATTCCTTTATAAGGTCATCAATTTATTCATAAGTTAAAAAGTTTTTCGACCTATATCTGTTTTAAGGTAACGGGAACTTGTGTATGTCAAAAATGCAGTAATACGGAAATAACTCTCGACTTTCTTTCGAATCTTTATTGAACTCTCACAGGTACAAATAAAAACTTACTTATTGGAACCTTATACTAGGAATAGTTATGCGTAGAACAAGGAGATCATAATTTCTTATTTATAAACTCGTTACTACGTTGGTATAACTACTCCCCAGTTATGCCATAGGCACAAGACGGCAACGTTGCAATTCATTGATAAACTTAGGAAAAAAATCTGACACTTGTCAATGATAACCGTATAACCAGTAACCATGTAACCAGTTAAAAATGCCAAATAAGAAATGAGAACACTGAATTAATTGGGAGAAAGAAGAAAAGTTAAGTAAAATTGTGAATGTGGAAACTGAAACATGAATCGTGTTCATGTGGTGGCGATTACAGCAATTTTTTAGAAATATATTAGGTCCTTACATATGAAATTGGCGTTTTGTCGTACTGGCCCTTTGACCTCAAATACCTCCTCTTTGGTTAGGAATTTCAAATTCAAATTTGTACAGCTATTTACTCATGTATTTGTGCTTCGATGACCGTCATTCATTTATTTTTCTTCTGTTTTTTTCTGTTTGCGTCACTCATTTTATAAAATGGAAAACTTAAATTATCGCATTATTTACGAGTACGAGTTCCTCCGTGGCACTAGTGCTGCGAAAACGACTCGAAGGGTGAATGATGTGTATGGTAGTCATGTTGCAAAAGAAAACACAGTTCGTTTTTGGTTCCAACGTTTTCGTTCTAGAAATTTCGACCTGCAGAACAAGCCTCGTGGACGGCCTGAGACCCAAGTTGATAATGAAGTATTAAAGGCTATTGTGGAAGCGGATCCATCGCAAACCACGTCCGAGTTAGCTGCAGGCTGCGGTGTTAGTGTAAAAGTGTTTTAATTCACTTGAAGCAAATTGGGAAGATTAAAAAGCTTGAAAGGTGGGTACCTCACGAATTGACTGAAGCAAACCGGCAAACGCGCGTCGACTGCTGCGTTACATTACTGAACCGGCACAATAATGAAGGTATTTTAAACCGAATCATTACCATTTGGTGGGCTAGTGCCAGTATTGTTCATTGCAGTTTTCTCAAATCTGGCCAGACTATTACGGCTGATGTCTATTGTCAGCAATTGCAAACCATGATGCAAAAGCTAGCGGCTAAACAACCTAGGCTGGTCAATCGCTCCACGCCACTGCTACTTCACGACAACGCTAGACCACACACTGCACAACAGACGGCTACCAAATTAGAAGAGCTTCAATTGGAATGTCTAAGACATCCTCCGTACTCCCCGGACCTTGCTCCAACAGATTACCATTTTTTTCGAAATTTGGACAACTTCTTGCAAGGGAAAAAATTTAACTCTGATGGGGCAGTCCAAATCGCCTTCACAGATTTTATTGATTCCCGTCCGACTGTTTTATTTGGAAAGGGATTAATGAACTACCTACGAGATGTCAAAAGTGCATAGAAAACAATGGTTCATACTTTGATTAATTAAATATATTATATTTAAAAATATTAGATTTTTTGTTCCTTCCATACAAAACGCCAATTTCATATGTAAGGACCTAATATTACGAAACCTGTGTGTCCAAAGTTGAAAACTAAGATTTAAGTATGAACACAAATAAGGAGAAAATGAAGGCTTGGAGCGAAATAACAGAGAAGTAAACCACATTTTAACAAGTACCTGTATCACAAAAAAACTACATTGTTTTATCAATACGTAGAATTGTTTTTAGTTGTGCATACGTTGGTGGCAGGGCTGGCAAAATGCTACGAGCCCCCGACCCAAGAGCGCCCCTGCCAAAGAGGCCGCGAGCTCAGAAAATAGTTATTTTTTTCATTGTAAATGTAGGTTTCCTCACGTTTCCTTCGCCGAAAAGCTAGCGTATAGATGATGTTTGCATTGAGATATTATGTTCTAGGATGAATATAATACGCATTGAGCTATCGTGGGTACTACAAACCATCCCCTCTCGCCTAAGAGAGGACATATACATCGTGTAATTGAGTACGCTGAAAATCTCGATTATTTTTCAAAATTAAAATGAGTACAACGTGACGTTTTTTACTGATAGGGCCCCATCAAAAGAAATTGCCAGAGGCCCCAAATGGTATAGTAATGAAACTGTTGAGATATAACTTTATTAATTTGAGATATAAACTTTTTTTTTTCTTTTAGGGGACCCCTAAATCCTAGCCTATTTGGCACGCAGTCAGGCAGATATGTGACCGACTAGCTAAGTAGCAGGGAGTGTCGAAGTCTCCTCTTTCTTAGAAAAGGGACATTATTAACTTAAAGGGTTGGCGTCTCCCGCCGGGCCCGGATGACGACTCATGATATTTATGGGCGAGTCGGAGCCCGCTGCCCGGCGCTACCCACCTCTCGTACTATTAATGTTAGTGACATGTTTGACAATCTTGCCGCAGAATTTTTTCAGCTGCGATCTGTGCTTAAGCAACATGTCGGATAGCCCATCCCGGGATACCCTTATGTCAGTCTGAAGCTCCTGATCGCACCTGGCCCTTTCAGATGTGGCACAGTCAATGAGTAAATGAACCACTATTTGGTCGGTTCCGTCATCACACGTCACAGTCACACGCAGGGCTTGTCTTCAGTTTGAGTCTGTGTAAAAGCCCCGTGGCCAGTCAGGATCTGCGCCATGTGAGGGGCGAAAAGCCTTGTCTTGATTTGTTTATGTATGCCGTGTTTGGATCTTAAAAAAACATTTCTGTGACTGAGGCTGTTTCGCCCCTCACATAGCACTCGCTCCAGGTGTCAAATCTTGAGTTTTGTCAGTCGTCGCAAGTAGGAAAGCGGATACGCGTCGTACCCTATTCGCGTCCCCGTCTCCCTGACGGCTTCCCCGCGAGAGCATCTGCCCTCTCGTTTCCCGGAGTGCCAAAGTGCGCCTTCACCAAATAGAGTTCAATTTTAATGCCATTTTCATGGCACTCTTCCAGGTTCTGGCAATCTCGGCAACTAGGGGATCGAGAGGGCGTCCACCCGCGATGGCATCCAGTGAAGATCGAGAGTCGCTGAGCACAGCCGCAATCCACCTCCCTTTTCGTTTTTATTTCTAGTCTCGGTCCCGTCTTGCCACTCAGTCCATACCGCTCCCACTCCCGCGGATGTAAACTTTATCAACTTGAGCAATAAACTATATTAAATTGAGCAATAAACTTTATCAACTTGAGCAATAAATTTAATTAACTTGAGATATGAACTTTATCAACTTGAGCAATAAACTTCATTTACTTTAGCAATAAACTTTATCAACTTGAGAGATTAACTTTATAAACCTGAGATAAAAGAATTCAAATTGAAAAAGAACACTAATATAATATAAATTTAAAATTACAGACAGATATTGTAGTGAAGACTTCAGTAGTCGCTTAAAAATAAATAGAATAATGTAATAAAAATGTTTTAAAAATGAATAGAACAATGTGTTAAAACTGTTTTATTTGGTAAAATAACTTAATTGTTAAAGCACTATCAAACTTATAAGTTTTCTTTAATAAATATGGCTCTCACAGCTGCTTCACGCAGCAGGAAAACACGCTGTATTTTAAGATGATGGCGCTGTTGGTGGTGGATGCAGGTTCACATCAGGATAGGTTCCTCTTTCAATTCAATGGCTATATCGTGCAAGACTGCCAAAGTTCTATATCTTGTTGTTTGCTAGAGATGTTCTGAATCTCCTGACAATAAACACCTAAATCGGTAGTACCAAACACCAAAACATCTCTCTACACTATTGCGAGTTCTAATGTGGGCATTGTGGTTCTTTACGAGTGGTCAGATATAGTACCGGTATAAATAAATAAGGAGTTTGATTTGTACCACTATAAAGACAATGTTATACGTATATATTACTATTGTGTATCTTAATTGTATTAAGGTTATTACATAATATCATAACAAAATCTCCTTAAAAATATGTTATTTGGACTAAGTCATCTGTTAGTCAAAGAAATATTTTAATTTCAATTAAATAATAAAATCGTTACATTTAGTCTGTACGTAATAAAAACTTGACCCTACGGTGAAGGAAAACGTAAGAAAACCGGCATATCTTAATATTTAAAAATGTACATGTGTCTAGGACATAATGATCATTTATCGATCATTATTATCGATTACTTAGTGGGCCTAAAATTTAGTCAATATTCCGAACTTTAATATACCGTATACAAAAATATTTTTTCTATGGAGTGTCAAGTGTCATTTGTTTCGATGTTAGTCGTGACCGCAGCGCTGTCGGTTCACATTTTGGAAGTAGAGGCCGTAAAACGAGCGCATCAAATATTTGTTTACTTTTTAACTCCAGTTTTGGGAACTTTGGAGCAGTGTTGGCCTAGTGGCTCCAGCGTGCGACTCTCATCTCTGAGGTCGTGGGTTCGATCCCCGGCTGTGCACCAATGGATTTTCTTTCTATGTGCGTATTTAACATTAGCTCGAACGGTGAAGGAAAACATCGTGGGGAAACCGGCTTTCCTTAGACCTAAAAAAGTCGACGGCGTGCGTAGGCTGATTCTTGCCTATTCGATGTACAAATGACCATGAAACAGATACAGAAATCTGAGGCCCAGACCTAAAAAAAGGTTATAGCGACATTGGTTTATTTTATTTTATTTGGGAACTGACTACATTTATGTCATAGTGGCCGTTCAAGTATTACGTATATATAGTATATACGTAGGGGCGCGGGTGACCCGTCTTAGATTTTCTTATTTGGTGATTACGTCAACACGTTGTCTATGCTTGCAAACGAAATGCAGCAAATCTGCTTATGAAATACTTGAACGGCCCCATAAATAATATATTGTTTATTTGCAATAAAGGCGGAATATTATGATATATTAATTTAAAATAAAAGGCACAATCAGCCATGTCTAACTAGCATGCAAATGCCTGATTATAATTAAAAGCAATTAAATTATTAATGTTGATATTCTAGGTTAGTATCTCAAAAATGATTTAAAAACTCGCTAACATTAAGAACCTATCCGGTCGCCAAACTCCAAAAAAGTACATTGTTTGTCATCGTTTCTTGAAGTTTGGCGAATGGCAAAAATATATGGTGAAGTTGAGTAGTTTATTTATCCATTTTGAAAGAGCGATACGCGATGTAAATAATTTCGCTCGATAGAAAAAAAATCCAAACAGCCAATTTTTGAAACTTTGAATTCGTTTTATGACTTCCGTCATATTTTATAGTTCATGTATATAGAATATGATTTTAAAATTTACACTATATATTTTATCGTAATCCATTTCAGAATTGTTTCTCGACTGCGTGAAAATGGGGTTAAATTCTAATAATATATAGTTATAAAAATACTTCAAAATATAAACTAGATATTATCTAAATACAACATTAACTAAGCAACGTAAAAATAACATTCTTTGAATCTAATCTGACCTTAAGAAATATAATATCATTACTAAAATATATTATTAAAAGAAGTCCCTTTGGGCAATGTTCCGAAGATACTGGCAGCGTTCCCCCTTTGAATAGCTAGACTAATTCTTTGTCCGAGGTAGCTGCCAGCTCTTCGGTCTCCTGTGATGTCGACTAACCATTTAGCTATATCCTTAAAAAGCCTTATAGCAAATTCAAATTCTCAGCCTAGCCTATCATATTGGGAGCCTGGACTCCATTATGTGTGACTTTTGCAAGCTTTAAATATAAATAAAAAACAACAATAAAACTTTCATTAAAAAAAAAACTAGTGTACAAACGTAGAAGTGAAACTTCTTTATGAGCTTATTTTTCGAAAAATGATCTACTATATGCAACTTTACATTTGATTTTTTTTTAAATAAAATAAAATTAGATAAAGTTTAACAAAAGGCTTTTATTATCATAGACATAAATACAAATAATACAATTATTTCATTTCACCTTATTACTACTAAGATTATTACAGAATTTCATTAATTGTAATAAAATTATTACTGTCATTGATTTCGTTATTATATACTTTTGTTATAAATGGCTTCGAATCAACTGTGGTAGGGACAGTAAAAATATGGCGCGTAACGGAAAAATGTGACGCGTAACCGAATAATCTGATGGTAATTTTTTTCCAACGCCGATAAAGAAGTTTCACTTCAAAAATCTTTTGATCAAAGATCCTTTGATTAGTTAAATATTTTTGTTAAATTGTAGTTTTCACGAAATAAGTGTGTGTATTTATTTTGGAATATAAACCCAACTATGTCACGTAGGCAACACAAGTATGTTTATAGTAAAGTAAATGCTAGGTTACTAAAATAAATCTTTGACTTCATAGACTATTGTTGCTGGATTGTAGGCTATTGCGTCGTTTTCGAAAGTGGGTTCCGTAAGGTCTGTAGGGTTCCACGATTTTAAATATTATGATTGTAGTTTCACTAATACAAACGTATTACCTTTAAGCTACAGGTGTTTTGGTTTGGTTCATGTTGTAGATATTAGGAACTATCGGTTTAAATTGAAACAATATTTTTGAGTTGGATTGGCGATTTATTGAGAAAGGCGATCCAACAGTTACAGTTAGCGGGTGCGCATTGGAACAATTGAACGGTGAAGGCAAACATGAAGGAAACAGGCAGGTCTTATTATTTAAAAAAATACTGGTGTAATGTACAGAATTATCATTTATAAAAAAAATCTGATTATAGAGTTCAAGCTCCAATAATCTATAAATATTCAGATCTTTCGTATTATTATAATTTATTAGTATTTTTTTTATATACGGTAAAGATGATCGTTATAAAATCGCTAGGACCGAATTGCAACTTCTTTTTGGAATTTTTTTTTTTAATATAAAGTTTTCAACCTGAATTTACGCGCATAATAATAAACCATAAAGCAACTTTTTAAAGTTTCCATTTAGAGCAGACTATTCCAATTTCAAAAAATAAAAACAATACTGTTGAACTTTTCCTCTTTAATTTGTTTTTATTTACGCATGAAAACCTTTTTTCATCGATTTAAATTTTTTGTCATAGAGAATTTGGGGACGTTTTTAGGTTTAAGAACCTTAGGCGTATAACATCGTAATGTCACTACCTGTTTGCTTTCGCCAACATTTCCTTCCTACAAAAACAGTGAGATACAAATTACAACCTAGCAAGTCAGTTACTCGGGCAAATACATTCAGGTTAGATGAAATGAGGTCGCATTACTATAATGATAGTGTCGCCAACAGGACGCATTTGTAATTGGATTTTGTATAAGATAAAGTTAGATATTGCAAAATGCGTAAACTGGAATTCCGTAAGCATTTGATTGGGTGCGTATGATGATAACGTGGTTTTAAAGCCTTTTTTACTTATTGTATGTGACCAAAACGTAACAAAACTATACTTGTATATAACTAAATAAAAAGTGTTTGATAATTACTAAATACACAGCAAAATGAATCGAAAACGTGAATAATCGCGACACAACTTTTATAACATTAGAGGCTGTTAACTTGGTTACTTCAATAGCGTTTCTATATAGATAGCAAGAGCTTCCTCAAGAGCACTCAATGTGGGTTGTGCATGTGTGCTAAAAAGATAGTAGGGGAGCCCACGATACTAAATAGAGATTTACTGGTAATGTAATTAACTCACCGTACTTTAATCTGACTACGAGAATATCTAATAATTATTAATTATTTTTTTTACTGATCTGATCCTTTATCCGTGACAGGCAGCCATATATATGGGGCTGATGTTTGGTGGAGGTACTTCACAGGATACAAGGTATCCCCCTGTATATTAATCTGCCACCTGCCACGCTGTAGTAAATCCCGAAATCTTGGGCTCTTGTACTCGGCTACTTGTAGAAGAGTAGGAAAGTATTTTTTAAAACGTTATTAAAACATGGAAATAATGCCCAGAAGCAAGCTGCGATTTTGGCAAGAGGTCACACTTCTTTAATGCCGACCACTTATTTGGCCGCGTACATCGGTTTTAAAGAATTAATTAATGGACTGTCAGAATTCACTTGACGCGTATTAATTTATGCGACTATTAAAATACAAACAACGCCAGATCAGATATAATTTAACTTGAATCGACCTTATAACGTAAATTTCTAAAGAGTATAGATATAAGATAAATGGCATAATATGATATTTAAAAATATATAGTAATGATAAAAAACAAAGTTGTCTATCACCTCAAGTGAAAGTACGTATTATATAGTTTTATTAGTTGTTCAACCGATATCGTTCTATTGCCTATTCGAAAGTTATTTAGCGATAAAACCAGCATTTTTGTTACAATGATGTTTTAAATTTAAAGTATTATTTTGTTTTACAATGTTATTTTTAACCGAGATAAAAGGTTGTCAATTCGACGTGTAATTTTGTGGCAAAAAATATTGAGTACTTATATCTCTTCTTACATCAATTTAAATAATTAATCATGGCTTGACTATTGTGACTTCGCACCGACTTCCGAAAAATGGCCCTATCATTCATAACCGGTATTTAATGAATTAAATGTGCCAGTTTTAAAGGACAAGAACCAAACATAATTTTTATTACAGTTTTCTATTTATCCATATGTATGTTTAAATACTGTCATTTATCTAAATTCTTATTTCGTTTTCATAAAAGAAAAAGAATATAAAGATAAATTGACTTATGGTAATTAAAGGAAGAGCTTAACATTCCTTAAAAGACCGGCAACGCACTTGCGAGCCTCCTGGGAATGTGAGTGACTTATATCACTTAATATCAAATGTGCCTGCTGCCCGTTTGCCTCTCGTTACATAAAAAAATAAAATAAAACTGTTTTACATTTTCTTGTACCTCAGCAGGTACTTGACCAATCCAATACCAATAAAATAATACTATAACTTTTTAATGCATTCTGGAGAAAAGGACTTGGTTACACAGAAGTGTGAATTGTAAAAACCTTACACATTTATTATGTACGCAATGTCTACACACAAAAATAAATGACATATAATATTTATATTCCTGTTTTTTTCTCACTTAATATCGATTCTTAAAACATAAAATAATATACATATACAGTATTTATAATTTCCTTAAGCTACGTAGTAATAATAAAAATAATTAAAATTTAATAAAAAGAAAACCAAAACAAATTTTAAAAGTTTGGTCTCTGTGGCAGCGTACTTTTACTGCTCGCAGCATTTCTTCGCTGTATGGCGATACTTACTCGTTGAAGAAAGCACCAGCTCTGGTGTCACCGCTACTATCTACCAGGCGTCAACCTAAAACGAAATTAACTTAAACTTCCTGTTTTTATATTTGTAAAGACTCAATCAAAGTCAAAATCACATACATTAAGAAATGTATAATAAAGTAATGTATAGTAAAGTATTAACTTTCCGAATAAACATTAGAAAATTTACGATTAATTTCTATCATACATTCCTACAAACTTTTATAGTTTAATATTACATTACCTAGAGTCGGAATATGATCTACATTAAACACGAGTTATTACTATACATATAGTTGCAATAGCAAGTGCATTCAGAATCAAAACCAATTGAAGCTTCGAGGCCAGCGCGTGCCATACGTGTTTTTGCCTCCATCAACGCGAATCGAATCACTGATGGATCTTCCGCGTGCTGAAATGACATCATGGATCCCGAAATCGATACAGTAAAATACCGGTCCGTTACACAATCGATGTTATGTCCGTGGAATTGTCTATGTCGTGCTTTGATTGACACACACGGTGATCATAAATTTCTAACTTGGATATACTTTTCTAAGCTTATTATATTATGGAACACACAAGGAATGTATTATTCATAATTTGTTTTAAAAAGGGCAAGGTTTGTTTTCGTGTTTTGTTTATATGTCATATTTTAAGTTTAAATTTTGTATTAAGTTGTCTGTTGTGTTGTATGTTACTGTAAGAATAAAAAAAAAATCCCTGTTAAGAATTTACCAAATAAAAATCATCGCGCACTTGAAGCCATTATGAGCCCATTAGTTTTAAGCACACTTATAAATAGTAATTAAAGATACTCGTTTCCGATAATGTCCAATAACATAAGTCTTTTAAATTTACGAACTTGTTAAATTAGTTTTTGTTAATTCAGCGTCACTACCTCTCCCCTAATGTTTTCATAGTAATAAGCCCATGTTTTAAACAATTAAAGCCAGTTGTTTCAGCTTCAAACAAAGAACTGAACGAAGTTTGTTTGAACTTATCCATACAACAACCTATAGGCTATAGGTTTCTCAAACAAAATTGGACCAATGAATCGATTGTCTAAGCTATCTATGTGCTTACTAAAGCTCGATCTTATTACAATAATCAATGGAAACAAAACACATCATCCACAGAGAGGACTCTCTTCTTCTTCATAACTGAAGGTGTTGCCTGTCTTGAAAAGCCGTAATTGATACGTCGACCTGCTGCCTCCACACCACTATATCATCAGCTTATCTCAGTGCATTAGGGATATTGAGACCCATAATTCTTAATTTGGTCTGACCCAACTGTTTGACGGTCGACCCCAATTTCTCCTGCAACCACACCCCGTCACCATTACCAGCTTGTCGAGACTTTTCTCTCCTGGCGATATCGCCAAAGTTGCTATGCCGGGAGCATATGATATACATGTAAATGTTAGTTGTGTTAGTTAAGAATGGACTAAATGATTATTTTTTCAGTATACTGAATACAGTATACTGAGAATACGCAGGGACAGGAGAATGGTCACATAAATAAAATTATGTACAATGTTTAGCCGTGCCGAAAGCCTAAAGGTCGATGCGCTCAGCTGTTGCACAATGCTTACCAAATGGCATTTAAAAAAAATGTAATAATAGGCAAACAGGTAAGAGTCTCATATGATGTTATATGATACTGCCGCCCGTGGACACTCACTTGCCAGAAGGCACGCTAGTGCGTTGCCGCCCTTTAAATAATTGTTACGCTCTTATATACATAAGATTGCTCTTCTAAGAGAGGACCTAAGTTCGTTTTTTATCTATAGTAAAAATGGCGTTTTATGATCATTTGTCAATCTAATTGGCTAAATATAGTGGTCAGCCTCCTGTGCCTGGCACACGCCGTCGAACTTTTGGGTCTAAGACGGAGCCGGTTTCCTCACGATGTTTTCCTTCACCGTTCGAGTGAATGTTAAATGCTCATAGAAAAGTACATTGGTGCATAGCCGGGGATCGAACCTACGACCGCAGGGATGAGAGTCGCACGCTGAAGCCACTAGGCCTACACTGCTCTCAACGTCGCATCGTTTTACGTGAGTGAAGGCTTTTCTAGGTTAAAGTTTTTTAACATTGCCACTTTACTGTCACGAATTTATCATGTTATTAACGTTATTTTAACATTTAAACTACGGTAATGTACCATAATGACTCTACGTGAAACATTAATTTGATTTATTATTAGAAAGTCTTCACTAAAAAGTCTATGCGATACAGTTGTAAGATTGTCGTAAAATTTAGTTTCCGGTGTTAACTGTTACATCCCAAACAATCATGAGATTCTGCGGTTTATTAAAGTATTTCCAATAAACTGTTGGTTTAACGGATTCTCACGGCCGGCCAAGGGGCTTATTTCGGCCGATCTAATTGTAATTTTAAAATGGGACAGAATCAAAGGCCGGAACATTTCACAAGTAGAACATTGAAAATTTGTATAACGAGCTAGCGGAATATTTAGTTAACGCTACGTTGCGCCTACGCAGATCACAGATGTTATATACAATTGAAGTTGATACGTGTAACATTTAAGTGATATAATCTTTGTAGAATTTGATTTTTATGTTGTAATATAAAAAAAAACGAAACGAGCAGTGATGGCCTAGAGGCTTCAGTGTGCGACTCTCATTCCTGAGGTCGTAGGTTCGATCGCCAGCAAATGACTTTACACTTTTCATTTAACATTCGCTCGAACGGTGAAGGAAAACATCGAGAGGAAACCGGCCTAAGACTCAAAATGTCGACGGCGTGCGTCAGGCACAGACGGCAGATTACCTACTTGCCTATTAGATTGACAAATAATCATGAAACTTTGAGATCCAGACTTAAAAAGGTTGTGGTGCCACTGACTTTTATTTAACGAACTAATGTTACTTTGGTTTAGCTAGTTTAGTAATTATTTTCATTTAGAACTGCAGAGTTGACTTAATTAGTGTAATTACATAGTTTTAACTAAAGTCTATTCTGAGTGGTCATTACAACACCTTGTTATTAATTATATTTATAAATTTTTATCTGCAATATAAAGAGGAATCATTTGTTTCTTTTTGTATTGAATAGGGCCTACTATGATAGATATGAGAATCGTAAATTATTCCTAATGAAGTATAGATAATTAAAAAAAGTTAGGTATCCATATGAAAACTTCGATAATGTAATCCAAGGCGTACAAAAATACTACTAACTTCTTCGCGTATGCCGCAGAAACTATAGACAAAAGAACTAAGTTATGTGCCACAGTTTTATAGAAGGCATCAGTATTTAGAAAAAAGTCCGCGATACCACATGTCAACACATTTGAAATTTAAAAAAAATTACAGTCCTTTAACCGGGCGACCGAACTTGCTATGGATTGAATTATTGCGAAACCTCAGAGCACACTTAGTAATAATAAATTATAAATAAAAATCTGTATTATGACAGAACAATTATCATAATAATTCAAATATATTTGCAACGGCGATTACGCATACGATTTGACGTCTGTCTTGTACATATATTTTACAAGATTGATAAGGGAGTACCAGGACTTTTTTACATAAATACGATGATCACTCGGTCAATATCCTTTCCTTAATTGAATTTTAACACAATTAGACATCGTTCGTGTCCCGTTAAGCTTCGATATCTAAAGCAGCTACGGTGGATTACTTTATTGCACGGTAAAGCTGTGTAAAATCGTTTTATTGTTAATTAATCAGTTTATAAAAAAAATGTGGGTATATATTACGAAACGTTTTAGACTGTTTAAGCAATATTTAAACTGGGGACTTGAGAGATGATTTTTTTAAAGAGTTTACTGTCTGGTAACTAGTAGAGACGACAATTGACATGTATGTAATGGACGGTGAGTCGATAGATATTTATCAGAGTTAGTGCAAACTGTGACTCCCGTATCCTCAATCCCGTTTCTGTCATATGGAAGTAAGTCTCGACCCTGAATATCACCCTTAAAGGGATTACTATTGGCTCTCATTAATGATAATTAAGTTTTGAATATGGCGGTTTCAGGTCGACGTTTTCTATACGCAAACTAATAATAGTTTTTATATTACGGTATTCGACGTGAATGTATCGAGTAACGGAACATCTATTACGATGTAAGTGATGTCAATATAATAACTATTAATTGGTGAGATGGCATTTTTAGTATAATACTTAATAACATAAGTGATATATTCCAATATAAGTTTAAACTAAAAACGAGCCGAAATAATTTTTTATCCGCACTATCCCGATGGCTGAAAATCATAGACAGTCCGCTTTTCTCTATCACTTTTTGCGAAGCAGCGAGCATTGGATTCTAGTGGTTTTCCCTGTGAGATACAACCACCAACTATTAAAGAATGATCATTCTCCTTCCTCAAAGGATAAAGGTTCCGGAGGATCGTATCAATAAAAAATATTTTAGGAATCCATCAGATCTCGTTACTTATTTATTTATTAACACTTTGTACATTTACAAACAGGTAACATTAGTTCTTAAGGAGGTAACGGGTGGCCTGATCGCTAACAAGCGACCTCTTCCTGGCAACCCTAGTAAAGAAAATACAAAGGGTAAAGTGAATACCTAAACAAAAATAAAATTACAAGTAATAATGTACGCTTATAAAATTACCAAACTAAATTGTAATCTTCTGATTCCTGAACCTATATATTTTTTACATATTTACATGTACTTTTAATGTGTATATACTTATCCTTTATTTTTTAAAATGACTGCATAAAACTATGTTTATTTTTAATTTCTTAAAACTGCTTCATGTAGAGGATCGAGTAATAGCAATAATACTGCCAATTGCATTTTTGAACAACTTGAAATAATTATTGTTTTGCTGCGAACAGAATTCAGGGTCACCTAATTATACGCACTGTAGTAATTATTAATCAATTATACCTATAACGACAGTAACAGCATTGCAGTACTATCGTGTTATCAAAGTTGCTTATATTTCTGAATCATACGTAACACGAACAATCACACAAATCACAACTAAATACACAATATTCAACTAATTTACTTAATTCTCTAAATAGTTTTATCAAAAGGCGTAATCTATCACGTAGCCTCTGTTTAAGATAAGTAGTAAATTTGTATGTTTTATAACCTGCAAATTAAGAAGACGGAAATCTTAAAACATCGAGGTCCGTTTATTTAAGTATTAAAACGATTATGTTATTTAACTGCATTATACAGTTAGTACCTTCTCAAGGAGCTAGATGGTGGTTATACTGAATACTTTATTGAAAAATGAAATTTCTTATTAAAATAAATTTTATGGTATATTAGTTCTATGCGCTGTTTGGTAAACTTGGTAACAAGAACTACATATTGTTGTGAACGATGCCACCTTAATTTTTTTCTTTTATGATCTAAATTATTACTAGTATTTTAAGGCTCTAAGCATAAACTGAAGACGCCAAACCCGTTTATTGTTGTATTGGGTATAGAAAACGTCACATGACAAGTGTAAGATAATTCAATCAAACTATCGTAATTGGACACTATAAGTATTGAACAGTATGGTTCATAAACTTAAAATGCACTTTGTCTTGGCCTCTGTAGTATTTGATTTAAGGCGGGCTTTAGTTTCTATCGCTGTTTAAAATTATAAGTAGCTAGCCATTAATTACAATTTATTGTATTCAAATATATGTAGTAGAAAACACACACATCACATTTTACCCATACAGCACAAGATTTAAGTTTTTATTATATGATTAATTGTAATTTTATACCTAGCTACACCCGTAATTCAGAGGTTGAGGTGCCAAAACAATGTTGTAACTCAATGTCAGCTATCAAGTGACAAACAATTTGTCATATAGAAATTGAATTTTGAAAGTTCAGTTTGACAAATAAACGCGATAAACATGTGCTGTGTTGGTATATAAGGTCGTCACTGATGTTAATTACTAATTAGTGTATATTTTAAAAATTGACTTGAGATGTGTTTTGAAATATATAATATAAGAAATTCCTACGTAAACTAGAAAAATGCTACCTGGATACGGAGCTGTGACACAAGCCCTTTTGGGTACGCTCCTGACGTGGGGTTTGACTGCCGCTGGGGCCGGCTGTGTCTTTTTTATTCGAGGAAAACATGTGAGAAAACAACATAAATTAAGATGATTTTATCAATCAATACATATTTACAATATGCGCTTCTGTATTACAGAGGAAAGTACTGGATGTCTCACTGGGATTTGCAGCAGGTGTTATGACAGCTGCATCTTATTGGTCACTTTTAGAACCAGCTATTGAAATGTGTAAAGAATCTGGAATGTATGGTGATGAAGGACAGTTCGCATTCGTACCTGTTGCTGTGGGATTTCTATTTGGAGCTATATTTGTTTTTGGTACAGACCGTTTCCTGGACTATCTAGGAATAAGTTCAACAAATATGATGATAAGTGAGTATTATTCGATATTTTTTTATTCAACCATTGCCATAAATGCTAAATGACAAATTTTGAAAATAAATAAAAAACTAACAAAATAATTTAATTAAAGTAATTCTTTTAAATAATGTTAGAAATACTTTCAAGGTACGTATAATAGGTAAATGTGAATAATAGGTTGTTTGTTATCATAATTCAGAAATGACCATAAAAATGTAATTGAATTGTTAAGAAAACTTGAACAACTATATCATGTTTATGCTAGAGTAATTTAATATTTTTGGTTTTATGTCATTTAGGTTTTTTCAAAACCTTATTGGATTTGACATATCGGAGTCATATTTAGTCTAGACTCTGAATGTTTCCCTTAGTGACCATTCCTTTACAGTTTAAATGCCTAAATTCCATAAATCATGGTATGCCTGCCTTTGAACATAACATAACCATGTAGTCTTCTTCCAGTTTTGTGTGAATCTAAATTCATAATGATAAATAAATCTGAATTTTAAGGTCTATCAAGTAAACATTATGGGCATAACTTCACAGACATTTCATAATAACAATAAGTTACCAATTAAAATATTGTGATATACCTACTTATTTTAACAATTATATTTCAAGGTTTCTACTAACTATGTAATATGTTCTACTACTTATAAACATATCATACCATGAGTAATTAATATTTCATCCCTTGCAATTTTAATAATATAAATTTATAGTTTAGGGCCAATAAATAAATATTAGCTTTGTACTAGAAAATTATAATATATATTATAATATATAATGTAATGTATTACAAACAGAATTTAAGATAATCATTTAATTATTGTGAACAAATACATATTTCTGTATAAGAAAAACAGATGAAAAAATTAAGTATACATATGAAACACTTAACATTGAAACTTTAAAGGTCACATATGGCCTTGCCTTAATATTTAATATAAATATTTTTGCACTTTTAAATTACTTAAATTTAATTCTTATCTGCTTATCATTTATAAGAAAAAGTAGTAGTTACACTAGATAACAGTTTGTGCCTAGATTTAATTTTATGGGTGGTTAAAAATAATTTTGATGTCAATATGAGTTCAGTTTTATCTTAATTAGAAGAATGATATAGCTTATTATATGAAGAGTTAATATTTCTCAACATTTATAATAGTAGTTTGTTTAAGTTATGGCACCAAGTTTAGAAATGTTGAAGTAACAACTGTTGCAATAGAAAAGTCTGCTATAATCCTTTTATTTATGTGTACTTAATGAAATGAGGTGTAAAGGACAACCTACATGTAAAAAATTAAATATTATATAAGCCACAATACTGTTCTACTATTTCCATTGGAAATGACATAGTCTCTTTTTTTTAACTAATAGCGATTATGTTCCCTTTATCTACTTTAATATTGAACTTTTGTACATATACGATGTTGTGTCATCGGCCATTGCTGCTACAGTTTTTAAGTCAATTTCATTGAAATTGCTACAGAGTACTGGAACAGAAGCTCATATTATTAGTGTGCTCAAACAAGTTCTTTAGCTTTAAACATCACTATATTGTTGGTATAGATAATTGCTTGAGTAGTATTAAAATACTTGTTATTATCAAGTATAATTTAAAAGTTAAATTAACAATATCTATCCAGTTTTAGTATTAAAACTTAAATGTATTGGAATTTGAATGTGATTAGTTGATGATAATACAATAAACCAATTTGGTACATTTTCTTTAGATACATAACATTAACTTTTTCAATTTAGTTCACTTTAATTTTTTTTAAACTAACAACAATTCTCTTGTGTTTTATATTTACATACATACACATATTTTTTTATATGCATTAAAGAAATAAAAATAATGTTCATAGTAGTCTAAAAAACTGTGTAGGCAGTTTTGTATAACTACTAAATTCATGTTTAATGTTATTCACCTCACAAAGGTCATGAACTTGTCCGGTGGTTATTTTCAATGTAATGTGCTATTCCTACAAGTAGATAAAAAATGCCAAATTACGGCCAATATTCTCAGTTATTAACATAATTATTTAATTTATTTTCTAACATTGATTTGATTAAATATTTTAAATTTTGAGTCCAAAAATCAAGTACACTATCTTGGTAATTAATAGATGCAGATTTAATGTATGGATTGTACGAAGATGATACAGTGATTCAATCTAATGAAAGATTTATCTTATCATGTGTAGTTGTTCTTTGTATTTATTCTATGAGCTAGTGTAGACCAAGTAAGGTTTATCTCCAATATTAACTTAATTATCTACGGTCTTATACATACATCTCCTATAATGATAGACAGTAGTTTAAGACAGTTATGTTTAGCAGGGAATATGTCTTTTAGACTTAAAGACTACATATAGTATTTTTACTATGAATAACTAAACGAATTCTAAAAGCGCAGAGCTTTAGTATCAAGCGCCTTTTCGAACCCGATAATCATCATCATCATTCGATAATCATCATCAATCATTCAATTTTATAGTCCTACTTATTTATAACTAAAACTTACCGAGCACAAATGTTTCATTTTGATATTCATTGGTATTGAAAAATTAGACTTTGAATGACTTGTTATCAGCATTAAAATTATTTGTTTATTATTTTCATGAGTATGCTCTTTTAAAGTCTTTCATGTATATAAGTCGCGTATGTTCATTCGAATTATAGCGTTAAAGCCTGGCTTCGTAAGGTATTTATTTGATACATTTTAAATAATAATAGCCTAAGTTATGTAGTTAGTAATGGCATGGCTTAGATCTAAAAATCGACATGAGTTCGAAGGCTATGAACAATGACAAATGATCACGAAACACATACAGTATTCTGATTCCAAAAGACCATTCTCTTGTAGGTTGTAGAGCCATTGGTTTTATTTATTTGTGTATAAACTGAAATTGGTCCAGTAATTTATGCATTTATTCGTTACAAAAATACAAACTTAGTCAGTTTATCAGTTCGTTCAATTTAAGTGCACAGTGTGCTTCGAGAGAAATCTGTACTAGCCTTGTTATTGTTATTGGTTAATAAATTAACTTTTGCTCCCGATCCCAATATCAACTACGTTATTTTATTTTTCACTTAAATAAGTTTACGATATAAACATTATTTTTCCTGACCTCGATTTCATAACAATTGTTTTAGTTACGCGTGCATGATTTAATAAATATGAATAGCTGTAAAAATATATGACATGACAGTATATATGTATGTGCATCTTTCATACAAATTCTTGACTATGTATGTGTACTACTAACGCCTACAAATGAGTGTTACTATTCTTCATATCCCGCTCACCATATACTAAATACCAGTTATTGCTACAACTTGTAGTTTTTTATGGAATGGAACGGAAGTCAAATGTGCTTAATAAAATCATTTTTTGTAATAATTAAATCATGCACACATAATATATACAAACAAAATATAAACGATTTTAAAACAAATGTTGAATTTCACCAGAACTAATTTGAGTGTACGACCAACCAGGCTCCAGAAGATAAACCACTGCTTATATGGGAATTGTATTCGTTTTTACAACAAACTTGCAAGGATTAGGGAGTTATCACTAAATAAATTCAAAGCCCTCGATAAACGTAAATTAATCAATAAAGCTTTTTATAAATTTGACGAATACTTAAATGATCCTAATCCTTAGGATTGATTTGCTCTTCTACCCGCTCTACGCCATTGACTAGCGAACTGGTAGTAAATCTGAATTTTCAATTAAGTTAACTTATTCTTGACGTTCATAAGTGTACTTGTTTACCTATATGAATTAAGATATTTTGAGTTTGAGTTTGAATAATATCTTAATATATATTCTACTTAATTCCAGGTATTACAAAGAGCAAAGATTCCAAAGAAAAGCTCGAAGACTTGGAAATGATGACGGCATTGAACCGGCGATCATCGAATCCCACAGTTGTTACGATGGAGGCACCTCAGCCGGTTGAGTTCGCAGATTGCATCTCCAACCAGCACACGGCTCAAAGAAGAAGGCACCATCACTCACAACATTCACTTGTTTGTATATCGTTTTATACAAATTTATATGAGATATCTATACTAATCTTAGTTTTAAGGGTAACATAGTATCATATTTATTATAGCCAATATACTGGAACGCAGGCAAAACCGTAGAATGCAATTTGTAATACCGTGCGGAGACCCAATAAATAGCTTTTTCTAAGAATGATTATAATTCTAAGATATACTATACAGAGCCTCGAAATATACTGTTAAAAAAATTATTACTATATTACATGTGACCAGTACTTAACTTAAAAAAGTTGAAGATAGTATTCATCACCTTAATATATATATCGAGGATTTATTGTGATCTAATATAAGGGAAACAATCCTATGTTATTTAGATGAAAGGTCCAGTCCAGAAATTTTCTATTTTCGTTTGAAAACAAGAAAATATGGTCCATAATAATTATTACATAATATAAATGATACCAATATTTTATAACCCCATAGAAATAGAAATTACATATATTAATTACCTGCTTTAGCACTACATCTATTAGATGTCATAATTGTCCATTTCATGTGATGCGGGAATAACAAAAGCTTATTTTCATAATTGATTTTATTATTACACACGAATATACTCTTTATTTGTAGGCCCCATACAATGTGTATAGATATATAGAAAAATAAAAATGTTTGTTTTAGAAAAATGGTGAAGTTGGTGAAGGTGATAGAAGAGACAGTGTTATGCGGACACTAGAAGCACGTCAGTCTCAGTGGAAGAGGATAATGCTTCTGGTAGTGGCTATCACAGTCCATAATATACCAGAAGGTTTGGCTGTGGGTGTGGCCTTTGGAGCCTCTGCATCATCCAGTAAAGCATCATTTCATAGTGCCAGGTTAGTGTTAGTTATATAACAACAGGATGTAAGCATACCTTTTTTATATTACAATTTCCACTTAAACCTACATTTACCACTTCGTAACTACACATATTTGTATACTGGACTTATCTCATGTACAATTTATGTCTAAATAAAGTAATCTCTTTATGTAACCGAATAATTTGCAAGTACCATACAAATTACCTATTTAATTTATATTCTAACCACGCGTGACTGTTTTCCATTAAGAATGCTTCTTATCACTTATTTTATTACCTCGATGAGAAAAACAATATTAATTTGGTATAACGTTATAACAGGTGTGAGAATGTTATTTAAAGGGACATCCTTTTTATATTTTATGTTGAGTATTTTATTTCTACGTCTTACCGTATTACCTACTGTTACTATCACATATAAACGATAGCACTCACGCGAGCTTTCCTAGCATAAAATATATAGCTCTTATTAGAAACAATACAAAATATAATATGCTATTGTATTCTAGACTACAGCGACACCTGTCGTCTGTTTTAGTAACTACAATAATGTCTCAAATTTGATAATGTGTATCAGCGACATCTATTAGCAATCTCGCATACCAAAGTGACAGTATCGAAATATCCACTATTAAAATTGCTGCCATCTAGGCAAATTCAGAGATATTACGAAATTCGCTTGAGATGGCGTTAGTAGTATTGTTAGATGATGTTTTTTTCAGTTATTATTATTCTTATCAAATTAATTTGAAATTATTTTGATATAACCCTTTTTATATATGCCCAATGATAAGATTTTAATTTAATCGACGTATGTATGTAATAATTGAAGACGGAAAACATACGGAAAAAACATTTCCTTCAATAAAACATCTAAAATAAATTTATCAAATAATTTATATAATTGTTAAAGTTTTTTTTACCCAAATAACGCAATAGATAAGTAGTGTACATGTAGTCGCCATTTTGTAAGGCGTGAGGCACCGGAGGGCGCCATAGGAATTTCATTGATAAGTGAGTGAGCGGGATACAAATAGTGCACTATGGACCCACCGTTAACCAATTAGTTTGTAGGGTCAAACGCAGCTTTAAAATGTGTTACATGAATAGAGTGAAGAATGCGAGGAATGCGTAACTTTTGGATAAAATTATGCTTATTTCTATATTGAGTTTCTTTTCAGAAATTCCTTAAAATCTCGTATCGATGTAATAGAGTTCATTTATGACGATTTTAAATATTTTCTTTGATTCTTGTTATTGTAAACAGCTATTTGCTGAACAATTTTTTTGATGTATTTCAGAATAGCAAGGCAAGTCGAGGGAAGCACGCTTCCCGCTTGTTAAATCTAGTAGACTTTTTAACAATATTTTGATTTTCTTTGTTTAATAATTGCGTAATTAAAATTTTTATTACATTAAACGTTATCCATTAAGATCTTAAAGGTTTCAGTAAGAGAGTGTCATCTTTAATTAGCTGAAAGTGGGCATTAACGTTTCATAATAATCTAATTGACGAAATTAACTCTAGAACCCGTAGAACGAGGTAAGTGGGCGAGTGATGGCCCCTGCCAAACATGCCAACGGTAATCGGCTAATTAAATTTCTTACGGATTCAGTTTAAACTGTGGTTTATATTATTGAATTTAGATGGGAATTTATTTTATACAAGAAACGGACTCTAGAAACTAACGTTTTGTTGATCGATACCATGGACACTTACATTGCCAGAGGGCTCGCAAGTGCGTTGCCGGCCTTTGAAAAGATCTGCCGAGTGTCCGTGACTTTTTAAACTTAATTGGTACACGAAAAAATTGATCCCTTTTGAGCACTTTACACTTCGTGCCTTACAACTAACCGAGAGAGTTTCCGAGTAACACGGAATGCAATTTTACTGAATATTTTGAACGTGAATTGGATTTTTTTACCTAAAGTCATTATTTTACTCATCGCAGTGTCGGATTTACTATCAGGCTGTATATGCTCGAGGCTAAGGCAGCAAATTTGGAAACTGAATTTTTTTTGCTACCTCATAGGAATCGAAAAGATTTTTGCATGCCTGTTTTCTGATGTTTTACAACACAGCTACAAATTTTGTCGGTGGCCTTCCCCACTCACTTGTAATTGCATATTCAGTGTAGCAAACTTCCATATTCTCGAGTCGCTCCCAACCAGTCCACCTCTACGCCATCAGCTCACACTTAAGTGAAAAGAGCGGAACTTCAGAAAATGTATTACCCTTTTTTACAGTTGATAGCAACTTATATATATGTCAGTCCTACTGCTGAATGGAGGCTGCGAGCAGCATGGTTTGTGTATGCTTAAAAATCGTACACAAAAATTATTTTACGTGATATGACAACGAAATTGTTGGATATTAAAAATAATCTAGGACATGATAATTGTAGTGGCGAGGGCGGCAAAAATTTCACAAAAAATTTACCTTGAAAATTTCTAACCCCCCACTGACTTAACTTCAATGACGCTCACTCCGGCCCTAGAAACCTTTTCGATTGTTTGCAATACTAAATAACTGCCGTTAAGTTTGTATGAAGAATAGTATAGTTATAATAATTATTTTATTCCATATACGCCTCAGTAAATATGTAACAGTGATAAATCTAAAACTGGTAGTGATTTTATTGTATTTTTTTGTGACATTTATGTTTAAATATTGTGATATTTGGTCGCCAATTCTTTTGATTTAATTATTTCTCTTTTTTTTTCTGTAGTGTAACGAAGTGTTAATAAATAAATATTTTAGAAAAGATATCTTGTAACACACTAGATATAGCATATATATTGTCGTGAAGTTTAATAGATAACATATAAGTAGTTGTTTTAATTTGATTTTTAATACTAACGTAAACAAACAAATACTTGTTATATGAAATCACTACAGTGGAATGCAGTCGTCATTGAATATGATCACTACCATGGTTTAATAGGTTAGATAAGTGACGTTTAACATTGATTCATTAAAATTTTAATGAATTGTTCGTAGATGTTTCATTTATGTTAAATTTAAAATCTTTAGAGTGAATATTATTTTTCTGAATATTTGGGAGGTAGTACAACTCAGTTTTGACCTTGAAGTGTCCAAAAATAAATAATGTTTTATTTGATTACTGTTAGATCCAACAGAAGTGATATTTAGATAGGATTTTTTTGATTTTGCTTTACATAATTGAAATATCAATTTACAATAAATTAGAAAGTGTTACTGGAAATTGGGATGAATAAGCATCGCACTTGCGAGTCACTAACCATCAGATCTCCTGTGCGTTTGCCCTCTAAAAAGTATGTAATTTCGTGTAACAATTAGCTGTTTTCGACCTCGTCTGCAAATATAATTCAATAAGACATTTGTTTTATTTTTAATGTTTCGTATTGGAAATTAATCGCAGTTTCAATAATTTTCCAATCCATTTCTTGTGACTACCCAGTTACCGTGTATAGTAGATATTGGAAACATTGTATGAAATTATTATAGTTAATTAATTTATTTAAAAATCCTTACATTAAATTTAAAATGTAAATGAAAATTACCTAGAATCTTAAACCCGATTAAGAGGGTAATACACAAAATTACGGTAAGAAGATTGTTGTATTAATAATTGCATTAAATAATAAATCTCAAAGCGGTGGGCGGCGTTTCCTCGTTAAATAACATAACGTGTAAATGTACAAGTAAATTTAAGTACATTAGTGCGATATGTGAAAAACCAAAAATGGAGTCTGTTATACGACTGGTTACTTGGCTAATAGCGAGGGGTCAACGACCCGTCGACGGAGACAGCCGTCATCGGTGAAACTATTTCGCTGAAAAATCCGTCGCGACACATCCAAGACAGCCTTGACGTTTTGTCGCGACGATGATGCGTGGGTGCTAGGTCTCGTTCTAGTTTTTTTATATAGAACAGCGGGCAAACGGGCAGGAGGCTCACCTGTCTCAAGTGAAATCTGTCATTAAAAAATGTCTGCTCGTTTTTTTTGCAAATAATTGGTACACGAAAAAAATTCATCCCATTTTTGGCAATTTTGTGCTATAATATTTGGAGATACATTTGCTTCTGCGCAAACCGTTTTTTTTAGAACAGCGGGCAAACGCGCAGGAAGCTCACCTGTCTCAAGTGAAATCTGTCATTAAAAAATGTCTGCTCGTTTTTTTTGCAAATAATTGGTACATGAAAGAATTTATCCCATTTTTGGCAATTTTGTGCAAAAATATTTGGTGATACATTTGCTTCCGCGCAAACCGGTTTTTTTAGAACAGGGGCAAACGGACAGGACGCTCACTTGTCTCAAGTGAAATCTGTCATTAAAAAATGTCTGCTCGTTTTTTTTGCAAATAATTGGTACATGAAAGAATTTATCCCATTTTTGGCAATTTTGTGCTATAATATTTGGAAATATATTAACTTGCGCGCAAATGGGCAAACAGGCAGGAGGCTCACGTGATGTTAAGTGATACCTCTGCCCATGGACACTATAAGCCAGAGGGCTCGCGAGTGCGTTGCCGAGCTTAAGAATTTGCAACAACTATCCTTTACTCAGCTATAATCCTTAAAAAATTTAAGCCTCTTTCTGGTACCTTATCCGCATTGTTAAGCAAAAAATTACTTATAAAACCTACACATTTATTTATATAATAACACTTCGTTGCATTACAATATAAAAATTGAACATATTGAGATGAAAAGGAGCAACTTATCCTTATCGCTTTCGAGCGATCTCTTCCAGGCAACCACTGTGAGTTTTTTTTTGTTAAATTAGATAAGGTAGGAAAAGGTTTCATTTCACCATAATTCAGATGAATAGATAGATGGTAACGTATACTATATAAAATACATTATACAGTGTACTTTAACTAACAAATATTCCAGTGGTGGAAAACGCATTCGAAAATAGTTCTTGGGTACCGCCACTTGTTTACTGAACCTCTTCGATAGATTTACTTCGGAAAGCGTCTGGGCAAGGGCGCTCATATTAATACTGATCTATGCTTAGTTCTTGGATGAAAACACTGCAGGAACAATTCCAAAATAGCAATTCCATACCATGTCTTTAGAATTTCTTTGCTTTGAGGAATTTAGTATTACTTCAGCACTAGTCTAGATCTTAGAGTCTCCGGGTGGGACAAAACACATACAAAGATATAGGAACCTAAAATGTACAGTTGAAAACTGAAACGATTGTTTTGATGTGGTTAAAAACGCTGTTGAACAATCAACTTCGCAACTGATTTGTCAACAGGTCGATTTGGAGCGGTTCTCCAAAGTATCGTTGCAATTGTGTACCTATAAATAAAGTTGTTGAGGATTTGTTCAATATTACGAATAGTAACTGTGACGAGTCGTAGTATTTTCTCGGCGTCGGGACGTGACGATCCCATCGCCCACTGGTAAAATAACCTGTGACAGAGGTTATTTCATCAGCGCAATCAGTCAATCCCTTCCTAGTGGGAGTGCCATGCGGTTGCCTCCTGGCTTCAGCCAAATGGGCAGGCAACAAACCGGCGTGAAGTGATACAAAAGGTTCGCCTTCTTCTACTCGCGTTTCGTGCGGTGAGACAGATTCCCGGAGCCCATTCCTCCCCCCCTCCCTACAATAAATACTCCCTGAAACATCAGGTGAGCCTCTTGCTGAGCCCGATTGCCTCCTATTACATAAAAAAACAATTTAAAAAGTATACGAGCGTTTAGAGACCTTTGACAGAAGGTACTAATACATCTTGACAACCACTTGTAACAATGGATAATTCTACCTTTGCATATTGCAAAACGAAGAATTTTTCCGCTCGACTTCACAAATCGTTATTTTCTCATTCCCCTCGCCGTTCATTAATTTATTTGCCCGCAAAAGGACATGATTAAGTAATTTTATCGGTTCATTGGAGCTTTGGCCTGGACTTGTCTACGAGACATTTGTGAATTGTCTCAGAGATATTGATACAAATATTTTATTTATTTATCGTAACGGCTGAAGATTTTTGGTAATATGCCGTATTGAAATCGCTCGCGAGATGATCCAAAAAACATCACCAGAAGGACTAAAGCTTAATGGAGTTAGGACGTTTGTTAATGTGATTAAACCGAAGTTCCAGGTAATGATACAGGCTTAGTTGCCTGGAGGTGGTCGGGGGGGTGGCGCCCGCGCACCGAATATAATGGCCCTCGCCGCTTTGTACACGCCGCTCTGATTATGCAGATTAACACCGGCGGGAATTTGTTCTAATATCGTAACAAGCTCCCTCGCGGCGCCGGCGCCGATCGCTCTTGTAATTTACGATTCAGAAATATTCCTCAGATTTAAGCCATTTTCCGATTTTGTATTCCATGTTGAGAGGAGCAATTTGCGATCACTGTGGACTTTTTGGGTTTATAAATTGCGTGGCGTTAGTTTAGATTTTAGATTATATGTGGGTACTTCGCAACAGTCTCGGTGATTCTTGGTCAGTCCAAAACATCCAGTAATATCATTTATTAACAGTATATACATCCTAATAAAATCAAATTACAAAAATAAACACTTTTAAGCACGAAAATGGAGGAAATCCTATAAAGTTAAACTAGTAAAATCATCCATCTTTGAACATGTTGAAAAATCTACTTGACAACGGAATCTACGTATATAATTACGTAAGTTATAGCGTCAAATTTGATTCGACTATCAAAATTTGCGAAACACGAGCATTGATAAGTGTCGAGTGATTAAATAAATGTTGGAAGGTTGGGAGGGGAGGGGCGAGGCTCTGTCCGGTCGCATTCCTTCTTGCCCCCCCCCCCCCTCTACCGCCTCGCGACTGCATGCCGACTTTCTGCTTTCCCAACAGGATGGCTTGCCGCCTAATTCCTATACTGCGTATGCCAATTTATACATTTAGAGTTATTATTCTTGAGGTTTTTATTTATAAGAGATAAAATGCTCTATTTATTGAGATGTACTGTCTATAACCGACATTCTTTGACGAAAAGAATTGGCAAATTTGAGTTGTCTCACGACCTTAATAGTCAAAAGATTGGCAATGGTAAAGATAAAAGAATGCCAAATGAAGTTCACGTCGTATAATAGCATAAAGAAGAAAAAAATATAAGTGAATTGGGGAAAAAGATAGATTATATTTGAAGTCAAGCGACCATATTTCTGTTTAATGCACTCTAAATATTGACCAAAAGAATTATCAAATAGACAACTTACGTTAATTGCATGTCAAAGTGATTATGGTTACGAAAATTGAGTTCACGTTGTATAACAGTCGGTGAAAAATTTTCGGTGAATTGGGGAAAAAGATAGTTTTTATTATATCGTGTTAAGCGCCGGATCCACGAATGCACTTATTCTTGCGCTCACCTCGTGGTGACCCCATTGGAATGCACCACGTGCACTTGCTATTGGAATGTGCAACTGTTTACTTTTTAGTTTATTAACAATAGAATTGAATCGCATAGAAATATGGCCATAGAGGTTGAAGAGATTTTTTCGTGTATATGGCTTAATTTATGTGTATAATTGCGTGTTTGAAATAGCGATAACATTTCTATGTATGTCATATGTATTACGGGATTCATAGTTCGCGGTAAGTCTGGTTTCTGAACCTCACGGTAAAGGCCCAAATTCAAACTTTTGGCGGTTTTGGCGGTTTGGCCATAGGTTAGGCCATAAGTAATAGAAATAACAGGATCTATGGAGTTACATGTTACATTAGACTCTGGTATGAGTTTCGATTGGTAAGCTTAAAGGTACGGTAAAGACTTTTATATTCTAGAAAAGCCTATTACGACGTATAAAATATCATATATGTATGATTGATAACGGCCTGTTGCCGCAACGTACGGTTGGATTTTTTTAAAATATTTTCGAAACACAGGAAATTGAATTTTCGCGTTAATTTGTTACAAACAAAAAATATGTGTAGGTAATATTTAAATACTAGGACATTATGCCACGCGCTCGTACGAAATCTCGGCATTTTTTTAAAAGCTTTTCTTATTTTTAATGTGTGTGTATGGAGAATTGTGTCTTAGCATTTTAAACAGCTAAGTTCCTACAAACTTTATTTACAATCACAGCACAATACTCTGTGTAGATAAAATTACCCCAATTCAAGGTGTGCGGCATTCAATTGTTTAATATAAAAGGTCTTATGGGCTAAAGTAAGTACTGCGTTGTAATGGTAATGTTGTTATTTCCACGTGAACATCGTAACCATAGTAACAGATATCGTACTCTGTTTTATGAATATATAATAATAACAAAATCTGCATTCAAACGCCTTGTTCGACTCAATTTGTTTATGTTGTTTTCTAATAGGCAAGTAGTTGAACAGCCTTATTTCTGATTCGTCGACTATTTAGGTCTAAGGTATACAGGGCTCCTCATCTTGTTTTCCTTACAAGCGAGTGTTAAATGCCATGGACTGGACACTAAAACCTATAGACAAAGAGATTTTTTTTATTAAGACAAACAAATGATATAAGAGACGAATTGACGTACGTACATAAATACGAGAAGCGATCCCGTACCTACAACATGCAGACACGACCAGCGAAGTCAAATACAAAAAACAGTGATAATACAAACAAAAATTAAATTATTTGAATTGAACAGTAACAGTACCGTGTCTCACAATTAAGACACAACTTAGCCGACCTTAGAGAAACACGAAACACGTGAAAACTCTTTGCAATGTCATAATGGAAACGACATTTCCTTTTTACTTCGAGAGTTTCGGCCAATGTTTGTTCGGTGATGAGGGATGTGAAAACATCTTCGATCTAGTATTCTACTAAAGTATTTTTACAAAGACGTAATGAAATACTTAAACAGTATGTGTTCCGCATTCATAGTTCCGTTCCCAAAATAGAGGAGTTCACTATACGGATAAAGCAAAGGATATTAGGAAGCAAGGCACGGTATGCCGGAAAACGCGTTTCCGGATGATGTGCTCTAGATGCGCTTTTACGATTTCCTGTGCGCCAGCGCCGGTCGAACGGCGCTAATGACTCATCTTGTCTTCGAGTTCATACCTTATCGTGAAAATGCATTGCCTTTTCTGACTGAAATTGACCTTTATAAAAATATTAAGTATCCTAACCTAAGTTCCGGGTTTGTACGGTCGTTATTGTTAGGATGTGACAGATAGATACTCGTATATAGGAGTTAGATAGAGAGAAGTGTTTTAAAAAGTTTTTAAACCTCACTGAAGCTGAACTCAGTAGATATGTTTCGTTTCATTATTGCGCGAGCGCACCAATACATCGATCCTTACCCAACTCCACATACGTACACGCCTTTCTACCATATGCTGACAGCGAATTGTATCTTGTTTCTGCCATTCAACGCTCAGACGCGATGTTAATTGGAGAAACTGATCGTGGTAACACAGAAGATCACGTGGCCGTTCACCAACGATCAAATGAAAGACTGATCGTCCTCAAAACTATAAACTGTTTTAAGAGAGGCGCTGGTCAGAAACCGGTGGAAATAGATTGTCCGCTCCAGCTGTTTTCTTGCTGACCACGACTCTCAGACATGAGCTACTGAAGAGAGAGTTTTGATTAAGTAGGTACGACTGCGTTTGGAATTGGTAAAGACCAAATTGTACTATAATGCAAGTATGATAGATGACATTATCAATTTAATTTTTTGTTTCATGGAACATTATTTAGATTAGACTTCTGTGCCAGTGCAAGACAATATCAATTGGAGGCTGATAATACGCGTTTCAATGCCCAAGTTCGATACATTGCTGACCATTTGTTCCACAGGGAAAACAGCAGTGATTATACCTAGTAATTTTTTTAAGATTTAACCTAGTAACTATTCTGTTTTGAATTTCCGTACTAATCGTGTCACTCATGTTTGCATAAATACGTCGGGACTAACGATAAAGTGCATTTCCTTTTTAATAAGAACAGCATACGTCAAGCGTTTCAAAAGAATTGATTGCATAAATGTTCGCTAACGCAGGCGCCGGGCACGTCGGTACATATTCATACGTCACTGGTGCCAATTTATTCAATTGCACTAACGTGAAAAACCATTTTGTAGAAAGCCATATAATGTAAATGTTTCTCAAAGCCAATACGTAGTACAAAATAAACAAGGTAAATCGTATAAATGTTTTAAATTTTCGTAGTTTTGTAGAAAGAAGAAGAAAATTAGTCGTTGTAATCAATAACATGTCAGTCATTGAAGTTTTCAACTGACATATTGTCATCCAATATGTCACACCAGAGCGGAAAGCTAATCACAAATTGATTAAGAAGGTAATAGGGAATCCGTTGTATCGTCCCTCTACGAACAGTAAACCAGAGCTTACCAACTAACCTTAAGTGTACATATATATAGTCAAAACCGTTTACGATGACATCGTTTAGAACAACATTTTTGACTGTATTATTTCACCAATAAAATGTGTGATGCCTAATGAACGTAGGTGCATAATTCATTATGGTTTTATAGAAATATAACGATCACCTCAACTTCCGTCACAACTGTCCGTTTTTAAAGCAGTTGTTTCCGCGCACCACAACCTGCCCACTGCAGTATTTCCGAACCAATTCGACTTATGGTCCTTCAAGGAAAGAGATAACCAATTGGCAACGCACTAGCGAGCAACCCTCTGGTATGAGTGTCCATGGGCCATGTATAACTAAACATCAGGTGAGCCTTGCTGAAGGGGTCGCAAATAATCTTGACAAAATTCATAAAGGCGAAGGCGAAGTTAATTAAGATTAAAGTTGGTAATGCAAGTGAAGGTTCGCTCCGCCCTTGACTTCGTCGATGAATGGGTGAGTAATGGCCGCGGCATTTTTGCACGTGTCACTTTACGATCTACGTGGAATGTGTATGGCGCTATTTTGATTAATATAATTTATGATTAAATAGTAGTGACCTAGCTGTGTACCTGTTGACTATGAATATGACAATCCCTAAATAAACTTTGGGTTTTCGTTGTCAATTTGGATAGGGGGTGTAAGTCTTTTCAAGAATTTGATTTTTTCGTCTGTACACCAATATGCCAAACTATTAATATTTTGTTTATTCATTTATTTCGTAATCCTACATCGTAATAAAAAATTGTAAATATAATAACAAACAACTACACTAAAAATATAGTAAAAGATGAAATACATAGTATAAACATCAATGCTTTACAAAAAAAAAACAATAATAATTTTTCAATACATTTAACGAAGTAATACTTAATTTGGTTGAGTGATGGTGTAAAAGTATATGTATGTGAAGGTGTAGTGTGTCCATGATGCAGATGATTTAGCGCTATGGATAATATTACTCCTTTGAACCATATTCCGCGATATCTTAAACAAGTCAAGGCTTAAATATTAGTCGTTGTTTCTCGGTGCTGCAGAGAATCATAAGTCAATATGGTTATTATTGTGTTAGTTACGATATTGTACTAAATAATACATTAGTAGCTTTGAAGTCTATTCTTCATTAAATTAGAAAGAGCACATGCAGTCCAATGATCCATTTAAAAGACAATCCAGCCTTCTCGCTATTACCGCGTGCTGTTAGGGCTTCACCGCACTTATCAGAGATACAGCTCGCTTGCGCGTTGTGGAGTAAAAACAGTCCACCTGCACAACTAAACATTGTACACGCACTGCATTAGCGAGGGAGCATCAACATCCTGAACGCATTATTGAACTGATTTAAAATTTTAACGCTGCTAAATCGAAATCCCCATGTACGCCACGGCGCCATAAGGAACGTAATTATTAGGGATGCATCCGATACTGATGCCGATACATCGGAGATACTTTTGAAATTTCTCGCTTTAAAATATGTAAACGCGCATCCTGTTTATTCTAGTTCATTGCAAACGAGGCGCGGACTATCTATGCCCGGGAATCCCCGCATTTTATTCAGTTTGTTGTCTCTGTCAACCGCTTTGTCCCCGCGTATTCCATTTCGCGCGTAAAATGTTTTCTGTAACTAACTAAATAAAATTATCAATGTTATTTTTTATTATTAACAGTTATTTATTGTATTTTAATGTAATTATTACTCTTAATTTTAATTACTTAACCTTTAATCTCATTAAACGTTTGTGACTGTTTTTATTTTTTAATAAATATTAAAAACTTTAACCAAATTTGATGTATTTTACGTTAAATTTATTTTATTACACCAACCATTGGTATCGGCATCGGCGATATTTCCATAAGATTATCGGCATCGGTATCGTATCCGTAAAAAGGCATATCGATACATCCCTAGTTATTATTATAAAATATGTTTTTTTATCATATATAATTAATATGAACTATTTTGTTCATAGTTACCTTAATACAAACTTCGAATGGACTACATTATATTCCTTCCGATATGTTTATTAATAAAACTGGTTAATTATCTATTCGATTTACCTTATATGGTAAAGTATGGATTGTCCCGTCGTGAGTCAGATTGTTTAGTGCAGGTAGATCGTGATTAATACCTAGTCATCACATAAACTTGCAGTTATACCGGAGGAAATCCGCCACGGCGCCTAGAATGCGCTGTCATACATACCGTACTTAGAATCTGTAGTCTGATCCGTCATATGTGATATCATACTAATTTGCATGCTTTTAATATCAATAGTAATCGCTGATATATTTTAAGCTGATGACTAAGTATGTAACAATGTACTGTGACTTAAGGGAGTTAAAGTTTGCGATGAAATCTTTTCTGAATCTCACCCAAGTCGGTTCGAATTGTCGACGACCAATCCCTTTCCGAGCGGTTTGATCCCTTGGCATTGCGTAGAGATGTGGGACTTGTAATTTGCTGGTGGTTTTTAGAAGTGCCTACCATGGATTACTTACTACATTCTAAGGAATTATCAATAATACTAACTAATCTTCCGAACTTTTCAGTATGAAAACGTTTGTTGAATTCGCGATAGAACAATTGTTAATTTTATTTATAACTAACCCCGCGAACCTCGTTTCGCCTTCATATGATTTTTAGTACCTACATACCAACATATGGAACATTTTGCTATGTTACCCCTTAGAGGCTATTGTCGTTCACTATTACAAAAAATAAAATGGTTTTTATTCAAATTTTTCTCTCCATAAAAAGCTTCTTCAGGTTTAAGCCAATCCAGGCGTTTTTGGTTTTGATCTTAGCTACATATTTTGCGACTATATAGACATCGGTCGCATTTATAAGACTACGTTCATATATAATATACATTTCATTTTGTACAATTTGAACATTTTGTAAACCATTTGGTGGCGAGCTAGCGAAGTACAATTATAAAGTTCTTCTGAAATGTGTTTTAGTTTCATATGTTCGTATACGTTCGGAAATTTGTAGCGGAAACTTCAATTGGTCCATAAAATACGTCTAGACTTGTTGACTTCAGCAGAAAGAGCTGGTTAGCGTAAGGATGAAAGAAGAGGTAAATAGAGGACCCGCAGGCTCCTTGAATAGAGACCTTGCCAGTAAAAGACTGCGCGCCCATCGACTAGGTGGACTGACGATATCGTCAAGGAGGTTGGAATCCAATAGATACAAGCTCCCAGTGTAGGGCGATGTGAAGGGAAAATGGAGGTAATAAACCAAAAAAAGAGGCTGATGAAAAATTCATGAAACAGTTAATTTATATGGATGGGGCCGCATCTATATATTATATTACCAGATAAAACCAAAGGATCAGTTACGCTACAGCCCTATATGGCTTCACATTGATTGTTTCTTTAATAATTTCTTTCATTAAGGCAAGATTGACATGGTATTCCACCAACTTCCGAACTTAGTACTATGCAATTGGTAATGGTGTATTTTTATCGGCCCCACAGGGGATTCGACCTGGTTTCGATCATTTTATGTATGACATGATACACATTTATTTATAAATGTCGAAAAATTTTGTGTTATTTAAACGTTTCATATCCAAAAATACATTTCACAGACATTGTAATGAGTCATTTGAATCGCGTGCAGACAGGACGACCTTAGTGATTTAACCCTATTTTAAATCAGAATGCCGCTTTGTTTACATCTTTATTGTGACAATTTTGGCTAAACTCCAATTTTTTTAACACAAATCACAATTAAGAAACAAGCGTTATGAAATTTGTTTTTAATCTCGGCTTTGCATGTGTGAATTTGATTATATATGTCATGTCTTATGTTTCATGATGTCGTAGTGTAGACGCATGTATATATAAAAAAATGCCTATTGTTTTAACTTCTATAACACTGTAAGATATCACCTCAATATGGATTTTAGGCGGTATTCGAAAAGTTAGGAATCTGTTTGACAACTTTGATAATGTTAACCAAACTAAACATACAAATAAAATCCCCATGCAGGATTACGACTATTAATTATAGTGAAATAATTATTCAAATACTTGATTTGAGAACTGGCAGTAAATGTTAAATTAGAAGCATTTCATATATATTACCTTTTTGACGTTCATAAGTGTACATTGTGTTACCTATATGAATAAATGATTATGAGTTTTTTTTTTTGGAAACAATAAAATTATTCCTCTTAATACGTAAATGACAGATGTGTTGCTGAAATATGTATTTTCAGAAACAACATCTAGTTTGTTATTTTACTTGAAAACAAACACTTTTATCCTATTTATTTATTTTAATGTACTAACAAAAAAAAACTCGGGACTTAAAATTTAAATGACAAGCCAGAACTAGCGTGTTTTCCACATACTAACTAACAAATTAAATAAAACATAACAAATAATAGATAATCAATAATGTTAACAATCTAATCCAAGAAATACAATTATTTCTTTACATATATGAATCGAGGTATTCAAATATATAGACATATATGTATGGTCTAATTATACTTCAGGCTTAATCGGATAATTACTTACGAATTGCATAGAGTATTTCGTCTATAATAAAGCTGTACTCAGAGGCAAAGCAGCTGGACAGGAAGTAAACACTATTTTGTTTCCGATTGGATTCATTGCTAACCATTTTCATGGCTTAAGTAATTGTTAACTCTTACCTAACGAGTACGCAGTAAGGCTTTCATATAAACTTTCAAGTTTAAGAAGATATCTTATACGATTCTCTTGTCGTATGTGAGCGGCATACTTATAAGCGGATATGAATCGAACGTTCTATATTTCAGTTGAAGAAACTCAAAGCTAATGTAAAGGATATCTTATCATAAACATGAGGTTGAGTAATATTAACCTGTTTAACCTAAGCTTGCCGCCGTCATGTCCAACCACATTCCTCTTACTGGCTAACAGAAGTTTGTACTTTGGTGCCCTAGAGTATGTATGACGTATATGTTAGGATGCGAGAAATATCCTAAATCCTAGATATCTACCTTTACAAGAAGTCTTAAAGAGTCATGCTTTTGCTTGGATATAAATGTCATGTCCTATATGGAAATTGGCAAAAACTAACGGAGTTTGGAGTCGTCTTCGATTTGTGTTAAAGTAGATAGGACCGCGAGAAAATCGCTTTCTCTCAAGAGTCGATAATCTACGATAACCATTGACTTGTGAAACAAAATATCATTGATCACAAAATTAACGGTCACAATTCCACTTGACTCGTGAAACAACCTGTGCTTCTCACAGGAAACGGGGTTCGATCAAATCACACCGGCAGTATGCAAACAAACGCATCGGCTGATGTGCGCCCGCGGAGGAATTTCGCTGTGCGCGAGCAGGACGTCTCTACGACGGACATCGGAACGTAGCGAGCATCAAATCCGTGCGCGTGCTTACGAATTGCATTCTTACAGGGTAACGGCGCTCGGTTTCCCTTCTCGTTCATACCAAAGGTCCCATTGCAGCCTCTCACTCGCGCCCCATGAATGGAGGCGCCGTGGAATGCGGTCGCGTGACGTGCCCGGCGCCGACGCAGATCTTGCTGCACTTCATAGGGCTAGTTTTGTTTTAGCTTTGCCCTTCGTATCTTTCATCTGAGTTATTTGGTTAATCAGTTCACCGAATAAATCAGAATACGTGAGAAAAACGCTGATGGAATGGCGGTTGCATGGCATTTGGAAATTATTAATGTATTATATTATTCAGCAGTTCTGGTAGAACGTGAAAAAGTGGTATGTGTTGAATATGTGGTATAATTAAAATTGATTGTATTATCGTCTTTGTTAATTAGATATTGATTCTCGTCTATATATTATGTGTTCGTCTGTGATCGTCAAGCATATTATTATCACGTAAAGGTATTATCTACATTGTATTGACTTTAGTAAGAGATTTTAATTGTGTTGTAAAAAGTCTGAAACAATTTAGTTATGGCGTTGGTTTATATGCTACCTTGTTATAAAATTTTGTACCGTGGCCGTCAAGTCTGTCGTCTTTTGTGAATCTTGTATTTCGAAATAAACTAAATCATTTAGAAATAGCAATAAAGATGATTTCAGTACGATTAAGAAACGATATCGCAACATTAAAAACATCTTTCACCGAATAAAATATGCAATGTTTATGCGAAGTGGAGCAGTGGTCGAGTAGATTCTCAACTATGCAAGACTCAAGAGGCTGTTGGTCTCCCATCGGAGCCCCGCTGTCTGGCAGCCAGGCCCCTCTCCCCGCGCGCCCCCGAGCCGTCGCCTGCAATCCGCGATACCTACAGCGCAGTCACCTCGCAATACCAGTTACCAATTAATCTATCACATTCTATACGGTAAATACACTCGTCACACAACTACGAAAACATGCTCGAAAGTTGCGCTCAATTCTCGTACCCACATTGTTGTTAATTCAATTCGTTTTGAATAACTCTGAATTGTCAGTATGCCTCCGAGATGCACCATTACTATGTACGCGTTGGTACATTTATTGATTCAAAACATCCTGTTATTTGTACAGGTACAAGATGGTACTAATTGAACAAGTGTATACGTGGTGGCCTCGCGCGTAACCCGCAATACTTTGGTTGCGACAATGCATGTTGTGTAAATGACTGATGGAAATTTCGGATCTGGCAAGTGTTTTGTTTGGGGCCCGGAGTCCTGAGCGCGGCATGAATGGAGCTGTGGTATGTAGGTCACGGTGTCGTCAATGGGCCGTCGCGTCAAGCCCCGCGCCCTCCGCGCTGTGAAAGTTGGTACTACTTTCGCGATGCCCGTATACAAAATAATCTACACTCTGCCGCTCGAAAACTAAGTCACTTTTTGAGTGAATATCTCGAACATTCACATCCGCTTTGGTATTTTGTGGTCGGTCGACAGTTTTCGCGGAACGTGGCGAGTGAACTCTGCGCGGCTGGTATTGAGGTTCAAAATGGAATGCGCGATACGGATATCGGGCGCGCTGTATGCTCGGGCTTAGGAATTCACTTCCGGGTAGGTCGGAAAGTGAAATGGTCTCGTCTATGATGTAATTGGAATTCGGATGTATCCGGAGTCAACGTTACACCGCTCACTTACAAAATTTCTATAGATTGTTGACATAATAGGTTACACATTACGATAATTCGTTGCTAAATCGAGTGTCACTGTTGTAGATAGAAAAATGAACTGATGGTACTAAGTACAAACTTTGAAAAGGATAGATACAAAAGGCGCTTCTTGCTACCTTATCTAATTTAATTTCTTTTTTTCTCACTGTGGTTGTCTGGAAGAGATCGCTCGAAAGCTATAATTGTATTATATTTCTGTTTGCAAGAGTTAAATAAATAAAAATTACAGTCCGATATATATCTTGTATTACAAAATGTTCATTTACAAGGAAGACTTTTTAATTTATTCTATATTGCCACATTTTGCAAATAGAACTGAAAATTGCTAGCTAGAATTTTACGTACGTTCGAGACGTAATCAGAGATGTTCAGTAATAGTTAATTATGCATGTCATTTAAGGAAAATAAAGTACAAGATTGTGACAAGCACTTATAGGCAAACATAACAAACACTTGTGTGACTTTTGGCCAAAAGGCGGTCAATTATGATTTTATAAAATAATATGTGGTCACTTGGCTTAGGCCCGTGTCCAACAGTGCACCAGGAATTAACTGATCCTGAGTTTATGTTAACAAAAATAAGAATAATAATAATCATTTATTTGCACGCATTTGGTGTTTGTATCTACTATATATATATATTATCGGGTACAATACGATATCGTTCGCATATTTTAGTTGTTATGTTAGTCACTAATGGCGTGCAAATTTTCTTTTAAAATATTATGGTATAATTTTAAATTACCTATTAAATCATAACAGAGCAGTGTTATCCTAGTGGCTTTACCCCTGAATTCGTTAGTTCCAAAAAGTCGATGGCTTGTGTCAGGCACAGGAGGCTGATCACCTACTTGCCTATTAGATTGACAGATCAAGAAACAGATACAGAAATCTGAGATCTCAAAAAGTTGTAGCGCCACTGATTTATTTATTTGATTAAATCATAACATTATATTATTAATGATTTTTATCATACATCATCTAATTAATATAAATAAATTTCAAAAACCTCTAATAGGATATCTATTATTCTATAATTTCTAAACGGTTTTTTGGGACACAGAGTTCGCGCTAAGTCTCGACTCTGAAGCTTATTGTATGGAGCACTCTTTCTCGAGACGCTCAGTATTCTATGAAACAATGTTCAATGAAATGTCCATTTTCCGTTAATGGCGCTGTGTACAAATATTTTTAGTTGACGTTTCGAGCGATGTATGGTACTATCATTAACGCGTACTAGAAAGTTGTGCGGTGTGCTTTCATGCTCTGCGGTTCGCTACTGTAAAACACTATTGCTTATATGGCTTTGAATTTATATATAAATACAGTCAAAACCAATTACGATGACATCGTGTAGAACAACATACCGGTGATATTGACTAAAATCAATGCCCCTGGCTGAATTCTATTTTATTAGGTACTTAATTACAACTTCATCGGCTGTTACAACTATCGGTTTTTACGACCAAATATGAGTTGTCCCTTCGAAGACTGTAATCCGTTTTCATCATTCTTTAGAGATAGAAGTTCAAAAAATGTGTATAATAGTATAATTGGTAATTTTTATCGGAATTTATTGTGGTATGCTCTGCCTGCAGTCGGTGCAGACCTTGGAGACTAAATTTATGTTTAAGAAGCAATTGACAATATTGAACCAAGAAACCTTTGATATTTTTACCGATATGTGTTTAGTTTAGTGTAGTTTTAAGTTCGGTGTTGTATTTTTGTAATGTTTATATTATTTGCGTTTGGATTGTCTGGAAGAACAGCTTTTAGCAATAAGAGTGCCCATTTACATCCTTTATCTTCATTTTTTTTCTTTTTTTGTGTTATTATGATTTAAACAAATTATTATTCTTGTTACTGGTATTCACATATTGGGTCTTTTTGGGTCCAAGGCATGCTGGTTTCCTCACGATGTTTTCCTTCACGGACGAGTGTAACACACAAAAAGCCATTATTGTACGTACAGCTGGGGTTCAAATTCACGCAAACGTTCGTGACAAATATTAAAGTATAAATGTATAATTATACAAAAACGTGTTAAACTGTATTAAACTGGTCTACCTTCAGTTTAATACAGTTTAACACGTAAATATTGGTATAAAAATTCTTCATTTGTAGCTTTTCTTTGGGGTCGGCCTAATACAATATTTATAAGGCAAGCGAGCCTACGGCTTCAACGGCCTTATGAAACGTGAACCTAAAATTATTTCTTATATTTGTTATTTATTAGGCTACAATGTTACAATGTTCTGTGACTTCCGTGTATCAAAATCCACAACATTTTTTAACGAAGGCACGGGTGTTGTCTTGGACTAAGTTTTTAGTGAAGTTTCGTTTTTTTATATCTTAACTGTTAAGTGATACCACCGCCACCAATGGACACTCATATTGCCAGAAGCCTATCAAGTGCGTTGCCAGCCCTTGTTGCTGTTCCACGTAGTGGCGGTGCGCGGAAAAACCTGCCTTAAAATCGCACAGTTGTGAAACGAATCCTTTTCCCAAGTAAAACTGAACACATGCGGTTCTATCATTTCTCTATGTGACACGTGACGAAACAAAAGTAATTTCCGCAGAAGGCTACTTGCTTGTCTTTAAAACCATCACGATATCTCTGCAATTTAAATGTTGAATTAATCGATTCTAGAACATCGTAAAATAAAGCGATTCTGAATAACACTGCTGCACATAAATCGGTGATATAATCTTACGCAATGACCTTTAGTTAACGGCGACGAAGGCTGTACAGTTAGCATTCCTAGATCAAGACAGGTGCTGAGGAGGAACGCCCTAACGGAATGCAGTGACATTCCTGCAATACTTGCGATTCTATGCAAACTCATCTTCTATTAAGTAAGACTGTGCTTACGTCGTATGTCAAAAACGTATTTTTTTCGTAAGGCTCGACTTTTGGCTTAAATCTCTTACTGAAGTCTTTGGGGGTTGAATGTATAAGATTACAACGTACTATGGACTATCCTCATCTTTAAATTGCACATATAACATATATTTATTTGTGTCGTTTTCTTGAGTCGTTGACTTTACACCTTTACATTTATTTATCTTTACATTGTAGATATAAAGTATTTTGCAAAACAGGCACCTCGGAAAACTTACGTTCTAAGTGCGATTCCAGTTAATTAAATGAATTCGAATTTAAGTGTTTGACGTTGTCTGTATACTTATTTTAATTAATTACGCGTGAAGTGCATGCTGTTAATAATTTTTGATTAATGGAATGAATGAATATATTATATCATTGTAGTGGAGTAATTGATATAATTTTTTTATATAATATAATGGTTTTTACCCGCTGTGATAGGATTTTATTTTAAGTTTGTGTGGTTGTTGATTTTAATATGTGTTTAGCAATGACGTAAAATACATATAAATTCGTAACTATTAATAGGTACTGATTATAACTGTTTTGTTATAGAAACCTGGCGCTAGGAATTGGCATCCAGAACTTCCCTGAAGGACTAGCTGTGAGCCTGCCTCTTCAGTCAGCCGGCTTCTCAGTATGGAGAGCCTTTTGGTAAGCTTTTTAATATATTTTACAGCTTAAAACCGCGTTTTGTTATCGAATTATTAATTATAATATTCATTCATTCAACATGAGAAATAGAAAAGCTAGGTTAGTTAGTTAGTTAGGAGTTGGTCAGTTTATTAATCAAATTATTAGTATTCTTAAAAAAATCCAAATCACGTAAATAATAAAAAAATAATAATAATTGGCCAACTGAACCAAAAAAGTTAATCGACAACAGCAGAGGTCGCGCGTTCGATTCACGACTGTGCAACAAAGATTTTTTATTTTGATGACAAACGCTCGTTTCATGAAGATTAAGATCATAAAGTCAAAGATCAAAGGTATGTCAGGCTCAGAAGGCTGATCACCTACTTGCCTATTAAGAAAAAGATGATCATGATAACTGATACGGAAACCTCAGATCAAGACCTGGCTGTAATGACCCTGGTAAATGATAATACAATAATTTGTATCAAATTATTTGCCTTAGTCAGTTAGGAATTTTATATTTTAGTAGAACCGAAGAGCGGCGATTTAGGTTTTTATTTGTGTTCTAAGTGCTATTAAAATAGAAATATTTAGTGATCACGCGACACGAGTGGCCAGTCAGGGTTTCCAACTTACATCTAAAACTTAAATCAGACAAATAAAATATAAGAGGACTGAAAATTATAATTTTTACACTTTATTTACATAGTTTAAACATTTATATTGTTACAAGACGTTTATTATAGATTTTTTATTTTCGTGCTGAAACTATAATTGGTTTTTAATTCTAATTTTTAAAATTCTAGTTCTTGTGTCAATAATAAAAACAGCAAGAAATTACTGTTTTTTAATATATTGGGAACCCTGGATGGAGTATGCTCATTGGGACGAATGCCAACGCAGCCAGACTGACCGACCCCATTCCCCAACGACTCATTTACCACAGACTTCCCATAATGAAACGTCAAAAATATCACCACTTTAATCTGGATTATATTCCATATACATTACCATAAACATTTCTAAATTGCCGGGATTATTGGTAAAAATTTCAAGTAGTACTTGTTACGCGTCCTCTATCAGTTCAAGATTTCTCAGTCGAACTCAAAGGTGTATGTCAGGCATAGAAGGCGATCACCTACTTGCCTATTAAAAAAATGATCACGAAAACTGATACGGAAATCTCAGCCCAAGACCTGGCGATTGTAGAGCAACTGGTAAATAATACGATCATTTGTATCAAATTAATTGCATTAGTCAATTAGGACATTTAACATCAGGTGAGTCTCCTGCCCTGTTCTATATAAAAAACCCTATTTAATCAGGACTTGTTTTTTGCTAGTGGACTGATTAATTAAAAAACTAATAATAATCATACAGCTTCATATATAACTAATGGTTATAATTTCTTTTATAATAAAGTCAAAGTCAGTCTAAAATCATTTATTAATTTAGGTAACACAATGTGTACTTATGAACGTGAAAAACAGAAATATATATGAGATGTTTCAAATTTTACATTTACTGCCAGTTCTCAAATCGAGGGCGTAGAACGGAAGAGAAGAACTGGCAATAAACTCCCCGCCACATATTTTAATCGCCAAGTTTTTACAACGTTTGTAAGGAGTTGCAACCATTACACCATGTTCCATATGACATCTTAAATAATAATACAATAAATTAAAAACAAAGATTTGTCTCAGATTATCAAAGATCCTCTCTCAGCAGGAGGCATGGTGAAAATTGAACCCCATTTAGATATAAGCCATTTTCCTAAACGTTTCTCTGTCTTGAGCAAGTTTCATCCACCACATTCCCGCTACGTTCGATCGTAACCTCTTCTTTGGTCTAACGACACATTTTCCTGAACTATAAGTAAATAAATGGAAAAGATTTACGCATATTAAATAAGTCATATTTGTTTGGAAATTTTAAATCCACCGTAATTTTTATATATTAAACTGTAGATGTTATTATGCATGCTTTAGTATGTTTTAATAAATAAGATCCAGGACTATATATTCATACTTTTAGCACAAACTAATTGGTTAAATTAAATGGTAATACAGTATATAGAGAGTTTATATACTTCTGATCTTGAACATACGTCGTTCGAATAGTATTCGTGAGTTAAACTATACCAAAACAAATTAAGTTAACAATTATAGTAAATTATTTGCACGATGGTGTAGTTAACATATGATTTTGTTCCTAGTTATGAAATTTTCATTTCTCAAATCAAGTCCGTAGAACACACGTGAGGAGCTGGCAATAACCTCTTAGAATACTTAAGAGAAATTATTATTAACACTTTAAAAAATTACCGTAAGTTTTATATTAAACTCAGTTAACTACTCCAATTGGTAAGGTACATTTTAAGAAATTTCTGTTGTATTCATTAAAGTTCACCACATATACTAAAATATCTACAGTATGTTACAAGCTTTTTAAAATGTATGACAATTTTCGTAAACATAAATGTTAAAAACATATGAAACTTCGAATTTTAGATTTTACTAGTATTTTTTTGGTTATTCTATGAGTAAATAATGAGTATATCGTTAACCATTAGCCAATATTCATGTGTTGAAGTAAATTTAAAATTCCTAACTGCCTTCAACAAAGGAATTCTCAAATTGTCAGTGCAAAAGGTTACAATGACGTACGTACGCGGTACGTGCGCGCATTGTAAATGTTACCGAATAGGTAAAAGCTGTAAAGAGTCGCATTCCACGCTGTTCTCGGAAACGATGGCGCCGACCCGACATAGTATAGGGCTGCTATTTACTTCCTCACAATTTCTGTATTTGCCTAAGCCTGAAAGAGAATTACAGCGATCGGCGTTTGTCTACTCTGTTTTGTTTTAATAAGTGTAATCATTTCAATTAGGCCAATTAAATAGGCACTTTTGATAGTCATTACAAGGTAAAAATATTTAAAAAATAATGACTCCTTCCAAAAGGTACTTTTATGTGGAGATGAATAGGCAGGAAACTCCATACAATACTCTTTTAAAATATGTTGTATTCGTTGATTTGATAATTATATGTCAAGATGCAATTGACTTTATGTCTCTTGCACGGTTAGATTTTTGTTCACTCTGAAAATACTTTCGATTTGACACTCGTTAATTTGACAATGTTTTCCGGTCCCTTGAACAATACCAGATAAATGGAATAAAATCGACGTTAATTGGTCCCAAAACTATTGGAACTAGTGAATTAATGATAGTTCACGTTAGTATTATTATTAGTGCTTAACAGTGAGTGAAAAAATAGAACAGAAGAACAGAGTGTCTTCCTTTTAATAGAGACTGTTAGTAGTGTTGGAGACTTATGTTAAAAATCCTTTTAGACTTAAATTACTTATTAGTCTAAAGTTAGGCTAGATCATAATGTTCCACGATGTCGTAGTAAAGATACATTTAAAAAAAAAACCTCTCGGTGTTTTGAAGTTCGTCCTTCTCTACTCTATAAGAAGTGTTTATCAGGTACAGACTTGTCACCTGTGACTAAAGTCGTTCACCCAAAAAAGATTGTATTTAATTGTTAATACATAATAATAATATAGAAAAAATAATCACGGTATTAGACGAACCGCCCTCATACTCGTGGTATTTTAAACGCATGTTATTCTAAAAGTTATCTCTTATTATCGAGAGTCGACTGTAAATATTATAATCAGTGATAATGCATTCGATAGAAAAACTTTTGTAATTGATCCAGTTGTTCTTGATGTTACAAACAAATCTTTTGTTTTTAGCGTTTTGATACGTTAAAGTTCATTCAATAATGTTGATTGTATACTTAGCTAGATAGAAATGACAGCAAAATTGGACTTGAATTTCTATTTTCTTAAAGTAGACAACCCTAGGTGACCGAGTGAAAGCACCCTTTACAATAGGTAGTGGAAATGGCATATTGATTGTCTTATCTGTTTACCAAATAAACGTGTAGAACGTTCTAGAAAGATTTAGGAAATTACTAGCCCAATTAAATTTATTTATTCTATCGGTGTTTTTAAATTATTTAACGGTAATTTATGTATTTGTGTTCACTTCGTTGCAGTAAAACAGTAAAATTAAAATAATTGAATAAAATGGAGGCTATATTAAGCACTAAAATCTTTTTCAAATATACATAATTGATGCGATAAAAAAATTCATTTTTCTTTACGATTAAAAGGAACTTTTAATACCTACAGCTTTCTTCTTCTCTTCTGTTTCAATTCACTTTTTTCACCATAATAATGTAATCTCGTTCCTTTGTTTAACCGAACGTATTTATTAATGGATATTTGTGAATGGGAAAAAGTAATTTTTCTATATATATTACGAACTCCAGCCAAGTATCTAAAGCCCAATACGAAATTTGTACTGAAGATGAAATATGACGAAATAGGTCCTTGTATCAATACGAATGTTTCATACAAATTGATTCATTAAATACGTGCTCCACAAACGTTAGATATGCATATTTCAAACTGTCATTTGTACCGACATAAATTCACAGAAGCCATAGCCACAGTTCACTAACACCGACTGGTCTCGCCAGTCGACGGCCGAAGGCAGAATTCCTTGGCTGGTATGCGGTTGTCTTCCGTTACCCTACATTGCATTAGCGAGCTTTTATAAACCTTGCACCAAATTTACGATAGTTGTAGCGCATTTCTCGGTAGGGTTTTTTTGTGGATTGCATGTACTTTTTGTAGGAAATACTAGTATTTGTCTGATTATTCTCTATAAGAAACTGAAATATTTTCGAACCTTTTGCCAATGTGTTTGTCGATATGCGGCGGAATCACTTAACATGAGATGATCCCGATTTTAAAAAGAAAACAATCAATGCAGAAACGAAACATTACAAAAATAATGAAAGAAAACAGTAAAAAAATGTATCGAATCAAGTAAAATTTCTAACATTAATTTCCCGTATTTAAGTTGCTTGATAAAATGGTAGCTTTATCTAAATAAGAGATGTAGACCAAAGTGTGGAAATACATTCTAATGGAGTGCAGTATTATGCATAGTTACGTTCGAAATCCTGTCAAACACAAAAAAAATACTATAACCAATTTGCCTTTTATGTGAAACTTCAAACGAGTAGGTAATCTTCCGCAGCCAAAACAACCTTACAGAGCGCTATATAAATTAAAAAAAACGCCGCGGTCTTGTCCTTTGTCGTAAAAGAGGCATTATAGCTGAAACGGTTCAAATAAATTAACTAACTTAAGCGGTACTAACCTAAGTAGGTAGCTCTGTGGAATGCAAGGGGAAGGAATGCGGGCTGAACAAGAAACGCCGTCGCGAACTCCCGCAGTACATTCGCAAACGACCCATCTCGGGTGCCCTCTAAGCATCGTTAATACAACCGAGCCGCGATGAGAAGGCCTTTTTATCCATGAGCGTGATTTTGAGCGTAATATTTAAACTTGACAATGAAGTGGAAATTATCAAGTTTTTTGTAGTATATTTTCGGTAAAATAAATCAGTGGCGCTTCCTTTTTTAAGTCTGCATCCCAGTTTTTTTTATCTGTGTTTGATCATTTGTCAATTTCATAAGTCTTCTGTGCCTGACACACGCCGTCGACTTTTTGTGTCTTAAGGCAAGCCGGTTTCCTCACGATGTTTTCCTTTACAATTTGAGCGAATGTTAAATTCCATTAATGTACAGCCGGGAATCAAACCTACGACCGAGATCAAGGAGAGTCGCACACTGAAGCCAGTAGGCTAACACTGCTCTTTTATATTTTCGTTAAGTAGCTATCTATATAGCGATTTTATAGACACATACATATATACAATGAAGTTGGTGATTTGAAAATTTAATTCTCAATTGTGGACGGATGTAGGGTAGAAAGCAAAGTTTTGAATTGTCAAATGTACCGTCTTAGCTTGTCTTTGCTAGTTCATGTTCACGGACTAGGATTTCCTTTCTTTATGGGAGACGGTCTATGGGTCAAATAAGTAATTTAAGTGACTTCCCATAACCCCAATGGGAGAGAGTTGACACATGAAAAAATATAAGGAATGTTTTCGTCATTGAAATATTCATAGCGATAAATGATATTAAAATAATATGTTACGCACGGTATAGCCTCGTACACAGTACCAACATTTAATTGCGATTTTTACATTGCTTTTCATTCGAAACGTGGTCAGAGAGTGACCGAGGTGGTAAATCAGAAATCGGTTTGTATGGTAAGTGATTTTACCAGAAACAATTTTTGTTTTATTACAATGTCTTGTACGTGGAATCGTAGCGATGGAGACGTGGATATTGACCGTTTTCGATCATGTTTTATGACGATTTGATGACTTGCTTTGCTTCTCACGGGCCCATGTTTAATGTTGGACCAAACTTTATATAATATATTAAATTAAACATAATTTATGCATATTTTATATTATTGAAATATTTTTTATTAATATCCCTTTCACTGTTTTCTAATGTTTTGCTTTGCTTGGTTCCATTAGTTTTATCTATGTAACGTTTATGTAGGTATACGTCTTATGACTTGCCTTATTCAAAAAAATCTCATAGTCCTTGCCTGGAAGACATTGCTCGAAAACGATAAGGCCGCCTGTTGCGATGCTTTTTATTTAATAATTTCAATTGTACTGTATTTCTGTATTACAGCAACTAAGCAATTCAATTCAAATCAGCAAATAAAGTCAATTACGCAACCGAAGCTCTTACTAGTAGCAGCGTTGGTACAAGTAAAAATATATAAAAATTACAGATTAAGGTTCCAATAAAAACATGCATTTTCTAAATTTCTGTATTGCGACTGTAATGAAGTTGGCGAATATAAATGTATGGAGCGCGTTATATAATCGTGGGTAATTTTTTATTAATCAAAGTTTTTATTCGATTATGACATAATCAAATTAGGCGTATCGGCCAACCATTGTGTAGACAATGCGTCTACTAAACATTTCTCATAGCACATGACTCACATCGTGCAAACATCACGACACACACCTTATATGATGGGTTCATCATCCTCTGCTGCCTTATCTTACTCCTTAAGCTTTATGCAGCTGTATTCCGAGAACGTTTGTTGATCGCTGAGTAATGGCATATTATAAAATCTGGAACGTACGGGCCGTTAAATAAATTGACGGCGTCTTTGTTAGAAAACGGTGCAGGTGCGGATGGGGACACCGCGCTTTAAGCTGCAGCTTGCCTTTCGTCATAGATTTCGTCAGGTGCCAAGTGGACCCCGAGAAAGTTGTCTATTTCGAAATGTGTTGCGTGTGCGATGTCGCTGGTCGCTGCGGTGCCTCATAGTCTGGCGCATTCTCTTGGCGGCGCGCTGTCTGCTCTTCCGGGCCGCACCCGTCGGACCAGTCAGTGCCGCCCGCTGCCTCGGGCGATCGGCCTTCGGAGTTAAATAATTAAATCGAGATAGCAATGCCGCAACAGCGAGGGCAACCGAAGACGCGGTTGCGGAAGCCGCCGCCAGCCTTGGTGGCGCTATTCTGCGCAATGGCAGCCGGTTTGCGGTGCGCATAACCACGCCTAATCTTCTCGAATGCCTACCTAGACTATTGGATCGTATTTTTGATCGATGACGTCCAATTACCTAGTCATGCGTGGGAAAAATATTCAACGCCGAAGATTAATTTACATACGTAATAATCTTTGTCTATTAAACGTTATTTATTTGATTTGGTATTGTGGTGAATATTTGATTATTGCAAATATCAAATGTTTCAGAATTATGTAATTAAATGTATATATAACACGGATAGAGGTTTAATGTAATATTTTATTCCTTAATAGAGTCCTACCTCTTACTAATAAATAATCTCGGCGATAAAGTTGTTTCCAACAGCATATTTCTATTTCGCTGACAGGCATCCTGTATCATACGTTGTCGGGTTGTCGGCTGTGACAGAGGTAACAGTAACCATTCTACGAACCGTTGAATATCGTTGCAAATTGCCGCTTTCGCCACCCGTTGAATAATGGATACGATAACATAGCATCACGTTGGGACCGCCTCGTGATACTGTCAAATAGTAAGCGAGCATTAAGCTATACGAAACTATACTTTAAATGTATATGCCTTATGGTCAAGGCTTGGTTGAGAAAACAACATTTTATTCATAAATTTAGCCATAGAATTGGATCAGACTAAAACAAAAAAAAAAAATATCGAATACGTATCGGAAGTCTAATTTACTGCTACTAACATTATTTCATGCTCATATATTGTTCTTTGTTTTTTTAACTCTAATGTTTATATATATCTATGGCTCTATGCAGGTACTAAGTTTTACGTGAGCAGATTTACTGCAATTTACAGCAAAAATAAGTAAATCTCTCAAAAATTACAGTATTAACTTTTTTTAGGAATCCTCCAAAGTGTATTTCGTTTGAAAGCATAGATAATCTGTGGGTAATATGTATAAAAAAGTAAATAATTACTACTGACGTAATCACCAAATAAGAAAATCAAAGATCCCCCCTCCCTATGGTGCTTACGTAATACTTGTACGGACTCTTAGTACCTACTGCTACTGAAAAGCTTTCATAGTTAAAAGCTGTTAATAAAAGTTTTGATGTTAGACAAGTAGCTTTCATTGGAGTATACTTATCATATACTACATTGGAATGGTTTTTGTTACTTCTACTACTAAATGAAAAAAAATTGAATTATTTAGAATGGAACTCACATTCTTACTAAGGACTATTTAAAAAAACGTTGCAACTCACAATGTACAAAATTAGCTTAACTGTTAATTCTTTCAACTCAAACAACGGCTGTTACTGTATTCAACTGCAGTATCACCACTTTTATTAGTGTTAAATTATCGCTCAAGCTTCTAAGTATGCGTAAGTTTAATTCGTACATCGAACAATAGGATATTTATTTAAAACTTTATTGCATACAAAATCAAGAAACTTTAAGAAGATTAATAGAATATCCATCTCTGATATTGATATTGTCGAGAAGAATTTTAATAGAATATAATTTATGTTTATAACGTATGTTAACTGTGATCTCTGTAGTATATTCAGGGAGTAAAATAATTAAAAGGTTTTCTTACTGTAGTGAATTCTAAGTGACTTAGAAGTTATTTCAATTAAATGCTGATGAAGCATTTAACAAGCGATGTGTGCATTTTTTCTGCGGGCCATGGGTTCGCTCCGTGGCTCCATGGCAGTTCCCACAGCGACCAGTTCGTAGGAATGTGGTCGCGGCGGCCCGCACTTTCACCAAAACAATTCGTTTGCCTCTCTCACCGCCGCAATCCCATCTCAACGCTTCTACGCATTTATTATCTGAACCTCCGATTTCATATGGTAGCATACCAAGGGACAAACTTAAAGCGCCTATGTCTAACGATTCCTTGTTAAAAGATTTGCTTGGATATCTTTTGTCTTTCCTAGGACATTGTCTATCGAGATCATTTAACAAACTTCCATTTTTTCTTGTCACATCCTAAGGAGTTGAACTCTGGAGACGATTATACGCTACATATACCGCGAAACATTTACAGATGGAAATGAATGGATTTGCATGAAAACTATATTATATACTACAGCTTAGGGTAGAAGTTGTTTTATTCACATACATTGTTGTTTAAATAAGTAGAGAGCATTCATGGAATTTACGATTCCCTAGCTGTAATCGTAACGCATAAACCAAGGCAGCTATATCTATATTTTAGTATTAAAATCCGTGGACTACTGACGATTAATAAAATTTGAAACTGCGCACTATATCGAAGGCAAACATAACCAATCTCGGTAAGGAATATAACTGAAATACGAACTAAAATGTAACTCTTATCCTTGTAAGAGCTTCCCTGAGCTGTGGGCTTAGTCGTAGAACCCTGACACCAATGGACTATCATTTCTCGCTCGCTAGTAAGGCGAAGAAAATCTTGGGCCTAAAAAAGTCAGTCAGTAACGACGTGTGTCAGAAACTGATCGGCAATTTGTCTATTTAAAAAAAATCACATGATCACGCACTACTTTAATCTTTAGCTTACACTGCATTTAAGTATATCCGTAAAAGGAGCTTTTTAAAATTATTTTGCAAAACTTGAAGCTATTCAAATTCCAATGCATAATCGACGACATTCTGTTTCGAGACTTGTTCGACATGATTTGGACTTGCGAATTCGAAATTTTCCATTAGCTCTGGTCACGTCTAATTTTTGACTGTTACGTTAAGTGATCTGATTTTTTTTAAATTTACTATTTTGCAATTTTTACGTAGTAAAATTAATTTTATTCTTGACAATAATTAGCGATAATATCAACGAATGGGATGTCTTATGGATGATAAATTTGAACACATAAGGACAGACTTAGATAACTTGGACAATGCTGTTGATAGTTAGTTTTTTTAATTAAATATAAATATTTTCAATTTAATTAAAAACTAGTAGGTTTTTATAAGTTCATTGTAAATTGTCGTTTGTCAGTCAATGAAGGTTTGATTAAAAATCTAAGATATTATTGTAAATACCAAAAGTGGCAAACGGTACATTTAATATGGCAACGTTTAGAATAATCCTAACTTGATGGCCATGACAAAGTTTCAGCTTGATGTGGCAGTCTCACACTGATCATGCTCGCTGAAGCATTCGAAACGTTATGTAAATATTGTAATAAATTTTATATAAATAATTATCTCTATATAAAATTCTCGTGTCACAATATTTGTTGACATACTGCTCCGAAACGGCTCGCATGTAAGTCTGAAAATCGGCTACTATCTATATTTCAAACCCCTAAATGATAAGGGGTGTCCACAAAAAAAAATGGTTATGGTGACAATTAGGGATTGTATGTTTTTTTGGTGTTACAAAACAAATAAACATACAATCCCTAATTGTCACCCCTCTAAGATCAATCCCTATTTTTATTATAGTAAATAGGTTATGGAACTAACAACAATGTTTGCTGGACATATACACCACAAAAGGATGTTTGCCGGGTCATCTAGTTTTATATAAATGTAGTAGTCGTGTTAACCGAAGACAATGTTATCTGTCAAGATATTCACCAGTATGTATGTAGTAGGAAAAATCCTACATTGTGCAAACCTTAATTATCTATTTAATTAAAACACACTTATCGAGTAATCAGCTTTAAAGTATTACTAGCATGTTTCAATTGCCACGAATTATTTGGTATCTCTACGTACTACAGCAGTGTTGGTCTAGTGGCTTCAGCATGCGACTCTCACCCCTAAGGTCATAGGTTCGATCCCTGACTATGCACCAGCACTTTCTGTCTATGTGCGCCTTATCATTTGCTCGAACGATGAAGGAAAACATCGTGAGGAAACCGGCTTACCTTAGACCTAAAAAGTCGACGGCGTGTGTATCACAGGAGGCTGATCTGACTTGCCTCTTAGATTGATAGATCATGAAACAGATACAGAAATCTGAGGCACAGACCTAAAATGTTGTAGAAGCACTGATTTATATTAGATATATAAATCAGATACCTATCGTAACTATGACGATCAGTATTATGAGTGTTAAAACGATCGTAAGTCGTTTAAAATACTCAGCGTTTAGATGTTTTAAAGTAGTTTAATAAATACTAAAATTAATACAATAATATTATTGTCCTCAGGTACGGCCAGCTATCAGGTATGGTGGAGCCAGTCTTCGGGGTGCTAGGTGCTGTGGCTGTTGCGTATGCGCAACCAGCTTTGCCCTACGCACTGGCCTTCGCGGCGGGTGCCATGATATACGTAGTAGCTGATGACATCATCCCTGAGGCGAATGCGTCGTAAGTACACCTTGAATTTTAAGTTTAGCAACTACCCCATGGCCTTGGTTTAAGATTGAAGGGTATTTCGTTATAAATATTTTCGTTGTATGATGATCGGCGATGTTTTTGTACAATATTGATTTAGAACGTATGATATTAAATTTGGACGTTATATATTTTTATCAAACCAAATCCTATGTAATGTTGAAAATTAAAAAGAAATTGTATTTTTGATTATATGTATAAATATAAATCAATGGCGGTATAACCATTTTTAGGTCTGGGCCTCAGATTTCTGTACTTGTTTCATGATCATCTGTTAATCTAATAGGCAATTATCGAGTTTTTGGGTCTAAAGCATAACCGTTTCCTCACAATGTTTTCCTTCACCGTTCGAGTGAATCTTCGGAAGAAAGTCCATTGGTGCACAGCCGGGTATCAAATCTACGACCACAGTAGTTGCACGATCAAGCCACTAGGCCAACATAGACGCGAGGCTCCTGACATCATTATTGTCTATGTGCGACGACGAAGAATAAAGATTTTTTTTAAAAGCATTTTTTCGATATGTAACATCTGAAGAAACTTAAAATAAGCCAGGTACTTAACAAACGCACAAAAGTCAGTCGTTTGACCTACTTTAATACCCCAAGTGGGTACTGCAGGATGTACTCCTTAATGTGTAGTTCTATTGGAATGAATAATTAACTTGTCCTTGAGAATGACCCAAAAGTACGAAATGGAGCGTTTCTTTGTCCTGACCCTCGCGAGGCGGGCCTCGTCCTGCATTTCAATGTCAATACAGACAAGATAACGTTCTTTATTGCGTCTTCGGGTAATTCGAGCATCATTCAAATGATCTTATAATGTACGAATGTTTTCATAGATATATATCGGAAGGCCCCTTCAATTAATCTATGGTGCAGAATCTCCAGGGAAAATGCGATCTGTCATAATTGGATTGACGAGGGATACATTGCCGGTTTTGAAGAGCGCTTGTTAGCAAATTTGAATTGAAAGTAACTTCCCCTTAGTAACAGGCTGATTGTTCGCACATTGTCCGGAACCAGTTCGTTCCTTTCGTCCAGGTTCTAAAGAACTTTGGCTACTTGGAGGGCAGGCTCGGACCGGATCCGAATACAGCCGTCTTTGCTCATTGTCCTGTGTTTAGAACGAAATAGACCTGATCTCGTTGAATACTCGAAGCCGTAGCGGACGTTCAACTCGCCATAACCAGGCTAGTGTGGCTTATAAAATTGACGCTGATACTTTCGCAGTGATTAATGCCGCTCATAATTTTCCGATTTATTGATCTTATTGGCATTTCTTGCATATTTTCTCACGATTTCGCTGATGTTACGTAACGCCGAAAGTTAAAATCGTTCAAAGTACTCACAATATTATGAATTTTATGAGGTAACGGATTCTTACATATAATCGTAAATTTATTGTAATGCTGCATGGTTGAATGTCGATTATTGCCGTGTCAAAACTCATTCACACGAAAGCGGCCATCGTGTTACAGATCCGATTCACCGATACATATTATTATAATTTAATAAGGATTCATATTTATTATAAAAATAAATTTAATGTATAAACTTTTACGTTGTATCTAAAAATTCATGAATATGTCATTTAAAGTTTATGCGTGTTGAAAGAAATACAGTTGTTGTTTTATATGCATTATAAAGAAAATTAAATTTTCTTCGTTACTAAAACCTATAAATTATATACTAATTATTCAGAATTGAATGTTAAAAATCCTTAGTCCCTTTAGTTTGAACAATTGATAAGCTTTACACTTTATTAACCACTGTCTACGATTAAAAGAAGAATTATTAAAAATATTATGTAAAGATTTATTTAACTTGACGTTTTAAGTCTTTTACAGTCAGGGAGAAATGTATACGAGTAGAAGCAAAAATTACGCGGAAATTGAAATGAAATTGAATGACATGCTATACAAAGCATGGGTTGACGAGTACAGTATTTTAACAAATTGCGATGCATCTAGCACAATCAATGTATTTATAGACGTGTTGCGACTAATGTCGAGTAGAATTGGTGGCGCGCGCCACTGTCTGAAAACCCGGACGTGGCGCCAGAACAAACTATCAGACACGTTCGTAGTTACTTATAAAATTGAACTGTTTGTCATGGAAATAGATTTAATCTATAAACTTTTCTTTAACTAAAATTAAGTTAAAGAATGTGTCTAAAACATCACGGCTGATATTTAAAGTCCAGTACCATTCGATCATGTCTGCAATCTAAAAATCGACATGTGTCAGAGAGAAGGCTGATCAGCTACTTGTCTATGAAATAAACATTTTCAAAGAAACGAATCTAACCTAAGCCCAAGACCTATTTAGGGTTGTAGCGCCACTGGATTATTATTAATCAATAGATACTTACGACTTTTGTCCTAATAAAAATATGTACTTTAAAAGTGCCTGTTATTTGTCTTGTATTTTCTTAGATTAAAAGTTATATCGATTTATGTATTTAATATACAAATGATTATTTTTACGTGTCGTTTTTCTGTTACGAGGCAATGGACTTCTGGACAAAACGACCCGTAGCATTTACTACTCGTATTTGAGTAGAAAATTGCACTATACAAGGGCAGTCCGATAAGCGAGGTCCGAGCTTCTCCACCCGATAGCATCACTGTCGCAAGAGCAATTTTTAATTGCTTGGAACATTTTCGTAGATAGCTACTGTAAAAATTTCAGCCAATTCGGTTGTTGTTGTGAGTGTGTAGTTTTGTATTGACCACGTGTGGAAGCGAGCGTGTACGCGGATTTCAGAAAAATGGAAAAGAACAATATTGGTCGGTGATTCGAGTCTTGTTCTTGGGCGGGAAATCGCGCAGCGAAATCAAATCATAGAGCACTTGGATGCAGTGTACGGTGACTTCTCGTTCGATGGCGACCGTTAAAAATGGTTCAACGACTTTCTACGTGGCCGCACGTCATGATCTCGTGCTCACCAATTGAAGGTGCGCTGATACAGTATGCATCTCAAAAGACCAAGTGGGTCATATGCTGCACGATGTACTGGGCATGATAAAGCTGTTGACATGATAGGTGCCGTGTTGACTTACTCCAGACAACAAGCGCAATCGTGAGACCACTTCAGAGGAGTGTTTGCCGACGTTGAAGCGCAATCACATTGGTGCACATAAGAGACCAAGGAGTAATCGAAAGAGTAGACTTTACAGGGCGAACGTACTCCAAAGAAGGCAAGGTCTGTCATATCAGCCGGAAAGGTGATGGCCACCGTTTTTTTGGATTCCAAAGGTTGTCTACATCGACTGCAGATGGCCAAAACGATCACAGAGTTCTACTAGCATAGTATTATTGGGATTGGATTTGAATTTGAATGAGGATTATTAGGCTGTTTCGACGCCAAATTAAAGAAAAAACGGCTCTTCCATCAGAATAACGCACCAGCTCACATCTCCGCAGTCGCCACGGCTGAATTGGTAGAATTAGGCTTAGAACTGCTGCCCCATCTACTGTAGTCTCCGGGTTTCGCCTTCTTTTTGTTTCCAAATTTGAAAAAGTCAAAGTCAAAATTTTGAGTCGAATGAGGTGGTTATCACCGCCACAGAGGCCTACTTTGTAGACCTCCAGAAGACGTATTTTAGAGACGGGTTAAAGAAGTTAGAACATCGCTGGGCCAAGTGTATCGAATTCAAACAAGATCATGTTTAGAAATAAATCGCCACTTAAAATCGCAATTAAAAAAAAATTATAGGCTAAGGACTTACTTACTTATAGGACCATCCTCATATAAGAAAATTGAAGAACCACTACTCATTTTTATTCCTCATCCAATGTGACGAAGTGTTAGTTAAAAAGTGATATTGGCGGTATAAATTGACAGCATTTGGCACAGATGCAGCTGTCCACAGTCTGTAAATAAAATGTTCTATCAAACGGTCCCAAGTTATACAATTCTTTGTAGTCAAATAAAAATGATTTATCACACATTTAATAGACAAGCCACGTAAATTGAACATTTCTCGGCTAAGATTCCGGCACAAGATTTACATGACTGATACGATTCTTGGTAGACTAGCAGTGTAAGTGTACATGGGCTGCGGTTTCACATACCAGAAGTCTGGTAGCTGCTACCACATTCCAGCGGAGATATATATTATTTAGTAGATAAATTCGTTACCCTAACTTGCGGAAATAAATTGCAGATCAATTGCAAAACTTTTTAAAGGAAATTCGAATATATTTACCTCGATCCTGATGTTTGGAATCTTTCACAGCATATGTGGCATGAATTAACTTTCTTCTAATTGACAGATTGACGATAAGTGTATTCAAATGAAATGAAAAATTATCAATGATACGGACGCAGAAATGTGTCTGTACCCATTGAGCGGACGTTCATTTATCGTAAATATTTGCGGTTTTGAAGTATGAAGTAAATCTAATGCGTGCGTGGGTTTGTCACCGTCTCGCCAGTATCAATATATAAAATGTTTGTTACGGGATAAAGTCGGGAGCGTTCTAGTTTGTCTAATGACGTCATCGTCTGGGAATCTGCACTCCCTGACCTACCTCCAGATTGCAGCGCATCCTTTGCGAAGGACATTTTTGGGAATTCATGAATAGAATAGGATTGGCTCTAAGGCTTTTTCATTTCTAAACTTCTTTATATTCTTCATGTAGGCCCTTATTATGAGTTAGTAAGGATAATTACTTAGGAAGGAGATTGAATGTTCTGTGATAATTAAGAGATACATCTATTTTTACAAAGGTAGTGTGGCATATACTACGTAATTGTTTACGATTGTTAAGTACGGAAATAATAACAGAAAGCCCTCAGTTATTTAATCGTTTATATTTAAAAAATAGGTTTTTTTTCATAAATATATGCCGTATCCCGAGCCGAGCAGTGTTGGCCTAGTGGCTTCAGCGTCTGACTGGTCTCATCACAGCATCTGAAGCGTCGACGCCCGGCTGTGCACCAATGGACTTCGGTAAACGGTGAATAAACATCGTGAGGAAACCTTGCCTTAGACCTAAAAATTCGTCGGCGTGTGACCTACTTTATCCTGCTTCTGTGACGACTACTTGAAATCTGAGGCCCAGAACCAAACAGTCTGGATAATGAAGTACAATCTGGTATAAAGATATAATTACAACATCAGACAACAATTATTATACGGGCCTTTACAGCGTGTGCTCAACTGGTCTTCCCCAGTGGAGACGTGATCAGCATCCATTGTTAACTGTTATTACAATAAGCTACGTTTACTGGGTATAAATAGTTTGGATCGTTGAAACTGAATTATTAATCAGGCCTGTTATTTACACTTGTATCACATGCTTAAAGATATGTGAACTAACTCGACGTTTATTGTATGGACAGTATTCAGTGACGGTTCGACTGATTTCAAAATAATTTAATTTGTTTTATTTATTTTAATATTTGGTAACATTTAAGTCTAGAACTTAACATTTGCTTATAATCAATGGAATCGTTGATATTTTTAATGTTATGTGTGTCTTATAAAATTAAATTAACAAGAAATCCATAATGAGCCAAAATCTTACTTGTATTGGTTTGTTTATGCGAGTTCTACACATATAAAACTCCTGTAATAGATAAATGCGATATTTAAAAACTGCGCAAGATAACTAAAAAATATTTAAAACTAATTACGTAAATAATTCGAATTTCCGTTAAATAAATTGTATTTATATTATTTTAATAATCGTAGAACCGTCCCGATTGGAAATACGAGGAATTGTTTTAAAATGGTCGCGATTTCCCGCTAGTGGTCAACTGGCAGTCAATGACTATTGTCTATCTGTGCGTGATGTGCGTATACCATTTTGATATTCATGTGTCGTCCTTATTTCTCAATGGATGACGACAACATAACGGAAAGTGTATGGGCCCTAATTTGATAGCGGAAACATAAAGTCTACAAGTAAATTATTGCTAATGTATTTGATGAGCGTTAATGGGCGTTGGCGTTTATGCAAAGGATTTCGTATCTCTTTAAGGCCGGCGACACACTTGCAAACCAGGTGTATGCTGCGGAAAATATTCAATTAATGAAGTGTATTGTTTGACAAATAAATATTATGATTGAAAAATATTTTTAGACACAACATCGCTTATACAAATTCTTGTTGTTGTACAAATGTTGTTTATTTTTGAAAATACGAAATGGAAATATTACAATACGATCAGTCCAGGCTTTATCAGTGGTGGATTCTTACCACTGCGTCCAAGAATGTAAATTTAAACTTAATAAAAACTTTTGTTGCAGGGGTAACGGCAAGTTGGCTACGTGGGGCTGCATCATCGGTTTCCTGGTGATGATGTGTTTAGACGTAGGACTTGGGTAATTCAACAAACATACAATCACGCTGTGCCTTTCACGACTTATTCGTTTGAGATAGTATACGTAAATTTTAGACACTTTTTTGAGTTTGACAATGCAATAATAAGAAATCTTAGTGCCGTACATCGCTCTATAAAACATACAGGGGTATGATATTTGACGCACATATTTTTTTAAATTCGTAGTTCCTTTTGAAGTATGAAAAGTTAAAGAGTGCGTAAAAATGTAGGAATTGACGTTAAAAGCCAAATTGTGGCTTAAAACTTAAAAATCACTTGGGACTATTTTTATTTATTCATCTTTTCGTTTAAGATCGCAATGTAGCGACGTCATTACTTCATTATACACACTGACTTCTTACCACAACTCTCGTAACTGAATTGGGTAAGATTCAGTAATGAGGACGTATTTTTTTTGGATTTTGATATAGGAAGTGATAGTTCACGCTAGTTTCTAAATATCACTCAAAGAGTCTACAAAATGGCTGTAAATTGCTGAAGACAATGATTACAACACATTTATTTTGCAATAGAATTCGCTAATGAGGAACTACAATAAAATAATGAAGTTTTTAGTACGTTGTTTTCTCAAATGAATATATTTCGAGTGTGCTAATGGATTGATTTGCCAAATGTTACTGTATATAGTATGTAGGTACTAGCTTATTTATAAACGTACTTAATCTGTTGATATATATTCGCAATATGTATGAATATTTAATGATCATAGTACGTTTATCAATAAGATCTCCCTGAAAGGTGAGAGTGTAAAACAAAAGATGGCGCGTTTCGTTTGTTTCTGATTGGTTGAACGGATCGTGTCGCGTGTCTGTAATTGGTCTAAATTGACCAATCAAAACGCGCCATAAATTAACTTACATTATTGTAATGTAAATTAAAATTTTAAGTGTAAATATATGAAAGTATTCTTTAAACTTAGTTTTATTTTCTGATTTATTTGACGTTGGCTGTAAATAGCTGGAATATGAGATTTATATTTATTTTGGAGAATTGATACGCGATCGAAATGATATGAGTAACATGTTGTGGCGTTTAATACATATTCGTACAAAGTACTTATTGTAATTTAGTCGTTTAATGTATTTTTAACGAATTTGTTATGTAATTAAAAGTTAAGTATACAGCATCTTTTGTTTTTTATTTCATGTATTAATTATTTCGGAAATAAAAAGCTTTTTTCGAATATACTCCAATTAAGGCTCTATCCCAGCACGAATTTCTGTGTCAGTGTCTCGGGGTGGACTGCGGTACGCAATGGAGAGCTGGAGCATTGAGGCGCTCCGGCCCGTAATAACAATTGGATTAAAACATTAAATTAATATAATTTTATCATTTTTTTAAAGGGTTGGTTGACTTGCGATAAAATATATCGTGTAAATTTCAAAATCATGTTATATACATTTTCGTCATAAAATGAATTCAAAGTGTAAAAAATTGACTATGTTAAGTTTTTTTTTCTATCGAGCGAAGTTATTTAAATCGTGTATCGATCTTTAAAAATGGATACATAAACTACTCAACTCCACCATATATTTTTTTTAAAAAATGTGCATTTTTGGAGTTTGGCGACCGTATAGGCCCTTAAAAGGACAACGCAAGCAAGCCTTCTGGTAGTGTGTGTCCTTGGGCGGCTGTAAATTGATAATTTTAAATTACTTTTAAAGATTCGACATCCAAGGGCGGACCTAGAAATCGTTTCACATAATGTTTAAATTATTTTTAATATGACCGTATATACGTACAATGTACGTTTATTAACACACAAACACAAGTTTGTGTAAAAAAAGAAACGGTTTCAATAAAAGATTAGTGATTAATCGAGACTCTGTTCAGACCGCAGTTCTTCCTAGATTAAATGAAATATCAGTTTTGTGTGCTGGACCCATCGTCTTCCTCGCCATGATTGCCATAACTCTACTAGCAAGTGAAGCTTACGTCGAAATAAAATAGCATTGCTGCAATGCCATGATTCGAACGCACGAGCTGTGTTTAGAGTCGCATGCTTAAGCCACTTGGCCAATACTTCTAATATTGATAGCCCGTAAATATCTCTGTCAATAAATCGATTTTACGATTGCTGAAAAGCACATAAACATCAATTTCAATAAATTCACGTTTATATCCGATAACGTACTTTTTTTTAATTTCTTTCCATAAATTTAAATGTTTGTTTATTGTATATATATTTTAAATGTTTGTTTCAATGCTTCAATGTATGCCAAATAAATATAAAAAAAAGTAATTTTTATACCTGCATTAAAAACAATACCTACACCGTGAAGACGACTTCCTACGGACTCAAAGACACTAAGCTGGAAATTTCGTTTTAAAGCTGGTTTTATTATAGCAGTAAACATCTTAATAAGGTTTTACAATTAGTAATCTTCCTGGTCTTTCGGGTTATAGAACAGAAGGCTCACTGTGAAGTGTTACCGATGGATACTGACACTGCCAGAATTGGTACGCTCTTATACTGATATGTTGTAAAAAGTTTTTAATATCTCCAAAAACTAGTTTTATATACGAAATTGATTCTATCCATTTAAAATAATCACTAACATATAATATCCTAATATATCTCTTGTGTAAACATCAAACCCGGGACCCTCAGACAAGTAATTTATCTTTGGAAATACAAAGTCGGAGGGCTTTATTACCAACTAAATATAATTTAAAGATAAGATGAATGTTTTGGATGACGTGACAAACGACAGGAATTGCACTAGAAAAGGAAGGGTGCCGCGGCGCTTCGCGGTCAATGACCCTACACCCAAACACGGCTCCCGAATACTTGCGCGTGCGCAGCTGCACCAATAAATGCGCTTTCTTCTCTACATATATTTGTTACAGCTATACACAATAACTTACGTGTTAAGAAAAAATATTTTTATTTGTTTATAGACAACGCTTTTTAAAATAATTGTATATTATATTCCATAGTAGTTTAGTAATTAGTTCTATTTGTTTTGTTTTTGTATAAGGTAACGAACTGTAAATAAATAAATAATATCTTAGATAAACTAAACTACAGCGCAGTGTTAGCTTAGTAGATGCATGTACGACTCATCCCTGAGGACGTAGGTTCGATCCCCAGCTGTGAACCAATTACTTGCCTAGACTGACAAATGAACATGACACTGATTCAGAAATCTGAAGCCCAGACCTGAAACGGTTGTAGCACCACTAATTTATAAACTAATCTACAAAGCGTTGTTTTTTGAGCCAATAACTTAATATGACATAAAGTAATCTTACAATTCAATTTGATAATAATACACACAATATCACAAAACAGGTACATGTATATGTAGCTAAAAATGCAAAGGTACATAACCATGCGAACCTTTTAACTAGATCTTATTATGAAAATAATTTATTTACTGACTGTCACGCCTTCGCAAAACCATAGTTCATTTAAACACAGCATCTTATAATCTATTTATACATAATAATAACGTTAGATGACGTAAATAATTTAAATATCAAACATTTTTGAAAAACCTGCAATAAGCCTGCCGTAGTTTTTTTTTCAAATGTGCCACATGCCGTCCATAAAGTCTTAAATCAATTTCGTGGGGCCCACGCCCCACAAGGGGGCAATTTGATTGTTAAGGGGCTATTTATTTAAACTATTTAAATTTCAGTTCTTTATTACGTTTACTGTGTTTTGTTAACAATTACCTAATAATATTTTCTTCCTCAAACCAATAATTTAAGTAACTTATGTGAACAATTCGATTAAGATTTATATTAGAATTTTAAAAAGCCTACGCCATCGGACAAAAAAGATTCGGAAATACTAAAGCAAGTGTCTCGAGTGTCAAATAGGAAAGAAAAGTCTAGTACAGAAATTCGAAAGAAAGGTTGAGAGTCGCAGTCTAAAGTCACAACCACTGCTCCTTTGCCTGCAAACGATCGTAGTTATACGATTATTTAACTTAAACCATAACTATGTATTATAGAAATGTGTATTTTATTACCCCATATTAATACAATGATGCAGCCATTTATCATTTAACCAATATAATATGAATCGCGAACGAGTAAATATTAAGATTTATGACCACTTCCAAATAAATTAAATGACGAGGGGCTTTTGATTCGTCTAAGTATGATATTTTATATTAAAAATAAAAATATGACTAATAAAATCTCGACCAATAATTACAAAAGAATATACAGCTCTTTATTATGTCCTATAACAGCCAGGAGCTTCTTTCAGTACCGTTAATCGAAACTCCTTCACGTGTCCTCCAGCTTTTTCCAAATTAATATTTGACATAATTATCCATGACTTTCTTCCTCTATTCGCTTTCTGCTAACGCTTTTATTTATTTTACCCAACTTAGGGCGCCCTCCTTTCCCGTGGGCCTTTCCATATAGTGGTCTTTACAGTCCATATTATATCTGGGAATCTTGCTAGATACCATTGCTATTTCTGTTTTTGGGCGAAATGCAAGATGATTTATAAATGCATAACTCACTAGCATTTCAGAATCAGCATAATTTAGACTTTCAAAAGAGTGGGATATACTAAAGGCCGACATAGCATTGCAATAACTAAGAGATGAGTTCGCAAAACTAATTTTATTTAATTAGCATGTAAGATTCAAACAATTAGGATTTACTTTTCATAAATAACCTACTTTATATCTTGATCGGCCTCTGCAAATTAAAAACAATATGTAATTGTTTCGATGAGCATCGAACCTAGGAGGCCATGACCTCCGTATGCACCAGGATGCCTGGTCTAGACAGATTCAATATTGATTCCTACGTTGTATCGTAGACAAAGATTTTAGTCAACATTTTTTATTTACAAATGGATCAAAGGTGTAACATTAACAAGAAATATGGGCCAATGCATTCGTGTTATACGATGCTCATTTCCATTCATTCGGTTGTTGACAATGCGCCGGTCAGAGGGCGCCTCTGCAGTCAGTGCTGTGCGCCCGCGCACGTTGCACCAATACTAGGTGCGCGCGAGTATGGACCGTACGCCAGATGTTTACTATGTAATGTATGACATTTTTTAATGCATGTTATCATCGTAGTGTTCAACTATTGTTCGTGGGGCTTATAAGAGAATGTTAAGGAATGTTTTTGGAACATATGTATGTATGTGTTGTACCGTTGTTTACAAACTTTTGTTTATAAGTAACGATTTTTAAACTTGACACCTAGCCTACACCAGATGATAAAGTTTATTTGTTGGAAGTCGAGAACTACTGAAACCAATTTTCACTATTGAAATACTGCCTTTAAAACTTCTTTAACCACTTAGAAACTTTTACTTAATGTTTGATGTGGCCAGAGGCAGCGTATACATTAATAATTTTAAAGTGAACTATTTTTAATTCCGATTAACGTTATTCTCATGCGCTAACTAGATAAATATAAAGTTTAGTAAATCATTATATAACGCAGTACTACATATGTTAGATCGAGCTACCACAGCTGATTTAGTCTAGACCTCCCCGCGAAACGAAAGACAGATAGCAGTGTTTGACACTGGTACGTTTCGACCAATGCAATAATGTGCGTTATTGCTCAGGAGGTAAACATCGTGAGGAAAGTCTTGGGCTTAGTCAAATCTAAGCTTTCATGGCTCTCGTTTGCCTAATTCAAATTATATTTGATATACGGAAGTAATATAATAACACGGCGACTCACACTCAAACTCCAAATAACTTAATTCATTTAGGTAACCAAGTACACGTATGTACGTCAACTGAAAAGATGTTAAATTGGTATAAATTTACATTTACTACCAGTTCAAGTCAAGGGCGTATAGCGGGCTCAAGCACTGGCAAGAAAGAAACCGCCAAATTTTGAGTCATATAACTTATTTGAACTGGAGAAAATCAATCCCAAGGATTAGGATCATTTAAATATTCTTCAAATTTATAGAAAGCTTTATTGATAAATTTACGTACAATGAGAGTTTTAAATTTATTCATTGATAATTCTCTATTTTTGCTTCTTGTAAATACGAATACAATTTCCATATTAGGGGTTGGTATCGGAGCCTAGTTGGTCGTACGCTTAGATTAGTTCTGTTTTGACCTTAGACTAATGTATTAGGTTAAAAAAATATTAACGAAAACGAAAGAAGTCGGAGAGTGTCATTAACGTATTGAAAAATCACTCGGCTTAAAGAAATTGCGCTGATTTAGATAATACAAACTTTTTAGCGTAATGTTAAAGTCTAATTTTGTTTAGTGTGTGTCTTCATCGCGACAGATCTTAAATTACGAATTAGGAGTTTTGTTAAAAAAATTATTGATTTCGAAGATACTAACAGTTAAAACTTATCATCAATATGATTTTTGGTTTGATATCAGTGTAACTTCTGATTGTTCTTTGTCAGGTCGGAAATACCTACAGCCTGTGCTTGCACCTGTCAGTCACGGCGTTGCTTGCAGTCGCTCTTGTAAATCCACGTTAATAGTATTTTTATTCATATCTTGTTATTATACCTACGTATAGCGATGTGATATTTGGATCTTATAAATACGACGTTTTAAAGTCGCCAAAGGGCGTACCTCAAATACGAACACATGTAATCTCGATTGCCTCCAAATCGTATTGTTTATTTATAAAAGACGAAGAAGGATATCACAATAATATTTCATAAGTATTGTTAATACATAATAAATACTGTTTGTCATAAATGCACAAATTAATCCTTGTTTAACAGGGAAGATAACCTACACACATTAAGATTTTTTTCATTTAATTATATTGGTTATAAGGGGACATGCTACGAGATTCAGTCTAAACCTCAAGCCCTACACTTCTATCTTTTTAAAACAATTATAAATATTCCTCTCCTATACGACTAAAATTTGAGATCTGTGGGCGAAAAGGCAGCAGGTGAAATAACTCCTTAAACCTTAAAAGGGACTTTTTGCTTAAAAGGCTTAGCGTTTCCCTCCGGGCTCGTGTGACAACTACTCCAAAATCATCATTTGGAGTAGTTGTCACACGAGCCCGTGAAATTTGGTATACATAGTCATCAATAAGATTGATTCATTACCACAGTTATAACAAACGTAGGACATGGAAAAATCAAAAAGGAAAATGGAAACAATGAGTCAACAACGCGTCTAAACGCGATGATGCAATGAATCCGCATTCCACAAATTTGCATTTCAAGTACTCTGTAACGTGACATACTTACATGTAACAAATGTGCCTTCAGAGTGGGGCATGGGACAGACGCATTTCATTCCATTTAAGGCAAGATCGTGTTTTGCTTGCGAAATCAAACACACCTGTGGCGCTGCAACCCTTGGTTACAGATTCCTGTATCTGTTTCGTGCTTATTTTTCTAATAGACAAGAAGTTTATCAATCTATGCCTGACACATATCGACTTCTCTTTCTTTGGGCTCATTTAACAACACATTCGCTTGTACGCTGAAGAAAAACATCGCTAGGAATACACATGACTTAGACGCAAATATCCGAAAACGTGTGAGGTACAGAAAAACTAAGGGATACTGAGGCGCAGATCTTGCTTTTTTATAGTTACTATGTCATAAAGTTCGGTTGCTCGGGTTAAACAAAACCGAAAAATAGTATCACGCATTACATCACCATATGAATTACGCACAATTTTATAATAAATGCGAAAGTGTGTTACGCTTTCACGCCTTTGCCAGACCTTGGCTAATTATTCCCTACTCACGATTATAAGTATTATCTACTTAATTGCTACTATCAAAGCCTCCAAAATTTATTACAGGTTAGGAATCATGGTCCTTTTGGCAAGCGAGTCGAGGGCTATAGAAGTGGTTCCTAGATTGAGGTCCGAATCCTAGCGAGGTATGTCAAAATTGTTGTTTCTGAATCATACAAAATAAATAAATTTGGGTCTGGAACCTCAATCTGTTTCATCATCATTTGTCAATGTAATAGGCAAATAGGTGATCAGCCTCCTTTAATACACACGCAATCGACTTTTTGGGTCTAAGGCAAGCCGGTTTTGCGATGTTTTCCTTCACCTTCAAAGTTAAATGGGTCATAGGAAGAAAGTACAATCTCAGGTATGAGAGTCGCACGCTGAAGTCACAAGGCCAACACTGCTGTTGTTGTTTCTGAATTATACCTGTAGATATCTACGACTCGTAGCAATTACGATAGATTTTTGATTGATACGCTTATTAGACAATTAATCTAAACATTAATTAAAGTTTTGCATATATATGAAAGATGCCATAACGAATGCGCTATGAATAAAAATAATTCAACTGAAGTATTTTTGTTTAAAGACAACAGAGCGAGCCTATTAATGATACGAAAAGTCAAAGAGTATTCCTTAAATCCTTATTTGTTGACATTGTTTTAATATATCTAGTAAAGCATGGAGTTTCTTTCAATTTCCTTGGACAAAACTTGGCGTTTAAAGAGTGACGGTTTCCTGCCAGTTCTTTTCTCTCGGTCTACGTTTTGTAGAAAATCTATGTTTTATTGCTAGAGGGCTTGCAATTGCGTTACTGGCCTTTCAATTTAGATCATATTTTTGAATATTGTTCATGCTATATGATAAATAAATTTTGATTTCGAGAGAGAGACTTCGACTTTGAGATCTTCTCGCTCTCACCATTTTTCATTTTACTATCAGTCCTTGTCTGGAATAGATCGCTCCATAATACCTGTTTTCCTTCTTATCTATATAACTGTACTGTATTTCCAGCCAAGTGTAAATAAATAAAAAACTTGAAGCCGAATCGTCATTTACTTGATAACTATTCTAATAGTACAATAGTGTCATTTGAGACGCCTCCGCCTCATCAATACGTAGAAATGCAATCTGCACTTCTGACGATCGTCAAGTGATGTTAATTTCTTATATGACTGACTGATTTCGAGAGAAATATTTTATTAGCTTTAAATTTGTTTAATACAAAATATTTATGCGTATGTCTAGTAATGAGCTATCATTTCAATGGTAGGTTCGAAGCCTGACTGCACCATGTATATATTTCCAGTTCATATAGAGGAAAAGATCATGAGGAACGATTTCCTCATAGGTCGATACCTATTGTAGTTTTTGGACTTGCAAATAATCGTGTTTGTAAAAGGTGGCTCACCTGATATTAAGTGATGCACACACATGGACACTTACATCGCCAGAAGGCTCGCAAGTGCGTTATCGCTAAGAATTGGTACGCTCTTTTCTTGAAGCGCCCTAAGTCGATTGGGTTCGTAAATCAGTGACCTGATTCTAAAAGATGTAAATGTGTAATATAATTAAACAAGATTTACAGTTTTCTTAACCTGCAAAGTAATAATTAAAATTATTAAAAAGAAAATCAAAACAAATTCAAAAAGTTTGCTCCATGTGGTAGTGTACCTTTATCGCTGGCAACATTTCCTCGCTGTATTGCGATACAAAAAAATGATATTAGTATTTAATAAAAAATATCAGTGTATAATCATATTATAAGTGCATATATTATTATATATAAATGGTATCGACAAGTTAAACAGTGTTGGACTACTGAAAGACAGTTCTGACAGACAGAACACAGAAGAGACTTTATTAAAGACATATACTTCCTGCTGTACATGGGCTGCCGAACCACCTGGCTGCAAAACTCTTTCGTTTTTACTTGAAGGCGGCAAACCTGTTCACATTTATCCAGGTACATTCTGAGTTCGGGGTGTGTCAACTGGGGCAATGCTTCTCAGAGCCACGGTTGCTTTCTGCTGGTACAATACCCCATACGCCCAACAGTCCAGCTGCAAGTGCACGTGGTCGTAGGTCGATCCCGCGCGCTCGTGCGGTAAAAATCGATGACGTGGGTCACACAGAAGGCTGAGCTATATCTATGAAATAATCGAAGAAATGGATGCCATCTGTGGCCATGACCTATATAGGGTTGTAGCGCCACTGGATTAATATTATTATAGGCAGGTGTTTCATGTTTGACAGCCTTACTAGAGGATCTATCTATGTAAAGAAACGTTTTACACATCGATGAGTTTATCCCAGTGCAGTGTTGGCCTAGTGGCTTCAACGTGCGACTCTCATCCCTGAGTTCATAGGTTCGATAGTTGTGCAGCAATGGGCTTTCTGTCTTTGAGCGCGTTTACGTGGAAGGAACTTTGTCTAAGACCTAAAAAGTCGGCGTTTGTCGTGTCTGCCTATTAGATTGGCAAATGACCAGGAAACAGAATACAAGAATCTGAGGCCCAGACCTAAAACGCTTGTAGCGCCACTCGATGAATAAACGATTTAACAATGCATAGGTTCAATTTTTAACCAACTTCAAAAAGGAGAACTAGGTTTTGTTTTTTGACGGCAATATTTACATAAATAAAAAGTTAAGTCTTCTAAATCATAAAGGAGTGGAAATATTCAATATGAATAAGCATCAATCATGATTATGTGTGTGTGACGTCACCTGTGATGACGCATTGTGACGTAGGCGCGCGTAATAGTTCTTTGCCCCATAACCCAACGGTCGGAAAATATCTAGGGGTGTCAAATTGGTATTTTTTCATCAGCATTATTTTTATTGAAGGAAATGACGTATTGATAAATTAAAATTGCGTCGGAAAGTTTTTGTCGTAGTTTAAAATTTTATGTTAAATCACAATCGATAAAAATAATACTGAAAGTATAGAAATGAACCTAAAAAATAAATTTTTAAGTAAATTGTTTCTTTTATTATTTATACAAATAAATACGGAATATTCGTGCAATGACTAGCGATTTGCGCAATGTTAGTTTCGCGTGTAGTTTTCGTTCAGCGAGTCTAGACTATGACCGCTTTGTCTATAATCTGTGTTCATGTAAGTAAAACTTTAAAATTATAATAATCTTAGTTGTGATGTTTATGAATAATACATCTAAATTCAGATAAGAATTAAGATTTAATCCCATTAATTAAAAAAACACAATATCTATAAAAAAAGATTTCTGTCAAAATTTTAAAACAATTATTTCTGAGCGATTACGTAGTCACATGCAAAATTTAAAAATTTGAAATTCGAATGTTCCAACATAGGCGATAATGAGGAGTGCAATGGTGACGTCACGGCGTGCGGGTCGGGGGCGCGGGGGGAGGGAGCCGCGCGCCCGTTCATTGTAGTTTTTCGATTATTGTTTAATTAGGGCGAAGCGGCGGCGGAGCGGCGGCCAGAGGACGTCAATTCGCGGCCCGCTTTTCCGATATTTTTTTATTATAACGTAGACTATATATTAGCGCGTTTTATAACATTTTTTAAAAGTCCGCTAGAGTTGGATTTCATATTTAGGTATTTTTATTTATGTTAAACTTATCATAATATATATAATTCTGTATTACCATACGATATTAAACCAAATCTTATATGCAGAAGCGTTATTTTATAAATACCATTAATAAAACAATGGCATTTCGCCTACAAAATTAAGTGAAAACATTTATGAATGTCCTTGATGCAGACAGGTTCAGTTAGAACATCTGTATTATCTCAATAAACATGTCTAAGATTTAATAAATTCTAATTTTCATATCGGAATATTTGCCACCTAACTCTGACTCAAATAGACACGTGTCTAATTATATTTAAGTCATCTACGTTTCTCTATGTCGTCTATGACTACGATTGCTAAAAAGCACTCGAAACGTTTCTTTTAAGAAATTAATTAAATTGATAGTAGTAAATTAAAGCTAATTATTTAAGAAATTTATAATCAACAAACATATCAGAACATATTTGTATACAAATAATGTAAGAATAAAATTGGTGCAAAATTTTCGCGAAAATATAATGCGGTCAGACGGAACATCGGTTGACGACAGCTGGCTCGCTATCTGCGGGCGGCGACCGCCAGGGGCCCGCGGGGTTGGCGGCCGCGGGAAAGAGCGCGTAAAAAGGCGAGCGCCCGACGGGCCTTTCTCGAGGTCGACGCCCGGGGCCCCGAAACCCACGCCCGCACACCATGCACACCCCTAACGAGCCTTCAACATTTCATGGCGTGCCAATTCTAAAATTTTCAGCACTTAACAGTTCTAAATACACATTTAAATAAAATGTACGAACTTTTTTACAAATACATTGACGTTGTTTTATCTTGGTGTTCTTATTTTAAAATCTGTGATACATATGCATATTACGCTTCAAAAAGGGTTTATTTCCGTACATAAAATCCGTTCCACGAATTGACCGCAAAAATAAAATCGGCCCCTAGTAATTCGCGAAAAATGTTTTACGACACGCCCACAGCGTTTCAACGACTGACAATAAAAGGACCATTAATGTTTCAAATTTTTGACGTCGAGCTTTGCCCACGGCCTAAATCACATGATTAACGAACGTAGGTATATTTATCGTTGTAATCAATGATGGTTTATAGTTTTTGTATAAACTTTGAATTTGGAACGAACTTAGGTACTTGCTGAAGATTAGAGAATGGACGAGCGCGCTCATCGATAGTATCCGGGCCAATGCCAGTCGTACCTACTAGCAAAGTATTGTCCTCGAATGTTCTGAGCGATAACCGCAAAATGTTAGAAAGGGAGCTTCGACTTTATCACCTTTACAATAGGTTTTATTTTCTCGTGCTGCGCATTAGAGGTTGCGCGTGAGATATGTGAAGTCGCGGCATGCGGGTCGCGCGCGTTCTCACGCTTTGAATATTCCTGCTCCCGGGTCCCCCCGCCCCGCTCAGAGGACTTGTCCTCCCGTCTTGTGACGGACCAGGAGAACTGCTATTTCAATTGGATTAGCCACTGTACGTAGTTTAGGCCCACTACGACAAACATATTTCTTTTATTCAATTTTTTTTGATTGTATTGTATCTTTTGCATTAAGACAATTAACATTTAAATACCAGGAGCTCGTGAAAATGATGTTAGAGACGGTATCAAACCAAACAAATAGAATGCCATGATAGCTTTCTTCTTTATAGGTATCCTTTACTTTTCATTCCATAAGGAAAATATACATACCTAGATTTTTATCCAAACCAACTTGCTAGATAAGTAAGTACTACACAAATAAATAAAAAATATAATAGGTTTATTAAGACTACAGTAGTTTAGGCTAGTGCAAAAGTCAAAAGAATCACTAGTGTAATTCTGTCACTATGAGGAAAGTGAAAGTGTAATCGTGGACTAACGGATTCGAAGTCCCATATCTGTATAAGTAAATCAGCGGCGCTACAGCCTTTTTAGGTCTGGGCCTCAGATTTTTGTATCTGTTTCATGATCATTTGTCAATCTAATAGACAAGTAGGGGATCAGGCTTCCGTGCTTGACACAAGTCGTCGACATTTTAGGTCTAAGGAAAGCTGGTTTCCTCATGATGTTTTCCTTCACGAAAGTCCATCATCAGTGTACGAAACCATGAGGTAGATGCAAATCGAAATTGCTTCCTAGGGCCTTCAGGAGACCATGTCAGAGACAGTAACGACATAAGTTTACATAACCTCATCGAAACCTTTTCGTAAATATTTATTGGAACTTAAAATCTAAATGAAGAAAATGAATAAACAATTTTTTTATTGATTATGCATTCATCAACATTTCCTTATCTTTCTAGGTGCATTTACTAGGCAACGCACTCATGAGCCCTCTTGCAGTGCTCTTGCTTGCAGTGTCCATGGGCGGCGGGTCACTTAACATCACGTGAGCCTTCTGCCCATTTACCCCTGTTCTATAAAAAAATGTGTGCGTGTACTAGTGTACACACGTAAGAAGTGATACTTCTTTATGAGCTTATTTTTCGAAAAATGATCTACTATATGCAACTTTACAGATTTTTTTTAAATAAAATAAAATTAGATAAAGTTTAACAAAAGGCTTTTATTATCATAGACATGAATACAAATAATACAATTATTTCATTTTACCTTGTTACTACTAAGATTAATACAGAATTTCGTTAATTGTAATAGATTTATTACTATCATTGTTATTGTTGTTATATATTTTGTTATTAACGGCTTCGAATCTCTTCGAATCAACCGTAGTAGGGACAAGAAAAAGATGGCGCGTAACGGAAATATGTGACGCGTAACCGAAAAATGTGACGGTATTTTTTCCAACACCGATAAAGAAGTTACACTTCAGAAAATACCAATGAGTAATAAATGGCTCTACCGTCCCTTACAAAACTTAACCACTGCAATGTACTTCTAGCATCCAATTTCAAACACCTATTGTTTTGACAGATACCACAAACGCAGTAACGGTATATGGTCTTCATCTGCCTGAAAGCCTATTACCAAAGCACTTCCGATCCGAATTGCGCTTAATATTTCGTTTCGGAACCATAGACATATTTCCTTAGATTTCCTTATATTTAGTTCCGTCAACTTCGTATTTCATAATTCGTAATAGACCTTCATGATCAGTTTTTTTTATTGCCTGCCAGTAAATACTAATAACCATAGACTAGCGCACATAAGTCATCACTTCCTGTTCCCTTATAGTTTCAGTTTCACATGCGCTACTCTCCCACGGTTCATATCATATCCTTGACTTACATACAGTATCGTACCTTTTGGGAGCCGTGAGAACTATTTATTTCATGTGGCAACATATAAAACAAAAGATGAATGTTGTTTAAACATTTAATAATAATAATAAAGGCCGTTTATTTTCAATGTTTACAAATAGTAATAAGTTTAGATTTGTTATATAATACACAAAAATCCTTCCTACAAGGATATATAATATGTATATGTATCTAAGATAGGATAGGTCTGTGCTTCAGATTTCTGTATCTGTTTCATGATAATATCTCAATCTAGGCAGGTGATCTGTCCTTGTGCCTAATTCTTCAACTTTTAGATCAAAGGTAAGCCGGTTTTCTTAAGATGTTTTCCTTCACCGGAAAGAAAGTCCATTATATATACATTGTAAGATTACTTTAGTCAATTTTTTCAACTAAAAACTATTTTACAGTTGTATATCTTAGAAATAGATTAATAAAAACTAATCATTGTTTCAGAACGTGTCCCAAATAAAAAAATTATTATAATTCAAACATACGATGAATCCAAATCACAAAAATATCGAATACTATTGACATTGTCCATGATTCTTTAAGAATTTCTCGATTTATTCTCACAGAAAAATAGTTTTTATTCCCCTCACTTATGGTTGAAAGTTGTTTGGGTTGAATGATGTATTGTAATGCCCAACTGTTTGACTAATCAAGTATGAAATATAGGAAGGCGACACCGCGTTTTCTGCGAAATGACGTAAGCAACTCCTGCGCACTGCAGCCTCGGGGCCTCTAATGCATTCATACAATCTGCAATTTGTCTACACGTTCTATTCTTATATAACTTGAATAATATAATCTGTGGCATTTAATTCTTTGAATTTCCGTAAACACATTAGTTAGTTAGTAGTTCATTTTTTAAATAACAGTTGCGAGAGTGAAATTATACCTTCACCGGTAGCGCATTCGCGAGCCGTCTGGAATTGAGTATCGAATGAATTTTATGAAGATGCTCGAGTGTAATTTTTAGATGTCACTCCTATCCAGACCCACGGAATGAGTCTATGTTATTTTACATCGAATAGATTAACACCTTCAAAAAAAGAGGGTACTTTTTGTTAAAAGGCCGGCAACGTAATCGCGAGCTCTCTGTCATTGAGTGTCCATGGGTCCACTTAATATCAAGTGAGCCTCCTGCCCATTATCAAAATTCTGTTATATAAAAAAATATGTATATGTATAAATGTATGTATTATATAAAAACCTGGGATCCTTTTAATCCAGGCTGAAGACAGTTAGACCTCACTAAGGGGCTTCCCCTATCTTGGTCTATTTGAGTAAATAGTCGTCACGTCCCATAATTATAATAATAACACATTATTAACATTTTTTTCCTCTTTGTTGCGAATATGTCAGATATTACATATTTAAAGTTAATCATTTCAATTCATGTCCAGTGGTAAGGATAGGCAAAAGACGTAATAATGAAAAAAAACACTATATTCACTTATTTAACACCTGTATTTACTGAAATTATGAAATTCTCATCCCAGCTAGGATATAAATGGAAAAGATGCTTTGAATACTACGTTAACGAATATAAATAATTCATAATAATACACACTATAATTTTTACTAAGATTTTGTTTTTTTTTTCAAAACAACATTTCCCCAACAACCTCAGGCATTAGGCGATTTATTTCTTGTGCTAGTAACTACATTCCCTCGAAAATATTTTTTCTGGTCGTAGAGGCTTCAATGAAAATTACTTTTGAAATTTTTCACCTTGCGTAATTTCGTTGCATCGCAATAAAATAGCGGCGAGGAAACTGTATTTTTTATAAAAAAGCAAATTGCAAACGCATGAGTGGTAAGATTAATAAATAAAAACAATATTAATGCTGTAAAAATGTCCTTTGGTCAATGTTAAGCTGTGATTCAGAAATGTACACCGTATATGGTATACCACTGCGGTACCATATATATGACAATCCACGTTTGACGCCAGACGAGTCCTTTCTAAGCAGACAGCGTGAGATTTATAAACTATCAATATCAGCGGTTATCAGATTTATAGAACGCTCAGTTAGGTAATTTTTTAATACTTTTATATTATAAAACTCCATTATTATTATACGTCTGTTTTTTCTTTTTCTTTCTGTCTATTTGCGCATTAAAATTCGCTCATATTGTAAAGGAAAATATAGTGAGGAAGACTATAGAACTTCTCGCGCTAGTATTTTATCTTCCTGTCTCTTTTTAAAAGAGCGTAAGCGCTATTTGAGAGAAAGAGACAAAAGTACCTACTTTAGAAAATCTACAACCTAGACGGCCCAATATTAATTGGGAGTTTAATTTCGTCGAAGACGGATTTTGATCGAATTCAGAATAAGTCGTAAAACTTGACGTTTGTTTACAAGCTACTTGACAGGTGCGACGCCATCTTGAAAGCATTTTGGCGGGTTCATAAGATTTTAATTTTTAAAGTCAGCAGAATTAAAATAACAATTTGTGAAGAGTTAAAATCTCATTAAATAACCTATTGATTATGATTCATATTAATAACTGTGTTAATTAGTTCGTCTATACACTCCAGGTGCGAGCGACATGAAAACAATAAAGCAAAATGTTTAGGGGATGCGTGCTTGGGGCGATGATAATTTTAACACGTGGCTCACGCCGCTCGAAGCTCACCTTTCGTTCTATTTCTAGCTGTCTAAAAATAAACTTTTGTCTAGATTCTCTTCCGACTTATTAGATGATTGCGTCGCAGGGGGCAGATCGATGTCACATTTCCGGTGCATGTTGGGCACATGTGTGTACTTTCTTATCTTTCTAGGAAGGGACGTCTAAAAGGGGAATATTTTTAGTAGTAGAATGAATATATACATCATTTTGTACGTGAAATTGTCATCCACATTTTTGCTATGAACTTGTTAAAAAGTTTATCATATAGTGATTTGCTTCAGTACTTGTTGTCACAGTATATCGTTAATAATTAATTATTTGTGGAAATTTAAGCTTGGAATTGGTTTACATCTAAACAACAAATTAAAAAATTTGATGCTGGAGATAGTGTTTTTTTTTTAATTTAACGCAAGGAATAATATTACCCATAATATAATGTAGTACTTGAACTGAAGACATGCACAACTTAGAACTCAATACGTATTTCGGCCTTTATATATTCAGGGTATTTACATTCGTAACCAACATAGTACTAATAATTATAAATAAAAAAAACAAATTTGAAAAGTCTGGTCCCTGTGGCATTGTAGGTACCTTTAATGCGGAATTTCCCTGTATTGCGATAAAATATGTTTTTTTGTTTGTTTGAAAATGTGAAAAATGTCTGAATTTGTTTTGAAAATGACACGAGAACTTACAAATTGATATTACATTAATATAAATCTTAGACACGCCCTTATCTGAGAAGAACGTAAATAACTATACTTAACTTATTTCTTTTGTAAATAATAGCTTAATAATACAAACTTTACTCCAAAGATTAGCAGTATTTTTTTATATCTTATATATCTCTTACTATATATTGTTTAAATAACTATATTGTAACTTAATAAAGATTATTTACAAGAAGTTACAATATAGTAAAAGAAATCTTCTATACTTATATTATAAGGAATAAACTCCAAAACTTCTGAACTACGCGTGTCAAAGATTCCCTCAACATTTTGGCTATTTTATTAAAGTTCTGCGATGTGCGAAAATTCCCTAACTGAACGTTTTTAAGGCAGTCTTTGCCGCGAATCTATGAACCTATTCTAGGGTCCTTCAAGAAAATCTTACCAATTCTTGAATCGGTAACATCTGCTTAGAGGGTAAGTTAAGTTAAGTTAAGAATAACTATTCTATAAAAAATTGAGTAAGTATGTACAAATTTAATGGTGAATACACACTGTCGGCTTTCATCTTAGACGAGAGTTTAGTTAGGAGTTTTCTTATGCCCATATATAGAAAAAGCGGAGTTCAAACACACGAATATTCGTAAATAGAAAAATCTCTGGCTATTTCGGTTCATCACGTGACATGCCACTGTGGATAGGGGCGACCGACAATGTCCCCAAATTAAGTGCGATTGGGATATGTGGGGAGTCTCTTCACTGATAGATCTGGTATCGATTTCTGAACAGATGTTAGAAGCATTTAAGATATTTGACGCTATTTTTACTATGATTAGTGTGCCATAATAAGTTATTATATCAAACTTGAAAAGGTATGAAGCTGGTTAATGCTGCCAGCAGAAAGAGTAACAGAAATCAAACTTTTTACATTATTATTATTACTATGTATATTTGTGTTAGTTTGCAAAGGCAGGGAGACGAATTCAAGGCAGTTTTTGCCGTGCACCACCGCTATGTGGAACCAGCTGCCCTCTAAAGTACTTTCAAACCAAATCGACTTAGGGTCCTTCGAGAAAAGCGCGTACTAATTCATAAAAGGCCGGCAACGCACTCGCGACCCCCTGGCATTAAGAATGTCCATGGGAGGCGGTATCACTTAACATCAGGTGACCCTACTGCCTCCTTGACTATGAAAAAAATAATAATTTTATAGTGAATATCCATTGTCAATTATTTTTATAATATACTCGTATTGTATATGATCCTAACCTACAAAGTAATGTCTATGTAGGTTAAGAATATTGTAAATACTGTTAAAAATTAAAACGAAAGATTTTCAAGGGCTAAGTTTCGTTTCACTGTGATTGGTATCTCTCGTCCAATCACATACATGCCCAATCCGATTGACCAATCACACGAAGCGCGTCAAAAAAACAAAAGACGAAATCTTTTGTTTACATTCTTAACTGCTATTTTCTAGCTATTAATTGTACAACCATTTGTCAAAATCTCTGGTCTCGGATCGGCCAAAAACCCTGCCGAACTTATTACTAACTCTCGAAACTGAATTAGATTCATTTCATTCATTGATATTTGAATGATTCAAGTTAAAAAAAAGGTCCACTTACCATTGCCTGTTAAGTAAATGAGCGAAACAGGCCACCTTTGTCCACCTCTCACGCATACGTCCCAAAGGTTTAAATGGACATAGAATGTTTGCAAATTCCATAGACTTCCAGAGGATTTTCTTCGTAACGCTTTATGTACACAAAACTTTTTCTATGTAGTCTTACAAGCCTTTATTCGTCGACACATTGACATACATTTTACAAAAATATTATTTTAGTACTCTAAGATACGGACGGCCGCTGTCCGGAAAGCCTCCTCCAACTTTTACCAGCCTATTTTACTTCCATCATCCAATTTTTTCCAGTAGTTTCGATCCCGTTGGCCCGTCGCTCTTTTGGTCTGCCCTAAAACCTTTTTCCTTTGAGACTACTCCAACTCCTGTTTTAGACAATCTGTCATCTGTACGGCTATGTGCCGTTAGGTAGGTACAGTTATACATAGTGTCTTTAAAAAAGGTATATTTACATTAAATACTATTAATTACATTAAATACAAAAATATTAAATTTTTTCTTCATATTACAAATGACATTATTCGTGATCTGTATTCGAGAGGATATATGCTACCGATATGGCTTGACGAAAAACTGTTCATATTAATTCGAGGAATCCATATTAAGAGGCATAAAGTGAATGTTAGGTGAAGAAGGTCCTCAGTGCTGCTGATAGAATGCGGACTGTTCGACTGGTTTCTAACTCGATTTTGATGTCGCTTGGAATGCAGCAGCTAGGGTTGCCACATATTATACAGAGAGCATTTTTAGCTCGATCTCTCTTGTAAATTCTGCATGAATCGCCAACAAAGTACAGACAAAACTTAGCTGAGATACGACATGTCATATTGTTCTACGCAATGATAGTGAACGCTTAAGTTACGTGAGTTCCATGTTGTTTTTATGGCAGCCCTAGTTGATGCATGTTAGGGGGCAGGGGGGTGGGTGCATCGCACGTTGTCGCAAGTGGCCGGCGGGCGCACTTGTCGGCACGTTTGACTGCCGGAGATATTCGGCACGGTAACGGACCACGGCCTTCCAGGAATCGGTTACCTGTTGCATTCCTGCGCAGGCCGTCGCCGCCGACCGCCGCGCAACACCACAGACTATAATGTAGTATATACAATACACACAGATTATATAAACGTATGCAGACTATGCAATAGTACGTTCACAGATATATTTTGTTTCATGTGTTTAGATGAATGCTTTTATCTATTGTTTTTTTAACAATTAGCTAGCTTCCTGTTAGAGATAGTGTGCATAGGCTATATTAGATGGCGCCACAACCATACATGGTTGTGTCTAAATCTAGGGATTTGTTTATTGTCATTTATCACATATTTTTACTAACTATAACAGACGGAGTCCTGTCTTTGCTTTAACTATACAACTGTCAAGCGCACGATGTTTAATCTACTTTTCCTCTCTATCTATTTGTAGCAGTAGTTTGTAGCATTAAAATTACCGGTAAAGTTCTTAAATTTTGCTGAAAAAAGGCAAATATTCTCTATAAGCACTAAAGCAATTTTAAGAAAATTTACCAGTTGGATTTTATTAGACGGGAAACATACCAGACGGCTAGTCTATTCACGACCTACTCTATTGAAAAATGCAAAGAAATGCGCTTTCGCGTATCATAACCGAAATTTAGTAAATATTATTTCATTAATGACGATGTTATCATGAGTGTGAAGTTGATCTTAAAATAGATTTACTCAAAGCGGTACTTGACTGCATTTTTTATCAAAGGGGCATTATATATAGGTATATTACAGTTATAGTTAGGACATACACTATATATATATATATTGATAAATTCTACAACATCGTGAGACAAGTCGTTTTATTTTAAATTCCTATATCCTTGCGTAATACTAAGTAATCTGTGAAAAAAATCCTCGCGTATTTTATCATATAGGTAAATCATGAATTTGCTTACTAAGTGTTAGTAATAGAGCATAGTTAGTGATAGTTTACCTTAAATGAAATTTAGTAAATAATGTAAGTCTTAAGTTAGGCTAGATCGTAATATTAAATTGTGTACAGAGCCACTTAATAAATTAAAACTTAAAACAATATTTTAAAACAGACCAAAAGTGATCGGATATAATAGATATGAAACACAAATCTTTGATCGTATCTATAAATATATGACAACTAAGTGACAACTTTATATTACAAAAAGTTGAAATAATTTGATTTTAGTATTTTTCTTCTTTAACACCTTCCACCTTATTTAACATTCCCATAACTTCCACAAATATTTCACTAAAATTTGACTAAAATTTGCCTAATCGGTCCAACCATGCTCGAGGTTTAGCGAGATAACTGAACAGCTATTCATTTTTATATTAAGATAAACTGGCAAAATGTTATTACTAAATGACATTCTTAATTTTTTGTCATTTTGTATGCTAATTTGACAGAGCAGTGCAAATTGAAATTTAGAATATGCATTTGTCTGTGCAATTTGAAATCAAAAAGCATTATATATGAATTTTTTACAGTAATACACTTTGATAACCTCGTTGGTGGCCACGCACACATGCATATACGCCATTATCAGTCGACACTGGCTTCATCATATTTGTCCATACCGTAATAAACCTTTAATGAATTTTTTTATTAAGATATGTATTTAAAATTTAAAATATTTTTTTAAATCATACAGATAAAACAAACATTACCGAATATGTTTATGGTATCATGACTGACGTTTAATGTAAGAAAAACTATTTATACATTTACTAGATTATTTAAATATATTTTGAAATAATAAAATGTCGACATTTAATACTTTCAATATTTTTAATCATGATCAATTTCTAAATAAATATATATTTATTCCATTTATATAATTTGGATTAATTTAACAATCTCTTACTTAAAGAATGTACTAGAACTAACCGCCACCATTTATTATCTAAATTAGGGTCTAAGCTATAGGTAAACCTAATTTGTACCTGTTTTAAACAACAAACATACTTTCACATATAATTGTAGGCGTGGCTTAGACTTCAGCACCCTAGCGGCCTCCGTAACAGCTAAACGGACCACAGATATTACTTATAGACAATTTTAATGCGATAGTGACGCCATTTTGAAAACATTGATGTTTCCCGCCATTCTATATATAAAAGTTTTGCAAACTCGAAAAAACAAGCTTATTTATTAAAAATTAGACCAATTTAACGGTTTTCACTATACTTATCTATCTCTTTTTATTACATCGTTAGCACAATTTGACAGACAGAGATGAAGATACTTTAATAATAAGGTTTCAATGGCTGATTTATTTAAAGGGTTTAGTTTAGATGTTAATACTAACTATATGTTTAATTTTGAGAATATAAGATGTACTGTTATGCGTTAACTTGCGACCTTTAACCATGAGATCTTGCGTTCAAATCACGGTGTTGTACCTTTTAAAATGTCCTTTTATGTTCGGCTTGCTCCTTTGGTAAAGGCAAACACAGTGAAGAAGATGAGTACATACACATAAATTAAGAAAAAAACTAATCTGTGGCCAACACCCAGAGAGTTGTAGCGCCACTGGAAGCCACAAAAATTAAGTTTATCTTGGTAGACTGTATCAAATTAAAATTAAATCCTGCAATTATTTCTTGAATAGATACTAACATTAAGTATTATCAAGACAGGTTATTTGTTTAACTTTCTCCGCCTACTTTTATCTGAAGGACTTCTACACAACTGTTTGAAAATGGAATGGTTTTATTATTATTTTTTCATTGGTTTACTCGGAGTATAATTATATAATTCTCGTGTCACAGTGTCACAGACCAGAAATGAAATTTATGAAATTTATTGAGCAGTGTTGGCCTAGTGGCTTCAGCGTGCGACTCTCATCCCTGGGGTCGTAGATTCGAATTCGAATCCCCGACTGTGGACCAATGCATTTTCTTTATATGTGCGCTTTTAACATTAGCTCGACGGTGAAGGAAACCGGCGTGCATCAGGCACAGAAGGTTGATCACCTACTTGCCTATTAGATTAACAAATGATCATGAAACAGATACAGAAATCTGAGGCCCAGACCTAAAATGGTTGTAGCGCCATTGATTTTTATTATGAAATTTATACCTAATTATTTATGCCTAATTATTTGTGGCGCACCTCCACCAAAAAACGCTTACTTATGTGTAATCCTTACCCCTTGTAAGGGTAGTTATATTATATATTTTATATGTAAAAATATTATTGTGGTTATCACATTAAATAGGTAATTTTAGGAATACCCACAAATTATATTTCATCAAACAGTTTTTGAGTCAGAATTTTTTTTCCAAAGAAAAGACAGTTTCCAGGATTCATTTATAAACGAAAATATGAAACCGCTAAAATTAGCCTATATTACATAATGAGTTCCTCAAAGTTACTCGATAGATGTCGCTTTTTTAGTTCCATCATAGATTTTATACTATTAACAATGTAGTCTGTGATCGTAACCCATGTCATTAATTTGTTTAATAAAAGTAATGTATTTTGCTTTGACGATTTTTTTTCTTTGAGGAATTTTTAAATAAGTTCTGTGGTCTCTATTATCTGTACTTTGGTGTGGTATATCCAATTTTTTAACTGAAATATGAGGAAAAATGTAAATGGTACTAGAAATTGATGCTAATTGCGCTATGCAGTGATGACGTCAGCAGTTACTCATCGGACCGGCATTCTCACTACCTACTTCTTACGGTATTTGCTATGTAGTTTTAAATATCTAGTATCAACCATGTGAAGTTGTGCAAAGTATCTATCTTCAATTTGAATTTCGAATTTTTTCCACAAAGTACGGAAATGTTCTTATTTTCACACCACTAATTATATATTTTTTTCTTTTTTAATGTGTAAAGAGTATTTAATGTAGAGATTAATAAATTCATACAAGATACCGTTTATTCTATTCTGTTCTGAAGTTTAACTAATGATTATTAATAAGTACAAAGTACATGCATACATAAGACTGCAAGTTTTAGTACTTTAAATGGCAAGTGTATACATATATGTAAATCAATTAAAATATGATAAGAACTGAGAAAGGATCTTATTAACTTTATAGTTTTAGTATACCTTGACACAACACTTTTGTAACAGACATAAAATTAATAACGTCAACTAACGGTATTAATTTATACATTTTACTACAAAATCCTACGTTATAAGGGTTATAGAATTATCGCACTTATACAAATGTGATAAAAGCGAATTCGGCATGAAGTCATTATCGTAACACGTGCAGTCACTTCCGCCCTCTTCCTCGGGACCCCAAGGATTGACGTAATTAAAACTATATTATGTGAAAGTCTACTAAAAGAATAAACTATACAAAATAAATGAAGAGTAGAAACGCGCTAATCGTGGTATGTCACGATTTAAAAACTTTAGTGTAGGTACTAACTTCAGCGTGTTCCCAACGGTTGTGGATTCGAACCTGTGGACCAACGGACTGTTAATTCCGTACGCATTTAACTGTTATGAAGGAAAACTACGTGAGGCCGGCAGCCGGTAGACCCAAAAATGGCATGTCTGGCACCAAAGGCTGATCAGCCTATTAGAAAAAATAGAATCTCATCAATTTCATCCTAATAGAAGTAATAATGATTTTAAATGCTCTTAACTGTTCAATAGTTTTTATCGTGTAATACGCATGTACCAATTCTCAAAAGGCCGACAACGCATTCGCGACTCCTCTAGCATTGAGTGTCTATGGGCGGTGGTATCATTTAACATCAGATGCCTCCTGCCCGTTGGCCCCCTAAAAACCCAAACATCAAATTATCGAGACAGGTACCTATAGAGTTTCTTGCCTATTATTTTCATTATGAAACTTCCCTTTGGAAGTAGCAACTTGTAAAATATTTTATGTTTATATAAACTTACTCCCAAAGCTCAAAATCGTTTTTGACATATCACAGCACGGTTACGACTGAATGTTGCACTGTGGTCTGTGGCTGTATCGAAGAGTAAATTCTAAAACGCAATTGAAAATATAGTTATTTCTTGGTTAACGAATCGTAGAAGAAGCAGAGTCTCGAAGAAACAGCTTTTATTAAGACCGCCCATTGATTGTTTGTCTTCATTTATGGGTTCTTATAATATACGGCCTATTTTTCAAACTCAACTAGAACGTAAACTTATGCTTTACAACCTGCAAAATGCTTAGAAACTAGGCTTGGTTAATAAGCCAGGACAACGGACCAATTGGGCGTCTAAGTACGGAAATTGAGTCCACATTATTAGGCAGTGATACTCTTTTCTTGGAGGTTTTAAGTGTTCAAAAGACCTGGTAAAGCTATAGTGGAACTCTGGACGTCAAGTAGAATTAGGTTCATTAATGACATATATCTTTTAGTCCGTACCTCGAATGAGATAGGAAACGAATTTAAAGTAATGTCGATAATGCTAGAGATATGCCTGATCTAACGGGTTCATATGAAGCTCGTTAGTATGTTGTCGGCCTTTTGAGAATTAGTAAGCTCTTTTCTCAATGGGCCCTATGTGGAATTGGTTTGGAAATACCTAGATGGGCAGGTTACATATATATGTTATTTAAAGGGATATACTAGTGAAACATACGCCGTAGGGTCTGTTAAAGGGATTGAAATAAAAAAAAAACATTTATTTATTTTTTCAATATTGAACATAATTTTAAAAAATTTCATAAAGAATTATTTGAGAAGTTGCATATGCTCGTAGTTGATAAGAATATTAACAATGGATCTTGAAAACTATATATCAATTAAAATTTAATTATATTTTCCATAAAATTCAACTGCACACGTGGGTAAACGATAGTTAACTACCCACAGTGTCGGCGCCTGCCCACCCAAACATGAATGAGATATTTTTTATCGCCCAAACCTTATCCGCGGATATAGGCTTCTAACAACCCTTCGTGGAATCGTCTACCTCGGCTCCTAACATCCCGTTAGGATTTTACGGGTTTTTATAGTTTAAAAATTTTGTAATATTCCTCTTTGTGGTGTTATTTGTTTCCCCCCACCCGAAATGAGGAACGAGGCCGCGCTGACGTCACAAGTGGAGAGCGACCGGAAAATTTTGCACAATTTTCCTCGGCGCATAGTTATTTTTTTCGGTGCGGTTTTTTCGTTAAAATATTATACGGGCTTGCGCCTATCTTTTGATGTATAAACGTGAATGTTCAATTTTTTTTTTTAGTTCTAACAGTGAGCGCTGGGCGCCGCGAAGCCACTCCCGCGCACGACTCTTGCCTGGGCGGGCCCTGCTTTACTCTATTTTTAGTTAAACTAAAATAAGACTTATCAGTTTAATTTTAATAATATTAAATCATGCATAAATACACAATAAAAATATTTAAAAAAAAATACTACATAACCTCATCCGGCTTTCACTGTTTTTTATAAAAAATTAAATAATTTCACAATAGATATTTTCGTAAATTATTTGAAAATAATTCTAATATTTAATCAAATCGTTACCGATACTAAAAAATAGTATAATTAATGAACAAAAAAAAATTATACGCCGAAGGGCGCGATCTTTGATAATTTTTTTCGGGCACTTCTATGTCAAAATGGCAGTCCATTTGCTCAGTATGTCGATGGTGGTGTATGCGCGAGAGTGTGTGTGCAATAAATGTATGGAAAAATGTATGGATTTTCCGAGGAAAATTGTGTGTTGAGTAATAAGTGCGATGCGGCACGGCGAGCGCCCATTGGCCAGTGACGAGCCTCCCCGCGCCGCCCGTGGAATCCACGCTTTTTGTTATTAAAATTAATTCAACATTTTTTTAGACATTTAACCTAATTTAAATAATACCTAAAATACACGTACATAGGGACTATGGCGTAAAATATTATGGCTTTTAACAAATAGGTATCTATCTATAATATTTTTCTGTCATCAAGTGTTGTCACGCATTTGCTATTTTGTATGACATAAAAAATATTTATAATGCCTTTAATTAACTGATTTTATCACTATTAAATAAGGGTTGATAATTTCGTGGCAAAATATAATAAATTACTGATGGAAATATTGTTTATCTATTAAAATAATGTTATTATATAACATAAAATGACAGTGACCAACTACTTCTACTTTACCTAAAAATTAAAGTTTAAACTTTTTTCTTCTAACTTGGTCTTTGTAAACTTGGTTCAAATTAACCTTTAACGTATACAAGCGCATTATTCAGCTATTAACCGTAGTTATCATTTTTAGGACAGTTAATTAATGTAAAATTTAGTTAAAAAGTTCGACCTAAATAATTGCCAGGTACTAGGCAAACATAACATTGAAAAGCTTCATAATACACCCCAGTAGGCAGTGAAGCGCCGCGCAGGTGGCTGATACCTGATGTAAATTCCAACCTCTTTTCTGGGAAGCCACTATTTGCCAACGGTTGGAGCTTTCGATTTCAAATAACAGCTTTTGTTTAGGAAATAATTGCCTAATGCCTTTACATTGTACTATTTATCTATTCATAAATAGAAAAAGTGACAACAACGACTTCAAATCGCTTTAATTATAAATTTAATTAGGTATACAACATATTTTTACTATAAAGCTATTTTTCATGATCGTCTTTAGTGTATACTAAAATTATGAGATATCTACATTGTTAGTTTTTAATCTATGGCTAATCCATAGAAAAAAACATTAGTCTACCTTTATCTGTGGTAGTTTTTGATTTTGCCAAACAATTCAATTCAAAACAATGCGTAGATAACCTACACCTGTGTTACGTCAATTGCCAATCTGACATGTGAAATTGAAATTATTATTATAATATTTTTGTATGCAACGTTATTTGTATAGCGATAACAATTGAACAACAATACATTCAACCGCGATTGATATGTACCTATAACAAAATACAAGGTATATAAATAAACAAAAATATATATATTTTTTATAAGAACGTGTTCCTACCCGTTCTTATGTGCCTGGTGAGCCTCCTGGCTTACCAGATGTTGTGTGATACCGCCTCCCAGCCTTATAAGAATTGTGTATGTATTTTCTATAATTTCTCTTTTCTCTCCTTTTCTTTTTAATGTGTGTTGTCTATTATTTCTTCCCTTTCGCAGTTTATATGTTTTAATTGGTTTTCTATGTCCAATTATTTTTAAGTAATTTTGTCTTATGTAGCGCATTTCTTCAAGCAGCGAACAGCTTGCCTTGACTCTCCAAAGGCTGTTTTACTGCTTCGTTCTGAAAATCTTCAATTCATTCATTCATTTTTCAACAAATTGCTTGGAAACTAATAGTCACTTTCACTCCTTGCGCTCAACTTATTTTTTTTACTTACAGTGGTTGTCTAAAAATGATTGCTCGAAAACGATAAGGTTTCTTATGTAATTATTTCCTACTGTATTTATGTATTACTGCAACAATATGTATAACGAAATAAATAAATACCTAAACAGGAGACTAAAATGCTTTCAAATGATATTGTGTTATTCCGACACTGAAACCAGGACTATGTCTCCGTTAATAATGTGTACGTTTGTGTATTCATTAACCTTTAAGCTCAATCGCAACTTTTACAGATTTACAAACTAAAACTAAAAATTTGACGTAGGTACAGCAGTAAAAGCTCGCGCTAGGTTCACACCCTAAGCCAGACTATAGGTACAGATTACAATCTATTAATTTATTTTTTTAAAACCAGTGACGCTTTTACCTCAGATTTCTATATTTCGTGAGCATCTTCTGTGATAGGCGATAGTTTAAATTAAAAATAAAAACCTAAAATTTACTCCTGTAAAGGCTAGTAGACACGTTAAAAGGACGTGCGAGGATGACCATTAAGTTCGGTACAGATTGTGAGATCTAAGTCCGTTTTGAAAGTAATTTCATCATCTAGAACGGGCATCCTTGACCAGGTGTCATGTACCGGTATTCGCGACATTTTGTTTATACAAAAGAAATTCATTATTGTCCTTATTTGTATTGTACAGTCGAAAATATACTTTGCTACGTGGTGATACGCTCGAATATCGCTTGTCTTAGATATCAAATTATCGAAATACCGTTATATCTAAGTATATTAGTAACTTTGTTTCAGCGGACATTTTAAAACTAATAATTATAAGTTACAATATATATAATTTAATTTAACTAATATTGGATAATAAACAATTTCCTTCGACAATAAAATCTAATTTCGCATTTTTTCGTAAGGATTTGTATACGACACGAAAAACTTGCAATATCTTGTTTATAACATAAAATAAAACTACTCAAATGCAGTGCAACTGCAGGTCGTTGGTTCGAAACCTGTGCAATATTTGAATTAACACTTGGACGAGAAAAACATCGAGTGGAAACCGCCGTGTACTGGAGTCGATACTTAGCACTTTTTTCAAAACTTTTTACATATAGCATTGTAGACCCAGTCATAGATTGTCTACCTGTCAAAAAAATGTTCAAAGAAATGCAGAAATGTATCTGTCATATTATTTTATAATACACAATTTTACATTTCTTAATCTATTAGTAGAAAAAAGATATAAATAGAAATTTAAAAGAAATGGCAGTGTTTGTTAAAGGCGTTGCCATTTGTTTTAATTTTCTATTGATATATTTTTAAGGTTTATAAGGTTTGTACCTTTAACGCTGGCAGCATTTCTTCTATTGTTTTATATAATAGAAGTATATCTATTAAATACTTAAAATGCCTATTTACTTCGACTTAAAGTGGATAAAGTTAATGTATTCATTCATTTGAGTTGCCTATTTAAATTTTAATTAATAATCAAGTGTTATCACTTGGCGCCATTAATTATTAAGCTATGATTGTAAGTAAAAAGTACAATGAAATTGCTAAATGAACAGTTTTATGTTATTCAGGTCCTGTCAATGACTTGATATACTACAAGGTTAATTTTAATATTACACGTTTCGTGAAGCGCTAAATATTAATAAAGAATTTTGAGAGTAAATCTTTTGATTAAAACACTCGAGAATACCGTATACAGACGAAAGACTGATTAAGATACAATATTTTTATATCATACAGTTACGGCAAGCGGGTAGGAGGCTCGCGCCGCGTAAGTGATACCCGCTGCCCATAGACACTCACAAAGGTACCCCTTTCTTGAAGTTTATCAATCCGACATATGGTACCTCAGTCCGACCTGGATTAAAGAGACTTCTAAAAATTACATAACCTATAGAGAATCTTCATATTTAAATAAATAAATTAAATACATTATACTAATCCAAGATATCCGAGGTCTCTATCTACCCCTTCAGGAAACCGCTACCCTTTGGCCTTTTCCTTTGTATTTATGCATCAATAAAAATAATGCTTTTTTTAAAGTGTTAATGATGAGGAGATTATTTTAATTTAAAAAAACCTGTAAACGAATACCACATAATCAGGATTACATTATGTTTATGTTTAACATGATCTCCGACGGAGTGAAGGCCTCCACCAAATTCACCCATTTATCTCTGATCCTCGCCACCATTTACTATTCTTCCTTGCTATTACTTGTTCCATCTTTCTGGTGAGCGTTCTTTCTTTCTTCTTTCCAATGGGCTACTCTAGGGTCTTTTTAATCCGTCTTTCATCACAAACGCGAGCAATATGACTGGTCCATCTCCACGTTAATTCTTTTTAATGATTTACGACGTAGTTATATATGTATTACATATTAAATAAATAGATAAATACGCTCTTAATGAGTGTTAAGTTGCTATTTACTGCTGGGCTGTGTTTGTTTGTTGCTAGTTACTATGTTGTAATGTTATATTATCCTGTATTAATGTATTTAAGAATTTACTTAGCAGTAGAACCAATTAGGTACTTTTGTTTAAATTATTATAAGTATCTTTAATATGTTTTCGTTTAACAATGTAATCTGTTTTGGATAAGTGTTTTCTTTTATAATATGTATGTGTAGCTGTAAGATTACTCAATAAATATTGTTTTAGAACTCATTTTCTTAAAAAACTCACTTAAAGCCAGCTCGCAGTACAATACTGAAGCGGATGTTTTGGTCCCAAATTAACAGCAAGTAATAAAACCGTCCGATAACGCCAGACCTTTGCCCTTTATTTGACACAAATTGATTTTTTCTTACAATGCGAATCATTGACGCTAAGATATTGAAACGGTCACATTCCACACTGGAATCGTGTCACAATGAACTACTTGTTGAGATGATTTCATATTCTTAATGAAGCCGGGAATTTTGATCATTCCAAATTGCTGTTAAACAAAAACCAGTGGCGCTACAACCCATATTGGTCTATGTGATGTAATTGCGATGTTTTTGCAATTTTGATATAGTTTACTTTCATCATAGTGGTGTTACTAAAACTCGCCATTGAGAGTTACATTGTATGGCTTGCTGATTTATTAATTATTACTCTATATATTTCATCAGCCTTCTTAATAAAATAGGTTTCTGACATAGTATGACGTATGATCCTAACGACAAATGTCTTTTTTGGCGCCAATTGTCTCACAATAGTTCACCTACGAGTTAAACGCTGGATTCAAACGCCCGACCTTAATTTGATTTAAATATGTTGTACATAAATCGTAAATCTTTGATTCCTTGGCGTTGCGTAGAGTGAGGTTTGTCTGTATCTTCTACCTTATTTACCACAAGGTCTTTAGAGGAGTTGTTGGGACCCCTGTGAACAACAGAGGGATTTAAGTGTAGACCCAGGCCCACAGTCCCCGCGTCAAGCTCGACATCCTTAGCATGGGCCCACGTAAGCTCATTTTCACCTCATTAAAAAACGGGGTCCTTCAAGAAAAGAGCGTACCAATTCTTAAATAGTTGCTGGACTTGGGAGCCTTTCGGATATGTAGGTATCCATGGGCGGTATCATTTAACATCTGGTGAAACTCCTCCCTGTTGGCCCACTTATAAAAAATAAGACAATAAAAAAAAATTGTATCTGTTTCGAGACTAGATTCGAATATAAAATTTAAGTTTAATAAAAAATATATAAATATATTTCCACGAATTCCCAACTAATAAAGTCTAATGGTTTGATAAGACGCCTAACTTGCTCCTCACGGGTAAATATAGTTTGAAATAAAAGGAAAAATATTATAAACTATGTACTAAAGTACTGGTGGGAAATACCTATATTTTATCCCCTGCGTCATAGATAGGTCTTAATGAGTAACACAAGCTATTTCCTTGTTTTATCTGAAATAAGCTTGCAGCGTGAAAACTGCCACTTTTTGAAAATTTTATCAATTATAATTTTTTTCAATCATGTTTATTGTTAGAATTATGTTTGTAATGTATAAAGCATGCTGGGTGCCTGTTAAGGGGTGTCATCATCATCCACCGTTGTGGGCCTTAACCTCTTAGAGTATATTACGCCATCCTGTCCATTTTCGAACCCCTATTGTTTTCTCCTGCCTTATGAGTTCAGTAAGGACCTTGGAGATCTGTCATCTGCCATTCGGCGCACTGTTTGTAACTGTTATTTTAATGCATAGGTAAACCTTTTTTTTAAACAATGTTTTGTCTCATTCGCTAAATTTTTTATTTCAATTTTTAAATTAATTTTAAATTTTCTTTTTTTTATGTCCAGCCAGTAACAAAAAAAGGTCGCTTATGCTTACAATCCGGTGTTTTATATAATCTATAGAATTTGCTATTTATAATTTATTAATTAAAACTTCGACCGATTCGAACTTGAAAACGAGTAACATAAACTGTGTATTAGGGCTGCACGGACGGCAATATCGCTAACAAAAGATCTCTAGCAGTAAACCCTAGTCAGGAAATAAACTAAAACAGAAATACTAAGGGTAAAGTGTAATGAGTGCGTACACAAAAAAAAACAAGAAACACTGAAAAATTATAGAATTGCCATACTTTACCATCAGGTGAGCCCTCTTGTCCTAAATATATGAATGAGCTTTTTTGAAAAATTTGTGTCTACCCCCTCTTTTATCTAAATCAGTCCCATTGTACTTTCGTCTATATATCCCTTGTTCTGTATATAAAAAAGGAATTACAATTCAAAATGCAATACTATGATGCAATAGTAACAAAATACCTACCTATCCACATGAAAACTCATGATTGAACAGAAAACGATATGTTTATGTAGAAGACATATTATTTAATTTAAACCTCCAGATAATGTTATAGAATTGTATTAAACAAAACGTGCTATCCATATCTACATTCCTGTATGCCCAAAGACCCTGATAGCTTCGAAATGAGGGCGCTATATCACGTAGTATAAGGAAACGTTCGCTCCACATCAAAGTACTATCGGCTTCCGGAGCGGGCGGGTTATCAGACTCCGAAAAGCCGCCAATTAGCCCTCCCGCCTCCGATATACTTCCTCCCAGTAGGGCTGCCACCGATATTTACGCTGGTACACGTTTAGCATTATTTATTTGAATTACAAGGAATCACATTACATGAAAATATTCATATGATGCCATCCCTAAACACAAGCGAATTCTGTTTTTTGATTGATACAAAACTTAAACTAAATTGTTAAGTACAATATAAATAATAATAAAAAAAATTTAAACAAATTTAAAAAGTTAATCCCTATGTGTACCATTAACGTTGGCAGCATTTCCTCGCTGTACTGTGATACTTATACGTAAATAATAATAATGTTTAATATCAATTAAATTTATTGAAATAAGTATAATATGAAGATATTGGATATTATATAGGATAAGAATTTGATTGGGCTATGTATTATTATGTTCTGAATTACTGTTAAACCTACCTTTTATTGTGTATAAGTTGTTCGTGCTAAACGTGAAAGAAAGAACTGGTAAAACCACCAATAAACATCACGCTTGTTCGAATTATGCCGAAATATATTCGTACGGCTGAATATTATTATTTAGATAAGCTGCAGCTGTTATTAAACCATTACCTGGAAGTCTTCACAAGGCATTTTCTTTTGCGAATTAGCGAACTGTGGACTGGACTCCCGGTGGGGGTCTTCCCTGAGAGAAACGACCTCCTACTTCAAAGTTAGAGAGTACTCCTCCCTCAAAGGCCAGCATCGCACCCACTAAAAATGGGTGTCCATGGGCTGCGACGACTGCTCTGTCTGGGCGTCCCGTAGGCTCGTTTGCCCCCTATTATATAAAAATAAAAAAAGAGTTCAAAGAGGAGCACTAATTACACTTTCCGGAAGCTTATTCCAGTCAGCAACTGTTCGATTTGGAAGAAGGTTCTTTAGAGATTTTTTCTGCGTTTCTAGATATATGAAACAAAACTTCAAGGGCAAGCCGTTTGAGAAAGACACCAGGGCCAAGAAGTAAACACACATTCACACACACATTCACAAAACATTGTAAACTTAACACATTTAAGTCTTTGTACAATAAATGCAATAAGTAACTAATACCAGAGGGCTCGCGAGCCGGCCATTTAAAAAAAAAGATTCCCTTCATCTGCCTCTACCTCTGACCCTGGCTTCTCCCTTGGAAATCATTCAATCATATTTGATTGAAGTACACCTCAACTTTTGTTTTAAATATTGGTGAATGCTGATCGACTGGGGGTGCTTTTAATCTTTTTGTACATCAGTTCCTGAACCTGCAACCTCCTGGACTCTATTTAAATACATAATAAGTACTACACCGGATGGGAATATCGTAAATCCTCAACCCTAAGGTGTTCAGACGGTTGAGCAAACAGTTCGACGGTTACATTATAAACATCTTATCTATGTATCACAACGTTCAATTCAATATTAATACTGTGTATAAGTCCACTTCCTCTGTCATGTTTACAACTGGACTAGGGCAGTATGAGGCTTGGATGGAAAAATACGTTTCATACTTTTTGTAATAGAATCATAAAAAAATTGTCCAACTCCACTGTTTTGATCATAAAACTGTATATACGATTGTTTATAAATGCTAGTCCAGAGATTAGGACATTTCTATGTGACTAGTGCAAAAGAAAAGTATGAAATATATAGTAAAACATTTTTAATTAATTCACAATGATCACGCGCGTGTGAGCGTCTATTATATGAAAATGGCTTCCGTCTCTGTAAACTCACCTCAAACCTCCACCATTAATCAAAGTATTATTTTGTCTCATTCTGCCAAGTTGTATTTCGCTGTGATGAAAAGAGATGAGGATATGCGTTGCAATTGCATTTTAATGAACAGTGCAGTACAAAATTAACAAGTGTAAAATGGGAGCTGTTTATAACATTTAGATGGCAGAAATAACTGAATGATTTATCTTTGTTTCCTCATTCAACCTGAAAGAGGTTTTTCAGTAGAGCAACCCTTAGCTTAGGCAGTTACACGACGAGTCAATCTGTCATCTGTCAACTGTCAAAGACAAAGACAAAGACTACCTGAAAACCTACAAACCCTTCTATTTCTATAACGAAGAGTATTAAAAGCAAAACTATTCACTTTTTCTCACGTACAACGTAATAACGACATTAGGCTCTTTTAAAGTTGATGGTATTCCGGCCGTACAGATTCCCATCGGCTTTATCGTCTCAGCCAATTATTTTCCGTTAGGAAGCTGTATGAAGTGTTTTAAAAGCACACAGAGCGCTCCCGTCTAGTAGTAGGCTGTTCCTAAAAAAATAGGGATGTTGTCGTCGGTCAGATCGTAAGGACAGACCTCGCCAGACGCGTATACAAGCGGACTAAATGTATAATAAATTAAATAGGCTGCTTAATATCTACCCGCTCACTGTCAACAATCTATAAATAAGACTAAAGGACTGGCTTATGAACACACCTTACGCAGTGTTGGAGATGCTTCTGAGACCTAACACACTTCGTTCATTCACTAACTGACTCACTCACTCACACACTTGCATCCACACACTCGCTCATACTCACGAATTGTAATGCAATATGTACTTATAATGAATAAACATTACATTTTTAAATGAAAACGCCAGCTTTGTCTATTTCATTAGTATTTACAGCTACTCTTACTCCAATCTTCCAATACTTTCAGGAGTGTTTAAGTCATAAATTACCTTACTTACATAGTTTACTTATACTACGAACATTATTAAACAAGAGTTGGCAAGAGTCGTAGCAATTTCCCTACTAAAAGAACATGAAAGTTTCCTTCACGAAATCTACAATAGCGCGCGTGGTACCAAGGCATTATCATGTACTAAATATATGAATGAACATTTGAGTTGAGACTTCCGCCGAAGAATTAGGACAGATAAGAATTACTATCGTATTGGACGTTATTAATAACATTCAAATAATTGCGTCATATGAATTCTTTCAATAGAAAACTTTTCCTTTTAATTTCGGGCATAATAAACCCAAAGTCAGTGACTTTTGATGGAAAACGAAGCCAAGAGAAAAATGGTAACGTGAGTTACGTTTATTAGGTACATTAACGTTGTTTTTTTTATAATAACATATTATCATTTATACACAAATAGTGTAATCTCTATATAACGACATTGAAGGGACTGTACATTTTATGGCACTATAGAGAGTCGTTAATTGGAGAGAAGAAAAACGTATAGATAATCCATGACTCTTACTAATTAGTAATGGTCAGCAACAGTCTACACGTGCAAGCAATCCTAATTTGTAAACAAGAGAACAAATATCGTAGAGAGTTCGTATGCATGATGACGACAGTAGAGTTTATTGCGGGCAATGATAATAAAGTGACAAAAGAACGTACACAGCTGCGTAGTTTTTACTAATTTTAGCAACTTAATAAGTACTTTATTACGCAATTGTTGTCGTTATTCAGAATGGGTGTAATGCAATGTACAGTGTATCATTGTATGGAAGGCAACCTAAACTAAACCAACCAAAGCCAATTGATTTCGATCCATTATTAACTTGTCCATGTTATAATTAATTGTCCAAGACCTCGTTCAGTCAAATCCTTAGTTGTCTATAGTTAACGAATCGGTAATTCTTTGTATTTACGTCATTAAATACGACAAAAGAAAATGTACAAATGCAGTGAACAAAGCTATCAGGATGTTAATTTAGATTAACAGTAAATATTAAACAATAGGTACGAACAACCCTTATTACTAACAATTTCAGGTTATTATTACAAAATTTTCTCACTTTCCAGCAAAACGATTATTATATTAATTAATACTTCTTTTCCCGGAGATTTTATGCTATATTGGTAGCTTATCAGCTTCAAATGGAGGTCTTCTGTAGGAAATACGACCTCAAAGTAAAGAGCATATTTATCCTTCAAAGGCAGCCACGGTAAGGTATCCACTAACATTGGGCTGCGACACTTGCCCTGTATGGCATCGTATCGGGTCGTTTACTCCCCCATAAAATAGTATATGATCAGCCTTCTGTGAGATACGTTAATGGTCAAAGCTTTGCTTATATTATTCCTGTTCTTGTTAACAGCCTGGATTCAAAGGCACTGTGGCCTGCGTCACTAACTTAAAGGAAGTTAAATTACGACAATTACGAAACTGATGTTAGAAAATCGAAAAATGTTCAATGCCACGCCTGCCCATGTAAACACGTAAAAGCCATCAAATGTAGGCCAGACTTGGGGCGCATAATTAACTAAGAAATAAATTAAGTGACTATCAGACGGTAGTTTATCAAGTTAAAAAATTGGGACACTTTTGAAAATGACACTATCTCACTAAGTAGGTCTCGAATGGGAATAGGGTTATCATATTTAGCTATTTTTATTAATATTATCTATATTGCATAATGTTTATTTTCAACACACAAATATACATAATTTTTAGTTTGGTCTGTGTATTAATATTTAGAAAATTTTGGGATAAATTAAATAAAGACAGGAAGCTCACCTGATTTTAAGTGATGACGCCATGACCCATGGACACTCTCAATGCTAGAGGACTCGCGAGCACGTTGCCGGCCTTTTAAGAATTGGTACACTCTTTTCTATGTTTATGTGGCAGTCTATAAATGAAATTCAATTATACCAGAACTTACATTTACCATGTTCTAGGAATGTCGTACTAAAGTATGTTGGATATTCTATGGTGGAACCTTTTGGAAGGAAATAGTAGTTGCTGGTAGCAGCCAGACTAAACACCAGTACTCGGGGACTTATTCTGATGGCGCTAGAGCTCTTTATGAGTAATGGCCTAAGATTTTTGCATCTTTTTCATTCATTTGTAGGAACATAGGAGGAATTCTTGATAAAGAGACATTGGTGAAGGTTCGGGCGGTTTACCAGTAGGCTTTGAAATATCTATACCTACTTGTCCCTTGTTGTTGAAATAGGAACTCCAGCCTATGGATTCACTCCATTTTGGGGTGAGTACGGTGACTCTTTACACTGCCTCTGTAAGACACTGTGGTTGAACTTATTTCCTTAGATCTGGCAACCCTAGACGTGTGCAAGTTACGTTATTTCGAAACGGGAGAGTGAAAAGAGGTCATTGGATAAGATTACGGTTAACTGAGTAAACACTCGGTTTACATTGATAACTTGTTAACTGCGCTGGCGCCTATGACGCTGTCTTGTGCCATTCAACATTTCAGATATGACAACGCCGCGGTATCGGGCCTTTATAGAATACACGCAAATACCTTTTTTTAAATATTTAATATTCGCTTCGTTATTAAATTTTTCATATTTTGAAGAGCAGAATTTCATGATGATTATATTGCGAATTTTAGATGGTTATTGATTAAATATATATTGGATACATCTTAAAAATACTCCTGCGCTTTACCACTTTTACCACCTTGGCCAGAAGACTCAGATTATTTGCAAATAAAGGTTTTAGTTTGGCTTTCGAGGATTAATAAAAATATTATACGATATATAAAAAATAAATACTTTAATTTTTTATACATTTAACTTCAGTTTGAATTTTACGTTCATGTTTTCGTTCATTTTTCTAAAGCATTACCTCTTCTGAGAATCTATAAAAAAGTTTTAATTACATAAATATTTTTTCTTGTAAGTGTAAATACAAAGATAAAATTGTTATTACCCAAATAAATAAGCAACTAGATCTTCCAAAATACACTTAACAATTCAATATTTCTTGAGAACTCCCAATTTCAGATGAGAATCTTATAAAGCAATTAATTTAGGAAATCCTTTATTCAGGTATAAACAATCCCATATTGTCCTCGAATTTGATTAGATAAAAGAATTACGCACATGAGAGTTACTGCGCAGCGGCACTCACATTTGTAAATACGTTATAATAAAACCACGTGTGACATGGAAAATAGCATCTTATCTCTATAATTTTAAGTTCCAATTTAGCTTGCATTTATGTTACTTCCTTGACTAGAACTTGTCACAAAAAAGTTTTATGAAAAAAAAATGTTTTTTTATTATTGTATGCCAGTTAAATTCCTATTTTTTTACTGTCTCTTAAAAACGAACCATTTCAAACTTTTTGGTTTAGCTACTGTCACTAGGGTGTTATGTAAAAATGATCATAGAGATCATTGAGATGATAATTAACTGTAAACAGATATCAAAAATTATAATAAAAAGGACGGCAACTGATATCTTCTAGACCACTGTGAGGAAAACAAATTAAATTAAATAAGGTGAGCTCAGTGCAAAACTGCATAAGATATACAATTACTTAGACATATGTAGATAATGAATACTAAAAAAAAAGACACTTGAATTACGATAATTTCTGTTTTAAATTCGACCAAAGCTGGCCCACTACTTTTGTTGTACCATGCGTCTGCGTTTACTGAGACTTGTTAATATTGTATGATTCATATATTCACATATGTAAATCTAAATCATCATCCCCTAACAAAGTCCGAAGTTCAAAATATGACCCGGAAACGATATTCACACATGAATCACGATTTCACAATAATGATGCAAACGTCAATGCTTTGATGAGTAACATTTATATCTACTTTCCTATTAAATATTGATTCCTATAGATAAATTATTTAATATTTCTATTTTGTGACAATTGTTTCAATTAAAAAAATATTCAGTCAAAATTAATAATAATAAAAATAGCCATTTACATTTCTGTCATCTCATTATATTTAGTTATCTGTGTCCCGTTTTTTGACAAATGCCTGCTCCAAATCCCGCCATTCCCGCATTGTGCCTTTCTTTGCCACTCTCTGGCGCTCGCTTAATTTGGTCTTCCAGTTTACGTTATCTTATCAATGAACGCTAAACAAAAATTTTGTTCGTATTGTGATTTACAAGATGTATGTGTGGAAAGTCAGTACCTGTATACAAACGCTATGTCTTTAACATTTGGTTACTTGTGGGTAGATCGAGCGGCACGGTTTATCGGGCGCAATCCGCGTTGACCCCGCGATATCCTCGATCTATATTGCCCCCGCCCCCCGCCCTCCCAAACTAGCCGAAGGAATCTCAACTGTTTTTCTTGCATTTTAATGATTAGATTTGCTTGAGAGCGGTGGTGGGAACGGGAGCATGAATGGAATGGCTTGTGAATGAGCGGACTATGTCCCGCGGACGATAAGCGCTATCGTGGAGGCCAGCTGACGGCCCGTGTTGACAAACCCTGTTCCACTTTCGTCCGTGCCTTTGCCTTATCAATTCTCGAACGATGTTCGGAACGTTTTCCTTTTATTTATTAAATTCTACTGTTAATTACGTGGCATAGATATTGATTACATAAAGGGTATCTTTTCAGAAGTAACTGAGGTCTCGAGTCGTTAATCCTTCTTGGGGTTATGCGCTGAAATATGAAAAGATCTCGACATGAAATAAAGCAGCATGCCGTCATTATGAAATGATATACCAACTCAGAAATGGAGGTCGCTCCGTGAAGCCAAGAGCCTAGGAGACTTCTGAGGTTCTGGAAGGAGCTAGGCTGTCTTAATGAGCCAGGACTTTACGAAGAACGGACCAAATGGGCGTATAATTGCGGAATTTGATACATACATACAGAAATGTATAGAGCATCTTACTTCTTAACTCTATTATACATTTGTTTTATTTATGATGCCTACTATGTAATATAAAATCATTTTGCGTAGCTTCAGGTCTAAGTACAACGTTAACGTATAAAAACAACGTTTTTCATTTGTATACAGTTCATTATAATACGTAAGAATTAGGAACTGTTTTAAGTAAAAAAATATCTGTTTCTTCCATAACAAACTGAATAGTAAATACCATTTTTTTTTGTTACATCTTTTTTTTTCAACTTTTGCCAGCACGCCTGAGTGAATGAGTGGGTGAGTGATTGAGATAATGAAATGTCTAACTTCATATTAGGTCTCGGGAGCATCTCCAACTCTGCGTAAGGTGTGTTCATAAGCCAGTACTTTAATCGTATTTTTAGATTTACATTAGAACCACCAAATTCAAAATATAAAACTTGCACCTTTACAATGTTACAATAGCGTGAATGTAGATCGAAATACGTTTCCCCGCACCTGTCAATTCAAATTAATGCCTCGAAAATCAGTAATGATTAAAAAGTGGTATAAAATTAACGTAATCGCACGATCTGGTAAGGCAATTACATGTATTCACAGCATAGGACCCTAAGTAACAGGCATTCTCGGGTTCTAACGAGCCGGCTGCGCCCGCGCACCTGCCTAGCACGCGCCACTTCTGCCCCGTTTAGACTTATTACCACGTGGAGTAAATGTACATCTTTTATGTATAAATAATTGGTTTGTGGTTTCGATACATAAGTTTAAGCGTTCCAAATCCTACTTTATAATAATAATAATGTTTAAAAATAATAATAACAGCTCGGTTAATTTCCAATTTCCAAGCTTAGATTTAATATATATTTTTTGTATTATATCCTATCCTCCTGGCTTCCTTCAGTACCGTTGATCGCAACTGCTTTACTGGTAAAGGCCTCCTCCAGCTTTTACAAATATCTGTGTCCATGGCTTTCTTTCTCCATTCGCTTCCTGCTAACGCTTGTATTTCTTATATCCATCTTTTTGGGCCGCACTCTTCTTCTTCTTAGTCCTACTTTATAACGTTTGGATAAATAGATTTTTGTTAATTCTATTTTATTAACTAAAACACTATCTATAGAAATTATTGTGTTCGCTTTTCACTTAAAATGAGCGGTAAAACATAATTATCACTTTTATCTTGTCGTTGGATTTCATTTAAATAGAACCTCTTTAATAAACTTTTCTTTTTAAAACACCATGGTTACTACGTTATTTATGTCTATCAAATTCTCTAATGTAATAAAAGGCTTTTCTGATTCGTAGTGATCAGCATAAAATAACAAAACTTTAAATCATTTAAATTTGATTGGGTCGAAATGTCAAATGTATAGTTTCATGTTTCTCTTAAAATGCCGCCAAAGCGAGATGTAGTTATGAAAAGAAATCGTTTACGGAAGCATCCGCATTCCTCAACTAGTATTTGGACCAACTGTAATTGTTTTTCGGGAGTTGGTGACGTAATCTGTAGAAAGTTTTTTTTTAATTATCATATTCTGTTCTGTGACAAGTGACGATTTTTAAGTCCTCGTGTAGTCACAATATTTGCGTTTACTCAATGAGGGGTTATTGCGCTCATAGAATAATAAAGTTAAATACGCACATCGAAAAAAGACTTTCACAGAAATTGGAGCCAGGGATCGAACCTACGACCTCAGAAATGAGAGTTAGCAAGAGTTAAATTTCTGGGGTAATTTTTCAGTTGAAGAGATTAAATTATTTCGTAGGCGGTTTGTTTAATAAGGTTATTATTTACGAATAAAAATGCAACTTGTAGCGGATGTTTGAATTTGGAATGTGATTTTTTTTTACTTTTTATATTTAAGAAAGCATCATACCAGTTATCAGCTACCAACGAAGGTAGCGCGGCTTAGAAAATTCCCATTGTTTTTAGTTTCTGCAGCCGCGGCATGCAGCTGCTTGTTATATTTTTGCTGGACTATCTATGCTGAATCAAATGCCGTATGTAGTGAAGCTATGTATGTTTCGATTTTTCGTTTGATTTTACTTAAATGCTGGTTACCTAGGTTTCGATTTAAGTCGCTGAAATAGGTTTTTAAAAGGGTTCCTTTGGAGCTTCGCATTTCATTGACACAATATCTTCTTTAGTTTAAGCTTAACATTTGAATAAAACTTTGACATACAAATTTATTTTATTTTATTAAAGTATTCCTACAGCTACTCATTAAACAATATTCAAACAATTACATTATACACAAAAGCCAAAAACGGAATACACATTCAAACATAAACATAAAGCACAGTTTTACCTATTTATACAAAAGTTCTAAGATTCATTGATCATTATAATAAATATTTAATATAAAGGAAGAATAACAAAGCCATTATTAATAAACGATACCAGAGATTTTTAAATATTTTTCAACCATTCTTTAGTCACATTAAATATATCTATTTATTTATTTATTACATTACAACTCGAGTGACAGTTCTTTTCAGCAATCGTGGTTAGCGAGAGACAGTCTTATTATCTCCTTATCTGTAAACATAATCTGCATAAGACTGTATTAGACCATTTTACAGTTTTAACATTCTGGGGGTGAGAACGGAAAATCAAACAAAACGACGACGCGTTCCGTTTGTTTGGGATTGTTCAATTAGCCGCGTTGTCGGGTGACGTGTCTTTTGTATTTCGTTTTGTGTGATCGGTAACCTACTCGGTAACAAAAACTCTTTGAATTCTGGTGGTAGTCTTCTCTGGTGGTTTTGCAATTGTTTAACAGGACGCAAACAGGCAGGCTCGCCTGATGTTAAGACCCATGGACGCTGACATTGCCAGAAGTCTCGTAAGTGCGTTGCCGGCTCTAAGTTGAATTGGTTCGGAAATACTTCAGTGGGTAGCTTGTTCCACATAGTGGTGGTACGCATACACTGCCTTATAAAGCTACTGCTATTAACTCGTTACTGTGTTTCACAAAACTTTACAGAACAGTTATAACATTACTCGGAAAATAGGTTTTAGTAATTTATATAATATATTAAGCTATTTTATAACTTTCACGTAAAATACGTAGAGCATTTGTTGGCTATCTTTTCTGAACAGTACATTTTGGCGTTTCTATGACGGTATATTAGTAAGTCTGGAAGAATTAATAAGTCTGGCCTCTTTGGGTTATATGTCTCGACTTTAAGACGTGAAAAATTTCACTATTATTTTTGTTAATACTGAAAAGTAACTTGACATGGCAAGTTAGCCATCAGTGTTGCTGTTAAGGGACCCACCGGGGCTAAAACCTTCGCAGGTGCGCAGTTGGGGTCTTAGATTAAACTTAACCTGCCTAAACTGAGTGCCCACTGCGTGACCTGTCCAAATGCGATGAGATGGCGTCTTGGGATTTAATGGGTAGAGAACAGTGACAGATGAAAGTCTTAACTCCTACCATAAGTAAGCGTTATAGCATATCTACTTTTAGCCAAGCTCTTCATTACTAAAGGTCTTGTCGGTCTTGTATATCTTCCTCCATTTCCTCTTGTCTTTGGCAGGTCTAGTAAGAATTTTATACTGGTCGGTTACAGTACAATAAAAGGACAAATTCGAACAACTGTCATAACGCTCAGATTCCTCTATTTAGTTAGATTAAATTGTGTATTTAAAGTACATTGCAATATAAAAAAATAATGCCCGAACTTACTAAAATCGCACAACACAGTCACTCGGAAAAAAAAGGTTACGCACTTAGACTCTTAGGTCCGTTGTGCGTGAACTCGTCACTCGATCAAAACAATGATAAACTTATCTGTGTCTTAGCCGTCAACCCTTAATAACGTGATTATGAGTAAGTATATTGGATACATTTGAACATTTGATATTGCTTTAATAAGTGTGATTTTAAACGATTTTTTTTTAATTTTTCATTCATAGCTGATCCATCGAACATCGTTTCGCCTTTATATTTTTTACTTAGGCTACCTTTTTTGTAGCCACATATTGAACATTATGCCCCCTTCGGGTGCTGTAAGGGTTCGCGCCCTGCTGATACAGGGCGACACGGGGGCGGTCATATAGCCCTTGATGGGGGCTGCAGCGCGGTGTGACGCGATCTCTACTCGCTCGATGGGGACATTTCCTATGTGTGTTTTTTGTAAAGATGAATGTTTCAAGGAATAAATAAGGCTTTAATTAAATTAAATTTATGAGGTTCATTTGATTCTTTGATAATTTTTGGCATATAGCTTTTTTAATTGCCCGGAAATGATATGATATAATATTATTTATGTCTTACTCAATCAATCCGTAAAAATATGTATACTGTGATAAATAGATATTAACATTAGGACTCCTATACTTCGATTAACATTTATTAAGATGAAAACATCGAATAGATCGTAAAACTTAGCGGATACATTTTCTTAAAGCCCCTCAAAGAAAAGCTAACAATTTGAAAGTCATGCTGGCTCCTGTTTAATATGCCACGGCTAACTGTACCGAAAATTGTGATGAGGTAGACACCTGTTAGAATTAGTTGTGGCGATTGTTACGGCGGTCTTGCGCACGCGCAGGCATGCGGACAGCTTTCCCACCTCCCCGCCTCGCCCCTCGCCGGCCCTAGCCATTCATCGGAATGCGGGTACGGTACTTCGGTACTTTATCGCTATTTACTGTTTTTGGGCCTTTTTAAGTTATTTTCATTGCTTAGTTTAGGTTTTAGGGTTACCTAGTTACTTAACTTATCTAGTTATATGGGATAATTTATATGTCAACTTTAGAGGATATCAGTTTTACAGTTATTAGATGATTTTATGAATACAATAAATGTTTTATCATGCTTCTTCCTTTATAACGCAACACGAGAGTGACAAGAATAAAAGATTTAGCAATGTATTTCCAATAGAATTTCATTATTTGAATTGCATCTGTCACGTGGTCTATGTACATATGGGCTGAGGAATTTGACATCTACAATTGTGCTATCAACCTATATGGGTCCACGCGTTCCACGTGTTTGATGTTCGTACACTGCTCCGTATATACGGGGAACCATATATCCACGATAAAGTTTATTGGTAATGTAAATTAGGCTGGGGAAACGATACATATGGAATGTGCCTCGGCGCCGGTTTACACATAGAAGGGAATTTAAGTCTGATAGCTACTTAAAAGCCTTTCTTAAATAGGAGTTTAATAAGGGACAGATTGGACACGGACCTACAATTTTGCCACGTGCTTCTGGTAGCTTCGCGTCTTTTCTGAACGGTGTTATAATTAGAACCCTTTTCGAACGAGTTAAGGTTCATTATTCTCTGTGCATTGCTGCATTTACACCCTCTTTCAGAACCACAGGCATTATGATAATGATAAAACTATCATGGAACCTAGTTGAATGGCATTTTCTGCATTGGATATAAAATTATACGCCAGCTCACGAATGTGACCCGTTTGAGAAATCGTACATTTTCTTTAATTTTTGTTTAAGTCCTCTTAAGAGTTTCGTTATATATTAAGGTTTATTTTGATCAGTCTTATTGACGTGGTGAAATATAAGGTATGAGTTTAGTTATACAGACTAGAGATACTGCTGCTTTCAAAGTCAAAATCAAAGGTTATGTGAAAAGGAAACGATTACTCACATACTAAAACTAAGATTTTGTCTTTGTCCCTCTCATGCAAGTTTTCAAATCGATGGTGAGACAAAACATTATTTAACTAACTGCCCCTTATATTCTTAACTATTCCTTATATTCTAGCCAATTCAAAGGTATTTTCAAAAGACAAGCTTTAAAACTCGCTAGTGAACGCCGTCCATTTCTCGCTTGCTATCTCCAGGTTTTGCTTATAGCGTCTCTGACACACATCAGACGTCAAAACAATGCCAGACTATCTTAGGGTAAGATTCCGACCTCTGTATCGCTCTCATATTTGACTATGACATAGGATTATAGTAGTCATATTTTTACCAAAAAAACCCTTAGATCTATAAGACGTGTCTAATATAAGATCTTGCTTTAAAATTTACAATAATAAAGCTTTATTCATAACGGAAATATTTGACATAATTGATCTAACGCTAGTCACCACAATTGCCCCTGTGTTGTGCGTAAGTAGATAATAACTATTCCCTGGTACGTGGTGTATGTTTAAAAAAAATAAAAGAAAAAATAGTCTTATTGTTGGCCTAGTGCCTTCAGTGTACGACTCTCATCCCTGATGTTGTAGGTTTGAGCCCCGGCTGTGCACCAATGGACTTTCTTTCTATGTGCGCATTTAACATTTAGCTTTTAGCTTGAACAGTGAAAACATGAGGAAACCGGCTTGCCCGAAACCCGAAAAGTTGACGGCGTGTGTCAATCACAGGAGGCTGATCACCTACCTACCTATTAGATTGGCAAATGATCATGAAACAGAAATCTGAGCACCTAAAAGGCTGTAGCGCCTCTGATTTCTTTTATTTTATATAAGTCTTAGTGTTAAATCTAACCAAGCATAATTCGTTTAGGACCTCACACTAGAGGAGAAATTTCGATGATACAATCTCAAGAGTTTGGTTCAACCTCAATAAGGGATAGCGGATAAAATATATGAATATAAGGTTACAAGAAAGCGGTTGGGTTCGGTGACCCTGGCCGGACGTCACGCTTGAGGGAAGACGAGTGCACGAAGCCGTTCGCCCTTTTCCTATTCCCGTTCTAATTACACTCAAATGAGGTAATACAGCGACCACGTGCGATCCCACAGTGATCGGTTGTTTCAACTTCTTCGTTATCATAACCTTTGAGCTTAAAGTATACGTTATTTATCTGTAGTCAGAATTCAAATTTGCATATATTCGACTGAGACAGTTGACGTTGACAGTTCTGTGTTGCTATTATTGAGACTTTTATATTTGTAATTCATTCATTACATACTTATTAATTGGGTTAGTAGTTATCATAATATTGAATCGTCAGGCTAATCAATATTTTACTTATTCTATTAGTTTATACCTACAAAGTTTTTGTGTAATTTCTGTCAAATCTATACCTACAATGCCTATTGAAATCGTAAGATGTTAAAGCAATAGTTTCTTTACTTTACAAACGACGCTATGAGTGAAAAACTTTAAGGAAACAGAGTAGATAATAAAGTAGAACATTAGTCTATCCAAATATTACCTAAATTCGTCGTTTTTATACGTTGAATTATATCAAAAGTGATTTAATATCTCGACTTTTAAGTGGGAGACCAAGATTAGATAGACTCTGCCCTATTTGGAGATAAGGGCGCCCGATTTCAACAACACATACCTAATCATATTTACCTACTTATATATTATTAAATATTACTTCTTAAAACCCATATATTTTTAATTTATTCAAACAAATCCCCCAAAAAAAATTACATTTTTTTATGTAGCAACACTGGGGGTTCTAGAAAAAATAATATACAATTAATAAATTCTAAAATTTATTTTCATCCTATTAATATAAAATAAAAGTTAAATTTCAAGTATTTAGAAGGATGTACGGGTTTTAACATATGTGACAGTTGTGAGCGGTTATATTCCCCCAAACGCACAAAGTTCGCTGCGTGTGGCAACATTGGAAGTGACTTTTCGCGCACTTTTTATATATAAATATACTCAACAACTCAGCGCCTATAAGATTTAATAAAAAAATTCAACATTAAAAAATAATTTCAATTAAAAAAACACATTTTTGCACACCCCATACGTCAAACAGAATTATCTGAAGAGTATTGGTTAAAGTACCATGTTTTAATAATTCAATATACATTTTTATTACTTTAATTAATGTATCATTAATTATTTAAATTATTTATAGTAAAAACATATTAATAAGAATTTATTTATATATTTTTTAGCTAAAGAAAGTATCAAACTTAGGCAATATGCCCATTTTAAATAAGTAATATTGTATGTAATTTTCATTGTTTAGTTATAAATATATACATTTTAAATTATTTAATTTATAAGGAGTAGCCATAGGCTTAATTAATTCTTTAATTTATTTAAAAACTAAGTAACATTTTTTTAAAATATTACTTCATTTTATTATTTTTGAAGTTTATTTAAATAAAATTAATGACGTTTTATTTGTTATTTTTTGAGATTTTCAAATTAAATAAATAGATAAATTTAATTTCCAGTCAATATACCAAAATATAAAAATTATAAGCTATTATTGAACAAAATGAAATTACTGAATTTACTTTTGATATAAGAGTTTAAAATACTTTTAGTGTTGCCAATTAAAAAAACTATAATTTCCCTTTATATATATATATATACATATAAATAATAGTTGTAGATATATCCAAACTCTATCATTATACTATAAAAATTAATTAAATATTATTGATTTGAATACAACTTTTTATGGCTATTATAAAATATATTAATTTCATTTATGTATATGGCCTGAAGCGTGTACAATTATTTCATTTTAGAAAAACCAAAAAAAATTGTTTAGAAGGTAGGTAAAAATGTCGTTTTATGAAACTATACATTTTTAATTAGATAAAGGCAAAGTAAAGTATTTCTTCTGTTTATTAGTTTAGATGATATGATTGGTCACAAATTAATATTACAACTTAAAAGTACCCACATTATATACTTTCTGAGCGGGTAGTTTAACCATTTCTATCAGACACTCGAATTCTAAGTATTAAATATATAGTTTTTAAATAAATCTATTGCTTAAATATATAATTTAAAGACGTACGTATATATTTTTATTTGAATTTAGTTTCATTATAACAGCTAAATAAACTACGTGCTAACTTATGTCCGTTATCTTTTTGGGTCGATATTTTAACCATATTATTATTGTTTTTTTAATGGTCGTGTTTTTTATAAGTTTAAACAAGCAAATTAGTGTAAATTAAATTATAAAAGTCTTTTCGGGTGTTTAAACTATACAATTTTAGTTAGAGCTAGGTAAAAATAGAAATATGTGAAAAGCTAACGTTAAGTTTTCGGTGTCGAACATTTATTGTTAGAAAATAATCCAGCTGGCATAACTTTCTCATTCATAACGACCAATTTTCTGGAAAAATTGTCAAGTTTAGCTCAAGAGCACAGACCGCGCAGCGGCGACGACGAGCAAGCAATTTGCGAGGCGAGTTGTGCTTGTGTGTGTCCTTGTCGCATTCGCGCTGCGCTAGTGTGCGTTCACGTAGAGTGAAGGTCGAATATTTTGTCCCTACTCCTCGGTTTATTGGTGTTCACGAGTCGGCACTGTGATAATGAGGGTGTCCCGTCTCTCTCGCACCGCGTCGCCGGCACTTATACCGAAAGAGATGGCTAGAAAAGTACGCGTGCGCCGGAGCCTCCGCCGGCGCCGGCGCGGCCTGCCCTCTTCAGTCTCCCCGCGACAGGGAAACAGTTCGCGCGTGTTATTTTGCGTCGGCTCGCTCCGAGATTTCCGACCGCTCGTCGCACACGAATATTTTTAGATAATACTAAGTGTGAACAATTTATTCGCAAGGTAACCAGTGATCGCGCGCACTTTTGTGGATATCGGTGTATGCGGGCGCATCTATGGCAACTCGATGTGGCGAAGACGGCGAGCCCGTCGGCGGTAGCGCTCGGGCGAGAGCTGCCGGCGGCGGAGACGTCCCGATAGGTAAGCTGCGCAATTCCTGCGCGCGCGCCGCCATATTCTGCGGGAACGTCACTTCCGTCGGTGCCAGTGTACAGCGAGCGGGCTCCTGGACGCTCAGTGGAGCCGCTGCTGGAATCCCCGTCGACAATGCACAATATCCGCTCGTCGCTCTATCGCTTAGGTCAATGGGCGACGATTCTCAATTCATAAAATGTCGGTCGTTCCATTCACGCCGCGGCGCAATGCTCCACGGACCGTTCACTCGTGACCCTCGCGTCTTCGAATATTCATGTCTTCATCGATAACATCGTAACCTCTTGACTCCTTTTAGTATTATCGTGCGTTTAGTGAACATCACTAGTTGAGGCCGGACTTCGGAGTGCTAAATGCAAACTGTGTCGTATCAACTGGACAGTTCAGTTCTGCGTAACCATTGCGATGTGAATATTGTGCAGTGTTTTTCATCAGTGAATTATTGGAATAGTACAGGACAAACCGTAAGAGTAGATAATATTAATGCTTTTGAATCGGTTGTTCATTTTAAATTGCGGTAAAGACGGTTGGCGATTTAAAATTGGAGATGCAATATTTAAATTTTGGCCGTTATTGAGATAAGGAAAGAGCATGCTTGAATAGGCAAACTATATTGTAGGTACCTAGTATCGGAGTCGATAAGAATCGTTTGACATGCGTAGGCAATAAGTGGAAACAATGAGATGTGTATGGCGTTGTGGCTTGTGGCGTTATCGACAGGACGTACGTCATCGGCAGACCGTGACGTTGCGTGCGCCCGCGCTCCGACGATCTAGTTCTACTTTAACATCACCCTTATGTTCATTGCCCTCAACTAACCCTCATTTCATCTCATAAAGGCATATATTAATTTATACGATCCCTTTCATTAAGCAAACTTAATAATACGATTATATAATAAATGATTTAGCGTAATAATCGCGGAAAATTTTTCTATATTTTTTTATAGCGCAGCTTTTTCATTTATTGAAGAAATCGCTGAAGTAATAATTAATTTTAATATTTGTTAATAAACCAAAACTCAAAGTATATTTCTGTTAGAATATTCCAAATAATCGTCACATGACTTGTCAGTAGACATTGTGCTGTCATAAACCGCTATTAATAGTTGAAAGGCGTTAATAAAAATTATGACTGAATATTTTTCTTGAGCGAATGAGTCAGGTCTACGTCAGAGGCAATCATTGACTCAGCTATGACGTCTTGATTGTGTGCCCCATGCCTATCTTCCATCCGTTCACTTTGTGCCCACATGGGTTTGGGGCACAACGACGCCTACTGTGCGCCTCCGCTTCCGTTAAACTCCGCGTGGGCGCACGTTTCATAAGCATTTCCTTCGGCACTTCCTCCCATTGACGGATATGTCCTACGCGATTATTTGCAGAATTCTACTAATCCAAACGAGTTTGCTAACTAATACGCAACATTCATTAATAATATTGGTGGGACAAACGTTGCGGCCGCTTTCCGTCTAAGAAAGCGCTTGTGTGAGACAGCGAGACGAAGCCGTTTCGCACGTCTCACTATGCCAGTTCTCAGCGCCACGATAAGCCATTAAGGGTCGCTTCACAAAAAGCGATCATTATAAAGGTTGTATAAAGAAAGACTGCACCGGCGCCGATCCTTCTCAGAACTGGGGTCATTCTTATTTCGCGCTCCCGCCTTATTCACCGGCGTTTTTGTTCGGTTTTGGTCATTTTTTTGACGGGAGCGGTACTGTTGTGAGAGCTTCGAGGAAAAAGCTTATTGGGTTTCGTATAGGAGCGGAGCTTATCTCGGGCGGCGATCGGCGCTCAGCCTGGGAACGCGTCGAGATGTATCGCAGGCGGACCGTTAGGCGGCTAGCACGCCGCGCCGCATTCCACCCATAGGTACCTACCACCTACTTGTCATCGGCTTTCTCACTTTGTCACGTCATAGATAACGCCTTCATAATATTCTCAAGCAAAATTTATGTTCCACGTCAGATAACTGACAACTCAAACGGACATAATACCTATTTCGTTGAATGATTAGGTAAACATTTTTAATTTATATTTTTCTTTCAAGTATTTTTACGATATTTAGCTGCTCAAATTTAATAACATTGAAAACAGTACGTGTTTGTAAGTTTTTTAAATGGAACGAAACTATTTTATAGAGAGTTTAACTAATGAACACCTTTTTTGTCTCATACATAATATCTATAATGAACAATAAGTGATGGTAATATTCCGCGGTTAAATTGTTGTTCTCACAGTGATACCGATGTCGTGACACTTCTCACTGATTGTCTCGACTCTTGGGAAAATATCGCGTCATATATTCCCAATCTCAATCAACGTAAAATGCTTTTAAAGATTCGTTTTGTAATTTTATTTTTCGATAATTTCAGACATAACTTCGGCGACATGACTGGCGCACATTTCAAATTTCGAACGCTGAGCCGCTTCGGACGGCTGCAATTTTGAACCTGTGGTGTTGGAAAAAAAATGTAAGTAATATTTTATCAGTATAACCAGGATCTAAGTTAAAAAAAACAAAAGAATATTTGTCAATCGGCTGTACAGTTTGTAAGTTGTATAGTTAATTATATCGTCAAGCAGTTGTGGGTGGTATGTCGGGTCATGGGCCCTTATTTAGGGCAAGGGGAAGGTATAAACCCGCCGCGAACAATGCTGCGATAAGGTGCACTTTACAATTGCTTTGCCCTACGACTCGCCAAAAATACCTTTACAGCCTTTTGGATTGTCGTTGTGAAGTTATATAATCTATGGTTTCCTTTAGCAATTACTGTGTAAAAGAAAACATTATACATAGTCAAAAGAATATTTGTATATGTGTAATGTTTTTACAGACTTATTGCGGATTTCAGAATTAGAATTGATAGACTCTTGTACAAAAAAGTGATCTATCAGCGTCGATTTCCTGGTCAACACTGGGCATATAAACAAAGAGAAAGTCGAGAGTACCTACAATCTATTTACGGATCTAGGCATTTGGCAACACGTTAATAGGTCGCTTGACGATAGTGCGGAGCTCGAGGGGAAAAAGAGGTTGGTGTAACGCAAACCTTATCGGTCATTGACCTTCACACCTAAACTGAGCCTCCCATCTGCGCACGCTACTTACGAAATTTCAGGGACCGAAAACGGTCGTGCTATTTTGAGCTTTGATTCTTCATAAAACAATTCGTCTAGACAAATCGATGTATCAATATGTTACACAACTATTCTAATCCAATATTCCGTGAGTCTAAAGAACATTCGGCAAATTTATTTCCTAACATCGTTCAAATGTAAAATGTAAATGTAGAAACAGCTTAATCCCGCCAATGGGAGCATGGCCTAGATAGAATAAGTCTGGACGTCAGGTAGGCGCCGTTGGAGCCTTGACCTCGTATCGCACAATGTAAATGCTCTGTTCAAACCCAAAATGTCACCTCAATTCAGTTTTCATAATACATTGTTTGTCCTAGGAATTATAAGAATTTTTGTTTAATTTATTTTCTTAATCTCATTATGAATATCGATGTAATTGGTACTCAGTATTGACATGAGATAGAGAGAAATCCGAGTATGGCGTCAGCTGTTTTGTTTCACACCTTGCGCAAGTACCACAGTGAGTGCGACTAATTTCTGTGTCGCCTATTTCTACTTGTTGACTTTACCGATAATCGAAATAATCGTGACAGGCTAAAGTCGGTCGTGTTGCTATGTAATTAGAGGCGACGTCGGAACAACAAGGCTAACAGAATTCGGGGGGCGGCGCGGGTCGTGGCCTGTTGAATAAAACATGCCGTGTTGCGGCGCCACTTACTGTCGCTACACTGAAACAATACAATCTAGCTTCTAGCGCAGGGTTGACAGTTGACATATTAGTTTATTTTTTGACTATACACTTACCAAACCATTCGAATCTCTCATCAATCAAAGAGGTGTATTAGCCAATGGCTTCAGCGTGCGAATCCCTGAGGTCGTAGGTTCGATGTTTGTGCACCAATGGACTTCCTATGTGCGCTTTAAGATTCGCTCGAATGGTGAAGGAAAACGTCGTGATGAAACCTAAAAACCTAAAAAGTCGACGGCGTGTATCACGCACTGATCACCTTATTATTTTGTATATTACAGTGGAACTGTTACCGTGTCATATATTATGTATTTTTTAACTGTTCGATTTATTCAGGGAAAGTTTCCTATTAAAACGCTATTAATTGTCAGCATCAATCTTTTTTATTATAAAAAATATAAATAAAAATTGCCAATTTAGTAAATAGTGGACGTGATATATATAGAATTGGGGCGACCAGAATCGATTAGGTACACGGCTAATTGGTGACATAAGTTCGTTGGCTTGTGAAAGTTGGCAACCCTAACTACGCACACTTCGCGAGACTGCGCCTGCGCCGCCCTGAAAACTGTAACTGTGTCACGCGTCTTTTCCATCTGTTCGTCTACTGTATAATAGGCACATATAATTATTATAAAGAGTGTTATTTAGACGCTCCCAATTCTTTAATTCATAAACATATCTTTCTTTTTTTATGAAAGATTTTTAGATATTGATTTTCTTTGATGAAGAAACAGGAAATAGGTCGCCTTGTGTATCGTGTGTAGCACAAACGTACCCATCTCAAATAAATCCATTCCGAGTTTGACGAATAAATAACCTCAATTTTCATTTTAAAAAGTTGCGTTTAAAAGTTTAAAAAGATATATAAAAATTAACAGGGCTTAGTTATAATAATCATATGCGGTATGATCAAATAAAAAACAAACAAAACTTCCAAGAATTCAAACATCAAACGCTGCAATTCAAAGGAATGTAAATATTTTTATTGAAAACACCGTTATGTGATACATTTTCCTTGTAATAAGTAAAATCAGAAACGTACACAATAATGTGTAATGTATGCAAAATAATTCAGTATTATATTGCGTATTGAAATAGTTATAAGGATATCTCTTTCCCTTTTTTCATTTGTATGTAGTCAACGAGCGAATCTCATCCCTGGGGTCGGTCACCGGCTGTGAACCAATGGACTTTCTGTGTATTTGTGCATTCAACACTAGCTCAGACAGTGAAGGAAAACATCGCGAATAATACCAAAAATTGTTCGGTTTGTGGGACAGAAAGTTGATAACCTAGTGGCTATTAGAAATGATCACGGTTACAGAAATCTGAGGCCCAGATCTAAAAGGTTGTAGCGCCATTAGTATATGTTCTATTCAAAACTAAAAACGATTTATTGGAGTCGTTTTTGTTGAATTTCGATATAAGGTAAATTTTGAAGTAACTGTATTAAAAATTGCTACAGATTGAAAAATATCGTCTAAATGAGATAAACCAAAATCGTAGCACAGCGTAGCAGTTTCGTAGCAAAGTTATTGCGTAGGCTCACGGGTCTTGGACACACATAAAAAGATTCTAGTTTATTTTGTAACCTTTTATCAAGTTCGATACTTTAAATATTTTAATTAAAAGTGTAACATCGCCTTAATTGTCACGAAAGACACGCCGAAATGTCAAGTCAAGCGCATTAAAATGCATACCACGAGGCTATCATCATGAACCAGCAATTAGGCCCTGTTCACTCTGCCTAATACATATTAATATTCAATTTCGTGACGATTAGTTTAACCATTCACATTGGAAGTGTACCAGGTCTGTGTTACGATTTGCGCATCCATTTACAGACTTTTTAAGTGGGAAAATAATAACGCAAAAAAAATCAAAATTTACTGTTTTATAGTGTTCTATCTCTTTTCATGATAGTGTCAAAACAATTTCAAAGAAAGAGACATAAAGAGGATAAGAGTGTTGTCTCTTAAACTTCTTGTTATTATGATGTTTTAAAAATAAAATTATATTGCATTTGCCTTTCTGTGTACTTTAAAATTTATACGACATTAATTTAGTAATTATTAACTAAATACATATGTCTTCTTAGGACATACTAACAAAATTAAATCGTAAATATATTTTTCTTTAATTTACAAAACACTAAATTCAAGACGCCATTATTTAACTAAACTGTATTATCCCTTAATTGTTGCTCATTATATGAATTATAATTGAATTTGGAATTGCGATAGCATTCGGTGCGATAGTATCACGATGAATTAATTAAATCGGACCTCCTTGGGGACGGGTAACGGATGCGCGCGCGCCGGAACGACCGGAAGTGGTACTACTTACAAGTTACGGCCTCAACGGATCTCGTAACTGATAAATATACTCGCTTTACATTTGCCCACTCTTTTAAAACGATTACTTTGGTTAAAGGTTTTAAAAATATAAATGTTTATTATTGTTTTTGCTTTACAATTTTATAGATTTGGAAACCCTTTTAAGTAAAGGAAACACAGGCAGTGTTCCCAGATCTTTCATTCAATAAATATAATATATCGTTTATAAAAACCTAAACATAAACATCAAATATACAGTATAATTAACGCCTGTGCACTTGAACCCAAGACTCCAAAGGGAAAATATTTTTTTTTCACTATAAATGGAACTCAAAATACAAATTAAGATTTAATAGAAAAAAAAATACTATCATTTTAAAGTAATAAAAGTATTCTGTCTTACTAGAATAGTCATTATTTTTACTGAAACGCTTTCGCAGAATTCAAGTAAAATGCTATTAGGTTACGTATATGAACAATTTTTAAGTCAATTTCAGTTTTGGAAGTAAAATCTCAATTGTATTTTAATTTAATATAAATATATTAAATTAAAATTATTATAATATATCATAACAATAATATATAATAGCTAACTTTAGGATATATCCTTCGCGGTATGCACTTACGTCTAAGTAATTATTGTTATAAATTGTGTTTTGGCCCTGGTACCAAATCGTGTGATTCTTGAGCTTATAACGAGAATATCAAATAAGTAAATGTCTTCAAATGATTCTCTCGTTATATAATCGGAAAAATTCACGAATATTTTGATTGGACAAATGATAGAGATTATAGAACGTTGTTATTACAGTCGCTTGAATTACAACCAAAATTGACAATTGACTTTAAAAACCGATGTTGCCAACGTACTCATCTTCTTATTGATATTCGTTTAAGCGGTAATTATTTCTAATTAGACACTGATATACGATCATGATATTTAAACCTAAAATATGTTAATCACATACATAGCTGTAACGGTGGATGGTTTTGTATATTTAACTCGACGCCCCTCGCCTCTGCGGGGGGATGTGCGTTAGGGGAGTTACATCAGTGATTATAAATAGCGAGTCCCTTAAGGCGCAGGCGCGGGTTTCCGGGCTGGAAGTGTGCCGCTTCCGCCGCGAGCGGTCGTTGACGCGTGCATTGTCGCTGCCACATTCCCCGCCGGTGTCGACGTTTTTAAATAGAGGACCGATTACGAGCGTCTGGCTGCGGCGCCGGGCACATGACCGCGCGAAAGTGCACAGCCCGCCGCGTCACGGTTTATTTGCGACGTCGCAGCCCGGACTAGCTCCTAAAACCGGCCTAGCATCGAATACCACCCTGTATAATTGCTGTTCTAAAACGAATTTATTTCCACTTATTAAAACAGCGTAAATGAGATCCGAAACAACCTTCAAACGATTCACTAAATAAGAGGAATCGGTAAGGAGCTCATGTATTTGACTAGGAAAACCGATTACGAGCGTCTGGCTTCGTCGGAATCGTACGGCCCTTTGTGGTCGGTGGCGCTAGAAAGCGGTGGTGGTTGGGCTCAGAAGCAGTCGGAAGCCAGCAGTCGGTAGTGAGCAACGCGGTGTCGCGGCTGAATAAATTCGGAGGGAGGCGCAGTGGAATGCGCGGGGCGCGGGGAGGACGGCGTGCGACTGGCGCGCGCGCCGCTGTCCCACGGTCCCGCGCCGCCGCCCCGCACCCCAGACACTTTCTTTCGCGCCATAAAGGTCGTTTCAAATATTTCGGAATGCTGTTTGGTGACATTTCACCCAGGGCCGGGGGAATGCAGCCTCCGCAGAGCGCTGCACATCGCAACTCGCCGCAATTCGATGCACTACAAAGTAGCAAGTTGCCATCGCAAAAGTTTATATCACTTTGATACGCCGTTGAATTGTGGACACCTCTCGTTCCAAATCTAAGAGATTCGTGTGTGACACTTGCATAATTCTTATTTATATTAAATTCCCACACGGCCGTCTCAGAATGAACGATTCATGCCTATCAGATATCGGGAAATCCCCGTGTGAAAGTCGCACGCTGTCAACATAATGCTGCGGTACTCTCGTCATGAATGAGACGACTATTTAATCTTACAAAATAAAAATATTCTTCCCAATGTTCGATGTGTTCGAAAGGCTTTCAATTAAATGAACAAACTTCGACATCGGTGAGCTTATTCAGTCTACTTTCCACGCTCATGTGTGAACTGAGTTTCTCCAATTAATAGATTCGTTCCAATAGCAAACAGCGAGCCAGAGAAAGCCGCGGCTGGGGGGTCAACGTCCGGCGGAATTTACGGCAACCTAACGCCGTGAACTTTACAAAGAAATGTGGCGTAACGCTCTAAAATTTGAAAAAGTGCGCTCATTTAACCATTCTGGGAAGCATGAGGCGAAGATCGCGGCCCGAGCTTCGAATAAGTACTAACTGGTAGTGAGGGGGTCGCGGTGCGCTGTGCGGCTATTGAGTCGCGCGCCGCTATGAATGGAATGTGGCGGAGGTTGCGCAAGCTCGCTGCGAGGCGGAATGCGGCGCGGGCGCGGGGCGAGGCGTGCGGGGGGCGGGCTGCAGCCTGCGCGCTGCATCTCGCGGCCATTCACGCCGCCGACCGCCGTGAGCGGCGAAATAACTCACCGTTAGGGCCGCGGAATGCTCGCCCTATCTAACTCCCAACGCACCTTAACACCGCCCGAGATAAACACTGATAACATCACGCTCAGACTACTTTCCTCTCTATTTGTTTACTACATACCGATGTCTAAGTATGTACTTGTAGCATCCGTGTATAAAGCTAACTGGCCAATTACGTTTTTTATTTAAATTACGTATTTAACGCAGAAATGCAGTCAAAAATATCTAATTCAAAAATAGATGCAGACTGCCATTGCCATTTTCATTCATATTTCCATAATGATATATTATTATAGTTGGCTATTCATTATTTTGAAAGTTATGATACATAATATGTCTAAATTTAAATTTGAGCAGAACAATGAACAAAGTTAATTTGAAAAGCGTCTAAGCTCATTGCCCCTTTTAAAGGTAAAGCAATCTTGCAAAGCGAATTTCACGGCTCACATATTATGCTAAATGCTATTAGCATACAGACGCTTGCAAACTGAGAATAGAATTGTCAGAAAAGTGTCTATACTCTATAGTTAGTTTATAGTCTATGCCTAGCGGTCGCCAGCACTATCAATAGTCGTCTCGTCACTTGCCCTACATACTTGTGTTGTCGCTTCTAGTTTCGTCATTTCACCAACTACATTCTTTTATCTACCATGGGCTCGTACCATGATCCTTTTTTGTGGCTATTTTGTACCAGTATTAAGCTATTGAAGCGTTTTTGTCTGCGTTAGATAATCCAACTTTCATATTTTGGCCTACTTCGTTATCGTGTTAATGGATTTCACAGAAAACGCCATCGTTTGTCGTGTTTTTCTATTACCGTTAGTTCTAGGATTTGTCCTTTAAGAAGGCTTGGAATTAAAATCGGCTTTGAAGTCCGTCTTGGCACTTAAATTTAAAGATTAGTTTTACACGGAAACTTTTGTAAAAAGCTTAACCTTTGCCTTAAATTGTATTTCATAAAATTATATTAAATTTGGTTTTCGATGTATGACTTACTATTTGAGCAATGTTAGTTCAGGGTCTAGACTCTTTTGGCTTAGCTACAAAATTATTCTAAAGCAACAAAAAAATATTACGACTTACGTTATAAACCTCTTTCGGTGATTGTAATAAATGTCCGTAGGTACAACACGAAATTGTTTTCGCGCTAAATAACATATTTGTGCTATTTCCCATAGTTGTCAGCAATTAGAGTATTTGTGAGCGGGGAGCGGGGTAAAGTGACACGTGTGGCCCACATAGTGCGTCCATTGAGCTTGCGGATGTGACGTCACAGCCGCACACCTGCAACCAGACCTGTATCACCTTTGTTTTTAAGGAAAATCGTAAAAAGTGATACAAGACAGGATTAAGACAAACCCTTTTTACAAATATCATAAGCAGAAAATTTAAAAAACAATGTTAGTATTACAAAAATTCTATTTCTAACAAATGTTCGATTATTTGAGTCATCCAATTTTAGGGTTTTCACTGAGCATTCAACAGCAAAACTATTCAATGTTTTCGACGTAATATACCTGACACAATACCTAAGTACTTATATGGCGAGATAATGCAGGTCTTCCGCCCATTACAGTGCAAGCGAATAGTCACCATTTATGCAATTTCGCAACAGTCAATAGTAATTTAGATTTCTAAACATGCTCCCACAATTATCTGTATCTCCAATTTTCATCAAATCAATTCTCACCAATTACTAAAGGATCCGGATAAAACATACCTTACGATATATAAATAAGCTAAATAATTGTATTGGCGCCGCAACTCCCGCGCAGCCGGCCCAACAAGGCCGGAGGCGCTTTTTCGCACCATTTGTGGCCAACAGTGCCGGCGCACTCCGCTTTGCCTAATTAGTGTGAGTTGTGGGTGAGCCCGCATAACGTGCTACGTACGCCCTGACGCCTTCGTTTATTTCTGTATTAGTCAGAATAGGGTCCTAGTCCATTCGAAACGAATGTTAGATTTTGTTTACCACGTAAAATACATGAGGTCGAAGTGGTACCACATACTAAAACTTTGCATAAACGACAAGTCAAAATGCGTAATAATAATGGTATTGTTTGATTACAGATCGAGGATCTAGGATGCTGTGCGAATTGCGCCTGAGTCAGCATGATGTCATTGCTACTTAATGGGAGCGTCCCGGCTCGTCATACCCCAATCCTGCATACCAGCGAATCGAGCGATGACAAATCCATTCATATTTCTCTATTGTGCGTTGCGGTAGTGTTTGACAATTGACTTATTAGTCTTAGTTAAGCGTAAGAATTCTACGGGAATCATAAGATTGTACTTACTGCCTGTATACATGATAGTTATATTTATTAAGTCGTAATTAATATAAACATTAAGATTGAAGAATTTCAATTTTGGAACACTGGAGTGAGAAGAGAGAAGAGAAGGAATAACGAAACTGGTTTTCATAATGATTTGACAGATTTTAATTTCTGAGATCATTTTGAAAGCTGATTTTGTTCCTTAAAGAGAAAGACGACTTGATCAACGTTTATTGAAGAACAGAAGAAAGAAGTAATGAGATTATACTTGTGCTGTTGTATATTATATTCTAAGGTTTATATGTTAATAAAGGGTCTGACGCTCACTATAATTAGTATTGTATCCAATCACCATAATAAGTATATTATTTAAAAAGAATATTTTTATTTAGTGGAGACAATTTTCTTAATTTATTGTAATTAAAACATGAAAATGGGCAAACGAAAAACCATTTGTAGAATTAAGTTAAATTAAAGATTAGATAAACCTTATATGTAACAATTTCTTATTTTTTATACAATATGTTTGTGTGAAGTGTGAACTAAATAATATAGGAACTAGTGAAACTATAATACTTTGTAAAATTTGAGCACACTTCCTAGATTGTTATTTTCGAAATTATCCTGTAAATAAACCTATAAAAACAAAATTTACTAAAGTAATTCACTTTGTTTCACTGAATACATTTATTAATAATTATGTATGTTCGTACTTAAAACTAGTTAAATAGTAACTTTGAATACTTAATTGAGTTAACCAAGACATATGCCACGTGGCCAAGTCTTTAAAAAGTGTTAAGTTTAAACGATGAATCCTTTGTTGTGAACAAGCGTGTGACTTACAAATGTTTCTAAATTATGATTACAAATTGCTTCACAGCTTCTATATCAACTATTGTCTGTGCACTGTGTCGCCATTTTCTGAATTTTATGAATAATATTCATGGACAACAGATAAAGGTTTTACATTTGACAAGAGATACATTGGCTGATTATAGGATAATCTGTCTTGGGCAACTAGTGTTATCCCTATATATATCATATCTCACGTCCTTGTTGGTAAATAAATGGCTCCTAATAGAAACATTTAAATAAAATTTTACTACTCGTAATATGCGACCCCTGTCTAGGAAGGCCTCCTCCAACATTTTCACCCTATTTTATTTTTTGCCAACGTCATCCAATTTTTTTCAGCTCTCAATCCCTTCGGCCCATCGCTATTGGTCTGCCCTTGTTCCCTCTTCCTTTTGGACTAGTCCATTCGGTTACTGATTAAGACAATCTGTGTAACGGGCTACGTCTCCTGCCCATATCCATTTAAGTTGTGTTGTTTTAGCTCAGCATCTATTATTTTTGTTTTTCTACGAAAACTTTCACTTTTCTGTTTGTCGCGTTGTTTACTACCGAGAATACTTCAATCGCACGCTGGTATAAACGTATTTTGGCATCCGTTTTGTTTTTGAAAATCCAAGTTTGCTCCATATGTAAGGCAAGGTAGCTAGCACGAATCCAATACCTTTTTCTTTAGTTTAAGTGGGATACCCTTGGAGATTTCTTTTAAGCTTAATATATTCTGCTAATATACTTAACAATTAACCTTTTTTACGTAACCTGACTTAAAAGAGCGTATGGAGACTTGTTTCAATGGGACGGGGATATTTGCGATCCCTGTTAATTTTACAGAGGAGTGTAAGTACAAATAAATTCTCTTATTCATCTGCTGCTAATTTATGTGGAGACATTGAAAAAAAAAATATGGGAACTAAAGTCCGACCTGCATCTCAGGGTGTTAACTGATGTTTTTTTCTTCCTAGGCGATAAAAGTATCAGCGAGCGTAATAAAATAACATCGGACTTTACTAGTTGAGCACTACATTGTTATCAACTCAAAATATCAGTAATTCTATAAATTTGCCTTAAATTACACTTACCTACTACACGATAATGGTTACCAGTGACTTGATCCTGGTTTGCTGTAATTCTTTCCAGTCGAATTTGTCGTTTCAACGTTTGTTTACACATTTCATTATTTGCGAGCTCTATATTTCTACATGAAGTATCTCTAACTATTAAACAAATAATTAGAAGTTAGTTTAGTTCCTACTAAGGAAGTTTTATAAGAAATGTAATTACTTGACCCAAGTTATTATAATTTATAGTGCTTTAAAAGATTATATTTTTTTTACTTTGGGAAGTGCATTGATCTTCTGACCCCCTTCCACGGTGCGATTGCTTAGTCTTACTCACTAAAACGTCAAGGATGCACCAAAAACCGAAGTAGATGGCAGAGCCTTATCCGCTTTCTGACTTGCGATGCCACAGTTGCATCCGCCTCTCCACGCCCATTGTTAGTTTGCCGTCGCGGATGGGATTCAGGACAAAGTTCCTGTCCCTTTTCCTTTCTTCTTGTTGTTCACGACCACCTCGCAAACATTACAGAAAATAGTCCCCGGGGCGTCATTGTCCGCGCTTAAAATAGCTTTTCTACATTTACAGAAGGCTTGAATACTCGCGCTGGAGTACATCTAGCAGAGTTGTGCTTTCCACCTCCCATGGTGCGCAGACCCTCAGCGTGGGGTAGGGTAGGGCAGGGCATCATCCCGTCTGTCTTCGTAACACCTTACACCCTACTACCAAAGCATCCGTGTCCGGACAGCATTTGCACAAGTCGGTAGTGGAGTTGGTCCCAGCGCCTCCTTACCTAATGTTAAAGCAGAGGTCTGGGCTCGCGTGGTTTGCGTGCTCGTGCTCGCCGCCCTCCGCACTTATATATCGCTAAGAGCCGCTGCATCGATATGCCAAGGTGCGGTACCGGCACTATACACAGTGCGACATATGACACATGCGGTACGCAACCCTGACAGGGACCACTCTCTGGGACTGCCTTAGATTTTTGCGATTATGCCGGGTATGTTTGTCCGGCCTTATATGAATAGGATACCCGTACAATGCTTTCGCCCGCACCGCATTGGCGTGAAGACTTCCCACTCGTCCCACCGAGGTGCGGCATTATGCCCGAGAGCATTAAAGACTAGAGCCACAAAATATGTTGCTATAGCTACTTCGCCAACGATTATGTCTGCACCTTCAGGTGAAGCCCTTCTGTGGTCGTAAAAGCATATAGTTTCTAATTCCTGAAGAACAACAACGAGGCCGAGCATTATTTATTAATTTCAGAAACCACCCAAGATACTCCAGCTTGTTACAGTGTTCTACTTTGGCTAGCTTGGCCAGAGTAGTAGAAACTACGGATCCTTATTTTAAATTCAAATTGAAGTGAAATCGTTGACAACACAGCTGTCACGGAATAAAATATATGAAGTTTTTGGTTTGAAAATAAGTGGAAAGTTTTTTATAGGAACGCCAGAAAAAATATTTCATAAGTGAAAGTATTCCTAATCCATTGTTTTAGAAAAATGTCTATATATATTAATGTATGTTTATGATGTAAAGCACCGTCAAATTCCCCTTAATTGAGATAATATAACCTGTGCACATATAAATAATTTATCTGTGCTTAATGCTGTGTTGAGTGTTCTTAATACACTTATCACAATTGTAAATAGTGACATGTGCTTTTATTTTGAAATTTCAATTAAATATTAATATTAATTAAAAAACTTTTAATGCTTATCCCTATAAAATATTTATTTTAATTGGTGCTCGAAACTCGTTTACAAAATGGAAGCCACAGAATTTGATGCTAGTCTTGGGGGAACAGAAAATCTTCCCATCACGGCTAATAGTTTTAAATTTGCGGCATCGAGAAGTATTGAAATAACTGCAATGACTGAAAGTATATTACGACCCAACAAAACAAAGCTGATATTTCAGTCATTGCCAGTTCATATGCGGCGTAGAGTAATGAGCCACAACTGTAAAAGATTACCTAGAAGACTGCGCGAGGGACACATGGAGCAACTAAAGAAGAGTGGACTGCCACCTAAACAAAAGCGTCCCTCGAGAAAGTACAGACGTCGCCCAGCAAACCTTCTAGCGGAATACACGAGAAGGCAAAGAAGAGTTACATGGTTGGAAACTCATATTTGGCATGCTAAAAGATTTCATATGACTGAACGATGGGGTTTTAGATTAGCTCATAGACCATGTGATAAGGCATTTAGAGCATGCTACAGAGCCACTTCCGCTCATTGTCTTCTCCAAGACATATCCTATTTTGTACCTATACTGATTAAAGGTTCAATTGAAAGCATAGAAAATATGTTTAGTTTACTTTGTAGTAAAACCTGTGGATTAGGTGTTACAGCTAAAGCTTTTATATCTGGAAATAGAGCAGGTTCGCTTAATATTTTTAAACCACAGTCATACCCATTTGGATTTATTGGTAAAGTTGAATTTCAATGGGTATATACAAATGAGATTCCAGAACTTTTAATATTTGTTCATCCATCACAAATCAAAGAAGTTGAGGCATCTTTTTCATCAATAATCCTTAGTGAAGATTCAAAACTTTTAAAAGATAGCAAAAGGATTAAATTATCACACAACTTATCTGACATTTCTATTAATGTATTATATGGGCAATTTAATCGATTTAGGCTGACTGGACCAAAAAGTCATGCTATCCTCACTCATTCTTTGAAAACTGTTAATACTATCAAATTATCTTCAGAATGGGTTAGCAAAACTAAAAACTTTGATTTATATCTACAGGAAAAACATGAATATTGGTCAAATATTAGTAACTTGTCCTCACCATCACAGTTACCCTCAAGAATAGTCATTGGTTTAATAGTTAAAGATCCTCGTTGGAGTCGTCCCAAGAAGAGAACCAAAGCAGAAGCTGTCATATCACCTACAAATATAGAAATTCTAAGAAATTTACCAAAATATGCACCCTCTTCACCCTTATGGCACACCAATGTTCGAGAAATTATAAAGAAAAATATAATCACAAATGGAAAATTCATAGAACATGTCACTAAAACACACTCAGTGCCTGGAGAAACTAATGAAGATGATCCTGCATTACAAAATATTCCTGTTGTGTTAATACAAAGACCTGGTTCACAAAATTCCACTTATAAAAAAATTGGTTAGTTAATATTGCTTTCTTAAACATTTATTTCCTTTTTTTAGGATATTGAATATTAACATTTCAGCATTTAAAGTAAATTTTAAAACATGAAAGTGACTTTCTTGCTTTACAAATCTTTGAATCCTGAACATGAAATATAATTATTCTGAATTTTTTGATAGGGTATGGAAGTGGATGGGACATCATATTACCTTCAGGATATGGGCTTCCATTTTGGTTAACTTTCATAATGTTTGGTGCAAGACCCGGTGGTCTGCGAGAAACTGAACACTTGTCTCATGAGAAGGGGGAGACCTACTTGTGCCCAGATTCAGTATCTGGTACATTAGAGGAAGAAAGAATTGAACTACAATTAAAAGAACATTATTTTAAGAGACCACCAAGTAAAAGAGTCAACTTTATTAAACTAGGTATTTTGAGCCCTTTTCGATGTCCCTGGATGATATTATTACGAGATTGGAGTAGTTGTGCCTGTGATAATTTTTTTATTCTGAGAGAAACAAATATTATTAATGAATTACAGGTTAGTTTAACAGTATATAAATATCAATGAAAGATTTATACTTCAGATTTGCTAAACAAATCTATATTTAGACACTTATGTCAAACAACAATAATTCACAAGTTCCAAGGTCTGCAGTGATAAATAATCATTTTATAGATCACACACTTGGTTAAGGTCTTACCTATAATATAACATTTTGTATTCTACACATCTCTTATATGCCAATTTACTTATTTCATACTTTATTTTCAGAACTGCCTTAACAGGAAAACCCCAATTATTACTTCATTTCCAAATGAAAATTCTTGTTTGGTTGCGGTTTATCTACAAACTGAAGGAAAAGGTCTTATAAAGGACCATGCTATAATATGTATGCCAAATTTTGGTGACTTTAAATCAAATAAAGTTCTGCAGGAACCACAACATGAAGATAAAAATTCTAAAATTAGGAAAGAAAAACGACTAGAACATAGGAAATTATTGAAGAAAATTAGAAGAGCTCAGATAAAATTAAAGAAGAAGTTGACTGAAGTAAGACATTTTATCTCACTTAACGCTGTAATACATATTCCTTGATAAATCCTATAGGGCCTTTTTTCTAGAGCAAGAATTATAATTTAATAGATTTTTTTTTATAGGTGTTCATAGATTTAGTCAATTCTGTCTTCTCCATAACCCTTTATATAATATTATATGCATTTGTAGTGAAAACAATTGTTTCAAATATTGAAGTATTATACATATAAATGGAGAACATGAAGATTTTTTCACTTTTATTAAATCTAATATTTTTTTTCAGAAAATTACAAAACCAAAAACGAAATCTAAAGAACCTTCAGAATATGTGAAAAGTATGAGAGATTTGTGGTTGAAATCTTTTGACAGCGTAAGGCACGCATGTGTTAGACAAACTATGGGTTATGTCACTAAGGGTGCATTTAGTTTCACTGAAGCTAAGGGTTGTGCAGTGGGATATATTGCATTTAATGCTCTTAAATATCTCATTGACAGTAAATTTAACAAAATTTTAGTAAGAAATACAACATCTAATAAATATAGTGTAGCAAATATTCAGTTAATAAACAATATATAAAACTATTTTCTTTTTGTTGTGACCTATAATTTATATATCTATAAAATGAATGAATTTCAAAATTCTATGTGTCTGTAGTTTGTTTAGCCCCACATTTAACATACCAACCTCTTTCACCATATACAATATAAGACCTAAGAAATAATTCAGTTATTTCCTTCCAATAAATATTATAAAAATAAATAATATAACTATATACTACTGTATAATTTATGTTGATATTATATAAAAAAAACAATGTATACAAAATTAATGTATTTATTCATTGAATTCGTCAATTCACTAAAACCACAAGGAATTACAAGCTATTCACTCTGTGATAACATTGGATAATGATATCCAGTCTTATATAATACTTTGTTGTCTACATAAGATATGCTGATATAGACTTTCATAGCACAATGGGCAATCGATTGTGTTGATTACAAATAATTTTTCTTCAACTATAGAATGCGTTGTAAACAGTATTTGTGTTAAGAAGGTAAAATGACAACCTATACAGTATAGATTTCTTGTATTATGAAATACAAATTGAATCTTTGGAAAACTAGTAAGATAAACAAATTGCTTATTACAAAGATCTTTACAGACAAAATTAAAATAATGTAATAAATTGGCTTTTATTTAAATTTGGAGTGTTCGTAAAGCAAAGAAAATACCAAAATACTTGCTATTCATATCACTGCGGCAATATACAGGATATATTATCTATTATACAACGGTTTTCACCAAATACCTGAAAATGCATAAATGTGACTCAAAAAATTATTTTTAGGAATTGCTTATAATTTATTTAGTCTTGTTAAAGTAAGTAGCTTTTGATTGGCCATTCTGTATTCTAACAACTTCGTTTACATAACCATTAAAACTATAATTTTACAATATTAAAACGCGTTTAATTATCAGATTTACTTTAATTAGAAAATTGTATACTTTTTTTTTATATTGGAGTGCTTGCCTAAATAAAAGTTAATTTATTTTAAATGTTTTTAACACTCAAGTGAATGAGATGGCTTTAATGTGCAAGCGAGAGGGCACGACTAGCGCCATTTTATTTATTTAACGCGTTTTAAGCCTGTGTAACACAATAACGTGAACCTACACCCAAACAACTACATACTGTTTTTCCATTTACGCTTACTAAGAGCCGATTGCCATAGCTGAGCTTATTTAATTAACTCTAAGGTTCGAGTCCCGGAGGACTAAAACAAAATTAGAGAACTGTGTCTATTCAAGTATGAATATTATCTAAGCATCAGAATGTAATTATCATTGGTATCAATCACAATCAAGTGTGATCATTGTATCGACATATCGATGTATATCATTGTGTATGTAAATGCTACAAATCGTAGATTTTTATAGAAAAATATCAAATGCGTTTTGTGTAAAAAAAATATGCCAACTCTTTACCGACTGGTATAGGGCATGATTTAATTAATCGACACTATCTAATAATTAAGCGTTTTTTTCGCTTTTAGCATAAACGACAAGCTACTCATAACCATACTATAAGCCACAATTAGCTAATAGATATACTACTAGACAACAAAAATAAATGTGACTTAATAAATCTACACTACGTACGTTTATAAGACCCCTTAGGGAAAGATTAGATTTCAAGCCGAGTGGAGCTAAAAGAATCCTAAACGAACCCAGGACCTTCGAGTTGAATATAAGACTGAGCTATGGAGATTACATTACTAAATTTTGGATCGTTTCCTTGCGATGGCGTCTTCGACCGCTTTGAGCTGCTTGAGCAGTTCCTCTCTTCTCGACACCGACTTCTTTGCAGCTCCACCGCCAACTGGAGATGTCGCTGTGCGTTTTTTACCCATTTCTAAAACAAATTAAATTAAAATTTTAAACAAAACCAAATTAATTCATAGCTTTTGTTTGTGTGTTATTTTTTTAATTAGTAAACACACAATTACCCATATAGATATAGTGAATGAAAGTTTATTTCTTAATAATGTAGAGAAATTTACTACCAATTCTCGAAAATTCTATAACATTGAGTTAAGGCTGTGATGAAAATGGACTGATTTAATTTTTATGACTAAGGAGCGTTCAAGTATTACGTCGCGCAATTTTTGGAGATTCTTGACCCCCCCCGCATTTGTTACGTATCAAATCAGTATATAAACTAGACGGTTACCACGACGAAAGCACTTGAAATACCAATATGTAAATAATGTAATAAATTTATATTCAAAAATATTTTAAATATTTAAAAAAAACTCGTATGATTCAATACGCTATACACAATTCATCTACCCTCATTAAAAGTTTCATAAACATAAAAAATACGAATACATCAAAAATACCTTTTTCACTAGATGCCTCCTTTTTATTTGTGACTGTGACAGCTGCGGCTAAGCCGGTTGACTTTGCGTTGAGCCTGCAAATATATAAAATAAATCTGTACTAGATTCAAAAAGTATATTAACACAAAGTCAATAGCATAATGTCTGTATAAGTGTAAACTGAGTTCAAATAAAAAAAATACACCTCAACTTAATAATCTCATCCCGTATTCTTGAAGTCTTATAAAAAAAGCTAACTTAACAGACTTGCCAAATGGGTCACCAAATGATCAAACGCTCTTGGCATTTCTAGAACTCAACAAAAACGAATAATTCGACTGGTTTAAACGTTAGTAGTTAAATCTAACCAAATAATATTGAATTTAACGTTTAGGCATCTTGATTTGATTCCTCTCCCCCTCGGACCGCGGAAGCGTTTGGACGTGTCCATAGTGTTGGTTGTTTTAAGAAATTTAAATATTAAATTAAAATAGTTGTGAGGCTCAGGATCGAACCGGGTGCCGCGTCGTGTTTGGTTGGCTATGCTTTGCCACGGAGCCAAATTACTTGAGAGTCAGCGCACCGAAATATTGCTACAGATGAAGCCAGTGGGTGACGTAAAAGTGTTTATGGTAACGGTCACTGCTGAAATTCTGCTACGATAGTGCCACGACAATCTACGGACACCTTGTGCGAGTGACTGCGGCCAAGCCAGATTAGTCTTTGTTTGTTCGGCGCAATGTCTAGAATTCCGCGTACGCCACCATCTAAAAATTCATTATCGGGTTCCCGCTCGGAATCCGATCTTTCAACCACTGCAAGTGCTAGCAATAGTGGTGAAAGTAATGTTACAACAAGAAACAAGAGACCCAGAATGAACTCTTCCCCCGAAGGCCCGTCTTCTTCTCCTGGTTTTCCGTCTGGGGACTTAAGAACAGACCTTTTAAATATGTTATCTGATTGGAAAAGGGACCAAGATCGGCGTTTGGATGAGTGGAAAATAAGTCTTGATGACACCTTATCTAAATTAGTAACTGAAGTGACGCAATTAAAAAAAGAATGTCAAGAAATTAAAAACACGAATAGAGACATAGAAAATGGTATGAAATTTATGAATGAACAACACGAAGAGCTATCGTCCAAAGTAAAAAATCTTGAAGGTCAAAAGAAGGCAAACTCTGAAGCCATAAATAACTTGGAGACCAAAATTCAAGGTTCGCAGTTTCTATCAAGAGTCGCAACTATAGAGGTTCGAAATATACCTCATTACGATAGCGAAAACTTTGAAAGTCTTCTGTCTATCCTTACGAGAATTGGCAAGGAGTTGGATTTAACTATAGACTCTAAAGAGTTGCGTGATATTTACCGTTTGCCAGGGAAGCCTGGAACAGCAAGACCCATCGTTGCAGAGTTCAGCTGCGTTCACACCAGGAATGAATTACTATCCAGAGTAAGAAAACTCATTAAAGAAAAATTAATACCTGAAAAGTTAAACACTCAAACACTTGGGCTCCCAGGAGCAAAATCACTGATATACATTGATGAGCACCTTCCGCCAGCCCAAAGGAAACTCATGTATGAAACACGACAAATTGCCAAAAAATTAAAGTATGCTTATTGGTATTCTAACGGCAGAGTATTCCTGCGCATGGACGCCGCTGGTAAGCCTGTTATAATAGATTCCGAAAAATGTCTTGATGATCTTGTAAAACAAATCATATGACTGTCTTTTTTAGAATTTATTTTTCAGTATTATTGTATTTATCCAGTTTATTATTTTATTAATTCTGGTTTATTTTTGTTGAACTTGATTTATATGGTTTATTTTTAATACTAATTCAATTTATTGTTATAATTTACACACTCACTTCATTTACTCAACGTTTACATACACTTACATTCCAAAAACACTTATTTAAGTTTACACTTGGACACATTTATAAACACAATATTGGTTATAACCTATTACTCCATAAATGTATGAAAAAGGATAGCTCAACAGCCAATGCAACGCTACAAAACCTGCACCAAAAATCCTTAACACTGAAGACATCCTTGTTTATATTCGTACCTACAAAAATTCGATCAAACAAATGAAATATTAAAAGACCTTGATAACTTTACCGTAGCTTATTCCTCTAATTGTGAAGTAGAAGACTTACAGACCATAATTAAACATCCTGAAAATTGTTTGAAAATGATTCACCAAAATATTCGAAGTATAAATAGGAACTACCCAGACTTATTAACACTATTAGATAGATCTAAAACTGAATGGGACCTTATTGTGCTCACTGAGTGCTGGCTACGCCACACAAATATTATTCCCCATATTGACGGATATTATCATGCCCTTACCGAACACAACCTGACTCAAAGAAGGTAAGATAATATCTATTGCAGATGACACTGCCCTTGTCTTCTCTGGCAATAATTGGAATGAGGTGTATAATTCTGCTCAGTTTAGTTTTGGCCTTGTTAATGAATGGTTGAGAGGCAACGGCCTTACGCTTAATGTTGATAAAACAAAATTTATGCCCTTCTCTATTAAAAACGTTCCGTCTCACATTCATGATTATTTTTCTTTTGCTCTTCAAATCAACTCTGCCATTGCAAAAGCATTTCCATTGCCTATAGTGTTAAGTATTTGGGTGTAGTTATCGATAGTAACTTGAGTTTTAATTCTCACGTGGATCTTCTCTCATGCAGAACTCGTAAACTCATTTACATCTTTAAAACTTTAAGACTTATAGCAGACAATAGAATTGTTAAAGTAGTATATCAGGCTTTATGTCAGTCAATTTTAAGCTATTGTATCACTGTGTGGGGAGGTACTTTCAAAACCAATCTACTAAAACTTGAAAGAGCCCAACGAGCAGTGTTAAAAGTAAGTCATTCCTTACCGTTTCTTTTTCCCACTAAAGAGCTTTATGCCCTAGCCGATGTGTTAACAATTCGTCAATTATTTATTCTCAACACAGTTTTAAAACAACATTATAAAACTAGTTACGACCCCGAATTAAATATAAACAAGCGGATTAAACATAAAGTTTGCTGTCGTATTACACGATGGACAACTTCTTTCTCGCAAAGATTCTTTGGTTTCCTAGGCTGTTACCTGTATAATAAATTAAATGAAAAAATTAACATTTACGCACTATCGAAATATGAATGTAAAAAAATGGTTACTAATTGGCTGAAGACGTTGAGTTATGATAAAACAGAAGATTTAATAACTGTTACTCTGTAACACACCTACTCGCCCACACATACACACACACGCACGCGCGCACACACACACACACACACAGACACAAACACACACCAAATTTATTTTTACGACTCCGTTTCCATTTCTTTTCCTTTAGCACTTGCTTATTTTCTTCTATTGTATCTTATGACAATGACCTGATTGTACGTGTTCCGGTCCGGTGGTGGAGAGGCTGGCTATCTGTCACTCAGGTCTCCTGTTACAGAGACCAGTCTCTCACATACACTTCCAAATGTTATCATCTTAGTTTAATCATAATAACCTTCTATGTATGTATATGTATATGAAATAAAGATTATTATTATTATTTAATTTGAATTAATGGAAGCAGTTCTTGATCTTGAATTTCTGTATAGCCATTATGGCATCTTTTGTTTTTGATAAATTAATTTGATAGTATTATTTATTGCATCTCTGGTACATCTCTGGACATCTTTGTCGCAGTAAAGTAGTTACATCAGAGAGTTAATTGAATCTCTAGACAGTTAATTAAATGTCGATATTCAATGACGGCGGGTCAAACATGGGTAGGGTTAGCAAAAGATATAAACAATTGGAATTCCTTGGAGAAGAATTTATAAATACATTTTTTTTATTACTTACTGTTAAAGTCTTACGGAGTTAATTAAAGATTTATTATTATATGGAAATTGATTTATTATCTTGAGTGTTACCTTGGCCTAGCAGCGGCGTTAATCAACCTCGCGTGTCTCGCTCGTCGCGCGCCAGAACTGCCCGAAGATGACGACGAATGAGACTCACTTTCAGAATCGCTAGAAGATGTGGACGATTCTGTAAAATTATAATATCGTCACAAAAACAAAAATAAAAGAAAAACAATCCACTATATCTTTTCCCATTTTTCTTGAAAGATTTTATTGAATGGCTTCATCTCATAAATTTATATATTACCAGAACCAGAAGATGAAGAACGGGAATATTTTTTTCTATTCCGATTGCGACTGGTCGCCTTGCCCCGATTATAGGGATCGGGTTCATCCTGAAAACAAAAGCTACAATAAAGCGAAACGTTATTTAGACTTATGACATAGCGTTTATATCAAAAAATTATAGTTTCAAATTAGTGTTGTATAATGCGTTTGTACCGGTTGATCTTGATCATCCAACCCGCAACATGACCCTTAGTAATTTCTCAATGTTTTCCTACAATGTCGAAATTCTTTCCCATTATTATAACGATACTTAAAAAATTATTTACAAATTATTTTTTAAGTATCGTTATAACTTTACATTTTTACCTTCGTGTTTTTTAATTTTTTTACGAAAGTAAATTTGTTGAAAGCTTTTTATTAAAGAGCTGTCCGGATCAGAAAGTAAACATACAAACGTAGACATACCTTGTGTCTATGTGAGGCTGGGGCTGGTGGGTTAGCTGCGAGTTGCCTTGCAGCGGCAGGGGAAGGAGCACGACGCCGTGGGGCGGGGGGATTCATAGCCGTCGCGCGCGCATTTGCCAAACGACGCTCACGAACTATTACCGATGGCGAAAGTCTGTGGGTAGGTGGGAATTAAACGGGTAATCGATAAATTCAAAAAGCAAGGTGACCATTTATTCATTCCACTTGGGAATTTTTGCCAATGCATTTTCGAAGGACTTAAAATAACTAATATACGTATTTTATTAATATTTATTAGGTTTTTGGAGAATTCGAGAGAATTCCGAAATAGAAGAGTTAATCCAGCCCAATATTATGGGCGAGTACAAGGCCCATCCAGTACGTTGGGACATCTTGAGCGCATGGGCCAAGATCGGACGGTGGAGGCGGCTTACCTTAGCCGGCCTAGTGGTCGAAGACCAGTAGGTCGACCTAGGTATCGCTGGATCGACAGAGTGGAGGAGAACCTACTGCAGCTGAAAACGAGCAATAGGCGGGATATGGCATAGGACAGAGAGCGCTGGGAGATTCTCATTCGGGAAGCCAACGGTGTTGGTATTTCTATAATCGCATATGGCCATAGACGCAATTTCAAGAACAGACAAGATTCAACCGAAAATAAGTCACCTTACTTTTTAACACTTTTAATATAACTTAGTACTTAAGAGCCATAACATAAATTACGACAGCAAACGAATCATGACGCTGACCGACAGGATAACTAGAAATTACATTAAAACGAAAATAAATTCGGCTATAAATAAAATATATTCAAAATATCAGACAATAAAAAATATAACATAGTAAAAATTCTGCGACAAAACCTTCCAGTACAAAAAATCACTTAAAAATTATACGATCTTCAATGCCTTCCTGGATTTAAATTAAAATAAATAAATTGCAAAATATACTATACACTAACTACTAATGCAACTACATGCGAGTATATGTATGAAAAGTGTAACATAGGACAACAAACCAATAGAATGAACTTTATTTCATTCCAACTAAAGGGAGACAGCCAAGAAATTAGGAATAGACAAAGACAGTTGTATTTCTTACAAGACGTACTTAAACGACAACAGCAATTCTATTGGTTTCATCCCATCACTTTTCTACTAACCTTTGTCGGGAAGACGACGAAGCCCTTCTCTTGCGACGCGTGCCAGGCGTTCCAGAACTTCGCGAGCTGGAATTAGAAGAGCTGTAGGCCCAGGGGAGGCCGCAGGGGAATGAAGGACGCACACACGCCAACATACACATATTCACACACACACGGCATACACACACCAGAGTAGCAGCGAAACCCCAATGAGTGATCAAAAGCATGCAAGATAGTTTAAGAATCGTCAGTGTGATCACCGAAACACCACGATTTGTTATGAAAGCGAAACCCGGCGAAGGGGGAGGGAAGCGGGGGAGGAATTTACGAATTAATAACAAAATAGAATAAAAATATGCAATTTTTATACTAATAAAGCACTCAAAGGGCTTTGAAGTTTAGAAGCCATTAACTGTGATTCCTAATTGGACATTTGGGAATTAAAGGAAATCCAACAAAATTTGTGTGCATATATCAAACGGTGCAACATTTTTCACGTGCATATGTGAATTATCCTTGTTTGATCAGTTGAAAAACATAAATACAACTTCAATATATAAAAGCGAATTAATTATAGCAAATACAAACTTAGCGGCAATAGATAATACAGCATTTAGTATCTCCTTATGACAAATTATAATCTGTTAATATAACGTACAGGACCACATACTTTTGTTGGCCGGCGGCCGAGATTGAAAGTCCGGTCGCCATTTTGAAATGTCACATTGACTTTGTCAGTTAGCTCTCAAATACACTTAATTTTACTATCTACTAACATCTAATAAAAAACCAACTAAAATGTGTTTATTTTTATTCCTTGCATTATTAATAACAATGTTTTTTTTAAATTATCGAACGGTTCCGTTTGCTATGTAACTTATAAATCTTTCTAATCTTTTAAGATGCCTAGATAGACAGATAAAATGAATGTGACATTTGCATGCCTATTTTTGTGTGGCTGATTGTGCGGATTTTTATAATTGGTCGATATAAATGTACCACTTTCTTGCAATTAAATGATTTATAATTCTTATTATTGATAGTACAGGTAACAACACCTATATCAGTTGTTCCTAAGTATGTGTTACTTTTATTTAAACCTAGAACTATACTTTATAGATACTAGTATACATTTATTAAGACTCAATAAATTATTTAGTTAGCCTGCATCACTTCAAATTATTCGCCTTATAATGGTTATTTTTTATTAACTGGCAATACTCAAATCAATGACAGCGTCGCTTTTACCGGCCAAGAAAAGTATGTGGCACTAAAGACCCTGAAAGCACTCGGACCATCAAGTTAAAAGAAACAATGACATTATTTCGCGGTTATATCTATTAAAATAGTTGTATTTAAAAGACAATAAATATACATCCGATAACGAACCCAATATATCGGTATCGATATTTTAATTTTAAATGCATATCTTGTTTGATCTAGTTAGTTGCAAACGAGGCACGGACTGCCCGGGGAATCCCTGCTTTTTGCTAGGCACTTAGTTGGATTTTAACTGCTATCGCGCCTAGTATTGTTTCGAAAAATCTTATCAATGTTAATTTTAATTATTAACATTTATTTAATTTATAAAATAAATTTTAATAATTACTCTTTATTCTCAATTTTAATAAGTAAACTTTTAATCTTATTCGAAATTTCTGACTGTTTATATTTTTTTAATAAAAAATAAAAAAAAGTTCAAACTTGTTATATTTTACCTTAATTTAATTTTAATTCAATAAGCGTTGGTATCAGTATCGATATCGAAGATAATTCTATAAGAGTATCGTCAAATAGGCATATCGATGCAATAGACACAAATAATACAAGCTTATTTCTCTTAGATTTCTACTCTACACTACTACTATATATTTCTACATACATTATTCAAATAATCTTGTGTGAACGACTCAAAGGAGCTATAAATAACATAATATCTAATGTCACTTACGCTTCTAGAACTTATGATCTAACCAAATAGTTTGATGTAGCCATATTGGTTGTATATCATAATAAATATCTATGAATGGAAACTTGTGTTATCTGTGGTTAATATAACGTAAGCTCATCAAGAAATGCGTTTACGAATTGTCGTGGAGTTAACGGGACGTCTCTCAATAAGAGTTAAATTTTGTTAAATTTGAACCAGTCTTGGTTAGGTTTACCTAACAAGTTGTTTAGACGACAACGTGCTTAAACCGTATTCTAGAAAATTGAAATATTGCTACTAACTGCTACTAAAACGCTATCAAACCATTTAGACAGCGATCAAGACGAGATTTTGACTTGACCTAGGGTTCTATAACTGTCAGCTTTGAATTGTTTGATCGGTAATTTAAAAAAAATATTCCTATAGCAAAACATTAATATAAATATGCCTAAAATACATACCTGGAGGATGAATAGCTATCACTAGATGGCGCCCTCCGCTTTCTGGCAGCGGGCTCGGCCCTCATCCAAGGATCGGCCCATTCGTCGCCACGCCCATCCCTCTCGCGTCTCTCCCTCCCCTCCCGGCCCTCGCGTCGTTCGACCTCTGCCCGTTGGACAATCACTTCGCGCGATGCACGAACGCGACGCTGATAACAGTTAATTTAATTATTTCCTTTTTTATTTTATGTTGGCTTAGATAACGTTCTATATAGAACTAAACCAGCTTTGTCTTTGGTTAACATAGCTTTTACACATTAAACAATCCGCGAACATAGAGGACACCGTGAGTCATTTCTACAAAAACCCCTCATCTTTTAGTTGATACCAACTTCGGGGAAATAAATACAGATAATAAACTTTCTCTACAGCTGTGATACTTTTTTACATTCAACACCTTTTGTATTCAGTCGCCGTGACCACGCACGCTGTAAGGCACACGAAACGTCGGAAATTTTTAAATTTAAAATTATGTAAAATAATTATAAGTTTATAATAATACAAATAGCTTTAATCCGGTTAAAAAGTTGTTTTCTTTTAAACCAGCTTTCTAGAGTAATTAACTAATTACGAAAATAAAAAGTTATGTTTATTGTTTATATAATTTAATTCTTGAACTAAAAAGTGTAAATAAAAAATTTTTTAGGATAAAACCATAAACATTTCACACATTTTGAAATTGACGATATTTTGTCCTGATTTTCAACAATACCTTATGGTGGGAAGCGTCATCCGGCGGCACCCCGTACTCCTCGAAATAGGGCGGCCGCTCAAAAGTCCGTTCACGCTCGAATCCACGCTCTCTCTCATAGTATCGCTCTCGTTCGTCAACTGCTCCACGATGTAAACGACCACGAAATGCAGGTACACCATAACCTCCTCTGAAATATTACAATATTTTTAATGAATGAAACTCAAAGATGTATTTTAAGAAACCACATTTTGAGTTTATTATTTCACTTAAAAATCACTATTATCCTATTTATTATTATAATCAATACAAACAAAACTAGCGTCTTTTCCACAGACTAACAAATAAAATTAAATTAAACATCTGTTACCACAAAATAGATAATTAATAATCTAAACAATATAATATAAGAAAAACATCTACTTTAAGAAATATAATTATTTCTGTACATATACATACGTAAATTCATTATAAACTTTTGTATATAATGGGTCGATAGTATAATGTCAGCTTCTGCCAACATAGCAATGTTACATATTTTTGTTTAGTTTTAAAATAAAAGCAGTGGCGCTACAATCTTTTAGGTGTGGCCCTCTAATGTTAAATGTGTTCATCATTTACTTTTTCGAAGACAAGTAGTTGATCAAGCTTCTGTGACACAGGATGTCAACTTATAGGGTCTAAGGTTTCCAGTTTTTCTCACGTTGTTTTCCTTCACCGTACGAGCGCAAGGTGTAAACGGGGATCGATACGACTTTAGGGATAAGAGTTGCAAACAAGCAAACAACTGTTACCTACATGGTAAAAATGAAAAGAAAATTCAATGGCGCCACAACCTTTTTAGGGCTAGGCCTCAGATTTTTGTATCTGTTTCATGATCTTTTGTTAATAGTGATCAGCCTTCTGCACCTGACGCACGCCGTCGACTTTTTGGGTCTAAGGCGAGCCGGTTTCCTCACGATGTTTTCCTTCACCGTTCGAGCGAATGTCACATGCGCACATAGGAAGTCCATTGGTGCACACACATCGAATCTAAGACCTGAGGGATTCGAACTAAAGCCACTAGGCCAACACTGCGCAGTTTTAAAATACCACACACAAATATTAGAAACTTAATATGTAAGGAACATATGAAATTTACGTTTTGTATAGTGTGGAAAAGTGGATTTAATCAAAAATACAATATGTTTGATTAAGCAAATGTGTGTACGTTTACGTTGTAATATAACGTGTACGCGTAGACCAAACTATGCTTTATTATAAACAAATGTTGTTTAAATAGGGTTTTATTGATGCTTATATGTTATAATTATCTATTTATTTCCTCAAACTTACCGATATGCCTCCGTGTCGCGTGGCGGTGGTGCTTCGTGGATCGGGGGCGGTGAGGCGCCGACGGCCGCGGCCGCGTACGCTAACTCAGCGTCCGGGTCGTGAACTACGCCTCCAACAGATAGATGAAGCTTTTTCTCTTCGAAATCCATGTCTTGCTCTTTACGCTTGTTTGCTATACGAAGCATCTGAAATAAAGCATATATATATTTTGTTTTTTCATATAGTTGCTTGAAGCCTATTTTTATATTTGTAATGACCGAAAATAGTATTCACTTACTATAACATATTAATTTAATATATGTGGTCATTACTACCTAAAACCAATGTCATTTACAGCGAATAAAACCCAGGCTGCTAATAACTATGTAATTTACATTCAAATACTAAATAAAGTTTCACAAAAAAAGGTTCAGTTGTTTATAAGATTTCCATGTACATATTCGTTCTTTTTCGGTTGACAGGTCTGACTGTCAGATAAATTTGTATCAATATACCTATTATAGATACTATATTTTTAGCATTGAAACTTACCTCTTTAGCAGTGCGCAGACCTCTTTCCCAGGCAGACTCTGGTGGGGCAACATCCCGGGGCGTGGCGGGGAACCCACCAGCCGGTACTCCTCGAACCACCTCAAACATATTATAATTACCCTTGTCCGTCACACCGGGGTGGAGGAATCTGGGAAGGGAAAAACAAAAAAATATATGCTCCACTTCTGTAATTAGTGCAAGATGCTGAAGCAAAATTGGTTCACATATAATTATAAGTATATTTGCTCCTCATTTTATAGGGTGAGTAGGAGATCAGCCGTCTGTGCCTATATAGATAGTTAATTATAAACTATGCACAATAACCACTAACACACAGAGGAAATTTATATTCCTAATGATAAGTAGTACACACATTTTGTCACAATTTCTATATTTGATATCAAATATAAGTCTCTGTTTCTTCTTTTATAAACTAAAGAGTTACCATACTAAATATATATATATTTTTTTAATATTAACATTCATATGTGTACATAGCTACAAATATGAATATGATTTAAATAGCAATACATATTAATGAATTCACTTGAAAAAAACCTACCTGCAACTAACGCCCCAAGTACAGGCTCCCCTCGAGAAGAATCTGCAGACAGGCTTAGGCTCACTTTCTTCAGGTCTCCGTTCAGCTTCATCCGAGACTTCACCCTCTTCCAATGAGGAACCACGAGAACGCTTACCTGGCTTCAATTCCTCTTCTATAAGTGGTAAAAAGAAAAAGTGAGAGTGATTCTTTACTTTTAATCTTTTTGTAATTTAAAAAAAAAACTTTAGATACAAACAAAAATTATTTATTAACATCATATACCAATATTAAGTTTTATAATAATAGTATCTATCACTTACTCTAATAGGAAATGTAACAAGACTAAGCCATATCTATATACCTATCTATAAGTACACTACATATATCTATAAGTACCTTTTTCAGCAGCCTGGTCATCAATATCACCATTGGATTGATCCTTGGGTTTCGGCTCAACACATTCACCCTCTTCCGCTTCAAAGTCCAATTGCTCTTCCGCATCTTCTGTGTTACTTATTTTCTCTTGTGGTACCTTGTAGATTGAATAGAGCTTTAGCTATTCAATTTATACAAATTGAGAAGGTTTTTTAATTTAGAAATTTACAATAATGTCATACCTTATCCATTTTATGTGGTTCCTTGTCTTTTTCATACCTTGGTGAGGATTCTCCATTTATTATTTCCTGCTTCTTAGATTTTGGCTAAAATGTTACTTTGAATATTAGCAAAACTTTCAGGTAAATAAATGATTAGAAGTAATAACTCGATTGGTTCACATCTATTATTTATATAAAAAATATAATGTTTCCAAATTACAAGGACTTCTAGAATATTACTTCTAGGGCTTAGATTAGCAATGCACATAATGTTAAGGCCTCAGATTTGAAATTGTGTATATTGTATTTTAATAAGATGAACATAACATGGAACAAATTGGTTTGTTTTTACTTCCTAAGCAAATGGATCATGGTTGTAAAAAGATAATATATTGGGAAAAAGGTTTTATGTTATATTTATTTTATTATATTAACTTACCTTTGATGACTTTTCATCAGCAGAATCTAAGTCTGACACATCAGATAAATCTTCATGGCTTATGCTTTTTTCCTTGATTTCTAGTTTATTACTAGCTTCAGATTTTCTATCCTCCTGGTCAGATTCCATTTCCCCTGAAATAATTAGGAGTTTGAGTAAACATTTCAAGAAAAAACATATACTATTTACATAACAATAACATAATTTATGCTAATATAAAGATTTAATTTATTCAAACATTAATTCAGATTCAAGAAGGATCATACTCTTAAGTTGCAATTACACAAGAGTTAATTTGACACTTATTAATTGAGTTGCATTAAGCTATGTCTGATAAGACTACCATTATCAACTAAATCTCAAAGATATTAAATATGAACTAGTTTAAAATAACCAAGCATAAGTATATGAATATATTCACCATCTGAAATTTCCTCAGTATCCTTAGCATTTGTTCTTTTATTGTAAGTAGAACTTCTACTTGACTGGCTAGATTCTGATTGGCTTCTTTCCCTTGGTACAGACACCATTTTCTGTTCTGCCTTTGTGTGTCTTCTCCATTTATCTTTATTTTCCCATTCATTATTGCTAACTATTGGTCTTTGAGGTGATAATGAAGTCCTATCTGGCGAAGGTGATGAAGAACGAGGCTGTGATTCATTATTTCTAGGAGATGTTGCTTGAGAGGCAGAGTCAGGTGAAACTGGTTGAGACCTTGTGACTGATTTTGCAGAACTACTGCTTTGAGGTGTTTTAGGCCCTGATGAATATTGTTCTGGGCGTTCTGGAGAATCTATATTTGAGCCTACATCACTTGGTGATTTTGGAGCATCGGGAGATTTTGGTCCAGCTGGAGAAGCTGGGGCTGAGTTTTCAGGAGAATTTATGTCTGAATGTGCTCCACTCAGGTTATCTGGTGTTTGTGGTTTATTACTAAGTGACCTTTCAGGAGATGGAGACCTGCTGTTGGGAGATGGAGAACGCGGTTCGCAATTTTTAGATGGAGTTGGTGAATGTGGAGGTGACTTGGGATCTCTTTTAGAACTCCCTGATGATGAACTTCTCCTGCTTCGACTCTTAGAACTCGAACTACTACTGCTTGAGGTTGATTGTGTATCACCAGCATCTCTAGAATCTTCTGAATCCATGCCTGTAAGATAAATTATGAAGGAAGATTTGAACTAATACTTTACTATTTTGACCCATCCTATAAGCACAACTTAAATGTGTAGAATACGTAAGTAAGTAAATTAAAGCAAAAGTAAAAAAAAACTTTCAACAAAATTAGTGTAAATTGTGTTTAAGTGAGCTTCATGGATTAGTTGTTGCTGAATTTTCTGTACGGTAACGTAAGTACTTCTGAAAAAACACTGTTATGACCAAGAGTTCACTTTATTGTAGTTTACTAGGTCTGATGTATGTAGAGACACATCTAGCCTTACCTTAGAGTGGACGCCTCGACGCCAGTTTCGGTGGCACTTTACACTTTTCATTTTACGACTTTTTAACTTTTTATTCACAACACAAAACGAAACTCAGGTCTGTCACATACATTCGTGAAAACTTTTAACTTTCTAGTAAACGATAACTGACGAAAACTTATTGAAATCAACACTACTTCAACATGGCTGTGATACAGGAGGAAATATATAAAAACATAATAAATAATCACTTTTTATAACTTCCGATATGATAACTTACGCCCTTACCTTAACTTAGGAAGAATAGGCGAAAAATTCTTGAGGTTAATAAAGAAAATTATAATTAAAAATCTTCAATTTGCGTCGATCGCCTTTTCTCATAGCTTCGCAGCAATCAACAACATAGATTATAGAAGAGTATGGCTGATCTATTATTAGAATATAGATAATAAAATATCCGCATCGTAAACGTGACACAGATCAATAGGGATAAACCACAGGCCAAATTAACTTTATAAAATGAATTGATATTTCCTAATTTGATTAGAATAAATTTTGATAAAAATGGATAACCTAACTTAGGGGTAACGTGTCTTAGGTGCTATTTGGCACCTGTGTAAAAAACAAAAACTATCATAGACCGTATTGTCGAATAAATTTAGCCTACCTTTTGTGCTTATTAAAAAAGACATCACTTTTAGGCGGGAAAGTGGAAACTGAACAATGCAAATTTGAGAAGAAAACATTATTAATTAAATATTGATATCATATCAATTGGTGTTATAAGTTTCTCAATAATAATATTTATAAATACCAATTACTTATTAAAATACATTGAAATTAAGTACCTAATCGCCTTTCGATTAGTAATATGATGGATCAAGCTCTTGATGAGAATATTTCCGAAAACGATGAAGAAGAAAGTTTTTTCCAAGATGTTGATATATTACAAAAGCATGGAATTAATGTGGCCGATATTAAAAAACTGAAAGGTGCGGGAATTTGTACTATAAAAGGCATTCAAATGTCAACAAAGAAAAAATTATCAAATATAAAAGGGTTTTCGGATACAAAAGTAGAAAAAATAAAGGAAGCATGTCTGAAAGTAGTCAGCCTTGGGTTTATGACAGCACTAGAAGTTAGTGATAGACGAAAACAAGTGTTTAAAATAAGCACTGGCAGCAGTGAACTTGAGTAAGAAGCGTCAGTTATATCATATACAAAATTTTATTTATTGAAATTGTAAGTAAAATAAATTTTTCTTCCTCAACTCCTATTAATATTTTTATTTAATTTTTACTGTTTTAGCAAGCTCCTTGCGGGTGGCATAGAGTCGATGGCTATAACAGAAGTATTTGGTGAATTTAGAACTGGTAAAACACAACTGTCACATACGCTTTGTGTAACCACGCAAATTCCTAATGGCAGCTATTGTGGTGGGAAGGTCATGTTCCTTGATACCGAGCATACCTTGTATCCTTTTGTAATTTATAAGTTTGAAACATGCTTATCAAATTTAAAACTCTAGCTTTCTCTCCTAACTTCCGCAAATAATTTCTAATTTCGATTCGAACTCAACTAACTAAAACAATTATTTCTTTTAATTAATTAGATTAATGTGTCATATACATAACATATTTCTTTAATAAAGAAACAGTCGCCCTGACAGGTTAAGACCAATAGCAGATAGGTTTAATTTAGATCAAAATGGCGTATTGGATAATGTTTTGTATGCAAGAGCTTATACTTCGGAACATCAGGTAATTTCTAGCCAGTATTACTTTTGTATAGTGGCAAATTTGAGTGCTAGTAATTGAAATTTTATTAAAAAGAGAAGAGACTAGTTAATGGAGACAGCATCTTAGCCATAGACAGATTTGCTTAGTTTAATACATAATAGTTAGTGCGTTAAATTGTAGTCCTTATTTCGTTTAATATATTAAGACATTGTTAATTAAGTCATTTTTGCATATAAAATACTAACAATCCTATACACAATTGCTAATAGATATAAAACTTGTCATATTTGAACGCGATATGCTTGCTCATAAGATTAGCTAAGTTAATTGTCGCAGGCGGAATTACTAGATTTTGTTGCCGCGAAATTTCACGAAGAGGCGGGAGTTTTCAAACTTCTCATTATCGACTCTATAATGGCCCTGTTTAGGGTTGATTTCTCTGGGCGTGGAGAACTAGCAGACCGACAACAGAAATTAGCTCAAGTTCTTTCTAGATTACAGAAGGTTTGTTACATATGTTGCATGATTTAAATATTTACTTATCGTATCACAACATTTCAAGTTTTGATATCAGCGCAATGGATATTAAGAAAACTTTATTGAAATTGCACAATCAGTCTAGTAGCTAGTCTTTCCTATACGTAATTCATGCACAAGTCAAGAAAATTATTGTAAGGAAACTGAACGTCTAAGACGCAAAAAGTTACAATTATATTAAGCAGAGAAGACCTATAAAGTAGTCTAGTAGAAGACGTATATAATCAGATGTCATAAACGACGTTCGAAGATACAAGTTTATATTAATTATGTTTTAACTTATGAGCAGTGGTAATAATTTTATCTCTTTGGGTCGTAGACAGCAATAATCAGCCAAGCGCGTGTTAATAATAGATAATAGCATCCGGGTGCATATTGCCTCCCAATTTAAGAAACCGGATATGATAATTTAAGGAAAATTAATCGCCATAATTCAACTTCCAATAATTAAAATTATTTGGTTTTTTATAAACGTTTAAATTGTATATTATAACTATTATTACTCATTCAGATATCTGAAGAATACAACGTAGCGGTATTTATAACAAATCAGATGACGTCAGACCCTGGGGCTACGTTATCGTTTCAGGCAGATCCCAAAAAGCCTATTGGGGGAAACATTTTAGCCCATGCATCTACTACAAGAATATCCCTACGAAAAGGTCGAGGTGAGAATCGTATCGCTAAAATATACGATTCTCCAGATTTGCCGGAGAGCGAAGCAACGTTCTCAATTACGAGTGGAGGGGTTGCGGATGCTAAAGATTAGACAACTGTGTAATATTTTTATAAACATTCTCTTCAATAAAAGCATTATAATAAAGCCGGAAAAGTTTTGTATACAGAATGACTCATTAATAGTTTTTACTTATAAGAACTTTGCACGGATTGAATAACGAGTATTATTTCCCAAAAATATCGGCATCGCATGTTAACAATTATATTGTTAAACTTGTGTTAATACATATTAAAGTAATATCCGTTCATTTTAGTTTAATTTACGATTCATTATTCTATATTCGATCTTATTCCATATACGTTTGTAGATTGTAGACGATAATTACATTACTTGTAGAGTGAGTGATTCAGCGCAGCGCAGTGATAACATTTTTAACCCTATAAAGAATTCAAGGCACACGTTGCGTCAAAGTCCGTTGAGAATTGCCCTCTCGTCATAGTGGCGTGACACTATTGAGCCAATTGTGTCCATGAGGCGTGGGTTAGTGATTAGATAAACAGCTACACACAAAGTCAATTTAATTTAATTGATTTAAGTTATTTTTAGATACTAAGTATAAGTTAAAAAAAATACCATAAATTGTTCCAACTAATCAAAACTAATAGAAATACTTACTTTTTCGCGGTTAAAATTTAAAAGAATTCAAAACTTATTTTATATTTCTATACTTACTAAGACTTAGTATAAAGTCAATTGTCAAATTGTAAATCGAATTTGACAATGTGTCAGTTCCTGAGTGAATTTACGGGTGTACATACAAGTCAGTGTTGTAAATTTAACGCAAATAATATATCGTATTTAAATCTCAAATTATAATAATCTTATATACAAAATTAAAAAAAAAAACTGGTCTGGTGTATACACCACCACTATATCAAAATAATATAATGGGTGAAAATAATGAAAAGAAGAAAATACGTGTTTGGTGTGATGGGTGGTAAGTCAATTTTTTTGCGTGTCTCTATATTGATTTAATAATTATTTTTAGCACGAGAAAAAATATTTGAACTATTATAAAGTTAGATGCTGTACACATTTTTAGAAATAAAATATATATATCTAAGTTTTTTATAAATTGTCGGCGACCTATTGTGCCGACGGGCCATTGATTCGGAAATTTGTTTTCACATAAATATATCGTATTTAAATTTAAAAAAATCTATTTAATCTAGATGCAGAACTTCCATAATATAAAACAAAATATTACCTTTAAAAAAATGAATTATATGATTATTGGTTATACTTAGCCTTAAATTATTTTTTAGGTATATCAAAAGTTAACAAAAAACAAATTAAGATATAATTGTACCACCAAACAATTTAATTCCAATTCATTTTCATTAATTTCAGCTATGATATGGTTCATTTTGGTCATGCTAACTCTCTCCGCCAAGCTAAAGCTTTAGGAGATGTCTTGATTGTGGGTGTTCACACTGATGAAGAAATATCCAAACATAAAGGCCCACCAGTGTTTACGCAGGAAGAACGGTACAAAATGGTTCGGGCAATTAAATGGGTTGATCAAGTGGTGGAGGGTGCACCCTATGTCACGACGCTAGAGACCTTAGATAAATACCAATGTGACTTTTGTGTCCATGGAGGTATGGGTTTAATTGCCTATATAGTTTTTACTGTTTTTTTATACTGATTTAATATTTGTTTTATATTAGAAACTGAATCATATTGAGTCATATATATTTAGATTTAAAAATTGTGTTAAATTTTATGTATTGTGTATTCCAGATGATATTACAGTTACAGCTGAAGGCATAGATACATATCACTTAGTCAAAACTGCGGGTAAATATAGGTAAATATTTTATTTAATTTACGTAACAGACTAATCCTATATAAACTTTAAAATATTAATTTTAATGTCTTAAAGGGAAGTGTCAAGAACAGCTGGTGTTTCTACAACAGATCTTGTTGGACGAATGTTATTACTTACAAGAGAACATTTCAAGTAAGACTAATTACCTATTTTCTGTTATAAATTAATAAACATCTTTTAATTGTGAGTTACATTTTCTAACACAGTTGTGTACATATTAAGTTTGCCTAGCTAAAAACTCTTAATTATATTCTTTCCTATTTTAAATTAAATTATGGTTTTCTTCCCAGTGACTTATTCTCTGCCCTCTTTAATTTAATCTTTTATATTCGGTATTCATGTTAAATGTTCAATAGAGATGGTCTCTGTAAGTCTAATATTTTTGTATTATGAGAGAGAAATCCTAATCAACAAATAGATTAGTATATTTTCTCTCCAAACTCCAACACAACAACTCCAAAATCCTATTTGACAATACTTTGGTTACTTAAGCAATATTCTGCGTGCATGGGACCTGTATTGATTTAAAAAAAAAACACCTTACTTCTATCTAATAATAATATCCAATGATCTATATCATTTCTCTCAATGAATGTTGATAATTATTTTCCTTGATAAGTACTATTATCACAAAGCATAAATCTTGGAGTATTTTATCAATGCAAACGTAATTCATATCTAAAGCTTTTATTGGAAAACTCATGACGCCAAAAGATTAACGATTCGTATTCGCACATTTTTATGGCATGTGTAAGTTTGTTGCCAGTCGTAAAAATGATGTATGTTTTCGAGGTAATTTATTTGCATAAAAAATATATTTCCATTATAAATAGAAAATAAAACACATTTTTAAAAGATTTAATATAAGTTACGATTTTTTTTATCGTGAATAGTCCTTCCTTAAAAACCGGAGGTCATAATGCCGGATATTGCATGATGAGAGCCGTGATCTATGGTAAAAATCATCAACAAATAACACTGATTTTTATATGATTTTTTAAATTGCGCTTCAATGAAATTTCTAAAAGGTGACAAATTCTCCAATATATCTCGGTTTATAAATTACAATTTCGTTCACTAATTAAACAGAATATACTTAACACTGTTAAGGCCAAAACAAAGTCTCGAGTTCATATTTATAATTTACTTCTTAATTTTATTGATAGTTTGGAAATTAATATTCTATGGGATGGTGTAGTATTCCCCTGCGTCAAGTCCGATATCTGTGGCAACAAGAACATTCTAGTATGATAATTTTTAAAATCCAGTAAAAATTTTAACTCTAAAAACACCATAATTTGCAGTCAATTATAGTTTACACGTAATTGCATAGTACTATTGATAACGAAGTATGGTTATATAATACGGTAATATTGTTTTCAACGATGTATTTCCATTCATAATTATTCTATTGTATTTTTTTACATCTATACATATTAAAGCGTTTTTCAGATTGTTATTTGTATTTGAGAATTAGTATCTTAAGCGTGTAACTTGTTGGCGTGCGTTCAAATCCCATCAAATGTTTTTCCGAACTGCAGGAGTGAAGGCTGCAGACATATATTTGTCAGTCACAAATAACACATGTCTGTACTTAAAAGATATCATAAAAACAAATTGAAACTAAGGCTAACATAATAAGTCATTATACCTATGTTAACACAACTAATACAAATAAAACGTTATCGAAAAATACGTATCTAAACAAAATAAAAAGAGAACGATGTAACCTTTGACACTGTTTAAAACACGATATCTAAATTAGTTACTAATAGTAACTACTTGATTAATTTTTAAATATTTACCGAGAATTGTAAACTCGATTAATCAGTGCATCTAACACTCACTTCTACGGTGGTTCCTCCACATCCTGTACATCGTGAGGAAGCCGCCATGTGGTAGACACAAATTTCATTGGTTAGACAGAAGAGACTAGACTTTATACACTCTGAAAGTCTAGTCTATGAAATAAAAATAATCAAATAAACGGATGCAATCTAGTCAAGAACCATATAGGGTTTTGATTGGATTATTATTCTTTTCATAAACTCTATTAACCGGCTAGGATTTGTTCGAGTTTTTACTCGTTTTAAAATATTAAACGGGATAAAAATATTAACACTTGTCGACACCATAGATGCGAAAAGGATGATCAATGGTGGTGTTTCCCTGTGTTAAAATATACCATTAAAATATATTTATTCGTCAACTCAACAGTTTCAAATAACTATCTTGTCACAATTTAAATATTTAACGAGTAAGACCTCCGGTGTAGCAGGCTCTTTCAATATTTAGGAAATGATACATGTGAACATGACTTAACTAATTTAAGTTATGTACGTTTATTAATACGACCATCATATTATTTTGGTCCTTAGACTAAAATGTCTTAAAACTTTCAGAAAAATAATAGTATTTATTACCTTCTAGGAGAGGTGACAAAGAGTACACGGTCGCACTAGACCATTCCTCGAATCTCGGCACAGACAGCACAGCAAGGTCACCATATACAGGCTGTTCACAATTCTTACCGACCACACAGAAAATCATACAATTTAGCAGCGGGTTGTCACCTAAGCCAACTGACAAGGTAAGACTTTTTGTACATAATATGCTATATACTATAGGTTATTTAAATGATATGCTTTTGACAAGATGAGCTAAAACCGCTGGCATGTATAGAGATAGCAACAGTGTTAACCAGTGGCTTGCGCGTGTAACTCTCATCCCTAAGGTTGTAGGTTCGAAACCGGGCTGGGCAAAAGTCGTTTTTTTTCTTCTATGCAAGCATGCTACACAATAACAATGAAAACATCGTAAGGAAACCGGCATGAGCCAAAAAATTACGGCGTATGTGACTGATGACCTACATGCCTATCAAAAAAAATATTACGAGATACGGAAGTATCAGGGCAAGATCAAGGATTGTACTACTATGTTTTTATAGAATTGAAAAAGTTCTTGCTATTATCAGTGATATATCTTCGTTAACTTAGGTACTTAAATATATTTAATGAATAAGACGTTATCTTTAGTCTACGCACTACACGTCGAGTTATGTAAATAATTTAACAAATTCGTGTTTATATCCGTTTATTAAATATTTTAAATACTTTTGAGTCGTAGATTTTCATACAAAAAATATAAATGTATCAGTGGCACTATACCTTTAAGATATATAATAAACAAATTTTAAAAACCGTGAACACCTTGGACCGTGAATTCGTCATGCATGAACACAAAAATCATGGACTTGGCATATTATTCAGTAATATACAATATCTTTTGTAATACATACTTAAAATGTTCTATATTTAACAATTTAAACAACATACGTATTATACATATTATAAGTAACATACAATTAAGGCTTTTGACGCTGGAATAATAAAAAAAACTGTAACTTGAGATATGGGTTCTGAAAACTAAGAACGAATATATTGGCATTGGGATATTGTACGGGCTTGGTAACGAGAATGTTATACAGTTAATTCTCAATAAATTCTCACTTGTCTGTTTCGATTCTCTCGATAATTTTTTTTCGGTACCTTGAAAAATACTCGATTAATTTAATAATATATATATATATTAATTAATGTTAAAGGAATAGTGCTCTTTGCTCTCAGTTCGGGCTGCTCTACTCTCTATAAGTTTTTATAATGTACAGACCTGTCAATTGTTTTTTTTTAATTTGTTGGACAATGGTAGACTGCAGTCGCTCACTCTAAAAAGATTACTTCTTTTCGAAATAAGAATGTGTGTATAATTGTTAATACATAATAATAATATAGAAATAATAACTCTTATTAACTTGAGTCCGCCCTCACCCTTGTGGTTATTTAAACGCTTGTTATTTTAAAATTTATCTCTGGTCCCTTAAGTTTCTTATTATCGAGAGTCTATGTATTTTTATTGTTAACTAATATATATGTAACTTAACTAATCTTGGGTTACATAACATACTTAATGTTTTTTTAATAAAATTATTTGAATACGGGTGCAAAGGAGATACGTTAAGGTTTTATATTGACTAGAATATTAATTAATGAGAGTGAACGTTAGTTTTTGTAGTAAAGCTTTCGAAATGTTAAGTTACAAATAAATTCCTTTGTATATCCGTTAATAAGATATATTGATTACATTATCAACAATCCGTTGAATTCGACGAAATATCAACGAATAAAAGAATCTTGCGCGTTATTTTGTCAAGTGATTCGAGGCTTAATCACCAGTGCATTCAGCGTGAGATTCTAGTTCCGAAGGGCATAGATTCGAAACCTGATCGAACCTGATCTGAACGAAACAGATCCAGGGGTTGTAGGGCCACTGTTTTTTATACAGTCTTGCATCCATAACTGAACTAATTATTCATAGAAATTTTGTAATTGAGCATTGTTAAATATTTGAAGATAATATTTGTTAAACTAAATATTTTAGCTGAGACGTTTTCTGCTTCTCATTTAACCTTCATATTATTTAGTAGTTGTAGTGCTCCGTAATTGTATGAATAAAAAAAACCTTGAACCTAGCTCGATAAAAACTAATACCGTACCGAACAAGTTATATCAGAGGTCACTTTTAATTTGCGTTTAATTTTAATACACGAGATTTATTTGTTAAATGATTTTTTCTTACAATTTATTAAAATGTTTCACATACACAGTAGACGTTCGATAGTAGTAACGCTTTTCACCGTCTACGTCGCCCCAGTGTTTACACGCAATCTATCGCACGAGCATTACTTATTTTAAATTACGATTAGGGATCAAATGATTGTGAAACTCATGCGCCCGATACTATATAATATATATAGATACCTTTGGTCAGATTTAACATCGCCATTAAGACCTCTCTAGTTGACTGTTTATAGGCCCGAAGATTGCTTAAAATGATATATAAATATATGTATATCATATATATTTCCTTTACCTTTATCTTATTTTTGCGAATATTCATACACATTTTTCAGATTAAAATTGACAAATGTTATCAATTAATCCATATTGATACGTGCGTAAGATAAGGAACGTGTATGTTTATTTATTAGACTTCCCAAAACTATAACTATACAATTTTCATTTACCTCGGCGTAGATGAATATACAACACCAACCTGATCGGTATTGAGCAGCTCTTTCGACTTCTCTGAAGGTCATTCCAGCTTCTTTCTATACAATACATATTAGCCGCGTATCAAAACAGTTATGAAATAAATATATTTAAAATGAAAACCTAATAAATATAGGCTTACTATTTTTTTTATTAAAAAATAAATGAATCAGTGACGCTACAACCTTTTTAGGTCTGGGCCTCAGATTTCTGTATCTGTTTCATGATCATTTGTCAATCATACAAATTGTCGACTTTTTGGGTTTAAGACGAGCCGGTTTCCTCACGATGTTTTCCTTCACCGTTCGAGCGAATGTTAAATGCACACATAGAAAGTAAGTCCATTGGTACACCGCTAGGTATTGACTTCAGGGATGAGAGTTGCACGCTGAAGCCCCTAGATCAGCTCATTTTGCTGCTGCATTTTTAAATAACTATGTTTAAAATTGCATTTTATTTATATCTCATAAAAGATATGTAAATGCATACAAAAGTGAACAAGGACGCTTGCTGATAGTGCTGGAATTGTATACAAATTACAGTATCTAATAAGGAAACCCATAAATAGTAATATGTAGATTTTCATGGTAAGATTCTTGATAGAATTTCTGGGATTTATGGTGGGAATCTTACAGACTACACCAAAAAAAAACGAGCCCTTACTACTTCCATTTGAGTTACAGCCAGCGAAACAGATATTACAGATTGGTGCAGTACCACGTAACATTTAAGAAAGAAGTTGCAACCTTAAAATTGCAAGGTATATTAAACATTGAAGGGGTCGGTATCGTATGAGGATTTACAGAGTAGAAGTGCTCGTAGCCTTTGTGCTATATTTTGCGTGGTTGGAAATGTTCGCGCATGTTGTAATACTATAATAAATACCTAAAAACTTCTGCGTATCTTACAACTCTTGCCAACTTTGTCGGGAGTTATATTATTAATAATATCGATTATTTATAAGTAGACAATTATATTTCAGTATCAATTGAAGATGATTTTTCTTTGTTTTTGATAGAGTTATGAAATCGTTTTATCGTAAAACAAAAATATTATTTTTCTATAATGAAACAGCTAAGAAATGACGATTATAATCTTATAATTAAAAAATAATTTCAGGTGGTATATGTAGCAGGTGCCTTCGATCTATTCCACGTGGGTCATTTAGATTTCTTAGAGGCTGCGCACGCGCAGGGTGACTTCCTGATTGTCGGCCTTCACACTGACCTTGAGGTGAACCGCTACAAAGGATCCAATTATCCCATTATGAATCTCCACGAACGTGTCTTATCTGTACTCGCTTGTAAGGTAAATATGTTTTTAAACTCTGCTTACTGTCATTGTCAGTCTCATGTTCAGTCTAATTTTAATTAAAATTAGTGGATTCTTATTTTTTCTTATTCTAATTTTATTTAGTTAGAACGTCCCATGGGTAAAAAAATATGTTCAGTGTCTGCTCTTAAGAATGTTTTTGATGAATGTTTGTATATAAAAATATTTTAAATATTTTTAAATTGCGTATAATCAAACTACAATGAAAATGGCTCCAGCTGTGATGCGGGTCTAAAGACAGGGGATTTCGCCTTTTGACCTTTAAAATATTTTATAAGATGAGATGTCGTTACGTTCTTCTATTTTTTAATAATAAGTATTATAATATTAATAATAATAATAAGTATTGTATTTTAAATTTGTAAAATTACTTTACAGAAAATTACCTTTAAACAAATAAAACTCAGTGGACAGAAAAACTGTGTCCAGTTTGTGTTTCCACCACACCAACTTCTTTTCCATTTAAGATTATGTATATGTAGCAGTAAAGACAGTTCATTAAAAATCGATTTTCAATCAAGTAGCTAAAGTTCCGTCAGACCAGTGAGTGAACGAAACGTTTAACGAGTTTCCTAAACGTTCTTAGGCAACCTAACCTAACCATGTACAATAATACAAAACACTGAATTTCCAAGCTCTCAGTTCTTCGCGATCACACCGAAATAACAATAACAAATGAAATAATCCTGGCGGAGTCTTGTTTTACCATTTTGTTTTCCATTGTTAATCAACACGCTGGCTTTCGGTCAGACAGATAGCTTTCGACATTTAATTAACTGTCTAGAGATTACATTAACTCTCTGATTTAAATACTTTGCTACATATACAAGACAAATAAAATAAATAAATAATTAAAACGTACCATTAGTGCCTTTATCAACACAGTGGTGTAACCAGGCAGGTCTGGGCATGCCACCGGCCCCCGACCCAAGAGGCCGCGAGCTCAATTTTTTTATTTCATTGTAAATGTATGCAGATTTCCTCACGTTCCCTTCACCGCAAAGTTAGCAATGCAATATGCATCAGGCTAGCGTGGTGGCTACAGATCATTCTCTTTTTCTTCTTCTTCACCTCTTGCCTAAAAGAGGAGTTATTATTGTGGTATTAGTGAGACATATACAACGTGTAATTGAGTACGCGGAAAATCAATTAAATCGAAATCAAATTAATCTGAGTACAACGTGACGATTATTACTGATACTCCAATCAAAATGGGCCCCAGATGACATAGTTACGCCACTGCATCAGCAGGTCATATATTTGTATTTTATTTATCATGAAAACAATATTAATATACAAACAATGACAACTGTTCTATTGTTAATAGACCGTATACAAAATACGGTCTATTAACAATAGAACTGTGTTGTCTAAAACGGATATATTGTTCAGATAATTATGATTAGTTACAACTAAATTATTAAACGATTTTGTTATAATATAAATCCTAAACTATTAAATTGGTTACGTCTAAATTAAATAAACATATATATGTACAAAGAGATATATATATTTGATTTAAAATATATTTAGAAATAATGATTTCCACATATTTGTTACCTGCCATCTGTGGACGTTTATGATCTATAGTTCAATTAAAAGTTGTCATACCTTTTTGAATTTAAACAGGTGATATAAGATACTTTTTTAATGTAACTGCAGATCATAAACTAACAGATTACAAATATAGAATATATTTTCTAATAATATTTTGAATCTATATACATAAAATTCTCGTGTCACAATGTTCGTTCCCATACTCCTTCGAAACGGCTCAACCAATTCTTATGATTTTTTATGCATATTCAATAAGTCTGAGAATAAAGAAAATTACCTAATTAAATTAATAATTTAATTCTTAAAAGGCCAGCAACGCACTCGCGAACCTACTGGCATTGAGAGTGTCCATGGGCGGCGGTATCACTAAACATCAGAAGAGCCTCCTGGCCGTATGCCTCCTACTTTATATAAAAATTACAAAACCATCATCATCATCATCAATTCGGCGTGTGGTGGTCGATTAATTTCTTATCATTGAAAATCCTACCCGATAAAGAACATTGGATCAAAATAAAGTTTATATAAACTATTAATTCCAGTATGTCCATGAGGTGGTAATAGGCGCACCATACAGTGTGACAGCTGAGCTCATGGAACACTTCAACGTGGATGTTGTATGTCACGGCGCTACGCCTATCGCATTGGACGCGGACGGCTCAGATCCCTATACAGTGCCTAAACAACGGGGGTGTTTCAAGGTAACATATCAGTTCCAGTATTCTTTACTCAATTTACTATGAACGAATATGACATAGTGTTAAGTAATATATAGCCTTTGGTGTACACGAGTACTATTAATTTAAGCTATGTATTATTATTATAAACTTATAATTATTTACATAATTTTACATTTAATTTTTTTTCCGACGTTTGCACCACGCACGCTGTAAAGCACACGAAACGGTGGAAAATTTTTAAATTATGTAAATAACTACTAATTTAGATAAAACTTTGATGTTTGACACTTTGATGTTTGTTTGATGTTGACAGGAAGGATAAAGATTTAGAGGACTTTGTGTAGAAACAAACTGATTGGTTGTTTTAATAGTGTTACGAAGACGGGTCGACTGCAATGTTTCTAGATTTTTCCACTGGTTAGAGAACTTTTCAGCAGGCTGTAATATGATTTCTGGCCGTTTCAGGAGAGGGTCAATCACATATTAGAAAATTGTAATTTCCATAATGTTACCCTAGTTTTCAGGAAGCTGAAACCTTTTTTCAGTCGGTTTCAGAACATGTGTAGTAGAGTGGTGAAGTTTTCAGGAGACCCGTTTTCAGGCGTTTTCAGGCCTAGGTATACCCCTTTGTTGAAGGAATATTCTAGACCGAACTTTCTAGGTGTGCGACAAGGACGAAATGATACGAGAGAGGGAGAGAAGATCACAACTTTCTCGAAACTAGACTGAGCACTCTAGAACGCCGTACGGCAAGGACGGAGTAACGTGCGAAAGAGACAAAGAGTGCGGACGTTCTAGAATTGTGCAATCGCTACTTAGTAGCAAGCCCGCCTAGAGAGTTCTCGAATATTGTTTAGAATTATTCCCAGGTATATATAAGCGAGCCGAAACGCGACTAGTCACTTTAGTTTTGAATGCGATAACAAGAGAGAAACACCGAAGCGATAAAGTGCGAATAAAGTGAATACAAGTGTTAAAGTACAGTGTGAAGTGTGCATAATTTAAGTAATAAGTGATTGTTTTTGTGTGTTATAAGTGTATCTCTGCAATTAATTCGTGCTCATAAATTCCTCATTGATTACCAAGAAATAAACCCTTGAATAAATCCATGGCATTTTCTATCCAATCCCCTAGCTCGTAACAATAGTAAATAATGTATCAAAAAAATCTCTGGACTAAGTACAGAATAGAGGCTTATTTAATTTATTCTTATATATATATTATTAGTGCTGACTTTTTTCTATGTATAACCAACTACATTACAAAAAAACCCAAATTCACGTAATGTATGATATTTGCTAAATCTGTATATAAATCTTTTTTTCAAGAGTGTTCAAGTGGATTTGTGCATGGTTTAAATTTACATTTAGCGTCCGCTAGAACTATTAGAATCTAAAGTTAGTTCTGCGCACTAAGATTTTTTATAAAAATTAGTAATATTGTCAGTAATTTTATTAAATAATTTGCAGATTTTGAACTCTGGCAACACAATGACCACAGAAGATATAGTGCAAAGAATAATTCGTCATAGGCTTGAATTTGAAGAAAGGAACACAAAAAAAGAGCAAAAAGAAATGGCTGTATTAAAAGCAGCAGCAAAGAAACAACTAAATGGCGACTGTAAGACAGCTAAAACAGTTGTATAAATCCAGTAATATGCATAAATAAATGTTGAATTTCAATTGAAATATTATAAAAAGAATTCGTAGATGTTGGTTAGAATACTTAGCAAGATATAATACTACTTTGAATTCTCGTTTTGAACGTTTGACGTCTTTATTACCTATGTTTAGGCCCATTTTACAATGCACAAATGGTGTTAATCTTGCTTTCAAGCTTATACTATCCTCATACCTTACGTCAATGTTACGTCAAACTTGACATCTGATAGATGTCTACTCGAATAAATATTTTAAGTAAAATTTTAGTTAAAACAAAAAATCATTCCATTTTTTTAATTTGTTTCTTTTTGCATTTAATAGTAATTTAATTTTTGTTCTTTTTTTGCAGCTCTCTCTCTTTTTAAGTTATGTATTTGGTCAATCCTCAATTCGGTTTTACTTATACCCAGATTTGCAAAGAATATATTATTCATACAATGCAAAAGCTGAAAATAATACTGAAAGGAACATAAAAGACGTCATACGAAAGTCATTTAAATTTAGTGATACAATTTTATCCGCCAGGCCATTGAATAATCTTTAATTAATGATAAAAATTCCTAAACAAATTGCCAAATTATGATATATTTCTATGAGCTATAAAATAATTACAATTATGAACTTCTTATCATTTATGAAATTGAAACATGACACAAAGTCAAGGTATGGTAAGACAGAAATAAGAGTTCTTAGTCCGACATCTGTAAGTCTGAAACATATTGGATTTAGACATTATATGTATGTCATAGTTCACCCTAACTCTCGTTTCGAAATCTTACCCTTAATATCTATATATTATATTTTTATAATAGATAAATAAATCTATTTAATAAAAATATATTTATTTAAAATAAATAAGTCATCCAAATCATTAAAAAATAAATTTTATTGGGGGTACTATGTTTTCAATTACCCATTTAGTGGTAAGACCACATGCCAGTTATCACCAAATATTAATATAGTACATTTAGTTTATGCATTTTAAATTTTTATTACTCTGTCATACATTATTTTGTAAATATGTTTTTGTTATTTTTAATATTGTAAAAATTTGTATATTACAGTTAGATATGGCTGATAGTTATCATGGCTATAATACTTGGTGCAGTCACCTTTTTAATGTTATTTATATTTACATAGATTATTCAATTAAATTATCTCACAGAAATCTATATATTTATTTCTCCTTAAGTTACACATAAATTAATGTGTCCCACCCCTTTTAAGATAGAGTGTACTATACACCCAGCAGCAATGACTTTGTCTCATAATCGAATTGACGCAGTGTTTAAAAACTAGAGCTATTTATCCATTAATAAAAGGATATAGTTTTGAAAAATCAAAGTACAGTGATCAATATAAAGTTAATGACAAGATACAAAACTACAGAACAAACCAAAAGGTTACTTCAATACCAAATCATTGCATTTAGAGCCTAACTAAAAATGTTAATCAGGAAACAGGAAAATAAGTCTGATCTGCAGGGCTAAATTTAGAGGGACGCGGAGCAACAAATAAGAAGGGAAATATTTATTTTTCAAATAATATAATAAACAATATTTATTAGATTCTCAAAAAATATGAAATAAAAAGTTTAGTCGGAATTTGAAGTATTTCCCGAAGTCTCTATTATTAAGTTCCCAGCTGCCTAAATCATTTAAAACCGGTCCAGCTGGTCTCTTTCTTAATATACTATATATTCATAAATACGTAAGACGTTTTGTAGGAATAAGAAAATAACAATTGGCTACGATGTCGTATCTGAATTTCCACTTTGTTTTCTTACCCTTAGTTTTCATACCGCTTCCGTGATTTTGTAATACCTGTGGATAATCTCCATTTACGCAGATTATTAATAGGTGTTAGGACGTCTGTGGCAGACCTTAAACTCACAAGTACCAACCTGTCATTGTCAGCCGTCAGAGCAGAAAAGACAACATCTCAAAATGGCAGAAAAATGAAGTAAATAACTACATAACGTATACTTACTCAAGATTTTATATTCTTTTTAATGCAGTGTGTGACGTGTTGTTATAGAATTAAAACAAAATTGGACACTGTGCAGCATATTTCAGCTTGAAAGAGGATTAATAACAACATTTATCGAGTTACAGGTATGTCTTTATATTTTGCAAGGCAACCGCCCATTAAATTCAATCTGTCTGGATTTATCTAAATATTTTTGAACGTCGTGTATATATCGGCAGTATCTGTTTTTATTAAAGTAAAATACTGATTAATAAAGTATACTAAATGTTTAATTTCACCGGTGTTCTTCTTGAAGTATTCCTTTCACTAGTTTAACTGCAATGTGTAACTGGACACTACGCATCAGCAGTGAAGTTATAAATATCTCTTCGATTAATCCGTTTAATTTAAATGACCTAAGTTTGATCTGAGACCCATCCCAGACAATAAATTAAAACACAACAAACTAGCACTTCCTTGCTTTTTAAATACCGGCATTTTTATTAAAATTATCTTGTAGGTACGTATTTTCTCATAAATATTTTACACATTCTAATATTGTGTGGAAGCCATACTGTGTTGTATATCTTTAAAATTAAATAAGGCTTAGGCCCGATAATCATTTTAATATTCATATCTTAAACAAAGACAAGTTGTATAAGTATACTGTATTACTAACCTTAAATAATAATCATAATTATTTATGCTCTACTGATAAAGATATGATTTTGTGATTAATTTACACCTATTTCATTATATTATATAGATTAATATATTACTGTTAAATGTAAATATTTCAATAAAACAAATTTCCTGAGAAATAGTCATAAATATTAATTGTCACTAACTACAGCACAAATAAAATTAAATTTTAATACATAGTAATCATACTTAGCTCAACTCTGGATGTGTCTTGTACGATAATGCATCCTTATATCTTAACTTATGTATGTACCTTACCACTTTAAAATTGGTGGTTCTGGTGGACAGGGGTCCATTGCTAAATTTGTACCATATTTCCAGCCAAAAATAATTGTGAATATTAAGATCTCACTATAGTAATATGCATTGCGATTGACTATATTTACGAATTACCAGTTTAAAAAAAACATCATTTATTGATTAATTAATTAATTGATTGATATAGTTGTGTGAGTGGATGCCAAAAAGTAAAATTGGTCAATCAAAAGTTATTAAGCCGTAGATCCTCATCAAGTTTCCTTTGCACTTTTGGAATCAATGATAAAGAAGGTGAAAAATATAAAAACACTTCTGTCAAGATTTATATAGCTAATTAGTTGAAAATCTCTTCTTTGCAAAATGGAATGAAAACACTGTTATTTAGATAATGTAAACATTGTAAAATTTATTTATTGTGTTAGTTTAGTCTAATAAAGTTATACTCATGTGGGTAGGGTATGTTTATAGTAGTTTACAGTGGCTTATAGAAAGTTAGCTAAGCTTACATAGTTAAAAATATAATTTATACAAAAACAAGGCTTTAAAAACAACATTAATCAATGGTTAAAGCTTTTGGTTCTTATAATTTTTGGGTTAAGGTCATAACTTTAAAATGGTCTTATTGATTATTTTTAATACATAAAGCATGTTGAACAGGGTATTCTATCAAGTTTATTGTTTTATGGACCAGTTAGACCACAAAATTAACATTTACATTATGACGACGAGACAAGACGAGATATTTTCCTCATACAATTTTGGAAAGAAAGAAAAACAATCACAATTTGTATTGGTTTTTTGCCTTTATATATTTATCATGATTCCATTTAATAGAATAAAATAGGGAGTAATTTTGTATGACACCTCTTATTTGTCAGTAAGTCTAAGTAAGAGATTATTGAAACAGAACAATGAGTATTGATCAATGGGTAAGACTCAGATTTGACACTTAGTGCAAACTGTATCCTGTGAATTGTCCAAAATACATGACGATAAGCCGAACACCGGAGCTTGTCACGCAACTCATCAATCAGACTTTGCAACGTGTCCCAAAAATACTATATCTAGTCTCAGTGATAGATGAAACCCTGCACATGTCTTCGAAATCCGCTTTAAAATTTAACAATCGTGGAACGCCATTTCAAAACTAAAAAAAGTACTTTGTGACAAGCGCCTAAATTTACAGCTTAGAACGTGCATTCCGCGATGTTACGTCTTCTCTGTGCTGCTCTACACCGTAGAATCTTGGACGCTGACAGAGGCTAAGTCCAAAAACCTGGAAGCGTTCGAGATCCCAGATCTTATCGACGTATGCTTAGATATCTTCGACAGACCGCATTTGAAACACATCTTGACTGAATGCAGAAGAACGATGTAGTCCTTACGACGTTAAGAAAAATAAATTTGGGTATTGCGGACAAAAAATATGAGCTTCTTCAACATACAAGGAAACGTGGCAAGTAGAAGGAGACCTGGGCGCAGAAGGACCTCTTGGTTGGTAAACCTTAGACAATGGTTTGGTCAAAGCACCAAGTAATTGTTTAGAAACGCGGCATCCAAAATTGAACTAGCCATGATAATTGCCATCCTTCGAATGGAGATAGTACTATATAAAAAAAAGGTCTGTATGTGAAAATGTCATGTTATGTCATTGTTAGTGTCATACTGAGTCGACTCTTAATCTTAGCCATAGACACATCAGGCTGGTGGCATAGACAATCCAGAGTTGAACACAGAAACTTATGCTCGGTTCACATTATTCCAGTCCAGTAATCCAGTGAGTCATTCCAGTCCAGTGCTGAACTGAAATGGAACATCCACATTATTCCAGTCATTCAAAAGCTGTTAGATCGGTAACACTACAGTGACAATGCTTTTAGAAAGAAGTTTAGAAATTGTTTTAAAACTGTTCAATTATTACTGTTAGAAGAAGTAGTTGATGAAGTGGAAGTAGAACTAAAAAGAAAAAAGCGGATTTGGGTGAGAAATTCGATAAGCGAAAGAAATGAAAAAGGAGGCTCAGCAATGCTTTTGCAAGAGCTAAAATCAGAAGATCCCTTGGAATACAGATTTTGATTTCATTTTTTACATCCTCTACTGTAAAACCTTCAATTTGCATACCATCACAAATTTTGTGCAGGGCGGATTGGCGCATGCCTTTGTGTTTATAAAATTCCGAAGTGATATCCCACAAACACACATTTTCTCTGTACAAAGAAACAAATTGAAGAGTTTGGTTTTGGGTTAACTTCATTGTTCAGAATTACGTATAAAATTCCATAAAATAACAACAATGTGTGTTCACCGTTAAACGTGTATTCAGGCACTGGATTGGCCGTTCACACTATTCCAGTGGCGCTGGATTGGGTTAGCTGGAATGAAAAATAGACCGTCATTTCAGTCAACTGGAGTCACTAGTCTCCGAAGCAATGTTTTTCTCATGTAAATGCAAATAATATTGTATTTACATGAAAATCTTTGTTTGTGCCTCAGCCGTATAAGAAAGTATATTAAATTAATTTTTGCATACATTTTAATGACAAAATTATTATAAAGACTACAAATTTCACTATGGGTAGAAGAATTATGTACTACACATGGAGACTTAAAAACTAAATTGGTTTTTAGTGTGTCTATCATAATTGACAATTATCGCCCGGTTCCGTTATCCATTAATCTGTATAAATAAAAAACTGATTATGATATTTTCAATCATTGTTTACAATCATTTAAAAATACTATAATTACAATTTGCTTATTTAACTGGGTTTCACGAATACTGTACTATATTTTAAATAACTCATATTTAATCATTTGTTTTGAAACCCCACCACTACTACAATAATGAATTTTAAAAAAATGCGTATAAGCGAGGTAGGACACGTAGAAAAGCCTAAGATGCGCGGGCGCCGCTACCGAGCGTTGCAGTTGGAGGTATGAGTCACGCCCGCCCAAAATAACCGGGCATGGGCGCCGCCTACCGGCCGGGGCGGGCGGATTGTGTTCAGGCTCAGTGGCTACCGAGCCGCTTGTGGAGCGGTCGCCCTGCGTTCCTCGCACTGTGAATGGTGTTCAGGGCGGCGCGGGATGCGCGGCCATGCCGGTACCAGACCGCCAACTCGGCGACGAGTTCGCACCCCCGGAGCCCAAGCGCTGCAGGCACTGCGACGGTAAAGCCATACAGCCTATAACTGAGGGTGAGATTCATAGACGTCAAACTTTAACCTGTCCGTATGACAGTTTTAAATTATTGTGTGTCTTTGAATCTGAGCCTCTGAAATTTGAAAGCTTTTCACTCACGCCGCATTTCCACGTGTCCAGTGTTGTTGATGACGATACATTTATCTCATTAATACTTCATCGCAAAGTTCGTGTGTTGTAAAATTTATTGTAACGATAAATTTTTATGAGATTTTATTATATGTGTTGATCAAAATGATTAAAAACTTAGTTGAATTATTATAAAAAAATTAGTTAAGATAATGTTTAGGTATTCTGTGGGTGCGTATTTTTAATATTTATGATCAAAATCTAACTAAACTTTAAAATTCCTACTAATCTTTGTATGTTAACTTTCTGAGGCGGATTGTAAATTACACGACAGTGTTACTAGGAAAATTAAGTATAGCAAAACATTGTTCTAGTGAGAGCGGAGGACTTTGTGCGTAGGCATATCTAGACTGCTTAAGTAAATTTATTAAAACGGGAAAATAAAAATAGGAGAAAACTTCGGATCCTCCTTCCCCTTCCGGAAATAACGCTTCTACACACTTCTCAAAATGCCTATTTTGTATGGTATTTCTAACAATTCTATGAGTGAGTTTCTTTAATGTATATCCACTTGGAAGAAATAAAATTCAACAATTGGTCTACAAATTTTAACAACGGAGATCAAATGCTTTTTCTCATAGCTGTAATGTTTATTTCTTAATTACTGTTGCGGTAATTCTTAACGGTTCCACCTTAATTAGGCGCTTGAAAATATGTAGATAATTTAATTGCATTATAGTTGCCACTTGCCAACTCTGAATTAAATTATATTCTTGGATGCTCTTGATTTTTTTTAAGTTGAATTTATTTGCCGGAAAGTATCATTAGAAAACATAAAAAATAGCTAGCACTTTTATGACGTGATAGTGACGGTATGGATATGAATGAAGAAGTAGAGAATAATACTCAATTATTTTCTCAAATGTATGACAATTACAAAACAAATATTTAATTGTTTTACCTGGGGTAGGTTGTTATTTCTTGAGTCAATTATTAAGGCATATAACATTGGTAAAAAATGAAGTTAAAAAATTATAACATATTGGCCTTAGTTAATAAGATTTTTAGAATCGGAATATACATAAAAATCAAAGCTGACCGAACCGTTTAAGAGTCAATGAATATCGTGTTATAGATTAGCTAAACGATTTTTTTGAAGTAATACAAAGAATACAAAACAAAAACAAATTAAGGCTACTTTATAAGGAAATTAACAGAAAAATAATTAAGCTTCTGAACGCACGCATAAATTTATAACTGTCGTAAATATGTATATGTCGTTACCTTTTTAATTGCTGACATTACTCTACATTTTTAAATCTAGTCGCCATTATCCGAAAATTGGGCATATTTATTGTCCATTCGAATCCTTGAAAATAACATGAAAATCATTCTAGCCGTACTCGAGTTATAATTGTTTGAGCAAACTACTACTTTGTTTTATATGTTAAGATTTATAGAATAATATTTTTATATATTTATTAAATCAAGTCGGTCTTATGTATTGTTTTTGACATAATTTACATCTCTAATTTACGTCTGAGGTTCGCATTGTGTTTTCTAATGCAATAACATGGATTGCTAGTTGTAATACGTAGATTAGTCAGCTGAAGGTGTGTTGTGATGTGATGCAATGTTGTGGCAGGTGGAAGCGTCACGCACACCAATGCCAAGAGTGTTATTGTTGATTACGATGACCCAGGCACCGTTACCATATTATTTATTAATCCTTCAATACAGTTTGTTCCCTTATAACGCTAACCTCGTACCAATATATTTCGTCTACAACACTCCACAGATCTCACTCGTGTTAATAATTTTAATTCTTAAGCCATTCGAATGTATTTGTATATTTAGTTTTATTGTAATTTCGATGTCCTTGACAAGATTTTTTTTCTTAGCATAATTATTGTGTTGTCTACGTTGAAGTGATTAGGGAGCAGTTTTAAAGTAGTATAGTTATTTAAGTAGCCAAGCCGTGTCCTGGCTGTGTATTAATTTATCTTTCTTTATGCGTCGTATTATAAGCTCGTTTAAAAAAAACAACTGGTCGTCACGGAATACTGTTCACGTGCTTGCTTAGAGAATGACTCTGAATGAGACATGAATGAATGAGATAAATATTTTTGCCCTATCATTCAAAATATCATTAAATTAAATACATATATGTACAAATAAGGATAGTGCGATGCCCTCAATATTAAAACTAATAATGTGTAAATGTTATAATTTTATTATAAAGACAGCTGTTTGCTCAATAGACGTAACGATTAAAAAGTAAGACCAAAATAATTAAATAATAAAGTTTTTTTTAATTTTCAGTTTCAAGGTGTCATTTAGTTTTGTAGTTTAGGCGTAAGGTACCATACATATTATACTTACTCAAATTTAGATGGGACAAACAGATTTCTGCGTATACTTTAATGATTTTAAGGCACTCACACAATCCGCTGGCTTTGCGACCCAAAACAAGTAACTTTAACTGCTTAAGTCCCTGTCCTGTGCGTAAGACAAGTGTTGTGTAATAAGTTGTAACTCGCCAAATGCGTTAAGCGCTAAGCCAGATAGAAGTAACATAGGGCGTATCCATTCAAGCACGTGTTTTATAACTAAACTTTTTATGTTAACAAAATTTGTGGCCTTAACGGTCAAAAGGATAATGAATATTTCGTAACGGACGTGTTTTGTCCGAACTTAAATAGGCCGTGACTAGGACTCGCGCCTTTGATGACGGCCCTAGTATAAAATTTGAATTTCCATCTGAGAAAATGAATCTATTTATGCACTGAGCGTTGGCGTATGGTAGGTAATTCTGTCGCACATAAGAACGGAATGTTTGTTTGAGGAATCGCTAACAAACTCATTATTATTCTCGGAACCAAACGTATATTGTGTAATTAAAATCGTTTTGAGGAAATCCGATCAAACATGTATGTGTTCAGATAATAGTAGCAGGCATCTTTATTTTATTGAAGTGTTCATAGATTGTAGTCTGACAATATCGCATCGTCTTTTGACACTCGAGATGCTTTAAGAACCTTTATTTATACGCCTATAAAAAATATCGTAAGGATTGTCCCGAAGCCCAACAGTTTATGTGGTAGTTAAATATACGTAGTTTGTCGATAATAGAATTTTGGCACTCACTATCTCCGGTTGTGTAAGTATGGTGAACACTTGTTGTGCTCACATTCTTGGGTAAATAAGGTGTTTGTTTATCTGTCGTAGATCTTGAATACTAAGTGCTACGTGATTTACAACTGAAGCTGTTAAAATTGAAGGCAAAAGTTGTTAATTGCGGATCGGTTTTGACATAGATTTATTCGCTTGATTTATAATGTCATATTCGTAATATTTGTGATAATCGTGTTCGTTATTGAGGAAAGTTTATTTTGAATTTAAAATTAAGCAACGTTTCGTTATTTATGCTTATTCCTATTTGTTGATGTAGCTTAAACCACAGGATCAAGAAGCTTGAAATTGCTTGGAGCTTGTTATGATATAAACGCGAGCCAAGGTCATACAGCTTTTCTTTTCTTTATTAAAGCAAATCATATGATGTGATAATGAATTTTGTAGAGTATAACTTACAATCTATCTATTCTAAAATATCTGTTGTATATAGGACCAAAATGTACGAGCCTTGACCCGTACATAGGGATCATCACGCTTATAATTCTAAGATAGCCTAAGTGAGCAAAATGTACAACTTTGGCTCGTACAATAACAGACGCACATTGATTTTGAATTCAATAAGAGTCCCTCGTAATTTAAGAATGAGTAATTAATAGCAAAAGTTAAATGCGTTTAACTGTCGCTTATAGAGGTATAGGCAAGTATCAATCCACTGATAGAGGTTCACACGCGAAAAATTACTGACACTTATGCAGGTTTTGTTTCTCACTTTAGAGGCTTTAGGAGGGCAAAATGACGGGACCCGGTAAATACTGTCATTAATATAGTTTTCTCGCTTACTCAGTTGTCACTTACCTAGGTTTAAATATATATATATATATATAATTTCCTAACCAGCAAGTAGAGGAAAGTCTTGCTATGAACAATGATTCAGAACAATGATTGTATCCTTATGAAACTTGAAAATATTTTTTTTTAAATAAACAACAAATCTAAATTTAATTGCATACAATCTCGCATGTATAAAAGTTGTGTGATTGCTATGGGCAAGTAAAATTTGTATTTGAAAAGTATGTTTTTCCAAAACGTCTTGAAACAGTAATTAGCGATGTCGCCCTCAATTCACACACACCTTGACCCCGTTGTGTTTACGAGTTTCTATATTATTTTCTTACTGATATAAAATTGTTTTAGTAACTGCATATTAAACCTTCTCCCAGGCTAACGACTGTTAACGTATGTTTCAATTTTGCTTTACGGTCATTGTTTTGGCTGATCAAATGTAATGCTTTTCTGTACCTTTTTTATTGTCTGGAAATGTGTTTCGCATATCCCTGCGGTATTTTACTCCAGCAGGGATTATGTGGGACTCCACGTTAATATTTTTTATATACCTTCCATATTTTTTAAAAATAGTTTCAAGGTTATTCTGGAGTCTTCAATTACAATTTGAATTAGTTCCTTCGCGTACACATGGCAAAGGCATGCATATAAAATAAATAAATATATCAGTGGCGCTACAACATTTTTAGGTCTGGGCCTCAGATTTCTGTACATATCTGGTCCATGATCATTTGTCAAATAGGCAAGTAGATTGACACACGCCCTCGACTCTTTGAGTCTCAGGCAAGCCGGTTTCCTCACGATGTTTTCCTTTACCGTTTGTATGATATAAGCATGATACAGGTTAATAAAATATCGTCTAAAATTCGAAAAATTCGAGTTTTTATACAATTTAAAGGGTGTTACGGCGTCCGATGGGATACAAATCGTTTGTATTAAGTTTCTCATGTAACAGTTTTTACCATTTTGTAATGTACAAATGTAGTTCATACAGCTCAGCCGAACATTATTTCAAAGTGCAACAGAAATAGTCATAATTATGTAACAACATTAACTTCACATGCCAAATGCATTACCGATAATGACAAAAACTTATAATGTCGACTTGGCTCGTATGTAATGATTAACGGTGGGTTGTCGTTGGTGCCGATTAGTGTTGGTGCTGCAGTATCGCCGACAGCATTTTGGAGCGCTGTCAAGTCCTCCCAAACTACATTCCGTTTCGTTAGATTCGTTCAAACTATGATACCAAATAATAATGTTCTTCAGGCTGACTCGGCGGCTAATCTCTGTTGAAGGGCGTACGCGCTGGAGACAGACGATTACACAGGTGTATGCGCAAGAGTCACGAGTGATCGAACTCTCGTATGTCATTATCAAAAATAAACATACTTCTATAGAACAGATGACCCCAAATTTTTGTTATAAGAAATTCTTTTATTAACCAGCCTGGGCGCAGTGCTGATGATTTCCTTATATCGAAGTTTATCAATGATATATTCTCGAATGCAGTATGGCATGGTCAATACTTCAACCGGAGCTACTTTATATTTTCATAGCCGAAGGCGCAAAATGTTTTCTACGTATCCCAAACTCCTAGCAAAAATGAGTAAAATCGAGGCGTTGTTATCAATCACATTAGCAGTTTTGTTATGATATATTCCAATTATAAGTAAAACTGTAGCAAAAGTAAAAAAGCGAGACAACTAGGTTATGGGATTTGATGGATCTGCATTGGCACGATGACATGTTGATTTTATTTACGAAAAATATTTTTAGATCATTAATAGCAGTGTATATAGATTCAATTGGAAGATAATAAGCTAAAAGGTATTTTAAAACAGTCGTTATCTAAATAGGCATTTAAAAGTAGTACCGTTAGTTTTTGTAATTATATTTTATTCTACCTTTTAAAATAGATGCTTTGACTGTAAGTCTTATTTAGACTAATGGGTCAGTAACATCAAAATGCTTTCTAATAAAATGCTTTTATGAAAATAACAACGTATCAGCAAAAAGCTAAAATATTATCAGCAAAAACAAATTTTATATTATAAATTTTGTTAAAAGCTTGTAACTTGAGGGATGTCCTTCGTATCTCTACTGGCGCAGTTTAAGTAGAACACGTTAAAAATAAAGGAGATTTAGAATCCTAAATAGAAGTTGTAAATATTTTAAGACGGGTTCTTTCACGGGGAATAAATCGTTGTTTACTTTAAAACAGTTGGAAAGTTTAAAATTGGGTCGAAGTTATATTATGACATCCATTAACAATGGTACATGGTAACATTTCGAACGCCATTAAATATAGTCTATATTTCAACACACTTCCAACAAAAAGTTTTATAACTCTTTCCAAATACCTGTCTTTGGACGACTAGTTTAAAAATATTTTATTTTATAAAACAATTATAGTTGGTTTTATAATTAATTTTATTTTAGCAAGAGATTCTTCTTCCCATTCTAAATCCAAAAGAAAATATCACTTGACGTGCTCAAGTTTGTCAGTTGTCATTTGTCACTTGGTTGATCAGTGTTTTGCAGTTATCTATTTATTTTAATTGATTATTAGATGTTTTGTAACAGTATTTATGATAGTAATGTCACGTGGTGGGTAAAACGTAAAATATTAATAGTTTTACGTAGTATTCCAAAATATAACATAATGGCCGCTGCGACATTGAGAGTGGTTTAGCTTCTGTCTGTCACGTCAACAGAGTTTATGTCTTGTAAAACTTTTGTTATTCATAGAAGTTTATGTTGTTTTGGAAGCTGGGTTTAATCAAGTCAATTTAAATCTTACATTTTCGATGATGTCAACAATGGCTGCGTTATTATAAAGACGAGGACGGTGGCGAGTCGTGCGCAAACGCACTTTTAGGCAAGGATTTAAATTACTAGATCTTAGGCGTAATACTTATTTATGTTTGTTTTTTATTTATAAAACGAACATGAAAGGCCTAATTTTGGATACAGGTAATGCCGTAAACCTTTAACATTATTCCAGCTAAAGTTTAAAATATTTTTAATCTTATATATTTAGCTTTTAATATATTTCATGTAACTAGCAGGTGTGAGAAGTTGCACTATTTAGACACGATAATTTCGAACTAGATGACTCAGTTTCAATATTAATGCTACATTTACTACGTACACGTAATGACTGTCGACTTTATTGCATATTCATAAATTTAATATTTAAATTTAAATACAATTGATAAGATCGTCTATGGCAAGCAATTTCTTTGCGGTCTTGCCAAATATTTTGTTATGGTCTACCAGTCCACTTCACCAATGATTCTTGCACCAATTATGGCTCATGTTTAAGAGTAAGAGTATAGAAAATGTTAAATACCTTTTTACATACTTTTTTATACATATCGTGTATGTTGAGTAGAATATTAATGTTACGTCCTTAATGAAAGCGTCATCCGTGTTGAGAAATCCAATTAGTTGGAATTTTTGATAACGTCACTGTCGCCTATCGTTTCATCTAAATATAATAAACTAGCTGTGCTCTGCGATTCTATAGCCTGAAGCTTATCCACAGTACATTTCTTTGCTCTATTGTTAATGGTTTCCGCAGTGTATGCGATGTAGGCACTTTCCAATGAAAGACTAATGTCTTTTTGACACTATCGTAATTTCATGGAGAAACGTAACTTTTTTGAAAAAAATCTATAGCCTATGTTCATCAGGGATACGATCTAATTGTGAAAGAACTTTTCAAATCAATAATTTCTAACATGCAAAACAAAATGCAATGAATACAATAATGAAATGTTTTGTCCTCATTACAATATTAGCAATAAATATACGTCAAACTTTAATATGTACATTCAAAAATAAAGATCTCTTTTACACTTTAAAAACACTGCTACAAGCGAGAATCAACCGGAACAGCCCGGAGTTCTTAAATTATCAATTAATTTTATTCACTCTCCCTTTTTATACATGTATTCTAGACTGCAATTTGCATAACATTGTAGTTACAAATTGCGCAATTAGCACTCTTAATGAAATGGTCTGAAAGATTATTTATTGGACACGCCTCATTTAAGGAGAATTTAATTGTGTCAGCGCTACGGAAATGCTCGGATTGTTTAGATTGCATTTATTTTTGCATTTACGGGTGCAATATGCAGATGTGCACCGGTTACTGCGTATCGGATTATGAAATTTTCCGAAACTTATGTTGACACGAATATTCTCAGACCATTAACTGTCTTCGGATATTTTTAGGATATTTTTTATTAGTTCTACCTTCTTGTTTCCTTTCCTTTTTATCTGACTTTTTAATTACAACTTAGACATATGGTATAAACATAAATATTTGACAAGATACTATTTAATGTAAGGGTTATTTGTTCAAGTTTTATTACTCTTATATATATATATTTGCTTCAGTATATAAATTCCTTGTAGTTCATGTTATAGATATAAATGTATGTGATTTTTTTTTAAATTTCACTTGACTTGGCATTATTTTGATTTTCAAAAATATTAGTCCTTCCACGTATCCAACAACGAACTGTCGATTGTTTCACTATAACAAAATATCGAAAAATATGGAAGATTTGCGCGAAAGTTCTAAAAATGCTATTTCGAGAAATGTTTCATAGTTGCGATGCATTTTATGATTTTAAAGATCCGGATAGATGTAGTTATGAAAGCGTGAAAAGATTTGTGTAGTCTTAAATTACGTTTGCTTGCACCTGTCACTACCACACGTCCAAGATCAACATAGTATTTCGCGGCTCATTATTTGTTGCAATGTTTTTCATGTGTTTTTTGTTGTAACAGTAAATCGTAACCTTTAAATAGATGCAATTTAGAGCAGTGTTGGCCTAGTGGCTTCAGCGTCGACGGTCATCCCTGAGGGCATAGGTTCGATCCCGACTGTGCATTAATGGATTTTCTTTCTATGTGCGCATTTAACATTAGCTCAAACGGTGAAGGAAAACATCGTGAGGAAACCGGTTTGCCTTAGACCCAAAAACGCGGCGTGCGTCAGGCACAGAAGGCTGATCACCTACTTGCCTAAAAAATCTAGATAAAGATACAGAAATCTGAGACCTAGACCTAAAAAGGTTATGCTATTGATTTATTTATTTTACTATATGCAATTGTATATGTGCTTTAAGAATATTTTTAACATTGATGTATTGCGATCTGCTATATATTTTCTTTATCGCAATAACCTCTTGTACATAGTACATTGTGAGAAACTCGTATTAGATATAAAAATAGAGCAAGTGTTTTTGTTTATTTGTCATATGGAATTCTTATTTTGTCATAAATTTATGTCCAATTTACAAAAATACTTAAATATTCTGTCTTAGATGAAGAATAAGGCAATAAAAGTGTCGCGTTTGATCATAATTTTATTCGTTTGATCTAAAAAGCAATCTTGTAATAATCGACTAGGAGGAACAAAACAATCTACTCAAAATCAGAATGTAAGAAATAACTTTTAAACTGTCGGTTGAATATTTAAGAAGTACTAGTAACTAGAAAAATTTAGGCTCTATGGGAGGCTCTTGTTTCTATTCGTGCCGATTTGCAGTGCTTCTCAATTTTGAAAAAGGAAAGCAATTGAACCATTCACAGAATATATTAGTGTTGCAGTTGTCTATTATGATATACAAAAAAAAGACACACGAACACAAAGACTAGTATTTCTAAGAATAATTCAATCTAAAAGCAAGGTACAGCGATAATAAAGAGCGATTTAAAGTGGAGCACCGGTACCTAACCAGATTCGAAATGCCAACTTGGGTAATGCACATTAGTTAGGCCTGACTTCGCGTTCCTTGGTACACCGCCAGAATGACCGGTCCTTTTGGCGTCTTGATACACACCACCGTGTCGCTTCACATATATGACCTACTTGAAAACCTAGACACCCTGAAAATTTAATTTTAATATTTATATTACATTATAGACTGAGGCGTACTATTTGCCCACTGATGGTTGCATATTTTTAAGACATTTTGTTTCAATATGTCAAGTGAAGAGTTCCATTCAAAGCTTGGCGATTAGTGCAGGAGCTCTTACTAGTTCTTCTCGCCGGGTCTAAGTCCCTGATAAACTCCATACTGGTAGTAAATGTAAATTAAGATCGTCTTTTTTATATTAACGTTAATTATTATTGTTAATTCTTTATTAATTAATCTTTACAACAACTGTTTAGTTTACATTTCTTACTATGAGTATTGATTGTGTTAGTATAAGTTCATAAAATAAGGTTTACCATACAAATTTTAGTGTTCTAATTTGTATGGTTCATTCATCAAGTTTTCCCCGCTAATATTATTACGTCATTTGTCCATATTTTCCTTTGTCGTCCTATATTTCTCTTTTTAGTCCATTCTGTTGATTCAACTGTCCATCTTTTTTCCGTGAGTGACGTACATAATATGTGAATTAATAAATTTTCATTGTTTCATAAGTGTTAAGTCATAATGGACTGGAGGATGCCGAAACTCAAACTAAATTGAGTCACATATGAACCTCACGCAATACTAAAATAAGTCAAGTACATGTGAATACATATTTGAATAAGTATTCATTAATATTAACGAGCTGCTTTTACAATAGACATATTTTCAAGAAAACATTGTTATGAAAATAGCGTTCTGTTTGTACGACAAAGGCTCGCGCGCGTGGGCCGCGTCCGTAAACTCATCAAAGTATATTCGACAACTGTCACTGGTAACAGCCTTGGGCTATTGAGCTCTACTTTTTTTATTATAGTCTACTAGAATGATGTAATCTATTGTTTCTAATACAAATATATGTACGAGCATCATATTTGTTTATCTCTTCTCAAAATTCTTGCCTATGTGTGTCTATCAAAGAACACGAAAAGATCTGTGTTCTGCCACCATCGCGGATGAGATATCTGGACTGTATAATATTAGTAATGAATGCTTATCATTTCCGTGTGGCCTATAGATTAACGCATGATCTCACAAATATTACACGATTTAACCCTTTATAAAGAGCGTTTTATTCCTCAGTACAAAGATGAATAAAGCTCCGTCAGCCAGCAGGTTGGATTCCTTCACAATTGACGTAATTTATCAATGGTATTCGTTAGTTTCCATGTACGTCTATTGCAAAAGCTCTTACAATAACATCTACTCGAAGGTAGATTACGCAGTTGTTTATATAACGATAATGTTTCCGGCGGTTCCGACAATTTTCTTACAGCTTATTTTTATTATACATTGTGCTAATTGTTTATTTTGTATTTTCAAGTAATTAACCTTCGCGTTCTTAAACTGAATGCTTGGCAAAGCAACAATAGTCGGGTGAGTCGAGAGACAAACATTAGGTAATTAGGTGCACTTTGTTAACTAAGTCATATAGATATAGCGTGTTTGTGTATGAGTTTGGCACCTGTTACTGGCATAGCGCCGTCTCAGCCCTCTTAATATGGATAAAATTATACATACATGCGAGGAATTAATTTTGTTTAAGTATGAAAGTTGCCTTACGGTGAAACAGAAATATTATCTAAATTAATAAATAAAAAGAAAAATAATGATGACAAAAATATGGTTTTTAATCATCGGACGTCAAAGCAGAATACAATATACCATCGGAATCGCTCCATGACTGAGCGTTTATTACATTTCTGCCGCGCACCATCACTATTTGGAACCAGCTGTCCACTGAAATATTTCCGGACCAATTCGAGTTATTTCCTCCCAAGAAACAAAAATGGTAGTGACAAAATTCATCCATCGGTAATCCCCACACTAGTGGGCCCCTGTATTGTTGTTAACTATATTGCTATAGGGATATCGTGGCCTAATCCAACTAAGAGGGGACACTTTCCCTAGACGGCAGTGGATCCAATGGCAATAAACGATTTCAAATATCGGTATTACACTTATTTAGTTAACAAGTTAGATAAAGCGTAAATATTTGTTTTATTTTATTAATTTATATAAAAATCTAAAAGCTACAACTATACATATTATAAAAGAACTTTTTTATAAAATGTAGGAAACAGAAAATATTTAAAAAAAAAAATTACAACCGCTAAATAAAGCCAAAGTCTTCCCGCTTCCTAAAATATTTCCTCATCTTCATAAATTGTTAGTTAGCTGAAACACCAAAGATCTGCGAAATACGTAGATTTTTATATGAACATTTCTTTAAGAAATTACTAGATTTACACTGGACAGCTATCTAATGCAAAGATGTTCTGTTAACGGTAAAGAGGTTATTACCTTCATATTATATTATAATGCGCAATTAATAATGCATTTTAATGATGTCTTATCTTATTTTTAATATTGAGAAAAGTCATTATATCTTTGAAGGATAGATACAAATTGTGACAAATACAATATTTCTTTTAAACGTCTGACATATTTTGTGGCGTCTTATTATCTACATCACGAAAATAGAATTGTCCACTGCTTTGCTAAATAATAAGAAAAATCTCTGGATTGGCCGTGTACGAAATGACCATCCTCATCAATCAGCTGCTTGGAATCGCTCCAAGATTTTTTCCACGTTTAAGTTTAGTAGATTTTAGCTGAATTAGTCTACATCTTGTAGTCGCGTTTTGCAATAGGATAATGTTCATAAACAATAACAAAATATGTTTATTCATTTTAAGTACAATTTCATTACAATGTGTAAGGTTTGGGAACCCTTTTAAGTAAAAAATATACCTGTGTCAGGGTTTCCAGCTCTTTCATAACAAACTTAGTTATACATTCCTTAAAATATTTAATTTATATATAATTTAGTTACATCTTTTATTAATTTATTTTTGTTATTGATTTTAAAATGTTATCGTTTGCGTCGATATTATGCTCTATTAGCTTTTGTTAAAATGCAATTTTCCTTGTATTTCCCAAAAATAATCCCACGATCAATTTTCAATGAATTGTATTATTCACGTGTCATTATTTTGACATCGTAATTAATATTTATAATGTTTTGATCAAAATATTACAGAGATTGGAAAGTGTTTGATAAATATTATTTTATATGCATATAATTTTATAATTATTCCGATTTATTAGCAAGATCACACTGTTAATATCAAAATGTTAATATGCCATGTGTTAGAATTTCAGTAACTTCTTTTTTAATTTTATAAAAAATTTAAAAACAGCGTTGTGCTCTAAATCATTGTCCAAATTAAAAATCTAGTCAACAACTGTTATATACCTTTCGCAATTCCTTCGTTTTCCAACTGTTGCCAAGAATCCACGTCACGAGACTAGCTACGACCAGGGAATCCTCAGGGTTTCTAACTAGCCCGAAATTCTACGAAAAATTAACTTCTTGCCATGTCAAATTTTACTAATGTCGCAGCGTGCAGGTGACAGGTCTACTGACCTATTTAAACGTCACGTGTTTCCGAAATACTTGTCATGCTGTTTCTAAATTTTAGGGTTATAATAAATCTCTGTTTGTTCCTTAACGCTAAGAGTGAAGTGGCCAAAAAACATTGACTATTTACGTCACAACTTTTGTGAAATATATCGAAATATTCGTTCAGAGTGGATTTTCGAAGGCCGTTGAACTTTTGCTCCTTATTTAGATTATAGAAGTGGAGACGTCGACCGACGCAATTGGGACACGGTAGCTACGCGAAATACTAATAACTTCCGCAATCTATGCCGAATCTACTTTTGAGGCTTTCAAGATTCTATACCGAGAAAGGGCCGCTACATACACACGCAACAAGTGTGATATTGTAGTGCCGCCAATTCGTTCCAGCAGACTATAGAGAAAGTAGTAATACGTCCTGTTTCAATACGTAGTCCAATAACAAATGTTATTGCCGTTTGACATTTCACACCCAGGTGTTCCAATTCAAAGATAAACCTATAATCGCGTTGCAAATCATAGTAACGCAATTGCGTTTAGATGTTCAGAAATAGACCCCCGGAAGCGACCAAACGACCTGTTTGGTATTTGTTCAACGTTGACCTAAAACAGTGTTCGCTTTGCTCGTTTCTTGTCCGCCATTGCGTTCAACCGCCTCACCATACATTGTCACGTTGCTAATCTTATGTTTCGCTAAATTGTCCAAGCACTTCGACAGCAACTATATAAGGGGCTGAACATCCTGGAAGCGTATGGACCTGATCCTGTTAACTTAACTCTAACTCAAAAAGTTCAATTACATGATCTCTGCGAAAATAATGTATAGAAGTGCATTGCCTGAGTGTGGCGGCTATAAACAGTTTACCGGATGATAATTTCAAAATATTTTGCATCGAACAACAGATACAATATGGATATTTGAGTGACTGGATATGAACGTAAGACAGGTACTTCCTTTGTATCGTCACCCGGCAAGGTGCCAGGCGAGCAGAACGTAGAACATGACGGATGAATGGAAGGTATCACGTGCGACTGCCTCCGTCCAATGTAGCGCAAATAAAGTATATCGAAATTACTCATTCACGTGTAAACAAGAACCAGTTGAGAGTGTTTTATAGAATGTATTGAAGCCGTATTTCACCACGAATCACTAGACCATTTTGTTTGATGTTTTAAATGAAGAGTACTCTTGGATTTGCAACTGCCTGTACATATATTATAAAAATAACATAGTACAACCATTTCTTCTGTCTAAAATAACCACCGCATTTCAAGTCTTGGTATAGTTTATCTTCATACATTGTTTGATTTCACATGTATTGTCCAACTTTTGTTTTATATTCTTACAGATCGCTTTATCTGTTTGTTTTAAAATGTTTATGTTACAATTCAGGTGAGCCTTCAGTCCGTTTGCCGTTTGCATGTTCTATATATGGAAAAATACTTCAAATTCCAATGTTTAAACAATCGATTTTATGTAGTAATTTATCAATCTTTAAAATTGGGGCAATAAATCTATCAAATGAACCTAGCCACCGCTGTACAAGGCTTTCAACATAGCTCTTTGGACTGCCAGTCAAATAGTGTTTGACAACCACTGCGATGAGCTAATAGTAATGTCTAGACGATTCTTTCTATAAACAGATTTAAATTCTATAGTTGCAGACTATAATTAATTTTATGATTAAGCAATAGCTTCTAAATCGGTTCGGGATAAATTCTATTACAGTGTGACATTTAATTTGGCAACTTATATAGTGGCAACAGCGCCGTAACAATGTTGCCAAGGAAATGCTTTTTTGCCGTTACCCATGTGTCCACAAGCTTTAATGATATTGCAGTGTAATTGTATTTTTTGCGCCGGTTTCAATGCCAAAAAGAAAATTGCATCAGTACAGCTGTCTTTACATAGGAATGGAAAAATTTAGTTAGTTGTGTTTATTTTTCGGAATTTAAATTGAATGTTAGATGTAAAATTCAGGATTTTATGACATAACTTCGGAGGTTTAAGTTGCTTAGCCTACAGCAACAGAGATTTTCTAGTTACTAGTTTTAAAATGTATTTTATGTATGACATGTTAAAGTATTATTTCATGATTTGGGCTGTTTGTGCCCAAGTTCTTATAATCATTTGCCAGACAACCGACTACGACCCGTCTAGACTCGAGGGCATTCAATATGCCCGTTGAATGTAATAATAATTATGTAGTCGGATTTTTAAAACCTACAAACGTGTTCGTATAACCAATGCCGTAACCTTGCAAACCAATTAACAGGCATAATTTGAATATATTTTTTTAATTTTTCAGCTCAGTGGAGTTGTAATAAACCCTCAGAAGTGTTGTTCAACGTTATTGTTGGGGTTATAAATAGAAAAATCTAGAATTTATAAACTATAGAAAAGTTTTATTAAGATTGCTCTCTGAGCAATAAATAATATTCTCTTCAGGAAATACGCTTGCGCAGACGATCCTATAAAAAGTAGGTGCAAAACGCATTCTTCAATCTGAATTATGGATAGTGAAAATATAAAAACGTGGGTGTGCCGGCTCGTTATATTTAAAAAAAGTGTTCCTTGTAAATTTTAATTCCACCCAGATAAAACTGTCTTCTATAGTGTCTTATGTAATAGTAATAGGTGTCTAAAACCGTACACCTAAATATAATCTGCTTAACATTGTTGGCATTGAAAATCGAATCAAAATGCGAATTTCACCGAGACTTTTATTTGTTGTTTTAGCTTTTATCAACGGATTCTTTTCAATATATTTTGACGATGGCAACCAGCTTTATCTTTAAAATAATGGCTAGGTTTTTCTAACGCTGAAAACGTTTTGAATGCCCCAAACCAAGGAAGTTAAGGGCTTGCCTTCGTTGTAGCTTGGAATTTTAGTTAGAAATTTATTCGTTGAAAAGCTTTTACGTAGTTGACCCATCGCTACGAACTATATTTATTAACAAGCCGTGTACCCACACGCACTCATTCGGTCGTATAATAATATAGAGCTCACTGTATCTTCGATCAATAAAATATCCAAAGAGGAAACTACAAACTCTTCACTTCATTTGTGTATTCATAAAATGGTACTTAGTCGCGCAGCTTTATTGTCCTTTTGAATACCATAAATATAAATAAAACATAATCACCGTATAATACACTGGTCCAGATTTTGCTTTGTTTATAATTATTTGTTTCCATTTACGTAGGCGCCGCGCGCGCATACCAAGGCTTGCGTAATGCCCTGACCATCTTCTGGTACGTCTATATCTATTGCGAATGGAAGAAATATAGTGATTCTATGTTTTTACAGCTGAGTTTTCAGTATAGCCCAATTGCAGTTGCTCTAACTGTGCTTCGACGATAAACAGACGGCCACTGTTGCCGACTTGCTGAAAACATCCTTTTACGTCATCAGCCCGTTATGGTTCTCTCGATACATGGTGCTTCAATACTCGCCTAACTTCAATTATATTCAAAAGTTTAATCTATAATAATAGTTTTCAGAGGAATCATGTAGTTCATGTTATGTAAAAATTTCTAAATTAGTATTATATACTTAATTTATATATATATTTAAATAAGAATTTTGTGCGGGAAACACTGATCTAGAGTATTTTTTTACTATAGAAATGTTGTTAATGCTATATGCATATATTTTACTAATTCTGTGTTAACTGTGTTCATAACACATGGGCTGACTTAATATTTATGACCTTTTAATACCCAAGTATTAAAAAATACGTTGATGCATATAAAGATGCAGCACACGGCTGAATTTATACGGATGCTTTATAATGTCGTCATTTAGCAGCCAGCACTGAAATTCAGGTTACAGACTAAATGATTGCCGTTGCCGGCAATTCATTCATCGACTTACAAAGTCAATTGCGATCCGAATTTAGCCTAGAGCTGCAAGCCAAATCAATGCGTTGTGTAAGAGCACATCTGAAGCTCTTGGTACATAGTCATTATCAATTCGGACGATATAGGTAATGTAAGTAATCTATCATTCTTGAATAGCGCGGTTTGCGTAGTAATTTATTTCTCTTATGTGTTTTTGAGAACAGTGTTGTCGTGTCTTTAGCGTGCGACTGTCATCCCTGAGATAAGATCCTAGGTAGGTAAGATCCGCGGCTGTGCACCAATGGATTTTCTATGTATGCGCATTTAACATTCGCTCGAACGGTGAAGGAACAACAACTAGGTAGGAAAATCGTGAGGATCGTCTTGCCTTAGACCCAAATAGTCGACGGCGAGTGTCAGGCACAGAAGATTGACCGCGAAACAGATACAGAAATTTACGGCTCAGACCTAAAAAGGTTGTAGCGTTATTGATTGATTTATTTAATTTTTTGTGTTTCTGGGTTATAATAACAAATGCAATTGCAGACAGTTTTTCTGAGATTCGTGAAGTAGGTTAGTGGCTGTATTTTAATTGGCATTAATTCTTTCTAAAATAACTTTTCTTCGAAAAGGTAGAGATGAGTGGACACGGGGTGACACACTGTAAATGGGTCATTCGTCTACTAATGTCTACGCTAATTATATTGGACATGGAAAAATTTAAATACGAATGTATTTCTTGAACTGTTTCTATATTTCACGTTTTAAAGTCTTCAGTTTTTCTTCTGTACCACTTGCAAAGGTTCTTAATAAAGCATAGTGAGCAAAGCACCTTTTCGTGATGTTAATTTCCATACAAATACTGTTGTGCTGTGTATGAGGTTTTATGGATATCAAATTGGACCCGTTAATTCTTTTTTGCCTACATTATTAAGACTTCCACGCATTGTTTTGTATAGATAATTATGTAAGCGTAAACAAGCTTCTGTCGTAGGTAGCACCTGTCTTCGCCCACGTGGTCGAGTGCCGCGTGCAATGTGACGTCACCCCTACAACCTCCGTGCTCCGTAATACTCACAGACCTTCGCTTCGCGGAACTAGGATCAACATTCTAATTTTATAACTGACCTAAGCCGATATGATTCTCTCTATTTTCCAATACGTATATAATGCAAATTATTTAAAGTAGATTTTAACATTTTTATTTAAATTTATTCTCGATTCCCTTATTCAAGTAGTTGTTTAATTACCGCGTTTAGGATGGAGAGTGTTTAGAGGAGTTGATCGGATTAATACCCTCAGCTAAGTTTCATCATTGGACGTCAAGGCAGAATGCGAAATTCCACCTGTACCTTCTCGACATCCGTCGTTCCACCAGTAAGTTTTTTTATGGCGATTTTTGCCGCGTTCCACCACTATCTGGAACCAGCTGCCCACTGAAGTATTTCCGAACCAATAAGACTTAGGGTCCTTCAAGAAAAGAGCGTACCAATTCTTATAAGGCCGGCATCACACTCGCGAGCTTTTGGCATTGAAACTGTAATTATCATTGAAAATATTTTTCAATTATTAATAGGTGTGACACGGAATTGTGTCTTCTGTATTATGAGTTCATATTTTACAGGTACTTTTGTTTTACTGTTTATTTGTGATTGCTGTCTGGATCCATTTCAATTCATTCAAAATCAGATCCATTAACGTTATGTACACTATCAAAATTGTAAATATTTTTTCTTACGTTCCTGCGTTTACAGCGCTTTTTCGTCAAGGACAACTGATTCTTACATTTTTCATAGAAGCACTACAGTATCTTGGCCGGTGCGTCATTAGACAAGAAAATCAGTCTAGTAACCCTAGAATTCATGTATGGTTGAAATGTAGACTAAGGCGTATATAAAAGTAGCGCGTAGACTCGGCGCCCGCGCATCTATGCTGACATTTTGATTGACGTCCGTCAAGCCATACAATGCTTTGGCGCTGAGTACGGAGCCAATATAGAAATAATTTATTTCAGGAAAATCTACGATCCATAAGAATTGTGTTATAAACAAATCAATAAATTTTTTCGACATAGTTATCGAGTGTGAAAGACACAAGAGTCATAAAATATTGTGACACAGTTATTAAAACAGAATTAAAAATAAGTTATTTAATAAATTTCTATTCTAAGATAGAACTATCAAGATTAAAAATTATCATAACCACCTTGAAGATTGGCAAATGGGATATGGTTTTTGATATTCTACTTCCTCGCGTTAGGGAAAAATGATGACAGTAATTTTTTTACCGAAGTTAAGCCTGAAGTTAGCTATAGTCAACATTTTAGTTTTATATTATTAGTATAGTTTTTTCAACAAACGTAGAATATGGCGAAAAAAAAAAATTTTTTTTCAAATATTTTTCTTGTTACGCCAAAGAAGTATAACTTCTAATGCGTGTACATAAGCTTCTTCTACACATACACACATGCTTCTTTTTAGCAGAATTAAACAGAAACAGAACTAAATGTAAGTTGTTTAACACTTTTAAATACTATAAATAAATGTACTTTCGTTTAAAATTTTTAAAGGTAAGGTGCCTTTATAGCGTGGGCGATTATTTAAACCATAAGTTTGCCAACAAATATAAATAACTTATTATTATGAAAATTAATAAGATATTTGCATACATATTTTTTATGGCTAATTGTAAGGAATTTTATAATTGATCGATCTAAATGTACCACTTTTATTGCAAATAAACGATTTATTTATATATTGAAATTGACCGAATTTTATCGACGTGTAAAGTTGAATTGTATCTAACAGCAATTCCTCGCGAGCAGCGTAGACTAGACCCTACGAACTTTACAATTGTATTCAAATATTTGTTTACGATATGGTAACGCCAGTTTATGACAGCTCAAAGTCAAATTTCCAGACAATTTGTATGGTTTATAACCGAAATTTTATTTATGTTCGTTTCATTAATTTTCAACCTGTTACTATTTTGTTATCATTGTTCGAATTTACGTAAGTAATTCGATATCGTACGAGGCTAGTGGTACCATTTTGTGTATCTTGTCGCATAAGGAGGAAGGAATTTGAAGAGAAATTAACGACAACAAACAGGGGCTATCTATCCACACATTAAGAATAGCTTCATTATTTACTCTATATTAACAACTCACGTATCACAGATCAATACTAATTCATTATGCTTAAGAGAATGCCTGCCTCTGGCAATACTCTCGGGGCGTAACTCTTACGATTTAGGTAATTGCTACACTTAGTGAAAAAAGTAGTGACCAGAATTTATATCCTCGGCTAGTATAATTACAGTCCAAAGACCTTCAAGTATAAGACAAATGAAGGAATGTAAAATAATAAATATTAACGTCATGAGCGAAATAGAATATTATATATATCGTTACAACAATTTCGGCGAAGTTTTACTACTTTTAATGGGCTGTCGGTAACTTATTATTAACACGAGTCCTCTAGCATTTAGAGTGTCCATGGGCGGCGGTATCACATAACAGCAGCGCGTTTGCACCCTGTTAAAACACAACTTATGTAGAAGAGTGATCTGCCAGCACTACTGACTGACGTTAAAGGTAAACAATGTATACAATTAAGTTGGTTAGTTTTATACCCTATTGTTTATCTATTTATTAACTTACAAATATAAGAATGTTATATTCGCATATTAGCCGATCCGACAGACGTTGTCCTGCATGATGTTTCAAGCGATTAGTATAACCACCCAAACGCAGACAAAAAACCATTCAAATCGATCCAGCCGTTTAAGAGGAGTTCAGTGACATAGCATGTACAGTAGAATTATATATCTGTAAGCTATTCTATATTTTAAGATAGATCAAACTGCACATGGTGTGCAAAAATGATTGAAATCGGTTAAGTTAACAACGTGACGCGTAATTTATATATAATAATATATACATACAGAACAACATAATGTCTTAACAAATCACCCACATACTAGACGTATGAAACATTCAGCGGGTAAATTCTCTTTTCAATTACTAATGGTCGCTGTAAATAGCTGATCCTATTTGGGATGTCATATTGCATCATAGAATATAAATGCATTTCACACCGCAAATTACGTGGCAATGATTCGTTACTTTATTTTTAAACGTCCCCTACCTAGTTTTTGATACGACATTTCTGTCCTTCGTGTTAACGTTTGTGACGCGAATGGCCGTAGCTATGCGGGGTCCATAAGTCTAGTGAAAAGTTACTATGACTCCTGCGTGTCAAAATCTAATACATTTTGACGTATTGAAGTCAAGACTTAGCACGACGTCTCCCTTGTGAATATTATCTTATGAGTGAAGGCTAAGCACGATCAAAATGAGATGTTGTAAACGTAATGGAGATAGCCAAATAGGGTATGATTGATATAGGAGTTTACGGATAAGATATACGACGTATGTGGTTTTTATTTTGTGAAAGCTGTGGGCGTATTTAGACCAATTTTACTGGTTCTTGTAATAAATTTAAAAAAATAAATTCTGCAATAAATAATAATGGTTACAGGAAACAATTACTTCCTAACTTTAAATTTTATTTACGTTAGGTACGTTTACGTTACTGTTCTGCAACAGTGTGATTATTGAGACTTATTAAATGAAGTATTATTTTAACCACCATTATAATTTCCCCTATAAATGGAATTATTATATATTTGCTAATTCTCAGCTGTCATATTTCACGGCTGGCTTTGCGATGAGTCAGCATCAGCACGTGCGCCAGATTGTTTACAGTGATGTATTCTGTAACATTTTAAGAAATGTTACACACAGATTTATGTGTTACGCTTGTTGTGTAACGGCTGTCAAGGTCGGAGAAGATAGATCCTTGTTTATTGAAGGGGTAGAGTTTTATTGCTTGGTTTTCAGTAGAGCTATATTTTATTGAGTGTCTGGTATAATTTTTATTTCTGAATGAATTTTCATGTCTGCAATCAATACTTAGGAGCATAGGAAAACTTCGTAAAGAAGCCGATGTCTTAGAAACAAAAAGCACGTTTTTTGTTCAATCGGTTGGTCGAGACAAAAGAATTAGCATATATCTATAGAAAAATTAAATAAAACAGATCCAGACTCTTGTCTGCTCGACTGAGGGTTAGGTTAGGTTAGGTGATGATTATATGGTCTATCCTTAGACATTGTGTAAGGCAGAAAATAGAAAAAAATATTAACTAAAGCTTTTATACGATGCTCTTTGGTATTACCAATGACGTTCAGGGCTAGGAGTTTCTTTTTATAATTAATTCTGAATTGGGTTGACCCATCCTACATTTACTGTAGTAGTGTAGCCTTCATATAAGCGAACAAGTTTACCAAGCGATTCAAATCCTTTTTTAGTGGTAATTGAGTTTTTAAATAAATAAATCTCGAAATATCTTAATCATTTGTTGATGTCTTTACTTTGAAAATAAAGCAATTTTCTTTTAATCATTTGATTATCTTTCGCTGTTCGTAGTGTGGTATTACTTACTTTTAATTTTTTCTGATAAGAATTTTATTATAATAACACCTTATTGTAACCACCTACCCACGACGCCGTACTAAGACTGCTTCTTTAATCCTAAAACAACTATTTTGCAGAGGCAGCGTGCTTCAGTAAGATTCTCTAACCCGTCCTTTTTTCAATGGTGCTATTTTTCATAAATCATATAAATTTTCTAGAGAGCCGTTCGTGTGGCGCTGGCGGCGGGTCGGAAGGCGAGGAGCGCACCTCGTGGCGCGTCACGCTGGACCACGACCTGGTCGAGACGCTGAGCGCCATCTACCCTGAGTGGTTCAAGCAACCGCGCCGCGATCGCAGCCCTGTCGCTACGCCCTCGCCGCTGCTCGCCTCGCCAAACACGCCGGCAACGTCGCCTGAAGACGATATCTTCATGTATGTTAAATCCATCCATAATTATGGATGTTTGTAAATCGCCAAGTGCATTAAATGGAGCTTGACATCAAGTATATAATTTCGCTATTTATAAGAGATCGCTCGAAAGAGAGAGGCGTCACGTCGCCCGTAATAATTTGATTGTGCTGATTCTATTAATGCTCGTTGCATTGCAGTGTCAAATTCATGAATATATATGTCGCAGATTCAACGCGATTAATAATTGCAAAATTGGTGTTACTACCGTCGTCCGACATTATAACACAGTCAGTGCGCACGTCCGGCGCAGGCGACGTTCGAAACTCAAGTGACTAAAGAATTCACTTACTGCCACGAAACAGTCGCGCCACTGACATTTGGTAGATCACACAGACTAGGCATTGTCAATTGTCAACGTTGACAATCTACCTTACCATACCACACCGCATTCTACGACTAACTTCATAGTGGCGGGAATTTTAAAATATTAATTCTCCGACATATATTTTACCAAAGTACCGCGATTATATCAAAGTACCGCTCAATACCTCAAGTTGATAGTAGTAGTCACTATGATCTGTGATGACTTTCAAATCTAGATATATAAATTTAAAAATACAAAACATTCATTACCAGTTCGGGCGCGGAGGACATGGCTAGCCGGCAAGCAAGCAGTAGCGGTGCGAGTGAGCCGCCCAGCTCGCCGCCCCGCCTCTCCCCGCCCAAGGTTGTTGTTGACGACAGCCCCCTACAGCCCGCAATGGGCAAACACAAGGAATGTAAGTATCACATAGGAGTCTATGCTTTCCAAACTCTACTAAAAAACTATGTTTTAGTTTTATTCGGCCCAAAAGTAATTATATTTTTTAAATTAAAGTCTTAGCTCTTGTTTTAAAAACAAGAGCTATACTTTCTATTTACACGCCAAACTTGGGTTCGAAAGACTATGGTCAAAAGCATACGGGCGAATGCACTGTTCTTTGCCCTGTGCACTACTTAGGTCTTTAAATATTAATTAGTTTTAAGTAACACAAGGCTATATCTACACCATAAGTACTGCAACGTTCCTTGGCAAAGGCGTAAAATTACAGCTATTTTTGTACTATACACTATCGATATTATTAAATGACATACCACAGATTATGAATGGCCAGTCAATCGATACAATAAATTACTCGCGAACAAATGCCAATGTGATTTATAATCATTACACAATGGGATCGGAAACATTTTTTTTTATTTAAACTTATTTTCTACCATTAAAGCTTAACACTAATTCGAAATAAATGTTCTAATGATATATCAAAATTTGAAAAGAGTTGAGTCTCTAGATCAGAATAGTTTTATCCGTTCAGGAGTAACTATGCGACTCAGATGTCGGAACGTCATAGGTCCTCTTATGAATCTTAACTCCAAAGGCAGTTAAAAATAACTATATCTTTAAACAATTATATACAACGCACATACAATGCATCCGGCGATGCAAGTCAGCTTTTGTTATCTGCGCGTGCGTCGCTAATAAACAAGCCTACTTGACGTCACGTCTGTGCAGTAAGTATAAACACGCAAAAATGCAGGCCTGGTGAACGAGTCCGTGATTTAAATTGCTATATGTTTCCATAATTTAAGGGCATATTATATAATAGTAGGTATGCCAAATGACTGTCCATTTCTAATCTCCAAATCCATTGCAGACTCCTATTTCTAGACGTTTCTTATCCTATTAATTTTGCTGGAAACATTTGTCGTTCCACCGTGAAATATAGCCGATACACCTTTTCGACATCATTAATTTGAGAATATAAATCACAGTGTAGGCGTAATACATTCGTTAATTCACCGATTTGAGACCGGGATGATAACGAAAGTGTGAAACGCCTAGTAACCCACAATTTTCGGCCCAGTGGTAGTGAATGTTTCGTCTATATTACGGTCGCGGCATAACACTAGTTTCCTTGTGCAGTGTTTATTTATGTTGGCTAGATGCCAGTGTTGTCCGTCCGTAGCCGTTCATCTGCAAGCAAATAGGAATACAACGCTTCTTTCGCCTACGCCCATAGGCAAATCGATATTATAATGATGCATCTATCGACGTATCGATCACGTCTACTCTGCGTCGAAATTCGTCACCGGCCGTCATAACATCCCTTTTCATAATCTCAAAACGACACGCTGTATTACATGCGAAACATCCACATGATTTATATACGTTAAAATAAATATATTAAGGAAATAGCGTTCTTAAATTATCCCTATAATTTATCGTTATTTAGAGTTAAAGAAATTTTTCAGCTTTGAAAGTGAAACTGATGATGCGGCGGCCAATCAATCAGCTCGTCGCTCAAGGAATAATGCCACGTAAGTAAAGTCACCTATTTACAAAAGGTATAAACTGGACAATTACTAATGCGAGATGACGAGTCTTGGTTGGGCGCCCAACCGCCTGCGCAGCGCCCGTTTGTAACTCGTGCGTAGGCGATGGAATTTTATTTACGATCTAAACGCAGCTAATGTGAAATTCTACTTGGCTAATAAAATTAGAATTTCTCGCTTTTATAAACTTTATCTAAACGATTCGTGTTTATCGTCTTTATAACAAATTTTGATGTTCAATTTGAAAATTTATTATCGCTCGTTGCAGCATTAAAAACGCCGCCAGCCTACTTTAAACAAAGCGTGCAGTTGGCGAGAGCGAAGACTGGAGACTTGCTCAAGGCTAAGATACAGAGTCGCCCGAATCGGCAGGAACTCGAAAGGCGACATATACTGGAACAGGTATGGATACTTTTATTTGATAGAACGTTTCTACGGTTAGTATTGGATTTTTATTGTTGCTACAATGAAGTAGTTAATCGATTCATTAGAAATTCGATAATTTATTGTTTTGTAAGTGACATCGTCTGCTTAGAATTAGGATAAATTGTTATATACTTTAAGGTAATAATAATATATTTATATATCTATAACCAGAGATTCAATAGATGATTAAAATTTCTACAATTACAGGAGAGCCATGTCGACCCGAGTTTGGCGGAGAAGCAACGGATGTTGAAGAAGGCTCGCCTAGCGGACCAACTCAATGATCAGCTTTCCCATCGACCAGGCCCCCTCGAGCTTATTAAGAAAAACATACTACACACAGAAGAGAATATAGAGACGGCCGTCAAAAGTGGCAGTCTAGCCTTTAAAGCGACCTGCGAAGGCGCTTCAGGACGCCCACAACATCCCTCTTCATATTGTGGCCCTCCGGAAGAAATCTCACCTTCACCTTCCCCGCCTTCAATTCTATCACCTGCGAGTGTCTCCCAATGTAGTACGCAACATCCAGCACCGGGAAAGGCAAACAGAAGAAAACCCAAAATCAAAGAAAAGTGCAAATCTCGCTTCAAATTCCACGAATATAAAGGTCCACCGAACGCCCAAAAATTATCATCACCTCCTGGATCGGATGAGACGCCGTACGAGCTGCTACTGCAACAGCAGCAACTGCTCCTACAGCTGATGCTGCCGGCGTCTCCAGCACCATCTTCCACTTCAATAACATCAGATTCGTCAGATATTCTTCCACCCCCGCCACCTCCGTTACCGGTATCCAGTAGCTTGGCAAATTCCCGCTTTGAAGAAATGAAAGTGTCCGACTTAAGGGCGGAGTGCAAACGCCGGAACTTACGAGTATCCGGCCCCAAGCCGCAACTGATAGACCGTCTCCGACCATACTTAATGGAAATGCTGGAAGATTCCCCAAATTCACCCGTATCTATCGCTTCTCCGGAGTATAAGCCTGACCCGGAGTCGGAAGACATTGTCCAGTCTCAGAGGCGATTAATAGAGGAGTTAGAACGCCAGCTGGAGGAGTCGCGGCAGCAATTGGAAGCTGTGCGAAGGGAAGCGGCCGGGGCGAGTGATCAAAGTCGAAGATTGTTGCAGGCGCATCTGTGTGTCACTCAATTGAGAGCTAAGTTAGACGCGCTCCAACAGCCGTCAGCCCCCACTCCACCCCAACGCTACGTAATAGCCACCCCCGATACGGCTCCTGATCGCTTGGTCCGTCTTTTCACTGTGACACCCCCCTCAACTGAAGTGACAAGTGACAGCCAACCTAAATCAAACCCAGCGTACATTCTGAACGGTGTTAAAGTTGTCCCTATAGCGATTTTGCCGACGCACTTCGAGCCGGAACAGGCTCCGCCTCCACCACCACCGCCGCCTCCGCCTCCTCCTCCTATGCCACAAACCCCAATGTCCATTATCCACGATAGCGAAGACAGCCAGATCATGGATGATGTGCTGGAAATACTTGTGGAGAACGGTGAGTTGCCACCGTCAGCCGTCGGCGATGTTGCCTCTAACAGGTCCATTGACACGGGATATCTCACCGCCAGTCCTGCAAACTTCACCCCCACAGATGTCTTGACCGACGAAGTTCTCAGCGACTCACACGTCCGAGAATCGCTGGCGGCAAACGAATTGCAGAGAGAACTCAATGAAATTCAAAATGAAATTATGGGCCACGATCTCTCCACTGTGGGAGTTATCGAAAGAGTGGACGGTATAGATCACGACCTAAACGTGGATATGTTGGCTACTAATGAGTTCAACGCCAACTTTGCGGATTGCAACACTACATCCGATACCGATTTCCTGTCACTTTTAACCGAAAGCGATGAAACTCACGGAATGGACATAGACGACGAACAAACGGAAAGAATGAGCATACCCGCACTCACCAATGGAGACATCCTGGACACGTCGAGAACAGACTTTCCCGACATTAACGATCTGTCTCTGCCATTCCAACATGAAGACACGCGCCACGACACGTTTGAAGACCGCTGTGACTTCGATTTCAAGGAGTTCGACTTGGACAACAGTGTGAACATGGACACGGACTACTACATGAACAATAACTTTCCGAATCTTTTCGGGCGCGGTCACATGCCGCAGTGCGACCCCTTACTCGGCGGCATTCTATCTCGTCCAGCTCCGAGGCCCGCCTGCAAGATTTACTCGTGGGAGAAGAGCGAGTATGACGCCACCTGACCCGCTCTCTCGCACCAACGCGGTGTCGCTCTCTAAAGATGCTAACCTGATCTCCATCGGACGTCAATTGAGTGAGTTTTTATATGTCGGTTAATTCGGCTAGATTGTAATAGACGCTGCCGGTTAGCGGTGTAACGCTAGTCTACGCTTATCTTCCAAGGACTAAGTGTCAGAACACATAGTGTCGACACTGATAAGTGAATGGTACTTAAGCCGATACGCTAGTATCACTAGTTTTAATTACTTTTAAGTTTCGTGTTTTATTTATTAGTGAGTGTAACGTGTTTCGTCACCTTTGCGCAGTGGCATACTTGGCTCACAATATATCCATATTATTTACAGAGGCATATCTACTTATGTATATAATTATTTAATTTAAATACTCAACATAGTTGTGGATTTCTGCATTCCGCCCGATGACTAAAACTTAAGAGAAATTACCATTGGGTTGTTTCGAGGCGAAATATTACTTAAATTGCACTTAATAAAATCAATTAAAATCATGAATGCAATGATTTCGTCTTTGGATTGGAAACTATAACCCAAAACATGTCCCAAGATTCAGATTCAAATAAATATAAGATCCTTAAAAATATTAAGTTAGCTCTTTCGCTAAGGGAATAGGGACAATAAATTTGCTCTAATATTTCTTTGACTTTGAATGTTTAGACAAAGTGACATTCCAGTCTTGTTGAAATGCAAAAGTGACTCATACCTGTCTCTTGCGACACAATTTTTGACTCATTTCTGAATTCAAAAATGTAGGTATTCAATCTTGATGCAATTTGCATATTCACAAGCCATGGTCATGGGTGGGACCAGCGTGGGATCAATTTTAGATATTCATTAAGTGTAGGAGCCAACAAAAAATTATGCCCCCCCTTAGTCCATTTGGATCTACCTTCCACTCGTATTTAAGTTACCTTGTTTTGTTTCAAATTGTTAGTCATTTGATATGTATATTAAAGTGTGAACATTACATTCTTGCAATTATATCATTCCACTGTTGAGCTTAGGATAAGCCAGTAGTCACTTAGGGAACACAAGGGGCGGCTGCATAATTTTTTGAAAATTCCCCCTTGTTATGTTTTCGCGTTCACCATTGCTTAGCACTAAAAATAGATTTCGAGACAAATTGCCATTATTTGCATTTATATTTAATTTAATGACAACGAAAGCAGGCGGACGGTGATGTGCCAAAAAAATTACACCGGCTGTCAAATCAACTTATTTCCATGAGTAGATTGTAATGATGTTAAGTGTGCAATGTGGTGTTCGAATTTTGAAAATCTCCGGAAAACATGAGAAACTCTTTAATATTTCATAGTGGACGCGTCTGATAATAAAATATTAATTAATTTTTCAGTAAGTCAAACATTCTGTTCGGAAAGTTTCAAGTTTTGAATACATTGGTTGGTTTGGTATTTGGTATGTGATTGTACTTTTGTAATTTGCAATAATCAGAGTACACTCATATAAGGAATGGTGCTATAGCATAGTTATGCGATTATACATTATATAGTAAAATATTCTAGGCTTTTTATAGTATTACGCCATAGTTCCCATTTTCATAATGGGACATTACTAATATTCGATTTTAGTAAAATCAATCATAACATATAACATTGGTTTTCTTTGTTTTACTAAACATAAGTTATATTCCATTAAATAAGTAAATTATTGTAATTTTATTGTAGCTTAAATATATTTATACTATTAGAATTGCTCATCAAATTTGTACCTATCCTTTTAGAAAATTTATTTAAATCAATTCTACCATTCCCGTGTCAGGCCTAGTTTGTTTTAGTCTGTATTCATTCAAATATCACGAGACCTTTGAGCATCAACGTTTTAACGGCCCTTATCTAGCTAAGAGTGACCAACCGAAAATAAAAGTGGCTGTTAAACATTTATGCACATAGGCCTTAGTATAGAATTTACTGTATAGTCGAGGTGAAGAAGGCAGGTTTTATATAACAAAGTAATCTTAAATAGTTTCCCTTTTTTATATTCAAGGATAAGCCATTTTCATATTCTAACTTGCTTTCTTTATACTGATATTAAAGTGAGATTAATTTTGGTAATCGTTTCACTATTCGTTATTGTTAGTTTAGGAGAGTTTTAACATTTGTTTCTTGGATATAATTATGTTCTGAAGTGATAGGCAGTGCTAAGCTGTGTAACTGTTTTAAAGTAAGTTATAACTGGCTTCGTTATATGTGTGATGTTTATATAATTAAGGTTTGTATGAATATTAACGTGTATTTGATAAAAATATTCAGTACCACTTAGTAACCCATTGTATGGCAGAGCCAAGTATTCATGATAATGTGATAATCACTTATATCGAAATTAACATATAGAAATTGGATAGTTTTTTACCTGCCGTATAATGAAGCCTTGTAAATATTTACCAAGCCTTTATTAGCATAAGAAAAGATTGTTGATAAAAAAATTACAAATCTTGTTTTATTTTTTCTTTACCTTACAATTCCTGTAAAAAATTCTTGCTGATGTTAACATACCTACATGAGTTTCAGACCGCAAACATTATATAAGAGTACATGTAGTTGCGGTCATTTTAATGCAGCTTTATAAATCAGGATCCAAATACTTTCTTTAAAAATGGTCTACAGTCTATCGATATCAAAATCTGTTCTACTAAAACTAATCTTAAAGTAAGGATGGAAAATCATAGAAACGAAAATTGTGTAAGAGTAATAGAAATAAAAAGTTATATTCTTGTATACTTGTGTGTATACTTCACACTTAGATCTGTGTGGTTTACATGTCATAAAAAGTTGACGTCTATAGCTGTGGCTAGCTTTATCTGATTAGAAAAATATTACGGTCTTTTTTTGATATCCGAGGTGGAAATGCATTTGCGATTTAAAAGACTCAGTGTCTGTCAAAATAGAAAATATTTACAATTGTTTATAGAAGTTAGTTTTTTTTAACTGCATATGCCTCTGCTGTAAATATGGAGCACTTTTTATCTAGATAAAAGCTTTGAGCATCTTTTTGGGAATCATGCCGCACTTCTAACAAATTGCCTTTACTGCCATCAGCATAGATTGTATATACTGGCTTTCATAGAAGCTGTCTGAATTATTTTCAATTGAATTTGATAGGATCATAATAGGATGTGTTATACAACTATGAATGAGTGTAACACAACCAGTGAAGTGAGTGGCCCATCTATATTGATTGGGTGAGGTAGTATCCTGTTAGTATTGTCTTTTGTTAACATAGCTTTTAGACATTAAGAAAAACACTTTTTGAACGGATTGAAGCTATATATTATTATTAAAAACTCACAATTATTTACATGCTTTTCAGCGTGCGTGTTTACGGTATGCTGTTTATAATTTGGAAATCATTTAACAGGATTTGGTTTGGAGAAAACATGGACCAAAGAATAGACATAGTGGTATTTTCTGTGGATATACTTACAGGCTATTGTTTGTATATCTTCATAAAAAGATAGTATTCATGACATTGTGTTTCAAATGTGGTTTAGTTCATATTTCTACACCATTATAAGGATTTTTTTAAAATTTCTATTGTAGAAATTATAATCAAAAATACAAAAAGATTGATGGTCATTTAACCATGTCTCATTTAGTAAATTGCACAATACATAGAGAAGGTATTGTATAAGGTTGTGTATCCATTATGTTTACAGATTTTTAATAAGTACATCTTTAAGAAAATATATGTGGGGATAGGTTCATTTGAACCAGTGCTATAAGTACATCACTATTTGCATTTTTTTGTGATTTTATATCATTAATACTTACAGCCTGTGAGGTATTTAACATTTCCAGATTTATTTACATGTTTGGGTATTTTATTTACACTAATCATGTTTATATTTACAGGGATGGACCATGATGGAAGAGGAGGGAACTCATCTTTATCTTTTGTAATGGCAATGCTTGCATGTTATTTTATTTTTGTTATAGAATTTTCTTCATTTTTCTGCAATTTACACAGCAAATCTCATTTGGTTTACTGCAGTCTTTATGGGAATGTTCTCCTGACATAGAGCAACACTGCTTGCCATAACAAATTTTTGCATAATCATTAATTTTATGACATTAGAAACATTGTTGAAGAGGAGTAACATACTCAAAAACTCTGTAAAAAAATTCATCATATTGGACACTCTCAGGTAGAGAATTTGCCAGAAATGTGATGGTAACAGTGTGTTCCTACTAATTCATGACCAACTATTTTCATAAATCTCTTAACTTCAATTATTTCATTATAAAATGTGTAGATCTTAGTAAATAGTTCTGTATTTAAAATATTTTCAGGCACACATCTAATACCAGTTTTTTTCAATTTGAGCTGCTGGGATATATGCTTTCATTTCATATTTTTAAGAAAACTGATATTGTGTATCAAGTTGTTAGCCATATTGTGTTGTTTGAAGATCACAAAAATTTTATTTGAGCTAATACGCCTTATTGCCTTTAATATCCTTTAATATCCGAAAATATGTGATTTAAATTGATTTTTCTCCTTTTTTCCCAGTCTGTCTTGAAAGTTTTTGCTTTCAATGAAAACCTTTAATTCCGTGTTATTTGAATTTTCTGGGTATAATCTTTTATAATTAGACTTGCGATGTGGCATATAAGTCTTTCTCACCAACTTCGCCGCCAGCATCAGAAACACCCTGGGGATCTTTGAGCCGCCGTCGTTGCCTCTTTTCTGATGTGTGCGGGTCAGGCCCGCCCTCCTCGTTTCCTTACATTTTTATTATTTATACACTATATTTATATTTCATTTGTCTATTTATAGTGTTATTTACGAAGAAATAATATTTATTTTAATTAGAATTAAAAACCGGGAACCGCGCTTTTTCAATTTCCGATCACAGCTGTCACGCCAGCGGCCAGCGGCCAGCGGCCAGTCGCCTGTCACCAACACAATACAATAATATAACCTTGTAATAGAATGTAATATATCGATTTACTTTTACTAATAAAGTATTCTAAAATCTAAACAATAAAAAAATGTTGTGAAGATGATAAACATAATTATATATATAAAACTGACAGCTATCAAATGTGATCTATTAAATTGGTTTGTAGTAGGAATCTGTGATGTAATCTTTCTTAATTCTTAATCTGTGAAATAGGTAATCGTTTGCATCCCTACTTCCTTTTGTAGTCTAATGTATTGTTTTTTGAGAAGTAATATGTTGTATCCATTATTAAATCTAAAACATATTTAAATGAACGTTGTCTCAGTTTGCATATTTTTCATGTATAAATAGACCTGGACTGCTGAAGTTGCTGCTGAGTTAAAGTGATGATATTTGCTGAAACCTTATTGTTTGCACTTGCTCTGCTAATTAGCGGCGCATCGTTTTTTATTCTTATATACTACATTATAACGTTATCGGATTTGGAATGTGATTATTTGAACGCTCAAGAGTGCTGTGATAAATTGAACTACTGGCTTCTACCGAAGTTCATTTGCCAATCGTTTACCACATTTCTGTTATTGCTACACGGCCAACTGTTATTGTTTCTATTGAATTTGCCTATGTGTATTTGGCTTACTTTTCAGTATTTAACAGTTCCTCAAGGTAATTTAGGTGCCTATGATCCCACGGAAATTCATAATAGAGGCCAATTAAAGAGATATATGCGAGATGTACTTATTCACGTGGGCTATTACTTAGTATTTTTTTTTATATATTTGTATTGTTTAATATTGTCTCTGTTAAAGAGTGATCCTATTTCAAGAGGAAATGATTATGAGATTGTGACTAGAATATAAAAAAATATGGCAGAATCAGATAGTAAACTATCAGGCGTTAATATATGTGCTGTTAAACCCACATCAAAACTGCAATTGGATGAAAACATAGCAGCATATTTAGAGAATAGGCATTTAGTGAGAGATAAACACATTGTAGCATGTCAAAATGATAAAATAGAAAGGATTGTCACTAATTATGTGATAGCTAAACAAATTCTGAGCAATATGAGATGGCAGGATAAGCTGCTATATAAACATGTATGTAGTACTTGGCTTTCTGCTATCAATGCTCTTAGGAAGGAACAATTATGCCCTGTTGATTTTTCAATAAAGCAGGGTCATATAAAACAGTCATCTACATTTTCTAACGAACCATTAGCTGTGTTTACATTTATGAATGTAACTGAGTTTCCTAAAACAATAAGTTGTAAAAATACATCTCCTTGTTGTTGTGATCCACCATGCGGAAAGGATCATCTTGGTAAGTTTTGTAATATTTTTTATGGATGGGAAAATGGGGTAGGAGAGAGAATTTTCTTATTATTTCATTTATTAGCAAGTAAGTCAGCCTTCTATACAGCTTAACTGATACATTTATTGAGTACCATGCTCAAAACAGTTTTAATAAAGCAATAACCAACCTATGTGTACAATTGAGCCATGTCAGTTTTAATGCACGAGTTTCTTACATTCATCTTTTCTAAATAAGTTTTTTTTATAAACCTTTGGTTGACTTATATTACAGTAATTGATGCTATCCACAAATTGTCAACGGCACCAAAAGAATGTATGATGGGAGTCAAAGCGTTATATGTAGCATATATGCCTTTACCTAACTCAAACACAAAAGAAAACACGCTCACATCAACTCAGTGTAGCCTGTCTTCATTCACTGGAGGAATCTTTATACCTGTTATACCTAATGTCAAGTTTAATATGATCAACTTGAAAGACTATAAGCAAATGAAACAACAATTTTACACAGCTGTTGATGATATTGTAAAAGATAACATAATTAAAGGACTTTTAGTGTTTGTGACAGACAAACATCTTTTAAATTCTGTTGAAGATGTTGTCTTTTTTAATCATGTAAAGGAAGTGTAAGTATTGTAATCTAATATGTATTTTAAAGTTAAAAAGTTCTTTACTATATTAAACATTTCAATGGTGCATTGTTTAGTTACTGAATGTATTTTATTTGTTAAGACCTCCTGCCATTTTGCAGCTTGTAATAATTTTAAATATTTAATTAACCATTTTTTATATCAAACATAAACTAATTTTTTTTCAGGCAACCTGATATACCATATGCAATGGGTGGATGCATTTGTGAAGATACAGTGTGTGATTCAAATGATATAAATCATTTAGTGAGTGACACTTCAGGGGATGCAGTAAGCGACAATCTCATATCTATAGGCATATTCACAATTCCCAAGAATACTGTAAACGAAAGCAATTTTGATATGTTCTCATTAATAATTGAATCTTCTGAGTGGGACAAGCAAAAGATACATTCGTCTCTTACACAGGTAAACATACAATTTTAACTTTTGTTATAATTTCATATAAGAATATTACATATGAGATTTCTGAAAGTTTTAAATCTTAAGCAATCAAGTATTCAATAATAACTCAAACTGAATATTTCATCGAGAGTTAATAATTTCTTATATATTTTTTTTTAATCTTACAGTTTTCCAAGTCTGTCCCACGATTCGAGCATAGCGTTTGCTTCAAACTTGCTTGCATAGGTCGAGACCGGAAGCACAAATTTGAACAAGACACATTCCGATCTGTTTTCCCAGACACTCCATTAGTCGGTTGCTATGGCAACGGGGAATTGGGTATCGACCACCCGGCAAAACCTTTACCGGAGAAGCCAAAGAGATTACGGCGTTCTGTAGGTCCACATTTCGGTATAATTTATTCATACTCCACTGTCTTCGTTTATATGGGCTGGGGAAAGATTACACTACCATCTACATTGCCGAAAACTTAAATATTTTATACAGATTTTAGTAATGTACTGGTACTAGTTGATATTATGACTATTCCAGCACATTAATGCAAGTCTAATTTTTAAGGGTATACCGGGTAAACTGTACCCACTCTGGGTGTGTTTTCACATCATGCACCTTCTAATTCCAATACTAATGTATCCTTAGCACAAACCTTAGTTTTAGTATAAGTATATTCAACTATTAGTTTTATTTTTAATAGCTTATGTTAACAATGTGATTATTCGGTAATGGCTTTAAAAAATTTAGTTTACAGAAATATTTGCAGCTTCAACGCTTAATTAACTTATTGCTGGATGCTTATCCGATTTTGTTAGATGGATTTTGTCGTGTATTTATTAAATTACGAGTGGTTTTCGTATTCACTTAATACATGGTTTAATCAAAACCTATATATTAAATTGTATTATACAGATTAGATACTGATATTTAGACTCGATTCCCTGTCACCTTTAAGCATAGACTTCATTCACACTTAATGTCCATTTCTCCACATTTTTATATGAATATAACTCATTAGTGGTATAAATGTTTTAAGACTAATATATTGAAAGTTATTCTAAAGAATAACTTATGCCGTATAGATACGGCAGCTTGTATGTTATGACTATATTTATTTACTTTCCGAATGAAAATTGTGCCTCGCAGCAGCGCACGGAGGTGAACAAAACGCTTTCATATATCGTGATATGTTATATGATTAAATGTAAGCAGTGTGAGATTTCATGGTGTTTTAAATTTTTACATTTTTGTAAAAACGCCCCTATAGGTATAAAATAAGTAATAAACGTGATGAATGAAACGTTTTTCATTTCTTTATTCTAATTTATCACACCCCTTATAATATTGCCTAGGAAATAAGTACATAAAATTATGTTTTGAAATCATTTAATTGAAGGAATGTCTCAAGTTACATTTTTAAGCAGTTTTTCATCATTTGAATTTGCATAATAATTAACAAGAAACGCTATAATATATCGCCTGCGATTACATTCATTTCTTTGATCATTTTTATTACATAGTCAAGCTAATATTAATAAGCAATAAGCATTTAATAAGCAGATATTAGTCTTGTCTGACTCATGTCGATTTCGTCTCGATGTTCGGAAGAAAAATCTCAGGTTTAGAGCCGTTTAGGCCCCTAGCCCAATACTGCTCGAATGTAACACATGTAAAATGTAACTGGGAAGTCACCAACTGCGTACATATACTATAAATAGTAGCTAGCTACTAAAAGAATTTCTCTAACATGATAAATGATTATAAATTATAATTATAGTAGAAGAGTAAAAGAATTAAAAACAATCCGTAATTTCTGTAATTACAATGTGCGCTTCCGAACTAGCTTCATTAGTTAAATATTCACACATGAATTATGTAAACAAGTGACGAACACGAGCGTCAACATTACTTTCACATACTAACAATTAGAATGTAATTTACTTGTAATTAAATCCTTTTAAATTTTCAGTTCTTATTTTTACACTCCTATTTCACGCCATCTATTCGAATTATTAAGAATGCGACGAGTTATAGATGCCAGTCAACCCAGTGCGTTTGAACTTTAAATCCCGTAAATGCTATGTCTGGAATCCTTAAATCACCTATGTGTCAGGCACAGATAGGGTTGATCACCTACTTGCCTTCAAACAAATCAATTACTATAACATCCCTATAAAAGTATGTTAGTACAGTCAAAAGCATAAACTAACTATCGTGTTGTCTGCCACCACGGCAATTGCAATAGTTTTGAGTTTCAATGATCTAGGGGTTCTGTAAATGTCTCGACATAAATCTTCAAGTGTATATATATCTACACACTTGGATAAAACATATATATATATATATATATATATTTTTCAATGGACACCCATGACTCACTGTTGGCGCTACTAAGTTACATACCTATTATTATCAATGGCGCTACAACCTTTTATGTCTGGGCCTCAGATTTCTGAATCTATTTCATGATCGTTTGTGAATTGAATAGGCAAGTAGGTGATCAGCCTTCTGTGCCTGACACACACCGACGACTTTTTGGGTCTAAGGCAAGGCGGTTTCCTAAGTTACATACTATTATACTCGTATATTCCAACAACAGACAACATTTATTATGGAAATATAACGTAACCATATTAAATGACTCGTGAACTGTGACTCCACAGGGTCTGAACAACTAGGTACTGGATAATACTGATTCACATTGACGAGTTTTTATGCTAAGTAAAAAATACACATTAACGAGTTTATAATAGCTTACAACAAACTAGCTGAGTCTGTTTGTCAGTGCACAGCAATTGTTCCATGTTCCTGTATAACCTTTTTTGTATTAAGTTTCTCGTAACAATTATAAAGCTATTATTGTCTCGTTGCAGATCGTATATAATATTAACGCGATAACCCCTGTTTTATATTTTTGCAAATTGTAATCAGAAATGGATAATTATTGTTTAGTCTAGTTTGTTTATAGTCAATACATTGTTGGTTTGTACCGAAGAGCGTAGTCGTTGAGCGTAGAGCGTTTTTATATGTTTCTAAGTTTTTACGAATTATAATTAAATATATTGCATTGGTACGGCCTAATTTATAACTGAACTCATCTCAAGTATAGTTCGAATTAATATTCATGCCACAAAAGTGATAAGTTAGTTGCATGTATAGTATTATTAGTTTATTTAGTATTTTTAATTTTTGTAGATATGGTACTTACCAGCAGAAATCTGGGAAGATAAAAGACCAGTGGAAGGATTTGAAGGAGGCCTTCACTCCGTCGAAGGTCTTGTTCCAGTATTAAATATAATAATAACATAAACTTTAATTATAATACTTGAATAAAGGGCTATTTGTATTTATTTTTAAATCGATACGGAACTTTTAAGAAATTGCTTATTAGCACAAAGCCCCTTTCACTCTACGACTTTATGTTTATAATATGTAATGGGAAAATTAAATTTATGTCTGCAACTAGGTGGAACTAGTTTGTTTTATCGTTTTTGTAATTTCGCACATTTGCCCTGTATTATTATGGTATCTTGGAAGACATCGCTTGTAAGCGATAAATTGCCCCCTTTATTTAATATAAGTATACCTACTGGTCATACTATGTAAATCTGCCGAGTTGTTTCCGTAAAACTGTAGCACTGTTAAATGAATTAAAAGTAGTTCAATGAACGGTGTATAATCACGATCCGCTTACTGCGATTACGTTTTTATCTCGTATTAATAGATTTTACGTTGAAATCGCGTGTATAATAAGCACAATACGCATTTTGTTTAATATAGAGAGAAGCAGGTGACACGAATTCGTATTCATGTGAATTGTTCGATTATCGATTACTTACTTCGCTACATCTGATTACAAAAACTATTGTAGTTAGATTCAGGTAGAATGTATTGCTACGGTTATATATTATCAAGTTCCGTTATATTCGATAACGTTGTTATGAATTATCAAGTTCCCCGGCCGCGTCCGTCTGTTTTTGTATGAACGTGATCGCGTCAGAAACTACCAAAAAGATTTTTGTTCAATTTTGTATGTATATTGACTGAAACGCAGTAGTTATTGTTAAAGAGTTCGCAATAAATCTTGCTAAAATTCATAATATTATAAGTTTTTTTTCTACTAAATTATATTCAGTCTTATAGTAAAAAACCCAATGACTTCCTGAGAAGATAAATAATTGAAGAAGTCTATCCCCCCCGAACGATGATAGTCTATATACAAATTTGTTTGTATAGAGACTATCATCTACCATAAAATAATACCATTTCTTGGTAAGCTCGGAGAGCTTCGTAAGTCAATGTAATTTACTAAAAAAAGATTGATGACAGAATGAGTCGGACAATATTGATTGTGACAAATAGTTTTCTGTTACTAATCTAGATCTTTAAATAAAGAAAAAATAGGTTAGGTTTTATTACAAATTATATACTTGGAACACTTTATTCCTGCTCAAAAATTGTGAGAATTATAATGGCCGCATGTGCAATATATTCTACATAAAATAAATAATATATCTCATATTCCATCGATCTTTATGAATATAACCATGAGGTTGCAAGTTTTTATATAAATCTCACACAAACAAAACTTTCTCCTCGTGTAACCATACCATCTATTTGATACTTACTAACTACTAGACAAATATGGAAATAAATTGAGAATCATCTTTACCTAACGTAATTATATAATAAATGTTCATGTTGCTAGCGTAAAGGCGGATTTTGAAAATTTATTTAACAGAAAAGAGCAAAAACATGCTTCACGCGTGCATACATGCTACCGCAATAAGACTTACATAGGCAAACGGGCAGGAGGCGTACCTGATGTTAAGCGATACAGCCACCCATGGACACTCACAATGCTCACAAGCGCCTTACCGCCCTCTTTGTTTTTGACGAATAGACGAAGGAGTTTTTAAAATCTCTTACATGTGTTCTGTGGTGTATTACAAAACGTTTAATTACGAAATAATATCTCTTCCACTTCTTCACAATTTCTTTTAATTATCGGTATCTTTTATTTACAGCGCGAATGTGCACTGTATCGTGTACGTTTTTTTTCAATTTCATAATATTTGATGGTAAATGTTATGTAACTAAACAATAAATAATTTATATTTCAAGCTGTATTTTATGGACTGTACATTATATAATCAAAAATATCTCAGTTCAATGGACATCTTAGCAAAACATTCGTTCAAGTGAAGTGGAAAATAATTTACGTTATATGATGTGAAACACTGTTCCGTACATGTAATACATGTTTGGAAAATGTTTTGATGTATAAAATAAAGCAATAAAGCTTATATATAATGTAAGACACTTTCCTCAACTTTGATTTTGTACCCTTTGAAGAAGGGACTCTTGGGCTTGGGTTCATGTGCACAGGCGCTAATTAAAGATAGAAAAGTTGACGCAACGGATTAAAGTATCGCAAAACAACGAGGTAATTCTGCTAGCATTAAAGGTATGCCTAAGGGACTAAAAAAATTCAATTTATTTTAGGTTAAGATATTGAGATATTCTTTAAATCAATTATAAATAAAAATCATTTTACGATATAAACTATATTAAAATTAATTTAAATATTGCTATAAGTTTTAAATCTTATTCTTTATTTTGACCATGTTCTCATACCAGCTCGTGCTTCAGTCTGAATTGGAAGGTGATCTGCAGCAAAGAGTATCGTGTTCCGTGTATCAAGCTAAACCGATGGCTAGTCTTAAAGCAACTCAACAAGAAGCAACAAGAAAGTATTGCGGATGGTCGCTCTTTCAATCCCCTTGTAGTTGAAATCCGTAAGAACATAAATAAAGCGCGTTTCATCAATAATAAAATGTATCTTCTTTGATTTAAAGCGCATGCGGGCGTGGAGGGGAACGAAAGGGCTGACCAACTGGCAAAGGAACCTGTGCATCTAGAAGAGGCGCCCGTGTACGATAGATTCCCCATATCGCATTTGAAGAACTGTCTACGTGAAAACACGATAGCAAAATGGAATCACCGATATCGAAACGGCGAAATAACTAAGATATTCTTTCCAAATATTGTTTCGGCCTTTACGATAATTAAACAAATAAAACCAACGGGATTGTTTACCCAGATGTTGACAGGTCACGGTGGATTCTTGTCGTATCTTTACAGGTTCAGGGTTAGACAAAGTACTGCCTGTCCTTGTAGCAATACAACTGATGAGACGGTGTTACATGTTCTGGCGACATGTATAACACTGAACAAGCTGTGGGCTTAAGAGTAACAAAGACTATTTAAGGGAAATAATGATAGGCATCTTTTTGAGATTTGCTGTAAAAGACTACAAAAAGTTGTTACAAGAAATAGATAGTAGTGTTTAATCATTCGGGTTACCAATACCATTTACGTAAGCTATTTAATACCTCCGACGACTACATACTCGAGGAATTATCTAGAATTATATTTAAAAAAATATATAATACCAGCTCGTGCATAAAGCAGAGAATGCCTGTTAGATCTAGAAAACAGAACTCTGAGGATTAGAACATCTCGTGTGGCTAAAAAGTCACGTCAACATACGACAAGAAATCGGTCTTCAGATAGTCTATTCCGCGTAATTAATTTATATATTAGCAGCTGAATTAAACCCCAGAAATAATCGTTAAATCTGGTAAAAAGGTTTCCTTTCAAACCAATATTTTACACACACGTCCAAATTCAATTTCCCCAAGGAATTAATGTGATTGATGATTCGACGGAGTGATCGGCAAAATTTCTTTAATATTTTAATAAGATTGCATGTCTTTCACGCAGCTATTTTAATATACCAATAAATATTTATTTTATTGTATATTACTTCTAAAAAATTAGTTATAAAATGTATCCTCAAATGTTAGTAACATTTTTAACACTTAATTCTGCGTTAGCTAGTTTTCCAAAATAAAGAAAAACCTAACCATATTAAATGACTTGCTATGAAATATTTTCAAATTAATATAAGTTCGAAATCCAATTGACAACCTCCAGTACCAAGCCTCCCAGACCTCTCTACAAAGAAATTTTCAGATAACCGCTGGCAAGAGCCAGTATCTATTTGATTCGCTTGTTGATCGCACGTTCGCACATTCACGCAAAATTATACGCAGACGCGTTCGCGAGTGCGGTTTGAAAAAATACAGACATTATTTTTAATATTTGTGATTTATGTTAAGTTTAAATGTACGTGAAATAGTTCGCTTTTAATATTAAAAAAAATACATATCACTTAAACTGTGTAGGCATTGATTAATATAGGACATATTAATTTTATTTAAATAATTTTTTTTTTTAGGAAGTGAATTTGTCATATAATATGTCATGTCTTATAAATTTAATTAACTAAGAGAGCTCTAATCATTTAATTAATTATAATAATAAGTAATTATAATTAATTAATTAGAGCACCTAGCCCAAAATATATTTTACAATTAAATAAATAAAAATAATAATTAAAATTACAAACGAAAAAAAATATTATATGTATCTGCATTTATTTCGTAAAAAAACTTATTATCTCATAATAAAATTCCAGTCAGTTTGGTATTAATTAAACATTAATTATTATTTATTATACGAATTAATATAATTACTTATTGTAATATCTATCTCATATAGAACTTTATTCATTTAACAAAACATAAGAAACAAATATACAGTATTTACTTTTTATTTCTATCACTTTACATTATAATGAATTTTTTTAATTAACTAATAATTCGATTTCAGTAAGAATTGCATTAATTAATTATTTGTGCGTTGATCAAATTATTTGATTATAAAAACTGTGAAACAGTGAAGTGACAATTCTATTCAATGGACTGATTGTGCGCGGACTCAGTAGCAAGCAGTGAAAGTTTTCGCCCGTGAGATAGTCCAAAGACAAAAGAGTTGGAGACAATGGACCACCTGTTCCGGCACCGGAGGCTTAGTGTACCCAAAAGGTAAAAGTAACAGCATTTCGTCCTTGTGGACATAACAAATTCATGCAAAATTGTATCTTAAATTTATTAGAAAAAAAAGCATACAATACTCCACAGGATTTTATCCATCTCTATATAAAAAAGACTATAACCATTTAAGCAAATCGCAAATGATATCGAGTTAAGATTCGAGATGAGTGGCAGCTGTTGTTCGTAGTAATTACTAATTAATTTTAGTGCAACCACTCCTTTACATTTTTACACCAAAATATTCAGATTTTTAAAACATATTTATTACACTTGAAACAATACAATACCATAAGTAAATAAGGAAAAAATCTGCTTGCGGATTTATTCTTGTGATCCATCCCATTGCGTTTTTTTGGTCCTTAAAACTTTAGTCCCTGGACAACTCAGTCATTTGATACCACAATTATACTTGCATTAATCTCCTGTGGATATAATATATATAATTCTGGTCATAAACTGTAAATACCAATTGGAGTTTTGTCCCTGCTTTTGGAACATGATGCTGTCAATTAGCCGTTGACGAGTTTCTTAGCTGTCGATTCTAACTTGCTACCCTGAAACTTGACTATTAATAAATAATTTCTTAATTGGTTACGTACGTATCAGACAGAGGTCCTCTTAAGTACAATTGCGTGGAACAAGTTTATTACAGGATATCAGACATCATTTTTCGAACAAAAATAAATACGGCATACTATCGTATTACATAAACGTGTTTCAGTCAGAACGTACAAAGGGTTCTTATACACCTATTATTTACTATTAAGCTGTCAGAATAGTGTCAGTATTAATAGTGATTTCTTCGTTTTCCTGATAAACAGTTACAAACAAAGCGGTAATTAGTCTCTTCGAATCGGATTGAGATTTCTCAGGCACGGCACTAATTTCCACCCGGACGCGCACGACTCAACTAAATTGCGATTATCTAGAATCGGGATTGAGTGAAATCGACTTAATTGAATATTTAGATAGGTTAGTGAACGAAGGTTTGGATGGACACGAGGGTAAGGTCGTTCACTTGGGTAATATTTATCTTCAAATAAGTATTTAGCAATTGCACAATGGAGATTTTTTTGTTACGTGAAATCTTGTAAGATTATTGAGCCGTGTTGGCTTCAGCGTGCGACACTCATCCCTGAGGTCCCATCCCGTAGATTCAATCCCCGGCTGTGCTCCAATGGACTTTCTTTTTATGTGCGCATTTAACATTCGCTCGAACGGTGAGGAAACCGGCTTGCCTTAGACCTATAAAGTCAACGGCGTGCGTTTGGCTGATCCTACTCGTTTATTAGGTAAACAAATGATCATGAAATAGAAGAAATGTGAGGCCCATATCTAAAAAGGTTGTAGCGCCACTGATTTATTTATTTTAAATCTTTTAAGTCTTTGATTGACTATATATATAGTTTGATTAGCATTTTAATAAGCTTTCACATATACATAATTATTTATACTCTTTTACTCAAGACTACAAAAAGAGACATTCTTGGATGAAATTCGTTTTTTAGATGTTTTTATTGGTTGTATACAACAATGCAAAATAATTTTTAGTGGCCTTCTCTCACCTCAGGATAAATTAAATTATACAATGTATAATACGTTTCGAAGACTGTGTGAACAGACTACAGATATTATCCCATTAGCGCACTCATTACTTAGCAAAATAATTGCAATTAACATACTTTAAGAATCTCGAAACTTTCTCGTTCACATTCCTTAACTATCCAAGCATGTTTTTTAAATGAATACACGTAAACAGTTTTAATGGTTTTAAAATTACAAGGAAGAAAATTCTTGATATTAAAAAGACATTTGAAAATGCGTTTATATTATCATCTCGGCATTGCATTTCCCATAGAGAATTTGTAATTATTATTGACAAAACCATGGATTGAATAATACTTATTTTAAAAGCTGTAAACATCATTTATGGATAATTCTCTGTATAATATTCATCTGGCTTAATAAATTTTGGAGAAGTTATCGAAAATATTAAACGCAATTTTCGGTAGTATATATAGTTTAAGAAATAAAAATCGAAGGCGCTACAGAAAGAACCATTGGTGCCGGTGACAGAACCTACAACCTTAGGGATGAGATTCGCAAGCCAAAACCACTTGGCCAACACTGCTGAAGTAGGCATTGAAGATCTAAAAACCTCTAAAACCCCACATAATTACTATTGAACACTCAAAATTTATATAACGCGCTTAAGTTAATCCTAGTACGGTATATAATTTGTAAAGCTATCAAGGTAGCAACTTAAAGCTCAAAGCTCTTGATTGAGATACCACGTTATCTTCTTCAATTAGCTAACATAAGTTGTAATTATACGCTTTGGGATTAGATAGCATCAGTAATGTTTTCATTTGTAATATTTAATTAGAAAAATTACACACTATATGATAAAGTTTGACCTAAAAAATTGTAACGCCATGGACATCGAACGCGACCGAAGTGTTCTTAAGTAAAAAGTCATTGTTCATAAAAATCATATGAGTACATGTGACAAAAATACTTTAAATTTTTTTACTTGACAAAACGGCCTTTCCATGAAAGTCAAGATTATCGGATTACAAGATATTTTCGGTTTTAATGGAGGCGAAAGAACGTGAACTTCTTTGACGATAAAGAGATCTTTTTTTCACAGTTTCGTCGTTTTTAATTAATAGGCTAAGAGAAATTTGCTTTTTTAAAAATTTGACGATCATAGCATTGATTTAGTTAACTAATTATATGTATAACATGCTGAAACTAACATAGCTGAAAAAAAACCCCAGTGGTTATAATAAAAATATTAAAACAAATAGTATATGTTAATCCGACATTGATACTCATCCCTCGCTACTCCTGCTGGCAGAAATGTCCTAAAACTTGTAATCGCCAGAGAGAGAGACACACTTTGCTCTCATTGGCAGTGCAAGCAGTAGCATCTGCTGTGTGTAAATGTGGCAATACAGATATAACCGTTGTCAAAGATTACACAGACATTACAACTTGATTTGACTGGATTATGAAATTACTCTGTACGTCTAACTGTTGGAAACGACCATGCACCCTTTCTGAGTGAGATTATTCAATAATTGCACGAGAATAACGTTACACGCTATTGCGTTTATTAAATTACTGAGGGAGTTCCGTATGAATGCGTTCCTTTGATGGGAGATGACGCGTGGTTACGAGAAAGCAAGATTAAAGAAAATAAAAGATGTTATTTAACAAAAATGGGAGGCCTGACAACACACTGCTGATTCAGACTTAAAAACAACAGCAAGACTTGTTAGTAGCTGAGATAGTGTGTGTAGGTTAATTGCTCTGACGGTAAACGTCGGTAAAACTGTAAGATTTTGCGGCAAGACGGCTCGAAGTCATAGACTCCCGTATGTCAAATTGTTATACATTTTTGCCGTGTTGCGTCAGACACGAATACTGTGTCGTTATCTATAAAGAGATTTATCGTCACCGGATGTGGTACAAAATAAGTATTATTGTGACGTCGAATACATGGATTATTTTGCTAAAACCCCAGATCGACGCCTTTACTAGTAGAAGGGGTTCCGATCAATAGTACTCAAATTTAGGATATTGAGTAACAAGAAAAACAAACAAATCTAAACTGTATATTCGAATATGGAAATAAATGTGCTTTATTATTATTTATTATAAAACCGCAGATCCATAGTTATCTGTCATAGAAAGCTCCCGATACGTTCCCATTATAATGGATTATAATGTATGCTTTAGTTCGCTCTGTGTATTGGGGCCGAAAATTGTCTTTAACACGTACTTGAGGTCAGTAGTCATGAGTCTATAGACATGCTTTGTCATTCTTGAACTAGTTTTCGTATGAATTTGGACATTGCTCGTTGCACAGTTTTAGTTACTATGGAAGTTCTACTGACATACATGTAGATGATGTTATAAGATTTTTCTTACTTAAACAAATATTATTAATAAGTTTGCGAGTACATTTTCTTCTTTCTACGTCCAAATACTACTGCTAGGTGTATATTAAGATGTTTATATATTTAGAAATGATTTATATAATTATTATTTATCTTTTACAATTTCGTTAATTTTAACTGTGTCTAAATTTAAATTTTATTTAACAACATTTTATAATTACATTTCAATGAAAAATCGAAAATAATATTTAGAATTAAATATGACTATTAACTTTCTATGTCATTATTATAAAAACAAAATAATGTTTATTAATTTTGAATAGAAGAAAAAACTAGGATATTTTTTTTTTATTATTGTCCGAGTTACACTATTTTACTTGATAATAAATAATCATAAGAGTAAAGAGGCACATCTAAAACTTCCCTGCATTAATAGGATTTTTGTAGCAACACTTCTGTAGGTATTGTTACACCTTACAAAATAATTTCAATAAAACATCCAATATTCATAATGAATAAATTGTTCCAATTTCAGTTCTTTAGTAAAGTTTATTGTATCTTTTCATCCCAACTTAAATACAATTTGACAGAAAGAGACGAAAGAGTACTTCAATTAAATGCAATTACAATTATTGAATAAGGATCATTGTTTATTCAATCATTGTAATTCTTAAAAGTAATCTTTTGAAACAAGCCTAACGCTGTTCATCATCGGACGTCGAGGCAAAATAAATACGAAATTCCTCCCGTATCACCTCGACGTCCGTCGTTTCACAACTGAGCGTTTTTTAAGGCAGTTTTTTCCGCGCAGCATTACTTTGTGGAACCAGCTGTCCACTGAAGTATTTCCGAACCAATTCAACTAAGGGTCCTTCAAAAAAAAAAGAGCGTACCAATTCTCAAAAAACCGGCAACACACTTGTGAGCCCTCTGGCATTGACAGTGTTCAAGAGCGGTATCACTATCACTGAGCCACCTGCCCGTTTGCCCTAAAACGCTATTAATAAATTCTATATACGAAGGTTGCTATGACAATGAGGTTAGTTGACAACGGTGATACGAAAATTTTATGTCCGCGCTAAATTCAAGCATAAATTAAGTTAATCTGAGCTTTCTACTACACGTGACCAGGTTAACAAATGTTACTTATCTCTTTACAGCACTCACGATATATCTTGTTAATCTATTCCTTGTAGTTTTCACTTTCTACTGTAATTTCCAGTAACACGAACATGTTAAACGGGACAATCTATTGACAACGTCATTGCTTTTTGTAGTATTGTGATAGGAAAGGGTTTGTTAAAAATTTATATGTGTTTTAAAATGTATATGTTTAACCTCGATAAAAATAATTCGAACTATAAGACTGTGGACCCTGCCCGTGGCCCACCTGATGTTGAGTGATACACGGACACTCTTAATCCCTCGGCTCGCAACGGAGCGTTGCCGAAGCGCTTTTCTTGAAGTAGAGAAGGAGAAGTAGAATTGGTTCGAAATTGATATTTCAATTTTCATTAAAATGATCATCATTGGAAACGTAAAATATAATGATACAATAGACATACAATACAAAAAAGGCAAATGTTACTTAGAAGTAATGTACACTATAGAATAAAGCATAAGTTTAAATTAGGTTATTTGGTCTTAAGCTTACCGCGTATAGACATACATAACCTGTGTAAGTGTTAATTGTAGTACATAGGTAATGTTGTTAACTTTTATTTAACCTAATTTCGCACGAGCGGCCGTGATTCGTAAACTTTGAAATAATATACCTAAACCCTACTCATGAATTATTCTAGATATGGGTGAAAACCGCAATTAATTCCGTGCAACAGTTGTTGAGTTTATCGCGAACGGACAGGGGTGGTGGAGCACTTGTTTTTATATAATATAAAAGTTAGGCATATGCTGTCGTTAACTTGTTTGTAGTCATTATCAAGCTATACAACTTTTCTCTCGAACTGAATCCAATATCTCATCGTTAAATCGTCATTGAGACTGATCAAAAATTATTGTCGATCATGTGCACTTTTTATTTTTCATGTGTCCTGTATGTATTATGTATTTTTGCACCACCTTCTACCTTTTTTTTACAGTGGTTGCCTGGACGTGATCGTTCGAAAGCGATGAGGCCGCCAGTTGCTCCTTTTCATTTAATTATGTCAATTATATCATGCATCATGCTGCAACGAAGTGTTAGTAAATAAATAAAATAAAGCAACGGTCGCAAGAAATATTTTCCTTGGGCCGTTTTTCCGCCTACCACAAAAAAATCTAATTCATCATCTAATCTAATTAATCATGATACTCAGATATAAAGTAACTTTCTATTGGTAAAACCGTATTTGAAGAAATTTTATCTATAACGTTTATAAATATTATATTTTATATATATATTTCTGATGTATTATAAAGTCACACAACGTATTCTTAAATTCTAAACAATGACACTATGTCAACGGAATAATAAGAATACAATTTAAAGAAAGTAGCGCGATCTTGAATCGGGGTTAGAATTGATTTAACACGAAGGTTGATAGCGGTTACTTTAATTGAAATTTGAACTTTTTGCGGAACTAAAGATAATTTGTGATCTACCGATATCATTAACCAGCATGGTTTGTTATAATTGACCGTGAAAGAAAGTTTAATTTCTTTAACTTGAATCGTGGGAATTGAAGTCAAGGAAATTTAGCACGTTTCTGGTTTCGGAGAATACCAAAAAGAAGTCTTAATTAAATTAGTTTAACATTTTTATTTACGTAAACGCTAGTGCATTTTAAATAAAGCGAATACATAATATGTTTTTAAGGTGACATTGCAACGTTATACATATATGTCAAACTGACAGACGTTTAATTTTGAATAGGGCAACACTTGCGTCTCCGAGACTTATATGGCCAGATTTACGTTTATAAATAAAAATTTGATTACCTTGTGGCTTGGAAATAGCTTTTGATATCATCGTCTAAGCTTTTAAAAGTATGTAAAGAAATAACAAAACTGTCTTTACTCTTGTATCAATTCTTAATCTTAGAAACGTAGTCTGTTATCTAGATCTTCGCTTTATCTGTATTATTTTTAAAATGTCATAGTTTTCTCCATTGTTGGATTTTTCTCGTTGCCTTCCGGCAACATATTAGCCATAACTGTCCTACATATCTAACTGTGAAATACAATAGTCTTCTGAAACACAGATTGATCTTGATTAAACCTTTTAAGGAACAAGATTTTTTCCCCCTTTAATAATAAGAGCCATTATTCCATGGAGATTCTTTTTAACCGCATTTAACGGTTTTAACTTACAAATGCGAATTGCGGTTTTCTTCTAATGACATATTATTTGGTTTTATTTGTTCGTATATAACCGCCTCTCTTAACACTTAATATACTTATTAGTGGCTAGCGTAATTTGGTATAATCTCAGTCATTTTCAAGACAACAAATTTCAAGATGACCTTTTTAGGTTTTCTTTCATTTCTTTAAATGCAGTCATTAGGTACGCATTATGTATACTATACCGCGGTATATTGATGTATTTATTAAAAACGACGATCCGTGATATCAAATACAGTTAAAAATTTGTCTTTGAATGAGTTACAAGAAATGGCTATTTTTTAATAGCTAGGATTCATATGCCAATCTCTCAGCTTAATTTTTTGTTTGAATGCCTAAAATCGTTTAATTTACGTGATAGATTAGTTACTATGGATATTTGTATAGAAAGCTTGAGAAGCTGCATATTTTTTTGCTCCTTCTGAAAAAAAAACGCTGGGTTCGAGCTGCCAAAAACTGACACTATCTAAACTGTTCAAAGTCGAAAAAAAACTATTACTTTGATGTTGAACGTAGACTTCGAACACGGCTTTACAAATGTTGAAATTGTTTAACCGTTAAGTAATTTAAGCAAAGTGTAACCAATAATGATGCATCACATTGCATTCTTGCGCGTACCTTTCCCTTCGAGTGAAAATCTATTGATCCATTAATAAGTTATTTAATAATAATGCGGTGTATTTTATGCTCTGAGCTGTCTCACTCACTTAGCCATTTACTTTAGCTATGGTTAAACAATTTGTAAGCAGCAAAATAGATTTTAAGAATAGCGTAGGCCAATCAAAATCTAGTATTTGTTTGTCAAATTTAAATGTGTAGAGGGCTTTTTAAGCCTCACAAAAAAAGTTATGATGGAATATATGAGGTCAGATAGTTGTTTTCCTTTCATCAATCAATGCTAATGGGTGAGATACAGAAACGAGAAGATGACTCCCGTATGTATATATCACATGGAGCACACGTAGCAGCTCTTTCCACTTAACCGTATTCAATGAAGAACGATCCTAATCGTCGACGACCAGTCACATCCCGAGCGGCTGATCCCTTGTGTAGGGATGTCAGGTCTCTCTGCATCTTTAACCGCAGAGAGTTTTCAAAGAAGTTGTTCGGATTAATACATGCAGCTGTCCACCCGTATCACCTCGTCCGTCGTTTCACAACTGAGCCTTTTTTAAGGCAGTTTTTGCGCACCACCTCTGTGTGTGACCTACCCACTGAAGTATTGCTGAATTAATTCAACTTAGGGTACATCAAGAAAAGAGTGTACCAATACTTAAAAGGTCGGCAACGCACTTAAGAGCCCACTGGCAAAGTGAGTGTCTATGGGCGGCGGTGTCACCTAACATCAGATGAGCCTTTTGCCTCCTGTTATATTAAAGTATGGGAGTCAGACTTAGTGCTAAGATTCCTTTCTGAACCTTATCCTAAGTAGTTGTAAATCTGTAGGCCCAACCAATTCTTAAAAGCCTGGGACGCTCTCGGCATACTGGAACTGTGAGTGTCTATGAGCGGTTGTCTAACATAACATTAGGTTTTAGTTCCTTTGAATCAAAACTAAGAATTTACCTCTTTCTGAATACTTTCATTGCGATTTCTTACATATCTCGATTTATAAGAAAATTTCATAACTCGTGTCGTCAAAGGCTTTTCCATTTAAACAAAGGAAATTTTCTATACAATACGACGGAAATTGATTTTATTGTACCTTTTATATAATGTACAAGTATATGCTTATACAATACTTGTGTAAATTTATATTTATAAAACAAATGCGAAAATCAACAATAGTTTCTTCCCACTGCTGGAATGAATATAGCGCCGAGTATGGCTGTATGCTATAAGGTAAGGGGTTATATAAATATTAACGTTAAATGATTATGAAAATTATACTACAATAATTTGTATGTATACGTCAATGTACCACAAATGTTAAGGGTATAGTATGGTTGGTAGACTCAGTTCCGACTCTCACTAGATCCCTTATGCGTAAAGTCCTGGCTAACTAAGCCTGCCTTGTTCCTTCGAGAAGCACAGAATTCTCGAGGGCACTCCACAGGCTTCACGGAGCAACCTCACTGCTCTGAGGATTTCTGTACGCTGTTTAGCCACAGCCTCGCATTCCAGGACTACGTGGTTGACTGATTCTTCTGCGCTGAAACAGTCTCTACGCATGGGGCTATTTGTAACGCCAAGAACAAAAAGATGTTTATTAAGGAGACAATAGCCCTTAATTGTCCCTATCATTGTTTTGAGATTAGTTTTGTTGAGGAACATAACAGTAAATTAACGAGTAGTTAAAAATCTTATATAGTTGTAGTATCCATGGATAGTACTGGAGTATAAATATCAACCTTTAAGGTCTCGGTACCAAATTGTTGTATCTGTTCCGTGATGAATTCTAATACGGAAGTAGGTGATTTTCTGTGCCTGTCCCGCACCGTTGTATTTCTGGCTAAGGCACGCCAGTTTCTTCACCATGTTTTCGACCCTCCGATCGAATGTAAAATGCGCACAAAGACAGAAAGACCATTGGTGTACAGCCAGGGATCGAACCTACGGCCCCAGAGATGAGGGTCGCACGCTGAAGCGACTAGGCCAACACTGGTATATTTCCAATACATATCGAAACATAAAACTATAGTTTTTTATCACTTGAATGTAATTTCGAATATCATAGATAATCCTGTGAAAATCGAAATTGACGTATCGATTATCAGTTGAAACGGATGCGTGTGCGTAAGTCGGCCGTGGAAAGTGACCAGTGGCGCGTGGGCTCTCAAGACGGATCATTGTCTTCTCTAGTGTATATTGCTGTACTTGTTCTACATACTAATGCACTTTAAGAGCCAATTCCTCAATGTAGACTGTAGGTAATTACGTACTAGTGTCCTAAGTCAATATCAAGTTTAGTAGATTGTTTTTGACGGGGATATGCATTAATTTAATGATACATAAAGGCAGAATCAGAAACAACAAAACAGCGACCGAAGTGTCGTCGTATAAATTGATGTTGCTGATCCTTGGAGAGCGAGATGGATTCGGCTTTGCTCCATCATCATCAAATGGACGAGGCGCCGGTTTAAAGCCCGAATGAAGTATAATTGATAATCACCTCGATGGCTGGAAGTCTTCCGTTTCCCATAGCACTTTCTTTTTTAACTAGCGAACTGTGGAATTGACTTCTGATGGGATCTTCCCTGGAAGAGACTACCATTAATTGTTTAAAAAAAACATACTCGTCCCACAAAGGCCGGAACCTACGAAAATGGTTGTCTATGACCTGCAATGACTGCCTTTATATAAAAAAAAATCTTATACGCATTATTTGTGGTACCTATTAAAAAAAAAATGGCTGTTATAGACGAGTCACAGTTCATACAAATCCCTCTGAATCTCACCCTTTTGCACTTTGCTTTCCATTTTGAAGAAAACATTTATATAATTTAAACGGTATATAAAGTTTCATTTCCTACCTAGTAAGTAGAACAATATTGTTGCTAATTGTTTTCATTTCAAAGGTTGTATGAAAATTAAAATCTAATTTTAAGTAGGGAATTTCAGTGCTATTGTACTAGCAGACGTTACTGGCTTAGTTTTATTCACTTTTCTCTGCATTTTACCGACACATTTTAATTATAAACTATTGTTTATTATATATATTATATTACGGTCAGTATACATAATTAAAAAAGCATTATTCTATTTTAAGAAAACACACTTTCACGTTTATTTAGTTGAATATGAAAGTCCAAAGGAGCTACAATACAGGTGTACACATGTACAAAAAAAATAACATAAAATCACCCTCAGTATATACAAATCGTCAAAAATCTCGGTTAAATGAATGCTAAGATTTACAATAACTAAAAATAAAATTAAAAATAAATTACAACAAGTACAGCCCAAATTTGCGCCGAGAACTAGAAGTCGTGGAATATGACGAGCCGTTAAGACCTACAAAGCCTTGGTAAGGAAGTAATGTGTCCCCTAATTCTACGAAACTAAGTCCTTTTATAAGCGCGCGCGGTTTCCCATTTGGCCATTTATTATTCTCTATAGAAATCGTATATTGACTATGAGATACGTTTGAATTCCTTATGACTTCTATATGAAGATACACGGTTAGAACGGTGAGTAAACCATCTAAGTACACACGTTTATACTTCTGTGACCATCACGACATATTAAATGTTATATTAAAATTAAAATTGTTATAAATGCGTTTCATGGCAAATTCCTTTTAGCCATATTAACAAATCTTGAGTTGAACTAGTATTCTATAAATAACGTCGGCATTTTTATAGAAGTATATTTAGATTTGATCTCAATTAATGATGTATCTCAGATAAAACATACACGTTCATTAGTTTGAACGGCGTAAAATGTATCATGTAAGTTCCGAACGACTGATTAATATTGCTTGCATGACAAATAGGCGCGTTGTAAAAGTGGATTCATTAATTCAATATACATTCGTAAAGCAAAGGGTTCTTTGGAAAGGTTTTGTAGTTTTTTAATAATATGTGGAGCAAGGAAGGTGTTGCTCTGAGCGGGCGGAATAACTTCTCTACCGCTTTTTAGAATATTTCACCGTGATTTGTACCTTTAGATAGGTGTCGCTACAAATAGGGAATGAGACTAAAACTGTACACGAAACGTTTGTGCGCTTCGTTCGATTGTGATTGGTCAATAACATTTTTTTTATAGAACAGGGAACAAACGGCACATGGATACTCTCAATGCCAGAAGGCTTGTGTGTGCGTTGCCGGCACTTTAAGAATTGGTACGCTCTTTTCTTGAAGGACCCTAAGCCGAATTGGTTCGGAAATACTTCAGTGGGCAGCTGGTTCCACATAGCGGTGGTCCATTCGCTTAATACCTTATGTCCATTTGACCAATCGTAATCTAACGCAAAGTTTTGTCTGCTGTCTTTCGTATAACATATGGCCTAAGGTATTTTGAAAACCGATAACAGAAACGTATGTACTTGAAAAGTACATAAGTTTGAAAAGATACTTTGTTTTTGATTCTCCTTCAACCTATATTAAATGAAGCAATCAAGATTTTCGTTGCTATATTGCATTCTTTGCTCCATATTTTCAGCAAGTTATAGATGACCTTTTACAAAATTGCTTCACCCGAAATCGAACCCAGGATAATATAACCAACTGGCCGTTTTCGTAAGCAAAGCTTGAACATGACAGACAGTTGAATGTACTCGGAATTATTTTTCCCTTTTGAAGTGTCCTTATTGTGAGTGGTTGCGTCTGGAATTATTCTACACTAGACATTATGAAATACTTTTTTGTAATATACCTGGGTAACTAACACAAAAGGCAAGAAACGAGAAAACATACAGAGTAGAAATTAATAAAACCAAAGTGCAAACAATTCTTGGGGCGTTATAACGCATGGTATCTTCACGATGCGATTTGTTTTTGGTTCTCTGGAGATGTTCATACAATGTAGAAAAAATTACTATGACAGTTTTAGATACATACATTGCTATATGGCGATATGTAGCCGGTATGATTTTGACTAGCGAAAATACATGATATATTGATTTTATAATTTAATCTAGTATATACTCATACTGTAAAAAAAGAGCGTCCCTCCCTCATAGGCCTGCAACTCATCCAATAAAATGGGTGTCCATGGGCATAGTCTCCTTGGCTCCTAATCTATAAATAAATACCCGAAACGCAAAGCATATTGCATATTTTTATTTTGTTCATGTTTTAGTTTGGACATGTTTCGAAAAATCAATATTATAACGACTGCTTGAATTAAATGCTGGCATGTTCTGGCAAGTTTTCGATTACTCGATTTCGACATAAATGTACAAGTATAGTTAAATCCTTAAAAAAATCCTTCCCACAATAATTACGTTTAAACCAAACAGCTTTCCGACAGACCGACCGAGCACATTGTGTGCAAATATCTGTCTCTACGCAGTGCGATCTCATTACCACTGTGATATCAACAATTTTGATGTCGAATGGTCTTTGTATTGTTTTTTCATCGCTGAGAGGAAAGCTTATCATAAGAGACACTGTTAGTAAGACAGTTTTGTAATTGTACTTTTAAAGGTATTTTAATTTTCTCCCAGAGATTACGGTTAAGGCTTTTATATTTAAAAAAAAAATTCTAAACACCTCATGGCCTACTTATTTTATTTATTGTGTCTTGCTGAGCACGTTTACTGAAAAGCATTCGATAAACATCAGTGCCAAACAGTGATATGTGGAGTAAATAGTAATCAATTTAAATAATAATAATAATATTTTTTTATTTCAGATTATATCCATATGTTATTTTAAGTAGTTGAAGTTTTTAAGTTAGAGTATTATTGGGTTTAGTTCCTTAGTATTGGTTAATTCCCAAAACAAAAAAACTAAGAACTACATGGAGCATGGACAATATATCAAAGTTTTAAGATACCAACGTGTTATGCCTAACGATGGCATTAAAATAGACAGTTCCTGCCCCAGGCACTGCAGAACCTCGACATGAGTGTTATCTGATATTTTCTTAGGGACTTGAATTGCTTACTAGTCGTATGCCTACATTGTAATGACCACGGATGACTCTGCTAAGAGAATACAATTAGTTAATTTTTTATAACTGCTACATTCTAGATGATTTCTAAGTGTATTTCTTTTAATTTCAATTTTGGAAGATTTTAAGATAGGTATACTATTGGAGAATATCTTATAATATTTATCTTTCAAATAAAAGGAGCTGAGGGAGGGAGGGAGGGTACATATTTATCGATCAGACTTTTTATTATACAACTGGTAAATGGGCTCATCTGATGATAAGTGATGCCGCCGCCCATGGACACTCTCAATTGCAGAATGCTCGCGAATGCGTTACCGACCTTTCAAGACTTTAGTACTACGGACATTGAGATATCGAACTTCAACAAAAACGTCGGGTTTAATATCGCTAATGGAAGTTACAGAGTACGGGCGCAGTTCGTGGTTACTTATCTGCATAATTTAAAAACCTACTTTACAAATGGCCTACTTTTCGAAAGTATATAAAAGTAAAACAATCTCGGTATTTAATAGTTTATTTTTAATGCTTTCTCTTGATGGCAATGATCGAACACGCGCGTGATCTCTTTCAGAAAATCATGTTAGAATGTTCGAGTACAATAAGATAAACATTGTACTGCACATCAATAATATGTAGTGAAAGTCAAACAACTGAGACTTCGAGAGCATTATTAGTGCATAAATTAAAACAAATCGAAACAGAGCAATTAGGAGGTTTGTGGCTCGGTTTCTAAAAAAAACCTAATTACCGCTTACCGCCTCAGTGGCTTCTTTGCATATGAAGTATATTTCATTCCAGTTCCAAAATATAAAAATATTTAGACGTTATAAACTAATCTAGTGATCCTTTTTTATTGAAAGCAGTTTATTAGATGAATTAATTAATACAATCGTAACCTATGAAGCCTTAGCCTAGTTGGCCTAGTGGGTTCAGCGTGCGACCCTCATCCCTTAGGTCGTAGGTTCGGTGCCGGGCTGTGCCATGGGATTTGTATCTATCTGCGCATCTAACGATGAAGGAAAACATCGTAAGGGAACCGGATAATAGACCCTAAAAGTCGACCTGTGTCAGACATAGGTGGCTGATAACCTACTTGCCTATTAGATTGACAATTAATCACGAAACAGATACAGAAATCTAAGACCGAGACATAAAAAGGTTGTAGAGCCACTGATTTATTTTAATCTAAACCTACATAATATAATATAAAAAGCATTAAGAAAACCTTAATACATTTATAAAGATGGCGTCGTAGTGAACCTGCTTTTAAAAAAGAAGAAGGTAAGCCTACATCGACTTAAGCCACGCAAGAAATTCAGAAATAGATTTATCTAATGTAGGGTACATTGAAAGCGCGCTTGAATTGTATTCTATAGTAAAACTTACGATTTGTATCTCAAATGTTCCGTTCGCTGGAGATTTAAAAAGATATTTACAGTAACGGCAAGTAAGTAAGTAAGTCGATGCGCAAGAGTAAACTATTTAGGTGATTTGTTAAGTACACGTGCAAGTACCTTCTCCACGGCAAAATTGTAAAACAAAAATATCTATAGCAAAGGCTCAAATTTGGCCATAGTTTTGTCTAGTATTCGATTAGGTCAATACAATAATTTATGTTCTCTTCTGCTCTGTGAGCTTGAATGTGTCTACTTTCCATAGAATATACATATTTTATTTGGTTTTCTATATAATGTATTTCCGATTCTATTAGCATTTTCGAGTCCAGTGCTAACAAATTTTTGCACACTTGTTACATTTAAATTTATTATAGTCGGTATAAGTGAAAGTTATTATTATATGTCGATCCCAGAACTGATTATTTCATGTAATCTGGCAACTCTCTCTAGTACTCTGTGCATCGAGTATCTGGAAAAAAAACAAAGACAAAACAATCCTAAATGTCTAGTTATCATGTGTTGTCATGGTTACCCGATTTTACGTCGAATATATATGGTTACCATGGTAACAACGGACATGACAGAGCCCAATGTCTTCTTGTCACTAAGTAGATTAATATTTAAATTAACTAATTTGCTTCATAATGAATGTATAGTTCCATAACATATAATTTTAAACAAGCTAACGGTTATAGAGCGATATATGTAATGTTTTGACAGCCTTACACAGGTATTTAAATTCACACATTAGTTCTATTCGCTCTTGTCATGTTACTGTCAGAGTTCTTAGCAAAAAATTAATGGAGTTCGATTTTCGTGATTAATTATGTACCGGCTTAATTTACTATTTAAATCCTTCAAGCACTGTCGAATCTAAAGCTTATGTTTTGTTATGTGACGAATATATTTCAATATAAAAAAACTCTGAGGTGTTTTAAGATTTATTTATTTAATTGGGATTCGTTTAATTGGTGTAATGAAAGTAACTTGTAAAGTTGCTCGAGGCAACATTTTCGCTTTTTTGAAAGTGATTTAATTTTTAAACGATTTCAAAAACCTCGACTGTGTAGTGCTTGCTATGTACAGATTTTAATGATAAAGTTACGAAAGATTTCACCTAGCAGCAAAACGATGGTATAGAAAGGGGCTTGTTTTTTGTTTTTTAACTGTCAGTTAACATTGACAAATGGTATTCCTTCTTAAATATCATTCGTATTAAACTTCGATTAAAATTCGACTTTTCAACGAGTCGTAAGTCAAGTGTCCTAATATATAAAACGGGACTACCGTTATATAAAATAATACAACCTAGACAAGGAACAAAAAATAAAAGACCTAATAGGTAATGCTTAAAAACTATTCAGAATCGAGCGGATAGATCTTAGCAACAAAATTGATATTTTGATTGTTATAAAAACTTCTTGAAAGAGTCACGCGCGATTCGATTATGATTGTGGATTTTATTAATTAAAATATTTACGACATTTTACTATTTTTGTCAAATAATTTTTTGAACGTATATTACTAAAATCATCACACATTTATAAATTAGTTGCATTAAAAATGTACATGTGATTTATACTAATCTTGAACACAAAGCTGGAGTAAAATATATCATTATTAATAATTAGTTATTACACTTATGCCACTATCTAACACAGAATACTCGTTAATTTACAAAAAATTTCTTTAATCATGAAAATCACATTGTAAATTATACAATATAATTTTAACTCTAATTTATTTTTTACAGTCCCGCATACTTTTCTTGGCCGGTAAAAGCGTCGCTGTGATGTATCAAAATTACTATTAGTATTGCCAGTAAATAAAAATTAACCAAGGGGAATAATTTGAGCTATGCAGGCTGACTTAATAATGTATTGAATGTCTTAATAAAATTACATTGTTTTATTAAGTACTACTAGTAAATAAATAGATTTTAGTCGCATTTTTATTAGATATTGGTAGATAGTAAAATTATTTATTGTACGCACAGATAAGGCTACCTACGGTAGTACCAATTTCTTCCGCCGCGCCGGCCAAGAAAAGTATGTATGTTTGTTGCAAGTATCTATGGAAAAAACAATCATATCGTTTTGACGTTCGTAATTCAAATATTACGATACAATATACAAATGTATTGCAGGTATTTGAAGAGGGCAAAATCTACAACAGCTGCTTTTGAATGTGAACAAAAAACAAATTTGATCTCCATTATGTAATTAGCCGTAGCAAGATATGAAGATATCAACACGATCATCTAATTATGATTGGATTGTGATTGCCTATTAATTTGTCCAAGCCAGAAGGCAATTTATAATTATCATCGCGAGCCAATGAATAAGCATTTAATATGATGTTTGACGACAATCTTGTTATTAATTCAACGCAACTATAATTTTAACTTAGAATACTTTCATATCTATAGAAGATTAGGCAGAGGCGACGGGGCTGGCCGCGGTTCTGACATTCCTCTATCGCTTCATCCGCTTGCATGAAATTCACCATGCATGATCGTAATAAGTACTTTTGGCGTGCCCGTACTCTAGTATGTCCTGGATTTTGTAAAGGTTTCTTCGATAACACGACCACATTTCACCATTCACGGTTGCCGGATAATTCTATTCTAATGGTAATCCACTTCTTATTCGTCTTTTCTACTTGACCAAACCGTCTAAGCATTTACTTTCATATCCTTGTCACTCTTATATACCACACTGCTATTGTATTTATTGCTTTTATCACGCAATGTTACAATATATATTTACATACTTTATAATGCTCTGAATAATAATATTAATTTCTATACTAAGTTATTACTCTTATATCTAGTTATATTAGTTTATACTACTTCTAGTTTATATACTAGTTTATGCTACTCAATGATAGGATTCGATTGAGCAATCAGTGAAAGATTTTTGAAATTCAAAATTTATTCAATTAAATTATTTTTATTATGAGATTAAAATGAACGAATCTTTAAGTTAATTAAAGGTTACATTTCACAATACTGCTAAAGACAATTGATTTTTTATTCTTGCTATCAATCCCAAATAAAGGGCGAGTCAAGTATCGGCAAGCAGATTATGACGTCTTGTCTGCTTCGCTACAGAATAGACATAGCATCGGTCGTGGCTTTGAACTTCGTATTTGACCTTGAAGTTGACAATTGAGCCGATGTCGTCAGATTTATTTAACTTTAGGCTACAATTGTACTTGTATTTGTTCCTAATAGCATTCATTGTTGTCAGTAATACATGATTAAAATACTTAGTAATATATCAAAAATATATAATATAATATTTATTAAATTTATAGCGACTTTATAAGAGCATTTAGAGAATTATTTATCATTGTTTAAATTTAAAATTCCAAAAGTCTCTGGGGTCACACATGCACATAATTTAAAGACAATTTAATTGTCCCAAATACCAACTTTCTCGCACTCTGAATGCTAAATTCAAGCATAATGTATTTGCTACATAACGTCAGAAAAATTCGTTTTCTACAGATTAGATAATCATTGATTTTATCGGTATTAATTAGAATTGATGTGATAAATGACGTTTTGGCCGAATAACTGTTTGCGTTTAGGCGCCAATAACCTTAAAAAAATAATTTATTAGGCTGTCATGTCTTAATGATATATTTAAGGAGATCGGAAACGATTTTATTACATAATTGAAATTATTTGTTATACGTTCTGGTTTTGTTGATAGCATTTGTACACGGTGTATGCCTAATGTAACCATTTATTCATTGACTCAAAAAGGGACATTGGTTTAATTTAGGTCAAATAATATGAATGAAAAAAAAACACTGTTTTATAGTTAAAGCTTAAACGTTACGAATCACAATATGTACTCAAAATGTGAAATTAGTTGAAAAGAAGAACAAATTTATTTTTTAACAATTTAGCTGGTGCCGATTTCATATAAAAATGAAACTCTTGCCACATTCTTTTACATTCTGCTGCTCAAATATTCGCGCGGTTTCTCAAAACGGGACAATTTTGCAAAAAAATGTAAAAAATATTAAGTAATTAATAGGTCTAAAATACATTATATAGTATAAACCAGTGGCGTTACAACCTCTAACATTCTAACATTTCTGTATGTTTCTTGATCATTATCATAATAGGCAAATAATTCACGATTAACTTTTCTTATGAAATATGATAAAACAAATCAGTGTGTCACAGTACAGAAATTTAACGTGTGATATACCAGTGTTGTACGAGGGACTAAAATCGTTTAATATAAAAATGCGTTATAAGAGTACCGTGTTATAAGGTGGTTTACTGTATTACACTTTTTAATACAATGAAATCACTATGAGATTCATTGTTCTATCTCGTTAGGCTACTTACAAATTATAATTTATCTATAACAATTTATTTTAAGAGAAATCGGGTCACATCTTCAATGTTTCATCACATATAATCATTCAATCTTCATGTCTCTTGGAGCATATCAGTAGTGAAAGAATCCGTGAAGAAAGACAATATCTTGTTATATCTGGTTTCTAACTCATATGACCTAGAAAAAAGGTAATAGATGAAACATTTATATACTTAACTAATGAACATGTACCTCTCATTCTTCCCTACTCATTCAGAGCTTGGTGTATTCCGTAGGTGGCTAAAAAAAACCTACCTAATCCACATTGAGCCATGTTGGCCTGTGGCTCCAGCGTGCGACTATCATCCCTGAGGTCGTAGGTTCGATCCCCGGCTGTGCACCAACGGACTTTATTTTTATGTGCGCATTTAATACTCGCTCGAACGGTAAAGGAAAACATCGTGAGGAAATCGGCTTGCCTTAGACCCAAATTATCGACGGCGTGTCAGGCACAGGAGGCTGATCTCATAGAGCAGATACAGAAGTTTGAGGTCCAGACCTAAAAAATTATAGCGCCGCTGATATTTTTATTTAATCCGCATTGTTAAGCAAATAATTATTTTTAAATATGAAGTCTTAATTAAAATTTGTAGCCGGCTACAAAACTCTTACGTGTTTTTATTTGTAATATTTTGGTACATCTTAATTGTTATATACATTAATAACGCGGTACCCTATAACGCGATTACTAACACACATATAACACTGTATTTCCCCTCTATAACGTGGAGATTACTGAAGTTATATTTCTGTAGATCGAAATGTATAATGATTTGTCAGATCCATAATTAGTTTTGCGTATCTTTGAACCTTTGTGTTGTGTTGTTATAAAATTAAACTAAATAACTTTATTAAATTCGTGTTCCCAGTTTTTTAATTGTTTACGGTTTTACGAGAATATTCTTAAAACTATTTTCTATTATTATAGATTATATACTATAGAATTATGATGATGTGTACCTTAAAAAAAATCCGATAAAATCTAAGAGGCTGATTGCGGATGGTTGAAATTAAAAAAAAAACATATTAAATCTAGATATGTTTGTTTAGTTATTGGTTGACAGAAGCCTGGACGAAATCGATTTCTTTAAAAAAAATATCGTCTATATATAAACATAAAAAATATAGAATGTGCCACGAGATTGTGTGTGTTAAATGTAATTTTAGCACACAGACTATGACTGTGCTCTGAGCTGAGAAACTCCAAGAAGCTGTTTTCTCAATTTACTCCAGATTTTCGGACATGTTGTCAGTTAGCTTAAAATTATCTAAGATTTCTTAAATTGATACGGGAGATCATTGTCTTATTCCGTCTTTGTTGTGATGTCGGATTTACAGAGATGCCATTTCTCTCTTCTTCGACAGGTTCAACCTATATTGGTGTTTTTATCGCAAATTATTTTGTGTATTGATTACACCCCTTAACGGTCGTGTATGAGGAATTCAATGAAAGGAAATGAAGTGAAAGGTGTATATCAGGATCGAAGCTAGTAGAAAGCTACTTTCGGTAAAAAGGTTTTATATAAAAATGAAAAGTCACTCACACTCAAAAGTCAGTCACATTTCTACTTGTGCCTTATTACTAGCGAGCCCGTGGTCGTTTTAATGATTAGAACTAAAGTGTAGATGTAGCAATAGCGATTGCGATCACGATTTAGTGACAGTTGAGTTTTTTGACTACGGATATTGAGGGATTTACATCGAGAATTTAAACAAACACATCGTGATCGTTAACGCTATCATTATCGGTATCGTGATCGCTGGACTGGAAGTTACCAAGTACCAGCGCCGGTCGTCTAAGTCACATATGTTTGGTGTTTTGCACATACCATTGCATGAGGTAACAAGGGCTTATTACAATTTCACTCCTACGAGTCGCCAATTTTGGAAGTTACGTTAAGTTACGCATTTAAAACCGAGTTAGAGATTAAAATATATAATTACAGTGTAAACCCTTTATAACGAACTTCATATGACCGAGATTTTTTTGTTGTTATAAAGAGTACTCATTCAACGGAGAGAAGAGAAAAAAATACAAATTTAACCAATTACATTAATTTCTAATTTTATTACTATGAATAGGTAAATTATTCTAAACACATATATTCTGTTAACTTGGTTGCTATGCCAATTTTTGTTTTGTATTTTTTTGAGTATTTTTTGCATGTCTTGGAATGTGGTGGAATCATATTCATGAAACAATAAGAATTTTTCTACAATGTGTTAATGCAATTGACAATAACAAAGACGAGACGGCTGTTTATGAGGTGTCTTTCTTAGAAATTTCGGCACCTCAAAAGGTTAGTTTTGCAATCACACTTTAGTATGTGGTTGATGTCTGAATATGAAAATATTTCTTCGTAATAGAGTATGGCTGTTGCGTTATAAAGAACGAATTAATGTATGGGTTTTGAGTTAAACTAAACAAATTTTGGTTATAAGGAATGACGTTATAAAGAGTATAAAGAGTTTATTTACATTACACAAGTATAACTCTCACAATTCTATTTCAGGAATAAAATTAACATATTTAAGGAACGTACCAAGCAAGTTTTATCTACATTCAATTAAATCTTAGATAACTTATTATTAGCATTTCAGTGCTTTTATCGTGTGTAATTTATCTATTTCCGCATTTCTCCTAATTCTATGTTTATAGACATACACTTTAATTGAGTACAATATTAATGATTTGACATTTTATTATGACAGGGTGACGCTAATATTATGCTATTTGGGTGATTATAATTTCAAAGCAGACATAATATATCCGTCCGAAGGATCCAACACGGCTGTAGAATCTTGCACCACTGTTTAAAAAAAATAGATACGCATGGTATTTAATTAACCACAGATTACAGAACATTACTGTATAAGGGGAGCGTGAAGCAACGGAGGCAACGTTCTAAAATGGGTTCTAAGATAAGTTTTGACATACATTGAATAAAACATATAAGTTATACAACCGTTTTAGATATGGGCATCAGATTTGTTTCATAATCATTTGTCAATCTAATTGGCAACAATCATCAGCTTCCTGTGGCTGACACGCTGTCGACTTTCTGGATCAAAGGTTTCCTCACGATGTTTTCCTTCACTGTTCGAGCGAATGTTAAATTCTCACATAGTCTCATCTCAAGAAAGTCCATTGGTGCACAGCTGGGGATCGAACCTACGACCTCAGGGATGAGAGTCGCACGCTGAAGCCGCTAGGCCAACACTGCTCTATACATATGTGACAAAATAAATATAATTGCATTTAATTATAATTTGATATTGGTTTTTGATTGGACAAGGCTGCTTGTTCTTTAAATCACCCAACTGTCATCTTTCAAGACAAACGAATTATTTAAAATAATTTATGTTCAGTGTAATTTGGTTTAGTCGCATTTTCCACAAAACTAAACAATAATCACATATTTGTGTCAATGGTTGATTATAAACAATATTATTTCGATATTACAGGACTATACAATTTAGTTTACTATGTAAACGTACTAAACATTTTGTAATCGTGGTCCTTAGTGGTGGTCAGGCCGCTTTATAGGTGTATACGATAGTGTGGACTCAATTTCTGCACCAGCACCTTATTTGGTCCATTGTGGGTAAAGCCCTGGCTATTTAAACCAGCCTAGCTCATACCAGAAGCTCTGAAGTTTCCTGGGCACAAGCTTCACGGAGCGGTCTCACTGCTCTGAGGATTTCTGTTTGTTGGAAAGCCTCGCACTCCGAGACGACGTGGATGACTCATTCCTCTGCGCTGTAACAGGAAAGATGTTCATTAAGGATACAGTTGTCCCTAATTGTTACTATAATTATTTTTATTTAGCCATCCTGTTGCTATTAGGCTAACATTTATTGAAACTAACTCAGTCTTAAGTTCGGTTCAGCGAAATAATGATTCGAGTTAAAAACAAAAGAACATCATACAAACTAATAATTAAATAGCGAAAGCGCCGAAAGTATTTTACTCCCAACCTTAACTTGCTTCGATATGAATTTAAAAAAAATATCCAAGACTATTTTCTGCCTAAAGGAAATTGTACAATAATAACATGTTACATAATTGTTAAATAATTATACACAAACATGGTAGCGATGTATATTGCTAATTACTGTAATCTTTTCCTCTATAATAAGTGATGTAACGTACATGTAAATATCAATAATTATTTGAAAGTGTACACGACACATGTTCACGCTTTTTACCATTCACTATTCGCAATAATAATCATTCAGCTAATAAATCAGCGTAACTCTGCGGTGTTTACTAATTATACTATAATTCATTTAACGTAATTAATTGTGATTTGGCGCCAAACTCTCGCTGCATTTCTCCTCTGACATTTCATTTGAAATTGTCAACGCATATAAAAATAACTATAGCTAGTTACATTTTCGGTATAAGAATAAAAATTAATAGAAACAAAAGCAAGAAACCGCTATCAAAGCTTCTATAATAATATCTCGCAAGAGACGTCCTTGCACTATACGTAGTAGCTGGAAAAAGCCCCAATCCGGCCGAGGTACGTTTACCAAAACAGCCCGAGCTCGGCCGTCAAGGCCAACAGAAATTCCATAAAAAAAGTATTTTTTTCAATTACACATACGTGTGTCCTTGCTAATGAATTTTGATTCTGATAAATAAATTTAACAGTTACGCATACCGAACAGTGAACACTTTGTAATTTGCGATTTGTTTCGATCGCAATTACTACGCCTAGATCCGATGTATGAGTACCGACATTGATAATCAAATGAGCATTTAATAAATGAATAACAATTAAGCTGTGTGTATAGTGTACTCATTACTCGTTCTGAACGCAATACAATATCGCTTATTAAGAAGATGGCCCAATTACAAATTTTCTTTGCCAAATCGACCTCTGAGATTAGTGTTTTATATTTAAATTGGATCTGTAACAGACGTTTATGAGATAAATATAATAATAATTCTTATATATCGTGTCAATAAATAAGATTTTTTTATCAAATAATAATGCTTAAAAATGACTTTCTTCCAGACAAACTTAAATTGAAAAATCGTATTTCCGCATTTCATTAAAATAAAATAAAAATACAGCGAAGCATTCGAGGTCTTGAAATCAGTTAATAATCATAACATTAGTCTCGCTAAAGTCGTACATAAAAACAAGCCATCGTAAGGAAGCAAAACCTGCAGTGTTAATCATTGCTCTTATACGAAAGTAAAAGTGGTTTATTTGGACATAATAAACGTACAAAATAGATAATCCCACGCTTAACCTCTTCAGAAAGCGAAAGGATGGACAGTCACTTTATAAATACTTTTGTGAAAGTAGTTATGCAATTAAGTTTTTGGGTTTATCGAAACAATATCATGTTATGTAATTGGATTAGAATTTCAATATATGAGTAGATTTGATTTTAGATTGGATTAGATAAGATTTTTAATATACCGTTTACCGGTTTTTACACAAGTACATCTCCTACGTCTGTAGACAGAATAGTTTGATATTATTCTTTTCAGAAAAAAGTCAACTGTCAATATTTCAGATAATGTTAGTCTGTGCCGCTATTTTTTAAACTCAAATGGTCCTCAATCTTCTGGCAACATTTAAAATATAAAAAAAATGTGTACATATTAGATGTTTAATCCTCCTATCTCCATTAGTTTGTAAATTGACAAATAATACTTTTACTCAGAGCTAAATGTGTATTCAGTTACATACTGAACTTAAAATGGAAATAGTATACAAAAGCTTAGGAAGGATAAATAAATCAGTTTTTTCTTACAATAAAACTTAAATAGCCTGCAATTATAGTGCACGACCCGAGGCAGGTGCTGCTCAATATCAGATATCGTGAGTAGGCATCGCTTGCTTTTGCAATATATATCAAGACTATAATATAATATATCTTGTAAGAATATACTATAATATATCTACTCCCCTATTAATAATAATAAATAAATTGACTTGTAAGAATTAGGACGAAAAAAGTTCAGTTAAAAAATGATTTCACCGGCCGTCTCTAGCAAAAAAATCATGGATATTACTTCTTTTTGTACTTCCTTCCAAATACATAATGTATGTAGATTATACAAAGGAATGGAGAATAAATATTTAATAAACAGTCCTAGGTAAAAAATACCGCCGATGACTTGACAAAATCAAAATGGCGCTTATAGATTGTCTATGGCATTACATCCCACTCCATTTATCACGATACGTTTTGTTTTATTATGCAAAGTTATGCGTCTTGGTTTATTTATGTGGGTGAGATGGGAGATAGTTTCGAGCGCAATTTACGAATTATCATAACAAATTAATTGACTGTAATAACTCAATTTATTAAAGGCAATTAAGTTAAAACTTTAATGAACGAATATTTTGTGAACGTTGTATCTTTTTAACACAACTTTACAATTTTTATTAAACTTTACAAAACTCAGAGGAGGTTAACCAGGTGTAAAAGCTGAATTTTAACTAACAACTACCTAACTAAAAACTATATTTAAATAGCCGTAATTGACTAATTACTACGTTACGAAAACTTTGAATACATATTATTCAGCAATAAAAAATAAAAAATACCGGGTGTGTAATGTGAAGATCAAATTGCGGTATGTATCATACAGCATAGTATTATAATATTTTTGTATTGTATGTTATATAGCTATACCTAGTATACTCATATACGATACTGTATGAACTTAATATGCAGTATTAACTCTACCCCAATAATGAACAAGCGACACAATTTTCTTAAGTATGTTCTGTGCTAATCAAATAAACCGTTGACAAGCCATTAATGTCTTGCACTCTCAAGTTAATGCGCTCGTTATATTTGACCAATGAGGCTGAATTTGTTTATTAACTTGATATCAGAAAGCCCATGCATGGAAAGTGCAACCAGTTTGTGCAGATTGCACCTAACTTTCGAATCATGTCTAGACCTCGCCAAGTTTGAGCACTTTCTACTCTCTGCACAAGTTACACCTCCGTTTTACAGGAGATTTCAACAAGTGTTATGTGCCATTGAATGTTCCGAGACAATTTCCATCCGACATTGAACCCAAGAATAAATATCAATCTATATATTAAATACACTGAGGCGGCGACGAGCCCTACCTTGCCCTGCAATAGCGTAGTGAAACTGAATTAACTACATTAACATTCATAGTCTTTACAAATGGTAGTGTTTTTTGAATCCAGATCAATGAATGTTCTTGTTCGTAATTTAAAACTGCTTTCATAAGCTGTTTCAAAAACAGCGCAGCAACGGCACAACTTAACACAAAGTGACCTTTTTTTTCTTGCACTATGGTCTTACTATAAAAATGTAAGTGATAATAACCTGCTCAGGTATTTAAAAAAAAGGTGGATAATTTAATAGCGTCTGAATAAGGACTTTTTATAGATCTACTTTTTATTTACGACACTTTCACATAATGAATGGTTTAACAAGCTTGTGTTGCGTAAATTTACTTATATATTTGATATTACATGCGGAATAGTTTATTTGAATGTTGTTATGAGATACTGAATACCTTTCCGATAGTCAAGATTGATTTTTACAAACCCATAGAGTAAAAATAACAAATCTATGGCGCTAAAACCTTTAGTCTGGGTATCTCTATTATATGTTTCGCGATCATTTGTTTTTACGCAAGTAGGTAACGCCTGTGTCTACGTCATACATGCATACGTCGTCAACTTTTTGGGTCTAAGGCATGCTGGATTTTTATTTAATTTAATTATGTTAAATGTGCTATATTTCTGTATACTTGCAACCATATAATAAATAAATTGCATTAAATTATATAAGGTGTTATATAATTTAATTTAATGCAATTTCGTATTCATAACTCGATAGCTATAAAACGAAAGTTAGTCTGGAATTCCAGTGTTCGTTTTTATTGCCATATTAAATTATAACAATGGCGAATTTCGCAAAAGGTAAAAGCTAACAGCCCATTCGGACTATAAAATACATATTATGATCAATATTGCTTATTCTTTATGTGAAAGTGTTATGTGATGTCATATGAGTCTGTGCTCTATGATCTGTAATATTGTTTGGTGACGTAAGAATTCTGCATTAATTCATTGATTATTAGGCAAGTACTTTTTTCTATTGAATCAATTATGCTAAAACCGAATTAACGCCGGTGAAACCGCATATATATATATACATTCATTGATAAAAAAAATTTATTGCGAAACAGTAGTTCTTGAATTAAACAAAACCAGTAGCGCTACAACATTTTTTTAGGTCTGCGCCTCAGATTTCTCAGTGATAAGCCTCCTGTGCCTGACTCACGCCGTCGAATTTTTAGATCTAGGGCAAGATTTACGATGTTTTCTTTCACCGTTAGAGCGTGTTAAATGCGCATATACATAATGGTACACAGCTGGGAATCGAACCCACGACCTAAAGAATGGGAACAACACGCTGAAGCCACTAGGACAACGTGCTCGTAGTTCGTCAATACTTTAGCATTTCAAGATGTTGTAGAATCTAGTTCGCTATGTTTTGAAACAATAAAAATCAATTAGAAGCTGAAATTTCATACAATAACAAACAAATCGTGTTGGGTGATTCATGCCCATACATTTTCCTATACAAATTACGAACATACTTTTATGATTGTACGTTAGACGCGGGTAATAAAAAGAAATACATTATCGATATCATAAGTTGTGGGCTTACAGACATTTGTGAATCTTCTGTGCGTGTAATTAAACTCCTTCTAAACGGTCCAGCCGTTTTGATAATATTTTTTGTGTTCAAGTAGAATCGAGATGCCATACAATTCGTTTTTGCTACGAGTCCTTAATATTTTTACAAAAATCGAGTGGCAGCTGCTAAAGTGAACATATTATTACTAAAATAATAGAAATCCTGTATGTTTTATTTTCCAATCATCGTAATGTTATTGTACTATTTCTTTCTGATGTTTTTAGACTCTTAATTACATATTGAGGAAAAGACGTACCTATGGCATCCCATAGGTAGACAGACTCCTTTGCTAAAAAACTATATATATATATATAAACTATGTGTGTCCAACCACATTTCAGTTTATTTTATACACTCGGTTAATTGAAAAACTTAATTTGTATTTCTCAGCATTCGTGTTGAGGACCTCTCCAGCACATAATAGTTATTGAATAACTTATAACAATAATATAATAATTATTCTGGACGTCAACGATACGTACAAAACCAATTTATTTTTATAACAGTACCCGCTGTTTCATACTACACGCCGCTGTATTATTTTTCCTTTCCATGATGATAATAATTATACATTTAAAACAGAATTATATAAATTGCCCTACCGCAGTCTGCGTTTAATTTTTATTCTGTGGAAAATCATTCAATTGCCTGTCAATTGTCATCCAGGAAGCAGAGTTTCTTTTGCGGTATTCACGCGAAATAAAACTAAGACTATCTATGTTACGTAGATTTGTTATTTGGTGCACGACGTTTATTATACACTTATAATATATAATATACACATGTAATTATTATGTAATGACGTAGTAATAAAATTGGGAAAAAAATTTAAAAGCACAATAATTTTCTTGGCCTGGTCAATTTTATTATTCTTCATTGCAATGTGACCAAACTTTTAAAATATTTTAAAATATAATTATATTTAAAATTATTATTGTTTATATGTACATAGGTTAAGAACGGTTTCATCTACTTAATACTTATATCAATTAACAATGCTTTAGTACGAAAATAATGGCGCCTAATCTAGCATCATCGCGCATGCGCTTAATCGGACGCTGTCATAGATAAATCAAGAATACCATATTAGAGATGCGCCCGTTTGTACGTTACAAGTAAGAAATATTTTTTTATAAAGATTAATAAAAGACAAATTAAATCTATAAGGCCAAATGATGTTTTAAAAATTTTTATTAGGGAAACGCCTATAGTGCTTCTGAGATTCAAATTTTAATAATTGACGTTTTATAAATTTAAAGATAAAAGCCTTTTTATCAAGTAGCCCATTAATCATTCAAGAGGAAGCCTTTTTATTAAGTTTATTACCTGTGTATCATTCAATCAAATTTACCCATTTGCGTTTTTTATTGACAGAAGCGGACATTAAAAAGATTTAGATAATATTTATACCCTTTATACTAAAGATTGTAGCGCCGCTTTTTTATATTTAATATTATTTTCATAAATTTAATTTTTACCTAAAATTTACCGTTATCCAGGCTACATTATTAACGATAAATAACCGTAAAATCGTGATGAATTAAAATAAATTGGAATAATAACGGGACCTACGACAGGAGACTTTAAAACCTTCTTTAACGAAAATTGTTATCTTTGCGCTTAACTTGCTTGCGTGACACGGATTTTTATTTCCGGTATGGTACAATAATATCCGGTCTGTATACATTTAAAATCATTGTAAAACAGCTTTTATGTTCATATTTTAAAATAGTACTATTTTGTGTGTTATACAATTATAAATAAATAATATTCGATCGTTAGTGCATGCGTTGAATACATCGTGGTGGACCACGATGTATATTCAAAAATTTGTTACGACATGGCTATAAAACTATAGATCACTGCCGCGTAATTATTTCAAGGGGAAGGTGATTAAATTTTTAAAGGCAAGGTGCCTTTATAGCCTGGGAAAGTATTAAGACCATAAGTTTGACACCAATTGTAAATAACTCAACTTTGACATTTGTTAATGTTCTTATTATGTGACATTGTAAAAATTGATATGACATTTGCATGCCTATTATGGAATATACGATACAGGTATTAAAATAATTACTAACCTTACAATAAAATAACTAAAATATGTTATTAAAAGGCAAGGTTCCGAAGATACTGGCAGCGTTCTCACTTTGAATAGCTAGACTAATTATTTTTCCGAGGTAGCTGCCAGCTCTTCGGTCTCCTATGATGTCAACTAACCTTTTTGATATTTCCTTAAAAAGGTGCGTTAGGACCCCACGGACCAAGGGTCTCGACACCGAATGGGACAAAAACATATTCTATCTAAACAGGTTGCATCCCATACCAGCACCCGGCCCATATTCCATGGAATCAAACTCATACCGTCCGGTCTCTTGCAATTCCAGTCGGCTCAAGTAGACTTGGCACGTTGACGGTGAGACCGGCGTATGATATCGTTAATGATATGTAATGATAATGATGATATGTTATATATAAATATATGGATGATTGTGCAGATATTTGTAGTTGATCCATCTAATTGTACTACTATCTTGCCAAATTAACGATTTATTATACCTTTAAATCAAAACATTCCTACTATAGTCAAAAATACTTAATTAAAAAAAATACTCAGATAAAACGCAAATTTAAGGTACTATTGAGGATCTGGAACAATCGGTTTCCTCTAATAAAAATTAGGAATTTGTGTTTTATCAAGACATGTCTGTACATCAGACACCAATTTTAAATCCCTTAGTAGGTTTTTGGTGTTACTGTACATTTAGTTAATTTATATTGCTTAAACTTGAACTAAAATTATTTGGCGACATATGTAGAAAATATACCCTAAAATTTTCTACTATACACGTCTTAATTAAGAATATTTGGTGATACACAATCAAATGAACTTGATGAGTTATAAAAGTAAAAGCTTTTAAGATTTTTTTATAAATTTTAAAAAAGTGATGTTTATAAAGGACATGCCATCTTCATTAATCATTGCTTTCATATACTATCAAATATAAAATATAGATAAAAACTTCGCGCTGTAAGTTAGCTAAGGAATGCTTTGTATTTTTGACAATTGACACGTGAACGATAAAGACAACAACTATGTGAAGCTTGCACGTTGAAAAAGAGTAAAGAAATTCAAAACACCGATTAAAGCAACAATGCCATCAAGGTCACAAAATATTAGTTTTCACTATGTTTATCCGTTGTACGGCCATTGATTGGGTTTGTGAAAACGTCACAGAATGAATAAGAAATATTTTTATACATAGAACATGTACGAAGCCAGATCGTATCACTAGACTATTAACTAAAATGTTGATAACTGGTTATTTGAATGTCTGTTTAAAAATACCACATTATGACACTTTTATCATTAGCATTTGTTTGCTATAGATATGATATGATAACTACTAACTGAACTCATGCACCGAAAGGAACTTCATTACACAACTTATAACGTAACACGCTTGTGAATATTGATTTACCAGTACTGAATGTTTTAAAATGTACAATAATTAGTACATGCGTAGAATGTACTTTCAGTTTAAAATATAACTTAATTACAGGCACGCGCTTTAATATTTTGCAGCGTGCGACGTTGCCGATTTTCTATTTTTCTGAACCGTCATGGCCGTCGTGCGGCGCCTACTCCCGCGTAATGTGTTAGTGCGACAGAGATAGCTGTACGCAGTCAACTCCGTCCCGGTATGTAACCGCTTACCCGTAGTAAACCGATCGAAAGCGTCACAATCGTCGGTCACATTCGTTGAAAACAACACGATTTTTACTGCATTTATTTCGGTCAAAACTGATAATTTATATGTAATGGTGCGATATTGTGTTAGTAATAATTCAGTTCCTATAAGTAAGTAGATATGCCGCGGTACGAAAGTGACATTTGGAAACATTACAAACTGTTGAAATTGACAGGCAAGAAAAAACATACTGCATGCCGTTATTGTGATAGGGAATATAAAAACAGCAATCCTACGAGGTGCGCTACACATCTTGTGCAATGTGATAACTGTCCCGAAGATATTAGGGAGTCTCTCAAAGGTCAATTGCCGAAGTCTGTCAGGGCAAAGATATTTCACCCGAACTATAAGCAGTTCGTGCATCGCAAGGAAGTGCGACAGAATATAAAAACTCGTCATATGGTATGGGAACATTTTAAAAGTATTAAGAAGCCAGGTATGAAAAAACACGCAATTTGTATATATTGCAATTTCGAAGTATTGGAAATTAGCATTTTACGTTTACTTGCTCACATAAAGAGATGCGAAAAAATCCCCGAGGAAATAAAAAAAAAGTTTATAGAACTCGATTTAGAGCGATATTTGCCTAACAACTCGTATGACCCTCGAATCGTTATAAAGAAAACTTTCGCGCGGCCAAAAGTTTGGGAACATTATAATATATTAGAGCAGACAGGTTACAAAAGGCATGCCTCGTGCAAGTACTGTGGAGTAGAGTACAGATGTTCTAATGCTACTAGATTAGTGGTACACCTGTGCCGGTGTGTGAATTGCCCTGAGAATGTCAAAGAGAAGTTCATGTACGGTTATCATATGAATATTGATCCGCCTAAATCAGAAACCTCTAAAAAATTGTGCAATCGCCCAGCAGTCAACCCCCACTTGAGTCGCCCGAACAGAGCAGCGACAGCTGGAAAGCCTGCTAGCGACATCTGGCAATATTTTTCAATAATAAGTGAAGTAGGATACAAAAAGCATGGCTCCTGTATTTACTGTGGCAAGGAATATAAGCATTGTAATGCCACGAGGCTGTTAAAACATATCGTGGTGGAATGTGACGAATGTCCAGCACATGTTAAGAAGAATTACTTGGCCGATGTATCGGGTTCAGAAAGTAGTGATGACGAGGATATCCATACGCCGCCTCCGCCAAATAAGCTGGTCACTACCGTTAAAGTTGAAGTTCATAGTGAACACGAAGATGAGGTCATGGAAACATCATGCGCTACTCATAGTAGCATAGATCCTCTTGAGAATATAGAGGAAACATATGAAAAAAGTGTCAGAAAACGTCAAACGATTGATACTGATAATGATAAAATTGACAGGGCCCTGGCGAGAGCGATTTTCGCGAGTGATGTTCCTCATGATATATTGGAAAGCAAGTACTGGAAAAAAGCTTTTCATCTTCTGCGACCTAATTACAACATACCATCAGTTCACGATATTAATAGGCTTTTTGATGATGATTGCTCAAGATTGAATAACGAAATAGATATAGAAATTGCAAATGCTAGTACGTTATCCATTACGTATTTTATTGAGGAAATTAATATTAAAGGTAAGTCTTCAGTAAAATAGTTTTAATAAGGCTATTAATAGGCAATCAAATTCGTGTTTGGGTTATCATTGTCGAACCAGTGCATTTTTGAATTAGTTGCACACATTAGTAAAGCTGTCTCAAAAGAGCGATTTTTGTACCTCAAATATTAATGGAAACATTTCATTTACCTAGAAACATTTGATTACCGGCGAAGCTTTAAAGTGTCTACCCACGCTTCAGGACTTTATATACAGACTGAACTGTACTAATCGATATGAGTATTAGGGTTTTTTTTCAATAAATACGAAATAAATGAAAACAAAAATCAGTGCCGTTACAATCTTTTTAGATCGAGGCCTCAGATTTCTGTATCTGTTCCATGATCATTTGTCAACCTAATAGGTGATCAGTCTCCTGTGTTGACACACGCCGTCGACTTTTTCGTCTAAGGCAAGCCAGTTTCTTCACGATGTCCTTCACCTTACAAGCGAATGTTAAATGCGTATGTTGACAGAAAGTCCATTGGTGTGCAGCCGGGGATCGAACCTACGATCTCTAGGATGAGAGTCGCACGCTGACGCCACTAGGTCAACACTGCTCAATACTTAATAAATACCTACACCTACACTTGAAGATTTTAGTGAAATAATTGTTTTCTAAATATGATTTATTTTACGTTTCAGAGCATTTATTATGTTACATCGCAATGACACCGAAGCCAGTGTGTTACGAAATAAAATTGATGAAAACAGCCAAGGGTACAAAAGACATACAAAATTTGGAAGAGACGACAAGCATTATTAACAAAATTGGCTGTGACAAAATCGTTACGTTTATTTATGAAAAACCGTATTACGAGAAAAGTTTGAAAATTTTGCCAAATATTTTTTTCACACAATGTTTATATAACACTTTGTATTCTTGGTTCGAAAACCTCATCAAAGATAGCTCACATATAATTTCAAGTCATGATCTCAAAATACATATTACATTCCTAAAGGAATCAATCCTACCAGTCCTAGATAGCCCCGAAGATGACGCATATATAAAACGAATCAATTCCCTTAAAATACCAGATGAAGCCAATTTGAATGACTATTATAAATCTTTTAAATTATTTTTGGATAACAAGGATACTATAACTACACTCGCGGTTAGGTTCAAGCAATTAGATTACTATAGCTCACTATCTATTAGCGAACAATCTTGGAATTACCATCAAAGAACTACAGAAACGTTAGAAGCAGTCAACGAAGCGTTAGAAGAAGCGCGTTCAGAGAAGACCATCATATCCGACGTACCAGCGATCTTTGCACAATTAATGATGAATTTAGAAAAGGATTCGCAGTATCCCTGTATAAAGTTATCGCTTGAAGTGTGCAAAGAGAATTACGTTAAGCCCATACATTTAGCTGCAAATCTTTTGGACCCACGTTACGTTGGTTGCAGTCTCTCGGATAAAGAAATTGGCGACGCAATGTCCTTCCTATCTGACTACGCTACTAAACATTCCGATAGCTCAGGTGTTGTTATGAAGAATGTGGCTGAGTTTAAGACTAGAACTGGTTTCTTTGGAAAGATAGATGCTGTATGGAACAGTGTACATTTGGTAGAGCCTCGAGTGTGGTGGCAAAGTTTCTGTTCGCATTTAAAAGTGACTCCCGTGGCCGTGAGACTTTTAAGTGCACCGTGTTCTGTGCCCCAACGTACTAAAATAAATATACCGGAATCAAAATGGGCGAACGAGCTGGACAAAGAACGGATAATCAAACATGAAAAATCACGTATGAATTATTACTTTAGAAGTAAAGAGCGGACTGATGAAATACATGGCATGGAGTAATTAATAGCTATCGTTACGTAATTGTCGATATTAACTTTCTTAGAGAGAGGTTTTATATATTATTGTACATAGCCTATTAAAAAATAAACATTTGAAAACAGCCTATAATTTTTACTGCTTTTTAATCTAAGTCTCTAATGTTGTCCTTTACCTTTCTTCAAAGCCAATCGAGAACTCTGGTTACTAACAAAATTACAAGTATTAAGTAGACTATAACTAATTATAAGGCTTTATTCATCCACATCTTAACAAAATAGATTTAAATATTTTTTTTACCATTCTAAGATGCGGCCTATTCGGGGAAAAGGCCCACTCCACTTTTTCCACCCTATTTTATTTGGTGCTACCGCCATTTAATTTTGTCCAGCTATCCCTTCAATCCCGTCGGCACGTCACTCTATTGGTCTGCCCTTGTTCCTTTTTTCTTTTGGTCCATCCGGTTACTGTTTAGACCATCTGTAATCTATATAACGGGCTCGTGCCCTGCCCATCTCCAAGTTGTACGGCATGTTGCTCAGCATCAATTTATGTTTGTGGCGTAATTGAATCCCGAGAATACTTCTTTCTACCGCACGCTGGCACGAACGTATTTTGGCTTATGTTTTGTTTTTGAAAATCCAAGTTTGTGTTTTGTAAGGCAAGGTAGCAAACACGAATTCAAAACCTTTTTCTTTAGTTTCAGGGGGAGCTTACCTTTCAGGATTTCTTTTAAGCTCGAAAACTTCTTCTTAGTTGAGGTGATGCGGCGCTCCATTTCTTTGTCGTGTCTTTGTTTCTTAAATGAACTTGTTTGCTAAGATAAGTATTAAGAATGCTTTCAGCTAATACAGTACTGTAAGGCTTTAAACGCAATACTCAAACTTAGTTTGCATATTGTATAACAACTACTTGAGTAACCGTCACGATGATAATGATACATTGACAAAAAAAATATGAGCCCAATGGCTTTTTTTGTAAATCATTTCTATCTGTTACTGATTCTTACTATTTTTGTACATATCATATTTTAAAATTTTAATAATAGGAATAATAATTAATAATAACTAATAATTCATAGGAATTTTTAGAAATTTTATGCTGATGAAAGACAAACGGTTAAAGATAATCGTTGTATCGCTCTCGAAGACTATTAAATAATCAAATCAAATTCTATAAAAAAAAATGTGTGCATGTACACACGTAAGAAGTGAAACTTCTTTATGACCTTATTTTTCGAAAAATGATCTACTATATGAAACTATACAGAAATTGGTTAAGAGAAGTTAAAAAATATAAAGTTTAGTATAAAGGCTTTTATTATCATAGACATGAATACAAATAATACAATAATTTCATGTTACCTAACTAAGATTATTACTGAGTTCCATTAATTGTAATCGAATTATTACTATTATTGTTATCGTTATTTTATATTTTTGTTATTAATGGATTATGGTAACTGAAATGTGAAATATATTGTTTACATTCCAAAAAAATATTAAACGAGTAAAAACTCCATTAATTGTAGTGTCGGATCTTGTCAAAAAAAAACATACCACAATCACACCCAAGTATTAGAAAAACATATATAATTACTTACTTTTTTTATAAATTCACTGGAATTGCAATTATTGTATATAATAAAATAAGTAATACAATTATGTATATTGAAATCACTACAATTATTAACAACTAAATGAGTGTAATTGTACAGTTTTAACTAAAGTGCTTATCTGTCTCTTAATATCACAACATAAACACAATGTGACAAAAAGAGAGAAAAAAATAGTTTTGTTAAGATAGTGCAATTACACAGATTTTTATGAATATGGGTGTAAGTTTATAATACCTGTCTCTATAATACTGTTATTAATAGATTAATTAATAATATTAACTTACACAATTTATGAAGTCATGAATTAAATTTGTCTTTCAAAGGTCACATTCCTAAATTGGGCAATAGCATATATTTTAAGTAAACTATTTTAATACCTTAACTTAATTACGATTTAGGCCACTTGTATAATTTCCGTGACAGTAAGTAATTTGTTTTGAATATACTTTTTATAGGAATACAACTTACCGAATGAACATGTCTGTATGGCATCAAAGGCATACCAATTTGAAACGTATATATCATTTGGATCTTGAGAACGGGCTAGAGCGTCTCGAGCTAATTTTCTGTTATATTGAGTCCTCAATTTATTGTTTATTGCTGTATTTTATTTGTTATATCGAAAACCGATATTCTACATACATTTTCGAACGAAGCTCTTGCTTGCGTTTTATTTCTCGCGCCTAGTTTTGAAATTAATAGGATTCCAAAGCGCTGCATTGACTTGAAGAAATCCGACGTGTTTCGCCCCGCCCCTGCCATAGTGTCCAGGGACTTTTTATCTCACATTTTTTTCCAAAATAAAAACAAGATACATTTTATTAATTTACTAGTTCGCCAATGGCGGGCTACGCGTCGCAAGGCGGGATACCCCGGCTGCATCGGTTATATTTTTATTTACAATATTCATAGGCGAGCCGGGGCGCTATCATTCGCTTATTAGTTTAGACTAGATTAAAATATTATTAATCTAACTTTAAATTTTTAGACGTCTTTTCTGGTCACGAGAATTCTGTGATCATCTATAAATATTATTGTACCAATACAATTTCTTAATGCTAACCTTAAAATAACTAATGCCCTATTATGCTTATGTCTCGTGTTAATGAGAATATATGACCGAGAGAAACCAATAATTAATCGAGGATTATGGTACGTTTATTAATAAGATTATTTAATTTCAATAAAGTTATGAATCAAAGGCTTAACCACGAATGTTTTTGTTTCAGAACGAGTGAACTCATAGCGCTCGTGGCCGTATCATGTACCTTATTCCTGTTCCTACACACCAGAGATCTCAACACAAAACTCCAGCGCATGCAGCGGCTCAACGATGACGTCACAGCTTTCAATCATCTCACTGACAGTAAGCATACACTGCTGGTTATATCTGTATTTAATTGATTTTATGATTTGACGAAACGATTTTGTCGGGAAAAGAACCGATTAAGAGACTGTAGACAGAGACTTAAATCATTTCATTACCTAATAGTCACATTGATAATATTATGTAGAACTGTTTCATCAATTACGCACTTAAACTCAAAAACAAAATCTATTTTAGTTAGAAACTAAAAAGTTTTGTTTACAAGATTTGTTTTGGCTTAGAAATTTAATTCTCTATATTATCAATTGCGCCAATTGCGGCCGGACTTTCTATTACAATAAGTCTGTGGGAAAAGCAAAAAGGAAGTTTATCATTATATTGAATTATTGGTTTCCGGTATTAGAATAAAATTGGAACGCGGATTGGCCTAGAATTTTCATATTGTTTCTATTTAATGTATTTAAATAGAAACAATAGGACTATATATACAACAGTCAAAACCGTTTGCGAGAACATCGTTTAGAACCTACCTAACCTAGAAATTAATAGACATCTTTATGGGCATTCAATACCAAAAATCGAGGTCTTCTTGTATCGAATAAAATTATCACGAAATAGACAGATCTGAGGCCAATACTTGGTTGTAGCGCTACCCTTTTATCACGCTGACTTAACCTAAAGACAATTTAGAAGTTAATAAAAAACTATCCAGTTTTCATTAAATATAAATTAACATAAACAAAATAAAAAAATCATTGGTGCTAAAACCTTTTTAGGTCTATATTTTGTAACTGTTTCATGATAATTTGTAAATCTAATAGGCTAGTAGGTGATCAGTCTCCTGTGCCTGACACACCCAGTCGAATTGTGTGTCTAAGTCGTAGTCGTCGTCATAGTCGCACGCCGAGCCACTAGGCCAACACTGCTCAAAGACGCTATAAAGACCTTAGTTTATTCAAGAATATTAACACTAATGTAAAAAATATGTAAAATGTGATCGGTAATTGCATCGGATAAACTTAAGAGTTTAACGATTGTCATAAAATTTGATGCTATCTGAAATAATGTCGCTCCACTTAGCAAGAAACTATTTGTGACCACGCTCTGGATGCATCTAAATTAGCTTTTATCGACTTCGACATGGACTTGAGTTCTACCTTTTATATAAACTATTTGTACCGAGTTCCAATAAATTTTTTTGACATTGCAACAAAATTAAATAGTTATTTGTGCAGCTTATGAAATTGATTCTTTTTTTTACGTGGGTAACACTGAAAATGTTTAGAACTGACCAGTTAGAAACATTACTGATGAAATCTTTTTTTGAATTTCAATTTTAGAACTATTTGGTAACCTAATGTAGTATATTACATTCATTTGTCATTTGTTTTTGAGAATTGGCGGCAAATCTCTTGTTACACGTGAAAATGAACCTAACGCGAGAACATTTTCGGTCAATGATTTATTATTACTTTCGTTGTGGGCTTACTCAACAACTTATGTGGGCTTACTCCGCGTGACAGACATCCTTTAACAGCGACTACTGAAGATAACATCAGTGCTGTGCACGCATGATAGAGAAAGAAAAGAGAGTGCAGGCATTGGCATGAGTCAAGTTCAAAAAATATTACACGAACATTTACGCGTCAGGAAGCTTTGTATTTTTATACCAAATATTTATATCAAAAAACTAAATTATTATATTTACTTATTATTTATTATTTTCGAGGTATTCGCTTTACGAGCCCTGAAGATGCGGTGAAAGCATACGAAAAGCCATAGAAGAGATTCCTAAGGAAGAATGGGCCCACTGGTTTTCTCAGTGGTTCCATCGAATCCGTCGATGTGTAGAGAGGAACGGAGATTACTTCGGAAACCTATAAAAGTATTGGCAACTTTCTACATTAAGGCGTTTTTAATTTTCTAAACATTTTTAGTGGTAGTATAAGTATTTATTGTTGAAAATTACTTAATTTAAAAAAAAAAATCAATTTAATTTTTTTAAATGTAATTGGCCTGTATATCACGATACAAAAACAAACACCAGGTCAATGAATGTTCATATAGTTTTCAAACCCTTTCAGCACGTTAATATATTTTCATACAACTTTGTTATTCTCTCGACGACAACGTTGTGCTAAAGGACGCTGTACCATCATTGCCAAAAAAGCTAAGCTTAAAGTGCTTTTCCCATACCATATGAAACGTCATTTGAAGTATAATTTAATCCGCTTAGACTGCGCATTCAACATTTCCTGAAGTTATTTTGTATCTATGAATTACAGTAGAACTAAACAAATTGGCGCCAAAACAGTCACCGTGCAGCCACAGACTAGAGTTCTCTACTCTAGTCTATGGCTGTAAGCAATTTTTATTAGAAATTAATTTTTAAAGTGTTTAATACCAATTATGCTACGAGTAAAGTTCAGTAGTGCTGTGCTACAATTTACCTGAGATGTTGGGGTCTCCGAGGACCACACGGAGTCCAAAGATATGGTCAAGACCGAAATATGTGCCCGTGGGGATATCGGAAATATAAATCAGCTATTGTAATAACAACTTTAATGAAAGATAATAGTAGGATAATGCCAGAGGTTCTGCCTTAATCTATGATAATATACATTACCTAGGAAGACTAATTTGCATATGTCTGATGTAACTTAGGTCCATGTAATCATGATCAATAAAGAAAAGGATATGCGCGATTACATAAACAGTTTTCTAAGTTGCTAAACTTGTTATATTTTTGTCTTAATATTCTGTTGAGTAAATCAAAACTTTATAAAAATCTGTCATCACTATTTCAATATTTAAGTATTAAAATTGATTACACACAGCTATTCAGGTGCTGTTTTTAACACATCAACACATATATTATATTTTACTTATGAAAAGTTCTCCTATACCGTATACGGTATACCTACTATAAAGGAACGCGTAAAATAATACATAAATAACGTTCTGTGCCAATTTTATAGACTTAAGACAAGGCTCAAAAGGTCATAAAGGTATTTTGGAAACCACATTATATTGAATACTGGAATACTAAAACGTTATAAATATCTGTTTGAATTATATTATACAAAGTTCGTTTATTATCTGTAGTCAACAACAGGGGCTTAAGACAAAGTCACTTCCAGCCGTGACCCGCTAACGCTAAACCAATTTCTAATAGGAATGAGATTAGCTCACGCTTTGTCACGTGACCATTTTCCTGACCTATATTATGACATTGAGGTTCAAGAAGGGCGCTATATCTTCACTCAATCGGAATTTGGTCAAATCTGATAAATAAAGTTCCATTGTTCAAAGACAGCGCAGACAAATAAATGTATTTATTTATGGAGATGCATTTGTGCCGTGAGGTGACTACCGCTAGAGGGCACGTGCGCGCTCATTTTGCGCATTTCCTTACTCGATGATTCCGCTTTATGTATTTACATGTATAGATGCTAAAAGCTCTATGCATTGTGGGTATGATTATAGCGCCAAAATGTATTTTCATCTTTAATTATATTTTATGTAAGCGCTAGTACGTTTGCTAAAGTTAGGTACGTAAGGTTTTGCATATCAATTGTCGAGCTAGGCTTTTCATCCTTGCCTTGAAAAATTGGACCAGAAATAGCTTGGGACAAAATATAAATTTGAGGCTTTCGATTATGATATGATTATGATTATGTACGAAACGTTACTTTTACGACATGACTGATATAATAATTAGTTGATATATCGGTATAGGTATGTTATGTCATCTTATAAAAAAAATCCAAATCTTATACGACAACCTAGCTCTCTAGAAAGTCTAGATTACTAACTTTCTAAGATTCGGGATAATAGCTAACCATAGAGAAAAGATTTCACGGCAAACGAGATTGCCTATCGATACTTCATAGAAAGCACTGGAGGCAAACTTTCTAAGCGGTTAGCTTTACCATACCACTATTTATTAATAATATTAGATTATTTGTAGTTGATGATAAATTTTTCGTTAACTTGTAACTTTTTGTTGACTTAGTAAATAACTCAAATTCAAATGTCTATTTCATAATTCACCAACAAATAGTAGGATTTGCAGTCCAGATAGTTTTATAAGTGTTTTCACTTCACGTAATAACGTGACTTCCAAGATAAACCACCGCCAATTAAGTCTCTTGTAATAACAAAATCTGTTTTTCTTCCTTGTTCCCATTGTCTACGGGTTATTGACCGAACCTGTCGTAGTCCAGTCGTGACTCCTTTATGGGCCTTAGGACATTTACTAAGACTCATAGTAGACGTTTTACCGTCTAAGTTGAAAATAATTTTGCAATCTATTTAAATATATCGTTTTCGAAGAAATTTTGGAAGTATTTTTCGAATAAAGAAAATTAATGAGAAAAAATTTACAATTTCACATATACACACACATATATTACTTTTATTATATTACCCTTATCATTTAAATACCGAAAAATATAAAACATATTTAACCACTAGCAAAGATTTCTTAAAAACTTAATATATTTCACCAAATATGTAAAATACATTTTATAATGTCATCGAACTACAATAAGTTGATAATAAAAATGACACTCCCGCCTACAGTTTGCAACGGTACCAATTTAGATTAAAAAAAATGTAACAAAATCGTTGTATTAAATATTAATGTTTCGCTGACTAAGATATATTTGAAAGAATGCCCGTTTAAGGATTGGGTTATCGGTTCCTTAATAATAATAGCAAATTTAATTTTGATATAGCTTTTTGAATGCATATGTGGTTTATTTAAATGGTCCATAGATCAGGCTTTAACGACTATCCAAATTTTGGAAAGTAATTTAGTATTTTTGGAAAGTTTTTTGAATAAATAACATGCTGTTGCCCCCGCGAACTTCGTTTCGCTTTAATATGATGCTTTTACAATATTTTTCGTTGCTACATTACATATGGAACATTTTGCTATGTTCACTATTCCGGCAAATAATAATAAAATAATAATTTTCCCTCAGAATTCTAATTGAATTGGTCCCGCCGTCTTCAAGTTTATCGCTTAGCAACATATTTTGCAATTCATTTTTATTTATTAATCATAATTTTTTTGTATAATTTTATTACAATACGAAATCCATACCTTTAAGTACGTATTTTAGTGTTACAGTATTTAATTAATATTTTGAACCTTAATATACTAATATTACAAAGAAGAATCATTTTATTTTTATATATGTGTAAAGAATAACTGGGCTAAATCGTAAAATACTTTCATCATTAGAATGCTATATTCGTGCTACATCCTTCAGTAACAAAGGCTTTAATAATATTTAATACATTTAAAAGTATAGCCTTGTAGAGCCGTTAGTATATTATTAGTGTATGTACGTACGTATATACGTAATTTCGTCGTAATTATTGTATCCAAAACTATTTTTTTAAATTTTCTGACCTAGCTCTTGAATTAAATTCTTATCAGTTAAGTCGAGACGAGCCTGTTTAAAAGGTAATCTTTTTCTTGGCAAAGGCTGTTCCATAGAGTCGGGAAGTCTCTAGTCACGTTTCTTAAATGTCACTACCGCGCCCTAGAATTTCTGTGTGAAGTCATGCGATGCCAGGATGATGCCATAATATCTTGCCCCAAAATTTTAAGGGCGTGATGTTAACGGCTCGGAAATAAATAAACGTTCTACATATATAAAACCGTGGATGAAATATAATTTCTACAAATTAAAAAATTCTTGCTACTACTTAAATAGATATATTCTCATATAAAAATTCAGCTTTTGTTCAAAACTCTGAACATAGCTCGGTAAATACTATTACGATTAAAAAAAAAAGAAGGACAAGATACATCGCAATGGGTGCTAGAAATGGATCTATTACGAGCGGAAAATGAGAGAAAATTAAAGAACACTAAAGGTAAAGTTCAGAGTTTTCACTTAAGTAAGTCAAGAAAGAGAAGAACTGGCAATAAACGAATCCCGAATGTCAAAAACGTATTGGATTTCAAATATCGAGCTCGTAGTATTCAAGAGACTAAAATTCGATATAGCCTCTTGAATACTACTTTAAGTAACAGAAATCTAAATATTATATTATTAAATAAAATGACTCTAAAATTAAGTCGGTCACTGAATATTATTGTCAAACGCACAAATTATTTATTATTATTGTAACAAAGAGAAACTTATATAGGTAAACATTAGAACAACTTTGATGTTGTAGAAACTTTGTTTAGAAGTTATATTATTAAATGTATTTCTAAGCTAGACCACGTCCCTTATAAGGTAGATAATTCATTTTAATGTAAATGCCAACTCATTAGAAGCTTATATCCAACTTAATTGAAGCTTAAAAAACTTGTGTCAACATCCTGACTTGCTGTGTCGAGCCCTCTTCCGAGAAATTATATGATAGGTTATATAACGCCAACTGCTGTATCTTAATTGTTTTAATATGTATTGATGGTACATAGCTGACTAGGAAAAGTTTTAAATGCATCTTTTTTTTCAATTTCAATCAATAAGAGTATTAATATTAACTATGTTTAGAACTCTCTGGTCTTTTTCTATCAAATTTCACGCTGTCATGAAAAAAATTTATTAAAAAATAAGCTATAATTACACAAACAAATTCATACACACAAAACAACTCGTACACAGCAATAGACTAAAATATTTACAAAAAGTAATTACTTTTTCTTACAGTATGACATGAAGCAGACCTTTAGTCAGTTCACTCAACGGACAATTAAAAACGTCTGTTAATCTATGCTGTTCATAAATAATTTCATACATTGTGTCATGTGTACGAGAGGTTAGATTTAGTACGAGTATTAAAGGCGGTCGATGTCGCCTCCTAACGTAGCCATCATGCACTGGAGCACTGCCTGCTGGATTGTTTTCCTTTCCACGTATATAATAAATGAAACATTGCAATCAAACTGATTTAGTTTCTATTAAGTATAATTATTATAATGAATTAATTATTATACCCCTTAATAGTAAGCGGAGAAGTCTGTAAAATTTACGATATTTTTGATTTTATGAGTAATATCAGATTGGTAAATGACATTCATAATAAGTATTTGGCCACCAAAAGATCAAAACATTAGATATATTTTTATTTTATTTGATGTATTGAGGCAGATTTACAGCTTATATAACTAACTTACGTACCAAATATAAAGTTCGTTTTACGCCATTAAACAAATCTATACAAATAATGAAGTACTAAATAATTATTTGATTGTTAAGAATAAAATCATTTTAATCCAATTATCTATATACAAAAGAAAGCAAATTACTAACTAAAAATTAGCTGAGAAACACTTAGGGTTGTATAACTTATACACTTATAAATCATTATTTATTCCATTGAGGAACTTAGATGTCAGAGCTCTCCACGCTGACACCACACTCTTAAATTTGGTTAACTTACCCGCCACCCTAACTAATAACCTGTTCCCTCTGTAATTAGTGAGGACTTTAGGTTAGGACCTAAAGTCTCCTAAGACTAGACTCTAAGATATGTTTAAAAGGTTATACACACGGGGACACACTTTACTTAGTAACTGAGGATAGTCAACTTTACCTGTAACTAAATTCATTAAATATGTAATAATTCCCATCTCACGCCTAACTGAGAGGGGAAGTATGCTTGCATCTTAAGTAGTCAAACGAAATAAATAAATGAATTGCAAAAAAACTAATCGCAGTCCGTACTGTCCGTTGTACAAAACAGCAAGCATATTAAGAATTTACAAATTGAAATGCTTTTTACATTGTCCCTAGGTATCTCGCGGTTCCCATATACAGGCCTGCGATGTTTATGTTAATATACTGGTCGAACTACTGATGCGTACACGCTGACAGCAAAAAATAATCCTTTAATAGCCAAGTATTGAGTAAAAAGTGTATTTCTAAATATATTTGAAAAATCTATGTTTTTTAACTCTAACAAAAAAACAATGAAGAGATTCGGGGCGTGGTTCTAAACGGTTATATTTTTCGGCTCGCGTTCCCAAATTGTTATCATTAACTAACGAATGTTCATCATTAGGATGTATCACGCAAGCGAAATAACGAATAGATTATTTTAAGTAAATTATATATGCGTGACAGGCCTATTAATATCATTACAACCTACACTACTGCACCTGTTATTTGTCCGAGTTCAAAAAATGGGTGAAGTTTATAATTCTTCAAGTACTTAGTCATAAAATACATAGTTACAGTTTAGTATTCAACAATCAAAATTCCTTAAAAGTAATCAAAATAATATATAATTATGTAATAATAACATCTATATGTCGCCTTGTACTACCTCAGTAGGGTTTTTTATGTTAACTTTGTATCAATCCGCCAAAATAATATTTCTTCAGCAAAATTGTCTATGGATAAAAATGATGAAGAAGACGCTTAATTATTACGGTCAATACGAAAAAGTAAATATTTCCTATAATTTCCGTTTACAACCTAGGTAAAAATATTTTTTTTATAATAATAACCTTACGCTTGGTAATAATACCAGTACCAATAATACTTGTAGTCTTTGGATTTTAAAACATTGGAATTTAGTTCGATACAGCTCAGATTAACAACCCATAGATAGCTTCAGAAAAATGTTGCCTGTTAATCCTCTTAAATAATTCTTATACTCGTCGTCGTACGCGTGTCAAAATATGGTTTTCGTTTTCGCTTTTAGTAAAGAACACATGTATGTATACATAGAATTTTAATAAAGTATATTAATGATTACATTAAAAATAAGTTTAGTGAAGATTGAGCAATTTAAATACACAAAAAAGAAACAAAAATTAAAACAATAATTAATATGTCAAATAAACCAAACTCTGTGAATTATCTTTACTTCATAGTCTACACGAGACTCTAATGAAGTAATAGCATGCCCATTGTTCATGGCACAGTTTCGACTGCCGGATACTGTAATAGAACAAATTCTATTAATAATACCTAGTGTAATTAGGTAATGAATCATATAAAAAATGCACGGAAAAAATGGAACTGTACTTACTGCATTTTAATAGTTAAAGTAAATAGATGTCGATGTCGTAGAATACTGTATTATTTCTTAATGCTAATCCTTTAAAATGAAGCCTTAAGAAATAATATCGCTTGCGCTCTTCATATCTTCAGATTGTTTGTCAGCGTACTGAGCGTATACAGTTAACGGGAATGAGGAATTTAAGAGATTTCATCTAGATCGGAGTAGGGCTTCGAGACTTGATGTTTTCTGCTTACCCGTTTACTTTGGTTTTAAGGAACTATACTTGTGTATTACAAAGGAATTCGGACTTTTGTCTGTCAAAAACCAATACATATTAACGTATGTCGGAGGGACTCAAACTTAGCAGTAAGTAGTAAGTCTCGTTCATGAATCTCACATAAGTATTCTGTGTCCCATAGTAATTTCTAAGCAGTTAATTAACTGTTATACGATGGGTTGTTATAACCAAAACCGCTCACTTATCAAGTGATAAGTGATGCAGGTGCATTGTTCACTTTTGTTGCGACTGCTTTGCAATATGTTTATTTCATAAGACTCCATACATGAAATGTTTCTATTTCAAACCACGTTATTTCCATCACTGTTAAAATAAATTATATTTATTTTCTCAGCCGCAATACGAAATGAAGATATAGTTTTTGCGAACTTCCGAATACCTTATTATGTTCGCACTCAATATGTGTTTCGGTTTTTTATTGGCCTCGCTTTATTCTAAGTCATCAATCGTAATTTCAGTTGTAACTTGTTGTCCTAATTATAGACAAGGCATTTGTAACGGTTTTACTACACGCAAATAATCTCGTGTAGCAATGAATTGCACAAAGACATCCTTTTGACTTGGAACAAGCTTAGGAGCAACGTGAGGCTAATACCAAATCAGTATTTCTATTAAAAATTATTAAAATTATTTGGAATTTAAATTTCAACTTTACATTATATGTTTTCAAAATTAACTTACTGTGTTTAGTCACAAACTTCCTAGTGATATCTTCCTAAAACCTACTATTTAAGTTTCTTAAGTTAACAATTTCATTTTTTTATATTAATATGAGGTTCTTACATATGAAATTGGCGTTTTGTATGGGAGGAACAAAAAGTCGAATATTTTTAAATATAATATATTTAATTAATCAAAGTATGAACCATTGTTTTCTATGCACTTTTGCCATCTCATAGGTAGTTCATTGATCCCTTTACTAAAAAAACCAGTCGGACGGGAATCAATAAAATCTGTGAAGGCGATTTGGACTGCCCCATCATAGTTAAATTTTATCCCTTGCAAGAAGTTGTCCAAATTTCGAATAAAATTGTTATCTGTTAGAGCAAGGTCCGGGGAGTACGGAGGATGTCTTAGACATTCCAATTGAAGCTCTTCTAATTTGGTAGCCGTCTGTTGTGCAGTGTGTGGTCTAGCGTTGTCGTGAAGTAGCAGTGGCGTAGAGCGATTGACCAGCCTAGGTTGTTTAGCCGCTGGCTTTTCCATCATGGATTGCAATTGCTGACAATAGACATCAGCCGTAATAGGCCAGATTTGAGAAAACTGCAATGAACAACACCGGCACTAGTCCACCAAAAACGTAACTTTTTTGGGCTTAATTTTCGCTTGGGGCAGGATTTGGCTGGCTGGTCAGGATCCAACCATTGCGCTGAGCGATTGTCGTAAAGAATCCTTTTTTCATCAAGGGTAATGATTCGGTTTAAAATACCTTCATTATTGTGCCGGTACAGTAATGTAACGCAGCAGTCGACGCGCGTTTGCTGGTTTGCTTCAGTCAATTCGTGAGGTACCCACCTTTCAAGCTTTTTAATCTTCCCAATTTGCTTGAAGTGAATTAAAACAGTTTTATCACTAACACCGCAGCCTGCAGCTAACTCGGAGGTGGTTTGCGATGGATCCGCTTCCACAATAGCCTTCAATACTTCATTATGAACTTGGCTCTCAGGCCGTCCACGGGGCTTGTTCTGCAGGTCGAAATTTCCAGAACGAAAACGTTGGAACCAAAAACGAACTGTGTTTTCTTTTGCAACATGACCGCCATACACATCATTCACCCTTCGAGTCGTTTCCGCAGCACTAGTGCCACGGCGGAACTCGTACTTGTAAATAATGCGATACTTTAAGTTTTCCATTTTGTAAAATGAGTGACGCAAACAGAAAAAAACAGAAGAAAAAGAGAAGAAAAAAAACAAATGAATGACGGTCATCGAAGCACAAATACATGAGTAAATAGCTGTACAAATTTGAATTTGGAATTCCTTACCAAAGGGGAGAACATCGTGATTAAAGTGGCCAGTACGAAATACGCCAATTTCATATATATGGACCTAATAATTATATAGGTTACATATGTTACATACATGTTAGAATTTTAGAAAGACAAAGGTGGGGAACACTGATCTAAAGAGTGAGGCAAGAACACCGTGTACACATTCGCTCTCAGTAGCTGTTTGGTGTCTCGGCGAGTAAGTTTATGGTTCTAACCTAAACTAACTTTTTAGGTTCATAGTGATGTCTTGTCAAGTCCGCGAGTACATCCACAATGCACAAAGCCTAGAAGTTGTTCCTGTAAACAGACCACTTGTAGACTGTGAATGTGTAGAGCTTTCCGTCTTACTGTCGACAGTAAACCTGTTAAAGTCAAAACTTGCGTCTTTTCACAGATTATCCAGCTCTCAATATTACAATGAAATGAAAACATCAGTTTTGACACATGATAATTAACAATATAAAAAAATAATGATTTCGTTACATATATATAAAGGAAAACTGATATATTAACTTGTTAGTAACTATACTTAAGAACTACGTTCTAGATTCAGTTGAGATATTATTATAGAAATATAATTTTCACGTCCCCATGGGTTCTCGACATACGGAACTAAATCGAGATTTACTACGTGCATTGGAGAAATTTATTGATGGCAACACCGTTATGATACGAACGTTGAGTACCTTCGAAACTCGTGATACATGGATTTGCGATGTCATGGATCGTAAAATTGTGATTGATAACCTCATCTCAACCAGGCGACCCAATGTAGAAATATACTTCACTTAGAAAAGTATGTTGACTTTATTAAATATTACATTGGAATTTACTTTTGAATGATAATGCCAGATTCGTTTAAGTGTCAAATTAGGATTATATATAACGTAGTATATTATGCTTTTGGTATAAAGCAGAACGATTTATGTAGGAATATTCTGTTAATCTAATAGGCAAGTAGGTGATCAGCCTTCTGTGCTTGACACATGCCGTCAACTTTTTGGGTCTAAGGCAAGCCGGTTTCCTCACGATGTTTTCCTTCACTGTTCGAGCGAATGTTAAATGCGAAAGAAAGTCCATTAGTGCATAGCTGGGGATCGACCCTATGACCTCAGGGATGAGAGTCGTACGCTGAAGCCACTATTGCCACGGGCCAACACTGCCCGTTTAGGCCAGAGGATATCTCTTCTAAACATAAGAACATCAAATACCAAATGACTTAGTTTACTTTGAAAGACTAACAAAACTCTACTCACAATAATGCCACCAATAAATTGAAATTGCTTTAATTCCTATTTTAAATGTAAAAACGAAATTATCATTTTAAAAATCACATTAAGAAGTGAAAACGATTTAGGATTCACATAATCGTACTAACCGATTAGTTCGAGAGTCATCAGCCTAAAGTCGTGGAGAGTTGTCGTGCGACTTTTTTGTTGGTTAGGAGACAAGAAAATCAAATTGGATGAGTTAATAAAAAAGTGTTTCTAATTGGCTGTCTCGCTCGAATCGTACGTGCAGTTTCCTTGCTTTTGACAATTTCAGAGGAAATTATGAAAAAAGGGGTTCCTCGAACTACGACGTGTTTTTTCATAGTTACTCTGGTTACTGATTGGTGTAGTTATCAAGTCTACTTAAATTCTAATCTTAAGCCTGTTTTAAATGTCTAAATGAACTCTAGATCTAAGAGCTATCATTTTTCTTTATAAAGTTAGTCAATGATATTGGATTAAAAAACTAAAACAAATTTAATTAATTTTAATAAAAACAAATCTTAATGCGTTTAAAACAATCTAATATAGGCATAAAGCACGATACTTGTTCACGCAAGCTTTCCACGCTGAATGAGAAATATTCTAAATTTAAAAATAACTCATTAGAAGACACAAAAAAGCACGTTGAATGCAAAATGTTCCAAATTTAAAAATTACTCATTTGAAGATCTAAAAAATCCTTAATCGTTCAACAAAGCATCCATTATCTCTGAACTAAGAGCAATTTTAAATGATTTAATTCAAATTTTCCTCGACTTTGTATAGCAAATTATTGGTTTGTAATCCATAAATTACGCATCTACTTTTGAAAACTTAAGTAGTGCATTATGAGTAGCTTTAATGGCTATGAGTGTATTCACCTCTATTCGGAGAGGTATAATAACCTTAGAAATATCGTTTGAAATTCGTAACACATTGGGAGATATATTTCTGTACATGTTCCAGTAATAAAAAAAAATCAGGAAGGAATAAAAATCATATACAATAACGAACAAACATTATTACCGCGGAATCACTTATTAAGTTATTGTTTATACGAGATTTTAATAATTTTAAAATAAGGTCTTTTAGATCTATCTATCGATTTAAAAATATGGCATTTCAGAGTTATATGGTTCACGAGATTTTGAATTGTAACATTTAACCATTTTAAGATAAGGAAAGAAAGATAACATAAGGGATCAAATGGTTTTTTTGCGATACTGAGAACTGTTGGCTTCAGTATACGACTTTTATCCATCTGAGGTCGTAGGTTTAAATCCCGGCTTTGCGCCAATTTACTTACTGTCTATGTGTACATTTAACACTCGCTCGTACGGTAAAGGAAAACATCGTGAGGAAAGCGGAAACCCAAAAAGTCGCCGGCATGTGTCATAGAAGGCTGACTTAGAAAAAATAAATGATCACGAATCGATTGTAGCGTTGGGTAGCCTTTTCATGGGAAAAGTCTAAACAAAAGTTGTAAAAACTTAGTTCGCACGAGTTACTTATATAAAATTTATCGTAAGTTATTATAATTTACATTGTCTCGTTTACAGAAATCGAGACCGACCGCACAGCGTATGCGTCGGCGCAGGAATATAAAGAGGCTTTGGAGGCATTGCGCAGGAACACCGGCGTTGTGAGTCATTTTATGATAATAGCGATCTAAATAACATATTAATGAGCTTACTGTTTATGGATATTACACCTTATTAATGAAACCGTTCAGATAGCTTTCTATATTATGCCTATTGCGATATAAATTTCCACAGATCAAACAATTGAAGTATTTAGTACAGTTAATAAATTATTTCATGATAAAACTACTAAAATGCAAAAATAATAACAAATATAAAATAAAATGTTTTTTTTTAAATTTCAAATGATTGTTTTACAAAGCTTCTTACTGTTATCATGTTTAAATTATCTAACCAAGTAGGTCACGGATATAGGTCTGATTATACGCCAAAAATATATTGGATTTGACATAACACACACACATACAGTGTTTATTCGCGGATGCTTGGCGGACCCGTGCGCCTTCTACAATACTAAGTCACCCGTGAGTTTTGTGCTATGATATTGCCTGGTTAGCTCTGCACCTTATGCCTTCTGGTTAGATTAAGTTCTCTTGTTATTTTCGCTCATGTAAATCCTTTCTTATTCATTCCTAACATTCCTTCAAAAGTATCTGATCCTCCTTTTAATATGTGTGATGATTGAGAGGAAACTAAAATAATAATAGGAAAATGTAGGCTTAATGTGACGTGCCTTCAAATTTCAAACGAACACAAATGGCCCTTACTTTGCAAATAGGATATTAGATAATTTTATAAATCTCTAATAGAGAAATTTTCTCTTGGTATAGGAACGCTCGAAACCGCAACGAACCCTCGAATCAGAGATTATAAGATCTGAAGAGGTGTTGCAAGAGTTGACCGAAGAAATTCTCCCCGATCCATGGGAGTTGAATAACACAGCAAGATCAGATGTGGAGCTTTTGTTCTTTAACCGTGTTCCTAAGGTCGGAAGTCAGACGTTTATGGAACTCCTGAGAAGATTGGCTATTCGTAATCAATTCGGTGAGTTAAATTTAATATTTATTATCATATTACACTAATAATTAATGTATATTTAAGGAATTTCTATCGAGGACCGAGACCTCGATCGTACAGTGAAGGAACCTTCACTTATCCTCAAATCCAAAAATGGTCAATGTAATGGATGCAATCTGAGACCAAGAATCATACAGGATTGTAGTGCTATTGGATTATTATTTACAATAATTTAAAGCATAATTTAACTTAGACACAGTCAAGTAATAACGTTCAGTCTGTATTCAAATAAATTAATTAAATTATGAATGATATTTTATATTACTGTTTGTTTTTTTGAAGGTTTTTCTATTGTTTAATATTTTGTAAAGGCAACGACGCGAGAAGTGTGTAATGGTTATATAAGATGTTCTCAACGGAACAATACTAATGACTTTGTCTTAAGGTCAAAAAACTGACAATTTGATGACACTATTCTTGTATGGTTAAGAAGAAATTAAGTTGTTCTTTATTACGTGTGAATTGTTCGTAAATTTTTCTTTTATTCCGATGTCTTTTATTAAAATTTTATGTAGGTTTATATATGTATATAAAAATAAGTTCAGTCAGTAAATTTTATTAAAATATTTAAGTCCCTATTGGGTTAGGCGGTACGTAAAGCTCAGGAAATGGACGCGTATTACAATTGGGTCAAAGCCAGTGCTTGTAACTTGTTAACCAAAGTCTAGATTTTCTAATATAATTCTCACGCAGTTAAAATAATTTTCCAGTTCATAAACTGGCATTAAAGTACAACAATAGCTAATAAATACAAAACGAGAGTTTCGTTCGATTTCTCCTAAACACAATGTATCACTTTAAAAAAATATCACGATCTACGGATTGTTCAAACGAAAACTAGTTTCCTACATTTATAAAATCTTATTAATAACTTATTTAACTGTGAATAGATAGAAAAGAAAAACAACTAGATGTTACAATAAAAATTAAATAAATTAAAATGGAAATGGGCGGGGCACATGGCAAGAGGTACAGAAAAGTGGAGCAAAAACGTACTAAACCAGTACCCAAGGTACAGCAAAGGAGAAGAGGAATATAATTTAAAAGGAGGTTAGGTCAAATTAAAGAAACATCAGGTGGTACATGGCAGAGAGGAATGGCGGGATTTGGAGGAGGTGGCCATAAGCACACAGATACGTAAAAGAAGATTGGAATAGAATCGTGTTTAGATCTAAAAGTATCGGAATGATAGGCTATTATTATTATTACCATCACTTAACTCGACTACTCGAATTGCCAGTGCCATCTATAGAAATATGGACGAAAACCTTAACGGCATCTACTTGGTAAACTTGGTATTTTCGACAATTACAATTCTAATGAATTTTTGTATGAATTTTAGAAAATGTATTATGCAATGTGTAAATTAATCTAAAATGTAAAGAAACAGTAACGCCTTTTAGGTCTGAGCCTCAAATTTCTGTATGTGTTTCTTGATAATTTTTTTCGAATAGTCATGTTGTCTTCGGGTCTGTCTTCTAACGTATTCTGGTTTCCTCGAGATGTTTTTCTTTACTATACGAGCGAGTATTATGCGATACTCACATAGACAGTCCCTTGGTGTATAATCGGGGATCGAACCTTCCTCCCTAAGGTTGAGAGTCGCATAACAAAACCACTAAGCCAACAATGCTCTAATATGAAAGTAGATAATCATTTTCAGGTGTGCCTGATGAAAATTGTTTATAAATAGTAATGGGTTGTTCCTATTTTTCTTCAATGTTTTAGTTTTATTATTATATTTAAGGCTTTCATCGAGATGCAGTACAACGTGTAGAAACCATTCGTCTGGCTCCAGCTGACCAGCAGGTCCTGGCTAGCATAGTCTCCGCCCACACGCCGCCAGCTTCCTACATCAAACACGTTTGCTACACAAACTTTACACGGTATGTCAAATATATGATAAAAAACATTAATTTTAATCAAAAACATACTAATTTATTAGGCGCATTTTTTCATTTTTAGCTCGGTGTATAGTTTTTTTTACGTGTGCGGCGTGACTTAGTGCGGGAGGGTTATGTGGAAATCCCTATTGTGCATATCTGTCGCAGCCAACTAGCTTAATTAGCCGTTCAATTAACAGCCTAGCCGTTTAACTAGCGGCCTGAATGATATTCAGCCTTTTGATAAAATAGCTAGGCAAATGACTTGGATCGATGACGTTTCATTACTTGCCTAGCCTGTTGACTGTTCATTTAAATTAGTTCCACTTTCTACTGCTACTCTCAAAGTCGAAACGAAACTGTTCAAACTGTCAATATGACGTCAGCAAACAATAAATTTGTTGTTGTGTGTTTTCAAAAGCTTTATGAAAAACAACAAGTATAATTGAAGAGTGTAGTTATAATAATAATGTGAATTTGTCTTAGCAATTTAATTACATTTAAAAGAAATATTTTTAACGACATTTTTCTTTCTTTTTATTTATGCCAAATAATGACTGTATCGTACGAATGGCCTAAGCATTAGCCAGCCAGTTTTTTTTATATTGTAACAAGCGCTACGGCTGAATATCTTTCAGTCCGTTAGTTAAACGGCGCTGTTTCGTTAAAAGGCTAGGCTGTTAATTATACCGATAATTAAGCTAGTTGGCTGCGTCATGTTCACTAAAAGCCCAAGGCGCCATCAATAATCGTCCTAGGCGGGATGCGGTCCCAGCAGAACCTTATCCGCTTACCAAGGACTCAAATTAAGGAAGGAATAAATATTATTGTATTGAAACTCTATTTTGTAAGCTTTTGCTTTAAATAACATAGACATTGCAATATTATAGAAACTTAGAATTACAAAAGGTCTTGATATCTTTTAACACCCTTATGCTTCAATAACATTGTTTATATAATGTTTATTTTACCTTAATACTCTTTATATAGTTTTCAATGGGCTATATATGTCTGATTAATAAAGTTATTGTCATCATTTACATTTGAATGATCTTCCTAACAATAAGCACTGTAATAGACTTAATATCGCCATACACGTCATATTGATTGACATCTATGATTACAATGAAACAATTTGGCATATAGTCTGTGTTTAATTAGAGGAAGCTATCTGTTACAATCATTAATCATCGGTACGTATTTTAAACCGATTCGCATTGATTGATGTTTCGCGTGTTTTCGCTCTGAATCATTCAATTGTTTGATTTGTTCTAATTTTGAAATTGCGGAAATGGTTTTTGATTGTATACTTGAATATGTTACTGACTCAATTAACTGCGATTTCAACTCACCCAACCAACCCAACTCGGTCCAACGTCTCATCACCACAATGCTTTACTGAATACTCAATCAGAACTGTCCTGACTTCCCTGAACGTACTGCCTGGATGGCTCCCTGACTCCATCATAGGCAATTGCTCTCTAAAGCAACAATAAAATCGACCGTTGATTTTTATTGCTTCGATCAGAAAATTTTGTGAGAATCCGAATTCCCTGGCATATATATAAAAATATTAAATAAATGTTTTTGTTACTTACAACCCTGATTCACCATCCACCAAGAGCAACGGAGTTTTTTCTCAGTTCTTTTTGATTGTTCTACGCCCTTGATTTGAGAACTGGCTGTCAATGTAAATTTAAAACTATTTTTTTACTGACATTCATAAGCGTTCATTATGTATAAATTTTATTTTGATTTGATTGAAAATACTAGAAAAGGTTATAGAATAGGTTCTTAATAAGATCACAAACAGAAATTGTTTTTTTTTTCTAATATTCTTGAATAGAATGAAATTATTTTGTACTATCTACATGAGAATGAGTGACATCTCTTATGCATTGATTTTTATGGCAACTAGATGACCAGCCTTCTGTCTCTCACAATTTCTGTTGCACCTGAAATCGAATCCTCTCGCTGTGTACTTTAACCACAAGGCCATGAAGTCTATAATGTCTGTGGTCATAAATAAGAATTATTGTATTGTTTATTAAAAAGCTTCAGTATAGTAATCAAAAACTATACTTACTAGTAACTATACTTATTGACATAAGATAATTTCGATTTCCAGGTTTGGCTATCCATCACCAATTTATGTGAACGTGGTCCGTGATCCTATAGAGAGAGTTATATCTTGGTACTACTATGTGAGAGCGCCGTGGTACTATGTCGAGAGAAAGCGAGCTTTCCCTGACCTGCCCCTACCCGATCCAGCTTGGCTGAAAAAGGTAAGCTTTTGGGTTGGTTAGAGATCACGTGTGTGTGTGTCCTGCTATCGGTTTTGACGCACGAGAGTCAAACTTAGCGCTAAGCATGGACCCTAAACCTGTATCCTAATTTTTTCTTAGACTTGTCATTGTTACCTTAAAACATTATGGTCATAGTTGGGCATAGGGCGGACTCGCATATTACGTTTAAGACATATGGGAGTTATACTTAGTGCTAAGTTACACACACCTGTTATTTGGTTTGTGTAACACCTACAAAAGTACGACAACAAACTTAGACATGCTCTAACTCAGTTATTCCCACTGCTAAGGTTAACCTAATCTTCTCAACTTTGGACCTTCGGGCCAGTCAGTGGTTAGAGATTGGTCGGTCGATCCTCTATTTAGATTCGAGGAAGCGCAAGCCAGAATGGCCACATGTAATAAGATTTTGCGTTAGTATAACCCAGACTCGGCACACCACATTGTAATCAAAGATAACAAAAAGTTGACAATCCTTTGTAAATTAAGGTTGTCAGAGCATACCTCAAGTGTAATGATTATGAAAATGTGTATAGTAAAAGTAAAAAATATACTTAATGTTGTGGTCTTTTGCTCCTGAGAAAATTATAAAAGTATATTAACTTGCATGTTTATAATAGCAAGAAAATGGTTCTCAGGCGCCGGTACTATTATAAATCACTACGTACGAATAAAAAAGGAATTCGTAAGCCATTATTTATATGTTAAACTGTCACTCGTTTGAATTTTATAGTCTTGGGAGTAATTGTCACTCGTTGTTTCTAAGTTTGAATTTTATTGTTTTGAAGTAATCGTTACTCGTTGATACTAAGTTCGAATTGTACAGTCCGTGAAGTCATGTATATGTGAGACGAGCGACTTTTCGAACTGCAGTGTTCAGATAGTGATAGGTTAAGGTTATTTATTTCTCGCGTCGGAGTATGATAATAAAATAGAACACACATTTAAGAAACTTGAAAAGAAAAGTTCAATTAAAATAGATTAAATACATTTAACTAAGACGCAGTTACTAAGTACCTAATTCGGCTGTGTACACACTGCATGCGTGCACTATATTATTATAGCTTTTTATTTCGTACCAAAACATTTACAAATTACCATTTCATATTTTTTAATTGTCGGCTTCGGAAATCTGTATATGACATTAACTTTTTATTTTTCTATTACAAACCTGCTTCAGTTTTTGCTCTTAACAAAAAGTGTGGATGTATTTTGATTGTAGACAAATTAAGTTTTATTGGTCGTGTGTTGGCGAGATCGATCGATTCGTGGTTTTTCATATGATCCATCAAAACTTAAACGATTTGTTTGGATATCATTAATATTGTTATGGTATTATTATCATGATTGATTGATGGCGGTTTTCACTTAAAAAAATTCAACATACCAGTACTCTTCGGCGAAAAATAAGGTTATTTATGAAATTTTTCCAGTTGTTTATTTTTTGCTAAAAACCTAAAAAACCTATGGTTCGTCAAGAAAAAAGCGAGCCAATTCTTAAAAGCACACAGCACACTCGCGGGCCCTCTGGCATTATGAGTGTAAAAGCCGGCGCGCGGCGGTTATCACTTAACATCTGGAACATCAGATGAGCCTGCACATTGCCGCATTACACTTTTAATTGAACGAAAGTAACAAAAATAGCAGTTTCTAAAACATATTAAAGCTCTTTGGTGCAGGATTAGACACAAATATTTATCGTTTTTCCTCTATTCGGTAACCGTCACACTGTTTATCTTTGATTCATTACTTAATTTATGTTTTACTAAAACATTATAAAATTATTGTAACGAATGTCGACACTTCGGTGAACGGAAAAAATATGACCAATTTGTGTTCCATATTCTCATAAATTTGTGCGTTTATAAACAAATGTGTGCGTCTACTGGTGTATACACGTAAGAAGTGAAACTTCTTTATGACCTTATTTTCCGAAAAATGTATACTATATGCAACTTTACAGAAATTGGATAAATAAAGTTAAATATGATAAAGTTTTACTAAGAGTTTTATTATCATAGACATGAATACAAATAATACAATTAGTTTATTTTACCTTATTACTACTAAGATTATTACAGATTATTATATATTCTATTCGAATCAACCGTGGTAGGGACAAGAAAAAGATGGCGCGTAACGGAAAAGTGTGCCGCGTATCGGAATAATATGACGCGTAACCGAAACATGTGATTACTTTGATACTGTAAACTACTCTACTAATATCCAATACAATGAACAATTACAAGCTTGCCAACACTCGGCACTGATACATTGGTACATAATAAAAATAAAATACAAGATTTATTGTGACAAGTACTTGTAGGTAAACATAACTAACAGAAGAGAAAAAAAAATACATTGATTCCTAAATTATAAAACTAAAGGAAAATTTATTTCAAAGTGTGTTCAACTATGACTAGACCTAGCTAGTTCATAAAAGGAGTACGAAATTTTGAATCATGTGATTATCATTGCACACTCATTCGAGAGATATTTATGAAACGTCGGTTATAATTTAATTGGTCTTGACAATTTAAGATTTCTTACGTGTTTAATCATGACTTACAACATATTTTAATATTCTTTTTTTAAGTATTAAGAGGAATGTTTTCGAATTATTTAGTTTTATATCTAAGAAATACAATCTGAATTTTCCATAGACTACTAAAATGATAAAGCGTATTTTTTATCTATGTTTTTACTGTATCAGTGACAATAGTTTGGTATCTTGTCAATTAGGAGATTGAATAGATGTATTGATCGTTTGATCTCCTATTTCGATTCAATTATAATTATTATCCTGCGAAAAGTACGCTAGTCTATAGTTAATAGGATAACTGTTCTATGATTAATTATTAGCAGGTCAACGAAAAACACTTACTCGTTAAAGGTATTGGATATAGAAATAGCACAGATCATGAATGACAGTATCATGTAGGTTTTATTTTTTATTAAGTTTATACGCTCTGTCATGAATCAGTGTAAATGTGTGTATTCGCGTGGCTTACATTAGTAAGTATATAGTATTGCATCATATTGATATGATTTACACAACAAGACTTTGATTGGAAAGTGTAAGTACAGAATCAAGATTTTGTTTTAATCTTCAGATGTCTTTCCTTTGTAATATTATCGAGAGAGACAAAAATAACATACCAGATAATGTATCTATTGTTAAATGAGATATTTGACACGTGTTTAGACAGGACATCGGTCCACGCGACATAAAAAATAAATTAGTTTTGAGCGGCAAAAAGTGATGTTTTAATTATCATGCCGAAACGAAATATTAATCTGCGTTGCGTGTGATTTTTTGCATAGATAATATTTAAACGCTTTTAATAGACTATCGTGATATGGTTTCCCGCCTTTTTGTCAAGTGTCAATATTAATGACAGACTTCTACGCATATTGAATCCCAGAAAAGAAACAAATGAGGACAATATTAGCAGCACTTTTTGACTGACCCATCAAAATCGCAGTAATATGTTGCTACGCCCAAAACTCGGAGACGGCTTGACCAATTCAAATTCAATTATTCAATTATTTTATTTTATTATTCTAACTCTAAGGAAAGTTTCCTTGTAGAGAAAAATTCGAAGGATATTAAAATTAAAAATTTAGTTTTATATATTGGTATGTAGCTAATGAAAAAAAAACATAATAAGACGAAACGAAGCTTTCGGGGGCAGCCAGCAGCTAAAAGCATTTAATAATAATAAATCATTTATTTGCAAAGAAAGTGGTATACATTTAGATCGATCACTTATAAAATCCGCACAATCAGCTAAATAAAACTAAGCATGCAAATGTCATATTAATTTTAATGTCATATAATAAAAACATTAACATAATGCCATAATTATTTATAATTATTATCAAAGCTACGGTCTAAATACTTGTTCACGCTATAAAGACACCTAGTCTTTAAAAAAATTATCACCTTACCCGTGAAAGAAATACATGATCTATAACTTCTAGTAAGGTAATTAAATAGTTTGAACGCTGTGGCGTAACATTTTTATGAATACACCGTGGTGCAGCATGCAGGCCACAGCAGTTTTTTTTAATGGAATCTCGCTGTTGGCCTTAAGGGCCTTTACAGCTCAGCTCGGGTTGTTTTGGCGAGCGTAGCTCGGCCAGAATGGCGTTTTATCCCGCGGCTAGCGCAAGGGCGTCTTCTGTGAGACTCGAACCTCGGCTTGGGGTGTCGCGGGGTGGTCAATCGCCTGAAGGGCAGGACGGAAGCTCACTGGAGTGTGCGAAGTGCGAAGTAAAGGTCCTCGCCTTCCCCGGTGAAGGCGGGGGTGAATTTTACCCTAATATGTGATTGGCTATTTTTATTATTACTGGCCGCGCGGGCGGCTTTTAATTTATTGTTAGCAACGGTAATTGGATCGTCCGGATCCGTTAGTGTGTGTCGAGGCCTCCTACGAGCCTTTTTTGTCGGGAAGGGCCACAGCCGTGTTGGATCCCTCGGTATATATAGGCAATGGGCGGATAGATAGTCCCTATTTGCTGTCATTAATTTCTTTAAGAATTCCTCCGTATCCTTCTGAGAATTATCGTATATTCCTCCGAATTAACTGCGTGTTTCGAGTTTTAGCTAATTATACAATTTAAGACATTATCCGTTATCATTACCAAAGAGGGTGGTAGGGAGGCAGTGTGAGGTCTTCGAGTTTATTTATCAGTAGTAGTAATGTTTTTTCAAATATTAAGTTGTAGTTTAATGTGTCATTTTGAGTTTTCTTTTCTTTATCTCATTAATTTTTTGTCCTATATTTTGTTTATTGTTTTGGTTTTGCATATTGTGTTTTCTATTGTAATATGTGTAAATCAATAAATAAATAGCAAATCCATAGTTCTTTAATAATTCTAAGGAGTTACAATGATCGTAAAAGCAAGACTAATACCTGGCCTTTAATTCATATATTTTTCAAAACACTTGAATACAAAGCAATAAAAAAATCACGCAGAATTTAAGATATTCTTAATAGCTAAGTTAGTAAGAGTTGAAGCTAATATCTTCGTTTAATGATAATTAATTTTATTTTCAGGACTTCGAAACCTGCGTACTGAGCGGTGACCGGGAGTGCAGATATATAGAAGGAGAGACTCATGAAGGTATCGGAGACCACCGAAGACAGACCCTGTTCTTCTGCGGACATGACCCTCAGTGCACGTAAGTCATACTATTAAGAGCTTTATAATTAAGTTAGATCAAATTTCCTTGTTCAGTCATAATACTTAATAACATAATATTAGATTATAGCAAGATTCAAGTGACATAGTGAACAGTAAATCAAACTTAATCTAGTTTCAAGAGCTGTCAAACTATTGTTGAAATCTGAAGTATCTATATGACAGCGCTCAAGGCGAGGTTGGTACTTAAGATGCGATTTAGAATATGACCCATAATTCTATAACGTTTTGTGAAGCGCTTTTGTAACGTTTTTGATTACCTTTGGTTTTCTAACTTGCAATAGTGGCCTAGTGGATCGCGCGAGCGAATCTCATCCTTGAGGTCGTAGATTCTGTGTACCAATGTTCTTAACATGCATTTAACATTCTCACGAACGGTGATGGAAAACATCGTGGGCGAACCGGCTTGCCAGATCCAAAAAGTCGACAGTGTGTGTAACACAGGAGGCTGATCACCTACATGCAACTTAGTTTGACAAATGATCATGAAACAGAAATCTGGCCAGTAGTTTGTTTTTTAATTTTATTAACGTTTTTTTTTAATTTTTATACTTTTACATACATTTATATAAACCAAGTTGTGACTAGAAAGTTGTTTCTATGTTTTTTAGGCCTTTCAACACAGCAGAAGCATTACAACGTGCGAAACGCGTGGTAGAACAGCAGTACGCGGTGGTGGGAGTTCTGGAAGATATGAACTCAACACTGCTGGCCTTTGAGAGATACGTGCCTCGATTCTTCAGAGGAGCCTTAAGGATGTACTGGGGTAAGTTAACCTACAAGGCAATGTATACTCAAATAAAAATTGTCTATTCCCGAGTTAAGATTGATATCGGTTGTTATAAATATGTTCAAATATATGTTAAACGAATCGCTATGTTGTTGGATCTCAACTAACTGTAATCGTTTAAAGATAAACTAACTTTTAAGGGTTCTTAAATCTTCAATACAAGTATATTCGACCTTTATAGACATCGGAAACAAGAATGTTATATTACAATTTATTCAACTAAAAGGCTAATTTGGCGCGAAGTGTGCGATTGCTAACAATTAGCTTCCAATTATTTTCTAAAATATATATGTAATTTAACTAATGTTAGGTAACAAAACTCCTGTTATCTATTATTTTTGGTTGATGTACACAAACATTAAAACGTTTTGGCTTAAAGGTCTCTTTACCAGGCCATAAAATTATTTAAAAAAAAAACAAACATTAAACTGGCTTAATGGTCTCGTAACCAGGTCGTAATAATTAAAAAAAAATCATTTTCGAATTTCGAATCATATATTTTTCAGAGGAGCTAAACACATTCAACCGGATCAACCGAAATGCATTTAAACCGCCCGTTTCCGAGGAAGTGAAGAACATCGTCCGCGCGAACTTCACGCGAGAGATCGAATTCTATGAGTTCTGTAAGCAAAGGCTTCACATGCAACTGAAGGCTTTACGGGACCCCGCCATTACTCTGCCCTCAACACCAAGTGATAGGAGGAGACTGACGTATGATAGATTATAAATATATCATAGATATAGAAACAGTACTCGTAGTCGTTACGATTCAAACTTAGAACTTCGTGTTATTTTTTATCTGTAAACTGTTTTTTTACATTTATCTATATGTAACCCAATGTTCATGTATTTTTATTTATTGTAAATATAGGTAATAGGCTAGTACAGATTATATAAACGAATTCTAAACAGTGAACCTATATAAGACTACTAAATTAGGTATCCATCAACAATTAAAGATTGCATAAGTCCATGTAACATAATAAAGCAGTGTAATAACATAATATCCACCACGACCTGGGGCTCTGACGTCTACACGCCACTTCGATAAGGATAAACTTCATCCCAAACCGTTGGTGCGTAAAACCAATTATTACCCCTTGGAAAGCTTTCACGTGTAAAAGCCTCCTCCAGATTTTTTACAGAACTATGGAACACTTTCTCCATTCGCTACTTCCTGTAGATAATCTATAATTTACAAAAAAATCCAAAATAAGGCATAATGGTGTTGACAAATTTGAACACAATTTTTAACGCCTGGAAGGAAATGTATGAGCAACAATTTGCTACACATTTTTATGTAATTTCTTTACACGTATATTTTTATTGATTGATGGTAAGGAACAGTGCTGGATTAGTCATATAGCAAGAGTAGCATATGCCACGGGCCCCGCGTATTTGGGGGCCCCACTCTCTGACCTACCCGTAACCGTAATAAAAAAATATTAGATAGGAGCGTAATATATCTCGCTTCACTTGCACTTAAAAATCTAAAACTCGATTTCGTCACGTTAAATCGTAAAAATAAGTAGGGTTTTACAAACTTTTACCGTAATGTTGAATTATAATCGATATCTTTAGACTAGCATCTATACCACATCTACCTTTCAAGTTGCCAGTTTTTTTATAAGAACGTCTTTATCATCTCATTTTGTTGAATATAAAGCATGATTTGCTTAATGAAGTCTATATTGAAAGTGTTACTATTTCTCAATTTGCCGATCCAGATCCAGAAAATATGTAATAATGAAAATGAATATAATAATATGAAAATATGTAATATCCTAAACTTGAAAACCTAAAGCAAAGCAAGGGCCCCTTGATAGAATTTGCTACAGGCCCCGCGCTGACTTAATCCGGCACTGGTAAGGAATGTAACTTTAGTTTACTCATAAATTATTTTAATTTGTGTTTCCGAGTACATTAGCAAACGTTTTAATTAATTGGTTATTTTATTATTACGTAAAATATTCGTTCAAGACTGGCACCTGTTTCAATTTAATAATGTTAGTCAATTTCTACGTATTGGATTGTTATAATCAGCGTTTCGCTTTAAATGTATGTGTAAATATTATTCGTTCGGAATACTTAAAAAACTTGTACATAGTAATATTTTAATTAATGTAACTATTAATATTACTTTATTTTATATTTATTTCTTGTCCCTTCGATTAATTGTGATAACGTTTATTAGTCCTAAGACTACAAAAATGTTGTAATAATAAAGATATTTGGAGAAATTGTTTTTTTTTTGTGAACGCCAAAAACCCTTTAGGATAGCCTATACAATAATGATTATAGTCTCAAGTCTAAAGGGCCGATAGGGGTCGCTCTGAGCTTTATACCGAAGCTGTCCTATTATATAACCAAAATAAAATTACTGGAATAATTACTCTGGCATCTTTCATCAAACATTGATTAGAAGTGATTATAGTTCATAACTATTTGGTTTAACCAAAAAAATAAAAATGTTTTCGAATTTGAACAGTTTTAGCAGTGATTAGGGGGCGACTCTCAACCGTAGATGTGAACCCCAGTAGTACACCAATGGAGTTTACTTTGTATGAATAATTACTTATACGAAAACACACTAAAGTCCCTTAAAATAGGTGTGCTACTAACCGCAAAAAATCATGAAAACAGATATCTGAGTTCAAGGGCCATCGTAGCGCTATTGGAATAAATAATTATATATTATACAAAAGAACTCCTTTCTAATTCATGGATATAATTAAAACAACAAGTATTATGCACATTCGTTTATTAGGATTGTTTATCGATGAAACAATTGTCAATAATTTTATTACAATCATTATAATTATTAATCAGTACAACGGCAAATTAATTTTATTCCAAACCGTAAAAATTAATGGCCACATAGAATTCAGGTACAAGAAAGAAAACATTTATATAAATATCGATAATTTCTTAAAAATAATAATAATTTAATTTCATAATTCCTAATAGTCTCTCGATAAATAGAATCTCAATTTTAATAAACAAATACAATTCTTAATAAGTCCATAAATTAATACATAAATTGTCATGGAGATTTTGATATATTTGTTTATATAAAAATAGAAAACAGTATTTAATTGATCTGTGATATTATATAACAATGTATTACAAGAATAATATAAAACGTCTAGACATCGAGACATTTGTTCGTCTCGTGCTTACTTTAAAATATTTAAATATCTAAGAATTAACGTGAAAGTATATTCGTGTGAGGCTTCGCTGACACTAATCATTCGTAAGGCTAATAGTATCCTTAAAACTTTATTAAAAATCAATATAATCTTTCATCATCTTTCAGACTATATACAAACATCATTACATAACGTGAGGGCAGCTCGCGAGCTATCTCTACTCTTCTATAGGGATTACTTATAATTGCGTTTTATTGTCCCGCGGACGTAAATCTATCAAAATTAAAATGAGAAAAATCTTCAAAATCAGTAATTATTGCAAATGGCACTCCGTACGAGTTAAACACTCGTTTCAATATAATCTACACCTAGTCTATAGAATATCACAATATTGCTTTACATCTGGAGCCTCGATAACGTAGGACGCCAAGTTCTCTCACGTAGGAACTGTTAGCAGTGGAAGTAGGCACAGGAATGTGACTAGCAACGGGCGTCCCTGCGAGCCGCCTGCGCACTCTCAGTCGAGCCAGGACAGGTACATCGCTTCTCTCACGACGCCGTCGACGCATTTACGCTCTTATTCGCAAATTCCGTTATTAGCGCATCAATAGAAAGAAGGATGCCAGTCTACGGTAGGGTGAAGGACTCCAGGAGGCGACGTTGCAGTCAACATTGCACCCAGAGCTAAGCAGTCGAAACAGTAGTTTGCTCCGCAGTTGTTATCCCAAAACTGTTGACCTTTGCACTGAAATCTAACAGCAATTTCCAGTCTTTGTCCTGACGATATACAGGGAGCATAGAGTACAAACTGAAAACGATCAGAATATCCATCACACGAGCCTTGCACGTAAATTGCTTGTAAATCCGTATAAGTTTTCCATCGATTCATAGTGTATCGTACATGAACTGTCTTGTGAAAGTCTAAATTCCTAACTCGTACAGAGCCACAAATCGTAATGTGAACGCCATCCGAGACTCTTGCACTTTCAAGACAAATATTTTGTTTCTCGAGCTTGTCTGTTAAATCGTTAGGAAGTCGAAAAAGAGGAACTAGCGTCAGAGCACCTAGTCTTGGAGTGGAGTGAGCAGGAGGGGAGTTTTGGACATCACACCCGGTTAGATCATCATAAGCAGACTTAGGAATTACAGGAATCTCATCCATAAATGTTTTCACATCAGCTAAATCAAGCCCCAGAACGTCTGCGAATCGCACAATTTTTTTCCTGCCTGGCGTGCCCGGTGGAGTTTTACCTGTTTTCAAAGACGAGCATCGTCTCACTCGCTGGGGCCTATCATCTTCCCCTTCCTCTTCGAGTTTAGATTCTTCATTTGAGTGTTTTTGTTCGTTTTCAGTTTCTGATAAACAGTCTGGTTCTACAATTTGGTTGGTCTCCTCATTACCATTCTCCAACTTAGATTCACAATTGACTGATTCCTGCTCAACCTTTGTTTTCTCTTCTTCAAGTAGTTCAGCGTCGAGAGAGATATTTTCCAGAGCTTCGCTGTTGTCATCTGAGCGTTTATCCAAATCAGTATCTTCGATTGCATCTGAAGGCTCGCTCTTTGCAGACTCAAACTCAGAATCACTGTCGATCGTGGAACTTATATACATAGGCACTACACAGTCTACTTCATCAAAACTATTTTGCCTGGCACACCCTTCAAATGTAATTGCCGAAAACAATGGTTTGTCAACGTGTCCGTTTTCTTTTGGGGCTGGTTGCACTTTAATAGGAGATTCTGTGAAAAAAGCTGTTGTGAATTTAAATCCATTCTTGCCATTCTCAGGGTGCTTCAGTACAAACTTTTTCTGTTCTTTAAGTTCGTCGGAGTCGATATCGTAGAAAGGGAGCTCCGAGTCTTCAGGAAATCGTTCCGTAAAAGGTGCTGAGTACTCTTCGACGGGGCTGGATGGGCTTTCACATTCGAGCTCAAAATCGTAGAAGGTGTCTAGATCTCGCTGTGACGACGTGGACGGCCGATGTACGCCATTTTCTCTGTTGAGCCAAGAATTATCGCACTCCGCATCTTGAGGAGTACCAAGGTTCCGGAGTCTGGATTGTAAGTCTCGCGCGAACGCTGCGGCCCGACCACGACAAGACATGGGCAGCAGCGACGTCAGACCGCACTGAGAGCTGGCGCGATCACCATTCATCTGCGTCTGAAATAAAAATATCTCTAATTAGATAACGTTACAAAATATAGTGACGAGATGTCCAATAATAACAAACTCCTTGTTTATTAGATAAAAAGCAGGGCAAAATGCAAACCGCACGTCTGCATATTACACAATCGTGTGCCTATTCGATCGTGACTATCATGACACAAAAGTTGAATGTCAAGAGTGAACGACCTCGATAAGATAAAATAAAATGGTTCGCTATGATCAGCACGCATCACAGAGATAGAAATAAAAAATATGGAGGTGATAACAATTGTAAAAATTATCAGTAATCGCGTAAGTCTGTCTGGTAATGTTAAACGTCATTGAAAGGAATTTGTAATTTTTTCTTAATTTAAGGTCACCTTGAATAAGTTTTGATGTGAGACAGGAGATAATGTTTCATACAGTTTGTTGTGAGCAACGCGTATTTTATTGACGTTTAACGGCCTTAAGATAAACTTGACATTGTTTGTCAATGGTAGGTTGAAGATGGTATCAAGAAAATAACATTACCGCCTAATCCACATATTTAAATTCATCATAATGACCTCTCGTTCAAGGGAAAGTTAAACTAAGGAGAAATTCTTATAGTAGCAACATTATAAACTCATTGATATCAAGTTTTTGTACCTCACAAGGCGACGCAAGCGCCAACAAGCCATCTATCACGGTAATTATTCATTAGCCATTAATACTCTATATATTAATAGTTTAGGATAATATGAAAGTTAGTTATGTTAAGTTCTATATGTCATGTCATGTTAGGGAAGCACCAAGCAAAAAACAATAACTTGGGTATTAAAAAGAGTGGCGAAGAGATTTTTGCCATTTCCTCTTGCGGCCCCTACAATTTGGGAAGTGATAGTAAATGTAAATCCCTTTAAAGGTTTAAAATAAATAAAATTTGATTGGTTTTGGTTTTAAAGCCACGTGTTAATAGAGCATGTATTAATCCTACAGCATCCACAGGTTACTAAATGAAATTTACATTGCAGTCATAGAAACATTTTTACCTTAGTAACATAACTTTAGATTCCAACATTAAGTTTAGATAATGTTCCGTCAAATTATTATTATATTTTGCCTATTTAAAAAAAGACTGGAACAAATATATATGGCCTTAGAAATTCTAAAATACAGTTGTAGTCTTCCATACCTATAATGCATCAGATAATAAATCGTAGTCACGTGAATGAAGTCTAGTGCCAAAATAAAATCGTAATGTAGGACGTCACTGACAGTAGGCTACGGTACTAAAATAACATCGAGATCCGTCGAGATCGAGTATGTGTTGTAAATCATACAGCTAATATTTATATAGGTATTTTAGTTTAAATTGTTATTGTTGTTCTTCATAATCATAGTACATAAACCATAATAAGCGGTTCATTGATCTGTTGATAGATAGCTCCTGTGATAGAGAACAGTGCATAAATTAAACAAGTTAATTATTTATTTTGTTTATATGAAAAAGGGATTGGTCTGTGCAGTGAAAAAAAATGTTGCTTTGTTATTTCAATTGCGTAAATTTTGGCTTTCGGTTCGATTTCTAAATTTATTTTATTGATTTCATTTATTTGCCACATGTAGAGATGTAAGTAGTGTTATTGGACACTTTCTTATGCTAAATATCCTTATTACATAAAGTTAGACTTAAATTACATATTAGTCTTAAGATAGGTTTGATCGTAATGTTTTGGGATGAATCACAATTATTATTTTTACAGTTAATACGATAGAACTACACAACAATAATACGTATAGCGATAAATCTACAATGAATATTACATTAAACAATGTATATACCTAGAACTAATAATTAACATGCAGCTCTTGTGAACTCGGCCAGAATTCAATAAGGTTTACCTAGACAGAAATCGTATTTATTACATGTAAAGCTCGCGTGGCGCCTGGCTTACCAAGTTACGAACTGGCATACTCCATGCGCGCGGTACATCCAAAACCTGTAACTTCCGCCTCAAATCCTTGCTTAGAACCAGTTGACCCAGTCTCTGCATTATATCCACAATCCATTATTTTTGGATAATGGAGAGAAATGTGTTTATTGTCACAAACTCTCGCAATTTACAGGTTGAGTCATTGACCGATGATTAAAGAATTGTGATCGAGTTACAAAACAATTATTAATGTAATTTGGTATCTATACGTTGGTATCCGGTTCACTCAGCCACTGACCTACCTCAATCTATTTCAGTTTCACTACTGATATTATTAAACAATATTAGAGTTGACAAAGTATATGAATTTAACGTTTCAAGTATTTATGCGTTGGTTATAGCTATAAGTCTCAAATGAATATTTTACAACAATCTTCCAACTTAACGTAACTTTGTTTATCATGCTGTTAATTAGGTTTAAGTTTCTATGTAGTTTTAGTTATTATTATTATTTTTGGTTGCTTAATTAATTTCCTGTGCTAGCTTGCTTATGTGTGTAAAATTTCCTATGGTATATTTTGTTGTATAATTGTACGCATACATGTTGTTTTAGGACTTATTAATAAATAATTGGCAACTGATGGCGTTACTTTTATGAACGTAGTATTAAGTATATATAAGATTCTTTGTTAATTTTTAGGATTAATCTTTATTTACTGTTAGTATACTACAAAAAGTTTATAGAAAACTGTTTCTTTGTAAAACAGGCAAAAGTTATGCATTTTTAAATTAAGAATTAGTTTTTTTTTTAAGTAATTTCGAATTGCCATTATTGAAACGGAATTTCAAAAATGATTGTTAGGCGTCCAATGCACCCAACTAATATAATATTGCACATATGATGTCACTGAGATATGAAGAACGCGGCCATGATCAACAATAAACTTTAATTGAAAAGATGACATAGATTCGTTTCATCCACTCAACAAAAATTGTATGAAATATCTTCATTTTAAAGTGTCATTATTTCTTATCTATGCAAGGCATGTTATTTATAACTGACTGACTAAAAAAAAAAAAAAAGAACATATATTTTAATTTAAAATTGGTATTAATTATTGCTACAATATTTTTAGTTTACTGTAAGAACCAAGAGCTCTTTAGTCGTCGGGACCATCTTATTTTTTTAAGTTACTTCATTCATTATAATCACTTTCAGTTCATCTAGTTTTCTATAACATCTATGATTTTATACACTAACCATTTATCTTATCCTAACAGGATTACTATTGTCAACGATATAATTGTATAGCTACGAGTAGATATAACTTTATTGAGTTCATTGAACTAAATTCTAGAACTGTACAATAAGGCCATTTACAAATTTAAACAAAACATGAGTTGCGGGAGCACTCGTTTTGCATTTAACATTTTTTATGTAAAACTAAATTATGTGTATAAAAGTGTAGGTACTTCACTTTTTGTTTTAATATTTATCCTAGTAAAAACCTATAATTGTGTTACCTAATTAATCGTTTAATCCTAAATGTCGTTTAATCAAACAATGAACACAAATGATATAAGAAGGAACATTGAATGCAATGAAGGTACACTTAAATTTTACCAAAATAATTACGGGTAGTTCAAAGTATACGCGTTAAATGTTGTACATATTTACAGATAAGATAATAATCACTAATAGCACAGTTGGTTTGAAACCTATAGTCCATTTTTTTTCCTTAAACTGATTAAATATTGCCAGTTTACAGATTAAGGCAAATGTTACCCGTTTAATATTCCATTTTCAAATTTAGAAATGCTACGTATATATTGCTATCATGTGCAAGCGAAATAAGTTAATACCAATGGACGTTTCTGGTAAAATGTATAATTATGAAAGTAAATATGTATTTTTGTAGGGCAGTCATATTATATACAAGATAAGGTCAAAATGCATAAATACTCCGATAAGTGTGTTTATACTCTCATTTTCTTGTGATAACATAAACCTACTTGTTTTTCACTCACGTTTAAAAATAAAATAAACATAAATTATGGACATCCAATCGTGTCAAGCACATGGTCCAATAATCATACTGACCCTGACGGGGGAAGTTACTCAGAGAAATATTCAATTTCCCTCGTAATCTTCTAAAAAAAATTTAATATAAGGAATTTTTGCTACTAAATGTTTTAAATGAATATTGTATTTGAAGAAAAAAAACTAATATATTTATATGCGTTAACATCGTTTTTTTATCGTCTCGTTAACGTTGGTCTGTGGCGAATCATTTACTTGCCCAAAGCGCGGGAAACGCGCTAATCAGATTTAACATGTCAAGTCTATGTGGTAATGTAGGCGTTGTCAAACGTCAAATACAGACTATATCCATATTATGTTCATCCGCACCTAAGCGTGAGTCATTTTCTAGAGGTATTCTAGGTAAACAAGATTCATTTTAAAAAGCAAAACACGTTCATTACTATCAAAGGCAATTATTTAATTGTTTTTTTACTATCTATCTACCATTTATATTTTGTTATACTAAAACTAGGTAAAAGGGGTTTCATATTATATTGTGATAACTAATAATAATTGATGATAACAAATCCATTGTAAAGTCGATGTATTTAGAATGTAGAATGTCACATAACATAATTTTGATAAGAGTTCTTTGAACTTAGATAAGAAAGTAAGATAAAACATTTTGCAAAATTTCTATTAAGTAATTAGAAGAATGTTTTGTAAACTTATTTTCCACTGTCGCCATCCAGAATATTGTGACGTCACAACAAGGTAATTATTTGTAACTATTATATTATATTTCCTATAGCCGTATCAACCGTACTCTGAGTCTTTTTTAAGATACGAGTATCTTATAGTAAAGAATCAATTAAGATTAGCATAGATTCAGATATTAGGTAATATGGGTTTAAAGCGTTTCTTCAAATGGAACCAGTTCCTCAAATTACGTTTTAAAGTTCATTTAAATTATTATTTATTAAGATAAGTTTTTACTCGTATTCTACATTTTGTATTCATTATTAATAAATACTAAACAAAATATAACTGTAAATTGTAATAACATTAAATTGTGAACGTGAAACAACGTTTTCTCAGTTTGACCGCCCTCATGACATTTGAAGATTGAGATACGTAATAAAGTGATTTTTCATTAAAATTGATTGATTTCTTTGTCACTAAATTGAAAACAAAATCAATTGAACACAGACGAAAACCCTTAGCTAATTAATATTTAGTTGAAAGGTTAAAAATATTGACACGAATCATTGACAATTGGCCTTATTTCCGTTGTACAAATGTTTGCATTTTCATTAATATGTTGTAATCATGTTGTCATAGTATATAATCTTTATGTTTTCATAGATATCAAATAAGTGCCGATAAAAAATATAGAAAATCCTTTTGGAATGCTACAACTATAAAATACATATTTTTTTTTAGTTTCACCCTACCCAGCCAACCTAAATAACTAACACAAGTTACTATTTCTTTTAATGAGAATTTCCTTTAGATTTCACGGCATATTTTTATCTGTTTCTCGTGATTTGATGTCCAACGATAAATGTTTTTTTCATAAGTTAGTTTTTTTAATTTACTATACAGTTTTATAAAATTCCACTGTTAAAGTAGTTATAACCTATAACCGTTAGTGACGAATGTATAATACAAACACATCGTATTTAAAATCCTGAATTACGAAAATATCTTATCAATGAATGATTCAATTCTTAAACAATTGATGTTATAAATTCATTCAATAGTACAATGACCGACACACCCGTCGATTCTGCTAATGTGACCCTTATTACATTACATTTGCCAATATCTAAGATCAAATTACGCATTTTAAGAGTTACAATTGCCTAAAAGATTTATTAGACTGAAACCATTGCTTAGCCTTTCTAAATTAAAGTCTAGAACCACATTAGGCAGTCCTAGGATCGGTTCCAATGTAAACTCATATATTTTACTATTTATTTGTTACTATACTAATACGTAATTGTCGCCATTGCTTGTCTTTTATATGAAAAATATTATTTTTGATGAATCCGATCAAATAGCTGAGGAAAGACGTTTGGTGGACGTACCGGTGTAAGACGGTTGCAGGCTCAGATGTTATTATTTACATATTATAGTATATTATGCTTATACCTCGTGTATACATCCCGTAGGTGCGATTATGAAAAAGACAATCTTTGATGGGTTATTCAAAAGGAAGAAAATTAGTAGTGAGAACCGATCGATATCTTCTGCCAGTGCTTAGTTCCAATCTCCTTACTCAACTCCCAACCTCCTTGGCGATCATCATGGCTTCTTTAATTTTGGATGCCGTGATTCTGTACAATGTCAATGCTTTGAACCAAAGGCTCTTCAACCAAGACGTGCCTCTGCGGACAGTCTCTTTCTACCTGCTACCTTGCCCTGAATGGGTAGAAGGAGCTCCCAATAATATGTCGCAATCAAAAACAGTTGAACGATAAGTATCAGTAAGCCCAAATTTGCTAAGAACAACTTTGCCAAACACGTGAGAATTCATTACGTTTCCCCATGAGCTGTTACATGCGTCGTTGATCTATTTTTAAGAAATATCGTAAGATGAATTACATAAGTATGAACAGGCGTTGACAAAAATCACCTCTGTTATCTCAGCACTTGAAAATGACTAATTCTGAAAAATATAAAAAAAAATTGTCTAAACCGGGTTTTATTATCTTTGATTTGCTGTTAAAATTAAAATAAAGATTTTTAGTGCGTTATTAATTCCATCTGAATAACGAAAATTAATAGAACTTTCATGACATATCTTTGAATGTTTGTTAAAGTGGTTTAGAAAGTGTAAGCACAAACAGTGCTTCAATCAATAGTCACCGAAATTTCACGTCTTTAAATACCAATGGCACTTACCTTTCTACTCATAAACGTATTGTTAAATAAGCAACTAAATATTTTGTCTTTCGTTTTACTAAGAACTCAAGTTGAGAATGAGTTGTACATTATGTACTTATGAATTAGACCCGTATCTATGTGCTGTTTATAGTTCCAAATACAAATTAAATGCAGTATAGCTTTAGTATAGCAGTGTACGATGCCCGTACGTGACAGATACTGCCTAATTGAATTGTTAATAGTAAAAAAAAATGGATTAACACTTATCTATATCTTAAAATACTTGACAACTTTAACACTAAAATTCATTATGCTTATCTTTCTCAAAATATTTATAAATACATGGAAATCGTAATATGACATTACTATGCTAGGCGCGTGACCTTGTTGCTGCAAGCCTCTCTTTTAACTTAAAAATGTGAAAGCGATCCATACTATTAAGATGATATATTTGTAACAAATAAACTCGAAAACTCCTCGATAATTTACCATTAGAATACTACAGCATACCATTACAACATATTTCTTTTGTAAATAATAAATGGCCAACCGGTCCAATCTGGCGCAAATCGTTCTGGTATAAAGTATATTCAGACATTTAACTACCTAAGATACGCAGGTGTACAAATATTACATACGCTATTGTTCTAAAACGAAATATCGTTTGAGAGCTGTCGGTGAATGCTTTTGTCTATAACTTATTTTTAAATTATACAATACGAGAAGAGCAGTGTTGGCCTAGTAGCTTCAGCGTGCGACTCTCATCCCTGAGTTCGTAGATTTGATCCCGGCTGCACACCGGACTTTCCATTCTATGTGCGCTTTTAACATTCCCTCAAACGGTAAAGGAAAACATCGTGAGGAAACCGTCTTGCCTTAGACCCAAAAAGTCGACGCGTGCGTCAGCAATAGAAGGCTGATCACCTATTAGATTGACAATTGATCATGAAACAGATACAAAAATCTGAGGTCTAAACGTAAAAAGGTTGTAGCGCCACTGATTTTTATTTATTTAATACAAGGTAAATATCACTTTTTACTAATTTTACACACATAGATCAATAATATTAGAACATGGAGATTATAATAATTATTTCTTTACAAAGTTCGTTTACATTCCAATCGTTCCAATTACCTTTATACACTTACAGATTAAATATTAAGTAAAATAAGGCAAAGTTTATCGTCTTTGAGGCGTTTATTATTATGCCTGGAAAATATATTTGGAAGTCATTTGTTATTTAAATTCCTTACGGTTGTTGACATCGAAAAGTCGGGGCATACTATTTTTAATATATTCAAAATAAAACTCACCGCTTTTAAAACAGTAGTTGTAAGTCACGAAAGGACATTCTTCGTAAACAGGCAAAAAGGAATACGTATAAGACAATTTTTAATATAAAAGTAGTAAAAATATAACCAAATAAAAATATTATGATTATTATATTTTCCAATAAAATATTTTTATTAGAAAATATTTTTGGCTTTGAATTTATCTAAAGTATATATATATATTGTATGTAATTATGTTTGCGGGCTCTGTGCTTAAAAAAAATACTTACAATTTTATTAGTTACTATTACTATTACGATAAGAGATAATACAGGTAAGGACAACTATTGTATAATGGTAACCAAGACATGGCAAAAGAAACCAAGGAAGACCATTAATCGGATGGGAAGACGATCTTAAAAGAGTAGCAGGCCCACTATGATGAGGGACAGCCCAGGACAGACTACAGTGGAAAAATCTGGAGCAGCCCTATGTCGGAAGACAAACAAACACCCAGGAAGATTAAGTAAATTTATTATAATATAAAATAAAGGCTTAATTCATTCATATAAACCAAAAACTCTAAATGGTCAATAACATTACAATTATAACATCAACAAAATTTTAACTATTATTTCTTAATAGACATGAAGTAGTGAAAAAAGCTAATATAACAACATTCTTCAAGTATCAGGAAATTATGCATACTTTCAACGCTTAGATATCCCGATAAACTTGTCGGTAATTAATCTTCATGATCAAAGAAATCACATTATAAGGCCAATTAGTACAATATAGGCTGGTTTTGTAGGTTCTTGCAAACCGGTATGAGAAAACTATGGGTGCTTTCTATAAGGTGACATTTGGTGCAATGATTTCCCGCCAAGAATTTCTGTTGCTAGGCCGATTTGAATGAAGGTATAAGTATTCTTTCCATAGAGAACAAAACAATGAAAAAATGCTGACTCTGAACGAATTATATTCAGTTGAAAATAATTTTTCGAGTTTTTGTTGTGTTGGAATTTAAACCTCTTCTATGCGTTTTAAAGAATTATTATTTTGAAAACTAAGAATACAAATTACATTAACTAATATTATAAATATAGTTCATTTCAAAATTTAATACAGGAAAATGGCAGATGTCTGCAATTAGCCGCCAAATCATGTAATAAAATTGTGTTTATTAGTTTGATTTTTAACGTTCCATTTTACGTCTGATATCCGTTGTCTAATACGTCAAGTGTCTACACCAGACGTTGATGTAACATATTGCCAAGATGTTACATATTACAACAAGGTTTTCATATACATTTCTTTTAAAAAAAAGTACAGACTTATGTAAACTTCTACCAAGCCACATTTGTTTGTTAGTAGACAAATTCAAAACGCCATTTTGTTGCATTCTTAATCAGGTGATGCTTGTTATTGTTATGACAGTTTTGTGTACACGAGTTTTAAGGTTGAACACTATCTGGCCTTTCGTTTGCCCTCGTCTTTAGATAATAAAATAAATTGGAACATTTTTATCAACCAGTGACACCCTTTGAGATTGCCTACATAAATTCAAAGTCATATCTTTTTGCAAAGACAGTACTGATTTTGTTTACATTATAAATATATGTTACAAAAGTAACTGCTCACGTTCTCCTGCAAATCATGGAGATACTTATTATTTTCTTGGTGAAGTTATTAAAAATTTACTTTATTTAAAATGTAATTGTAAATTTATGAATATTTAAATAAAAGTTCTCGGGCAGTGTTTGTAGTCATACTCCTCCGAAACGGGTTGACCGGTATTTCGTTAATGTGAGAATGGATCCGAAAAAATCGAAAGAATATATGCAAAAATAGATCGAAAAAATACATATAACTTATAAACTCAAACAAATATATATGACCAACCAACCTTTATTTTTTAGAAACTAGTACTGTAATAATCTTTAGTCAGCTATTACATTATTGAATATCTTTATTATGGGAAATACTACACGAAATCCTTAAATCGAAAACATTCCTTTTTATTAATTTTGGCATAGCGGACACATTTCTACATTTATTTAGTTGATGGACTTAGTAAAATACCAAACTGTTTCCGTTCAATTCTAGTCTGCTACTTTAATAGTAACAAGCTTTTCCTCTTGGCAAGTGTGACAAAGAATTTTCTTTATAAATTTTACGATTTATTTTAAACTTAAATCGACCTTCATGGAATATATTTCGAGAATTCAATGTGAGGTCAATGACAATTGCGTATTTTTAGTTCATCACTTGATTAAATTATGATGTTTGAACATTGATAGCAGTCTGCTACTTACCGCTATGTTTATAGTTATATCATTTCGTTAATTACCATATATCGCATTGAAAGAAAACACTTTTTTACCGGATTGAAGCTATGTATTATTATAAACTTATAATTATTTTACATAATTTCATAATTGCGAAACGTCGGAAAGAATTAAAAGTAAAAGCTATGTTTACAAAAGACAATACAATATATCGTATTTCTAAATTATTTCTGACAGATTTTGGATTTTCTACTATAATATACACACATTCAAAAGAATGTTAAGAAATCTTGAAGATTATCTATAATACATAACATAAAATATAACATAGGGCAATAATTTTTAATCTATATTCAAATGTGTACTTAAATTAGCTTCCATAATCTTATTTATTATCATGAAACGGAAGGTTCGTTGAACATAAAACATGATTGCACCCCATTTTATCCCAGTTGTTGAATCATTTATCAAGATGATTACATACTTCATAGACTATACATAAATTTGAATAATATTCTTTAAGAATGTATGCACCCGTAGGTACTTAGTATGTATTTTAATGCTTCGTTGAATCTATATTATCGGTCACGTATTACGAAGTAAAATAAGAATAGTATTTAAGTTAGCTACAAGTAGCAACAATGTATGAATTGTATAATTATAAATGAAAACTTCAACAGAGTCTTGACTGAATAAATATAAAATACAATCTAAGGAATTTATAATTATAAAAGTCGTGTTTTTGAACCTCTGGGAACGCCCTTGGTTTGTTTTAGTACAGTATAAGGATAAAGTAGTACACTTTTCCCATAAATCATATTTATCGTTGGTTAACAACGTACTGATTTTGTTTCACTCTCTCGAATTCTGTATTGGTATAAATTTTTTTTAACAAAACAGTGATTTCGTTAGATTAACAGAGTCCCAATTTATCTAATGTTGTCTAATAATTATTATAAAACTTCATACTCCTTATTCTTCGATTATTAAAACAGCTACGTAATTTATTAAGAAAATAATTTAAAATCCTGCATACAGCTTGTTTCTCAAAACCTATACTGCGGCTGCATTTTTTGCATACAAAAACCTGTAAACTAGTAATAATTCTGAGACAGGTTGCTTTGCTGCGTCCAATTCGTATTTTAGTCTTGGCCGCAGAGTATAGCGGCCAGTAATATTTACAAAATATATATTACCGGTGCAGTTTCTATTACATACATATATAGTCTATCCGTAGATCCGAATTGTCTAGTTCCACCAAAATAATTGCTATCAAAAAGTATATTGTGCCGAGACTTTGTACAGAATAAAATATTTTCTTAAATAAGATATTTACGAATACCATCTCATGACTACGACAAAATAAAATAGTTTAATATTCCTTGTACTTCGTTATTATTACATCGAAATTGTATTTAGCAATGTACACGTGTTCAAATACAAAATATATGCAAATGCTTCATAAATTAATTTTTACCGTCGAATAGAAACCTTCGAAGAAAGTCAAAAGACCTAGACATACTTTGCGAATTTAAGAACACCTTGAAGATGACAACAATAGAACTATATTTTTGTTCTACGATGAGAATATAGCAAAAATTAATTAACGATAACCATTAATATTTTATAAATTTTACCTTTTTCATCAGAGGTATTTGATGCTCCAGTGACATATTAATTATTGGTGAATATTTCACAAACACAGTTCAGTCACAAGCACAGACCCATTCACAAACACGAGACCCCCTTTAAATTTAAACACTGTCCGGCGGTAATTTTAGTGCCTATTGCGGGTAGTAAGCGCGGCCACCCGTCGCACGCGCATCTAGCGAATGAGCTGCCGGGGCGCGGAAAGCTGCCAGTTTCCAAGTCTATTCTATAAAATGTGTATATAATGTACAGGCAAGATTTTGACATCTAATCTTGACTTTTATACCCTTATTTACTTTTGCATTGTCAATAGCAGATAATACCGATGCTGTCGATATAGACCTTTAAAATAAATATCACGCGAATAAAGCGTGATGCGCACGCGCAGATGCGTGATCGAAGGCGCTTCGGTACACCATTGAGAAGCTGGCAACGAAATAGATAATTAGTTGTTATGTCAATAAAACCTTAAACATATTAATTAAATAATGTCCCTTTTAATTGAGGTGTTCAATAACTAATGATATTTTTTGAATTCAAAGTAATTAACAATTTATCATGCTTTTGTTGTAAATAAAGTAAAGTGACTATTGATATAAAAAATCTATAATTTAAAAAAAACTATTTGAGTTTTAAATATTTTAGCATTGCTACATTTAAACTAATTTACCTAAAACTATTGCCATATTAAAACTAATTTACCGTATGAAATTAAATGTAAATATGAAACCTATTTTCATTTTTCTATTTTAAACACATTTTTGAAATATTTAATGTTTCAATAATAATGTCATATGTCAGATAATATTTGTTTACACTTCATAGATAAGAATATTAAGATAGACTTTCTTCTGCAGACAGTATAATTATTATATTTTCATTTAATTTAATATAGAAATAAATCTATTATAATAATTAACGCAATTAACACTGTCTATTTTATATATCAATCCCGAGTTCTGATTTTCAATAGACTGTTCTGTAGAACTGTTCCGATTTTTTATAGAATTATGTTCCTTATAAAATGGACTTTTTAATTATTTTTAACTTATTTAATTATTAAGATCTCATTAGATGATTAATTACAGTGCAGGGTTCATATATTAAATCTCGGAAGAACATGTTGTGATTTATTCAATTAAAAAAAACATCAAAAAACTTTAAAAATATTGCCCGCAGTTTTGATATCGTAATTATAATAATAATATTATGTCTGCCTCGCTATTTCACTGCATATTTATAAAATATTCCCGAAGGAGGTGAAGAGTTTAGTCTGTAAAATTAAATTGTATGTAATTGTGTTATTAAGAATGACATTAGTCTGAGACAAAGTATTTATGGCGAAGCGGAAAGAAGTTACTCCCAAATACCATAAAGCCTTTGAAGTTTTTGGAGTCGGCAAGAAAAGCACAGGTGCAAAGTTTTGTCATAGTAACAATACACATATCCAAAGAATGCATGGTAACGTTGCACGATTGGCAAACAAATTTCGTCGAAATCGAAAACGTCAGAAATTTTAAAACGGGAGCACATAAAGGTTGTTGTCCTTATCGTATTTCTAATTATTACGCGTGTTTGTCGTGATTCTTGAAAAGTATATATATAGACATTGTATTGGTAAGTAATAACTATATTTTTCAAGGTAATTTTAAATAATTCACAATTCTGGCAGTACCTCAATATTCACAACTTTAGAATATAAATATTATTTTCCCTAATTCGTGTTGCCATGTCATGCAATGACGTTTGCAGGTAAAGCGATAGCCGACCGATGAGGCTAGGATATCAAAAAAATATTTTTAATACCAACAGTGTTTTCTTCTAAAAAATCAAATTTTACAACATATGAGCTTCTTTTAACTTTTCTTTGTATATAATTTAAACGATAGAATAATACAAACCCAAAATCAAAGACATCCGAAAGCGACTCATAAATTTCAATTTGTTACGTCCAAGATCTTAAATTAGATTAAGCTAGACGAAGTTCGACATGCATTCACAGTGATAAATGCGTCGGGTGCGCCCGCGCATTTCTACGTGGGATCAAGACAAATATGCATAGAATTCCTGTAGGACTAAACTTGTTTCACTGAGATTTAACCGTTGTGTTCGGCTTTGATAAGTTAATAATAGTTAAGGATTACGTTCAATGGTAATACCATAGCTTTAAATTAATGTAAAGATCTGACAGTTGTATCCTATGATTTGTCTCCATATAAGTTAGTTTGTAATTTAAAAGTTAATAAAAAGACATAAGAAATATATGTATACGAGTATATAGTAAACGTCCTCTTTCGGGATTAAGGATGTAGGCTACCGATACATAGATATATAATCTGAATCTGGTCATAACTTAGTTAATCATAAGTAGGTTCACAATGCAGAAACAGAAGCATGGTGAAGCTACGTACAGTACGGATGGTTCGAAGTTTTCGGTAAATACAGAAATAATTTCACCCGTATCACGTCTGGACGTCCGTCGTTCCACAACTAACTGTTTTAGGGCAGCCGCAAAACACCATTATGTGGAACCAGCTATCCACTTAAGTATTTCCGAGTCAATTCGACTTAGGGTCCTTTAAGAAGAGAGCAGTTTCTCAGTAGTTCCATCGAATGCGTCGACGTGTAGAGAGGAACGGAGTTTACTTCGAAAAACAATAAAAGTATTGGCAACTTTCTACATGAAGCCGTTTTTCATTTTCTAACCATTTTCAGTGTTACCTAGGTATATCAGGTGAGCCGTTTGACCCATTAGATATAATTTTAAAAAACTAGTACGTAAATAAGAACACTTTTTTCCCCATCAATATATTATATCTCGAAGCTATGGTTTACAGTATACAAAAATACGTCTTATCAATAAACATCCATCCAATAAACAGCTCCATTACAATTAACGAAAAATGAAAGTAATAGTGAAACAATCTCACTAAAACTGGTGAATTAATGAATTACTGACAGATAAACTGAAAAGCGCATTAACTATATGAACCACATATAGAAATATATATAATGTTAATAGTCGTTTCACCCCACTAAAATGTAGTAGCTATAAAAATAAATTGAAGGTAAAATTTAAACCGCCTATAAAATTATATGTTCTGTCAAATAAATCATGATTCAAAATCTTAGGAGTAGAAAGTCGATAAGCCGACGACTTAGTTACAAGACAGTAGAACGGCATTCTTAGCACGAATTGTAGGTACAATTGAATAGAAATAATTGGGTAGAAACCTTAAGCAACATTTTTGAAACTATACGCTCGAATAAACACAGTATTCGTATAGTATACCTTTTTATGTATTAGGAGACAAACGGGCAGAAGGCTCACCTGAAGTTAAGTGATACCGCCGCCCATAGATACTCACATTGCCAGAAGGCTCGCAAGTGCGTTGCCGGCCTTTCAAGAATTGGTACGCTCTTTTCTTGAAGGACCCTAAGTCGAATTGGTTCGGAAATACTTCAGTAGGCAGCTGGTTCCACATAGTGGTGGTGCGTGGCAAAAACTGCCTTAGAAAACGCTCAGCTGGTGACCTCCTTGTATACCTTACATATAGGTGGGCAGAGGCAATTGAGTCCAAGGGGGAGGCTTGTACAAGTAACAGCTTGTTGCTGTTTGTACAAACGTTAATCCGTAGGAACATCTGGTATTTAGATAGGATTGAAATGTATCCTTGTAGAATTCAATATTAATAATATTTTTAAATAATTATTAATCGTTTCGATGCGTCACACTGTAAAAGCAAGCATGGTCACGGGTTGACAAGCATATTTACATTCCTCTTTATAAATAACTAGCCCCGGCTTTGCAAGGACAACCGTGACCCGCAAACCTTGAAATTATATACCTAAATGTTTCTCAACAGTAATTCTAGATCTGTTGAAAACTATAATAAATTCCGTGCAGCACAAACAGATCAACGTGGTGGCGTACTTGTATAAAATATAAAACTTACACAAAAGCTCTTAACTTTTCTCTAGAACGCAACATATATATCCTTCATTGTTAAGTCAGCGTATGTAAGAAACGTTTTCGTTAGACCGTCTTTTCTCCAACAAAGTATACAGCAGACTACCACGAAAACGTCAATTCGGGTTTATATATGACCACAATTGACGTGGCTTTTTGAGGGTAAAATAATTCTAAACCTAACTAAAAAGAAATATACACGAATACACATATGTATTTATTATTTTCTAATATTAATTTGTATAAATAGTTATGTTTCGTAATAGATTTCGTTTCAAAATAGATCAAAATTATTACGGAATGATCCTGATTCAGTTGGAATACAGAAAACATTTGAATAGCGAGACTTAATCTATGGAATGTGCAGTCGCCAGTACAGCTTGTTAAATACCAGTTCCTGTTACAAAATAGAATTGTGGGCTAGAGAGTAAGGACTAGTGTGACCATACTAAATAATGCTAGGTTCCTTTTTACATTCGGGCGTCATAATGGGCCTTGAAATTAATAAGCCGCCCATGGACTCTCAATGTCAGAACGCGTTAGTGCGTTCTTTTAATAATTTGTACGCTGTTTTCTTGTAGGACCCTAAGTCGAATTGGTTCGGAACGTCAGTGGGAAAGTAAATAAATAATATGTTTTTAAAGTCTGATTGATTATTTCTTTTAAGGTAGAGATGTTTTCTTTTATAGAACAGGATTTTGAATCCCCAGTTTAGCAGTTGCAATATATAATCGAGCTTCTACCGGAAAAAAAAATATTCATTATGACCTGCGTGTATACGCCGTATGTATAACACACCAGGTCACGGCACTAGGAAGCTTATTTCGACCAGTTTTGCTGATGATGAATTAAGACAATTCATTATTATATACATTTATCTCTTAATAATTGACAGTACAAATTTTAATACTTACGTTTCATACGTTTTTAAAAATCCTCAAACTGAAAAATTTATTAACATCGCTATGTAATTATTTATTAAAAATAAACCAGTGGCTTTACAACCTTTTTAGGTCTGGGCCTCAGTTTTCTGTATCTGTTTCATGATCATTTGTCAATTTAAGAGGTAAATAAGTGAGCCATCTGTGCCTGACACACCGTCAACCGTCAACTTTTTTGTGTCCAAGGCATGCTGGTTTCCTCATGATGTTCTTCTTCACAATGTTGAATGCGCACATAAAAAGAAAGTCCATTGGATTCCGGGGGAATCGAACCTACGACCTCCGGAAGTCGTCGCACGCTGAAGCCCAAAACTGTGTGAGTATTCTTTATGTATTCGTGTGGTAGATGTTTATAGGTAAGATTTAAATAATAACTATAAATCAGGACTAAAAGTAAGTCAAATTTTGTAATGACTCACAATAACTCAAAATAGACTTGCGTCTGGCAACTGGCAACAAACATAAGTAAAATCATATTGAAATACCGAACCTTTCAATGAACCAAAAATAAATTGAACCAGACACTGTAGATTGAACAAGTGCTGATAACGAATCATTATTGTACAATAATCCTTCTAAATACTGGCGGACAACATTATCGTCCCGCCCTGGTATATTAAATACTTATCGAATATCAAAGAATTTTCATAAAAGATCGTAAAATTAATTATAATATTCGAGCGTTAATCGCTACTTCGGTAGCCTACGTATGTACTTGGTATTGTATATAGGCATGTAAACTTACAAGAACAAAAATATTAATGAAACACACATCCGTAGCTCATGTCACAATGAAGGGCTTGGCTGCGGGACGATTCTATTAATCTTTATTATCTATGATAATGTGTAGATTTCTATAAATAACAATACCAATATTATTAAACTGAATATGCTGCCAAATGTCATGTCATACGCCTAAAGCTCGTCGTCGGACAGCTTCATCTGTGTAATCCGTGAGCATAATAGTTCTGAACGAAATGCAATTATGTTCTAGTAAAAAAGTAAGTAAAGTTATTGCGCCTTGTCTCAAGTTACACGATTCTAATTTATTCAGTAGTCGGTTACCCCCCGTGACGCTGTCACTTGGAAACTAGACGTTGCATTATAGAACCAGTCGAATTGTTACTGGATACGTTAGGCAACGGTAAGCGACGCCGAGAGAGATATGGAAATTATGGCTGTTAATAAGCTCCTAAAGTGTTTGTACGAAGTACTCCTTTATTATGTGCGCTTATCTAAGAGACCGCCTTCGTTGCTTAGGTGTAAATGCATATATCGTAAAAATATCCACTTCCACTTAAAAGCTTTCACATCTTATTTTTATTTTATTTATGAAAGCTTGCCTACGCCCGGCACATACCGGACGTCACGGGTAAATTGGTAAAAGAATCACAATATACAATTTATAATGTGAATAGCACTTATATCATGACATACACGAGGAGATAATATAAATATGGAACAAAACAATTAATAATTACAAAACCTAAACGAAAGTCGATTTTCGTGAATGTTCAATCTGGCCATCGGTGAACTTTGACCAAAATTCGTCCTTCGGAAAGGAGGGACACATGGTGTGATATTTTGGGTATCTAGACGTTAGTTATTAATATACAAGGGAAGGTTATTCGTTTATTCAGATCGGTCTACGGACAGAGCAACTATGGTGTAGTGGTGGAACATAGGTACACCTTCTTCTTGAGCTTTTCTGAAGTCTGTTAAAAAAAGCGAACTCCTCGGCGAAACGAACTTTGGTTATGTTAACCAAAGACAATACTATCGACACTCAGTGTTTTATATATGTTTAAGTTGTATAAGCTTTGATTACCTACTCAAATTTTTTAAAAGGTCCCTTTTTAGGAAACATCTCGTAAAAATTGGCAAGAAATTTTGGAATCAATTAAAAATCGTTCTTAATTTAATCAATGTTATAAAAACTTTTTGGTTCTGAAAATACTGTTCGGCATTCAAATATTCTAATCGATAACACTGGACACGATATTTTAATTAAATTATCTCCATATCATTTTAAACGTTAAATTAGGTTAAATGAAATTTATTTCAAAATTTCTTATGAATTAAAGTAAACATCTGAAGACGTCACACAAGCTGAGATGCATTTAGTCCTTGGCAGACTGCCACGTCTATTAAAATACATATGATTTAAATAGAGCTTCCAAATTATTCCATAGATTTTTGTAAACTGCTCATACAATATAGAGTTCCTTACTGTGTATTTATGTGGCATTTTCTCAAGCGTATATATCAGTTCATTGCAAGCAGAAATGTAAACAATTTAAAAAACAATATTTATTTTTGCGTACTCCTACAGCTAAATGATAAATCATTTGTTATAAAAACAAAAATCAATAATAAAGATAAAGCTAAAGATGGTATACATTATTTACATTCATTTAAAAAGTTCATACGTTTAGAAAACTTAGAAAGGAAAAAAAAATATATTTAACTAAGTAATACCTAATTCGGCTGTGTTGTATGATGGTGTGTATGTACGTGGGTGTGTATGTGGGGTGTGCTGGGGTGTGGCGGTGTGCTGTAGCATAGAAATTCTTAAATCCACGTGTGTATTCATAATTAAAATATTAGTAGGTATTTTTAATAATAATATACTTATATTAGAATATTTCAGCAAAGAAGTATAGGTCTGAATTGCTGATGACATTTCATAACATTTATGCAAACCGTCTGAATAATATTATTTCATTTTCAGTGCAGTTTGACTCAATAGTAATTGGCAGGGTTCAATGAACTGGTAACGGTCTTGTTTACGGAGGGCGGGCGGCGCTCGCGCACCGCTCTGACCTTCAGTGACACGAGTGGAAAATAAATATAAGAAAATTTGTATAAAGTCAATTAATACTAAAGACAGAGAAAGTTTCACCTAAGCAACTATCCAATCAATTCATATAAGAGTTTCGCTCTTCATCAACTATTACTAGATACGACTAATTATTTGAATCGAAATACATTTGATTTCATATCAAAAATACGTAATTTTCACAGGCAAATATTTGTTGATGTTGTTAAAGATATTTGTTGATTCGTCAATTGTTTTGAATTCGACATTGAGTTGTCACTTGTTTACAAACCGATAACTTTCGCAAAAAAATATTTATATCACAAACTGCAATTGCATAACCTTTCTTTACGTTGATTAATGAAGGCGTGTCCATTAAATAATTGCGTCTTTGGCACATTACTTTACACCCACATGCTATGTATTTATAAAAGTATTGTTTTATAAATGGAGGGCTCGCCTACAAAGGCATGTGATGCGAAACATTATAGCATTAGCACGCGGTCAGCGTGACCACAAACCAACGTCAGAGGAGAACTTATAACAACCAAGTCTAGATATACATCAAAAGATTCAAGGTGCTTGGAGCCAATTATCTTAGGAAACATTAAGACAGATTCACGTTAATATCTAAATCATGATATGATGTCAGCTGACTTGATATTCGATACATTGCCAGGTTGCATCCATTATATTTTACGTGTCTGTGTGTATTATATATCATTATTACATTGTATACAGCAGTGTTGGACTAGTGGCTTAAGACTAAGATCTAAGATCCCTAAGGTCGTATGTTCGATCCCTGGCTGTGTACTAATGAACTTTCTGTCTATGTACGGATTTAACATTCGCTTGAATGGTGATTCTGATTCTGGCAGATTCTGAAATCTGGCACCACGGTTTTATTTATTTTTATTTTATTGCATTTTATACTGCGAGTATTTTTATTATTAATAGGATGTGTGAGAAGACAACAGGAGAAACGTAAGAGAAGCTAGACTGAAACTGACAACGCAGATCAAAACTAAAAAAACATGTTCTAAATTGCGTACGGGCAGGATTTTTAGAGACTTCAATTAAAATATACGAAGTTGTACTCAGGTTTGAATATAACGTAAATATATGGACGTATTTTTTTTAACAAAATAATAATTAAATTATTATTTTATATTTTATCAGTTAATTAAACCTAGGCTTGAGGAAAAACCTACATATATGAATCAACAAATTTGTTTTCTGTTTTCTAAAAACCGAAAATTCCCAAAATGAAATTACGTACATTGCGGTTATTAGTGTTGTAACTAACAAATAGGCCATGCGCATGCGCACTACTAGGGAGGACGGTTACTAAATCTCTACAAATTGCTGTAAGTTATTTGTCTATTGATTTAGATTGACAGCTTAGGGAGCGAGTGGGTTGTTTTATAACTCAAGTGCAAGCAGTTAATAACGAATTCATAATAATTTCACATTACATAATTTGAATGACAGACTAAAAAGCTAGTCTTTCAAACTGCCCGCGTCTTTCAAAAATAGAACTATTATATTTAAGTTTATATTATTTTTCAAACTCAACTCTCAACTTCCCAATGAATGCATCATCATCGCCAGTTTATAGTCCTAAGGTGTCGCCACGAGGTGAAAATATTAAGATCATATCTATTAGATAATATTTTCAATTATTTTTCTGTTGGCTTATAAATTTTGTAGATGATTATTCGTACATATTCTTTATTAAGTGTTACAATTATTAATAATAAGAAGTTACTAAGTAAATATATTTATTGCCCTCGTGGTTTTGTTCTGAAAACATAGAAGAGAGTGTTGTTTTGTTATTTTACTACAAAAATCGAGATTCAAACATTGAATTCTATTGCATTTCTAACCTTTGCCATATAATATACAATATATCAAGTTAAAATGATAATAGTGATTTTAATACTAAATTTTTATTGGTACTCGCTAACACAGAATTGGATTTATGAAAATAACAACGTTAGGAACACGTTCATTTATTAATTTGTTTGTATTGATCGACTATTGCGTGGTACTTATTAGTTAATAATTATTATCTTATCTCTTCCGTGTTAGAGGAGACTCAATAGGAACTGGGATGTTAAATGATTTTACATACATATTTATTTTATATCCGTAATATACAGAAAGTACTAATAATAATTATGAAATCGGTAGATATTTATTTATGATCGCATAAGTGGACTACGGACATTACCCTCAATTGGACTTTAGGGGAATTAATTAATTAACGTGTCCATTACTGAATCGTGCAACACTTTAAACTAAGATCACGCGTTTGAGTCCCGGCTGTGAACAAATTCTCCATTCCAGACATTTATCCTTTATTTTTTTTTTAACAAACAGAAAAATACTTTCTCTGGTGACAGTTTCAGTTCAGTATCTGGCCTCGGCTGTTGCGTAAAAAATACTAAATAAAGCTTTAAAATTGTGTTTTTTATTTTGAACGTGTCACATAGTATAATCATATATTTTATTAGCATGATAACCTCAGTTTCAATATTACCGTGAGTACTAATTAGTTATTCTTGAAGTAAACATATAAAGGTCGATGGAAGTACCTAACTTTAATTGACCTAATTATTGTGTAAAGCGGATATAATGTCTTTGTTGTTTTATAAGAAAGTTTTTATTTACTCGTTGTAGTCATACATATAAATTCAATAAGCTGTTAAAGCTTCCGTTGCCTTTGAAGTCAATTGTCAAAAATGGATTCAATGTGCAAAAGCGATGTATCTGTCAATTTTTTCCTACAGCTTATAGGGATTATAAAAGTAGCACAACAAAAATGTATTTATAATGTTTAAATATTGTCAATTGTATTAATAAAAATAAATGAGATCACAAGACAGGTCAAATACCTAACTCTTTGATAACGATACGTTCAAAACATAAACCAAACACGGCGATGTCAGTATATTACTCACTAGACGTAATTAGGTTTTAAATATAAGCAATATATTTATAGAATGTAATGTAATATTTTGTGTATTAAAAATATAATTATCTACATATACGCTTCATTTACTTCAAACAGTTCAAGATTTTTTAAAGACTAATTTGAGACATTTGTCAGAGTCAATTAATGAGTGTTTTAATTATTTTATAAAAAGAGTGCCATCCATGGACACACAGGCCCACATCCCACAACGTCAATAAAATTTCCTAGATTTAAGGTAGTAATCAAGAACAATCAAACATAAAATGTTTCGAGTATGGCGTTTGAGAGAATACGAAATCTCCCACGAGAGGAATCGAACTGCTAGAAACCTCGCGATTGGGTTGTCAGCGTCCTCCGCCATACACTTAAAAAGTCAATTTTTTTATTTTTTTAAGAGTGAAAATAAATAAAGTAAAAATCATATAAATATAACCTTATATTGTGCATACACCACAATGTTCCTAGAAGCAACAATTTTCTTCAATACAGTGTAAGTTACAACTCGACCAGTTTACAAATCCTATCATTATCCGGTTTTACATCTTTAGTACCAAGAATTATTAATCTTCATAGACGATAATGTTACGTAATAAATAGTTATGGTACTATAAGTTTTGTAAAATAATTATTTTAATTGGTTTCGCAGTACCGTCGTTGCGACGAGAGCCGACAGGCACCTAGGAGTGTCTATTACCGTTCGTTCGCAGATCACACGGCAAGGATTTCAGAATTGCATGGATCCAGTCCATACTATAGTGGGTTATGTAGACCCCACCAGAAATACCTCAACTCTCTCCTAAAAGGTGCCTTTGGGGTACACAAAGTCAAGACAAGTTCCGAGTCCTCTCTGGCACAAGACAGATGAAAACTTATGATGGCTTGATCATTCACCACAGCCGTGGATAGAACCTACGACCCCAGGGATGAGAGTTAAAACCACTAGGCCAACACTGGTCTTCCATTCCATTCTGGAATAGCGATATCAATACCAGTAATGAATTTTTGTGATACGCTATCCTAAAACTGCGACATCAGCGCTACGGAAACCTTACCCAACTTGCATACAAAAACGTCGTGTACCCCGAATTGTTATCGCTATTTCTAAGATTTCAGAGTAAGGGCGCGGATAGTGAAGAGTTCATCCGCTCTCTAAGCAGGACCTTACCTTAAGTGCAGTTAGGCAGTACTCTCGTACTCTCAGTCTATTTAATCGGATCCCAAAAAAGAACTATTAATACAACATCGTTGTTTAACAGCACATAAGATTTTCTAATTGTGGGGTGTTGCTTCAGAGGATCCATCCACATGTGTACTGCAGAAGCGGACTGTTTGAAATATTTGTTTGTGTTAGTCGGTACGGAATAAGTTTAATTAAGGAATTAAATATTATGACACTATATATTTTTCAATATATACTGGTCAATATATTTTTAAAGGTGTAGGTACAATAATATATAAACGATTTAAAACAAATACTGACTTTCACCAGCATAATACTAGAAACAGAACTTATTTAAACGTACGACTAACAAGGATCCTTATTGTATTAGTTTTTATAACATACTCCCAAGCGAAATTAGACAATTATCGTACGTTCGTATCATTCGAACGTAAAGAAACAATAAAGCTTTTTGTAATTTGCCGATTATTTAAATGATATTAATCCATGGTATTGATTGCTCCAGTTCAAACAATTTGTATGACTTAGAACTTAGCGATTAAAAAGAGTGGCGGAGAGTTTCTTGTCAGTTCTTCTTCCGCTCTACGCCACGCTCTACTCTACGCAACTTAGACTTTGTTAACTATATGAATTAAGTGATTTTGGCTTCGAATAGGTTAGTACACGAGAGTTAATTCTTTATTTCTAAGTTTCCTGTTGCTTTTGAAACGCTAATTTATCTATGGATATGGCCTGGCTCGTTATCAATTCTACGATCGTTCCATACGCACAAAGTCCTTAAGATACGAGAAATGTCTTAGTACTACACAGGCACATCCCAAGTAAATAATAATATATTTCATATCAAATAAAAGTTAAATAATAATGTTATTAACGCATATCGAAAGGTTATTTCTGTTTGTAATCAAAGTGATACATTCATGATAGTTTGTTTTTCGTAAATGGGTGTAACTTCTATATATATTCCGTGATATGTTCTTGTATACATTTCCAATACACGTGACTCTGATAATACGGATTTATTTATGACATTTAATTATTAATTATTTTTGTTAAGCTAAATGATGTCTTAACGTCTGTATAAAAAGAGATTTACAAACTTACAGCGTAATTTGGTTAGCGCTATATAATCTGATTTATTTTTATATATTATATAATAATGTTCTTCAGGCCGGTTCGACCACAGCGAATCTATAGAAACTAGTCATGTACCTGTCATGTCTATGCAGGTATAACAGTGTACATGTGTGTGTGCTGCATACGTGTAATGCATGCTCTACGCACACACTTATGCTTCCATGGAATAGATTCCCTAGTATATTATTATTATTATAATATACCTATTGTTAGAGCTACCGACCGTTTTTGACCCATATACATTTCCTTGCTATTAAAGGTGATCAGATACTAAAATTGGCTTAGAAAGATGTATTTATTTTCCGCCTCTACCGGCTAAGTGGTTTGATTTACAAAAAATAATTGTATATTGAAATAAGTTGTATAAAGAAGTAAGTTATAGTCCCAAGCATATCCTTCTTTATATAAATTATAACCAGTGTTATACTATTCATAAAAGACGGTAATTTAAAAAATACCTTTAACTGATCGGACTTTGAATCTCATCTTTAGACATTTAAATGTAATTAGTTAATCTACGGGTACAGATACTTGACACTTGTTTTTGGATATTAGTATAAGAGTCGAGACTAGCGAACTCTGATTTCCGATTTTTTTTTTGTTCACGCTAAGTTTTGAAACTTATATTTATTTATTTATTAATGAATCCATGCAAATAATTGTTAGTTAACATATCTTAATATGAGTATTAGTTGTGTTAGTATAAGTTGTAAAATATTAATTTGTTTTTTTTACTGGTCTAGTACTCTTTTAGGGTAAAAGCCCTCATATTTTTCCATTTCTCTTTTTTCTATGTTTTATTTTTCAATGCATTGTTCAGATTTAATTGTCTTACGTTGACAGTGCATAATTGAATTTATTGTGACCCAAAGTGCCTTTTATTATTATTATTATTATATATCGTTTTTTCATATGTAACGAGGAAACTTATAATTAGAGTGTGACAATTAGATAACATCTCTAAGTTCTACACTGTGACGTACTATAGTTTTTTTTAAATAGGAATATAACCTTACCCGTAAGTCCATATCATGCCAAACACTACACGACACTTGATACTGTTTGAAAACAAAACAAATGACAGTAGCCGCTACACGCGATGCGCAGGAGTTGAATGCGCGGGAGGACGATCCCGACTGGAATGAGGGAGGAAGGGACGCAATCCTGTCTATCGTATGTACTTTATCAACGAACTGTGGAAATATAATGAATTCTGGAGGTATTTAGGTAATTTCAATTCGGAAAATAAGATTTCATTTGTAGAATTATGAGTGAATAAAAGACATATACATTTACGTTTTTTGTAGTTGTTGTTGGCGAAATGAAATGTGTGAACTTTCAAATTTGGAATCATTTCCATAACCACCCAAGCGTATTGATATATTAAAATATCACAAACTAAGAGATAATATTTATTTAATCAAGAGCCTGACTTCTATGTCTTTCAATCTTATAAAATTATGTATTACACCGCTACGACGAATTGTAATACACTTCTAATTTCGCCCTGATACCTATAACATTAAGATCCATAGTTGCCTGAAATACTCAGAAATTCCAATTAAATCAAAAGATACGACTTGAAGTTTCAGTACTCAAAATACACTAAGAAAACAATCTAGACCTATTTAGCAATTATCTCGTTGAATTTATGCCTGGCCGAGCTTTCTCTTATCACCCAAGGGTTAACAGTATTCGCGTGGAAATGTACCACGATGTAGTGAGTAAAACAATGTTCTTTATCTATATATAGAAGAGGCGTTGTGAGAAACTTTTGGCACACGATATGATGCTGCGTGCATGAGTATTAAAGAAACTGCATTAATTAGAAAGTAGATGGCGTTGGTTAGATTGACATGATATGAGACGGTAGCTGAACTACTTAAAATTAAAACTAAACAAAATAAAAATACCTAAGTAAAAGTAGTGTAAAATAAACCATATGGACTCATGATTGTCTACTTAAATAAATATATTTGTATAATGATATTTTATATGGTAATTCCTACTGGAATGGGCTACATATATACATGTCGATGTGGGTTCCTTCAAGAAAAGAGCGTACCAATTCTTAAAAGGCCAGCCCTCGCGAGCCCTCTGGCATTGAGCGTCCATGGGCGGCTATCACTTAACATCAGGTGAGCCTCCTGCCCGTTTGTCCCCTGTTCTATAAAAAAATAAAATGGCATAGAATAGGCTTCAAAAAGCATTTTAGATTTTTTTTATTAGTGACTAGAGAACTTATACAACTTTTCTTCATTCTGTTAAGTATAGTGATAACTCGAAATGCAAAAAAATTGGCCTAACGAGAACTTCGAGATACATATGATTCAACTGTTGAAATTTCGACCTATACGATTTCTATGTGTATTTTTCGATTTGCAGAGTCAAATTTGAATAACAATTTAACTTAAGTTCTGTAGTACATATATATATTTTATAAATAACATATACAATTTAATATTAATTAAGTAAACTGAACACTAATGAATATATTCATTAATTGCACATATGCAAGATAAAAGCAATAGATTAGAATCCCCGAACCCTAAGAATCATTTTGGATTTTATTGCTATTATTTCACAGAATTCCAAGTAAGACGTCATTATATTTTACTACATCTTACAGAGAGTCCGTTTTGAGTTTAAATATGTATTACCAAAACTTCGTAGTATAGTAAACTAAGTAGTAATAGTAGATAAAAATCATTTATTCATATAGGTAACACAATGTACACTGGTTATGGTTATACCATCAAAAAAAGAAATATACGTTCAATGCTTCTGATTTTACATTTACTGCTAGTTCTCAAATCAAGGGCGTAGAACTGAAGAAAAGAACTGACAATAAACTCTCCGCCACACTTATTAATCGCCAAGTTTTTTTTTTTGTTTTACACAACGTTTGTAAGGATAACTCGAGTCATAACAAAATTGGTACCTACTAATTTGTCATAGACATTTTACTTGCTTACTTTTGCATTTTTTGTCTAAATGTCAACATTTATGTGCAAATGTTTCGATCGTTGTGTACCTTTCTCACATTACCACAATATATGCTATTGTATTAAAAGCGGAAAGCGCTTTTTGCAAATAAAGCGATGTATCAAGTAATTTAATTCATTATTTTACAGGACACCTTAGTTTATTTTGCCTTATTTTGCCGTTGGCGTTCGCCTTATATTCCGACATCACAAATTATTTTATAACATTGCAGAAACTAGTAAAATAGATTACACGCACTTTAGAAATTAGTAAGTAGCTAACTGTCTCAAATCAAAATCTGTTAAAAAAATTATTCCCAAAAGTCAAATTCCACATAACTATGAAACATGACTATTGTGAATACTAAATTTACTGCGTATTGCGCTTTGAATTTGCAGTGCTATGCTGTGTAAATGACAAAATTGACTTTGAAAGTTTACGCTCGGTTTTACTGTTGGCACAGACGACACAAACATCTTTATTCTTAATTGTAAATCAAATATGTGTATTTCTTATTTTACCCAAGAATATTTTTATCCTGTTCAGATTAGCTGCAAATTTACGAGACTTACAACATTTAAAAAAACGATTTGAAAGCGAATAAGCTATATTAATAATATGAAATATAAACACAATGGGTGGGCTAATCGTCGCTGTAAGTTTAATAAAAATTACACCTACAGTAAAAGCATTTATAAAAAAAGAACCCGTTATAACGTCACGTCTGGCGTTACACGACAGAGCGGTTTTAATGCAGTTCTTGCCACATAACACCACTTAATGGAACCAGCTGCAATTCCAGGTATTCCTGAACTGTTACGACTTAGTGGACTTCACGAGTAGAGCGCACTACCTTAAAGCCCGTGAACGTATTTGCAAACCCCCTGGTGTAGCAGGTGTCTATGTACGATTAACACTAAACTTTTAAGTGCTCGTTTGCCTCCTGTTCCATAAAATATTTTTGCCTTGAAGGTTTTATTTATCATGACTCGAGTTTAGTTCAAATATATGAAACTCTTTGTTGAAAGCTAGGTGTGAACTAGCTTTAAACGTTTAAAACATTATAACTAACATAAAATTACGCTAACAAAAAATAAAATGGCTTATAAAGGCTTCTGAAATCTAAGAGACACTCCTTTCATCTATAAATAATATAAACCTTTTGATTTAATTATTTTCATTTTTTTTATATTGTAATGTAACGAAGTGTTAATAAATAAAATAAGAGAGTATGTTGTATTACAATTTATGAGTATCAGTGAAACTAAAGGGCACATTTTGGCTTTATGTTTGAGATCATTACTAACATTTAGTTTGCGGTTCTAAGTATTAACTAAGAGAGTTATCTCTCGGTTACATATAAATCAAGTCTGACGTTCCCGTCCTTTTGAAGGCAAAACTTCCTTATGTAAGAAATAGAGAGAATATTTGCGTGATTTTTGGTTTGTTTGAGAAAGATACTTGTGTACTTAAAGGCAGTATCACAGAGTGCAATTCAAGCTATGTGGTCAACCACACCTGGCACACATAGATAACGATGTATCTTATTTCAAAATACGTAAACAATTGAATGATTTACAACTAGTAAGACCTATTGGCGTCGTCAACAGGTAATATGGAAAGTCGTCTAGTTAAAGATAACTAGAGATATACAGTTAGTAAGTAACTTTTAAGGCCCGAAAAGCCTGGTGGTGTAAGTGACTACGAGCGGCGGTATCATTTAACATCAGGTGATGAGGCTCTCCCGTTTGCCGTTACAAAAAAAACTACGTGAAATGAGAAGGATTGAGAGGAACACGGAATAATTAAAACAAATGTCATGGTGTAATGTCACGTTCAAACAATTTGTATGACTCAATACTTGGCGATTAAAAAGAGTGGCGGAAAGTTTCTTGCCAGTTCTTCTTACCCGCTCTACGCCCTTGACATGCGAACTGGTAGTGAATGTATATTTACAATTAATGTAACTTCTTTTTGACGTGCATAAGTGTACTTGTTTACTTTGTGTAAGATATTTTGAGTTTGAGTTTGGGCTTTGCGTCAATAGAAATTCACTTTTATTGAAATAAAAATTCTTTAACGCTAATTTATTTTATTATTAACACAATTCGGTACGTGAAAATGTTTTAACTTAAAATTATCTATTATTTTATTTACAAAATCTTGCCAACACTTAGCACATACATTGGTATATAAAGTGAAGTACATGATTGTGTTGTGACAAGCACATAAGAAATATGAAGAGAAAAAAGCATTAAATGTAAAAACTGAAAAAGCCATATCTAAATCATCTTCGCGAAGTATAAAAAATTGTATATTTTTTATAAATGTTGTATATAATTGTATATAAAATATTGTTGTTCTTATTTTAATTTGAATAATAATGAAATGAGAAACACTTTAACAGTGAACTGTCTGCTCCTGAATCTACTTGGAAAAGTACATTTAATCATAATGTAAATAGACAGACTAAACAGTTGAAATTTAATCAAAAATGTGTATATATATTATTAATTGGTGTTCAGAAATGCTTATAAAGATAACTTAGGAAGACACTAAAAAGGACTTGTGCGCTGTGGACGTTGGCGCACTTATTTGGCGGGAATTATACCTACATCTTGTAACAAGCTTAATCTGGATTTTATTAAAACAATTAACCTAAATAAGGTTTGCTTAAAGTTTATTTGAAGAAAACCTTTGAAATTATGTCTTAATTATTATGTAATTTATTCCGCGTAAACAATTCTCGTGTCATAAAACTTCTTATAAAGTTTCGAAATTTGCAAGACTACTTTCCAATTTGTTGTATGTAGCTAAAAATATATAGCTAATTATTAGTCTTTCAAAAATAATACATGGAAATTTTGCTTTTCGGAAGCAATCGCATGCTTGCTTAAGTCGGACGTCAAACGAAAGTTAAAAAAACATACCAGCTCGATGCATATCGTATATATATATACGATCGATTAGACAGCGAAGAATCGCTGTCTAATCAATACTTAGAATCATACCGCGATTGCATTTCTAACGTTCTCGTGAGTGCATTTTGTAGATAGACTTTTTAAATAATTCTTGTTGTTATGGTGTGTGTATAGCATTCAGTAGATGCTTTATTACAGAATTGAATAACTGCACAGTACAATGGTACTCCGTCAATACCTATTTTCATAACAAAATAAAGAGTAAAGGAAAATTCCGTTCGCTACATTAAACCCTCAAGAGTTTATTTACATTGACAACGAATTATCAATAGAATTTATGTCAATAACTCAATAATGTGTTGCGTATACTTTATTGATAAATTATGGCATTCTCTTTTATTATTAATTAAGTATTATTGTACAAACGCTGATCTTAGCTCAGAGATTTGTACAAATTGTGGATTTGTACAATGCTCACATTAGATATACATCCAATGATTGACCGATTAGCTTAGTATAAAGATAAATGGGATTTTGAAGACACTACTAATTACTTTAATAGAATAGAAGTTATAATTATTCGAAAACAAATCAGAATTAAGGTTTAATCACATTATACGCCACGACTATATATTATAAAACATCGTAAATAAAAAGTATTTATACTTGAAAAGTTATAAGAATCAGATCCTCTTTTATATTAGATTATTGGCGTAGACAATCAAGTATTCTGAATATATAAAAAAAATATACCAAATGATGTTGAAATGCAAAACTGGAAGACGGCTTGACCAATTCGAATTTATTTTTATGTGTTTATTTCTTGAACTTATGTTTTTATGGAAAGAAAAATTGAGGAAAATCTTTGATGTGTTTTATTTTTACCTACTTAGGTTTTTAATTCGGAAAAGCAAACAATATCTACGGAGAAGCATAGCAAAATGTTTGGTATTGTATTGTATTGATACGAGCTAGGGGATCGAATAGAAAACGCCGTATCTCTTCAAGGGTTTATTTTTAAATAGATCAACGACACAAATTAAATAAAAGATATAAATTAAACGCAGATATACACTATTTACCACACACAAAATACTGTCACTAATTACTTTAATTACGCGCATTTCACACAGTACTTTATCCCTTGTCTTCACTTTTCGTACTTTATCTCTTTGATGTTAATCTCTTGGAATCGCATTCGAAACTGAATTAACTGGTCGCGTTTCGGCTCGCTCATGTAACTTTCTAGGCAGGATTGGTACTGAGTAGCGGTTGTACTATCCTTATCGCACTATTTTAAAATATACGTACTCATTATCTCTTTCGCACATTGCTCCGTCCTTGTCGTACAGAGTTCAAGAATATTTAGTCTGGCTTCGAGAAGGTTCCGATTACCTCTCTCTCACGTATCTAGAATATTCCTTCATCCTGTCAATCAAGTCCTGAAAATGGCTGAATACGGGTTTCATGAAAACGGTGTCAATCGAATACTTTCTCTGAAACAGCCTGAAAAATGTTTCAGCCTCCTGAAAACGAGGGAAACATTTTCCAAATTACAATTTTCTAATCCCCTCCGATTCGTCATTGACCCTCTCCTGAAATCAAAAACCACATTCAGTGTACGTCTCTAACTTGTGAAAATCGAGAAACATTACAGTCAACCCATCTTCGTAACAACATGTAAAAAAACTTATTAAGGCGGAAAGAAGTTCGCGGGGAGAAATTGAATAAAATTATTCTTGTCACCTACCATATGAATCGATTATATTAATAATAATATCATCCATGTCATTTGGCAACCTTTGTCTTATTCTATTTTTACTCCGGTGTTTATTTTATCACATTGCTAATTAACAATAGAACCAACAATTCTACTAATTGTGAAATATTTATTATATAATCAGTAGTGAGTTAATAGTTTACATGGGATTATATTATTGGCAATGTTAGTGGGCTAGTGTAAGTGTAAGTGTAACAAAGTTGATTAATTACATAATTTTAACAAAAATGTTACTTTTATTTACAAATAATGGTTGCAGCTCCTCACAAACGTTGTATAAAACATAAACTTGGTGATTAAAAATAGTGGCGGAGAGTTTATTGCCAGTTCTTTTCTTCCGCTCTACGCCCTTGGTTTGAGAACTGGTAGTACGTGTACATTGTTACCTAAATGAACTCATGATTTAGAATTTTGTTTTTTTTATTTAATTTGAAATAATCATTAAAGAGTAGTAAAGGTATATAAAATATTTTACTGGTTTTTCTGAATGGTGTTTTCTTGTCAAATGTTTACGGTTATTTGATCAGCTTTCAATAATTATATTATTAACAAAATAATTAATTCAATGTTATCAATACTTTGAAATGAAATGCTTATAATGCTGAGTGCCTGCTTATGACTATAATCTCGGGGCGTAACGGCCGAGTTGCGAATTAAGGTAGTACCCACACTTATAAAAGTAAGAAAGTCAGTGAGCAAAATGTACAGCCTTGGTTGGTACAATGTTTTACACCTGTAAACCACCTTGACACCGGAAGAAAAGTTCTACCGACTTGTGTCTTGTGATTAGTGATTCAATATTTTCTCCCTAAATAAAATGACCAAAAAATCCGAAGGAAAAGGGTTTCGATCCCGTATGCGTTCTTTAGTTCGTACCGAGTTAAGACGGTTTTCACCGTTTCAAACATGGCAGAGGATATAAATTTTACGTAAGGACACACCTATACGTTCGTAAATATCGTGTTCTTGGCTCGTTGTAGCATAGTTGAAATGCATGACCAGATCAGGCGACATTTTTGGCATGGTCCCTTTATTTAGCGAACTCCGTGCCAGACAGAACACTTCCTATGGAACGTACTATAAGATACATTATCTGACAAACTGATGATTCATTTATGTCTCAATTAGCTTAAAAGCAGTGTCTACGCATTACTTTTTTGTTATTTACTTACCCATATGACATAAAGATAGAATCGACGATATTCGATAAATAAAAATCATTTATTCATTTAGGTCACAGGTCATTATACATTAAAAAAACACTTTTAAACGGATTAAAGCTATGTATTATTATTAAAAACTTATAATTATTTACATAATTTTAATTTTTTTCCGACGTTTCGCATGTTTTCCAGCGTGCGTGGTCACGGTCACAAGCTATGTTAACAAAAGACAATACAAAGAAATATATATTAAATGCCAAATGCTTCTAATTTTAAATAAACTGCCAGTTATTTAGAGTAAATATATAGTAGTATCACTATAAAACATAAAATTGTAATGTTCGTAAGGAATATGTGTAGAAATATCGTGGTTCTACTTCTACTTATTGAAGTTACGTGGTGTGCTAGCTAACGAGAAGAGGGCCGAGGCTCTCGAGGTCACCTTTGCTTATAGTAAACTACGTACATATAGGGATAGTCATATTATAAAGAGGAATTTTTTTTTGTATGCGAACGAATAAACTTAAAATCAGTTCAAAATTAGAATGTATTATCCCCTTACCATAAAAAATAAATAAATCAATTACAATGACAAACCTTTTTAGGTCGTAGCGCCCTGGGCCTCAGATTGATGTATCTGTTTCATGATCATTTGTCAATCTAATAGGCTTTTTGTGTCCAAGGAAAGCCCGTTTCCTCACGATGTTTTCCTTTACCGTTCGACCGAATGTTAAATGCGCACATATAAGAAAGTCCATAGTTGCACGGCTGGTGATCAAACCTATGTAGGACCTCTGAGATGAGAATAGCTCGCTAAAGCCACTAGGCCAACACAACACAACTAGGCTAATAAATTGTTAGTTATTAATTTAACACCGATGTAAACAATATTCAGTTCCATTTAGAAAGAGCACTTTGCTATTTGAAGAATATTCGTAAATTGAACAGACAATTGACAGTAAAATTATATAGTTTATGGCGGCATAAATCACACTTGAGGCTATTCTCCAATAAAACTGTAATGTACGCCTGTGTTCTTCGGCGATCGAGTGATGCAGGCTTCAATAATAACGCCTAAATGTTAGTAGTAATATGTTAGTCATCTGTGCATATAGACCCCTCTTGGGTAAAGGTTTAATACAAAATAAAGTGAGTGAAAAACGCTTATTACATTGACCGCCAGTTCTTAAGTCAAGGGCGTAGAACTGCTGTAAGAACTACGAGTACATTGCATCATGTTCATCTTCACGTTAAAGCAGTTAATTGATATTAAAACTAAATAAATAAGAGAACCAAACGTTTCTCTTACGGCAAGAACAACACAAAAAATATTAGTATGAATACAATTCAATATATGTATATGAAATGTGGTAACATAACATAGTAGGTTCCGTTATTATAGTATTTTGAAATATCTTAACAAACATAGTAATAATAATAATTAAAAATGAATAAATAGAAAGTCACAGTAAATTTAAAAACTTTCGGCCCTTGTACGTTTAACGCTGGCAGCATTTAGTCGCTGTATTGCGAAACTTATTAGTTAAGCAAGGTAAGCCCTGCTCTGTGGTCACCGGTACTCACTACCAGTCGGTAACTTAATCTTTACTTAGCGCCTGTGTGTGAACCTCACGGCCGAAGAATCTCTCCTCCAAAGTGAAAATATCGAAGTTGGAGAAGACTCTTATATTTTACCTTATTCGCCTCTTTAACTGTTAAATTGTTAAGTAAATTTACAATAAACCACATTGAACTGGGGCACACCCAGAATCTTCAACTGTCCTCAATAACCTAACAACACGTTCGGTAGTTGTTGATTGCGTTCATACAGATGTAGTGGCAGGATATAAGGATAAGTAAGGATATTTCGGTGATAAAGAAAATTTTACAATTTGTAAATACTTTTCTGATGCAACTTTTTTTACTGCTGAAAAGCTTGCCTAACGCAAGATAATATATAATATAGTAAATAAACAGATACGAGGACCGATACCTATTTTTTTTGTTACAACTCTTGTATTCAAAATTTTCATAGTAATCATAAAATACATAAGGTTATTCTGTCCGTTGACTAGCCAGGAGAATTCTAGATGTGATTGGTTGATAGACGTGATTTTTATGACATAGAATCGATGTTCTGCTAAATCAGAAAGCTCCAAGTAACGCCCGTCATACTTGACCTCTCGTAAATGAGCTCAGAACAAATTTATAAATTCTAGCTGACCCCTCGAACTTCGCTTCTCCTTAATGTGATTTTACTTAGCCTATCTTATTAGTATATCCCCACATGAAACTGACTGTTCGGTTTTTCTGTATGAAAACTTTTTATCGTTTTCTGTGATTTTTCTCATAATAGATGGAACGTAATGTTCCATTATGTCTTAGCAAGAATGTAGCCTGACTTAAGACTAATAAGTAATTTTAGTCTTACCCAGTTTACTTATAAGGATTTTAGAATAAGTTAATAGAACGTTTTTTTTTATGTAATAGCAGGCAAACGGGCAAGAGGCTCACCTGATGTGAAGCGATACCGCCGCCACTCACATTGCCAGAAGGCTCGCAAGTGCGTTGCCGGCCTTTCAAGAATTGGTACGCTCTTTTCTTGAAGGACCCTAAGTCGAATTGGTTCGGAAATACTTCACTGGGCAGCTGGTTCCACATAGTGGTGGTGCGCGGCAAAAACTGCCTTAGAAAACGCTCAGTTGTGGAACGACGGACGTCGAGGTGATACGGATGGTATTTTGTATTTTGCCTTGACGTCCGATAATGAAACTCAGCTGCGGGTATTAGACCGAACAACTCTTCTGAACACTCCCAATGGTAAATGCGGTAGAAGATGCAGAGGGACCCAACATCTCTACGCAACGCCAAGGGATCAAGCCGCAAGGAAAGTGATTGGTCGTCGACGATTCGAACCGCTCTTCTTTGAATACGGTCTAGTGGAAGGAGCTGGTACTGGGGAGCTCCCGCCCAGAGGTGAGAACAGTGTCCAATAATACTACTTAGTCTCTATTAAAGAGAAGACACTCTGTTCTTGTGTTCTATTTTCTTGAAGCTGAATGAATCAAATATTATCAGACCTAAGTCGTACTAAATTTAATCAAAATTTTATGAAAGTTGCATTTCAAATGCAATTGGAGGAATGATATATGTTACATACCGAGGATATCTCTTAAACGTATGTCTCAATTAGAGAAATTTGTTACGTTGATTTATTTGCAATGCTACTCGATGGTGAGAAAACATTTACCCTCCTTAGTCATGTCTCTTTACATCAGAACGTAAACCCAGTTTGACAAAAAGAGACAAAAGTGTACTTTAGCTAAGAGTGTGCAATTGGGCTTATTACGTTTTTATGTAGTAGTAATATTAGGTCCTTACATATGAAATTGGCGTTTTTTTATGGGAGGAACAAAAAGTCGAATATTTTTAAATATAATACATTTAATTAATCAAAGTATGAACCATTGTTTTCTATACACTTTTGCCATCTCATAGGTAGTTCATTGATCCCTTTACTAAAAAAACCAGTCGGACGGGAATCAATAAAATATGTGAAGGCGATTTGGACTGCCCCATCAGAGTTAAATTTTTTCCCTTGCAAGAAGTTGTCCAAATTTCGAAAAAAATGGTAATCTGTTAGAGCAAGGTCCGGGGAGTACGGAGGATGTCTTAAACATTCCAATTGAAGCTCTTCTAATTTGGTAGCCGTCCTTTGTGCAGTGTGTGGTCTAGCGTTGTCGTGGAGTGGCAGTGGCGTGGAGCGATTGACCAGCCTAGGTTGTTTAGCCGCTAGCTTTTCCATCATGGTTTGCAATTGCTGACAATAGACATCAGCCGTAATAGTCTGGACAGATTTGAGAAAACTGCAATGAACAATACCGGCACTAGTCCACCAAACGCTTACAAGTAACTTTTTGGGGTTAATTTTTCGCTTGGGGCAGGATTTGGCTGGCTGGCCAGGATCCAACCATTGCGTTGAGCGCTTCCGATTATCGTAAAGAATCCATTTTTCATCACAGGTAATGATTCGGTTTAAAATACCTTCATTATTGTGCCGGTTCAGTAATGTAACGCAGCAGTCGACGCGCGTTTGCCGGTTTGCTTCAGTCAATTCGTGAGGTACCCAGCTTTCAAGCTTTTTAATCTTCCCAATTTGCTTCAAGTGAATTAAAACAGTTTTATCACTAACACCGCAGCCTGCAGCTAACTCGGACGTGGTTTGCGATGGATCCGCTTCCACAATACCCTCAATACTTCATTGTCAACTTGGCTCTCAGGCCGTCCACGGGGCTTGTTCTACAGGTCGAAATTTCCAGAACGAAAACGTTGGAACCAAAAACGAACTGTGTTTTCTTTTGCAACATGACCGCCATACACATCATTCACCCTTCGAATCGTTTCCGCATGACTAGTGCCACGGCGGAACTCGTACTCGTAAATAATGCGATACTTTAAGTTTTCCATTTTGTAAAATGAGTGACGCAAACAGAAAAAAAAAACAGAAGAAAAAAACAAATTAATGACGGTCATCGAAGCACAAATACACGGTGGTATAAATAACCTGCACACACACCCCACATACACACCCTCAACACACCTTTACACAACACAGCCGAATTAGGTATTTCTTAGTGAAGTGTATTTAATAATTTTCATTGATTTTTTTTCCTTTCGTAAACATTTGAAACCATTTTGTATATTCATATATCATATGTTCCATCTTTGGCTATATTTTTAGTATAATTGTATATATGTTATCTGTAGGATAAAAATAAAAATAAATAGCTATTTATTTCTTGCTTATACCTATAGAGACGTATGTCATATATGTACATTTTACACTCGCTTGAACAGTGAGGGAAAACATCGTAATGCCCAAAAAGGCGAAGTATGTCGCAGAAGGCTATCCATACTTGCCTATTAGAAAACGAAACAGATACACAAATCTGAGAGCCAGACATAGCGCTAGGTTGTAGCGACATTGTTTTTTTTTTTTGATTTGGTTGGTTAAAAAGAAATAAAAGTTACAGGAAGCATAGAACGGATTTGAGACAAAACATGAGCGTAATTATCCGTTAACTATTTACCTAAGCTAACCGGTACACTGTAGGTCTTTCCATTGGTTAATTTATAACCAATAGTTAAAGAAACCTCTCGGTGATTATTATAATTTTCCGCGAATACTAAGAAAAGCGCCAGATCACATAAGTATTCTGTGACACGCAATACACGTTAAAAATAATTATTACTTTGTATATTAAACGAAGGAACGAGTATGTACTTAGTACGTTTGTTTGTTAAAAAAAGGTTTGCCAACAAAGCTATATCTGGAAACAAACATAAATAGCAATAAAAACTGTACACCTTTAACAGACTTAATTTAATGATTATTTAAATTATTAGTATAACATTATGTTAATGTTCCTATTATATTATAATATCAATCTAAATTTGCCAGTTTCTTTGCAAATAAACGATTTATACAGCATGCTTTATACTTAGTACATAATAGAATTCTTACAAACTACAGTGTAATTCAAAAGGCGAAAAATATAAATGGTAAATAATTGCAAAAAAAAACGGAAAGCTCTGAGAAACTGTGATTTATTAATAATAATAATAAATTTCAGTAGAAAATTTATTATATTACTTACAGATATAGGAACCTAGGAACATCCGCTTTTGGAACCAGGACGGTTCTACGGACGGGAGCGTTGTAACGCACTATGTATATTTTATATTAGAGGATAGTTAAAAATCTTTGTTAAATATTGTTAGTAAGCCCTTAGCTTATTATATATTGAAGGGTTTAAGCATTAATTTTACACGCGATATTGATAAAAATGATTTCATAGCTAATTTTGTTCGAATTTAAATATTCGTTAAAATTACGCAATGATACTGTCATGGACTTTTTTTTAAACTTTCAAAGACGAACATTTCCGTTGTAACTATACCGCCGTTTCTGCGTAACTTTCACCGCAGCGGAAACTCTAAGAAAATATTAAAATTTTATAATATTTATAAACACAAAAAGATTTTTGATTTGAATCAACAGTATAACTAAACCAGCAAACTGTTCAGCTTTATATTTATCTTATTAAAATAAAAAAGGCAACTCGATCACCTATGCTAAATGAATTGAACCTGTGTAAGTTTTTCGAGGATATTGTTATAAGCCCAGAACTAATTAATACGCAAAAGAAATGACGATTGTATGAGTCTGAAATGTCTGAAAGTTGTATAATATATTTTAAAGTTTATTAAATATTACGTTTTCTTTTTATAATTAGTCTGCATAACTCCTTGACTATAACAATATTATTTGTGACGCTTATGAGATAATAGTTTATACATGTAACGAAACGTAGGTAAGGAAAATGTAGCAACGCATGGGAATTTGTGAATGAATCTACTATCTACATACTAAATCACGCAATGGAACAGCGACCTATGTCAAGAGTCAAGGTCAAAAAACGGAATTTGAATACACTTAGGCTTATAGATTACTTTAATATCAAAAAATTATTTTAGTAATAGAAAAGTGAAATGGAGGTAGGATATTTTATTAATAAAATATGTCTTTTCAAACGAAACCACTAAAACTGTTAACCAAATGTGAAGTTTATAAAAAAATTATAAGTTTAAAATCTTTCACTCACCTTTTTCATTCCCTCCACTTAAAAAATCATTTTATATCACAAATCACCCACAGAGTTTAGAGCGTAACGAAAGAGAAAGTATTATTTACGTACCTACATGTGAGACGTCAAAGATTTTCGCGGCGACTGGCACTTGGCAGTAAGGACGCAAGAAGGTCGCTTGCAGTGTCGCGCATGCGTCATGATGCTCACAAAGTATTCTGGTTGCCAAAATCATCAAAATATTTCATACCCTAGCGAAGGGCCTTGACTAGATTCTAATAGGACTATCATTGCTTGTCATTGCGAGAATGAACTGAAATAATATTATTGCTATAAACAATAACTTTTGTATTAGTAGATATTATCATACAATTTGCGATACCTGCAAGGTGGTAATAATGGTTAATATTGATTATACGAGTCATCGAATCATCACACAGGACTTATTACCTACCCATTTCATGAAAATGATTACGTGGGTCTATAGCTCCTTACCGTTTTTTGCTTGCTTGTGCCCAATTCATATAAAATAACAAGTCCTCATATAACTGTGTTACTTTTTTTAAATAGTTAAAATAAAAACTGCTGTATTAAAAAAGGCTTATTTTTTATGTTATTTATCACTACACGTAGAGTACTAACACACACTATATTGTGTACTAGCAAAGACTTAATTATTTAAATTTAAAAATACGATACCTGCTAAATGAATAGAAATGTAATATTTCTTACTTTAGTTGGATTCTAATTGTGTTTGCTGAATTACAGAATTCATCACATAAAAATATGGTTTTAATTAATGAAATAGCCAACCAAAGCAATATATGGCCAACGTTCACTATTAAACAAATGTCACCAATACTATACGTAAAAGAGTGACCATCGTCATGATAAGGTGCTGATATGGTGAAAGGCAAACTACTAAATAAAATAAATAGGCACAGGTTACAGCAGTTGAATCTTTGTACATAACATAAATTCTTATTGTAAGAATTGTTCCCACTTTGTACCCGATGATACAGCTCACGCCATCTAGCTACATGTCTTTTTTATTAAAAATGTATTAACGAAAATTTTGTGGCAAAACACGGAAAAAATATTTGTTTTATTTTTTTACGCGACATTTTAAATATAATTTTTACTTGAATTTTAATCAAATGCTTTAACATAATTACATTTGTCACAATTTAAGTCGTTACCACAATCTATAAAATGCGACGTTTGTTGACGAGATGTCGCTGTAATAAACACACTCTTAAAATTTTGAATATGATTACATACTTAATAATAAACAAGATTTTTTTTACTTTCCCATATTTGAAAACTTTTAAGCGTCCACGTTACGATATCGACATCAGCCTCTTTTTAACATAATTTATTTTTGGTAGGTTCTTCAAGTCACTCTTGTAAAATATTTCTACTAGACTTTATCCATAATGAAATATTACATTACTTGTGTAGATTCTGTATGATGTATATCGAAGTTTTTTATATTACAAACTCAAACATGTAAAGCACTTTTTCTTTTTGCCTTTCATTGCACCTTTAATTGAATGTGCTCAGGTTACCGTAACATGGCAGCTCATATAACATTATTGTTTGCACTATACAATATCATGTGTAGACTGCTTTGGCAAGGGCACAATAACGCCAACAATTTCCTGTTCCACATATAGAAAATAAATAAGAGTAATATTTTATCAAAGTTAGTAACCAAATGACAATAATATAAAAGCAGTCTGCTATTGTCAGGAAAAAATAAATGAAAGACATAATAACAAGCTCGTTTTACAATTTTATTCATGTAAATTTGCAGATATAATTAATACAAATTATGGTCATGTAAACTGGGTTCTATGTTAAATAATATATCAACTGGTTAAGGTCACTGTATCACGCTGCCTCTCATCTCCAAACATTGTAAATTTGTTTAAGCAACTTGTGTCATTCAAATATAAAAAAGGCAGTCTCGGAATTGTGGTATTACTAATAATGCCTTATTCTCTAAAACATAGTATGAGATTTTTGTGATAGTGATTAAGACAAACTTAAACTATGTGAAATATCTATCCAAATGGCTACAGTATACATGCATGACATTAGACATTCTCACAATACAGGTGACTTTAGTGCATTACTAAATCAACTAATAATTTACTAAAGGTTAATGCGATAATACCTATATTGTCTATCATCATACATCACAATTTTTACTACAGCTATCTGTACAATTATTTATTGGTGTTATCTGAATGCCAATAATGCTCATCTTGTATAATGCACTATATTTGAGCAGCAGGTATTATATACAGTGCTACTAATATTAATCTCTTTATCAGCATTTATATTGTACATTATTTTATGGAATCAAGGACAGCTAACAATACAAGTACAAACAAAACCATTCACAGACGGATTTATAAATAAACTTTTGATTAGAACAGAAACATTTAAATACTAAGTGTGTCACTACTGATTTCATGAATACTAAAATTATTCATACATCCAAGAGAGAGCAGCTCAATTATCCTCAGATTCATTTTGTTCCTGTGGGGTTGTCTTCAACCAAGGGTGTTGAAGACATTCATAGGCAGTAGCCCGCCGATTAGGATCAAAGTCTAACATAGGTTTCAAAAAATCTGCAAACTCCTCAGCGTCATTCTGACTCCATTCATACTTTTCTGTTAATACAGAGACTAATCCCCATGGCTTCAAGCCTGTTATATTTCTCAACTCTCCTTTTTTGTTGAAGAATATCTTTGAGTATTTTCCAGAAGCTGCAATTCGTTTAGGGATATCTCCTAAAAGCTCTATTATGTGAGCTAGATGATCTTCATCACGACTATAACCTTCTCCAGAGTGGGGTTCAAATAAGTAGTCTCCCGTTGCTAATTCAAATGCCATGCAAGCTGTACTCCAAATGTCAGCAGATGTTCCATAGCCAGCACTTAAAAGGACTTCTAAAGAACGGTACTGCCTAGTTTGAATGTCTTCTGTAAAATGTCGGTGAACCCAACAAGCATTACCTAGATCAGCAATTTTTACTTCAACATCACAAATATCAAAGGCTGGATCTGGTCTTTTATCATCAGACTCCTTGTTTGGAATATTAAAAGACGGAGGGGTATCAGTCAATTCACCTTCTGACATTGGTGTACCTGCATCATCACCACATCCATACTGTTTGCTTCTTACCTGAACTGCTTCAGCATCAGTGTCGAATGCTTCTTCATCTGCTCTTTGTAGATCATTACAACCATTAACAGTGGACTCATTTTCAGATCTATTCTCAAGAACACTAACATCCTCGAATGTTTGTGGTGAATCGTCAATGTCCTGAGACATTGGAGCAGACTCACTATTATTTGAACCTTTCTTTTGCTCCTCAATCTCTTCTATTTGTTCCATTTGCTTCTTTAATAGCATTGATTGCCTTTTTGCTTTTTTCTTTAACTTTTTCTTTTTATTCCTACTCATTTTACCTGTAACAACTTGCTCTTGAAATTCCTTTGGTGCCGTACTAATCAGAGAATGAGGTAATCTGAGACCCAAGGAATGTAACTCAGTAGCTTCTGCTGCTAACTTTCGTATGTATGTTTCGTCAACACAAACTAAAACATTTTCAGGCTTTATATCGGTGTGAATTATCTTACATTTAGTATGAAGATAATCTAAGCCTTCTAAAACTTGATGTATAATGGTTTTTACATTTTCTCGAGGTATACCTCGATAATTAGACTTCAAAATCAACTTTAAAAGGTGATGACCTAGAACTTCAAACACCATACACACATGTGTACCATTTACACCAGTAATTTTAAAATCATTTAGTAATTGAACAGTTTTATTCCTTTTGGGATCAGAAGGGTCACTGTCTCGGACAGCTTTAAGTATTTTAATTTCATCTAGGGCAGTCTCGGTAAAATGCGGTGCGGATTTTACCACTTTTAAGGCGACGAACCGCTTATCCACGAGATCCCAACACAGCCACACAGTAGAAAAATGACCCCATCCTAGCTTTCGCGTGACGTGGTATCGGTTAAGGAATAAGTCTCCGATTTTGACAGGATGATAACCACCCTTGCAATAGTCTGCACTGTCCTCCTGTTCCTCATCATCACTTGCGTACTGCTCGTCGTCATCTTCTTCGATAGTTTCATTGGAAGAACTATGTGTCGGTTCGAGACGATTCTGAGTTTGATTGCGCAGCCCGTTTCCTTGTACACCAGCGCCGTGCTCCTCCTCACGGTTTTTCTTTTTGCCTAATTTATGACGTTTCTTTTTCGCCTGAATGGCGAGAACCCTCCTATTTACATCTGATTTAGAACTCATTTAGCAAATTACAACACTTTTAACCAGTTGCGATATAAGTAAATTTATCTTTTCATCTCAATCTTTTTGTTTGAGTATGGCGGCCGGTAGCAGACAGAACAAAACGCGCTCGCACAAGAAAATTGCGAGTGTTACCAACGTTAGAGTGTTAGTGGTACTTTCTAAAGTAATATTTAACGGATTCCAAATACCGAAATAATTTTAACGTAGTGAAAACATTTATTACTTATAATAATCTCGCGTCAGTTATCCAGAAAACTATAACTACGATAACGATTAAAGTTAAAACTCCAAATAATTTTAGACTACCAACACTGCTGTACGTCATTAATCACAATTAAGGCATTATGTAGGGAACATTGTGATGTCTGTGGACTCTGCATATATTCCATACATAATACAAGTTTCTACTAGTCTGTACTCTGTATATCTATAGAACTGCGACGTCGATTCGTTATGGCGGCAAGTGATTTTGCGAGGTGCCTCGTCGATAATATTGGCGAGTCGAAGCTACACGAGTCTCCAATCTCTAAAATTGGTCTACTGGAATCTTATGGCATAAAAAAAAAAGATATTTATATTGCAATGTCAACTGTCATCCGTCAAATTAAAGTAAGAGATCTGTCAACCGCTGCTGAGATTTTGTGATTTTGAGCCTTTCCCATTAGGGATAAATTAATATAATCATCATCATGAGATTTTATGATCATCTTCTTGAAATTTGTTGTTTGTGAAAAAGCCAGATATCAAGCGACAAATTTTGTTTTTAATGTTTATCGTAACCTGTACACCATACAACAATTTGGTACAAAGCCATTTTCAGCATCGCGGTTTTCATTTATACGCTTCAAAAACATATATTTTTGTAGTTTTATGTCATCTCTCTCCATTAAAATGGTCCTTTTTGATTGGCTTTTAACATATTGAAGCCTAATCTCCTTAAGTATAAGTCTGTAAAAAATTACAAATTTCTCAAACAATAGCTTAGTCATTAATTACCATCAGTCTACATACATCTCACCGACAGTGAGAGAGATTATTACTTAATATTTTTCTAACCTCAGAGATTCTCTTCTCCCGTTGAAAACAATATCTTGTCGAACAATTTGTAACAGATTTATTACTGGAATTTCCTTCCGAACTGAATAGAATGCCAGATCTTTATTTCCAATCAACTATAAATCGAAAATGTCCAAGTTGATTTTCTTCTTTCCCCCTCTCATCTTTTTACCAGGCTTGGAAAACACACCATCATTCGTTGTGCCCTCAGCTACGATTCGCCGTATCGCCGGGGAAACCATTATAACGAAGACACAATTAAGTACCGAAAAAAATATTAAATAAACTAATAGTACCAAGACCACTCAGTCCTTCTTACCGGTCAACTCTGTCCCACACTTTAAAATCAAAGATTGAGTTTGATTTACACCTTCTTCTTCCTTTATTTTACGATAAACATTGAAAACAAATTGCTCACACATTGCTCACTTGAGATTGAAGCTTCTTTTTCGAAATTTTCACAAAAACAACAATTTCAAGAAGATAATCACAAAATCTCAGCAGTGGTAGAAAGATCTCGTACTTTGATTTATTTAATATTTAATGGCTCGCTACGACAAGATGTACGTGATTCGAATGAATGTGTTAGCTACTTTATGTGTCTACCAATATTATAATGCCTTGCGCTTATATCCTAAATATAAATAAAAAATGTTTGTAAATAATTAGCGTAAGCCTTTTCTTTGTTAGGTGTCTTCGAAAGTACTCGCCATTAATGATGTTTTTAAGTAATTTACTTCACTAAATTTTTGCGACCTTTGACTCGCGACCGAAAACCCGACAAAAAGTGGAGGCGGCGAACCGAGGCGCATAATCATATTGACCAATGTCCTGTGCCCTTGTTTTGCCCGGTGCCACTGTTACATTAATTGTTTTCATTCGCTACGTTCCATCATACTCAATATAATTTCATGGGCTAAATTTAGGTAGATTTGATAATCTGTCCAAAGTTCAATTTTGATAATTAAGTGATGTTAAAATATTGTACCTAATTTATAAGTTTTCTTGGCATAGGATTATAATGCAATTTACGTGGAAGAGGATAACTGCTATATTTTTATTACATTCTATTAACGAGACTGCATTAATTGTTTTCTATTTATTTTTAACATCTACTGTTCCTTTGTTGTTGTTGAAGTGAAACTTCTTTATCGGTGTTGGAAAAAAAAAACCCTCACATTTTTCCGTTACGCGCCATCTCTTTCTTGTTCCTACCACGGTTGATTCGAAGAGGTTCGAAGCCATTAATAACAAAAATATATAATAACATAACAACGATAGTAATAATTTTCTTACAATTAATGAAATTTTTTAATAATCTTAGTAGTAATAAGGTAAAATGAAATAATTATATTATTTGTATTCATCTCTATGATAATAAAAACCTTAAACCAATAATATAATATAATAAGTTTAATCAATTTCTCTAAAGTTGCAGATTTGTAGACTGTCATTTTTTGGAAAAATAAGTTTCACTTCTTACGTGTACACTAGTCCACGTACACATTTTTTGTAATGAAGAACTCCACGATTTGAAAAATTCTTTCACCAATATAAAGCTACATTATCAGTTAGTAACATAGACTATAATAAAGGCGAAGAAACTAAAACTGTTTCAAAAGCGTTTCAAAAATATTAAAGAATAGTTTATAAACTAAGCATAGGTATTATATAATTGTTGCTCACTTTAGAAAAAATATTTTTGTGCTGGATTGACCACTTATTAAGGATGCTATAATATTATAATATCACTACGATCAAATGAATGTATGTAGATGATAGTTAGATGTAGATGATTTAAGGTATTTCAATTGAGTTAATTTATTACTAAATTTATTGATTTCAAAATGATATGGTATCTCGCTCTACTAAATATGTTATAATATAAAATAAATTGAAATACAGTAATTAAAATTATATTTAATTATTTTTGAACGTCTAAAAAATACATAGTACCTATCTACTTAACTGACTTTGTCCCCTGTCTTTGGGAATCATTTGTTTCATTTTGAATTTCTCTAACTGACAACTTTTTAATAGGAAGTAAAATTAAACCTCCAAGTGCAATAAAACACCCTGCTTCATAAAATGCAACTGAAAATCCAAATAAATCTTTTATGAAACCCGCTACAGGCGCACTAAAAAAACTACCTAGACCCTGAAATAGTAACAAAATACCGGTAGCATTTGTTAAATTATCCAACCCGTATAGAGAAACTATTATGAGACTTCTTAGTGATGCCATGCAAGATATAAAAAACCCGTATAAAACACAGTATGAATATTGATAATATAAATCGTATGAGAATGTAGAGCATATTGTACTAGTTCCTGCTATTATCATTGATGTTACAAATAAATATACAGGCTCTATCCTTAGAGCAAGTGTCCCTATTATGAGTCTTCCGAAAGCATTAGATAACCCCATGACACTGACAAATAGAGTACAATGTTTTGGATGTATTCCTGCATCCTCATTTCTGGTTTGAATAAAAACATATGGAACGAGAAATCCTACGTATATTAAAAAGCCAGCCGTACAAAGACACCAAAATGAAGTCTTCCGCAATAATTTGGGATCCATCATAGTTGCTAACACTCTTCTTGCGGCCGTGGTAAATACTCCTCTACGCTCCCTTAAATCGACAGCAGTGGCAGCCCTTGACACTGCTAATTGATACTCAAGACCAGTTTTGTCAGTAGTATCGACCATACTTTTCTGATAAGCGGGTAGTTTCTGCAATTTCCCATCGTAAAATACATCATCACGATACATGGGTCTAGACTGAGGAACGTGCTCTTCCCAGCGAAATAATCTTCCCCAGAAACTTGTCTTTTTTGGTGGCTCAACATTTACAGTAACCTCTATTGCTTTTTTAGCTTTGTCCTGAACGCTTGTTTTCGACATAATTGATTGTACTTGCTTTAACTGTCGTGGGCTTATGCCCCCTTGAGGTGCGTTTGCAGTTAAAGTTATCTTAGATACAGTTGCAGTGGATGGTCCTGCTTGCGAAGCTGGTGTCGAAACTGTATCATCAACCACTGCTGCAGCAGTAGGAAAATTAGAATTGGATGCTGCACCAAACAAGCGTTCCGTTGTGGTAGGCATGATACCTTCTGTCTTAGTGCGTGATACAGTGCTCTTTAACGCTGCAGCAGATAAATTTGGTAAATAGGTTACAGTACGAGTAGGATCTTCACTAGTTGTAACAACCGTCAAAGATAACAAAGGTTGAAATGCCATACCAAGAAAAAAAATTAAGCCAAAAAGACCAGAATGAAACAAAGTTGTTGCTCGCCACCCTGCTAGTTTGGATAAATGAGCGTTTGCTGATGACAATACCATGACACCCAAACTTGAACCAGTTGTAGATATTGCTAAAGCAATTGACCTTAACTTTTCGAAATAAAATCCAACTACAAGACTAGCAGACATATTGATAAGACAATATCCGAAACCGGCAAAAAATCCGTAGAAAACACACAGTGATGTAAAATTTGTAGAGAAATAGGATGTTAGCAATGAGAATGAACTAATTATTGATCCAGACATAGCACATGCCCTAAATCCAAAACGGTTTATGAAGGCAGAAGCTAAAGGTCCCATCATGAAATAAATTGCGACAGCAATAGAATTTACCAAGGGTAAAGTAGACACTGATATATTTAAATCAGAAGACATGTCGTTTAGTATACTGCCAAAAGTAAAAGCAACGCCATCTAAGATAAAAATTATTGAAAAAGATGCAGCTACAACTACCCAACCCCATCCTCCTTCCTCTGGTACTGATATTTGAGCGGCTATTTCAGTTTCTTCTCCTCCTTCTAAGTTGTCAGGTCGACTTACTATTCTGCTTGGTGTAAAAAGCATGCTCTTTCTAGGTTCATTCTTTATAAGTATTGGTTTTGGCGGCATATTTAAGAAATATTTGAATCCTTATATGTCTTATAGATTAAAAAAATATTTTCAAACAAGTTTCATTATTTTAAAACTTATCACAATAACAAAACGCTTTCATTTTACAACTTTATGACAAGTAATGTGTATCGTATGCTTTATAATATTTATTTTAGCAAGATTACGCTTTATTCTTCAATATTATGACTTATTTATTAACAGTGCAAGTGACAATTACAGTTTGTTTCATAGAGAAATAATATATACTGGGAATAGAGAGCCGTCTTACAGCTTTTTACAGTATACCGTAATCTACACGTCATTGTGAACATACAACGCCATCTCTTATCGATATCGAAAACTAACTATATGTATATGTGTACCAACAAATAGCTATGCACTATAAAAGGTAGAGAATTAGGTACAAGTCCTACAATGTTATAGTTTATGTAGGAATATATTCTATAATATAGACCATAGTAGTACTTGTACCCAGTTCTTACCAGTTTAATCAATATCGAAGTTCGAGAGTATAGTGAGTCATATTGGTTGTATTACAATATTTGTAACTGCTTTACTTCAATACCCATAAACTGACAAAAATATTTATTTAATGATACAAGTAATTAAATAAAAGACCTTTAACAAAAACGAAATATTTATTTCTTAAAATGTTTGTGTTTCTTAAAATATTCTTGGGCGAAAGATTTCATTTCATCATCACCAGAGTAGGTCAATTTTCCACATAATATTCGGTTGATTGACCTGCACCAAGTGTATATTAAGACATTGTGTCATTTCTTTAAAAAAAAATTTGAGATCATCTTTATGTGTCATTCGAAGGGAAATTACACAATTATGTCAGTGTACATTTTTATATTATTTTTGGGACAAAATTTTCCATAGCATTCCTTCAATCATTTTAATTTTTCTTTTTTTGATGGTACACCCAGTTCAACGTTTAGCTATAAATTTGACACTATTTAAAAGTTAGAGTGCTTTTTGCCACAGGCCCTTTAAAGATTTTCCATTTGGCACATGAAGAAAGCTACAATTCAGAGAATCAAACAAATTGTCGATTATAAGGAAGAACGGAATTATTTGTCCGCATGCCTGCGGTAGTACTACTCGGGCTGCCAAATGCTCAGTCGCAACAGCTACGCTGTGGCTGAAAATTTGCGCCGCTGTTTTGACGCGCATTTTTTATTTTTGCTATATTAACATGTTCCTCTGTTAATATCTCAAAAAAAATGAGGCATCGGAGTTCTCCAAATGATTTATCGACAGCATACAGTAGTTCAATGTATTCCCAATTAATGAGTTTCTGTTTTTGGTCTTCGAAGTCAATATAAACCAAATCTTTGGTAAGAAGGTTATTCCTCAGCCCTATTAATAAATGTGGAACATCATAAATGGGAATAATTTTTCGTTTCACCAAACTTCTTTGAAGTGAACTTTGGTCTCCTTTCCTTTTCTGAGATAAATTTCGGCCACAAGCTCATTAATGACACTCACATTTACTGTGCTCTGGTCACACACAATACATAAAACGGTCAAGCCAGTTGCTTGCATGTTTTTGATAACTTCCTGTATTATTACTTTCAATTCATTTTTGTTCAGGTTACTGTTTAAATAATAAGCAACAGGTTGTTTGTACCTTTTTTTAATGCCATTCACCATGAAAACCAATGCATGGCTTGCAAATACTTGTTTGCCGTGAGTTGAGAATCCTTTTAAGTGTGACATCTCGTCAAAGATTAACGTGCACAGTTTATCTTCGCGAGGCAAATCATCCACAACTTTTTTAAATTTTTCATACCTGTAACTACTTTTTGAAAAGTAGTGTTCGCATCCAGTTTTTCGGCTTTTGCAATCCGCCCCTTAATGAATGACCACTTTTTCGCAGTCTGTAGATTTCTCTTCTTAAGTTACAAATTTGTTTTTGGTAAATGCTATACCTATTTACTGTCAATTTCGACGGCGCCGCTCTTTCCGAAGCTGTAACAGAAAAATATAATTAAATTAATTAAATAAAATCAGCCAATTGCAAGTCCAACTCGCGCAATAAGGGTGCTGTATGTATACAGCTAAAAAAATAATGTGTATGGTATGGGAGCCCCCTTGAATAAATATTTACTGATGGCTAAAAAAATATTTAAGGGGGCTCCCATACAATAGACATGATGACCCTCCTACAAGGGGGTTGCTACAGCCTGCGAAAAAAGCTCTTCACTGGCACTCTCCCAAGGCACGACTCTGTGTGCCAGCCTTCCTACCGCAAGTCGAAGTCACAACTAGCTGGAAGGCGTATAGCCAGCATACTATATGATTAACTTAACGCATTATTCCTTAATCGAACTCAACTGTTCCATCTCACAATAAAGTCTGAAATGTGATATCACCAACCTTTTGAAGATCTTTTCTTGCAATAATAATCATAGTCCAGCATTATAGCAGCATATTCTGAATGGCTTTTTGATGATCTTTTCATGTTGTGCTTAATATTCTGTCGAGTGGTTGCAGCAGAAGTAGATGCTGAGCCACAGGCAACTGAAATGATGTCAGATATATCGATTAATTATTTTAATAAAAATAAAGTGTTATGTGTGTGTTTGTACGATATAACCCTCAACTTCTTATACAAAACCGTAAGAGAATATGATACTTTTGAAAAACAGGTATGTTATGAAAGTATTGCTGTCGCAATGACCTCTATAGCTAAACAAACACGTAGCGAAAGGGGCAGTTGCACTTCGGCATGTTTTTACCTACAGAAAATGGACAAAATCGAGGATTTGTATTCCCAATACGAATCCTATCCTCCAATATATAGTTAGATTTACAATTTTGTTTGATTTTTAACAATCTGTTCTGCCTTCCTTATCCAGACGCTACCAGCCACCTGTTTTCCAGGCATTCATCGAGGGGACATGCTTGTTTGAGGTCTCTACATAAGAACTCGTCTATGTCTACAGTAGCAGTCACTTGTCTCTAGTACTCATTCAAAAAGCTATATTGTTATTAGGGGATATGGATGACTTATTGATATCGTCAATGGTGCAGCTGGTGGTATCTTTGTCCTGGTATATGTTCATAAGTGTTATAATATTATGTTCAGAACAACCTGAGATTAAGAAAGAGGAACCAATGTCAATACAGAAACTATTAAATTAATTGTTATTGCTGATTCATAGAGAAATCCAGTAACATACACAAAAAAAGAAATACAGGCAAATTATAAATCTCTTTTTTTGTAGTCCCTTAAAAACTAAATTATTTTAATTACCTATGTCTAATTGGGTGTTCAGTTCCATTTCCTGACGGACCATTTCACTAGGGTAAGGAAGTTTTCCATGAAAGCCTGAAATAAGTTAAACAATTTACCACTAAAATGTAATGTCATTTATAAGACATTAAGTAACTCACAATAGTTAACCTTTTCATGAAGGAATAAGTAAGACAATGAAAATTCAATTGCTATTGACAATATATAGGTTTCTCAACCATCCAAGGGTTAAGTAAATTAATTAATATTTCAATTACTTACCATTGAAATGAAGAGATGGAATGGCTAAAGCATTTAATCGGTTATTACAATTACGATCACTGTTGGTGAAATGAACATCACAAACTTTTTTCTTTTTGAAAATCTCTTCATTAGTCAATTCAAAATCACCAGTAAGATTAAACCAAGAATTCAATTGCTGACGGAATCTTATAGGGTTTGGAAATTAATTAAGGCTGGCATCTGAAATAAGATAAAATGCATATGTCAATATGTTGATAAAGTTTTAAGATTCAACATTAAAACATGAAATAATATGTTTTATAGTGGCTTTGTGTACTGAAAAAATTAAATTAAATTTCTGCTGTTACTGAGATGGATAAGACCATGCAATTTCTTAATTTAAATAATTTGTTCTGTTAATATGTATTTAAACAATACATTCATAAACATAAGCACTCATGCCTGTAATCCCTTACGGAATAGGATGGTACATTGCTCTATTACAACGAGTTTGCATAAGATGTATATCTATGTTAAATTTACTTCCAGGTATTTTCGTTACTTTGTCTGTTAGTTTATTATATAATAGTCCTATAAATTAAGCGCTTTTAGGCAAGGAAAGGTCCCGGAAAGATAGGTTATTTTTGTTTCTGGAATGGATTATGTGATTCCAAATCCATAGAATAGTCCGAAGTTTTTGCACATCTAAATGAGCCCTTTGGGGTGGCGGATCACTATAAGAGGCATATAGATCTAGGAATTAACTATAATAATCTGAATAGTAGACATGCCTTAATTACCTATGTCTGCATGCAATCATATTTCGTAAAGCTAGTAAGACTGTCTCCTGCAAGCAGATAATATATGGATCTCCACTTTCCGTGGTATTTCTATCGCTTAGTTTACACTTCTATACTTTCTATTACAGTAAATGCATCGCTTACCACTAGGTGAACAACTAAACACACATCGTTTAGGCATTGTGACCGAAATCACAAAAATACCACGAAATAGCGTCCTTTCGAAGTCTTAAAACACCAATTTACACTGTACAACCGAGTGCAGAATCCCGACAGTATGCCAGAGAAACTAAAAGCTCGACTCGACGTGCTTACTAGAATATCTGACAATACAGAAAACAGGATAAAATACAAAATGAACTACAGCAAAATGGTAACGCAACAAGCAGGAGTCAGTTTGTAATTTGAATTTTTTTTTGACAATTTTGCCGTTGGGAGTTGGCATTCAAATACCTGATATAACATTATTTTTCATGCGAAAATTTTAGATTAGAGAAATATTTTGAAAATTGAATTATTTATTTACTTAATCTGCCTCTAAATATGCGTAAAAGTAGTTTTTGAACGTTTGAAATGGTAATCACGTTTTTTATTAAAGCGGCATCCCTTGAGCACAGTAGAATCTAAGAAATCGTCTATAGAGGGCGATACCATCGAAAAAAAAAACACGTTGTATGAGATTATTCTCCCCCCCCGCGCAGTTTGTTTGGCGCAGACTATCAAATAACTTCAGTCTGTAATTTTTTTTCAATCGTCAAGATTCTTGACTGTATCCACCTCATCGATTTTGATAGTCAGACTATATTGGCCTATTTGGGATAAATAAGCCTGGGCCTGAGAACTCAATTCAGATAAACATGGAGAATACACAACAACGTCTTAAGTCATTTTGACCAAAGATTCTTTGGTTTCCTAGGCTGTTACCTGTATAATAAATTAAATGAAAAAATTAACATTTACCCACTATCGAAATATGAAGGTAAAAAAATGGTTACTAATTGGCTGAAGACGTTGAGTTATGATGAAACAGAATATTTAATAACTGTTACTCTGTAACACACCCACTCGCCCACACATACAACACACACGCACGCGCACACACACACACGCGCGCACACACACACGCAGACACAAACACACACCAAAGATTATTATTATTATTATATTATTACCTTCACTTGTAAAAATACGTTACATCCAAAAAAAGTTATTATGTTCTTATTGCTTATCTTTTCTTATTCTCTTATCAATCCAAAAATACCGAAAGATGGTTTATAAAACGGATTGACTATCGATCCATCGATCGGTTATTGAATAGTAGTTTATGAGAAATCGATTGTAATATCAATCTCTGGTAGATTGGTGTTGAGTATAGATAGCGGCCGATAGTAAGATCACGTTGAACGCAGGCTACGACAAAGGTGACAACATTATTACTATGATCACAGTTCGCACTTCGCAGTTTACTTCCTCTATGGTTATAGCTCTGGTATTTACCTAAATCTGTAGTATACCACTATCTAATCTGTGTGGTTGATGGCTTTATCTGTCATTAATTTTTTTAAAAAGTGCTTTCGTTTAGATTCATTGTAATAAGTGTTAACGGATTTGGAGGGAAAACGGCTTACAGGATACAATTGTAGCTTGAATTTTTACTCTATTTTACAAGTGAGGAACTTTTCTTATGGTTCCACTTTACAATACTTTTTAATACAACATGTCACAAACTACTTTGACCAAATTTTATAATACTAGAAAAAGACCAGCAGCCGACGAGATAGTAAGTTCTAAAAACAAAGTACCTCACATCGATCGTAAATTAGAGATAAGCAAAACCGCCAAGCGAGTAATTCCCAGAGGGAATTGTGAAGCAATTAAAGCAATAGTTAAAACGGTTACGGTCGCAGACACCTCAAGCCAACTTTCGAACACACCCCAAGACAATGGTATCGAAGCTTCTATCAATAAGGTTGGAGAAAAGGAGGGAAATAGTACCGTCTTTTCGAAAAAGAATAATTGTGCAAATGCGGCTAGAAATAATGCAAGCAAAGCAGACTTGGTTACTTCAGCTCGTAAAGAGTTAAGCTTGGGTGACATAAGAAAAAAATTGGCTAGTAGTTCTAGGTTAGCTGAACTGAAATCATCAGCAGACCGAATAACCAAGGGAATACAAGAACTGAAAGACAAAACTGTGAAGAAGAACCTTAAGGAATTTAGTTCAATTGATGTAGCTTTACCACAGAGGTATGATTTTTTATTTCGAGAAAAATCTGAACATTTAACAGCAAATGCTATACAATATTTTATAGATTAAGTTTTATTCATCATGATTTTATAATGTTTATTAATGAATAGATTTTTAATGTTATTGTTAAAATATTTGCCTGTTTTCAGCCCTTCAAAGAGAAATCAAATTCAAAAGGACTTTTTATCACCAAAGAAAGATGATGCTAATATTTCAACTGAAAGACCTCTTATGTCCCCTAGAAAAGTGTTTGTTAGTCCAGTTAAGAGTCCAACAAAAGTGAGTAATATGTGAACCATTTCATTTAGTGCAGTTTAGTCTATGTTTATGTTAGAACTATATCTGTTAATAATAAATTATGTACAATTTTTTATATGTATATAATGAAAGATTTTATATTCCTCTTTTTAGGTGCCTGCCTACTTAAGACATGCATCTTTGCTATCCTCATCATCTGGGCCTCTGCCTTTACCGCACCACTACAGGTTTCTTGCTGAGCATTTTCGTGGTATGGAAACTGTTGTTGCTTTACTTTACAACAGGAATGAAACAATAACATTTGCTAAATTAAAACCCTCTATACAAGAAATGTTGAAACGGACATTTTCAGAGAAACACTTGGCTCAAATTAAATATTTAGTGCCAGATTTCTATAATTTTGAAATCCAAAAAATAAGGAGCTTTAACTCTTCTTCTAATAGGGATGCGTATGAATTAGTTATATCACCCAATTTTCCAACTGACATTAAAGTTATGAATCCTAGTGTTTTGTTAGAGAGACGGAGATACTTCTATGACACATTGCTTAAAGAGGTTAAGAAGCATCACTCTCAATATTTGTCCACTCTCGACCCTCCTATTGATATTCCTGATAAAAATTTAGTCCGCTGGCATCCAGAATTTGAAATTGAAAAAATACCAGAAATTGAGGGTGCTAAATTGCCAGAAATGCCAAATGTTGATAAGATGTCATCAGCACAGGATGTGCTAGCTAAGGCAAGAGAACTTTTCAAATGCAACACGAAGATGGGACGAGCTTTGGAAAAGCTTGCACAAGCTAAAGCTAGAGGACTTACTGAACAAGAAAAAGAAGTGACTGGCTTAAAAGACACAAATCACAGTGCAACACAAACTAGTCAACCATCCACCAGCAATGTTACCCTCATAAATCCAGCATTACGTAACTTACCAGCATCTTTGCTGGAAAAGGTAAAAGCAAAACAAGCTGCAAAGGCTCTTGAAACAATGACAAGGTCAACAGAAACTGAACAGAAATATGTGATTTACACTCGCTTGCCTGACCTGGCCAGGACGTTGAGAAACATATTTGTTACCGAGAGAAAAAATGTTCTAGCGCTGAATATCATACTTTCTAAACTTGATAGTAGCTTTAAATCTCATGTATCATCGACAGATCTACAACGAGATATAAAAATTTTGACAGAAACTGTACCAAAGTGGGTTCAATTGCATGAGATTAGAAATACATCATACTTAAAGCTGGACAAAATAACTGACCTAAAGCTAGTTGTGGCTAAGTTAGAAGCACAAGCTGCTAAATACAAAAGAGACTAATTTCAAGACTGATCTTTTGTAAGCAGTTTTAGTACAAAGTGTATTAAAAACCTATTTATATTGTTAAATTATGTTCTTACATAGATATTTACTTTGGTGTGTTAGTGTTAATTAGTTAAGTCTACTTTTGACATGAAATCAGATTTTCTTATGACATTTTTGGCTGTATGCATTTCCAAACTTCTCAATGATTATTGACATAGTTTTTCTATTGAAAGTATTAAACATTGCCTATAATTCAATTTCAACCAAAGCTGTTACTTTTTTATTACTTTTTTTCGTTACTAACATAAATACTAATTATGAAAGTTTGATCAAATCTTTGAAGACCAATATTTGTGTTGATTTCAATATAACTACCTCAGGACATGTAAAATAAAATATTCCAATAAATATTTTTAATTTAATGCAATTTGTAAAATCATTTATTTAACAGTTCATAATCGGGTGCCCCAGTTTTATAACTTTCAAAGAACTTCTTATATATATCATTTGATATAATGTACTCTTTTATGACTGGATCTTTTTGCATGTTCCTTATGTATTGCACCTGAAAGTAAATATTAAGTTACAAATAATTTTACATAGGTCTAGTGTCCGGCAAACAAGTTAGCCAGTGTTATGAAATAACAATTGGAATTATTAAGTGTTTTCCTACTTAAACATCACGTAAAATATGGCTCAATTACGTGCTGACACTAATCATAAGTTATTTTTAAGTTGCAAATTTTTTTATACAATTTTTTTTGCTACCAACACTAATAGAACAACCTAATTTGTGTGGTGGTTTTCAGTGTGGATGATAATAAATAAATAATTATAAAAGAAATGACTTTAATTTAAAAAAATCTCGGCATTTATAAACCTACCCTAAAAATAAATCATCAAATAGAATTAAGTGTATAAACTCAGTAATGAGAAGATTGCCTTGCAATGGAATCACGAAGTATTTCAATGGGGAAATTAGTTTTTGGTTTGATGTAAAACTCGTTAACTATTTTATTTACAATATATGAGAATACTGCACCTTATTCTTCCTAGTCTTAAAACTTTTATGAATCTATGAAAGCTACCTACCAATGATGGATATTTTTTATCGTCTATAGCTATTCTAGAATCAAATTCAATAGCAACTGGAACCCTCTCAAACCAGGGCCAAATCATATAGTCAGCATAGCCCGGCTCGGCACCGTCCAAGAACGTGGTGCGCCGTTGATTTAATTCATCTTCTATGAATTGCAATACAGCGTCATAATTCTTAATTGTGTCCTCGTTTATTGCATCTGGGGCTCGGAATACTTTGAAGAAGAATGTATGCATCTAAAAATATTAGTAGGTATGTTAAGACAGTGGTATTGTCTGAAAAAGTTAAGTATTACCAATATGAATTTTGGCAGACAGTTTTTTTTAATGGAATCTCGCTGTTGGCCTTAAGGGCCTTTACAGCTCAGCTCGGGCTGTTTTGGCGAGCGTAGCTCGGCCAGATTGGAAAGAGGTATTATATATTCAGCTAGTTGGTAATATTCTATTCATATTACAATTTCGAAGATTATCTACATAATATTTATGTCCTAAGATTAGTTAATAATTGCACCTGACAATTAAATTCATCTATCTGCAATTTTAACTCATGTTTGCAAATTAATAAATACAAGGTCACAAGGAAATTGCAAGTGTAACAATGTTGATGTCAGTAAAATTTTACTCATTACAGCACGTTTGACCGCATTAATTGCTCCGCGTATACAATAATAATGATGAATTTTAGTTTATTGATTTAATTTAAGTTTCCGATAAGCATATTATTTAAAAAATAATTAAAAACCACATATACAATCATTAAAATATGATTTATATATTTGTTTATGCGTTTTAAAGTTTGCGTGACCACATTATCAGTTTTATGTCTTGCTTTTTATTCTCATTACTCGTGAGATCACGATGTCCTGATACTATGAAATTATTGTATCTGTGTAAATACGAATTATGTCTTAAGCCCGACTTATTGCCAAAGTTGTTATACTTACAGGACTTATCATTTCTACAAGAATTTTGTCTTTTGCCCTTTTAACAGGATCTTTGGGAAGCAGTGGGCGCTGCGAAAACACTTCGTCTACGTATTCGCTTACAATTAAACTCTCTGTTATACAGACGCCATCAGCTATTTCCAATGCTGGCACCTTTCCTGTAACAATCTAACTTTACGATTTGTCTGCGTTATTGAGTAATTTACGTAAAACACAGAATTACGTCAACAAGTAAAACATATTAAAAAAATCACTAACGAAATTAAATTGCGTATTATTCTGATATGAATTTATTTCTGATGAGATAAAAAGTGCATAAGGTGAATACATAGGTGCATACGGGCCATATTCCAACATTCACGAAATAATTCGTTTGGGTCAGAACTATGGCTACTGATCTACCTTGAAATAATATAGTTAGTCAACTGGAATGCACTTTACATAATCAAGTTTTCACAGTATCCAAGAATTAGGCCAAACAGTTATTTCGTTTAGATTCTTATCTGAATAAAATCTGATCACCTACTTGCCTGCAAATCACTGAATAATTCTGCCCAGCCGCTGTCGCCATTGCCAATTAGGTCGGGTTGACTTTTACCATTATAATGAGAGATAATGAAATATAATATTTTAAACAAAGAAGAAATCCCAACAAAGGATTTTAGTAAAAGTGCCGGTGTTAGCAAAAATGCAACATTTTTGTGGGGCGGTCAAGAAGATTAGTTTTAGAATAATAAATTACTGTACCCAAAGGACTTTTGCTCTTTAGCCACTCCGGTTTGTTAACAAGATCAATGTTTACAATTTCGTATTCAACATTCTTAGCTATAAGGGCGAGAACGGACCTCTGTGCGTAAGGGCAGTACCTCATGTTATATAAACGAAGTTTGCCATTCCATTTTGGAAGAGGATCTCCTGAAAATTAAACAAAATAGTTATTCTTTAGTGGATATTAATTATACACAAATCTCTCATTAGACATCATAATGTTATAAAAATACTAGATAAGTAACTACTTATTACTGTAGCACCTATTTATAATTACACATAATTAACTATCTGAACTTGTTATTGTGTAAATTCAATTATTATCTATGGTTATTTTCAAAATACATAAAATTATTAAGTTAAAAACAACAAACCTGTTTTCAAATGTTTTGTGTTGAAATCCACGGATTTCTTGATAGCAGACGCCATATTTCTGTAAGTATACGGCAACACAGATTGGAGGATACTGCTAACTGGCGCTAACACCCTATACGAGGTTATAATTATATGCATAGCGAAACTTAACGTACTGGTTATCATATTAAAAACTTGTTTTATGAGTTCAAAAGTTTCTCTTGTCAATGCGATAAGATAATTAAATAATTCTTTGTATTTGTTGACAATTAACAAAATTTCATTATCATTTAAAGATATAAAAATAGCTTGCTTGTATGTGACACAATTATAACGTCTTGAATAGAAAAATAACAAGGTTAGGTACGCAGCATGTTGACCTTGGCATAATAATGTGGAATCGATAAACGCGGGCGATTCAAATCGCAATTATATTTTCAATTGTACGATATCTTTTACAAATCTGTATACGATATACTTATCTATGTAACTTTATCTGTAGCATTTTCAAAATGTGTATTTTTATCATACCATAGACATTTTTAATTTGTCCTTATAAAGTACTATCCGTGCAGAGTCAGGTAAATAGAATAGATACCGGTTTGCCTAGTATTACATTATTGATCATATTTAAAAAACAATGATCGACTGGCTGGATATGAGGTATTTTTAAATATAGTATTTTCTAGGAGTATGAAAGTGTGAAGGCGGTGAACTGACATAAGTTTTTCGAAGTAATCCCGTTCCTCTCTACACATCGTCGAATTCGATGGAATCAATGAGAAAAACAGGCCCTATGGCATTCTATGGCATTTTCGTACGCATTACGCATCTTCAGGGCTCGTAAAGCGAATACCTAAAATTTTATCTTTAGTTCTTAGGAATAAATGAAAGTCGCAAGGCGCCAGATCAGGACTGTATATTGTATATTCAACAGTCCGTTTTGTGAACTGCGCTGAAGCATTGTCGTGGTGAAGGAGGATCCTGCTTCGAGGGCGCTGCTGTCGATTTTTTTCTAAGACAACAGGAAAACAGTCATTGACATACCAGACTGCAGTAACTGTCCTTCCAACTTCTAGCACAACTGTCGCAAAATGACCTTTCCGCCCAAAGAATGAAGCAATCATCGTTTTTTCCTTGACTTCTTCCTTTCTTTACCTTAATTGGCCGATCCCCGAAAGGAAACACCCACTGAGCTGATTGTCTTTTGCTTTCGGGTACAAAGCTTCCTGACGCCTAAATATTCGTGTAATATTTTTTGAACTTGACTCATACCAATGCCTAGGCTTGCCCGTATCTACTGAAAGGTCACTCTCTTATCTTCCTCTATCATGGGTCGCACATCACTGATTTTATCCTCGGTAATCCCTGTTAAAGGATTACACGCGTGAGGGATCTCAATGATGATCCGCGTCAGGCGCTATGTCCACGCTTACACTCGTTAAACCAATTGTAAATAGTGGCAGGAGATTGGGCTTCATTAGGAAATGCTAATCGCACCCTATCATAGCTTTGTTGTTGAGTAAGTCATAATAAATCATTGACTGACAATTTTCTTTTCACGTGTATCTAGAGTTTTAGATTTGCCGCCAATTCACAAAAACAAATGATAAACGAATGCAATGTACATTAGGTAATGTAGTGTACATTAGGTTATCAGAGTTTTAAAATTTAAATAAAAAAAAAGTTTTCATTAGCAATTTTTCTTACTGGCCAGTTTTAAACATTTTCAGTGTTACCCACGTTCGGCTCAGACCAAATCTTCACTTCAGCAGTTGTAAGCCGATCAGTTTAGTTACTTAGCTAAATCTGTCTTTAGTATTTAAGACAATCTTTGAATATCTCATTTTATGTTTCTCCGTAACAGGTTGATGAAAATTTAAGACAATTTGCTCGAATGGTGAAGGACAACATCGTGAGGTAACCGACTTGCCTTAGCCCCAAAATGTCGATAGCGTGTGTCCGGCTAAGGAAGCTAATCACCTAGTAGATTTACAGAAATCTGAGCCAGACCTAATAATCTTGTGGCGCCACTGTTTTTTTTTAAAATTGCAGTAACTGCTGACTGTAGATATCTAATGACTGAAACGTTTTGAAAATCGCGATGCCTACATCGACCTTTATGACTTATATTTTTATAACTTCGGAGGGCAATGCCTACGAGCTCTAAAGGTACTAGTCACCGTAGCCTATGGACACCTATTTTGGTGGATCCGTTGCTGGCCTTTCAGGAGTAAGCTCTCTTTTTAATTGGACGTATAGATAGAACTTTTGCTGGAAGGCTTTATATGCTGCTGTAGGTGACCCACCTAGAATGAAAAAATATCTATGTTGTTAAAATTATATTCGTACTGGTATTAAGATAATGCGCATGCGATTGAGGTTTACGTAGTATATCTGGGGTGTTATATATACAAGATATAAGCACCACATTATCCGCACATCTCATAATTTATACGTACTTGGAGGGAAATGCGGCGGATAGTCTATGTCGCTATGTATCAAGTGACGTCATTTGATTTATCGCCGTATGCAAGGTAATTTTGCAAGTGCAACTTCAGTGCTGTAACTTTTGCATTAATAAAGATATTTAATGATTATTTAAATGAAACTATGTATGAGATACAATTTAGACAATATATTTCACGATATTAGAACGCTTTTATATATCACTATTAACAAAATTTAATTTTAGAATTTATTAATTTACTATCCTTTTTGGTTTTATTCCACTCCGAAGTTTCTGCGACACAAAACGTGTCATGGCCTCCGAGAACGTTGAAACGAGAAACTTCTAGCGCTTCCTACCAATTGCTGGCTTTTAGTTGCAGCAGGTCCTCCACCCTGTCGATCCAGTGGTACCTGTCATGGCTTCCTGGTCTTTGACCACTAGGCTTAAGCATGCTTCCTTCACTACTCGATCTTGGCCCTTGCGCTCAAGCTGCATCAGCCGACGTAGGCGATGGGCCTTATATTTACTTATAATGTTGGCTTTATAGACGTTAGGCAAAGTTATTTTGGCTTCACTATAATAAATTATTATTAAAGATTTATTAATGAATCCATACAAAACTGTTTACATTTTTTAGTATAGGTATTAGTTGTGTCACATACAATAAATTTTATTATAAAATATCAAAAATCATTTATTTAACAGTTCATGATCGGGTGCTCCAGTTTTGTAGCCTTCAAGGAACTTCTTATATATATCATTTGATACTATGTACTCTTTAACAACAGGATCTTTTTGCATGTTCCTTATGTATTGCACCTGAAAGTAAGCACTAAGCTACAAATATTTTTACATAGGTCTAATGTCTAAATAAGTTAGCCAGTGTTACGAATTAACAATAGGAATTGATAAGTGTTTTTCTACTTAAAGATCACGCAAAATGCGAGTTACGTGCTGAGCTTTTAAGCTGAGCTATTAAGCTGATAAATTTTTATGTGCATAATTGTTTTCAGTATGGTTCATAATCAGTACATAATTATAAAAATAGACTTCAATAAAAAAAATATCGGTAACAATTTCCTAAACCTACCCTAACGATATACCTTTTGAATGGAATTAAATATATAAAATGTATGAGAAAATTACAATAAAAACACAAAGTATTTCGAAGGGTAAATAATTTTTTGTTTTGGTGTAAAATTCGGTGTAAATTATTTTATATAATGTGGCCCACGGGACGCCCAAAAAGGACAGTCATCGCAGCCCATAGACATCCATTTTTAGCGAGTGCATTGCCGGCCTTTGAGCAGTACAATCTAACGTTGGATAGTTGGAGGTTGTATCTCTCAGGCAAGACTCCCGCCGGGAGTCGATTCTATAGTTCGCTAGTTCGCAAAAGAAAGTGTCTTATGAAGCGGACTGTGGAAAATATTGAATTGATAGATTGATATCAGAATACTGTACCTTTTTCTCCCTAGTCCTAAAACTTTATAAATCCATGAAAACTACCTACCAATGATGGATATTTCATGTCGTCTATAGCTATTCTAGAATCAAATTCAATAGCTGCTGGAACCCTCTCAAACCAGGGCCAAATCATAAAGTCAGCATAGCCCGGCTCGGCACCGTCTAAGAACGTGGTGCGCCGTATCTTCAATTCATCTTCAATGAATTGCAATACAGCAATATAATGTTTAATCGTGTCCTCGTTTATTGTATCTGGGGCTCGGAATATTTTGAAGAGGAATGCATCCATCTAAAAATATAAGTAGGTATGTAAGGCGTATCGTCAGACAAATTTAACTATTATGTAGTATATATGGTAAACTCATATGAATTTTGGCAGGCAGAGTTTTAAATAGGTATTGTCTTTAGCGAGACCGTAATAATCTAAAAAAGGCATATCAATTCAAAAAATTACATGCTCCATGGTTATTTCATATTAGCATCTCGAAGATTATCTAGATAATAGTTATGACATAAGACAAATTATTAAATTCAAGGTCACAAGAAAATTGCATTGATCCGCATATAATTAAACACCATATCGCACCGTGATTTCGAAACCGTTATTAAACAAAAGGACTAAATTTTACAGGAAAGAATTTGCGATTTTTGAATCATTATTTCTCTTTATCTTTATCAAAAAATAAATAACTTCAGAGATATTTTTGAGATTATTTGTTAAAAAGTCGGCTTCGTTTTAAGGTGTGCAGTTATATAATTTATTATTTTCTATGATTACATTTTTATAGGAATTTTAAATTTTATAGTAACACTTGAAATCATTAATTTTTCAATTATGTAAAGTTTGTTTAAAAACAATGTTACTATATTCTAAATCGAATTCTAGATATTATTTTTTTAAATTCAACTATAAATGTTATTCCTCTAGCACTAATGTCGTATAAAAATAATCTGTGACAGAACTAAAAAACACACTTTATAAAATATATATAAATATTACACTTTTTTGATAAAATTTTAAGTCAATTCCGTAAATGCTAGGTTACATCTTGTGTAGTAACGGTTTCGTTAATAACTTTGGTTTTAATTTCATTTTAGTAACGTTTAAATTTAGCGCCGTCTACTAAAATACTGGGAAATTAAATAGACAATCATGTCAAATTCCTTCTGTAGATTTTCACATTGATAACTATATTTAGTAAAAATTTCGCTTAGTAACGGTTTCGAAATAAAGATGCGATTTAGTATCAGTATTCAATAATTGTATCTACGTAAATACGAATTATGTTTTAAGCCCGACAAATTTTCAAAGTTGTTATACTTACAGGACTTATCATTTCTACAAGAATTTTGTCTTTTGCCCTTTTAACAGGATCTTTGGGAAGCAGTGGGCGCTGCGAAAACACTTCGTCTACGTATTCGCTTACAATTAAACTCTCTGTTATACAGACGCCATCAGCTATTTCCAATGCTGGCACCTTTCCTGTAACAATCTAACTTATCAACCAATGTCTTCGTATGCGTGAGCATCAAAGAGGGTTGCAAAATGTGTTTCATGCCAACGATTTGTCTGCGTAATTTACGTAAAACACAAAATTACGTCAACGAGTAAAACATATTAAAAGAATCACTAACGAAATTATATTGCAAATTATTCCGATATAAATTTATTTCTGAAAAGATAAAAAGTGCAAAAGGTGAATTTTAATTAACGTATGTAAATACAGGTCATATTCCAAAACAAACAATATCTTTATATTTATTATTATCCATATATTTTTACTTTACGCTTATGTCTTTTATTTTGGTTTGTAAAGTTTTTTTAAATATGAATCTTCTGGAGTTTTAAGGTAAGAGTACGCACTATTTTTGGATTTTACCTGACTCTTTTTTAGTCTCTTCTCTCTTCTGTCTTTTCCTATATAGGTGCATCTTACAAGACTTGTCGCTGGCAAATGATAAATTGAGCACCACTTCAATGTGTTGTATATGTAGCAGTAAAGTAGTTAAATCAGAAAGTTAATTAAATCTATAGGCAGTTAATTAAATGTCCACTACTAAAACTAAAACTGACCACCTACTTGCCACTAAATCACTGAACACATCTGCCCAGCCGCTGACGTCATTGCCAATTAGGCCGGGTTTACCTTTATCATTATAACGAGAGATAATGAAATATAATATGTACAGACGCAAATTTAAATAAAGAACCAATTTAATGAAATCCTTATTGGAAACAAAGGATTTACGGGCGGTTAAGAAGATTAGATTTAGAATAATAAATTACTGTACCCAAAGGACTTTTGCTCTTTAGCCACTCCGGTTTGTTAACAATATCAATGTTAACAATTTCGTATTCAACATTCTTAGCAATAAGGGCGAGAACGGACCTCTGTGCGTAAGGGCAGTACCTCATGTTATATAAACGAAGTTTGCCATTCCATTTTGGAAGAGGATCTCCTGAAAATTATACAAAATAGTAATTCTTTAGTAGACATTAATTATAAATAAATCTCTAATTAGAGATCATACTGTTGGTAATTAATACAAAAATACATACGGAACTGTTTAAAAAATAAAAAATTTCCTAATTGGTCTAGGCGCTTTTAGTAATTGGGGAACATACATACAAAATAACAACAAAATTTTAAACTTTTTTAACGTAATTCTTATAAGATATAATGGAAAATATAATTTCCTTGAAAGCATATATATTGTCTGAAAATAAATATATGTAATTTAATGATTCAGCTCAAATAATTTGCGACCGCTGATATTTATTATTAAGCAAATTAAGCTAAATACTTTATTAGATAAGATTACAATGGTATAAAAATACTAGATCAGCTACTACTTATTACTGTAGCACCTATATATAATTATACATAATTAACTATCTGAACTTGTTGTGTAAATTCAATTATTATCTATGCTTATTTTCAAAATTCATAAAATTATTAAGTTAAAAACAACAAACCTGTTTTTAAATGTTTCGTGTTAAAATCCACAGATTTCTTGATAGCAGACGCCATATTTCTGTAACAACTGTACGGCAACACAGCTTGCATGATAATGCTATGTCAGCAGTAACCTCGTATGGGGTGATAGCAGCAGTTAGCACTGCTAACTGGTGCTGGAAGTTATAATTGTATGCAAAGTGAAACTTAACGTACTGGTTAAAAGTGCTAATTGGTGGACGATCGTTGAACGCGGGCGACTTAAATCGTAATTATATTTTCAATTGTATGATATCTTTTACAAATCTGTATACAATATGCTTCTCTACGTAACAAATACTGCAGTTGCTAAATGCTGCAGTTGACTGCAGCATTTAAAAAATGTATAGTATAATTAACAGAGAAAATAAAATGACAGAGTGACAGCACACTTGTTTTTATTGACTGCATCTTCCAAAAAAATAAATTAAGTTATGGCTGGCTTGGCTTAAATAGACTCCAAGTGGCTGGCTTGCGCTTGGCAGGCATGGCGGTCGGTTGGAGGGGTGGTCAATATGGTGGCTTGGCTTGGCAGAATGTGACTGGCGACGTCACTTCCGTTACAATGGACTATTGACATTTTTAATTTGTTCTAATATAGTACTATCCTTGCAGAGTCAGGTAGATAGAATAGAGAACGAAATGCCTAGTATTATCATATTTAAAAAAACAATGATCGAATGGCTGCATATGAGGTATTTTTAATATAGTGTCTTCTAGGAGTATAAAAGTGCGAAGGTGGTGATCTGACATAAGCTTTTTTAATACGGCTCAGACCAAATCTCCACATCAGCGGTTGTGAGCCGACCGTATTAGTTGCTTAGCTAAATCTGTCTTTAGTGTTTAAGACTATCTTTGAATGTCTCATTTTTTATGTTTCTACGTAACAGGTTGATAAAAATTTAAGATAAAACATTGGATTTACGATTGAACAAACGTAAACGTATCATTTCGCGTGTCTACGCTGTTTAACTATAAATGCTGTTAACCAATTACAATAAAGCGCGTCATCGTTTAACATTCTCACAGCAGTTGTATCCAGTATCCACACGGTCATAAAATAATGAAGAGATTGGAGAAGTGGGCAAGAACTTCTCACTCAGGCATCATCGATGGCGCGCTTTCCTTTATAGGGTTTACGCTTCATAGATATTGCGAAATGATAATACAAAAACAAAATTTGTTTTAAAACATATATTTATTAACACAACCTAACTTTGTATCGTAAATAAAATTAAAATATAAAATATATCACTAATTCAATAACATTACAACAATCAATAAAGCATTGCATGGTAAATAAGAAACGACAAATGGTGCCCGACATTAGGAGCGTCAGTAAATATTTGGAATTATTTAAAAAAATACAATTGCAACAAAACAATTATTTCGCTTGTTATCAATACAAATAATATAATTATAGTTGAAAGGTTTGATAGATAGTGTAAGAACGCATAATATTTATTTTATGTATTCACAGATTTTTTCCATAAGACCGGAAACTATTTACCGTTAATTTATCAACTTACCCAATAAGATCTATTAACTTGAGATTCATAGTAACTAATTCATAAGCATAATATGTACGGGATAGGATTTCATATATATTTATGTTCATAGAACATTCAACCAAATTGAGATCTTCCAATTTTACTACTATATTCGTCCATCTACCGAGTCTCGGATATTTTGCGGGCGGCCTCATTAGGGCGTATTTTTCTGCGCGTATACGGTCGCTTTAGCATACGCGCTTCAAAAAGTCATATTTCGGCGTATTCGCTCGAACCGGTAGTGGCGTCGTTTCAGTATCAACATGGGTTATGACGAAGAAACATTGCTATTTGCTTATACGCGTCAACGCTTATACGAGTTGAGCGTGTGCCAAAATGCGCGCCTTTACGTGCATGCGCTTCAAAAGACGAGCTTATACGCGCGTAAACAAACGATATTCAGACCTCCCTTATAAACCTCAATAATCGGTTTTTGTACAACACTATCGCAGAAATGAACGGTTGTTTCGAATCTGATATCGTAGGTATAACTACATGTGATGTTCAAGAGCCAGAACGATGGTGTATAATATTATACTATAAAATGCCTTTAGGCTCTAATTATTTTTTAAGAGACACAATGTAATCTGACAAAAATATTTAAATTTGTCGCTACAACCAAATTTATAGCTTAAGTGAACCGCTCTAGCCGAATAGAAATTATTCGGTATTCGGACGAGTATTGAAATAAAGGCCGAATAATTGTTGTAAGTCTAACGAAAATAGAACTATAGGGAAGCACATTTTAGCACCAGGCTATCGAAAATCAATTTCTTTCTTTCAAGCTGTATTCCTCTACACGTTTTTTTAAACTAATTATTTTAGAAGTAAACATGTTACACTTAGGCTGATTTTATCATTATTGTTATTAAGAAAATGCTTAGCGGTGATAGATTTTCTTTATCAGATAAAACATTTTTTTTTTAGTTTAAAAAAATAGATTTACCATTTAAAAATCAGCCTTAGTGCCATTTCATGGAAAAAAGTCCTTAAGACTTTAATAGCCGTGCTATTTTTATTCTGACAAACAGTTTTTAAACTTAATTTAAGATAAAACAACAAATATTAACTTTTGTCATATACTTACAAACTATTAAGTATTGCATTTGTACTGTTATATTATATTCCTAAAATAGTTAAGTACATTACTAATTTACGTGCATTGGAATGTGACAAATAAAAAAAAAATACAATTAATAAAAAGGAGTATTATATTTTAATTTCAACTACAAAATCTCTCTAAATTGTGATTATTTTTTATTGTAATACATATTTAATATATTTAATTAGTAAAATATAGGTCATTCTAAGCTCTTCTTAGGTATAGGGTTTAGCTGCAGAAACCTAAACTAAATACTACTAGCAGCAGGCTTATCCCGTAACTCCTAACTCCAGTTCCGTATCTTTTATCGAGTGTTCGTATCATCCAGTCAATGTTAAAATAAATAAGATAAATACTTTATATTTGATGACGTCATGCAAATTTGGAGCTCAATAAATATTCCTTTCGCATCTTAAAAAAATATACTCCTATTCAATCCTACCGAAACGTCAAGCTGACAGATGTCAAAAATGACATAACTACGTTTTCTTTTTAAATATATTTGGTATATTGATATTTGTTTTCGACTGTTGGAACATCTGTGTCATGCGCCTGCCCACTTCCTGTGCTGTGTGCAGGTTCGATGCCGGACGAGGTGAAGGAACTGGCTCATTACTCACCACATGAAGTAAGGCTTCTATTGCGGGCTTAAACTGCGTTAGCGACGTTGATTGGACGGTTTCTTCAAGTTTGCTGTAAAAAATAGAAACGTTTCATAGTTTACATTTCTCTGTAGGAAACCTTTCCGTTACTAAACTTCCAAATTGTTTAAAGAAACTTAATAGCAGACTTTTTTGAAACAAACACCACATCAAAACACAACGCAAAAAACGCACTTTCTTCGCCCAACGCTTCTTTCTCTCCTTCCGAGGCTTTTACATCTTTAATCACTTCCTTAAAAGCAAAATTATCACCAACATATCAAAACTCACATTACTTACTTACTGAAAATCTCAAAGAATATCTTGTCAAACTATTGTATGCTGATAAAGAAAATATTTTTATTGTGCAAAAATTGTTTAAATATAAATTTGTGTTATATAGTTTATATGTTAAAAAGAAGCTAGTGGCAACACAGGGAATCCGAGTGAATTTTACTTTACTTATCCTGTATATTGTGTATAATTAGGTTTTCCTTCTTTCCCTAACTTCACAATTTTGCTATTAAAAATATTCGATTTACCTAAGAAATTAAACAACTCACTACCTAAGAGACATTGAGACAGTTTTTGGTTTCAAAATTTTCTCTAGTACTGTGTTATATCTTTGTTTAAAAATACGTTGCAAAAATTAGTACAAATTATAATTATTAAATAACAATAGAGCAGTGTTGGCCTAGTGGCTTCAGCGTGCGACGCTTATCCCTGAGGTCGTAGGTTCGATCCCCGGCTGTGCACCAATGTATTTTCATTCTAAGTGCGCATTTAACATTCGCTCGGACGGTGACATCGTGACGAAACCGGCTTGCCTTAAGAACTAAATAGTCGACGGCGAGCGTCAGGCACAGAAGGCTGATCACCTACTTGCCTATTAGATTAAAAAAATGATCATGAAACAGACCTGAAAAGATTGTAGCGCCATTGATTTTTTTTAAATATTAAATGGAAAATGGGTGAACGGACGGTCATATAGCTTTCGAGCGATTTCTTCCAAACAATTATTAATGTTACTTATTTAACTTGGCACTTATGTTTTAGGGCATAATTGTCTTTTGTTTTTCCCTATCACAGATAAAAGATGAACTTTAACGACTATATGGAAAGTACCAAGGGATAGAAAGTAAAGTACCAAGTAGAAAAAGGTAGATAGAAGATATAGAAGCGTTAGCAGCAAGCGAATAGAGAACAAAGCCAAGCATAGAGAAATTTGTTAAAGCCGTAGAAGGCCTTCAAGGGTTTGCGATCGAAGTACTGAAGAAGTAAAGATAACGAGTAACAAAAAAAAATTATTGCCTTTATTGACTCATCTTAAATTTAACACAATTTTGATATCGGTATTTAGATAGCGGATAACTGAAACGTTTTGATAATCGCGTTGACTGCATCGAACTTTATGACTTTTATAAGCGCAGCCCATGGACCCGATATGGTGGACCCGTTGCCGGCCTTTCAGGTAGGATTAAGCTAAATTTTTAGGAGGACATCGTATATACCAGACATGTGTTAAACACATAAAAAATAAATACCGTAAAGCCGGCAACAATGCAGGATGATGCGAACAGTGGTGCACGGCGAGTTGTAACCCTGGCGTTAGTGCTGATAAACACTCGGCGGATAGCTGCCGATAGCAGAGACCACAGAGTAAGGATACAGCTGAAAAGTTTTTAATGGATTAGCCAAAAATATTTAAAATAAAGTTACTAATATTTTTTATTTATTTTACATTTCGAGAAAAAAAATATTACTAATCGTATATTACTGTCTAAGCTACGTCAAAATTACCACCATCGCGCCTATTAGGGGCCGTTCAAGTAGTAGGTAAGCATATTTGCAGACTGCAATTTTACCCCCCCCCCCCCCCCTTGTCAGTAAAAGTAAGCAGAGCTCTCAAAAATATTAGTACATAAACGTATTAAATTTTTGTAGGAATCAATGTGTGGGTAATATTTGTAAAAAAGACGGTTGACGTAATCACCAAATAAGAAAATCAAAGACACCCCCCTCACCCCTATAGTGCTTACGTAATACTTAAACGGCCCCTTAGACAACAATGAAATTAAAAAGAAAACATTTTTTTTTGTATTTAATATTGTTTTAGTGTGTTTAGCACCATCATCATATCAGGCAGGCGAGTAGAAAAAAAACCTTTTTATTTTTTATTTTACAGAAAATCGATTGCACAGATTATTTCTTGCAAAACAGATTGCAACATTATATTAACATTTAAATTGTTTAGATTGATTTCCATACCTTTTTCCGACACTGCATGACTTTCCACTGTAGGCAGTACTAAAAGTGTTAAAGCTTCCGCCGCCTTTGCACTCTCCCGACTTGTCAAGGGCCGGGTGTTGAACAATTCTTCAAACGGAGGCCAGCATAGGGAATGTATGGACGCACTAGATTCTGAAAGGCCACGAACAACGCAGCTCCGAGCAACACTTCCCCATGCAGTTATTGCTGCTTCACGTACTGATCTGCAATGTTAATATTGAATGGTTATTGTTTCTCCACGAATCGAACCTGGATATATCATACGTTAACTGAAGCTGAATTTAGGTTTCTCCAAGTTTATTTATTTATACTTTGTTACCATAATATACATAATTATACAAACAAAAAGTAAGTAGGTTACATAAGTTATTAGGCATCAGGCGGCCTTATTGCTAACAAGCGATTTCTTTCAGGCAACCCTAATATGGAACTATAAAAAAAGAAACACCTACAGAGCGTAAAGTACATGAAGCGCATAATTAATTACCCAAAAAAAAAACTCAAAATAATATACAATTATAACTAAAATAGAATCCAAAGAAAAAATATAAATAATAATATGTATAAACAGACATGTAAAAGCTCTGTCAAAGGTTAATTGACTCACAATTAATATATATTATAAGTAGTAGCTAATTGCGAGGCAGAAGAAAAATCATCAAAAAGAAGAGTTTTAAATAAATTTAGAGACTGAGCTCGTCTGATATCAATTGGTAAGGAATTCCAAAGTATGATACTTTGCACAGCGAAGGAGGCGTGATAGAAATCAGATTTATGAATAGGAGTTTCAACAATTAGATTATCTAAGGACCGCAAATCAAAATTACCACCAGAGAGGAACATAAAATTTTGTTTTAAGTAACTAGGAGTTTTAGGATTAAAAATAAGATTATAGTTGTTAAATGTGCATCTTACGCCTCAATCGAATAGGCTTTCTTTGGAACTCCGAAATATGATCAAATTTACGAAGTCCAAATTATTTTTTTGTAATCAATATAGGTAGAATTATTTTTTTATTAAAAAATAAGATGTATATAAGTGACGGGTTCAGTCGTCTATTGTCAAATTGTATTTTAATTATGACAAAAAGGGATATATATTAGAGATTACTTAATGAATACTATATTTTTCTTAATGTCTAATTTAATTATATGCATTTTTATTTTACATATTTTAATATTTAATTATTAAAAAATTTACCTATTGCATAGTATAGGCCACTTAAAGGGGTTTAGTGTTCTTCAAAGCGATTTCTATATAATCAAGTCATGAAGAAAGGTCAAGTGAATTTAGTCACGTCGGCAAGGGTGACGCGTTAAAGGGGCAAAGGGACAGCTCCCCCAGAAATTCCTTTTTGTTTTAGCTTTTGTTAAAGCTTTATTCACACTGCAAATTGTATGCCCTTGCGCGACTACTAATCTCTATAGAGACTGGCTGTCAGCAGGAGTCATTACGGGTATTGAATGATACTTTATTAAAGCTTTATTAATTAATCCATACAACAAGTGGTTAGTGTACATATATAATATTAGTATCGGTTGTGTTAGTACAGGTTTTTTTGTGACACTTACGTGTCCTCATCATATAGCAACGCAGTGATCGTTGGCAACATCCGTGCTTCAAGGCAAGCATCACTGACGTTACTCGTGTTAAGTAGCTCACTTAGAAGAGACGCGGTAAAAATCCGAACACTGGCGCTAGATGTCGCTGAAACTAAAAAAAATAGATATAATTTTACTGACTAGCAATGAATTGTAATTTTTAATATATTATATAAATATAAAATAAAAAGTCCGTATCTAAATGACGCAAAACCGGTGACCAGATGAAAAATTCAAATTATAACGACAGATGGATTTTTTCCTGATTAACATCAGAATTATATTCGATATTCTTATGTAGCCAAGTTCACATTTCAACATTGGTCATGCTCGCTTAAATGTCATTGCTTGTAGCGGCGTCCATGCATCGGGTTGTCTCTCTCCCTAAAATAATGGCGAGAGGGCCGATGGCTGGCCATGCGTCATACTCGTAAACGGGTGCTAGTTGTGGTCATTGGTCGGACTTGAATTCGTATAACTATGTAATTGCGTGTTGTTCCCACGAGAATGTAAGTACGTACTCCTATTTCACCCTGTCTACAGCTGATAGAAGACATATCTTTATTTTTATTTTTTATTATTACTTATTAACTATTAATTACTTATAGATGTCACGTGGAACATGGTTTAATGGTTGCAGGTCCTTGAAATATTTTGTAAAAAAAGACTGCGAAAAATGGTAGAGGAGAGTTTATTGCCACTTCTTCTCGTCCGTTCTACGCCCTTGATTTTACTAGCAGTAAATGTAAAATTAGAAGATTATGTATTTCTTTATTGGCGTTCATAAGTGTACATTGTGTTAAATAAATGAATTTTAATTTGAACCAAAAGCTTAAAATACGCCCAGAAAGTTGGTTTATTATTTATTGTATACATAATGATAAAATAAATAAGTTTACATCAGTCTGGTGGAAACACAAACGAGACACAGTTTTTCTGTTCACCAGGACGTCAAACAGATTTAAATAATTTACTTAAGACCATTATATTGCGTACACCGTCACAAACACATTCGAACGAATCTTGGTGGTCTTATAAAGAGCCGAAAATCAAAGTTTGATTCTAAAAACAATGTATTTCGTTGGTAGGCACTGACATATCAACGAATCAAGAACTGAAAGGCCAGTAAAGAGCTGAGTCATCTTACATTTTTGAAGGCACTGCAAATAAAAGTCTAAAACGTCTGGTCGGTGCTTGGTCAGCCATTTTAGCGGTATTGATAGAACTTTTGCTGGAAGACTTCGTATGCTGCTGTAGGTGACCCATCTGGAATTAAAAAAACATCCATGTTCTTAAAAATATATTCGTAATGGTATCAAGATTATGCGCATTCGATTGAGGTTTACATATTATATGTCTGGGGTGTAATATATACAAGATATGAGCACTATCACACATTATCCGCACCGGGCATCATTCATTCGTACTTGAGGGGATCGTCTAGTTCGCGATTTGAGTGTCGTCATTTGAGTATTCGCCGTATGCAAGGTAATTTTACAAGAACTTCATTAATTAATTAACTGAATGTTTAAATGAAACTGTGTATGAGATACAATTTAGACAATATATTTCACGGTATTAAGACGCTTTAATATAACACTATTTAAAAAAAATTAGAATGTATTACAATCGTGTAATCCTTTTTCGTTTTACTCAACTCCGATGATTCTGCGACACAAAATGTGTCATGGCCTCCGAGAATGATGAAACGAGAAACTTCTAGCGCTTCCTGTCTTTTCCACTCCCCGCCAATTGATGGCTTTTAGTTTTATATTTTTATATAATACGAGTCAAATGGGCAAGAGGCTCGTCTGATGTTAAGTGATACCGCCTCCATGGACACTCAGATTCCCAGAAGGTTCTTAGTGCGTTGACGGCCTTTCAAGAATTGGTACGCCTTTTCTTGAAGGCACCTAAGACCAATTAGTTCGGAAATACTTCAATGGGCAAAAGGCCTTAATAAGAGTAAAGTAGCTACATATAAACCCTATTGACATACTTTTTGAATGCTCAAAAAAACAGGCTTCAGACTTCTTATGAAATCTATACCTGACATAGATTATGATTAACCATAAATGACAGAAGAGACTTCTATAAGTCATAAAAAAATTCATATAATTTATTCCTTACTTCATTTGTATAATCAATCTTCATTAATATTTAAATAATGTTATTTCGATTGTCATTCATTCTTTCATTCTTTGAATGATTATAAGATTATCGAGTGATACTATCGATTTATAACATCCGACGTCATACGTTATCATTATTAATCAATTTATACTGGTCTGAACCGACGTTTAATTTATTATACTGCAGGTTATTTTTATCATAGTTTTTTTTGTTAAACGTACTGTTTGACAAAGAAAGACCGAGGGGCTAGTGGAACGCGGCGTAAAGCTATATGGAAACACCATTCACTAATAGTCCTCTCTTCTCTTGTCTCCGTGGGAGAAAACCACAAATAAAAATATTAACAGAAGTGTTAGCAAGAAACAAGCGTAAGCACTAGGAGCGTGTAAATCTTTTCTTGCGCGGGAGCACGTAGAATGGTCCTACACTTGTTTATAGCAAAAGAGAGAGTGGTGTCTAGGGAATGGGTGCGGTAAGGACAGAAAATGTTAACAGAGAGGACTAAAGGTATCTGAATAGCGTGAACAGCTATTTTAGACACCGAATATTGTTCTTACTTCCATAAACCTGTACGTACGTTAATTTGACGCCGTATCTATTTATTTATAAAAGCATGCCTCGTCATAATGATGCATTGGTACAAGAAAAAAATTATATGACAAGCACTTATAGGCAAACTAACAAACACGGAGATTTAAAAAAATGTTTAAATGTCTAAGGCAAAATTGATTTCAAAGTGTGTGGGGAGCAACTATGAACATCCAGGCTTACCACTATATAGTCTTAAGCCTACCTCGATAATACAACTTTTTTTCTGTGTCGGTACAATATTGTTCATGATAAGGACGATTCATGACTCATTACATTTATAATCTTTGATCTAAATAATTAAAGTTTAATCACAAATTGTAGATATAGCAATATCATTCATGACTTTTAAGTTCTTAAATAGGTAATCAATGTTGATTATCATAAAAATAAAAGTTATATTTAATATCATCTGAAGCGTGTACGTGACAACGTGCACGCTTTGAGCGAGGCACGAAAATGTCGTCATCCGAACGTCGTTTACATAATTACAGGAGGATTTATCATTTGCGCAAGAAAAGAAAATCGAGTTTATTGTGATACATTATTCCACTGTGGAATAGTCGGTTAAATCAAACCTTTTCGAGGTTTTGGCTATACCTCTCATGCGCAGGTACCACGCAAAAAGCGTTAACATACTGTCCTAAAAGTTTCTATGATCTGTGCCTTAGACCAAAGCCAATAAAAAAGTTGGTATACCACAGGATCTAGCTATTTCGATATTAAACACGGTTTCTGAAAAAAACTATATGGAAGTTAACTGATTACTTACTGTAGATGTGTTACTTGTCTATTGTACTGTTTTATATGAAAACTTTTTAACATAATAACCATATCTTATAATCAATACTCACTTTTGCAAGAATTCCTCTTGTTGCGAACTCTCTGTCGTAGTTAAAATTGTAACCAAATATATTCCAACAACAACACAGCTGTCAACATTAATTGTATGTAATTTTTCCAATTTGTTTTCCAATTCATTAATTGTATTACAAAATATCGGCTTCAATATTTGACTGGTGAAGCGAACGCCGAAATTGTACACGTAACTACTAAATAAACTTATTAAAACTTCATAAACTGCCGAATGATTCAGTATTTTGTTTGATGTCGTAATTTCTAGTATTTGCTTTACTCTGAAAGGAAATAACACATATAACGACACATTTAATTTACCAAATTCTTTTATAATCAAGATTAGAACGAATGCGAATAAATTAAAATATAGTTTTAAAGACATATTATTATTATTATGTATATAAACACTCTAGCAACTTAATAAGCTGAAGCACTCGTATTTGGAGAAACTATCCAACCTATATTTAAAAGAGTTCAAAGAGGGTGCACTAATTACACTTTCCGTCCTATTCCAGTCCACTGTTCCAGTATTGTCCTATAAACTGGCATTGATAAATAAAAGCTCATTTACTAAAACATATAAATGGCGCCAAAAGCACAAAACGGGCGCGTTCACAGATAAGCATTGCGTGCCACCAGCAAATATAAAACCTCGATGGTGATTCAAACTTCGTACAATTAACTTAGCCTATATAGCAATGAACTTTGTTTTGTTAGTGTCAACTTATTAGACAACCTATGAGTTATGTGTATATAATTGTGACATTAGTTCAAATATTAAAATAAAAATACTTACGCATTAACAAACCACACCAACTCGGTCCATCTAACATCCGAATTCTCTTTCAAGATCGAATTTACAGCCACCAACAATGTCTTTGCATCTCTCTCACTCACATAACACTGTACATCCATAAAGCTATCCTCGCATAGTAATACTTCTTGCAAATTATCACAGTCCATTTTTATTATATCTTTAACTATTTGTACGTTAATAACATATACTAATTTCGCCAACACTAGGGATCTTAGTATGTCTAAGTATAGAAGGACATCTTTCCATTCACCATCGTTTGTTGATTTCACTAAATTCGAAATTATTCGGGTATATAGAGACGAAGAGAATTTTCCTAAAACACATTTTTTATTATTAAGTCAATATCGACAAAAATTGGAATTTAATGTTCTTCAATGGTAAGTAATCGATGATTCTCGGCAAATGGACAAAATCTTAATTGATTAGAACTTTGAATCTTACAACTCATGAACTTAGATAAGCCTTTTAATACCGGCACATATCACTTAAATATTGATTAAAATTGGGTAACCTTCTGGGTGCGTGCGTCGTGCGTTCGAATCTCGTATCAATGCAATGGCAAGGAACACACACTAAGGCTCATGCCATCGAGTTTTTGAGTCTAAGGCATGCTGATTTCCCCGTAATGATTTCCTTCACCATACGAGTTGGTGTTAGATGGGGGCAGAAAACACATAGTTGCAGCACCGTGATTCAAACCGCTAGGATGAGTCACATCTTTTAATTAAGTATTTATAAAGGCTTTAGGCAAAGAGTGTGAGTTCCAGCCGAAACATCTGATGACCTCAAAGCATCAATAGTATGAAAAAATTACCAGCTATAAGCGAGGTCCGGGCCAGCACCGGAACATATACCCTCACTGTATCCTTAACAATGAAATCCACGGGATCCTTTAGAAAACTGAACAAAATATTCTCCAACTGCCCATACTTATGTTCTGCTATTGGGCAGATCAAGCAAGCTGCTTTTAAGCCCAAAGATCGTATTTCGATTTCAGTTGATTCGCACATAAGTCCAACTAGACTCAGGAGTAGTGAGGTGCAGAGTTCTACAGGGACATATGGGGCTATGGCCAAGCATATTTGACTTGCCAAAACTCGACGTTCACTTGATCTAGAGGCTAAAAGTTCAGCTATTGAGGATAGTACTTCCCCGCTCCCACCCCATTTTACTATGAGACAGGTGGCTGAAATTTAATGATTTAGAATCTTTTACAATGAAACAATATTAGTAGTAGTAAACTCTAAGTTTAGTAGTCACAAAATGGTAAGTAATGTCATCCGAATTATTAAAAACGATTTTCTTAAATAATACCTATAATACAATTACGAATCGGCATAATATTTTAAAATTCTTTAGCTTACTTGTCTTTGTTAGTTCTTTTTTTCCAAAGTCAGTGTGAAGTATACATACCTTCACATATAATCTTTGCATCCGGCGGGTCGGGTTTTTTAAACAGCGTAAGAAGGGTATGTAACAATTTTGCCCTTCGCGTATCTGCGGGTGGCAGAAGAATTATCGCGGCAGATAATAATGCAGCGGACTCACTCCGACGGCCTATTAATATGTGCGGTAGAATCTAAAAGATCGTCTTTTATTCCAGCAATAAGGTCACGAGAATTAATAATATAATCGTAATGAAGTCTTCTCTATTCTATATGAAGAATATAGAAGATAGTTGGTGCTAAGAAAAGAAAGAAGAATCGGAAGAAGAAATCGGTTTAGAAATTATCTTCTAAAACATTCACAAGCCACGATCTAGCTTCAATTTCGAAGGTAAAACTGGTTTACATTACAAACACCTCTTTCAAGTCAAGTGATGAGAAGCATGGTTTTGGTATAGGGAGGTTTATCCCACAATATTAATAAAATATTTACCCTTGGTAATGTATCAGCAACGAGTTGCAACAGCGCTGGCAACACCACAGGTTTCTCATTGTTAACTAAATCTGTCAGAAGATCGTTCGAGAGTGGTTCATTAACTTCAAGCGATTCATTGCACCAGTTTAATAACGACTCTTTTAAGCTATTTGGAATCGCGCTGTGAACGTAAGAAATTATAAGCTGACAAAATTAAATGGAATAATAAATGGGTATACAGAACAGTTTGGATTTTTTTGTCTCTATAATAAAGTTTAGATATTGTGATTCGGTTTAAATTAATTTCTCTGTCTCTTTTTAGTGAAGAGCGCATCATTCTTCATCTTTATTTTGTAAATGAGAAGAGATCCTGATGAACATGTAAATTGCCTAGCAACCGCTTGTTATTGTTGCCTAGCATCGCTCTCACCTGTCAATCCACATTTCCTTTGAGGTATCTAGAACATTATATTCATAATGAAGCCGCGTCCACTCTGCATCATTCATACTGAGTGTATCATCCAATGTGTTCACGCTACCCCTACGAGTTGGGGTCGGTCTCCCGCTATTATCGACCAATGCTGGCTCGAAAGAACTTGTATTAGAACCTTCTTTTTTAATCCTAAAAAAAAATCAGAATCAAGTCAAAGCCATCCATTTCATATTCATAGAAACCACCAGCACACACCACCACCACAGAAGATTAATTAACTGTCTGCAATAAATATAAACAGTGAAATAAAGGCTGAATATAGCTGAATTTTAATGGTTGGGTTATTCATAAAATTATTTAACCGACACGAAAATACTTATTCACACGCTGTATTTAAACTATCAAATGTCAAATTACATAAACTAATGTATTACAAACACTATATTGCATTGCCTGGACGAGAACCCTCGAAAGCGATATATATATATATAGTCAATAAAAAGTGTAATACAATTTTTGTTTCCCTCCCCTTGGCATTGACAATCGCAAGCTTTACCTTACCACACATGTTCAATGTAACACATAATTGTAAAAATATTTTCCCTAACTTACGATGAACAGTGTTTTTCGTTTTCGATCATTTCAAACTGATCAGGCGTTGCGCTATGCGTCGAATTACTGCTGCCATAATGGTTCTCCGATGCCATACAAGTTATGGGTCTCTGATCATCAGGATCTCTTATCAAATTTAGCTTTTCACTTGGAATTTGAAGTTCCATATTTTGTTTTTCCGATATTGGACTTGTTAACGAATTAAGACTCACAATAGCAGCGTCATATAATTTTTGAAAATTCAATTTTTCTGTTTCTAATGCGATAATTTTTTGCTTCAATAGATTTATTTCTTCAGCTTGGATGAGTAACTGAAAAATTAAGTTTCTAATAAATATAAAAAGTCAAACTCTAGTATACGTCTATCTATCTCTATTTTGTAATCGTGAATAATAAAGATCTACGTTGAGGCAAGTAATTACGGTTAACTTTCACACAATTTCTATTATAGAAAAAAAAAATTGTTTTACCCAAAAGCCCAAATTTATATTTTTTTTATTAATTCTTACATTGAATATTCATAATACTATTGTTTAGTATTAGTAAACCAAGATTCAGTTTGTAAAAAGATGAAAGGTACCTCATGATTCAAATCAGTTTCGTGTTCGAAAGAGGTCTGACAACTGACACAAATATTATCATCGCCTTCTGTCTGACACTCGGCATCAGAAAAATAGTCACTGTCATACTGTGTGGCAGCATCGCATTTAGGAGGATTCAATATAGTATTACTGCCCCTAAATAAAGGTATTAAACCTGGTGGCCTGGGCATGTTTAGACCGACATCATCCCAATCTTCAAATTCCTAAAAGCAACAAAAATGCAAAAGCATAGGCGATAAAAGTCATAATACATTTTCCAATACCTGATATATGATTATAAATAACAACTACAGTTCATGCCAGATACGGCCATAGACGAATTATCAATTTTTTTAGAGGTGTTGCATCAAAAGTAATTAGGAACTAGGTAACTAGGAAATTAAAAAAACAGTGGCGCCCCAACCTCTTTGAGTCTGTTTCGTAATCATTTATTTCTTCTAATAGGCAAGTAGATGATCTGCTTTCTGTGTCTGACACATGCATCACAATTTCCTCACAATGTTTTTCTTCATTATTAGCAAAGGTAGAGAGTGTTGTCATTAGATTAATATAATTATTTTTTAAATACCTGATCAGGATTTTCATCTGAAAATGTTATGCTTGTCAATTTGTAATCTTGAAGTAACAAGTACTCATTTATCAAAAAATTAAGAGCTCTTTTTTCATGTGGCTTAAGTGATTTTTGATTAAAGTTATCTTTTACACTTTTATCTAATGTTGACTCCCCATCTAAAAATGATTATTAATATATAAATATTTAACTTTTACAAACTATTGCTATATTGCTTAAAATCCTACAACTAATTTACCTTATAAATAAAAATTACTTTGGACAAAGACAATATCTATTAAACAGAAAAAATCAAAATTAGAAAAGGCTTATTTCACCATAACTAGTACCAACAAAAAAATGTTTAATACAGAATATCAGAATTTAGTTATTTTGAACAATAAATATCAGAACTGACAAGAATATTCATATATGCTATAAAATACTGACCAGCAAATTGAGTAAGGTTTGCTCTTAGAGAATTGATGGTTTCTTTAGCTTTCCGTAACTCAAACTCTAGAACAGCTATATCACCACCACTTGCTGCTCTATCACCACCTCCATCTTCTGAATATCTTGCTGTATCTAGGGAATCTAGTGTTGCTAGGCTAGGTGTACGATCTGAGATAAAAAACCAAAATTGTTACTATCCATTACACCATGCTTACTTTATTTCCCACTTATATATAACCATATATATATATATGGTTATATATAAGTGAGGTTTTAAAAAAGATTCAAGTTTTATACATTAAATTACTAACCAATATGATACTACCAAGAAACGGCAACATAGACTACTTTTACTGCAAGTCATAAATATATACATACGCATGGAAATCATTTCTGATGCTCTTGAAACATGTTGTTCAAAATTTCCAGGGTTTGAAAAAAATTCTCGTAACTGCGGAAGTTCTTTCCCACTTTCAACCAATTCCGTGTGAAGTTCTAACGCCGTCAAAAAGAAGTGATCTTTTAACAGTTTAGTTGCGATATCCTCGTAAGCTAAATGAGGAGCAGCAGAAAATGAATTATCTTCCAAATCCTTATACGGATTCATTGTGATTAGTTATCAGCTTAATTTGTTCATTAGAGACTTCAAATTATAATAATTGATGAGTCAAAACATTGCTTTGGTTTGCTTTAATAGACGAAAGTTATACCACTGCTGTTTTCTTACCACCTAACACATGAACTTTACCAAAACAGTTGATTTATTACTATATATTTTGAGAAGCTTCATAAGATTATATCGTTGCATAAAAATATCACAATGCAATATTTTTACTTCAATAAAAACATTTAATATATTTATTTCCATTTACTCTTATTTTGACTTTTGAAAGCGGATTTAAGAGACAGTTAACTTTTGTCCAGTAGTGGTTGACAGACGTTATTTTGAGATTTGACGTTGAATCAAAGACGAAAAGTTTGACAAATCACAAAGACCAAATGCTAGAATAAAATTATACACGAAAAAGGAAAATTTCGAATACTATATATACAGGATCAGTTGCAAACTTACGTAAAATATAGAATTTCACTAGATTGGCACTGATGAGTCCTTGCGTTTGAGAAAATTGTGAGAAAGATACAGGTCGTTGATTTTTTCGAATTTTAATAAGAGTTAGTAAAAAAAAGTTAATTTTCTTATATAAACGCAAAATAAATTATAACTCTGCAGGGGTAAAGCTTAAGGACCTCCCGTAGAATCATTTTATGGAGATGATGGACCCGTCAAACCCCTAGTAGCGTTTGGACATCCTGAATAATATGTTATAAAAAAAAACATTGTCGGGTTTACGCCTAATTTAAATTACTTTTATTAATGTATAATATAGTTAATACTCATGAAAAGTACATGTGTAATAAAACATTGACTGCAATATAGACGGTACTTATTATTATAGAATAGAAAATAATGTTGCTAAAGCATATGTTTAATCCAACACCGCACATTAGTAATATCTTAAACTAATCCAAACCATATTTCACGAGTATTTTATGGCCTACACCCAATGAAACACAAATGATGTGAGGAAAGTTATTTAAACAGATAGCATATCATAATATCTCTAACATATTAACATTTATAAAGTTGTATACTTAGCTACAATTTACTGCAAATACAAATAATACGGTAGGAGTAATTGGAATTAGATCGCAAAAAAAAAATCAACTTAATTTCAAAACGCAATCTCCTACCGCGGTACTCAAATAAAAGGTGTTATCACGTTATTTAGGACAAAGCAAGCAATTGCCAGTTCTTACATTGAGGGTTTTTTAGTATGCATTTCAATAGATTCTTGATATGAATCTATCTTTTTAGGCTTTATAACTTTATTATTTTTCCTATTAAATGAATTAGTTGAGTCGATGCTATAGTCTGGCTTTCCTTTGACACGAGATTCGATATACTTGGCATGGTTTTCGGGTTCTAAACTGTAGGACTGAATCGCAGGGTCTTTCTTCATAGCATGCATATATTTTATCTGTAAAATAATGTAACGAAAAAAAAATTAAACACGATACAAACGCTTTTGTAATCGATACATTTATATCGCAATAAGTATACCAAGTACAGAGAAATAATCGAACACTCTAATTGATATGCAATTAAATCAGTTTAATTACAATATTTTTCGCCACAACGTAAATACAATTAAGTTATGATATTTAAATGATTTAGCTTATAAGAATTGGGTGTAAGTACCTCTATAAATATAAGATATAGTCGTCTATCGCATACAATAATGTATAATTACGAAATCTTATCTATCATTTCTGAAATCTCTTTATATTATTATCTATATATGATAATGTAAGATTTATGTAATGCTAACTTGCATCTGTTTATAAAATTCACTATGACTTGAAAAAAGCAGCTTAATAGATTATTTATAATATCTATTTATGACTGTATTGTGGTTAATAATTAAATAAATTCGAGTGCATGAAGGCAACGTATTGCTTCGATTTGTATTTCTAAATCAAGTAGGTCATTAACTTTCTGTGTCTATTTTTTTAATAGCTTGTTTATTGGAAAGGAACAACCATGTCAATTCTTTGTTATCTGTTTTACTTAAAATGATTTCAAAAAAGGTGTTAAACAAGACAATATATATTCATCAAAAAAAAACTTACCAATATGTCATATTTATCTTCTGTAATAGCGAATTCATGTCTTCCCACTAGATGAAGAGCTATATAACGCTCCAAGAATGGCCAGACAATATAATCAATGTACCCAGGTTTATCTCCAGCCATATATGTGGTTCCTCTGCCTTCAATATCTTTCTGCAGTATTTCTAGACTTCGATGATAGCTTTTCACTGTTTCTGGTTTTATTGCCTGAGCATTGAATGCTGCTATGTAATAAGCAGCTTGAGCCTTGAAATAAAAAAAGCGTATTGACCGACTTCGTCGAATTATATGTATGTTGTACTAATGTGTATGACCCCCCGTATATTAAATTCCAATTTTTATGTTCGGTTCTCAGACTTAGATCTAAACCTCGTTTTTAAATCGTACTAAAAATTGTTATAGTTACTACAGATACCGGTAAACTTCTTGAGCATTAAAGTAGGGAGTGGGGGAAAGTATGCGCATCGTACACAGTGCGGGCCAATCACGCGATCGACACATCACTCTTCCGCCCCCGCGCACCACCGCCCGCGTTTAAAGTATGCCTATAACTCAAGTTTTAAATTAAAATAGTCGGACATATATAGAATGGTTGCTCGGAAATTCGCGTCCAGGAATGGGGTTAAGGGTAGATACCATTGACGTCACACATATAAAATAAAAATTTAGAAGATAAATTAGCAAAGTTTATTCGAATAAAGCTTGTTTTAAATTTGTCTATCTAGAGATCTACCAGCATGGACGCCAAAATACCCAGGAGTCACTTCAGCAGAATTTCTATATAATTTACGAATTACTGACCAAATAAAGGCAATAGAAAAAGAGAACAAAAGGGGGAAGAATGGGATAAAATATCATCTTACAAGTTCGCCAAACAGTGCCACACAAACATTTTTTATGCACATCACGCAACAACACGATAACACATGAATGTTTATTATGAAGAATGCAAACAACGTTAATGTACCTTTCATAGAGCTAATTCAATTTTTAATATTGTGGTACAAAACTATCTCCACTACGGCTTTACAATAAAAATAAATTATTAATTCTTTGAACAAACCCCTTATAAACAATTCCTGATAAGTATTTTCATATAGGTATAAAAGTATGTTTATACAGAAAATAAATCCGGCACAGGTTAGACATGTTATATAAAAAAAATCTTATTAAATCATATCAACTGAAAAATTTGTTAGCCAGCTCAGACGAGGAAATTGCTGACGTGCAATCCATCCTTTGCCTTCCGACACATAAACTCATTACAAATTCAACTTTGAATCTCGCGCCGACCGGTAATCCATTACATGTATAAATAAACAATGTACAAAACAACAAACAGCTAATAAGTAAAGTAAAAATATACTTACGGTAGACAACAGCTCCACAACAACCTTATCTTGTGCTCTTTTGAGGGACCCTACGGCCTGAAGGGCTGGATATGGATACCTCTCGTCTATATAGGATGTAATTATTGAACTTTCAAATATGGCTTTGCCTTCTTCATACTCCAAAATTGGTACAGAACCTATAAAAAAATACTAGAGATGATAACGGAAAGCGGACAAAATCATGGTGGTTTTTCAGTGTTCTATGTGGTACATGCACTACAAAAACAAAGGAAAACGAACACTATTAAAACTAGGTACATATGCACTATCAATATAAAAATTACAAGTTCAAATAATGAATATTTTAAATTCTAAAACAAATTAAAATTAACTTCGTATCACCATTTTTCTGTTGCGTTTAAAAACCTCTATTTAACTGCAACGTTTACCATACGCTGCCGAACAACTCAGTATGGAAATTGAATACTTAATCATTAAAATATTTAGAAACCCTAATATCCTTATATTGTACCTTTAGGATTAAACGTAAAAATCCATTCCGGTTTGTTGCTTAGATCTATAAAAACTAGATCGTATTCCACTTTCTTTGCATTCAACATCAGAACGCATCGTTCGGCATAAGGACAGAACCTCATGGAAAAAAGCCGTGGTTTTCCACTAAATGGTGGTAGAGGATCGCCTAAAAAAAGAAATATTCACAACGTTATATCATATATTTCTCTGTCGTTTATACAAATTCATCATTAGACATCCATTTTTAGTATATATATATATATATATCATAAAACTTATTTAATAATATCATGATTTGGCAATATAAATTTGGTCATTTGGTTTTTCAAGTGCACACACATTTCTTGAAATTATTAGTTATATGTATGGCCACCAAATAGTATATGGTTTTGTATGCCAGGTTTGTTACAGTACAAAATGCCTACATGCACACTTTCCAACAAGATGCATGCAGACCTTAATCAATAAAAAAAAATCTATTAAATAGTGTTACCTTTTTGCAAATGTCTTCCATCGTATTCCATATTTTAAAAAGAAAACAGAATTAAAACACTTTAAAAGATAATTGATTATTATTAATATAAAATAATTTATAGATGGTGGATAATTCGGTAATAAGATCAGACAAGGCGTTGTTTTTAATTCAATGTTTCTAAATAACTATTTTAATTGTAATATCTTTATACTATCTATATACGAAATAAGCTTAATCCCTACTTTTACGCATTTGGTATATCTGGTAATATATTATCATATATGATATAAAGATAAAAATAATATTAATATTGGACTTTTCCGATTCGTCGTCCGATTGATTATATAGAAAAACTAAGTGGTTAGATAATTTATACTCATCTTGTTTATTATTTATGTATACTATGATGGACGTGATTCTTACATTATTATATCTTATTTTATATAACTAGCGACTTTCTTGACGAACTAATAAAAACACAAAACAACGAAAAATGCATAATGAAATGTAATATATATATGTATTTAGCATTAGGTATTCGAGATAAATAAAAAATATAGGTTAGGACCTAAGATACAATCAAATTAAATATTATTCTATTAGTTAAGCGTTCGAGTCCTAGCTCTAAGATCGTGTCTTTTTTTAAATTCATTTATTATTTAAAAACATATTAACTTAATACTCCAATATTAGAAACAAACCATCCCTATATCGCTTTAAAGAACCTTCAAACCCTGGATGGATATTTCTTTCAATTAATAAAACAACGACGTTCAGACGTTGTGGATTTTGGCGTTAAGATACGAATGTCCATATCTTAACCACAAAATCGACAACGCTGACCACGCGTCGTACTCGTGAACAAGTGCTACATGTGATGACTGGTCGATTTTTAATTATTATTAATTTCAACAGTAATTATAATATCTTTGCGTGTTCTTCTCACTACAATGTAAACGAACTTGTTCTCCTTTTACATTGTCTTCTACTGATAGAAACTAAACGTTTTTCGATGCTTTATTACATATAGTGTAGAGAAAGGTGTTTGCAGCTCTATACAAGAAAACACTTGGCGATTAAAACGAATGATGAAGAAGTTCTTGCCACATCTTGTCCCTCCCTACTTCGCCCTTGTTATGAGAAGTAGCAGTAAATTTAAATAGATGTTATATCGCTCATAAGTGTACTCATAAATAAATATTTCATTGTATCATGTTATTAAAACTATCGAAAATCATTTTTAATGCGACAAGTAACCTTCCACCACAACTACTATTCCAGATTATTACCGCATTAGCAACCTAGGACTTACACAGCAAGTCCGTGTTTATTACTCTGCAGGCCAAGCTAATTCAAATAACGCCATAATGTAAATGTGAAATGAAATGGTCGTCATACTTCGTCAATGCTTAATTATTGCGTGATCTTCCTTCCTTCTCATATACCTACATATAATCTTCCTTATAAGTAGCCGCAGTGGACCACTTCAATGACTTCAATTGATACCAAATGTCAGCCATAAGTTTGACTAAATAAATAGTATAATATCAAACGCGTTAAAAAATATATCTACTGCTAATATAAGCTACTAGTAAAAAAAAACATTACTAGTAAAAGTATCGTAAGTTGCTACCGGACATTTTATTCGTAAATATACATTTCTACAATTAGTTCAATTCAATCTAGTTAAGTTTATATTAAATACCATGCCCACTATAAAATGAGTGTCCGTTCGAATAACTGTCTACTTTAATCGAATTCTAGATGGTGAAATTGCTTACAACAGGGATATGAAATATAAACTTCTTTGCAAAATATCGGGATTTCAGTTAATTGAATAAAGTTTAATCGTCTAACGTAGTCCGTATACTTAATTATAACCGTGTAAATTAATACGCGTGAATTCTTGCAAAACAATAAGTGGTCGGCAATAAGTCAATAATTGTGTTTTACTTTTTTAAATAAAATAAAGTTACACAATGAATATAATTTTGCCTCCAGGACTTATGGATGTCCAACGAAGATAATGTTTTGCGGATAGCACGTAGCCGGAATATAACTTCAGGCATCGTAGTATCACACCGCAATACCGGTGGTGCCTTCCCGCGGTCTTCCAGTGGAGTTCGACGCAAAGAGATAGCCTAGATTAGCCATCTCCTTCGCGGTATGGGACAGCAAGTCATCCTCCCCGTGCGGTGGTGGAATGAGGGCTGATAGTAATTCCCTTGGACAGCTTTGACTCAAGTCCCCGAAGTTTTTTTTGCCTTATCAATTTCCCGCTTGAAAAACAGGAACAGTATATCTGTATGTCATGCGTCCTGTGGCGACGAGAACAGATATCCTCTCTGATGTCGACGCAAACTCCCGCCCGCGGCACAAATAAATGTTTCAATTTGTACCCCGGGTAGGAGAGGTAGAAAGTATCCGCCGGGGAGGATATCTGAGTCTCAGTAAGGAAGAATAAGGCCGGCTTCGCAGTCTCAAAATGACAGTGGACAACGTTGATGTTGGAATTGAGTCCTAACCTAACACTTGTGAAGTCCACGGCAAGTGTGGAAGTGGGTGCCTTTCCTCTTTTGCTCCATTTGCAACGAGATCGGCTAATAATTGACTTATGGTCAAAGAGCGCAGAATTGCCCGAAGGCAACAGCATCACTCAGCACTTCTTGCGTTGCCTCCTCCGTACTCTCATAAAAAAATAAAGCTATTTTGTTGTGTTGAAGGAAATGTTTAATTAAAACAAAAAATTGAGAAATTGTACTTTATTGCACGAGATTAAAATGTTTACAACTTTTGGAATAAATATGAATTTCTAGAAGCATTTCATTCCTTCTTCTTACGTGGACGGAAACAGCAGACATCACTAGTGTCCAGCATGTTATTGTCCGGTGTACCCTTTACGCGAGATTCGGTGTACTTGGCGTGGGTTTCTGGAGCCAGAGTGTAGGCCTTGATTGGAGGGTCATTCTTCACCGACTCCATATATTTCAACTAAAAAAATGATTTAATTAGATTTATTCGTCTCCACTATGAGTGACGGATAGAAAACAGATGTAGTGTATCTAGTCATTCTTAAAATTTTCCGCCTTTTCACCGCGTTTGTGGTCATATACGGATCCAGCTCGACCGATTTTTATAGTTTTTAATATAGATGGTAATTCAGATTTACCGAAAACAATATTTCAAAGCAAAACGTAACTCTACGGATTAACGCTGGTGACCCAGTAGGTTACAGTAACAATATTTTAATTTATTTACATTAAATTCGTTGTTTTAATAATTAACAACGGTATATGTGATAAAATCAATAAGATACAGATAATATAGAAGGCACATCGCTTATAAGCAATTCTATTATCATTATGACAAGGCTTTATTTGAAATATGAAATCATATAATCTTGAAATTTAAAAGTTATTTACACAATCTTTATCAAATTAAATATGATAGGAGTTTCGAGACAGTCTCTTTACAATAGGCTTAACCCACTACGGCCAAAGGAGTTTGTATGAAAATTACTTTAGGTCACGCTTTGTCCCGTGACAATTTTCCATACAAATGCGTTTCGCGATAGTGAATCACGACTATCGTAAAGTGAATTTGGTTCAAACCCCAGTTACGTAAAGCATTAGATTAGATTACATGTATTTTGATTGACGTACCAGAATACGGCATTAGTGAATATGCAATTTAAATAAATTAGCAGTTTACATTTATTGTCTACAATGAGCGTTGTTCAAACGAGATTTTGACAATATGTGTATTGTCATATGTGAATTATTTTTTCCCGCAAAAAAGCGCCAATTGCTTCATACATTCTATAACTGCACAATTTGCTTGAAATTGAATGATGAAAATCCTTTTACAACATGTACCAGGGTGAATATTTTATTCTCCCACACAAATCTATTTCACTATGTAGTTATAGTAACAAAAGTCTTTAGTTAACTAGAGTAAGTTAAATATGATACTTACTAATGCAGCATATTTATCCACACTAATAGCAAATTCAGGTTTGCCTAATTGAGGAAGTGACAAAAAGCGCTCCAAAAATGGCCAAATGGTATAGTCCACCAAGCCAGGTTTATCACCACCTAAGAATGTAGTGCCTCTAGATTCTACTTCCTTTTGCAGAACTTCAAGGCCACGGTGGTATGTCTCTATAGAGTCTGAAGTTAGAGCTTGGGCGTTAAATGCTGCAGTATAATATGCTGAGTGAGCCTGAAATTTTTTTTCATACATATCATTATTTATATTAAACTAGCTGTGTTGTAGTTATGGCACTGTAGTTTTATCTGCAACAATTTGCTTGTAGTAAGTTCTTACACAGCCATATATTATAATAGTTGTTCTGCTATTTAAACTAAGGATTCATGGTATAAAAATCAGCTGTTATCGGGGTATAACTAACTCTTCTTTGTTTTATATGACTAGATTATTTTGTCATCAAGGCATAAAAAATATTTTCTTGTATCGCAAAATCTTCAAAAAAAGTTCTTGATGAAAATATGTTTAAATTAACCTCTGTATTAATTTAATGTTTTATCAGAGATGTTTAACAATAGAAGTATAGTTAAATAAGATTTGTTATCATTTCATTCCATAAACATTAAATTGATAACAAAAATATAAGATATCCCTGCGGTGAGAATTGCTAAATATGAGACATTAATTCATATTATATATTATCTGTCATTGATTAAATATCAAAGCACTACCTACTATAAGGGATTTCGCAATTCATACTGACAATGTTCAACAATATTCAGAATGATAATAATGGTTTCTTTAAGACAAAGATGTTTAGAGCTGGGTATGTGTATGAGCAAGAGAACACCTATTATGTTTGTGACCCTGTCTTATAAACACTAATAAGTACAGTAGATGGAAACCAACCATATAATAGAAAAAAACATACTTACACTAGATAGAAGCTCCACAACTATCTTGTCCTGTGCCCGTTGCAGAGGTTCTGAAGATTGTAGCGGTGGATCAGGATATTTCTCATCGAGATAGGCATTAATAATGCTACTATCAAATATAGCTTTTCCTTCTTCATATTCCAATATTGGCACTGTACCTAAAACCAAAAATTCATTGTGTCTTAAAATATAAATACTTGTCTTATTCATAAACTCAAATGTAGTGTTTACAGTTATAGAAACCCTTACTTTCAGTGAGCATATAAATCTATACTAATTTTACAAAAAGGAAAGTTTTGTATTTTTGTACAAATAAACTATAAAACTATTGGACTGAATTGAAAAAGTATGTTACCATTAGAATAATAAAACAAGTTTTTTCCAAAATATAAAATGAGGTTATTAAAGATTTACGGCATTAAAACAATATTAATGCGTATTAGTAGTTTAAAATACTACATTCTATTATTACCTTTAGGATTAAAGCTGTAAATCCACTCTGGTTTGTTATCCAGATCAATATGAACTAAATCATACTGTAACTTTTTGGCATTTAAAACCAAGATACTTCGTTCTGCGTAGGGACAAAATCTCATAGCAAATAACCGTAATTTTCCATTGTACGGTGGCAGGGCATCTCCTGTATAAGCAAATAGTATGTACATATAGTAATTATAGTAATGTATTAAGTATAAAAAGTTAAATTTAGTGTATACGTACAAAAGTTTTCCGTAAAGGAGGTACAGAGCAATAATTTATCCGCATATTCATTATTAATAACATTATTTACCTTAAAGCTAATATAAAGATTATATTATAAAACATTGTTACCTTTCTTTAAGTGTTTCTCCGACATTGTGTAACAAACAATATAATTAATAAAATATTTAGAAGTATTCTTGCTGATTATTTATAATTTCGAATCAGACAAATTTCATACAACATTCAAAAGGTAGAATGCAGAGTGCAGACTGACTCTATGAAACGTAATAATTAATATTAACCTCTACAGTCTATACGCTTTCATCGCTTTGACTTATTGTATTGTGTAATCTTTCGATGCTTCATTTCAAGTATATATCACACACACGCACACACACAAATTTATAGATAAATAATAGATTTTAAGATAAGCTTACTAAAAATATTTTTTTATATGACCCAGTAATATTCATATATATTCCGATGTGTTCATAACTTTTTATAGTCGACGCATTTTAAACTGAATCGTCGGGCAATAAATGTCACTGACAGTAGGATCGTGGACTCCATTCCCGCGTCGTTAAACGCGCGGGGTCTCGCGTGGGAGTTACCTCCTTTCGTGGGGTTTGAGCTTTTCGTATCTCACTAAAATGGGGCGGTGGCTGGATTGGGCGAAGCCCAGGTTGGATTGGAGTGTCCTAATCACGACAACTGACTATGAGGGTTGGGCGAGTGTTTGAGTGCTTGATGTGGGTGCCTGCGGTTCCGCGCTGTGATTATCCCTCGGGAAGCAGTGCTTATGCCCCGAGCCCACACACTCATTTAGTGTGATGTGGCGCGATGTCGACGAGGTGCGGCACCTGTGAGGTGTCCACTCTGTCAAACATTCCCCTTAAGAGGCGTTGGATGTGCGTAGTTAGGTCCTCTATACGGAGGTCCTTGGTGATGGTGGCGTTGCATACGCTTCACGGGGCATCAACGATCCGCCGCAAGGTTGTATTTTAGATCACGTGTAGGTGCTTCTTCTGGGTGTACGAAGTGAGTGTGTATCAGGCCGGGGTCGCGTTATTGGCTCTAACGGTCGCGTTGCACGTGCACGTTGTAGCGCAGACCTCTGTCTAGTGATATACCTAGGTACGTAGCCTCCATGGCCCACAGGATCTCCGTTCCAAAGAGCTACGGTTGCGGTGGTTTCTTGCCCAACGGGAAGCAAATCGCCTGGTTTTTGTTGGTTTTGGTGTTGACCTTCAGTCGTCCAGCCACTCAGGGAAGGCGACCAGTGCCCTCTGTACCTCATCTTGGCGTGCGAGTAGAGCGTGGGCGCTAGACAGCGGCTTTGGAGGTAGAAATAGACAAGGGCTCTAAGCCTTCTGGAGAGCTCCATTGTCTTCAATTTCTCCACTAGGACGGCGTGCCCAACTCTGTCAAAGTCTTTTTCCTAGCATAGTTGAGTTCTCCGCTGGGAAGCCGAATTGTTGGGGAAATGCGAATGTGAGGTCTTCGAACAACTTGCACTGCGTGGATAGCAGGGAAGTGGGCATGTTTGGCAATGGCAGTGTACAGAAGGCAAGCATACGTTTGGGTAGTTGACGCAGGGCTGGATTTGGTATGCCGTTAGGCCTATAGGCATATTGCTTCGACGTGGCCACTTGCGCTGTAGATATAGCTGCCGTCAGACCTTTTCAAGAGCCTGACTAGGTCCCGTTATCCATTAAGGCTGCCGCATAGTCTGTGGAGGATCCTCAAGGGCACGGCGCACCTTCAACGCGAAGCGATTCAGGTCCGACTTCTGTCCGAGTGGGCAGTGAGGGCGCTGCGTTCAGTTTTATCTGGTACGCGCCGCAATGACCGGTTGTGAACTCATATGTAATCTGTATCTCATAATAATGAATAATCTTTGTATTTTATTCTGAATTGGCTTATAGGTCTCGTTACCAGGGCATACAATTAAAAAAAACTGAATTTAATAAATATATAATAATGAAATGCGAATGTCATACAAAATCCAAATATTTACATTTACAAGTTATTTTGAAACTGTAAACTAACTAAAAATTTATTTTATAGTTTATGCTGTTTTTTAAGAAACGACAACAAATGAAAACGTAACTGTTGGTCTGGTTTTAAAATGGAAGAGTCCTATTTCAATTTAAAACGCCAACTTGAAGAGCTTGGTTATAAGAACACATTACCAGTAGATGCAGTTAATTTAGTAGAATGTTTATTAGGTGACTTATTACAGACGACTAGAAGTTTACAGCATTACATGAATATTTCCAAAGAAGCATTGTTACAGCGTGATTCATTGTTAACACAATTAGAACCGTATAAATGTGACAATACCAAACTTATTCAAGAGAACAATCAACTACATCATGATATTATTAATAGGAAAGAGGAACATTTAAAATCAATGCGAGAAAGTCAAAAAAAAATTAAGTCTCTAACAGAGGAGCTGCTTAAAAAGGAAAACTTGATAAGCAAATTACAACATGATGTAAGAGATTTAAGTTTAAGAGGATTATGCACTGAAACATTAAGTAGCCGTAATCGCAGTAAGAGAAAAGATGCCGGAGATAATGCTGTCTATAAAAGTTGTATGTGCAACAATAAGAATATTAATTTAGATAAAGAAAATATGACAGAAACATTTAGCACTATTCAGACACTACAAGAAAAAATAGACTCATATAATGATGAAATAATCCTTCTTAAAAATCAAGTGGAACATAGAGAAAGTGAAATCATTAGACTAAAATTACTTCTGGAGGGTGGTAGACCCAGTGCTGCAATTACAAAAGATTTTTGTAGTGATAAACCTGAAAAAAAAATTCTATATTTAAAGAAACAAGTTAAAGAATTAGATATTTGTAATGAATTGTTAAAGAAGGAACTAGAAAAGAGCCTTGAGAAACAACATGAAGCAATGCAGCGAGCTTTAGATCTGGCGGATAAAAATAAAGCCCTGAAAGATGAGTTACAAAATATGGATTTGTTGGCATTAAAAGTAGAAGATGATTGTAATAAAAGACTTGTAGAATTAACTAATGAAATTACTTTTCTACAGACAAAAGTTGAAAACTTAAATACCAAAAATTTTATTTTAGAGAGAGACTTAACAAGCTTTCAGGAAAAAGGATCATTGAAGTACACAAAACATATGAGTGAAAATGAAAAAACCATACTACAGAAAGAAATAACAGATTTAATGGATTTAAATAAAAGTTTACAGGACAAAATATTGAGCTTATCTGAAACTAATAAATTTCACCAGGACAAACTTGCTAAAAATAATAGTGATAGTCCAAAATGTCTATCTAAAGGTGACCTCCAAAAGATACTGGAAGATGAAAGAAGGAAATATGAGAAATATATTAAAGATGTACAAGAAAAACTCAATGAAACCATAAACTTATTTAAGTGCCAATTAAAAGATGAAAAAACTTCTAGTCATCAATCAGATAATGCTTTTATAAAAGACTTACATAGTAAACTATGTGAAAGTGAACAAAAAATTTTGATGTTGAAGAAAGAGAATGATGATCTTAAAAAAGATAAGCTCCTGCAAGAAAACGGTAATAAAAATAATTTCAAAGATATAATAAAACATTTAAATTTAGAAAATACTGAACTATCCAAAGAGAACATATTTTTGAGCCAACAGCTAAGCCAGTACAAAGCTAGCAAAACTGAAGGCTTTGAAAACAATAATTACTTGAGTGAGGAAAACAGCAGGTTACAGAATAAGATTGGTGGACTGATAAAAGACTTAGATGAATCAAAAATGGAAACTCAGAAATATAAAGCCCTATACAAAGAGTTATTAGATTCTTGTGATAAACTTAAAAGAGATTTAATTTTTAAGCAAAAACAATTAGAACAAATACAAGAAGAAAATTGTTCTTATAAAATGACAAATAGAACAGGCAAAGCATCAAGTGATAGACTTAGAGAAGAGTATTATACTTTGAAAGAGCAGGTAAAAAAACTACAAAGTGAATTAATTAAAGAAAAAACTTTAGCTAGTCAAATAAAAAACATACAGATGGAAACTGAAAGAAGTACAACTGAATCACAAAATGAATTATTAAGCACTCAAAAAAAACTTAGTGTAGCAAAAGTTACAATTGAAAGCTTAGAGAAGAAATGTAAAGACTATCAAGCAGAGTTGTGTGTGCTTAAGAATGATAAATCAAACCTAATTGAAAACATAAGATTATTTGATCAAGAACGTGATAAACTTGTAATTGAGCTGGATCAGAAGGCAGAAAATACAAATATGTTGGAGCAAAAGTTAAAATCTCAATTATATGACATTAGTAAATTAGAAAATGAACTTTCAGACTTTAAGCGTAAGTTAAACATCAATAAAATTGCAGAACATAAAATAGCGGATTTTGAATCACAAATAGCCTTCTTAAATGGTGAGATTCTGAGATTAACTCAACAGTTTGATACAGCTGTGATAGAAAATAAACATGTGCAAAATAGTTTAGCAGATGCAAATGGAGCTCTTAAGCTTACTAGAATTGAATTAGAGAAATCACGAAAAGAAGTTGATGATTTGAAACAACAATTGCAGCATTATGTTGCTGAAATTAGAAGAATTGAAGAATTACTGTCTCACAAAGAGGCAGAACGTTCAGATATGCTAGAACATTTTGCCAGCCTATCTGTTGAGGCAAATATTTTAGAAAATACAAATCATTCTCTTGAGAGTGAGTCAGCCTCAAAATCCATTAAACTGCAATCATATATTTCAAAAATACAAGGTCTGGAAGAAAAAGTAATTGACAAGGATAGAGAGATTGATAGCCAATTAGCTTGTATTACTTCTTTAAAATGTAAAATTAGTTCCTTACAACAAGAACTGAAATTGGTTAGTGAAGAAAAATCTGTTTTAGAAGAAAATATAGAATACCTAAAGAAAATGTGTCGTAATCTAAAAAGTGATCAAAAAAATATAAGGATGGATGATGTCGATTCTGAATTGAAGCTTTATGAAAATAGAATTAAAAGTTTATCTAATGCTAAATGTAAGCTGGAGTCTGAAAAAAAAGTGTTAACTGAAAAAGTATTAACAACTGAGAATTTATTATCTAATGCAAGAAGAGAAATTATTGAATTAAAACTGACTTTACAAGATGCCACTTCTGAAACAAAATCATTGCAAGAGCATGTCAGTATATTTAGTAGAAGGGAGTCTGATATAAATGAGGTATTTTTTTTTCATTCAAAAGACAGTTACCACTCTAGTTATAAATTAATCATGTTAAATTTTTTAAATTATTTTGGTTTCAGAATCCTTTTCAAAGAGAAGAGTTAGCACTACCTCTTGTGCTGGATGATACTCTTCATGAAAATAGTAATGAGGATGATGACAGTGCTCATTTTGATGACATACAAAATAAATATAGCACTAGACATGGAAGCACATTATAGTTATAACTTCATAATTTAAATATAGTTTATTGGAAAGTCTGTTCGTTATTGACTCTTTATTAAATCCAATACAAATAAGAATGATTCTGTCAATTTTTATATTAATAACTTTAAACAATACACCATACCAATCAGTTTAAAAACAATTGCCACAACAGATATTTTTATAAAACTTTATTAGCTTATATATCAAAGTTTATACATCACCATTATAAATAATATAATTACATATATTACAAAGTGAATATCTATAATTATTATATATTAATTTAGTTTTATCCATGTTACAAAAGTTAATAGAAACAGTTGAGAAAGAGAATATACTACATACATCTATTATAATATTACCAAATCATATCTACAAAACTATAAGGGTCAAATGTGATTTAAGTACAAATAGTCATGAGAGTTACAAATTTAGTATAAAATTTACATATCTTGGTTAATCGGTGGGAATTAAATTACTAGGCCAGTGATCAAGGATATTTCATTTGCTTATGGAATGCTATACATCTTGTACAAAAGGAATGAAATGAGCTTTTTACACTAGACAATGTAAAAGAATATAATAAGCCTATGTTCAGGTAATGTACTATACAGTATAATAACACACTTATCATTTATTAAAGTCACATTTAATGAGTATTTAATCTACCACACCATATAATATGAACATGCTAATTATACTGGAACATACTAATTAGCACCATTCCTCTTTATATTTGCTACAAAAGAATTATTTTATTTATAATTGACATAGCTTAAATGTACACAAAGTAATGAATGCCTACTACAATGTAGCTAATATTCTAGTGAAACCAATTCCTGCCCCTAAAATTGTCTGTCCAATTCCCCAAATCATTGCATGTATTGGTGGCATAGTTAAATTAGCTGCCCTGTAGATAAAGGCAATAGCTGCACTACTTGCAACCCCTGAGGTAACCGGGCTCATTACTCCCATCACTATTAGAAGCACAGGGAAGAATTTTCCATATTTATGTTTTCTTAATGTTCCGAACGCAACTAACGCGGCACACGTGTGGACAAAAACAGAGGAGCACAAGGACCAAAGAAACACAGGATACCACATCTCACCAAAAGTATCTAAAGGGTCAATTGGAGTCAATCTTAATATATCCACAAATGAATCGAATTCTGATACTCTGAATTCCGACAACATGTCATACATGTTGTCTTATAAATTCTGATGCATAAAGGCATCGGGATAGTTGTTGTCCTCATAAAAATATTACTTCAATAAAATTATCCAGACACGAAACATGGCATATCTATGTTATTAAACCAAGTACGATTTTGATTGTTGAGTATGATCTGCATCCTTATTGGTCATTTACACATTTAAGTCAAATAATTCTAAACAGTTGCTAAATCATAGTTTTTTTTACAAAATAAATTATGTCTTCGACATTTGTAAATATCAAAATAAATTTTTAATTGTTCAGTTTTTCAGTTTTGACTTTACCAGTATAAGTCACAGATTACGATAACAATAATCAAATAACAACAGATTACATATTATTTATTGAGCTGTCGTATTGGAGCCAGTTCATTCCAAAGAGTTGTATTTTTTTATCTTGTATATGTGTATTCAACATAACATAAATGTACATATTAGTATTGTATAATAAGTTATCCATAGCTAAATCATATAAATATAACACATGTGTGTAAAATACAAGTAGAGCTAGATGTGTAAACATTGAGAAGATCTATTAGTATTTAGTATTATCTATGGACATTGAAACGTCTTGAAGTTAGTTAAATGTTAGCAAACTGCATCAACATTATTTCCTATTGATTGTTTAAAATTACTATACCATTTAGTTTATTTTGAATTGGAATATCAGTGTAATCGGTTTTAAATTATTGTGCTGGCAAACAAATTGAAACGGCCCATTCCCATGTGAGTATACCTCTATTTTTAATAGATACATATTTCAAAGCCACTCGCGTGAAGTAAGCAGTTTTACCATACTTTATGTCAAGAATCAAGTCAAATGTACATTACAATTAATGTACATGTGAATTGCTAACCTCCACATTATCATTATAAATAAAATATTTGTGATTATAATAATAAAAGTAACGTGATTTAAGATATAACCATGGGTAAAGTGCGGTCTGCACCGGGAGCGCCCCGGAAAGAGGGATTTAACAAGTCTGGGCATTCCATGAATCCTGAACGGCCCACCGAAGGCTTAAAAGGTGTTGGAAAACCACGTACAAAAGGTACTATTAAAAGGCTTCAAATGTATAGAAATTTTAAAGCTAAGAGGGACAAAACAGGAAAGATATTGACCCCGGCGCCGTTCCAAGGCTGGTTACCTTCAGGCACACAAGCTCGAGTTGAACCTAATCAGAAATGGTTTGGGAATTCCAGAGTTATTTCACAGAATGCATTACAAAAGTTTCAAGATGAATTTGGGGCAGCAGTTAAAAATCCCTATCAGGTTGTTATGAAACCTACAAATTTGCCCATAACTTTATTAAACGAGAAAGCTAAACATGCTCGAGTACATTTACTAGACACAGAAGGGTTTGATAAAACATTTGGACCAAAAAAACAAAGAAAACGTGTAAATCTTAAATTTAGTGATTTACAAACTCTTTCTCAAGCAATTGAAGAAAATGCAGAAAAGTATGATGAAAGTAAAGATGTTGACAGAGTTCGTGAAGACACTGGCATAAAGGATGGTCAGAGGGAATGGATTTTTGGTGCTGGAATGAGTAGACGGATTTGGAATGAACTATATAAAGTTATTGATTCCTCAGATGTATTATTGCAAGTGCTTGATGCTCGTGATCCTATAGGTACAAGAAGCCCATACGTGGAAAAGTTCCTTCGAGAAGAGAAGCCACATAAACACCTTATATTTATTTTAAACAAGGTAGATTTAGTACCTAATTGGGTAACTCAAAGGTGGGTAGCTATATTAAGTGCAGAGTATCCTACATTAGCCTTTCATGCATCTATGACACATCCATTTGGTAAAGGGTCACTTATAAATTTATTGCGTCAATTTGCCAAGTTGCATATTGATAAGAAACAAATAAGTGTAGGACTTATTGGTTATCCCAATGTTGGTAAATCATCTGTGATCAATACATTAAGAGCAAAGAAAGTGTGCAAAGTTGCTCCTATTGCTGGAGAAACCAAAGTCTGGCAATATATTACATTGATGAGGAAGATATATTTGATTGATTGTCCTGGTATTGTTTATCCTTCAGCTGAAACTGACACTGAGAAGGTTTTAAAAGGTGTGGTTAGAGTTGAATTAGTTCAAAATCCTGAAGATTACATTGAAGATGTTGTTAAAAGAGTACGTAAAGAATACATGGTCAAAACCTATAAAGTTGATGGTTGGGAAACATCAACAGAATTCTTAGAAAAACTTGCTGCAAGAACTGGAAAACTATTAAAAAAAGGTGAACCTGATATTAGCTCAGTCGCTAAAATGGTACTTAATGATTGGCAAAGAGGAAAGCTACCATTTTATGTCGCACCTGAAGGATTTGAAGTGCCTCTACCAAAACTTAATAAAGAAGTTGACAATGAAGTTAAAGAGACTGATACTACAGAAAAAGAAGAAGAGAAAACTAGCGATGAACCGAATACAGAAGTGAATGATGTTGCAGAAACACAGGTTTTAACAGTTAATAAACTAGTAATTGCTCAAGATTTTGCAAAGATTAGAGTTGGTTTACAATTTGACAATGAAGATGATGTTAAACCATTAGATGATGTGGAGATTCCCGAAGAGCTTAAGGGCATTGATGAACAAAACAATACTGGAGATGTTGATAAAAGCAATATTGACGACTCATTAAATGATGATAATCCTGCCAATAATGATGCAAATGATAGTGACTCAGATATTAGCAGTTTCTATAGTAATGAGGAAATAGAATGTAGTGATGTTGAGGACTACCTGACACATGATGCAGAAACTGTTAAAGAAATAAAGAAACAGAAGATCCAGGCTGCTAGTGGTACATTTACTATTGAAGAAATTCCCCCAAGTGGAAGGAAACGCAAGGCTAATGATGAAAAAGAAGCTAAGGCTAAAATGACAGCAAAACAAAGAAGAGCTTTAGAGAGAGCTCAGAAGCGTACTAAAACAGGAAGCAACTTCTATGAAGTATCTAATGTTAAGAATAGAAACAGAAATAAAAAGAGACCTTAATTATATGCTACCTACTTTGTGGAAATGTATTAAACAGTTGTTTTTATCCATGATTTTTATTTATGTTTATTGTCATTTTTAAATCATATTATAATGAGATAGTCTTGGTGTGTAGTTAGGTAGAAAAAAACTTGAAAGAAGAGTTCTGTCCACCAAAGTTATTTACTGTGAACTATTCAAACCTAGAAAAGTTAAAATTCCTTATTGGTAGTTTATTCAAGCATATTATGTGGACCTACCTGATTTTTATTTGACTGATAAATCACTGAAATTTTTAAAACACATTTTTAATTCTATGTTGAATATGCTTGAATTTGTACTGCAATATTTTCTTTTCATTGTGATTAAAGGAAAGGAAAGCTACATGTCCATCTTATGTATTAGACTTTTTTGTAATACAAACATTTTCTGTCTTCGAATGTTTTTGTTTTGTTCCAGTAGGTATTAAACCCTGAAAACTTGCCAGCTAAGTCAAAGACATAGTTCTGTAATATGTGTAGTATACCTTGTTATGTTAGTAGTATATATAATAAATGTTAAATAGGTATTTAAGAAAATTATTTCATGATTACCAGAAAATTCTTCTACAGTGCAAAAATTACATTATCGTGTAACAATTTAATTCTTTTTATTATTATTTTAGAATGTCATCTGAAAGTGAAAGTGATGATGACTACGTACCAGTAGAACAAGAAAAACTATCAGAAGAGGAATCAGCCGATGAGGAGACAGAACAACAATATGACAATGAAGTTGAAACAATTAAGAAAAAGCGGAAACGTGCAGCACCATGTAAAGGAAATAAGAGATCAAAAGTAAGGGGACAAAAGAGTGACGATGAAACTACTGTACTTGAAACTAATATTGCTAAGCCTGAAGAAGAGAAGAAAAGAGAAGAAGATCTATGGGCGCAGTTTCTAGAAGGTACAGACTCTAAACCAAAATCTAAAACCGAAGAAATTGTTACCCAGCCAGAAAAAGTTGTTCAAAAAGATAGTATAGAGAGCAAAAAAAGTGAAACATCCAGTTCTCAATCGGATAAAGAACGGGAAAAGCGAATTTTTGAATTTGCAGGCGAAACAATTGTAGTCGAAAATAATGTAATAAAGGAAAGGGTAAAGACAGCAGAGAAACCAGCTTCAGGTAAGCACTTAAGGTAACTTGTACTGATTACTCTTAAGTTTTTAATTTTGTATATGACAAGGTATATCTGATAATACATTTATTTTATTTACTCACAGCAATTCGGAAAAATCAGATCACATATCGTGATTAAACCGGTAGGTCGCGGACCCAAGTATCAAAGACGCGTGTCAAGACACACGTTTTTGATTCCGCTGCGCGACGGCTAATCATCTATTTGTAACGGAAACATACAAAAAAGAATAACCAGGAAATAGATACAGAAAATTATTAAAATGCTAAGGGAAAACCTGAGCTGTTTTTTCTTATTTGAGTAATCAAACTTTATTATTCGTTTCTTGAACTCTATTTGGAATAGCATGTGTTGCAGACACAATTATAAATAAGTTTTAATTAGTTTGCCGGAGGTTAAGAAATAGGAATTATCGAACAAAAACCACGTTACATGCCGCGCTATCCTTGGATTAAAAACGTTAAGGTCCCATCAAAATCAAGCGACACTAATCGTGTTCTCGATATTCTCGTTCATCGCAAGTGTGGCACAGTGTTTATTTTGTTTAACTTTAGAATCGGTATATCAAATTAATTGTGAATCGCTTATCCAAAAAGACTGAAGAATCAACTATTTCATTAATAATAATATTTGAATAAAGTTTGCTAGTCTCCAGAATTTTACACCTCGTGACGTAAAAAATCTACATAAAAAGCTTAAATACTCATTTTAATTGACAAATAAAATAAATTTCAGTATTGAACGACAGTCCAGCCCCCAAAGCGAGAAGTGCAGGTGGTCTCTCCAGTATTGTTGGACAACTGAATAAAAAAAACAAACTCTCTACTCTGGAAAAGTCCAAATTAGATTGGAATACTTATAAGAGAGAGGAGGGAATCGAAGAGGAAATCACAAGTCACAATAAAGGAAAATCTGGGTATGTTATATGTAGAAAACTAATACTAATTAATGCGGAATACGAATTATAAAAATAATGTTATTCCTTTTTTAAATTCTAATTTTGAAGAATTCCAAACGAACAGATTTTTTATTACTTGAAATTAAATCCGATGTACAGTCATATAAACTTGTACTGGTCGTTAATATAATATCAATATAGAGGTCAGGCTTACTTTAATTAACTAGACCGCCATCTATCGGTTTGTTTAAAACTTTTTATATTGAGAATTTCAACGCAAACCTTCACACAAATTTAATTATAAATTGGTTTGCGCATGATAATTTTTTACTGACATATGTTTTATGTATCAAAAACAAGGTAGAAAAACTACTAATTGTTGTATTGATAAAATAATTTTCTACGAAATAATTATTTATTTATTACAGATATACATACATTATCATTACAGACTATGCCAATACGATAATGTTGAGAAACAGTAAATTATTTAAATATAATAAAATACGTATATAATATTAAACACATAATTTACACAATATCGCTACTGTTATAATATTTTAAGAGCAGTGAGGCATGCATTAGACTGAAATAATCGATGACGTCTGTAAGTCAAAGAAGGCTGATCTTTTGCCCATTAGAAAAACATGATCACGTAACAAATACAGAAATCAGAGGCCAATGTAGCATTTAGAATTAAGAGGCCAATGTAGCATTTAGAATTAAGAAATTAAAAACTTCATAAACTCTTAATTAAATATATATTTTGTTTAATACCGTAGATACTTGGATCGACAAGACTTCTTAAGCAGAGCAGATGTTAGACAGTATGAGATTGAACGGGACTTGCGCATGAGTCGACGCAGTAACCGATAAGAGATTACATACATATATACCTATTGATACTCTCAAATTTAAAAATAAAGTGATTGTGCTAATTTATGTGTGTTAATGAAGTGTTGTATTTTTCGACTTTAGTTTATTTATTGGTATCTTACAAATTATAAAATTTATCGATATTAACATAAAATCTAAAAGCATACAGTACTATCACGAATTAAATAAACTTAAATATTGTTACGACTTCGGATAGAAAAATAGTCCGTCAATATCTCTTCCTGGGTTTAAAAAAAAACAATGAAGAATTTATTTTTTTCATATAACGGGGCAAAGGAGGCTATGGGATGCCTAAAAGGGCAGTTATTGCAGCCCCCCTGGACACCCATTCTTAGTGGCAACGTTGCCTGTCTGAGAGAGGACACTCTTACTTTGAATAGTATGAGGTCTCAGGGAAGACCCCGGCAGTGGATTCCACACTTAGCTAGTTCTCAAAAGAATGTGCCTTCTGAAATGGACTGTGGAAGACTTCCAGCCTTAGAATTGTACTCGAAATACACGTAACAATAACAGATTTTCCCTCTCTCTCGCGCATCATTCCGTCCATATCGTAAACCTAGACAGATCATTCTAAATGTTCCTTCATCAAAGAGCTATAACCAGTCCCGTAAACGCCTAAAACGGGTTTCCAGGTTATGAAACGTCCTGATACATTTATCAGCTTCTTGAAATGAAATCTAAGCAAATTTCGTAACGCGTAACTCGTGTCTGCACCTAAGAAATTAGCTTAAATATATTTTTCACCCATACCATGATTCTTTCCAAATAAACTACGAGAATAGTGTCGCAGTTATCTTTGCCAGGGGCAATGCCGGTGCTCTCGCTCAATCTGGGGAAAATTCAGAACGGAACGGTATTTGCCGCGTTCGCAAAAAGACCTCGTTTTTTCTCTCTCGCCTCTTTTTCCTTCTGAATAAAAGGAGTCAGATGTCCCTTAGATACAAGATGATACTGCACAAAGCCTGCATCGGACTATGCATGGCCCCATGGTGTTCGCATTGAGCATAGGATATGGGAATATCCACCGGCTACAGGCGCTTCATTCGCGGTTCATGAGAATCAGCGCGCCCTTCTACGTGAGGGTCCACCACTTCTCCACCACGACCAGGAGCTCCTAAAAGCCTAAATATCATCCCAACCCGTTGGTGCGTAAAACATGAATTATTACTTCTTTCCCACAAAGGTCTGTAGCAGGCCCCGACACGTCTTAACGGATCCGGATGATTCAATCACTGTAGCCAATGATATATTAAAAGCCGTCCGCGCGGCAAAACAACAAAAAAACCGAATAGATGAAAATAAAATCTCGTTTTGCCGCTTTTTTGTGCGGTAGGTGTAAGTGAAAGTTCATGCTTTCGTAGGATGGTGTTTAGCCTTGTCAAAGGCGCAAAATTCACTTGTGCGCTATGGTAGGAAGGTCCAGGTCTTGGTGGAGATTGACGTGGCACCTCAGTAGCTAAAGTCGAGAAGTTCCATTCCTAGCAACCGTAATAAATTCATTAGCGCGCGTTTCTCGGTCTGGCATAATCGTAGTGATTGTAGCCGTAGAATGTAGGTATCGCTACATTGCTATCTGTAAATTAATGATATTACGCAGCATAACTTTTAATAATAACGTGATAAACTTAAATTTATTTCACCCGACGCATCGCGATCGTCTGTTTTAATTACAGTATTCACTTCGACCATTTCGACGATCTTTAAGTACGAAACTTTAACGACGAGAGCGCGGTATCGCTCACTCCAATCTTAGAATAATTTCTTCGTCGGTGACGTCTTGAAAAACTTTTTCAGCTTATTAAGATTATCACACGGAAATTATACATTCATTCATATTTGGTGACAGAGATTTCGATTATCTTTTTTTGTATGGGTTACATTTACAGATTATAGGAACTAACAGTTCCGAACTACTTCAAACGAAGAAGTTTTCAAAGTTTATTAGTATCAGTACGTAACCTGGACTGGTTACTTTCTTTATTCTTGAACCGATTATACATAATGAATATTTATCAAGGATCAAATACCTTATCAAAAAAATATTACTAATATTTTTATCTACTACTACTATTTCTTAAACTTGAAAGGATTGATTGTTGTTACATTTTGAAACTAAAAACGCCTTTACAATCTATTTGACAGGATTATAATTATTTTACAACTGTTTTTACGTTTTGAAAATTGAAATTAAGCATTCATAATTTCATAAACCCGCCACATTGACTTGTTTTGACAAGATGGCGTCGTACCAGTTCATATGACGAACCATTCGTGTAAACACTGCTTCATTATCATTCTTAAATAACATAAATACAAAATATATTTCGAACAAAAATAGTCTCCGATGAAATTAAACCTTGAGCATTAGACTGGCGAAGGAAGATATATTAATTAGACGCATGGTTTGTGGATTCAGTTTCCGCACTTAGACTCTCAATAGGTCCGTTGTGCGTAAATTAGACGCATGCAATGACATCGTCGATTCCACTAATCTCACCATTTTTTGTCAAGTGATTGAATTGAAAGTTATTTTACTCCATAACGTTTTGAAAAGCCATGATTAGTACCTACAGAATAGAGCAGTGTTGGCCTAGTCGCCTCAGCGTGCGAATCCCATCTCTGAGGTTGTAGGTTTGATCCTCGGCTGTGCATCAATGGACTTTCTTTTTATGTGCGCATTTAACATTCACTCGAACGATAAAGGAAAACATCTCGAGGAAACCTTTCCTTAGACCCAAAAAGTCGACGAGTCGAGCACCGGAGGCTGATCACCTATATTGACAAATGATTATGAAACAGATACAGATATCTGAGGCCCAGACCTAAAAAGGTTGTAGGGCCTCTCGTTTGTTTTTTGTTATTGCTTTATACATATTACAAACGCATTACTTTTAACACTATATTTTTCATACTGTCCAATTTGCCGGTATTTGGTTTGGTATATAGTGTATGTTTGTGAAACCACCACAAGGTCTCTTCTTTTAACAAAACACTATATTTTTCTTATTGATCTGGTCCTCAGTTGTTGATTAGTGATCCTTAATGTTGACAATCAGCGTTGTTGTGTTTCGGACAATTAGTAAACTCGACGTTTCGGTAAATGTGTTCCAATCACGATAATGAACCTGGTTGCGAGGCCAGAAAGCACAAATTGGTAGTTCTATACTACGTTAGAGTAGGATAAACATTTAACCTTAAATGAACGAAACGCGTAAATAACGTGAGAATGAATAATAAGACTGCTTATTTCAATTTTTGAGAGATGAGAGACAAATGGAAGAATTTGGAGGAGGCCCTCATTCCGTCCGTATATTAAATACAATAATAAACTTAATATAGTCATTATTATTTTTCTTAAAAGTTCAAGAGATCAATTTCCCCTCCCCCCCTCTTGTTAGCAAAAGTAAGCAAAGCTCTCAAAAATAATAGCACATTAACGTATTAATTTTTTCTAGGGATCCTCGAAAATGCATTTCATTTTTCAAGCATAGACCTTGAACGACGCCTAACTCGAACATAGACTATTAGTTATTTCTTTAATTTTAATCTGCATTTTTGCATACGGTTTAATCATGAGCCTTTTATGGCTGTAAACGTAAAGTAATTGTTAATTCTATTATGGCTCTAAAAATAACACATAACGAGGCATCGCTGACAGCGCGGAGAACAACGATACAATATATATTTTTCTTTCACTGCAGTACTATATTCTTAATTTTAAAGGAGACGCATGTTATTATGTACATTTTTATAGGATTTTCTTTGTTCGACTTAATAGTTAATTTGTATGCGGAGTCACGTTGCCATTTGCAAGAAGGGCGTGGAATCGAGCACATCGGTAGATTGCTTCATAATTATTGAACTTCAAAATTTGAAAAAATCTTACATGTTTGTTCTCTATGGTTCTATTAGTATCTATACTATGCAAAATGTAGATACCAAATCGTACACAACATAACAACAAATATACACAAAACATGCTAGAAAGCTCTAGAATGTTTTGTGTATATTTGTTGTTTATAAATGTTTATTCTACGCTACGTTCGTTTTGGTACTAAATAAATTGTATAACGATTCACTGAAGCAATACTTAATATTGATTGTATTAAACAATACAAAGTTCGTGTTTTGAAAATAGTAAAGCACGATTGTTTAGCGAAACATCGATCTTTTTGCTAATTATTTTTGAATAAAATTTCGGCACAATCGCAATATGAAATGATATTATAAAATGACTCTCGAAACCAGGACAGATATTCTTTTAATATCATTAATCCACTTACTGTTATTGATTTATTTGTCGATACATTACTTGCAAAAACAGTGTGGCTTACGTAACTATATATAACCAACAGTTTCCCATCAATGAAGATTACTAGCAAATATGAAACATGAGCAATATCGCACATAAGATTTCTAATCCGTTTGGCGGGTTTGCACACACGATATGAACGTACATCTTTGTCTAATTTTGCTAAATAAATAGGTGCTATTTTTTATATTTTATACCAAAATTCTTTTTTGTTACAGTTAGAGATTTTGATTCTTACCTCTTTCAATTCAACGCGCGTTTTTAGCTGCAGTTGACATTTGACATTTTAATGTTTAAATTAAATTGATTAAGGCGTAGACAAAGTAGAGTTATAACCTTGGTTTATGAGATTTGATTGTCTCATGTAGCAATTTAAATGAAAATATTTTATTGCCTCTAATTTTTCGACGTCAGTTAATATGTTCTGGCTACGAATTATATCTCGCATAATTCTATTTAAAAGCAAAGTGTGTAAATGAACGCTTGGTCCCAACAATACGATGCAAAATGGTAATATTGGTTTTATATAGTGAAGCTAAAAGCAGTGCAGAGCATTAATATAAATAGGTGACATTGAGTTACGATAGTATTGGAGGATTCATTCGCTACGTTATATATTGGCACTGGGTAATATATCGGTAATGTGCATTAGGTGATTGTTTTCGTTTGGCACTCTACCTCGCCATGTGTCTCCAGAGGTATATTGGCAATAGCCATAGAATAGATAAAAGGGATGGTATGTAGAAAACACAAGCTTTTCCCTCGTGTGTTCCTTGATTAAACATGCTATTTAGATTTTAAAGTAGAGTACACTTATTATTCTTCTGTGGTTAAAAATTGTCTTTTGTAGGGCAGCTGTTCTGACTCACTTTATTTCAATCAATCACGCATTTATTGTTCAATAAAGTGATAGTGAGTATTACGCAATTTACTTTTATTAAATGTTATATAATATGTCGACGTAGGCACCTTTCCGCTTTATTCAAGTTAAATATCATTTTTAAAAAACTAAAGTTTACTATATAATATCTTTCTGATTCCTTAGAAAACCACGGCGACTACTACGTCTCATTTATAAATTAAGAGCTCCTGAGATGTTTACTTAACCGCGGAAATAGGTAGATATCACTGATTTTTCGGATCAATACCTGCAAATGAGTTTCATCATCGGACGTCGAGGCAGAATACAAAATTCCACCCGTATCACCTCGACATCCGACGTTCCACGACTGAGTGTTTTTCAAGGCAATTTTTGCTGCACACCACCGCTATGTGGAACCAGCTGCCCACTGAAGTATTTCCGAACCAATTAGACTTAGGGTCCTTCAAGAAAAGAGCGTACAAATTCTTAAAAGGCCGGCAATGCACACGCGAGCCCTCTGGCATTGAGAGTGTCCATGGGCGGCGGTATCACTTAACATCAGGTGAGCCTCCTGCCCGTTTGCCCCCTAAATTATAAAAAAAATACAAGAATATGACAGCCATCGTAGCTCTGGACCTGCGTGAGCTCCAAACAGCTTCGTGAAATTCTCAGTCTAATTTGTATCCACGCGTCAGAAAGCATTGCGCATCCAGCGTACTAACACTTTTTTCATATCCAAATGTTTGTGTATACGGACACTTCCTATAACAATCTTCATTTCATTTGCTAACAAAACAAACAGTAACATAACATAGACATCATACATAATATATCAGACATAACATGACGATCCACCAAGACAAGTATATAACTTTTTAAATAATTCGTTAAGTCTCTAGCGATGTAGTGCGTCTCGTTTGGGGGTGGTAGATCTTCCTCGCTTAAACTTGCTGCTGCTGGAGGAGCATGAACCTGTAATGTTGCTCGCAAGTCTTGATTTACCAGTTCCGTATTTTCCAATTGCGTAGTAAATTCTATTTTCTATTTTGAAAAAACAAAAGAGAATTTTGCTCTATTATTATTAATATCTATATCTAGGCCTGCCAGTATTTTCCTCTTTCCAAGGTGACTGTATCGCATTATCAATATTTTTATTGAACCACTAAATTCATTGTTAATATAATTTAAAATTATTGTATTACAATGCCACCTATATTTTTAAATAACACCTTTATTAATTAACTTATATATATTATAAATATATATTTTTTTTTATCTAAAAGTAAAATTTTTCGTTATCAAAATAGTATAAAGATGGTGACATATTTTCTTACAAATTAGAATACGTTTATAAAAGTTAATTCAAGTCAACTTTAGTTGGATAATTAACATTTAAATAGGTTGGTACCTACAATTTCACAATATTTAGAATATTCGACACGACCCGTTTGACAGCTAGACATCGTTAATATAAATGATTTGTTCAATTTGAAAATCAAGGTTCGTCAGCTGAATGCCTTGTCAAACCCCGATTAATTAATTAAAACTACATAAAAAGTCGGAAAAATATTTTTTGGTTAGAAACCAGTGGAAACACTTTGTCCATGACGCTCTGGTTACCGAAGAGAGAGAGAGAGAGAGATATATATATATTTAACAAAGGGACATGAACTTGCAATTAACATAGATGATCGTTACGAGGTTAAACTAAATTTATCCTTAACATATTCATTCAAAATTAACGTATATAATTTGCGATCTATTCACAAATTCCTTCATGTCATGTGGCAATATATTTAAACCGTCGAAACAATCTACCACAAAATTATGTAATTAAAACACGTTTATATTTATCATCTCAATTGTCTACATAATAAAGTCAAAATATCCATACATCATTTAAGGGTGTAGGTATTGGGGCGGAAGGTGACGTAATTACTGAACCGTCACCTTTACACAATTTGTATGTCTCATCTGTTACAAAATTTCGTAAACTCTCTGATTGGATGCTTTGTGCGAAGCGACAATAAAAATATATAACTAGGAATGTTTTTACATAGTAATGACCGGCTTTATTACTTTTTTTCAAATGTTTCATGTACAGTTGCGAATCAATGTATTTACTGTATTTATCTTATAAGCGAAGTAACGTTATTTTTTAAATCGCTAAATCATGTAGCTAAGAATTACGTATACATTAGTCATGGTCTGCGTTTTCGAATATATATATTCGAAAACATTTAGAAAACTATATATATGCTATAGCATACTAATGTAAAAAAATAATTTAATTGGCTTTTTTAATTTATTTCTTACAAATTTCTTTACAATATATGTATGGATTAGAAATCCCGAACCACGCGGTGATATCGCGTTAAGAGACCCGTGGACATCGTATATGCATTGTTATTTCCAAAGAATTATATCAAGAATTTCAAGAACGATTTTGTACAAAATTAAAAGTAATTTCAGATTCTATTTACCATAAAAAGGTCAGTCCTGGACTTTTTTGAACCACTTTTGTCTTACGTTGCGTTTTGTATTTGGGTAACTTTACAAGGCAGTGTAACGCAACAGAAACTCTCAAAGAGAAATATATTATGTAAAGTGATATAAAACACATTTCTTCATAGGTAATCAGAAGAAGTTGCCTCAAATCTCGTGGTTGCCATAGAGACCGGCACCCCGTAATTATTATGTACGGATGGAATTCCGTATTCTATTTCGTTTTTTGTTTGTGCCCAAACAACCCATATAAATAAATAATTTTTGTTTACTGCCTTTTAAAGGTTTCAACTCGGTGGTGTACATTTAATTAGAATTATATTCATAAATAACAAAAATCCAGTGACACTACCCTATATGGGTCTTGGCCTCTGAATGCATCCATTTCTTTGATTATTTTTGTTTCATAGACAATCTGCCTATGTCTATTATCTATGACTTAGATGTCTGACATTTTTGGGATTGAGATTTGTTCCTCAAGATGTTTTCCTTCTCTGAGCTTGGATGATGTGCGGATAAAAAGAACGTTAATTGGTGCCACCGGGGATCGAACCTACCAGCTCAGGCATGAGTACGGCCACTTGGCCAACACTACTTTTAACATTCTACTAATAAATAATGTAAAGAAAAATTTAGGGTTTTAGTTAAAAAAGAAAAATATATTTAATTTATTGATGAGATTCATCTCGAGCTATGCCGGTTTCTCACTCGCTAATTTATTCATTAGCGGACGTGTGGAAGGCGGGGTAGGGCGGCGTGGTGGATTTATTGCGATGGATTTAAACGTAATTTTTCGTGTAAATCGTTTCAAGCAAATTGTTTATTTTCGAAGCGTAACGTTCAAACAACCGCATTAGCGTAGCAATAATTCCCTTATGAATTTCGTTTATATCCCTCTCCTGTGCCTACTTTCAATTTTTTGATATTCGATAATCAAATTATTTAACAATGACAACAGAGAGAGCTCTTTCGTTCTTTTTTTAAAATGTAGCAGTTTGAAAAAAATTATCTATTTAGTATTTAGAAACTGGTCTACTTGTCAGATGGCGCAAATAAACAAATTATTTTTACGCAGAACACGTCTATATGTATAGGATTTTGACACATTGTTCATGGTGTCTATCATTAAACCATTATGGGTAGATATGGCGGGAGTGGTCGGTATGATTGATTGTATCGATCTCGTGTCACGTCACGTCACGTCATTAATATCACTTTGTCCCAGTTTGACGTGACTGTATATAGCTTCAAATGGAAAAGTTTGGAGTGCTTTCAACTCTTGCTACTGATTCTCGGCTGTTTAAAAATGTATATTTTTCATTTAATTTATAAAATAACCAACCAAACAAATAACTATGACCTTTTTATAGTAATTTATTAAAATTATGTTTAATATGTGGGGAACTTGCTATATTAAGTTAACCTCACCTAACATTATATTACTCTATCATGTTTATACAATCCAAAGCTGTATATTTTGCTCACTCCGGTATTTTTTGTTTTATAAGCGTGGCGATTTCCTATCTCGTCTCGAGAGTATAGCTTTGTTAGCTCACTTACTAAAATGCAATACTTTATTGAGTTTTATACAATTTCATAAATAATAATAATAGCCTTTTAATTCAGATACTTACACATTTTTATTTCAATCTTCTTTTAGGTATTTGTGTGCCCTTTTTTGGTCTCCTCCTCCACACCCATGTACAACCTACTCAGTGCCGGATTAGCCACGTAACAAGAGTAGCAAATGCTACGGGCCTCGAGAATTTGGGGGCCCCGTGCCCATATTGAAATTGTTACTTTGCCTATATTAAATTTAGAGAAAAATATTTGTAACGGTTTTAATTTCTTTAATGCCTTAAAATTGAGAATCAAAAACAAACCAAGGGGCCCTTAGTAGAATTTGCTAGAGGCCCCGCGCTCTCTTATTTTGGCACTGAACCTACTGTTTATTTAATTAGAAAACCATTTAACTAATCAGAAATTGAATAATTATTTCTATAATTTAAAGCCTGACCCAGGTACCATATAATGTTTATAATATTAAATTGGTGAAATACAAGACGTATAGTAACTTGTTAGGGCTTATATAATTGTGAATATCGTAATCAAAATAAGGAGTTAGGTGTAAACCGAGTCACCTTAAAAATATCTAAATTACATTAATTCACTTAAAAGAAGAGCCTACTTCTCTGTACATTAATTAATGTTCTAGGTCTCAGCCTGGAACTGCAGTTTTAAAAGTACTTTATGTTTATGTGCCGTCATAGTTCGCGCGTAGAATTTTACCCTTTGAATCAGGTTTTACATTTTAAATAATATAACATACTAGTCTCATAAATTAGTACGTATTAAAGTACTGATGTGCTCTATGTGAGATCACGTCTAGTGCTTGTCAAAACGCCACCCATGTCACTTCAACACGTGTTGGCGTGTCACCGTCATCACTAAGCGATCGCTCGTAGCAATTCCTGTCTCTTTCATACGATTTAATAGTGTTTCTATATTTGATATTTATTGAGATATTTTCATGGTAGAAAGTTTAGGTTTCAAGCATAGCAGTTTGTGACACGCATACCAGTATATGGAATCAGCTGCTAACTGGAAGTATTTCCTAACCAATTTGACTTCGGGTCCTTCATAAAAAGTTCGTACCAATTCGTAAAGGACGGCAACGCACTTGCGGGCTTTCTGGCAATGTGAGTGGCTGCGGTGAGCATTATACAAATTACAAAGTGATAGTACAAATCGGTATGAAGGTTGAAATTACTTTATTCATGTTACGATATCATAAAAACATTATTAACTTAAAATAAAAATAAAATAAAATCTTAGTTGAAAACAACACAACAGATAGAAAAATAAAAACCATATTCATGACCCAATATCTTTTCAATATTATGTCAACTGCGACACTGTAAAGTATTTTTTTTTATTTCACAGTCTACTTTTCAAAATTTTTGGCTATCGATTTATCACGCCCAACACCGAAAAGGGAAACCTAAGACAAGGTTGCACTGCAATATCGACCTATTGTGAGCCTACCTCGCGTTACCAGAATTCATTGATTTTTAATAATATTGCCTAATGACATAAAGACATTGTATCACAATTCAGATGTAGTAACAATTCTATTATTCTTGATTTCGGTAGTTCTTCATTCATTCATAGAATATACTTCATAGTATATAATTAACGAACACCAAATGACATGTTTATCCAGTTTTATTTGATACTAGATGATCTGTAAACTTTTAGTCTATCCTTAGTTACTCTTACTATTTATTATTATTATTTTATGTTTAAACCTTCCTCAAAATTTCGCAAATAGTTCAAGATCAAACTTAGCCAAATCGGTTCAGCCAGTCTCGAGGTTTAGCGAGACAAACGAATAGCAATTTATTTTTACATATATATAGATAGTTCTGACATGCGCACAGTAAGGAAACTAGAAGAATTGGATTGGATTTAATTTTTATTTAGGATCTGAATTTCCCTAATAAGAACGTTATAAAGTAATCCTTTAATTTCGATATTCATAATATTTGACCTTTTTCCTTTTTATTGTATAATACCCAATTGGTAGGTTTTTAATGGCTTTAATTAAAACGCAATCACAGGCTAATTATTATATATAGCGCTTTTTATGAGAGAATGTGTACCTACTGACACAGTTCAGATTGTCTCACATAATAATAATACCTTTTTACCCTAAATTAAGAAAGCGCTAGGCGGGTTTGTTTCTCCATGTATATCATTCATTTCACATTAATTAGCTATGAGAAGCCTTCTGTGTCGGACCCTATTTCAGTAATTTAGTATGAGTAATTGTAGTTCTTGTCGCCCCAAAAAAAGGTGGGTAGAAGAAATAGAAGCGGTAACAGGAAGCGGATGGAGAAAGAAAGCCATAGACAGAGTCAGTTGGAAAAAGCTGGAGGAGGCCTTAATGCGTGAAGGGGTTCCGATCAACGGTGCTGAAGGTAGCTAAGATATATAAGATAAATAAAATATATATTGTAATAATCTAAGCTGTATATTATCTGTTTTTGTCTTGATTGGAAATTGAACGGGCTTTATTATTATTATAATTTTAGTTCTATGATGAGAGTAGGATTGCAATCCTCCATATTCAGACCCACGTACGATTATTTGAATAAATTCAATAAACAGACACTAAATTTTTTATCTGTTTGCCTCCACGTATTGGCTCAAACAGTTTTTCGCGTCGCACGTGACCTCACATAACGACACACCGCGATCGGTGTGCACAGATTGAGTCGATTGGCGATTATATACACTATACATTGCATACCGAGTCTTTAAAGAAATAGGTTTAACATAGGAGTCACTGCTTTGTTACTATACACTCAACTCTGTTTTTTTTATTATTGCTTAATATATTTTAAATAAACTAAAAGTATAGAAAACCGCTAAAGGGTTTACCCCTTGATGGCTGAAAGGCTACAAAATTACATTAGTTATTGCTGGATTGTTGTAATTTTCATTCCTAATATAATAATGTTCTTTTGTGATTAAAAAAAAAATAGGTGGAAAAGAAAACCATTGACCGAAGTTTCGATGAATGTAATAACAAAAGCACATAGATCCAGCAATGTATAATGCTGTAGGGCTTTGAGTCGTTTAATACAGCGTGCTACAAATAGCTGTGTAGCAGTGGTGTAGAGGTCACTGGGAGGCAATCACAAGAGTAAACACTGCGCCGGCAGGTAATGACGACTTCAATTTGACGGCATGCATTAGCCCATGTCCGTCTGATCCAGTTTCCGGACAGAATGTACATTAGCTAAAAATTATATCTCAAACGGTTATAAAACTAAAAGCAGTTTGGGCTAGTATTTTTGTATTATTATATTTTTGAATTAAATGATCCTAATCGTTGGGATTGATTTGCTCCAGTTAAAACCATTTGTATGACTCAAAACTTAGCGATTAAAAAGAGTGGCGGAAAGTTTCTTGTCTTCTACGCCCTTGACTTTCGAACTGTTATATTAATTCAACTTTTTTTCATATAGGTAAACAAGTTCATTTATTTTGACTTTCACTTTGAATTATATATATGAAATTGGCGTTTTGTCGTACTGGCCACTTTGACCTCAAATACCTCCTCTTTAGTTAGGAATTTCAAATTCAAATTTGTACAGCTATTTACTCATGTTTTTTTCTGTTTGCGTCACTCATTTTACAAACGGAAAACTTAAAGTATCGCATTATTTACGAGTACGAGTTCCGCCGTGGCACTAGTGCTGCGGAAACGATACGATGTGTATGGCGGTCATGTTGCAAAAGAAAACACAGTTCGTTTTTGGTTCCAACGTTTTCGTTCTGGAAATTTCGACCTGCAGAACAAACCCCGTGGACGGCCTGAGACCCAGGTTGATAATGAAGTATTGAAGGCTATTGTGGAAGCGGATCCAGCGCAAACCACGTCCGAGTTAGCTGCAGGCTGCGGTGTTAGCGATAAAATTGTTTTAATTCACTTGAAGCAAATTGGGAAGATTAAAAAGCTTGAAAGGTAGGTACCTCTTGAATTGACTGAGCAAACCGGCAAACGCGCGTCAACTGCTGCGTTACATTACTGAACCGGCACAATAATGAAGGTATTTTAAACCGAATCATTACCTGTGATGAAAAATGGATTCTTTACGATAATCGGAAGCGCTCAGTGCAATGGTTGGATCCTGGCCAGCCAGCCAAATCCTGCCCCAAACGAAAATTAACCCAAAAAAAGTTACATGTAAGCGTTTGGTGGACTAGTGCCGGTATTATTCATTGCAGTTTTCTCAAATCTGGCCAGACTATTACGGCTGATGTCTATTGTCAGCAATTGCAAACCATGATGAAAAAGCTAGCGGCTAAACAACCTAGGCTGGTCAATCGCTCCACGCCACTGCTACTTCACGACAACGCTAGATCACCCACTGCACAACAGACGGCTACCAAATTAGAAGAGCAATTGGAATGTCTAAGACATCCTCCGTACTCCCCGGACCTTGCTCCAACAGATTACCATTTTATTGATTCCTGTCCGACTGTTCTTTATAGTAAAGGGATCAATGAACTACCTATGAGATGGCAAAAGTGCATAGAAAACAATTGTTCATACTTTGATTAATTTAATATATTATATTTAAAAATATTCGACTTTTTGTTCCTCCCATACAAAACGTCAATTTCATATGTAAGGACCTAATATTTGAGGCATCTGCTACTAGTCTTATAGAAAAGATGAGCTGTATAAAGACAAAACAAAACTGAATGTTCTTAGATAAATTATTACGCAATCCCATTTAATATTAAACCCAAAAATAAAGTGGAAAAATTATAAAGTAATTAAAGAGAAGGTAACTTTGCATAATAATTGTAAAACGAGAGAGTTCCGAACTCGCTTCAAGTGTAATTAACTCCTGACTCCTGATGCACGCGAGCTTTTCCTTCACTTTTTACATGAAATTAATATGCCGCACCACCGTATTACGATCATAATATTCTAGATCGTTTTGTAAGTCTTGGCATAGAATAAACACTAGTAAAACCACTTCCGTTTAATATCCATACAGTAATCTAATCATGATGATTTTAGGGTTGTTGTAGTAACTAATTTAATATATTTCGAGTATAGTGGGGAATATTGTTATTCAATTATCACTAATGATAATGTCTTAATTTTTCATCTGACTTTTGTTGGTTGTGCAAATAATGTTTGTTAATTATTGCTTAAAAGTATTTAATTATTTTAAGGCTGTATTTTTGTGTAATCCGTAACCAGAGTGGATATATCCAAAAGATTAAATCAATACATTGTAACACATAAGTGATTCGAAACAAAACACGAAAATTATGAAACAAAATTTTGCTTATGTTAACCTATGCGAGCCCACTTAATCCGATGGTCAGAGAGAATAGTGGCAATAAGATTCAGAATTCTCTATGGCAAGATCCGATCAAAGGCCTTTTAATGAAGGACCGGCCGGTTCGAGCGAGTAGTTGCGCACAATGCACGTGAAAGGCCTAGAAAAGGCTTTCATAAGTATACATAAGGCTACACGTGCGATACGGTTCTGCTCATATTGATAAGAATCCCGTAATACTGTGACTTATATTTTGTTGTTTATTGTAGTAAAGATCTTTACGAAAACATTTTGGGAGATAATTATTGAATCAGATTTATAGAATTTTAATCATATTATAAATCAAAGGCAATAATGAAGGCAATGTCCAGAATAGTATTGTGGTTTTTTAAACTGCAGTGCTTGACTCCGGTACGGTATTAGAACGTTACTTTATCAAAACATAATGAAATATTAATTGCTATATAACTAATGAATGCAATGTTACATTCGAAGAGAGCGCCTTCGTCTGGCAATACTCTCGGGGCGTAACTTCGACGATTAAGGAAATCGTCACGCTTATAAAACTAAGAAAGCTTGAGTAAGCAAAATGAACGGCTCGTACAATAACTTAGTTTTTTAATACTTTTGTAGCAGAAGAGTCTCTAAACTTATTAATTCATAACTCTATCCTATAACGGAAGCCGTATGTTTATATTATGTTCTGACACACGTGGAACGAGGAAATTTTGGTATTACCGGTGCGCGGTATGAGACCAATTCTTAATTATTTAATTTAATGAATTATAACATACTTGCCAAACAATAAATATTGACTAACTTACATACCAGCTTATACTATTAACAATTTTTATATACTTTTAAAATAAGAAACAAATTACATTCATCTCTTAGTTGTCCCAAACAAAACCTGTCACACATGTATCTAGTTCTAGTGCAAAAGTAAGGAAACGGTTCGTTTGGACGATCATAAGTATCGAATGGGTGACTGCTGGCGGAATACACACAGTTGTCTAAGTAGGCCTTACAAACTGAAAACTTCGTCGTAAACAAAATGAATTCGTTTATGGCACGAAATAGCACAACTATTTTATCAACAAATTGTTAATAAACGTTATATCTACATACGACATTATTAATAAAGATGTTTATTTATTGGCTTGAGCAACTCTATGCCACGGTGGCCTGGAAAAGATAGTCTATTGACTACAGGTTATAAAAAAAGAGAATTCACTAAGGTACAGCGGAAAGGAATGATACTGTAGACGCGGCGACGCACGGCTCACTAACGACCGTTTTTATTTCATTTCCCTCTGTTTTTACGTTCACAATTTATTTCTCTTGCAAGATAATCTGCTCTGTCCAGATAATTCCGCCCTGAAAGTATTCAAGAACTAAGTTTCACGTGCGATAAGATATTATTCGTTGATTTATTTAATATTACTTTTTGTTTGTGTCGCGTAAGACGGTCTATTCTTACTCCATGTTTATAAATATATTAATTGATTTATTTTAAGATCCACATTATAGTTAGTCTGGCCATAAATACGGTTACAATTAAAAAATAACAAACGTTTGAACTTAGAATGTGTCATTTTTATATGATTGTTGATTGGGTTTTCTCAATTTGGCGCCAATACATTGTACAATATTTTGCGATATTAAAATTGAGTGTGGTGATAAAGAGAACCCAATCTTTGTGATTGCATTACACAAAGTAGGAGCCAAATCCAATTTATAAAACTCTCCACACGCTTGGTATTAGTAAAATGTTTGAGTACCGGACTATTAGTAGGTACAACGAGACCTCCTCTGTTTGTGACAGAAAAAGATCCACGTAGTGTTCGTACTAAAAAGGTGGTCAAAGCAGTATTTGAAAGAATTCGAAGAAATCTTGTCCGAAAGCAAAGGATTTTATTTCGCGAGATGAAGATAACACCTAGATGTAGCGTATTTTAAATTATGAGTTAGGACTTGTAGCCTATAAGAGAGGTACTAATGTTTTTTAACTGATATTTTAAAAACGAATAGGGTGGTAAAACCATAACAACTACTAAAGTGGTAAGCAAAGGGAGGTCACAGAAAAAAAATCTTTTCTCACAGGTCACAGAAAAAAAAGAAAAGCTTTCCAATTAGTTGAAAGAGGGCAACGTGGGCACTATCCCTCTTCAGTGATGGTTTGGTGGGGTATTAGCTACGAAGGAGTGACTAAGCCATACATTTCTGAAAAGGGTATCAAAACATCAACACAAGTGTATCAAGATACCATTCTTGAGAAGGTAGTGAAGCCCCTTAACAACACCATGTTCAATAACCAAAAATGGTCCTTCCAGCATGACTCGGCGCTGGGACATAAAGCTCGGTCTACGCAGTTTGGTTGGAAACGAACGTTTCGGACTTCATCAGAGTCCCGATCACAATTCGTTGGATTATGATTTATTCGTTAGTTTAGAGAGTACGGATTGCTCTAAACGCCATGATAATTTGAAGGCACACAATCTGTACGATTGGTAGTGAAGAATTTTCCCATGGAAGGAATGTGTGCTTCCATTGATAACTGGCCTCAACGTCTTAAGGACTGGATTTCAGCCAATGGAGACCACTTTGAATATGCTTTTTATATTTTTTCATATTTATGTATTAAACTTATACACTGTAAAGGTAACAAAATTTTATTTGCAATAGAAACCTTTTTTTTCTTTGTTTCAGTATTTACGGCAAGACTAGGTATATTGTGAAATAATAATTAAGACATTAATATTGATTTGTATTTGTATCGTTGCTTAGCTTAGATTGTTGGCATTTATTACTTTATCGTGATTTTACTCATTATAAATTCCATATATTAAATTTCAAATTTCATAAGTAGGGCGAGTATAATGTTTATTAATATTCGAAGTGAAATTTGCAACTACTCCGAGTTGAAAACAATAATATTAATTTAGATTCCGTACTCGTCTCTTGTTGCTAACTTCACTGGCAGTTGTGGTACTATTCTGAAGCAGAAACAAAACTAAAATATTCCGAATTATACAATTGGTTATTTCCACTAAGTATTGATATTTATTAAAGTTCAACCAGTTTTAAGTGAAATATTTACAAGAAGTGTTATCCGAAAATAAATATTTCTTTCATCTCTTCTTTATGTATATTTATTTTTTTATAAAATACTATTTTTAAATAATTTCGAAAATTAATACATGCATTAAATTACTAAATTGGACATTATATTAGGTCCTTACATATGAAATAGGCGTTTTCGGGGAACAAAAAGTAGAAAAAGCTGCAGTGTACATACTTTTTATTGCTATTAACACCAATTGCACGGGCAACTGTAAAATGTTTGAGGCAGTGTTGACTGCCCCATCAGAGTTAAGTTACTTTGCAAACTCTTATCCAAATTTTGGAAAAAATGTTAATCGGTTGGAGCAAGGTCCGAGGAGTACGGTGGATGACTTAGACATTCCAATTGAAACTGCTCTAATTTGATAGCAGTCTGTTGTAGTGTGTGGTGAAGCGTTCTCGTGAAGCTGCAGTGGTCTGGAGCGATTAAACAGCCTTGGTTGTGTAGCAGCTAGCTCTCCACCATGGTTTGCAGTTGCTGACTATAGACATCTGCCGCAATTGTAAGGCCAGATTTAAAAAAGTTATAGTGAACGACCCCAGCACTAGTCCACCAAATGCTCACAAGTAACTTTTTCGGGGACAATTTTCGCCTGGGGCACAATTTGGCAGGGACGGCTGGGCTCAGCCATTTCCGATTATCGTACAGGATCCAATTTTGATCAGAGGTAAGGATTCGATTTTACATGCCTTCATTATTGTGCTAGAATATGACTGACGACTATTTTCTTTAAGACCCCACTCCATATTGTAATTTGATAATGAACACTAAAAAATATGTAAATTGCGCAAAATCGAAAGAAGTTTTTAAAATAATATACGTGTTCCAAATTCAAAATAATTAAAAAGTAAAAAAAAGAAAAGTTTTATTTTAACAGTATTTAGGTAGCCCAAACTAGTTACATGACGGTTTAAAAATAAGCCAAAAGTATTATATCATAGTTAACCTCCATAAAATTTGTAATAAAAAAGGTATCGATTATTGTCATTGTCAATGTCAATTTCTATTTTTATTAATACTTTAAAAATACACTAACTTAAATACGTGCCTTGCCGTTGCCTAATAAATAAGGCAAGAAAATAAAAACATGAAGAAATGCAAGTGCCTGCAAGAATTGTAAGAATGCTAACATTAAAAAAAATAACCAAATACATTCTGACAAAACCAAGAGGAAAAAAATTTGAAGAACTAATAATTAAAAATTATACTAATTTATAGAAAAACTATTTACCTCATATCTGTTTCCCAAAGGGTAAGTAGAGATCACTGACCTGCACTTGCTACGGCATATATATATACCTTACTTGCTTCTACCACTCTCATACACTCTTCCCTTTTCAAGTATATTTTGATTAATCCAGAAACATGGTAGATCGGTGTTGGCAGACCATCTACACTTGTCACACTTGACAATATAATGCCAGGAAATGTTTCTATGACATTTGATGGACATTAACCATTTCAAAGAACTATTAATTATAGTTTATAATTAGAAAACAGTGTATGGACGGTTTTTTTATAAATACATATAACCTTTCTTTAGTCTTACTGTAGACTTTTAAGAGTATATGCAGTGGAGATTTTAAGAAATGAGTAAAAAAGACAAGAAGAATTATCTTTATTTAAAACTGTAAGGGCGTGTTGAGAATTAAACTCAAATGTCCTTAAGAAAGTAATTTATTGTTCTTCTTGCTACAATATTGATTAAATACAATATTAAGTCTGTCGCGGTATAATGCTTTGTCAAAAAGTTAATTAATTAAACTTAGGATTTTATTATTAAGGATTTACCTTGATTTATCTTTACATATATTATTTATTTAATTATTTATTATATTTCTATATTATTTAATTTAGAACCAAATGTAATTGTATTTTATGGAAAGGCACATATTAGACTTTTTAAAATTATTTATTAGTACTTCTTACTAACGTTAACGAGAAAGGAGATTATCAAAAAGCTTCCCTTGTCGTTCTTATTAAAATATTGTTAGCAAAAAAGCATCAGAAAATTATTACGTTGTCTTAAAAATAAGAAAATGTTTAATTACTTAAGTTTGTGAAAATATTGTCTTTGTCACAAAATTATACTACGATACTGACCTATCACACATCCAATTAGTAACAAATACTATACTAGAAGGTTTTGAATCTCTGGAGAATGTCGCACAATCTAACAAACTGCTCGCTGCACACGGCGCTAACTTTATTATACGAAATAATGCATCGACTCGCTCATAATGAGCACACACGAGCTACGCTAATACACTGCTCTAATAAGGCTTTTATAGGCTGTTTCTGTTAATAGAGCGAGTTTTTAGTAAAATAGTTACAGTACTGAACACAGTAGTTGTTTTGTTTTCAGTATTGAGTCTTACAAATGAAACAAAAATATAAATTGTTAAAAGACATTAAGAAGGACAATTGTGTGAAAATAATACTCTGTTTCAGGTAAATCTTAATATTTATTTATATTCAAGCCGCTAAAAGTATGTCTCAGCAGGATTCAAGTGCTTGCTGCGGGCTACAAGCTACGGTCTACGCGTTGTCTACGAGCTACGGCAGTCGCGGCCGAACGAGCGTAGCGCGTACACGTACTGGTTACGTTTGCATTATTTCGTAACAAATTTGTAACAATACTCAGCTGTTTCGTGTAACTGTCGTGTTGTGTGGAACCGTATTGTTGTTTAGTGTTGTTTCAGTAATGATCAAGATGAAAAGGATTTGTCACCTCATATTTCGTCTGCTATTTTTACTTGATGGTGAGAATTAGTTGTTAAGCATTATAATTAAAATATTAATGTTTAGATATTTAAAGAACTAATACTCGTACATGTTTAAGAAAGAATTCTACATTTATATATAACGTAATATATACTTATGAACGTCAATAAAGAATGTCAAAGTAATTAAATAATATTCTTATATTAACAATTTCAAACCTATTAATTAAATGACATTAAAAAAATCTGGTGTAAAAAAAATTTGAGACACATTCAATAATTTACTATATTAAATGTTATATCAATTCTAATTATTTTAAGTTAACACTGCATAGGCCAGTGTTTATTAAAATATAAAATCACGATGTGCATGAAACCAGTTCTGTATTTTGTGTTTAATTGCTACATATATTAGTTATTATATAAATTAACTTAAAAGAGGGATATTAGATTATTTATTCCTTCATAAAATATAAAATGTGAATCACAAAGAGGCATGGATTTTTTTGTATTATTTTGATGGTATTTGTTTTGTGCTTACACACAAACTCAATTTTTATTGATAACGAGTAATTTCGTTTAAGATAGGACGGGTGAGATTCTTCTCTGGATTTTTTTAAGATACGCAATCCTAAGAAGGAATTATATTGATTTATTCACACTTCGTTATTTTTATTTTAAAAAAATATACATAAAAATTATAAGGGACGCAACTGGGGGCAATATCGCTAACAGGCGACCTACGCTGTACATTATAATATTTTAAATTAAAAATTTAGAAATATTTAGAGTTAAGTAACAAAATAATGTAAAATCAATTGTTAAAACTTTATTATTACCTACCATTCACATCAGAAATGCCGCTTTAATCATGCTATTACATGAAACAAAAAATTTATTCCATTTATATGAAACCAATTGATATGAGCCACACGAACGGCGGTGGCAAGAGGGGTTTTAAATTATTGCTATTTTGGTGACGTTCAAAAGTAGTGTAAATTTAATTTGTATTCGTGTTACTGGCCTGTTAATTCCGCGCAGACCAATTCAATAATTTTAATTAAAATTTGACTCTTGTAAGTTGCCGCTACAATTAACAATTTTAGCAACAATTTTATGTCTGAATTATGAAAAGTGAGTTGAATCCTTTTTAGTTGAATTTTAAAGAATGCAAAGTTTCGCAAACGAATTTAAGAACTGCAAGAGCGCGCTCCCGTCAGTTTAAATATTTTTATGAATATTAAAGAAGTTATATTCTTGTACTTTTAGCTCGGAATGAGCTTTATAATGTTAAGTTGAGCCACAAAATGTCTTACGTTTAATGAAATTCCGTAAAATGTATTTTTTATATATAAATGCTTAGAATTCCTTCGTTATTACGTGTAATCTAATTTAAAAAATGTAACAGCTACGTATACACTTTAAAAATACATTTATGCTGGATATTTCTTTACATTATATAACTTAATATTAATTAATAATTAAAAAGCTATGTCATAGTCAAAGTAATAGCTATGTCATAAAACATGATTATAATTGATACTAGTTAATAGCAGAGCTGTATAGGCCTTGTCATCGTATGACTCTCATCCCTCAGATTTAGGTTCTAACCCCGGCTGTGTAACAATAGACTTCTTGTCTATGTGCGCATTGTACATTCGCTCGTACGAGAATCATTGTAAGGCAACCGGCATGGCGTAAACCCAAAGATTCGACAGCGTGTGTCATAAAGCTACTCACCTGTTAGAGAAAATGCTCGCGAAACAGACAGAGAAATCCAGCTCAGATCAAAAACGTAGCTCATAAAATAATATGGACAATGTACAAATACTACAGTTATTTATTTAAAAATGTGTCCAATTGTATCGTTTTAATGTACTCATGTATCTCTTTACATGAAAAGGCTTAAGACTACGTTAGATTGAGTAGCAGTAAACTGAATTAGTTTTTATGAAAGGGGGACTAATTCCATTTATACGTATAATAAAGTTTAAACTCCGTCCAGATTACGTAGCATATTTCCACTCGTAGTTGATTTAAAATCCTTTATGTTATGATAAATTAAAACGTGTCCATTTTAAACCCTTAAGTGTCCCGACTGCCCGGGTAGAGCCCGGGTCGCGAGGACATTTACAAATGAAATGACTCCACGTTTATTATACTTTCATTTCCTCCCGACAGCTAAACAGAACCGGTTCCACTCGAACTTTATTTATTAACGCGCTACGTTAAACTGCCGAGAGTTTGTTACAACAGTGTGTTAGTGGCATGCCGTTATGCCAGTACTATGTAGCGTGATTTTTTTTCCTTATGCTATTTCACTAGTTCACTGTGGATTACAAAATAAGTAATCTTATTTTTTCATTCAAATACACTTTTGTATAGGAATATAAGGTTGAGCCGCTTCAAAATAAAATATATATTGAAAAAAATTGAGGCCTAAATCGATAGATAACGATGCATTAGAGCCAATAAATATACACGTTTGTTATAATGTAATATAATTTACCATATTTATCATTTAAATTATATTATAAACTAAATTCACTGCTACCTTCTACCGTACAGCCATAGTGAAAATTTGGATAATTCAAACAGTTCAATTATACAAATATTTATTACAAACCATCGTACAGCGCAGCACTTAGACATAGACAAACACAAAGTTGTGTATGTTACGTTAATTTATGTATTTCTCTATACGTGAACGCTTTACACAAACAATTCATATAGAACTTACAAAACTAATTTAGTGTAGGTAATAATAGATATTTTTATTAGCAAACTCATTGCTAGCTATGCCAATCGTCTTACAACTCAGAAGGCCGGAATATATGTTTTAAATATGTTTAAATAAAACCCGACCAAAACCTAGCACGGTTAAGCTTTAAAAACATATGACGTACGGCCACGGAAGGCTGATCAGTTACTTGTCTATAAAGAAAAGGACCAAGGAATAGGAATCTGAGGCCAAATCCAAGAGCTTTTCCGTCGTTATGAGAGTTGGGTCGAACCCTGGAGACATGGTGAGTGAAGACTTATAGGTTATTGTGTTACGCAATAAAATTAATATTATTTCCACCAATGTTCATATTGAAATTACCCTTAAACCATTGATTCCTAAAGGGAAAATCTGGTATACAGCAAGAAGTATATTTATCTAAAAAAAATGATATTAATATCGAGAGACAATGCACTATCATTAGTCTCAATAACTTCCGAGAGTTTGATTACTTATAAAATAAAGCCCTATATGTAATAAAACACACAAACTATCGGCTGTAATATAGTGTAGAGGCAATCGATATTGGAGAGTTGTTAGAGCGAACAATAACAGCATTATGTTCTCGCAAACTGTTAAGATAATTTCCCTGCGGACTCCAGCGATGTTTGTAAAACTTAACATAAAATATTGCTCTATATCTTATTGGTTTTACATAGAGTTGACATGTTCTGATTAAGTTATGCCGGGTGAGGTTGGCCTCGGCGGTAATCTATAGTAGCGTCCAAAACATTTGCGATAAAGTTATTTTATTGACATCGGAGCGGAGAAGTTGATATGGTGATAGCTGTGTTGCAAGTTCATAATATATTGATAAGCCGGGTTGTAGAGTCTAACATATCTCATTAATACATTTAGGAATGGAATAAATTAAACAACGCGTATTATAATTTTACTTAGTAAGCAAAGTTTCAGATAGATTTATTGAGAACCTTCCATTTCGCTTTCAATTTTATTAGTATGCAATAAAACTCAACCATTAATTTCGAAGATAGCAAGTATATTGTTAACTATAAATCCATTAAACTCCTCGTCTAGATTATACTAAAGACAAATCAAACATAATTATAATTGCTTTACGTTTTGATAGCAAAATTGGTAAAAATCAATTCAAAAATATTCTCAATAGACGAGAGCAATATGTATTGTCTGTGTCCTGTATCTATAACTATATGGTCCTGTAACTATATGGGGTATGGGGCAGATCCATTATTCCGTGTACTTGGTTATTTACATTTAAATAATAATCAATGGCGTTGCAACCTTTTTAGGTCTGAGCCTAAGATTTCTGTATCTGTTTCATGATCATTTGTTAATCGAATAGGCAAGTAGGTGATCAGCCTTATGTGCCTGACGCACGCCGTCGACTTTTTTGGGTCTAAGGCAAGCCGGTTTCCTTACGATGTTTTCTTTCACCGTTCGAGCTAATGTCAAATGCGCACATAGAAAGAAAATCCATTGGTGCACAGCCGGGGATCGAAACTACGACCTTAGGGATGAGAGTCAAACGTCCACTAGGCTTTTTATTACACTTTATATACATATATTACATTTATATAGATAAATAAGTGCAATTAAAGCAATACACGGTCTTTACGTTAGCGTATAAAACATATACAACGACGCATACAAAGAACAACTAGCCTATACAAATGTAATACATTAAACTTAGAAGCTCTGATAAGAGTTATTGTGACTATTCTGTCCGTCACCACTAAGTTACCAACACGCGGAACTTGCTTTTCTCAGAAAATGTGTTAACGTGACTTCAACAATTTTCTATAGTGACTTTTCTAGTGTTAAATTTTGTTCTAGGAATCTTCCCTAAAAACCTTAGTCCATAGTAGTATAATACTAGAATGACAAACGTCAAAACTGGTTACGTAAGTCTTTGGCCTCCATTTTTGACGTTATTCCATCAATTAATTAGATTAAAAGACATTAATTGAGAATAAAACGTTCTAGTGTTTTAATAACAGATTTTTTAATTAGCGAATATATAAATATTTAAAATTACTGCTTCATAAATAAACCGATATACGCTAAACTTCTTAAGTTTATTTTATAATTTAGATAATTAATCATATACATCCGGATATAGGCAGATGTGACGTAATAAATCGTATATATCGTCCGGATATGAAGAGATGTGATATTGACAAACTCCGAGTTAGTTAGGTTATTTTAAAACAAATGGTGTGTTTCACCAGTATAATACGCGAAATAGAACTAATTTGAGTGTACGACCAACCAGGCTCAATAAGATAAACCACTCCTTATATGGGAATTGTATTCGTTTTTACAACAAACTCCCAAGGGAAATTGGAGAATTATCACGAAATAAATTCAAAGCGCTCGTTAAACGTAAATTAACCAATAAAGCTTTTTATAAATCTGACGAATACTTAAATGATTCCAATCTTTGGGATTGATTTGCTCCAGTTCAAACAATTTGTATGACTCAATACTTGGAGATTAAAAAGAGTGGCGGAAAGTTTCTTGCCAGTTCTTCTTACCCGCTCTACGCCCTTGACATGCGAACTGGTAGTAAATGTAAATTTGTAAGTAATGTAACTTCTTTTTGACGTTCATAAGTGTACTTGTTTACCTATATGAATAAAGATATTTTGAGTTTAGAGATATATATATATATATATATATATATATATATATATAATTCTCGTGTCACAATGTTCGTTCCCATACTCCTCCGAAACGGCTCGACCGATGCTTATGATTTTTTTATGCATATTGATTAAGTCTGAGAATCGGCTACTATCTATCTTTAAAACCTATAAGTGATAAGGGGCATCCACCCATAAAAAAAATATATTTTTAGAAAAATTTTTTTGTTCTATTTTATTATCATACAACATACAACCATTAATTGTCACCCCTCTACGATCAACCCCTATATTTATATTATAGTAGATAGGCTATTTTTATTGTACTAAAAGAACGTTTCCTGGATATATCCAGGATATAAATTATAATATACATGGCAAAACGACGTTTGCCGGGTCAGCTAGTAATAGTATAATAATATTAAAATATTTCGATTGCAGACAAAAATATGTAGCTCGTTATAAACAAACCATTATCCCGTATTTTCATATATTGTATTTGAACTAACAATAGATATTTTTTACAGGAAAAGCACAATTTTACATTAACAATACAGTCTGTATTTTTAATTACTTGTAGATTATATAATCTAGGGCAGTGGAATAATTGGAAAAGACAAATCAGATTGAAAGATCAACTTAAATCAACAATGCACTGCCATTTCATTTGTTTATATGCATATAACTTTATGAATTATTATTGTTCAATCACACAATACACTTGAGGGGTCGTGTAGGTACATTTCAATACAATAATGTTGGGCACAATAGACAAAAAAATTATTGATTAAATAACAAAACATTATTATGCTGTTTGAAATACAGTACTTATACACAAATTGTTCACAAAATGAAAATCTACATTAAACATGTATTATAAATCTGTTAGCTTATTTGTTTTAGATGTTAGAATTACTGAACTTGTTTTAAAAATAGTTTCACCAAGAAGCTACTTTAATTTAGAAGAAATTAATTTAAGTGATAGTGCTATTAAGACATGCGAGCAAAGGCATCAGCAATTTGTTTTCTACAAACATAAATTTTAATACAAAAAAATAATACTGAATATCATGGCGATATTGGCTTATGTACAAATAACTCCAGGCGGTGTCAGCCGTCAACCGATTCAATGAACTGGAACCCGCATGACGTCTACATCTCTTGTCTCTGGACACCACACCTTGACAATATTAGTAATAGTAGGAACAGGTTTTGTTTACATATAACATCGTAAATTTAGTTTTAAATTTTTGTTTATACTTTTTAAGCCTTTTATTTATTTCAGTAAGGAACTTGATTCATATTTGGTATAAATAAATTATGTTATGTATTAAAAAGTAAATTATAAAATAGGTATATCTTCATAGCTTCAGGTGGTGTGTAGAATTGTTAAATAAGAGTTAAGAGTTGGGATGAATCTAAGAAACTTTGCTGAGTAATTACAAGAACAAACGAGAGACGAGTTGAGGGAATCATTAATTATACTAGTTTATGAACAAAGTTCAACATAGGGTATTATTTTTCACTATACATTTTTACAATGGCGCTACAACCTTTTTAGGTCTGGGCTTCAGATTTCTGTATCTGTTTCATGATCATTTGTTAATCGAATAGGCAAGTAGGTGATCAGCCTTCGGTGCCTGACGTACGCCGTCGACTTTTTCGGTCTAAGGCAAGCCGGTTTCCTCACGATGTTTTCCTTCACCGTCCGAGCTAATGTTAAATGCGCAAATAGAAAGAAAGTCCATTGATATTGCCGGGGATCGAACCTACGACCTCAGGTATGAGCGTCGCAGGCTGAACCCACTAGGCCAACACTGCTCTAAAGCGATATATCCTGAGACAAATAAGTCATAGAACACAGATCTGCGTGATTTTCAAAATGAAACTTTAAATGTCGAAGTGAGCACCCCTAGCAATCAATAAAATGTTACAAATGCTTTTCGTCGAATTTAATTGTTAAATGTGTTTAACCAGTGTTTAAGCTTTTACTTTTTTGAGAGTTTTCTTTAACTCTCCCAAACAATATAATAATCAAATATGATTTTATTAATATTTGCGGCATAATTGCAATTACTATATTTACCTTCGTAAGTATGGAAGTATTCGTATATGTATAATATAGTAGATATTACTAAAATTTGTATTAATTTAAAGTAATCACCCATGTTAGGCAACAATATAGTACACAACGATACAATTATTGCTATATCAACTAAAGCTTACGTAATACACAATTACTGTAACTAGACTCATGTTATTTGGTTTAAAAGTTGGAAATTTATAAAATGACCTCAACAAATTTCTTATAAAATAACTTTCCAATGACCACTCAATAACTAGCTAATAGTTCTATAGAAAAATATTGTTTGTAATTGGGATCGAATAAAATGTTAGATATATTTTTATTTACGATAATCTTATGTAGTATAATGGTATAGATAAATATATCTTAATTAAGTTTAAGATTAAGTTTTTCTTTGTGGTGTGGCGTGACTTGACTGAAACACAAGGTCGTAATTTTTCCAAAATATTACGGTTTTACGGCGGGAATTTGCTGGCGGATTTTACTTTAAAAATTTCATAACAGTCTAGATATAACTAAAAACAAAAGCCGTCCAACGACCATATATTGCAAGTAACACTGTTGAAGTCGAGTTTAATGTCTTGATATCGGAGACGATGCTACAAAGCTCACTTTACATACCAAAGGGAACATCTTTCTATTCTCTTAACTGATTCAGAACACAACATTATTTTCATGCAAATCTGACCGTCACTTGAAATTTTTCCTATGAATGTGAAAATTTCGATAAATATTCATACTCGCTCGGATGAGATTGCATTGAAATAGTACAAGTTGTGCTACGCCATCTTGTAAGCTTCTAAAGGCTTAAACTGTCACTCTGCTGTGAAACATTTTCAAACTTAGTTCGTATTAAATATTTTTGTTTGTATTATGTTTATGCTGACATAATAATCAACTTAAACTCAAACAAAAAAACTTTATTCATATAGGTAAACAAGTACACTTATGAACGTCAACAGAAAAGATGTTAAATTGATTCTAAATTTACATTTACAACCAGTTCGCAAGTCAAGGGCGTAGAGCGGGCAAGAAACTTTCCGCTAGTCTTTTCAATCACCAAGTTTTGAGTCATACAATTTGAACTGGAGCAAGGATCCAATCCCAAGGATTAGGATCATTTAAATAATCGTCAAATTTATAAAAAGCTTTATTGATGAATTTACGTTTAACGAGAGTTTAGAATTTATTCAGAGATAGTACTCTAATTATTGTTCGATGGTAAATAAATTAAGACTAATGAAGCTAATTTAGTAATTTATATTAATTTTTTTTAATTTATATTAATTCTTTATCGGCGTTGGCATAAAATTTACCGTCACATTTTTCCGTTACGCGCCTTATTTTCCTGTCCCTACCACAGTTGATTCGAAGAGATTCGATGCCATTAATAACAAAAATATATAATAACGATAACAATAATAGTATAATAGTAATATTTTTATTACAATTAATGAAATTCTGTAATAATCTTAGTAGTAATAAGGTAAAATGATGTATTTTTTTCCGAAAAATAAGGTCATAAAGAAGTTTCACTTCTTACGTGTGTACACTACATGTACACATTTTTATTACCGTACTAACTATAACTATTAAAAGGAACTTGGTGTCTTAAATTATTCCAATTTTCCAAGAGTAGCAGCAGGTTTAAGCACAATTTTTTATTTCAATAATCATTCACTCCAAAGGTGAACTAAAACGTCATGAATACACCTGCATGCATCGGCGGATCGTGAATTTGTGGGGTTCATTACCATTCCTCGTAATAGACGTACACGCGAAAAAATATCGCCTATTGTTTTCAGTGGGTAGGCCCTTTGTATCCACGGGGCCCTGGGCCAGTATTCCGCCGCTTCTGGCCGCATGCTTTAAATACGTATGTTACAAAAAACAAATCAAAAACATGAAGATGAATAAAATTTATCAATTCTCTTCTCTGTAATCATGTTACATAAATCAAACAATTATAAATTATGCATAACAAAAATTATGCTAACCAGACTTTATCGTCATTTAATACAATATACGAATATAAGATCTCATCCTGTATTCGAATGAGAATTCTCGACAAAAACAGGTTTCTTGCATCGGCTATCTATGGCGCGTCAGTGTTTAAATTGGTTTATGACGTTTTACGTGCAATTTTAATCGTTTGAATGCTTTGATTGTTATAATGTTATAGTTTATATGTCACTGGCCTTAGTATGTATATATATGTTAATGATTTAAATATGTTCGACGTCCTGGTGGACAGAAAAACTGTGTACAGGTAGTGTTTCCACCACACCAACTTCCTTTATATTAAGATCATTTATACAATAAATAAATTTAAAAAAAATCCGTGAATTTTGAAATACACAATTTAATTAATGAAGAATAAGACGGGTTGAAGCGTTACCATTGATTAAACAAATTCAATTTGACAAAGATTTTATGTTAATTCGTAAAATACATTTAAATGCCATTCTATTATTATTCATTTCAAGATTCGGTTCAGACAGTTCGTAAACTTAGATTTAAGTTAGAATTGTTTAAAAAATCTTTCTTATAATTAGTGTATTTTTAAAGGTTTAACTCGTTCTATAGGCTTGGTATAATTAGCGTATGACTTTCCTTGATACATAGATTATCTTTAACAATAATAATTTTTCATTTAGAGTCTGTGATAAGCGAGTTTAAAAAAACAACTCAGATTTATATTTTCTATAGATGTACTTAATGTAGACCATCTGTTAACAGGTTTTCAAGGAATATAATTCTACAGATTATTTGTTAATTATAATGTTAATTTGCTATATCAATATCGCATCTGCACCAAACGCTGATTGTGAGCCCCGATAACTCTGTGACGTGTACCACAGCAACATAGTTATTCTGATCCTTTGTCATCGATATTAACAAACAAGAAACCTAATATATTCAACAATATTTGATCCTTATCCTTTCAATTTAACAGGATTTGACATTAAGGCCAATGTACAACGGCCTTATCATAAAACATGGGTAGTAACGTGTTTGTTACCATGGTTATGAGTTCTACATAAAAATTAACGTTATCAGAGATTTTATAATAACACATAATCAAATCACCTGTATTTATGGTTTTTTATAATTCAAATTATTACGATACGTGATAATAAAATGCAATTTAAGCCAGTAAAACTGTTTTATTTTAAATAATTAATCAATATGATCGATATAATCTAATCCACTAAAATTCTATTAAACAAGTATATTTGAAGGCTACAATCGTCTGCGCAAATACGACCGAGATTAGAAAATAAATTAAACTCTAAGAACACTCAAGGGGTTGTAAAGAACCGAAGAATCGACAACAAATACGAGAGATTGAAGACAAACAGTAGAGCCGGGAGGAAGCAACAGTCTACGAGAGGCAGCCCTCCGTACTTGAGAAGAGGAGGGCTCTTGGGACAATGACTACTTCATCTGTACCATCACGACAATATAAGGAATTTAAACAATTCATAACGAGTTCTTTTATTCATTCAGGTGCGTTGTATAAAACAAAATGAACGCATATAAATTGGAGTCCTTGTCGAATTCACTATACTCAAGTTCAATAACAGAAAAAAATAATCTGAATTCAGTTTATCCTACTTATATGGATAATAGTATGTTCCATTTTTGGGTAATAGTAGCACGTCAGAATTTAAAGTCAGAAAAAAAGTAAAAAAAAAATCGCATGCGTACAAAGTATACATGTCAGAAGTGAAACTGCTTTGTAAATTAATTAATACTAAGGTAAAAGCCCCAAAAGATGATCATGGAACAGTATAAATATGGTCACTATTTGGTAATACTGGTATTTGTATATCTATATTCACACTGTTTACACACTGTGGGAATACGTTATGATAATAATAATCTGCGTTTACTGCACAAGAGGTTATGCGACAGAATTGCCATCTAAAGTTCTAATATGTAACTACTAAATGAATACATCAACCAATAGCGTGTGTTTTTTCTCGATCTCCCTTACTCTCTCTCTAACTTGCTTACACCCTACTCTCGCTCCATGGTTATTTGCTTCATGCTACGTTCGCCTTTTCTCACTCTCTCTCAATCGGCCTCAATCGCTCTCTCCCTTTTCTTCGACAAAAACGCTGCACATCTTCTTTACGCTAATATTATTATTATTGAAGTAGAAGAAGAAGCAGACATAGTACAAACGATGTTATTGATAATGGATAACGGTTGAAAAATTCTGAATGCGTGGAATGCATATTTTAATGTCTTCATATTAAATTAATTTACGTACGCTAGCCTGAAATTAGAACGTTCGGCTTCATGTACAGGGGAGGATATGTACTCTCTACGAGGTAGCTTCGAACAAAGGCCTCTTTTTACCCCTCTTAAATAACACTGAGCGCAAGTGAAATCAATGGTTATCTTGTCAAGTTGACGGATTTAAGGCGATTAAACGTTTATTTGTAACATTAATCTCGGCCGAAGCCGACGGACTGAGTGTAAATCAGTGTGCAAAGTGTGCTATTAGTTTAGCTTTTAGCAAATGAGCGAGCGAGGGATTACCGGCCCTCCGTAGTCCGCAAACACTGTGCCCTCTTTAGATGAACGACCTCTATTCAGAGCAATTAAGAATTTCGGAAGAAAAGCTGGCTCAATGATAATGGAAAATATTAATTAAACAATCAATGTTCAGGACTAACTACATAATATCGGTACATTTGTTTTACATGTCAGTACATTATATTCAGTATAACGTAGTCATTACAAATAATAAAAAGGCTGTACTGTCTTATTTTAGGAATTTACACATATTTTATGTAATGAATTCATTTTATATATTCTTTAATTTATATATTATTATAGTCTATAATTTTTTTGCCGGATTTGAACAAAATTAAATTAATGCAGTATAATAGAAATAAATCTACACTTAATTCACTGTTTCCCAATAAGTTTAGGAGTGAAGAAATTCCGCTGTTACCGCCGTTTTAATTTTGACATATAACAAATATCAACTATTACTGATACTATCTGTGTCTGTGGTCTGTGTACTGTACTCGTTACATTGTCACAAATCCAATTAATGCACCGGCAGATAGACGTGTCCTCAGTTATAATTGTCCACCTGTGAGCCGTTATGTCATCGAGTATACAGTTAGTTACAGGGAATTGTGCGCTAGGAACAGGGGACTGCATAGGGGTTGTATGTACCCTACATGGGATGGGAAATAGAGGTCAGTCGCTAAGTGAGTTATCACCAGAGTTACGCTAAGCACCAACTGACATCTCCCTCGCTGCATTCACCTATTTCCACTCTCAGATTTTGTTTTCAGTTCTACATCGAAACTTGTTAGCGAGCACGAACTTTTGCCTTTCCTATGTATATTTTTCCGGTTACCGGCTGTTTTAAATAGTCTTTATGAAATTAATTTTAGTATTAAGTTTATCATAGCGTACTCTAATAAATCAATGCTAGAAAGTTTTTTAAGGTCTCAGATTTCTGTATATGTTTCATGATCATTCAGGTGAACAGCCACCCGTGCCTGACTCACGCTGTCGACTTTTTGGGTTTAAGGCAAGCCGGTTTCCACACTTAAATGTGCATATAGAAAGAAAGTAAATTTATGAACAGCCGGGGATGGTGCCTACTACCTCAGGGATGAAAGTCGCAAACTGATCCCACTAGGCCAACACTGCTCTAGCGTACATTAATATGCCTATACTGTTATGAATTTACAAGTTTGAAATAAATAATTAGCAACAAGTAAAGGCGTTATAATAGTCATGTAATAGAGTTAGGCGCCGAAGATTTGGAAGTTTGTATCTAAATAAAGTTAATGGAGTTTTAAAGAGATTCTCTATAATATTCGATTAGCTTCTGTTAGCACCACTTCATTGTTCGTGATAATTATATGTAACCCTTTTGGGTCTTTATCTGTGGTTGAAGAATAAACAGTTTGTTTGCCTCTTTTCACCTTTACATAAATCGTGTATTAGCTATATTTGTGAGAGGCTGGTGCCTATAACTTGTGGAAACAAGTGCCCACTATGTGGAACCAACTACCCACTGAAGTATTTCTGAACCAATTTGACTAAGGGCCGTTCAAGAAAAGAACGTACCAATTCTTGAAAGGCCGGCAACGCGTGCCTTCTGGTAATGTCCATGGGCACTTAACATCAGGTTAGCCTCTTGACCATTTGCATCTTATTACATAAAAAAACTGGTTATCAGCATTCCATCGCGACTCAAAAACAATCAGTAACAAACTTTGAACAAATGAGATTCGTGTTACTAAGATATTTGTTTGGATGGAGAAAGCAAAGAACAGAACCAAATAGACAGTTTAGGAGGAGGATTTTACCCAAAGGGGTCTATACTGCAGAACACGAATGGAAATAACAATGGAATTAAAGTAACTTTATTATTATTATAATGTTTTGTCATTCGAGCATTAACTCTGAATAAGAACCGCACTGCTTATGCATAGTATTTAGACCTTTAATCTAAATATAATATCGGTCGGCGAAAAAGTTTCCTCGCATTTTTAAAAAAACTTCACAACATTTTTTTAATATAGTTTATTTACATTTAATTAAAGTATATAGGTACTATTTTGTTCGATAACTTTTTTCCATCTTGTAGGTAGAGACATGATTCAATTGATATATAAATTTTTGGGCTTCTGATCAAAATACCGCGACAATTAATATTGGCAGTCCTCTCGTGATGAGATTTCTGAGGAGACCGAAGCAAGTGGAAATCTAAAGGTGCAAGGTTAGGACTATACGGCGGATGCATTAACACCTCCCAGCCAAGCTCTCTTAATTTTTGCTGAGTGGCTAAAGATGTGTGAGGTCTAGCATTAGTATAAGTGGCATCTCTTCATTAGATTCACTCATCTTGACAGTACGGAAATAAATAAAAATCACATATGTTCTTAATTTGAATTTGAAAGTATCTTCTTTAAAATTTAAACTTTTAATGATACCAAAACCAGCCAGATACAAATAGTATAGCCAAGGAGGTTTTATTACAAGTTCATACATACTATAATACGAACAGACTTTTCCCCCAACCTAATATATACAATATTAGGTTGTACAATACATAACAAAACAAAAACTATGTATATACTCATGTCAATTTCCCTGACTGAGCACTAAGATTGTTAGTTATAATCTTGACAAAATCCCTAACAAGGAAACCTAAGGAATACGATATGAGCTCTATTGTAGCGAGTGACACGGTGACGTCACGACACGAGCCACGTGTCGGAGGGACAGCCGGCACGATGAATAGCGGCGCCAACGTGACTGCCATTAGATTTGTTTTATGACAACGCGTGACGGATTTATTTACGAGAGCTTAGAAAGGTTTTGTTTTATTGCGAGAGGTGAGGTCTCAATGTAATATTTACATTGCGAGCTGGCGGGAATCACTGTGCAATTGTTTCTTGTTGTTAGCTTGTGAATAGTATATGTGTTGGATACAATTTGTTATTTATTCGCAGATGTAACTAGTATCCATGTTTTAAAGGTGTATATTTTGTTTAATATATTTTACAAAACATATTCATAATATTTAGATGATACGTTAACCGTGCCTGATTACTCGTAAAGCATTTTAAAAGATTACCTTAAAATATTATCAGGGAAACACAGAAATTAAGTTGCCATATCCACTATTAGTACGGGAATCAATATTCATATAAAATTACTTGGTTAAATTTAATTGATATGAGAAACATAAAAATTACACGATTTTATCCTCACTAGCTCTCAGTTATACACGACTTCATAGACCCTTATACAAGTTTGGTATAACAGTTAAGTTTTACCCAGGAAAAATAAATAATAATGTTAATAAAAACGTTCAAATGATTTAGACATATCGACAAAACAATTACGTGTCAATGATTGTGGTGGAGAGGTGCTGAGATGAGGGTCTGATCGAGTTACGCTGCGCCTGAGTGACAGCTCTCTGCTACAGATGTACGTGACGGAGTACTAAACTTGTAGATATCTATTAGCTACAAAGTAATGAAGAATATATTAGGAAAACCGGTTTATATAAGGATACCTTATAAATAATAGAAATGATACGTGAAATAGGGCTTCTTTTCTTTAATAGTCAGATTTTAGTAATACTTTGATGTATTGTTTTAAATGGCGCGAATCTTCAGTCAACGTGCTTGTTCTGTCTTGTTTTAAGATAGACGTTATTAAAGCTCTATAGTTGCGCAAAGTGCAAAGTTTACGGAAACTTTAATTTTTAAATAGTATTGTTTTTTATTAACATAAATTTTACACATTTAAAGAAAACACTTTTTTAACGGATTGAAGCTATGTAATATTATAAACTTATAATTATTTTACATAATTTTAAATTTTTCCCGACGTTTCGCATGCATTACAGCATGCGTGATCACGGTAACTGAAGACTAAAGGTGTCGAATGTCAAAAAGTATCACAGCTGTAGAAAAAGATTATAATAATACAAGCTTCAAACCGTCAAAAAAGTGTTTTCTTTAATCTTTAAATACCAAATCTAATTATAATCTTTTCTATGTATATAATATAATCATCCACTCGGGTAGATTCCATCAGTCTTCTGTAAAAGTAAAATTAAGTGAAGTTTAATGTCATGAAAACACTAATTTGACTTTGAATTTAATGTGGGCACTGAAGAATTGTGAATAAAAGTTTGAATTTATCGTTAATTTTACACAAAATGGATAACTTCGCCGAAGCTCATCTAGCGGAAGTCAACTAAATTATCATGAATTAGTGAAGACTAACCCTTTCTCGAGAGATCCCTCGCGTTGTGATAACGGCGCCAGTATAACGTAATCGTTACGACGCAACCATTAAAATAACGATGTTAGGCCTCTTATATACTGCGTCTACTTGGCTCCGGGCTAACGAATTAAATTTGAATAATTCCGCAAATTTTGGATATTCAGACTCCGTGATGTGACATTACTTATTAGTTATTACTATATAAGGAGATTCACATACGTAGTTTATTTTAATTTGTGTATTATAAAGGGTTTGGATGTTTGAAAGCTTTTAAATTGGGTTGTTATTTTGCTTAGATAATGTTTAATGTTTAATGAACTTTATTTCTCATTACATACAATGTATTTTATTTACATGAGAAAATTAATATTTACGTATATAAGAGAACGAGATACACGTTGCCATCAGCCGTCCCAATTTTAGTTTACTAGGCTCATTCTGATATGTTTCTTTAATGCCCTTTTGAATTGGTTTAACGCTTTAATACAATGAATGTTAGACAGTAATTGATTAAATAATTGCTCACCCTCGTACTTAATAGACTTCTTCAAATGATTCGTACGGCTTCGGCAAGATAAGCAAGACAAGTGTAGTGGTGTGTTTATTTTTTTTCAATGATAAGCTATTATGGAGAGAGTTTTAATTAAGAAACAGGCGCTATAAACATATATATATCGTCTTAATTTTGGTTTCTTGGAAGATTTTATTAGTCCGTGTTAAATTGTTTTATCTAAATAGTGCTTTTATTCATTTATTTTGTGGTCTTTGTATGTTAGAAATTTTTTTTGCATGCTGTACCCCATATTTCAATTAGATGTATGAAATGTGGCTTGATTTAACAATTATAAATTAAATGACGTACATATTGCGGAATGCATTTTGATATTGATCAAAATCTGCCTATAAGTGATTTCAGTTTGGTAATTAAGTGTGATATATGAAAATTTCACTTTAAATATGTATCCATTCCCCAGATATTTCTCCCATTTTTTGTTAACGATTTCATCGTCTTGAACTTTTAGCGGTTGAATACAGGAATGAGTTTATTTTTTAGATTTTAACTATATTCGTGTCAAATGTTTGCGCTAAGATTATGGTACTTAAAATATAATAACGCTTAACTAAAAACTCGTGAATAACGAGAATTGGTCAATCATATGTTTACGAAACTAAGACGTCATATCATACTAGTAGCATAGTCTATGATTAATAATGATCCTGTGAAAACATTAAGTTTGAATAACGTCACATACATACCATGTCTGTGGCGAAGTAAGTTCTTGTGTTCGTGAAAACAATAATGTTTTCCGTTTGAAGGGAAGGAAATACTCGATGATATGGAGTAAGGTAATTTTTATTGGTATAAGGTAGTTTTACGTCGATTTATTTATTATTTATATCGTTTTATTAATTTAAGCCAGCATATTTTTAGCTTGATACATTTAATAACTATGAGTGATACCAAATATTATAATGCCTCTTGCTTGCACTAGTGGGTACACAAAATTAGCGAGTCGGTATTCCAACGGCGGATGCTCTAAGTTTTGTTATTTAAACTTCACCCTCGTCTGTCTGTTAACTCTTTCATACACCTCGTGCAGTGTACATAAAACTTTGCCTTGCCTAATTATTATTGTTGACTGTTGTTTATCACTCTTCTCTAATTATTTGTAGAATTTCTTACACTCGTCTCGTCTTCCTTGTTGACTTTGAAAAAGCTTTCGATACGTTGAGATGGAGCAGCATATGGTCGCGACTCTCTAACATTGGTGTCCCGCCAAAGATAATTAACCTCGTTAAGGCCAGCAATAGCAATAGTTCCTATACTATTCTTGTAGAGTGATTCGGGATGGTCTCGTCTCAGACGATATTCAAGTGCACGCAGGCGTCCGGCAAGGCTGCTTACTCTCGCTACTACTTTTCCTGGTTGTTCTCGACGGGATTATGGATCGCATACATCACAACCAGCGTCGCGGAATAGAGTGGGGATTAACCAACATCTTAGAAGATTTGGATTATGCCGATGACCTCTGTCTGCTGAGTCACACGCACCGCGACATGCAATCTAAGTTGGACGACCTGGAACGCGAGGCGGGATTTGCAGGACTCAAAATCAACACCCGGAAAACGAAAGAAATGCGTGTTGGAGTTGAGAATCGCACCCCAATGCGGGTGGGTGCAGAGGACATAGAAAGCGTTCAACAATTTGTTTACCTCGGAAGCGTCGTGTCTGAAACTGGAGGTACAGAAGAGGACATCACTTCGCGCATTGCCAAGGCCAGAGCAACCTTTGCACAACTTCGGCCTATATGGCAGTCACGGATGTTGACGCGTCGAATCAAGGTTAAAATATTCGGATCCAACGTCAAATCTGTGCTGCTCTATCGGTGTGAAACGTGGAAGGTCACCAAACACATCTCGCACCGACTCCAAGTCTTCGTTAACACGGACACGCTGTCTTCGCCGTATTCTGAACATCTACTGGCTTGAAAAGATCTCTAACGAGCAACTTTGGGTGCGCTGTCGAGAAACCCCGATCAGCCAGCAGATCAAGCGACGCAAATGGAATTGGATAGGCCATACACTCCGAAGGGATCTCAATCATATTCCCAAGCAGGCGCTTGATTGGAATCCGCAAGGAAAGCGGAAGCGTGGCCGTCCCAAACAAACCTGGCGCCGAACAGTTGCGGACGAGGCAAAGAGAGCCGGAAAGACTTGGAGCGAGGTGAAACACGAGGCTCAAGACCGAACGCGATGGAGACTTACTGTGGACGCCCTCTGCCCCACCTAGGGGTTATAGGACATTAAGTCAAGTAAAGTCTCGTCTTACATAAAGTTCCGTGCGATTTCATCGTAATTTTAATATACGCTTTCTTAGAGAACTGAACGTTTGTTTTAGTTTGTTTACAAAATTTAATAAGTATGTTGTATACGTTGCATATAAGAAATATAAAGGCTAGCTGCAAAGTTCATTGTTAAGTCGTTATAATAGGTAATACGGTAATATTCGTGTTCAGTTCAATGTTTACTTTTTATTATGTATTTTTCCCTTCTTTCTTAAAAAAAAGGATGGAAAAAAGAGGATGCCCACCAAAAATTTGGGAAGGAAATAAAAGGAAGAATTTTGAGGAGGCTTTCACTTCGTCGGAGGTCGAGTACTAGTGTAATAACATGGACTTATAGACAGAACTCGGGACCACGGTAAACGTGGTAGTTATAGTTGATAAAAATCTACTTTGTACTCTGTCACCTTAAGTACTCTTTTGTCTTTTTATTTCAAATTGTGTTTACACTATCATGAAAAGAAAGAGATAAGTGCTTTTTTAATTAATTTCCTTACCTATAATATTGGACTTTAAAGTGTATACGAAACGTTTTTTCTTCCTGAAATAACTTAAATAGTAATTGTTCAGATTTCATTTGAACATTGACACGGCTCACGTGTGTTCCAAAATGTTAATAGCTGGTGGTGCTGGTAAGGTGTGCAATACACCAACAGCTCACTAAAATAATATTAGGTATGTGTGAATAGGTGTAAGTAGTATTTAAGATATTGTGTTTGAACAATAAATCAGACTTGAATATTGCTCTGTCGTATTCATTTCTCGCTTCCTCTCAAAGTGGAGAAGACTACTTCAAGCCCTTAATTATCGTGGTGAGCCTGCCCGATAGCTTTGAGATAATCCCACCACCTCGAACCTTTGATACTACACATAGGGCTCCGTCTGTTACTTTTGGTCTCTTGGTGCAGACATCCTCTACTTATTTATATATTCACTATTTATGTGTTAGGGTACATCTGTAGGACTTAGAGATCCGTAGGGTTGTTAGGTTCTTACATATCACCTTCTCATATATTTAGTTATCAAGTGCAGCTGCTCATACATACATTACATATACAATACAGATACTCCTGACATACAATACATATAAAGATTAAAAACACATTTCACAGTCCACTAGCTAGCAAGCTGTACAGTAATAATAAATTATAATACTATATTCATGACAAAATTCATCTATCGTTAGTCCCTACACTAGAGAGTCCCTGTGTTGTGGGTAACTAGATATCAATTATTCCGTGGTACATGTTTAAAATACTTTTTTTAAAACGTAGTTTTAGTGTTACAAGTAATCAAACAAACACAAGTCTTATAAGATATTAAGTATGCGTGAATTTGTGAGTGTGTGTAGCTGAGAGTTTTTATAAGCGTGTGCTATGACTTTTTACTTTTTGGAACCTCGATAGATGGATGGATTATCGTTTTAAAAATATAAAAAAACACAAGTTAACAAAATTATTATATTGAGAGATGCTTTAACATAACCTAATAAACCCCTGGTACAGTATCTATCTACTGATCTATGCAGTTAATAACGAACCGTATTTCTGATTCAGTATTACGACGATAACTCGCCGTAAACAGGTTATTAGTAAAGTTTTGGGATCTAAAGTTGGTTTCTGCTCACGTGTTGGAACACGTCCAGAGTTGTTAGTCTACGGTCTATCTGCTGATTAGCTGCGAAAGGATTCTGCTTAATTGATTAGTTTCATCGCGCTGCCAGCTCCAAATTATAGGACTTAACAAATTAATTAGTAAGTACGAAAAATTGCTTTATTATTGAATAGAAACTGACAGTGAATTTTATTTTAGGTTTTTGTATCATAAATCTTGAGGATTAATTTTATTACTTTAAATACGTTGTAAAGTTGTATGTTAAGAATATCGTGGACGGCAATGCCAACAAAGGCGATGAGAACTCTGAAAAACTGATCGTGGTTAGTAACAAGGGAGGCAAAATATCACCAAGATTCACCAACAAGGTGGACTAGATAATAAGAGAGGCGTTGGACTGAAACCGGTGGAAACAGATTGTCCGCTTCAGATGTTCCCTGACCAATACGCTCTCATGAGCTACTGACTGAAGAGTGACTTAGCACTGCCTTTTTGTGTGTTTTTTTTATTTAAAGATTTTGTTTATGATATCGTAATATCTATTATTTACTATAAACTATCGATATTCTAATTTCTAGAATATGTATGAATTGAGTAGAGAATATTAGAGGCAAGTAGAAGAATTTGGAGGAAGCTTGGACGGAATGCCTTGGGGGTGGCATCCTACTTTTTAATTATCTATTAGCATAAAATATCATTCAAATGGCTAACAAATTTTTATAACATTCACAGATATAATTTGAAGCTTGTACGGCATTCCGTTAATTTATTTCGTAGAAAAAAAACAGCGAGGAAACGAAAATATTGAAAGAGTTTTCCCCAAGTTGACGTGATAACGTTTCTCTTTAATGAAGATTTTAATAGAACTTCGTCACGAGTTTAATCAGATCGTGGCGGTAAAAAAGCTTAATTAACGAGTGAGATAACCGATCTGCGACCACCGAGGGTTGGTGAGAGGTTTATCAAAAAATTCAATCGCTGTCGGGTGTGGCGCCAATATATCACGTGCTAGATTGAGATCGGCGCCGATTCGCAGTGTCCAAATAAATAATAATAGGACGGTCATATATGGTCGTTTAGTTTGTAAATAAAGTTAATATATAGGCATTGGTTAAAAGAATCAAGACCAATTGCCAACAATTGAAACTTCGGTTTTTACATTTCAAATGTTATTAGTAATATTGCTAGTATTTACTTAAACTTACATATTAGTATAAGTAGTATGAGTAATACGTTAGTCGCCTGTGGTATCTTGCCAAAAGTCTGCTTGTCGTATTGTCTTTTGTTAATATAGTTTTTACACACGAAGAAAACACTTTATAAACGGATTGAAGCTATGTACGGTGACCGTGACCACGCTCGCTGAAAAGCACGCGAACGGTCGGAAAAAATTAAAATTTAGAATTATGTAAATATTAATAAGTTTTTAATAATAATACATAGCTTCAATCCGTTTAAAAAGTGTTTTCTTATTCTGCTTGTCTTTTCCAGCTATTTCTATCAAGTCATAAGTGAGTCCAGTTAAGTAATGAATGGTATTAACGTTTAAATTTGTTAAAGGATTTTAGCGTGAACTATATTGTAACAATCACTCAGCATCCCGATTAAGATTGTTATAATTCTTCAATGTGCTACATAAACACATAGGAAGAAGTGAAGCGATATGACTTATATATGTGTACGAAATACGAGTATATCTGCCTCAAGATCCGTCATACTAAATGCTACATTACCTGTGTTAGCACACGATTTATAGACTGCTTAAGAGTGAATAATTAACGTGATGTCGAATAAGCACTGAATGTTTTCTGATTTCTGTAATTACAAACTATTCAAACTTTATACGGTATTCTAGGTAAGTTCGTTCTAATTCTCTCGATAAACATGAGAAGTAAGGCAAGCGTAAACAATACCTGTTATTCCCGTACAGGGCCGGGTTAAATCAATCCGACTACACCTTAGGTAAATCAATGGTCGAAACTCGCCTTACTGTTGGTACACGATATGCACATTGCTTAATTTAATTTCGAATGTTATGTTGTATATGTGTTCAGAAACAAATTACATCAATGACACTAGTCAAATATTGTGCACACTAGTGCACAATATTTAAAGGGAAACATTACAATGATAAAAGAAAAACCTTTCATACAATAAAAAAAAAAAAAAAACAATAAACTGGATTAAGAAATACAAATAGTAATTCAAAAAAGTAATTTAATGACGGGTCTACAGTGGCTGTAGATCTTACGTCTAAAGACATGGATACTGTCATAAAAAGGATCTGCTTGGCATATACTCAAAGCAGTTTACTGCAGATAGAGATCTGTTTAGAGGAGTATTACAACCAACGTGACTCCTCACTGCCTGAAGGTAAAAAGGGCCCAATGTATTTCTTGTTTCTCTTTAAGAGGAAATTCACTTGACTGAAAACATTTAGTAAACCTACCAAGTTATTTAAATGTTTGTAAAAAAAGATAATGTCAATCAGGCGGTGTCTATCGCGGAGTAATTGCAAGTGAAAGAAAGCCGGTTATTTTTCATAATCTCATTTATAGCTAATGCACATTATAGCACAAACAACAAACGGCATAGATGTTTGGAGAAATGGCGGTTAATTCCTTCGATTCTGTCAACATGGACTGAATATTGGACCCTACCATACTACCATACCATACATAATACATATTCCAAAATACTACGAAATATTGAATACTATGATTTTAGAATTTACATTTTAAATTACAACTTATAGAAATTAGCAAAGTAAAGTTTTTAAGACAACCTCGAGTCTTGGCACGGGCGTCAACATAATAGTTTAAGACTGTAAACCTAATTAATCTCGTTAAAACTTTTAATCTAGTAAAATTTTAGTATTTTTTTTGCATATAGTATTATTATAGTAATGAATGTCGACGCTTCGGTGGACAGTAACATAGTAATCTATTTATGTTCTACCGTTGCATAAATTTCTGGTACATTAATAAAAATACAATACACATAAAATTTGTAAGATCATTTTTATTTTCACTAGTCGAGACTTATCGGGAACTATGGTTCTGTCAAAAATGTAACAAGGATTTAAATCTATAATCTAAAATATACGTCATCATAAGTAAATTTCATAATAAAGTTGGTCAAGTATCCTCATACAATGTGGCCACTTGGTATAATAGAACGTTTTCATTCAGTCCAGTGTTCAGTCATTGTTTGTAAGGTAACTCGAAGAATAATTCTAAAGACTACTTAACAAACTTTCTTCGTTTCCTTATTTAAATGAATATCACAACAATAGTATTTTTAAATCTTATATTTAATTATTATGAAATATATGATGGACATTTTCAACCATTGCAAGATTAGTATTCGTCCACAAGTCAAGGCCCACATTCTTGTAACGTGTACGTTAACCCATAACATTTTCTTTTATTCGAAATACCCATTATTTTTTTTATTATTTATACTATGCCCTTTATTTATTATAACCTACTTATTATTATCATATCGGAATAAAGTGGTAATTTTTATCTACAGAAATAATTAAATCAAAAGTCGTTTTCATTCCCCGTCCACGGTATATTATTTCATTATTCCGCCACGACCGCACTGAATGTTATTTAATGAATCAGCTGTGCTACATGTTAAAACATTTCTCAGCAATTATTTTAAGATCAAGCGATATTTTCATCGTTTAATATTGCCGTTATCACTAATTAGAGTTCATATAGATTTCATTAATTATATAAGTAGGATAGTTCTAATAAAGCAACAAGCAATAACATATATTATAACCATAGTGCTATCTTTTAAATAATTTTAATTAACAGAAGCAGCCCTCTAGTTTAATATTATAACTTTAAAAAATCTATGCACGTTGTACAAAATATTACGCCTCTGTTTTAAATAAACGCGTTCGTTTTATCGATCGGGTATATGTTCCATTTTTAAATGTGCCATCATCATACGCATTTTGTTGATCTTAAAGGTTTTATTCAAGTTTACCACATGATACATATCTACGGTATGGGTTACAAGTTATTTTATATCTAAAATATATGACAATTTTGGTAAACATTGGTAATAAAATGCTTAAAAATAAAAATACCAGAAATTTTTAAAACAATTGATCCAGATATAGCATAAAAGTTTACACATATCACATACGAATTTATAAACCGTCTCATTACGAGATATATTCTTTACATATGAAATTGGCGTTTTCTCGTACTGGCCACTTTGACCTCAAATACCTCCTCTTAAGTTAGGAATTTCAAATTCAAATTTATACAGCTATTTACTCATGTATTTGTGCTTCTATGACCGTCATTCATTTGTTTTTTTCTTCTGTTTTATTCTGTTTGCGTCAGTCATTTTACAAAATGGAAATCTTAAAGTATCGCATTATTTATGAGTACGAGTTCCACCGTGGCACTAGTGCTGCGGAAATGACTCGAAGGGTGAATGATGTGTATGGCGGTCATGTTGCAAAAGAAAACACAGTTCGTTTTTGGTTCCAACGTTTTCGTTCTGGAAATTTCGACCTGCAGAACAAACCCCGTGGACGGCCTGAGACCCAAGTTGATAATGAAGTATTGAAGACTATTGTGGAAGCGGATCCATCACAAACCACGTCCGAGTTAGCTGCAGGCTGCGGTGTTAGTGATAAAATTGTTTTAATTCACTTGAAGCAAATTGGGAAGATTAAAAAGCTTGAAAGGTGGGTACCTCACGAAGTGACTGAAGCAAACCGGCAACCGCGCGTCGACTGCTGCGTAACATTACTGAACCGGCACAATAATGAAGGTGTTTTAAACCGAATCATTATCTGTGATGAAAAATGGATTCTTTACGATAATCGGAAGCGCTCAGCGCAATGGTTGGATCCTGGCCAGCAAGCCAAATCTTGCCCAAAGCGAAAATTAACCCCAAAAAAGCTACTTGTAAGCGTTTTGGTGGACTAGTGCCGGTATTGTTCATTGCCGTTTTCTCAATTCTGGCCAGACTATTACGGCTGATGTCTATTGTCAGCAATTGCAAACCATGATGGAAAAGCTAGCGGCTAAACAACCTAGGCTGGTCAGTCGCTCCACGCCACTGCTACTTCACGACAACCTAGACTGCTTCACGACAACCTAGACTGCTGTGGTGCTAGACCACACACTGCACAACAGACGGCTACCAAATTAGAAGAGCTTCAATTGGAATGTCTAAGACATCCTCCGTATTCCCCGGATCTTGCTCCAACAGAATACCATTTTTGTCGAAATTTGCACAACTTCTTGCAAGGGAAAAAATTAACTCTGATGGGGCAGTCCAAATCGCCTTCACAGATTTTATTGATTCCCGTCCGACTGTTTTTTTTAGTAAAGGGATCAATGAACTACCTATGAGTTGGCAAAAGTGTATAGAAAAAAATGGTTCATACTTTGATTAATTAAATATATTATATTTAAAAATATTCGACTTTTTGTTCCTCCCATACAAAACACCAATTTCATATGTAAGGACCTAATATATAAAAATCACTGCGTTAATCAGTATGAAAAGAGAAAAAATATTGCTTACTTATTTCTGATTTCACGTTTACAATGTGATGTCGAAAGTAAAAATTATGTTACATTAATTTCATGCAACATTTTAATGAGGGAGACCGGCATCAATAACACGAAAATTTTTACTCATTAAATTAACAACAATAATTTTCATTACGAAACAATTATTCGTAAATGACGCGTGAAATGGAGCCTACAACATAATTTTCATTATTCCGGGATAATAAAAGCCTTTTTTCGTTTTGGCCTGAGATGTCTTTCATTGGTTGTTTCAATTACAGGAAAGTGTTCATTCCTATATATCCTATGTTTTCGTTTACCATTACAATATCTATCCTTTAAACAAATATATTTGTATATATCACTGGGATTCGAATTCACGACCGTGTTAGCACCGATTTTTTCTTTTATTATGACAGCTTTCTTAGTTCGTTAGTTTAATTATTCGTACATCATCTGCGTCCCAAAACGTTGTGTTCAATTGATGATTTTTATATGCAGATATACAACAATTAGAACAAAGATAATATCTTTGTCTAACACGGTCCTAGAACAGCTATGGTATAACAGTGTAGTGTGAAAACTTATTAAGGGATAAACCAAAAAAATCTGTAAAATTATCAGCAACAGTCGATATTTAAACAAGAAACATTAAGTTTCTGATCCTAGATTAATAAATAAAGCAGTGAAAACAATATTCCGTATACATAATGTGTAATAAACATGCATTTAAAGGACATGTGTGAATGTTTCTGAGGCAATCGTGATTAGTTACGAAGCGGAATCTAGTTTGCACCGAACAGGGAACCGCTGTGGCCGTAAAAATGAATTAGTAAACTGACTGCAGAGCTCGGGTGCCAACACGCCTATATACTTTGTGTATGTAATAATGTCCTAGATTGGATAAGCCGTTTATACAGTGCTCCTAATAAGTAGAAATATTTGTGCGTTAATAGACTAGCCTTTTTTCCGAGTGTCAAACAATTACATACAATTTTACTTTAAAATTGAAATTTCTTACCTAAATTCATATATTACCTAACTGCTAGTAGCGGAGAAGAGAAGCGCGTGACAAAAGATATTGGAGAATGTAGGACTATGAGATACACCAAACTTTGTAATACGTTTGGGTCTATGTCACGAAAAATGCGATTCGTTATAATCGCTAAACTGAATTACATTTCCAACTATATTGTTCAAATATTATATTTCTGTTGCATCCATATTGATAATACTAATTATATACACTTGCGATAAAAATGTTCGTGCTTTAAGTGTATGGTCTTTCTACTAGTGAGTATGTTTCAAAAACTTAATAGATTCATTATTCGCTTACGAAGTTAGTGCAGGACAGAGGCTTTCAAAGTTTATACAAGCAGTTAATGATCCTCCTGATTACACGTGCTTTCAAACTTATCATACAGACCTCCAATTTGTGTCGAAACTTTGCGAACGAAGCCTTTGTGCCACTCAGAACCAATTGAGAATAAATAAGTGCCTCGAGTTTTTTGGCGTTAGAAAAAAATTAAGACGTATTTATTTACGAAAGGTTTCTTCCGAAGAGAATACATTAACATTTTTTAAAATGAATACGCATTATTTCTGCTCTTTTAAATTCAGACACATATTCGTTTATAAGCTTTAACGCTTCACGACAATTTTTTTTACGATGGTAGAGGCAACTTGAGCCTAATGTTAAGTTAGCAAGTAAAATAATAACACGTAGTAAAGCTTTCATTTCAAAAGTTTATATGCGTAAAGAGAATATCGTAAATAACACAAAAATGGCGGTTGTCGATCATTGTCAGAGGGTTTAGTGAATCAGTTATTATTGACAGGCCCTGAGAGATCCTTGGGGATTTTATCTTGTTATAAACGAGTGTATATAACTTTATATACAATCGCTATAAGCGCTGTCTAATTACATTGCGATATTTCAAATCCTCTTCGATAAAGTGAGTATTTAAATAAAAACATTGTTTTAACAGAACAATCCTTAGAAACAATTAGTGAAAGTAAAATTAGTTGTGAATCTTGGAATGATATTAGGTTTCCCCACCCCCAATCCCCTAGTGGGAGATCTAAAAGGGGTCCAGGTTATTTTGCTAAGTGTTTGCTGGTTTCAATTGAAGAGATCGTTGTTTAGATTATAAAATGCCTAAGCAAATTTATACGGTGATCGGAATATCATTAAAATGTTTTCATTGGCGCTGCGCTGGTACTTTCTTACTTCTATTGCGATGCCGATGTTTTTGCATGGACCTCTGATGTTCTTTCAACAGTCGTAGTCAAAATCATTGGAAGATAAAGATACCTATGCTGTCACGGTCCGAACTCGTCCCAAGATTGTTGGATTGAATTGAAAAGTTCGCTTCAAATTACGAATACGAAATGCCATCCTTATCAACTCTACGTTCGTCTTTCTACAGCTGACCATTTTTATGTGGAACCAGTTGCCTACTTAAGTATTTCAGAACTAATTCGACTTAAGGTCCTTTAAGAAAAGAGCACGACAATTTTTAAAAGGCCAGCAACGCACTCCCGAGCCCTCCGGCATTTAGTGTCCATGGGCATCAGATGAGCCTCCAGCCCGTTTGCCCCTGTTCTATAAAAAACAATTGTCACAGAATAGCAAATTCTGCGCATCTCAAAACCCTTACATACAAACCAATTTCAGAAAATGCTAGCAATTACTATCGTACTTCAAGTTGTGTGGCAATGACTTAAACTCGTAAGTAGTACTACTTTTTTATTTACTTTAGACACTACTATAATTTACCTATCATTTTAGTATATTGTTGCATATATAATTTACATTCTAGTATTACCATATAACTTTTTATGATTTCAGGGTGGTAAAGAATGTTCCCGTAGATTTAATTACTGAGATAAAATGAGTTTTAATAAATAAAAATTAGTTTTACAATGTAAAACAATTCCGAGAGAAAGAACCACTTACGTTACTTATTATATATATATATATATAATTACAATTTCTGTAAACAGCTTTAACAGTTTTAATTCGAACTCGATACAAAGTAAAAACTAAAATTAAATTGAAGCGAGGTGTAGCGACGTCCAGCTAAAACAAAGAAGACACGTAAATTGGAAACTTTTCGTTTCGCCCGATCGCGCTACGTACGAATAACATTGGTTTTTAGTTTCACTACAACACTTGTTAAAATATTTATTTTGTTTTTGGCTTTACTTACCTATTTCGGGAGAAAAGAAAATTTAAAGTTTTCACACATCTGAATACAAATTGGTATTGCCATAGGATACTTTACCTCGAATTTTATCTTTAGTTTTTGGGAATAAATGAAAGTCGCAGGGTGTTAGGTCAGGAGTGTATGGCGGATGACTCATTATATCGACCCCTGCCATAGACAAATATTCAACATTTCGTATTGCAGAGTGCGCTGAGCCATTGTCTTGGTGAAGGAGAATCCAGCTTCGAGCGCGCTGCTGTCGATTTTTTTCCAAGACAACAGGCATACAACAATTAACAAACCAGTCTGCAGTAACTATGCTTCCATCTTCTAGCATAACTGTGGTGAAATGACATTTCCGACCAAAGAATGAGGCAATCATCGTTTTTCCTCGACTTCTTCCTTTCTGTACCTTAGTTGGCCGATCCTCGAAAGGAATCATTCACTGAGCTGATTGTCTTTTGGTTCCGGATTCATAGCAATATATCTAGCTTTCATCACCTGTGACAATGTCAAATAGAGCATTTGAGTTACCGCCGTTGAACTTATCTAACACCGTAAAAACCAGTCCCGTGTGAAGGTATCCCTGGTCTTCGGTTAAAGTATGGGGAATCCATCTTCCTGACGCCTAGGCTTACCCGTATTTGCTGATAGGTCACTCTCTTATCTTCCTCTATCATGCGTTGCACAGCACTGATGTTATCTTCAGTAGTCGCTGTTAAAGGACGACCCGACCGACCCTCACGGGGATCATCGCTCCACGCTTGAACTCATTAAACCGATTGTAAATAGTGGCACGAGATGGGGCTTCATTAAGAAATGCTAATCGTAGCCTATCATAGCTTTGTTCTTGAGTAAGCCCACAACGAAAATCATAATAAATCATTGACCGAAAATTTTCTCGCCTTAGGTCCATTTTCACATGTGACAAGAGTTTTAGATTTGCCGCCAATCCACAAAAACAAATGACAAATGAATGCAATGTGGTCTAACTGGCCAGTTCTAAACATTTTCAGTGTAACCCACGCACAGTATCTACAATTTTAATAAAAATAATTAAAAATTAATAAAAAGATTGTGGCTATGTCATTTTAACCCTGGCAGCATTTCCTCTTTGTATTGCGATACTTAATAGTTAAGCGAGGAATGCACCAGCTAGGGTCACCAGTACTATCTACCAGGCGCCAACTTTTAACAGATGTTAATAACTTTATTAAGATTTGTGTACACATGGAACTACTAAGTGCAGTCGTGCGGTAAGGCTGACCATTATTCTGAACCTGGTTTATATGACTTAAAATGAATCTGATCATTTAATACCACATTCGTCTGTTAAGGTAAAGTTCTTTCGAATACTGCGAAAGTATTCAATACCGGAGATTTTGGGATCCGGTTTTAGACTCAAAAGGCACATAATGCTTCTTAGTTCCATATAAAGAACCCTGTATAGTTTCCAAAGATTAAAAAAGACTTTTTAAAGAAGTTTTTTCTGTGTGACGTGAAGAATCTTCATACTAATAAAAAGTCGTATTTCTAATATTACAATGGTCGACTTTTCCATTAAAAACTCAGACCAGATATTCTACATCACATTTTTAAGTTAAGGTTTTATTGATTTCTTTTTTGTTTATAAGTTGTTAAACAACGTACATGCGTAAAATTGTACAATAGAATATGACAACAAAAATTTTACACACATACACGTAGACCACATTAAAACATAAGTTAGCAAGGAAAAAATTACACAAGCAAGCACCAAATAAAATACTAAAACCAAAAAAATATTATAATAATAATACCAAACCTACCTTAACTTACCAAAAAACCTAGTGACGGAGAGTTGGAAATTTGTTGTAATATAAATCAATATTTAACGACAGACATGGTGAGTGTAGTAGGTTTTTTTTTATAAAATAGGGGGCAAACGGGCAGGAGGCTCACCTGATGTTAAGTGATACCCATGGACACTCTCAATGCCATAGGGCTCGCAGGTGCGTTGCCGGACTTTTAAGAATTTGCACGCTCTTTTCTTGAAGGACCCTAAGTCGAATTGGTTCGGAAATACTTCAGTGGGCAGCTGGTTCCACATAGTGGTGGTGCGCGGCAAAAATTGCCTTGAAAAGCGTTCAGTCGTGGAACGTCGGACGTCGATGTGATACGGGTGGAATTTTATAGTGCAAATATAAACATAAAACAAAAATACAAAGCAATATTAAAGTTGTATCGACAGTAACAGCTGGGCGATCCCACATCACGCTTAATTAAACAGTTAGAATATAATTAAATTCAAACAAATGCAGTTAAATGTGTGTACAACAACCAAATGTTCGAATAATGCCTCTTCACTCTGGTCTGACCGTCATAAAGAACCGTCCGCGGCTTCACCCGGGATTAGGACCCGTTTCCACTATACATTATATTCTAAATAGATTTTAAAGCTTCTATCCTATCTTTCCCCGCCTTTGGCATCAACCTTTACTATTTTGTGTATACCTATTGCAATCATTTATCATAGAGTTTACACGACCAAATAGATTTATATTTTATAAATTTTTATAGTATCTATATAGTAAGGAATTATCCTTTAATGCTTTTGTTGAACACCTCATTAAACAGTTATTAATAAACGCAGCAATTTTACGTTAGAAAACAGGTTTTGGCGATATACGTGACGCCGTAGGTTATTTGTGAATAATAGGAAGTAACATAAAATTACTAGGAATTATTTCGATACGGCAATTTGGCTACGTTCGTAGCTTGAATATCGCTGACAACATGGAATTTGGGGCTAACGCGAGTGATCCTAGCAGCCGGATCAAATAGTTCTCTCAGTTTGCTCGGGGCATAGGGCGGGGCGTCCGTGGTTCAGAAATAATCAACGCAAACTATGCCAATTGCGACCGCTCACCTAATTGAAACCCGCCTAACCGGCTAACCGAATACCCGGTTTCACCCTAATGAACGTGTTTTTGTTTCTTTTCCACTATAATCAAATTTCGCGTATTTTGCCTAGATTCCTCATTAAGCAACGGCGTGCATTCTTTGTAAAATGTAGCTATAAATAATTATTTAAATTAGACTGAACAAAAACAAAAACATGTATAAGTAAGTAAAGTACAAAATGCTATTTAAAATGAAAATAAAAGTTTCTATGGTAGCCAAGGTTTACAAATGTCAGTTAATTAACAGCGATTAATTGTTTCCTTGCATGTGTGCCGGGATATGCGAAAGCACCTGCACAGTAATATGATCTATGCTACGCTCATTCGTAGCTGGCCAGCTTAGCCGACATAGCTGATAAACATTTTATAAATACCCTGTTTTAATAAGAGTGTTCTTGCTTTATATTAAGCTGAAAGAAATAGAGTAATCCATTTAAATTAATATAAATAAATCAATTAAAAATGTTCTCTTTCTCAATTTTGACGACCTTGGACCAACCGTTTAAATGTCAAGGTTCCCTTTTTATTAATTTTATCTCTGAATACGATTTATTTATAATTAATTTGAATGAATTTTTCTATCTAATGAACATCCAGTTAGGCACTAACTCACGTCACCCTCATATAATTCAACGAATAGTATTTAAGCGGTGAGGTCATAATAACAGTGAATTGCATTCGAGCCAACTCCAGGGATGTTCAGGAAGTAATAAATCAAACTGGTACCTCACACCTCCCTATTGTTGGATTAAATGTTTAAATGATGTTGTCTTTATATCCAAAATAATTGTTGTACAATAATATATTTAGGCAGTGTTAGCCTAGTGACTTCAGCGTGCGACTCTCATTCCTGAGGGCGTAGGTTCGATCCCGGCTGTGCACCAATGGATTTTCATTCTATGTGCGCATTTAACATTCGCTCGAACATCGTGCGGCTTGCCGTAGACTCAAAAAGTCCACGTCGTACATCAGGCACTGAAGGCTGATCACCTACTTGCCTATTAGATTAACAAATGATCATGAAAGAGATTCAGAAATCTGAGGCCTAGATCTAAAAAAAGGTTGATTGATTTTTAAATTTTTAAATTATATTTAGGAGTAGCATAAATTGCGAAACCCCTAGATGGGGCAGAGGGCGTCTAGGATTAGTCTCCTTCACGTACGGTTTTGAGCCTCGTATTTAACCTCGCTCCAAGTCTTTCCCGCTCTCTTTGCCTCATCTGCAACTGTACGGCGCAAGATTTCGGACGACCACGCTTCTGCTTTTTTTGGGGATTCCAAACAAGCGCCTACTTGGGAATATCAATGCAGATCCATACCAAATGTACTCGTGTAATATGTCAATGTGTAATGTATTTCATAAATTTATTCATTTTCATTTACAATGTACATTTTCATACGTACGCAAATAGAAGGTACATTATAGACAATCAAACCAAAGGCATATTATAAAGGCTTGGTTCGGATGATATTTGGAAATCAACTATTTCAGGATGATTCATATAAAAATAATCATGGATCGTCAAATACTTGACTTGAAGATTAATTAAATTAAAGGAAATTTTCGCTCAAGTAATGACATCTGATCATTGTGAGTGTTCATATTGTTTTTAGTTTAAAAATAGATAGCGCTTTTCCAAATATTTGTTGTCGCGTTTATATCCACGTAGTTTGAATCAAACAAAACTATACGACTTAGTGGTTTTCAAACAATGTACACTCTATAGGTTGTTAATGAATTTGAAAGCCTGGTGTCGTAAACAAGGCAAGATACCTTGTTTCCTTTAAAAATATTCATTAATAGTAACTGTTCAGTATACTGACTTTCTGTATTACGATACGGAACTATATGTTTGTATATCAATATCAATTATATTAAACAATTGTATTATGTAATGTATAACATCACCTATCTTTCTGCTTTGTGTGGGTGTTTCTATACTTTATTCCAATTTAAATAGCATTGTTAATAAGCTATCGTAGAAAGCTTTACAGGCGACATAGATACCACATATTTATAAGTGTCGGTGTAGTAGTCTAATAATTTCTGTGCATCTTGCCAAGTTGCCCAGCAATAACCATTAAAAAAATAAACATACACACATTGAGATGCATATTTGGCTTCAGTTTGCTTCGTTTACTTTTTAAAGCAAATAATATCGATGTTTGCACTTCGATACTTTTGCACACCCCTAGGGAACATAAACTTTAGATACTCAGAATAATTATTACACTTCATGATGAATATGAACTACGCGATTAATAGTTGAAAAGTTTCCGAGTATTATTCTATTACTATAACTAATTAAGTTTTCCACTAACTTTAATACTATATTAAATTCCTGGGGATTTTCTTGATAAGTTTATAAATGTATGGTACAACTTTTTTAATATAAATTTACTGAAAGACTATGAGCTTCTAGCCTAACTATGGACTAATAATTATTTTATTTTTATAAATCGTCACTTCGCTGACACATCATTTAATATTGATATTACGTAACAATAGGGTGGCAGGGCTGGCAAAATGCCACGGGCCCACGACCCAAGAGCACCCCTACATTAGAGGCCGGGAGATCAAAAAATTGTTATTTTTATTTCATTGTATATATATCAAATGTATGCAGGTTTCCTCACGTTTCTTTCACCGAAAAGCAGGCAAATAGATAATGAATGCATTGAGATATGGATTAATACAATACGCATTGGGCTAGCGTGGGGACTACAAACCGGGAGTTATTATTATGGCATTAGTGGGGCATATACAAGGTGTAATTGAGTACGCTAAAAATCTCGAAGTTTATTAAAATTAAACTGAGTACAACGTGACGATTTTACTGATAGGGTACTACCCACTAATAGAAATTGTCCACCAAAAGAATATTTTACATAAGAAAGTGTCCAAAAACAACAGTGTCTACTAACATTCCCAATTGAAAGACACTCTGTTCTTGTGTACTATTATTTCCACTTATCGCTCTCACACTAATTCACAAGTTCGAATGGTCCTTTCAATCTTCTCACTAGGCCCGTGTCACGAAATTGAATAACCACGTCATTTCACGTGTTAGTACAAAATAAAATCAAAATAACAGTATTTCATATAGGTAGTTAAGTAGGTAGTTTTCTAAATGTATATTTACCTACAGGTAACGGTAAACTTCTTGAGTATCAAAAAAGGGAGTGGAAACGAATCGTGCACATACAAGCAAAAAAAGTGTCTAACTATTTAACTGTAGAATACAATAAAATAGTAGTATAAGTAGTAAAATAGTTAGTTCTAATTTTTGTAGACTGTTAGTGTATATCAGACATTATTGTGAGTTGTTAAATATAATTTTTACTACCTTCTAAAAATGATAACAAGAAATGAAAACAGACCAAGTGCGATTCAAGATATACCAAGAAAAAAATGAAAGAATAAATATAGAAGCTGATATATGGGGCCGATATAGAAGATAAAAATTACTAAACCATTATGAGCATTATTAGGACTTTTAGTACAGAAAATCCCCAATCCGTATTTAAAAAATAAAACCGGCTAATAAAACATAGTTTGGTTTTGGTATATGTTTTTTTTTGTTTGTTCAACGACAATACAACAATAACAATTACCACGTTCACAAAATACTCCCCTAGCAGGCTGGTCCCTGTGGGGAAAGCGATCACCATCCTCTATTACATATGAAAAGGCTCTCCACACACAATTAATATTATGCACTTTCGAAGTAAAATCCCCATCATCCAAAACAAGACAATAATATCTGAACAATGCATTGAGAAGAATCAGAAAAAAAGAGACTTACATTTTTACAACTTTTACTACCACAACTTAATACTTATAGAAATGGTAACTGACTATTTTTTGTATGGATTCATTAATAAAACTCTAATAATAATAATAATTTGTTTATTAACTTCGTGCCTCTAAATTAACTAAAATAATCCACCCTACGTGGATTTGTACTTTAAAACTCTCTAAGGCGCTGGAAATTACATTGTTCTATAAATAAGTCGGAATGGATTAGCAATAGATTATCATTTCAATTGATGAACCGTTTACTTCCGTTCGGTGAAATTCGTTAAATTTTCAGGAATTTACATAGAAATGTGGCTCATGTTGTTATAGGGGACAGGAAGCTCGGGAATAATTCAGTGGTTTGTCCCAGGTTGGGCCATTGTGCGCTCACTTGATACATCGGAGTGATATATGACAGCGTACTCTATTATGTTTAAACGGTATCGAGAATTGCTTTTAGTTCAGCTACTCAGAGTCGGTAATTAAGTGTTGAGTAATTGTGTATTTATTAATTTATTAAATTTTACCACATCATACATAGTACTAAAATTTTGTAGCTGTTCATTTCAAACGGTATTTTTTAAAAAGAAATATTAAAAAATATTATACTACAATACTTACAAATCTATTTATTGCCAGATTTAATAAATAAAAATTTAGAGAACTAACATTTGTATAAGTTTTAAAAGTTTCTTTGCATTGCTATTTAGTTATTATAATTCTTAATCTACTATTAACTTATCTCAATGTGTAAAATATATTAAAAGTATTAACGTTTAATAAACTGTCACAAATTTTATAATTTAGGTAATTAGAAGATCTTAAGGTAATAGCCGGTTTGAAATCCAATTTTCAAGCTTCTTTAAATCTCTGAAAGATTTATAAATTAGTTTAATCGCGTTCAATTATTTTTTACTAAAGGTCTTGGCTCCAAGCCAGGATTCGTAGTACGTCAACATTTTTTTATGTCAAGTATTTGTTCCTGTTAAAATGACTTTGCTTTGCGGTACAAAACTGTGTAATACACAATTGACTGTACAGCGTCCACAGTCCATATCTACTAAGTCTACGTTCTCCCTTTATGTCTACCCATCAGTAAAACAGCCAGTAAACCCAGTCTTCAATTACATCCATAACAGTTTTAACAAAAAAAGGGCTAGTTTTATGCCAAAACGCCAATGTTTGGTAAGTTTGGTGTGCAACAAAAAAGCGCTCATAAAATGTTTTGAAGCGCTTTATGGTGTGTGCCGAGATAAAAGTATTATTTGCAGCGAGCGCTGAATTACCGCGATACGCTGGAAATTTGAAAATTTACTCAGAGGTACATTTGCATAAAAAGAGTTGCGAATGAAATAAGATAACGTCAGATTTGTTTTACGCTAAATATTATGTAAATCTGTTGAAAATACAAGTGAAAAAAAAAACCGAGCGCACTTTATTTTTATGGTTCGTCATTTTTGAGTTTATGAATTATTTTTCAATCAGACTCAGACTTTATAAGCTCATCATTTTATATGCTTTCATGACTATAATTTTTAATTATTCATATAAAGGCTTTTAACATTATTTTCGAAGATTCCTATTTATGGTTTGTTTTAGTTTCACAAAAGTTACACAAATAAGTTATTTAAATAATTTACCTACTATTTTGTTACATAGTGTTCTGTTTAATTAGTAAAAATATTTTAGGGGTTTAAAAGCAATTGAGGACTGGACTAAAGTTTTAGGTTTGAGGTTTTGTCTTGTTAAAATTTATATATAACATATTCAAATACAAATAGTATATGTTTTATGTTTTCTAAGAATCAGTTTTTATGCTTTGAATTGAATAAGATAGTTTAATCAAGAATTCGTAAACTGTATAGATGACTACTACTAATTATTAATGTGGTAACTTACGTGAAATCTATTCGAATGAATTATTTCGTGTTTTCTTTTAATTACAAATGCCAACGGTGCGTTGCTTGAGTTGTTGATACAACGTGTTGTGTTATTATTCTATTACGATTTAAATGATTCGTACAATCAGATTCAACAACTTAGCGACTATACTTTTTTTTGAAGTGAAACTTCATAAGGCGTACGAGGGTAAATTTGTTATGTATGAAACGCAATAATAATGATACTACGTTACGAAGATGTGCAGCGTTTTTGTCGACGAAAAGGGAGAGAGCGATTGAGACCGATTTGGAGAGAGTGAGAAAGGGCGAACGTAGCATGAAGCCATGGAGCGAGAGCTGGGAGCAAGCAAGTGAGGAAGATCGGAGAGAGAGTAAGATAGATAGATAGCGAACGTCGCATCACGCACAGTACCATGGAGTGAGAGGTGGGAGAGAGCTATACTGAGAAAGAGAGAGAGAGAGAGAGTAAGGGAGATCGAGAAAAAACACACGCTATTGGTTGATGTATTCGTTTAGTAGTTACATATTAGAACTTTAGGTGGCAATTCTATCGCATAACCTCTTGTGCAGTAAACACAGATTATTATGTGAATATAATGTGTGAATATACACATACATGGAGTGATCATAATTGTACTGGTACATGGTCATCTATTGGGGCTTTTTCTTAGTAATAATTAATTTATAAAGAAGTTTCACTTCTGACATGCGTTTAATGTCACAGGAGGCTCATCTTATGTTAAGTGATATCGCCTCCCATAAATACTCGCAAGCGCGCTGCGCGCGTGACACGCATAGACTCACATTTCCTGAGAGCTCGCAAGTGCGTTGTTGGCCTTTTAAGAATTAATACGCTCTTTTCTTGAAGGATCCTAATTCGAATTGGTTCAGAAATACATTAGGGTGGGGGTAGCTAGGGACATAAACGCAAAACAAATACAATATTTACAAACCTTTATAAAAGTGGCACTAATAAAACTATTAACCGAAGCCGCTAATGTATCAATACTAGAAGTGATAGAAGTGGGCTTTTCAATTGTATATAGTGAGCCACATAGTTCATACATTTGCTGCTCAAATTTTATTGTTCATCTATTTTCGTTTGGGATTACACCAAGACTGGCAGAGCTAGATCTTTTAGAAAGTACAAACATATTGAAGTGAAACTTCTTTAACGGCGTTGGAAAAAAATTACCGTCACATTCTTCGGTAACGCGTCATATTATTCCGTTACGCGCTATCTTTTTCTTGTCCCTACCACGGTTGATTCGAAGAGATTTGAAGCCATTAAAACAATAATAAAAAACAACATAACAAAAATATGTAATAACGATAACAATGATAGTAATAATTATTAAAATTATTACAATTAATGAAATTCTGTAATAATTTTAGTAGTAATAAGCTAAAATGAAATAATTTCACAGACTTTCACCTGCGGTTATTCTAATGAACGTCCATTTGCCTCAATCCAAGTAAATAATAATATTTAACTCGAACCAATAGTTTACGAGCTCAGTGAAACAAACTCTTGAACTTTATTATTTATACTAATAATATTATAAAAATTTGAATCACTAGTATACTATACTATACCGAATAACTGTACCGAATATTGTCAAAAAATACATATAAAAATGCCTGTATCACGTATAAAGCCAAAACTGTACACAATCGAGGAAAGTGAGTATAGTTTTATAGAAGACATATGTACAAAAAAGTCCAGGATACGTCTAATTATTACATATATTTTAAATACTAGCGTGTTATAAATATGTCTCATCTGTGAGTAAAAAATAATAAAAGCTCACATTCTCGTTTTAGAAGCTTCCTTAAAAATCTTATTATATATTCCATTAAAGCCTAATGGAAACGGATTACTTATATAAAGCTTCTTACAATATATTTCACTTCTCCGCTGATATGCAACTTCACGTCCTCTATCAATATATCCACGTAACGATTCATAGCTTTTACCTTGTTACCCAGTAAATAGAGGTTACATAAAATAGATAATAAATTATGATTATAAAATAAAAATATTTAGGTTATATCATACTTAATCGAGATATGACAGGAGTACATCGATTGTTAGTCATAATACCTTCTTTTTTGTAACCTTACTCTTTTGTACTTGTAATTTAATGAAACGTAAAAGAAATAGGATTTGATCAACTTTCAGACACAAATTGTGAAGAATTTCCACTTGTTCAATCCTACTCGCTTAAAAAGATAAACAATATTATGTTTTCGTCCCCCGTCTCAAAGTTTAAAACATGCGAGTATCAATCGAAAAGTTTAGAAGTGACGTTTGGGGGCGATTCTTAATTAGACGAGTTATCTAACCTTAATACCTCGAGTTTGGGCAGATTTAATTAATTTTCCATTGACTCGTAAACGCCTGAATAATTGGCGCAGGTGACAACTTTGCGGCGTTTATGACGTAATATTTAATATTTGTTGCGAAGTTGTTAATGATATTACTGAATCTGGTCTTTATTATTTTAGGCTAAAAATCTCCAGCTCCTAAAGAAACAAGGTTACGCAGGTGTGCTATTTCAATTGTCCAAAAATTATACATTAGCGGCTGAGAAAAATGTTTTAATATGTGGTTACATTCAGTGTATACACATGTTAATGGACCTAATATATTATTGCGAGCATTGACCTGTGTTCGAAATTTGAAATTAATGTTTCAAATACTTTGTAACTTCGAAATTTATATATTCCTAGAATGACCTACCATTAGTTTAAGCTATTATAAACACGTATAGATTCATTTGATAAGATTTTTGTTATTTTTTTCTACATAGAATACTAACCAGACCAGTATAAGAAATGTCGAATATATCATTAATAAAATTGCACGAGGAATGTATGGTATGGTATGTACCGTGATGGGCTATATTTATAATTTTTTATTGTCAATGGAAGGAAGGAACTCCCTGAGGCAAACATACAGTTAAGTTATTAATTAATAACTTATTCTTATTTTCATAGACAATCGGGTGTTGTCATGTTTAGTTTCTAAGTATCATACTTCAACACTAGATTTCTAGTAGTTGAAATTAACTATACACAAATTGCTTATACACACACATAAATATGGCTCGACAATATTGACATTATGCTTAATATAAGGTGAAGATTATTCACTATAACGAAATTGTTATTAGCTCATAGTATAGTGGAGTGAATGGCTCGCTAATCACCGAGTTGGGGAACTCTCTCACCTCATAAATACACAAATTATCTGAAAAGCTTGTTTCCATTGAATTACCGGTAAAATCATCGACAATTTCCCGCTTAACCTCTGTTGTTTTTATGCAAATAGCCAATTTGCGTTTCGCCTTTGTCCATTTTGTACTTATGCCGTTATTCAAAACAGCGAATGTTTGGGTTCGGTCCCTTTATAGTGGCCTGTTTTCAGTTTTATTTTCTTTTGTCTGTGATACGGCCTCACCTGTTTTTCTGAAAGCTTTCGACGTCACTCATTGGAGTTTTCATTTCGATAGTTTTTTCTGTTCAGAATCAATTCTTTTTATTCTCACTGAATTTATTTAGGTCATATTTAATGGACTAGTAATTTTTTATCATTGTCAACTTTCCCTTCAATAAAACCTCACGGTGGACGTGAGTGGCTCGTTACTCTTAACACAATTTGAATGCTCAAAATGACTGTGTGATTTGTCGCCAATATTATAGTAAATTGAGCGAGTTTCTAGTTGAGTTCCAAAGCAGTAAAGATATCGGGAGATTATAAACAGGAAAAGTCATCGTATCAAAGTGATTTAAGAACAATGGCGCGGAAAATGCGCGGGAACGCGGAAACTACGACGGAGTTGTGGAGTTATGACGAAAGTTGCGGATGTTTAGATGTCACTACGAGAAATGCTTTTAGTGCTAACGAAAATATTGCTTATTTTCGTGTTATATTCCGTATGAGATAGTGTTACCAGCTTTATTTACTGTCTTATTTATTTTAGCGGCGGAGTCGGGATTGCGGTACTTGCCGCTACATTTCGGCAATTGTTTTTATCTTGCGTATCTGGAAATAAATCTCTCTTTAAGCTTATCGTTAGTTTTATTACTGCGAGACAGTAATTTGCAGGCTTACACTGGCTGACATATAAGATTATGTAGAAATAAAAGGCTGCGAAAATGTCTGAGGGTAAATAGTATTCTTGAGAAATATTATAATTTTCTTAATCCTTTCAGTACAAAGGAGGAAAATTGCGTCTGGATTAAATCACCTAGTCTAGACTTTAGAATTGCATAAGAAGATTATTACTTGCACTTTGTTATAACGTAATTGATATTTGTATACGTAAAAATGTTTGTGCCCCTTTACTAATTTATAACGTACATCATCAATAATATTAGTCATAATAATTCAGATTTAGATGCGTTGAATCTAACTCTCTAATTATACTATTTTAATCAAATCAAAATACGTTTATTCAGTTTAGATGAGTCTTAGCGCATGCTTATGAATGTCAAAAACGTTTAAAAAATTCGCGATAGAGCAAGACTACGAAATCCGTTCGCAAAACTACCAGGAGGCCTCGTTCTGAGAAGAACGGGCAAGAAACTCAGCAAGTTTTACCCTCCCTCTACATTACAATTATTCAAAGGAAATGTCACAATTATGGTTTGTTTTTGATACTTCTTTTGGCGCGTTACGGGAAAATGTTGAGAGTAAATTTTTACAGACACCCAGAAGCTAACTCAGTCAACATTTTAAAATAAAAAATGTTAATTTCTTTAATTATGTAGAAATAATTCCGTGATATTTAAATAAACTTTATTTAATTAGATAATGCGTTATAATAAAACTTTCAATGTATTAAATACCTTTTTTCTATTTTAGAATAAGGCAAAAGGTAAAAAAATTAAAAAGATTTTTATCTTATTACGCCAAGAAGGTATATCTTCTAACGCGTGTACATAAGTACACACACATGTTTTTCTTATCATAAAGCAAACGCAATTTGACATAATTCTTAGTGAAAACAGTTGAATTAAACTGATGTTCGACTTTATACACTGACTTTTGATAACCGCTAATATGGTTGCTGTCAATTTCCTTTAACACGTAAATTGTTTGTATCGAAACAAGGTGTTTTGGAAGTTATGAAATCACCTTCAACTTGTAATTAATGTCATGGGTGAGATGCTAATTCACTCGGAGTTTCACAGCGAGCTTAAACACGCCCCAAGTTGTGTAAAGCTTTAGTTGTGACGTCAGACGGACTTGCTTTGCTTGAGTTCAGTATCAAACGGTATTTTAGTAACCGTACTTTGAATATGAAACTTATTTTATGAGTGAATAATTCAGTGTTAGCAAAGTCATGTATTTGAATTCCGGCTGTGTACCAACGGCTATTTTAATTGCTAATGTAGTCAATCATTTTGTACGACCCGAAATTCGAACTGCGTCAATTTTTAAAGAAAACTTGTCAAGCAGAAATAGTCCTGCTTTATAGGATAGTCTTACTAAAAATAAAGTGACCAATTCTTGTTCAACCGAGTTTAGCTAAAATCAATAATTTCTCGTTCATGAGCTGTTTCACCTCATTATGTATTAATTACATGTTCACAATGAACGACACATTACATATTCGTATAATTATAATATTGTGTCGCGATCTCTCTCATATGTTATTAAAGCTCTAATATCGTTTGTGTCATGCGATAATTAATCATTTCATATTAATATACATAGGAATAGGTACTAATAGTTTTTAACCAAATTTAATGTTTGCGTATAGAAAATAATTTAAACTCGAAATTGATCCTGTATTAGTAGTACAAATATTTCTGTATTTTCCTTTTAGAATAGTTGTCTATTTTTATTATTCAAACACATTTATATTCTGTAGGAGAAATAAAACGGTAAAAAAAAATTATTTTTATGGCTTCCAAAATATGTTTTAAAGTATTCATATAGTTAAATAAATGTCTACATTAAATAAAATAGTATTAGCATTTGTTTAGATTATTAATGTTACCCTTAGTAAGCATTCCATTTTGGCGTTTAATACTAATATACTGCTATTTTAAAAATATTAATAAACGGTTATCGGCCTAGCGATCCAAAATAACAAAAAATGATATTAGACTTCTTTTGTCCGCTTTATGAATTCGGTCGAATATTTCTGTCACGTCGCTCGAAAAGGGGCGAAAATCTCGCAAAAATATATTCGCCTTTAGAATAATACTTTTTTATTGTTCGGGGTGGAATAAACAACGCAAAACAAAGGCTACCCCTGACGTGATAAGTGTTAGAATCTTTGAGATTCGCTCACTTAATAAATTGTATTTGGATTCGGAGTGTTTCTGTGGAATTTCAGTTTTTTGATGTCGACTTTCTCAATGAGTTTGTTAACGAAGGCTTTTATTCTCTAGCTAAAGCCAAAAAATACGGGCAACCGATGTTACCCTCTAAAGAAACATTATGAATTCAGCCACGGTTCGCGTTACCTCTTTTAAAAACGTGTTAGATTTCATTATGATAGAGTCATAATTGGCTCTAAGTGTCGACTTTGAATCTTACATTAAATAAGAATTAGGATTTTACCAAGATGTACCAGTTTTTTATATATAAGAAAACGAGGTAAACAAACCGGAGGCGCAACTGATGTTAAGTGACGCGCATAGACACTCACATTACCGGAGAGCTCACAAGTGCGTTGCCAGCATTTTTATGAATTGGTACGCTTTTTTTTGAAGGATCCTAAGTCGAATTGGTTCGGAAATACTTCAGTGGGTAGCTGGTTTCACACAGCAGTAGTCCCTTAAGAAACTCTCCGTTGTGGAACGACGGGCGTCGAGATGATACGGGTAGATATTGTATTCTGCCTTGACGTTCGATGAAGAAACTCACCTGGAGACATTAATCCAAACAACTCCTCTAAGGACTCTTCATGATAAATTCTGTAGAAGATGCAGAGAGACACCACATCTATACGCAATGCCAACGCATCAAGTCGCTCGGTCCGTTTATATACTAAAATGTATAGTTATTGTTACGTCATCAATCGTATAGTTCGAATCTTTATATATAAAACGAAGTCGTATTCATTCGAACTTGTTTATAACTCGATAACAATTGGTTAACGGATAGTTTTGGGTTACTTAACATAGAAATAGCAGAATAACTAAAAACATGGGATAATTTACAAAAAGGTCATGGGTTTTATAACAGACAAACGTTGAATGTTCATCCCGTCGATACAGTACTCTTCCCTCAAAAAGATCGAAAAGATATATCCAAAATATTTGGATGTTGGCGTTTAGACGCTTTCTTTTTGTGTTTATTTCTTAATAAAGTAGTGAACGTAATATTTGTTTTGTGTGTATTACTTTCATAAAATCGTAAATAAGCTGTAACACGATATTCATTGGCTGTTTGGCGGTACGAAGTTATCGGTGTCAGCTAGTTTAGGTAACATATTTACTTACTATGTACGTATTGATACACAATATGTTTATAGCAGTGCGATAATAGCCCTAAATGTAGCCAAATTTCTGGCCTTGACATTTTGTATACGCTTTGGCAAATTTCCTAGACCAATATGTTTATTGTCTTTATGTCGGCTTTGTTCCACAAATGTCAAATAACTAACATAATCTCCGCTACTAACAAAATAAACACATTATCTCATTTAACATAATGAAACCTTACCTTATTGCTTATTATATCACTATTAAAAACATATATTCATTTAGATACTTTTATAGTAAATACAGTTACAGCAATAGCAGATGCGTGTGTAGTTAGGATTAATATTCAATTTATGTTTAGAATAATTTATTGAAGATACAAGACAACATTCTCAGAGAGTTAATACACATTCAATACTTAATGTTAGATACAGAAATTATATAAAAAGGTACATTACATATTATACCCGATTGTCAATGACTGATTGGTGAAAGATTTATTTATCTTTCAATTCGGTCAGAGTGACCAGGCTCTATAGTGAACTTATTAAAATGACTTAAAGCTTTTACTCTTATATTTTTTACTATACTGTTTTTAAAGGAATCAGAGCAGTGTTGGCCTAGTGGCTTCAGCGTGCGACGCTCACCCCTGAGGTCGTAGGTTGGATCTCCGGCTGTGCGCCAATGGATTTTCTTTCTATGTGCGCATTTATCATTCGCTCGAACGGTAAAGGAAAACATCGTGAGGAAACCGACTTGCCTTAGACCCAAAAATCGACGGCGTGCGCCAGGCACAAAAGGCTGATCACCTACTTGCCTATTCAATTTACAAATAATCATGAAACAGATACAGAAATCTGAGGCCCCGACCTAAAAAGCTTGTAGCGCCATTGATTTTTTTTTGTTTAAAGGAAACAAATTCTATTTTTAATTGACGAGGTCGAACTGTTTACGTTAGATAAATTAATTAATTTAATGCCTTTTTTCAGGTAAGTCCGTGACTGCGCGGGTAAGTCTGTGATTTTGACTATAAATTATATTTTTAGGATTTTGTTTTATGTTTAAAGAACTTTATATCTCATTACAAAAAACGTATGTTATTTACATGAGAAACATAATATTTACGTATATAAGAGAACGAGATACACGTCACCATCAGCCGTCATGTTATTCTAATATTATGTTTCTTTAATGCCCTTTTGAATTGGTTAAACGATAATTTTGTTTTTGTTTATGATTTAATATATTAACGTACGGGTAAACGAAGAGAATGCATTTTATGCGTAATATTTTTTTTAGTCATGTTACACAGGAATAGCGACTGTTGAACTGCGTAGGAGTTAACTTAATGTAAAAACGACTATGACTGAGACTGATGAGAGAGACAAATGAGACTTATCGAAATCGACAACGTCTACTAAGAAAGACCAAGCTTAATTGTAATGAAGGATCGATCAAGGGCCGGTAATTAAACACTTCAGTAATTTTTTGATTAACCACAGATCACTTCTTTTACTTCAATGATTTTAATTAAACACTTTAAAGATAAAAAGATGCCCGTACATAACAGCTAACAGCTAGTTTAGTAGGTTAGTTAAGTTAGGAGCATGTTCGACGTAAATTCGTAAACAACACATGCGCGTTTATGTTAGGATTCTTAAGAACATGTTTATGTTATATAAATTTAATAAAAATTGTATAGAATTTAATTAAATAAATATTTTAAGCTAACACTTGATCAAAATGACAAAATATAACAATGAGTAGTGATAATATTCAGAATCTATACGAAGTCTGACATCCGCGGTAAGTTTTGTTACTGTATTCGATAATAACAGTTAAATTACTTCGAATTGCTAAAATAATGTATTGGAATTTGTATACCGAATTATCAGACTTAAAATTTGCGATGATAAAGAAATATTAAGCTTAATATACAATAACAGTAAAAACACGAAGAACAAGTTATACGGAGTTAACTTGGTTAGAATTATATTAATATAATAAATATATAACGCTGTTATTCTACATACACATTTTCTTTTACGGTTTGATAAAAGACATAATTTATTATTGTTTGTTTAGTTAAAGAAATATTAGAATTAATTAAAATATATGAAGCATTTTATCTCATTCAAAAATTAAGAAGTTAATTCTGACATTCAGAGCATTTGAAAAGGCGAAGTTAGAGCGTGAAAATGAAAAGTTTGTGTGTGGAAATAAGGTTTGTGGTTCTTTGAAGACTCGAAAGCAGAGAACTAGTTAGTTTGCTTCAGTGGTTTTTTAGTCATTAGCTGAATTATAAGCTATACTATACGAATCTACTCGTTCTATACTACTTATAGGAAATGTGCAAACGATGACTTGACAATACTTATTATCTAGCCTTACATACATTTTATTCTATTAGTGAGGTTAATGTTTAGTGGTAAATGCCGGGAACGATACCTGCTAATTCACAACTGATTCTATATGTCTTAACATCCATACTTTACCAGTTACTCAATTTAAAACTGTGGGATTGTTACCAACCGTTAAACTTTCAGGCCTCATTCATTCAGCTGGTCACAATGGGTATGGTGGTATGGTCATAGTTTATTATTCTGTTTATTAATAATAAAAAGCTTTTAAAAATATATTTAATTGTTAAAATTAGAATATAGCCCTTATTACAGTATAAATACGACGAAGATTAATGTACTAACAATTTGGTGTGGTGTGTAATGTGTGCGTGCATTTTTGGGTGGAATTCGTATCACCTGGAGGTCTGTTGTTCTACAATTATATTTATTGCCGCGAACAATTGATATGTGGAACCAAAGGCCCGTTGAGATATTTCTGAATGAATACGACTTAGTGCTAGAAAAGTAGTCTTAGTTTATTATTGGATACCGGCAACGCACTAGAGATCTTTCTGGCATTAAGAGATAATTAATGATCATGAAACAGATACAGAAATCCGAGGCCCAGACCTAAAAAGGTTGTAGCGCCATTGATTTATTTATTTTATAACCTCCCGCAGGGACCTGCTGAAAACCTTTGTTGAATTTTTATTAAAAATAATTAAAAATGCTGGCGAACTTTTAACAATATTATTATATCCTGGTAGAGCGAAATAGAATTATCTATAAACATAAAACCGAAAAAATAAACGAAGAAAAATCCGTTTCTTTAGACTGTTAGAATGTTTAAAACAAAAAGTTTCGAGGCGAAGGATACGAAAGGACCTTATTATTTCTTTGTGCGAGTTCATTAGCTGAGACTTAAATAAATACGAGACTTGAGACACGATGGAGACATTCAGTGGGGCTTCGTTAATCATTTCAATGTGGTTTTTTGATTTTTCATTTCTACCTTTACATTTTACGTTTGGTTTTTATTATATACGCCCGCGACGTCGAACACGTAAAATTCAATTCTAGTGCCTACCCTACGACAAATTGAAGGATTTTTATCTTCTAGCACTATGTAAATACGAATGCTTAATTCGTGTGTTATGTAATAATATATGTATATATTATAATTTTCAAATACTATTAGACCATTTCCTGTTTTGTTTATAAGGTATGGTGAAACTAGCTTTGGTATGGGGATTCAGAAGCAACGAGAAACAACTTCCTGGTAATCCATATCACAGGTTCTTACCTAGTTTGGGAACCAGTCTCCCAATATCTTCTTAACTGTAATCTTATTATTTATTGCAAATGTTATATGGGAGAAAATAAATTATTATTAAAAATAAACTCTGAGGACGTGTGTTCAAATCCCGGCTAGATGGATTATGCTTCCTTAATGCTTGATTAAAATTTGCTTGAACAGTGAAGTAACCGGCATGTCATAAGCCAGGATATGTTTCAGGCGCAGAGTGTTACGTACACTTCTATAAAAAAATACAATGTTGCTGCAAAAATGTCGCTCTTTACGAAAGTACGCTGACAATTAATTAAAATAATAAAGCATTCTCCTCTTACAAACCCGCGGCATTACAGCGTGAAGCGACACATAAACCTTAAACAGAGCGTTAAGTCTTCCATAAACTATTTCATTAGGCGGCGCTTAAGTTAATCTTGTCTTAGCGCGTTACCGGAGAGAAGGGTGAAGGGCGGGAAATTTCAATTTAACTCATGTGGGTTCCTTAAAAGCTTTCTAAATTGTTCTAGACGGCCCGTGCTTACACTTTATGCAATTAAACCGCCAGATACAACTTCACTACACGTACTAGATATTTAGTAATACGAACATTTTGTTCACAAGGTTATTACATTTGTGATTCTAGTTTAGATGTAATATTTCCCATTTTATTTTTGTTGTATGTCCCAAATTAACTTGTACCTTTGTACTTTTAAAACAACGCATTGTTTTGACAATATACTTCTACCAATAAACTTTGTATTATCAGTAGTATATAAATGAATGTATACGCGTTATGAGCCACACTGTGTAATTTTTTGTAACAATTCTTACATGATAAATGAGTAACATTCTGAACGAAAAAAGCAAACCTGGTCGAGTTTCTTGGATCTCTAGTTAGTTATTTTTGGTTAACTTGTTTTTGTAACCATTTATATATATCCGTTAAAGTTTGTATCTCTTATATTCAGGAGAAACTGTGAACTAACTTAAAAAACTTAAGAAGGAATTTAATATCCATTAATTTAATGTACAGTTGGTATTTATGATGATAATAAATAATAGATAAGATAGATATTAATAAATGTAGTGTCTGTATACTTTAATAATGAAGTTAGTGAGTGTGAGTGAGGGCTAAAAGCTCGAATAATTATCTCTTAAAAGCTCCTCAGTGATAAATTAATTTACTCAGAACTCGACGAAAAACTTCGTCGACACAAACGAAGCGTGACATTAATATTTTCGACGCGTTCATATATATTTATTTCAATAAATCTTAAAAGCCTTCAATAAGCAAGTTATTTTGATAATACATACGAAAAAAGTCATTTTCCAGTAAAATATCATTTGTAACCTGAAATTATCTGCAATTTATATAAGAACCTAAGAAATATTAATAACTGCTAATGCAAAAATCGACCAGCTACATGGACCTGTTTATGTCTGTATAATACTTCAATATTGACATAAGTTGTTTTTAAAAATCGGCACGAGGGGCTCATCTGTAATGATATGGGTGTCCATGAGTGTTCTCAATGCGAGAGGGCTCGAGTGCGTTACCGGCCTTTAAACAATTAATACGCTCTTTTCCTGAAGGACCCTAAGTCAAATTGGTTCGGTAATATTTTTGTGGGCAGATGGTTCCACATATTGGTGGTGCGCGGCAAAAACTGCTTTTAGTTGATACGCACCTATAAGTGTTTATCATATTGTTTTTTATATGATTTTACTATGGTGTAGGCATGAATTATCTTTTTGATCAAAATTTTACTTAACATACCCATAAGACTTCCGGCGTTGCTGTCCATGGGCAATTAGCACTTTAATATTAGTGACGTGCTTGTCTGCCCTCTGCGCGTAAAAATAAATGAAAGATTTGGCATTTTTCTAAACCTAAAAGATCTTGTATAGTGGAAGCCTAGAAGAGATCGCTCGGAAGCGATAACGCCGCTGTTTGTCCTCCTTTTTCATTTAATTATATAAACTGTATTATATTTCTTTATGCAACGATGTGTTAATAAATAAATAAAAGCCTGAACCAATGTTTCCAACTGAGAAATTATACGTTAAGCAATTCCCTATCCATCAAGTTTCCTTTTACAATTAAAAGGAGGAAGTCTGTAAGAGTCACGTTAACTTAAAAATTTACTTATAATTTGTAACTAACCTTATTCGCAGATAAACCTAGATGTAAATGTAATTTATTCAACGGTACTTCTTTAATCGATTTTTATTCCTGTAGCTCGTGTTAGTGTCCTCGCACGATCCTGAACGGAACGCAATATACATATATGTTAATCATAAATTAGCGGATTCTTTTTAACATGAAAGATATATTTTTAAGAAGAAAAATATCAGGTTTAAGGTTGTTGATGTCGTTGCAAAAATCTATTGTAACTTTCGAAACAATAAACTAGAGTACATTGACTTTATAACGTTTTTCTTAAATTTCTTAATCTATGAGAGTTATGTTTGTGCTGAAAGGAAATTTAATATTTTTCTCGCCTTTACTTAAGACGCCCAAAGTTACCGACCAGATTGCGAGTAAATAGGTTAGATGTACTTTAATTAATAATATAAACAAAACTTTTAAGGTTATAAACGAGGAATTATTACTATATTGCGTAAAACAATAGGATAGTTTAAAATATTTGCCTATATTGTCCAACAATGTCGTTGTACGTAACGCGTCTTGGGTTTGATTTTTGATTACGAAATTATACACAAACCATCCGCAGTTCGCAGCCTTCAAATAGTAGTATGACTGACATCTATGATAGAACGCAGGGAGAAGCGGAAAATAGATTTTCTGAAAATTCGCTCTTTTCACTCATACAAAGTGCAAGCAAAGGTCGTAGACAACGATTACTGGTTGGGGGTGAACTAGCTGTTTTACTCTATGGAAGTTTGCTCCAATATGAACGATGACAAGTGAGAGGGGAAAGTTATCGGCAAATGTTGTTGGAGAAAACAGTTCTATCTGTAAGACATCAAAGAACAGTTATACAAAAATAGCCAACATCTTTTTTATTGAAATGCCGCCTCAAAAATCTCAAATCTGCTAAATCCGCCACTGAATTAGAACAGATAGTAAACTGACAAATAAACCACAATTATTTTCCTAATTTTAGAAGAAAAACGTACTAAGTAGTCCCTTTTATGAACTTGAGAATTATTTAGTTCGCTCATTACAGATTGGCGAGGACCTCGTGGTATTAATTTAAACCCGGCAAGTTTCGACAATGAATTGATCTGAGCCCTGAGCTCATTAGCAATGTTTATGTATGAATAATAATGTCAATGTCGGGCAAGAAATATATTTTCTTTGATGTAATTATTCATTGAAAAGCTTTCAAAAAACCACATTTCAAAATATTATCGGGTAAGCCGATTTAGAAGTCCCTTCGCTTGTTTACCCCGAGGCTAATGAGGAGCGACAAACTTGAGGATGATTTTAACTTACCTGTTTCTGGCTTCCTTTCTTCCCCTCTTAATTGTATTGAGTTGAACGTAGCATTACATTTAAAATATCTCTAAGCAAATTATTTAAATCGATTTGGAAATCAAGACACTTGGGTCACAGACCAGTGGAGTGCGGTATTTTTTAAAATAATTCTACAAAACTGTTCATCCACTGCGTCTAAATACTATTTATACTATAACTGAGATCGTAGAAAAACTATGTATATATTTCGATATACATTCTTGTTCCATATTTGTAAAGCCCAAGGACATGGATGTCCGCCACGACAATGTCCATTATTAATTTTTATAGTTACATGGTTAGCTTGCTGTTTTATTTAAAGTTAATTTAGATTTACATTTGCATAAATATTTAGCAATATTTATGTAATATTATATGAAATATGAACAAAGTATTACCTTGTTTTCGAGAATAGTGTTGTCGTAGAATGTTATATTCAAAAGGACGCGATGTTTACGTCTAACAGGGCAACCCACGTTATTTGTTGATGTCAAGCGCTAAGTGGTGTCAAAGGGACGTTAAGAAATAAATCAATGTCCGCTAAATGCCACACATTAGATCTATAAGCTTTTGTTTGTCTGATTTTTAGTTTGCATTTGATTCGGAATAATTTGACCGGTTTCAGAATCAAATTCACTCTGAATCCTAGAAGTGTCAAAAACTGCTTTAACCACTAAAATAAGGAGGCAGTAACTAAGTTATACGTTTTTTTTATGTTATCTAAATCACAACTTCTAAATTAAGATCAGATTTCTCTTAAGAAATCTATCTTAGACATAACTTGTTTAAGTGGTATTTTTTAACTAGCAAAATTGTTTTCATATTTAATTTTTAAAGTCGTCATTTATTTAATTTCTACATAATATAATATGTGTCCGTCAATTACGATAATACTCGCATAGGTATGAATATAGGCTTTTTCATTTAAAATTAAGTAACTAGATTGAGTTAGGTATAATTTCGCTGGCTTATATATTAGCCTAATTAATAAAAACTAAATCATTCTTTCGTCACGTTCTATCAAATTGTATCAAAGCTGTTATGAAAAGAGACAAGTTTTCTAACGGTGCAATTAGAGTGATTTAGATTTCGTGAACAGTGCAGGATTCCCTTAGAATCCGATTGCCAAATCTTCGTCTACGTGCCTAAGTGGATATTAATCGTTAGAGGTGAGATAGTATCGTGATGGATGTCGGTCTGTCTACCGCTGATCGATGTACCTCTACACTAACAACTCTGATTTATTGCTCAATGTTTTTACTTCACCTACAACTCACTACTACACCTGTTCTTAATTACTCCTGAGATTTGTGAGATAATCAACCGATCGTTGTTACGTATAAAAAGAAATAATGATCATTTTTCCCTTATACATACAAAGTGTATTTTTTCTATTTAAAAATGTTAGAAATTAAATTATATTATATTATATAATCTAATAGTTAGTTATATGATATATATATGCAACAAGAGAACAGATTTCGAATAATGTCGCTTGAAATTTCATCAGTTTAATATTCAAAATAGACGGTTCAAACATAACCTTTTAGATACAGTATAACAATTAGGTATTAGTCGGGAACGCGTGCTCTTTTATTCATAAGAACTAAATCAGTTTTATTATATTGAGAGAAAGCGACCAAACCAATTAAAACAGTTCTATAAGACTAATTTAGCTTTCAGTTTCAGGTTTAAAGCATTTAATTTCTAAATAATTAATTAATTACTTTGTTATTTTATTAGTACCGAAGACAATTAAAGTAACTAAGAATATAAAGTAAAAATAAATTATTATTTTAACTAGTACAACATAATATGACAATATATAGGTATAGAATATATTATTTTGTGCATGAGGGTAAAAAATCCAAAGTTATAACCAACATTAAAACAGCTCTGTTTTTCTTGTTAGTAAAACAATGTATATAACATATTATATTAAATTTTACTATTGGTTTATAGTGTTTAGGACCACGTAGGTACATGTTTCATGTGTTTTTGTTATCTGTTATTGGTTTCACATCTTATTTTTCCTTAATAATGATATCATATTTAAAACACTTGAAAATGAAGGCTGCTTTCGATTTTAGCGAGATTTTGAGGCAAAACAGTAATTTTATTAAGATAAAAGCATGAAATACAGAGTGGCGTTTCATCTGGGTTTATCCGCTAAGCCGGTAATTGTGGCACGCGGGCGGGAGGCGCATTAGGCGAAGGGCGGCCTGCGGAAGGTTTACAGACTCTGTAACCCCACGTATTAATTATTCCGACACGCGATGATTTCCCATTTTATTTTAATATGTCTTCCCGTTTTTGTTATTAAAATATGCGTTAGTAACGGAGATTGATCAACCTATTCAATTATAATCTAACCTATATCAAGGGGTATCTATATATTAACCTAGTAACATTATTTGTCGTAATATTAAATATCTATACACACACATATATATAGAAATGAAACCCTATTTCCATTAGTTACGGCATCACGCGAAAACGGCTGAACCAATTTCGCTTATCCTTTTTTTGTTGTGTTTGTTATTGGCAGGAGAAGGTTCTTATGAAAGAAATATATAAATGAAGAAAACAGCGCGGAAAATTAGTAAATTTTACACTACTTTTGTTAAGATAGCAATTGCTTTTTTATTCAATTCAAACTTTTTTGATGTAACCGTATGGCGTTTGACATAACATTTGCAATTTTCAAATCTTTCAAATTTGAATGCGTGCTGCAAATATCGTCAAAGAGGATGTAAGAAAAATGAATATCGTTAAAAACATTATGCTTCAATTGGAGTTATTATATCGATAAAATACATATAAAATAATAACATACGCTAATTGTTTGTGGATCTTGAAAATCCATGTTTTTCTCATGGCCGCCGCCGTTTTGTCTCCTGTTCCCATGTCGGAATACCAACAAAACTATTTATATACGCGCCAGAAAATAAACAAATTCTTTGTTTATATATATAGTATTTTTAGTTAAACCCTATTCGAAATCAATATTCATTTGATTTGTCCGCTAGTACTCAATTATTCTGTATAGTTAATATTATTCGAGAGTAGACGAATAAAGAGTTTACATATACGATAAAATAGAGAACACATGTATATAATAAAAGGCAAAGGTTTATACTAGTATAGAGCTATTTAGCTATTTAGTCTAACCCTTTTAGTTAGCTTTTCAATAAATTACGTCTAATTGTGAGAAGAATAGTATACATTGCTAGAGCAGTATTGCATTGGTTGTGGTTAACGGAGATTTGTGCTCATGAGAGATGGACTTTGCTTTCCCAATATATAAAACTAATTACCTTGTATAAAACAAATGTTTTAAATGAATTGTTTCTTGAAATTAAGTTTTAAAGTTTTTCCTGTTAAGGTTAATAAGGTTCATAATAAATTAATGAACTTCATTATCGGACGTCAAGGCAAAATACAAAATACCATCCGTATTACCACGACAATCGTTCCACAACTGAGCGTTTTCTAAGGCAGTTCTTGCCGCGCACCACCACTATGTGGAACCAGCTGCCCACTGAAGTATTTCCGAACTAATTCGAGTTAGGGTATTTCAAAAAAAAAAAAGGGTACTAATTCTTGAAAGGCCGGCGAGCCTTCTGGCGATGTGTGTCCATGGGCGGCGGTATAATGATAAATCACCCGTTTGCCTCCTATTACATAAAAAAGCAATATTTGATTTGTAATTACCGACTTTAAAAACAAGGAGAGTTTTATGTGTGTTGTTCTCAATTTATTTTAATATTTAAGGTGTCATACACCTCTCTTTCGAAATAGTCCCATCAATGATGATGATGATGATGATGATAGAATGATGATTATACTAACTAAATCACTGGATTGTCCTCTTTTAGCTATGGTATACTTTTGCCTCTTTCTGTTGAAAATTGTTCTTGCCGTGATAAAAAGAGACATATGTGTAATGCATTCAAAACGGTTTATTTTTTATGAATAGGGTTTATTACTGGTAGTTATTTGGTGAAATTCGAGTCTCAATACCATATATCTTATCCAATTATAAGCATATAAAAATAAATTAATATACATGGTACGCTATAGCCAACGCAACAGCCTAATATATGAAAACAATGGAAAATCGAACAATATCTGATTAATAAATAACACGAAAAACCCACATTCAATAGTTAGTGATGTTAAGTATGAAATTTTAATGAGGTGAGTGGTTGATCAAATAATATTCCATTATTTGGTAATACGTTGTTTGGTACAGGCACGAACGTGATTTTAATCATTAAAACTTTATAATTAACATTATTTGATAACCACTTCACTCTCTAAAATAAATATTCGGTGAATGGATTTAGCTGGAATCAATACAATGAAAATGTATGTTATGAGAGAAGGAGTCGAAGGACTTACTTGAATCAGCATAGTGGTCGAAGACCAGTAGGTTGGACTACAGCTGAAATCCAGCAATTGGCGAGGATGCGATAGGACATTGAATGCTGTAAGATTCTCATTTCGAAGGCCAAGAGACTGAAGCCACCACCGCCATTACGTTCCATCTTGACTTCTTATATGGCTACAGAGAGCTTTTCAAGGCAATACCTGCGAATTATGAAATTCGCTTCTAGAAGAGTCTCCGCTTGCTGTTGAGAGATGGGATAAACACTTCAACTAAAGTTTGCTTGCTCATTTGATTCCCGCCATAATAATAAAAGCGCGCCTGTCATGTATCTAACGGTAAACTTACTATAAGTGTCTTCCGTTACCGATTCAAAACCAAAAAACACAAATAGGAATAAAAAGGAATGCAATTTATAAAAAAAAAAACAATAAAACCCCAAAGAAGCTGTTGATTGTGTGCGAAGTCCAAAAGTAATTACCACAATAAGGCAGTAATGAGCAGTTGAATTTTCCGGCAATTACCGCCTCCGACCGGCCGGCACTGATCCTCCCGGTAGACAACCCTTCACGGAAATGTTTTTCTATTAACCGATGGAAACTGATGGACCGATTTAATTAGAAGGTCGAGACGAAAATCTAATTATTTTTTATAGTTCTCTTTAAGTTGATTTCTTTATATTATTTTTATTTATTTATTTATATCTTCTATCTCACGCCTTTTTCCCGAAGGGGTAGGCAGAGACCACAAAATCGGCCACGGTCCAGACATATCTCTCGCTTCATACCCTTTCATGACATTCACAATGTATGCTCGTTGGTTATTGGTACTTTTAACTTGTCCCTTCTCTCGTTTGTCCTGGTATGTACTATAAGGACTGCCCAACCCGACTTCACCATACACGGTTGCCTTATACATCCGACACATTAACCGCGTCTTATTGTGTAAACTAGAGTATTATATACTACTAGTATTGTAAGTTTATATTTTAATCCGAAAAAAATAATAAAATGTTCGTATTTTGGGATGGCCCTTGTCACTTAGCGATATAAAAATGGTGACCGACCCTTAAATAAAAATGATACGCCTTGAAAAATTCCACAATATTTTTATTCTCTCTAAAGAGAGAACCATTAAAATTTCGAATTTTTTGTTTTATTTAGTATTTAGGTTTTTAATTACTTATTACTTAGGATGTCATGTGGAACGTGGTGTAATGGTTACAGCTCCTTACAAACGTGTAAAACAAAAAAAAAAACTTGTCTATTAAAAAGAGTGACGGAGAGTTTATTGCCAGTTCTTCTCTTCGGTTCTACGCCCTTGAGTGGAAAACTGGCAGTAAATGTAAAATTAGAAGCATTTAATGTATATTATTTTTTTTTACGTTCATAAATGTACATTGTGTTACCTATATGAATAAATGATTATTGTCTTTGACTTTGTTATATTTATTAACTGACTGCAGTAATTTAAGCATTTTCAGTACTAAGTTTTGTGGACTAAAATACAGACTACGCTACGTTTATTTCAGTTTCTCGTAATTGATGCCAATTATAACAAGACGTTAGATAGACAACATCGCTTCAAATAGTTTCGCTGGGTAAATTATTTCTAGTCTAGACTTGATTTATTTTCAAGATAAAGATGAAGTATATACTAAAGTTTTTTTTGGAAGTTAAAAGATACATATTTTGTCAACGAAACCGACATTAAAACCTTAGATAAAAAATAGACATATTGACGGATATCACATGGTCGTTCACCTCAAGACCGATCAAGTGAAAGACTCTCGTCCTCAAAACTGTACACTGACGTAAGGGAGGCGCTGGACAGAAACTGGTGGAAACAGATAGTCCACTTTAGATGCTTCCTTGCTGACCACGACACTCAGAAATAAGCTTCCGATTAAAGAGAGAGAGTATAGACGTTATTAAACCTCTTAAATAATTTAAATACAACAATTTTACTCACCTACCGGTTTTTACCAATTATACATAACAAAATTATTCACGATAGTGTCGCGTTGTACCGATCTACTCCTATTTTTCTTCCTCTCCCAATTCGAGAAGAAAATGCTATTTGCGCATTCCACGCAGTTTAATGGTTACGAGGACACGTGTTCCCTCTAAAATAGTTCTTGGGTCCAACCCGCCTTACCGCATAAGTTAACTCACGTGGTGGGTTTATTAATGCGTGTAATCCCAAAATTTGTTTTAAGTAATGAAACTATATAATTATTCATATATTTTTTAAATAACCCAACATTTATTACTTTTTACAGTCATTTAAAAATAAAGTTACAACAATAGAAAACAAAATTTGGCTTCAACTATTACATAACAAATTCATCCGAACATAATAATATTAAAAATAATTCTACAAATATAAATAAGGCGGCTTGTTTCGACATCCATAATTCATGTTATTGCTGTCAAAACTTTTATGTTTGTCTGAAGGAAGCAGCGAAGCGACGTCGTTACTCTGTGCTTTTATTCTCTAAGTTTCTTTTAATATTCTTTAGGTATTATATGTTGAAATATAACGACTTATATTTGTTAAATAAAGGCCATACATTCTATAAAGCAGTGTTGTCCTAATAGCTGTGTTCGTAGGTTGGGACTCGGGATGTCACTCGCCCGTATGGTTTTTTTATGTAATAGGAGGCAAGCGTGCAGGTAATGTTAAATTAGTCAGTATTAATACCACCGCCCATGGACACATTGCCAGAAGGCTCGCTAGTGAGTTGCCGGCCTTTCAATAATTGGTACGCTTTTTTTTTAAAGGACCCTAAGTCGAATTGGTTCGGAAATACTTCAGTGGGCAGGTGGTTCCACATAGTGGTGGTGCGCAGCAAAAACTGTCTTAAAATTACTCAGTTTTGGAACGATGGACGTCGAGGTGAAACGGATGATATTGTGTATTCTGCCTTGACGTCTGATAATGAAACTCAGCTGCAGGTATTAGTTCGAACAACTCCTCTGAACACTCCCTAAGGGTTTTATCGCAACGTTTTTGCTTCACCAGAGTGAGCACTTAGACCGAAAAAGTCGACGGCATGTATCAGGCACAGAAGGCTGATCACCTACTTCATTATAAGAGAAAACAAATGATCACAAAACAAATACAGAAATCTGAGGCCAGGAACAATGGACCAAGCTACAAGATGAGCATTATTATAAATAAATATTGATAATAAATATTGTATGTACGTAACATCAATTATTGAAAGACTGTTTAAGCTAACTTAATAACAGTGTGTTATTAATATTGATATTTTATTTTTGTAACGGACCAGATTTTATCTGTATATATACAAACGCTGTTCGTTTGCTAAAACTTGAGAATGACTTAACCGATTTCGCTAATTATGATCTTAAAATATTTGTGGAACTTCAGGGTAGGTTCGAAACGATGAGAAACATAAATAATTAGTAAAATTACTAAAAACTATAACTGATTTTTCGACTAAAAACTATTCCCAGAGATTGTACCTCAGTTGTCATATACGAGTTATTTTTTATAGATGCGTTCAGAAATTTGTTCCATTCTATTTTGGCTTGACTCTGAGGTTCCAAAAACTAACACAGACACAGCGCACGCTTATAACAACTCTCTACTCTAAATAAGGTATTACGACTTGCGTGTTGATTAAACGTTAAACTAAAATTACTTTAAAACAATGTTTTATACATGCATCAAATACCGCGGAATAATTGTAATCTAGTTACCCACAACACAGAGGACTAGCGACAGATGCATTTTATCAGAGCCATATTTCTGTCATAAATAAAGTTTTTATTATGTTTGGCATGTTTTAAAATTTTGTTTTAATGTTGACACAAATATATGTAGGTGATGTGTTGGCCTAGTGGCTTCAGCGTGCGACTCTCATCCCTGAGGTCGCAGGTTCCCCGGCTGTGCACCAATGGATTTCCTTTATATGTGCGCATTTAACATTCGCCGAACGGTGAAGGAAAACATCGTGTGGAAACCGGCTTTGTCTTAGACCCAAAAAGTCGAAAGCGTGCGTCAGCCACAGATGGCTGATCACCTACTTGCCTATTCAATTAACAAATGATCATGAAACAAATACAGAAAATTGAGGCCCAGACCAAAAAAAAAGGTTGCAGCGCCATTGATTATTATTATTATATGTAGGCGATACGAAGTTACCGGCTCATGTAGTAACTAATAAAAATCACATTTGATTTCCTTTCCAAAGACTATTTGAACATAAGTCAAGTATATAATTTGTCGCCTTATTAAAATCTCGTGGTTAATTATCAGACTGAAGAAGAAAAGACAATTTGTTTTATTTTTCAATACTGTATTGTATACTATATATTGTATATGCATAGTTTATTTTGCGTACCCGACAAAAGTTTTTCCTCCACAGTTTTTCCTTAGGGTACATTCAAACCCTTTTCTTATCGCTCGTCACTTTCATAACTACTATGAATTGTGAAATGTGTCAATATGACAAAGTTATCCATCAATATTACAGAAGTTTTCTTAACTTTTTGACAAGCATTGCTTGAATTATATGAAGCCCGAACTATTATATATTTTATAGAATATTAATAAATATATTATTACATATATTACTTGACCGATTTTGATTAAACTTGCACTTTTCTTGAAAGCTGCTGAAACTTGGAAATGTACGTGATTTTATAAAAAAATCATTCCAATTGATTATTAGTTGCAGAGGTTAACATACGGTCTTAGAAGCCCAAATAAATCAACAAACTCAAAAAGGATGGACCTCCTTTTATGAATTCAGTTAAAAATTTATTATATGCAGAACTTTCACAGTGCTAGCAAAAACGCTTTACGCTTTAAAAATTCACAAAAACAGAATATTGAGAAAATCTCTTACAATATGCAATATGCTAAAATGTTGTAAAATATGAAAGCGGAAGTAATCGCATGCAAGGCCATGTATCCCGTATGTACATACAATACATGACATTCCTAAATCATGTGAGGCATTCCCGCTGTGAGCAAGTCCACAGAGCAATGTATATTGTACACAAGTGGCACAGAGCAATGCTAAGCTCGCACAGAGACTACATTCGTTTGCCAAGTAGCACTCAGAATTATAGCTCTAATTATAGCGAGGAAGTGTTATGTCACAGAACATAACACGAACACATTGAAAATAATAATATTCGAAGTTGCTTGCGAAAATACACATAATATGGAAATTTTAAATATATTGTTAAGTAAATCCTCCTTAGAACTTTCGTTTAGTTAATTTTTTTTACTTAGTAGTTTTTATGATGTAAGTAAGTAATTAATAAAAATAATAATGATTTTTTTTAAAGAAAATTATAAGACCTCTCTGTTTTCCTAAGGACTAGGATTAGATGTTCTTAGAATTTAAAAATTAGTTAATGTAAATTATATCTTTTTATTAAAAATAGTAAGTATTTCTTATGTTAACAAATTGTCATATTATATTGAAAGCAATTTTTAGAAACGTGTCTGTTAGAGTTAGATTCAGAAACTAGACAGCGTTAAGTACGAGTCCCATTTGTCAAAAACGAACTGGCTTTTGACACAAGGGAGTATCAAATAATTCAAGCTAAATCTCGTTTCTTCACCCTTAACTTCATCCTTTAAATAAGCAATAAGTTGTATAAAAACTTAACGCGTAATTCGCTTCTTTATGAAGTATTTTCGTCTGCTAACATTGCCTTCATAGAATTCGCTACTGTATGTTCATGCACTGCTTTGAATAACATTATAACCCGTTAATTATAACGATTCACGTTATAATCGTTAGAAGTTAGTGTTGTAGCGCGGCGTGCGTCATGAAGGCATTTTAGCGTAACATTCTGAATAATATAGCCCTGTTTGCCCATATAGCTGTGTAGCAAAGTGTGTTTTACATACAATATTAACAAAATGGATACAATGGACTGAATTTAATTCAAGATGACTTTTTCTTAATTAGGCTCTTTGACCAAATAATAAAAATCATTTCATATTATTTCTTATTGACTATACAATTATTTGTAATTCTGTTAAATATTCACTATAATTGAAATGAAACATTCGAAAATACAATAACCCGCCAAAAGCATCTCTAGACAAGATGGCGTCGCACATGTCCCTACTACGTTCCATGATTGTAAACACGTTAACAAACGTCTTTTTAATTATTATTTGTAAATTACACAAACATATTTCGACCGGAAAAGGTCTCCGACGATATTAAACGACATGCTATAAGGATTAAACGTGTGAAGACAGATTCATGTTACGTCAATGTAGTTTCGAATAATCTGTGGTCGTCTTGTCATAAAAAATAAACTTATTAACTATGGATTTTTCTGTCCATTAACAATAACAATTTCTTTTAAATAATTGATTCAGATACTCTCAATAAAACTGTATACTGCCAAATAGCCCATAAAGTAAAATTCATTGTCTTTGAATTATTTAATAAGTATTCATTATAAGGCAAGCTCTCTATTCTTAATTTAAACTGTGATATTACGCTACTTCGCAGTACTTGCAACCTTATAGGTGCATCATATAATAAAAAACACCTGCCTACAGAGCACGGAATATTAAATTTTTTATTTACACGCGTTTTAGACTGGATAAAACCATAATGATTGAGTGACAGCCTTGCGTGACGACACAAATCCAATATAGAGCCGACACCCGACTTCGGCTGACACAAATTGAACCGCGCTCGTTAGGGCCTTGGGGGAGGTTCTTTTTTCCCGTTTCAACTCTGATTTGAAATTCAAAAGTGTACCGCTGTTACGGATTCACAGGCGTCCTTTGAATGGCTTGTGTTTGTGTTGGTGGCTTTATCATTCCACTTTGTGCCCGCTGTATCTTGTTGAACGAAGCTTTTGGTAATACAGTTTTTCCGTAATTTATTAACGGTTTCGTATGTTGCACTTTTTAGTCTGGTAAGATTTTTTTAAACATTCGTATTTATCATCCATTATTTTAGACTCCTACTACCGACTGTATTATTAATTGCGACTTGATACTCACAATTGTTCCATGTGCATCGTACGATCACGAATTACCTGCATAACTCGCAAATGTTTCGGGTTTTATCTAACTATGATACTAATTTTATGAGGATGTTGACATGTTCCACTTCACCAAAGAGGACGTAAGGAAATATTTAAAGAGGCGGGAGGGCTTTGACTTTGTTTACCAGTAACAATTTAGTTTTTACTTTGAAATAGTAAGTATTAATTGTCGTTTGTTTAGTGTTAGATTTCAATTTTCTTTTATTTTTACATTTTTATTTTTGTACTTACTTACGTTCTGCATATATATTGTTTATCTATGTAATATTGTCTGGCTTTGCAATAGGTTGACGAAAAAGTTTTTTTGCATTTTTTTAAGAAAATTTACAGCATTTCTTTATATAGTTTATTTACATTTGTATGTAGGTACCATTTTGTTCGATAACTATTTGCCGTCTTGTAGGTTGCCATTGCTATAGAATTTTTGGGGCTTCTGTATATCTGTTCTCTAAATAGTAAATTAAAAACGCCAAAATCAAATTTGTGCTACTCTCACAAAGACTTAACTAGTGCAAATTTTTTTGCGGCTTTCGTTGCATTTTTACCTTTTTTGTAGTAAAATTTTAAAATTTTCTGATTAGATTAACTCATCTAACTCATTGAATTTCTTCATTAGATTAACTCATCTAGACAGTACAAAAAATAAATAAATATAACAAATTTTAATATATTTGAAACCTACCTTTTTTAAAATTTAAACTTCCAATGATACCAAAACCAGCCAGAGAGAAAATGAGATTTTATTACAAGTTCATACATACTATGCGAAAAGATTTTTTCCCCAACCTGATATATTGTCTAAGTGTTTTGTTTTATAAATAAATAAATATAACGTTTAAGGATGTCCAATCCTCATAATATCGTAAAATGGAAATTTTAATTTATTAAAATGTCCCAACTGTGTAACCGATTACATCCAACCATATAAAAGCTAGTCCTTTAATACATTCAAGTTCACGATGTATTGGATCTCCAATTGTCTTAAAACGGGTTGTTCGACTTTTGTACATATGTGGTCTTGTATTTTACCCTGCTATTTTCGCAATACCCGGAAAGTGTAATAAGTTTAGACACTTTGTCGAGTGCTGACGTCACAAACACTCCACTCACGAGAGAGCTATTCTAGCTTCACGCTATATCTTGGATACTTTAACGTAAGCAGCCGCGTCAAAATGCAACTCCGAAATAGTTTTCTGCCAACCGTATATTGTTTTGAAATTATTAAAATTTTATTGAAAAGATATTTTCATATTTACTCTGTATCTCTTAGCGTTTTATTATCTATTTCATCGTATCAACGAACGCATTTCTATAATAAGTCAATAATTATTATTTTCCAACATCCACTCCACTCCTTCGTTGCCCCTCCAGATCCCTAAATCCGACCCTAACTTAAATTGGAGAAATATGATAATATAATTATTATTTGTACCTTCAACTGGAAACTAACTCAAATTGATAACGATCAAACTTCTATAAGAAAATTAAGTTATTAATTTAATTAATATTGAGGTATTTCCACACTTACAAAAGTTATTGTTTCTCAGGAAATGTGCGGAACGAATCTTAAAATGCCATTACTTTTTACAATTCAACAATTCTTACAAGCCTTCTGTGTCTATGGATGGTGGAGAGGCTAGGCAAGATAAGCTTCTTGCTTCAGCCACTTGTCTAAACTTTTTCCTATATAAATAATAACAGCGATTATATTCTTGTTTTAAAAGATAATAGTTAATAGGCATATTTGTAAATACGCATACAATGTGTGCTTTATATAAAAGCTGTTCCAAATCGATCAGTGGTGGCCTAGTGGCTTCAGCATGCGACGCTCATCCCTGAGCGTCTTTCTATGTACGTATTTAACATTCAGCCGAACGGTGAAGGAAAACATCGCTAGAAAACCGGCTTGCCTTATACCCAAAAAGTCGACGGCGTGAGTCGGGCAGAGAAGGCTGATCACCTCCTTCCCTATTAGATTAACAAATGCTCATAAAACAGAAACAGCAATCTGAGGCCCAGATCTAAAAAGGTTGTAGCGCCATTGATTTATTTTTCATTTTTTAAATCGAGTGTACGTGTGTTTTCATTACAGAAACTCTCAAAACACAGACTCAACACAGCATTCAAGGACATGTAGAGTACTGTCGAGTTTAAACTAAATTCAAACTTTCCCAACGAGGAGGTTTTTGGATTTATAAAACTCACTTTTCCAAAATGCTTGCTCAATTCACAATTCATATAATCACCAAAGAGCAGTGTAATAAGGTTTTGAATATCAGTGTTGTGTAGGTAATCTGACAGTGCGCAGTGGGTGTGACTTAATAATGTAAGTTGTGCTTACGCTTACTTAGTTTCCACGCAAACTGTTCGAGAGTTTACAACGAATTGTTAAACATTTTTTTAAGAAATTGCAATAGTTAGTAAAATAATACACTCCTCAAATATAAGAATCTTTCCTCCAACTTCAATTTTGTTTCCTTTGGAGTAGAGACTCCTGGGCCGTGGGGTTCAAGTGCACAGGCGCTAATTAAAGATTTAAGTTGGCGCCTGGTAGATAGTACCAGTGAACACAGAGCTGGTGCTTTCCTCGCTCAACGAATTAGTATCGCAATACAGCGAGGAAATGCTGCCAGCGTTAAAGGTACACTGCCACGGGGACCAACCTTTTTAAATTTGTTTTGAATTCTTTGTATTATTACGAGTACTAGATAGGTTTAAAAAAAATTAAATACTATATATTTGTTTGTTGGAATTTAATGTTAAGCTAATAAATAGTTAGTTATATTTAAATATTTATTACTAAAGTCAATAAATTATTTGGTACAGATTATGGTCAGGAAATTTCAGATTCCGGACAGTAGTTGTTATCATGTTATTTATTATATATTTTATCATACGTATATTTACAGTTAAAGCTTTTGGTGCCTTACATGTGACTGGGGCGGTGGCGTTGTGTGGCGGGTCGTTTAATTCCCTGAAATATGGTTGAGTAAAACGATGGCTGGCTCACACGTCATGCCTGAATAGGTGCCGCTTCCGAAAACTGGACTGCGAGGTTTCCGTTCAGTTTTGTAATTTAATACAAATAAAGAGCGGACCGTATCGCATCCTTTCTGCTGTCTATCGATATTTGTCCTAGTCCTTTTGTATGATGAATTAATATTTTAAAAGAGTACCGCGAGTTTTATACGCTGGTTTTTTCTCTCGGCCTACACCCTCTTTCTTACTTTGCTAGAGTAGGGATGTCTACCGATACAAATTTAATGACATGGAATAAGTGGTACCTGTATCTTATATTCCATAATAAACTTTTTTTTTTTAATTTTATGGATGCCAAACGTGGATTTTAAACAAGGCGCTAATAAGTGGAGTGTGCCAAAGGGCTATGGAGCGTTCTTAGATTGAAACTTAAAGACAAAGTTATTGAATGGTCTTCGTAACACACATAAGAGAGTTAACGTGGAAATGGGCCGGTCACAATTTGGAGGACGACTCCGTCAGAGGTCTAGTACTAGTGTAAAACAAATGATATAGACTGACAAATAATTCATTAGGAAATCTCTTTTGAAATCGTATTAGCAAAATCAAGGGTTCAAATACGGTATAGAATTGACAATATTTAAATTACCAGCATTTATCTTCAAAATTGTTTGTTAAAGAAACAAATTGTACAACAGTTGTATGCTGTAGAATATCCATTTTAATCAGGAAAAAATACTGGTTCAAGCAAAAATGTTTCGGTCACAAAAGCGTATTTCGAATGGCTTTCAATAAGTAAAGCTTCGAACTATCACGGTTCGGAAAAACCGACCTGTTCACACCTCGCTATTAGGGTTGTCACACCAATATTAATATTTCTTTCAAGTTATATTCATCGAAATCAGTGACCTAACAGGAATTGCAATGCACTTAAATTAATGTCCACGGTGTATCGTTTCTTACTGATGCAGACTTTCTTACAGTTGGGACAACGGGAGGATGATATCATTAGCCGAGGTACAGGTACCGGCAAACTTCTTGAGCATTAAACAAGGAAGTGAGGGAAAGTTTGCGCATCATACACAGCGCGGGATACAAACGTCAATTGATTTACCGATCTCGCGATTGACACGTCACTCTCCCGCCGCCGCGCCGGACAATTGGTCAAGATGTTTGCCGGTATCTATAGAATGGTTAAAGATAGGGTGAAAATGTCGCCATTTCGAGGTTCCCTCGTTAAGGGATAGCCTTTATAATTAAAACACTAGATAAATAGTGTTACAGCAAGATAAACTTTAAAAAAAATTAAATATAGGCTTAGAGATCGTTGTTATAGTACTGAATCTATAGAGTATGTTACTTAATCGAGTTTGACCTTTTATAACAAGAAATTGTCTACTCGTTATAATACCTCGTGTTCAGCTTACCCATAACATTTTAGTTGCCCATTTACAAGTTGTAGCCAGCCCTAATGCCTATTCCGCGACCCCCGCGTAAGTCCCCACTTTGTCCCCCAGTTGGCCGACGCCCGTAAAGTAAACTGAAAAATTTGCGCCAATCCGTGTGGCCAGCGAAGATTTATTTAAAAACAAATTCGAGTGAGTGCTAGCAAATAGAAATTGTGTGTGGAACTCGTTCATATCGAAACTTACATGTAAATTTTATTCTCGCTAAAATGTGTGCATTTTGTATACAAATAAAAGTGTATACAGAATATGTATACAAACTAATAATATCATGCTTGAGCTGGTTTGACTGATAATCAACTAAAGTGTTGTTTAATATTAATTGATAATTCATTTACGGATTATGATCTCGCAAAAATATAGAATTTAACAAATCTTTCTTGATTTAGTCTATGTACTTATTGAGGTATTTCCCAACGGATATGTAGGTTCCTAGTCGCCAGTTCTAGAATAAAAGTAATACATGACCAAATTGATATGATGAGTTGCGTATATAGTATTTCTGTGAAGTGACCCGTGTAAGAGGAGTTGGGGTTGGGCGGAGGTCGGCCGCGGAAGAGTTGTTCCAAAACAAATCCCTCTGAGTGCAAGCAAATAGATTCCAGCGAGTTTATTTATATTGGGTTCTAGAGTTTAACTAGAGTTGTTTATTTTATCAATATTTTTTCATACGTTTAACAATTCAATTTAATATTTAGGTATTATTGTTTATAAAAGGGTCAAATAATTTATTTCATTTAGACCTATTAAAAACGCTCTTTTAAAGTCAAAATCACAAGTTTAAATATTTAAAAAAATTACATTAGCTGCCACTTCCAAAAGGTAGTCAAATGGAGAAGAAAAAGAAAGACACTCCTTTCTTACTCTTTTAAAATAGTTTTACAACATATTGTATACATTGATTTGGTAAGTATATGTGAAAACCATGTACCTAGAACAACAAAAATACTACAATACTGAAATAAAATTGGCGCATGATGTTGTAAAAATCGATGCAAAAGATATATTGTTATGCAGATAGTGCTCACGTATTTACAAAAAATGCAGTGTTGGTCTTCTGACTTTAGCGTGCCACTCTCATCCCTAAAGTCGTAGGTTCGATCTCAGGCCGTGCACCAATGCACTTTCTGTCTATGTTCACAGTTAACATTCACTCGAACGGTGAGGGAAAACATCATAACGAAACCGGCATGCCTTAGACCCAAAAAGTCGGCGTGTGCCAGTCACAGGAGGCTGATGACCTACTTGCCTATAAGACAAAACAGATCATAAAACAGACACAGAAATCTGAGGGCCAGACCTAAAAATGTTGTAGCGCCACTGACTTATTTATTTATTTTATATCACAGTGTAATTTCCTTGTCAATGATCAACTAATAAACAGATGAAATTGAAATCACACAGCACAGAGTTCGATGTTTTAGACAGAAAACCTTTATTTCGCGTTTTTCATAGTTCTTTTCAAGTTCCACAGACCAAGAGGCGACTTCTCAGTGATTTTTGTTGTCAAAATGAAATGAAATTAAAATCTTAAGGGATAAGAAATGGAGATACTTTATTTGATCCCTTTAATTGAAGTCCCTTAAATGTGTTGTATACTACGTAAATTAATTATATATTTATAAGTTGTGAATACCTGGTCAAATATAACCGCTAATGTTTGAACGTAAGTTGATAAAGAAAATAGCAACGGAGTAAATTTTTACATTTAGAAGCAAAAGGTGATCATGGTGCTATAATCACCATACACTAACAGCCTTTTTAAGGTTTAAGGAGATGTAAGACCCCAGTCAAGGGTATAAAGGCATAATCGCCCACGCGGACGTTAGCGGATGTTCGTTGGCGTCATTGATTTTTTTGTATTTCCTTTACAAAATTTAATTGCCATGCATAGATTTAAGGTTGATTTTTACACACTTTTCACCACCAGGCTGACGAAACGAATATAATGTTCGACTATGTGGAACCAATTGTAAAAGTATTCCCGAACGAATTCGACTTAGGGTCCTTCAAGAACAGACCGTACCAATTCCAAAACGCCAGTAGGGCACTTACGAGCCTTTTGGCAATTTGAGTGTACATGGGTTACATAATATCAGGTGAGCCTCTTACCCATTTGCCTCCTAATACATAAAATTAAATAGAAAAGCATAAATAAAAAAGCAATCACTGTAAAGATCATAATAATATAAAAGCAATATAGCTTTGTACAGTTTTTGTCTCACGATTTAAGTGACAAAGGGACAATTGCGGATTGTAGATAGAGAATCACATTTGAAGCCGTATATTCCCACACAGTCATGTGCCACCACTGACCGCTTTGTCCGCAAAATGTATTATAAGCGAGCCATTGTTTCACTATAGTAGTCAACTAGTTTAACACAAAACGATTACGACTAGCGATTTACTTTTAACGATTTCAGACCAGAATTGTTTTATTTATAGAAAGATTATTACCAATGCTAGAAGAATATAAGATTTAAGTTGTAAGGAATGAATCTGTTTTTTATAGGTAATTTTTGTATAGGTAGCAGTAACTTCAATTGTTTTGTTGTTAAATGTTCAGGCAGTTCCCCTGTGCGCACACCCATGACGTATGGAGATGGCTAACATTATAAAAAAGCTTGTATATTTATTTAGATTCTTAAAGTGATTTATTATTAGGTGCGTAAACAAAATTAATTGAGGGCTAACAATAAGCAATATATTATATTATTTCAGAAACATTTAAAAATACAAATAAAAAAGGAAACCATAAGGAATAAAAACCAAGGTTCTTTTTCATTCTGTAAACTATAACACATTATGTTGATTGTTTGAAGCGAGTTTAATTGTTTTTAATCCTGTTTTATTGTAGCTGTCATTGAATAAATTTATATATTTGATTTTATAGAAGAGCAGATTCTGATATTGAGTTAATTGCCAGTTTAGTGGTGAGCTTGAGTTAAATTAAAAGTGTAAATCAGAGCTATACCATTTCTTTCACAACATATGTACGTAGGTTATAGAGACATTAACACTGTTTGATTTATTTTAAAGTTGAGTAGTCAAAAATGCAACAATAAAGTTTTGCAACATTGCAATGCAATACAGAATACTGTATTATCGTGTCGTGTGGTATAAAGAGTTGTACAACAATCGACACGTCGAGATAGCGAGATGTGCACAAAGGCTGTAACGGCCAACAAGTAACAATAACTTCACAAAAACCTCACTAAACGGGCTCTGTGTTCCCTCTACATTTGCTCATCCACAATAGATATGGTAAATCTAGTACAGACCGTTTCATAATAATTTAATTAAAGGTCTTCAATATTATGTGAAATTGGTGACAGTTCAGACTAGAGATTTAGTATTAATAACAAAAGTTGGTATGACATTATTGGCGTATCAACTTAGTTGTTAACTGTAAAAAAGAGGAGGTGGAGGAAAAAAATATGACAGTAAATTTTTACGATGCGCGCGCCAAACCATAACAAATAACCGACACCCTGAAGTTAACTATAGTCAACATTTTATTTTGTGATATTTAAATAAACTTTATTTAACGAGATAATGCGTTATAATAAAACTTTCTATGTATCAAATACATTTTTCCATTGTTAGTGTTTTTTTTCTACAAACGTAGAATTAAATTTTTGAAAAGATTTTATCTTGTTACGCCAAAGAAGTATAACTTCTAACGCGTGTACACAGTACACACTCTTTTTTTATCTACAAGATCATAGGCTAGGCTAATCTGGATGATTGAAGACTTACAAAAAGGTATATAAAGAAATGTATATTTTATAAATATTATAATATAAGCGGTGGACTGAAAAGTTCGAAGGCTGATATACATAGCTGGCGCTACATTTATTAATTTAATATGATTTTTAGTTAGCCCAAAACCTTTAAAATACACGTGTATAAATTTGTCAATTTTCGTTTAAAAAAATACATGGAAAGGAATTTCATGCTTTAATAAGTCATAGATTTTTTGTGAAAAAAAATACTATTGAAGACAAGGCTTGATAAACATTATTCGGACTCTGCACCAGGAAAATAGTTATTAAATTTTCTTCGCATTGCATGACTGTTTAAGGAATGTATGGTTAGTGAACAGTTCTAGACTTTATTAGAGCTATCTCGATCAAGCAAATTGCCACATTTCCGAATCATGGGGATTAAGTACGTTTCCGCTTCCGCAAATATACTTCTAATCTCAAGTACAATAGCAAAACTGAAAGTATTGATTACAGAGCGTATTCTACGCCTTCCGGGTAAATCAGGCCTACATGCACGTGTATAATGATTGGCATTACGTCTTGAATGTGTGTCTAACACAGATTGTTATTGCAAACCTTGCCAGTGTATTGCCTTGTCACCGTGACCACGCACGCTGTTAAAATTATGTAAATAATTATAAGTTTTTAATAATAATACATAGCTTCAATACGTTTAAAAAGTGTTTTCTTAATGTGTAACGTGGTCTTTTGTTAACATAAGCTATGTTATACCATTATTATTTATTATAACACATATCCTAACAGGTGACCCAAAATTGACAAGTGAATTAAATTTACAAACGAAAAGAAAACAAACATAAGAAATTAATTAGGAAAAACGAAATAACATAATAAAAAATACTTAATATTAACTCACTGCTTTTGTAACTAACTTTTGTCAGTTCTCTCAACGGACAATGAAAAAGGTCCGTTAACCTATGTAATTCGTTAACTTAATTAATACACCGAATCATATGATCCCTTTTCAGAAGGTTAGTCCTAGCTGTGGGCACATGAAGTAATGTAGGCAACACTGACACCTTTTTCGCACTCCTCTACTGTTTCATTTAAAAATAAATTAATGTATCTTTCTTCTTCTTCTTGTCATAATCCTTGTATCTTTCTTCTTTATTATAGCTACAGGTATGGTTGTCGTTGTCCGGTTTTATACATTTTGTGTTGTCATGTTTTGTTTTGTTTTTGTTTATTACATGATTATGTAAAACGAATATACACGAAGTTATAATGTCGGACGACGGTAGTAACACCAATTTTGAAATTATTTTACGCGTTGATTCTGCAACATATATGTGATATTTAAATAAACTTTATTTAACTAGATAATATATAACAAAACTTCAATGTATGAAGTCCCATTTTTCTATCGTAAATTTTTTTATTCTGTATTTGAGCTAAAATACATTGAAATACTGTTGTGTACCTACAAATTTTAGCATCAGTTCTTTGTTTATGTTTTCATTAGCCTATAACAATTAGTCGTAAACAAGTCTTGATTGCTGATCCCCTTTGACGGTTACAATCTTGTATATGTTTATACTATATACTGGGTGCAATTGAATGTGTTGGTCGTCTTCCTTGCCCTAATTGCATAACTTTGAAGACCTATTAGAGGCAATATTATTAAACTAGGTTTTATATACAACACTATAGTGCACATATAATACTCTTAATGTAATATATATATATATATATATATATATATATATATATATATGTATATCTATATAATTCTACTCTACATGTGTATGTCACTGATCTCCTCTTAAACGGCTGGATCGATTTGAATGCGTTTGGATGGCGCCCTGGATGGTTAAGATTCACAAACCAGCCCGGCAGATAGCGCTACAGTCGGTACTTTCATATTTTGTTTCAAACTCAAACACACATAACTTAATTCATATAGATATGAACGTCAGAAGAAGAATTGTAAATTTACATTTACTATCAGTTCGCAAGCCAAGGGTTTAATATCCCAATTGCTTGAAAAATCACTCCCTTTGTATAGTTACATTTAAAAATCTTTATTGTAAGTATTTTCGTATTTTCGTTACGCCTTGGTTGGGTTCCCAGTCGGAGAGAAAATTATAATAAACAATGATAGATCTTACATGGATTCGATGAAAGATTTATCATTGGCGCTACAACCTTTTAGGTCTGGGTCTCAGATTTCTGTATCTGTACCGTGATCATTTGTTTTTTATCACAGGCAAGTAGGTGAACAAGGTTATGCCGTCAACTTTTTGAGTCATGCCTAAAGGCATGCCCGGTTTACTCATGATCCTTCATCGTACCAGTTAAAGTATTACGTATTCATATTCATATATCTATTTTCATTTCATAATGTTACAATAGATGTTTAAGAGGCTTAAAGCTAGGTACATTTTTATCTTCTAGGTACTCATTAACGCTATAATAACATTTACGTATAAGAAGTTTTTTTAGTTTGTTTGTAAATATATGTATCTTTTTTTCATTTCTTAGTGTCTCAGGTAGTTTATTATAAATTTTGATTGACATGACTAGTGGGCTAGATGCATGTATTTGTAATCGGGAAGATGGTAGGTTTATGCGTTTTTTGTATCGAAGTGTGTATCTTGTCTGTATGTCTTCGCGTGTAGTGTAAAATTCTTTGTGTGTATGGGCAAATTAACAGATTTCCAATATGTATAATGAGGGTAGAGTGATAATGTTTAGTTTTATGAAATGTGGTTTGCAGCTGTCTGTTTGTTCTATGTTAACTATGATCCGAATTAGCTTATTTTGAGTTGTGAATAGTGCTGGTGCGTCGGTGCTATTTCCCCACATTATTACACCGTAGTTTAGCCATGCATGCGTGTAGGCTAGTAGGTGGTTAGAGCGGTTTTCAGGTCCGTAGTATTTTTAATTTCCCGGAAAGCATATAAAAAAATTGATAGTTTTGATTTTATTTTTAGTATGTGTGATTTCCAGTTTATGTTTGTGTCTATTGTTGTACCTAGTAATGAAAATTCGTTAACTTGTTCTATTGTGTGGTTGTTAATGTGGGGTGGTGGGGATGGAATGCTATTGTTTTGGTTTCTTCAAAATTGATTTCAAGATTGTGTGCATTCATCCAGGTTATTGTTTTTGTTAGAATATTATTGAGTGTATGTTAGTGATATCATGACAGGAGGTTATAATCGAAATATCATCAGCGAATAAAACACATGGACCAGGTCCTTCTATGGTTTTTGGAAGGTCGTTTATATAAATGAGAAAAAGAAGGCACCCAATAACGCTTCCTTGTGGTATTGAGGCTTTTATTGTTTTACTGTCAGAGCGGTAACTTTGGAGAATTTTTGTTTCCTTATTATAGAATTCTATTTCTACTACTAGTTTTCTGTTTTCAAGATAGGACTTGAACCATTCGTTAGTTTTTCCGCGGATACCTATCCCATAGAGTTTATTTAACAATATTTCATATTGTACCTTGTCGTTGGCTTTAGTCATGTCTAGGAGCAGACCGATTACGTATTCTTTATTATTTATTATTTTAAGAGCTTCCTGTATGAATTTATATACTGCTAAAGTTGTTGACCTGTTTTTTCGAAAACCATTTTGACATTCATTGAATATTCCATATTTCTCGCAGAAGGCGTACACCCGATTACACATTGTTTTCTCAAATATCTTTGATGCAGTCGGTAAGCAGATTTACCCTTCCTCTTGTCAGCAAAAGTAAACAATTTTTTTTGTAGGAATCCTCGAAGATGCATTTCGTTTTCAAGCATAGACAATGTGTAGGTAATATCTGTAAAAACGTAAATAATTACTGTTGACGTAATCACCAAATAAGAGAATAATGAAAGACCCCCTACCTATCGTGCTTACTATAACGGCCTGTAAGTATTATAAGCCCATAGAAAGTCCATTAGCGCACAGCTGGTGAACGAACCTTCGACTCCAGTGACGATGGTCGCACGTTGTAACCACTATTCCAACACTACAATTACGAAGGTAGTTTGGCAATTTCTTTGTCAGTCGTCTTTTTCAGAAAATTGCCTTAATCGAGCTTTATGCCAAAGCTAAAATATTTTTTTCAGAGATTCAAACAATAAAATCTAATAAGTATTTATGGCGTAAAATGAGTTAAGCGCAAGTTGTGGAAGTTCCTAGCAAATTAAATGAACTCTATCAAAGCTCCAATTCGTTTAGTGAGGTTACGTCACCTCGCAACTGGCTTTTGGAAAACTACTCGATGAGACAGAAGACCATGGTATTGCGATGCATTATTATTTTAATAGAAGTGATTTACGAGACTTAGAGGGGGAAAAAGGAAGATATGTTAGGAATTTAATGAAATTAAATGTCATTAAAATATTAAAAGTGTCGAAAATTAATACAAATTATACATTTATTATTTTTAATTTATTTCTTCATTACATTAATTAACGCGATTTCTGTTGGTATTGTTGTGACTTAAGTATTATGATAAGTAAAATATGCAATACAAGTTCGTGTTTCTATATATCTTGTAAAAATAGCATCTATTATCGTTCTACTCTCACTCTCTGGCTATTTGCTTCATGCTATGTTCGCTCTTTCTCACTCTCTCTCAATCGGTCTCAATCACTCTCTCCCTTTCTTCGACAAAAACGCTGCACATCTTTGTGTCGCTAATATTATTATTATTGCGTATCATCCGTAAAAGTTTGACCACCTAAAGAAGTTTCACTTCAAAAACAAAATCTTGTTCTAACATTTAACCTTGTTCAACAAAAATGCATATCGTATATATTTTTTTTACAAACGGAATAAAGAGAAACATAAAAAATTATTAAGAAAATCAAGCTACAGAATATCTACGAAATTAAAAGAAATACTAATTATTATAGGCTCTCATAAATAGTAGAACTTTTCTCAGTTAACGGACAATAAAAAGGTCACATAATACATGTAATTCGTTTACACATGTAATGCAACGAATAATATTTGCCTTTTATAAAAATTTAGTCCCATTCAAATTCAGCTACGTAGGTAGGAATGGATTTGTTATACTTCTAAGAAATGGTTTTTGCGATTGACTTCCAAAATTGTAAAAGTTAACATTATCTACAATTTTACGTTATAAATTTAAAACCTGTAAAATAATGTGTCTTAAACTTTCAAACGTAAGACAAAAACTTCTATCTCAAAATCATTATATAAAATAACTCAGTCTGAGCAATGGTGGAGCGCCATTTACAAACTATGTTCTGAAAGCTAAAAACTTCGTATTTATACTTCACAAAACAGAGCTCATTCAGTAATGAATTCCACAAACTGGCGAAGGCATTAGTACGGTTCTTGTTGCTGACGTCACATCCGACGTTTGCACCAATTGACAATCAGAATGAGCGGGAAAATGCGCCGCCAACCGTATAGTCAGTTAGGTGCTTTACACCAACATTCAAAAAGAGATTCCAACGCGGTTTTCTGTGTATTACGGCTTGTCTATTGCAGAATGTTTTTATCAAAGCAAATACTTTGATGTTGGTATTAAATGAAATAAATAGTTTTTAGTATAATATGTATATGGTATAAAAACTTTTCTTTTCCTTCTGATTAATGTTTCGCCTCGTTTTTGTATTAATTGTATTTTTTAAGTCTGTAAAGAATTGAAAGTAATTTGTAGTGTGGTGTAACGTTTCAGGTACCAAGTAAAACCATTTAGTGCTTTTTTGTGTACTCTTAGTGTATTTATGATGTCATATTAAATAATAAAAATAAAAAAAGTCTAGTAATGATTAAAAAAATGGAATTTTAGGAGTTAATACCAGTTTTTAATGTACATCATATATTTCTAAAGTAGCTATCGATTTCATAAGTATCAAGGGTCAGAATAAATGAGTGGAACATTTAACCCCCTAGTAAGATAAGAGTTAAAAAAATAACAAGCAAAGCTACCTTTTAAGGTCTGCACCTCAGATTTGTGTATCTGTTTCTGTATTTGTTTTTTTTTTCTTATAGCGATTAGCCCTCTGTGCCTGAAACGCGGACGACTTTTTGGGTCGACGATGTTTCCCTTTATGGTCCAAGTGTTAAATGTGAACATAGACTTCATTGATGCACAGCAGGCATTCAAACCTACGACCACAATTATGAACGTAACACTGCCACTGCTTAAGTATAGAAATATACATCTTTGATGTATTGTATAAGGTATCCTTCAGTACTTTTCCCAAGAATAAACCTGAAGATTGATTGATCGTGTATCACACTGACTATACAAATTCCAAAATTCACCACAGAGTAACACCGGACAAACATCCTGATTAGTTGAACCGAGCCAGGCGGTCAAATTCATTTGCCCTCGTAAAAAAAAACAACAAATGGACAGCGGAATGGCAGCCCCGGCCTGGAATGAAACAGCAGTAAATTTATTGGTGTCCAACTGTCAGCCCCTATTGATCCCGACAATTTATTGCACCTAATAGATAGCTGACTCGTGTATCTGTCTGTTCTGTCATGATTGCATCACGGATTGCTTTGTCCGATGAGTTATGTTAAGAATGTCATCTTATTAATCATCGTTATAATTAATGTCGTAACTTAACCCTGTCCATGAAAACGATTTCGTTATTACATCCAATAACTAGACTAATTTGAACAATTGATTTATGTTATATCTAGGTAACACTGAAAATGTTTAGAAAATGAAAAACGGCTTAATGATGAAAGTTACGAATACTTTTATTGTTTTTCGAAGTAACCTCCGTTCCTCTTTACACGTCGTCGCATTCGATGGAACCACTGAGAAAAGCAGTGGGCTCATTCTTCCTTAGGGGTGTCTTCACCGCATCTTCAAATTTTAATCGCAGCCTATCATAGCTTTGTTGTTGAGTAAGCCCACAACGAAAGTCATAATAAATCATTGACCAAAAATTTTCTCGCGTTAGGTTCATTTTCGCGTGTAACAAGAATTTTAGATTTACCGCCAATTCACAAAAACAAATGACAAATGTATGCAATACACTTCATTAGGTAACCAAAGCGTTCTAAAATTAAAATTCAAAAAAATTTCATTAGCAATGTTTCTAACTGGCACGTTCTAAACATCTTCAGTGTTACCCACGTAACAGCGGACCCTACGGTCGTCCCGTACACACAAATATAAAAAAAAAACTAATTGTAAATCTAAACCATTCTCAAGTCCACTTGAACATACAAAAAATTACATTTAAATCGTGTCCAGGCGTTTATGAACAAGCAGTTCAAAGATGGTATAATTAAACATTATCAACAAGTTTAGGTGGTTCCATTTGCAAAAATAAGCTATTTATAAGAACAATTCCAATTATTTAATACTTTTTAATAACCACGTTAGATACACTGTAATATATAATTGTAATACCAATATATATGATTTTGTATTCAAATGTTTTCAGTGAACCGTAAACCGACACATTTCTCAAGCCCGTAGACGTTTAAATAGGAAGCAATAACGAAATCGTGTGTTAGCATCGGGCGTTAATGGATGGACCCTCCGCCTCCATAGCTAACACCTGTTGAAGCCTCCATTCACGACATAGGGTATGGTAGCAGTATAGTTATATTACGATGGGATTATACTCCCGTATAAGACGCTAAAACTGACCTATTGCACCGTTTCTGACTATCTTTCCGTTATATAGAAACGGTGGACAACCTTTTCCTAGCATAATACATAATATTCCTTTGTGATAAATGTGTTGGAGGACCATTCTTATCTATGTTTGAATTAAAATTAGCTATAGTATAACAGCTTTTATAATGATAATCATAGAGAAAGTATAATTAACATTCATTATTTTAATGTCTAATTATACAAAAGGTATGAATATCTAAAAAACTGCGAACGTGAAATTAAAAAAAAAGTGGGTGCGTACAAAGCACACATTATTTTAATTATTTTTAATTTATTATTACTAACGTAAAAGCCCAAATAGAGGATCACTCCATGTATTTGTGTATCTATATTCACACTGCACACTGCACAAGACGTTATGCGACAGAATTGCCACCTAAAGTTCTAATATGTAACTACTAAACGAATACAGCAACCAATAGCGTGTATTTTTTCTCGATCTCCTTTTCTCACTCTCTTTCAACTAGTCTCAATCGCTCACTCCCTTTTCTTCGACAAAAACGCTGCAAATCTTCGTGAAAATACGTAAAATTTTTACCCCCATGCGCCTAAAGAAGTTCCACTTCAAAAATACTTCACATTCGTGCAATTATTACTAATAATCTTTGTACTTTAATTTTAAAAACTATGTTAAATGCTTGTAAAGTAATAGAACGATTAAGTGAATTAGCAACAAAGTTTGGGAGCGATTGCGATACTACAAGAGAACAACAAAACAACAATATCAATGAAACATCATTTGCATATCGAACTCAATTTGCCGGCGACACTTCCATTCCGTTATACTTAAAGCTCAAACTGCGGTGCAAAGTACTGAGGACAGCGATGTAACTAATTAAAATGTTTAAATTTGAATTTCAATTGAACATAGTTAAAGCACTAGAGTAACAGTTGTAATTTGTCGTGAGTGGTTTTAAGTAAAGTCCAATATAAAATGGTATTGCAATGCCTTGCGTAGCAGTACTTTCCGAGATTAGAGTATTCAAACAAACAAACAAAAGAAAGTCACTTAAAAGCAACTCAACTTCTTGCAGACACTATAGCAATTTTACATTTAAAACTAAGTAGGATATTGAATTCAATCAATTGCATTTTTTTTATTTATTATACGATAGTATTAAGGTTCTTTAGAATAAGTGTAAAATATTTTCTATGAAATACTACCAGCTGACTTTGCTGAAACAAAATCGTTCCATTTCTGTAGAACCATTACCATAACGCATAACTTGGGCCACTCAGCTGGGGTCGGGAAGAGAATCGAACAAAGTTGAGCCGAGTTCAGACAAAAGCTCTGTATTGGAGTTTGAAGATGTCTTTTATCTTCACTGCGATAACCAAGCTAATAGTTTGTACTTGCGACGATCATTGTACGCTTAGATACTAAGTTAATTTATTCATTGGTGAATTGATTGGAGTACCAAAAAGTCTAAAGTGAAGGATAAGTTACAAAATACATAGTTTAAAAATATAGCTTGTTACAAGGCCTTTCCTATCTGAATAGGTTAAACGAAGCTCTTGTAGATATTTATCAATAAATATTCATTTGGCGAGGAATTCATCTGATTGAATAATGGGAACACCCTCAAGTTTATAATAATAATTTATTGATTCACAATTCGTTATCTTATACAAAATCATACATATAAAAACCAGGTTGCATAAGTAACGTAGGCAACGAACGGCCTTATCGCTAACAAGCGATTTCTTCCAACTCTAATATGGAAGAATACAAAAAGGAAACACCTACACATACCGAAGTGTATAACAATAAAAAGAACACAAAATAACATGTAACACTAACTATAACTAAAATAAAGAAAAACTAATAATAATAAACGAAAATGTACAAGCCAAGGGTAAATTAAGTCACAATTAATATAAATCAATAGCTAATTATGAAGCCGAAGAAAAATGATCAAAAAGAAGATTTTTAAATAAATTTAAAGACTGAGCTCGTCTGATATCAATTAGTAAGGAATTCCATAGCAGGATACTTTGCACAGTATGAGTGATAGAATTCAATTTTTTGAGTGATTTTATTTGTTATAAATATTTCCCTCTTTATGAGCAAACGCAAATGAATAAGAAACAACACAAGAGATAATAAAAATGTCTACGGTTAAATAGTAAATTGTTACTCTATAGAACCAAATAACATATGGTAAATTTACACATAGGTCAATTGTCATAATCCGAAAACAAATTCCTTTTTTAAAATCTAATCAATTTCAGAATTACTCAGCATTCTTGGATACCTTGTCAAGTGACATCGTCTATTTCTTTATCTAAAACCCATTAATATTGTATTAGAGATGGCTAAACGAAATCCGAAATGTAACATTAAAAGTAAATTAACGTTAAAAGCTTTCCGAAAGTATTGGGATTGAGGCCCCGTAATAACATTGAGAGATAAATATTTGCTTCATTTAACAAAGGAACCAAAAAATAAGCCACTTGTATAACAATATGGATTAGTATAAATTGAATCTTTCCTATCCGAAAATAACATAATACTACTGGATTATTAATTACGCCTATTATGATAATTGTTTGCAACACTCGTTATTATATCCTTACTACCACCAGTATATTAACGTCCACTATTACACTATGTAGTAGTACTCATATACTGATTTTTATTTATTATTGATATATGCTCTGTTTATACATATCGTAGCATTTAAAACAGATATTTGTGATATTTTATTAATTTATTGTATAAGAAAGAAAAGAAGGTTACAACCACCAGGACGTCGAACAGATTTATATAATTTACTTATAAACTAATAAACAGAACCTTGGAGTAAGTGGTTGTATGTTAAAAGTAATCTTATGCTAGTATTATTATAGTTTGTTTGTTTGAACAGTGTGGGTTTCAACATGCGATTCTCATCGAATCATTTGCGTGTGTCAGATACAGAAGGCTGATTACCTAAGTGCCTACTAAAAAATAAATGATCACGAAACAGATACAGAAATCTGAGGCCAGAAGGTTGTAGCGCTTGTACGTGATTTTTTTGATTGATTAATTAACCTTAGTAAGTAACCTACTGCAAAAAATTTAGATATCATTTTTGTATTGTAGTGCATGTATTGAGATAGGTGATGTAGTATCACAATATGATTAATTAAAAGCGAGTAAAAATGCGGGCCACAACTTATGACATCGAATTCGAAAGTCCTGAGTTTGATATTAATTAATATAATTTGATATTATTAACTTATAATTTTGTAACACAGTAGAATGAGTGTTACCACGTCTGTGCAATCTAAATGAAATTCTTAGCTGGATATCAAACCTAGCACGTCCCAATACCCGTTTACTACTTCAACCCACGAATGTTCACCCCATAAGTATTCATGTTCATATGAATCAATGGTTTTCAAAGATAAACCTTAAACCAATGAATTACGAAGTCACATAATTTGTTTAAAAGGATCTATGTTTTTGAGAATTACCGAATTCTCTGTTTTTGTAGCAAAGTGAAGATGAAAGCTTGTCAAAGGGTGTCAGATTCCGCGTTTATTCGCTCCAGAACACACATGTAATGAACTCAAGATATTATACTCCAAATTATTTTACTTACAGTTTATTTTATGGTACTTCAGTAATTACTTTAATAAGTAATACATTAAGTAGATACATTTCACAGCTCCTTGCTTAAACAAATTTGACACACAAATTTGTCAAACACGAGGGTTCTTCATAAAAGTGGTAAATGTTTTAATATGTATTTTTAAAGAATACGCTTGAATGAGTTTTTTATTAAACGTATACATTTTAAAATAAACATTAATTTTATGTTTGAACCACCACCACTTATCAATCAGACTCTTTAGTCGGGATCGCAACAAAAATTCTAAATTTAAAAAAGATTTAACCAACTGCTACGTCAGGCTTACGTGGACGTTTTAATGGCTGAAGGTGTGATAGACCAACAGCTTATAAGAGTTATATATGAGTGTATAGATGTAAGTATTTATAACAATAAATCACATATAGAATCAGAATAAAAGTGGTGCAGAGGCCTTCAAGCTCTTAATAATCGTGGTGAGCCTGCTTGATCCTCCCGTATAGCTCCGTCTGTTACCTTAGATCTCTTGGTTCAGATATCCCGTACTCATAAAATATTTATTAATTATGGGGTACATTTTTTAGTAGGTAGTAGAATCCGTAGGGTTTTTAGGTCTCACACTCTGATATATTTAGTTATCTAGAGCAGCTTGCTAATGTATATAAATCCTCTTGACATTTATAACATAGAAATAAACATTTTACAGTCACTTAAATAGTTTATATACTGTTCGACAACGCACTTTTATCTAACGAAGTTAACTGGAGAAATTAATTAGCATTCTTGAACGTACATATCAGATACAATCGTTTACTAGTAATTACGGTAATGTCTAGATAGTATCACAGAATACTATCGACCGCCCTATTTGACCTCAAGAGAATCTAAAACAATGCAGACATAACAAGCAAAGTTCAGTTAATTAAAGTGAACGATCGCGAAAACAGCAGACTCTCTCCACGCCTCGCTACTTCTTTATAATTACTATCTATCTCTATTATATACTGTGAAACTAATTTGTGAAGTTTTGCTCCCTACATCGCTGGATACTTAACTACCAGATCATAACTATCAGTTCTACGTATATCTTATAAATTGGTATAAGTTCTGATGTATGATTCTTATACTAAAATCATACATTATTTTTAGGCAAGAAAATATATGATTTAGTACTTTAATCCCGAATATATGGTGCATAATATTACAGATACAGAAATAACATGACAATATGAATGTGATCTTAATTAAAGTGAGTTAAAATTGAATTTCTGTTAATGCCTAAACTATACTCAACCATGTCTCCAATTTCTACTTCCTTTATTCCCTTTTGAACGGAAACTTTTTAATGGAACTGTTAACCGTTGCTTCGACACTAATAATTGAACGTCCATTATCAGATAATATATGTTTTATCACATACATTGCAGGTGAAGTGTTATAATTTTGTAACATAAAATGACACATTTGTTCTGGCTTTACCTTAAAATTATTTTATATATATTTAGTTTTCCATATAAAGTTTTATTTATTTTTGCATTAGCTGTAGCTTATACTAGAGTCAGTCGTCCATAAATAACAGTATTTTCCATTATTGGAACCATATTTGCTTAGAACATTACTTACAAATACTTGAATGAACGTAATTCAGCGGTTTCGATATCAATTGATGAGTTTGCAAAGTGAAAACCCAACCTGGGTTGGAAGCCAAGAAAGGTATTTTATCCTTAAATAAACTAATCTCCTGTAGCAATAGAGAGATTGGCTCATCAAGGAGCCATCCAGCCACCACCAACTCGACCGAGTATCTGCTCTTAAGTTCCCTTTCACATTCCATGGGATCGGTTCTATAAGGACCAATAGTCGTTAAATTACGTAGAGCTTGAAGGTAACAAACGTAAGCTGTATAAAAAGCGAAAAAGCCAGCTGCGAAGAAGTCCGTAAAGTAATCACAATTTCAGCGGTATTGAAGAGAGGCGAACACGTAAAGCAAACCGCGCTTTGCATCGCCAATGCCGTATCCTAAGCAAATAAAAATCGACACTATCTATTTCTAAATTAAACTCGAATAAAATCCTGCTACAAAACATCCCGCCAGAGGGAAAATTCAAATTGACTTTTTCTAATATATTTTTGACGGATTGTAGAAATATATGTACATCCTTTTCAATGCCAAATATCTTTTCATAACAAGAAAAATATCTCATCAATTTTAGTATGTACGTTATTACTTAATATTTTCATTATTATTATTTCATATTTTTTGCAGGATATTACATTAGAAATGGTCTTCTAGATGCAAATTTTCACCGACTTCAAAAATGAGGAGGACTTCAAAGGGTCGAAATTGTTTTTGTAATGACCACGATTACTCAAAGAAGCGTGGACTCAATTGGACCTTTTTGTTTAAAAAGGTCTTCCATAGTGTTGAGATCTGATCATGGATCTTTGAAAATAGCTATATTGTTTTATTAATAGATTTACGTCCGTCTATAGTGCTGTCTGTGTCTGTATTCATGCTTCAAGAAAAACACAATTTGTTGGAGTAGAACTGAAAATAGACATACATTCTTTGTTGCAATACCTGCTTTATGCGTATTTAAAGTCGGTTATTTGCTTTTTAAGGAATTTTGTATATTTGAATAAGACGTTACAAAGTTGTGAGAACCTGTTTGTAAGTACAGATACAAACGGTGCAATCTAGTTTGAAGATTTTAAAGCAATAGTTGCAGGGTATTGATGTAAGCGTTTTTAAAATATTACTGTATTCGAATGGAAATTTTGGCTTAAGATTTAACTACTTAGTTCATAACTTGAACTATAATTTTTATCGACCAAAGCTTAATTTACTCTTAACTGGAGTCACAGCAGTACATGAGATCCTTCACCCAATGAAAGTGAGGACAAAGGAACATTAGGCCCATCATTATCAAGAATTTCAATTAATATATTGAATAAAAAAATCTAACTGGATTTGAAAATATTCAATTTACAATCTGTAACAATGTGAAATGCGTTATTAAACTTTATGTTGTTATCTATGATTGATAATTAATATTTATGATATTAGTATGTCTTGGTGCTGTGTAATTTTGCACCGTGTTTATGACAAATACGTGACAATTGACATTTACCTGGTCAACGACAAAATTAAATTTAATGTTTACTGATAAACTTAAGACTACGGTCTTGAAATGAGGAAGAAGTCTATGTTTTATACCCTATTGTGAATAAGCGTCTGGCAAGCTAACTTAATTATTTATAATAATAAACATTTTATTTTAAGGAAAGTTTAATTGTCAATTGTAATTGTAATTAAGCTTAATACTGAAAATGAAGAAAATAACTCTCTTGTGTAACAATATTTTCCTTTTCTAGATAAGTGCATCAGCTTTCAGACAATTTGCAGCTAAGTGCGCGTCGAATGAGAGATATTTCTCGAGAACTCTCCGACAGAGACGCCATTAGTGACCTCTGTGGACACATGTCACATATTAACGTGAAGTATTATTGTATTAAAAAGTTGTAGACTGTTTATTGTATATAAACTTGCAATGGTTTTTACACTATGTAAATACAATAGAAAAATATGTTTTTATTACATAATTGCCGTATATAAAGAGTACGAAATCTGTGACTATTAAAAGATAGTTCATAACAGGTTAGTTGCGGTTGAAAAATTTGAATATTAAAATATTGTCAACCGTTTTGCGACTCGGCAATTGTTTAAACGTTGTATTTACAGACGACGGCCATAATAGGTTGTGGGTCAATAACTAGGTAGTAAAACTCTTAAAGCTACGTTTTGTCATTCAATTTTCCGAAGTTTATAATAAAGGAAACATTTAAACTAAAGTTTCATTACAATAATTGAAATCGATACCACAAATGAACTTAGTGTTCAGTATCCAGCCCCCTTCCCACCCTCATACTTCCGGCGACTGGCACCTTGGCTCTCGCCACAAAAATTGTTATTCCGCACAAGATTGGAGACAGGCCAATTTATTCTGTAACGAAGTGAACTCCGTATGAGCCTCCGCCGTTAGTCCCAATGTCGCAAGACAAAAGAGATGCTGTCTTTTGGTTTATTTTACGATTCTCTCTTATGTTGATGACAGCAGAACAACTAATTATTTGTTAATTTTAATGCGTAATAAGAGAAGTAACTTGCGTGTCGAACGAAGTAATATCCCTAACCTAAACTGTGTTTCCTGACCGTGGCGCGTCATCTGTCATTCGTCATTTTTTTGTGTTAATTTGTAAGAACAGAAAGGAAGGAATATGTTGATCCTTTCATAATGCCAAGTGTAAGAATGAGAATAATATTTGTCATATTTTTTTTTAGGGTTTTTGGAGGTATTTCTTTTTGTCAAAATTTACTTTTTTAAAATAAAATTATCACTCATAATGATTTGGTTTATGCTTTTTCATTACTAAATTACATAGAAAAAGTTTACACCACCCATAAAAAGAATTTGGGCTGTTCAATCATGGATATGGAATAGGTATGTCTTAAGTCGGACAGTATAACAAACAGAACAACAAATCAGGATAATTATTTCTAACTAAAATAACCAAAAGGCAAAATGTAGGAAAATATAAAACGTTACATCGCATCGTTAGCTTCCTTTAGGATTCTGATATTCTTATAAATGTATACTAAAGTATAAAAGATAGAACAGTGCCTCTGTCAGTTATTCTAGAACCTAGCAGGATTCTGTGTTGAATCTATATGAATGTACGTTTGCCTAATATTTTATTTATCTATAAATATTTGAAGTGATTTTCTTATAAAGGTTGCTGGAATAGGACGCTCTCAATCAGATATAACCGGATATAATAGGGACCGGAAGGAAACTCTTGTATAATTTACAATTGTAATTATGGAATAACAAAGATGGTATTTTCAGCACATATAGAGCAATCAAAAAATATGGATGTAATTGTGCAATCAATGAATATATTTATTAAATTCGTATTAAGATTTTTAATTTTTATTATAGTGCTGGTGGCAAACGGGCAGAATGCTCACCTGATATTAAGTGATACCGAACCGCTGACCATGGACACTCAATGCCAGAGGGCTCACTAGTGCGTTGCCGGCCTTTTAAGACTTGGTACGCGTTTTGAAGGAAACTGTCCTTCAAAACGCGTACTCCGTCAGGAGTTATAATTAATGTTTATGTTTGAATAGATTTAGATTATGTGATACTTTTGTATCCCATGCACACTCTCAATGCCAGAGGGCTCGCGAGTGCGTTGCCCGCCTTTTAAGACTTGGTAAGCTTTTTTAAGAACAGTTTGTCAGGAGTTATTTTTTATGTTTATTTTTGAATAGATTTAAATTATGTGATACTTTTGTAATCAAGCTTTTTATTAATAAGTTTAAAGAAAAGGGTATAATCGTGACTAAGCATTTTGGTTATATGAATAAATTTTTTTCTATTGATAAATACGCACAGTTTTTTACAGGCGGTACCATCCTTTTCAATAACATTTTTCTAGAAGAAATTCCTCAAAAGACCTCTATTAAAGCTATACGAAATTACTCGATAAAAGGTGAATTACGCCATATGAAGTGCCATCCATCAGGATCAAATTGATTGATCCCCATTTGATATTATGCCGATCGCACAGAAATAACAAGCTAAAAGGCCGTCGTACACATTGAAATAGATTTGTTAAGCCGCGCACGAGTTTGTTGTATGAATATGAATAGGTCTTTATTCGTTGTATTCTATGTTTCTAATCAATAAATGTAGCTACGCCCAGTAGCCAGTTCTAAACTTTATCATAAAGTTTTTAACTTTTATATTATTATATGGCTCACCTAATGTTAAGTGATACCGCCCATGGGCACTCTCAATGCCAGAGGGCTCGCGAGTGGGAGACTTTTAAGAAGGACCTTAAGTCGAAATGTTTTGGAAACACTTCACTGAAGCTGCTTCCACATGTGTTCAGACAGCACAGTTAAACAAAAATTAGAATTAATAAAGTTCATCCAACTCCAAATTATGCGAAGTTACCATATGTTAGCAAAACTAGTTAAGGTTTCCACTTTATTAACGATATAACTGGTTACATAGTGTGATAAATATATACCATTTACCTTATTATCTAAATAGTACTTTTCCCTATGTAAATTCAACGTTATGTCCATCATGCATTAAAAAGGGAATGGAGACCCTAAATTTCGAGAATTAGAACTCTGGACTTCAGCTTCTTTGTAATCTTTCGTTCTCTTTAAAAACCATTAAAAGCATCTTTATGCATAAAATTAATTGTTAATAAAACATATACTAATACAATTTAAAATTTTCTTCATAAATATTACAATCAAACACCAATATCAGAGATTTCGAAATGAAAAAGCCAATATAGCTACATCGAGTTGTAATCTAAGTTCATAAATATCCGGCTATTGTACTGAGGCAGATTGCTTGTTAGAGAAAAATATAAGGAAATGTCACCGCTAAGGGCCAGTCTGCGGCGATCTCCGGGAAATAATACGGGATTCGATGACAGTTCCAGTTCAATAGAATACGTAATATCGCTGGCTTATTGGGTAAGAAATCACACTGTTTTCTATTTATATATTGGTTACCACAAAATAATTGCGACTGATTCGTAAGAAATCTATACAGAAAACTTTGTTATTCCCTTCGTACTTTGTTTTTTTTTAATCTTTATGGTTTGTTGTCTATGCATTCGCTATTACTGTGATTTCGATGGGATTAGGATGTAAAAGCTCTACGCCGAACTATATACTATTTATTGTTCTGCAATATTATTTTTGAATAGATACATTACAAAATTGCAAAATTGCATATTATATTCTGCGATATCGCACTAAGATCTATTAATAAAAATAGAATCCCTAATAATATTTACGACAAAGAAATCTGAGGCCTAGCCCCAAAGAGGATCGTGTGCCATTGAATTGAGTAGAAATATTTATTAAGAGTCATTCCTCTAACTTTGATTTGGTTACTCTTGGGCCGCGGGGTTCTAATGCATAGGCGCTTATTAAAGATATACTGGTGACCCCAGAGCTGGTGCTTTCCTCGCTCAACTAATAAGTTAAAGCCTGCCAAATGCTAACGTTAAAGGTACACTGCCACATGGACCAACTTTTAAAATTTGTTTTAATTGTCTATGTATTAATTTTTAATTATAGATAATTATATATTTTGATTATTATAACACTATGTAGATTCAGTAGTTTGTAAATACTTAGTTTCTATTATAATTATCTTGAATTATGTAAAATAGTAAATCTGATATTTACCTACAAGTTTTAACTATTTTAAAAACCCGCTTAGAGAGTACAATTGGAAATGTATATTCCAGCACCGTTCCACATAATTAGCGAAACAAAAAGCGATTTTGGTAAAAAAAAACTTGAAATAAATAGCGGTATTTGCTAGAAGTTCCGGCAAGTTGCGCGTCCATTCGACCGGATTTATGTGCTTGCCCGGTTTTTAATAAAACCCAACAAATGTTCGCGCTGCTCGATCGATTGTATGCCCTTTTCATTCGGCCGCTATTAATGACTTAATGGAATCCGTTAAACGAATTTCCTACTTCATTTACACCATTATCAGCTTATATTATTTCGTACGATTGAAATTGTTTCAATTATTGTTATTTTTTAATCCTATTGTATCTTAAAGGACTTCTTCTTCTCTCCTTCATTGTCTTAGTAAATATTTATGCTGACTATTTATCAAGGATAATGGTTTATGTTTGTATATATATTGAAAAAAATATTGGCCGATAATTTTGTATCATTCACATGATAGGACTAATAGTTTACCGTATTGACAATGCTTATGATATAAATGTAATTAATGATGACATAAATACAGAAGAGATTTTTCGGGAAATTACGTGATTTTTGTTCCAGGTATGATAATGTCTATAACAATGTGAAATGTTCAGTAGTACAAAGCCTTATCACATAACTATATCAAAAAAAATTGCCTGAAACAGCCTTTTGGGGCTAGAGCCCTAAGCAAGCTGGTTTCGCGACGTTTTCTTTCGCCGTTTGTAATGTTGAACGGCAAAGTCGAAAGACTAATGGTGCACAGCCGACGAATTTGATGACGGACGGATTGAAGGGCGAGAATTGCACGCTGTAACCCACTATACAAACATAAAGCAAAACAAAAATCAATGTAATTCAAACTACTTTGTTTCGCTACTCTCAAGCCACGTGGAAACGAAACGAGTATAAACTTTTAAACAATGCATGTTCGTCGTTATTTAAATAAATCAAGATCGATAAATACAAAATTAATAAAAACAACAATAACGAAATCCTCTTTTCATCTCAATCATTCAGGGCGAAACTTTTCTCTATGGCTTTACAAAATTCCAATTTTACACACTGTAAATAAAAAGTGATATTCATATTTACAGTTTCACCTGAAAAATTTTGCTGGGCCTTTTTTTATAGAACAGGGCAAACGGGCAGGGGGCTCACCTGATGTTAAGCGATACCGCCGCCTATGGACACTTTCAATGCCAGAGAGCTCGCGGGTGCGCTGCCGGTTCTTTTAAGAATTGGTACGTTCTTTTCTTGAAGGACCCTAAGTTGAATAATTAGTACGGAAATACTTCAGTGATTCTACATAGCGGTGGAGCGCGGCAAAATTGTCTTGAAAAATGCTCAGTCGTGGAACGGCGGACGTCGAGATGATACGGGTGGAATTTTGTATTTTGCCTCGACATCCGTGAGTTTCATCAGCTGCAGTTATTAATCCGAATAAATACTCTGAACACTCTCCATGGTAAATGCGGTAGAAGATGCAGAGTGACCCCACATCTCTAAACAACGCCAAAGGATCAAGCCGCTCGGAGAGGGATTAGTCATCGACGATTCGCACCGCTCTTCGTTGAATATGTGGCCCGGAGTGATGTACCGTCTCGCCTTGTTGAACACACTAAGCTTATTGGAGGCTAATTTAGCCTTTCCCTCCAAATGACCGCGAAACTGAACGTCGTTCGATATGTCAATGCCAATTATTCCGAAGCTGGCTGTGGCTTAAGAAGAGCGTCTTCGAAAAGAGGAGTAGCTACAAAAGGTGTTTTTTTCGCGAAAACGCGCAAAGTTGTGTCTTCTTGGGGTTTAATTGGAGTAGGTTTAATAACTTCTCAGTGATAACAAGAGCAGTCTTGGCTCTTGGTTCAATCCCCGGCTATGCACCAATGGATTTTCTTTCTATTGTGCGCATTTAACATTAGCTCGAACGGTGAAGGAAAACCTCATGACGAAACCGGCTTGACCCAAAAAAAAGTCTATGGCGTGCGACAGGCCCAGAAAGCTGATCATCTACTTGCCTATTCGATTAAAAAATTATCATGAAACAGATACAGAAATCTGAGGCCCAGACCTAAAAAGGTTGTAAGCGCTTGATTTATGACTTTTCTAAGTCGGAATAAAACACAAAGTTTAGTTCGAATGTTTTACAAACTTATCACTGAATTTTACAGATATGTACTACAAGTATTGCTTACAAAGTCAAGAGTGTCCTTTCTATTTTTTAAATCAGGTTAAAAAAAATCCATTTCCCCGTAAGACAACATGGTTCGTTGTAAGGAATAAAATATTATTTCAACGCGAGGTTCACGAGTTTCCAACTAGGAATACTTTACAATACTGAGTTAGGAAGACGATATTCTACGAGATAACTTTACAATTATTACTAAGTATATTTTATTAACAGAACATTGAAGGTAGATTGGATAATATTGAAGAATTTTATACTACAAAGTCTATCGATGTAAAATAAATACAAATTAGTTAGTGTATCATTTGATGTTCTGTGTAGAAATAAAATATTTTATTTTACGTATTTACAAGGCACGTTTACCTTATAATCATTATAGTACCTACATATACAATTCAAAATAAATTGTATACTATTTATTGGTTGGCTACCTCTATTTGTCTATCTTTTTGTATTACATAAAAATAAATTTTAGATTTATAAATAAATTAAATTAGTAACGATATGGGTTTTGGCAATTATCTTCTTGAATTGGAAATTTTAACATCGCTCCGTCATATTTTGTTACAATTACTAATCATTTATTGTAAATATGAATCTAAATACTTTTATTTCGCAAGTCTACACTATGTTGCCAAAAATTTTATTTATGTATAAATACACTCCTGTCCTAACAGGTGACCCTAAATCGACAAGAGTGCACAAGAAGTGAATGAAATTTGCAGACGAAACAAAATACCAACGTAAGAAATTAATTAGGAAAAACTAAATTACATATTAAAAAGTACTTAACAATAAGAAACTACTCTAGGCACTAACAAATAATAGAACTTTCGACAGTTAACCACTGAGTTAGTAAACTAAATCAATACACTGAATTATATGTGTCCTTTTCAGAAGGTATTGTAGCTAAGGTACTGAAGTAGTGCTGAATTACTCTTCTTGCCATGTAACGATTTTATGAAGTACATCACAATCTCGGCGTACTCTAATTTCGCACAGAACCAAGAATAAATATGGTCGGATACATGAGTGGATAAAAAGGGTATAACGACACTTCTGCAGACGTCAATCTATGTCAGTCAATCCACGCTCACACTACGGAGATATTCGTATAACATCATCTCCTATAGACTAATTCAAACCTATTGTTTGCGCTAAATAACAATATTATTACAAAAAATAGGATTTACAAATTTTGTAATTGTAAATTAACAAATATATAATAGTATTGTCTTTGTTAACATAGCTTTTACACATTGTAAGAAAACACTTTTTTTACCGGATTAAAGTGATTTATATTACTATAAACTTATTATTATTTTACATAATTTTAAATTTAAAGTTTTCCAACGTTTCGCGTGCTTTACAGCGTGCGTGGTCACGGTGACTGAAGACAAAAGGTGTTGAATGTCAAAAGTATCACAGCTGTAGAGAAACGTCGAAAAAATTTAAATTTAAAATTATGTAAAATAATTATAAGTTTATAATAATACAAATTGCTTTAATCCGGTAAAAAAGTGTTTTCCTTTAAATTTATAATAACTAAAGTAAACGAGATGGATTGTATAGTTTTGTTTCAGAACACTTTACTTAAAATGATCAATAAGACTAGTTAAGTTTCTATAAATATAATAATACTATAAAAGATTCCACATTTGACATTAAATACTTAACAATGGAAAGCTAAGTCTTGATTAGCCTTAGAATTACAAGCAAAGTAGCAAGCCGTTGTCGAGACATTAGCATCTGGAGGCGGCTTAGCGATCCCGCGGGAAATTATAAACTAACAACTTCCACACTGAATAAATTAACTCTTGAGATACTAACAACATTAAAATCTTTATAAAAAAACATTTCGTATATATTGGTTGTCAAAAGTGATTATTTCCCGGCATCATCGGCATCTTCGGCAAGCCTTCGCGCTGTAAGGAACTTGAGTTCAAGAGTTCTTGAGTTGGTCCAGGGAATACCCTGGACCAACTCAAGTTCCTTACTTAAGAAGGATATCTCCGTCTCGTGCCTTCCACTCTACTGATCACCAGTAGTTATGGTACCTCTATACACTTACAACTACAACTTTGTTCGATAAAAACTAGAAAGTAGCGTTCATTTCAAAGCTCTTATTGTCTTATCTATTGACGCAACGGCTTAAGCGAATAATTGTTACAGCCAATTGTTCCATTGGTACAGAAATTTGAGCTTTATTTCTCAAAGTTAAAGTCTATTGTAACGAATCATCTGAAACGAAAATACACTGATATTTTTCGGTATAATAGAGTAACGTTATTAATTTTATTTTTTATGTTATATAATGTTTGGTAATCTAAAGTATTAAGTAAAATTATTGTTTGGTATGTATACTGTAAATATTTTTTAAGCTATGCAATATGGTGCTAATTAACAGGTCTATAAAACGCCAAAAATAGAAATGGGTGGGCTATACACTCCGGAGGGATCACATTGCCAAGCAAGCCCTCGACTGGAATCCTCAAGGCAAAAGGAAACGTGGCCGCCCAAAATAGATCTGGCAACGAAGCATCATTGCAGAGGTGTGGGAAACCGGAATAACGTGAAGTGAAATTAAGAGAGCTGTCCAGAACCGATCAGTCTTCTAAGCTGGATACCCCATGACCCACTTAGGACATATAAGACTTTATGTCAAGTCTGTAAATAAATAAAATAAATGCCTAAAATAATAGCAAAAACTATAATTTTGATATGGATTCCTATAATTAACCAACAACTATTAAAGTTTAAATATTCAAAATGGCGAACAAGAGTCTGCTATTAACATGAGAAATAATGTTATGCCCTAATTATAATTGGCCATAATTAATGTACATAGTTTACAAGTCGCGACCGCAAGGCTCCACTTATATAATTTAATATTATGTATTTAATAACTACTCAGAAACAGTAGTTTCGAGAATAACGCTCGGATCATAACCAAAACACCTTCCTAATTAGAATGGGAAGTAGAGTGTGGTATGGAAAATGTTTCTCGGAAATGCACAATCTAATGAAAATCCGGTGTCAGTGATTACCTAGAAGCAAATTTATCATTAGTTCTAAGTAATAGAAAAAGTTTGTATGAAATAGTTAGAACCTATTTTTACTGGACCAAAGGCAAATATATATATAGTAATTTACTCCACAATTACAACGCTTTATGCGAGAACGATTTATCGCATAAATGTGGTTATAGATACAACAGTGCCTGACTATAAAAAGTGAATTTCGGTGTAATTAATACCACGCAGCTACATCTATAACCGATGCGACTATTTGCTCAAAAGATCAAATCCACGAGTACAAGATAAAGAAAAAAATTGAGGGGTATTTGTAACTTGTATGCGGTTTATTATTCCACTGTGTGTGAACCCAATACATTTTCTCAGCCTTATATTGACTTTTCTTATGAATCAGCCAATGGCTTTAATAGTATAGAAGGACAAGCCATGGAGACACGTAAAATTCTAAAATCGGTAAATCCAAATAAACGATACGATCCAGATAGTTTCCGTCACATTTCGCAAAATCGTGTTATGATCTCTCACTTAACGTTTACAAAAAATCTTTATCATTCGGTATCTTTCCCCATGTATGGAAAACAGCACATGTTATAACAGTACATAAATCCGGAGACAGACGTATGCAACTATAGGCGAATTTTTATTCTAAATACTTTTGCTAAAGTATTTGAACTCGTCACATACAACAAAATTTATAGTTTTATGAAACCCATACTTATTCCAGTACAGAATGGGTTTGTATCACTAATCTTTCTGAATATACTTATCTATATAAATAATTTTGAGTAATGTTGACCAGGTGGCTTCAGCGTGCGACTCTCATTCCTGAGTTCCGGTTTGATCCCCGGCTGTGCACCATTGGACTTTCTTTAAGTAAAAACAGCAACTCTGTCTTGGGATTCTTTTTTAAAATGTAACGGAGCAAGCGGCTAGGCGGCTCATCTGATGTTAAGTACCGACCATAGATACTAACATTGTCATAGCGCTCACGTGCGTTGCTGGCTTCTTAAGAATAGTTAGCTCTTTTCTTGAAGGACCCTAAGTCGAATTGGTTCGGTTGACTGCTGGTTCCACACAGTGCTAGTGCGCGGCAAACACTGTTTTAAAAAACGCTTAGTTGTGGAACAAAATATGAGTATTTCAATAGCCGATGTGAGCATACAACCGGAGTAATAAGCGATGATAGTGAGTTTCATTAATATAAGTTCGAGCTCTGTTCTAGTAATCCCAACAGATTAAATTATATTCAAGTTTCAGTTTAATTTCGCATGTAGATTATGCTAATATTGGATTCGGAGTGATTCTCATTATCATTAGTAGATATTCAATTATGTGTCTGTCTGGTGAGTTGGCCATCGGATGCTAACGTATGCGTGCCAATGCGCTGTCTGGCACACCGCCAGGTAGCGTGATACGTTTTGTTACAGAAACCTCGTTTGAACGTGGATTATTGTTATTTTAAACTGAATTGATACTTAGCTGTCCTAATTTAACCGTAAAGGAACACGTTCTATAAGCTGCCATTTATCTAATTCTCGATCAATTAAATCGATATACAATGTTACAGATAACCAAAAACACAGAAGCCCACTCACCGAACAAAGGTATCGAAAATACTGCTGTCCGTAATTATGACTGTCAGAAAACTAGGCAAATTAATTTTAATTAATCAAAACACGCTCTGGGTGACCTTCGTTCGTTTTAACCTATTTAAGACAATACGGAACGGAGAAAAACACCTTTTGTGTTTTCAAAGGGGGATTTCAAAGAATTCCGTCAAATTCCGAGAATTAAACACGTGCTGGCGGATAATTAAAACGGAATTCCTGAACAAGACGTCATTATACGATTGTTTACAAGTCGGCTGCGCGAACAATGCCATGTGTGCTCGGGGCTCAGGGCTGACAGTTGACACACGATTATATATGTATTCTTTTAAATTTTCTTTTATCTGAAACCGACTTTCACTATAGATGAAAATATATTATTCTAAGAATTATTGTTATTGTAAATCAAAGAAGCCTATGTTCTATTCCAATCTTTTCTATGTAAAGATTTTATTAGCACCTTAAACTTGAGAATTGAAAACTTTTAGGAATTGTGGATCGAATATTTAAAACAGATAACGTTGTGAATATTTTTGTTATTAATTACTTTCCTCGTCTGGTAGTGAAATGAACTTTCTATCCAACTTTTTAAAGGTTTCAAAGATAATTTATTGAGGTCATGACTTTATCCGCTTTTGATAAAAAATCAAGGAAAGTAAAGGTTTGATTTAAATAAGTTTTTATACTTTCATAAGTTATAGGCACGTGCCGTAAATTTAACGACGACATCCTGCTGTTGGAGAATAACTAGCTGGTACTATTACTCCGCTGCTGATAACGTAAATAACATAATCTATATCAATTTCATCTTAATATGCAAAATACCGGATCTTTATAAAAGTTTAATTTAAAAAACTATATAATCGTTTGAAGAAGTCTATTAAGTATGAGGGTGTGCAATTATTTAATCAATTACCGTCTAAACTTCGCGATATCAGCGCGTTTAACAAATTCAAAAGGGCATTCAAGATGTCAGACTGAACCTAGTAGACTAAAATTGGGACGGCTAATGGCGTCGTGTATCTCGCTCGTATATACATATTAAGTTTCTCATGTAAATAAAATACATTTTTGTAATGAGAAATAAAGTTCATTAAACAATATGTATATCTAAATGAATGCCAAGTCATTTCATATCAACTGTCAAAATATTTCATTTGAATCTATAAATTGTTATACCCAAAGATTCAAAGAGGTGGAACGTTTGGTTTTCATATTTATTTATTAGTTAACAACAATTTACTGTTTAAACATGTCAGGAGGATGATATAATGGTTGCAGGTGTTTAAAAACTATTTGTTAAGAGCCCGAGGATTCTTTATCTCGTTCGTTCTATGTCCTTAATTTAAATGTGAATTTAGAAGCATATATTTTTTCTGTCGTTCGTAAGTATAGATTAAGCAATATTTTGATTTGGTTGGAATAAATGAAATTACATGTATTTATGTAGTAAACTTCATCCTTCTTGAACTTGTGTTGACACTCAGCGCATTTTAGAAGTTATTAATCATCGTAATAAAAATGCAAAAGAATTTTAGGACATAGACCAACGATCAATGCAGTATTTTAATCGACGACATTTAAACAACACAACAGTGTGATTACTATTCCGTTTAGTAATTCCTAGTGTAACCGTAAAAGCGGGTCGGCTGTCAACCCTAATGAGAAAGCGTCCCTTTGATCGCAGGCTTCGATCAAGCAATTTTCCGGCCACAAATTCACAATCAATCGGTGACAATGCCCTGAGGCGGTACGTTTTTCATTTCAAGAACCCTAATAAATGTTCTAACGCTCATTGAACTCGACAAATCAACGAATTTCAACGAAATTACGAGTACTGTTAGGCCTTTATTTTACGCCGAAATTTTTATTTTGTAGTTATACAGGAGAAAAGTATCCACGGAGAAGATCTAATCAAAATTAGGGATATTTTTTAATGATATATTTTTCTTTTTGATACAGAAGTTATCGTTGCAAGAGTTGCATTTCAACACATTATTCATTACTTGGCGTGCGACTCCGAGCCCAAAAATCGTGCTTTCGAACGACGGAATTTTACGTCCGGTCTTCCACCCAATAATAAACGTGTGTCAGAAAGAGAAAATAAAATTGAGCCGCATAACTTCGAGGTGCTTTCATTAATATTAGCATTACACATACTTGAGTAAATTAAAAACTAATTAAGAGACTCATTGGAACTAATTAGCTCTAACAAAGCACTTCAATTCTCTTTGTGATGTTCATTATAAAATACTTACTTTAGGAAAGGATATATTTACATATATAACTTTCCCTTTGTTGTGTCTTAACATTCAGAGCCCGTCTGACTTAGGTCCCAAGGTACCTCTCTGATTCTGTTAACGGAAATTTATATTTAGAATACTACAGAAAACTAACTCTTACGAGTAACTCTAGCATATAGAGAAATGAACATCGCACGTTACAACTATTGCAATGTATTTTTATAGTACACAGTTTGTTTTTATTTAACAATGAAGGAATAGAAATATCTTGACTACTATAAATGACAGTATATTTATGTGACATATTTTATCAATTTGTATTTGTTTAGCCCGAGCAGTTTTGGCCTAGCGGCTTCAGCGTGCGACTCTCATTCCTGAGGTCGTAGGTTCGATCCCCGGCTGTGCACCGATGGACTTTCTTTCTATGTGCGCATTTAACATTCGCTCGAACGGTGAAAGAAAACATCGTGAGGAAACCGGCTTGCCTTACCCAAAAAGTAACGGTGTGCGTCAGGCACACAAGGCTGATCACTTGCTTGCCTATTAGATTAACAAATGATCATGAAACAGATACAGAAACTTGAGGCCCAGACCTAAAAAGGTTGTAGCGCCATTTATTTTTTTATTTATTATTTATATAGCCTATTTTTTTGTCTAATAAAAACCCCTAAATGACATGCATAACATGCCTAGGATTTATTTGGAGTTGTCTCAATATCAATGTTCTTTAAAGGCGAGGAAGTAGGTGACGTCGGATTGTATTTCGATCTAAATCATAATTGTTCCATCGGAAATGAATCCTGGTTGTATACCTAAATAGTATTTCATTAAACAAGGTTGTGGTGATAACAACAGAATATCTGAATATATAAGGAATGTAAAGGGTAAATTCATTCTGAATTCGTAAATAAATTTAAAATTAATAAACACTATCGTTCAGGTAGAGGTACACTCGCGAATAAAATGGCTGTACTTTAGATTCAGGCCGTGGAGGGCACTCCAATATTATTATAGTATTTTCCTTACGACTGTACTCAGATGCCAAATGGTTGTAACGCTGAGATGGTCACGAAGAAATCATTATTTAAGCTTTTACTTAAAGTGTTTGCAATTTTATATTTTTACTCTTCATGAATTTGTTATTGTTTAATTTATTATATACTGTTACACGATAAACTAAATATACTTTTAATGTCTCGTATTCGCAAGGCGTTCTTTTTGGTCTACCTTAATTGGTATAATTCCTTCTACTGGAAAGAGATGTATAGGACGACAAAAGAAAAGATGGACAGATGACATTATAGAACTAGCGGGGAAAAACTGGATGGATGATGCTCAAGACTGGAAATGGAAAAATATGGAGGAGGCTTTTACCCTAAAAGGGTCCATATAAAAACTGGAGCACTAAAAAATCATTGTGACTAAAAAAATTAAAACTTATACTAACACAACTAATACTAATCTTAAGGAAAGTAAACTAACCACTTGTTTTATGGAATAATTAATGAAGCTTTAATAATAATAATAATTGGTATATGCCTATAATAACTATTATATATCAGTCATATTGTATGGTAAAACTCCAGCGTTTCATTCTTTCTCCAGCGTTCACTATTTTACGGAAAGAGGCAAGTGGCTACTTTAGTTACAGGGCAGACCTAATATCATTTATCGCGAGTACTACACATTATATACAACACAAAATAAAAATAATATAAACCTATACTTTTAAGTCAAATAAAAAGTAAACAAGAAACATAACTATTCGTCCCCCATGCGCAGTAGGCGATGCCCAAACTAAGTTCCCAAGGGTGTGGAGTTATAGTGTAAGTTACTCGGAATATTTCACGTTGAGCGAACACGTTCTAATTTGTGAGATTCTTATTAAGTTTTCATCGAGTTTGTGGCACTCGCTTTTGCTTCTTGGTCATGCTTTGTTTTAAATTAAACTTTTTATGTATATTTATAGTGGTTTGTAGGTGACCTAGTTGCTATAGTCAGCTCTCACCAGCTCCTTCAAATCCCGGCTGTGCCAATGTATTTTTCTACTTTCTATGGTCGTACGGTTAATGCAGATGTTGTCAAAGATACATTTATTGACGATGATGTCGTCGTCAATAATTGGCTGATGGGGTGATTGAATTAGGCGCTGATGGCTAATTACATAAAAAAGAAAATTACAGATAGGATGCCATCAAGGCCAATTCCGTGATCAGTATGTAGCGGTATTGGATTAGTTACATTTCTAAAATATGTTAAATTAGTCAATGTTACTTTAATTGGGTCAATCACACAAGTACATGTTTATTTTCGCGTCACAATGTTCGTTCCTATACACCTCCGAAACGGCTCGACCGATATCCCTTATCAAGGGGATAAGGGATATCCACCCCAAAAAAATATTTTTATTTTTTTATACAATTTTTTTGTTTTTATTTTTTACAAAAAACATACGACCCTTAATTGTCACCCCTCTACGATCAACCCCTATTTTTTATTATAGTAGATAAGTTATTTTTATTGAACTAAAAAAAATGTTTCCTGTAAACATGGCAAAACGTCGTTTGCCGGGTCAGCTAGTATTGTTATAAATTAATTATATTTTTGATTAATTAAAAAATGATAATATTAAAAAAAATCTTTGAATTTGTTAACCTAATTAGTAATATTTCTTTACGGAAAAGAAATGCCGCTGAATAATATTGTTATAAAAGTAGTTAAAGATGTTCTCAAAAATTCTCGGAAATAATGCGACTCACGTTGCGTAACTCTGTCTGTTAAGATTTACTCACTGTACCCGAATACGATGTACGTAATTATAAAAAATAGCCGTGTTATTTGATGATCATTCATTCTATTATTAACGTTTTTGTTACGTGTCAAATATTTATATGGAAAATCTTAGTTTTGCGCGTAATCGCCACGCTTATGCATTACCAAAAAGATTTAGGAATGGCTTTAAATTGAATTAAGTATTTTTTTATATAAATGAGAAAGTACAAAAAACTAATAAGGTATAAAATCTTGAACTAGTTTTTAGCTAAAGCTTTTATTCCAAAGTTTCTAATAATTTATCTAAAAATTTCATTAAAAGCGAGGAACCAATGTGTACCAAACACACTGAAACACAATTCTCGAGGTTTCTTGTGCATAGAGGCGTATTTCTATATTTTCAATTCCCAGAATGGAGTCTATGAATTGAATGTTTATTTCAGCGAAGATATCTCCGGGAAGTCGTTTTCATAAGAAACGATAATGCATCCGATCGTTAGAGTTTCAAAAAGAAACCAAACAAAGCCTTTACCTACACAACAATTGCGCACAATGGCGTGAACAATGTGACGATAGACGATATCGATCATCACAGTGGGTAAGGCCGGCATTGTTATTCTGGCGACAGCTGAACTCAGCGCGACACCTCCACAAAGAAATGCTTGTGAATTCACTCGCGATCCTTATTTTATTGTAAATCTGTGACCGCACTGCCGAACGCCTAAAGCCGAGTCATACACGAGGATGTTGTGCTTTATATTCGCCTAAATTCCAATACGATATATTGTTATGAGATTTATGAAAATCCTATGTGTATAGGTTTCGGTAATATTGGCCATATAACAAGTATTTTTATGGAGTTTCCAATACGTTACATGCATTGGTCGTCTTATCTACTAGATAATAGACTTTTAAATATTCAACAAATCCGTCACAAAATCATTTGTATTGAGTGTAATTAACTATAAGTTAACGGATAGTGGATTTATAATTATTAAAATACTTACACACCACCAAGAAAAGGAAAATAAATTAAATATTCAGTATGTAATAGGCCTTAAAAAGCTGATCTCACAGAATTGAAAACACAGCCTATATTCGAGTAATTTCAATGAATGAAAAGTTTAAAACGCACGATTCAGGCCTGATTAAAATTAATTTTTTTTCATCGCGAGCGCTTCGTGGGATTTTTATTGAAGCACTTATGATATTTGTGGTTTTTTCACTAATTTTTTTTATAGAATAGTTAATGCAGTCTCAACAATTGGTTAATTATACCACCGAGATAAACACCCGCCTGCTTTGCTTTCAAATAATCTCAAAGACTTTGGAAAATAAAAATAGATATTGACGTATTGAGAGAGGGGAATGAATTTAAGAGCGGAGATTCAAAAGAACTAGGAACGAGGGAAGCACCAAAATAATCATGCAGGAAAGACAAGGATTACGCGTGGAGAAAGGAAGTAGAAAGTGAAGGGTAGGAACTGATAATGAACGATAGGAATATTGTCAGGAAGGCAAAGACAGGGAACGATTGTTGAAAAAGCTAAATACGATAAACTGATATCAAAATGCTAACCTAAAAATAATTTTGTTGATATCAGCCGTTTAATTTCGACAAAAGAGTCTACTCTTTAAAGGCTTCTGATTGGTTTGACTGCCTGTTTGTTATGCCAAGTTTTTGGTTCTAACCTACCCTAGGTTTAATAATTTTTAGCCAAAGTTCAGTCGTTCTTGTTTTACAAATAGTGCAACTAATTTGACTTTCTTTTATATATAAAAATAATGACTATAGAGTCATTATTATTATCGATCATTTAATGATTTTATAGATCTAGCAACAATGACAAATCAAATAAACCACTAGTATTATGGTTTTATACTAATTTTACTTTGATGTTATTAAATTATATTGACAATGGTAGCTGACACTAACGCCATTGCTCCGACATTATTAACAATGACTGAAGTCACTATTACTACATACTATCAAAAAGTCTGTTCATTTGACAACAACATTGACAAATCAAATAAACTACTAGTATTAACGGTTTTAAACTTATAAGACTTTGATGTTATTAAATAATAATGATAATGGTAGATGACACTAACACCATTTGATATTAATAATATTGACAGAAGTTTCTATTACTACATACTATCAAATAGTTTGTTAATTTGTAGATCCAGTTATATTAGGAAATCGAAAAAACCACATTTATTAACGGTTATTATCAGTTGATAAGACTTTGACGTTGACAATGGCAGCTGATACCATTGCCATTGCTCCGATATGTAAGCAAAACAGCACAAAATGCAACATTGAATCTATGGTTATTATTATGTTCGTTCCACCTCAGCGTTTTAGTTTACTTTTTAGCAGACTTATCTTTATATGGAACCAGCTACTCATCCAAGTTTGCGGACCAATTTGTATTTGAGGGTGCTTTAAGGAAAGTATCAATTAAAAGGCTGGTAACACTCTTGCGTCTGGAACTGTGTATGGGCGGAGATATAAGTATCCTGCCCGTTTCCCCATGTCCTAAAATTGTATAATATAAATAACAGCCAGAGAGTGGCTTGATTTTTCTTCAAATACGTCGTTCATTTTCCATACAAAATGTCGCACGTGGATTTAATAACGCAAAATAAATAATTTTTCCTTATTCTATATTAAAAATGTTGAGACGTCCTTTGAATAGCATATTGATACAAATATTATATAGAAATAATTGTTATTAAAATACTGTGCTAACTTTTTCGTCCGCCACTCTGCGAATCAATTATAACTTTATTTGAATTTTTAATATCATCGAATGTTTATTCATAAACGTGCTGAAAAGACTTTGATGATACATAAAATATAAGGAAATAATATTAGTAATAATATTTTATTTCATTTATGTTTTTAAGTTATTCTTAATAGACATAAAATTTGTTATTTCTCCCGTAGATCTTTTATTACTTGTTTTTAATCTAGTAAAGTAGGATCATATGTATGTCTCCATTTAGCTTTAGGTTACTTTTTTATAATAAATTTATTTGCTATATACGCATATTTCTCATATAATATTCTGCTTCCAGTCAAGAATTAATTATTCAAATTTAAATAAAATTTCAACTCAAATAAAAACTGACTTATAAAATTGTTTTTATTTTAGTATTGTCAACTTGCTCGGCTTCATTCTCTGTCTCTAGACATCGTGCATGCATGCATTTTTTACAAAGTCTGTTGAGGTTTCTGAAGAGATGTTTGTGTTGATCACTCTTCGTTTCATTACCATACGAGCCGTATTGACTCCAGACTTCATCCGTATCACCATGATGGCTGGAAGTCTTCCACGGTAAGGTATTTTCTATTGCAAATTAGCCAACTGTGGAATCGACTTCTGACTAAACAATTGTTTAAAAACCGAGCATCCTCTACACTAAAAGTATTGTCCATGGACTGCGATGCAATCATCGTGTAGTCGATGCCCCGGCTCGTGTTAACATAGACCAAACTGTTCTCTTTCAACTAAGATTAGCGATTACAATGAACTGAAGTTTTATAGAGTACTGAAACGATACGGAGATAACAATAACGATAGACCGGAGAGGATCATAAAATTAATTAGCAACCGCTTCCCGCTCCGCTAATTGCTTGTAATATTTTCATTAATTACCCTTTATATCCCTCCTTACTACTGAGTTATGTTTAATACGCGCCCTACATTGTTATTATCTCAACAAGAAAGTTACTATTTAAGTAAAATTTACGTGCTCGTTGTTCATTGAGGGAACAAAGAAAAGATACTAATGAATTTGATATAAAAACTATCAGATAAAATTTATATGTAGTTTAAATATAAATATTTACAAACATTATGATAAATAAGGCATGTTTATACTTGTAAACGTTTTCATTTGTCTGATCGCGCAAAAAGACAATTTTATACCGTTTTTCCTAAAATGCCGTTCAAAAAAGCAGTTAAAATTATGATAGCGCGTAAGTAACGCAGCCTTTTTGGAACGAAATTAGGTGAATAAAACAAAAATTATATCATCATGGTCACAATAATACACAGTATGACGTGGCTGACCAACCAACTTTTCTTAAACTGAGAAGTTGTTTAACCTGCCCGTATGTGAAAAGTTTATCTTCCTACCTGTATAGGACTGTTTGTTTTCATGAGGTATATAATATAGATATCAAACCTTTGATAAGCAATAATTAATTAAAGAGCCGGTTTAAGATTAGAGAACATGATCGTGTAATGTTTTATGAGATTTTTCTTTATAATTTTAATTAAAGCGTAAAACTTGGGCAAGATCGAATCTACCTCGGCTTTACGATGTCTTCGGCGTAAAATTGTTTATGTGTTATCTCCGCAGAGTTTTATGTCCGAATGTTGAGGCGGAAATGTTTTAAAACTCGATTTTGATGGTCCTTTAATACTTATATTGATCTTTTTTATGACTGTTAAGTTTGACTGTATATCGAATACTTTTTATTTTTTATTTTATTTTAGGAACGTTATTACGTTCATACATTCTTGTGGAATTAATACGTGTATATAGCCTTTGAATTTCTCCTGCTTTCTCAGTATAAGCCTTAGGCTTTATTGTGCGACTCTCATCCATGAGGTCGTAGGACTTACTTTCTTTCGCATTTAACATTCGCTCGAACTGTAAAAGATAACATCGTAAGAAAACCGGCTAACCTTAGACTTCAAAAGTCGATGGCGTGTGTCAGGCACAGGCTGATAATCTGATTGCCTATCAGATTAACAAATGGTGATGAAACAGATACAGAAATCTGAGGTCCAGACCTAAAACGATTACTGCGCCACTGATTTATTTATTAGAACATAAGTAATTCCATGAGTAGCATTAGTATAACCTAAAAATTCAGTATCCAGAGTTGCTCCTACGTAAATTCTTTAGTAATAAAATTAATTCAATTCAAAATCATTTATTCATGTAGGTACACTTATGAACGTCAAAAAGTCACTTATCAAGCAGCTTTACTTTAATGTACGATTTAAATTTATTTATTTCATTAATTGGCAAAATTTCAAGTTTGGTTGTGTCGGATTATGTTCTTATTCTTTAGCACGAATCAATAGTGAAGTAATGTTTAAAGAAATTTATTTCTCATTACAATATTATATTTTATTTACATGAGAAACTAAATATTATGAGCGAGATACACGTCCCAATTTTAGTTTACTACATTCACTTTCACATGCATTTTTAATGCCCCCTTGAATCTGTAAAACACGCCAATATTGCGAATTTTAGATGGCAACCGATTAAACAGTTGCACACCCTCATTCAAATAATTTGTGCGCGGCTTCGGCAAGATAAGCAAACTCGCTCGACGAGTGTTGCGTGTGGTTGTGTCCTTGATTTTCTTAAATAATAAGCTGCTATGGAGAGAGCCATCAATTTTTTTGAATTAAGATATAAGTGCTATAAACATACAGTTGTTTAATAGTCATAATTTTGGTGTCTTGGTAAATTTTAATAGTCTCCGTTAAAAAATTGTATCTAAATATTGCCTTTATTAATTTATTTTGTAGTGTTTGTAAGTTTGAAATTATTCTTTTGCATGCTGTACCCCATAAGTCAATTAAATATATGAAATGGGGCTTAACTAAAACAATTATAAATTAAATGACGTTCGGATTGCGGAGTAGTTTTTCATATTAATTATACTAGCAAAATATAGAACAGTTTAGAGTTTTAAACTTGTCCCGAATATAAGTTATGAGGATTTATTGCATAATGAATGGCCGGGACCCGCGTCAATCAGCGTCAGCCGTCTGGACTGCCATCGCCTGTATCAGTGTAATTGTTTAACTGAGGTGCCAGCCCTTCGTCAAACTGTAATGAATATAAAACGTCAGGTGAACTCAATGATCTGCCATTTAATAGGGAGTTTAATATTTGACATAATACTATAGAGAAGATAAAAAAAAACTTGTCAAAGAGCTTCCCTGTCACGGGTCTCTGACCTACTAGGGAGGCCTTAATCTGAATTCTATTGTACAAAGCTAAACAGATAAAGAATTTTAAATTTTGAAGAGGACTAGAACGGAACATGCTAACCAATAGAAAAAATGTTAAAGACACAAAGATAAGAAGCGTTACTGTTGGCAAATTGGCAAATTGGCAGGCATGTAGCAAGACTGCCTGATCGATGGCGGCCCGGTGGGGACGGCCTATTGGGAAACCAAACAGAGAAAGACCACTCGCGAGGTAGGCGCATTACTAAAACGGCTGTTCGAGCTGGATGCAACTCAGCCAAGACCGACTTGAAGATCCTTGGAAGGAAAGGGTTCTTGTAAAATAATAAGCAAATAGATGTTAAAAATATGGGAAAAAATAATAATAATGTCATAGATAAGGATTAAGTTTATTTTGTTCTATTGAAAGATATAAGAAGGCTTTTTGAAGTTATAATTATTTTGGCGCGTTAGGAAAAAATGATTAGGGTAAATTATTACGATGCGCGTGCACATCGTCGCAAAAAAACATCACACTCAATTTAGCATAGAAAACATTATAAATAAAAAATGTCAATTTCTTTAATTATGTAGAATTTTCTTTTTGTAATTGTTAAATAAACTTTATTTAACTAGATAATGCGTTATAATAAAACTTTCAGTGTACTAAATTAAGGTAAGGTATTTACCTTTTTTCTATTATTAGTCTAAATAAGGCGAATTATAAAACAAATTAAAGAGATTTTTTTCTTTGTTATGCCAAAGAAGTATAACTGCTAACGCGTGTACATAAGTACATACATGTTTTTTTATTTTTGTTATTTTATTTATAATATTTAAAGGGTATTTAAAATACACAGATTTGTGTATATTCCTAAGTTGTGTAACACATGCTGCAACACTAATTAAAGCAGTGTTGGTCAGGTGAGCATACGACTTTGTGTGCATTGACATTGACATATTACACTTGCTCGTACAACGAAATCACCAAGACCCTAAGGAAGCATGACCTCCAAAACCTTGAGTCTGGTTCAGAACCTGAAACTGATCATCCACATTCCAATTATAAAACATATGATCTCGAAACAGATAACAACATCTAAGAACAATGGCAAGGGTGGTTACGCCCTTATAAGTCTTTTAAGTGAATTGCGTCCTGGTTCGGCCATGAATATTGTAAACAAAAAAAATTACCGAAGTAGCCGTATCTCGGGAGACGCGACACACCATTCGGGAACTATTTTATTGAATTATTTTAATAATATATTGTATCTTCTAAAAGTAAAATTTAGGCAGGCGTATAGAATACTATTATATAAAAAAATGAAATAAAAAGACGTATTCTAAGTAGGTACCTACTTGCAATTAAATTTTGTAAAATAGTTATTTTTACAATATACCTCTAATATCGTTACCTCTACCTCTATCGGTTAAACTAAATCTTAAATAGTTATTATTTTATAGTGTTAGGCTATGGACACACATTTCCGTATTAATAATGGAGGCTACCTGGCAAAAAGTTGTATACAATAGAAACTCAGCCACAGCCGTCACCATAACATGTGATTTATTAAAATAGCTCTAAAAATGTCTAAAATATTTATATATAAAATATACTTTCAATTATTCGAATCCGTCAATATGAGAATGTAAGTCTGATTGCTAAAACCCATAGATTTTCTGTAGAATTGTATTACTTAACAAATTCTATTCAAATGGACCATCCATTTCCATCCATTAGGTCAAAATACGTCAACATACTCACGAACGTTGCATACAAAAATTTACTATCACACTTCTATTGGATAAAGTAGACTTCGATACAGTTCAATATTCGTAGCCCTGATGTCGCAGCATTGGGTCTGTGGAGTTTAAAAACTCTTGGATTGTAAGTTACAGAGTATCGACGCTGGTCACTACAAAACCTGATTGTTCAGTCAATACATGAAAGCAATCAAACTCTTCATTGGGGTGATGCCTCCCCCTGGCTAGGCCCCGACAGGTAGCGACACTTGTCTTCAATTATCTGAACTGGATAGGATTAACCTGCACTGGAATCAATTACAGCTTGTCCTTTGATCTTGGATTAATGGAATTTTAAATTTTATTTGATTACTCCGCGACTTAATCGAAGGCTAGAGTAACTTTGTTTTATTTTTGTCTTTGAAGAAATTGCGTCACGTTTTTGAGTTCAGTTTTTTTTCTCGGAGTTATAAAGTTTATTAGGAGTAATTTAATTTAGATTTGGCCTTTATTTATTAATAGGCACAATAATTAATGTATTCATAAACTTTTAAAAAAGAAAAACATGGCGGAACGGGGACGGCCTTATCGCTGCCAAACATTCTCTTTCACGCAACCCTAATTAAAGAAAACAGTAAAAATAATAATATTTGTATTACAGCACTAGGAAACAAAATCAATAAAATGATAATATTAATACAGACAACCAATAACTTATAAACTTACCAAAACCGAGAGAAAATAGAAAAGATAAATTTAAATATAACAAATATTTTTGAAATTGAGAATATGAGATTATAAAAGTTATTAAAAAAGATGACAGCGACACAAAGTTACACAGAGCAATACCAAACTGACAGGAACTGCCTATATATGAGTATATTAAAGGACGATCTTCAGACGAACGAATATAATTAGGAAGGGAATTCTAAAGCTTGATGTGTTATTTAAACCGACATTACCTAAAATAGCAATACTTCTTTCTTTAATAATAAAATTACAAATAGAAAATGTATATTTCAGACTAATGCACACCAAACATACTCTGTTGACCTCTTTGTTTTGGATGAGGTATTTCACCTGGGTAGCACGCTACCTTCAATAAAATAACTACACCGAAATGTTTACCGCATTACCGATTGAACCATTTTACGATTCACAAAGTTACAGTACAACTTCTTACGAGAATAGTAACAATAAAAGCAATAAAAATGTCTCGTCTTCCATAACATTACAATGTAAATCATATTTTCTTTGGATTAAAATATGCAAATCCAACAAAGAGATTCCGCTAAAGTAAACGCAGCGAGAGCCGAGTTAGCGCTCTCATTTCCTTTTAGCTAATTGAATGTGTTACAGAGGACAATGAAGCTTAGGACTTAACCCCCTAAAAGGAAGCCGCGGGTAGCGCCCTACAAGGCTTTCAATATTATAGTTATACAAAAGAAATACTCTGTTTTACGACTTTAAACCTATAGGTAATAATCTAAATTATATTAAAATCACAATCTTCAATCTTACTAAATGTACCAATTTTCAAAGAATTACATAGACGCTTTTATAAAACTTAACAAAAAAATCTGCCCAATCATAACCGTCCCAACTGCATTCGACATTCAAAATTTCAAAGCAGTATTCGTTACGCAAACGCCTAGTATTCTGACGAGCGACAAACGTCACGCGGCGTTACTTAACACGTGGCACGCGGCCAAAACGACCCCCGATAACTTAAAAATGGCAAGTTTGGAGCCATAAATTGCCACATAGTTCCACATTTCACTGCGCCTCCGAGTACATTTCGGGGTTATAATGTACCCGCGTTTTCTGTTTTTTCGTTTGAGGTTTCCAATTCAAATGCAAAGCTTTTGTCCAGAATACTTTAAAACAAGTGCTGGTAAAATAGAGGTTTTGCGTTGGGGTAAAGCGATAGCATTTTATAACTGAAAAGACCGCTCTAGTATTAAAATGGTTTCGAATAAAAAAGGGACTTCTGTTCTCTTTCATTCGCTAGTTACAAGTTTAGTGATCAAACACAATTCATGTAATATTTTCGTAGTTATCATATTAATGCTATAGTTTTGAAAGATTGAACCAATCAATATGAAAGGTTGTGTTGAAAATAGTGAATACTGTAAATTCAACATGAGATCAGGATAAGTTTCATATTCACGGGCAAAGCCGCGTTGATTGGAAAAGATTAAAATGTTGCAGTTCACACAATTTGTTCTGATTGAATGTAAACTTCGTTAATATTTTAAGTGCTGCATGTTTCAATTTTTGGCAGATACCAATTAAAAAGTTTCCATATAAAGTTCGAATTTTGAGGGTATCTGTAACGGTGCCTCACGGAAACGTATATTTTATGTTGAAAATGTGTTATTTTAAATAAAGGTTTTGGAATTGATTGGCTTCGTGTACAAATCGATATTGGTTATTTTCAAACGTTTGTTCAAAAACGCTGGTTGCGTGAATATATGTATACAGACATATAAAATAATAACAATTACTATAAATACACGAGTTAATATAAAAATTACAAAAGCAAATCGTGGATTTTCACAAACAGGAGTCATCGTTCTCGCTTTAACTTGTTTTACATGTAGATACGGGGAGTGGTGAATGACAGACGGGCAAAACTAAAAATAATGTAAATACATATATACTTAGTACTAGTGCAGTAGCCATAAATATTTTGTTTTATCTTCGAGGATAACCAGTATTTTTGAAGAATGCCTGGCCATATGGTATTTAGAAAACGAATAAATTTGTCTTTACCCCGGATACTTTATATAAAAAAACTTTGACGAAAAAATATTCTTTAATAAAATTAAATATTCAAATATTGAATGTTCTAACATAAAAGTGTGGTATAAAATATAAACAATAACGGAGGGCGCTCTGCCGACGAGAGCTCTCGAGCCGCAATCAAAACTTGCACAACTTCGCATTTTGTGGTTCGCTCAACATCCTGACAGAGTTGCTAAAGAAAATTCATAAGGCTGTTATGAATTTTCTGCCTTTTGACATGAGCTGAGCCGCTAACTTTAAAGTACATTTGTTTTAAGTTTTACCTTTAATCATCATATCTGATTAAATAGATAATATATGATAACATATTATTTCAACGCATGCGAACATTTATTTTAGTAAGCTCTTTTAACGGTTGAAATAACAAAAAACTAAAATATTTAATGTAATGCAATATACTTACTACTGGTATACTTTATTAGTTTCTATTTTACTATCTCTGAAGCTCCCACTAGTTTACTAATGTTACAAATGGGTTTTAAACAAATTAAACTAACAATATTGGAAATATTTTTTTTTATTATTTTCGAAGCTATCAACAACCTTGGAACTGTGTAGAAATTTTAGAAATATAAAAAGTTTTCAGTTGAATTTTGTAATGGTGAAGGAAATTTTGACAGAGCGAGAGTATGCAAATTTGCTATCAAAGGACATGGATACATATCGAATACGTTCGAATTCATATTTAACACATACTATAAAATTCGTATAAATTTGTACGTTGCATAGTATGAAAATGTAATATATAAAAAAGTATATAATCGAGCTCTCAGAATATGTACAGAAAATTTTACTTTATAGTAACTCGATAGTAACAAAAATACTCTTCTAATAAAAGACATCGCCAGATGGTAACAACTCTTGTCGAAGGGAAAAATTTATTGAATTCCATCACAATGTAAAATCAATTCTACTCTCATATCGTAAAGTCTGATTTCCAATATTGGTCAAGTATAACATTTACCAATGAGTTACATAAATTTAGACCGTAACACCTTGTAACAGGGTCGTATTTTGATATAGAATAGAAATAGGTCGGGTTAAAGGAACGGTTTAAAGGATGAAGTATTGAGTTGGAAGTAGATATATTTTGAGGCGTGCGATTTGAACGGAGCAGCGAGATTAGTAAAGGGTTTCTTGGAGCTTTGCGTCTAATCATTGTTATTATAACTGGTGAAAAGGATTTTCATAATAAATAATAGATTATAATTGGGCTTATCGAATGTGTAATCAAATCATGCTTTCGTAAGATCATATTGTTTGTGCCTTCTCTTTTTAACAATTAGATCGCTGTGCTTGAGAATTTTTAAGCAATGTAATTAAATGCAGACTAATTCCTTTCTGAAGCTTTCTTGCCATGCCTTGGAAAACCGCATTCTCCTTGTTATTGCTTATTCCTAATTTGTGTCCATTTGTGGATACTCTCTCACTGTAAAATGACGTGATTCAGTTCGATGACTTGATTTTAAAAAAGAACATGATTTTATGTTTACTTTTCCGAAGGTACCTGTTTCCTAATAAAAACAGCGTAAAATAGCTACGGCAAAGCACCCTTGAAGTTTTTAATCAATATCAGCCGGAATTTGCTTAGACGCCGGGAATTTAATCTTTCCTTTGAAGTCTTGCGCTTTTTAGCATTACAGAGAAACCGAGCAGTTAATACTTGCGAAAAACGAATAATGGTAACACTATCACCCTTATTGACAGTTGAAGAGCAATCGACTTATCCGCCATTAAAATGTTATAAATTATACTCAAGTTTAGCTAGTCTAGATAAAATCCTACCGACTATTGCGACCATTTAATCTTAAGTGTCTTTATACTGAAAATCTTACAATTCGCAGAGGCAATAAGAACTTGGGGAAACTGATCGTGGTTGGTAACACAGAAGGCAAAAGATCACGTGGCCGTTCACCAACCGAATGGACCGATCAAGGGAATGGCTCATGAACCACAAACCTGTAATAAGCTGTACTAATAACGGCGCTGGACATAAACCGGTGGGAACAGATTGTCTGCTCCATAAGTTTCCTTGCTGACTACAACGCTCAGATATGAGAGAGATATGGACCATGAGGCTAGCAGTATCAGGTCTATTCCCATTGAAATTAAATTATGAACGTATTTCTTAAATTTTGATTTTAATTGAATATTTGATATTTAGCTATGGTGGGTTATTAATGACGTGTCACAGTCATATGTAAAAGACTAAAGGTGCACTTCAGAATTAAGAACCTTATTGGCCGTTTGGCTGAACTCTGTTGGTTGAATACTGAAGTTATCGTTTCATGTATTAACAGAGTTAGGTCAGACGATTGAAGAATAATTTAAATCATATCACTAAATCAAATGAAGGCACTGTACATTTTATAATTTTCTCTCAGGTGAAACAAGAATATAAGACTTTCCACAGTATATGCGAGCTGTCAGCGACACACGCTACATCTATTGTACGGGTTATTGCTTTCTGATCACATTCTTAAACAGTTTTCTTTCAACAACACTTCAAAAGACTCAATTGACATTCTGGATGATTACTTTTATACACTACAGTCAGTTGTCATACAGGTTTCACAGACAATTTGTTATTCAATCTTCAGACAAAGCGACAGCTTTTTTACAGCTCGTGATATACGAAAACGATTCATTTCATTTTCTCATTCTCAATGTCTGTTTCTAGTTTATAAATTGGGAAATATGATAGTTCCACCGTGGCACCAGTGCTGCAAAAACGGCTCGACGGATTAATGATGCCGGAGGTGTCGACCAAAGTCGATTACGAAGGGTTTAAGGCTATTGTGGAAGCGGATCCATCGGAAACTACGTCTGAGCTGGCTACGGTGTTAGTGATAAAACTGTATTAATCCACTGGAAGGAAATTTGAAAGGTGAAAAGCTTGAAAGGTCACGAAACCTCACGAGTTGAGTAAAGCAAATCGACAAATGCGCGTCGACTGCAAGGTAAAAAATTCAACACTGATGGGGCAGTCGAAACCACCTTCAAAGATTTTATTGATTCCCGTTCGAATGTTGTTTTAGTAATGGGATCAATGAAATACCTATAAGTTGGAAAAAGCGCATAGATAGCAATGGTACATAATTTGATTAATAAAATATATTCTATTTTGTTCTAAATCTTTTTATTCGTCTCATACAAAACGCCAATATCACATTAAGGACCTAATATTAATGTCTCACTAATTCTGGTTCAACATTTTACTGCATCTATTTGTCTAGATGAGCATAGTAGCAAATTTAAAAACTAATACAAAAATGGTTATGTATCAAAAGCGTTATTAGCAAATTATTTAAGATATACATTATATTGATTATAATGTATATCTTAAATAATTTAACAATAAAAATGATAGATTATTACGTATTATTCTCCTAATGTAACAATGAATAATGTTCTATTCCATTTCAACTCACTTTAACATTAATATATTAATATGTAATTTAGTTCAGCCAAGCTATTATTTAAACCTGATATAATCCCAAAATGGTGTTAGTTTAACAATCAACGATTTGGTTTTAATGGAAATGTGCAGTAATGCATAACTAATTACTGTACACAATGAGTACTGTTTAATTTTTCTCAAAGCCTTCGGGCAGGTAATTATACCTCTGTTCTACTTCGGTATTATGTGCACCCTACTTGTTAGTAGTAGGATAATTGCCTTCGTATACTCTACGAATAACGAAACATAAAATTTTGTGATTGAACCTCCTTGTAATATGTGATTACGTTAGTTTTACCTGTGCCTTAGTTTACGACTTAACTAAAAATCAGTGGCGCTACAAAGTATTTGGGTCTGGGCTTCAGATTTTTATTTCATTTTTCAATCTAATAGGCAAGTAGGTGATCAGCCTGTCTCAGCTGTGCCTGACACGCCGTCGACTCTTTGCATCTAAGGCAAGCCGGTTTCATCACGATGTCTCCCTTTACCGTTAGAGTGAATGTTAAATGCGGACCAAGAAAGTAAGTCCTTTGGTGCACAGCCAGGGATTGAAACTACGACCTCAGGCATGAGAGTCGCACGCTGAAGCCACTAGGCCAAAGCGTTTAAATAAAAAACGTTTAACGGATAAACAAGAATTTATTTCAAAAGATAATTTTTTTTATAACTATTTACATAACTACTAGTACGAAGGTTGAAAAAAAGCGTTTCGAACTTGTGAATTAGTGATAGTGCAGTGCACGTTATTAGTCATATGCGGAAGAAATAAACAAAACGGTGTCTTTAATGGTGACTGTTAATTTAACATTTTTTTAATGCTGGTCAGAGTGGGACCCTTAGATGACACTTGTTTCTTCAGTAATGAGAAAGTACGTATGGAGATTTAAGTGTCACAACAAAACATCAAAACATCCTATTAATGAATTTTACATTAACTTGCAAAAAGTGAAGTTACAATACTAAAAATCTTGAATAAAATCATAGTTTCCTAGAAATTAGTACTAATTTGGAAAATAATTTTCCTAACTGACCAACAAATGAATTTAAAAATCGAACTCGCAATTTGAAGCTGTGAAGTGAATTGTACGAAACGCTTCGTAAAGGTTTTCTTTTTCCTTGTTCGAATTAGTTCGGTACGAAGCGATAATATTTTTGTTTTTTTCAATGTCACCATTTCTTTTCAATTATCTTTGCAAATTTAAGTAGGACTTCAATGGCCACTCGCTTATTAAAAAAATGTGTGAAAGCTCAAAAGCTGTAAGTCATTTATTTTGCCAATCAATACGAATATAAAAGAGGTATTTGCTCCTTTTTAACACCGTATTTAAAAAATTGCAGGAAATTTTTCTCTATCGAATGAATGAGCTATATTTATTGGAATTAATATTTTGCCGCATTTCGCGTCGAGTTCCCCGTTCAAAATGTTTATTCTGAATAAGTGAATGGCAAATAGTGAATATATTTGTTAGTTCGCTCAATGAAGCTTTGAAAAACTATATAAAATGTTTTAGATGAATGAACACAGAGAAAAGGAGGTTTAACGCAGTATATTATATAGCGTGCGTCAAAGTATGTATCAAGTATAACCTTCTCTTCTATACTTTTCCTTTTTGAAAATTGGATTCTTCCAATATACAATAGACGTTGAATGATTGAGATCAGAAACTGATTGTAATTTATCCTTTGTTACTCGCGTAGGTGATAAAGCGTAAATGTACTTTTGATTTGTAACAAAAGAAATGCTATGAATTCTTTGTATTTCTCTACCCAGTGCTTAATGCATACCTAATAGGCAGTCACCTAGTTATAGATAATTTGTAAGACAAATACGTGATCAGCCAGATGTCTAACAAGCGCCGTCGGTTTAGGTCTAAGATATGCTTGTCGTCTAACGTTGTGTTTCTTTGCCGTACGAGAACGCCCATAGCATAATCAGGATTCAAAAGAAAGATTTCACGGCCTGCTGTACCGCTACTGGAATATTCATAACCTCAATACTAGTAGAAGCATTAGCAAGCAAGCTGTTATCAAACATACATCTGTGGATTACAATATATGTTCGAGACGAAACGCTAGGATCTGCTTAACGCGTAACAATATTAATTATCCGTAAAACCGATGTACTATATAACCGATATGTTTGTTGTGTACCTGTCAATCTGTCTGTTTGTATGGCGCGTTAGCTCCCAATTAACGCTCGCGGCTAATTACCACTGATTATCGGATGCCTCCTGCTAACCTTATTAGACAAATATTACTTCAATATTGACGTTTCTAATACATTTGATTATTCACGCGGATTATAAACGGTTCAAATTTTGGAGGGATTAGATTAACATTACGCAATGTTAACAATAATAAATAAACCTGAAATAGTAATAGAATATTTTTGCATTATCATCGTCACGTTCAAAATAATTAAGCGTCATGAATTAATAGTTAAGGTTTATAGTTTATGAATGATATTTTTAATTAAAATGTGATTAAACGTGACTCATTATAGGCATTTCGTGATGTTTTTACTTTTCTAATAAAATAATAAAAATTACAGGATAACGTCATTATATAAGTAGATCTTCATTGCAGTCCAGAATAACTGTTATTTAATATTGAATTAATCAATTAAAAAGTAGAAATATGTCAAAATCGTCCTTATTTCTTTCAATATTCTTTACTCACTAGGCTTCACACTCCTAGGCTAACGAGTAAAAACGAAACCACTTCCGTAAAAAAAACTTGCTTCGAAAATGTCGGCATTCGCAATTACCCCGATAAGGCCAGCCTCTGATTGTGTTGAGTCAGCGTCCTCCACTCGCGATCCTATCTCAACTACGAGCTACACTAGTTAATGAACCGACGATTACCACTTCAAACTCTTCTTGGCTTTAATCTGATTAGATTGCTAGTGATAGCGGGCAACGTTTCTTATCCGTTTCTTAGACTTTTATTTTAAAATTGGAATTTGTAAACTACTTTCTATCTCTTTTCTTTTATTTATTATTAGCTTTCATTTGTTTTATGAAAACGTCCCCCAGTTTTGATGGTTTCTTGGTGTTCTTTTCTTTGTATTTCATTTCATTTAAATTAAATTGAATTTAAAAAGTTTATTAGGATACTATTGAGCTATGGCAAGATAGGCCAGTTTTTCAAATTAAAATATCAATGTCCTATGAAATAAAAGATGTTATATTCATCTTGATCATATTAAATTTGTTGATGTATTTTTAAGCATATATTTATATGACGTTATAAAAAAAGCTTACTTTTTTCCAATAAATATTCGAATTGATATAGGAATAACCATAACAAAATGTTTTGATATATTCTAGAGCAGTAACCACAACAATTACACTCTGTCGTATGAGATTTACACACGGATTTCATTAATATACATTTTGTAATTTTGATTTCAAATCATATATATCCTCAAATATTTAACTTTCACGTGAGGGTAATCTCTAAACTCAATCAAATCTGAGCATTAACATCTTAGTTAATTGACTTGACGTTGTCTGTAATCTAATTTCAACCTTATAACTGTGTTGTTAGCTCTGAAGTTCAGTTATTTAGTTATGATGTAAAATTTGGTTCATACAGTAGAGGGAAATTGCAGTGGTGAAATTATTGACACAAGTTGAATTCATTTATGTATGTAGAACACACGAGTGCTTATGAAGTTTAAGTCTAAAATTATATATGTTCTTGATTCCATTTAGATCCAAATATGCCCACGGATCGCTTCTTAAGTTTTCTAAAGAAAAATGTATCGTTACTTTTCTATTACGACAGAGTTTCGGGATTTTTGTTCGAGTTAAGGACTCTGAACAAGAATTTAAAATGAAGCTGGAAGTACAGAAGAAGATATTTCTTCACACATTGCCAAGGCCCGGGAATCCTTCGCACATCTTCGGCCTGTATGGCTGAAGTCACGTAGTAAAATATTTGGATCCAACGTCAAATCTATGCAGCTCTATGTCACTAAAGACATATTCTAGCACCGAATTCAAGTCTTCGTCAACCGCTGACTTCACCGTATTCTGGCCCGAGAAGATTTCTAACGAACACCTTTGGGAGCACTGCCGAGAAATCTCGATCAGCCAGCAGATCAAGCGACGCAAGTAGAAATAGATAGGCCATATACTCCGAAGAGATTCCAATCATATCCCCGAGCAGGCGCTTGATTGGAAACGGCAAAGATAACGGAAGCGGGCCGTCCCAAGCAAACTGGTGATGCACTGCGGGCTGGGAGATACTGATGAGGCAAAGAGAGCCAGAAAGACGAACGCGATGGAAACTCACTGTGGACGCCCTCTGCCCCATCTAAGGGATATAGGACATTGAGTCAAGTACTTGGTTTTAAATAATATTATTTATTATTAAACTGTCATTGCGTTAAACTAATACAGATACCGTTAATAAACTCATACAACGATGAAAGTCGTGATTATTGTTGTACCGAATCACCGGTATCATCCTTTTGCAAATTTTTATTGGAATGTAATCTGTGCATTTGTCATCAACATAGTCACTAGTCTGTGGCAAGCCAAGGGTTCAAATTTGCCTTAGTCTCGATGATGTGTGGCGGATTTCATTAAAACTATGGAATTAAGTGGGATACGACGAGAACACAAATATTGGAGCGAGTTTAATCTCAGGAATTTTAATGGAAACATTTCTCACCACACCGTATGTTACTGGAATACAGCAGTGTTATGTTAATTATGTTGTGGTGCGTAAGAATTTATTCTTGAGATAAATGTTCAGTATAATGTCTGCGTCATAAGTTTAATAATTACTTTAAAAAGTAGGTTGATGAGGCAAGCAGGTAATTACTGAAGTTTAGGTTCTGACATGCTTTATGTAGAACAATTACACGTTTGTTTGAAGTCAGCTAAAAATAGCACGAGCAGCTGCTCCCACAGATAGCTATCTATGAGCCTAATATTGAACCCAGTGTCATGCGTTTGAGTCCTGGGTTTAAAAGGTTACATTTACATAAAACCAACACACTTTTGACCCTAAGCTGGCGTATGATAGTTACAGATATTAGGCTATAAAAAAAGTGACAAATTAGTGAAGTTATACATTTTAAGTGATATTTGTATTAAATATATATAAGTATGTAAATAACACAAAAAATAAACTTTATACATCACTTACAAAATATCACATGATTTTGTATTAAAATCGCAATGTAATAAAGCTCAGGGCAACACAAAAAGGATCAAAACGCTGATTTTATGCGGGAAAAGTTATTATTTATTAAAACCGGCGTAAAGGATACACTCATAAAAGCGAAGATGAATGCTGACACAACCGGCACATAATAATATCCGTGTGACGTTGCGCGGGGACACGCTGTATAACAAGCACGCATTACTCACATTGCGAGTTTATTTTTACTGCGAAATAATGTTGACACATTATGGAGCGTTTTTTACAACACAAAAAATTAAACCTCATAGTATGTACTCTAAACAATTCTGAGAGAAATTTTGACGTTGCTTTATTTCGTTTGATCGGTCGGCAAAATTCAGAGTCATAAAAGTACAGAGAAATATGATATTAATTTCAATATTACAGGCATCTATTATTCTTTATTTCATGTCATAACATGAAACATGTGTTAAAATTTTTGAGATAAATATGGTTATGAAAACAGTGCCCTACTTACTTATAGACATTGTATGCATAAACCAGCTCATTTGAGCCTCCGCCCTACCCAAAAATAATCAAGGGCTTATATAAGAAATTACCAATATGAGAATCTGCGTTAATACTGTTTTCATTGTTATTTTACAAACACTTAAAGAGATGAGTTTTTAACTGTAGCATTGTCCTCACATTTACCTCGCCACAATAAGTTATGCTTATCCGCAGCCCAAATATTACAACAATAATAAATAATTGTTAAACTCGACGGCTGTTCGTCCCACTTACTCGCTTTTATTTAGTTTAACGAGTTTCTTTTGTTCGCGCTAAACGTTTTTAAGTCCTTTAAATTTCTAGTGTTTGTTCAGTTTGGCCTACTTGCTGCTTTTTGTGCGTTGCCGTGGAAATGCCTTGGATAAAATATTTGTCACATTTTGGTGACACGTTTTGAATGATAATAATGACTTACGAGTATAAAATATTACTTGAAAATTCTATCACAAATCTCAAAATATATTAAAAAGTTTGATCAAGCGCGGTCGTTGTCACCTGGTTTCAATTGAAAAATACTTCTTGGTGGTGGTGTTAGATTGTTTATAATTCATAAACAAACAACCGCAGATAATCGTGGAGCATAGGTACTTATAATTATATAATTTCTATATATATACCGAAAACTATTTCTCATCTAGAAATATAATATTAAATGTGTAATAGTATCAAAATATCTGAGGACATATGAAATATTTAAGAGATTAAGTAAATAATGAATCGCAAGAAGCTTTTGTAAAGTTTATACGGTATATATATATATATAAATATCAAAGGTAAAGCTTTTGTGTATTGAGATTTACGCTTTCGTAGCCACTTCTTCCGTAGTGCTACGCCGTAGACGTTTCATAAAACGAGATCCGCGAGCAGCTAGTAAGATTTTTGGGTCAGCAAATTCGTGAAAGATTTTTACCTAAACCGATTGCTTTGATTATTATAATACATTTTTATTAATATATGAGGAACACAAATCTTTATTTTCAAATAATAATTTTTTTCAGATTACTATATGAATGTCGCAAAGGCTTCTTGTTGTTCTATGACTCAAACAAAAACAGGTAAATTGTAACAAAACCTCGGCGTTGCTGGAGAATGGCAAACATATTGGTGGACATTATGAACTCATTCCCTTATTGCTCCTGCTCGTTACTCTGATGAGAACCACTCACGCACACTTATTTATATACTGTTAGGGTTGCCATTTTGCAAAATATGGGGAATATATACTAATAGGGAGAAAAAAAGTTTAGAATTATTATGAAGTTACTATTTAAGAATAATATTGCTTAGTTGCTCTATAGTCTATACTTTATAGATCCGTTATCTATAAACTGGACTTTTAAAGTATTAATATCAATATTGGCTTTGGTTTTACATATTAAAATAAAACTTCAGTAAAAATGTATCATATCACGACTGTTTAAGTTCTTGTCAGAAATAAGCAGACCGGACTCAAATAAATAAAGTAATTTAATAAAATAAATAAAATGCAGGTTTTATTTTATAAGACGTGTAAGGACCGATAGTAATGTATTACGTATACATTGCAAAAATATGAAATACTGAAAGATAAATTGAATTAAATTAAAAGCAAAAAAGGTAGCAACCCTATTAGAATGCTATTTGCAAGAAACATCAGAACTAACTAGCATCATCTAGACATCAGTAGATTGCCGAGTCAGTGTCGTGATGCGCGGAACTTATCGGAAAATACTTGGGTTTATTGCCTATTCACCTGCTCGCAGTGATTTCGCTAATCTTTCACGAATCACTTACCGAGCTATTACTTTAACATTCTTCCTAATATCTGACGTTGATAGGTGAGAGCTACCTGATTGAACTGATTCTATTGACCTTTATTCGTACAAACTACTCCTATCTCTCTTATAAATAGAGAGTTCTACTACTGGTGAAACAATAATAATTTTGGCTTGGTAATCAAATGTCAGCACCTGAGATCTTTAAACAACTGTTGAAGTAAATTTCAATTTCACAATAGAGGTCTTTTAAGCTCATTGAACCTGCTACTAACTTGCTAACTAGCTTGCTACTGAGAACCTGTGTGTACCCCAGTGTACAATATCATCAACATAAGATGTTACATTTGTGTCACAATGGCCAGAGTTGTAAGTAGGGCGCGTCGAGTGGGACTCGATTCCGGGCAATTTGGCGCACGTATCCAAACCAAATGACATCGATTTCACTCATTTTATATCGAGGCATTATGAACGATTTCGTTTTTATGCGGAGTGATATGAGAGCTAATGGTTTCATGTGGATCATTATGCTATTCGAGTTTAAGAAACGTTGTATTGGACATAATTTAGAGAGGTAAATGCTTTATTTGAAGGAGATTTGTGGAATATTTGAATTGCTTCTTTATTTTTATTACATACGTTATGAAAATATAGGTTATATATTTATTAATTTTTGTTACAGTATTCTCATATTTCAATGAAATTAATGTTACTTTTAAGTAAGTATTAACTAAAATAGTTCCTAAGCAATTTTCAATACTTAAGATAAATATTTAAAACTGTATTATACATCTGTATATAAAAAATATAAATAAATAAATCTGTGTTATGATCATTTGATAATAGGCAAGTAGGTGATGGGTCTATTGCAAGCCGGTTTCCTCGAGATGTTTTCCTTCACAAATCGAGCAAATATTAAATGCGCACATAGAAAGAAAGTCCATTTTTGCACAGCCGGGGATCGAACCTACGACCTAAGGGATGAGAGTCGCACGCTGAAGCCACTAGGCCAGTACTGCTCATACATCTGTATGAAATTATTAATAATTATTTACAAAATTAGACACTACATTGATATATAAAGAAGTAAAGATATATAGAAACATACTTGATGTTACTATGATCGTTCTTACTAGGAGTTTACGGTAAGGTCGTTCAGGAACATAATATCCTTAAATTCACCTATTCACGTCTAAATGAGTGAAATACCGAGGCTTTACCAAGTGCTCGTTAACAAACGTATCTGACACAGTATTATAATAACAGGTCGTGTACTGTCATCTACAGGCCTTTTATAATCTTTCACAGAATTTCTGCCTCTATTTCTATGAAATAGGGTGTGTTATGGATTGCAGGTGTAGAGATATTGGTGTATGCGGTGAGAAGGCGTGCATAATTTGCTAAGTGTCGGTGCGACACGTCCCTTGTGGCCGAAGCCGATATTAAATCCTTTGTGACTAAATCGTGCTGGATCCGAATGTAATTATAGTTCGTGTGGCTCAAAGTGTTTTCTTAGGTGATTGGGTTTGATACATGTGGAGTGCTTCAAAGTGACTAAAAATGTCGTATTTAGAGACTAACTTTAGTTATTCAGCACTACAGGCCTTGATTCTTCAAAATATAACTTTTTTCATATATACTGAAATACCTGTATAGGTAAACAAGTACACTTAATAAATAATAGAAAAAAAATATAAATTGATTCTAAATTTACATTTACTACCAGTTCACAAGTCAAGGGCGTGCAGACAAGAAGAACTGGCAGGAGACTCTCAACTACTCTTTTCAATCGCTAAGTTTCGAGTCATACAAATTGTTTGAACTGCCGCAAATCCATTTGGCAACGTTTAAATATTCGTTAAATTTATAAAAGGCTTTATTCATTAATTTACGTCTAACGATAGCTTTGAATTAATTCAGTGATAATTCTCTAATTTCACTGGGGAGTTTGTTGTTAAAATGTATACAATTTTATCCCATAATATATGGAGTGGTTTATATTCTGGAACCTGGTTGGTCGTACGCTTAAATTAGTTATGTTTCGCGTATTATAGTGGTGAAGGCACCATTTAAAAGTTTGGAAATCGTTAATATTTTTTTGTACATACAAGAAGGTTTCAAGAATATATTGACCAGATAATTTCATAATATTTAATTCCTTAAACTTATTCCGTTCCCTTGGGGAAACACAACAGATACCAGAACAGCCCGCTGCAACACAAATATGGATTGAACCTTTGCAACAGCATTCCACAGTAGAAACCATACGACATAACTTTCGACTTATATGGAATAATAATAACTAATAAATAACTGCTCACATCTCTAAGCCAGTACTCCCAAGTGCCAGCTTCTTCCATTAGCACACAATTCAGTGAAGGGCTTTGAAAAAAAACAATTTTTTAACCGGATTAAAGCTATTTGTATTATTATAAACTTATAATTATTTACATAATTTTAAATTTAAATACAAATAGCTTTAATCCGGTTAAAAAAATTGTTTTCTTTCAATGTGTAAAAGCTATGTTAACCAAAGACAAAACTAAGTGAAGGGCTTGGTGAATTGTCAGTCATAATGTATTACCGATCAACTTTATTTTCTCTCTCCACGCGTGTCCGTAGTAAGGCGTTTTCTTCAAAGTACTATGGAGAGTTTTCTGAAGAGTTGCGTTGATCCATCCTTTCTCGTTCCATCATCAATGGTTATACATACCGTTGTGGGCCTTAGCCTCCTCAAGTACACTTCGCCATCGCAATATATACAGTGCTTCCTGCTTCCAATTACGAACTCCTATTGTTTCGAGGTCCTTCACAACTCCATCCCACCAATGCAGCCTCGGTCTTCCGGGTTTTCTCTTGCCAGCGGTTTGTGAGTTCAGTAAGGACCTTCGAGTTCTGTCATTTGCCATTCGGCGCACATGTCTCAGCCACTTGAACCTTGTTCGACGATGGACGATGTTGACATCGACTAGAATTTTATAAAGTTCCTCATTGTAGCAAATACTCCAAACGCCGTCGTCACACACAGGACCAAAGACCTTTCTCGTTTCATGACTAAACTCACATAACATATAACTATATTTTAGTTGTATGAGTCAATACTACGGTATTTTTTTATACAACCTTCTGTAAAATATCCGCAGTGAAATTCCCAACGGATATTTTTCTTGCTATTATTAAAACTGCACAATAATGTAGGCTTAAAAAGTCTTGTCTGGCAAATATTATGAAAGTTTACAAGACAACAGTCCCTTGGGTATATAATCCCGGAAACAGCAACGAAAAAAGGCATTCGTGGAGAAATCTTAATGCTACGCTCTGCCGGAAACAATATTTCAGCGGCCTGGGACAAAACTGACAGTTCTTGTATTAAATTTGATCCGTCCGATAAATGACTACTTCCTTTGTTAATATTTTAAATGTAGAAAACAGGTATTAATGTAATAACTAAAATTAAATTTATTTAAATAATTAATTAATCAATATCATTAATCTAGTGTAATTGAATTACTTTCTATTACTACAACGTAAATATTTTTTGTACTGTGTTTAATATTATTAAATTTTAGTAAATAATAATCAGCTGTATACCTTTCTGTATTATGAGGATCATCTCAAATTCCTGGGAACATATTGCGAGTGACAATGTAAGAGAATGTGCTAATAATAATCAACTAATTAGTATGTAGCCATTGTGATATCGTTTTGCCTACATATAATTATCAAATATATATCATACGTTAACAAATATAAAATCGTAACATGTAACGTTAAAACGTAAATTGTACCTATAGATCATAGAAAAACACTCAGGCCCGAAACTCATACTCAATCATTGTAACGGCTGTCCAATCAATTATTCTCTATTAACTTTGCCTGTACATACTCTAGATTGTAACTCAAGACATGAACCGCAATCAATTGCATATGGTAAAAATTAAAAAGACATAATATATATATTGACTATATATATTATAGTAATTACATTAAAATGATAAGGTACAAGAACACATTTAATTGAAATAAAATTAACGGCTTAACGTTTGTTTACAATAATGTTTTTTTATAAAAAAAAAACAAAAAAATGAGAGTAGTAAAAATACAATGGATTTATAGTGGTTGGGAACTTGACAATTTTTACAAGAGCCGTTGCCGGTTTGTGTTACACTGTTGTATGTAAGGAAGGGAAATAGTATCTAGTAGTAGAACCCGTTCCGGCCATCCGCTGCCCTTTACTACTTACCTTTTGACCTTTCAGTACACTGCCACAGGGACCAAACTTTTTAATTTAATTTTTATTATAGTAATAATTAGGTTAGGTAGGTTAAATTGTAGGTTATGAAAATTGTAAATACAAATTATACGTATGTAGCTTGACTATTACATGTTTTTCTGCAATAAAGCCATATTCGTTTCATGTTCAAAGCAAATAATTTTATTAAAGACTATTACCGTAACAATTAAATTGTGAAGTAACTGTTACACCAGTGTCGATAGCACTAAATTATATAAGGCTGTAGTTTACTGAACAATGGCTGTAACAAATCCGAGATATTAGTCGCGTTGACCCGCGTCACCGCGACGGAAGACAGGCGGCCGCAAGGCAACTAATCGGACCGCACCTGTGTTCACTCTTTGAGTTTTATATAATAAATAATACCGGTAACATTCTGTTAAAAGTGCTTTAAATTTTTTAAAAAAAGGGTAATTTTTGTATTAAGGAGATTTTAGCTTGTATCGCCGATAACTTTTTCTACTATGTAATAAATGACGTCCCATTCGGTGTTGAGACCCTTGGTCCGTGGGGTCCTAGCGCTAAAAGGTTTTTTAAGGAAATATCAAAAACGTTAGTCGGCATCACAAGAGACCGAAGAGCTGGCAGCTACCTCGGACAAAGAATTAGTCTAGCTATTCAAAGGGGAACGCTGCCAGTATCGTCGGAAACTTGCCTAAAGGGACTCCTTTTAATAACATATTTTATTTATTATATTTTAATTAATAGAATACTAATATTTGAATAGAAATCAATTTAACTAATTAAATATTAATTTAAATTTGTATAAGGTTTAGAAATTTCCGAAAATGCGATTATAAAATAACGATACATAACGTAGAAATAATAATTGAGCCGTGATGAAAATGAAGCTTCAGTATAAATTAAATATTTACCATGACACTAATGCGATGTATTAGTAATAAATAATAAAATATTAACTATTAACAATATTAGAGCAACTTCCTCAGCGATCAGCGAAATTCAGTGGTCATACGATAATCAAAGTATTTTTTTGTTTGGGGAAATTTAATTATAAACAAATTTCTAAGACATATATTAAATTCAGTTTTATGCAAAGTAATATATTATATATATATATAAAACTATTCTCTCGTTATTGCAGGTGGCGTGTGGTCCTTAAGAAACTTGTCAATTTCGGTCCCTCGTGCAGTACTGTCTGGCGAGGGTCAGTCGGCAGTCCTACAATGCTCTTATGACCTGGAGGGTGCTGCCCTTTACTCCATACGGTGGTACCGGGCGGAGATAGAGTTCTACAGATACGTCCCGAGGGAGATGCCACCATACATGATATTCCCGCTGCCCGGAGCGTCGGTTGATGTAAGTTTTCGTACCTGCTTGAGTGAAAGTAGTTTTCAGCAATATTAAAGAACTTGTTCACGTTTATAAAGTACGAGTATAATATGCTTAGAATATCCCTAATATCCGTTTACTTTTGGAATATCGAAATATAATGGTCATGCGTCGAGTTACCTCTCTCCATACAATATGCCGGAGGGTTCTATGACCATGCGTTGTACTCGTAAACCGGGTACTACTTGAGTCGGATTTGGATTTTTGTATACGCGGGTATGTATTAACTATTTTCTACCATGATTCAACTTGATATGTATGTGCGTGTTGTCCTTCAGTAATGTAGTTGCATGCTTCTATTTCACCACGCCTTGCTGATAGAGGTAAAATGTTTGTTTTTTTTTATTTATTCCTTATTTTTATGTAATTACAATAATAACCTGTTTTAACTTGTGAATAGCAGTATGGAATATTGGTAGCTAACAAACAATTAGTAAATTTTTGGCGATTTAAAAGAGTGACACACAGTTTATTGGTTCTTCTTTTCATCCGTTCTACGCCCTTGATTTGAGAACTAGCAGTTTAATGTAAATTTAGAAGCAAAGACTTTTTTCTGACGTTCATAAATGTACATTAAGTTACCCACAGGAATGAATGACTTTTTGATTTCATTAAAGTTAGTGACACTTAAAGAGTGATAACTGTTTATCACCTCTGAGGTCGTGGGTTCAGATTCAACCTGTGCACAAATGCTTAAGTAACACTGATGACGACATGTTGATGACGTTGACAAAGAAGGCTTATTAACAACTGGATTCGAAGTGAAGAATGATATAGAGGCAGATCCACGCAGAATTAAGTTAAAATAGTATGTGTACCTATAGTAAAGATGTAGTTAACCCGCGTTTGTTTATATATAATGTAACACTTTGATAAAGTTCTTCTAAAATAATTGTCTTAAAGGTCTCAAAAATTATTTTCCTTTCTTTATATATATAAGAAAGAAGGAATGAAAATTATAGCTGATATATTTTGTTGCAGCTAGCTCAGTCTGATCACCAACAAGTCCGAATCGTGAACCTAAACCGGCGACTAAGTGGTGACTACCAGTGCGAGGTGTCCGCTGACGCACCACTCTTTCATACTGACATACGATCTGCGCGATTAACTGTTGTTGGTACGTATTTATATTAAAATAAATTAAAGTGTATATGACAATTTATCCCTTTTCATGTGTCCTTTGATTGACTACATATGTTGTAAATGCTTTATTTTGTACCATAATTTATTTCTTAGTGATTGCACGTATCATGTAGCTTTGCACTTCTTGCTCTCGCATTTTTTAATTTCTTTCCTCTCAGTGGTTGCCTTTCTATTTATTTAATTGTACAGTATTTTATACTGACCACAAATTAAATAAAAAAAATAAGTCCATTCTTAACCGACTAGACATAGTAACTTGTGCTTGACATATTACCAGGAGAGATCGGGTTAGGATCTAAACAAACTACTAATGGTAGGAATTATAATGGCAGGAGAAGTCAAGGTCTGAACTTTGTCTGGCCAAAGAAAAACAATTATGGAACTCAAAACCGCTATGCCTTGATCGGTTGTGGGGGCAAGTCGATGTATCGTTATATTATTATAATAGTTACTACTATTACTATACTACTACTACTAACTAAATTAAATACATCGTAGTAGAAACATAGTATGTGACTGGTAACTCGAAAAAGGGATTAACGAAGAACGTTATATTAAATTATTATTTTAACTAATTTAATAGTGTTTTCATATAACATAATCCTCTATGGGTCGATAGAATGTGATTTCAAATACATTATAATGCACGATTACGTAAGTAAATTGCATTTACTTTCGTAATTCATTTTGTAAGTTCACATTTCAAGTGAATTGGTAACAAAATGCTGCCCATGTGTAAATTATAACAGAGATTGTTATATTACAGTATAAACGGTCATTTATTGTTTAAGTTTTACATTAAAAACCATATTGGCTTATTGAACCAAAGTAGTAATTCATTGCAACCATAATTCAGCTTACCACAGAATTTAGTAAACGCTTGCAATACTTCAAACTCAGACTGAATGGTAATTCAACGGTAGTGCTTTGTTCTGAACGGCAATTCCTTTTTTGTTGGCCGAGATAAATTACGTGGTATATCAGGGTTTTAAAAAGCGTATTTTAAAGATTTTCATTTGGAATCTGTTGACTTTCATTTAAAAATATAATGGTTCAATAATCTTTAAGAACAAGCCAAACTGAGAAAATTATATTTTAGTATTTTTTTTAAATATTTTGTTACTTTGATTTCATTCTTTTGTTTACATAGTCATTGGGGAGACATCAAGATAATCAAACGGGTGGTATCTGGGGTTACACCTTTGACTTTTTTGTTTTTTTAAACAGAATTTGGATTGTAAATAAAGGGTCTATTTTATTTATTGTCTATGCATTAGTGTTCGTGGGTACTGTATGAAATACTCTTAACGTTATTTGGTACAACACATTGAAATAATATATTTTTCTAATTTGCCGTTTTTAAAAGTATTAAAGTATTTGAGTATATGTAAATGCTGTATATATATATAAAATGACTAGAAAATACTGGCCGTATATTTTTACGGCCAGTATTTTCTAGTCGTTGATTAGGTGAGTTGTTACCTTATTTTACTATTAACTAATTAAAACACATGTAATTTTATACTTATAAATTAATGTCATAATAATTGATGAAACCGTCACAAGCGTTATTTAAAAAAATATTTTTATTAGCAGTCATAGATTGTTTGCCAACACAACAAATATTCGTAGTCTAAGAAATGCCTATACAGGCAAAATATTTTATACAATTTTCTGATAGAATCGAGAATTTCAGTATTGAGAACGGTTGGACAGAAAGTGCTGAGTCAGCATTTGTCACGGAAACTGTTATTACTTGATATGAAAACTTTAGTGCCGCACGCGCACTAAACTCAGTTGCAGGATGCAAACAGCCTGTTTGCCCTAATTTGGCCTTGTTTAAATAGGCTGTGTGTTTTGAACGCCTTGTCGAGTTGTAATTTTGAATTAGAACTCTGCTAATCACAAATTACGTATTAAATCGACAATCACCTGGCATTAAAAAATATTCATTAAACGTTTCAATTTGCGAAATGGAATTGTTCCATTTAAATAACTAAATAAATCCACATCAGAATACCCAAATAGTGTGATTTTAAAGCCGTCAATGAACCGTGTTTTCTGTAACCCTGTCGTGGCAAGGACGCCCGTGCGACGTCTAGACACAAAAATATAAAATACACTAAGCATAAATAAACCATTCATATATAGGTTGACAAAACACATAATTCCTTATTCTCTTCAAAGCAATATAATATTAAGGTATTTCATTTATTTATGACTTTTTACTACCAGATCCGCCGTTCCGGGCGCCTCGGATCACAGTTGCACAAAGAAGCTACTCCCGAGGTGACATCATTCGTGCCAACTGCTCCGTTGATGAAGCATATCCTGCTCCCAACATCACGTGGATACTTGATGACCATAAGGTAACTATACTTTTTATATGTACAGATAAAAAATATAATACTTTTTTAATCTAACAGAGGGCAAACGGGCAGGAGGTTCTGGTGTTAAGGGATACCACCCGCCCATGGTCAGAAGGTTCGCAAGTGCAAGGCTTTTTAAGAATTGGTACACTCTTTTCTTGAACGACCCTAAGTCGAATTGGTTCGAAAATAAACATAAAAACTGCCTGAGGAATACAAAAAAAATACCTAAGACAAATTTATTCTAACTTGTGTAGAATTTATTCAGATAATACATTAATATGTGATTTAGCTTAGCGAAGCACCGTGCAAGTCATAACCATACGGTGTTATTAAAAGCACATTCGCCAACTCGTTGTATACCCCAGGGTTGCAGGAAGTATAAGGTACCCGGCGCGCTAATACATTTCACTTACTTACAAATTGCTTATGCTACTTAAAGTATTCTTATTTAGTCATAATACCTTTGAATATTGTACTATTGTAGTTTGTTAATTAAGTTATCCAAAAAAATGTACTGGAAAAATATTGAGTGATTACTTATATAGAAAATCTTTGACAGTATAAATATTATGAATGAAAGGTCACGGTGATTTAATGTTATTATATTTATTTGTTGTAAATGTATACAAAAGTAACGTTGTCATAATAAAATTGTTTATTTTCTACTATAGTGATACAATCAGATCGATGAATTATAAAAATCCGCACGATCAGCCTACAATATATAGGTTGCAGATGTCACATTAATTTTAATAATGTCATATAATAAGAACATTAACATAATGTCATAATTATTAGTTAAGTTATTTAGATTGGTGCCAAACTTATGGTCTAAATACTAGGCCACGCTATAAAGGCATCTTGCTTTTAAAAAATTAATCACATTCCCCTTGAAATAATTACGCGGCAATGACCTATAACTTCTAGGAAAGTGATTAAATAGTTTGAGAGAAATGGCAAATGGAAAGTGATTAAATTTGTTTTGAATTTTTTGTAGAGTAGTAAGTATATAGTATAAGTATATATTGTATAAGCAGGGTGGTCAAATAGTCGAGGATCAAACACAATTGATTATTATAAAATATTTTTTTTTGTTTTATTAAAACAACTATTTCCGTATTGAGGGTGTAGATTTTATCGAATTTTAATAAGAATTAGTAAAAACTAGAGACTGATCTTAAGTTATCGTGATTCATTTATTTTTTAGGTTAAATTTGTTTATTTTATTTTTCCTTCATTTTTTGTTTTGTCTCAACAACTATGTGTAACATGTATTTTTGCCCTTCTTGCCTGCCGTATCCAATTTAATAATAATATTTTTTCCTTCTCACAGTGGTTGCCTGGAAGAGATCGCTCGAAAGTGCTAAAGCCTCCCGTAGAACATTTTTTTACAGCTGACCCAAGTTGCGGTTGATCAATGACACCTGAATATATTCTTACTAAATAATAAATGCAGTATTTTATGAAGGCATTCTGTGCAGCTTATATTCGCTCGATAAAGGAAAGCATCGTGAGAAAACCGGCTTGCCTTTGAGCCAAAAAGTCGACGGCGTACGTCGGCCACAGAAGGCTGATCACCGACTTGCCTATTAAATTAACCAATAATCATGAAACAGATACAGAAATCTGAGGCCCAGATCTTAAAAGGTTGTAGCGCCATTGATTTGTTATTCTTATGTTATTAAGGCGCAAAAAAGGCGTGATTTTAAAATGAAAGAGGAAACGATGGTGCTTTTCCTTTGATTATGATTGATCAAATGGAAAGACGGATTATATCGTTTGCTTTTGGTTGAATTAGAGACAAATCAGTGATTAGTCTTTTATTTTGCATTCTAAATCTAATCATTATAGGTGCATTTCGATCACTGTGGTCCCCAAAAAAACGTATCGTGTCCAATTTTTTTTATTAGTATCGTTTTTAATGTCAGATAATAATGAAATACTAATAGTAACAGACTGGTGACGGTTTTCCGCGCCATTTCCAGTCATTTATTCCGATTGTTTTGATAGGTGGTTTAAATTAAAGAAACATTCATTAGTATAATCTAACAATGTTTATTCTTCTAAAAATAGTAAACTTTTTTTTATCTGACCAACCTATAAATTTTCCATAAATATGCGTGTCAACATGTTGGTATTTTTGTTTTAAAACAATACAAGAATCATTTTTCGAATACTTATCACATATATGCTTCTAAAGGAAACAATCTTATTTCTTCGTAAACAAATTCCTTCTGTAAGGGGTTCCACACCTTATCATGTGCTGTAAGCAGAGTTTTAAGTAAAACGTTAGATTTGGAATTTCCGTAACAGTTAATATTTAAGCGCTTTGCAGCTTAAAAATAGGACAAAAATGTATTCATTATATTTATTTTCGCTTGACGTTCATAATTCTAGTGCTTGCGTTCTCGCAATAAACGGTACGCTATCAAACGGATCGACCTTTTGTTATACGAAGCAGACAAAATAAATATCGCAAACAATTGCTTTATGTTTTGAAAACTTAAGCGGACTCCCAAAAGAGATTCAAGAATCCATATTTCTCGAAACAAAATCTCGTGAGCGAGTGAAAAAGGGATAATAGTTTATCATCGGTTATGCTTTCATAAATTTATTTTCCAGCTTTTGAGTCCGCGGTGGATTCACAGACAATCTAAGATTTCCCGAGAGGGCTCGCTCAAAGGGTTTCATTTTTACGTCTGCTTAAGAATTATTATTCATAATATTTCAAGTCCACTAACTCTAGTTGACGATTGTAATCATACTTTATTTTGATGATAATGTAACCGGCTAAATTAATGATGATCATGCCATGATTAACGTTTGAATAAAGCCATTATTCAAAATGCTTTATTAACTTTAAATCACATATATGATATCTTTTGAACGTGTGCCATGCTAAAAGTCGTGACTTGTAATTGTTATTATTATGCATGCCAATTCATGAATCCGTAAGGTCCTTTATTGTTTTTTTGTATTATTTTAGAGTAAGGTTGGTTGGTAATTCTATTTTTTTTATTTTATATTATTTGGTTATGCACTTCTTCCACTTACTAGGATTGCCTGGAAGGGATCTCTGAGTAGCGGTAATGCCATCCGTTACATAATAATTTTATGTATTATCTTATTTGTTTATGCAACAAAGTTTTAATAAATAAAATAAAAACCCACGTACATCTGGTACACTGATCTGTGAATAAAGGCAAATAAACTCATATTCTATTTATTATCTATCGTACATAAACTAAAGCTACTTTAAAGAGTTATATCTTGTAAAATATTACCAAGAGATAAATTAACAGGATGGTAGTAATAGTACAATACTGAACAAAAACTGTTTTAAATACCATTTAACATTAAGCTAAATGTTCTTCAAAATGCGATCAGAATGCTATTGGCTGCAGTTTGATTAAAACGCCTTAGTTAATATTCGCAACGCGGCAGATTCTGTAGAATTGCTATTTAAATAAGAACCAAACTTGAGATGAAACTCACAATTCGCTACACTTAATTATATTCGAAGATTTTCCATTCAAGAGGGTTTTGTAAAGCGGTCATTACTTCTGTCTACGGAATCAGAAACTACAGCTTATTGTAATGAGTAGGGATTGGCCTTAACGTTTAAACGAAAGGTCAGTTATATAATATTGTATTACTTTTTTTAAATAGTTTACACAAAATATGCTGTTAAAACCTGAAATTTTAGTATTGTCTTTCGTTAACATAGCTTTTACACATTACGATTCAACACCTTTTGTCTTCAGTCACCGTGACCACGTACGCTATAAAGCACACGAAACGTCGGAAAAATTTAAATTTAAAATTATGTAAATAATTATAAGTTTATAATAATAATACATAGCTTCTATCCGGTTTAAAAGTGTTTTCTTAACCTGAAATTTACTACGCAAGTTGACGAGTAAGCCTCTGCAAGAACGTTATCTCCGCCGATGTTGCCAATGATTCACTAAGAGCTTGCCATTAATTTCCACGAGGTCTTTAAAGAGATATCTGATCGGTAAACAGTCAATATTTCGGGAAATGCTAATTTTTACTGACAGAAATTCTTTGAAAAACCAGTATTGATTTCCAAAATCAGGAGACGACATTTAATAAACAGTAACTGTTTGTAATATTCTGTGTCTATGCTAATATCTTTTGATTCGCGAACAACTTATGATTGTTCATGAATTTTAAATACCCTGTTTTCGAATCGAATACATTAGTCATTCCGAGTTTCTCGTTATTGTTGAAACTTTCAGACGTTTTCATTTCACAGTTTTTATCTAGCGACTTATTTAGAACACAATTACTCACTAAAAGTACTTTAAAAATAGTCAGTTTGCTTTTCATTAACTTACTTTTTGCAGCGAACTTTTACTAACATCGCTTGAATAAGGTCTTAATGGAAAAGGCAATTAAATTAAGAATAGCTGGAAATAAAAAAACTGTCCTGAAGCATTAGTGATTATAAGCTAGAAATTTGTTATATTCAATATGGCGGAGCAATGCCGTTACTGTCAGCTGTCATTGTCTTTATATGTGACAGAGTTATATAACAACGTCAAAGTCAAGCCGTTAATACTAGTAGATTATTTCGATAGTAATACTGATTTCAAAGTCATTATTATTATTAATGTAATGTAGTAATGTAAGTGTCTAAGATTTACTAATACTACGACTAAGACTATATTACTTAATAACTTGAAACTCGTTCCTAGAAATACCGTTCAACTGTGAAGTCTGGTTGGATTCGGTCGATGACCAGGTAAAGAAAAAGTTGTTTGTCACAAATTCGGGTTGGTGCGGTCCTCAAAAACGTTAATTCGTCTGAACTAGGGACGCTAAAACAACCCAAACTGAGCTGTCAAGACCCTTCAGGCAAACAGCGAGAGTTCAAAAGATAAAGGCTAATGCTAGTAACTAATTTAATAAAAAATAAATAATTTGCAGTTTGTTTTTATAAACGTTCAAAGCGTGGCAAACCTGAACAATGAACAGAAAGGATCTCGAAAGAAAACACATTTCTCAATAACCGGATCCTGTCCCTGCCTCCTGTCAATATTCCTATAATCCATTGTAAGCTTTTTGCCTTTCACCTATGAGTCTTACCCTGCTGAAAGTCTTCTCTTAGGTCTCTTGGTCTCACTGTGTTAACCTCTCACTCACATATGAATGCACATGAATAATTAGTTATTATAAATTGCCTTCGTTTGCCTTCAAGTTGGGGATGAAGATGAAATACGTTAAGATACCACTTTCTCACATAAGGAAAGAAGTTATACAGAAAACAATATCGGCGCGGGACAAACTGTACAAAGATCGTGAACTAGTGTATTGGAATTAATGACATGTATAATTTTTTTTTTGGATAAAAATGTGAGATAGAAGAAGTCCCTGGACACGATGGCATAAAAAACAAAACTGTTCAAAGATTTAGCTGTATCTTTACAACAACAAAATTATTTATAAGTAATGGAGGACTACATAGTTATTAAAAAGACCAAGCCCGAAAATGATGCAGTTCTTAACAGGACATGGGGCGTTTGCTGAATACCCGCACATATTTAGCTTGAAGTCATGTAGGTGCGACCCACAAACAAGTCAGACATTAATACATCTCATTATAGAATGTCCTGTATTTGGGGTATCCAGGTACGATCTGGAGCAATACTGGCAATATCAAATCGATATAAAGGTAAAAACCGAGAATTTACGCGAAATTAAAAAAAAAACTTCCGGAAGCTTCAGATCGCAACTGTGTGAATCGCGAATGATTTCTGCAGTAAGATAGTGAGATATATCACTCACTGGAACCAATAAAATATAATACACCATCATAAGGAAATTTATTTTAAAATTTCAGATAGCAGAGACCATATCATGGCGATCAGCAAACAATGACTTCAAGGAACGGGGAGCCTTCAGCCATCTGGAGCTGACGCTATTGGAAACCCAGCAGTACCAGGTGGGATTGACCTATACAAGCGCGGGCCTGCATCGAGTGTATCAGGACCATGCCGTATATGGACAGCAGAATGAGGATCTAAATATTGTCAGGTCAGGACTTTTATGTTTCTTAGTGATTTTTAAAAGCATTTAATGACAATTAGAGTGGGTCTAAAGTACAAGGTTCTTCATTTATTGGAGTTTTTACGTTATAATTATAAAAGTTTATAAGAATAATGAATAGGAAGAATGAGGAATTTATTGACCTTAACAATACTACTTTTACTTCTAATCTATAAGAGAAACGGAATTTAGACAGTTACTTAGTAGTATATACAATATAAACAATATTTTCGCTAATAAAAAGACATGAAGTAAAAATTATTAATTCTTCTTTAGCTACAGTATGTTAGTAATTTTGCCCAATATTAAATATACTAATACTTACTCTAAATTGAAAAGTTTAATTCACCAGATACACATTGGTACCTCCGGATAGCAGTCAATTCACCTTGGGATGTGTGGCGACTATTTTTGACATCTATGCGCGTCAGAGCGAGCCCATATATATTAAAGAAGACACTCCCCATCCCGCTTCAGTCACGGGAGAGGATTCCTCAGGTACGTTTTTAAAGGTAAAAGAAGATAACAGAAATGGGAGAGAAACAGTAGTGGTTATCCACATAGATATTATAGTTTTCTTAAATCTTAAACATAACAATGATAGATGACAACCCATAAAATAAACCCTCAACAGATAAAAATTGGTCCTTGTGGTATGATAATAAATTATAACAGGTAAAGTAACACAATTAAACGAAATGCAAATCGATGAAAAACAGCTATCGCATTTTATAAAGCTATATCAAACACAGTTTACCAATGATGATTGTGAAGACACACTAAGAAAAGTTTTATAACAATCACTCTTAAGTTATTATCTCACATAGTGCCCCTAATAGCCTATCAGGCACGCGATCACCCAGATGTTTAGCCGAGAAACTAGGCAGCAGAGGAATTTCAAATGTCCTAAAACGGCTTTATTTACTTAAATAAAGTCCATTCATTAATTTGTTTTTGTCCTGATAGGCTTGGCATTTCCCACCGGGCACCTGCGACAACTACTCCGGAAATATCCTCAAGATATTTTTGGCTAATTCGTAGCCCGCTGGCCGACGGAACCCGTGTCAACTCTTGTGCTATTCTTCTTACTGACACATTTGACAATTCTATGGCTGATTTTTTCTACCTACGATCTGTACTCGAGCAACACGTCGGATAGCCCAGGATACTCTCGTGCTAGTCTCTAATAACGTTTTAGACTATTTTTGATAATATTTAAAATATAATAAGGACGTAATTTTGATTTTTATGTTTTTTACAGGTGCCCAAATTACAAACAGCCTCCTGTTATCATCTCTTTGGATCATGCTATTGGTGCGATCGTTATGATTACTGCATCCATGAAGAAACTCAGTCGATTTCATGTTGTGATAGTTGTACGACCGTGAAGCAAACCTTTATAATCAATCCCATGTACAGCGTCATACGAAAATAAACGATCCCAAAAATTTTGTACTGATGAAAATAAATAATTAAGTTGAATATTATTTAACAATTTGAAAATTGTTTTGTTAAATTAAAAGTTCAGTGTCGGTATTTGTACAACGCTGTGCAATTTGTGCCAAACTATTTTTTTAAGTTTATTAAGGCCATAATTTAATTGGCTATTCGAAAAGTCCAGTTTAAAATAGATTGTCATTTTCATAATATACTAGAAAATGAATTCGCAAACAAAATGTGATAATAATAGAAAATATAAATCACAATGAATACGAGCAACTAACTTAGAACGTTAATATTTTGTAAAATCCTTTGTTTTTATAGGATTAGAAGCCAATTGTCATTTGCCTTTCACGCAACACATTAAAAATTCATACAGACACAAAAAATTTAATATTAATATAGTTTAGTTAGTTAAAAGGATGATGTTCAAATAGGTCTAAAAAAGGATAATTGTTTTTTCGTTAAAACTACCAGTGTTAGCTGAAAATAGTATAGTACAATTAAACTATCCTTAATAAAAATCAGAAGGAAGTGTATCAAAATAACATTTGATTCAGAACTTGTTGATGAGTATGACAAACTATTATTACGGCGCCTCAAAGATTTTTAATTTACACAGTTAAAATAACAGTGCTGTGAACGTACATTATTAATTTACAATAAAAACGATTGTTAATTAATCCGGAGTCTCTTTAAAACTTTGCCACAGGTTTTACATTAAAGCTTTCTTGTAAATAGCATGTATCTTCTGTGTTTTTGCGGTTTGCAAGGGTATACGGTGAAACAGTTCATGTTTTGTACGGGCATCTCAGGTTCTGCCAAGTAGAAATAAAATAAACATTAGCTCATACGCGTATGTTTCGCCAAAGTTGTACGTTGTACATCTATATTTCATACTCATAGTCGTTCATTAAATTAAATTTAATACATGGATAAATATAAGTCATCTTATCTATGAAATTTATGCTCGATTAGTTAAGAACTGATTTGAAAAAGCATTGGCAGTGATATTTTTTAACTTCCAACTGGATCTATGGTAATTATAAACTCCGCAATACACCGTAACTCAGAGTAACGCAATAAAACACCTACTCATTTAACTTTTGTTTCATAGATGTAGCATAAATATAGTCTGTCTATGTCGTTATATGGCTTTTCATTATTACGTTCTATAAATGGAAGAAGAGATACTTCGAGTAAGTTCAACCAAAGACGATTGCTAATAGCAAGGATTTAGATTTATCAGTAGCAATTTAACAGTATTGCCATGTATTTTAATATCTAATTTTCTTTTTAAAATTAGAATGCCCGTTATAAAACAAATGAAGCTGAAATCCCCTCAGCCAGGAATGCATTTATAAGAAAATATTAATATGGACAATATTGTTGAAACGTCAATTTACGTAAACCCTGTCGCCAATGTATTAGATAAGATATGTATTTAAATGTTATTAAATAATATACTATATGTGAATATGTAAATAAATTAGTTACTCAAGATTTTGTTTTATTTAAACCCAATTTATTAGTACAAAAACTTTCCGATTGAAGAATATAGTTTTTGACATCATATAGTCTCTGGTGTAGCAGTACCAAACACAATGTGTTGGAGGTCTATAAATAAACTTGTTTAATCTGTATAATATTTCTCGCTGATTACGATTGTCACTCGAGATATCGACCTACTTAAATCATTTCATAATTCCCGTATATATTGTATTGTATCGCATCATATTTGGTGAGATAATTTTTAATTATAATATTTACATATTAATATTAGACCTAACTATAAATATTTATAGTTTATAGTAGTAGATGTTTCACCTGAAACATTAAATCGATAGCCAATATGCAGAAGCTAATAAAAATGCAAAGTGAACGAGAGAAAGCTCTATTTATTGTAGTATTGGCTTTTTATATTTCTCTTTCTTCAGTCAGCTAGCTCTTGTCTGAACAACGTGGTCAGAAATAAATCATCTGGAGCCGAATATCTGTTTCCATCGGTTTCCGTCCTGTGCCTCTCTTATTACACAGTACATTTTTTAAGACGATGAGTCGTTCCCTGCATCGATCATTCTCGTTGTTGAACGGCCACCAGACCTTTTCATTTTGTGTTACTAACCATGTTTAGTTTCTCCTAGACCTCGTTGCCTCTGTTTATTATATGGCCGATATATGAGATAATCCTTTGTCGGCATATCGTAGACAGGTGAGTCCGTATGCGGAGTTGGATCAAGATCCATGTATTCACAGTCAACAGTATTCTTAACATTCACCTTTAGCACCACATCTCAAAGGAATCAATTCTAGCCTTTCTTGAGCCAGGATAATTCGTGTTTCCGCTCCATATAGGAAAATAGGGGATGCCTATTAGATCCCGTATCCATCTGATTTTGGTTTTGATACCTATTCCTAAATTAAATGTTGCTTAAACATGGCATCTTTAGCCAAGCCATTTCGCCTTTTTATATCGGTGACAGTGCTTTCGTTGTTTGAGGTTTGGGACTCTATACTCTATAACTTTGACGCACATATACTATAGCTGAAGTAACTATATGTATTAAGGTTACAAATATACATGCCTCTAGATGATAACATAACTTTTTCTTGTCTTATGACTATGGGTAAGGTTTAAAGTCGAGATTTTTTATTAATTTGAAAATATATACGTATTAGAACTATTTAAAAGTTACTTTTTGTAAAAATAACCGCCTAAAAGCTCCATCTAAGAAAACACATTTAGCAAAAGTCAATGATTTTCCACACGTAATGGTAAGTCTATCTAAGAAAGCAATTTCTAAAACTTCCGAATGCCTATAAAATAAATCTCCTCGAAACTAACCAAATAATCCTAATTTGTCCAAATTGAAAACTCGCAACTCCAATAAAACGTATACATCCGAGACTAGTGCTGCCTCCTGGCGACGATCCAACACTTCACACGAAACGACTACCTCATCTCTACGATATATAAATAACTTAGCATTTGAAGAAAATTAAATATTCGAAGCTGAATTAAAAACTTGAATTTAGTGGCGAATTAAAATTACAGGAAAATCTAGTGAATATTTACTAAATTATACTTTGCGTATACAACAGATAAAAATAATCCTTTAAATACTCCTGACAATTTTATAAACTATTCAGTCTTACGTCAGTTAAAAAAATTACGAGCTCCTTCAACTAATCATAGAAGGCAAAGTGGCAGGCAGGACACCTGGTCGCAGACGGTCCTCTTGTTTGAAAAACCTTAGACAATGGTTTGGTCAAAGCATAATGGGATTGGTTAGAAAACGTTATAGTATAACGTTTATATGTTTTTTGATTAATTTAAATCAACACAGAGCAGTGATGGCCTAGTGGCTTAAGCGGGCGACTCTCATCCCTGAAGTCGTAGGTTCGAACCCCGGCTGTGCACCAATTGAGTTTCTAAAAGGAAGGTTGTGAAGAAAAACATCGTGAGGAAACCGGCTTGCCTTAGATTCAAAAAGTCGACGGCGTGTATAAAGCACACGAGGCTGATCACGAAACAGATACAGAAATCTGAGGCCCAGACCTAACAAGGTTGTAGCACCACCAATAAATTGATGTAATAAAATAAAAAATAATCAAAATAGAAGCAATTTCATTTATATTCAGTTATAAAATTTTTGAAAACATTGATTTGTCACTGTGACATCAAGGATATTTAACATAGTGTCCAATAATACTACTGACAGTATCTGTTAAGGGACACTCTGTTATGATCTATTAGCACCTAAAACTATAACGTGAATTAAATAAAAAAAATATTTATTTTGAAAAAAAAAAATGTGTCTGCCGATTTGTTAGTAAACTCTATTGATTCGTTTAATAGATGCCGCACGCTTGCGGTGTCTACCCTTCCCTCATTTCTCTATTCGGTGGTTTAACCTACATTTTGTATAAACATACTAAATCTGTGTCTATAAATCCTCTCATAACTTATGTGTACAACATTGGCACAAAAGTTCATTAACTAGAGTATATTCACAACATCACTTAGCGAATAAACCAAGCTAACGGTCGCCATTTATGTTTGTTAAACGATACATTCGTATTGCGTGAACATTCGGACGCGACAAATCGCCTTTTTCGTGTAATATATCATTTTATTTTTATTACAAACGAATGAATGTTCATTATGTCATTTGTCGATCTCTCTGACTATCGAGACTATCCTAGACAAAAAACCGGCGTCGTGTGAAGGCGATCACCTACTAGCATATAAACAAACATAAGTAATTAAATAAAATTAGCTGAATTCAGAGGTCAAAGGCTATAAAGAGTATGTAGTAGTAATTATTTAACGGTTACTATGCAAAATTAATAGTTCTCATATGTTAAGCATAACTCCAGACTTGAAGGCACATAAAACGTCTTAATCTAATAAAGTAAATAATATTTCTCTATCTCCCGTCTCCCTACACACAATTCAGTGAGTACAGTATTTTTATGACGCCATTGAATAGATAGTAGCCGAGATAAATAAAAGGGTTAACAAGCGTGACATTTATGAAGAAAATCCAATAAAATATCGAAATTGAAATCGCTAGGCCGTGATCCTAACTGAGCCGAATCGATAACTGCACCATAAATGTGTCGAAACACTCACTTTGTATTGGAAAAATTCTATCTTCGCGTTCTATTTTTCATTCATAGTTACGTGCGTAAACTTAACGACATATTGTAATGTGAATTTCGTTGAACTTTTTAAAAAAGATTTTTGTAATGTTTATGTTTAAGGTAAAATACTCAATAAATAATTTTTCTCCTTTAAGCTTCTTAAAGTGTATCGGGCATGTCTGTCCAGACCAATACTGATGAGTGATGACTATCTGATGAGAGGCATCTCCTGCAGGGACAGTATCGTTACCGTTCAAGCGAATGATAAATGCGCACATAAACAAAAAGTCCATTGCACTGCATCGAACCTATGACTTCAAGTATGAGATTTGCACGCAAAAGCCACAAATCCGACACTGATTTAATATCAATATGTACATATAGAATTCAGAAAAAGAATACAAATTAAGAACTGTGGGTAATTTCGTTGAATACAAAACATTTGATTTGACTTTATCTTCAAACTCAATGTTTAATGCATTGTGTCCGCAATCAATATTCTAGAAAAGAAAAATCAACAGTCTGAAAGTACAAGAAACAAATTTAAATTTCATGAGTGAAACAATATCGGGAGTGCGCTCCATTAGCACAGGGTTCGATTCCCATTGGCAATACGCCAGACGCGCTGACAACTTTACTTAGCTCGTGTAACAACCAGCGAATTCACCAAGATTTTAACTTGAGAAATTGATTTTAATAACGATACACCGGATCCTTATTCAAGTTTTTATAGTTTACTATTATCTTTAGTCTAGTGGTAATGTTAAATAACAGATCGTGATGGTTCAAATCCTATGTGGGGCTAAAAATACGCCATTAAACGCCAAAATTATTCGATGTTTGAATGCCTGGTCTGGTGATACTGTGATCAGGTAGTATCCTCCCATCATAGCGTGATAGTTATGGATAGAGAAAGTGTAGTGAACTTTCACCATAATACCTCCTGCGTACATATCTAATCTCACTAGAGGTAAATCGCCATGAACTAGTCGGCCAAGTGAGGCCATGTTATTTGTATAAGATATATGAATTAGGTAACTAAAATATTATTACATACTGAGAATCGCTGATTCGCAAAGTTTCTACCCGTGTAGTAAAATAAGGACGTTGTAATTTTAATAAATTGTTTCTCTGAAAGTTTAAGTAAAACATGCACTTCCAGAAAGCACACAGTTCACTTTGTACTTCTTTTTGTATCACTTCAATCTCAGTTTAAATTCCGCGATGGCAAATTTGGTTAATTAATAAAATGTATAATAGCTATTATATATATTCCATTGTATCAATAATAAAATAAATCAATGGCGCTACAACCTTTTGAGGTCTGGGCCTCAGATTTCTGTATCTGTCTCACGATCATTTGTAAATCATCATGTGATCAGCCTTCTGTGCCTGACAGTCGACAGTCGCTGTCGACTTTTTGGGTTTTTATTTTTTATTTTTTATAAAATAGGGGGCAAACGGGCAGGAGGCTCACCTGATGTTAAGTGATACCGCCGCCCATGGACACTCTCAATGCCAGAGGGCTCGCGAGTGCGCTGCCGGCCTTTTAAGAATTTGTACGCTCTTTTCTTGAAGGACCCTAAGTCGAATTGGTTCGGAAACACCTCAGCGGGCAGCCGGTTCCACATAGCGGTGGTGCGCGGCAAAAATTGCCTTGAAAAACGCTCAGTCGTGGAACGTCGGACGTCGGTCGACGGGTGGAATTTTGTGTTTTGCCTCGACGTCCGATGCTGAAACTCAGCTGCAGGTATTAATCCGAACAACTCCTCTGAACACTCTCCATGGTAAATGCGGTAGAAGATGCAGAGTGACCCCACATCTCTAGCGACAGGAGTAGCGACAAAGGGTATTTTTTTCGCGGAAAACGCGCAAACTTGTGTCTTCTTGGGGTTAAATTGGACTAGGTTTAGTCTACCCCAGTCCGAGACTCCACGTAAAAGAGTTTCGACTTCAGACACAAGTTTGTTCCGGTACTCATCGACAACTGCCCGAGAAATACCTGCCCGGCCAGTGTAAAGAGTATCCCCAGTGCTGTCGTCCGCATAGCAATGAATGTTGCTTAGTTGCAACATGTCATTGATATGCAGAAGAAACAAGGTCGGGGACAGAACACAGCCTTGTGGGACCCCAGCATTCACGGGTTTAAGGTCGGAACATACTCCGTCGACGACGACCTTGATGCTCCGATCGGCTAGAAAGCTGGAGATCCAGTCGCATAATTTCTCAGGAAGCCCGTAGGCTGGAAGCTTCGAGAGCAGTGCTTTGTGCCACACCCGATCGATGGTTTCGCTATGTCCAAACTAACCGCTAGTGCCTCCCCCTTGGACTCAATTGCCTCTGCCCATCTATGAGTAAGGTATTCTAGAAGGTCACCAGCCGAACGACCACGACGAAAGCCGTACTGATAATCGCTAATCAGCTGGTGGCCCTCTAGATAACTCAAGAGCTGGCCATTAATAATGGATTCCATTATTTTGGAGAACAAGGAGGTTATTGCGATTAGGCGATAGTTGGATGGATCGGAGCGATCGCCTTTTTTAGGGATCGGATGTATCGAAGCGGTCTTCCAGCACTTCGGGACAGTGCCGAGCGAGTACAGGTACCGGAAAAGGCGCGTCAGGACCGGAGCCAACTCAGGAGCACAAGTACGCAGCACAATTGGAGGGATACCATCCGGCCCGCTCGACTTATGAATGTCCAAGGAAGATAGTGCTCTGCGAAGAGCACGTTGCCGGAATGTGATTTCCGGCATTGAGTTATCACACCGCGAAATCGCCGGTGGTGATCTCCCCCGGTCATTCAAAGTCGAGTTGGACGCGAAGAGACAGCCCAAGAGGTCAGCCTTCTCCTTCGCAGTGTGGGCGAGCGAGTCATCCTCTCTGTGCAGCGGTGGTATCGATGGCTGACGAAAATTCCCTTGTACAGCTTTGGCGAGAGACCAGAAGGCTCGGGTCCCAGAAGGGAGTTGGGCCAATCTCTCGCCAAATCTGGCGATGTGCTCTGACTTTGCCTTAGTGATTTCCCGTTTGAAGGACCTGGAGGCTGAGTTATATGCATTTTTATGTTCGCTGGTATTGGCATCACGAGATATCGCCGCTTCCGCCCATGCATTAAAGCATTCTCGCTTTCGACGCGAAGCCGCCTTGCAAGAACGCTTAAACCAGGGCTGTGACTTGCCACCGATCGGCACCGCAGAGAATGGAATAAAAAGTTCCATGCCCTGTAGAACCACTTCGGCGACAGAGGCAGCGACGGAATCTGGAGCTTCCGACGAAAAGCACATAGGCCCCCAAGGGTAGAACGCAAAGTAAGACCGCATCCCATCCCAATCTGCTGACCGATAGTGCCAAATACGACGACAACCCGAAAAACGGGGCCGAGGAGGGCGCGTAGTAGGCACAGTACTCCGGACCACACAATGATCCGATGAACCCAATGGCGGGTCAACAGAGACTTGATAGGTCTCCGGATGTGAGGTCAGCAGAAGGTCCAACAAAGAGGGTTTATGACCATCCACATCTGGTATTCGCGTAATCGCAGGGACCATTTGTGATAGGTCGTAAGCTAAAGCAAAGTCGTGAAAGGATCTTCCCGCGTGATCGGTGGTTTCCGAACCGAGCCAATCGGTATGGTGAGCGTTAAAATCGCCAAGTATCACGATTTCAGCGGTAGGAACCCCTTCGAGCAGGGATCCTGTAGCCATTTGGATGTGCTCAATGAGTCGCTCAGTTTCGGTATTTCCGCTATGGGACCTATACAGGCATGCGTAGAATCGCGGATGGTCATCGCAGTCTACGCGCAGCCAGAGGCTAGATAGGTCCCTTCCTTCAAGCGACCCGAGGCGACGAGAACAGATATCCTCTCTGACGTACACGCAAACTCCCGCCCGCGGCACAAATGAATGTTCCAATTTGTACCCCGGGTAGGAGAGGTAGGAAGTATCAGCCGGGGAGGATATCTGAGTCTCAGTAAGGAAGAATAAGGCCGGCTTCGCAGTTTCGAGGTGAAAGTGAACCGCGTTAAGATTAGAGTTGAGCCCCCTAACATTGGTAAAGTCCACTGAGAGCGTGGAAGGGGATGCCTTCGGTAAATTATTCCGTTTGCCCCGAGATCGAAACCTATAGTTTTTTGCGCAGTTTTTGCCCACCCCAGAATACGAAGGGCAGCCTGTGCATCCACCACCGAATACTGATTGTTCCGATGATGGACGCTCAGAGGGGGATTCTCCACAGCGGAAACGTGTGGTACCCCCCTGGGGTAATCTCTGTTTAAACTGCATCTTCATATTCTGAGAGGGGGGGGGAATTGATGGGCTCCGGGAGTCTCACTCACCGCACGAAACGCGAGTACAATAAGATGAACCTATTGCATCACTTCACGCCGGTTTTCTGTGAGACAGTGGTACTGCCCCGGTCGTGCCTGCCCAATTGGCTGAAGCCCGAAAGCAACAGCATGGCACTCCCACTAGGAAGGGGGTTGACTGACTGCACTGGTGAAATAACCTCTGTCACAGGTTATTTCATCAGTGGGCGATGGGGTCGTCACGTCCCGACGCCTTCGAAAGGCGGTCTAAGTCAAGCCGGTTTCCTCACGATGTTTTCCTTCACCATTCGAGCGATGTTTAATGAGCACATAGAAAGAAAGTCCATTGGTACACAGCCGGTGATCGAACCTACGATTTCAGGGATGAGAGTCGCACGCTGAAGCCACTAGGCCAACACTGCTCTTCAATTGTATCAATGCTTTTAATATTAATTTTTCATTTAAAAAGGCCCTTTTGTAAGTCAATTCACCTGATGTTACGTGATACCGCCGCCCATAGACACTCACTCACATTGCCAGAGGGCTCGCAAGAGCGTTGCCGACCTTTTTTTTTGTTTTAGTTCGCTCTATATCTAATATTGTGGTTGTCCCGGAGGTCAAGGATTAAATTCCTGGAGTAACAATAGTTTTGCCAATATCAATGCCCCACGTTCCTTTAGACATTGCAGAAATCCGAAAGTCCACAAAATTTTGCAATATAAGATATTTCCAGTTTAAAGTTACCAAAGAAAATTAAAACTTCCGTCCCGCTTTAAATAACCTGATATAAATTCCGAGTTTTTATAGTTTAAATAAAAATAAATTATTATAGAATTTTTAAAGAGTACAATAAAAGTAATAATATGAAAATATTATCGCGAAATAAAGTAACGATTATCACGAAAGCTTTTTAACGGCTTTTAATATGGCGCAAGAGACAAGGTGCTCACGCATTTATTATTTGACTATTTTAATATTTATGAAGTAATAAGGATTCATCCATGGCCAAAGGCAAGATAGATAATGACACATGACGATTTTCTTGTTACCCTGTACCGTGAGAGTGTGTGTACAAACATTTCTTGTGCGCCTAGACATAGAATTGGTTAGTGTAGAGCACGGTCTAGAACGCATACACTTAATGTCGATAATCGAATACAAACTGGTAAAGTGCGTGAATATATGTTATTATGTAAGTTTGTTACTTGCTGACCGCTCATGACACGAGCCAAGCGCCACCGCGTAATATTTCAGGGTTGATGTGAAATGCTTGGTATTATTCATTTGAATGTTTTAACGTTCGTCATAATGACTACGAGGATTGTTGTTTTAGCGAAATTATTAACGGAGAAGGGCGCTAGTACTGAGGGACTTAGAAGCTTAAACAAAGAATTCATTCTCTGTTTATTAGTGAAGTCTTAAATCGTAACTTACCATAAAATATGTATTGGAAAAAATAATAATACTTCTCTTTTATCCTTGTAAAGGACAAGTACAACAGCGTGAGACTCTCACTCCTCAGGTATTAGGCTGAATCCCGGGCTGTGCATCTGAACTTTCTTTCTATGTGTGTGTCAAAGAAAACATCTTGAGGAAACCGGCTAGCCTTAAACCCAAAAAGTTGGAGGCATGTATCAAGCATAGGAACTGATCACCTACTTGCCTATTAGATTGGTAACTGTTCATGAAACAGATAAAAATATCTGAGGCCCAGACCTAAAAACTTTGTAGCGCCACTGATAATTTTTTTATCCCTTTGAGATTTATTACCCATTAATGTATTATATTTTGTTCAAAGTACGTAATAATAATAAATTAACTGGTGTTCTTTAAATATAATTTCACGGGTACCAGATGGACACAAAGTTGTCTCTAGTTCTTTTGAGGCAAGATTCATTGCATAATTGTAAGGGTTCTAATCTGTAACACACACGCTACTTTTTCGCCCTTACCCTAATTTGCCAAGCGAGTGAAGCCTACATATGTCTAGGAAATTACCACGAATAATTTTGTTCTAACGGTACTTATAAAACCTGACGTTATCTTCTATGCTTTTTAGTATTAATGTGTTTTTTTAGTATTCTTATATTTAACACAAAATATGTTGGTTCATAAATATATAGCCACTTCTTAAACAATATTAACCCTCAGATTTCTTTCAATTACGTCACCATTTGTTTTTTCTAATAAGAAAGTCAATGATCAGCTATTTGTGCCTATCACGCCGTCGACTTTTTCGAGTCTAAGGTCTACCTTTCCTTCGGCGTATGAGAGAGTGGTAAATGTGCACAAAGGAAGTCCATTGGTGTACAGCTGGGGATCGAAACTACGACCTCAGATATAAGTCACACACTGAGGCCACTAATCCAACGTCTTATTGACATTAAAAAGGGGTGGAGCGTGATAACTAATATATATTACGTTATTTCAACCTCAGTAGCAGGGACGAGGCGATAGAAGGTGAAGTGGAATCCTTGAGTGAATAGGTAATATTACAAAGCAATACATCTCTGGCATGAAAAAGCGACGCGTTCAAATACGCAAGTTGCATGCATGAGTCCGAACTAAAAAGGCATCGAGAACTGTCAAAATAATTTGTGACACTTATTAATGGAGAAAAAAATCTTCGTGGACATGTGGTGGTAGATGATAGGGCGGGACATAGCAACGGAAGAAACACAAAGAAGCGCGTCGTCGAAGCGTCGAGGTTGCAGATAATTTGCGTAAAGCCTGTCAAGCGTACAACGCTTTACAATTTTCATAAGGTGGAACTGATTCCAAATATAAGAGCAATCCAGTGTCGAGTATACAAAAGAACGTTCTCTTTAATGTTGGAGAGAATTTAAGTATCATATGTAAAGGCCTAAAAGCTGCAGCGAGGGCCATAAAACAGCTGGTTGAGTTTCTTCCTCTACAAAATTATACAGAAGAAGTTCTAAAGGAACGCATACTGTACAAATTCTGTTGAATTAGATTGCTAGAACGACTCGCCGAACGGTCTCCATGGAGTTACTGAAAATGTCCATTTTTAATCACAGTTTTTTTGTAAGCCCGACACAATCCTGTAACAGGACATATAAACGATGTGAGACAGGCGTGTAAAGTGGATATTTATTTCTAGTCAACCATGTACCTATTGCAAGGGATAAGGATTTTAGCAAGCAATTCCGCATTCATATTATATACTATGTATTATCTTAGATACACTACATAAATTAAGTTACATTTACCAAAAAGTATTTTTTTCAAAATCGCTTGTTCTGTCATAGTTTGTCGGCTAAACGGTCCAATTTAGGTTCTGTCACGAGGTCGTATTTTCATACTGCCGAATGAACGAAATCTGATTACAGTTGAGGGTAGGTGGAAACGTAAACCGACCGGTTTATTCGACGTCATGGATGAATAAGTAAGCCAGTTTAGGTGTCAATAGCTAGCAATAATAGCTGTTGGTAGGCCCCCAGGCCATCAACGGTATCTGACAAAGAACCGGAAGTTGGATTTTATTGATTTGTGAGCTATAAGTCTTGATAACGATTTATTAGATTTAATTATAAATATATTAATATACATCGTGTTCACAAGTTTTAGCAAAAAGCAGTGGAGTACGGACATGAATCTGTAGTTTGAGACGTCAGACTTTTCTTCCGATTTTTGATATCGCGAGCAACTTTCCACGCCTCGGGAAAGGATCCAGTAGAGAGTGATTTGTTAAAGTGGATACATGTGTGTAGTTAGAACATCGTGGCAATTTGACAAAGCGAGACGGAGTTCGCGTCAGGACCCACTGGGTTTTACTCATTTTATTAACTACATCTTTAGTAACTTAGATGTAGGTCATGAGCCAGTCTAATCGACATTAAGCTATCCATATTTTTATCACAGCGAAAGATTTGATTATAAACGGCTCAATATGATTCGTAGACTTGTGACACATGTGCGTGCTATGAACAGGTTCACACGAATCACATTAGTGATATGAAGTCGCAACAAAGTATTAACTTCACAAACTCGAAAACTTCGAAAACTATTTGTAATTTAGTTTCGTATCTAAGCGAAGGTTCATATTATTTAATTGCATTAATATTAGCGTTTATTCGCCTTTTGACAAATACTTAGTTGTTTGTGATTTTTAGTTTTCAATCTACACACTAATAATAATACTAAATAATATATTTTGAAACATATTCCCTATTCCTACACAGTTAAGTAAAATATTCTTTAAGTACTTCAGGCTTAAAGTTCGTTTATGAGACCTAATTATATTTAACTTTAACTCCTACAATATATAGCTTAATTTTCTCTAAAAGATATTGCGTGTACCAAATTAATCGTAACTCAGTAATTATGAGAGATGAGCAATGTCATTTTTTTAATGTAACCCTCGGGTCCTAATCCATTGTAGGAAAGAGACGCATGTAACTCTTTGTCTATTAATAAATAACATACACAAAAAGCTCGAAAGACAACTGGCTACTAATTGCCGTCTCACACACCCACTGACCCGAGAACATTAAAAATATAGGGGCAATTAATCACGCGCGGGTTAAAACTTTCATACATTACTTCTGTTCTTAACCCTTTTTATCTGTGGTGCTACTTCAAAAACAGATGTTTTATTAAATTTCATTATATACGTCTTGGGATTTCAATATAATTTGAGAAAATCCCCTTCATTTTATGGACTGTACACAACTACATTGAATGTTGTGGCTATTATAGATGTCGCAGTAAAGTAGTTTAATCAGAGAGTTAATTAAATCTCTAGACAGTTAATTAAAAATCGATATTCAATCAAGTCGCTAAAGTTCCGTTAGACAAGTGAGTGAACGGAACGTTTAAAGAGTTTTCTAAACGTTCCTAGGCAACAAGACTAACCTAACCTAACCATTTACAATAAAGCAAAACACGGAATTTCCAAGCTCTCAGTTCTTCACGATCACACCGAAAAAATAATAACAAATGAAATAATCATGGCGGAGTCTTGTTTTTCATTGTTAATCAACACGCTGGCTTTCGGTCAGATAGATAGATAATAGTTTTCGACGCTGCTTTATTTAAATCAAAATGCCTGCGACTAGATTAAATATCGACATTTAATTAACTGTCTAGAGATTCAATTAACTCTCTGGTTTAACTACTTTACTGCGACATAGATATTAGGTTAAAATTGACACCATATAAAAGAAAAATTCAGAACGTTGAGATTTCTCGAAAAAAAAAGTAGCGAAATCTTTGAAGGCATACGACCAATGATTTATTATTTGTTGCTAAATTCATTAGGATTATCAACGTCCATAGGTGGTGATGTAGGTGGCATTTGCCTTTGCACATTCTCTACATTCCATGGATAAAAGCGTACTTAAATCGATAAAGCATTCACAATATTTCCAGTGAACAATAGTCATTACTATTCAGCTCGTTAGCCCCGAGTAAATAAAAGTATGCAATAACTGCGGGCAGATGGTGCGGGCATTAAGATGCTCATGACGTCATGAACAAATAGAAAACACATGGCACTGTATCGAGAATTATTCAGTCTGAAGAAAATAGACAGTAAGAAAAGAGCTTGGACTTTTGCATAAGTTAAAACAAAAATACAAAAAAGAACTATTATGGAATATAAAATACTAGTATTACTTATTGCACGGCGATAAATTTGTATTGGTAGATATCCCTAATCATCAAGAACTACTCAAGAAGACAGCGGGTGTAGGCTGAGAGAAGAAGCCGGCGCCAAAATCTCTCGGTACTCTTTTAAAATATCAAATCATGATAAAAAATGACTATGACAAACATAAATAGAAGAAAGTAGAAAGATACAATCCGCTCTTTCTTCGTATATAGTTGATAGTTTATCCTGCTATAAACGTCTTTGGAGTTCCTTATGATAGTTTTCTTAAGCTCTTATGATAATAATGTTCTGCCGGTTGGTTTAGTATTTAATAACTACTCAAATGTTCGCTCAAACACAACTTTCGTCTAACTTTAGTCATACGACGCATGATCAACACGATCCCAAGTTCAATTAAGAGTTTGTACCACGTTTCAAGGTTGTGTCATTAGTTAGACGAGGCTAGAATATTGAGAGATCAAAATTACATACGAAACCGACGAGATCGCTGTCACTAGCACGTTTGGAAGTTACTTATCCCAGCAGTACGTGCTTCAGTTTCCTACCGTCACGTAGATGGCTACGTCAAGCAAGCTATGAAGCTAGCTTGATAGTTTGTATCAAAAACGAGGTATCTCAAATTAAAATCCAAGTTAAAAAATTTATAGACGTAAAAAATACTTTAAGTATTATTCTTAAAAAGTCTTTTCTAAAATTTCATCTACATTTTGTAAACATTTTAAGTAATAAAGATTATAATAAACTAGTGTTAACAGAATATAGTTACCATGTAATGTGCACGCTTTGCTCTCGACGCATAACTTTGCCGTGTACAAACACAATTACGTGTGCGATACTCCTATTCAAACACACGACTGAATCTCCTTGTGTTACATACATTACTCGTTAACAAGCAGACACAATTTGCTTGGCACAATTTCTGTCACTGAGTTTTGCTTTATAAAGCGAATTTAATTAAAATATATTGATATTCACGTAGCACAAAATGTATAGGTACGATTCAAATAAACTTATTTTAATATTGCGTTTCATTTTAAAGTTTAATTGCGGTAAAACAAAAATAAAATAAACAATACTTTAAAACTTACTTAACTTCAGGACATTAAATTTATTAGGGAGTTGTGACAAATACAGTAATATAAAAATACATGTAAAATCTCTATCCTAACCCAATAACCCAGCAATGTACACTGAAAATAATTTACATTTACGTTCGTCTGTTTAATATCCGCTAAGATATTACAGGTCGTTAGTGATTTCCCAAACAAGTTGACAGAAGCGGGTGGAAATTAGCATCGGATATACTAGGATGTATTCGGGTGTACTCGGATGTACCCGGTGTAGCGAGAATCCGTAAAGTCATACAGCGCGTGTTATAATAGTGCACTTAGCGCGATAATAATGTATAATGAGTTGAAATTTAGGAAAGGACTGACGCGCCTGAAGACCGAAGCGTGATCTTGACTATAGTTAAAATCTTGTTTAAGAAGTCATTATTATTAAGTCTCGACTTAATAATAATGAATCTAAATAAATATCTGTGATTCCAAACAAATTTTTGTCACTTAAGATCGCGTTCTTATTCAAATTTTACTATTTCTACGCTGCAATGTACAAAGGTCATTAACCCTAAGCGGTAACTTTGTGGCTTTCGTAACCGTTAAACTGTTAACTGATTTCACGCGTTATCGACACGCAAGAGGATAATAAACAGATTTGTCAATTCTGTTTAATTACGAGCGGTTTCCATTGAATTGTTTATATCAAATACGTACATGATTTTAAAATTAAAAGTACTTAAATAAATAACATTATTTTGAATTGATAAGCTGATTTTTTTAGCTAGCACTGGTGACCGGCTACCCACTTGCGTTTAAAAATCGTTAATGAAACAAGGGCAGTAATGTCCTAAGGTACTTCTTTTTCATTAGTCGTTATTATGGATGGATCACTCAAATACTTTAAATATAAGGCTATCTAGAGTCACAGGCAGCAACAAAATAAAACAGTGTAAGACAAGAATCGTGTCAAAAACAAAGAAAGTTTTCACATAAATCGTATCGTATCTTAGATCAGGCAAACACACTCGTAAACTGTTACATTTGAACAAACAATTTTTATTTGTTAGTAGTTGGGACATCAAGACGTATACTTAAATAAGTGTACCACATACATGAATAATATATATATTAAAAATAAATAGCTGAACTGCATATATACGCGTATAAGCTTAATTATTTGTGTGTTCAAGTGTGTGAGTCAAGACATTTATATTACACTAAACACAGTAATGTTAATTATTAAAGAAAACTTTAAAAAAAATATTGATTTTCTGAGGTATCTCATAATGTGAAAAAGTTATTATATGCAATCTTTAATATTGACTAAGTAAAGGGCATTATATTTTTTTGAGAAAGCCTAAATAGCATTACGCTTCAACCGAATTAACGCGAGTGAAACTTCAGGGGCAAGTTTGCAGCGCCTACAGGCGTGTTTAATAAATAAAATAGAATTCTACATGCATTTGTGGAGTACGCCTAATAATTGTATATATTGATATACCAAATCAGTATGACTACGACCATCTCAGTGCGTCTGGTCCTCAGACTTCTGTATCTATTTCGTGATCAATTAATTTGTGATCAATGTACAAGTAGGTGGTCAACCTTCTATGCTTGACACACTAGTTGAAGATGTCTTTCGGTACTTGACACATGCTCTCGAAACTTCTAGTAATGTAACCAAATAATTAAATAAGGGTAAAAGTTTCATTTTAATTCGGAGCACGAAAAACCACAACAATATTAAGACGGACTGAATACCATATGTTTTAGTTACTCTTTCTTACATTGTACTCATAATACAATTCCCTAATCTGTCCGTCTCTATATTGAGACTACAGCATAGTAATTTATTTCGTCAACACGTTCCTGACACAAACTATGAAGCTGTATAGTGCTCCACCCGCGTTTAAACGCAGTCATAACTAAGTTATAGAAGAAGAGTTACACACAAACATAATTAAATTTGTATTAAATTGATAATTTATTAAAATTGCAAAAACAAGCGGCCAAACGTTCCACATAGTGGTGGTGCGTGGCAAAAACTGCCTTAAAAACGCTGAGTTGTGGAATGAAGGACGTTGAGGTGATACGGGTGGAATTTCGTATTCTGCCTCGACGTCTGATAATGAAACGCAGCTGCAGGATCCGAAAATTTTTCGAATTAATCTGAACACTCTCCATGATAAATGCGGTAGAAGATGCAGTGTGACCCCACATTTCTACGCAACGCCAAGTAATTTAGCCGCTCGAACGTATTGGTGGTTGATTCGAACCGCACTTCGTTGACGTTGAATACGGTCAAGTGGAAGGAGCTGGAACTGGATAGCTTCCGCCCAAAAGTGAGAACAGTACTCCATGCTCGTCTTGAGTTTGGATTCTAAGGATAGAATTATATCTAAGCTTGGAGTAACTTCGACTTGTAATTGTAACAAATAAAAGTGAAATGACTGGCGGCTACCACTTCACTAGGCACTAATCGAGGCGATGATCTATTTTTACTCTTTAACATAATCGCTGGAAGCAAGTACAACATAATCACGTTCAAAATCAAGACATTTCTTTATTTTTTGTTCATTATAACGTACACCTTTGCTATAATTAATACCTATGTAACAATGAAAATGTTTAGAAAATGAAAAACAGGTTAATGTAGAAAGTTGCCAATACTTTACTGTTTTTTGAAGTAATTTCCGTTCCTCTCTACACAACGTCGCATTCGATGGAATCACTTAGAAAAGCACTGGGCCCATTCTTCCTTATATGGCATTCTCTTCTATGGCATTTTCGTACGCTTAAAGCCAATACCTCGAATTTTTTCTTTAGTTCTTGGGAATACTGATACTAATCAATACTGTATGGCGGATGACTCATTATCTCGACACCTGCCGTAGTCAAATATTCAACAGTCCGTTTTGTGTAGTGCGCTCAAGCATTGTCGTGGTGAAGGAGGATCCCGCTTCAAGGGCGCTGCTGTAGGATTTTTTCCAAGACAACAGACAAACAGCGATTGACATACCAGTATGCAGTAGTCTGCAGTAACTGTCCTTCCATCTTCAAGCATAACTGTCGCGAAATGACCTTTCCAACCAAATAATGAGGCAATCATCTTTTTTCCTTGACTTCTTTCTTACCTTCGTTGGCCGATCCTCGAAAGGATTCCTCGAAGGACCCACTGAGCTGATTGTCTTTTGGTTTCGGGTTCGTAGCCCGAGTTTGACGATGTCAAATACAGCATTTGAGTCACCGCCGTTGAACTTATGTAACATTTGGCGATACCAGTCCACGCAAAGGTGTTTCTGGTCGTCGGTTAAAGTTTGGGGAATCCATCTGGTACAAAGCTTCCTGTACACATAAATGTTCGTATAATACTTTTTGAACTTGACTCATACCAATGCTTAGGCTTGCCCGTATACGCTGATATGCATTCTCTTATCTTCCTCTATCATGCGTCGCAAAGCACTTCAGTCAGCAGCAGTCTTAAGTAGTCGCTGTTAAAGGTCGTCCCTTACGCGGATCATAATTGAGATGGCTACGTCCACGATTAACCTAGTTAAATCAATTGTAAATATCGGCACGAGATAAGGCGTCATTAAAAAATGCTAATCATAGCTTTGTTGTTGAGTAAGCCCACAACGAAAGTCATAAAAATCATTGACCGAAAATTTTCTCGCGTTAGGTTCAATTACAAAAAAAAGTTGCCAAGATCGTTTAAAATTTTTTGGCTCCTAGTCTAAATCGCCATTCCCTTAATAAATAACAAAGCTGCCGCCCAGAGACTGCAATAACTCTCGCTATTATTGTTGCTAATTGCCTATTAATATCCTTAGCAGCATATTATGTCCCCATTATGTTTCTTCTAATATTGATACATTTGTGACAATTCTTATCCGAATTTAATAAAATATACCTTATATTGTAACCTTCTGTATGTACTGAAAAAGGAACTTAGAACAGCCATTTCACTCTTCTCGTTGTGTGCCAAAAAGATCAATCAAATCATTTCTCTGTCGTTTAGTTTTGTTTAGTTCATTTAATATAATAAATAGTGCGTTTGATAAAACGGTGTAAAAATTTATATTGCTTTAATTTTTATGAAGAAACGGGTAAATTTTGTTAGCTATACTGGTTCTGGATATTTAAGCTTTTTAAATTAAAATTGATTTAAAATTATTCAATTTTATAACTTGTCATGAAGTTTCTGTATAAACCGATCTTTGTTGCTCATTCGAATATAACCTTAACTATTTAACAGTGAATGGTTTTTATAGTAGATAACGTAAAAATAGACGTAGAACGTAAGGTATTGCGTAGACGTAAGATATCTGCGCCTTTTAATACAACTGTTGAGCAAAAACCAGCAGCTAAAATTAACGAAAACGCAATTGTTGTAAAGCGTAACGCGATATCTCTGTAAGCGAAGAAGTTCTCATTAAAATTAATTCAGAGCAATCGATCCGCAATTTGCCAACTTTCAACCTCAAACTTGTACTAGCTGGCCGACCCAGAACGGATTCAATTACTTGAAATAACTTAGATGATGTGTTGCTAAATATTTTAGTTTCTTGAGATTTTGTCAATATCCTTAATTCTAAATCGTTAATTGTAAATACAATTATCTATGCATTTACTATATATATTTGCCGATCACTTCAACTTAATTAATGAAATTATTTGAGTAGCTACTGCCTTCTCACGTTCGTTTAACAACGATTTTCTAATAACTGTAACTAATAAATGTTTAACAATTATTTTTGATACTTTATTAAAACTCAATAAAAAAATCATAATTTTGATTACAGACTAATTTATTAGTAATACAGAAAACAGATTATTCTGAAATTATGTTTCTACTCAGAACCTTTGGAATTTCGAATACATAATATATTTCTGAGTAACCTGTACCGCGTGTTATTTTAATCCTAATATATAAAACAAAGTCCATAAAAAGTTGAAAAAAAAAAGTTTTTATGAACCATTATTTATGGCCAGGCTAGTTATACCTTATCTTCCATTTTAGCAATTGTTTATGCTAGTTAAGTAAGTTTACTTCTTCACTTACACATAATTTAACATCAGACCCTAACTTAAGACTTATGAGTAAGCTTTAAACATATTTACTAACGATAATATTTTACTTAAAGTGTCTAATAACACTACTCCATTAATGGGAAGACTCTCTGTTCTTATGTTATTGTTCTTCCACTTACCACTGTTTAGCACTTGAACTCACACTAATTCACTAATACGTATGGTTTTGTCCTTGTCAATAGCGGGGCATAGAACGGTAGAGGCAATTCTTCCGGTGCCTAACAACTGGACAACTGCAGGTGTAGTCCGGACATGGATGTTTTGGGCAATTCTTGCATGACATCGTACAACAAGAGCCAACACCAAGCTGGTACTGAGTGTGACTATATTGACACGGCACAGCATACGTTGGAGTAGTATCCGTGGTGGTATCAGACCCGTCATAATCTATGTTCTATGGTGTCGTAACAGCTTGTCGAAAAAATGGTCGGCAGTGACGAGTTATGAAATGCAGTGGGATCCTTCTGTGAGCAAAGAATGTTACTGTAAGTAGTATATCGAAAAAGGGATGTATCCGAGTCTTAGAAGACGTGGAGTACATAGGAGAAGATATGCTCATCTTCTACCTATGTAGTATGTGTTCACTGCAGCAGAGGTTTTGAGTGTAAGTATTCCACCGAGGCCCGGTAGAATGCGAACCCATTCTCCGGCGTTGGTCGAGTCCCACATTCATCTTTCGGGAGCAGGGAGTGTGCCAAATAGCATTTCCACGTTTGATTAAAAAAGGCTCTTGGTGTGAAGCTTCGACAATCAGGTATTGGAGCCTTTGTTCATGGGCTCGAGCAATCTTTTCTATGATTGTGGCAGCGTCCTCTACTTTAAGGTCCCGACTACCCGGTCGTCTTTGCGAATGTACCAGGAAGAATTTACTATTATTATGGTTGTATATTTTGTATGTTAGAAATACAATTTGGTTCCTTTATTAGCCGTTGTAGTTTTTAAAAATTACGTATATTTTTGAAGTGAAACTTCTTTATTGGCGTTGAAAAAAAATTACCGTTACATTTTTCGGTTAAGTGTTATCTTTTTCTTGTCCCTACCATACTTGATTCGAAGAGATTCGAAGCCATCAATAACAAAAATATATAATAACGATAACAATGAAAGTAATAATTCTATTACAATTGATGAAATTCTGTAATAAACTTAGTAGTAATAAGTTAAAATGAAATAATTGTATTAGTATTCATGTCTATGATAACAAATTTCTGTAACGTTGCATAGATCAATTTTGAAAAATAAGTTTCACTTTCTTACGTGTGTACACTAGTACACGCACACATTTTTTAACCCTATTTTACATAAATGTTGAACTTTTTATAGAAAATTAATTATTAATTAAATTGTTTTTAATTAATTTTGTAGTTGTTGTTTTTACAACGTTGGTTGCCTTGTCATGTTATATTAATGGTCGTGTTAAAAACCGTAATAATAATGTCATATTAGTTGCTTCACAGCATTGATTTTTAGTTTAAAATTTATTAAATATCGAAAATACGTAAAATCGGACATCACAAGAAGAAATAATTTATGTATTTTCTCCTCACTAATTTCTAAATGGAATAATCTGTACAAAGTTGAAGAATATTTCTATATGAACTGAGATTCGTTGTCATTAATATTACCTTTCCTTCAAATTATATGAAACCCTTCAAACTAGAAACTTTGAATTATATTCACTTTCAAAGGATTTCAGTGTCTCGGGTTTGCAATATCATTGCTCTGGATAATTGGAATTTAACTTGTTCAAATTATTAAAATCGTGTTTCGTTAATTACTTTATAAATTAAGTAAAAGTTTTTGATTATATTTTTTAAAGCACATTTTTCATTTTGTTTATTTACTGAATATTTGCCATTGTGGCTGGCGGAATATTTTATAACTCATTCATCATCATCTAATGATGAACTTTATACCAACACCTTTTCTTATTATTTTTTTATTATTATACCATAAGTTTAACATACATCCGATGTGCCGATTTTGGTGTTGAGCGTGCCCTGAGACACATAAGCACTCTTCCAACTGGTTCTATTATTTTCTATTGTTATCTCTCTTGTTTTCATTTCATTATTATATGAATTATTTAAAAAAAGTGTTGATGTTGTTGGGAAAACATAAATTAGAAATAGTTATTATGTCGTCTGACATCTAAATTGACCTTTGGGAATAGTACGCTCTTTCTTGACTTGAATTAAGAATATCTAGTCGATTTGGTTACATGTTTCTAAAACTATAAAATATTTATAGACAATCTCCTGATGTTAAACGTTATCGCCGCCCATGGACACTCTCAATGCCAGAGAGCTCGCGAGTGCTTTGCCGACCTTTTAAGAATTGGTACGCTCTTTTCTGTCCAATTGGTTCAGAAATACTTCAGTGGGCAGCTGGTTCCACATAGCGGTGGTGCGTGGCAAAAACTGCATTTAAAAATACGCTAAGTCGTGGAACGGCGGACGTCGAGGTGATACGGGTAGAATTTCGTATTATGCCTCGACGTCCGAAAATCGATGTCGACGTCCATCTGTCTACAAACAATTACTACTGCTGATGCTACAGCTAACAAAACCATGTGCTGAAATAATTCTTGAAGTACTTGAAAAGGGCGATAGGGAGGCAACACATAAATAAATGCAGTAAGTGTAGGTAAGCGTATTGAGTGCAGTGAGCCGCGTCCTTCCACGACACTGCTCGCGACTTTACTTGCATCTCAATATTGTTTGTTTACGCGGTTCCATTGTATGAATATTTTCATAAAGGACCAAAACCTACGATATAAACGTTATCACTTATTTAATATCACTTACATGACTATTATAATAACAACTTCACGGTAAATCTGGCAAAATCTTAATATTAAAGTTGCCTATCAGATTGATGTGAATGAAACGTAATGAATTCACGTTTGTATCCGTTTAAGAAGTTAAATCAAAACTTAAAAAGTTTGGCTACTGGCTAACTTCAAATTCAATTTAGTCCTTTGGATGTCGGTGCCCAAAGTGTAATGACTGCCATCACCAACCTTAGATAGTTTAGTAGTAATGACAGGCAATTCGTATCGTCAATCGAAATCCACGAATACTTTACTTGGCACCGACTTCCTAATACTTCATACCCTATGTATAATTAAATTATCGATAAATACATTCCATTCTAACAATTGGTTGGTAGATTATATATATACTAAATATTGAAATATTGTATTAGAAATAATAAATATTGTTATTTAATAAATAATAGCTCACTCATTCACTCACTCACTCCAAGTGAGTGACTCATACACTTACTATTTGTAATACTAAACGCGATAGATGATAGACGCTAATAGATGCGATTAAATTATATATTAAAAATACCTGTTTTAGAGATAAAAAAGAGAACTATAATGAATAAATACATTTTTATTTATTTAAGTAGTTAATTAATTATTTTAGGTACAATTTGAAGCTCGTTCTAATCGAATTAGATTGGGCAAAATCGAAAAGTTCTTGACTCATCGTCAAAAAGGCTCGTAGATCCTGACATTTCCGAACGGATCCGGATGATCCGATCACCGTAGCTAACGACAAATTAAAAGCGGGCGGCACGGCAAATAATAGTCAAAATCAGATTAGGGTAAAAAAGCGCCTTCACTGGGGAAGGCGTGGACCTCGTACTTCGCTCACTCCAGTGAGATTCCGTCCTGCCCTTCAGGTGTGACGGCCCAAGCCGAGGTTCGAGGTCTCGCAGGAGACCGGAGGACCTTGCGCTAATCGCGGGAAAACGCACATTCTGGGCGAGCTACGCTAGTCAAACCCGAGCTGAGCTGTAAAGGCCATCCAGGCTAACAGCAAGATTCCATTAATATATATATATATATATATATATATATATTCGCTACTATAATCAATGATTTCACACTAAAGTGACAATAGACCTAGTCCTTCTTAACGCAGAATATTAAACAATAGTTTCACTTCTGCCACAATATTGGGTACAGATAGGCTACGGTCATCTTATGACAAAACGATTTTCGACATCCCGTGGTGCAGTGGAGACTGTATCATTATTGATGCAGTTGCAGTGTGCAGCGCCCTCTAGCAAATGAAACGTGTTTGTTGTGTAAATGTCGCATTTCATATTACTGCGCTTTGTTCCCGTTCAATCACTGATTTCTTGTTTTTTTTTTCTTTTGCAGTGCATAAATTATCGACTGTGATGTGAGGGTGTACATATGCTGGTTGAGAATGTTACTATACTCGAAGTTTTAATGCCGTAGAATTCTGACAGCAAACATTTTTTGACGTGTGCACTTTTTTCGATTTCAATACGAGTCTGAACATTCATTTTAATAAGATTTACTAAACCTGGAATTAGTAGGCAGTGGTGCCAGCTAAAGAATAAAATAAGGTAATTAAGTTAATTCGATGGATTGTTCGTGATATTGAAATATTAATTATTTTTGTATTAGGTCACTTGAGTAAGTAGATATTTATGTTTATCTTTTTGTAGGTAAAACATAATAATACGTAGCATTTTGTTTATTGCCAAATGGGTTAAATTTGTCCCTTTTTCGGTGGAGATTTTTTTAGTAGCAACACATATGAAATGTCAGAATTCTACGGAATGAAAAATCATAGTTTACTACTTTATACGTGTTACTGGTTATTATGGAATATAATTTAGTGCAAGCGAGACAATCCAAAATAAATATTAAATAAAGAGCATAAAACGAAACACTTTTATTCCCAGTACCAGAGACAACAACCCAGATTCCATTTCCTTAGGACTTCAGTTATATTATAAACAAAAAATTAAATATAATATTTAATTTTTTTTAATTTAATAAAATAATAAAATATTTATACTATATATTATTGCTAACAAAATCTATTACAATTGTAAAAGTAATTAAAACTTATTCAAAAAGTATTTAATCAATGCATAAATTTATGAAAACTGCACTAAAATTGGTTGCGGACTTGAAAAAATTCACACACTTTGACCTTTTTAAATCATTCCAAAATCATATTATCATTTTTGTTACTATATAATACAAAAACTAACTCTAAATAGAATTTCTAACATCACATGTCGTGTGTTTGCAAAGTAATTTAACGCCGTGTGATGTCTGAATTTGTACAACACTCGGCGCGCTGACGCCACCACTTACTTCCATTAACAACATACGTTTTTCTAAAATGCATTTTTTCGTATACAATTTACACGTTAATTACCTACCACTATCTGATGATCCTACGTTTAGATGATTGGTCAATCACATGGGCGAGCAATATTCGTTTCATGTTACCAACCATGGACTAAGCAGAGCTGTACACTGGCATACCTACCATATGTCATACCTACGTATGTTCGCATTTAACATATTCTCACGGTGAAGTTGAACATCAGCAGTATGCTCTCGGATAAGATTTAGGGATAAAACTGAGACTACTTACTATCTTTGAAGTATGTCTAAAACGTATTAAACTTGATGTAGGTCTATCGCAAAAATCGACCACGCGTAAAAGGCTCAAAAGACCTAGTCGTCTATAATCTTCTCGTCAATAAAAAAATATATATAAAAGAAACCTATTCTGAGGTCGTATAGGGTTTTAGTGCTACTTGATTCTTATAATCTGTTACCGACCATGACAAGATTTTAATTGTCTAACCGATATACGAGATTTTGAAGTGAAACTTCTATATCGGCGTTGTAAGCAAATTTACCGTCAAATTTTCCGTTACGCGCCATCTTTTTCTTGTCCCTACCACGGTTGATTCGAAGAGATTCGAAGCCATTAATAACAAAAATATATAATAACGATAACATTGATAGTAATAATTCTATTACAATTAATGAAATTCTGTAATAATCTTAGTAGTAAAAAGGTAAAATGAAATAATTTTATCATTTTTATTCATGTCTATGATAATAAAAGCCTTATGTTAAACTTTATCTAATTTAACTTTATTTAACCAATTTCTGTTAAGTTGCATATTGTAGATCATTTTTTGAAAAATAAGCTCATAAAGAAGTTTCACTTCTTACGAGTACACGCACACGAGTCTACGGCCCAAGGCCACCCACTCTAGTAGTAGTCTTTTTTTAACAGTTTGAGGTCATATCTTCCAAGTAAGACACTCACCAAAGAAAATGTCTTGACTATGCTAAGAATATATGATAGACAAAGAATTCAAGTCGACTTCATTCGTAGCTTGTCTTCTTAATAGACAACCCCAAAATATATTTAAAAACTAAACTAATAACTGTTTAAGGCAATACATTTGTTAACCATTGTGGAAAGTCATGGTTATCACAACCGCCCTCTGGCATTATTCCCACCAGGGATACCAAGGGATTCATTTGTTGTGTGTTTTCAGCACATAGAGAATGACACACACGAAACAACATTAAAATAGATTCTTAGAAAGATTTAATTTATTCAATGTGTTTCGAACTGAGAAGATATTCATTTATACTCGAGTTAGTTAACACACTATGCTTGGACATTTTTCGTTGCAATCCTACCTAAGAGATATTTCTTATACAGTCTGTTCATTAACAAAAAATATTATATTTTCTTGCCTACTAGCTTGCCTTGCCGTAAAGATTTAAGAACACCATTTGCACACTTAATTAATTTACAACATCAAGATTATTCCACTATAAGAATTATTCGCATGACATAGTGAGATTAACAGAAGCGATAGTCGTAACTAAACTATAACCTACTATTTACGATCGAGCCGTTCGTGACGTCAACTGTTTACACAAACAGTAAGCTTATAACATTTCTCGCAAACATTGATTTCTCAATGTAGGGGAAAATATTCGGAAAATACTCTTGTGTTTCCGCCCAATTTACGTAATGTGATAGTTCACCCCCTGGCCCCTTTCCCTGCCCTCTCTTCTCCCATTCCCCAGCCCCCTCTATTACCATAAAGACAGAGGAATTCGCATGCTTGCTTTTGGCGGCGGATTGTTTTTGATTTAATGTCTTGATTTAGATTATCTAGATGTGACACTTCATTGCATACAGAAATATAATACAATTAATGAGATCAACTGGCAGGAAAACTATTTAAAGTTAGATAAGGTTAGCAAGAAATGCAAAAATACATAATACATATAGTTATTTAGACAAAACTAAAACAGGAACAAAACAGTAAACTAAAGAAAGGACACATGAAAAATAAGAAGTGCACTTGAATTACGACAATTTTAGATCACGTCAGTACAAAAGTTTGGGATACTATGTGGATATGCAATGATTGTACTTTAGAGATTAAGAGGAAGATAGAGAAGTAGCTAAGCGAATAGGGACGGGAACTGAATTCCATAGCTTCGCTGCAGAGACCTTAAAGAGTCATAACTCTTTAAACTTTATCCTTGATAAAGTTTTGTCAAGAGCATAAGCTATGAGCATAGCTCCAAAAAATTGAAATCGTTTTTGAGATAGATAAGCTATAGTTTTAGGATTGAACAGGACGGTTGGGCATAGTGACGAATGGGTTACCAGCCTAGCCGCTTACGGAACGCTGAGATATGGTCAAACTTTCTTAAGCCGAATATAAAACGGGTAAAGAAATATTGAAGATGATTTACTATTTATAAAGATATGCCTCGTTTAGATTTCTCGAAAGAGCAAGAATCGGCGTAGTATATATGCTATTGGCAGAAGAAGAGATACATGATTGCTGGGGCTGATTCAGAATGAATCAGAAAGTTTTATCAGATTTACTAAAGACCATATAAAGGCATTTAGATTTTATTTTTGTAAATATATATATATATACGGTGTATATTCGGAATATTTGTGTCAGATGGGATTTAAACTATAATTAAAATGTTCACTTAAGTAAGTACAAAATTCTTATCTAATCAATGAAACGATCAATTTTTTATTCATGCTAAAATAACATAATAAAAATTCATATTCCGATATAACATCGTATATAGCGTTATAATAAGCTTTACGACATCGCGATCTCATCGATTTTACCGCATTTATGGCACTTCCAGTCGTATAACATTTTATATCCGCGTACGTATGATGTTTATGCAAATATGTAGTGTAATATGTTTGTTTGTGATATTTCGTGTATCACTTTAAGACGCGGCGAAACGAAGGAGAACTAGGTTTAAGGCGTGGGTATGTGTGGAAATTAATATGAATTGTATATTTCGTAAAGGTCCTTTTGTTTAAGCTCTGCGGTCCTTCTCGGCGTGCTTAATACGAATGAACTTTGAACGTTAACAAATCTGGTGTTTATTTGATTAAACTTAGGTTGCCTAATATTATTTCTATTTAGTTTGGTTAAGAAATTAATGTATGTGAAAGTTTATTACATTATGCTGTTTGAAGTTGTCACCCTTGAATCACATACACAAACGTGTATTCCCATTTGTGTATGAGATTTATAGGTAATTAACGGCAGTAAGTTTTAGGATTTTCGCCGACTATATTTGTCATCGGAAGTATTAACAACAACTTTAATATTGAAGTATAGATGGACATTCCTATTATATTTCATCAGGAAAGCCTTCCCTTCCAACTAACCAGAGACAATTATTGTAAAATGACTAATACTAATATTATCGTTTGAATTATAATTGTTACTATACTACCTTCTGACTACCAATTTACGCCATATATTCATCTCTCAGCCATTTAGGTCGATTAGTAACTATGATGCTTACTTGTATAATTTATATCTACAAGGATTCAATGTTCTTATGGATTTCGTGAATATATTTATATTTATTTATTTATACCATAGACGCCAAACAATAATTATAGACTAACATACATGTAATCTTAAATTAACAGTCTTCTTAAAGTTGTCGCAAACATATCCAGTTTTTTAATGTGACATTCACATAAAAAAACTGCCCGTTTGGGCAGGAGGCTCACCAGATGTTATTTCGCCTGTGATACCGCAGCCCAAAAACGTTGCGTCCCCTGCTTTTTAAAAAATACGCTTATCTTGAAGGAATTGGAAAGTCAATTTAGTTCGGTAATACTTCAGCGGGCAGCTGGTTCCACATATTGGTGCTGCACGGTAAAAACTGCTTAAAGGAACGCTTACTTCCGGAACGGTGGTACAAAACTAAGAAAACCAGCCAGGAGGAAGAAGCTACCAAGGATAACCAGCGAGCTCTTGAGCAGAATCGGTGACTGCTGGCGGAGGACAGTTCGTGAGCTCCACTCAGACAGCAGGACATGCCTCCGGGATCTTAAATACTTTTCAGGTACTAATATATTTATATATATGTCACAGATTCTACGAGATTCATACTTAATATTTAAACATAGTCAGTGCGCATGTCTGGCGCAAGCGCCACTCCACTCAAGTACTTAACGACCGATTCTACGCACTACTGACAAATTGACGTTTACATTTTACAAAATGTCAGATGTCTAAAATATTGTGTGCTGTTGACATTCTAATAAAACAATAGACATTGTGTTATTTTATAACATAATCTTTGACATATATATGTCGGAGCAATGGCGCTGGTATCGGTTGCCATTTTCATTAAAATTTAATAATATCAATGTCAAATTAGTTCGAAACCGTATAAGTTTTATTATAATTGCTAGTTAATAGATCTACAAATTAACAACTTTTTGATAATAGTCTATAGTAACTCATCGTGTTTATTATTTATGTTGAAGCAATGGTGGTAGTGTCAGATGCCATTGTCATTATCATTTAATAACATCAAAATCAAATTAGTTTAAAACCGTTAATACGAATGGTTTATTTAATTTGTCAATGTTGCTAGATCTATAAATTAACGACTATTCTGTGGTCAATGAATAATAAGATAAGATAATGACTATGGAGCCATTATTATTATTATTAAAAGTAATTTATCATAATTTTAAATATCAGAAACTTAATTACAATAAATATTAAAATAATCTTTGACACTTGTTCCCATGACTGCCGTTTGACTCTGTGGTCGATTCGTGTTCGGTCGTGAAACGAGTACACGAAATGTCATGAATGTTGTTTATTACAAATTCGAGTTGCTATAAATACAGGAACTGGTTCTTGTGACCCTCGGTTCGATTGAGCTGTCAAACCAAGCAAAAGCCTTTAAAAATTAGACTTTAATGTCAAATTAAATGGCTAATGCCAACAAACTAATTTATAACGTCAGCATACTGACGTCATTATCTTTAACAATTTATCGGCAGATCCTGTTTTTGTTTCATAAAATTCATGCCGTGCTTTCGAGACATTGTTCGGGTTATCGTTTGTTGCTCTGTCAACAATCGGTGCCTGTCTGCTCTATCTTATTTTATCTTCTCTCCTCCATCCTGGCTGTCGCTAGACGACAATATTCCTTCACTCCGTCACATATACAAATACTTTATATACACATAAACTGTATATGCATATATTTTATAGTGATTCACCAAGAATGAGAATCCAGACCAACCTAATCACTTACTGTAGGGCTACGGATGTAGTCAATATGTAAAAGAACAAATATTGCATATTCTTGTATCACGTATGATTTTCTAGTATTCTTATAAGTGGCTATTTTCATAAATTCACATAACTGTAACCTGCAACTTACTAACAAACAATGTTATGTTACGTGTAAACTGTCACTTGGACATTCAAATGTGGTTGTGTTTCCTTTTAAGTATTGCTTTGACAATAAGATACGTAAGGCATCGGAATAGGGTGCATTTTACCGGTGTTATTTATTACTGTGCAAAGTGTCGATGTCTTGCCTGATAAGGGTCAGCCTGATGTAGGTACAAGTATTTGACACTGCTGAATCAGTAATTTTGAAAAGTGTCCAGTTTGTAAATGTTTGTATAGGAAATATTTAATAAAATTGCTATCGGAAGGAAATTAGCAGTTTCGCGTCGGGTTTCTTTTAAATATTGACGATACACTTTAAAATTAACCAGAAAATCCATTTTAACAAAGAGGATGACGCTGGTATAATCAAATGAGTGTTGGAGCTCTCGAACGAAGACGTCACGTGAAGGTCGATATAATTATCTATTACCGCAGTCTAGAGATTTTAAAAACGAAATACCTTTTGAATAAATTAGTAGTGAGTGTGTTATAAGCAATGACAACTTATAAATAATAGAACAGTAGAACAAAGTGTTTTTGTTATGTAATATCTAGTTGTGTGAATAAAAATTGAATGATAGTCACAAACAAATATAGAACTTGCTTTTTAAGAACCGTTAATCAATTAATCAATAAAATAAATGTTGTGAATACAAAATCTTTTTCTGTGGGAAAGAGTGTTGTCCGCACTATAATAAAATATTATCTTTATTATATATTTGTGGATAATGTAATCCTTAGATGAATCTATAACCTTTTTCAATTTTATGGTTAAAAATGTACTTATCTATTAATTAAAATGGAAAGGTCAATTAATTAAACTTTGAATTAGGTATATTAACTGTTCATAGATATGGTGTCCATTGTCATATGCTGTGGTGCTGCAGGAGCATAAGTCATGCAACAACGTAACTTCCAACATTAATTGCGATACCTATCCAATATCTTAAAAATATTTATATGATTAACGCTCTATGGTTACACAATTTGAATGAAAAACAATTATTTGATTTAAGCAAGAATAGAAAAAGAAATACAAAAACAGATCTTTTCAATAGAAAATGAGACGAAGTCAGCTTTAAGTGGCTGTCACCAGCAACACTGATTTTCAATGCACCCATACTAGTTTAATTTTTTAATATTGTTTTGTATAGCCCAGGATTGTCTGCCTTCTAATATAACGCTTCTAATAAATTGAAGCTAGTGTGTGTAAAGCATGGTGCGTTGCCATGACTACGATGTTTTTATAAAAATAATGATAACCATAGTAACAAAACAGTTCTAACTTATTTAATAAGGCTGACAGAGTTTATGTACGAAACTCTTGAGTGAACAGTCTAATAGCTGTCAGGCTGATAGCGTATTTATTTACACCTTTATTGCTTCTTGATAAATTGAGCATGGAACACCGCCCTGATTAAAAAAATAAAATTAGGATTACTAATAAGGAAATATTTTTTACCCCGATTCGGAATAAATCTATGTTGAATGCAGATCATGAGGTATCGTCCCCAGAACACGAAAACATGCTGATTCAATTAATAAACTCATGGATGTAACGTTTCTCGTTTCTTAACATAATCAAATGCAAAATTACTAATAGCTGGATTTATTCAGATGATAAACAAAAAATCAAATTGAAATAAACTATTATCTCCACTCAGAGGACATTTTGTCCCTTTAATATTTCTCATACGAATATCATATTTGAATTTAAGCCTTATGACTATATAATAGAGCTGTACTTCACTTGCCACGGCGTTATACCGGTCGACTTCTGTAGAATAATATTAATTTCCTTTTCTTGAAATAGGAATTCAGATTGTGTATTTGATCAAATGATTTTTCCGAGTTTCGTATAGAGTATTTTACAAGCAATTCTATAATACACTCTCTAAGAAAAAATCGATATTTGAAGCTATAATATATCCTTGAGTGTTTGATCTTTTAATTTTGTTAAAAATCAATAGAGTCTACACTCTGGGTATGTTTCCTTGACGCTTTTGACACAACTATACGTAGGTGATTTCAATGGAGCCTTATATTCTTCTTACAGGGATTGAGTTAACTTATTACCTAGAATGAATTGTGCGAAAATTGTGTGTAACGAGTAGAATATACACTTTTCTTAAAGGAAAAAAAAACACTTTCATGAGATGAGTTGTGTAATTTTACCTCATTATAGTCAAAATTAGTATCCTTCGTAGTTACGACGACTAATTCACGACAGAACTTTTATATTGTTACCTGAAATGTTTCTCGACTATTCCACCATCTAGATTTATAGTTGTAAGAACTGGAAAAAGGATTTTTAAGCGATTCCAAGAGATTAACACCGGAAGAGATAAAGTGCGAATAGTGGAGACAAGTAATAAAAGACTGTGTGAAGTACGCGTAATTAAAGTAATTAGATTAGTCGTCGAAGCGCAGCCGTGCGAGTGACACGCGCATAATCTAACACGATCTTTTTAAGACAATCTAATCATGTCTAAGTGTGACCAATGTAATAAACCTTTTTCTAAATCTTTGCCTGGATGTGAATGTGCCCGATGTGAAAAAAATGGTACACCTAAATACCAGATGTAGTGGTCTTACCAACAAACAGATAACCGCATTAAAGGCGGCCCCAAGCTTGGACTGGACCTGTATGGAATGTCAACAAGAATCCCCGAAGCGAAACTCCTCTTTGTATCTAACAGAGGATGCAGAGGAGGATATACCTATGGACACTAAGGGGCTAATACAGACAATTTCAAAGGAAGTAGAAAAAACTATAAAGAAGGAAATAAACGAATTCAACCAATCTCTGCAATTTCACAGTACGAAGCTGGACGAAGTATTAGGTTGTATTGATGCTTTTAAAAACACCATAAAAGTTTTAGAAAGAAAAAACACGGAACTAATACACAAAAACAACAATCTGGAATTGAGGGTAGGTGCATTGGAGCAGCGTTTCCATGAGATGGAACAGGAGAAACTTTCTAATTTTATAGAAATAGCAAACGTCCCCCCTGCGAGTGAAGAGAATGTGAGAAAATTAGTTGAAAATGTAGCATTAAAACTTAAACAGCCCTTCGACAGTATCCGTAACACAATGCGATACCAAGGTAAAAACGACCAACCGGGCATTATACAAGTAAAACTTAATGATAAAGCAACCCAAGAAAAGTGGATTAAAGCTGCAAAAACCATTAAAACTATGGTGGCCGATGTTTGCCCCTATGAACCCAACAATAACAAAATAGTATTCATCAGGGAAGCAATGACTAAACACAACAAAAGCGTTTTATGGGAAGCCAAACAGGAATTAAAGAATAAACAAGGATATAAATACGTATGGTTTAAAAACGGTATGGTGCGTGCAAGAAAGGATGAAAACACTAAAATACAAAACCTTAGATCAGTGTTGGATATACAAGTGCTAAAAAAAAGACAGAATGCCAATTAACTGACCAATTTAAATGCATATAAATTATTATTATTAAGATGGATAGTTTAACTAGTGATATTTGTGAATTAGAAGACTGTATAAACATAAGTGATTTTGTGAGTAAAATTCCCAGTAGACATTTAAATCTATTGTGTGTACACATAAACATAAGGTCAATCATAAAATACTTTGATAGTCTTGAGCAATGTATTTATGCGGCTGGCGCTGTTGACGTTATTGTGCTTACAGAAGTAAACATTTCTGATAAAATCAGTTGTCTGTATAATTTAGATGGATACCATATGTTTTCGGCACTCAGAAACGGTAGGAAAGGTGGAGGTATCGTAGTATATGTAAAAAAGAAACATAAATTTAATATGAAAATTGTAAAAAGCCAACATTTCGAGAATATACTTTTTACCATCACAACTCAGACAAAATACACTGCTCAAATTTGTGCTATTTACCGCCCACCTAGCCTAAGCAAGAACCTGTTTATTGACGAACTTCATAATATTATTAAGAACAACTGTCAGAAAAATATTGATTTGTATCTATTGGGAGACGTTAATATTAATCTAAAGCTAGACATTCCTATAAAACATAAATATTGCAACACATTACACAGTTTAGGCCTTATGTGTGGGATCACAACTTACACTAGGGCGGAACTATACAAAGGAACCATTACAAAATCATGCATAGACCACATATACGCTCGATCCCAAACACACGACCTATACACGGCAACGGTTGGCACAAAACTAGCGGACCATCGAGCGATCGTGCTTGCTTGCACTAAAACACAGTCACAGGATGTTCCAACATATAAAACATTAATTGACAATAATAAATTAACGATCCTTCTAGAGCAAATTGATTGGAAGCCGACATTAGAAATGAAGTGTCCTATTGGTATATATAACTTCATACAAAATAACTTAACACAAGCATATAAAAAATCTGAATGTACAGTTAAACTTAAATCTAACTCTCTTCGAAATAGTAACCATTGGATTAATAATAGAATTATTAAAGGATGTCAGTACAGAGATAAACTTTTTACTCAATATATAAAAGATCCAAACAACTTAATACTCAAACAAAAATATAATAAAACCAGAAATTATGTCAATAAATTAATAAATAAAACTAAAAATAAAACAATTAGAATCAATATAGAAGCTAATAAAAATAATCTAAAAAATCTATGGGACATATTAAACCAACTAACAGGAAAAATTAAAACATCCATGGACGTAGCTATACAAAACGCATTTGCAAACCAAAATATTACATGTAAAGATATTGCAAATAATTTTGCAACTTCCTTCCACAATAGTATTAGTAATATAGCAACCAACTGTGTAAATCTACTGTTAGATAAAAGCTCCTACCAGCATACAGAAAATACTAGTATGAGATTTCAGTCAGCAGACCCTAAATCAGTTGCAAAGATAATTAAATCATTAAACGACAGAAAGTCTCCAGGTGCAGATAAAATACGAGCTATGGATATTAAAACATTATGTAATAAAATCAACGTAGTCATAGCTAACCTTATTAATACGAGCATTTATACTGGGAAATATCCTAACTTACTAAAAACAGGCATAGTTCGACCAATATACAAAAATGGTAGCAAAAAAATCTATAATAATTATCGTCCAATAACTATATTGCCAACAATTAACAAAATAATAGAAAAATACATATGTGGACAAATTCAAAATTATTATAAAAAACACAATATTCTTTCTAACAAACAATATGGATTCCAACCAAATAAAAATACCACACAATTGCTATCCGCATTCACAGACCACATTTATAAACATTTAAATAAAAAAGATCATGTTCTAGTAGTGTTTATTGACTACAGTAAGGCATTCGACACATTAAAGCACAGCGTAATCCTGCAGAACTTAAATGACTGCGGAGTACGAGGAAACCTACTCAAGTGGTGTGAAAACTATCTGCAAGACAGAACTTATCGTGTTAAAGTGTGCAACGAAGAAAGTTTTCCAATATCTATTACAGAAGGTACGGCTCAGGGCTCAGTCATTGGGCCTTTACACTACCTTACCTATGTTAACACATTACCTAACATAATAAAGTATTGTCAGATATTCCAATTTGCAGATGATACATGCCTAGTAGCTGCAGGGCCTAACATCCAAGAAGCAGAAACAAAGCTACAATCTGATTTCGATACATTGGCTAAATGGTCCCACGACGTAGGACTTGTACTAAATCCTAACAAAACAAAGTTCATGCATATCCGATCCAGTCACAATCTAAATTCACGTACACCCATCTTAATCTTACACAACCACACATGTGCACATTCTTATAACTTGTACCCCAATAGCTGCAACTGCAACGCCTTAGAATTAGTTCATAACCATAAGTACCTGGGGCTTACAATAGATGACCGAATGTCCTGGAAAATGCACATTAATTCTGTCTGTGATAGGCTAAGAGCGATACTTGCCAAATTCACTTTAATAAAAAATAAAATACCACTTAAAACTCTGCTACTATTATACAAAGCACTAGCCGAATCCATTATAACATATGGACTTACAAGCTATGGGAGAACATGCAAAACTTATCTAAATCAAATATTTGCAATACAAATACGTATTTTAAAAACAATTGCTCCCTTAAAATTAAAATCACAATATAAAGCGGACTACAGAAAGCTATTTGCATTTTTCAAAATTATACCTATACACGAGAAAGTACAACTAGGATTATTAAATGAAAACTACTTTACAGAAAATTACCTCAAAACAATTAAAACTCACTATCACTACTCAACACGTAGAAAATTAAAAAACGAATTTCTATTACCCAAATACAATAATTTATATGGGAAAAAAACATTAGATTACATTATTCCAAATTTAATAAACTCGATACCAGCTACACTTCTTACGAATATAACAAGAAACAATATTAAATTTAAATTTAAAAAATACTACATAAGTCAAACAATTATAAATTATGCATAACATAAATTATGCCATATACGTCATTAAAATATATATATATATATTCGAATATAGGAACTCATCCTGTATGTGAATGAGAATTCTCGACAAGAACAGGTTTCTTGCATCGGCTATCTATGCGCGTCAGTGTTTAGATGTGTTTATGACGTTTTACGTGCAATTTTAAATCGTTTGAATGCTTTGATTGTTATAAATTTACAGTTTATATGTCACTGGCCTTAGTATATATATATGTGTGTTAATGATTTAATTATGTTCGACGTCCTGGTGGATAGAAAAACTGTGCACAGTTTGTGTTTCCACCACATCAACTACCTTTATATTAAGAACACTTATACAACAATAAATAAATAAATAAATAAATAGATAATGTGTTTTGTGTGTCATAATTAGTTTATTTATGCGCGTAATTTACGTGTTTTTAGTGTAAACAAATTCCTTTTTAATTTATTAAAAAAAAACCCTTAAAAGAGATCTATGGCGTATTCTACCGATTTCCTAGCTCGTAACAATATCATTAAAGCATTATTTCTTATGTAATAACAAAACATTGTCTAGCGTTTGAGAGAAACATCTAAATTGAATATATTATATTAACGTCAATTGCCCTTCTAGCAATTAATTCATACTGTCACTAGCAGTTACAGTTTAACATAATACAGATTGCATTCCGAATCATTACACAAAGCAACAGGCGGTCAATTAACACATAGACTGGCTGTCAAAGATGTTAAATCTATAGCTAATTTCGATTTCATCTCAAACACTTTTACTAATACCACAAAACAGGTGGCAATATTAAAAAAATGACATTTTATATTAAGAGTCGGCTCAGAGCAGTTTGTTACAGACAACTCAGGCGGAGATTTTCTAACAAAGTCACTTTCAATTATTAAAAGACTATGTACAATTAAAAACACTTAATACAAAAACACAAGTACAAAGTATAATGTACATGTAAGAAAGGTATTTAATAATTTATTGATTTACACTTAGTTACCTTAATATACAAATTCATATATATATATATATATGTGTGTGTGTATGTATGAAACAAAACATATGTATCGCTAACAAGTGATTTCTTCCAGGCAACCCTAATTTAAAAAGGTTTACGTAGTTGCTATTAGCAAATTTAAGATAAATCGTGCTCCTTCAGCTGTTTCGTTTATTGATTACAAAACATATGAATGTAGACTCATGTTCCGTCCAATATATAAAATATCTTCACATAAATATATAATCGAATTTATTAATAAACAAAACCATGACAATATTATTTTTTAGTTAAGCACAAAAATTTTAACAATTCGGAAAAATAGCTCATTTCTATAGATGTAGAAGTTAAAAGACTTGTATTTAATTACAAGATTATGGACGTTCTGAGTGCTTTACAACAGATGGCCAATGTTCAGTACTCGGGTAAATTAAACATAATTTGATATCCAACTATAACATCAAATTAACACTTTAAATATGCAAATCTAAGGGCAACTTACATAATAGTAAATGCTGCCTAATGACAAATATACAAACTATAATCACAATTTTGGGTTGTGCGTTTGTGTGAACCACGTAAATATTAACACATTTCCTAATTACGTATTCATCGTAGGATCTCGCGTTATGCGTTATGTAATACAGGTACACTTGTGAAGATAGAAGCTTCAAGACTTTCTGGCAATCGTAGATTTATATTATCATAACTGCAGGTAACGGGGTTTTCTTCAATATACTTTAAAATTCAAGCATCCTTTGTTGTAGTCGGATAAAATATAACCCAATTAAAAATAATTTTTGCATAAACTATAGAATATCTATTTATTTCCTAACACTTTGCTGCACAAATATAATACAATTGACATAATTAAATGAAAAGGAGGACAACTGGTGGCCTTATCACTTTCGAGTGATCTCTTCCACGCACCAACTTTGAAAACGAATTATGACTCATCATAAAGTTAAATTACACTTAATCAGATTAACACGTTTAACACATTATATAGTAGAAGAATGAATGACGCTTAAATTACTTTTTTAACACCTATATTCTATGTCTAATACTTATAAGTATTTATTTAAGAATCACACATATAGTTTTATGTAAAGCATATTAGTTGTGCTTAATTAAGTAGTTATTGTACAATCTTTTCAACGAAATTGGAATATACAAACACATATAATAACATTATGTAACTCTCTGTACTTCACTCGGGTTCCGGCAAATGTTGCTTATTTATTAATACGTATAAAATTTTAAGCAGACACGACTCGGGCCGGAATGAAACGTTGCGTGTGTTACTTACGACGCTCGCAATATCTCAACATAAAAGTATTAGTACATGGGCTTTGAGCAATCACACTTATCTTTATTCACTTATTTAAGTTTATTCTTGCGCAATCGTCACGCAAGTTAGTGAGAAATAATGATTCATCTTATCATTCGGTAATATATAAATATACTACATATACGTTTGGTGATGTGTGATTATTACTTGACGTAAAATCAATGTATTGTATTACGTCAAGTAATAATCACACATTTTAATAATAATAATTTCATATTTATGCCATATGCCATAGGCATTATTATGACATTAAATTTTTAGAACTCTTACGATCAATCAGGGAACACACAAATCGTTTTTGTATATACAAATAAAGATGTTTTTTCCGATAATAATTGTACATACATTTTAATTGTAAAATGTGAATATTAATGTAGTAGAAATGTGATAATTGTATCAGTTATACTTGATATATTTAAACATACTTTATATAAATGATAAATACTCTATTTTACTCGACTTCCAATTTTTTCTACTACAAATTGCCTTTATTTTATAGCTTGCAAATATAGCAAAAACTTTATTGCATAATATTGTGTTCAAGTTACTTCAGAAAATACAAAGTTAACATTATTTTGAGCATAACTATGTGAGGCGATGCTACGCGTTGTAACGCGGTTGCTATTCCGTAGCCGCTGGCCCGTAGCGCGTATTTCGTAGCAGTTACGTAGGTGTAGAGTGAACTACGTGAAAGCTTTCAAACTAAGAGCTTGTAAGTACTATTTTGAAACTATTTAAATAAACAGGATTCAAGCAGCAGGTTTATTTGCATCTAGCCCAAGCATTTTATATTCACAATGTATTTATGAACATAAGACAAGAGAACCGAGTAGTCATCTCTGTGTATTCTTTCAGAATATTTTTAACCTTACGACGTTGACGTACATGTGTATTAAATTTATTATTATATTATCATACAAAATTACCCTTTACTATGAGCTAGTACGAAGAAGGCTTCCTACTTGTTAATGGTAACTATTATGTGACAATGAAGTTACTGTTCTCTTGTATTCATAACTACTGCCTTCTCGCTTACGTATATATGTACTATTTCCTATAGAAATTAAATGTATAATATTGATTTGGTAACATAAACTATTGTAACTAAACATAACAAGCAAATAAATATACAGTACTTAAAATTTTCTTACCTTACGTAGTAATAATAGAAATAATTAAAAATTAATAAAAAGAAAATTAAAACAAATCTAAAAAGTTTGGTCCCTGTGGCAGTGTTCCTTTATCACTAGCAGCATTTCCTAGCTGTATTGCGATACTTATTCGTTAAGCAAGGAAAGCACCAGCTCTGGGGTTACCGGTAATATCTACCAGGCGCCAACATAACTCTTTAATTAGCGCCTGTGCACTTGAACCCCACGGCTCAAGATTCTCTACTCCAAAGGGAACAAAATTGAAGTTGGAGGAAAAACTCTTATATTTGAGCCGTTTCTTATTTTCCACCTGGTTTGAGGCCGCCTCAACTTTATTGCTTGTCCGAGCGAGGTGAGACGAGGCTAACGTGTACACACAAGTAGCATCCCATACCAAAGCCCGTCCCATCTTCCAAGGGATTAACGACATCCCATCCGGTAGATTGTCACCGTCTCTAGTAATGCCCGTTGGCTCCAAAATGGCTGGAACATTGACGGAGGCAAGAGATGTTTAATGTCGTTAAGAGTGGCCTGGCGATAAAAATGATCTCCACTCTTTTGGCACTGGAGTCCATGGTGACTGCTTACTTCAAAGCCTCAGGGACACTTATGTGGAGTACATATGGGCGGAGGCTGATGGCAATTCGAAGTGATTCAGGGTCCAAAAGGGACCAGGGTGTTTGGAGACTATAAGCATTTAGCCAATGACCGGATTCCCTAGACCCCACAGCCACCAACCTTGCGCGGTCTGTTATTGAAGTGTGACCTATAAGTTCTGGAACTCAGATTAACAAGAGGATCATGACAGCTCCTTTGAAAGTTGACACTAGAAGGCAAACTCACGCATGGGATGGATGCTAACCACACCTTTATCGCATCTACGTTTCTCGAATTATTTTTCGTATTTTAATTGGTTTATTAATTTGTATAGTTATTACATAATGGTTTAATATTACTAATACCTACTAATTGTGGTTTAAAAATAAAGTTCATTTCGATCCCAAACACGCCTAGTACAGCTATCATAATGAAGGCACTTCTTTCTTTGTATTAATTTGATAATATTAAATACATTTATTTTACTAAGATTTGTTGACATCTTCTAATATGAGACGCTCAACACTAATGCTTGAACATGTTTCACCGAAAGCAGAAGTATGTATCTTGTTTCAATTATTCATTTTGATTACTCAGAGAACATTATTTGATAAGACAGCATTAAAGGTAATGGAAAAAAGCTTCATTTTTTATACAACAGAGAAAAACGGGTAGGAGGTTCATCTAATGTAAAGTGATACCGTCGCTTACGGCCACTCACATAGCCAGAAAGATCGAAAGTGCGTTGCCGACCTTTTAAAAACTGTTACGCTTTTTTCTTAAAGGAATCTAAGTCTCATTAATTCGGAAATACTTTAGTGGGTAGCTGGTTTCACATAGTAGTGGTGCTCAACAAAAACTGCTGGTCATTTGTAGAATTACGGTCGTGGTACGGGGGGAATTTCGTATTCTGCATCTGCACATTAAATACATCATGCATTCTGCACAGCTGTAGACTTTTATGTGAACAACTCTGAACACTTTCCATAGTAAATGCGGTAAAAGATACTAAGAGACCCCACATCTCTTTGCACCAACAACGGATTAAGCCGCTCATAAAAGTGACTGGTTGTTAACTCTTTCTGTTGAATACGGTCAAGTGGAAAGAGCTGGTACTATTTTTTTGACTTATATCTCTTCTACTATATTTCATGGGGTCGTCAAAATACCTGGTGACTCAGGCTACAAAACGGTATCTTATTATTTCCTTCTTGAAGTTCTGAACTAGCCGCTCGCTTAGATTCTCCAGGTACATTTTGTGTTCGGGATGTGTCATTAACTTGGGTAAAACAGTTTTTGTCACCGCCACGTTTGTTTCTGCTCTAGTTCGTACCTGGATGCCTGTACGACGGAAAGTCTAAAAGCATGTGCAGACATATTTGTTCGGTGTTGTTATCACAGTAGCCCCGACCCCCCCCCCCCCCCAGTTACTTACCCGACCAACACTGCGAAGTTTAGAAAAAATATCAAACATAAGCTTAAGTAGTATAGCAATATAAATATAATTTACTTATTAATTATATTTTGTATTCATTAAATTACTTTAATTAATGACAAATAATCATTGAAACCAAACCTCAATTATAGGGATAAAAACAAAAAATATAAAAAATTTAACTTTACCGTCATACGTATTCTGTAAAACATTAATTAAAGTAATAATTATGTAGTAAGTAATTATTTTAGTTTTCGGTTGAATGCATGTATTTTGAACATTAATTAAATGTATGCAAATGATAATTTACTAACTGTTAAACTGAATATCTAATGAAACGTATTTACATTTATTATAAATGATTGTTAAAAAATATATATATTTATATTATAAATATGTTGTTATAGTGTATGTATATTGTGCATAAGCTAACTTTAGGAAATATTGGTTTGCATTCTACATATCTCGTGTTGTTATATATGTGGATAGTTCAATCGGGAAACTCTTTTAGGTGTTTTAGATTACACTACTGCAGGTGGAGTATGAATATAGAATTTAGCAAAAATGGGAAATATTACTAATATTCCAAAATCGAAAGTATTTACTATTAATCACTTGAATTAATTTTTTTTAAGTTACTCGTAGAAGATAAAAAACCATCACATTCAAAAATACAGTAATGCAAATAAGTGAAACAGCGGGGAACATATATTATATAAATATAATAATATCCTTCTTTTTAATAACTATATTCATGTTAATATCACTTTTTTACTAAAACGTCTACTGGATAAGATTTAAATAAATGTCACATAAAACAGTGGTATTCCTTCAGAATCGAATTTGAAGGTTTTTAATTATATTTCATAAATATTAGACGTGACAATTTCTATCAGTCAATGTTATAGGAAGTCAAATACCAAATACCGAAGTTTATTAAGCTGGTGAATTAGTAAGAAGCAATATATATATAGTAATTGATAAAATTTGTCAAAAATTAAAAAGTTATAACCTATTAGCAATTTGTTTAAAAGCCCTTGGGCATCAACTAAAGCGTATACAAAAGTGTAAGCTCAAAGATCGATAGATCGATGTATCATCGGGAAGAAAATAATTTATAAAATAAAGAATAGATAATAAAGAAGATTAACTAAGATAGCATATGTCACAATAAAAATAAATATACTTAAGTGGAATTCTTCGGGGTAGTAAAAAACTTACAATAAACGCAACACATTTTGGATAGAACAGATTAAGGAAAAGCTGGTGGTGGCAGAGAGTGGTACATTGCAGTCAGAAATAACGGGATTTGGAGGAGGTCTTTGCCAAAAAAGGGGATGTCTTTATAAAAAATTAGATGATGAAATATAGATGTATTTGAACGTTTGGACACGTTCACAAAAAAAAACTGCCACAGAGGGGTAGCCACAGAGCAGAAATAAACGGCTCAAATATGAGTCTTACCTCCAACTTCGATTTTGTTCACTTTGGAGTAGAATCTTTTGGGCCATGGGATTCAAGTGCACTGGCGCTAATTAAAGATTTAAGTTGGTAGATGGTAGATAGTATAGGCGACCCCCCCTCCTCAACGAATAAGTATCGCAATACAGTGAAGAAATGCTGCCAGCGTTAAACTGTACAGGGGCCAAACTTTTTAAATTTGTTCTAATTTTCTTTTTTAACATATTAATTATTTCTATGGAGTTAAGAGAATTGTAAATACTGTATACTTATTTGATTGTTATGATTATTAATTTTAATGTAAAGTAGCTAAAGTAATTTTAATACTTTTGTTATTATTAATAATAGCCCTTGGTTTACGGAACCTGAAACCTGTTTACGTTACTTGGCATTTCTGGAAAGTAGAGTATTACTTCACTTTGAAACGTTACTAAAAATATTAAAAAAAAGCGTTTTAAATCAAATAATCTACGGAAGGAAACCAAAATCGATTATCAAGTTCCTTAAATACCAAGAAAAGTAAAACATATATATTTTAACCTTATAAACATTAAAATTCCTTCGATAGCATAAAATACATATTTTATCTGAAAAGTGTAAGAAGGCACGTCGACACTGTGACGTCACGCTAAATCGAAATAGCAAAATGCCTCCGATTCCACTCTCGCGAATATGTTCAAAACACGAGTATTAAGGCTCTTTAAACTATACGACATTTTGTTAACAGTAAAAATAACCGGTGAACGTCTTTATAAGCCACGGTTTTTATAAATGATAAGGGGGCAAATCCACCAGGATTGGATAAGACAGCTATCACAGCACATGGATACCTATGTTAGTAGATGCCGGCCTTTGAGTAAGTGCGCTTTCGTTTCAAATACTTGAGAACTCGCGAGCTGTAGCAAGCATAGCAAAACCAAAAAAAATGTAAAGAGGACTACTCGGGTAGAATACCAGCCATTCAGGTGGGTGGTAAATAAATTTCATGAGAAGTATGTATTGTTAACAGTATTCTTTACAATTTGGAACATGTTCTTCAGAAAATTACCAAGAAAGGATTTTATACAATTTTACCCTAGTAAATGGTGAGAACACTTATAAAGAAATTTGTCATTTTAAAAATTGGCATGATTAACCCAGTTCACTATTAGATTTGTTATTGTTAAGATTTAATGGAAAAAGTAGTTTTATATGTGTTAAAAAATAAAAGTAGTTTTGTATGTAAAGTAAGTTAGACTTTATTTAGTTTCATAAACAATAAATCGCTTAGTAAAGTTCACAGAGTAGAGAGTAGGGCAAAGACAAACGAGAAACAAAATTCACATAAAAGACAACTCAAGTCAATGAAGTCAAAAGTGAAAAATGTAAATATCAAAACACTTACAATTAAGTGTTGATATCATATCAAGATGGCAAAGAATAGATAACTAATAAATGGGCTTGGAAAAGGCTTTTACCCTCTTTGATATAAACACAAATACTGCAATTTATTAAATTATTTAATATTTTATGGAATAAAATAAAGCGTAGTATTATATCGTATCGGTGCCGTGTCGTATAAATGTACAAAGCAGTAAATTTGTCTGGTGCTCAGCGCGCAGTGACGTCACATCCGTAGATATTTATCATCTCACATATCTTGATGTTACTGGTATATCTGAATATACAATTAAGCTGTCGTATATCTTGGCACACAACGCAAACCAACTACAATGAAGTATACACATTTACATTTGTTACATTAAGTGTTCGTATTTTAAATGTTAACCAGTTTAATTGTTTATAAATATTTTTGAAGTGAAACTTCTTTATTGGGAAAAAATACCGTCACTTTATTCCATTACGCGCCATCTTTTCCTTGTCCCTACCACGGTTTCTTCGAAGAGATTCGACGCCATTAATAACAAAAATATATAATAACGATACCATTGATAGTAATAATACTATTACAATTAATGGAATTGTGTAATAATTTTAGTAGTAATAAGGTAAAATGAAATAATTAGCCTTTTGTTAAACTTATCTATCTTATCTAATTTAACTTTATTTAACCAATTTCGGTAAAGTTGCATATAATAGATCATTTTTCTAAAAATAAGGTCATAAAGAAGTTTCACTTCTTACGTGTGTACACTAGTACACGCACACATTTTTTACATACGTATATACCAATAGGCATAATATATTTCATCACTTTGGTGTAGGAAATATAATATAATAGGTCCCTTTATTGTGATTTAAGAAAGCAATGTATTAAGATCCTTAAAGTACAAATACAAAAGCTTTTGTAAATCAGGATTTTAAAAGTGCTGAATACACAATAGTTGCACAGGGACCGCATCAGACATGCAGCGCGGTAATGAAGGACTTCTCAAATACTGTCTCGTATACAATCTACATACAGATATCCAGAGTCATAGTATCAACGTTTACAGGTCTGTTTTTTTTACGAATTACTTTATTAGGCAAGTAAAATAAAAAAATAAAATATCGTTATTATGAAATATAAGATACAGATCACTTATTACACGTCATTAAATTTGAATTAGTAGACATCCCTACTCCTAAAGAAAACAAACGGTCCAGGCTGAGAGAAAAAGTCGGCATAATAAACTCTCGGTACTCTTTTAAAGTAGCAAATCATCAAACAACACTTATTTTAAAACAAAGATCGCAAATAAATTAGAAGTACTTTTGTATACAAACATAATATTTTCATAAATAAATTGCGAGGGAAAGGTAAGTATATTAATTTTATTTAATTTATCTCTCAGAGGTTCCCTACGTTTTAAATTATAGATTGCACGAATAGCCCTCTTCTGCAGGATGAAAATAGTTTCGACATCGGTAACCTAACCCCATAATAATAAGCCATAAGTCATTAAGATGTGAAAGTAACTAAAATAAACAAATCTAGCTGTATTGACATCAGTTAGTGAGCAAATTTTTATAAAAGCACAGAACTAAGTCTCTTCGCCAATGTGTTAATATCAGGGTTTAAAGTAGCAAATCATCAAACAACACTTATTTTAAAACAAAGATCGCAAATAAATTAGAAGTACTTTTGTATACAAACATAATATTTTCATAAATAAATTGCGAGGGAAAGGTAAGTATATTAATTTTATTTAATTTATCTCTCAGAGGTTCCCTACGTTTTAAATTATAGATTGCACGAATAGCCCTCTTCTGCAGGATGAAAATAGTTTCGACATCGGTAACCTAACCCCATAATAATAAGCCATAAGTCATTAAGATGTGAAAGTAACTAAAATAAACAAATCTAGCTGTATTGACATCAGTTAGTGAGCAAATTTTTATAAAAGCACAGAACTAAGTCTCTTCGCCAATGTGTTAATATCAGGGTTTAAAGTAGCAAATCATCAAACAACACTTATTTTAAAACAAAGATCGCAAATAAATTAGAAGTACTTTTGTATACAAACATAATATTTTCATAAATAAATTGCGAGGGAAAGGTAAGTATATTAATTTTATTTAATTTATCTCTCAGAGGTTCCCTACGTTTTAAATTATAGATTGCACGAATAGCCCTCTTCTGCAGGATGAAAATAGTTTCGACATCGGTAACCTAACCCCATAATAATAAGCCATAAGTCATTAAGATGTGAAAGTAACTAAAATAAACAAATCTAGCTGTATTGACATCAGTTAGTGAGCAAATTTTTATAAAAGCACAGAACTAAGTCTCTTCGCCAATGTGTTAATATCAGGGTTTAAAGTAGCAAATCATCAAACAACACTTATTTTAAAACAAAGATCGCAAATAAATTAGAAGTACTTTTGTATACAAACATAATATTTTCATAAATAAATTGCGAGGGAAAGGTAAGTATATTAATTTTATTTAATTTATCTCTCAGAGGTTCCCTACGTTTTAAATTATAGATTGCACGAATAGCCCTCTTCTGCAGGATGAAAATAGTTTCGACATCGGTAACCTAACCCCATAATAATAAGCCATAAGTCATTAAGATGTGAAAGTAACTAAAATAAACAAATCTAGCTGTATTGACATCAGTTAGTGAGCAAATTTTTATAAAAGCACAGAACTAAGTCTCTTCGCCAATGTGTTAATATCAGGGTTTAAAGTAGCAAATCATCAAACAACACTTATTTTAAAACAAATATCGCAAATAAATTAGAAGTACTTTTGTATACAAACATAATATTTTCATAAATAAATTGCGAGGGAAAGGTAAGTATATTAATTTTATTTAATTTACCTCTCAGAGGTTCCCTACGTTAAAACGTATAGATTGCACGAATAGCCCTCTTCTGCAGGATGAAAATAGTTTCGACATCAGTAACATAACCCCATTATAATAAGCCATAAGTCATTAAGATGTGAAAGTAACTAAAATAAACAAATCTAGCTGTATTGACATCAGTTAGTGAGCGAATTTTTATAAAAGCACAGAACTAAGTCTCTTCGCCAATCAGGGGACTACTGAAGTTTTGAATCCATCGTGATTCCAAGAAATACAGTTGTATTATCAAGATTCAATTGCTCATCATTTATAATTGTATTGTTGTACTCGTATTGTGTACTTATTCTAGTATCCATACTGTACAGTAGGCGATCAGCCTAGTCTGACACACGCCATCGACTGAAGTTATACTTCTTTTGGCGCGTTTGGGCAAAATGATGAGAGTAAATTTTTACGAAGCGCGCGAACACCGTCACAAAACCGGCACCCTGAAGTCAGCATCCTCAACATTTTAAAATAAAAAATGTCCATTTCTTTAATTATGATGTAGGAACATTTTTGATGATATTTAAATAAACTTTATTCAACTAGGATAAGGCTTTATAATAAAATTTTCAGTGTATTAAATACTTCCTTTCTATTGTTAGTGTTGTATTTTCTACAAACGTAGAATAAGGCGAAAGATAAAAAATTTAAGAAGATTTTTATCTTGCTACGCCTTAAAAGTACAACTTCTAACGCGTGTAAATAAGTACACACACATGTTTTTTTTTTATTTGGATCTAAGGCAAGCCGGTTTCTTCACGATATTTTCCTTCACCGTTCGAGCGAATGTTATAGAAAGATATCGATCAAACCTATGACTTCAGGGATAAGAGTCGCACACTGAAGCCACTAAGCCAACACTGCTCATTGCTATTTAAACTTACTAAAATAACATTACAATTATAAAGTAAAAATACAGCTCAGGTAGCCTATTATTAATAAGAGATCTCAAGGTAACCAAAGAGTTAAAAAAATCTCATATACAATAATCATAAAAAGGACTTAATAATTTTAAAGAACAAAATGTAGATACTATACTTTGTATATTTTTCTAAGGTATCTTAACTGAATTTGTACTTCTAAACTTAGATACAGTCTTAAACAGTCTAGAAAATAAGTGAATTGTAAAAACTTCTTTCCGAATATTCTATTATGACAATTTATTCGTATTTCAAGCATTTAGATATTCAAAGACAGAAGTCAAACTCCTGCCAAGACTCACAATATGCAATCATCGCTTTTCCAAGTATTTCAATTTTATTACAGCATTGTTGTATACCTTCTTGATATTTTAGCATCATTATTGCGTTTGACTACTTCAAAATAATTGTTTACTAAACTAAATAAAGTTGACTTGTTTTTTGTTCCCTTACAAAATACTAGCAAGGGATAAATAGGGTAGATAAAATCTCTAAAAAATAAATCAATGGCGATACAACCTTTTTAAGTCTGGGCCTCGTAAGTGAGTCGATGATCAGCCTGTACCTTACGCACGCCGTTGACTTTTTGAGTCTACGGCAACCTGGTTTCCTCACGATGTTTTCCTTCACCGTTCGAGTGAGTGTTAAATGAGCATATAGAAAGAAAATCCATTGGTGCACAGCCGGGGATCGAACTTAGGCTAACACTGCTCAAGATAAAATCTCTAAGAGGAGTTAATATTCTTGGGAATGTCGGTGCTTAATTTAATGATATGATTATAAATTTGATGTGTAACGTTTTTAGATAAAATTGTGTTGAAATTCAATATGCGAGCCCCGATGTAAAATAGTTATAGTTAGTGTGAAATTTTCTGTGTGTGATTTTTTCTAACTTCATTGTGTTTGTATATCTATATAAAATTTTACGCTGTTCTAGTATCACATGTACATTTACTTATGCCATTTTTTAATTATGAATATATAAACTATTTTAGCAAATCACTCGTATGAATCACTTCTGTATCTGTATATTTTAGATACTATTACAATAATATTTTTATTATTTATTAATAACCAACTTTGTAAGACCTAAACAAACCAAGTTCACCAAGTCAACATTACATAAAGTGGAGTGCTGAAAGTTGTGAAATTCATAAATCAATAGTTCACTCGAGAACACCTCAAGTGGGGCATAAATAATAAACTTTTAATCTTCCCCGTTACAAACTAGTGCCCTCCCCCAGCGCCGCCTGAATAATAACTAAGCCGCTGTAAAACAGTACACGGCTCAAATCTCGGCTTCCGTCAGTTACTAATCAAATATTAACCGGGCGCTTTAACACAAGGCGATTACAAATTGAATAGTTTTTGGGAATTTAATTGAAACCTATTTTTAGGCGTCCGACGTACATATGGGTGCAAATTAATATATAATGATTATTTTGTTACAAAAATATTAATTATATTTAATTTGATAGTCTGTAGTAATTTCATAGTATTTATTATTCATGTTGAAGCAATGGTGTTACTCAGCTGCTATTGACATTAGCATTTAATAATATCAAAGTCAAATTAGTTCAAAACCGTTAATACGAATGATTTATTTAATTTGTAAATTTTGCTAGATCTATAAATTAACGAGTATTCAATGAATAACAAGATAAGATAATGACTATTGAGTCATTATTATTAACAGTACTTTATCATTATTTTAAATATCAGGAACTTAATTACAATAAATATTAAAATAATCTTTGACACTTGTTCATATGACTGCTGTTTGACTCTGTATTCGATTTAGGTTCGCTAGTGGAAAGAGTACACGAAATATCACAAAACTTGTTTATTACAAATTCTGGTTGCTATAAATACAGAAACTGGTAGATTCAGCGCTCATGTATGACCTTAGCTAGCGTAGTCTTCGCGCACTGTAACAAGTGCTTAAAAAACAAAAGCCGCCCGCGTGGCAAATTATAGTAATCAAATTAGATTAGGGTAAAAAACCGCCTTCTCCGGGGAAGACGTGGATCTTTACTTCGCACTCTGCTCACTTCCTGCTCACTTCCGTCCTGCTCTTTAGGCGATTGACCACCCCACGACGGCCCAAGCCGAGGTCTGACTCTTGGAGAAGACGCCTTTGCGCTAGTTGCGGGAAAAACGCCCATTCCGGCAAACGGCCCGAGTTGAGCTGTAAAATCCCTGAAGACCAACAGCGAGATTTTAAAAAATGCGCTCAATTCAATTGAGCGGTCGCATCAAGCAGAAACCTTTAAAAAGTAGACTTTAATGTCGAAATTAATTGGCTGATACCAACAAACCAATCTATGACATCAGTATGCTGACGTCATTGTCTTCAAAAATTTATCGAAAGATCCTCCTAAGTTTTTGTTAAAATTCAGGTTGTGCTATCGAGACATTGTTCAGGTTATAGTTTGTTCCTTGGTCAACAATCGATCCCTGTCTTTGTCTCTAACGGGTGCTACTGTCGTTCCTCGCTCCTTCTCCCTAATCTCTCCATCATAAATAAACCAAGCGACGTGTGTTTTCATTATAATGAAGTCTGGTCTGGAATGGACACGAAAACTGTGGCGTAGCGCCGACATATATAATTCGAAGTTTCCGGATAGAGCATGGAGCCTCGCATCTTTTTTTCTGTTACAAATGCGTTACGCACGTTAGATCAATCTTTGACTTGCTGGTTTCCTAACGATGTTTTTTTTTTAGAGTATGAGCTTGATTTAAGAATGCACACAGAATAAAAGGTTGTTGCGGTGTTTTATTCTGATGGAAAAACTAACTAGATAGTTGATATAGTCATACTTTTGCACGGGTTCACAAATAATATCGGTCTATTTTATTTCTTAAGTGCAAAATAATGAATTTTAATATATAGTGTTACGATTTAATGGAAACAAATTGTTTTATATGTGGAACTTATACTTTAGACTTTATTTAGCTTAAAAAACAATACATCGGCTAGTACTGTTCATAGAGTAAAGCGAAGGGCAAAGGCAAACGAGAAACACACTTGAAATAAAACACTGTATAAAGAACTCAAGTCTATGGAGCAAAATGCGCAAAATTTAAATATTACAACGCCTAGTTTGTAGTTCCTTCAATTTTGATTTTTTGCTTCATTCACTGAAAATGGAATCTGCGAAATATTTTCTGAAATACTGTCTTCCTTATGCTTTAAAAATCAAAGTGTACGTTTGAAATATAATCTGAGAACGCGCTGTGCCAAAACGCAGAGTTGGCAGGACTTACTGATACTCGCGATACGAGCACTCGACTCGATATTTTACATAATATCCTAGAATTATTTTGCTACAATTATTTTTATTATAACTGCCTCCACAGCACAGTTGGTCACGCACTAGTTTTTTGAAGCAAAAATATTTTTGTTTCATACTTGACTTAATGTCCTTATAACCCCTAGATGGGGCAAAGGGTTTCCACAGTGAGTCTCCGTCTCGTTCGGTCTTGAACCGCGTATGCCATCTCGCTCCAAGTCTTTCCGACTTCTTTCACCTTATCTCATCTATATATCTTATTTCTACGACGCCAGTTTGCTTGAGACGGTCACGTTTCCGCTTCTTGCAGGTTCCCAGCAAGCGCCTAACTAGATTTAGCTTTTGTAAAAAACCTCAAACGTGCCTACAACAAACAAAGGGCAAACGAGCCTATAGAACAGTAAAAGGCAGCCCACGGACAACCACATCAGTGGATGCGTTGCCGACACATAAGGGAGAAGTATGGCTGTTTTAAAAGTTTGGACATTGCATCTCTCAGGAAAGACCTCCACGGGAACTCAATTTATTAGCTCGCCAGTTTGCAATAGAATTTGCCTAGATATACGGATTTTCGAAAACTTTTAGCCATCGAAGTAATGCGGATAAAACCTGGAATTATTTCAGCTCATGCAGTCATGAAACGAGGCAACAAGGATCAGCACTATAGTACTTAAGAAGTTCTTATGCAATGATTATGAAATCATATGTGATTATAATTAAATTAGCCTGATAACTTGCTCACATCCGCTTAATAGAGCCTAAAATATATCCTTATTAACTCGCTTATTTAAATAATATTTAATTATAACATATGTAGAAGTTTCATATAAATCCAAATAGTACTGACTCCGGCCACATAATTTGTTAACTATGAAATTAATGTAAATCTCTCTATATTTTCATAAAGAATAATAACGCCATTTTATATGAATTTAGGTAATAATTTTTATTTTAGTACTAATTCGTTTCTTTCTGTCATATTGTGTTTACGCTTTAATTAGACTGCTAATATATTCTATGGTTTGTTTATGTTAAATAAAACAAATGAGTACAAGTTATTTGTAAAAAGAACTACAAACATTTACATAAATAAAGGGACGCACTTGCAAGCCTTCAGGCAATATTTGTCTATGGGCCGTATCACTTAACATCAGACAGGCCTACTGTTACCTAAAAAAAGATGGGTGCCAGGAGGAAATTTGACTTTCCTACCAAACCGCCACATATTATTACCACATAAATAAAAAGGTTTCTTTGGTTCCAACCAACGTGTCATTAGAGGGCGTTTCCCAAAGCTACAAAAAAAGCTTTACATAATTTAAACAAATAAAAACTAAGCCTTTAATTAATCATTATAAAATCAACTTACCCTTATATATTTAAAAAATTATTGATATAACACTAGAAAGCAATTTAATAAATCAAGAACGTCCCATATACGTTTCACCGTTCGTGTCCGTCACTAACCTGAACCAATTATAGTGTAACTGTAAAGTGGTGTAAAACGCAGTAATCAAACTTTTATATCTTATACTTTATCGATGAAGCATTCATAATTGCAAGCTATAATAAAATGTCATTTTATATAATGGGTGCACATGCGTGTGATAATACGATGAAATAAACAGACCTTTTCCCGTCTAAGACGAAACTTGAATAAGTAGCGAGTGACGAAGTTAAAACATTAAAATCTTTTTTGTGTAGTAATATATATTCTGTGGCTTGCGTGAACTGTAAGTAGAGAAAGTTGAGAGAATTAATTCAATGGTCACAGAGGTGAAGCCGCGCTCACAACTTTTTTCATTTAGCACTTTTGTTGCGAAAGTATTCTCCGCGGAGCTGTATATTACACGCGTTTCGGCAGTTTCTTAAGGCCAGAGCTTAAAATACTTAATCCTTAATGATAAGAATTATATAGTGATATGTTAGTACTAGTATATTTCAGTGTATCCGTACAAGATACGTGTGTAAAATACAGTGAAATTCATGACAAATACTTGACAACAGACAAGTAGGAATAATAAACCATATAATAATTTAATTTAATATTTACTTACATGTCCCCAAATACATTATACATTATTATACAAATATTTAAATTTAAAGTTTAAACACTATATAGTGCTTCCTATGTCATTTTCACCCACTTTAAATCTTATGAATTTCTGTGTCTGTCTCTTTTTACTGAGAATTTTTCGTTTCATCGACTTTTGCTAAACCAGTTTTAACTTAAAAAACAATAAACAAAAAACAATAGAACTGCTTTTGAAAAAACTTAGACTGTTTCCTTAGATTAATTCCACAAAAGTTCGGCACTATCATCCATACAAGAAATACAGCACACGTGGATAAACAAATAAAAACCAATTTCAACTAACTGCCATAGAATAACCGCCATAAAATAACTGCCATAAAATAAATAAAGTTTTTTTAATCGCTTAAAAATGCTTCGCTCTGTCCGCATCTTAAATATAATTTTGTCAACTTTATAAATTCTTAAAGGGTGTGTCTTCGTTGCTTCAAAATAATTTATTAAAAGGTGTTTAACTCACCTTGCTGAATTTACTTTTTGAATTTGTTGAATCGGATTTAATTGTTAAAAATTCACTATTACTTATTTTTAATTAATGAAGCTTTCTGGATTGAGTAACATACCAATTACCTAAAGAACAGCATTCAAATGAAATTATTTACAAGCTTTAATGCAGTTATGTCTAGGCACTCCATGCATACTTTATAAATTATTTCCCGATATTCGAGTTCTGAAATAACCGAGATGAAGTGGCGGTAATTAGTATTTTAATGTAATACGGTGTACTCTATTTACTAATTATATAACTAGTCAATATTTTAAATATTTTGAATTTGGAACGTGGACGTATATTGGTTGTTTTCAAACTGCTTTCATTTTGCGTCATTTCACATACTCAACAACACGTCGAAAAATAAAAAAAACGTTGGGGCGGCCTTGTGCTGTTGGAACTACAAAGCTCTGACTGTCAAACTGATTAAAGGTCTTTATAAAAGCCAAAGGAGGTCATTTCGATTACAATTTTTTTTTGTTTTTGCTGAGAGTTTAATAAATATGTAGGTATACATTTAAATAATAGTACAGTACTTCATTTGAAAAAAATGCATTATCATTTGTAACAGAACTTATGGCTAGACTAGGTATATAATACCACTAGTATGTAAGTTGTTTCAGCTTGGCGATCAAGCAGGTACATTAAAACCCTAGATTTTACTGTCCACTAACCTGTATGTGTATGGGAAATCGAATTTAATTTAACCCGAAGACGACGTGTGTGAGGCAAACTTCTTAATAAGGTGTATTCTGTGTTGAGTTCTGAGTTTCTGATGCTCTGCCAGCTTCCCGGGCACAGCAGAGCATTTCTTATCAATTTCAAGTCTCATTAAAACAACCAATTTAATGGTAATAGTTCCTAATCATTCAAATACAAAAATAAAAATGTTTGATTTTAAATAAAAATAAAGAAGTGTGAGAGAAAACGAAATAATTAGCATTATTCAAACTTTTCAGTAAATTAAAAAAAAGTATGTTATCTGGACACGGGAACTCCGCGGTTTCTATTATATCCAATAGATTTCTAGGCAAAACAATTAAGCCTAGGCCAGAACTCTTCGCTTTCTCTCAGCAGAGCATACCTCTATGACGGAAATTGGCAATTTTATCACTAATTTTAGAAAAATAAAAAAAAATAACTTTTGGGTCTAGACTTGGCAACTCCGCGGTTTCTATTAGATCCAATAGATTTATAGGAAAAACAATGAAAGCCTAGGCCAGAACTCTTCGCTTTCTCTTCTTCTGCTCTGCTGAGAGAAAGCGAAGAGTTCTGGCCTAGGCTTAATTGTTTTGCCTAGAAATCTATTGGATATAATAGAAACCGCGGAGTTCCCGTGTCTAGACCCAAAAGTTTTTTTTTTTTTAATTTTTCTAAAATTAGTGATAAAATTGCCAATTTCCGTCATAGAGGTATGCTCTGCTGAGAGAAAGCGAAGAGTTCTGGCCTAGGTTTTCATTGTTTTTCCTAGAAATCTATTGGATCTAATAGAAACCGCGGAGTTCCCGTGTCTAGACCCAAAAGTTATTTTTTTTTAATTTTTCTAAAATTAGTGATAAAATTGCCAATTTCCGTCATAGAGGTATGCTCTGCTGAAAGAAAGCGAAGAGTTCTGGCCTAGGCTTTCATTGTTTTTCCTAGAAATCTATTGGATATAATAGAAACCGCGGAGTTCCCGTGTCTAGACCCAAAAGTTATTTTTTTTTAATTTTTCTAAAATTAGTGATAAAATTGCCAATTTCCGTCATAGAGGTATGCTCTGCTGAGAGAAAGCGAAGAGTTCTGGCCTAGGCTTTCATTGTTTTTCCTAGAAATCTATTGGATATAATAGAAACCGCGGAGTTCCCGTGTCTAGACACAAAAGTTATTTTTTTTTTAATTTTTCTAAAATTAGTGATAAAATTGCCAATTTCCGTCATAGAGGTATGCTCTGCTGAGAGAAAGCGAAGAGTTCTGGCCTAGGCTTTCATTGTTTTTCCTAGAAATCTATTGGATATAATAGAAACCGCGGAGTTCCCGTGTCTAGACCCAAAAGTTATTTTTTTTTAATTTTTCTAAAATTTGTGATAAAATTGCCAATTTCCGTCATAGAGGTATGCTCTGCTGAGAGAAAGCGAAGAGTTCTGGCCTAGGCTTTCATTGTTTTTCCTAGAAATCTATTGGATCTAATAGAAACCGCGGAGTTCCCATGTCTAGACAACATACTTTTTTTAATTTAGTGAAAAGTTTGAATAATGCTAATTATTTCGTTTTCTCTCACTCTTCTTTATTTTTATTTATAATCAAACATTTTTATTTTTGTATTTAAATGATTAGGAACTATTATTATTAAATTGGTTGTTTTAATGAGACCTTTTTTTATCGAAATTGATAAGAAATGCTCTGCTGTGCCCGGGAAGCTGGCAGAGCATTTCACGATTTAAAAAAAATATTTTCTGGACTTAAATGTGCAGAACTCTTTCTAAAAACTATCAGGAACTCTAGAACTATTGTGTTTGCTGCCAGAACTCTCTCTCTTTTTTGTGCTTTGCTGGTAAGTGCTCTACTAACTTCACATACACTAAAGCCACAGGCGCTAAGCCTTGCTGAAGACTGGGTGAGTAGAGGAACTAATGCAATAAGAAAGAAAGAGAAAGTGAGGCGCTTAATATGCCCCAATCGGGGTTACAACTCTTAATTCATAATTTAACGTACTTTGTACATTATAATATATAATATTTATATTTATGGCTGTGTATAATCTCTAATTGCTCAAGGCATTGTTTATTATACTAATTAAGACGTCACCCCGCCTTATTGTTTACCGTTAGTATAATAAAATACTTATGATAGAAACTATTCATTAATATTTACTAGGAAAAATAATAATGTCTTTAAGCTAAATTAAGGCTTGTTATTACTGATTCTTAGCTTGGGATTTTGGTCTTTGATTTACTGGTCTGTTTAGAAATATTTTATGAAAATTCATAGTAAAAATGGTATAGTATCCATGTTCTGATGATCGTGAATTAAATTTAGAAATAATTTAAGTCTGGTTAGGGACATAAGAGATTACTCGTTCACTTAAGTATACATAAATTTAATGCATATACCTTTTGAGTGGCTTCAAAGGTTCCACAGAGAAAACGCCTTTCTTACTCAGTCGGCAATGCAAAAAATCTATGAGGAAAATTACCAATAAAACAGATGCATAAATGAAGGTGTCCTATGACCATGCCAAAATTGGGTTTTTATCCTTTAAATTCAAGCATCAAATATCAATATACTCAGCCTTACGCTAATAAAATGTAATGAAAAATTTGTGTACCGAAATGTATGTTCAAACATATTTTAATCCAAAGAACTTACTTCTTGGAAACTATTATGTACGGATTAAATCAGATTACAAACTGCGCTTCAATATTTTATCAAATTGAACGATAATGTTAAATGATATAGCATACATTTCTGGTCAAGTATGATATTTTAAAAGAGTTGACGTTAGTAAGGAGTAATGTAAAAGTCTATAATGCTTTGTACGAAGAATGAAATTGCGCGAAACTTTTAATACAAGGCTTAACATAAAAGAAAATTGAAGTTCCACTATTAGCGGTTTATTAGTAACAAGAATTAAGGGATTATTAAGTTTTATACACCGCGAAGGATTTCAAAAGAAAAATTACTTTTGTTTCTCAAGAACGTAGCTTGGAGTGCTTTAGAAGTTTGTAATAGAATACCTACGTACCTATGCAAGTAAATACTGCATGATGTTATATTTGGACTTACCTTGCCAATCTTTACACTCAGACTTGAGGCTAGAAAACTATGGCTGTCACCTCAATATCGATATGTCAACGAATACTGTCTTACAATTCGGCACATTTTTGAACCGGTATCAAACAAATGAACGTGATTTACAATACATCGATTTGGGCATTACGACAAATATCGATGCCTTCTTATATTAAAATTTGAATAAACATTTCAAGCCTCAGATATATATCTGCTGTCACTATGTAAGTTAAAATAAAGGGCAAGTACCACCAGTAGTAGTCAAGGCGTGTTCCACTCCGTTGATTATTTGGGTCTAAGGCAAGCCGGTTTCCTCACAATTTTCTTCGCCGTTCGATCTAATGATAAATGCGCACATAGAAAGAAAGTCCATTGTTCACAACCGGGGATCGAACCTACGACCTCAGGGATGAGAGTCGTGCGCTGAAGCTTCTACACCAACAATGCTCTTCTAATACTGTATACTCAGTATTATTTCTATAAAATATATGTTATCATTTACAGAAACTAAGTTTCGAGACTATAAAGTTCCAACGTAATTTTTTTTACTTTGGAACTTTAAAATTATCTTTTTAGATATTTTCAAAGTTTTATTCTAGTAACAGAAACTTAATCGTTATCCATCGGCCTATAATAAATTGAATATAATTTAAAAGCAATGGTTTCATATCAAAAAGGCTTGTTGGCAGTAAACGCTTCTGCTTAGAAGACGTTTATCGCTATAAATGTAGGCACCCACACATCCAAGTCATCACGTAGGCTCATATGAAAACGTATTGTTGGTTCAGGTAAGTTGAGAACACGAAGATTTTTCTATCTTTTGTATGGTTGTACTATGAAATGTTTTTTTAAATATTATATAAGCCACGGCAAATTGGTAATAAGGTCTAAAACTTCTTTTCTCTCTTTAACAGATATTTATTCCATTAAAGTGTGTAGATACCAGATACCAGATCGAGAATCTCTGTTAATTTTAATACGTTTTTTCTACTGGAAGTATAGTTTCCACTCGCGGTTAATTTTATGTGAAAAACAAATACTAAAACATACGAACAAAAACTTATAGTGCCTGACCGATCTACACATATACGTATACGTACTACGTAACATAAGTTATAGTTAATAAATTCAATCAGCGCGTAATGCAATTCTCTAAAATGGTTGCCGATGGGCTGCGAATCCTGCTCTTTATAAGCGTCTCGTAAGCTGGTTTGCCCCTATATCTATAATAAAATAAGTGTTAATATTTTTTTTAACCTATGTTTACGCTAAAGTTTTAACGATTAATCAAACAAAATAAGTTTTTGTTTATAGTGAACTATTCAGAAATAATTATGTTTTAATAAATGAACAATTTGCCGGTTTTATTTTTGTGCTTTAATTAATATAAAAGCCCATGCATAAACATTTCTCATCAACATAGGTAATAATACAATCCCCGGCTGTCCAACTATGGACTTTCTGTGTATGATATTTATATGACCCAAAAAGTCGGCGGCGACTTGCCTATCAGAAATTTTATAACGTAACAGGTATAGAAATTTGAGGCCAATACCTAAACGGTTGTTAGTTAAATTTCGGTCCAAAGGTTTTAAACTGTTTCTATCAATAAAAAACAGTTGACACTTCGCTTCTAAGAAAGTTTGTTAATTTTTTTCGCTGCATACAAAACATTGAATAAAAAATGGTGGTAGGTGCATAGAATTGCTACATTATATCAACTGAAATATTTTCTTTATAACTGAGACGGAAACGAAGGAGGCGAACTCGATACAAGCATTCCGATGCTAATGTATGAGACCTACGCGAGAGATGTATTTCAAAAAGACTTAGTAACTTTTAGACGATAAAAATATTTATTTTCAAACTAAAATTTATTTTGACAAATTGTGAAATTTTAGGATATGGATTTTTAATGCCATACCTGGTATATAGGTTTCTCACAGCGATAGAGAATGTTTCCAAAACCATAATAGATTACAAACCGTATTTACAAATCTACTATGTAGCCTGTATTACTACAATATTCAGATTTTCTAGCCAAGAGTTAGAACGGATAAAAAGAAGTTGTGGGAGTCATAAAAAGCCAACAGTTTCCAGAATACAAATATTTTGTTTTGTGTTATTTAAATAATTGTTTTATGGTTACAGAAATAAATTAATTCTCGAATAATAAGTCTCGAATTTATACAGAAGGACCAGACATTCTCTGTCCGCGACAGCTGTAAAGTACTCGAAAGACAAATTTACGTAAATAATGTTTTAAATTTTACTAATTAGATTTCAGTATAATTCAATTGTAGAACACGGGCATACATATTCTATGTATGTTGTATGGTCTTATATGACAGCGACATATTTTCTATAACAGCATCGCTGTTGCGCTTCCAATATCCGAGAAGTACGTATTTATTAAGTTATAACTTGCAAGTTACAATAGAATCAAACCGCCAACTTTACAACGTAGTAACAAACACACAGGAAATAAATTTGTTCTCAAACGATTATATTTTTAATTAAGTATTATTAGTAATTGGCCAAAGCCAAATGTATAATTATGATTGATAAGAGATTTTATAGCTTGCAAATGCCTACTGCCAAGTGTATATATTGATATATTGTGTATAGCCTCAAGACATTTATTTTTCATCAATACCATCTCTAAAAATATGTTTATTATGGAATATAGGACACAGGTATCACTAATTCCACGTCATTATTTGTATCGGTAAACATCCCTACTCATCGACAAAGAAGACAGAGGGCGTAGGCCGAGAGAGAAAATCGGCGTAAAAAACTCCAGGTACTCCTTTAAAATAAATCATCATACAAAATGACTATGGGAAAAAGAAGAAATAAGAAAGGAGAGACTTGTCTAACAAACACGAGTAATCAAATTATTACATGTTGTGGAGGGAAAAATATATAATTTTTGATAAAAACAAAAGGTGACGAACAAAACTTGGTTAATCCAGGTAATAAGTTTTTATAACCTGGAGTTATTTTGACTTTGAGTTTATGACGCATATTACTTATTCGCAATCTCCGAGGCTGCACGCAATATCGGCGTGTACTTTTCAATCTATTAGACTTTGTTCCGACATCGGCTGAGTTCTGCACGCTCCGATGAAAGTTCGTGATATACGATCAACTCATGACAATGTTGTCTAAGCTCCCCCACACACCCACTACAATTAGCGACAACTAATGCCAACTTTAGCTTCAGTATACTGAAGGTAGATTAATAATAGTTTTATTACACCAACAATGTCTCAAAACTTTCATGAATCTAACTCTGTTTATAATTTATTTGTTATTTAGTATAAACCAGTGTAAGCCTAGTGGCTTCAGTATGTCAATCTCATCCCTGAGATTGTATGTTTGATCCTCGGCTGTGTATCAATGGACTCTGGGACATGTATGATGCATATTTGTAGGTACGGTATAGGAAACATCGTTAAGAACCGCCATGTCTCAAAATCCTAAACCCGATGACATTTGTCAGGCAGAAGGCTGATCACCTACATGTCTATGAAATAAAAACTGTACAAAGAAACAAATTCAGTGTGTGGGCATATTATGTAGATCAGACTGATATGATCTGAGGTACGTCGTATAGGTTCATATTAAAGAAACTTCTCGTCTTAACTTAAATCAAGTGATTATTATATTTTAACACAGGATAGCTGAATTTAAAAGGTCAAAACAAAATACTATCTACATGCCAGTGACTCTATAAAATACTCCAGTTTCGATGCATAGACGGCGCGAGTGGCGAATTAGATTTCAGACGCAAACGATACCGATTTATCTGTGTTTATTGCGATATGCTTGTTTATTTCTAACTGAATTTTTAAAGCAATTTAAAGCTATTGATTTCTTCAACATTCTAGCATTAATTAAAAGATTCAACATTAGACGTTAAACTTTTAAACAAAAGGTACGCTTTTATTAATTTAGAAGTACACTTTTGTTTACGTATAGTTGTTAGAAGTAGATTAAAAAAGACTTTATGGTTTTTGGTCTATGCTGTAATAAATAAATAAGATTCCTAACTGCCGTCTTTTAAACTGCCAAACGAGCTTACGGGACGCCCAAAAAGGAAAGTCATCGCAGCCCATAGACACCCATTTTCTCGGCCTTTGAAGTATGAGTATAACCTCTTTTTAACAATTGGAGGTCGTATCTCCCAGGGAAGTCCCTGTCCAGGAGTCAATTCCTTTCTATTTCACAAAAGAAAATGTCTTGAAACGTGGACTGTGGTAGACTTTGAAATTTTCGAACAAAGGCGACGGCAAGTTAGTAATATTAGTTTTGTTATATAATCTCGTAATCAAATGATTTATATCATACAACTAATATAATATATTAGATATTTATTTATTATGAAGAGAAAATTATACAATTCGCAAAGGGAAAATATATGATATTTTTATAATAGATTGAACAATATTTTTACACTCCACACATAACAAACAAGGCTCTGGAGCTTAACATCAAATGAAATAAGAAGTGTCATATGAGTGCTCTTGATGATACTGGCGGAAAGCGTTTTTCAGTCTAGGTACTTCATAAAAACAACGACTTAAAAATAACTTTACGAAAATTAAAAAAAACGCGAGCATTGATCGCTAGTATTATGTATACTACATTTTATCGTTACCTAATACGTTCTTTGAGTTATCTAATTAGTTGTGTTTTAATAAACATAGTGACCGTTACTTTTGCTCCTGGATTTACACGATAGAGGCAAGACGCCAATAATATTAATTAATTTTATTTGCTTATCAGTATTCCTAACACTAAGTGGCGTCCCTCTTTCTTGTTTGCTGTACCTTGGACAACAGCTTAGTGTTTAATGCCCTCTGCATTAATTTTTACTTTTCTTACTTACTTTTCTTTATGAGTCTTGCCTGATTTTATTTCACTTCTATAGATAGCCATATTCCATACACCTATGTCTTACACGCCGTCGATTCCCATATAAGATATGCGTACTACCTCATAATTGATCCTCAACGTACGAGAGAGAATGAAATCTTAATTGGTGCACAGTTGGGGTTTGAACCGCTGAGACCCTCACGTTTAACTTAAAAGCCTCTGGGCCAATACTCAATATTATTTCAAATATATAATCGCTTCTTGTGTAAATGTAGTCAGACCAGTATATTTTTGTTTCTCTACATACATTTACGGTATTTATGTGTACGCTTGATATAATATCAAACAGTGTTTTTCCATATTGGTATTCAAATTAAATGATATTTTTATTTTATATAACTTATTTTCAAATATTTTTATAACACGATGTACATAACTAACCCACTCTAAATTTTTTTTCGCTAACTGAATGTAATTCTTTGAGAAATAAAGTATCTTTGAACCGATATTTTTACTGTGATGTGATGACAGAATCGATAATTGATAACACACAATGGTAAAAACAATTATACATACAAGAATTAAAGTAATATCACGTATATAAATAAAAAGATAATCCTATATTAAGATAATTTTATTAAAATCTGATATTGATATATGAAAATCGTGGTAGGTACAAAATAATAAGTAAAAAATTGAATATGTTAGTTAGTAGATACTAATAAAGTTAATAAATAATAGTCTTCCTATAGTGTCTTAATTTTAAAGATCTTAAGACAATGTATCAACCAATATTTGAACAAGGAATATACACGAGGGACGTTTTCACCTAGGTCCATTGTTTATAAAAGGCTAAAGGTAGTCGTCTGGTTATAACAAAGACTTTTCAAGGAACTATCTAGAGGCCACTGAATATAATCCTAAAACAAAGATTTTAAAAAAGTATCATGAAATCCCCTTTTTTTTCCAGTATCAAATTTAGATTAAGACTTTATTAATAAAAATAATACTCACTAAAAAGTTTTAAGTAAATTGTATTATATTAATTAAAAGTCGAAAGACTGAAGAAACGTTACAATAAGTTCTGCGTTCTTTTAAGTGTCAAAAGCCTTCTTATTGTCATACAACTGCAGGTCTACTTTTTAATACCGAGAGGAAAATTTTCTCTGTGACAAAATGTCCATTTCAATAATTATGACCCATATAAGTAAATGTAGTATGAAAATGGAATATTGAATTAGAAACGATATGGTACGGGGTAAGTCTTGTTATATGGTTTCAGTACATCCCACCATCTCATCACATAAACCGTGTTCCGTATGCAAAGACCCATTACGCGTGCGTCATCTGCTCAAATTTTCTTTTATCTCAACCTTGTTTACGGCTAATTTACGAGCATAATGTTGGCCTTGGGAAGTTTACGAGTTGTACGTTTATGAAAAATGCTAACGGTGGCTCCTTTTATAGACCTTTGTTTATTGCCGTGAGGGCCCAGTTTTAGCGATATATATGTTTTGAATTAGGACTTTAATCTATAATTTATTAGCTTGGATTTAATGTAATAAATTAATTACAAAGAAGAGCAGTGTTACTAAGTGTTAGTCTAGCGTCAGCGTACGACTCTCATCTTTGATATCGTCGGGTCAAACCCCGGCTGTGCACATTTAACAATCGCTCGAACGGTGAAGGAACACACCGTGAGGAAACCGATTTGCTTTATAACCAGAAGCACAGGTGACTGATCACCTATTTGCCTTTTATAATGACAAATAATCATGAAACGGATACAGAAATCTGAGACCCGACGTATAAATGTTGCAGTGGTTGTGTTTTTTTTAAATATATTAAATATGTGTTAGTGTGTATGGCGATTGTCGGACTTGAATTCGTGTATGCGGTGATATTAGTTATTTCGAAAAGGATTTTCGTGTTGTTCCCACGAGAATGTAAGTGTGTGCTCCTATTTCACCATCCCTACTGCTGATAGAGGACAAATATTTGTTTATAATTTATTTTATTATTATTAATTAAATGAGAAGTCACGTGGAACTTAGTTTAATGGTTGCAGCTCCTTACAAAATATTGTGTAAAACACAAAACTTGCCGATTAAAAATAGTGGCGGAGCTTTTATTACCAGTTCTTCGTTTCCGTTCTACGCGCTTGATTTGAGAAATGGCAAATTAGTAATGGCAAATGTAAAATTAGAAGCATTTCTTATGTATTTATTTTTTTGCGTTACCTATACGAATAAATCATTTTGACTTTAACTTTATCCATAAAATTAGTAAAAATTTGAATGGCTTATAAATATATCGAATTAACAATACATTTTAAACGTGATTTGTGAAGTGTGTGTACTCAAATGATGTGATTTTACACATTCAAATCTGTATTTAAATTACAATCGCCATACATTGTTCGCTACTAATGAACTTGTTGAATAGTGTGCAATAATATTATCAGAGAATGCAGTTTGCGATATATTTTCCAACAGCGGAAATGCACAAAACAATGGAGATTATCTGTGAGAATTAATTTATATATACGAATCTAATGAAGCCAATCAATTATTTCTTTCTTTAATCACATATATCTGTAAAATGTTGCCGTATATCTAGAGTGTACGGTTCCTGGGTCATTGGGGTGCTTTAAATAATAGAGGTTTCTTGTTTTACTCTATATTAACCACTCGCATATTACAATAGAATATGAGCGAAATAATGACGTGGTAATTGCACAAGTACGAATTTTAACAGTCAGAGAGAGTGACTACGTCTGGCTATACTCTCGGGTTGTAGCTCGCTTATTCACTTATAAGTGATCAAAATTTACAGCCATGGCGCGTATATACATATGAAATCATCACGCTTGTAAAACTAAGAAAGCCTGAGTGAGCAAAATGTACAGCCTTGGCTCGTACATAGAGTGTAAAATATCCCATATATTAATACTGAGGAGAGACTGGGTCTATGGGTACCAATTTGAGGCGGAAGTCTCAACTTTTAGATGTACCACGCGCACATTCTAACTTGGTTAGCGAAGCGCTATTCACGCGAGCAATACAAATAATAAACAGAATTTCTATTGAGGTAGACCTATTTGTTTGTACACTGGCTGAGTTCACAAGAGTCACTTGCTATATTTTTAGTTAAAATATTTAGGTATATAAATATATACTTTTGATGTTTTTGGATAGGATAATCGGTGTAGGTATTATTATCATACTTTCGCATTAGTAGTAATTGTTTAGATAAAATAATGATGTGGAAATAAATAAATATTAAACACAGAAAACATTTGTATTTTTGGATTAAGAACACGGTACCGACTAAAGTCAGTAATTAATTAACCCAAACGGCAAAGTATAAGGATTTTTATAAAGAATTTTTACATTCATTATGGAACTTAAAAAAATCATTAAACTGCTGAGTGTTAAAAGTGACAAAAGGACCCAGTCTGGCTTTGAAGGCTTCTTAATAATTCAGGCTGTTTCTTTGTTGGGCGCCGCATCAATTATTCCTGCGAGCCGCGATCTCGGGGACCTGAGCGGGTGACCATATGTTCAAACATATGTCGAATAATACAAGTTGATAAAGAATTCTTTACATAACAAATTTCTGAGCAAGGTGCTATGTGAATTTTATATTTTTGTTAGAATAAATCAAATGTTGATAAAAGCAGCTGCTCCTTTTGCTCCCATTCAATACAAATAACTTTAATCCGGTTAAAAAATTGTTTTCTCTCAATCTGAGGATATTAATAGATGTGGAAATCCACTTTGGACTCCCGGATATCTACAAGGGCATGTAGGTCAATCCACACTAGACTACCACCCAGAGACGAAGGTGAGTAAGTATTTAAAAAATTAATAACATACTCACCCTAAATCTTGATATCGTTAATGATGCACGATCCACAGTGATTGTGGCGTGATGGATGTTTTAAACTCTTTTAAATGGCTGCTTATTTTATTATAAGTGAAGGTTGGAAAAGGTACAGGTTTCTTCAGGACTCACCCAATAAATTAAATGAAAGATGGTGAAAATAAATTATAAAGCGATTTCATGTTTGCCTTTCTCCATTTTATATTACTTTTATGAATTAAAACTTAACATGTACTGACTGAATTGAATTTACTTAAGGCGTTTAATCCCACGATGGCAATTTCCTCTCAACCTAATAGAAATATCCTGGACCAGTTTAACCACTGGCCGGAACGCCCCATTGGCTGATGACGTTGCATATTTAGCAGTCAGCAACATTTAGCTAGCGTATTCACAGCATCGCAGTGACTGTAGCCGTAGATGCTGCAGGCATCGCAAAAGGTTCTGCGTCTCTTTCATATTTTTTAGTCTTTCGTCACTGAGATAGCCTTTATAATAACTATCCTTCATTATTATACTCGTTGTAACGGTGGCACATAAAAAAATAGGATGGAAAAAGTTGGAGTGTTTTTAATAATTTATATTTGCTTACTAATATGTTTGCCTTCTAGATACATAAAGTTTATTTAAAAAAAACGCTATTTTGTTTTGTAACAATTGTAAAGTATTACAGGCTTCTAGGTTGACATTGGCTACCAAGTCCGGGCCACATATGGCGAAGCGAGGCTCGTTATTTAACTGTCAGCCATTCCTGTCCCGACACTACCCCACATTACGTCCCCCACTCCCCGCAGGCCAAGTTACAAGGAATTAATTAGAATGAACATTATCCTTTGACACCTTTGCGGTAACTAAAAATGTTTTATGTTCCAAACAAACCTTCAAAAAAAGTTAGTATGAAACAACAAATAAAAATATTTTTACGGAATTGTTTTTATCACAATAGCAATAATTTATTTTGAATTTAAAATTATAAAACTACTGCTTTGAGAGCTTTATAGTAATCATGATGTGAACGTACAGATGTGCACGGGGTTTAGATTTAATATTTCCATTTAACAATAAGCAGTAAAAACAAATAACCAGTGGCAAATGACAAGTTATCTCTAATTAATCTAGTAGAAAAAGAGCGATTTTAAAGTTATTCCTGTGTCTAACCACACGCCAGCGACTTCTTGGGTCTAAGACAAGCCGGTTTCTTCACGATGTTTTTCTTCACCGTTCGAGCGAAAGCTAAATATGCAATACAGAATGTCCATTGGTGCACTGCCGAGGATCGAACCTATGACTTCAGCGATGAGAGTCTCAAACAAATTACAATAATTATAAGTAGGAATCAAAAAATTATATATATCGTTGTTGGTTATCTACTTATATTAGTTAACTCAACACAGTTCAACAACAGAATCGAAATCCTGTATTCTTCAATGAATTCTGAACAATGAAAAACTGACTGGCAATTAAATAATTTAGCTATTATTTCGTAAAGTATATACATCTATATCTAAAACGGTAACTCCCAATTGAATACGACATAATATCGAAGCAGTAAATATCACACAAATGCTTCTCATAGATCACAAGTACTTAGTTTTCGCTTAATTGCTGTCCCCGGAAGACCCCAAATTACCTCTTCAAATAGTGGCTTACATCCTGTGAGATAACTAGTAATGAACTTTCATTGTGTAAGCAACGTATATTTATTGTATAGGCAGCAATAGGAGTTGGTTTTCGTATATTTTTATGAATAAATTGTATTAATAATCAACCCGGTTCTATATGTAAAATATTACTATAGTTATCGGTCGGAAAATAAGTATTAAAATTCGTAAATATGTATTTAAGGGTTTTGTGCGGTCGTAGGGTTTGCCTGTGATTCTTAAAATTGTTCAGCAAAGATTGAATCGATAAAATTATTACAACTTTTATTAATTACCACTTATTCGTTTTACTCGTGCGGTGAGTGAGACTCCCGGAGCCCATCAATTCCCCCCCCCCCCCCCAGAATATGAAGATGCAGTTTAAACAGAGATTACCCCAGGGGGGTACCACACGTTTCCGCTGTGGAGAATCCCCCTCTGAGCGTCCATCATCGGAACAATCAGTATTTGATGCACAGGCTGCCCTTCGTATTCTGGGGTGGGCAAAAACTGCTCAAAAAACTATAGGTTTCGATCTCGGGGCAAACGGAAGAATTTACCGAAGGCATCCCCTTCCACGCTCTCAGTGGACTTTACCAATGTTAGGGGGCTCAACTCTAATCTTAACGCGGTTCACTTTCACCTCGAAACTGCGAAGCCGGCCTTATTCTTCCTTACTGAGACTCAGATATCCTTCCCGGCTGATACTTCCTACCTCTCCTACCCGGGGTACAAATTGGAACATTCATTTGTGCCGCGGGCGGGAGTTTGCGTGTACGTCAGAGAGGATATCTGTTCTCGTCGCCTGGGGTCGCTTGAAGGAAGGGACCTATCTAGCCTCTGGCTGCGCGTAGACTGCGATGACCATCCGCGATTCTACGCATGCCTGTATAGGTCCCATAGCGGAAATACCGAAACTGAGCGACTCATTGAGCACATCCAAATGGCTACAGATTCCCTGCTCGAAGGGGTTCCTACCGCTGAAATCGTGATACTTGGCGATTTTAACGCTCACCATGCCGATTGGCTCGGTTCGGAAACCACCGATCACGCGGGAAGATCCTTTCACGACTTTGCTTTAGCTTACGACCTGTCACAAATGGTCCCTGCGATTACGCGAATACCAGATGTGGATGGTCATAAACCCTCTTTGTTGGACCTTCTGCTGACCTCACATCCGGAGACCTATCAAGTCTCTGTTGACCCGCCATTGGGTTCATCGGATCATTGTGTGGTCCGGAGTACTGTGCCTACTACGCGCCCTCCTCGGCCCCGTTTTTCGGGTTGTCGTCGTATTTGGCACTATCGGTCAGCAGATTGGGATGGGATGCGGTCTTTCTTTGCGTCCTACCCTTGGGGGCCTATTTGCTTTTCGTCGGAAGCTCCAGATTCCGTCGCTGCCTTTGTCGCCGAAGTGGTTCTGCAGGGCATGGAACTTTTTATTCCATTCTCTGCGGTGCCGATCGGTGGCAAGTCACAGCCCTGGTTTAAGCGTTCTTGCAAGGCGGCATCGCGTCGAAAGTGAGAATGCTTTAATGCATGGGCGGAAGCGGCGATATCTCGTGATGCCAATACCAGCGAACATAAAAAAGCATATAACTCAGCCTCCAGGTCCTTCAAACGGGAAATCGCTAAGGCAAAGTCAGAGCACATCGCCAGATTTGGCGAGAGATTGGCCCAACTCCCTTCTGGGACCCGAGCCTTCTGGTCTCTCGCCAAAGCTGTACAAGGGAATTTTTGTCAGCCATCGATACCACCGCTGCACAGAGAGGATGACTCGCTCGCCCACACTGCGAAGGAGAAGGCCGACCTCTTGGGCTGTCTCTTCGCGTCCAACTCGACTTTGGATGACCGGGGGAGATCACCACCGGCGATTTCGCGGTGTGATAACTCAATGCCGGAAATCACATTCCGGCAACGTGCTGTTCGCAGAGCACTATCTTCCTTGGACATTCATAAGTCGAGCGGGCCGGATGGTATCCCTCCAATTGTGCTGCGTACTTGTGCTCCTGAGTTGGCTCCGGTCCTGACGCGCCTTTTCCGGTACCTGTACTCGCTCGGCACTGTCCCGAAGTGCTGGAAGACCGCTTCGATACATCCGATCCCTAAAAAAGGCGATCGCTCTGATCCATCCAACTATCGCCCAATCGCAATAACCTCCTTGTTCTCCAAAATAATGGAATCCATTATTAATGGCCAGCTCTTGAGTTATCTAGAGGGCCACCAGCTGATTAGCGATTATCAGTACGGCTTTCGTCGTGGTCGTTCGGCTGGTGACCTTCTAGAATACCTTACTCATAGATGGGCAGAGGCAATTGAGTCCAAGGGGGAGGCACTAGCGGTTAGTTTGGACATAGCGAAAGCCTTCGATCGGGTGTGGCACAAAGCACTGCTCTCGAAGCTTCCAGCCTACGGGCTTCCTGAGAAATTATGCGACTGGATCTCCAGCTTTCTAGCCGATCGGAGCATCAAGGTCGTCGTCGACGGAGCATGTTCCGACCTTAAACCCGTGAATGCTGGGGTCCCACAAGGCTGTGTTCTGTCCCCGACCCTGTTTCTTCTGCATATCAATGACATGTTGCAACTTAGCAACATTCATTGCTATGCGGACGACAGCACTGGGGATACTCTTTACACTGGCCGGGCAGGTATTTCTCGGGCAGTTGTCGATGAGTACCGGAACAAACTTGTGTCTGAAGTCGAAACTCTTTTACGTGGAGTCTCGGACTGGGGTAGACTAAACCTAGTCCAATTTAACCCCAAGAAGACACAAGTTTGCGCGTTTTCCGCGAAAAAAATACCCTTTGTCGCTACTCCTCTTTTCGAAAACACTCTTCTTGAAGCCACAGCCAGCATCGGAATACTTGGCGTTGACATATCGAACGACGTTCAGTTTCGCGGTCATTTGGAGGGAAAGGCTAAATTAGCCTCCAAAAAGCTTGGTGTGCTCAGCAAGGCGAGACGGTACTTCACTCCGGGCCACCGCTTGCAACTCTATAAAGCGCAAATACGGCCCCACATGGAATACTGTTCTCACCTCTGGGCGGGGGCTCCCCAGTACCAGCTCCTTCCACTTGACCGTATCCAACAAAGAGCGGTTCGAATCGTCGATGACCAATCCCTCTCCGAGCGGCTCGATCCTTTGGCGTTGCGTAGAGATGTGGGGTCACTCTGCATCTTCTACCGCATTTACCATGGAGAGTGTTCAGAGGAGTTGTTCGAATTAATACCTGCAGCTGAGTTTCAGCATCGGACGTCGAGGCAAAATACAAAATTCCACCCGTATCACCTCCACCTTCCAGCGTTTCTCAAGGCAATTTTTGCCGCGCACCACCGCTATGTGGAACCAGCTGCCCACTGAAGTATTTCCGAACCAATTCGACTTAGGGTCCTTCAAGAAAAGAGCGTACAAATTCTTAAAAGGCCGGCAACGCACTCGCGAGCCCTCTGGCATTGAGAGTGTCCATGGGCGGCGGTATCACTTAACATCAGGTGAGCCTCCTGCCCGTTTGCCCCCTATTTTATAAAAAAAAAAAAAAACAACATATATTTTGTTGCTGAATTATACTATTTGTTACATATTATAATATATTATATTAGTAGGTAGATAATTCAATTTACTACTTTGATTTGTTATCACAGTTTCTTATAAATTTATAAATAAATATCAAATAATAATATACATTCTATACGTGTGTCATTCGACAAAGGCTTACTCTAAAGTTTTGTAATATACGTAATGTTTTTTAGTGTTACAAATCCACATTCGCTTATCTCGTTTTACTCGTCATCCCATCTGCTTGTCTCTCTGCATCTCACTCGTTTCCCATTTCTTGGGTCAAAGTAAAAAATCATATATTCATATAGGTAACACAATGTACACTTATGAACGCTCATTTTTACATTTACTGCCAGTTCTCAAATCAAACGCGTAGAACGGAAGAGAAAAACTGGCAATAAACTCTCCGCCACTCTTTTATAACGCTAAGTTTTTTTGTTTTACACAACATTTGTAAGGAGCTGCAACCATTACACCATGTTCCACATGACATATTAAGTCATAGATATTAATAAAATAAATTAAAAACAAAGATTTGTCTCAAATTGTCAAAGATCCTCTATCATAGTAGAGGTCCTACGGTACGGTCCTAGAGTCGGTTACGATTCTATACCATTTCTGTTCCTTCTATCTCATCAGCACTATAATTTTTACTTACTTTTTATGTTTTGAGTTTCAATTTATTAGGAAATATTACGCTACTGTGAATAGGAGCGAAATACGTAATTATCAAAACAACAGGAAAAATTATTTCCTATTGAGCTATATTGCTTTCGCTGCATAAAGATTTAAAGTTACGCAAAAATCATACACGATTTAAGAAAACACTTTTTATACGGATTGAAGCTATGTATCATTATTTTAGTTATAGTTATTTACATAATTTTTAATTTTAATTTTTTTTCTCATGACGTTAAGCGTGCTTTACTGCGTGCGTGGTCACGGTGACTGAAGACAAAATGTGTTAAATGTCAAAAGTATCACAGCTGTTGAGAAAGTTGTGTTATACATACACGATTTGTCAAGGTTGATTCAGTATAACGTTTTCTGTGGTAATTAAATTTCTATAATATTTATTTATTTGCACAGTGGTTTTTACAAAAATAAAAGAGCCTATGCGGAAAATTAACGGTCGAAAGCTAAAATCGTGGCCTTAAAGACTATGCATCAAATCAATGATGGAGTACGATTTTGATAATGATCAATTCGTTATTTGCACGGCTTTAGTGCGGCTGAAACCCCTGGGCACCATTAAAAAAACAGAAGCCTAAATATTATTAAAATATTGTGCTTACTACAAAATTAGCCCAGATTTAAGAGGTAAGGTAATACATAGCTTCAATCCGTTTAAAAAGTGTGTATAAAAAACGGGGAGCCAGGAAAATCAATTCCCTATCCAAACTCAATCTCCAAAATCGGGTATATAATTATTCTTCGGTTCAAAAGAAATCACCTAAATCCGTGCTGCATCCTAATTCCGCGTTATCCATCGCATCGGAAGTCGTTTAGTCGTCAAAAACAACGCCACGCCAGCGCGCTATCTCCACACCAGCGTTGAATAATACATGATTCTGATTACTTCACTCTGCTGACATGACTTTCCTCAAAAGAGTATGAAGCTCGAAGTTCATTTTGATAAGCTTGTTTATTTGTTTTTTTTGCAACTTTATAATCGTTAATAAGCTTCTAGCAATAGCGATTTCAACAGTATTGTCAATTCGTTCAATCTGTTTACTAGAACCTGAGGCTGGCTTCAAATCGCGTGGTACCAAATCTCAATGATTAAGTGAGGATCGTTATTGATGCTGGAAGTTACAAAGTACCGGTCCTGGATTTAAAAAATTAACCCGGACTAAAGAAAGAAAATTCCATTTATATTATATTTTTCTAATGTGGTACGATTTGGAATCTGATTTTTGATTAGCTTATTCGAGCAATTGATGGACTAAGACAAAAGAAAACAACCTGGCTTCAACTTCCTCCTCTTGCGAAGTCCGCTAACAAAGCTTTTTATAGTAATATGAAGAAAAAAAAACATTCTATTGTCCCCTACTTCATACAAATAAATATAGGCAGTATGCTTTATTCTTGGAAGAATTTAAGTAAAAATTGCGAGTTACTGGTGACTAGGATCAATAGTGTGCGCTGGATCAGCGAAGCACGGCAAGGGATTTTCCACTAGGGTTGGACAAAATAAATATTTAATATTACGAAAAAGCAATTATAGTCATGAATTATTGTTTTATTATTAAACATACTTTGCATATAGATGTAGCCCCTGTAGGTGCATAAAATATTTAATTTGAGACTACTATTTATTTATATTTTTTGTAACAACTGTCAAGCGTCAGCAAGCATTGTTTCACCGAAAATCAAAGAATCAATTTTGCAGTTTAGATATTGTAAATTAACCTATAACTACGTTACTACCTACCCAAGAAAATTGTACCAGGAAAATAATATTTGCTAAGCGACTTCGACAGCCCTATGCGAGTACGAAGGATGATCCGCTGCACTTATTAACTCGACGCAATTTATTAATTGCTCACGTGAAGCTCAGTCGCCTGTGTGCGCAATCTTGTGCCAGCCCTGGAAATCTCTATAAATATTATGCATTGTAAAGTGCAATAATATGTTTAAATAAATTCACGAATTAGGTTATTAGACAGATATACCTTTAGATAGAATTGTACTTAGAACTTAAATACATTAGTTTTATATTACCGTAAATATGCAGTGTTGTCCTAGTGGCTTCAGCGTGCGACTTTCACCGCTGAGGTCGTAAACTTGATCACCAATGGACATTCCTTCTATATGCGCATTCAACAATACCGCTCGAACGGTAAAAGAAACATCGTGCAGAATCCGGCTTTTTTTGACGCAAAAAGTCGACGGCGCGTGTCATACACAGGAGGTCGATCATGTTTAATATTTTTTTATAAGTTTAATAAAATAATTAAGAATACTGAGAAAAATACTACACAGCACTATATTTAAATTCACCTTCTCGCAGTACGGCATCGACAGGGCCATCTATATTCATGACCCAGTATGTATTTGGCAAAAATACAGTATTTTAAACCAAGAAACCATTTCACACACTCATTTTAATACAAATGAAATAAAGCTTCAATATATTTGTTTCTGCGACGTGTTTTTATGTAAACGGTTAGGGCGGGCGGCGTTGGGCGGCGGCGCGGAGCAGGAAAACACAGTAGTTAGGCATGTCGCCAGTCCAATATTACTGATTTATGGACAATTTCATTAGAGAACTATGCGGCTGGCGCTTACACCAAACTAGTTATTTTTATGTAAGTTTATAAGCGTTTTTTTCCTAATCTTCGATTAAATAAAGTACATTTTTAGTTTAAAAAATTCACTAATGCAAATTTAATTTATTACGATAAGCATGATCGAAATTATCGTTATGTTGTTCTATTGTCTACGCTGTTTTGTCACTATAATCTAAATCTATAAGGTACAGTTTTCACTATGCCCGTGTGTAGTCTGAGCATGGAACTATACATATAGCCAACGGTGTCACACACGCCCACTTCATATGACATAATATACAGCGTTGCATAATGCATGGGCTATATTTTCACCACGCGTTGATACAGGATCCAGCCATCACTTAGAGCCGGTTCATTCGCAAATTGGCGTCAACTTATGTTTTATTTAGCAATGTGTGGCTAGTGCCAATTTCTCGCAGAAATTGTATGGTGTACCCATTTTTTGACACGCACTGTATTATTCATAATGTGAAAGATTGCTCAGTTTATTTCATGATAGAGTAGGAGTGTAACTAAGAAAATATATTCTTCGTCGTATCGCGTCTTTATATAGTATTGGTAAAATGAAATACACACTTATTAACTTTTAATCCGCCCATAAATATTTATTAATCTATTTCTTAACAATTATTCTTATTTTTAATATTATTACTTATATTATGGGTGTTTTTGTTAGTAATAAATATTATGTCTATGTCTATTAACTTAAAGATCATTTTCCTCCTAATTAAGTTTCCTGGATGATGAGAATAGAGCAGTGTTCGCCTCATAGCTTCTGCACCATTGAACTTTCTATCGCTTGTATTGTGTAGGAAAACATCGTAAGAAAACCGGCAGACCATAGGCCCAAAAGTTCTCGGTGTATCAGGCACTCAGATATAGATACAGAAGGTGAAAGGGTCAGGAAATAACAGAGCTAAAGTTGAAACGTTGATTTTTTAAAGTGTTGAGAATGTAAACTTAAATATGCAAGACGAAACGTCGCATTTGGGCAAACGAAGGTAAAAACTAACGCATGATGGCACGTGTCAACTCGTATTACTAGAGATGCCATTGAACAATCACAAACACGCAAATCACAAGTCTTTCGTTTTACGCAAATTTTGATGCAAATCTGAACATTATCTTTCAATTAAAGTTTCAAGAATTAATTTATATAAATACAGAAGAGTGAATCCGCAATAAGAACTATGACCGTATAACAATAAGATACTCAAAGTAAGCAACCAGATACAAGTAATACATTGTTTGCCTGATATCCGTCCTTGATTGAATTGTTCGTGAACGCCGTAGCGAGCGACGTGAGCAAACACGACCGTCTCCACTAGTCTCAGTAAATACATGATAAATTACATCGGCTGGTCTATAATAATATAATATTATGGTATAAAAGTATTGTATTGTATTTCTTTGTACGTATTAGACGAAACTCTATTTGTATAAAATATTTTTTGTTTATTTCACACTTCGTTGCAAGAAATACATTACAATTAAAATAATTAAGTTAAAAGGAGGGGATGCTCACTTTCGAGCTATCTCTTTCACGTAACCACTGTAAGGAAAAAAATATTAAAATAAGGCGAAAAGTGGAAAATTACATAAGATATACAATTACTTATAAACGGAACAAAGCAACTATAACAATTGTAGACAATGAAAAGCACTATAAAAAAACAGAAAACGACACATAAATCACAATAATTTAGAGATTTAAAGTAATAGAAGCAGATAAAAACAGAAAATGAATTCCATAGCCTCACTGCACTGCATACCTTAAAGGATTCGCCAAGAAAGGAAGAGTTGTGTGAATATATTTTCAAGAAGAGCCAATGCTATAGATATGAGCTATGTGATATTAAAATCATGCTTGAGGTAAAGAAGACTTTTACGATTCAACAGGATGAGATATGGAGTACGTCAGCATCACGCCGGTAAGGAACGCAGAAATGTGATCGTACTTTCTAAGACCGAATATGAAACTGAAATAGGAATTTTTAACAACTTTATTATTAAAAAATGCAAATAATATTTGTTTTTGTAAAAAAACATAATTTTAGTAATAATATCATATAATGTAAAAAGTTTATTATTCTTATCAAACTTATTGAAAGAAATAAATCGCTCACGGTCGTCATTTTTCAAATTCAATCACTCGTGTTGAAAAACTCGTTTATTACATTTTTATTTGGAAAAAAATTAATGCATCACTGTAATGCCTCGTGGAGCCGGAAGGGATAATCCAGGCTTTATCAATTCACTATAAAATTGCAATATTGCTAATTTACTAATGCGTTTCAATCCTTAGGGAATTGGTAAAGTTTTGTTTTTATATCCATATGAGATATCAATTCTTAGTTCATACAAATTTCAGTAATGTTTTTGGAGTTAGCGGACAAGTTTCAAAGCATTCATACCTAATTACTCATAAAACTTTTTAGTGTGAAATGACTTAATAATAGGATAGATAATAAAATATGTGTGCGTGTACTAGTGTACACACGTAAGAAGTGAAACTTCTTTATGACCTTATTTTTCGAAAATTTATCTACTATATGCAACTTTACGGAAATTAAAGTGAGGTTGACTTTAAATTATTTAGATATATAGATATATATAATTACTTACTTATTTTGTAAATTCACTGGAATTACAATTAAAATAAAGCCTTTGATTTTGCTGATATATGTATATAATATCACTATAGAGTGTTAGAAATAAATAAGGGTAATAAGTACTCTTTGAATTAACCGTGGTAAGGACAAGAATAATATGGCACGTAACGGAAAAATGTGACGCGCAACCTAAAAATGTGACGGTATTTTTTTCCAACGCCGATTAAGAAGTTTCACTTCAAAGAGCATACAAACCAGCAACCTTGTATAAAATCGTGTAACACTCTATAGTTTGCACTTTAGTTATTTACACTTCGTTACAGAAAAACAAATAACACCTAACAAGCGATCTCTTCCAGGCAACCTCAGTGAGGAAAAATACAACAAACGTAATATGATATGTAAAATGCAAGAAGTGCATAACCAAATCATTTTTAAAAATTATAGAATCACCAACCTTTATCTAAAATAATTAACTTGAATAAATGAAACGTAAATGATTATTATGTATGTGTAAAATAACATATACTTCTGCAGGCGTTTCAAAACATGATTTGTTTTCGATGTCAATATTAAAATTACTGCGCAAAATATCTAAAATCTTCCTATTCAATTTCCAATTTCATATTGATGAAAATAGTTAGCTTGTTGAAACGTAAAATAAATAAATAAAAACTTTCACTAAAATGTAACGTGTTGTCAGCTGACGTCGGTGTCAGTTGATGTTGACATATGACATCGGCCGATAACGGTCAAACGTTTTAAAAACAATACGAAAACAAGTTTCATTAATAACTTTTTAGGGACATAAAATTGGTATTTCTGTTCTGTTTAGACCTTTAACCCTTCAATAATAAATATGACTTTAGATATATTTACAAGTTGTGAGTTTAAATATTATAAGGTAATAAATAGTTATTAAAATACACAGAATATCCCGCTGAAGGGAGTCTATTTGAGACTATTTGAAATCAAAAACAATAAATGTTTAGGATGAATACCATAGATTACCCAAAAAAATAATAATAATAACACCGATAAAATTCTGTTATTTGCTTTATAGGGGAGTACAGAAGTTAAATGATAATACATTCATTACATCGCGATTGTCACGTCCACACGTGTTAAACGCTATTAATTGCGTTAACGACGGATGCGCTGGACACGACACCTGCCGACTCGCGTTTTAAACCAATTTATGTAAATCACATTCTTTAATACTGTTCAATGTGGTTGAATAATTAATATTCACCATTGCACATTATATTAGGGCATTTTATTTTATTATATCTATAAGTTTTTTACTGGCGGCTTTTTTAAATAACAATACTGCAATGTTAAACAGACATTCGGGTCGTATAATTGAACATTTGTCAAATAGTAATGACTTTTTTGAATTTAAATTTGACGTTGACACGTCGTTAAAGTTTTTTAAATATGTATAAATTATCGTTCTTCGTTTCTTGGCGAAATTAATCGTTTCGTTTTGGTAGACACAGATGACATTACAAACTGAAACAGACGTAAAACATAAATGTCTACCTAATTTTCAAACATCTATATATCACATTAAAAATCTTTATTTATAAATAACTAAACAATAAATAATGAAATTTAAAATCGCAAATCCGCTCAGCACATAAAGGAATCGCCTAATGGCACAAAATGTATTTATTTACCTCTGCCGAGCATAGAACCTGCGATAAACACTTCAGTGTACGCTATTTATTTGATTTATACTTGAGTTTTGAGTAAGTTTTAAATGCATTGCTCAGGTAGTTTGTGGAAAATATGGAGATTTCACTAACTTCCGGCAGCTACTGTTTATCATATTTTTGATAGTCTGAACGATGTTATTGTTTTGAATACTATATTACGACATGAGACAAGTTTCGGCTGAGACCTAAATACCTTGACTTATTAACTAATAATTCATATGGTATATTAATAATTATATTTATATCTTCTAGTTCGATGATATGGTTTGCAGAAGCACATCACGCCACTCCCAGAATAAGGGGATTGAGGTAGCTTAACAAAGCTAAACCTTCACGTAAAATGGATAAATGCGGAAAGGAGGGACCCACAATCTTAAATAGTAAATTCATTTAATTATTATATTTTACTAGCTGACCGGCAAACGTTTTGCCATATAAAAAAAAAATCTAGAGGATTTTTAGAGTATATATCTTTTGATGCCACAATAAAAAAAAAAAGTTTATGCAAAAATAAAATAAAATTTTTGGGCGGACACCATCACTAAGGAGTTTGGTAGATAGTAGCCGATTCTCAGACTTACTAAGTATCCATAAAACATTTCATAAGAATCGGTCGAGCCGTTTCGGAGGAGTATGGGAACGAACATTATGACACGAGAATTTTATTTATTAGATTTATTTGGCTTAAGTAACCGTGAACACTTAATAAACGATTACTAGGTTTATTCCAAGATGATGTAGAAGAAAACAATGCTAAGCAAAATATTGTTTAACATTATTTACATTTACACTACTAAAATCAAGTAGTGTATAAGTTAAAATCCCTTATATTATATTTAACATAACATTTCAACTACACGGAAAAATAACATACATATATTCTATATCACACGTATTCCGTGGTAAATACACAGCACAACATAATAATAAACATTTATAATTTAAGTGAACTGACTAATTCAAAATAACGAATTCGGTCATTTCACACATCGCAACTGCAGATCTCGCGTGGTCACTAGAAACATGGCACCATGTTTTCTTCCATGCGTCCGGTCGCATCTTAGGATAGGTAAGATTTGTAACCTCGCGAGCACTATTACCACATCTTTAATAGAGTCGTTACATCCTGTTTCTGTTATAGCCACTATATTGACGCTTCAATGTCCATTGTAACTTTATAGAACATGGTTCGCAAGCCATTTTGATAATAAAGAGAAAAACCAACACATTGACTGCACTCCAATTCCAATACCGATACAATAAAGGAGGCATATTCTTTGACTTTTTTTGGACATAATCTTAATAACGTTAACGTCCACTTCCATACCACATATTCCTTTAAATACGATGTTACTTTTCCTCCGTAGTATCTAAACTTATTCGCCACCTCATATCTGGCTTCTTTCTTTGAGTAGCCCAATGATTGATTGTTGTCTGTGGGTCAGCGGTCTTGCTACCCTTTTTTTGATGTTATTACAATAACTTCGGAATATGCTAACTTATGATCTTTTTGTTATGTATTTATAACAACACTATTCGAAGCACAACACGCGCATATAAAATCACTGTCATGACGTGATACTGCGATGTTCTTTTTCTTGAAGTTATTGAGTTCATTCAACTCCGTTTGTGTGAACAGGCATACTACCAAAATATTAGCTATTTACACATATGTTCACAACGCTTAAGAAACTTATGACTACGCAATATAATGTCCAAATCATGTGATTACATTAAAATTGTCGTCCTAATAATTAAAACTTTATTCAGTTGAGAAATTCCATACGTACGGTTATTTCCTCATGGCTAGCTTGAAAATATTTAAAAATAATTAAATTGCCCAAGTCCCCTGCGAGAGCTTCCGAGAAACCCCGATCGTAAAAAGGCTAAAGTATTTCTATTTAAATGTAATATTCTTGATAGATCCGGGATAAAGGGTCGTTATTGTGGAGCAGTTTTTAATTTAGCCGGGCGTACCCGGGCGCACCCGAGTGAGCCCGCCAGGATCTGGGAATGCCGAGCCTCTGGGCTCGAACGTATTAATGTCTATTTATATATTCAAGCTATCGTCAATGTATTTTTGTTCGTTCTTCATTGTCATTTCATCGTGTTATAGGAATAATAATTGATTAATATGTTTCAAATTCACCTTCTTTAAAAAACAGAAATAATGCTTTACGATATACAATGATTTTCTTACGATATTGGTAATATATAACATAAACAAATACTTAAAACTAAAAGCTCTACTATCGGCTTATTGAAGCTAAAATCTATTAAAATATAAAAAGGGAACTCGTAACGTATTCTTAAAATATCCTGAAACTGGATCTGACAGTAACATAGTCAAAAGCAATATTTTAAGATTGATGATCGTGTTCGCGTCTCATAAAGACATTGTGGAGACTCTCAGGAATTCAGCTTTATGAAGACCATTCAGAAATTATAGTAACATTATTAAATTTCGGACCTCAGGGGAGCTCCGTATACCATCGCTTTAATGAAAGGAAAATTAAAGGGATCGACAGTAATTAGAGAACATTCGGAGGTTTTCGGGTCATATTTGGTCGTAAAAGCTTTTGACGAATTAAATATGTAATCTTTTTCTTTTCTATGTAGAATAAGCCAATGAATTAAATGAGAACGAATATTGTAGACTCGTTTACGGTCGCTCAAAGCAAAATTTATTTGCTGAAGTTCAAGGAACACATTTTTATAGAACGGTGGGCAAACGGGCAGGAGGCTCACCTGATGTTAGTAACACCGCCGCCCATGGCCACTCTCAATGCCAAAGGGCTCGCGAGCGCGTTGCCGGCAAAATACTAGAGGATGACTAGGTAAGGTATGTTTTCTCCAGATTTTGGGTAATCAATTCGATGTTTTCGACCAAATATCTAAGAAGTAAGAACATAAGAATCCAGAGACGATAAAGGTACTGCTAAATTGACTAGAACACTTTTTAAAAACAGAAAATACACTTTTAAAAAGTGGGTGCTACGATAATATTTTTAGATATAACATAGTTTTAAATGTAATACATAAAGAATAATAAGGCGTTACATATATATTATATTTAGTCAATAACAAAAAAGTAAGTAACAAAAAACTCAATCATCATCATCATCAATGGTTAAACATCCCCTAAGCCTTAGCCTCCTCAAGTTTATTTCGCCTTTGAACACATTGATTCAAAGGTCCTTCACAAGTCAATCCCACCAAAGCAGCCTCAATGTACCGACTTTTATGTTGCCATAAGGATGTGTGTTCAGCTCTTAATGAACTTGTTCTTACCTTGGGGCTCGTCCGACATTCGGTGAACATGTTCCAGCCACTTCAGTGTGTTGCATTTTATTAATTGGACCATATTGGCGTCGTCAAGGATTTTATAAAGTTTTTCATTGTAGCCAATACGCCAAACAAAAATATTATGCTACATCTAGATCGAACAGAGGAACAACAAAAAAGTTAAAAGAGAAATAATTCGATTATACCACTGCGTTTATTATACCTTAAATAAAAGTATGTAAATTGAAATCATAAACATGTTTCGCATGAAAAAATATCGTGTTCGTTAAAAACTTTACTCAAAAATGTTCTATAATCAATAGTTTTTTGTACCAAGAAGCATCGTTCTATAATCAATCGTTTTTTGTACCAAGAAGATCGAAGCGTGCACCTTGCACGCTATGATCTAGTAACGATCTTAATATTTGTTCTTTCCTATGTAAACAGCTCAGCACAAATTGAGCCTACAAAATTGAGGAAGTAAATTCTATTCAGGAAACCTTCACTTCGATCGCGAGTTGATTTTTCCTATTTACTGCATTCACATACTCAACCACTAGAGTCTTGTTGGCTCCACTCGCGAAATATACGAAATACTTTTCTCTGATATAAGCGTTTGAATTGAAAATTATAAGATCATATAATACATTATTTTAACTTTGCATTGACAACCGATAAAAAAAATTAAATATTCATAATAATGTACATTCGTAATAATAAAATCCTTTATTCACTAACCAAATACATACATTGACATAATTTTAACCTAAGCGATAACAGACGTTTTAACTTTATTTTTTTTATATTTTATAGCTCACTATTTATTTATTGAATAGCAAATTGTGTATTATTATTTAGTACGCGTTCTTTAAAGTAGCTTAAAAAATTAACGGAACGTTTTAGTACACAAAACAAATGGATTAAAACTTACAATATTAACGCATTAATATAAGCTGAAAAATATATTTAAAAAATCCGAAAAGTGGCTTTGAGCTACATTTCGTAACTCCGTATATTTCACAATCGTTCTGCATTCTCGTAGCGTCCGTGCGAGTGTTTTCCGAGCGTTTTCGCAACGAATAGCATTTCGTATTCACACACGTGACCATGATTTATTTAAGTAGGGAGGGTCTATTTTAGAGTTCCGTAATTATTTTTTTATAGATACCACAAACTTCGAAATTTTTTGACAGTAAATAATATATTAGAGCAGTGTTGGCCTAGTAGTTACAGCGTGCAACTCTCATCCCTGAGGTTAGATCTCAGGCTGTGCACCAATAGACTTTCTTTCTATGTGCGCATTTAACAGTAGTGAAGGAAAACATCGTAGGAAATTGGCTTGCCTTAGACCCAAATAGTCAACTGCGTGCGTTAGGCACAGGAGGCTGATCATGAAACAGATACAGAAATCTGAGGCCCATATTTAAAAAGGTTGTAACGCCTCTGACTTATTTATTTCCTTATTTATATTAAGCGAAATGATAGTAGTATTTTAAAGTAACGATATTTTATACCACAAATAAGAATAATTATTTTTGGTATCTCCAATGGTTGAATGGAATCATGTTATCAATATCAAATCATATTTGAAGGCAATCTACAGACTACTTTTGATTCCTTATAAATATGACGTCTTTACTTAAATAAAGGAACGATTTCAGACGGTTCATATTAGTGGGTTTCTAATTCCCTAGCCCGTTGCAAGAGCCGTGCTGTAGTTTCACAATTAAGTACTCGAAAACTAAATTATTAAAGTTTAATTGAATTAAAGTTATTTAACCCTTTCAAATGGTTATAAAATAACTATTACACTTTAAACAATATCATTTTATGGTTCACAATAGCATCCGGACAACGTCAATGGTCATTAGGAGGACGCTTTGTGATAATTTCCATTGATAGAGTATTTGTCTTATAGTATAACACTATATATAATATACCTTCTATAAGGGACACATATTATTCGCTGTATTACATAGATTAAAAAACAGTTTTTATAATTGAAGGGATGGAATTATTCATGTTTGGTCGTAAAAGGTTTTGACAAATTTAATATAAAATCATTTTGTTCTTTTTTTTATGAAACACGAGGGAAAACGGGCAGGATGCTCACCTGATGTTTAGTGATACCGCCCATGGCCACTCTCAAGACCAAATGGCTCGCCAGTTCGTTGCCGGCCTTTAAAGAATTGGTACGCTCTTTTCTTGAAGGACCCTACGTCAAATTGGGTCGGAAATACTTCAGTGGGAAGCTGGTTCCATAACGGTAGTGCGCGGCAAAAACCGCCATGAAAAACGCTCAGTTGTGGCGGAGGTCGAGGTGATACGGTTGGTTCGTATTCAGCCTCGACGTCCGATAATGAAACTCAGCTGCAAGTATTAATCCGAACAACTTGTCTGATCACTCTCCATGGTAAATGCACTAGAAAATGAGTGACCCCACATCTGTACGCAACGCCAAAGGATCAAGCTTCTATACTTAGAATTACCAAATAAATTAAATGAAAACGAATACTGTAGATTCGTTTACAGCAACTCAACAAGCTTAGACAATTAGTGAAGTTCAAGGCACACATTTGTATAAGTATAGAACGAGAGGGAAACGGGATGGAGGCTCATCTGTTAAGTGATACCGCCCATGGACACTTACATTGTCCGTCGAATGATATTATTAAATATATTTTATTAATAACATTTTGTAAATTTACTTTTGCTTATTTTTCCTAATGGATTTCTTTTATTTCGTGTGTGATATGTATTTTTGATTTATTGTCACCTGTTACCACCAGATTGTGCTTTTGTAAATAAATAAATACACGTACCTAGATGAATAGCTGAACTTATTGATCTTTTGTGTTTGTATAAATACTTCAAGATTACAAAACACATTGAAGCCAAAAAGTATTTGAACAAATTCCCATAAACACAAAAGATGTAAAATCTTAAACGTATACGGATCTCGTTTGCGAACACTAATACGCTCTTAACTTTTTATTTATCTTGAAATGGTGATTCGACAATACTATGAAATATAGTTGGAGTTGGCCAGCAAAGGGCTAGTCATTTTAATATTTATGACAGTGATTGACGGTGTTTGTCGATCTCAATGATCTATTGAACGAGCCAAGGTCACCCTGATTGCTTTTATTTGATGCTTTTTTGTTTTTACTACAATTGAAGGTCCAATAATATTGATGGATTATCTTTCATCTTGCCATCATATCTATTATTATCTGTATAATACGGCATAAATTACTAGGATATTACTTCAAACGGGACATGTACAATTTATGGGATACATCGATATCCAGCGATAATGCTTCTGGGCTTAATTTTGATTGTTTTTATAACATCACTCCTTTTTGCAAAGCGGCAGGCAGATCTTCACTGAGGTCCTGACAGACCTCTCTCGCTTCCACTTTAATGAAGCGTGGATGCTCACCATCACCTGCATGCATCACCATGCATCACCATGCATGCTCGTCGGTTTCTTTCAACTTGTCCCTCTTGTTCCTCCTGGATTTGATCCAGGGCAAGGCCTACCCAACCCGATTTCACCAGCCTTCCACCACCAGCCAGTCTTATACGTCCTCTTTCTGTTTTATAGTTGTTATAATCAGTCTAAAAGTACTTATTTATAGTGAAGCGTAGAGTCTATAATATTTTTTTTTATATATTGTTAATTAACATAACGATAGCTGAATTATAAATAGAATATACAAATAGATGTTACCCGTTTCCTTCTAGAATATTTTTAGACGCGTTTAAAATTTTATATAATTTTTAACGGTAAGCTAAGATCCAATTTAGCCTTTTTTAAAAGATGTTAATGCGATTTCCGCGGGGAAATAAATAATACTCCGCCTTGGGAGCCGAACCCGCTCATTACGCGGACTGAGCTTATATTTTCAATTAATAAAATACTTTTATCAAAAAATCTATCAAACATTTTTATATCTTTACTTTTACTCATGGCCAATAAAGTAAACCTGTCTGAATCGTGTAAAGCATGCATTTTATAGGCAATTATAATTGTTTATAACTCTAATAGGTACTCTACAATGTAAATTTGTAAGCTATGTGTTGGTGTTGCTAAGTGAGTTATAAAAACCCATAAAGGGCAGACAGAAACCTTCGCACGTACGCTAAAAACATAATTAGGATCGGGTCAAACAAATCACTCAAAACATCTATAGAGAAACCAACATTGTATATAGATAATAACGTAACAATAGATATGGGCAAGATTATTATAAAGGTAGACCGGTGACACTTCGTATCCACTGCCTGGCTACGGGCACAAGGCTGTAGACGCCGGGATGTCCGGCACCGGCGCATCCGACACCGTATGACACTATGCCAACCAATTTTGCGTTAACAACTGCTGGTCCGCCCGAGTCACCCTGAAAATATGCAAATATTTTTACATTTCATATCATTCAACAATACTAATAATACAGAAATTCAAGAGAAATTGGTATATTACACACTTTCTTTGTTTTATATAAATAGGATTTTTTTAACTACGCTTACCCGTTATCACGCAAACGATGTGAAAATAACAAAGCAAGCAATTTTTTTTTATGGAATCTCGTTGTTGCTTTGAAGGGCTTAAAAAATAATGACAATAATAACCTTTAAAACAAATAATGATAGTATTGCTTATAACAGACATAATGGCAATATTTAACAATATACGGAAACATAGTACTAAACTCGGAAGGTACGGGCTACGCCATCTCTACTACGTTTTTGCTTCGATCGCATCATATTATTTCAATATAATATCGTCAATGTATATACAGACATTTTTAGTTAACATAGTTTGTTTGTTTAGACAAACCCTAAGGGAATCTACCAAGAGTTTAATGCTTCCAAATTAATTCTCATTTCAAATATCATATTGACGCAAAAAATCAATTGATTCTAGAAGTGCATTCTAAATCATAATTTTTATCTTGGAAATGAGGTCATATATAATTCTCTTGGTTTTTGTTTATATTCTTAGCAAAAGTCAAAGTATACATGGTGATAAACTTGACAAACCGGCAACTATTACGCTCGCTGTATAGATGAATGATTTATAGTATATAGTATGAATTTATACAATAAAATATATATTATAAATATGTCATAACTTATTATTACTTTAACAATTACAACTAAAAAATCTTAAGTAGTATGAAAGTACATACTAGTAATGTTTGTTATAGAAAATTCAGAGAACTGTTACTTTTCTTTCCACATTATATAAGCTTGGGAATGGCAATATCACAATTAAAAAGGTAAAAATACTTGAAAATTCTAAAGTTGAACGTAAATTTACTTGACTCGACGTAAACCTTCATGACCTAAATTAAAAGAAGATTAAAAGTATTTTAATTCAGCTATCGCACTCTGACGTTTTATATTTTTATTTGAAAACAATGCGGCAAATTTTTGCGAGTGTGTGATACTGTGGTTTATTACGACAGCTATTATTCTGAATGTCAATTGTCAAAACTAAAAGTGATATATAGAAAAAAAGTTATTTTATCTCTTATCTTTGCGCTTATTAATGTACGCAATGTACGTTAATGTTTATTAAAATATCGGCATATTATAAAAGAAAGTATAAACTACGTGCTTTGGGTATGTTTAGAATAAGTTTCAACTCGAGCCTTAAGGTAAAGTACAGAGTCAAGACTAAGTCAAAAGCTTATTGGATATCTTGCCTTTTCCCTGAGATATTTTAATCTACGTGCTTTGTTCTGTTTCCGACAATATTGTTCATTGAATGATGTCATTAAATTGTGTGGCTAATGAATATATTAAAGTATTACTTCCACGTTGAAAGTGATTAAATTAAATTACTATGATTACGGAGTGTTGGACGTCATCGAATATGTTCAAATTCCATCCAAATATTCGAGCAGAGTGATAAAACCCAATCATAAGCTTAAGAAATCAGTGGCGCCACAACCTATTTACGTCTGGGCCTCAGATTTCTGTATCTGTTTCATGATCATTTTTTAATCTAATAGGCAAGTAGGTGATCAGCCTTTTGTTCCTTACGCACAGCCAGTGATTGAACCTACGACCTCAGGGATGAGAGCCGCACGCTGAAGCCACGAGCCAACACTGCTCTTATATGCTTTTAAATGAGTAGATTTTATGCTATTATAATTAAATTGTATCACAAGAAAAGTTGTTCAGAATCAAGCTCTATATTTTACCGTATATTTTTAAAGCAACCCAATTATTGAACAAACACGACTAATTATGACGTTGCGAACTCTGTATGTAATTAAACTATGCTGCGTCCCGAATAAAACTGCACGGAATGTATGAATAATGCAATTGAAAGTCGGCTTCGTGTTTTGTTAGAGCTTTTATGTAATTAGTGTATTCTGTCACTGCGCTACTTTCAACTTAAACGAACGTTTATTTAAAATATATATTGAACATCTTGTATTCCAATATTTACTAAAAGTTTTTGTATAGCGCTTACCAATTCTGATACTAGCTAATTTATCGATCATATAAGGGCAAAATATGAACATACACAATTTGTAAATACTAGTACACCGCGATGTATAAAACCTAATAGTACTACATCACTAATTATGTTACTACAAATATATTAGATATAAAAAAAAACTATGGCACTACCTCTTGGATCTTAGACATAGACATAACATTTCTTATTAATGAAACACACGCACAGTAACACACAAAATAATAATCAATAAAGAAAAATAACATTTTTTTTTTAAAGATATCAGCCTAATTTTAAGTGTGTAATGTGTGTGTGTTGTTGTTTTAACTCGCGCTGGCTCAACATTATGTTGTGGAGCAGACGTATTCCACAGAGCTGGTCATTCTGCCAGGGATCATAACAGTTAGGTTTCTTAGACTTGACGATTTCACCGTAAGTTTAAAACACATGACCGTGAATTTACATAAAATTCCTGTCTGCCAAATGTTATTTATAATACAATTACGTCAATAGTAAAAACATTGTATGTATTATCATAAACAAATATTCTAATACCTGACATGAATCCTTTGTCCCATTGATGTATCCAGCGCAAAACATTCTTGGTGTAATCATGTTATAGTTGCCGTCAGGCATCTCTTTACAGAGCTCGTCTGCCATCACTGGCACAAATACGCGTCGCAAATAGTCTTGCATGCGGCTTTTCTAAAATAATGCAACAGTAAGACAGTTTTTAGGCTCGTCTATTTAAAGACTGACCGAACAAGTTCTCAGCTCATGATGTAAATGGACACCGGGGCCCATAGATACGCTGCTAGAAGGTTCGCAAGTAAGTTAACAAGGTTCAAATGAATTAAAAAGTCTTGTGTCGAAGTATAAACTATGCAGCAATAAGTTAATAGGAATGTCGAAGTTTTATCATCGTGGCTAATTCACTGTAACTCATTCATAATCCGTAACTAGAAGTAGGTTAACGGCGCTAATCAGAAACTTGCAGAGCGAGGGACATCCAGGCTTCTCGACAGGGGCCCAAACTTTTCCCCCACTTCTCCATAGTTGCGTGAGTATATTTAGATGGCTTTTGATTTATTATAACTGATATAGTATAAAAGGATTATCCCAGATTGATCTGCTCAGTGGTAAAAAATAATACGAAATTATACTTAACTGTATTTAGAAGCACAAAAGAAATATATATTTTAAAATAGGATCACCAGTTTTTGCGTTGATTCCATAGAAAAAATAAAAATTTCCTCTTTATAATATTATAGTTATGTAGTATGTTAGTTTAGATAAATCAGGATGAAATAATAGCTTTTCTTTATTTCAATACCTTACTATAAGATAAATGCCCCCATCCGCTAATGCCAATCATGACGCCGGGTCTAACATCTCCAATATTGCCAATCGCGATGGGCCTAGTGGTAGCTGTGACGGGAACAGCTTTCTCCAGTAAAATGAGCTGGTAATCATAGTCATGAGTGTGGAGTTTTGACTGGTTCCACAAGGGATGGGTGTAATGGGCACAAATTTTGTAGGGCGTCGCCTGGCTGCGTTGTGTCGATCCGACATATACAAATTCCGCTTTTTCTCTGTAAAAAATAATCCAGTTAAATCGATATATTGACAATATATCACTCCACTCAAACGAGTAACTCGTACATATAGGCGTTAATGTGATCCCCTTGTCTTATGCAAATCGCCAATCTTTTAACACGTCCGCAGCCTGTTGACTTTCTTATCATATTATGGTCAAAATTCACATTATTCTAAATTAAAAAAATCTAAACTACTCATTAAGAAAACACTTTTTAACCCAATTGAAGCTATGTATTATTATTATAAAGTTATAATTATTTATATAATTTTAAATTTTTCCGGCGTTTCGCGTGCTTTACAGCGTGCGTGGTCATGGTGAAAAGGTGGTAAAAATTTAAATTTAAAATTATATAAATAATTATAACTTTATAATAATAATACATAGCTTCAATCCGGTTAAAAAGTGTTTTCTTAATGTGTAAAAGCTATGTTAACAAAAGACAATACAATCTAAAATACGCCAATGTCCAAATATTTTGGATGTATGTTTTTGTTTCCAAACCTTTATTTCAATACGTTCTTTGATTTGAGAGGTGAGCATACCGTATCCACGGGGCATGAAATGTTTGACAGTTACAAAGTCCATTTTGTATTAGATTTTTATTTGTGTAAATTAATATATTTTAAATTAAATTATGCTATTTTGGACGGACTTTATTTTATATATTAAGATTAAAATAACATGCGGTACAGGTTACTAAGAAATATATTATGTGTTCGACATTCCAAAGGTTCTGAGTAGAAAAAAATTCAGACTAATCTGTTTTCTGTATTACTGATAAATTACTCTGTAATCAAAATTATAAAATTGCGTTAAGTTTGAATGAATCTTGTTAAAATAATTGTTTAACATTATTAGAAACGTTGTTTAAAAAACGTGATTAATTAATTAAAATAAAATCAACAGCTAAACCCCTGTTATCTATCTAAATGCTCGTTTATTTTACAGACCAAGGGGCAAACCAGCAAGAGGTTCACCTGATGTTAAGTGATATCAACCAACCACTCACAATGCCAGAGTGCCTTGTCGGCCTTTTAAGAAATGGTATGCTCTTTTTAAGGACCCTAAGTCGATTTGTTCGTCGTTGTTGTTGTTTGTCGTTCCACAAAGCGGTGCTCAGCACCAAGCAGAAATGGTCTCTTTTGAAACGACGGACAACAATTATTTCTGTATTTTTTCTACCATGACTATTCTAGATTCATCATTTGTAAACGAAAGAAATTGAGACATAAAAACATTGTCATAGCTGCCACTATGTATTATTTTACAATAGTTTGTCAATAATTCTTTGTCAGTTACACTTACTTACAGTGGGCTGCGGTGATCACCCACTCAGGAGCTATAAGTGTCCCACCGCAGTACTTGCCATATAGAACCTGGTACGGAACTTCTTTTATGTCCACCAACTGACCACCGACTATACGCCAGCCAATCTGTAATCAATATTTACGTTTTACTGTAGTGCTTTTTCTTTTAATAACTCCTGTAATTTATGACTGATCGATCGTCAACAAGCTACGTGAACATAACATATACGTGGCGGTTGGGACGAGAATTTGTGATCGCCAGTCAGTGGACAGCCAGACAGCTTTAAGTTCAAACCCTTTTTTTATTTTCCCATTAAATTATTTGCGCAGGCGGATATTAACGGTTCTTTATAAAAAAAACCTTAGTGTCTTGTTTTACTCTGTTTATATGTTTTTGTCTTTTGTTATCAAATATTTAAATTGTCGAAAATTGACAAAATATTTTCTACGATTATTTTAATAGCACAAAAATTATATACTCACATCAACGCTACCATCAAAATCGTAGTAACGCGAGTAGGTATCTGCGGCAAGAACTTCGTGGTGGTAATAGTAGGTTCTAGGTGGAATAGTTCTTGTTATGTAGATTCGGTAGTACTGCTGCATGCACTCTATATTAAGGAGTCCTGTATATTCTAAGAACAACAACGTACCATTAAAATCAAATATTTCCCCCTTATTCATAAGAACATCACGTTATAACTTAAGTCCACATCCGTCTCACATAATAGCGTAACACAATTTTACTGAAACAGCCAAAGATAATATAAGTGCAGACTGATTTAATATTGATTAATAATATTATTTTTCATTGCATATAATTGCCGCTCAAAGTGTGGATCAAACATTCTGAATAATCCCAGCCGAAATCTTAACAGTGTAATAATCTTATACATAGTGTAGCGGCAAAGACAAAGAAAAGTAAAAGTAAGTAGACTGAGGAGTAATCCTCCATCGTTTCACTTGTCTCTGTGGGAGAAGACCACAAATGAAAATGTACACCCAAGTGTAAGCACAAGAAGCGTGAACTTGCGTCGGTTGCAAGTTTTCAAAGCCAAAAGCAAAAGAAAGAGAAACCAAGTGTTTTTTTTTTGGGAATGGGTGCGATAAGGACAGAAAACAAGAACAGAGACGACTATAGATACTTGGATAGCGTGAACACATAGCTTTATACCTGAGTAACACTGTTTTTTTTTAGAAAATGAAGAATGGCTTAATGTAGAAAGTTGCCAATACTTTTATTGTTTTTCGAAGTAATCTCCGTTCCTACTTAGGGGTCTTCTTCTTAAGTAAGGGTCTCTTCTACAGCATTTTCTTACGCTTTCACCGCATCTTCAGAGCTCGTAAAGCGAATACTTACCTCGAATTTTATCATTAGATCTTGGGAATAAATGAAAGTAGCAGTACAATGCAATATACTAAATTAGGTTTCCAAAGAGTTCTAAAATTGAAATTCAAAAAAAGTTTTCATAACTGGCAATGTTTCTAACTGGCCAGTTCTAAACATTTTCAGTGTTACCCACGTATAGCGGTTGTATAAATATATTTTAAAAGTCACATGAGTGATAAAGATAAAACATTAATTTGATAAAGACACTAGGCTTCCTAGTCAAATGTTAGAGCGAAATAAAAAAATCTAAACAAGTCTCAGTACTTTTTTAGATTTTTTGTACTACGTACATTATAAAAAGGGAAGGCTTAAAATATTGTATGGTACAAATAAACTTAAATCATGTATCGCGCATTTTGTTAGGATAATCTTCAAAACTTAATAAGCATATATTATTACAATAATTATTAAAAAATTAATATAATATCTTTTTATTTATCCATTTTTAATTATTATTAGTAAGTATGTAGATAAAAAATTGTATTTTTTTATTATCTAAATAAATTACATACATTATACAAAATAAATAGAACACTTAAATGATCTAAAAAGTTTGGTCTCTGTGGCAGCATTTTGCCGCGCACAAGCAGTGTGTCAATGTCTCAACTTAGGGTTATCCAAGAAATTGTTAATAAATTGTTAAAGCCAATTGTTAAAAGGCATTGTATTCGCGAGCCCTTAGGCTTTGAGAGTGTCCATGGACGTCGGTATCACTTAACATCAGGTGAATTTACAAGCTTAACTTCTTCGTTAAGCGTGGAAAACACCATCAATTATTATTAATAAGTACAGATAGCTAATGTTAACATTACCTTTTACTTGGGGTGTCCAATCCATAGCATAATCTCTACCATTTATTACTGTTTTTGTGTGACTTGTTTGCTCGTCTGTGACAGTATGAAATGTATTTTTTAATCTATATCAGCATTTTATTTCAACTTATTCCGTAATAAAATAAAAATAGTATTACTTATCATTATTATATTTATAAAACTGGTTTATTAACAAGGGTTTAAGGTAAAATAACTAAATTTTAACAAAAAAACTTTATATAAACTGTGCGGATTGAAGTCACCAATAAAGTGTATTTTTTGTAATTGTAATTTGTGAAAATGTAAATTTAAACAAATATAAGGGCGTTACTTAGTAAATATTAGTTGAATACTAAAATATATGTATTTCTACGACGTTAGGCAAGGCTCATCTTCAAAATTATCTACAAAACATCTTATTATATAAAAGCTGATAAGACAAATAAATTAAAATAATATTAAATCACAGAACAAAAGACGTATTAATACAAACTTGAAACCCTTTATAGATATATAAACGTATATAAAAAGCAGTGAGCGTCTTATATTTACCATAATCTTGACCTAAAGAACAAACAATAAACACTAGTAACACAATCAATCGACGACACAACATGATGTCTACAAACACACAAACATACTTGCACACGGGGTAGTACCGGTTATAATTCAATCTACACGCTTTGCTATGTAATTATATTTATGAGGAAGTTAATCTGACTTCTAGTGACATTATAATAAATCAACCTAAATAATCAACTTATATATTCTGTATGAGTTAAACGGTTACTTTAAAAATCTATTATTTAGTTATAGTTGCGTGTTATATTGAGTTTTTTTTGTTAATTAATTATGCACTTCTTGTACTTTACCCTCTGTAGGTGTTTCTTTTTTTATCGTCTCATATTAGGGTTGCCTGGAAGAAATTGCTTGTTAGCGATAAGGCCGCCTAAATAAATAAATAAATACTATGTTCTAGTATTTAAAATATCTTACGACTTACGATATTTAGAAATAAATTTTATTCTAAAGTATATTTTTATCTATTTTATATACATCTTTATGATATAAAAGTTTGTATTGATAAATACATATTTTTGCAATCGTCGCAAAAAAAACTATACATAACATAACAATAATGTTTTTATTATTCATAAAAATGTATAAATCAGTGGCGCGAATACCTTAGTTAGGTCTGCGCGTCAGATTTCTGAATCTGTTTCAAGATCAATATAATAAGCAAGTATGTAAACAGCCTCCTGTGCCTGACACACGCCGTTGTCTTTAGGTCTAAAACATACCGGTTTTAATATAACACACCCGATACTTTAATACTATACCTGTATCTTTATTATCCACATGTTGGTATAATTCACAATTTTATTTTAGTATAAACGTAATTAAATAGTTTAATTTAGTTTTTTACGAATAAAGGCATTAGTGTATAATAGTAGATAAAGTACATTTAGAGTTATATATTATGTAAATCAACGATATTCACGCGCTAAAATAGCTGATATCAACAACCTTCGCGGTATTCAAAGATATCAACTTTATCAAGACAATTATTATTTACCTGAATTTCATAGAATTTTTTTCTTTGCTTGCTTGCTTTGCATGTAAACATCGGACGTGATTGTCGGCACCTTGAAGACCGTTTTCAGTTGTACAATCGCAATTTGGTAGGAAAAAGCCCGCATTTTCACGAAAATGGAAATCTTTCTCGTTGCTGCATTGAACATTTTGTTTGTTCGCAACTTTTCTCAGAACTACTTCAGATTTAAACGTCTTCATTACTAGTTTCGTCTCGTGGACTTGTTTGCAGTTACTAAATTTAAAATCGCGATAAAGTTAGACAGCCTTTTTTATGTAAAGCTTTGGTATGGTATGGTTGGTGGACTTATTTTCCGCACTCAGACTTATAATTGGTCCGTTGTACGTTAAGTTCTGGCTCATTTAGCCAGCCTAGCTCCTACCAGAAGCATAAATATCTCCTGGGCACTGCACAGGCTTCACGGAGCGACCTCACTGTTCCGAGGATTTTTGTGCGTTGTTTAGCCACAGTCTTGCATTGCAAGACTACGTGGGTGACAGATTCCTCTGCGCTGAAACAGCCTCTGCAGGGCTGTCGCGCCTTGGACAAAAGATGTTTATTAATTATGTAAGGCTTTATATAATAATAATTAATAATATCATAGTTATCGTTTAAAGTTTAAAGGCAAGTGAGACACTTCGATAATAGTTTTACGAACAAGTATTCGCTCATTTCCATTCGTTTGTGGAATGCTCTGTGAAACGCGTGCAGTCCTCGAATACAAGAAATTCGTTTAAGAAACATCTAAGGAGACTCTAACACTTGTATCCTTTTGTCATAATTTTATCGTACCATGTGGTTGTTATTTATGAGTATTAATTTATAACTTTTAATATTGCTTTTCTGGGTTGTTAAATCGGACAATCGGACCTTGGCTTTGGCCGTCGTTCGTTGTGAGCGAAGAACAAAGTAAGGGGCCTCGCCTTCTCCTGTGAAGGCGGTTCTTCATCATCTCTTATCACATCTCTAGCAAACTAAACCTTCGGCGTTATATAACTGAATTTTCAACTCTCTATAACCGAATGATCTGAAAATTCATCAGAACTAACTGACTAGTCACAGTTTACAGTTGTTACATATAACCGTAGAAATAATTGATTATTTGTAATCATATATAAAGTCTTATGTTGTGGTGTATAAGAAAGTTTATCTATCATGAAAAAAAAATTAACACAAATGAATTTTGCAATTCTCAATTATTAGGTCCTTACATATGAAATTGGCGTTTTGTATGGGAGGAACAAAAAGTCGAATATTTTTAAATATAATATATTTAATTAATCAAAGTATGAACATTTCATTGATCCTTTTACTAAAAAAAACAGTCAGACGGGAATCAATAAAATCTGTGAAGGCGATTTGGACTGCCCCATCAGAGTTAAATTTTTCCCTTGCATGAAGTTGTCCAAATTTCGAAAAAAAAGGTAATCTGTTGGAGCAAGGTCCGGGGAGTACGGAGGATGTCTTAGACATTCCAATTGAAGCTCTTCTAATTTGGTAGCCGTCTGTTGTGCAGTGTGTGGTCTAGCGTTGTCGTGAAGTAGCAGTGGCGTGCAGCGATTGATCAGCCTAGATTGATTAGCCGCTAGCTTTTCCATCATGGATTGCAATTGCTGACAATAGACATCAGCCGTAATAGTCTGGCCAGATTTGAGAAAACTGCAATGAACAATACCGGCACTAGTCCACCAAACGCTTACAAGTAACTTTTTTGGGGTTAATTTTCGCTTGGGGCAGGATTTGGCTGGCTGGCCAGGATCCAACCATTTTTCATCACTAGTAATGATTCGGTTTTCAATAGCTTCATTATTGTGCCGGTTCAGTAATGTAACGCAGCAGTCGACGCGCGTTTGCCGGTTTGCTTCAGTAAATTCGTGAATTGAATCTTCCCAATTTGCTTCAAGTGAATTAAAACAGTTTTATCACTAACACCGCAGCCTACAGCTAACTCGGACGTGGTTTGCGATGGATCCGATTCCACAATAGTCTTCAATACTTCATTATCAACTTGGGTCTCAGGCCGTCCACGGGGCTTGTTCTGCAGGTCGAAATTTCCAGACGTAAACGTTGGGACAAAAAACCAACTGTGTTTTCTTTTGCAACATGACCGCCATACACATCATTCACCCTTCGAGTCGTTTCCGCGTTGAACGTCTAATGTGCTGATTAAAATACCAACTTCGTTCCAAATACATTGATTTGCGAGTTATCAATAAATTTACTATTACTTACAAAGAAGTAGTTTTATTTCGCGTGAAAATAGTTTATATATTAAGAAACATAAAAATCTACAAAAATGTTACGAACACCCTTATCTAAATGCTATTATGATTTGTATCACAAGCGGGGAGGCACCAAGCCATTCGAGATTTACAAAATAAAAACCATAAATTATCGCTCTTTTTTGTTTCCCTCGCCATATCGTGTTGTGGGGATTACTTTTTTCTTATAAATTACACAGCACAAAATATTTGTAGAAAATTATATTATATCAAGTTAAATAAAATAAATGTTTTTTTTTATTTATTACCACCACAGACTAAGACTAAGATTTAAGAGTCAAATCTGTACATATGTCAAAATCTAATACGCTTTTGACAGAGTCATACGTAACGCTCAACTCTGAATCTACCCTCAACGGCATCGGACAAACTGCAGATGGAAGTGCGATAGGTTAGGGAGGGTATAGGACGATTAGATAAAGCGAGATATTTTTCAAAGAATGTGATATTTTTGACCTCTGGGTGTTAAAACTATTCTGGCGAATAAGCTACCGGTAAGTGACGAAATGGCATGCCACTAGAGATCGTTACGTCGTTAAACATATCTAGTTGGTGGTGATAACTGTTATTCAATTCACACAATAATCTGCTGTGAATAAAATAATTGCCAGAATTAATTCAAGTTTATTAAAACAGTTCTTGTGTTGTATAAGATAAAATTAATGAAATTAATGATTTAAAAATGTATTGTATAAATTTACTTGCCTTTTTTTCGTGGTTTACGCATGCCACGCGTGCGTGTGTCCTGTTGTCCGCATCCCGCCACTAAACTTAGTCGCCAAGTCAACAAATTGTTACAAACTGTTCGCTCATATAATTTAATGATATTATAGGAGAGAAAAATATCACCCTATATATTGCAATCGTAAGTAACCCTTGAAATGCCATAACTGAGAATGCGACGAATGTACGAGTGGTTTCAATGTTCTTGGCTCAGGAAGTAACTACATTAGACGGGACAGCGGATGGATGTTAGACTTACGTACGGCATGTGACAGCCTCTCTTTCTGTTTTATTCATATACTAAACAATGCGTTTATTCGATTTACAGGTTTTGATTAACAAGAGGGACAAGGTTGTCTTCAAATAAGAAACAATTATTTTTACACACGTCGAATTTGGTGGGAATACAATTACCTCAAATCGCTTAAAAATTAAGGTTCTTAACTTTTTTCATCTCCTACCTTGATCAGCTTGGGAATATTGACATGTAATGTAATCTATATGTGTTACGTACACAACTGCTGGCGAGATTTGTACGTGAGAATAGTGTATGAAGCGTTACTATTACACCCACACACTCACTCTTGCACTCACGCATTTTGAAAAGCATAAAAAATAAATAAAATATGTAATTAAATTAGGTATATATATTTATTTTTTTAAGAAATGTATAATTAAGTTTGTGTGTGTGTTTAAAAGAGCTGGGAACCATGACACATGTATTTTTTACTTAAAAGGGTTCCCAAATATTACACATTATAATACGTGTGTACATAATGAATAAACATTTTTTTTAACTTTATTTTAAAAAACAATATATTTTACATAAAATTACACTAGCACTTTTTTACATAACGTTTGTTTCACAAACGCTCCGCTTGTGTACATGTCCAAGGCTGAAAAGCAGGAATCAATTCCATGCCCCCCACCGGGCAACGTCAGAAAGCAGTAAAATAAAGTGGAGGGGCGATGTCAGATAAGAGCGCTTTGTTAGGGAGCATCGTAAAAGGAGAACGATTTCAATAGCTCAGAACAAAATGTCGAAAAACTATCATAATAATATGGAAATGGACGAACGGTCGCACTATTCCGCGGTACGAAAACGGACGACTTTTAAATCAATTTGTGAGAATTTGAACTTCACAGAAAATATTGTTGAGGGTAAGTTTTAGCACTATCCATTGAAAATATTGACGTTGTTACAGCTACGTAATATCGAGCTTTTTGAGTAAAACTCGTACGAAATAAATCAACAACTTAATTGTTTTTTGAGACGCTTGTGCTTTTTACAGAAAAAAAACGTCAGGTTCAACTGAATAGGCACGGTTAAAGATTTAAGCGCCTGGAGATAGTACCCTCGCTCGACGAATAAGCATTATACTGCCACATGGACTAAACTTTTTAATTTTCTAACTATCCATTTTTTATTATTATTATAATGAAAACTCTTTATATTTGCGTATTAGAAATAAATACCTATTAGTTTACTTTATCGTTTAAATTTAGATAGTATGATGACAATGAACCCTGTGATTTAACCGATTATAAACTGTCAGTTTGACGTCTGTTAAATATATAAAATTCAATGAAACAGATACAGAAATGTCTGTCCATGCCCATGGTTACGTTTAATCAATGAACATAATACATAAGTCGATACTAATATATATGTAAAATAATAAAACTAGAAATATTAATAAAATGTTGTACGTACAATGGAAACGCTAGGAGCGATGTTAATTTCGAGTTGTATCGACTTGTCAAATATTGTACAATACAGACGGAGTTCAATACGATATTATGCGACATTTGTTATACATATTCACAATTTACTCAAGAGAAGGGAGAGTATATTGAAATAGACCTTTATACAGAAATAATTGTAGTGAAACTCAACCAAAGCATTATATATACTACACATTGTTACTCAATACTAAAAGACAAGACTTATACATTATAAATTAAATATTTTATCTTCTTAAGTTAAGAAACTGTTATATACCCATGTTTTGTCACGTTCATTAGTATACATGATGGTATGAGATAAGAACCAAATAATTCTCTATAGTAAAAATCGTCTCACAAAAATTATATTTTTACAAGTTTTATCATTACAATATATATGTGTTCGTTATTTGTTTCAATTACTTGATATTTTAATCAAAAGCCTGGTAACGCAAGCCTACTGGTTTTGTGAGTGCTGTTTGCAAACATCTTTTCTTTAAAAAAAATCGTATTACTTTCTATGATTGCTAATAGAGAAATATTAACATTAAATCAAGGAAAATTATTTCATATTAATATATTTCTATCTTCAACATTTTCATTAGCACGGTATGTCATTAAAAGTTTGTCAGTCCAGTTTCATAAACAGCGAAGAGAAATGACGATCTTTAGATTTCTCAGAAATTGAAATATCTATAGAAAACTCTTCGTTAAGATACTATGCTAAAAACCCAGTTTTCATTTTAATGAAGCAGTTATCCTTTCACTGAGAGAAAACAATACTTATTCAGTGCTTCCCAAACACTCTCCAAATTTTTATCCTTATTTTAAATTTGCACCGAAGTTGACGAAACTTTCTATATGTAAATGAAGGTTTATAATAATGGCAGTACATAAATCGTATTCCAAGTAGAGAATTCTGTAATGTACTCATTTACTCTTCAATATATTTAACGGAAGATCGGAACCTTCTAGAAAACATGGACAGAGCAATGTGCGAAAAAGATAGAGAATCAGTACATTCTAGAATTGTAGAATCGCTACTCAGTAGCAATCCCCCCTTAAGAGTTCTCGAACATCGTTCAAGATTATTCCCAGGGATAAATGAGCGAGCCGAAACACGAACAATTAGTTCAATTTCGAATGCGATTTCAAAAGATAAACACCAAAGAGATAAAGCGTTTATAGTGAAGACAAGTAATTTCAGTTATCAGTGTAAACAAATTCCTCAGTTATTTATTTAAAAATAAACCCTCAAAGAGATTTACGGCATTTTCTATCCGATCCCCTATCTCGTAACAACATTTTGGATTTTTTTGAATGTTTTACGCTATTTAGATTTAAAATCCTACCAACTTAGCACAGTCAGGTAAAATCAATTATTTTGTAGAAACAAAAGCCAACTCATCCCTTCATCTCGGAGACAATGCACACTTAAAGAGTTCTATTTAAGTCATTTTTGCACCTTAACGTTGACAAAGACTTTTTTAATGAATGCTTCGTCCTAACGAGCGTCCCTGACTTCTTAATGAATATTTCGACAGCCCTGCCTATCTTGTCGCTTAAATCAATTAAATTCAAGTAAAATGTAGTTTCGTAAGATAGTATTTCTGTATTTAAAATATATCTAGGAGAAATAAATCTAAAATATCATTTTTTATTAGTTTTCTGAGTCATATAAATACTGGAAATTGCTAAGGAAAGTTTCAGCGAGAACTGAGTCTGTTTCCTAGAGACATCCTGACATGGAGCTGAGTTTAGTAAATGAGAGGATTTAGAATCATTTTCCCGGCTCGCGGATCCTGACAGTTTCGGATTTGCTCCGCCCTTTATACAATTAACATTTTTATAAGGTTTTATTCTAAATAGCTACTCAAAAGAAGCTTTGCTATGATAATTAATTTGAACTTCTTGATTATATCTTACGATAAGTTTCTCACTGAATAAGTTTTAATTATAACAAGTTGTGAACTATTGCCATACATTCTGTAGCGCAGGATTACGCAAAAAATCTTACACGTTTATAATTTATTTATTAACACGCACATGAAACCAAGATTATCTTATTATAACTGGACGTACCCAACGATCATAAGGTAGAATAGTCTCGCATTCAATTAGAACTCATGCATTATCAGTTAACGTATGCAACTAAAAATAAGTCTAAAATAACTATTTGAACAGAATATAAAGTTGATATCAAATTCCACATGTTCTAAAAATTGAATCTTTAATTACAATTAGCGTAAAAAGACCGAAATGTCCACACCAGATCCTACGTTTCGAATTCAAAAGGAATGAATAACAAAATTCTTGTTATATCTGTTCCAACGATAAATTTCACTCAAAAACAATATCAAGTCAAAAATGAAGGACAAAGCGCTGCCCCAAGTCCCGGGAGGCGATATTATAAGATTTATCAAAGTCAGGCTCAAAAGTGTCACATCATTACGACTGCCGCGGCCCGGACAATGGCTTATAAGAATTATTTAATATCGTTTCAGAGAGGTTTTTTACCGAGACATTCGCTCCTAATTAGGCTTTTTATAACGTAAGGAGCGTTGTATTATTACAAAAAATTACGCCTTGTGCACGGTTTAAAACTTCTGTCATAAAAAATATGGTTCCCCTTTTGATTGTAACTTGAATTTTTAAATACAAAACTGGACAGACGTTTCGCCACAATCACACCTGATGTTAAGTGAGATGTGGCCTATTGGAGGGCATGCCTGTCGAGGAGATGCTTATTTAGAGAAGATAACTGTTTAGAGAAGATGAAAGGGGTTCCACTCCTTTGCTGTTTTTATAAACATGGTGCTCCGTGCACCGTCATATTAAAAAAACGTACATTTAAATGATCGCATAGGCCAAAAAATTCAAGATATCAACCAGGCTTATCTACTGACTTCATTATGAAGTAGCCATTTTAAACTATTTCATAATATAGCTAGCCAGCTACGTTATTAAGTAATCACTTCTATGACTCCAACATCAAATCTATATGACTCTAAACATCTATTCTATTTTCGAAATTTTATATGATAATTTGTTTTTTATAACAGGTGCATGTGGGTAGATTGCTTACCTGATAACACGGCCGCCGATGGACACTCACATTTCCAGAAGGATTGTAAGTGCGTTGCCGGCTTTGTTTGTTCTTTTTTTGTAGAACCGAATTGGTTCGGAAACACTTCAGTGAGTTGATAGTTGAAAAAATGTTAATTTAAAAAGAGCCCATTTAGTACTAAACAAGATACGCGACGATTCAACATTCACAAATAAGTTCGTAACAAAATCCTTGACGGGCACAATTTAAAACACAAGAAAGTGGGGTAAAAAGTGCCCCAGTAACCCTCAGAAAGGTAGCGTGAATTTTAAGGGTTATTTGCAATTAGAATTATTCTCTAGAGCCCTTGAATGTTGAGAGCGGGTTCAAATTAAAATGAAACGGTTTGGGTATTTTAGACTTGTTTATTTGCAGGGCTTACGATGTTAATGCTTTAAAATATACTGAAAATAATGAAGCAAATAACTGCATTATTAAGTGGCTGTTTAATTTTAAATATAACTTTCGGGGACATTTTCCGTACAAGGAGGAAAGTTTTGTATTTTTGAAACGAATAAAATCAAGAAAAATTGGACTGATATTTTTTTTCATTTTTAGAATATTGCATTTTCTGAGCGATATATATTTCTAAAATGTTAAAAAATATAAAAGTTCATCCGTATGCCAGAAGAAGTCGCTGATATGTTTAAATGTTCAGCCGTGCGAAGCCAACTGCAAAAGGCTGATTAACGTCAGACGAGCGAATGCTCATTCTATCTCCACTCTAAATTAACACACGTAGAGCCTTCTTTCGTTCTGCGTTATTTCTGCGTTTACAAAGATTCTATGGAACATTCTAAGAATGCTCGTTCGCCTGGTGTAAATGGTACTAGAGCGTGCAAACAGTTGCTTAAAGCGTTCTTGCGAGTTGGGACATGCTCGCTCCCCTGAGCGGTCTCTTAAAGTGTTCTTGTTTTCGAGATCATCGATTCAACTATGTATTGGTCTTAAGAGACATGCTTAATTATGATAGAAGGCTATCGAAGTTCCTGATGTCTGTGATATGCGACGATTGAATGTAATATTATTTCACTGCGTTCAATTTGTCACCCATCACATCATTCTTTTCTTTTATAATAATAATAATTAATTGCGAGAATATGGTACAAAAATGTGTAAGGTGGTACGTAAGTTCGCATATTCTGTCACACACAATGGCGCGAAAATAGTCTCTAAAGGAATTTTACATTTTACATTATTAGTCATATGAATTGGTCAATTCTTATATTATTTGTATCGCACCTATGATATAATACATTATTAAATTTATATCAACTACTTTTGAGTTTGTATGACAGAAATGCAGCACCTGCAATTATAACTTTGCTGTCAGATTCGGCCATAAAGAAGCACTACCAACTACAGAATTGACACGAATGCTCATCTAAATATCTATCGTGCAAGCATTGTAATCCTTGGTTCTTATTGTTGCTCGCTAAAATTTTGGCGTAAACGTTAAGAATGAACTTTCGTTTACACTAAAAGATCTAGAAATAATGATTTTGGTCTACCTCTAGCTCTACGTTTGTTTGGTTTAAACGTACCTTAATAATATATATAATAATAGAAAAAAGTTTATTGCCAATGTTTGAAGCATCAACAAATTAGCTTGCGGTTAACTTTAATTAACAGATTAGCAACCCAACAAAGCTGGAATCATTACACAACTACTAATTGTAACTACAAATTAACCGTAATTGATTATGAATGCCAAATCAAAGAGTAATTTTTTATAATGACTGACGGCTACTAACGACAAATATTTATGAAGGCAATTCGAAATACGGCAAATAAACACAACGATTACCTTTATAATTAACGAAGTAATTATATTTTAGTAATTTATTTAATTCGAAATACTAGCGGACCTGACTGACGTTGTTCTGCTGACACGCGTCTTATATACACAAAAACAATCAGCAAAATCGGACGCTTCTTAGGAGTTTAGTTAAAAAAGATTTATATTTTAAAAAATACCTCATATATTTATATTATGTTATGTATGTAATAATAATATAAATTTTAATACAATATATTTTTACATATTGTATTAGTATAACTTTTTCATTAAGTGGACTTTCTTTCGATATGAGCACTTAACATTGGCGCTTAATAATTCTATACAGTTTAAAAACCTATAACTCGTTCTCCTATACATGTATACTTGCACCTGAGATTTTTAAATTATTTTCTTAAAACTTCTTCAGTTACATAAAATCTAAAATCATTATCGATTCGCAAGAAATTGAAACCAACCCCCATGACTTAAGCTTTGATTAAACGCTTGTGGTTTCGATATTGACGAAGCGGTAAGATATACTATCGAAGTTCCATGAAAGACTAAACCTGTACTACAATATAACTAGTCCACACACATATTAAATTTTTCTCCAAATATCGCTTGCCTGTTCTAGTTAGTAAAAAAGACGATATAGATATCGCATACGAATTATCTGTCAACAGGGAGCGCTAATCCCGCTACTATGAATAACTCCGGCGCAGTAATTGAATGAGAGAGCGTCACGTGACACGCACCGCCCGTGATTACTGATCTAATTAAGTCACATTCAATCCCTCTAGACTAAGAGCTAGAACTAAAATCTAAATATGTTTTTATACAAGAACTCTAAACTCCATTAATACTTTTAATGATGTAGAATGGATATGAAGTCCCCTTACACGGAATGGGACTGACAAAATATTTGCGTCTCTTTCAGAACTAATTATATAAAAACGAACAGCCTCATTTAAAGAATTTAAAGATATGTTTATTACGTATATAACAGCTTGTTGGCTGGAAGTCTTCCGCGGTCTGGTTCACTAGGCTGATTCTTTTACGAAGTAGCGAACTGTGGAATAGATTGCCTGGGATATACGACCTCCAATTGTTTAAAAAAGAGTATAAAATGGGTACGCACTCACCATTGGCTTATTGCATTATTTTTTGAACGTCCAATAGCTTTGTTTGTTAATAAAAAAATAACATTGCTTGTTATTGGGGTTCTAACGCAGATTTGCCTACCAACGAAGTACAGTTTTAATAATAAGCAGGAGTTTATTAGAACCTTATTGTATTGTATACATAAGATTGTGTTCTTAAAATGTATAACAATCTCCTAGCCTACAGAAAGTTACGAACAGTCACAGAGCACTAACAACAGAGAATCATTACTATTGGAGTAACTTAAAATACTATATATTACGTGTACGGCTTTTCTTTTCGTAACGTATTTACGCTGTGTTTATAATCTATATACATTCTATTAAAATTAAAATAAAAGTCAAAGTCAAAAATCATTTATTCATATTCATTGAGCAGTGTTGGCCTAGTGGGTACAGCGTGCGACTCTCATCCCTGAGGTCGTAGCACCAACGATTTTTCTTTCTATGTGCGCATTTAACATTAGTTCGAACGATGAAGGAAAACATCGTGAGGAAACCGGCTTGCCTTAGAAAAGTTGATGGCGTGGGTCAGTCACAGAAGTCTGATCACCTACTTGCCTATTCGATTAACAAATGATCATGAGACAGATACAGAAATCTGAGGCCCAGACCTAAAAAGGTTGTAGCGCCATTGATTTATTTTTTATTTTATATTCATTCAACACAATGTACTTTATGAACGTATGTATTAAAGGCGCTTTATTGCTGATTTCTATGCTCTATGTTTTAACCCAATAAAGTGGCAGACTGTACATTTCATGTGTAAATGTGCTCGCTCTGACTTACTCAAATATCACATTTCATTAATTAATCGATCTATATAATCGTTTAATAACTAAAACTTTGTCACTTGAAATTGTATTCTAACGTACTAATTGATTTATTCATTTTCTTGTTTTATACAAAATTATTGTCGAGTTTTTGGGTCTAAGGCGTGCCGCTTTCCTAATGTTTTCTTTTCCGTACGACCGAATGTCAGGTGCATAGCCGGGGTTAAAACCTACGGCCTCCGCAATAAGACTAGCACGATGATACACTAAATACCACTCACAGAACACAACTTAATGACGTAATTACAGTATGTTGGTAAACCGACTAACAAACAGTAAATCATATATTTTTCTGTTTAAAAAAGAATATTATCCATTTTATAGAAAGTTCAATCAGAAATAAGTTGTTTGTGTTCGTCTTCATTGCGAGAGTAAAAATCAACAAGTTAGCCGAGCGAGGGGAAAGTAAAACAGAAGCCGAAATAATCCTGCGATCTCTTCAAAATATTTACACGAACAATCCGACAGAAAGAATAATTTTGTTCCCTTCGTTCGTTCCCTGGACTCTTTATAGATTAAGCATCTAGATGTAACGGCTTCAACACGTGGTTTGTTTTAGTGTTTTGGGGCAGCCACATTCATGCGTTTGTTTCATACTTTACCTTTCCTGTGATTTTATTAATTATTATTCATTCCTTTTGTACTCATTTGTTGTTTATATTGTGTTCAGATTCGATTGAACATTGCATATCACCCTCTCATATATTTAGTTGTCTAGTGCAGCTTTCTCATATATACATTACATATACTATACAGATACTCCAGACATTTAACACATATAAACATGAACACACATTTCACAGTGCACTGGCTAGCAAGCTGTACATATTGTACTGTACTGTACTGTATGCATTTTTGGCTGTAATTAAATGAAGCAAGCTGGTGATCGGGAACTGATCCAAAATCTTTCGCATTTTAACGTTACTTGCTGATCACTATAAGATTTAAAAGTACAGATGGTGGGAAACGACCAAGTTTAAAGTTTGTTGTGGTTAGTATAGAATGTAAAGATTTCAAAACTTCAATTTTTATTTATGGAAACTCATAATAAATTATCTTTAAAGATCTGTAGACAATGATAAGCAGCTTGTTAGGTATGTGCTATCAAGAAGTAGTTTGTGTGTGTCCGAAAGAGTGTATGTAGATACTGTATCCCGCGTTATATTTTGTCGTTATTAAATATGTAACCGTATCTACATATTAATATTATCTTTGCGAGCTTTAACGAAGACGAAAAACCGAGTTAGTAAGGATTGTTTGAACAGAAGTGTATCCAATACTTTTTACTTGTTTCTGTATAATTTCATATCTCGATATTGTATGCGCAGATGGCGATTTATACCCTTAGCAGAAACTTTTTGATAAATTCATCAAGTCCCCGTATTCGTATACGACAATAGATTTTTAGATTGAATGTATGTGGAGTACCTGGTCAAAAAAAGCCGTGTCAGGTGCAGCAGGAGCGGTTGTGAATGAGAAAAATACTGTCAACTCCTTGTAGAAGAAATGACAATGTTTTTTGTTTTCTGTTGTGTTGTTTTACTTATATCAAAGAAAAAAAAATTATATTTTACAGACAGACTTTATCTAATTCCTTACGTGATAACATTAGCCTCCCAATTCAGCTTCATCACACAGAATGAAAGGCGACCCATCGACACACTTTTATAATGTCGTTCGTTGTAATTGAATTTATATTTTAAAATTACCCAAAGAAATAAAAACAAATCAAGCCTGGCAAATAAAAATGCCCCACCTCCTGGTAAACATGTTGGATCAACGGTTAACAGAAAACACAATAAAAAATTGATAAATAAGTTTATACCCTACAAAATTAAAAAATGTGTTTTCATATCTGCAAAAATCTACGACACGTTTCTAACACATATGCAGTGTGTTAGAAGAGCGTTAATTGTCTGTATACCACAGAGCTTCTGCTAGGCGTTGTTTAGAAATCCTAAGCTGCACCAACTTTTTAAAACACTTTTCTTGAACTTTGTAAGTAACAATAATGAACTGTTATTATTTTCCCCTTAATTCACAAAATTGTATTGCAAAACCTGTGTTCAATTGTATGAGATATTTCTCATTTATTATATACAAATATTTATAATTTTTAAATGAGATGCCTTAGGAACGACCCAACTTACATAACATTCTATTCATGGATTTGCATTATATAATTAAATATTGTTTATAAACAGAGCAACACCTGCAAAAAATACCTTTATTTTCCATATTATAAAATAAATTTAAGTCCTTATTGTTCACTATTTTGCTATTTACAACGCATGTAAATTACACAAGAAGTTTTTCTCATTAAAGTCGAAATCTATTCAGAGTTTTTCACATGTCTGCTTAAGCTAATAAAGAGATGAGCATGCGGGTAGCGATTAGGGAGCGGACCCAACTACCCGCATCTTATTACCGAGGGTCGATTGTTTCCAGAGTCCCTGGAATTCGGGTCATCCATTAGAGGTTTTTCTTACATTTTTAAATAACGATGTTTGAACCTTGATCTTTGTTTAAATAGATAAAGGTCTTCCGGTTACAGTATATAGTAAGTAACGTGTATATTATAAAATACGGCTAACCTAATATATACAAGATTCGGCTCAGTATTTTATGTTTCTGGCTTTGTGATGATTATTATTCTGAGTTTTACTTTCAGCACTCGAACTTATTTTTGTAATTTATATTAAACTCACCAAAAGACACACAGCAGCAAAATTTGCAAGCAAAACACTTTTCGAATAACAATTATTTTGTAAATACTTGTTACTACTAATTACTCCTCAATAGGCGTAGGTCGAAATTAAGTTTTACGTGCAGTTCAATTCTGAATTGTTGCCTCGCAAATCTCGTTTATCATCAAAACAAAAAAAAAACTTGCAGTCAAAACCGTTTACAACGTCATCGTTTCGAACAACATACAGGTTTTATTGACCAAAATCAAAGGTCCCGGCGGGTAAAAGTATTAGGTACGTAATAACTACGTCACCGGCAGTTACGGCACTCTTTTTACGACCAAATATGACCCTTCAATGTCGTTTTAATAGATTTTGCCTGTGTATCTATTCGGCTACCTGCTCCCGCCAAATGTCCAATGCCGAACATTAACCATATATACCATTACATACCCTGTCTGTATTTTAATCAAAACAACGACTGTCAAAGTTTGTATCAAGAAATCATAAAAATAGATCTTTTGAAAAATTCAACCCGATTTATCAATTAGAAAATAACTATGTTTTAAGTTCTGGTAGGCGCCCGATAGGGCCTTAGGCAGATCCATTTTTGCATCACTGATTGGCTTTTTAAAGGTGTGATTCTGTGTATTTTTTGGAATAGATTGTATTATTATACAAACGTACGGCCGTTATAACATCGTTATTGTGTACATACACTACGCAGAAGTTTCTTACGTTTTATGTTATCTTAAGGAGCAGCAGATAGTCTTCTAATTGTGAAATATAGATACATCGAAACTCGATAAATTACCCATTGAGATAACCGTACTTGTCAAAACTGTAACAGACTCAGTTACAACTTTTTCTATTAAGTGTTTCTATGTTTGGAATTTCTATAGCAGAAGAATAGCTTTAAATTTAATTTCAAGTGGCCGTACTTGATGACGAATGCTTCCTCACTGAACTCTGTTCACACACATCACTGAAAGGGCGTATATTTACATAATACTCGTATTTAGATTCACCCGCGCCGCTCGGCCAGACTAAATAATGCATGCAAATTCGTGGGAGATTTAATGAAAACCTAGCTCTTATTTGGGTTTATAAAAAACCAGACAATTGTTTTCTGGCCTCGAAACTCGAATGGAATTTATTTTCGGCTTACTTGCAGGTAATAATTTAGTGTTTTTACAGTTGTATTGACGTTTATTTTAAGCCTGTATGTGTAATGTTAATTTACGCTTATTAAAGGTATGAAAGCGAAGGCTAGGCGCTCTCAACCCTGTTACGTGTTTGAATGACGGCTACGTATAAGAGTTTTAATATGCGCACCTAACACTTGTACGTAATGTCAAAGAAAACATCTCGAGGTAACAGTATGTCTAAGACGCAAAAATCGGTGAGTCACGTTCCCTGAGGCTGATCACTAAATCAGTTAAAAAAACGTTACCAAGGTAATATAGATATGCATTTGTTTTTTCTTTTCATATAGATACGTAAACTTATAAACTAGCTATGTAATAATTTGTCTGGTATCACTTTGAAAATAAATACGCGCCAAACTAATGAGACACACAGCGTCCACATTTATGAATAGCAGATGTTCTTTAATAGTGGAGTCAACTAATTTAATATCGTACAGAAACAGTATTTTAAGTTATTAGGTAAATTAACTATATATAGGGAATAAGAATAAAAAGAAGAATCTGAAAAATATTTTATTATGATAAATAGCATTTAATTATTGCTTACAGAACAAAAATAAAACAACATTTGAACCTTAAATTTGTTCAAACATCTATAATATTTCAACATAGAAAACATAAGTAGCGAATAGTTCCATCGTTTGAAAATACTTTTATATTATCAATATGGCGGAAACATAACTTTATTAGACTGACACTGAATATATAAGGATGGAAGACTTGTGCTGTGTGAATTAACAATCATTATCTATAGATATCGCAAATGTGTTGAAGCGTGAAGTGGTGGTCGAAATAGCGACACTTTAGTACAATATTCGAATCCCTTCTAACATTATCTTTTCGCCGAAACTATAGACTACATAACACAAATAAAGCCAACAATATAATAAAATGCATATAAAAATCAATTACGAGATCACTTGATCAAATTTCATTGTTCAATAGGGTGATTTCCTTAATTTCATAAAACCAAATTGAAAATGCGAATATTTTTAATTTATGCTTAACGGTCAGTCTTAGTTTAGCTCGAATGTTGTGTATTTATAATTTTACAGTAACGTTTAATAGTTCGTTTAAACATCGAACGTGCCAGATATGAGGTAGCAGACAAAATAATTTTCATCTAATCTGTATAAACGTTTGTTTACAAACGTAAGGCCACCAATCAGAGGCCGTATCTGGCCAGTATTTGTCTGTGCGTGCCTAATTTGGAAGGTATTGTTAATGGAACATTTCTGCGCGGCCATAGTGACTGTGATAATGTGGCTTAATGTTTGACACGGTATAACCGTCACGGTTGATTGCGACACGGCACGTGTCATGCTCAATGACTGTATATATAAAGGAACCTTTAATGTAATAATAATATATAATACGTGACCTCTATATATATTAAAACATGTTTTAATACCGTTTATAATTGCGCTATACTAATATATATAAGCAAGAAGCGTATATTAAAACATACATATATTCAGATCTTTCCTGAGACCTCAGAAGAAGCACTTAAGACTAATGTATTCATTTAGAATAATTTCATTATCATTTTTAATTTAGCACCACTGAAACATTTTAATCTAAGGATATACCGAAAGTTTTTATTGACACGTTACTATAAAACTTGACATTTTTATTACTTCCACTCACCCGTAAATATGTGCTACCAGTGCATGTCTCACTGTTATATTCTATTACGAGTCGTTCGGTAAAAGAGTCAACAGCTGAGTGTGAGAACTCAATGGATGCAAGCGGAAGCAGTACGGGAGTGTGATGTTCTTAAAACAAATACTTAAGTGTTAACTAGACTGACGTGACTTACGGGTGAGTCCAGACTTTAGCCCCCGATAATGACCTAATTAGTATCACACGTTTGTATAGATTATAGAATAATCTTTGTTTGTGGTAATATTAACTGATTGTGTATAAAACGATTCAAACAGATTTTACAGTATTCATAACTTTGATTGCGTTATCCCTGACAGTTAGATTCACCCTTATCAGCCTTACTTCATATTTTTTAATACTACATACTTTTAACTGATACAAGCGATAGAAAATCTATCACTTATTATACTTATCGTAGTGCTTTTGTTACGCAAACAATAATTTTATTCGTAAATTGTTGTGAAAAATTCAATACAAAATTTTGGGAGAAAATTTACGAATATTTTTATCTCTTATTATAGAGAATAGGTGTTGCTAAGTTTATTGGGCAATGATGGCGTAATAGGAGGCTTATGGAATTGAACTTACAGATGCGGTATCAAACACTGAATAAAAAGAAAATAATACAATCGTGTCGCGTTTTGCAAACGCGACGATCCATCGCTTTCTTATAACTGTTAAGTGCCATATATTTAAAAAAAAGCAATCATAGATTGAGTGCTTATAAACAAAACGCAATTTCGATAAAAATCTATATCAATTTCCTTATAAAACATGGATTCAATCTTTTTTATGTGGGAACTGTATTTATACATCGTAACCATGGTAACGCTCTTAAATCCACATTTAAGGCCAATATCATTTGTCATTTTTTTTAAATTGAAATGTATTTTTTTCATATTTTGCCAACAGTTCAAAAATTTTGTCACAAACAACAAAGGCCGTCAATCATCCAGACCTGTCATATTAAGACTGTCATCTTCGGAAAGACTGTTCCGCTGTGTGAATATAGGTCCGGGTTCATCTTCGATAAGAGCAGCGCGTAATACTGCCTCAAGCCGCGGTTGGATATCCCCCAATAAGGCTCTTTGGCAAGGCTCTGTGGCCCAACAGGACTGCATTATGTCCCAACACTCGTCTGAAAACTGGGGCAAGCGTTCCGGTCGAAGACCTGAAAATATTGTCAATTAGGTTTATAAATAACTGGAAACGAGAAATTTTTGTTTCATCAATAAAGCATGCAGTGTTTATAAATATAGTTGAGAGATACAGATAAAGTTAAGAATTTCCAACAGTGCTGCCATCTTATGAGCAAAAATATGTTCGTTCCCAATTTAAATAAATTTACAAAAAAAAATCAGTAATTATATCACGATTCGATCATGTAGATTTAACTCTATTGTTATACGCATTTCCTTTATATTGACTTGATTATATACGAGTCGCAGTAATCGAAATGAGACAGACCTATCATCAGCACTGTCATTTAAGAACTTTCTTTTACTCTTATTCGTAAAAAGAACAAAACATTATTTACTTCTTTTCATCGTAGCGTAAACGCAATTTGACAGAAAGAGACAAATGAGTACTTTATAACAGTTGCAACAGTGGCACTGAGGTTGACTTGGTTTTTATAATTGTGTCATTATTAAATCATTTTTGAAGGCATAGGCAGGGACCGTATCTATTTGTCTATACTTTCTAAAATAAAAAGGAAGTTGAGATGTATATGCATTGTATTGTAAGATAAATGACTCTGATCTCACCTCGTTTTACCTTACTCCAGAGCTGTTCCTTGTTCTGGAAAGTCTCAAAAGCAGCTGGCAAGCGGATACTTCCCGCACAGAGATACCTGCCATGAACATTTAGTTATAAGGTATTTTATTATTTATTTATTAAGACTTCGTTACACTACAATATAAAAAAATGAACATAATTAAATCAAAAGGAGGGCAACTGGCGACCTTATTGCTATGAGCGATCACTTCCAAGCAACCACTGTGAGTAAAGAAAAAAAAAGTATTAAATTACATAAGATAGGCAAGAAGTGCAAATATATATGATATACACAGTTATTAAGACAAAACTAAACAGGAAACAAACAAAAAACAAACTAAACTAAAAAGATGATACATTAAAAATAAAAAGTAAAAAGACACATAAATCACGATAATTTAAGATAAGTCTCACGTCAGTAAGTAGTTAGTAAGAAAGCTCGGGATAGGATGTGGACAGGTAATATTTGGACAGAATAAATTTAAAGGTACTTAAAATAACAACATAAAATTAAAATAATCTTTTGACAATTAAAACATATGGATATCTGCATTGACGATTATAAAAACTTTAAAAAAACCCATCAAAGTAAAACTATATTTTAAAATTGCAAAGCTAGAAATTTTTAACTTCAAAACATTACAAAAAGATATCGTCGAGATAACTTTTAAATGAGTTCGTTAACTGAAAATATTTTTTTTTCTTACCAGAAGAGTATCCCAAATGCATACACATCGACCGCACTCTGATATCTTCCGGCCAGCAGTTCTGGTGCCATATGTACAGGTGTTCCTACCAAAGACCCCGATACCAGCGCTCCAGCGGCACAGAAGCCCAGATCAGATAATGCAGCTCTATTCTCGTTGTTCAAGAGGACATTCTTGAGTTTAATATCTCGATGGACTAGGCCTAGGGAGTGAAGATGTCGGATGCCTGAAACCAATACAACCACATTTTCATCTTCTCAAAGGTTTTCTTCGCACCAATTCTTGGTATAGAATATTCAAACACGTAACGTGAGGGATAAAAAATTGCTAAAGTACCTCTTAAAGCTGACTCAAGGGTTTTACTCAGAATTGATTTAGTCGGTGGTTATAAATATCCGGGTATAACGATCTGGGTTCGACACCTGGTTCTTTAAAAAATATATACGTTTGTTACTGCTTAGAAGAAATACACAGACTTGCCTACAATAGCATATGGAAAAGTGTATCTGCCGTTTGCCCCAGTTGGACAAACTAGTCTACTATATCATCACATAGATATTACTGCATCTAGAGTTAAGAAAAATAATTGTACATAATTCATAAAATTACAGTTAAATTCGCACACATAAATACATAGTATTGGCTTTGGTTAACATAGCTTTTACACATTGAAAGAAAACATTTTTTTAACCGGATTAAAGCTATTTGTATTATTATAAACTTATAATTATTTTACATAATTTTAAATTTAATTTTTACCGACTTTTTGCGTGCTTTACAGCGTGCATGGTTACGGTGACTGATGACAAAAAGGCGTTGAATGTCAAAAGTATCACAGCTGTAGAGAAAGCTGTGTTATCTGTATTTATTTCTCCGCAGTTGGTATCGGAAAAAAATAAATTTAAAATTATGTAAAATAATTATAAGTTTATAATAATAAAAATAGCTTCAATCCGGTTTAAAAAATGTTTTCTGTCAACATAAATACATGTTAAAACGTGTAAACTTATTGTTATTGTTATTCTACGGAGCCTTTAAAAACAATACTTTATGACACTAACTTACCTTCAACAATATCACAGCTGACTCTCATCCTTTGGGCAAAACTGAGTCCAGCTCTTACGGCAGTGTGAAGATCGCGAGCCCATCTCTCTGAGACCAATGTGACGCTAACACATCCGCCACCGCCACGCTGTACCAAGGACCCGAGTAGGCGGACGATACGCGGGTGGGACGGAATACTCCTGAGTTGGATAACATATTTGAAGGTGTGCTTTTTATAACATTCATGTACATTTTCGAAAATAATATATAGTTTATTTGCCTATTAATATACTTTTCACGTTCATCAAGTACTCTTACAGTTTTAGTATATTCAGGATTAAGGACCTTCAGAACATTTATTTGCTTTCATTATCAAGACTTTATATTTTTGATACATTATCCCGAACAGTTTTATATAGTTGTTGACAATACGCGCACAGCGTTTTCCATACTTTTTATTAATAATACAAGGGCGAACGTTATTTTGGCGTTCTTTAGATTAAAATTTGGGTGAATTAGACCGAACCGAGCGTTGTCATAAAATGTTACTATTTATAAGAAAACACTAAACATAGATTTAAATGTAATCATCTAAACTTATATTTTAAAGCTAAAGAGTTGGGTTGAACGTGCAAATACCGTGATCACGCACGCTGTAAAGTTCGCGAAACGTCGGAAAAATTTAAAGTTATCTATGTATTAATCAGGGTATATTTTTAAATTGATTTATGCACCGTTGTATAGAATTGATGTATATATAAAATTAAATGTATACAAGAAGATCACCTGGTATAGAAAAACTCCATAGCTAGCTCGTGGTAGTGTCTATCGTCAGCAGGCAATACAGACTTAGCAGCCACAGGCGTCGTTCCCGCCCATGAACCACGCACTGCGTATACCACACCGTACTGCCCTCGACCTAATGAATAGCACGTACATATTATACTGACTGGTTAAAATGCTTATATAGTATGTACTAGTATATAATTTTGTTGTCTAAATAACTAATAAATATATAAAAATACTAGCTGCCCCCGCGAACTTCGTTTCACGTTAACATGACTACTTAGCCTACCTATAGTACATATCAACATGGAACATTTTGCTATGCTACCCCAGAGAATGTTCGGTTTTCCTGAATGAAAACTTTTTACATGGTTCTGTGAATTTTTCTCTACATAAACCTCAGAGTTTAAGACATAAGTTTTTAATTTACAAATAAAAATAGGGGTTATTCGTAGAGGGGTGAAAATTAAGAGAGTATGCATTTTTGTTTGCTGTATCATGATAAACAAAAAAAATATAAAAAATTAAATAAAAGTTTAGGGGTGGACCACCCTTATCACGTAGGTGTTTGAAAGATAGATAGTAGCCGATTCTTAGACTTACTGAATATGCATTTAAAAAATCATAAGAATCGGTCGAGCCGTTTCGGAGGAGTATGGGAACGAACATTGTGACACGAGAATTTTATATATTAGAGATTAATTATTTATGAAATTTAATGAGTCTAATTTATTCGGTTGTAATAATTATCCGTTGAATTATATATAATAATATATAAATATAACCATCTGGGTTCGACTCTAGGTAAAAAAGTTATACGTTTGTTACTGCTTAGAAACCAACTTGCCTACAATAACATATGCAAGTGTAGTTGTTATTGCAACAGTTGGAAAAACTAGACTACTACATCTCGTCTGCATCATCTAGTTAAGAAAAATAATTGTATCCATAAAAGGACAGTAAAATTCGTACCGATTTCTCGGCCAAGGTCCGGTACGCCGTACATCAGAAGATCACACATTGATGTACTCTCTAGACACAACCGGGCGAAGAGCGGAGCGTACCTGAATGAAGATTTTATCATAATAATTACCAATATGTAACATATTATTGATTTATTAAGACAAAAGTTATGAGATAGTTGCGACGTGATACGGTCAACTACCATTTTACAATGTAAAGTACTTGGAAATAATTTCATTCCTAGATTTATATGCGGCTCTTAAAAAATGTATAGGGCGAGTCGTAATTACTATTTCTATCAGTTGGTTACATCTGTGTCCACATACATTTGACACGTATTTCAAATACTAAAAACTCTCTTTAATAAAAAGAAGGTTTATATTTTTGTTCAATTCAATCGATTTTTCGAGGTCTTCCTTCGCATTGAAAAAAAAAATGAATTAATTTAAGTCCTTTCTGACAATATGCTATTGACACGTTAAGCGATAATCGAATTTTAAGGATTCATATAGCTTGTTTCATCAGTAGACTTTTCTAAACTAATGTAAATGTATACAAGACAGCTCACTTCTTTCTAATGGTGAGTTTGACGTCTTCAGTATTATGCAGACGAGCAGTAAGCGCCGTGTCCAGTGACGTCAGCGCCGCTTGGTATCGCCCATGAGCGACGCTCAGACGCTCCACGATCTGTGAAAAACATTAATGCTAGATTTAAAATTTGCATTTAAAGATTTGTTTTTTTCATAATTATATCCATACATGACGTCGTCACATCAAACGTCAAACACCACACCGACTTAATGACTAACACGGACTCCCCAGTCTTCACCAGTCTTGAAGTCTTATATTCTTGATGTTATACTTCTTTTGACGCGTTAGGGAAAAATGATAAGAGTAAATTTTTACGTCACAAAAAACTGACACCCTAAAGTTAGCTATAGTCAACATTTTAGCTTTTTTGAAGTTATATAGTTTAACACACGTATTACCTGTTCGGAGATGAGGCGAGCGAGCTTATGCGTGGAGAGGGACGCGAGTGTGTGTAGCGCCACCTGCCGTCGCCAAATTGGACTTAGTGCACAGCACGCCGATTCGGCTTCGCCAGTCACTACTCGCAATCTGATAAATTAATTAAAACCATTAGTTAAACTTAAAACTATTCATAGATCATATTAGTGATGTTGAATTAATTCAATGCTTTCTGTTTTTTATGCGAATAATACGCAACAAAAGGAATTTTTACAAATAAATAACGCTCTTAACTTTATTGTGCAAATTGGGATTTTTTCGATTAAAGCAAGAGATTATATCGCTTGCCCCGGGAAACAAGTCACTATTAAGGGGCCGTTTAATTTTTACAAAAACATTAAAAATATGAGGATGTCTTCACTCCACGGAAATTATTTTGTGTACAAGGTTAGTAATACTCGTTTACTTAATTTACTTTCCTGAAGAATAGCAAACAATGATTTACGTTACTATAGTATATAGTATATATTATACAGTTTTAGTTTAGAGTGTAATTCTACTAAATAATCAAAATAAAGAGTGGTAATACATTATTACGTTACGTTCTAGACATTTGTCAAAATGTCCGGTTACTGTGTCGTCCGTAATTAAGTTTGGATATTTTTTTATATAATAATAATTATTATATTATGATATAGTTACTTTAACTATTTATACTAAATGCCCAACAAAAATGTTTCAATCGAAATCGAATGAAAAAAAATGTTTTTGAGATATATACATATATATATATTTGTATATGTAATGTACTAAGTTTCCTAGTAATAAAATAGCATTATCTTGATAAACTTTTCCTGAAAAAAAAAGATAGAAGAAGATGGCGATTCCTTTAAGGACTCTGCAGTTAGGTAATGGAAATTACTTCCCGTCCCTTTAAATTTCTTCTGTACAAACATTACCTGTCCACATTGTATCCCTAACTTTCTTACTTACTACTAATTGACGTGAGACTGATGTTAAATTATCGTGATTTATGTGTCTTTTTCCTTTCTATTTTTAATGTATCCTCCTTTTAGTTTAGTTTGTTTTTTTTGTTCCTGTTTAGTTTTGTCTTAATAACTGTGTATAACATGTATTTTTGCACTACTTGCCTATCTTATGTAATTTAATACATTTTTTTTCTTTACACACAGTGATTGCTTGGAAGAGATCGCTGGAAAGCGATAAGGCCGCCAGTTGCCCTCCTTTTGACTTAATTATGTTCATTTTTTTATATTGTAATGTAACGAAGTATTAATAAATAAATAAATATTTTGCTTTTACAACTTTGTTCCCCGAGACAAGCGATATGTACCGTTACTTATTGTGATATACTTTACAATAGATTAATAAATTAAGCCTACCGACCTATAGAACAGTCTTCTAATGGAGTCTAATAAGCTCCTCAGTAGGGAGAAGGATGCGCAAGGCTGCAAGTCGATCCGATCCGCCGCAGAAACCACTTGCCGCATCGCTTCACTCGCCGGACGACCGCCTAGCTCTTCTCGGCAACACAACTCCAACGATTCTAGACACCTGAAAATGCATATTATCTAAAATGAACGATACAAATTAATATACACAACGTTTATAGAAGCATATTTTTAAAACAAAATATTCAATTTTGATTGAAATAATAAAAAGATTGCAATTAGACGAATCTACTTATTATTATGTAGTATATGGTATTGTCTTTTATTAACATAACTTTTATAGATTTAAATAAAACACTTTTTTACCGGATTGAAGCTATGAATTATTATAAACTTCTAATTATTTTACATCATTTTAATTTTTTTTTTAATTTAAAAATTATCGCAGTCCTGTAAGCTAAGGAAAAATGTATTCAATATGTTTTAATTATATTTTCCAAAGAAAGTTTCATACAGTTTCCATGTATAATGTACAATTCTAGTATATGTGTATGTATTAAACTTACCTCTGTAAAGTACCAAAGTAAGTGTCTTTGAGGCAATCTACAAACTTGACTAGCTTCACACTTATCTTGTGACTTAGTTTGGACAGGACTGAAATCAAATAAATTTTGATATTACTTCAACTTTCGCTTACAAATAGTTTTAATGTATGTTTGTTATTAGTCAGGCTAGGCCTAGTTTAAACGCTAGAGCTTATATAATTATATTCGATCGCTCAACGATTCGTTGACTTTTGTATAGTTACAACCTTTAGAAAGTAATTACAAAATGTAATTATTTTTGCGTAAAATAAAGTGATTTTTGCTTGTTTTATTAAAAATATATTTTTGTAATACTCAAAATGAATGCTGAATGTATAATTTGACAAACATCTCTCATTTAATACTATCACCGTATTGTCTTGTTGAAAATCAATACAAAACAACAAACATCTTACTACAGCTAGTATGTAAAGAAATAGCTTACTCATATAGAAATAAATTTAAATATGTTAAGGCTTCGTAAGCTTTACACAATAATTAGTGCTCTTTACCCAAAAAAACTATTATACAAAAAGACAATTAGTCAGAACAATGCTCATATACCTAGGCTTAGGGAAATTGAACATACCTGTCCTTTGCACGTCAAGCGAAGCCTGCTTGGTGGATAAGGTAGTGTTTGAGCAAGTGGATACCGTGCTTCGACCACTAAAACTTGGAGAAAGGGGGAGCGACTCAGTTTCGTTCGCTATTGGGATTGTACCGCTGAGAGGCTGTCTTGTACTCTAAAAGTTCAATATTCTTACTAAGACCTTTTTTTTGGATGACACGATAGGAATAACTAGAGACCTAAATTAATATATTCCGAAAACTTTTACGAGTAAATGTAATATAGCCATCAATTACTGCATAGCCAAAATGCAGAAGGGAATGAATTTTTAAATTAAAATGATAAAACATAAGATTCCATAATCCGGCTCGAAGGACCAAATAATGCAACCTTTATTTACCTTAAAATAATCTATATAACTCTGACTAGCTCCAAAGCTTTCCTCATTAGACATCACAACATCATAATCATCGATGTTAAAACTATCGTACGACAGCGCTTCTTCACCATCCGACAAACTCACATTGTCTTCCTCATTGTCCACCAAATGGCACGAATCTGCCTCATCCAAATCGTTTTCATTTCTAGTACTACTTTGTGGCCGATTGATTTGGCTCAGTCGTATTGCTTTATTCGGAGACTTTCTGGGTGTGTAGAAAATTGAATTCGAGATCATGAATTGCCTGTCTTGATGACACGGGAGATCTAAAATATTAAGATTAAATATTAGTAGTCGCTTGTTAGATATACGACCGCTCGTTTAGTATAAATATGCAGCAAATAAAATAGTATGTAAGAAAGAAATGCAAAATGGAGGACTGTCTATAAAAGTCATTTATTCAATTTAGAAGATACCTGTTTATAGTATATGGGAAATATTATATAAGTCAAGCATATGGGCACAGAGGGCACTGGCACACGCATCACTTCCATATTACTTACGTGCTCGGACACATACGCGCGAAACAAGCACGACTAGTTTTTGTGGTTACGTGCGAGTGTAGGTTAAAAGATGTCAATGTCACGTGTCGATAAAGTTTGAGTAACAATAACTTTGAAATGTAAGTATGAGAATTTTAAGATAATAAGTATGTGGAACTAATGAATAATATGCATGTGCTACTAGTATATTACCAAGTAGTTTAGAAAAATAATAAAATATAATGAAGTGAGCTGGTACAGGTATAAACGACTTATTAGTCAACAATCGAAATTAGTTTTAAGTAAACTTCAATTACGAATCAAGCAATTGTTTATTAGCTAAAGATGAGAGAATATTAATTAACTTTAATATTTTAACCACATTTCCTGTCCTTCCTGTCCTCAACATTTTTCTGAAATAATTAAGTAATTAAATTTAAAGAACCCTACCATCAACGCTCCAATCCATATTGTGTATTTCATATTTCATCTCCTGTAATACTTCTTGCATTATCTGCACCAATTCCTGTTTCTTGTCACCCTCCGAGAACTTAGCATTTATAGTCTGTAAAAATAATTATATTTTTTTTACTATACACAAACATGTACTTTCCTATTTGCATAGTATTTTTTCATGCATCGTAATGCAAATTAAAATGTCAAGATTTATGACAGAGTTACCCGTACACCTCAAAAAAAAATCAGTATCATTGCACGATTTTATCTAAAGGGAAAGTTTTTAATTTGCTGTAAGTATAAGCTAAAACATAAATTATTAAACCTCAACAAAAATTGACTTAGTATAAGCTAGAGGGTTCAAAGCCAAGTTGCCGGTAGTAGATAGATGTAATTTTCAATAGAAAAAAATTACTACTATTTTCTATATATAATCGATTCATAACACTTATGTTGGACTGTACTAAACATTCGGTCCTTACAAATGAAATTGGAGTTTTGTATGGGAGGACCAACAAGTAGATTTTTTGTAAATAACTAGTCCAGCCATAAGTTCTGTTACAAATGAAAATGCATTTTTTAACGAAGTAACGTAACTATTAAAATTTATACCTACATATTTATGAAAGTCACAGCAAAAAAAATATATTCTATTCGAAATGGCTACCTTTGGTTTTTATACAGGACGTTAGTCTTTTGATTTACGCACTGTTTCCAAGGGAAAATTCACCACTGCTTGCTCCAAAGATATTTTAAGCGACCCAATGTCATCGTTTCTTTCATGTCGTCTAAAACCGACCATAATTTAAAGTCGACCTCATCTCGTGACTAGATGTAGAATCCTGCTGAGAAATACACGATATACTTTTTAAAGTGTATTGCTGAGACGTCTCACAACATGATCCAAGACTGTATCTTGATACACTTACACATCTTGACTGAAGGATTCACTCATTTGTCAGAAAACTGTAGTCTTGTAACTCCTTAATAAGACACGCCCCACCAAACCATCACTGACGCAGGATGATGACCTTGTTGTAACTTTCCGACCAGTTGAGCAGCTTCTTCAGAACTGTGAGCGTACACTTTATCATTTTGCTTATTGTAGTGTTCTTCAATCGTAAAATTTTTTTCACCTGCATTGCGCAACAGAAGACGTTTTGATCGACTTTGACTTTTGTTTGACTCTCTTTAGGCGTAAATATTGATTTAGGACATGTCCTATATATCGACGATAAGCACCGAGCTTCAGGTCTTGTACGCGACAGGATCCCAGCGGGAATCTTCATTTCTCGCGATAAATTTTTAGTTCCTAATGGGCTTTCGACGCATTCTGGCTTTAACAGCCTTTCTAGTTCTAACAGCACGCAGCCGTAACGATCTTTTCTCGTCTTCGAAAGACGAAGTGTATTTGTATCTGTTGATAGTACGATATACGAACATACAGCTGATACCAAACTTTTTAAGCGTTGAATATGGCCGACGGCTCCATACACACTTAGTGCAATACGATCACTGCAATCCTATTTTCTTTAACACCCCATTCCATATTGTAATTTGAAAATCAACACGAAAAAGTATATGAAATGGCGTAAAATCGAAAGAAAACTTTTAAAATAATATACGTTCTAAATTCAAAAAAATTAAAAAAAAGAAAATTGTAACAGTATTTATGCCCAGACTAGTTAATATCGATTAAACTCAACTCAAAATGTTTTTATTTTTATAGCTAAACAAGTACACTTAAGTAAAATTAATTGTAAATTTATTTATTTACTCACTTCATACAAATACTGTTCCTGTTTGGCAACATACTGTATCTTTTTAGGCACCACCTGTAACTCTCTCGCCAGATCAAACGAAGACAATATCAACTCTTGAAGTACCTTTACATGTATCTGAAAAATTATACATTTATATATAAATATCACTGTTAAATCTTGCTTTAAAAGAATTCTGGAAGCTCTATAAGAGACATATTTTTTATGTTAGTATCAGCGAAAATGTTTTAAATTGCTTTTGTAGCTGTTAAATTGTATTATTGACGGCCTGAGCTGGAAATTTTTATATATTTTGACAATAACTATTGCCTTGGTTAAGAATAATGTGGGGTAGAAATAATGTGACATTATATTGGTGAAAGAATTTTAGAAATGAGCCCAGTAACTTTTTGTTTATTCGTAATAAACATAAAATATTTCCCAATCAAGTACTATGAAAAAAATATTTTATATATTTATTTATAGTAGTGAAACTTCTTTATCGACGTTGTAAAAAAAAACCGTCACAGTTTCCCGTTACGCGTCACATTTTACCGTTACGCGCCATCTTTTTATTTCCCCTACCACGGTTGATTCGAAGAGATTCGAAACCATTAATAACAAAAATATATAATAACGATAACAATGACAGTAATCATTCTATTACAATTAATGAAATTCTGTAATAATCTTAGTAGTAATAAGATGAAATGAAATAATTATATTATTTGTATTCATGTCTATGATAATAAAAGCCTTTTGTTAAACTTTATCTAATTTAAGATAATTTTCCGAAAAATAAGGTCATAAAGAAGTTGCACTTCTTATGTGTGTACACTAAGTACACAAACACATTTTGTTTTAATATTCTTTTAACTTATCACAACGTTTTTAACGACTTAATTATTAAAAGTCCAGTAACAATGTAAAAACAAATTGTTAAACATTTTGCACATATACTTAAACCATCTCTCATACGTCAAAAAAGTATTGGTTTTTGACAAACAGGAGTTCTTGTTCGCGCTAAGTCTTGTTGAAGCTTATCTACATACAGACGGCAAAATTAATGAAAAATGAATTAAATTCGTATAGAGCATTTATTACTAACAACTCACCTCACTTAGAACCGAGAAGTGTTCCAATATGCAGTTCTGTACACATTCAGTCGCGAACTTAAGCACATTATTTATCAACACAGTTCTGCTTTTAACTGTACGTACGACTGGGTCTCTCTTACGCTGTGTATCCGTCTTATCTATGTTCTTAAAAATATCTGAGTCGTCTAAAATCAGCCATTGAGATTTTGCGCGATGCTTTGCGGAGATTGCTGCAAGTATTGCCGTGGTTATTAAAAAAAAAATTATATGCTAAGGCGATACTAGGTACTTACAAGCAACTTCCCACTGATCAAGCAACTCGTTCAAGAAGGCTGTCTTTTCCTCTTGAGATCGGATTTCTAAAGCTTTCCGATCCAAGGACTTTGTGGCACTGTATAATCAGAATAACATTAAATTCAGAATTTTTAATTTAATAGTATTACTACAGAAATTAAAGTTTTTATTATTTTTTGCTTTTCAAGAATGTTTTTATTGCAGTTAAGTATGCAGTTTTTATCAAAGTTGTTACTCCTTGTTGCAGAGCAGTGTTGCTCTACGGGCTTCGGCATGCGAATCTCATCCCTGAGGTCATAGGTTCGATCCCCGACTATGCACCAATGGACTTTCTATCTATGTGCGCATTTAGCTTTTGCTCGAACGAATATGGAAAACATTGTAAGGAAACCTGTTTGCCTTAGACCCAAAACGTCGACGGCCAAATGACAATGAAACAGATAAAGAGATCTATGGTCCAGACCTAAATGGGTTGTAGTGCCACTGGTTTTTTTTTCTTATTGCAAAAAAATGCGAGCGAAATGTTTGATAATTAACTACAATTAAAGACTCACGCAATTCCATCTTTTAAAAGATCTCTGTCAGACTCGGGCAGTTCTTCACTCCTATACGGCGATTCAGTCGACTCAGTCGCTTCATTCACTTCCATTCGTCGGTCCTCACTCAGACTGTCCGAGAAAAGAACGAAAAGGACCTGAGAGCTGGAATTAATTTCCTTTATTTGATGGAGATCCAGACAATTCTGAAAAAATACAATTTATTTTACTATTATTAAACATTGTTATTTAATCATTTACACTGTTGGAGTAATACAGTAGAATTAAAATAATTAAGCAAGAGGAGGGTACTGTGAGAACAAAAAAAATATTAGATATGGTGATTAAAAAATAATGCAACAAAACAAAACAATTAAAACATATGTGTACTAGAAAGGGATAATATAAGAAGTACACATCCTTACCAATACATATCCGAACCGATTTTGGAACGCAACGAAATTTGACTGACATCGCCATTATATTAATCGTTTGAATGCCATGTAATCATGAAGTTACATACATATAAGCCTTACCCAGTATGGAATAAAATCTTTAAAATATATTATTCATTTAGTCACACTTTATTGTACAACATAAAACCTTTAGTATGTAAGTACAACATTTAATGTTTTTTTGAGTCAAATAACGTTTTTTTTAATTAACAAATAAAATACAACGCGCGGCCTTACCGCTTTTGATTCATGCTTTTTAGAAAATATAAGTTACAGTATTTGTAAGAGCCAAGGCTGTACAGTGTACATTTTGCTCACTCATGCTTTCTTAGAATTATAAGCGTGATGATCCCTATGTACGTGCCAAAGTTGATACATTTTACGTACGTCCATGGCACGTACATTTTGATCACTTATAAACGTGAGTTACGCCTCGAGAGTATAGCAGGCACTCTCTTCTACATTACAGCTATTCGTTTCATAGCAATTAACTAAATCATGGGAGTTACACCCCGAGAGCATAGCCAGACGTAGGCACTCTCTTTGACTTATTAAGAAAAACACTTTTTGAACGGTTTAAACCTATGTATTATTTTTAAAGCTTATAGTTATTTACATAACTCTAAATTTTAAATTTTTTTCGCGTTTCGCGTACTTTTCAGTGTGCGTGGTCACGGTGACTGCGTAAATAACTATAAGTTTTAAAAATAATACATAGCTTTAATCCGTTCAAAAAGTGTTTTTCTTAATGTGTCAAAGCTATTTTAACAAAAGACAATACTCTCTTTGACTGTTAAATTTGCATTCATTCGGTACATAGCAATTAGCACGTCATTATTTCGCCCATATTCTATTGTAATACGCGAGTGGTTAATATAGAGTAAACCAAGAAACCTCTTTTATTTAAAGCACCCGATGACCCAGGAACCGTACATTTTGGTCCTTCGAGCCTTCCAGGAACCGTACAGTACTAAAACTTTAACTTGATGCACTTTTACGAGTTAATGCGACAAACTTACATAACATATATTAAGAGACCGTAAAATCTCACCTCTACACTGAAGACCGCCGGTTCACAGCTCTCCTTCCAGACAACGGGATAAATTTTCTTGACTATATCAACTTTCGTGACATTATACAAATCAAAGGTCGCCCAAAAATCATCATCGCTTCTCGAAACCGACATTTTATTAATTGGTTCGTTGAAGATATTCCTTCCATAGCGGTCCAGCGCGTAGAGATATATCGGGGAGTAATTCCGTAAAATGCTGTCTCGTTTTTGATAAAAATCTGAGTAGAGCTCTTTTAGACCGTGTAAGGATGTCTGGCCAGAATCGGTTTCAAGGTCCGGCGGAATGATTATTCGAAGACCATCTTTGAGGAAGGAATTGTTCAGTTCGATTTCAAGCATCGTTGTGAGGTCGTTACTGTCTTGACGAAGTATATCCTAAAAATATAAAATTACACATCAAATTGATAAATTAGGTTAATAATAATAATAATCAATGGCGCTACAACCTGTTTAGGTTAGGCCCAGACGGCCTCAGATTTCTGTATCTGTTTCATGATCATTTGTAAATTGAATAGGCAAGTAGGTGATCAGCCTTCTGTGCCTGACTCACGCCGTCGACTTTTTGGGTGTAAGGCAAGTCGGTTTCCACACGATATTTTCGTTCACTGTTCGAGCGAATGTTAAATGCACACATAGAATGAAAATCCATTGGTGCACAGCCGGGGATCGAACCTACAACCTCAGAGATGAGCGTCGCACGCTGAATCTACTAGGTCAATGCAGCTCTAAAGATAAATTAGGTTTATACGTGGAATAAAGAGCGTTTTTATCCTGATAACGAATTTATTCACTTATTCAAACCCAAAACTGTAGTCTATAAATCAATTGCACATCAAAATTTGGCAGGTTTTCTTTGTCTGACAAACGAACCTACGGGCTGCTTTAAATGGGTTCGTTGCCAGCCTTTGAGGGAGGAAAATGCTCTTTTTTTAAACAAATTGATTTTCTCTGGTATACTTGTTAGTTCGTGTATTACACGCTTAGTAACTTAATTAATTTTATATTGTTTTATTATTTCGAAACAACGGGCAAATACGCTGATTTAATTTGAGTCACGTAGGTGACTTGTGCCTACACTAAACAATTTTTTTTCTGCGGGAAACTAACCAAAAAATATCGTTTGCTAAAAGTGCTACTAGCTAAGCAACAGAGGCAATACTACAATAGAAAATGTTTGATATTTCAATACCTGCAAAGGCAAAGTGTCCCATGGCTGTCGATTGCACTCCAATTCTTCAACCAGCTCGAACTCACTTGTCCCTAGCGTGAGGTGTACTTGGGTGCTCGACCCATACTGAATGCGTAACTGGAATGTACAATTTAGACATGTTACTCAAACATACACTTAAGAGTTCTATAATCTTAATTCCTTTTATCAGCTCGGTACTTCCTAAATAAATGTCTTAAATCAAGTATTCATATTAAAAACATTTCAATTTTCAAATTGAATCTTCTATTTGATAATAAAGCAATAATAAGCAGCAGCATAACAAACCTATATACACCACATATATTCATACATATAGTGCCACACTGACACATACATTTTTAGATTTTAAGACACGTCGGCTTCCTCGCGTTATTGCTTTTATCATAAGAGCAAAGAATCTATTACGCACTTAGTAATAAAAATCCATTGGTGCAATCGTGATTCGAACGCAAGAGCACAGTCTTGAGGGGCAGAAGCTTAAACGTAAGCAAAAGAAAATAAGAATGAATAATTAGTGGTACCCAGCGGCATCCTCTAGGAAGTGGGTCGGGCAGCAACCGCCTTCCAAGAATGCAGTGCACAAGACGAGCCTTTGCATCGGGACTAGTTCCCAGAATAACCAGCGCAGTAGGTCGGGAACATTGTTCATTTATGTCTTCTACAGTTGATGACACATCGGGATCTGCGCATATTGAAAATGTAGTGTACTTTTTATTTCTATGCCTAATTCTGTTGAAATCTAACAATATTACTATTTCGAGTTAAACTTCACTACAGATTCAATCGCAAGCTAAAATATTTACTTAACTGCCCTATGCTTATTTTAATTATTTCTCAATTAAATTGTTTACAGAAAATCTCTTACGTACCAGATCAATATCTTTAGATCGATCAATTACAAATATCCGCACAATCAGCCATATATAATAGGCATGCAAATGTCATATAAATTTTTACAAAGTCTTATTAAGAACCTAAAATAATGTCAAAGTTAAATCGTTACAATCGGCGTCAAATCTATGGTCCAAATACTCACCTACGTTATAAAGGCACGTTGCCTTTAAAAATTTAATTAAAGAATTAAATGGCAGTGATCTATAACTTCTGGGAAGGTGATTAAACAGTTTTGTAGCCATTGCGTAACAATTGTTGTATACATCGTGGTGGAGCATGCCGGAACCCACAGCCGTGTTCGATCCCTTGTAATATAAATAATGAAATCTTACCACAATTCAACACGTCTCTCACATCTCGCAGGGCGCGGTTCGTGTCTCTGAGCAGAACGCGTAGAGTGCGCAGGCGACCCGCGCTCCTTCGCCATCCGCTTCCTGCCATCACCACCCATGTGACCACTAACCACGATTAGACAACAGCCTAAAAACAAAAGTCCATATGTATCCTATATTTGGAATATTAAAACTACAAAATGACCTGATATCCTAAGGCTCATAAAATGTTTCAGGTTTAGAAATGCAATAATAAAAGAGGCAGACATGACTCGTATCGGATACTTTGATTTTAGAGGAAACTCAACCGAAACAATCGGAGTAATCGCGTCATCACTACACGGAGCAAAGGACCCAGGGATTTTCCCTATTATTCAAGTCCAAGCCCTTTTTATGGAAAACTTATGTGTAAACTACCTAACTAACAATAAAAGTTATATGCTTTTCAATGCTTTCTAATTTTCTTACTAAAATAATAATTAAAATGATTAGCAGCGTTATAAGAGCTTTTTCATATCATACTGAACATTATTTCAGTAGAATAAAAACAAAAAGTAAGGTAAGGAAAACAAATAAATATAAAAAATAACGAAATTAAACTATCTACTTATAATATAAAATAAGGATTGTATGCACTCCAGCGTCTAATAAATGCAAATATATGCAGTTCGATAAGAACACAGGAAACTATTAAATAAAACCGATATTATTAATTAAGGGCCAAAAGGAAATGCGTATCACATTCTAGTACTATTCTAAGATATGAATATAGCTTTGAACTTTGGTAATGATTGGAAAAAGATAAATAGAGTATAAGTCTCTTATTACGATGGTATAATCGTCAAAATATATCGTGTTAATAAAACTAGCCGGTTTACAAAAATATATTTAACAACATGTTGTTCGATAAGGCAGAGAAAAAGTAGTATATGTGTTAATTATACTATTATAATTTGTATCCGATTATTACCGATATCGACACATGTATATTTAATACGTATTTTCGATGTGGTTTGCGAGCGTGTTTTACTAGTTTTAATGACGCATCCATACGCTAAATTGTGAAATCAACACCGAGGCCGTTAGTATATACTTTAGAAATAAAATTTTACACAGAATCTTATAATTTTTTAATTAAAAAATACCATATATGATGAAATAACAATTATGCTAGGTGGACAAATCATAAAAAAATATGAAGCTGGAATGTGGGTTCTTCAGCCTCTCTTCTTTCTTGCTGCACTTAACTTTTAAATGCAATATCGAAAATTACATGGAAATGCTCAGGATCTAGGCATGCATACCTTGCATGCAACCTAATAGAACAGGTATTCTACATTTGAAAAATTACATATATAGTTAAGCAGTTTTATACTAAGCTGTGAATCCAGTAATGTTTATAGTAAGTGGCTTATAATTTACTCAATGATGTATCTTATTCGACGGTGAGGTCATCATAGATAATTTCAGATGTTTTATTATCAACTATTCATGCTATGTGTTATTACTACAATTGGTGCTTATAATTTATAATATTTAATTTAAATCTGACAAGACAATTTGTTGCATTAAAATGGCAACATCTTTAAACAATTTTTTGGCTACAAACATATTTTGTTAGGTAATTGAAATGCACTTAATATTTATATATATTATAAGCAGTAAAGTTAGTTTATAGGGCCACTGCCCTACTGGCCGGGGTTATCTATGCCAACCTTGGTGATGGGTCAACCAAGCTGCCTTGATCTCTGCTATACTGGTGCTTATTTTATAACAAATTGTATGAAAGGCTTTAGTTACAGTAGAGCCCATTGTATTGGTCAAATTATGTTCTAAAACAAACACATTATAAAAAAAAATGTTTTTCTACAACTCCAGTACCTACTAATTAACTAAGAAACTGTAATAAGTTTAACAAATAAATCTTTGTTAAGCACAGGCTGAATGTTAAGTACAGGGGTCAGGCTAACGGTTGCAGATAATGGCCGCCCTGAGTTCCTACAAATTTAACACTACATAAAAGTACCACCCAGAGTCTGTACATATTGATAATTTCAGAGAATGATGACAGGACTTAGAATAATTAATTTTTAAGAGAACAAGGCAAATGGGCTGGTGACTCACCTGATTTAGTAATATAGCTGCCCATGGACACTCACACTGCTAGAAGGCTTGAAAATGTGTTGCCAGCCTTTTAAGAATTGGTACCCTCTTATTTTGGTGCCCGTTTGAGGTCCATGGCAAAACATGCCTTAAAAACGCTCAGTTACTCAATACTAAGGCCAATAATTTGCAACATTATATTTAATGCTACTGTGGAGTACAAAAACAAAGACATATTTCAACTCTTTAATATTATGCTAATAATTATGCCTACCCCTTCACAAAAAAAACCAGATAAACCGCTCGAAATGGATTATCCCCCCTCAAAAATGGAATTATGGTAATAAGATGTATATTATATGATATAGGATATATTAAAAAGTTTTATTTATCTCAGTCTACATGATGGGAGGTTGGAATTTAGTAGATAAATAATGATCATAAATGAAAAAATATTACATCACCATTGTGGCCCATAATACATGTTATATTTATCAAATGCCCTTATAACATATTTAAATTTGTTTTACAAAATAACGCAATTCGTAAATCACATGTTTAATCTATCAGACTTTAATAAGATTTATATAATAAAATTATTCAATAGCTCTATAACTAACATTCTTTATAGCACATGGGCTTAGTAAATATAATTGCTTGTATTATTACCTTCTACAACTGCACGTAACATTATTATTAGTTCTAAATAAAAATGTAAGTAGGTAGGCACAAGTCACAACGTCAAACTTGCGAAACTGTTCCGCAACAATAATTTCTGTGTTTTTGTTGGTGAAACTCAGTAAGTAATAATTACACCGATAAAAAAAACAAGTTAATACTCATTTTAATAACTGTGCAACGTAAATAAACAACCACTTACCTACAAAAGCAATAAATTGATAGTAATTGGTACAAATTGCTATAAATTCACTTTACATATTAAACACTCAGTAGATACAAATGAACTGCACGGTATGGTAAATAATCTCAAAAACCTATTAGATAAATATAAAGTAATTTATTTTTTTTCCTATCGGAATTAACAATATACACAGTCTATTAAGAATAAGTAAAAACATTTATATTTTTTGTTATGACTTCAATAAGTTTTGACTTATGACGTCTAATGTGGTTTACCGTTGACATTTCAGGTTTGAAAGACGTCAAGTATCTGACAGTGATATCACATCGATAGTCAACGGTACTTGTTGTGAACAAGTACTCAAAGCAAATTAATAAAATTAACTCCAAAATATATCAATGTATACATTTAATTTTGTGATAAGTTATATAATTTATATTTGTGTTTAACAACCAATTTAATTAATATCTAGAACATGACCGCAAACGATACAATAGACAATAAGGCCGCAACATCGTATCTAGCGCGCAATAATTCAAAATTACGCAGATAATAGTGACTGAGAACCTAATTTCCATAAAAAATAGTAACTAGAGCAATATTAACATTGTCTTTTAATGACACACGGTATTAAATTGTATGTCATTTCGGCGCATGCGGTCTTTTATAAGGCTTAATCATATAATTGAAGACATTATTATGATAATAATTTACGTCTCTAATAAAATATTATAGCTATTATAATTGAGCTATCACTGTTCCTATTATTGAGCCAATAACGATAACACTTAATCGATTATAGGCTACCGCCATCTGTACACAAAAAATAAACACGAGTGCACCTCGATAACAACCCATCGCGCTAAAACATTGTACATCTGACCCAGTTCTCTCGTACAGTAAAAATAGCGGGCGACAATAGCTCAAATACTATTTTTAGGCGCGTATCGCTAAAATCTTAAGCAAGACCCTTATCTTACCTTGTACCAACATCTTGTTGAAGTCAGTTGATGCGTACCGCACGGCGCAACTCACAACCTATACGTACGGTATAGCCTTAAAAATCGATATTCCGCGCTTTAGGCCAGTACTCGTTCACCCTTCAATAGTGCCGTTTTAGTTATCGCTAGAAAATTGTAGTTTAGTAAACAAGGGAACATGTTTTAAATTAAAATTAAAATGGAAGGTAATTCGAAGCGTTATATTAGGAGTGAGTCCGCAAGTTGTGCCCATATGGTTGAGGAAAACACTGCGAATAACAGAAAGAGCGCTGATCCTCATGAGAAGCTGAAGGCTCTGTTGAACTCCCCGGAAGAGGATACGGATGACACCCTGCCACCATCTGATGCACCCAAGTTCGGAACCGTTATTCACAATAGAATTTTCGTCGGCGGATTTTCATTGACCACGACAGATGAGGATTTGTGGAAATTCTTTTCTGGGTTCGCAACGGTGACAGCTGCTCGAGTGATCTACGACAGGGCAGGGGTCTCCAAATGCTATGGCTTTGTTACGTTCGCCAGTCCGCGGGTCGCAAGGCTGATTGTCAAACAGGTTAGAGCGTTTTTGTTATCTACTATGCTACTTCTTTGTTTTCGAGATCTGATATCATTTAAATATTTTTCTTTAACGAAATAATAATAAACATCTCTTATAATTTATGGTTAACTGATATAATATGAATCAACTTTTCAGTGATGATGCAGGATTTTTCTTTTTTTTAAGATTAATATTCAATGGTAATATAAAAACCAGTTGTTATATTTTAATAAGAATATTAACTGTGGAATATATCTGTTTTTTTTTTTGTATATTATACGTATTTTCTTTTAAATACATGTAATTAATTAAAAAGTATAACATAACGTAAATTTTGCTACCGATTTTATATGTTATACAATAGATAAACTAACTAGGCCTCTTAAATATTAAATTATATTTTAAATATTACCATCAATGCAGGAGGTTACACGCAGAAACAAAAGGTAATTCCATATTCAAGGCTCATCTGGATTTTATCAATTTGTAAAAAGTTTTACGTGTTTAAATTTAGTTCGTGTACCGACTGTTCAATTACTGATGTAAGTGCCTTCCAATTAATGAACGTTGGCAGTCATATTTTGTTCAACCACTCAAATATTGACTGTCCTGCAATAAACGGCAAATAGTTTTATTAAAGAATCCAAGTAATCAATTATGAATGGCTTAATTTTATATTGTTATACATAATACAGAGCGATAATTATAGCGCACTACTCCGCGACACTTATTTGTCGATAATTATTCTACGCCTTTAAAGAACGTTAACACAATTTTACTTAAATAATAACTCAAAACATAAGTATCACTATTATACTTTAACCTTTTTATTATTCATCCCCGTAATTATGCTACCGTGATGCATATTATCCGATATTTTCTAAAGTTTTATCGATGATCGATAATTCAGAGTAGGAGAAAAGGGCTAAAAATATCGCTATCAAGTGGCAAGACTAAGCTTTGAAGTGGCTTTTGAAATGCAAAGACTTTCAAACACTTGTACTCGAAATATGCGATACCTCAGACAAAAGAGAGTGCCCTTTTTAAGTCGAAGAATCTAAGACCTATTGTGCGGCAGCTGGAGGTAAAGAATGCTACTTTAACGTAAATTATACTTGGAAAGATTACTTGTAAGTCAACCTAGCTTCTTTGTCGCGAAATTATAAGCCTGATCAGTAATTAAATTCAATAAAAAAATAGACAAAAAACAACGTATTGCAGGTATTATTATGACAGGACAAAAACATCTCTAGTCTATTAACAAACAAGAGACGCGTTTTGATGTTTTCTTTAACTATGCAGTATCTCAAAGTAAAGCTTATATCAAAGGTTTAGTTAATACCAGTCCTTTACTGGCTTAGAAAGTAGGACCATCATAAAAGCCTTTACGGCCGGCCCTGTCACGCCCCATTCGTGATTGAAATATTATGTCAAACTTTGAAAATTTTCGATGAAAGCACTCTTAATCCCGCCTAACTCTCCCTTGTGACCAGCTGGCGCAAGATTAATTACTCTAATTGGAAGTAATCTGGTTCTTAGTAGTAAATATAAGTTCTAGTCAGTCACGTTGTTAATGGCGACTAATCAAAAAATAAAAATCTAAGAAATCTAAGAATAAAAACCCACGATCTGAGTGTTAAGATAATTTAATGTTAAAGAATTCTTTATTCCAAGAAAACAGAACAGAAGTTAGGCATATTTATTCAACCTTTAAACACAACAGTAGAATACCGGATATTAAAACGTCGAGAAGAGAATGTAAAGAGTCAAAAGGTACTTGAAAAAGATGAACTGGCAAAAGAGAATACAATGGTTTTACCATGAATACCGTGCAACTCAGAGCAAGTGTCTTTCTTGTATTTTACTAACTAGAACCAAGTTATCTAGAGAAAACGGATATAGTTTTTCTGTTAACGGAAGCGTGTTATCTTGGGTTTTTTTTAAATTAATTATGCACTTCTTGTACTTTACCCTCTGTAGGTATTTTTTTTTATTGTCTCATATTAGGGTTGCCTGGAAACAATCGCTTGTTAGCGATAAGGCCGCCTGTTGCCTAAAAACTTATGTAACCTACTTACTTTTTGTTTTTTGTTTGTATAATTATGTATATTATGGTAACAAAGTATAATTAAATAAATAGTTGGAAGAGGACTATACCCATAAGCACACAATCTGTATTGGTAGTATATAGAAATTTTAAAATAAACAAATCCCTTATGTAACGTTGTAATATTTGAAAAAGCGCTAAAACGTCCATAAAGCGTTCCGCGGCGCTGCACTGGGACAAAACGTGACGATTTGAGCACAACATTCCCACCTCACTGATTGCATATTGTGTGCAGTCATTACTCTAATGGAAGCACATATTTATTACGATCGGTTTATTGGCATATATATATATCTGAATTTTTTGAAATAAAACTGAGAGCTTCTGTTAAAGCTATTGACTAGATCTCAATAATTAGAAACTATTCAAGGGTAATGTACGAGATCCACTAACTTTCCATGGAGGATATATTTGTGCAGCTGTTTTCATGTTAATATTTTCTTGATACCAAAGACACGGCTACTTACCATGTTATTCTTATGGTAGCCAATCAAAGATATATCAAACGATGGAACTAAATTATGTAAATTATTTTTGTAAATAAATAATAGGTCTTAAACGAAAGAAAAGATAAAAAAATAATAAATGTGACAAAAATTTTTGATGCACTACCCCATTCCAAAAATGTGGAAACGGGCAGACACACGTGAGCAATAATTATAGAGGGACAAATGGTAATTAGTTGGAGAGGGTGGGGACCTGGTGGGGACCAGGGAAAAGAAAGAGAGGTCGCGCTCTTTTCACGATGCCCTGACAAGCTTAAAGAAGTTGGTGATGATTGGTAGAAAAATGTTCAATATAGAAAGTAACTATACGGAGGTCTGTTGAGGAGGAGTTTTGTATAAGTGTCTAGTATATAAATGTAGGTTTGTATGTATATTATGTAAATATTGTTACTTCAAAGAATAAATGAGGATTAATTCTTATTTACATTTAAATATTTTATAGTTATAATTAATAGTTAAATTTTATGTTATATGAGCTGCGAATACAGAAGTAAAAATGAACGCATTTTTGTTATTTTTTAAACTAGTTGCCTAAAATAATGTCATATATTTCAGTGTTTTTATTCACCTTTAAATTTTGCAATAATTTTTAACTGACTTCAAATAACACAGGAGATTGCGTCTCTTTTTTGTACAGTCAAAAATTTTATATCAGAAATCATAGAAATGTTTTTAATATAATAATTTTGAATTTAGAACTAAAACTAAATAACATCATTAGGCCTTTCAAGTCCCTTACCACATGAGGTACCAACTTTAGAAATATCTACCGTTTAGTGATATATGTTTTTATATTTTAAAAAACAATATTATGGTAGAGAGTATTCATTAATACACGTTCGTCTTGTCCTCGATAGAGAGGTGTGCGTTTCGTTTTCCTATATTTAAACAAATCACGATAAGAGGCACAATAAAGTACATTAACCCATATCAACCCTCAACCCCAGCTAATACAACCCCTAAATGTCATGCCGTGACATTCCATGACATGCAACATTTTATTTGTACCAACACGCCATGTTTTGGGTATTTGTGCAATGCTTATGCTCGAAAATCCATATGAATGCGTCAAGGCTTTATATTTGTTTTATCAATTTGGTAGCTATCTCATATGCGTTATCAACTGAATACTCACGGACTCTTCACTCTTCAATACCCCATTACATCTCATATTGACGAGCAGAACTAAAACCTTGGTCCTTTTTTAATAACAGAAATGAAATTGTAGTGGTGGAAAAAGCGATACGTTTATGCGAAATTCAATCTATCGAATTCAAAGATATTTTATAGAAAACGTCGATCTGTCAATTTCATACAAATTTCAATCCAAAAATACCGATCGGTCCTCCCAAAGATTGTTTACAAAAACAGATTGACTATCAATCCATTGATCGGTTTTTGAAAAGTAGTTCATGAGAAATGGATTGAAATATGAATCTCAATTAGTGACAATTGGACTGGGATTGAGTATAGAAAGCGGCCGTTGGTTAACGATGGGTTTGATAATTTTTTATCTTGTAAAATGTTAAATTAAAAAAAAAAGATCCAAGATCCAATTTTCACTTCGCTGGCCCGGTAAAACACAAGAGCAATCACGCAGCGTCCGTAATGTGGCCTTAATGGAACTGCCCGAGATGTTTTAGTGGGTATTGCCCACCCGCCTCTTTTGACTATCAGAGATTCTGGTCTTGGGCAAATACCTTTTTACCTCATCAAAATAAAAGAAGATTAAAGTGAATTTTCATTCGAAGACTAATATATAAAACAAGAAATAATTGACATGTAGTCAAGAATTATGTTTATAACAAATTTATAGAAGAGTCAATCAGCATATAATATATAAGTGGACACGAAAGAGGCAAATGAGGTAATATCTAATAAAAGTCCCGTCATCGTCAGCGAAATTTAATGCATCCTCGATTATTCCAAACTCTGAAGCAACTTTATTAACCTTGAAATTTAAATTAATAATTTTGAAATTTTGAAGCATATTATCTATACTGTAATTTTATACACAGGAAGAACTTGTGTAATGAGTTCTCTAGTAAGGTATAATAAAGTTCAGAAAATTGCCCCCACATAAAGAACTGAGTGCAAAGGCACCGCTTACATGGCCCGGACAGCAGCAGTAATGGTAACGCTAAAAAAGGAGGTTGAAAAAGAGGTAGTACTTACGCCACGATACTGACAAAAGCACGACGAAGTGAAGCTCCATCTAATCTGCCCATTAGTCATATAAATGTTAGATGGGCAGCCGCTGACGTTAATTGAAGGAAAAAGCGGATTGCTCGCCAGGCAATTAAAAGTGGTGCTATCTACGGTGGTAAGAATCTGTGGGCCAGGGAAAATGTCGTATCAGCTTAAGTAATGCCGTCAGCTTAGTTACTGTTGCAGATGTGGTCACTGGTGGTTATTTCTCTCATTTATTCTTCTTGCCTAATTTATGTTCTTATATTGCACTACTTAATTCCAGCGTTATGTTTTTTATTTTTATTTAATGTACATAACGTTGTACTGTAGTATCTTTTGAATAGCGCCGCGCCGTTACGGAAGTGATTAATAATACTGATCAAAAAACTGTATTCCAGGTTTTTAAACCGATGTCTGTATCTAAAAGATTAGCTGTTCTCTGCAGTTTCCCTTGTATTTATTTAAGTATCTCCACATCATGGAGCAGTGTTGGCCTAGTGGCTTCAGCGTGCGACTCTCATCTCTAAGGTCGTAGGTTCGATCGTAGGCTGTGCACCAATGGATTTTCTTTCTATGTGCGCATTTAACATTAGCTCGAACAGCGAAGGAAAACATCGTGAGGAAACCAAACCCAAACAGTCGACGGCGTGCGTCAGCCACAAGAGGGTTTATCACCTACTTGCCTATTTGATTAACAAATAATCATGAAACAGATACAGAATCTGAGGCCCAGACCTAAAAAGGTTGTAGCGCCATTGATTTATTTTTATTTATCTCCATATCATACATTCGCACATGGTAGTAGTAAAATTTGTTATATTGTTGAAAGTTGATATCAAATGATGTCAAGGGCAACTTTATTCATATTAAATACTTGTGATAAATAACGCCTTTGTTTGGAAAAGGATTGTATGCTTGCCCCGGTTCGGAAATAACGTATTAATTACTAGTTTTACTGAACGAGATAGGTAAGCTTTAGAAAGGATAATAGTTTCAGCGTCATAATATACCCGTTGTTGATCCAGATTTAGCAGACGCTTGCCCTGTACATTCATATTGGAGGCTTTTAATTTCCACGAGGTGCTTGTCAGATTTTTTTAGAAGACCGTCAGATTCTATGTAAAAGTCTCAGGTGTGCTGATTCGGTGGCCAATAAGGTACGGGGTTCTTCAGGGTAGGTTACTTGGACCTGATAAGCGATGTCAGAACGAGAGAGGAAGCGTTAGCAGATCAGGACAATAGGAAAAGATATGCCCATCTCCTATCTCCTATGTTGTTTTTACATTACAGGTGGTTTTAAGAATGAAAGCCTCTCCAACGTGGCCTTGTAGGCCCCTACCCGAAATGCTTTTAGTGGGTATTGCTTATCCAGTCTCTAAATAGCAGAGATTCTGGTTTAGGTTGAGCCCTACATTCCCATGCTTTCGGAGGATGCGCATTTCCAGCTAGGACCAACAAGGGTTTAAATTTCGTAAACTATTTATTACACTGATCACGGTTTTATTCTATTGCCATGTTTCAATTAACCTTACATCTGTATCAAAGCTATCGTGTCGCATGTGATATCTTTGTTTGAGATAGATAACAGACGATTGCAATCTGTCATTTTTATCAGCGACAGCCGAACTTATTTTGGATAAACAAATGTAAGTGAAGATAGTGAAAAGTGACATATTCTGTTTTTACTTAAAACCTGACATATTTAACATTTCAGTCCTTACAATAATGTTTTGTTATGTTTTATACGGTAACGATTTAAAAAATAAAAAAAAATCGTTTACCCGGGACATTACATTACATTATTACGGTACGGATAAATCCAGCTATAGTTTATAGAAAACAACAACATCCCGTTTATACATTTACAACACTTTTATATAAAAGGTGCATCACGGTGATAAGATACATTACTACATTATTCTTTAGAATTCAATGATAGTTATAAAAAACGGAGGTACTTCAATTCCAACCTCTTTTCTTATTGAGGAGCATTTTCGCACAGATCCCTACCACCCTAACTTGGAGTCGCGTAAGCATCATACCAATAGACCCCGAGACTGCTACAATAACCATCTTCCATTATATTGACATCGCCTTACAAGTCTTTACAGTAGGGTTGCAATTTCTTGCACCCAAGACGTGATTCGTGACGGCAACAATTACAACCCTAATAACCCTAGTAACTAGGAACTTGGGTTCAATCGCTGACAGACCATGTACATTTTTAGGACTATGCGGTTCCCTCAAGCTGTTTTCCTTCAGTGAACTACTAATTATTTAAGTTACTTTAACTATTAATTACTTAAGATGTCATTTGGAACATGGTGTAATGGTTGCCGCTAGTTTTTAACATTGTGTAAAACAAAAAACTTAGTGATTAAAAAGAGAGTGGCGGAGAGTTTATTGCCAGTTCTTCTCTTCCGTTCTACGCCCTTAATTTGAGAAGTGGCAGTAAATGTAAAATTAGAAGCATTTAATATACATTCTTTTTTGACGTTCATTGTGTTACCTATATGAATAAATGATTTAGATTAAAGATTTTTGAACGAGTGAGCGTTAATTGTGCATATAAAGGTCCAGTTGTGCACGTCATATTCAAACGCTTGACATCAGAGTAAGAGGCAGAGGGAGTAAAGAGGCCTACGGGCTCAAGCCTAACACTAAACAACCCAACACAAAACATCTTATTGCGATTATTGTATAGAAATTTCAAAACATTGAATGATAGTATTATTTCATAAAATAAATTGTTTTCTTAGAAAAGCAACGAGCTCCCGTACTTACTCGACTGAAAAGGTAATTCTAGGCACAATATTAAAAATGCAGCTAGTTTTAAAACGAAACAATTAAAAATATTTGAAGAATTACTTTGAAAAACATTTTAAACATACCTAAGGAACGGTAGACCAGCTTGCCTGTTTTGTTTCGGTCCACTTCCGTTATTGTCCGTAAAGACTTTATCACTAACTATAACGTGTATAGTTTATATAACATTAGCTTCCGCCCGTAGATTTTATGCGACCTCTAACAATAATCGTTATATTTCACTCAATTTGCATAATACCTTAACGAAATTAACTTAATTAAAGACCTTCTTCGGGAGTCTTCCAGTATCGTAGTATCCAATCCATCATTTTTTTGAGTTTATGGAATATGGAAGTCACCATTTTATAATAAAAGTAACGGCGTATTTGTATTATGCTTTTACATATGGTTTCTTCTTCAATTGGCATGGAAACCCACGATTACGTTTGATATATTATAGGCATTAAGATAATGACTTAATTAAGTTGTTTAATTTATTCCTCGACTATAATAAATTTGTCTTGCTACTTTTGGAACCGAAGAAATATAATTAAGTTTTCAAAAACAGAATTTCAATGTCTAGACTAATCACAACCAGGGGATACAATCAGTATATTCAATTGCACGGTTGAACAAGTCATCAGATAACAATTTGATTCTCTTTCCCAGTGGGAGATGAATCTTTCCGCGTATCTATCGACCAATCAAACGAATCGCACAATTGTATCGTCTCATCACACAAAGATAAACGATAAAAGAAATGTCCCTTATAAAATAAATTACAGTCTTCAAATTTAAGAGCTTCTAGCCCTACATTCTTACAAGGAATGTGCACTTAAAAATGTATTTTTCACAACATTGAAGTAGGTTCGCTTCATGCTCTCTCAAACGTTTAAATTAAGGTTATTTCGCTTATGTTAAAATATTACGTATGTTTTAATTTGAAGTTATTACATTGCTTCGTAATAAAATAAGATTTAAATTAAACATCTACATGAATGTTATGTTAAGCGTATTGTCAATTATAATTATTGTACCTATTTTATAAAGTTCTGTTTCACCCAGAAGGCGTTAAATACCCTCTGTATTCAATATAACAACACGTTCATGTTGCTAGTAGCTAGTTTGCAGTGTGTCAGGTAAGTTTGAGAAGACGCGAACTAGTTTTAATACCAACAACCGGAAAACGGTGGCAGGAGTTTTGCCGTACTATTAATGGTGTCTTGAATGGGTTAATCACAGAGAGTACGGAGATGAAGGCGCTGTTCATGTCCCAAAATAGGCACTTTTGTTTACAAACCAATACTAACATAGCAACTAAGAATGAATTATTGCTAATCCATTTTGAGAAAATATTTACAATTATAATAAAGGGAAAATCTTTGTAAATTTCTGAAATGTTTCTTGGAAGATGTGATCCTATGAACTACCAAAGCATTTATTTCTTTATTTTGTTTCGTTTTGTTTTATAATTGAAAGTAATAGATAATCCAACATATTTTCGTATTTAGTAAATAACTTTCCTGTTTTTATTGACACAAAGTCGCGTGGGCTACTAAAATCTATTATAATTATAACTACTAAATATATAAAAATAGTAAAAACAGATAATATATAAAACAAAATATTCATACAATTTTATGAAATATGTGCTGAAGATAATTTCAATACATCGAATAGTTTAATACACCGGGTATTTTGGTATGTCACAAAACCACAATTTTGCTACGCTGATCGACTTAGAAACCACTTTGCTTTAATAACATCAATATTATGGGATATTCGTCTTGTAAGACTTTGCAAGTAAATAATTATGACAAAATATTCAGTAACAATCAATAGTTTTTAAGTAATAGCATTATGTTACGGTAGTGTAGTAGTCCGAATTGTTCATTAAGAGTGAACTGTTATTTACAGACATTTGGTAAAGATTTCACGTAGGCTGAGCTGACGCCTGTAGCACTGTTCTTAGAATATTGAATTGTAAATACTATTATAGTATTAGCAAAAAGATTAAGGGCTTAATCAAGTACAAAGAGCCATCTTAAGCGGAAAGGCACAATATTAGGGAAACGTATGCATATATTGTGTAATTGATAGTACCTATGATTTGACCTACACGTTTTAATCTACAGTTAAGCATCGTTTTAAGAGAGAAATAAATCTCTTTTTAAATGGCATATAAAATGCTTACTTTTAATGTTGCATCTTGACATTTCATTGATAAAGTGATACGAGAGTCAAGGCTCATTCAGTGAGCTACGAGCTCCGCAATCCTACCGTTTCAATAGGTTCCTATTTTGAATACAATCATTACATTTCTAAGATATACTTAGTAAAGCAGTTATTTTCAAAATTAAATAGAATTTCTTGGAGTTATTTTCGGTGCCTTAACGTGTATTCAGGTCAAGTACTGTACGGTTCCTGGGTCATTGGGGTGCTTTAATAGAAGATTTTATTAGTACTTTATAATTAACCACTCGCGTACGACAATAGAATATATGCGAAATAATTAAATGTTAATTGATATGAAACGAATGAAGGGCCTTAACTCTGACGAGTTAGAAAATCGCTTATAAAACTAAAAACGCCTTAGTGACCAAATGTATAACCTTGACTCGTACAAGTTCAATACCGAAGAAACGTGGTTTTGCGTATAACTAAACGTTTTGTTGTTTTCAGATTTACGATAACGAAAAAATCAACGATAAAAAACAAATTAACAACGTTTCTGAGGATATTATCTACAATCATAACCGAAACAGTGATTTGCGAAAGTATTAACAAAGCCAAAAAAATCAACGTTTTCCAGACAAAATAAATCGTCTTAGATATCGAAGCTCAAGATTATATTATTTGTTGCTGACTCATTACTTCGGCTCCTTTGACCTCAATATTAAATTTTGCCTTTGAATTATTAGGTTCTCTAATAATTCGCTTCAGTTGGTATCCCTTAAGAATTCAATATAGCATTGTACCTATCCTACCTTGGGATAAATCAGAATTATTTGTTATATTATATTACATGTGTTGCGAGTCATATAATGCTTTCTTTGCTTACTCTGAGTGAGGTAAGGGTAGCGCGAACAATGGCTCCTGTCTGCCAATCCTATAGGTTTTTAACATACAAGAGTTATAATTCGTGCTAAGGCTTATTCTGAATTTGAGGGTAAGAAATATCGGCTTTACCTAGATTGCAAAACTTATTAACTTAATGTTACTGTTAACTTTACTATTAATGTTTTTTATTTCATAAATCTGTGATTGGAACTTTAAACAGTGATTTTGAAAGCATTACCTAGGAAATATTTTATTAAACATAAGACGTTCCGTTCTGGACGAAGACGCGAAAGTGACGCTTGACACGAAATTCGTAAAATATGCTTACTCCAGAAATAAACGTAATACACATAAATTTCCATAATTTCTCGAAGTCCAGTCGAGCGATATATTTTAACAAAACCCCTCAAAGCTCTTTGAGAAATAATCACACGATCTTCGAAACCAACGGCTTTGTGCAAAAATGGAAAATTATTATGAGAGAACCCTCGAAACTTTTAAATTGTGGTCGCAATTTCATGTTTTTTACTGCTCATTATTATGTCTTTAATGACGAGATTTTTGATGAAGTTATTTTATCCTTCACAGATTTGCTGAAACATTCATTTCTACTGTGAAAGCGCGCTTCTTTGTCTTAAAACTACTTCTTTACGTACTTTTTTAAATCAAAATATCAGTTATTCATGAATTTAACTTAAAAACGTAATTTTTACATTTTCATTTACTGTCCGTTCTCAAATCAAGGTCGTTGAACGCACGAAAAACTAACAATACACTGCGACATTCTTTTTAATCGCCAATCTTTTCCATTTACAAAACATTTCTAAATACCTTCAAAAATTACATCATGCACCTCATAACATGTATGAGTTGATTATTGTAATTTCATAATGAACAAATAAATAAGAAAAGCAAGCGTTTCACTTCAATTAGGCACGGTGAAATAGGAGTACAACAACCAAATACATTACTGTAGGAACAATACGCAAACACGTAGTATGAAGATTCATATATACCAATAAGTAAAATCTCTTAAACTTTAAAAGCGTGGAAGCCTTTTCTGTGTATTTCTGAAGAAATTTATCGACATATTACAAAAGAGTCAAGGTGGTCTCAGAATTTGGTAATTTTTTTTATTCATTTATAAATTTCTTCAGTTATAAACTGTAATAGTAAGTATTTATCTGTTTAAGCTTGGAAATTATTCCCAGTTTGAAATTTGCGTTATTCAGAGACGTGAACTATTTTTATTCACAAAACCCAGACGTCGCACTAATTAATGTTCGTAAATCACTCGTTGCGACTACAATGGAAATGTTAAAGGTCTACTACAGAGCGGCTGTCATTTTGAGAAAGATTTTAAAAATTGAACTCATCATTGTATTACTTTGAGGACCATTTTCAAGAATCTATTTTAAAGTCATGCCATAATTAGAGTGATTGGTTACAAAACAAAATTAGTTAAAAGCTTAATGTGATCTTTTAGTGGGCTATCCTTCAAATACATCAAATAAATATCTTAACGAATATTATAATTCCAATAAACTCTCTCTTTTAAACGCTAAAATGTAGAAGAAAAATAAAACATCAGTTATTCCACTTACCGCAGAATTAATGATTTGAGTCTTCATAACAATGTTCTTTTCTCTTGATATATTTTTGCTGTATTTTTTTCAGCGTGAAATAACTTGTGTATCACAATAGTGTCACTTTTTTCACAATAAGCGTCTTATTTCACACCTATTATTTTCTTATACTCATTTATAACAAAAGTATCTGGAAATTCATTTATTTAAAATGATTTTATTATTTTGGGTCTACTAGCTATGACTTGCGGCCAATTACGAATTAACGCTGGTGTTGATTAAATTGTTGACTTCACAACTGTGATGATAATGGAACACAGCAAATTTTTTTTAACGCTTCAGTAAAATAAACTAGTCTGTGTTATGATTTGACGTATTAATATTATTTAAGAATATGTAATATTACTCTGAAAACGGCTTAGGAAAACTGTATAAGGTACTTAATTTCTAAAACTCAGATATAGCAATTTAAATACGAAAGGAATATAATTCTTACCGAAGAATTCCAGAAGACATTTTAAAATTATTTTCTTCTAATGTACTGACAATGTAACAACCAATACATATTATATAAATGTAACATAAAAAAAATGTTTTAACACATAACAATACATCAAAAATTTACACTAGATAATTTTCGTAAATTGTAAAATGGTCGCCATTGTTGTAAATATCAATATGTAAACTAAAGTGAGATTCAAATTATCAAACTTTGCTTGTCTTTCTGTTTTTCAATAAATTTAAAGCGACGATGGATATGAGAGGTAAAAAGTTAGTGATTGTGAGCAAAGTGTGTCAGTGAGGCAGCCAAGTCTCATTGACTTCGGACGAGAAAGACTCTTCAAGTTTTGGCAAATTTGTTCGAATTGAAGAAGCTTTAAGGTGAAAATTTCATAAAATTAAAACATAAAGTCATTATTTATTTCTTAAATAATCGTAATAATAGTAGTAATAATCGTTAGTATAGTATAACCAAGAGTTCTCTACTCTAGTTAAAACCAAGTTGCGGGATAATTTTTCAAACCAAAGTAAATAATGTCTGAAAATGTACCTGCCATTTGAATTGTAATTGTAAAGTAGATAATTGTAAAATAGTAATAAATTAAACATGTATTAATTAATATAAATTTGAAATTATATAACTAGTGAGACTGTTACATCAAGCTGACAGATAACTATTTGTATTTGTATTTATAGTCAATTAAAACGTTATCCTAACCTTATGTAAATCATTTAATAAGATCTAATTTATATTATAGAAATTTATATTATTTAAACTGTTTAGCACTCGCGTAAACCAAGATATCAAATAATTTCCTTTTAGATAAATTGTAATCCTTATTAAACTTTCATACAATCCAACGTTTCGTTGACGGAAATTTAAAACATTCGCGTCAAAATGGCGCAGGCTAAAATCTTGTTATATAGACACATTGTGACCCTCGAGGCGCGAGCTCGCTTTTTGTACTTGAATTTTTATTCGTTTAACTGTAGTAGCTGTTTTATGTTCCACTGTTCAACATTTTCATTTTAATTAACGTATAATATTGTTTTAACTGAATGGAGAGTGCTTATTTATAACCGTCTACACTACTGGAGACCTAAACGGCGATACAATTACGATCGCTTATTGATTTTATTAGCCTTACCTAATAACGTGTGAATACGATACAATGATTTATGGCTGCTAGACAGTAGCCTTGAATGAGAAAGTCCTGAGTCCCTACTAATTATAAAGATTTATTATTATATTCTTTTATGTCACCATCAATATAGATAAAAATATGTAGACAATAAGTAAGAAAACAATTATGATTACAACCAGAAGATAATCTTAAAAACGGATTACCTAAAACGTAAAAATGAAAAGTCTATTGTCGTATCAATAACGTACAATAACGTACGTATAGCACAGGTTTAATAAAGCGTTGAAATGGCACACAAAGAAGATAAATAGAATCAATATACCCCTGCAACCTCCCTGAGCCCTTCCGTTGAGAGCACATCCAATTATACCGTTGTATTGTGCTGCTACTGATTTACTCTTTACATTTCATATTTGCGACTTTACAGAGATTTGCGCGATAGCTAACCATTGTTATTTTACATGACGGAATATATGACAAGATTTTGTTCACTTATCTTTAAGAATGTCATTAATAATATTATCATATATATTAAGCTGCACTTTAGATTTATACTGAAATTAAAATATGTTTATGGAATATAAGATACATCTATCACTTACACCACGTCATTAAATTTGCCAACCTCCCTACTTATCGGCAAAGCCAGATGGTGTAGGCCGAGAGAAAAAGCCTCTTATGTTATTTGATATCCCAAATATATTAAATTAGTTAATTATATAATATACTAGCTGCCCCTATAATAACCTACCTTTTCAGTACAACATGGAACATTATGCTATGCTATGTTAGGATTTTCTGTGAATATTTACATTAATAAACCTCAAAGTTCAAGCTATAATTTTCTTAACAAACAAAATATAAGGGTTGTATGTAATTTGTATGTTGTATCATAAATACATATAAAAATTATCCTAAAAGTAAATGATAAATTGTTGGGGTGGATGTCCCTTATTAATTAGGGGTTTGAAAGATAGTAGCCGATTCTCAGACTTAATGAATATACATAAAAAAAAACATAAAAATCGGTCAGACGTTTCGTAGAAGTATGGGAACAAACATTGTGACACGAGTTTTTTTTTATATTTAGAGATGAAATATTTATAAGTCAGTAAAGGATGAAATAAGTCTTTTCTTTGTAAGTTTTAAAGGCATGAATACATGTTTAGACCAGCGGCTCTCAGAAACAAATCGCCATAAGTGTTTAGTTGTATAAATATTCCAGATTTTCTACCCTGGCTAAGTTACTCCACGGAAGCGGTGAACTATTTTCAATATAATAATTTTTACTTTACAATTTGTTACAGAGCGGTGGTGTCATGTTTTCTCCCCTTGGACGGCTTAGAGTAGCTCAGGCAGTAAGAAAACAGGTAAACGACATTTTATTTTTTCTTATTTGAAGAAATCTTATGGTCTAGTGGTTTTACAGCAATCGGGTTACTTTATATTTATCAGAATATGGAACCCCTTTTAAAAATATTTGTTATGCCTATTTAAAACTCTAGTTGTTATTTTTTTCGAGATGACAAAAAAATGAGTTGACCATGACGTACCCGAGCGGTAACTCACATTCGGCTCGAGAGCAAACAACGTATATGGCAAGAGAACGTTGAGGTGTTTGCCACCTCGGCTAGTAAATTGACTGGGTAGTTATTAGATATCCTTAACGTAGCCAACAAAGAGTAAGTTAAAAAACTAGTTTGATATGCATTAGTCGCGTTTCTAAACAATAACGCTATGGTTACCTTTATAGAAACCACAGGGGTTTTATAATGTAACACATTACGATTTTAGTTTTATAATGTAACATATTATGATTTTTTCAGTTCTTCTTACCCGCTCTACGCCTTTTATATACGAACTGGTGGTCTAAATGTAAATTTAAAATCAATTTAATATCATCTCTATAAACTTTCATACGTGAGGTTGGTTACCAATATAAAAATAAATGAATAATTACAAATTACTTGTGCCTTACAAATTTCGAATCTTCTATATTACTTGTAATATTTGTCAAAGTTATAATACATAATTTCTTCGCGACAACTGTCTCGCCTTAAATATTGGCCAAATACGGACGTCAAAGCCAAAATCCCAAAGAACTAAAATAGCTCACCCGATGTGCTTAATCGAACCTGCTCCAATATTTGTGTTCCATCAATCTCGACATTTTGGATACTTTCCAACACGAGACAAAACTATTTACATATGCCTTACAGTGGCATCTTGCTTTCAGTTAAAATTGCATTGAAGATGTTCAAGAATTGTTTAGAACATAGGTAAAACACTATCCTAGATCGTACTTAGATTGATCCAATAATTTTATAAGAAAACGAAAAGACTTCAATCGGGAAGTCAAGTAAAATTTTATGAAATATTTTTTTACAAATGTTATACACGCAGATTTGCGACGCATTAAAATAATTCAACACGTTATTGTAAGTAACTAGCTAAAAAAACACAATGGCGCTACAACCTTTTAGGTCTGGGCCTCAGATTTCTGTATCTGTTTCATGATCGTTTGTGAATTGAATAGGCAAGTCACCTACTTGCCTATTCAATTCATCATGCTATCAGCCTTCTGTGCCTGACACACACCGTCGACTTTTTGGGTCTAAAGCAAGCCGGTTTCCTCACGATGTTTTCCGTCACCGTTCTTGCTAATGTTAAATGCGCACATAGAAAGAAAAACCCATTGGTGCACAGCCGGGGATCGAACCTACGACCTCAGGGATGAGAGTCGCACGCTGAAGCCACTAGGCCAATACTGCTCAAGTAACTAGCTAAGTGTAACAAAATCTTTTTCTCTCTCTCCTACTGCGTCTGTAACTTATATCCGAGTAGCATCTGATCATAGAATCTGGCGCTAATGATTTCTACAAACGCTCAAAATCAAAAACTGAATCTTGTATAATGTTTTTCAGTTAACTCAACTACCAGTGATCAGCTCCGAGGCAACTCAACTGCAGGCACCACTGCACTGCTACCAGTTGATCTGCCCACCCTTGGCGACGTTGCCTGCGTGTGCGCCTTGTGAGATTCCCCCACCATATGCAGTATATCCTCTGCCCTATGAAAGTAAGCATATGTTTCATCTTTCTTTATATTAAGAATATTTATCATTTAAAGTAGGCAATTTGGGAACATATATGAGTCAGTAACTGTGGATGTTTCACACTATTCTTAACCTACATAGTAATATAATAATAAAAAATGGATAAATAGAAAATTAAACGAATTAAAGCCATGTGGCAAGGTACACTACATTTAATGTATATTTATTCGTAGAGCGAGGAAAGCACCAGCTCTGGGGTCGCCGGTAATATGTACTAAACGCCAACTTAAATATTTATTTAGCATCTGTCCACTTGAACCCCACTCCTTTGGAGAAAAGACTCATAGCCAATGAGTCTTTTCTCCAAAGGAAACTAAATCAAAGTTGGAGGAAAGACTAGACCAGGCTTGTATTTATGACTACTATTTTTTTAAGTCATATGCAATGTCGTAACTATTGTATCTTTTTAGCTAAAATAAGAAAAAAAAACAATAGCGCTACAACCTTTTTAGATCTGGGCCTCAGATTTCTGTATTTGTTGCATGATGATTTCTTAATTGAATAGGCAAGTAGGTGATCAACCATCTAAGCCTGATCGTGGCTTGCGCCGTCGACTTTTTGGATCTAAGGCGAGACGGTTTTCTCGTTTCCTTCATCTTTTAACAAATTATACATATGCTAAATTAATGTTTACCGATCTTTTAAAATTATTCTTCATTTCGTTAAAATACCATAAACAACACATTAGTAGCTATAAGTAAGAACTATTTAATCCGAACATAACGTTTGTATTTATATTAGGGCACAAAACCTTTCCAGCGGCACCAGCCATCTATGGACCACCAGCTCAATTTGCGCTACTCCCGGCTCCTGCGCAGTACGGCGCGTGTTGCGAACCAGCGTGCTGTGCGCCTCTCGACAAACAGCCCCGCATACCGCCGCCACCACTTCACCCGGCATTCATTTATTAACTTCCCTCGAATCATGTATAGCATATAGTTATTTTAACAATTAAAATCGCGTGTCTCTTAAGCTTTTACGACTAAATTATTCTGCAGATTCTGTATAACAAAAGTCGCAAGAGGTGGACACCTCATAGATATTTTAGGTTTGTATATTATAAGTTATAATTTAATAATCTTAAATTTCTGTATTCTGCATATACTGTATTACTGAATTCATTTAGAACCCTTGATATGTATCCTATTTCAGGGGAACGTAGGTAATTCACGTATCTTTTACAGTCATTCCTTCGAGTCTTCCAAAGTTTATATGCTCAAATATTGTTTGTTCGCTACATTATAGTTTCAATTTACAATGCAAAGGCGTGAAAAGCTGCGGCATAGCTTTCGGACTCACCAGAAAATTTATTCGGTAGTAAAGTTGCATTTTATAATACTGTTCTACTTATAGAATATCTATTTCTCTAATACAAAGCCTTGGTTACAAAGGGTTATATGTGATGGTATAAATCACCCTGAAGTATGTCGTGCTGTGTCATTTATTAATTAGCAGTGTACTTAAAAACAATCAATTAATAAAGAATTGAGTTTCTTTTACACATTAAATCAACCAACTAAACGAAAAACAGATCTCAAAAGATATACTCTTTAATGTTTTAAACGTTAGCCAGAAATTTAAACAAGCTCCAATATTTGACAACGTGCACTGATAAATGATAATATTTACTGTCAACTGTGACGTAGTTTTATTTATATATGACCTTATTTTTCAAATATATTTTATTTAATTTGGTAAGGGTAAGATGCTAAGGATGGGATGTGATTCACAAAGTGTTCAAGAGATAGAATTACTATGGAGTGTGTTTTTGACAATTTTGTCTTTATTAGAGTGAAATAATATGTGTATCACATTTCAAAATTGTTGTTAAGGTATTTATGTACAAATTGCTTCAACCGCACAACCGACATTGTACTAAAACTGTAATTGGATTGACATGAAAATCACAAACGTGTTTCAATTAATTCATTATCAATTCATACAATCCAATTGCAATTTGCGTTGTAATTGTTGCAATTGAGTCAGATAAATATTATTGTGTCGGACACTTTAGTATTATGTAATTTAAAATGTTTATGTAATGTTCATGATTAAAACGTAACGGCACTATATATTTATTAGCTGTCAGATGAAACTATATATATAATTTGAAAAGACATAACTATACTAATAAATGTACCAATCTAAAAATGAAGATTTGCATAATTAAAGCACAAATAATAGCAGTTCTAGAATTTTTCTAACATTGTTGATAGCTTGTTATCCTTTTAAAGGAATTTTAGTTAATCCATAGAAATACATTTGTTTGTTGTCCTAAGATAGTACAGAGAACCTATTTTTAAAAATTTAGTTATATTAAAATGATTATCTGGGGTCCAAAGTGTGATAACATCAAATGAATTCAGATTAAATTCACACACGATTTCCACAAATAGATTTCTTGAAAATATTTTCGCGTTTCATATTTAGATAACTATGTTTCTGCAGCGTAATCCTTAACATTAAACAATTGTCAAACAAATCTGACAATACATAAAACAAATTATATTTTTGCTTTATCTAAAATGAATTACCTCAAAGAACACATACATTAATTCTTGTCGAATTCGATTCCTAATAACAACGATTCTAATTTCTCTCAATGATCGAAGTAGCATTCTATGAATATTATATTATTTTACGCTCGTATTGTTATGTAAAACGGCACCGAATATTTATCTTATAATCAAATATATATCAGTATATTATGTAATGAAACTATCTTCTACTTGAGTGGACACTAAGCTTCAATAAGTGTAGTGTAACTAAAACGCTGTCAATTTACTATTTTGGACTTGTACTACTATAATATTTAGCATTTAAGTATAGCACTTACTTTATGATTTCTTAAAGAAATGCACTGGTTTATTTTCACTAAATATTTAACTTTTCTCGCCATGTACGATTTTATTTATATCTTCAGCGTTATATACGTAAAAATATACTCTATCGCTTGGAATTTGCTATAAATATATGCCTCCTATGTGTTCGTCAGCCATTGTTCCCTATTCAGTAGCGTCGGTAGTTGTCCTTCTGTCGGCATATATTTAAAGCATTAATCTATTTAAACTATGTGGCCTAGATATTTACTGCCTGACATATCGGATAAACTAGAAAGTACTACGCTATAGTATTTTATTTGTTGTCTGTATATAATCTTTCGCTAGATATCTATATTTATATATTCGACGAAGTAATTTAGACAATATTAATGTAACCAAATCTAGATATCTTGTTGTAAGTCACTTCATTACTATTATATTAAGCGCTTAGATTAATGTGATGTCTATCGTGGTTGTCAAATTTAAACTTTTTAAACTATTTCTACAATAGTATGAGCCTCTTGTTGTCGGTGTGAATTTAAATATATTTCGTAAATGTCTATTACCGTGTTGCTTGATGTCGTATTTCAACCTTTACAGATCTCCTATCATAACTTTTTGACTCTTAAAATTGTACAATTATTCAGCTTTATCATACTTTGTTGCTTTCACTTTAAGATTGTTAACGTTGTTATAATATAGATCTCATAGGTACGTGTTATCAACAATTTTGAATTAAAATCGCCGTCCTGTGACGAACATCTTGGTCTGAGGCCCTTCGAGTCTTAAAGGTGACGTTTTTGGTGTGGATTTATCTTACCTTAACAAAATAAACAAATAAATCTTAAAATATGGTTCTTACTCACAGAACAGGTAACAGATAAATTTTCACCAAAAACTGTTTTGTCTTAAGGCCCTGTTGTAGGTACTTTACACCGATTCTAATACATGGAATCATAAATCCGTCGATATTGAAGCGTAGATAATACAGGGACAAAGACAATACAATGACAATGTGGTTGAAGTTGTGTTAGAGAGTACGGAAAGAGGATTGTTCGTTACATGTGCAATTGTTTTGTTAATTTAGATGTCAACACATCCTCTAATTCTTATTCATTGCAGTAACATTTATCGGTATTTTTATAATTGCTGCATGTTATAGAAGTTATCAAAGATGTGTGTGAAAGTATTTGTAAAATTGTTTCTAACCTGCAACACAACGTTGTTCAATACCTCTTTACATTCAATCACTTTGTCTACTTGTGTTCTGTGAATAACATATTTATCATACAGTTACAAGCATTTATTTCTTGGTTTAATGGTGATCTATAAACAGTCTCTCTCAATAAAATGAGAAACAAATTACCCAAACAATTTACAGTTAATTTGTAATTTTGCATTTACAAATTTTCCGTGCAGTTTTATCACGAGTAGCAAGTGATTTATTTACATGAACCGCATTTGAATGTAAATGAGGTTATATTTAGAAGGCTTTATATTTGTTAAAGTTTGTCCCCTACATCAGTAAGAGTTTTTATATACCTTTACAAATTTGTAGTCAGATGTTTGGTTATGATCGTTTTACCCTGTTAGACGCTATATCGCTAATTACTTTTCCGTGGGGCGTGACCCGTTATAGTAAGTTATATATCTCCAGTTTACTATGAAACTGAACGAAATTAATAAACACTTACTATAGGGGTAGTCCTATCGATCTGTTCGTAGTGACATGTCATAGCTGTATTGTAACTGTTGACTACTTGTAAGAAGTCTATTTTAAATGCTACGCGTCGGTAACTGATATACGACCATTTAGTCTGATGTTTTAAAATGATAATAAAATCAACTAAAATTTATGTGTGAATCTATTTATCTGTATTTGTAGATCTATATACGTAATATTCATAAAAATCTAAATGTTAGATGCTGGTGAAAGTATTCCACAAAATATTCTAAGATTATATTATTAGATTTAATTAGAGTAAATGCTATGAAAATGAAATATTAGCAATGCATACAGTGATCATAATCTGTCATTACGCACATAATAATTATTATACGAATTATGATAAGAGAAATATTTTCTAAAACATCATCATCGAATGTATGTAGGATTGTTGATAGTTATATATAATTGTCTAGCTATTATATGTGATATTGTTATTGGATTAATAGATATTTAAAAGGCTAATATTAATTCTATATTCTCCTTGTTGACTTTTGTGTATTAGAATTTAAGACATTCTATCATAAGAGGTCAAGACAAGTGGGATTGATACTGGTGTGTAAATTATTCGTTTTTTCAAAATCACTGGCTTTTCTCAAATAAAATACAAATGGACTAAAATACATAATTAAAGTCTCAGCTCACATCTAGGCACAATAGTCATGACTATAGTAAAAAAGATACATATAACAGATAAATGAAATTTTGAGTGCATGAATAAATTTATATAATGTATTATTTAATGAGAAGTAGGATTACTTTGAAAGATCGAATATATATATGTGTGTATAGGCCGTATGAAATTGAATAAGCATCAAAAGACATTTATATAATTAATGTAGATACATCGATTTGCTCAAAATTTTTGTTGTACCATCCGAATCATTTTACCGACATAATATATTGATTTCTATATCTAGTCCAGTACCCGTTATACATTGGATACCAAACTCTAGATAAAGATGTATTATTTTTATTATTTTACCAATATTTTAATTATGTTATGCACTTACGTACTGATAATAAACGCAATCGTAGGATCAGGTACGTGCTCGTGTCTGGGATGCTGTTAACCAATCACAAGCAAGCGAAACGCACCATCGTTTTGTGTTTCGTTCACCTGCCTGGTCTGTGAAGGCCGTGCGTAATATTTTTTTTGCGAGCGTATAATTAACTTTAATGATATTACATTGAGCATTTGCAAGCAGCTTTAGTTTGACGTATGATATATATTTATTGCCAATTTATCCAAAGGATTTTTAACATCAAATTATATCGGTAAATATCCGTCAATACATTGTGACTATGCTACTTTAGGTGAAAATCACTTAAACTGGCTACCTCCGAATATAACCATACAATGATACCGTATAAATTATTTTGACAAAATGGCATGGTCACGTTCTTACCACGTATCGCAATAAACAATGAAGTTCATATCAGAATCGCATCGATATACTATAATATAGGTATAAGTACAATAAATGAAGCAATAACAAATAATGTACTGTAATGTAGGTAAGTCACGTATAATAAAATAATTATAATTTAATGACTTTTTATTAAATACCTAAACAACCTTTAACAAACATCCTATTTGATATCTAAATCCTATCCTATTTTATCCTTGAAAAACAGGTTTTAGTTTTAAAAGAGGTTTAGAATTTCATTATTTATTTAATTCTTGTGTCTACACGAAAGGCACCAAAAAGTTTCATTGGGATGATATTTTATAAAATTGTTTAGTTAGAAAGAACCAGTAACTACAACCTTTTCATCCCTCGACCTCAGATTTTTGTATCTGTTCTGAGATCGTTTTGCATTTCTCATAAGCAAGTAGGCTTTTTGTGCCTGACCGTCGGCTCTAAGGCAAGCTTTGTGCACGATTGAATACGCTTAGGTCACACAAATTTCTTAGACACTGCAATAAAATCCTTTCCCTATTTAATTCAAATGCAAATAAAGCTATGATAAATAATGATGATATAATACAATACAATCTACAAAATATTAACAAATAATAATATAAAAGGTAGGAGAAGCGCGAGCCTTAGGTACGATTACGATTCAAATTTTCTTAACACCTTTTTCATAAAAAAAGCAAAAATGTTTGTTCTGTAAAATTAATAAACACAATTTAATTTCACCACACTACTTATTAGCGGATATGGCGTGAACAACATTCATTTCTAAACTTTTTTATATATAAAATTTATAACAAAATTATATTATATAGATTTGATGCGTTGTATCAAACGTTATAGGTTAGACTTTACATTAAATGTATTAAAAAAATATGTTTATAATGGAATATAAGATACAGATATCACTTATTACGCGTCATTAACTTTGTATCGGTAGACATCCCTATTCATCGGCAAAGCCAGATGGTGTAGGCCGAGAGAAAAAGCCGCATATATAAGTTGGATATGGCTTAAAAAAAATGAATCGTTGATGTCAATTTCACAATTATTAGGCATCGAAGTACATTCGCTGACAATTAGTACTAAACATAATGTTCCCGTATGGTAAGGATAGCAAAAAAACTAATTCCAAGAAGTAAATAACCATAAGTGGTCGTTTAAAGTCTATTAGAGACTAAAACGATAGGGCGTGGGTTCGGTGCGAGCCTCGAGGGTGCTTAAACCCAACTTATCAGTGCCCTATTGCCTACGCCTTGGACACTTTCCAGACCACAGGCGACTGTAATTTTAGATACGGTATTTTAATTGACTCTCATGGATAAAACAATAAATAAAAAATCACAAGAGCTGAGAAAACCTTATAAGCATATGGTGTGTTTACGAACTTGAAACCCATTATGTTCTCTCGTCAGTTTTTAAGGTTAGTTTTTACAGTAACGTATACATCCATTACTGTATTTAAGAAACAGATGTTATACAAATATATAACAGTGTCAGCCTAGGTTCCAAGCCCATGTTTCGCAATCTGGGTCCAGACAGCGCGACTCCCGTATATCAAAAACCAACATGTTCTTGACATATTCTCGATTCTGAATCTTACCCGAATTCTTAATTCAGTAGTTAAATAAAGTAAATTCGATAAAGGTTAAAACCAAAAAATCCACGGCGTATGTAACATACAATTGGCTTTTTTTAAAAAAAAGCCAAAGACTGAATTTGGTTCTCTTATTGCTGTTTTCTAAGTCTAAATAACATACAATTTATCAAAGTTTGGTGCAAATATTTATTTTGAATTCGAATATTTCCTTTACCACATCCAAAATTCTCCTTTTCCATGTGTCATAATAGCTGTTCAACCCAGTCTTAAAATTATAATGGTGAGTGTCTCATTTTGCATCACACTGTGACATTTAAAGTAAGGACCTTTAACCTTAACCTTTTTGACTTAAATACTCATTACATTCGCGGGCCGTCTGACCGGCCTATTTCCATTTCAACTTTTTGAGTGTGTTACGGTTTGAGGCTGTTTTTCATTGTCTTTAACTTTCAACCGAAAAATACAACGCTTCACAGCTGTCTAAGGTTCTACTTTATTAGCGCTTTATTAGGAATCCACCTTTGGCATATTCATAATAGACAGAAGTATGGCTGTTCTTTTTATACTCAATATCGGATTTTAGAACTTGCTTTAAAGCTCATTATTTTCCATGCTAGGTTTATTCTTCTGATTCATCCACATGTTGGTGATGACTAAACGATATTTACTTTCCTATGTATGTAGTTTATGACATATTTAAAAGACTAGTCGTTCTTTGCTGTTAGTCATAATTTAAGTTTTGGAGGTATTTCGTTGCAATGCTTTTATTTACGTAAACCATACTACAAAGAACGATTCGGTGGCTGTCGATACACAATTTTATATTAAAATAATAAGTGCCGAGTTTCGTCCTGACTTCGTTTTGATATATCCTTACCAAGAAGAAAGGCACACAATTGTCAGTCGTAAGGATAAGAAGACATTGTAACAGTTTGGGAACAATAAGAGAGGTTATATATTAAAACGCACAAAACACTCACTACAAAATTATAAATCATGAACGTAATTAGTAAGATAACCTGAGTGAAACTAAGCAGTGACTATCAAAAAATATGACGATCGGCCGATTTCAAATATTTTGTATAATCAAAATTAATTAAACTAAAATTATGTATTTCGAACCCATTTCGTTTGACACAATAACTATAATCGCGAATCTGAAATTGCTTAGGTACTGACCGTTTATATCTAACCCTTTTGAATGTGAGAACGATTGAACCTTCTTCAGAACCGTACAAATATCCTAGGCGATATAGGATCGGCTAATCTTACGCTACTGTATAATTTTAGGCCTATATTGTCTAACTTCGCGCGGCTTTCGCTTTCATGGTATATATTTTGTATGAGTTCTACTATTTCACGAAGAACATTACATTTACCTAGAGCTTGCGTTATGCTTTTGTAAGTATAAGTGTATATCGTGTCGCTTTGCCGTAATCAAGGAAACCTAGTATAGACCGAGATGGCCAGTAAAAAATAGTACATATTTATTGCTATAAATATTTGTAGGAAGCTGTGGTAAGGCGTAAAATATATTTTGCACAACAGAGTTTGAAACCTCAAGTTAAATAACATTATAACTAAAAACAGTAATACTCTTCAAAAGTACAATTGTTTACAACAATTTCAAATTTCTGAAATATTGGGCATCTTTCCATTTATATGGATATGTAGGTTAATGCTTTTTGTTTAGCCATTTTTTAAGACCATCTATTTCTAAGTGATTTATACTGCACCATATTTTTTGTATTTCTAATCTTACTAGCTATTTCGAAATTTATATAATCAATAAACTATTTTTGCTACTTTCGTGATCATTGAAAATAACTTTGCTAAGCAAATACAATAAATTTCGTTGATATATATAAAAATAAAGTTAAAATTTGAGAAAATATTAAATAAAATGGAAAAACTATATAGAAGCGTCCTCCAAAGCCTCTATCAGAGATTGTAGGTTTAAAAATAACTGTTATATATACAATACAAGTGAAATATAATAGTTTAATCAACGATTACAGATATTTTTTTTATAGTCGCATTCTTAAAACTCATAAATTCTCGTATCGAGTTTTTGACGCCTTTTTCTCGTATTAGAAATAACAATTATTTGATAAGATCATAATGCTTTTTATGAGTCACGTTTCGTTACATTTACCCTTTCTATATGCCATGTCTGACTAAAATAATCATTTTTATGTTTCCACAATTTTACGAAATTTCCTGGTTACTAATTCAAAAAAGTTTCCCATAAGAACCTATTTAAAACGGTTTTGATTCTAACCGATAATTGGCTATGAGAGAAGTTAATCGACAAAATTTTGGCAAAATCCATTCACAACCACAAATCAGTAAGTGAGCTTAAAAGTGAGGTTAGTGCACAACATCGAGATAAGCAAAAGGCATCATAAATATAAAATATGCGCCCGCATTGCCGCAGCGTCTTGATATATTTTATTATAAATCTCTCCTAATTACTCCGTAACTAGAACGGCGGTTAAAAAGTATAGATAAAAATCATGCAGTGACTTGTTTTGAGAATGTTCGTAGTTTAGTAGTTGGATTCTATTTTAAAAGGCACTAAGCACCCACTATATGTCCGTGGAAATTTCAAATAACAGGTGAATCTTCTAACCATTTAAAAATATACTAATTGAGTGAATACTTAATGCCTTTACATCAGCATTAATTAAATAGTAAATCTATATGTGTTTACAAAAATATTTGGAGGTTTTAAAATAAAAATTATATTTCACTTCGATAAATGAGGGCTTAGTATAAGCACAAATTGCGATGAAATGTGAGATGACGAAATGCGAAATGCGATGACGAATTTACTTTCTGGAATAATATGGCTGGAAACATTTTTGTTATTTGCAGACACTGTTAGCCTAGTGGTCAAGCATTCGATTCATCACTCTAAGGTCTTGAATTCAAATCCCGCATGCTTAGATTTTTAGATTTCTCATTTTCGTGTGCTGAAGACTAATATCATAAATCATACGGTATCTCCCTCTTATGCTTGACACACTCGCCTATACATACAGATAAATGCCCTCGACTATATAATATTATTCAATATTAATTTCCACATATCTACCATTGATAAAATTATTTATCTACTTAGTACAAATTAATTTTACAAGTATAATAAATAATTACACTGAATGATAGTTCTCCAAATTTTATTTCGTAGAGGACGTTCTCAGCAAGCCCACAACACACCCTTCAAGAAATATTACACGAAACCTTACTTTATTTTAAAGCAGTAAAACTCAAACTCTATTGAAACAAGATTTTTTTTACCGGATGCTGTAAAATAGAACCTAACACCAGAAATTAAAGTTGCTTTTTAAATGAAAGATGATATTTTTGATAATACGTCTGGGCGAAGACATCTATGTTCAGTGTTTGATTTAGCCTAAAGATATGCGAGTGTTTGAACCAAGGTCACTTAGGTTTTTGGAAGGTTGTTGCTATGGGGACATTAGTGCCATGAAACTCCTGCTAATATATTTATGAAATACTACTTCTATAATGTTAAAGGGTCAGTGTAACCCTTTTAGTTAGAAATAACGCATAGTAATTCGTTATTATTTTAGTTGATATTGCACTGTGAACCAACTGTCAGAGCCAAGTATGAATTGTCAGCGAAAAGATTTGTTTTCACCTTAGAAAAACTACTAGTAAACATACACTAAAATGGGTCCATCCCCAAGTAGGGCTCACGAAATTTCCACAACAACATCTAATATGGGTTTAAAACAGAGCCATTTACAAAACCGAAGAAAAAACGAACCCATAAAAAAAGATCCAACAATAAATTACAAAGCATATTCTTTGTATTAAAATTTGTTGTGTATATTCTCTAGACACTATTTGTAAATGCACATAAGTGTATAGTAGTGTAAATGTAAAGTGTTACATTAGTAGCTATCGGCGAGTACAACGCATGACGGCGCTACGGACTGAGAGTATACTTGCGTGAAAAATATGAACTTATATTTATAACGGTAATATTCAAATCATATAGTTTCGTCTTTTTTATCTGAGTTGGAAATGCATTTGTGCATCCCCTGCCATCATCTATATGAGCAATCAACCCACTAGTAATATCTTCTCCTATTAAACCTTATAGTATAGTAAATTAGTATAAAATACACATAAAACTCATATGCTATCGATGTGTGTAATACTTTATATTCTCAATAGCGATATTGTGTATCTTATGTATTTAATATTATATATTTAATGTTATTTGACCTTGTCCATTATTATTGTGATTAAATGAATAAATATAGAAATTACTACATTGTTCATTACAAGTACTTGTAGTATAACAACAGAAAAGCAGTATGAGTTTCAATAATGGGTACATTTCCAGCCAAGTTTTTTCTTAAACTGCTTAGCAAACTTTGTTTAATTATACCCAAGTTTTTTTTGCCCATAAATCCACATTGAGTTTATATAGGTTATGGATTTCTATTGTTTTTATTATGGATTTATAAAAGCAACTTTTCCTTTGAATGTACGTGTCGCCAGCGCCCGCTGGGATGCACAAAATATAATGTAGCAAGTGTCCTTTGATGTGAGTTATGTTGGGCACAGTACATGTACGCAAACATACAAATATCAACCTGACACAATTTTGAAAATTATAGCTACCATGTAAAATGTAATTTTGAAATCCAACTTCTCTATTTGTTACTCTTTAAATTTTAATATTTTTGTAAAATGCAAGATATGATCTAAACAACTATTGCTAGGCTAGGAAGCTACGTGTCAACTTCTACATCTACGATCGTAGGCCTGTAGCACATTCAAGCTACAATACGGCACGTTAAGCGCTACGAGAAAGCTACGATCTTCATGCAATTTATACGATCAAAATATTCGTTTCGTTATTAAACTAAAACTAGAAATACGAAAGAAGTTCTCACGCATTAGTTAAGTATAAAATGAATTAAAGTAATCGAAATATTAAATGTCACAAATAAATGTAAAAAAGTATTATAATATCGATCTGCGTCTATAAAAAGCTTTTATAAGATTGGCCTCGATCAGCATCGAACCTTGCTTCATGAGACGCTATAACAATCGAGACTATGATTACGCAATCATCAGCTTTGAATTACAAGCAAAACGTGTTCTAAAGGAAGCCAGACGAAGTTGACATCATAGGCCTGTCTAGCCGTATCTCGATAAATTTTCGGGTCAAAAACATCCCGTCTACATAAGATATGTGTTAAGTATTCCCAGTCTAAGTCTAACGTGGTTAAAGTTTAACAAGTAAACTTATTAAAGTACTGTTTTATCGTCGAGGACATTGCAACACGAGGGTTCAAGGAACTGGCCAATGAGGGCTCACGCAATTACCGCCTGAATCATCGCCAAAAAAGAGTAGTATGCGGCGATCCAATTGCAACTGTGTGTTGTATTTTCTCCCGATTATCAGGGAGCATTTGAAGGATGCAGCTCGGGTACGGGGCGAGGGAGAGGCGACGCGGCGCCTCAGTCGAGTGGAGTCCAGCGCGCGGGACGCACGTACCCATGTCTCACCGATAACCAAATGAAGACTCCGCGGAATACAAATTCGCGATCATCGTGCATTTGTTACGAAAAACCCACCGGTTATTGTTGATTGTGTGTTTTTACATCACCTAGGATAAGACTTATTAGGACTGTTCCTGTTTGTGGCCAATGTGAGTTGATCTTGCATCGTGTGTCTGAAAATCACGTGCCCTAGATTTGGGGTGTCGTCGCTGGAGCGCTCAAATGCTAAATTTTACGTTTATTTACTATCAAAGCTTAAGTAATATTAGAGACAGTAGTATTTAATTATGCTTCTGCAAAGATTTTTCATTTTCATTTATTAAATGTCATATTTACTATTAATTCATGTTTAAACTTTCAATGTTTATTTTATTTATTATTTTATTCATCATTATATTTCTTAATACATGTCGCATTAAAAATACTATATTCATTTTAAATGTATAATCCATAAGCAGTTCAAGCTAAACGTATATATGCAATAGCACTTTAGCGAGCAAAGTACTAAATGAATCACTGGATCGTATATTTTGGTAATGGTCCTAAAATCCACAGCAGTTTCTTGAAAACCACATAAGAGTCTACTGTCGCGCCTGACGTACATTTATTATAGCGCGTCCACGATTGTAATTTAGCCCTTACGAACCTAGAACTAAGATCTATATTCCAAGTTGTGTAACAAGTAGAAACATTAAACCCGAATGTCTGTAAATTCACCATCTTATTTCTTCATTTTTAGCAAGTCTTTGCAATAATACTTCTAGAATATTCATACAAAATATTGGAATTAAACTCATCGAAATATTTTGCAATACGCATTGCTTTACTATTCTGCCTCAGCTTACGTAAAAAAATTTTTTTATAGATTTTGAATATAAGTTATATGTTAACGCACGTGGTTTACCTTAAGGTAAATAATTGTTACCACGTGGCTCTGTGCTCAATTAACCTCCCCCATGAGGGGTTGGAGCGCGAGTTTCCGGTAATAACGAACCTGTACAAGAGCCATAAATAATAACCTACATAAGCATTTACACTTGAAGTTTCCTTCATAAATTTGAGTACAAACAAATTAAATTTAATAACTTAACTATAAAAAACAAAATAAAAAATATTTTTAATTTAAATTGGACATTAGTAAAGTAGTTGATCCAATCAGCGAAGATGACTATCAGTTTTCAACTACATAGACGTCTTAATATTCGAAACGGATCATTTGGCAGAACACATTAGATGAACGTGTCTGCGTGCGTGCGCGTGTATGCGGCGGGCGCGGCGCGGCGCGGGGGGTGGGGCGCCAACTGCGGGTAGTCGGCACATGGATCGATGCGGTGCGCGTTCCTCGCGTATCATTTGCGTGCGACCCGTCGCTCCCCTCCCCGGGATGACCCGACGGCATATATAACCAACTATAAAATCTGACAGACTTTCAGCCGTCTCCGATTGTTGTTGGTCCTTGAGATAGTAAGCATGACAGTCACATGGCCCGACCCTTATCACTCCTGATATTTATTTATGCAGTATTCGCAAAACTACAGTACTAATTGTACGCGCGGTATATTATTATTTTTTATTTGTCGTAAAATTTAATGCCAACTTTTCACATTCAATTATATTTTCCGAGTTGGTTTACGAGCATACGTTTTATGGTCGCCTGATGCGTCTGTTGCGATTTTCAAATAAAACATGGCATTAAACTGGTGGATGCAGTTTCCCGGCGCTTACAAATAAAGAACTTTTTAAGTAATGTTTCGCTTCCTCTCTCATTCGCCCTTGCTTCTCGTAAAATTTTAACTTTAATTTCCATTCATTAAGGAGAGTTGGTGAGTTTTATTTTAATTTCATAAAGAAAAAAGAAAACGTAATTTCACAGTAGTCAATATTTTATTTAACAGAATATGCAACGTGGAAACATAAAATTTATAACTGTAATCAACTTCGAAAGGATTATCAATTATATTAACATTATCATGATTATTGGTAATCGTCACAGAAAGACAAGAAACATATTACATTTACAAAATATGCAGCTTTATTTTTTAAGATTTAAAAAAGGTTTATTTTTCGACCATCTTTAACAATTTATTATTTAGAATAAAGAAATTATAGTGTAACATGCCTAAGCTTGTAAATTTCGTATAACATATTAAAATTTATTTAACTGGCTCGGAACTTTCGTTAAAAAGCCTATACAGTAGTTTCAAAGAAATTACCTGTTAACAATTTTTTAAATCCTTTTTTTTTCGTTTGCATGTACTAGAAATTATGTCGTCAATTCCAGCCAAAAAATGAACGTATATTGTCAATGATATACCAACACAATGTCTCTTGTTAACTCTGCAAAATCGTAAGTGGCTGGGGCAAGATATGATATGCTCACTCGTAATAGATCATAAATAACGTACTCGTGTAACATTCAGGCGATAAGGCCCAATTTGCATGTCAATGGTTGCCTATCAATGTACAACAGCACTGATTTTATTATAATTCAAATGAGCTGTATATTTGTTCAAATTGCTAGAATATTTAACATTTTAGGTGATGAGTTAGTTTACGACGACGTTAAAACCGATTTAGGTCTTACGTCACAGGACATTAGTATTTTTTATGTTGGACAAATTTTGTACATCATTAAATATGATAGCAATTTTGTGTTTTATTGAGTTTGTTCTAGTATTAAAAATCTATAAAAAAAAACTTTTATACAGATTTAAAATAAGTTTACACGCGTACGCTGACACATATTATTAAAATTTTACATATTTCTAACTATTTTGTACAACCCGAAAACGAAATATCTGAGATTTCAGAGCATGGATAAGAATTCTGTAAAACTTTTCCTTCCCTTTAGAGGGTTGGCGTGTAGAAACGGCGGAAACGTGTAGAACGTAATGCCTTATAAGTTCAAGATAATAGATTTAACTAATAATTAGCTAAAAAGTAGGCTTTAATCATTAATATATTTTATGACCATATTTATCATATATTAGCTGTGCGGTGCGATTTCACCTACGTTAATCGTAATATACTCTATGTTCCATGAATGAACAACACATTTTATGTATTTGAATAGAATCAGAAAATATCCTGTGACTTCAATCCGGTAAAAAAGTATTTTCTTTAAATGTGTAAAAGCTATGTTAATAAAAGACAATACAATATCCTGACATTTTCAAGCGAACAAAAAATAATATAATATTACATTCATTTTCCATTTTACATACATTAAAATATTTGCTACAGAAGTCCAAATCACACAAGACTAACAATACTAATTAAGAACACAAAGGGATTAAAATTTATGTAAAATTTATTGTAAATTTTTATGAGGATTTCTCTCTTACCAAAATCAAACCTACCCATCATACTTGCGCTGTCATTGACAATTTATTTTATAAATATTGAACAGCTTTCGCCATGTTACCTGTATACGCAGGTAGCCTTAAATGATTAATGATAAGCGGTAAAGTAGTTCAATAGAGCCGCCAGTCAACCTTGACTTCAATACGTCTAACTATGATGGCCACTGCGGTACACGCCAACTGCATAGCCACAGAGTTTGGGCGAGTGGGTTCGTTGGCAAGCGTGCAACTGTTCAACTTGCTTCACTTTTAAGACCGATTTAATAGGAATAATAAACTAAATGTTTAAACAACATCAATTTTAGTAATGTCCTACATTAAAAAAAATTGTATGTCATATGTTTAATTATTTGCAAGTGCTTTTAATTGAAAGCTAATTAATTACTTAATAATTCATAAATACATAAATACTTAGTACCAGTGATTTCGTCATATATCATCATGAAAATTCCGATTAGAGTAAAAAAGTTTATTTTCACTGAACTAAAATATCGATTTAATAAAGTATGCTTTAAAAATTGCGCTTTTTGGATTTGCTTTACGTCAAGTAAAATCATTATTTCATTATTATAAGTAATACCAACCTGTACCCCGATTATCCATCTTATTTATAAATATAATAACCTTTAAATATTAATAGAAGCAGAGCCTCTGTAACTTTCAATAGACAGTAATATCCCGACGTTTTTGTATGCAAGTTCGATGAATACTCAAATGCGTAGCGCTGAGGTCACCATTGTATATCGTATAACAAAACTCATTATTGAGATCAAACGAATGAACGCGAACGAATAAATAAACGTTAAAATCATTCTATAAGGATGCATATGAATAAGAGTCTACAAGTAAGTATGCTTCTTTTCAACATATTTGCATAAATAATTACCAGCCACATAGCTCCATCAAGAATAACTTATCAACCATTTGCGAACTGTTGTGCAAACTAAATTACGACTTGTGACGTTCGTGGCTTATGACACACCTACAAACTTTACTTACCTTAAAAACATTTTATGTTAGCAAACTTTCTTCAGGGCTGACATAATGTGACGTTTCCTATACAATGTTTAAAGTAAAAAAAATATATTAATATAACATGACACAAATTATTTTATTAATTCATGGTGCTGTTTCTAGAATTTAAAATATTCAACCGGTTTTAATTGAATAAAATTTCACGACTTAACATATTACCTTAATTAAATTTAAGAACATTTCAATCACAATGAAAAACAGAACTCTATTATGAACATTTACACGTAATGTTGCCAGCTATCTTTAGTTAAATTCGCAATAATAAATTCCCCGAATGTAATGTAATGTTACTAATTTAAAAAGTCTATTGGATATATGAACTTAAAAAAATTCACAATATATTACAATTTTTATTCATTTTAATCTTCTAACGTTATTTTATAAACGATATTTATTTACTACATCAACGACGATTCTTCAGGTTAGAAGAAACTATATATATTTATGTATTAAAAAGCACGCGGGTTTACGCATAGAGAAAGAAGTGACAGAAAATATTATTATAATCAATGTAGCTTTATATAAAAAGATATATTTTAAAATTTCTTTAATTATATTACAAAAATACAAAACTTGGTATTTGGTATAGATAAGCAGCTGATCGTTTATGAATTATATTTTTGAAATAGCTAAACTAAAGTAGTTTAGTGTACTTATTGGCAAATTGATGCGAGAGTGTCAAACTAGGTATTTACGTTACTAAGATGAATTTCAAAGTCATTTAGATGTCCCCTAGAATAAGTTACAAGTAAGTAACTGGCAACACAAAGTACATACGACATATTTTCTATAGAAAGCCATAAATTATTTTGGTATATAATTCTGGCTGGATATTTAAAATTTAAAATAAATAACAGTCTTGAATCATTCGTTTAGGTTCTATTAAATAGTCTGGTAATTTAATCAGACGCATTAATCTCTTCAATAGCCTCTTCCAATTTTCTCAAACGCATTAAATGCAAGATTAAAGCTTTATGACTTTCATCGTATAGATGACGGTTTTTTCTTTGAAAATGTACTCAACGTTTATTATTTACATTTATGATCTAATTTAGGAATTGTCTGTAGTTTTTAGAGGCCATTAACATCTAGCATTAAATTTTTATACGAAGCATTACTATTATTTTGTAGTTTTTTAGAACACTTTTTATATACAACATCCGGATTATAATTATATTTAGGTTTTATGAGGTAATCCGGTTTACCATATAAACTTAAATACATTGCTACATTTGCTTTTACAATTCAGAAATTATTTCAATGGAAAAAGAAAAAAATATTTGTGTCTATACAAGATTAAGCACCTAAACACGACTTTGAACCCATGAAAGTCACTGCACAAGTCACCTTGCTTGATGCCATTCAAATTGCTTTCAAATCACTGGATTTATATTTCACAGATCACTGATGGTAATGTTACGTAAAAAATATCTTTATTCTATGAGATACAGTTTGAGGGAATCGGACTTAATAAAACTAACTAGATTAACACAAAATAAATTATAAAAATACTAATACTATACATAGAACGTACTTTATAGTGCGAATGAATATAATTCGAACCCAATGCATTGGTTACTTATTAATCATAAGATTCTCTTGCATTCTCTTGAATTTTATTCTATTTATCTGAATAAACCACATATGATTACGTAACGTAAATAAATACAAATCTGTGTAATACTAAGAATGAATTATTTGCTAGGCGTAGTAAGATTTACGTTCCCATAAAGACAAAATATATTTAATTCCTTTGTATCTTACGTTGTTATTCTGTTCTTCAGTCTGAAAGGATCAAGCCTAAATTCATCAAAAAGCCTAGAAAATGTAACCAAAACACAAATTGGAGTGTCGATATCGTCTAGACTGCTGAGACGATTAAATCCGAGGTCACCTCAGTGACATTGTATTTTTTTCGCCCTTCAATATCCTACCGAGTGTACTTTTGCAACTTTTATCTATACTCTATGGCAACAATGTCTTTAATTTATGGACTATTTACTATGCGTTGCTTTGAAAATACTTTAATGGCCGTCGTTTACTAACACATAAATCTCTCCCGAAGGGTCAGGAAAATTGATTACAACATTCAAGAGAATATTAAAATACATACATTTTATATAAATTCAAAGTAACGTCTTGACATTTTCTAAACTAATAGTAACTAAATTTATTACAAGTAGGCATGTATAAAGTAATCCTACAGCTAATATAGATTGATATAACAAAAAACAATAACTAACCTTAAAATATAATGACTAAAATATATTATTAAAAGGAGGGATTCCTTTTAGGTAAGGTTCCAAAGATACTGGCAGCGAATTCCTTTGAATTCTAGACGAATTCTTTGTCCGAGGTAGCTACCAGCTCTTCGATCTCCTGTGATGTCAACTAACCTTTTTGCTATTTCCTTAAATAGCCTTTTACCGCTAGGACCCCACGGACCAAGGGACACCGAATGGGACAAAATCATATTTGGACCCCTATATTTGCATACTTTAGCTTTTCCACTTCACAAACCTCACCATCTCTGTTCTTGGTTTCATGTAGGTGGGAAGGAGCCAGCGTGTCTGAACAGGTTGCGTCCCATACCAGCATCCGGCCCCTCTTCCATGAAATCAGACTCATACCGTCGGGTGTCTTGCAAAACCAGTCGGCTCCAGTAGACTTGGCACGTTTATGGTGACAAGGGACCGGCGTATAATGTCGTTCAGTCGGGTTGTCTCGAGAAGCGACCTGCACTTTTTTGGCATAAAAGTCCGTGATGTCCTAGCGTCTCGAAATCACGGCCACAGGGTAATTTATGAGGAGCAACATTTTTTTCGTAACTTCGTAAAATTGGTAAAAATAAAAGCAACAGATTTAATATTTACGCGTAGCCATAAAAAAGCATTGAAAATCAAGGCAGGTGATCCCCCAAAACATTAAGCCGTAACTTATTTATGCCAATAACTTATCCTATAACAGCAACCCCATGCAAGACAGCAGACGTTACACTACATCATATTACTTAATGCTGTCATTATGGCGGTTAGAGGCTTTGGATAAATAAAATTCTCGTAAAAATATCGTAAACATGGCGCTGTCGTAAAATCGGTTACGAAAAAATTGTATTGATTGTTTTTGTTTATTGCTTATGGACTGGGCTATTTGAGTTTGTGCGTGGTGCTGAATTAATTTTGATATATTTTTTTTAAAAACAGGTACTGTACGCAAAACTAATTAATGTTTACTAGTAACTAGTTTCTAAAACAAAGTAAAAAGTAGTTTAAACTTTAAATGATGAATTATAAAAAAAAATATACATAATCTTCTATTATATCATAGAGAGAGGAAAAAAACTGTAAATTGCATTATACAATTAAAAGTCCATATCAAAACAACACACTATCTTGTAGCAATGCTTTACAATTTGCCTATAATAAAATTTTAATTTATATGACTACTACATGAAACAAAACCCTCTTCATATTTACTTTCCACTACTACCACTTCATTTCCCAAACGTTAAAAGGGCATTTCAAAATGTAAATACTAGCAGCAATGTTTTACGCCAAATCGGGCGAAGGATTTTTAAACTTTAAAAATAAAATGGGACAACCCTGTTTGGATTCCATGCCAAGAATTTAAGTGTGTGCGTGAGGAGTTCGTTCGCATGCGTCGTATATAGTTCGCACACAGATGTACAACTACGATAGGGGTGTTTTTTTACGCTTCAAGCTGAATCAAAATAAAAGAGTATCAAGTACGTTATTTTAGTTCTAAATTTTGTATGATCTTTCAATAGAATATAATTACTTAATTGTTTAATGGTGTTTGAACGATTGTCACCTCAAATCAATCTTTGAAAATTATTACTAATCCTGTAATGACATTGGTACTTCTAAACATTCAACAAAATAAACATACGCGTTATATTTTTCTTAATATCATTCAATAATAAATTAAGTAAGTCTGATAACAACCAACTATAACGGGTTTTATTTGTTATAAAATTAAATTCCAGTTAGATATATTATAAGCAATTTTAATTTAAATTTGAATTGTTCATGGAGCAGGGCATTTGGCATCGGCTCTCAGTAACTGAACATAAATAACTGCATTGCACTCGTCTTGAAATGTGAAAAATATGGAAATCCGCGCGATGCATCAGAGTGGACTTAAAAAATATAACTTGTAATTAATGTTTAATGCTTTATCGTAGTTTTGGTTCGTAAAATTGATGAAAATAATGTATATGGTATTGGCTATTGTTAGCACAAAAACAGTATTACGTAACTTGACAGATATAAAAGTCTAAGTCGTAGATTAAAAATTTAACACGCAAATATCTATTGCTACCAGACACGATGGGTCGTATAATACAACAAGGTTGATTTACAAAAATGTTACTGATTTGTAATTAAGGCAACAAATTTTGTAGGCTTTTTGTATGCAAGTTCGATGTTGTTCGCTCTAGTAATATCCACAGCGCTGATCTCGCAATCTCCGTAATAAGCGTATAATTTTATATCATGAGACCGTGTTAAACTCCAACTGTGAAACAATGTGTTTTCTTTCCTATATGCCCATATTGCTCATGCGGTTTCAATAAAAAAAATTTAACCAAACATCGACGATGTGTTTGGCGTAGAAAATACTATTTATTTTTAAATACTTAACCTCCTCTTAGTGATTTTTATAATAATTAATTAAACGTTAAACACTTTTAATTTAACTTACATAGGCCATTGTTTTATTTGTGTTACCTTGCAAGAACTTGCTAACACTAGTAGCTGAGAAGAACTTCTTTATGAGGTGGTGTTAAAAAATTCTATGTTAGATATTATGATATAAATATAGCGTCGTTAGTCAATTTAAAATATAATAACTACCTCACATGTTTAAATTTATCTAGTTTTAAGTAAAAGTTCTTACATGGTGAACGAACAACGTCTTTAGATTATCTTTGAGAACTGAAACTTATCGAATTACAATGGATTTAAATAAATTGCTTAAGAAATTGTTCTTGGTATGATAGTTTCTTATTCTTTCTTTCGTTTAAACAACTTTCTATTTACTTTAGTAAGGTGTATTCATATTAACTTTTTAAAATTATACTAATACATCAGAATACAGTTTGTTTAAAAATCACAATTTGCTGCTATATCGCAACAGTGCTAATCATTTTTATATAATTCAGTTTCCGTGACTTATAAGTAATATTTAGGTTATAGCCAAGACCTTGTCATGTTATGTCCTGGGGTTGATTCTCAGTTAAGCAACAAACTCTCAACAAACTCCTTTAAAACTTAAAGTAAAGGTTTTCAAATCCAATAGTGTTTTACAATATAATGCGCTAACGTGAGAATATGTATTTCTGTTTTATCGTAATTACCAGCAATGCTTACAGGTAAAGCGCTTTTAGCGCTATTTTACTTTTTATAACTAAAATAATATTTGTGTATATACAACATTTAAATTTACTGATAATACACATTTTTATTCCGCGCAACCTGGACATTTTTATAGATATAAAAAATCCTAATCATATCCAAAATAAGTCCGTTTCGACCGGCGCTTAACTCTAATGATTCAAAAGGCGGTAAAACTATTGAGAAACATTTCCATTTAGGAAGTCTAGACAAGGCACGCTGATATATTACCGCCGGAAGATTTACGGGTCTCAAAGACTGGGCGTGGTTAAACCGATATTTAGGGATTTATTAAGGAATTAAAGGAATTTTAGCTTAGAATACTACCACCAAAATTCAGTAAAGAAAAACTGACCTTACGATTTTGTTTACTAAACACTTATACAAAAAATAAGTACTCTAATTTATTTTTGCGTTTGCCACATCATCAAAATATCAATAGCCTCTTTTAATGGGTTATTTATACCATTGTTAGGTATCATGGTTTTTTGGTATCGAAATATACAAAAAAGTACCATGTTAAATCCACTATTACAATACGGCTGCATGTCTTTAAATTATTTTGTTTTGTAGAACGCTCTATCGATATTAAATACCGCCGCCCATGGACACTCTCATTGCCAGGCGGCTCGCGATTGCGTAGCCAGCCTTTTATTGGTACGCTTCTACACGTACGAACTAAGTAATACAACTCTAAATCGAATTGGTTCGGAAATACTTAAGTGGCATTATATATTTTATTTAAATTATTGTATTTATAAATTAAAGATTTAAAAGGAAAAAAACTTTATGAATACAATAATATTGTATAACAAAAAACCAAACAGTAAAAAAACTTATTAACCATAATACATATATACAGCATCTAAATAAAAAAAATATGAAGCCAAGCAAACCGGCTAAAAATTATAAAGTAACTAAACAACATTGAATAATTTAAATAATACGTTTGCGGTAAAGGTTGTAGTTTCAGAAACAAACAGTCGATCGGGTAACACCAGGATGAAATGGTGATTAATAATTCAATGAAATGTTAATTCGAACTTATCATCGTTAGTGTTAAGAATTTTAATTTGGTTTATTATATCGTTATTATATTCCGTCCATGAAATTAGAATATAAAAAAACAGCTTTTACAGTTTATTAACATAAAATAATTATCTGTTTGGTCGTTTTTTCATCACGATAAACTAGTTCTACAATAATTCGATCGAAACATCGTTTGACTGCGCAATAAAATAATCTACCCTCTTTTTTATTTATACTGCTGACTTATTTTTTACGCAACTGGTATTTGCATATGCTATATATAAAATATAACAATAATTTTAAAAAATGTGTGCGTGTACTAGAGTACACACGTAAGAAGTGAAACTTCTTTATGACATTATTTTTCGAAATTGATCTATTATATACAACTTTACAAAAATTTAAGTTAAATTAGATAAAAAATAAAGTTAATTAGATAAAGTTTAACAAAAGGTTTTTATTGTCATAGACATGAATACAAATAATACAATTATTTCATTTTACCTTATTACTACTAAGATTATTACAGAATTTCATTAATTGTAATAGAATTATCACTATCATTGTTATCCTTATTATATATTTTTGTTATTAATAAATAATCAATCAACCGTGGTAGGGACAAGAAGTAGATGGCGCGTAACCGAAAAATGTGACTGTAAATTTTTCGGTTTTTTCCAACGCCGATAAAGAAGTTTCACTTCAAAAAAGAAAAAACGACTGAACGAAGCTTACGCTATCGCTAGCCTGTGTTTCTTTGTTATTTTAGATATATATACACTTTTGTGCAATTACATTAATGGTTAAAAAAGGCCACATATTATACAACAGAGTTAGGAATTACGGTCATTTTGACATACTCTACCAAAAAAAAAATCTTACAGACATTGATATTGAGATATGGGCTTGAATAAATAAGTAATAAATCATGTTTGTATAAAATGTGATTATATATTACGTACTTAACTAAAAAAGTAGAATGTATGTAAGGCAATTCTATAATTGGTGTTATTGTAAAAAATATTACGAAGCCACTTTTGTGAACTTATTCATAAACTCTACATTACTATCGTTATCGATTAGTTAACTAAATAATTGTTGGTTTTATGATGAAAATATCAACGCAAAATGGAGCAACGAAACAAAATCTTTAGTAACTTAATAGGGCTGAAATTCTTAAGGCGATAATGGAAGCTAAACGTATTAGTGTGATAAGGGACTGTAAATAGATATAACCGTTTAATTTTATTTGTATTTTGTATTTCTAAAGCTAATTGAAATTACATTATATAACAAATAGATTCAAGAATAGAATACATTATTAGATATTAAGTACATGTAAAAATATTTACCAGTATTTTACAATTATATTAAAGTTACAGTTATTATAAATAAAGTTATTAAACATACACGTGCCATCCATCTCCTCAGTTTAGTGCCAATCGATATGTCTAGATTGAAAATAGCAGATGACCAACGTTATAAACATGTCTTTATAGAAGCCGTTAAATTTTTATTTGGTGTTTCGCGTGTAGATTCTCCAATGTTCTGTGTCATTAAATGAATACCATTCTTCTGTTTAGTAAAAATATATTAAATTAATTTAATGAAAAATTCTCAACTCTAGCGTACTCAGTAATCTTTGTAAAGGTTCCACTGCTACAATGTAGGTTCAAAGAATATAGTAAGAACTGTATATTGCGGATAAATTACTTATTCGACTTTTCAGTCTATGTCACTGTGGTTCTCTTCATAATCTTTTTCTCCATCGTGAAAGCTTGTGTAAATCTCAGCACTTGAGATATAAATACGTAGATAAAATAAAATTATGCAGTAGGCAGAATCTCAATGATGAGAATCTTATATATAATTAGGCCAATAATTTGAACTCAAAAAAACGCTGTGTTGGTTTAAATTTTACTAAAGTATTTAACTTATAAATAAGGTAGTAAATACTGTTTTAACTTAAATTCAAACAAAGCCCGGCAACGCATCCACTAATAAAATGAGTATCCATGGGCTGCGGTGACTTCTCCCCCCCCTACTCTATAAAAAAATACTTACTGTAATTATTCATATAAACTCGGCATGACACCCGAAAAGATATCATACTCATGATGTACACCGCATATTGGTGACATGAATATTTGGCCGGTTAGACAGGCACGTGTGTAAGCCCTTAACCCCCCAGACAACCTTGTGAGGCGCCACGCCGCCCACCCTGGGGCCGGGGTGGTGTTTGGGTGTGAATTGTGATGCGTGATGGGCAGCTGCCTTGAAAGTGATAAATTTAAAACCTTTATTTTAATGTTATAAAGGAAATTATGTACATAGAAATCTATTTCAAATATATTCAACAACAGTAGAGACGAGGTTGTTAGCCTGACAGTCTTGCGTTGGAATCATGGCTTTAGACCAATGGGTTTATCTTTCTATATTAATATAAAATTTTCTCGTAGAAGACAGAACATCGCGAGAAAATCGGTATGTAGACTCAAAAATTGACATGCTTTTTAGGAACCAAAATCATAAAGTATCAAGCTCGTGCGCGTTCGACTATAGGCTGAATTTAAAAATACGATTCAGAACTTTTCTATACTGAAGTCCAATAGCTTTTAAAAGTCAGCGTGGGAAGGTCTTCTTTGGCTCATAGATAAGGTAATAGATTCTGTCAACGGCCTCACTCGAATACATCTTATTTTTATATTTCTTTTCCTCGCTGTACGTAAATGCGAAATTTTATGTTGATCGGAACGGATTATCATCATCAACTTACACATTTATAATATTATGAAAATTGGATAGGTTTTTTATACATAAAAAATTGCTACCTGTTAAATTCCGTGAATCCTGGTTGGAATATATAGTGATCACACCGTTACGGTGTGTAGGTAATCAGCCTTCTGTTAACATAAATTAAATATTGTTTTTCCGCAAATTGGAGTAGTTAAACACTGCTTAGAGCAATGTAGGCCTAGTGGCTTCAGCGTGTGACTCTCATCTCTGAGGTCGTATGATGATGAAACAGATACAGAAATCTGAGGCCCAAACCTAAAATGGTTGTAGCGCCATTGTTTTTTTTTAAACACTGCATTAACCGCGTCTGTAAGAGATTAGTACATTATTTTTTTATTTGTATTCATATTTGTATTAAAAATAAACTAATAATACGTATTCTCTAAACGAGGCCGACGTATAGTATAAAAAAACATAATTCTATACATAAAATATTATTTTCATAATAAAATTATTTTCGCCAGACATACTTTCCACTGTTTGAAAAATGTATATTTCGCAAAATAAAAAGCAAAGTTACTATGTTAATAATTGTTTTCTCTTTGACCCAAATTTCAAGTTGAAGAAATAATGTCTCGGGTGTAATGGATCCGTATAACTTGACAAGTTTATACAACTTTATCGATGGCTAAGTAAATACAATGAAATTTAAGATTTTATACAATGTTGAATGATTATTTGAATATATTGACCAATACACAGATTATTTCTTATTTTTCTACAAACTTGTAACTTTACATACAATTTTGCATATAATCTAGGGGTTTTGCAGACACAAGTTTGCGCATTTTCCGCTAAAATAACTCTCTTTATCGCTCTACTCCTCTTTTTGAATACACTCTATTTAAAGCCTCAGCTAGCATCGGAATACTGGCCGTTAACATATCGAATGACGTTCAGTTTCGCGGTCATTTGGAAGGGAACTCCAAATTAGCCTCTAAGAAGCTTGGTGTCCTCAACAAGGCGAGACGGTACTGCACTCCGGGCTACCGCTTGCAACCCTATAAAGCGCAAATTCTGGTCCACATATCTTACTGTTTTCACCTCTGAGGGAGAGCTCCCGAGTATTAGCTTTGTCAACTTGACCGTATTTAACGAAAAGCTATTCGAATCGTTAACGACCAGTCACTTTCTGTGCGGCTTGATCCCTTGGCGATGTGTAGAAATGTGGGTCTGTGGTATAAAATGGCGAAGAGATAAGGTGATGTCAAAAGCATCACATGTTTGTATATACTAGATACCCTCCCAGGCTTTCCACGGGTAACTACAGCGTTCGAAGGACAATATTATTGTCCCAACTTACTTTGCAAATCCGAATACCACAAAAACGTATTTTAATTTTTTGATTAAATAATTACAAATAACTCTCTAATAACGTGGCATTCATTGGTGAAGTTTCATAAAATCTGTTTGGTACATCCAGCGACCCCCTTATAAACTTTACTCTTTCTAATATTGGTATAGATAAATAATGAAATTATTTATTACTTTTTGTTTATTTTACAATTTAAGCAAATTTATTTTAATATGAAGGCCTTAAAAGTGGCACAGGCATACATCGTCAAAAATAGGTATAGCAAAAACTCAAACTCCTTGATGTAAACTGTGTGGAGTACGTCGTTATCCATTATTACATTTGGGCTTGTTATTCTTATAGAATTGCAAGAACAGTACATATATTGTTATGTATGAATTATATAGTACGGCGAACCTATTATTAATTTAATTATATATAACCTTGGTACAATAAAGGGAACTGCCTAAATAATCAATTTTGTTCCTTCAATAGCACCCACGCGTCTTCAAGTTACGGCTTATGCCATCTGATATTTCCGTTCAATGTCTATTAATAAATATATATTTTTATTATTTATTGGTACAGAGGCTTATACTTGATGAAATATATGTCAGAGATTATCTTATAAAATAATACGATATCATTTGTTTTATTAGAATGGTACGACCACGCAATATCATAGTCCTCTTACAGGTTGTAAAATTAATAAATACACTTTTTTAACGGATTAAAGCTATGTATTATTATTAAAAACTTATAATTATTTACATAATTCTAAATTGTAAAAGTTATTTTAGCAAAAAACAATACTAGGTTGTAAAAGGTCAATGTCTTAAAGTCATCACTAGTGAGTAGAATCGATCAGAGAGCAACTCTACTCAAGTAGAGTAGAAGTAGTAGTTGCTCTCTGATCAGCGCCTGCGCTGGACGTGCGCATTGACTGTTTAAAAGTAGATGAAGAAAATCTTTAAACATTTAACGTGCTTTACGAATCATGACTATACAAACACCTTTTTTTTAAATGTAATCGGAGGCAAGCGGGCAGGAGGCTCACCTGATGTTAAATGATACCACCCCCCATGGACATTCACATTGCCAGAAGGGTCGCAAGTGCGTTGCCTTAAAACTAACTATTAGTAAAAAATGATTGATTTCCATTTAAAAATTCCGTATTATTATATTATTAGTATTGCGTATTAGTTATAAAATGGATTTTTTATAGTCTAAAAAAAAATTATTTGAAAAATTTTGTGTTTGTTAACGAGCGTCTAAGAAATTATTACTATTCATTTAGTTACATAATGCCGGTTGTAACAGGCAACCTACCTGAACTTTAAAAAAAATTGTACATATCATTAGCAACTAATATTTTTATTTCATATAGCTTATTTTCATAACACGATGTATATAACTAACCAACTCTAAAGTTTCTCTCTAAGTGAATATAATTCTTTAAGAAATAAAGTATCTTTGAACCGTAGTTTTAAAAAAATGATTAGAAAAAAATGTAGCTAAGTTTTTGACCATTTATTTTAGGCAGTACGCGTTTTAGGCCAATCCTTATAAAATAACATTTAATAGAAATATGAAATATGTTTCTTCATTTATTCCGTAAATAGATGACGTGTCCGATGTTACTTAGCCTTATTCATTAAGGAGAAAACATATTAATAACTATATAATTGCTGCTCTCAGCAATTTTCCACTCAGTATCTTTACCGTCCGTACATGTATTACATTGTTAAATTGAACTCATCAATCTTGGAAGCAACAACTTTTTTTTAGATTTTTGACGCAAATGTATTTAAAAAATTTGCGAGATATTTCTTTCGTATATTGATTTTTTAATGTAAATTAACACTTAATTTTTTATTCTGTGCACATTTGAAAATATTGGTTACTAAACTAAGTCTTGGAGGCCTTATTTCTTAGTATAACAATTTAATTTAAAAGGAAAATTATCATTATAGAGAATATAATTTATATCACTCAAAAGACAAGATCGTAGTCCGATCGCTAAATATGATGTTTAATAACCTATGACCTTTTCCCAGGTATTATCAATAGAGCCTTCCTATTATTAGCGCGTGGGTTGCTATATAAATTATAAAACTCTGAGAAATATACCAGTATTCGTATAGACGCCACGCTATTAGGAAGTCGTAAGCAATAATCGTCAGATTTTCTTAATATTTAAACAGAAAATAGTGGCGAAATCTTAAGTATCTTTTAAAAAGTAAGTTTCATTAATTATATTTTTATTGTCTCTTTAATAAGTATTGTCTTAAACATAAATGTAACTATTGCTAAAGCGACAGTAAACGAAAAACTCTGATCTGAGTCTGTTTTTTGGAGTAATAATAGGAATGGTTTGTCTCTCTGACTATTTGTTTTTAATTCCACATGAATTTAATTTGTTTGACAACGCCTTAAAGTACCTACTTATTAATACATTATATATTATTCTAAACCTTCTTTCTGATAAACTTATGTTTCTGCTTAGTCCGATAATTCTAAACTAAACTAAATTGTCACACTTTTTACATTGAAAATCCAATTAAAATTTCTTCGTAAATCTCGGTCGTAGATTTAAAAGTTCAGTTAAGATAAGTGGTTGTAATAAAACAAGTGTAATGAAATTTATCGGCGTTCGACCTATTTTCACCACAATCGATTTAAATTTAATCGGTTATTTTATGTCGTTCTTAAGTTTGGCATAAATTATTAAAAAGTATGAGGGTGATTGATTTGAGATTAAAGTAATATGTTAAGGTCATATTAATAATATTGATCATTTAGCAGTCATGATATGATTACCTAAAACAAGCATTATTGTTTGATGATACTATATATATATATATATACATTATCAATTATAAAATTTGAAATGAGACTGATGTGAGTTTTTAGATGTACTAGCCCCCGCAAACTTCGATCCGCCCTAATATGATTTATTTAGCCTAACTTTTTAGTAGCTACATACCAATATATGTAACATTTTGCTAAGCTACCCCATAGAGACTGTACACTTTTCCGGCATAAAAACATAACCAAAACCTAACCTCATTTTTAGGATATTTCGTGCAATTTTCCCATTTCCATAAAAACCTTCCTCGTCTAGCCGTCTTCGAGTTTTGCGCGTAGCAGCAATTTTTGCGATTCATTTCTATAAATATAGATTCGTTATTATTATTTTTGTTTACAGATTAAAGTCTGTGATTTCTAAACCCTTAACGATAACGATGCGACCTGCCGCATACGTCATCAATACGGAACAATATCGGCACCTTTAATGAATAATTTAACAAGTCTTGGCTATGCATTTACTGAGTGCTCTTGTTGACGTTAAACGCTTATTATTCATTTATCATTATCCATTGCGTGAGAAAAATTGATGACTACTCTGAAATAAGAAAGCATACGTAGACCTCCGTATGTTCGTGTTGACGATTCGAAACCAATTTTTATTGAAATTAATTTTGACTACAACCAATTGCTATTTTCGAATATAGGTATATATAATGTTTTACATTGTTTAGCAAGACAACAACATGATACTTATATATATATATAACTATAACCTATTATAACCCACTGCGGGATTTTTTATCAACATTGTATACTTGTATTTATTTTATTACCATGAGAATAATATTAAATTTCTATATATACTTTACTTTTCTATCTGATTATTTTTAGTTTTCATCAGCATTATGGTTTGACCTGAAAAATGATGTCTTATCATCACTTGTATTACAGCGTATTATGTATACTTTAATTTGCAAGACACTGTAAATGAAAACAGTACTATATCAAAAGGCTTGGGCTTTTGGTCTTTTGTTCTTCTTTTCTTGGCATTTCGTCGACTAACGTGATTACGTCTTCCAATGCTTCTTCAATTTTCAAGATTCTTTCAATTTGGCGTATAATTTAGTAACGAAATTAATCTATTGCAGGCGCCGAGATGTTCCGAAGGCGCGGTGCCGATGGCGCGGGCTAACCGCTCTCGGCTAGGCGCCCATGCGCGCCTGCCTGCTCGTGTGCGCGGCGCTCGCGCTCGCGCCGGGCCCATGGGCGCGCGCCGCCGCCACTACGCACGAGCCCGCGCGTCTCCAACACATCAAAACACAAATTTTAGCCAAGGTATCTATAATAAAAACCAAAATTCTAAGAATTGACGTATTTGAATTGGCAATGAACACATTTATCGATAAAAATTCTTTTCACTTTTCAAAATTTGACTTTTACAAATCTCATGTTCCTATAGTGTACAACTATTGTGTACCTTGGTAAAGGCTGGCTTCTAAAAAACTTCTATATAAGGACTGAGAATACCAGTGAAAACTTGACAATATCACCCTTATATGACCAAACCATTTCAATTTTTAAATTACGCACTTTAAAATAAATATTGTAAATATTTAAAATTATTTTAGCTGGGTTTATCATCACGTCCGACGCCACTGGGGACTCCACCACGTGACGTCGTCCGCCAGATCCTGGCGCGAGCGGCAGACCCTTATCCTGAGCCTCCACAGGTCGAGCACAGCATGAAGGAGATAATCGCCATCGCGCATAGAGGTGACGTTGGGGTCTATACCAATTAGATAAATATAAAAAATAGTCATATATCATATATTATGCTAGCGTTGGTTTAAAATTAAAAACTTACGTAAAATAAATATTCGCTTAACGACCGCCGTATAAAATCAAATCATTATAAGGGCTAAATAAAAACAAATGGATTCAATAGACGACAATCAGACGTCAGGATTTTACTTACGATTTCACCAAAATTGCTGACCATTTTCCGCTAAATCTCTTTATTGAACAAGACGGTTCGATTTAACAAATTTCTAGTCATAAGAAAAATATGTTGGTATAAGTGATGCTGAAATGAAGAAAATATATTATTCATCTGAGCAGACGATGACTCGACAGAAATATCGATATAAGTAAACTCGTCCGAAGATAAATTAATTTAGTTGTATGAGAATTCAATGCTTGTGAAAATAACTGTATAAATATGTTTATGTTGTCTGTATACATAAAATAAGTAATTTTAAAGACATATCGGATGGGATTAATGTTTTTTTTTTTAATATCTTTGGAATATCTGGCTGGCTATTCTTGAGGTATTTTTTTTATATTTCATAAGATGAACCAGGCGTTTCCTACTAATATTTTTTTATATAATACTCGATCCTATTTACAAAAACTATTTGATACATTTCTTAACAAAGTTATTCTAGACTGCAGCTCTACATTAAGGTTTGCCACTAAATCACAACTTAACAACGCTGGAAGATCGTCACATAAGAGTAAGTCATTATGATGTAATAATAATTTATAATACAAAATGTTGTTAGTCATTCTCACAGTTCTCATTAAAATTATAAGTATAGTATCAACAATTCAGCTTAAATATAAAGCAAATAAATAGCAGAAGTAGTAGTGGCTTCAGCATGCGACTCCCATCCCCGAGGTCTAAGATTCGATCCCCGGCCACAACAAAGGACTTTCTGTCTATGGGCGCTTTTTAACTTGCTCATACGGTAAAGGAAAACGTAGTAAAGAAACCGACGCATGCCTTAGACCTTAAAAAGTGGACGGCGCGTTGTTCTTATAGGCACAGAAGGCTGATCACCTTCTTGACTATTGGAATAACAAATGATCGCTATCAGATCAATATCAGCTAAGTGATAAGTGTTGAGGTTTTGTATTGTAAGTTATTACGTTTCTATTAAGGATACAGACTTCATGTGTTTGTCCTAGTTTTATAAAATGCATGAAAACACACGCCGTCGAATTTTTGGGTCTAAGGCAAGCCGGTTTCCTCACGATGTTTTCCTTCACCGTTCAAGCGAATGTTAAATGCGCACATAGAAAGACAGCCGGGGATCGAACTTACGACCTCAGTGGGTGGGGTGAGAGTCGCACGCTGATCCACTAGGCAAACACTGCTCCGATACATACACGTTAACAGTTAGTTATTCTCAAAATGTAATTTCAGGTATAAACAAGAACAGTTGGGTGAATCAACAGCAGGATTATTTTATTGGTAAGTAAAAATATATTTTTACAAAAGATTTTTATTAAATAGATATGTAAAATATTAGATATTGTAACTGCACTGTACAATAAAATGGCGGAGTCCTTATTCATAGTTAGGACGAAAATAAACCCGGCGTTATTACCACGGCATTGCCAACAATGTTAGATTTAATAGAAATACTCACAACTTTCTTATTGCTGCATTCAGACCAAATATAGGTTTAACACTGAATGATATACTTTGATATACTATGACCAAAATGTTATATCATTTCTTTACCATATTTCAAATTCGTTTTACATAGTTTCATCCGAAGAAGTCATTTATATTGTTAATATCTTGTTATTTTGCTTATGCTTGACTAAGAAATCATCAGTGATTCTCGTAATATATACCTTATTATAGAAGCGATTAGCTACTACCAAATATTTTCTATACCACCAATATTGTGTTTATAACAAACGTTCAAAAGTTCAGCGTCGTCCCCGCATTGCGTAACGGTCTTATGATTCAATGGAATCGTGAATAAATTGACGATTGAAAGGCTTTAAAAGGCTGAGTGCGAGGCTCCTTCTTTGACTTTATTAGAACAGACAAATTATAATATTGGCTACAAGGAAGTTGATATTGCAAAAGGATTAAAAAAATAAAAGTTGTTAAACAAAAACATTTTTACCAAAAATTAAAATCTTGATAAATTACAGAAAAATAAACTGCATTAAATCTATAAACCGACTAAAGATATACACGAAAATGACGTAAAAAGCATTAAATAGTTGACTATCTATATGGTCACCACTGATTACCTTAATACATCAAATCACTACAAAATATACCTAAATCACTTGAAGTGTAAAAACCTTTAAAAGAATAATTTGAACGGGAAAAGCTTCAATTTTATATCGAAGCAATATAAAGGGAATCAATATAAACTGTATAGTCTATAGCAATGACCACGAATATAACACGCGTGTTAAGTATGAACAGAAATTAGCTATATTCTCATAGTTAAATACATTGAAAATTACTTCCTTATCTCAAGCAACGCAGCATAATAATATTGCGATTCAGAAACGCAACGACAAAACTACAATGGCTAGTAAGTAGCTCGCATTTACAAAAAATTCATTGTTCATACAAGTTTTTATTATTACTATAGATATCTTTGCAGAATGACTGCAGTTGGGCGCCCGCCAGCCGCTATGTGCTGCCGCCCGACGTACTTGCGTATAAGTTTTTATAATAAAAAATATTTTTCTCAATAAAACAATTCATACGTATTAGAACGCTTTTAATGCTGCATACTCTATGGTACATACGTCAATAGGTTCTATACAGGTAATATCAACGAACGAAGTTAATAGAATCTGCTTTAGGTCGTGATTGTGTTGAAATATTAAGAATAACAAAACAACGTCTATCGTGTACATTGTGCGCATATAATAGGTATGTCTAATTAAATAACACATACACTAACAACAAACAAAAGTATGAATCCCGAAATTAATTTTAGAATTGGTACATCACACCTCCACATCCTTGAAGACACTCAATATTTGACGTCGTGTACCTCATAATTTTCAGTCAAAACTATAACTAAAGTATTATTAAAGATAGATAATCATATTTTGTAAGATTTTTAGTACTTTCTGAGGGTTGCAAAATGAATAGGTTTAAAATAAAAATGATTTTTTAATAAAAATACTGGCCGAATATTAAAATATCTTTAGACAAGCGTTTACTGTTTACTGTTCTCGAAAGACGACATGTTGTTATGAGGTTTGGATAGCTTAGGTTAATTAACGATAAAAGGTTAAGAATTAAGATGTTATTTTCCTGATAGGTTTTTATTTATAATTTATAAGTATGGTGCTATATTATAAATATTTTCCATTTGCATAGGGGCCGTTCAAGTATTACGTAAGCAATATAGGTGGGGGGGGGGGGGATCTTTGATTTTCTTATTTGTTGATTACGTCAACAGTAATTATTTACTTTTTTACATGATTGAAAACGAAATGCATTTTCGAAGAGTCCTACAAAAAATGTATAGGTTTATTTATGAACTAATTTTGAGAGTTTTGCTCTCATTTTTTGACAAGAGGAGGGGGGGATAAATTGCAGTAAACCTGCTTACGTAATACTCGAACGGCCCGTAGAAGTGGATAACAATGACCACACCGCTTCCTCTAAAATAGAAACGAGTGGTTAAGGGTTCTTGATATATGCAATAAATTGCATCTAGTGTATCCTTAATTTGATAAAACTTGGCTTTAAAAACCCCCGTTTTTTTATTACATAATATATTATATGTAAAAAGACATACCATACCAAACAATAGTAATACCGTATTGTATGTAGACATGACGTATATACTTCGTCTTAACTTGACCTATAAGAAGCCAAAAAAACAAATGTTTAAAATTTAAGTCCGAAAAATTCTACAAAGACATAAACTCGGTAATTTATAGGCCAGACTTAACTCATTTGGAGTACTCGGTCGATCTAGATGGCTAGACTATTTCTAGCCAAAATGGCTTACTTAACAAATTCTGGAACTTTTCCATTTTTTGTACTTCTCAAATGGCCGTAATCTTCAAATTAATCTTATGAAATAAATTATTGTACGAGGCTGCGCTGGCCTTTGATGTTTACAAACGCCTGCTTGAATAATTCAACAAAATTGTGTTTTGACGTTCCTTGCGTGTTTCGTCCATTTTCTTTTGATCTCATTATTCTTTCTCTAAACTACTAATGATTTATTATTTTGGATATTTTGTACATATAGCTGTCGTTTCATTAATATAGGTTAATGACCTCTCGATCGAAACTTAAATCGATTGCTCGGGGAACGGTGTTAGGAGTAGTAAAAATATGCAATACCTGAATACTAGATACATTTTCATCATTCACTAGTTACGTTCACGGAGATATACAATAACTGAGGTCGATATCCTAAATTATTCCCATGTTTTATACAATGCAATATAGAAATGCCATACGTATACTCGTAAATATAATTCTGATCAAAATAGGAGTTGAACTATTTCAGCAACTTTTGCGTATTGACAACGCTGTCCGAAGAACAAATTAGATTTAGAAATTTTAAGAATATTACCATAAATATAAAAAAAACTGTCTACTAATTTTAATGATTAATTTACTAATTTCAGATAGCGGGCGAGGAAGTATCGATGTACCCTCTACATATAACTTGGAATGAAGACCCATGAAAAGGTTATAAAACTACCAACGATGTACTGGTGCTTTGGGAAATACATTTTACTATCGACCATTTAGAGTATTTTTTTTCAGGCGTTACGTTTATAGACGTAAAATGAGCTTCATATAGGTATAGGTCCAAAGGTGTTCGTTTTTACATATGTCATCAAGTGACTTGACAGCAATGATAATATATATAAAAAATCGTGAAAAATAATTGACTGTATTTTTAAAATAGCATTAAAAGTGATTCTAAAAAGTTAATACAACAACATGATCTATCAATGATTACGATTTTAATACTACTCTAATGGCAGGTTCATATCCTACTGAAGATAAGATTTTACTTTAAAAAATTTCCTTTAACAAACTATATTATATTTGAATATTCTCTCGAGCTATCAATTTTTTTTAAGGTTACACTTATTTTACATCAAAGAATATTGCATTTTAGCTTTGAAATTTAATGCTCAATTAGTTAGTGACTGATAGCTCATAGATTATGAATTGAGGATTTTTTTTTAAAATAAAATATCCTTGAGTATATGTCTACTGTCTATCTCTCGCATTTTACTACTTACCCATTCTCCATAATAAAAATTAAATGATTTATATTTCGACAAAAATAATTTTAATAACGTATAATTTTACTTTTAATAAAGACAATTTATTTGTAATCTGTTTTAAAATAATTGCTACAGATTGTAGTCCAATTTGAAAATCTTTTTGTTTAAAACGGATACTTCTTGCGTGATGTGTGTGTTTGTGTGATATGGACGATGATCATATCACCAAAAGAAACCAAACTAATTATTTAACTTATAGTTACAATTTAAGTGTTTTGTATTGACTCGCCTAAATCTGAAGATATACACTTTATTGGTTACGTAGTGGAAAAATTTCTTTTTAGTGTTTGTTGAAATCAATGAGAAATATTTAAAATCTTGTATTATGTATGCTTACAAATTTTTCAATAAAAAAAACACCATGATTTTTAAATTTATTAATAAATATTACCGCTTCATATTGTCGTTTTGCATTTATGTAATTAATTCAAAATAAGCATTTACTTACTTCAGAAATACGTTGTATTACTAATGCACATGACTTCTAGAGCAAAATCGGATTTGATTGCTGGTGAAATAAGAATTTTTACTGTTTGGTAGACCGATTATCAGCTGTTGGCTTTATAAAAATGAGCAGTGATATAGACCCTGACAAGTGTACCCCATTGCGCTAAATAGGAAAAGTATATATTATCGTCTAACTGTATATATCTTCTTGACATTTATACTTATTATTATTAGTTAACCAAGCACATTAGATCAAGGTTATACGATATAGAAAACTTCTAGAGTTCAGTTTGGATATCACTATTTTAATTCTAAAATTTAAATATATGGATAACAACAAAGGGTTAAGAGCAATGTTGGCCTAGTGGCTTCAGCGTGCGACGCTCATCCCTGAGGTCGTAGGTTCGATCTCTGGCTGTGCACCAATGGATTTTCTTTCTATGTGCGCATTTAATATTACCTCGAACGGTGAAGGAAAACATCGTTAGGAAACCGACTTGCCTTAGACCCAAAAAGTCGCGGCGTGCGTCAGGCAGACGGCTGATTACCTACTTGCCTATTCAATTCCTATACAGATCATGAAACAGATACAAAAATCTGAGGCCAAGATCTAAAAAGGCTGTAGCGCCATTGATTTATGGGTAACAACACACTTTTTGGGTGAAACAAATATACGAGTTCTATTTTGATAGGACTTAAAGATTTTAATATTCAAAGCTCTTTATTACATTATATAATACTTATTGTATATATTTAACAAATTGAGACATATCTACTTACATACCAATAATGTACCGAGAAAATACCGCTATCGTGGCTTAATTATTACCTAACCTGTATTACATCCTGGATTCGATTCGCTGTATTAATCAGTTTTACTACAAGTAAATGATCACCTTCTAAAGCGTATGCTTCATATGCTATTGGCTGGTATGGAACAACGTATGAACAATTATTTGTATATAACAATTATCAACGTATTTAATTACCTAAGAAGATAATTTAATGTACCTGTGAATTTTTTATATGTTTAAATGTTGGTAAGATGATATATGAACAAAGAAAGCACGATTCTAACTATAGGTCTACTTTTTTTTTATACGACTGTCCACAGTCACATGGAGACGGCTCACGAGTGCGTTGCCAGCCTATCAGTGAGCTTTTTTATGGATACAGTCGAATATATTGGAGATACTTTGGGCAAAGTTTTCACAATTATTGGTTTGCCACAAGGTCTATTAAAAATGCTCAGTTGTGGAATAAGGGACGACATTGATCTACGTTTACTGCCCCGACGCCGTAACTTAAAATTTAGCCGATATATATATATATATAATCCGAACAACCGTGGAAAGGGTGCTGTGTCATCTGTATACAGTATTCTATGTGGGGCAGGATCTGCATTAAGTCATTTAAAATGCCTTATTCGCTACTAGAATGAATAAGCAGGATTTACATAAACACTTCAATGTTATATGAAGTTAAAACATTCACCCAACTATCAACAATTAGTAATAATTAACCTTATCTGTACGAGAGCAAATAGTGCTAGTTCAAAGTTTAATGATAGCCCGCTAAGGTAAACGGATATAAAGTTTCATTATGTTGGTATTAACAATAAAACACTAACAGATTATCTAGGTTATTCTTTCAGGCATCATAATGAATAAGATTTCTATGTAATACTCGTGCTTAGTTTTGTGCATAGGTGTAAGTTATAACACTTAATGTGTTGGTTGAAATTTTTACATTTAACTAAATACAGTATAAATGGACATATTTAGCGAATTATCACAGACCTCCTCAGAACACTTTTCCAATAAAAATTTATAGTTTGGCGAAAAATTAAGGTACTACGATTGATCATAATATTACAGTTTTTCATATAGGTTGACCATGGCATAGCGATAAAATAAAATTAGTTTGATTTATTTAAAAAACGGTAAACGAGTTTATGCTATGATAATAAGCCGTTTGTGCTATTATACTTGAACCATTAGATTAAGCATTTAAGCATTCAAGACAATTACAGCAGAATCAGTAAGGTCATAGTGTAAAAACACAGGAGGTCAAACATCCTTTTAACCAGGAAAATTAATTTGAAAAAGATACAGAAATGCTTTGCCAACGTACATACTCAAACTCAAAATAACTTTATTCATATAAGTAACCCAATACACTTGTGAACGTCAACAGAAAAGATATTTAATTGATTCAAAATTTACATTTACACCAATTTGCAAGTCAAGGGCGTAGAGCGGGCAAGAAGAACTGACAAGTAACTCTCCACCACTCTTTTTAATTCCCAAGTTTTGAGTCATACAAATTGTTTGTAAGGCAGAGCAGCCACAAATATTTTAACTGGAGCAATCATTTAAATAATCGTCAAATTTATAAAAAGCTTTATTGACTAATTTACCTTTAACGAGAGTTTTGAAATTATCTAGTGATAATTCGCTAATTTCGCTTCGGAGTTTGTTGTAGAAACGAATACACTTTAAGGAGTATTCATATAAGGAGTAGTTTATCGTCTAAACCTTTGTAGTACGCTTAGATTTGTTCTGTTTCTATGCGTGTGAAAGTCACCATTTGTTTTAAAATCGTTTATACTTTTTTACACATCCAACAAGACTTCAAGAATATATTGACCATATAGTGTTAAAATATTTAATTCCTTCAACTAACCCCCAAATAGCCCGCAGTTACAGTTTATTGGCTTACATGATAACATAGTGTTGTCTTTGGTTAACATAAAAACAAAATTGTTTTCTTTCTTACACGATAACATTATTGTGTAAGACTAATTTGGAAGTCTAAGTTAGCAGAAACGTAGCTTCTGTTTTATCTAGAACAGAAAGAGGCTACCGAAGACCAAATGCTATATAGGTAACTTTCATATTGAGCCGCTACCAAAGACACTAGACAATGCCTTAGAATCGCAAATTGTGAACGATTAATAAAACAAATGGCATTCACCTCACAGAGAGGTTCATGCATCTTGTCAATAATTCATATTTATCTGACTGATTATTTACGTCAATACGCACTTAATGTGTTGGAAATCACGCTTCAACATCCTTTCATTATATTTCTTTTAGAGGCGAGTCTACGGGATACCCAAATATGGCAGTCACCACAACGGAGGTTTGAGGGAGGAGTAAGCTTACTTTATAAAAAACTTGAGTTAGGATTTAGTATTTCCAACGGAAGATATCCATCGGAAGCCGCTTCTAGAATTGGAAATCATGTTTTATACTGTAGCTTTTTTTTATAAAATTGGGGGCAAACGGGCAGGAGGCTCACCTGATGTTAAGTGATACCGCCACCCATGGACACTCTCAATGCCAGAGGGCTCGCGAGTGCGTTGCCGGCCTTTTAAGAATTTGTACGCTCTTTTCTTGAAGGACCCTAAGTCGAATTGGTTCAGAAATACTTCAGTGGGCAGCTGGTTCCACATAGTGGTGGTGCGAGGCAAAAATTGCTTTGAAAAACGCTCAGTCGTGGAACGTCGGACGTCGAGGTGATACGGGTGGAATTTTGTATTCTGCCTCGACGTCCGATGATGAAACAGGTAATGATGAAGGTATTAATCCGAACAACTCCTCTGAACACTCTCCATGGTAAATGTGGTAGAAGATGCAGAGTGACCCCACATCTCTACGCAACGCCAAAGGATCGAGCCACTCGGAGAGGGATTGGTCATCGATGATTCGAACCGCTCTTCGTTGGATACGGTCAAGTGGAAGGAGCTGGTACTGTGGAGCCCCCGCCCAGAGGTGAGAACAGTATTCCATGTGGGGCCGTATTTGCGCTTTATAGAGTTACAAGCGGTGGCCCGGAGTGAAGTACCGTCTCGCCTTGCTGAGCACACCAAGCTTTTTGGAGACTAATTTAGCCTTTCCCTCCAAATGACCGCGATACTGAACGTCGTTCGATATGTCAACGCCAAGTATTCCGATGCTGGCTGTGGCTTCAAGAAGAGTGTTTTAGTAATACTATTATAATAATAGTAATGTATACCTTTATAATTAAATACCTTTGTGTAGGATGGATGTTGTGTTTATTCTCCGACCCTAAAAGGAAGCATCCTCAGCCCGTCTCACCACTCACTAGCCTGAAGGCCCTAGTGGCTAAGGTTAAGAAGTAAGTAGGCTTAGAACAACTTTTTTATCGATTATGGGATCATCATCGTAATGATTTTTGCCACAGATAGTAGGTATCGCTACACATTTACATAATTACATATAAATAATAATAGCTATAGAGACTACGGCGTACTCAGTTGCAAATGTTAGGCAAATTTTTTTTAAAATCCAGTATGAAATGAATAAGTCTTTCTTTGTCTTTCTATACAGAGGTAAAAAAAAATCAATAACGCTTCAACCTTTTTAGGTCTGGATCTCAGATTTCAGTGTGTGTTTCATGATCATTTGTTAATCTAATTGGCAAGTGGGTGATGATCAACCTTCTGTGCCTGACACACACCGCCGACCTTTTGGGCCTAAGGCAAGCCGGTCTCGTCCTTCACCGTCCGCGCGAATGTTAAATGCGCCCATAGAAAGAAAGTCCATTGGTGCACCGCAGGGGTCGAAGCTACGACTTCAAGGATGAGAGTCGCACGCTGAAGCCACTAGGCCAACACTGCTCCGAATACAAATACAAAAGTAAATATACAATAACTGTAGCCTATTTTTAGAGATTTTTGAATATTGTATTTCACTAGCACAGTTTAAAGGGAAAATTATAATTAATTTGTTAACGTAACCGTCTCTATTGCATGATGAATACTCGAACGGGATATGGTTAATATATGGTAGGTATCTCGGTCATATGCGATCTGTGATATGTGATCCTTGCCCTTCAGAGAAAAACATGAGCTGGTTTGTTTAAGGAAAGTATTTGGATTCTTCCCAAGTATAATATAATATATGCGTTTAACATAAATGAATTTTATATCGCAATTCTCACAATAAAACACTCAGTTCCTGGTAACACAGATTGCAACATTGTACAATAGTTCAAAGTTATCAATATTATTGGCGGATGTGAATATCTCTGCACGTGTCAAATGGAAGAAAATGCATCATTTCAATACATGAAAATTTTACTCAAATCATGACATATAAACAACACTCTATTGAAAAAGTCTTAAACTTACTTTGTATTCACAAAGACGAAGATATAGGTAGTTCATATCTACGCAGTATATTATTGTACCTTTTGCTTAGCTTGGAGGGTATACTGAATACAGTTTCTAGATGGATCGTCACTTAACATTACTGTTTAAAAAACCAGTGCCTACAACTAGATGTGGGCCACACCTAGTTGTAGTCACAGATTCTGTATTTATTTCATTCTAATTAGTTTTTTCTAACAGACAATTAGGCGATGAGCCTTTTGTACCTGACACATGTCGTCGACTTTTTACGTTTAAGGCATGCCAGTTACATGTTTTAAAGTTGTTAAGGTCGCATATTTTCCGGCACGGTACGCACGAGTGTTAAATGCGCACATAGGCAGAAAGTCCATTTGTGCAAAGCCGGAGTTCGAAGTTACGATCTCGGGGGTTAGAGGCGCACGCTGAAGCCACTAGGCCAACACTACTCTAACATTACTGTTAACATACCATATATTTCCAGTAAATTCGAGTTGCTGAAATGTTGACAATGTTTTAGTGCGATTTTAACTAAAGCTTCTTAAAGTTCATTAAATTATTCGTATAATTAGTGACACATAAGAAAAAATTATAACTAAATATCTGATCAAGTTTTTTGAAACCAAAACCTGAATGATATATATTATTAATTATCATCATTAAATGCCACAGGGACCAAACTTAGTTATCCATTTTAATTATTATTATTACTTTGTAGGTTAAAACTATTGTAAAAAAAGATTTGAACATCAATGACATATATATATATATATTATATTTCATACCACTTCCAAGAGACGAGAATCCAATATTGTATTCATTGAATATAATATAATAAAAAACACTTACTATTAATAATTTATTCCTATGAATGTTTCTACCTACATTTTAACATTAATATTATGAAAATCGTTAGTGAGTCGTCAAAAGATTAATCTTTATGTTTACTTATAAATACGTACCTTAATTTTTAACAATAATATATATGAAAATTTGAACATAAATAATGATAACGTCCAGTAACGGAAACATTTTTGTTACATTTTTATACACAGATCAACCTTTCACCATCAAGTCTTTCTAGACTCAAGTTAGCCAACCTTGGGTATGAATTATCCGTAACAAAATTTAGGTTATTGAATGTTTTACTTAGAGGAATTATTATATGAAAAGTTTACACATTCGTAATTATGTCCATCGCGCGTGTCCTCTGTGGCGACTATCATAAAGAAGATTGCTGGAGTTGATGAACGAGGACTCTTCCACCATATGAATGCCCATATGATACCCACTTGACACCACAGAGACTTAAGTTTGTTTAAGTGATTAGAACAATTAAAAGAACACAACAATAATGTTTTGTCATTTTTAATTTTTTAATTCCATTTTCCTCGATTTGGAAGTGCTTTCTTTCCGTTCCATAAAAAGATATTCTTCAAAATAATATTTATACCGCTATAAATATCTGTGAAACAAAAGATTTCCAATAATAAGTTGAGAACCACTAATAAAATATTTATGTATTGTGATAACTATACATTGTTTATGAAACTCGTTCATTCACCTACGCACATATCAAACATACCTAATGTAACTATATGGGCGAAAAAGAGAAAAAGTTGTGCAATAATTTTAGCTAATAACGACCTAATGTTCAACAACATAACTCAATACAAGATACAAATATTCCATAAAGGTTTAGGTCCGTTTCTAGGTAACTTACGTTAACGGACTTTTTAAGACCCATAAACCTCAGAAGAGCCAGTAAAATATTTATTTATTTCGTTATACACATACACCTAACTTAAATTATATATAATAAAAAAAGCAATTATACCAAAGACAAAGTCAAAGATGAGATACATAATATATACAAAAGTTTCAAACATTTACGAAACATAGAAAACAATCGATAAACAGTTGACATCATGAAAATGTTCACCAACAAGTCTTACAAAACCAAGCTTTGTTTTTCAACTATTGTGTCAATTTGGTCCTTATACATCATTTTATAGTCTAGCAACGGACACAATCTACTTTAAAGGATTCGTTTTCAATATTATAACTAAAGTTAATTTTGTTTTCTCGTGAATGTTATTTTGCAGTATTATATTTTGTCTACAATAAATACAAAGGTTAATCAAGTCAGTCTGAGCTTTGAGACAATCATCTTCTTTATTTATTTTTAAATACATGTTCTTTCTCTTCAGCGATTTGTTTTTCATTATTCTTAAGTTAGCTACTTTTAAAATATAAAATAAGTATTTATTTATCTACAAAACCATTTTAAATTTATTCAATGACTTTTAGGAATGTTTCGTTGTTTGGATTGAATAGGTTTCAAAACTACTGGACCAATTTGAAAAAACCCTTATAACCCCACTAATTTATCCCAATATCCACAGATTATAATATTTTCTAAAAAGTTAAACATAACCGTTAAACGGAACCGAAAATATTTATTTATTAACTATTTTTACAGTAAGTTAATACTAATACAATATAAAACATATTAATATAAAAATTAAACTAAAACATAATATAAACCACACAAGAAAATATAAAACCTGAACCTTTTTTATAACGAATTATAATGCAATTATTCACAAGAATTCAACCAGTGTGCAACGCATTATATCCGACACACATGCAATAAAATTCAGTGTGGACAAGACACGCGTAGCGCTTCTCTGAGTAAATTTGTACGCGTTTGAGGCACTGCAATAATATAAGACAATAGTATAGATATATTGTTAGTAAAATACATAAATATGGAGAAAAAATCAAAGATACCAAGTCTAACAATTTGAACTAAAAAGTTGATTTACCGAATAAGGATTTTAGTCATGTTTTGCATGTCTTTAATAGGGTATATTGACATTAAATTAGGACATTATTAACATAATAAAATCATATATCTCTTTTCAGTAAAGGAATAAAATCTGTAACTAATTTAACAACATCATTAACGATAAGCTCAATTCTACAAATTAGTATTGTTTTTAATGATATTGATGTTGTGAATCTGTTGTTTATTACTAATGACACAAAAATATTCGCAGAAATATATTGTTAATTATTTGTCTTTTCTTAACATAGCTTTTACACATTGAAATAAAACGCTTTTTAACTGTATTGAAGCTATGTATTATTATTATTATAAACATATAATTATTTACATAATTTTAATTTTTTCCGAGGTCCGCTTGCTTTACAGCGTGCGTTGTCACCTTAATTGTTTATAATAATAATACATAGCTTTTATCCGGTTAAAAAATGTTTTCTTTCAATTGTTAATTATTTGTTTGACAAGAATTTGAAATCATAATCATCCAGTACATACAACCGCTACCTTAAACCACAGATCTATCATATTAAAATAACTATCTATTGTTATTAGATATCGGTCGATGCATTATATTCTTCTTAAACCATAGGATTTAATTGAGGTTAAATATGTGAAATATATTCATATCATTAGCATCACCAACAACTGCACATTTCGATTTTTTTATGATACAACTGCTTAGAAGTCTGAAAACTATAGCCACCACATACATGAACCAAAAAACACTAAAAAATAGTCCAAAGCTGTACCGATGAGAATCAATAAGAAGCACTGATAATGTGGTGTTCCATTTTCAAAATAATCGGATGCGATTAAACAATTATTTAATTACGTACACTTTATAGACAAGTACAAAATATTATGCAATGCGACAACAGTTTAGGAAATTCCCTAACACAGTAACTTAGAGAGGTTTTACTACCCTAAAAATATGACACTAACTTAATTATTACCTTTTTAAGTTCACAGAGCATTTAAATTTAGTTTTTGTAATAATGTATTTATATCAAACTTAACGCCTATTTAATTTTATATAATTTACTTCACTAACAGAATTAAGAGCTTTAGTTTATTTTCTATTGTTTTTATTTATTTATTTAAACGGATATTGCAAAGGTAACATAAATTACATCCATTTCGTCGTCTAAAAAGGATTTAAAACGTTGAAGTAATAATGCAAATTCAACTTGTTTAACAGTTGTATCTTCTAATAGGTTGTGACCTTAAACTTTTATAAGTTGATAACCCAGGTGATAACCATTTTAAAAACTAAATACCTACGCTTTTCCCATTCGATCATACATGTAGAAAGTGATAAATAGTCAGAATAATCAATCAATGGTTAATAGGAACCGAGTTCACTATATTTATTTATATAATGTCAACTTTAATAACTATAGGCTTAATCTACTATTAAGTGATTACATAAATTTTCCGTGAAATTACGCAATACGCAGTCAATTCAAGTATCTTCTTTCTCTAGTAATCTTCGTGTTACATAGAAAATGGCGCTGAAGAAAATGTATAGTCTCTTGTTAGATACTATGTAAATATCTTTAGTATTTAAAAATATTGCTACATAAATCGTATCTTGTTCCACGCAAGATCTTTTTACGATGAATATTAGACAGATCATCTATGAGATTTGTTAACTTAGGTATTTGCGCGTAGAGAGCTAATTTACTGGAGCCTTCGCTTTAGGTACAGATAATTCTATAGTGCTTAAGTAACTGGGATCTAATCACTAATGACCTTTGTCACCGCCTAAATAAACAATTAATTTTAGTTCAGTGTATTCTTAATTTGAATTAGTCCTGCGTCTATATAAGGAATGGAGGGGGAGCTTTTTCTGCATTTGCCGTTGCGTCGCGTTCGCAGACGCACGTTTGTAGAGACTGATAACAGTGATACCGTCCCACAATATGGGGACTCATAGTTTAAGCATTTTTAGTGTTGTATTATTGCTATCGATTTTATGGAGACCGGCGCTTAGTGGTATGTATTTTTTTATATTTTATTTACAAAGCAAAAAATGGAGTGTTAATAATCATTACTTGTCATTTTTCAAGTTTGCATTAATTAATATCGAATTTAATAACCTAATGTTATTTGTTAAGATCGCATAAATATACAGAAAGAAATTTCATAAGAATCGTTGACACAAGATATGCAATACGAACACCATAATATCACAGTCGGTGTAATTATAAACGTGAGACACAAATCTATTAACATGTAATGTAATACAATGGAATTTAACTAAATACTGTTGTTATCTGTTTAGTACTTTAAAAAATACTTAAAATAAAATAAAAATCTTCCAATGAAATACCAATTAGTCTAAAATTTGGTCAAAATTTACAATTATTTAAGTTACTATTCTCAATATTCTTTAAAATTAAATTATTTGAGAAAAATAACAACAAACTCAGTGTCATATGTTTTTCGACATAAATTTTAATACAACCTAAATAATCGAATTGTTTGTTTATTTGTGTAAAAAAATTATTTCATTGTACAGATATAAAAGCTTTTTGTCAAATTTTGATAAAGAACGCACAAGTCTTGCCATCTCAATCGTGAATTTGGCATTAGTGTGTCATAAGCAAAATCTATGAAGTATCGCAAATCGTTCAATCATTCTACATTACCCTTTCATCCATATTTACCTATCTTTGGCATATCCCGTGGAGAAACACTGTTGCTAACTCCGATAATAATTTGCAGTTTGCAGATAAAGGAAACTTTAACCTTTGATTGTATTATCAATGTCATGTCCAAGAAAAAGCAATCTTCGACTGTCTTACAATAAATAAAGGGTTATAATTACATAAAAAGCCGAAGTAGCCATAGGTCATCTTCGCTGATTACAATAATTAGTTGTTTGTGAAGTTAATGAAAGACTTTGTTTATTTAAAACAACACTTCTTTAATGAGGAATGTTTATATGTATATGGTAAAATAAGTTATTGACGAAATTGCACGAATTTGAAAACATGTTTTTATGTAACCGGAAAATATCGATTGAGAATAACAAATTTATTTAAAAAGCTTTAACTGTAGCTTGAAAACGTACCTATACCTATATTAATGTAAAAAATACTAATTCAGTCTTCTGATATTAAGCGGTTATACGTATCTAATATGTATTCTTAAATGAATCTTAGAGGAAAGGTAGCGCCAGTTAAATCTGCAATTACCACATCACTAACAAAATATGAAATGAGAAATAAAATGACACAAGTTAATTATTATAAGTTTTGAGTGAGATAACCAAATAAAAGGTAACATTTTAACGTCATTAACGATAAGTAAGGTCAATTGATAGCCGAAGTCATCTTTAGTGGTCATTGTCAAGGATTATTTTTCTTATCATAGAAAATGACATTAAATAATTCGGCAGAAGTTTCAAGACGAAATTGCATCTAAATAAGGGCGTCTGAAGAGAAGCTTCAGCGTTTTCTAATATTTTTGTTTGTAAGAAGCGAAGCCTTAAGACAGGCCGAGTAAGGAGTGGCGTTCCATTTTTACTGATATTGATAGTTTCCTGACAGGTCGCATAAAAACTTGTACACATTCGAGTTTTTTGGGTTCGGTAAAACATATAGGTTTCCTGTTATTTTTATACCTATTAGTGCCTGTCAGTAACCTTACTTTGTTATAGAATTTATATTTGCTTATTACCCTCTGCTACAATGTTGGGAAAAAGTTCCGCTTCCTCTACGACTCACTTTCTATTTTAGATATATAGTATTATATTATGTGTTTTTCTTTGTTATTTTGTATTGAATTATAAGTGCATTCCCACGTTGTTTTACGATGTCGACAATCAGCTAATTTGTCAATCAATAACCTAAACTGGCACATCCGTGCGGGGCATCTAAGTACTTGTATACACACAATAAATATTATTCTCGCTCACTAATATATTATATACATATAAAATAATTATTCTCCTCATAGGTCTTCGCTTAGTTAAATAAAAACTGTTTTGTTTTTGTGTAAATCCATACCTGTATATGTTTTTAAAACAATATGGCTAAGTTGGTAAGATTAGAAATTACATAAAAAAGTTAAAAAATTCTAAAGCTTCTATTATATTATTAGCTTTGTTTAAATTACTTAAATTTGTTACTAAGAGTTGATCTTGAATATGTAGCTAGGTATTCAATGGTCACCATTATGCATAACAAATAATAAAATAAATCGGTGCCGTAAAGCATCAAAAGCTCGTCGTATAATAAAATGAGTATAATATGGTTTATCCTCATGTAGTCTCTGTTTTTTGTCATATATCCGTAAAAGTTTGGCAAATTTTAAAAATATTTTTTTTGCGCGTTTTTGGCATCAGTCTAAGGCTATGAGCGAAAATGTGCTGTTCTGCTGTCATGTGGAGTAGCTTACCATTGGAAGCATCTACTTATCTACTGCCTAGAGCTACTGCCAGTCTTCTAGCTCTAGAATATGGTGACGAGCAAGTTTGTTCGGGTGATTAACTACTCTTTGTAAAAATAATGGACATAAAAAAATAAGTCAATTAATAAAATATTATTCTTTAGATTAAAGTTAATCCCATCCCTAAGAACCTCGAAATAGTATGTATAGCCTCCAGATCTTTACTAAGAATTTTGAAGTAGCTCAGGCTAACACAAGTAGAAATAATGTAATTTGATGAGTAGTTGTGCGATATATGGCGCAGTTTGGTTCAATTACCCAATTTGTCGTCCAGACGAGATTGGACCCCATTCGGGCTTCGCTAACCCCAGCTTCTCGACTTAAATGTACCTGATTACTTACCAATTAAAGTTGTTATGATCTTAAATGTTTAAAAATTGATCCGTCGTGTTTTTTAGTATGATAAAAGCATAAAATTTGTAAGGAAACTTAGAGAAAACAATAGATTTACGCATATTGTTAATGTAATAATTATTAGTTTATGCGTAATATCAAAAGACATAAGGTCTCTAAGCATATAAACAAACTATACTTGCATCATATTAGGATTAGGGAAATACCGAATATACTTATTTTTTTTAACTTCAGGAAATTTATTAATAAAAGTTATATAAGTACAAAGAACGGGTTTGGAGAACCAGTATCGCCAATGATCTCGACGGCATCTGATACCTTTACATATATTTTAATATTAATTTTACGGCTATCATTGTGTCGACGAAAGTTTAGGAAAATTTGTTACTTAATCTATTATTCACATTTGACAAGGGCATGAGTCACTTATTTATATCCTGACCCTAAAGGACCTTTAACGGAACTAACATTGTTATTTGTTGTTTAACTTATCAGCTCTGACCCGCGATAAACCTAGCAAACTTGGAAAATCGGACCTTACAGTTTGCCGATTGATTATATTATGGAAAATTAAGTTTGGTTTTAATTTGAACTAAATGAGTCAGCTGTATGTATTTGTATAAATGTATTTTTTATAATTTAATAAGATAGTATGAACAAAAATAATTGGCAAGTTAATAATATTATCATATTAGTTACACACGCTCAAATTGCTGATTGAAATTTGGTAAATAATTAAATCAACTACTTAACTACTGTGTCTAATTCTTACTCTCTCTCGATACTTAATTGTACAAATAAAATTTCTGTTTCAGATAAATGTTCCATAGCCTGCAAAGGACGTAAGTACCTGCATTATTTATTATTGTATCATTGAGTTTATATATTTTTATTGAATACACCGCGAACTTTTTGCCCTAATTTTTTCTTACATAGCCTACCTTCGTAGTAGTTATCTACCAATATATTATATAATATTTTCCTATGATACCATATAGAGACTGTTTGCTTTTCTAAAACAAAAACATAAATAAATATTTCTCTTACTTTTCCCATCATAAAAATCTACCTCAGATTTTTTTTTAAATTGTTCTAATTCTCCAGCGGCCTTTGAGTTTTGCTCTGAGGAACATATTTAGCGATTTATTTGTTTAGATATTTGATTAAAAAGAGCTTAGGCTTAAATAACTTCTTAGTATTTATAACTTATCGTTTTTAATTCAGTCCACTAGTTAATAAAAATTTAAATAATGGCAATAGTTGTCAATGTCACCACAAAAAAAGATAATTGCTATTGTCAAATCTTCATGTCCAATCAGACTGGAGAATTCAATTTTCATAAATATAACAATATTATTCGGTATCATTCAACAATAAGCTGATTTGTTTAAGAATTTAGTTTTAATACTTATACAATTTTGATGTTCACAAATTACTAGATATATATCTACTGTTCATTAGTAAATGTTAGTAAGCTAGGCTTAACTTGCTTATCAGTTATTAATTTTATTTTGAAAATATGATCACACTTTTTAAACATTTTTCAAAAACTTTCTAGCTGCATCATCAGAAACCTTTTTAAATGGACATACATACACATACGGAGTCGAAGGCACCGTATCGGTTTATCTGACTGGCGCTGAGAAGCAAGAGACTAATGTCAAAATATTTGGGCAAGTTTCTGTAACTGCTTTGGGTAACTGCGCTAATTCGCTGAAGGTCAACTCGTTGGCTATATCTGGACCCAATGGCAAAGTAAGACGATATAAACGCGAATTTATTATATAATTTACATACCTTTGTATTTATAAAGCTTCAAAGCAATTATAGTCAAGTGTTTATTTAATGTTTTTGGATAAACAAAAGACATTTTATATTTTTCATTTCATATTAATATTATTATTTCAAATCAATATTATTTGAAATAACAAAAAATATCCAATATCTGTATTTTGAATTCCATTTCAGAAATACCAGGCACCATCAGGTATAGATAAAGCTGTTCTCTTTAACCTCCAAGATGGAAAATTGGGAGCTGAAATCTGTGCAGAGGATGGTGACACCCGGGCCTCACTTAACATCAAGAGGGCTATCATCTCATTGCTACAGACTGAGCAGAAGCCTTCCACACAGGTAATACAAGCTTCACAGTATTAATATTAGTTCAATTTTATTTTAACTGTTCTATGGTTTATAAATAATATTTGACATGTTTTAGGTTGATGTATTTGGTGTTTGCCCAACGGATGTGTCTTCATCAGAGGAAGGCAACTCAGTATTGCTCCACCGCAGAAGAGACCTCTCAAGGTGTGCTCTCCGAGAACAAGGCAAGAATGATCTGATCACAGCCATCTACAACCCAACTGCTGTAAGTATCATTTTGAAATTAAATAATAATTATACTTATAATGTTGAGTTACACAAAATTACATTGTTGGTCTGACTTGGATAACATTTGTGTTTAGAAAACAAGTTATTAAGAACACATTTATTATTAAAGATACTGAAAAGACAAAGATAATGGAAAAGGTGGAAAATTTAACTTTTTACTTTACTCCTAATATAAAACCATTGTAATTCTGTAAATTTCTAACAGCTTATAATAAGTTCTGTATATTAATTTGAAGTTTTGCTGAAATTACTTTCATTTCTAACAGCAAATCAAGAACACTCAAATCCTACAATCCACTTTAAGTGTGGAGACCAAAGTGAACAAGGGTGTACCTGAGAAAGTTGCTGCTACTGAGGAGTATGTATACAGGCCATTCTCTGCTGGAGAGAATGGAGCTAGAGCAGCTGTTCATACCAAGCTAACCCTCTCTGGAACCAAAGGTGGTGGCAGCAATGGAGGTAATTATCTTTATAATTCATACAGTGTTTTCTATTGTTAACAAATAATCTTATTTTATAAATCCATAATATATTAAATTAATGAACAATGAAATTACATTGAGTTACTTTTCTTATTCTTACAGCCAACTGCCCTGATAGCCGATCGATCATTTTTGAGAATCCTCACCAAGGTCATGGAGACCACAGCAGCCCACAAAATGTACTCGCGGCCATCAAAGAGGCCTGTAAACACCTTGGTACCGAAGCTGGATCTAAGTCTGCTGGAATTTTTGCCCAGCTAGTCAGGGTAATGTGTGACTCATGTATTATGTATTATGATTTCAGGTAGATTCTATATTGTACTTACATTTGTACTTTTTATATAAAGTTAAAAAAAAACTTTTTTTTTCATAATTCGCGCAGCATTTTTACGAATCTGTTACAGGAGATTTTTAATTTAAATTTTTTTCATTAACATATTATAATAACTTGCAGATTATAAGAGTAACAAGCAAAGATGATCTGATGAAGGTATATGGACAAGTTAAAGGCAACAATTTAGAGAAGTAAGTTAATATTTATTATTTCTTTCATGTATAAAATTTCAAATATAGATCATCACTATATATAGGTATATAGGCATCACTTAGGCATATTAGAGAATCATGAAGTGATTATTTTAAAGTGTTTTCATATTTGCAATTAAAATAACACTGATTTGCAGTCAGCACGGGTACAACGTAGCGACAGCAACAACACGAAAGTACCGTTTGGTAGGGGCAACTAGAATCATCTTTATATTTTATTTAACGTTTAAAGTGTTATTATAGGTGGTCTAATTAGAATAAATTATTTGACTTTGACGTTTTTTAACGATAGCGATTGCGACCCCGACCTCACCACAACCTTAAATTTTATAAATGTGTCGGAAGTATCGCTATCGATATTGCGAGTTACCGCGCTAGCCGCGCTATAATGGGCTTTCAGCTTATAAAGCATTCTAAATAATATTTTATATAGGCGTGTATTCCTGGACGGTCTGCTACGCGCCGGTACTGGTCCCAGCATCGAAGCTTCAGTACAAGTCCTAAAGAACAAACAGTTGTCCAAACTTGAAGAGAAATTGGTGTTCCTCTCACTCGCGAATGCCAGACACGTTGACAGCGATACCATAAAGGCCGCCACTGTAAGTAGACCTTCGGAGTTTTGACGACTAAATTATGGAAGATTTTTTTTAAAGTAGTACACTGGCTTTATCAGAGCGACCTTGTCCTTTAATTCGTTATAGGATGAACGTAGATTTAATTATGATCCAATGCTTTTCTGGTTGGTGTATATAAAAAAAATAGCCGTAATTTTAGGTTACGTAGAATTTCACCTTAATGACGTGTATTATTTAATCTTTTTCCAGGGACTTCTCGATATTCCAGATGTGCCAAAGGAGCTCTATCTCGGCGTTGGAGCCCTAGCCGGTGTATACTGCCGCTCCCACGACTGTCACAACTCTAAAGTTGATGGAATAACCGCCCTCAGCAAGAAGTTTGCCGCTAAATTGCAGAACTGCAAGCCCAAGACTAAAGTAGACGAAGACAATGTAAGTTTAAAATAAATAAATGTATAAAAATGTGTTGATATCCATACACATACTGAAAACTAGTACTCTTTCATAATTGGACCGAGGACCATCTTCATATAGGGCCATTCAAGTATTACATAAGCAGATTTACTGAAATTCATCCCCTTTCCCCTCCCCCTTACTCGTGTCAGCAAAGGTATGCAAAGCTCTCAAAAATAATAGTACATACACGTATAAATTTTTTGTAGGAATCTTCGAAATGCATTTAGTTTTCAAGCATAGACAATGTGTGGGTAATATGTGTAAAATAGTTAATAATTACTGTTGACATACCACCCATTACACCCCCCTGTGGTGCTTACTTAATACTTAAACGGCCCATATGACTCACTTATGATAAATTTATGGGCAAACATACATACGTTTTAGATCATGTTACTAAAATATTATCTGATCTCAACTATCACATACTGTCAAACTCCCTTTTTTGAAGTGGGTTAAATATGACACAATTCATATCTGACCCGCGTAATAAGGGACATGATATTTGCAGGTAGTAGCGGTGCTTAAGGGTATCCGTAACGTCCGGCATCTTGATGACAGTCTGATCGACAAACTGGTCCATTGTGCCAATGACAATGGCGTTAAGGCCCGCGTTAAGGTCGCTGCCCTTGAAGCCTTCCAAGCTGACCCCTGTGCTGCCAAGGTAGGTCCTAAAACCCTGTGTATAAATCTCATTTTAAAGGCTATGTTATATGTTATAAAAGATAGTGATTATTGCCTTTGAACATTATTAATTATAGTAAGTATATCATTCTAAAGTTATTATATGTTTAGGTGAAGAAAACTGGACTAGATATTCTGAAGAACAGACAGCTCGACTCAGAAATCCGTATCAAGGCTTACCTCGCAGTAATTTCGTGTCCGTGTGCCAAGTCCGCTAATGAGATCAAGACTCTGTTGGACTCTGAACCAGTACATCAAGGTAAATTAATGCCGTGTTTACTGTGCAGCTTCTAGTCGACCTAAGTGATGAAAATGAACTACGGAATACAGATTTTTTTTCTGTGTGTTAGTGATTTATAAAAATAACGCAAGAACAGAGTGTCTTCCCTTTAATAGAGACTGTAAGTAGTGTTATTGGACACTTACTTATGATAACAATTCTTTTTAGTAAATTAGTTTAGACTAAAATTACTTATTAGTCTTATGTTAGGATCGTAATGTTTCATGTATTAGTAAAGACACACGTATAAAAAATAAGCGTTATGTACAAGACATGAAAACATCAGACCAATATTAATTAGGTTACAAAATGAAACAGGCATTAAAAGAATTATTAGAATAAAACATAGCGAAAAAGTTTGTAAGTAAAAATATAAATAATACAAAATTGTATGGAGTATGATTTACACATATTGATGAAAATAATCGTAACAGAAAAAAATAGTACGTAGTTTAAATATATTTTTTTTAATATTAATAAATAACGTCTTACGCAGTGGGTCGTTTCATCACAACATCCCTGCGTCACATCCGCGCCTCGGCTAACCCTGACAAGCAGCTCGCTAGGCAGCACTATGGACTGATCTCTACCCCCAGTCACTTCAAAATCGACGACAGGTATTTATTATTTATATTGTATATATAACATTTGTCATGTCAAAATATTTTATTTGAGACTTATCGGATCCTAAAAACTTCACCCTGCGTACGTTGATTTCTTACGTGCACCTATTTTTTGTAAAGTTGATGTTCTCTTGTTTTATATAATATCCATATAATTTGTTTTTTTTTAACAGAAAATACTCATTCTACCGCGAGTTTTCATACAACGTGGACGCTCTTGGCGCTGGTGGTAACTTAGAGCAGACCGTGATCTACTCACAGGACTCCTTTATCCCGAGATCTGCTACTTTCAACCTTACTGCAGAAGTATTCGGACACAATGTCAATGTGTTTGAGGTAAATACAAACTTTTTTTTATAAGATGAAGGTACATAAAAATTATTTATAGGTGATCCTGGTTCGAAAGACAGGTTTTTTTAGTTTTTAATTAATAATCGTTCGTAATTTAATCACCCATACATTGATACAATGTGTCTACATTAACATAGGACTTCTGAAACCAGCATATTCTGTTTTTATGGTTCAAACAGAAAGTTTATTTTTACAGATCGGTGGTCGACAAGGCAATTTGGATCGTGTGGTGGAACATTTCGTGGGACCTCGTGGTTTCCTTCGAACACAAAAGCCGCAAGAAGTCTATGATAACTTGTACAAACGCGCTGAAGAAGCTTTCAACAAGGTGGACGGCAACATGCGCGGGCGCCGATCAGTCAAGAGTGAAATTGATAACTTCGATAAGAACGTATGTATTCTTTAAATTACTTCTCATAATGACGTTGAATATTTTGAAATAATATTTATTATTTTTTCAGTTAAAAGCAGAGTCCACTTCCTACAACAATGAGTTAGATTTGGACGTGTACCTAAAATTATTCGGGACTGATGCAATTTTCCTGTCACTCGGAGATGACAAAGGCTTCGACTTTAACAAGGGTCTCGATCAGATCCTGAAAATCTTCAATGAAGGAGTTGAAAAAGTCAAGCATTTCCAGGTAACTTATATGCAATTTTAATTGTTATGTACGGTTTTTTTAATACAAATCGTTATCGTCTAAAATACCACTTTTATCTTACAGCAAGAAGTCCGCGCTCACATGTTGTTCCTGGACGCTGAACTGGCTTACCCCACCTCAACCGGTCTTCCACTCAAACTTGATGTCATCGGTTCAGCCACTGGACGCGTAGATCTCTCCACCAACATCGATCTTAAGCAAATCCTCCGTTCTCCACAAAATGCCAAAGTGGACATCAAGGTCGTTCCCAGCACTGACATAGAGGTATCCATGGTGATGATGGTCGATGCCAACTTGGTGAATGCCGGTATCAAGGGAATAGTTAACCTACATTCCTCCACTGGCGGTCACGTGATCGCAAAGGTCATTGAGAACGGCCAAGGATTCGATCTCCAACTTGGTTTGCCGATTGACAAACAAGAAATCCTGACGGCTTCAAATGAGCTCGTTTTCTTTTCTGCTGAGAAAGGTCAACTCGAGAAGCACACAGCCATCAAAGTGGACGCTGACAAAAAGGAATATTCTGGATGTTTCGATCAACTATCTGGAGTTCTTGGTCTTACCCTGTGTGGAGAATTCTCTGTTCCCTTCACCTTCTCTGGTAAGTGTGAATTTAAAAAGCTTCATCTCTCCATCAAAAGTAACAACATTTTGGCAGTATACCGTTTCATTTTCATCAACAGCTGTTGAAATTTATTTAATATTTAAATTAATATTTAACCTGGTATTGAAATATTGCATTTGCAGGTACTGAAGCACAACAATCCATCTCAAAATTCCTAGCGAAGTACCCAGTAGTTGGTCCATCGAAAATCCGTGTTGCGTTAGAAAAGAACGACCTTCGGGGATACCACATCAAGGGCGCCGTCAGAAACGACATGCAGAACGGCAAATACGGTGTCGAACTTTTGTTTGACGCTGAAGGTATTAAAATACTTTCTCTTTTCATATTATTTTCTTCTACTGGAATATGTTTTGATCAATCTATTTTTAGGTTCACAAAATCGTCGCACACAAATCAACGGTGACCTAATAAGCAACCCTGAAGAGAAGAGCATCAAACTATCCCTGGAATCTCCAATCAAGAACCTTTACGGCGAAGTTACTCTGTTAACTAAATCGAACGAACAAGCCCTTTTGGTCCAAGCCAAGATGGATGACATGCAATACTACGCGAGAGCCGGTTTCACCGCCTCTGGCAATGACAGGAGAAAGATCTGGAAGCCAATTTTGGAATATGAATTGCCAGACAAGAATGGAAAGCAAAACCTGAAGGTTGACGGACAGTTGATCCAGGAAACCAATGGTCCAGCTGTCAGATACACTCTGGAAGGCATTAAGGTATTCTCGCCTGTAATATGTTGACGTACCGTACTTTTAATTTTTTTATATTCTATTTTTAAAATGATTATTCCTCATACCAGGTCATCATCCCTAACTCCAACGAGCCAGTGAGCATGGAAGGTCACTTCAGCCAAGAGCCCAAGTTGTTGGAGATGGACCTGAAGGCCAAGAAAGGCCAACACAATATGTTACTAAGCGGTTCTCTCAAAGGCAGCGACGCCAAGATCGAGTTCCAGAACACTCTTAACCCGTTCGTTAACTTCAAGATCATTGGACATTTTGAGAACACCAAATCTGTGAGTTCGCTATGAACAATTATTATTTACTTTACAATTACGTTTATTCTTTTCTATCTACTCCTAATAACATAATGTCTTCTCGTTTGTCCACCTCGTAGTGATCGTGTTGCGAGTCTTGCGAGATACGTCTTGACTTTATCTGTTATATTATTATTTACAACATTCATGGGGGAGCCTGGGCGCAATTGTTTGCCAGAATTTTTTTGTTTGCCTCCTTCACATATTTATTAATTTTGTCGCAGAACCGTTCCAGACCCGGTCTGTGCTTAGATACATATGTACTTGCAATACAAACGTTATTTCTTGCTGTTTTTGCCATACACAACCATGTATTTTAATATATAAATAAATTCTTACAATCGCTAAAATTAAGAAAACACTTTTTGAACGGATTGAAGCTATGTATTGTTATTAAAAACTTATAATTATTAACATTTTTTTCCGACGTTTCGCGTGCTTTTAAGCGTGCGTGGTCACGGTATCGGTGATAATACATAGCTTCAATCCGTTTAAAAACTGTTTTTCTTAATGTGTAAAAGCTATGTTAATAAAAGACAATACTAATGGCTAAAATATTTATTATATATTTCAGCTCATTCACAATGACATTGACCTATACTACGGTGGGGACCTCCGTAACCAACAGAACAGGGTCACTTTCAACCAACTTCTCAAATGGGCTGACGCTACAAACGTTATTACAAAGAACAAATGTTAGTATTGATTGTGTGTTTATTATTTTTTTGCCATTTTTACAGAATTTAATATTGTTTTTTTTTCAGTTGAAATCCATGCCCTACCAGCTAAAGCTCAATTTGACCTCGAATACGATCCTAAAAAGTTCAATTTGGATGTTGAAGGAGCTTACGTCGACCGCAAATTCGATTTCGAAGTTGACGCCCGTACGGAGATCAAGAAAGTTGGTGATTACAAAGTGAAAATGTGCCTTACTGCTGACAAACAATCCATAGAGCTGTTTGTCAAACGCGACATAGTCTCCGCCGACAAATCTAATTTGGAAAATTACCTTGAGATCAAAAACTTGGGCAAATATGAATTGTCTGGTGTTGTTACACACAAGAACAAGCCTAACGATTTGAACCTTGGGGCAGTTGGACATTTCAAAGTGTCTGGTGGCAACTTAAGGGAGGAAATTAAGTAAGTGTATAATTTATATTTAAATGTGACAACTTAAAGTTCAACTTAGCCCACTTCATAATTCAATATTTTTAGTAAAATCTTCTGAAGGTCAAAATTATATTTTAGTTAGATTCATTCTATTTTTCGTTTTTTTTTATATATATACATGTGTCTTTACTACGACATCATCGAACATTACGATCTAGCCTAACTTAAGACTAATAAGTAATTTAAGTCTAACCTAATTTACTAAAAAGGATTGTTATCATAAGTAAGTGTCCAATAACGCTACTTATAGTCTCTATTAAAGGGAGGACACTCTGTTCTTGTGTTCAATTGTGTTTTCGATTTTTTTTCAATTTTATAAATAATACGTTCACAGCTTCGACGTGGGTATCATTGAGAACGACAGTTTGTACTCTGGTCACGCTAAGCTGTCACGCGCTAAGGACGGCACTATTGTGGACTTCCTGGCTAAGGTCAACCGCGGAGACAATGTTAACGGCCAACTCAAATTGCTGCTCAAGAACACTATCAACGCTAATGGACAATTCAAAGTAACTGACAACTCGGGCAAAGGAAATGGAGTACTCATTATTGAATTCAAACAGGTAAGAAAAACTTGGTGTTAAAGTGTTTCTGTGTCAACCAATCATAATTAAGAGATTCGATTTTTTTATTACTTGTTTGATATACAGTCAAAATCATTTACGACGACATCGTTTAGATCAACACGGGGCACACTGGCAAGAGGCTCAACTGATGTTAAGTGATACCGCCGCCCATGGACACTGTAAATGCCAGAGGGCTCGCGAGTGCGTTGCCGGCCTTTTAAGAATTGGCTAGTTATATTGACCTAAAAAATCAAAATCGGCGACTAAAAGTATTAGGTACTTAATAACAACGTCATCGGCTGTTACGACTATCAACGTATACAGAGTGTCCCAATATACGTTGGTTTTTACGACCAAATATGAGTACTCATTTCGATGTCGTTAAAACAGATGTTGACTGTATTCAGTTTACAGGTCTTTCATATTATTTAACTTTAAAGACTTACCATTCTTAAGCCTTAAAATTTATATAATTTTTTACTTTATTAGAACGTGCTTTATTATAATATTTTATTTGAAATTACTTTATGAATTATAGGCGCAGCGTAAAATCAAAGCAGACGTGAAGTTCGTGTCCAAGGCACCCGAATACAGCGCAAATGTCGAGTTGTTCCTCAACTTTGATAAGGACAACAATGACAAAATAAATTTCGTCACCTCCAGCAAAGTAACAGAAACATCTATGGAATCCAAGTAAGATCAATGTCTATATATATTTAAAATAATTAACGTCAATGACAGAAGACAAAAACTTCTTCATTTATCGAAGATCTTCATTTCTTAGAATATTATTTTATTAATGATTAGTTGCGTTGTTGATAACGTAATAATATATTTTAATAATGTGATGTTGTAGTGATAAAATAATTAACAGTATTGATATGACTCATAATGTAATTGTAAATTCTATGTAAAATTCTACTTTTTAAGACAAATTGCACACCATTATGTGTGACGGAATATACGAACTTTAGATTGTACCATATTTTTATAAATTATTATTATTATTATTACTATTTCGTTTCGTTAATTAAAAATTAAACATAAAAGGCCTTACGCAGAAAAACACTTAACAAAGCTTCGATATGGTTGCCCATCGTCATAGTATGAAATATTAACATTTAAGTTTTTGAGACATTTATAGAAGTATTTCACGTAGACGCAACATTTTATATGAGCGTTGTTATACGATATAGCTTGCAATCCCCTATAGTATAAGTTAGCCTTACCTAAGAACATTGAGATAAGCCTTACAGGCGGTAATGTAACTTTTCCTATGTAAAATCATTGAAATCTTACAATCCAATGTAAACTAATTAAACAGAGTTTTTCTTTTATTTACATCAAGGAACCAATTGGAGTACAACGGTAAGAAGGGAGAGCTGAATGTTCATAAAAACGGTGACTTGATTGGCGTTGCGAAGGGAAGTGCTGAAGTAGAGTTGGTGCTGCCCACGGAACGCTGCCTCACTCTTAAGATAAACCGGGACATTACCTCCAATGACAATGTAAGACTTAATTGTACATAAATCTTTTACATATATTTATTCATAACTTACAAACTAAACAAAAGTTATGGCAACAGGCCTATATGGGCTTTTAATAAACAAGACTCACTTCGCTGGCTCTGCGAACCAAAAGGTGAGCCTCAAAAACGAAAACCTTCCAATTCCACCCCCCGCGAATTGCTGTCTTTCACCAATTACCAAACTTCTTCACTCTGTAGATCCAGTGGTACCTAACCCGATCACTAGGCCGACTATTAACAAACTGCCAACTTCAAACTTCAAAAAAAATCAGAAATCCTTGTTTACTATTTTTTCAAATAATACGAGAGTGATACAGACGAACTAATCTGTTACTATTTAAGACTTGTAGCTATGAAGAATGCTAGCTTGATGAAGATGGGCGTTTATTGTAATACATGATACATATTTTAGCTTTTATCGATTGACATTTATATCAGACGAGCTCAGTTTTTAAATTTATTTAAAAATCTTTTTGAGGATTTTTCTTCTGCCTCGCAATTAGCTACTACTTATATATATTAATTGTGAGTCCATTAACCTTTTGCAGAGCTTTTACATGTCTGTTTATACATATTATTATTTATATTTTTTCTTTGGATTTTATTTTAGTTATAATTGTATGTTATTTTGAGTTTTTTTTTGGTTAATTAATTATGCGCTTCATGTACTTTACGCTCTGTAGGTGTTTCTTTTTTTATTATTCCATATTAGGGTTGCCTGGAAGAAATCGCTTGTTAGCGATAAGGCCACCTGATGCCTAATAACTTACGTAACCTACTTACTTTTTGTTTTTTTTATTTGTATAATTATATATATTATAGTAACGAATTATAAATAAATAAACAGTTTTTTTTAATCCAAATATCTTTTAGGTATACAACGGTAACGCGGAAGGATTCTTCTCTGACGCTGCAAAGAAGGGAGGTGCCGCCTCTACCGTGCAGTACAAAGGCAGGCTTATTAACACTGACTTTACAAAGAGTTTCGACTACGAAGGTTCCGTGGACATTCGCCTATCAGATGGACGCAATATGCTTAACAACTTCTTATACAAAGATGTGCCAAACGGCGACAAAAATGATGTCAAAGTCAAGGTAATCATTTCTATAGTATTAGGATTTAGATTAGTATAGAATATAATGATCGTAATTCAATTTCTTAGTTTTATTTTGTTTTTATATTCTTTATTAATCTTTTGTAATTTTGTGCAATTGTAATATTTTTAGTATGCGTATGCGCTGTAAATTAAGTGTATTTATAAACTCAAGATTCTATCATTCATTATTATTATTATATGATTAAGTAGTAACGGCGCTCAAATCAACTGATATGTTGAAAATAGTGATTGTAGGAAAATATTATGAAAGTAGGATTCGTAGCAAATACACTTAATATATTAGAGTTTCTGCGAAAGAAAACCTGCGTGGCAGGTAGGCAGGTAGTATCATTCTAATAGAACATATTAAAAATCTCTTGCATTTAAAACATAATAATACGGGCTCTCAACAAACTTCAATATATATAACAAACTTCACTATAATTCAAGACAATGTGACAGGTAGAAGAGACCTGGCCGTAGACGCACGTCTTAAATAATCTTCGGCAATGGTTTGGTCATAGTACCAACTCATTGTACAGAAGCGTGGCATACAAAACTAAACAGTCCATATTGATCACCAACCTTCGAAAATAGCTATTAGCTTTAAGAATATTCATCTTATCACAAAAATGTTGTACTTTTTTTTATTAAAGACGTACTAGACGTACTAGCCTGTCGGGCACGCAGTCAGTCAGATATGTGACCGAGTAGCTAGGTCGCAGAGGATTATTAATATTAAGATCGTTACTGTAAACATATTGTGAAATTAGTGTTGGATTTTTTGAAAACTGCCCAAATTTTTAAATAAAAATATATATATATATATATATAATATTTTCAGCTCGATGTATCCGGTAGCTTGATTCCGAAGAAGATCTTGATCGACGGAAGTGCATCATACAAGGACTTTACAGACTTATACGCGTGCCACTTAAAGACCAGCTACGGGGATGACCTCTCGGCGGAAGCTGTTGGAAAATATGCTGCTCACTTCCCCAACCATGGAGAAAGGAAGTGAGTTAATCTTTACCAAATCTAAAAAAACGAAACTTTCAAGCTGTATAATTTTCTCGGCACTATACATCACAGTACTCCATTTGTTTCATATAACATCATATTTTGTTTCAGATTATTGAATGACTTCTCGGTGACCGTAAGACTGCCACTAGAAAAGGCTCACGACGTTAAATGGGTGTCATCTTTCCTCTTCCTTCAACCTGAGGGCAAGGACAACGAAGTAAGTGAAACTTTTATAACCAAGTATTCCTCCGATTTATGTAAATAAAATATCGCATCAGCTATTAAAAGTTTTTACAAAGACAGACATTAGTTGTTCTAATAAATTTTAATTGTCTAGGTAACTATTATCGAGTCGATCCAAATCAACGGTGACTTATACAAGATCGACGGCAGCGGCAAGTTCAACGAGAAAATCGGTAACAACAAACTGAAAATCATTGTACCTCACAACGACCCCGTTATCTTGGACTTTGGGTACAAGGCTGAACTTCAAGGTAAGTTTTAATTAATGTTTAGTTAAATTTAATTTTTAAGTATAATTAACTTATTGTCTATAGAGTAGAAGTCTTTTCTCATCCAATTTTTTTACATAAATATAATAAAATATCATATAAAACTTTAGCTTGAACTCATAAGATCTTTTATAATTTGATTCTAACAATCGCATTGGTTTTTTTTTATAAAAATTTTAATTTTTTTTCTGCATTACACTTGAGTAATTGAAACATGTTACGTCTTAGAGCGCCTTTTTAAATATACATAAAATCCTATCTTTTCAGGCGACGAAAAAGGTGGCGATGTTAACTTCAAGGCTCAGTACGGCAAAGGCAAAACGATGGCTTTAGCTATCCAAGGAATTGCCGCCCCAAGGGACTACAAACTAGTGATTGACGCGGCTGCGCCTGAAAATACCCAGGCTAAGAGGCTCTCAATCAACTTGCACAACAAGGTATGTTACACTCATTATATATCGGAGCAGTGGGGTTATCGATAGCTGTCTTTATCATTATGTATCACAATTCAAATCACTTAAAAACTTTCAATATTAGTCATAATTGTAATACTGATTTCATAGACATTATTGTTACTTACAATAATTTGTAAGCTCTATGACAATCCTCCGACGTAGATAATTCATTGGTGTATGTATATAATAACCACTGGTTAGTTTCATCATCCGATGTCAAAATACCATAAGTATAACCTCGACGTCCGGCGTTCCACAACTGAGCCTTTTTAAGGCAGTTTTTGCCGCGAACCACCACTATGTGGAACCAGCACTCAAGTATTTCCGAACCAATTCTACTTAGGGTCGTTCAAGAAAAGAACGTACCAATTGTTGACAGACCGGCAACGCACTAACGAGCCTTCTGGCTGTGTGAGTGTCCATGTATCACTTAACATCAGGTGAGCCTCTTGCCAGTTTGCCTCCTATTACATAAAAAAAAACAAAAAGAACCAATAGTGATATAGTGATAGTAATGTTGAGGTCGAATGCCAAAGAGATACAAAATGTATTCCATATTTTTACCTTGGTTAGAAGCATTAAGATTCCGCATATTTTTTTAATTTTTATTTAATAAACTAATAAGAGTTTATAAAAAATAGGTAAAACTCATAATTTATTTTATCATTTACAGAACCCAACCACTGACACCTACAACTCACTACTTTTGGTGTCCGTAGACGACCGCGTATACAAATCAGAGTCCGTTGTCGTTCTTTCCAACAACCATCCCTCGATCGACTTCAAGTACACCAGCCCCACCTCGCAGAAGATTACCAGGTAACAACTCCTGCTTACAGACACCTGTACAAAAATATTTGTTTAATATTTTCCATAAAAAATATATGGCTTACATTTCCTTCATTCCAACTTAAAAAGCAGGGACTTTATTAGTTTACCTGTATATATTAATATGATAATGAATTTATTCTACGACTACATGTATGTATTCACAAAGTTGAAAAGTCCTATCGAGATGATTTTTTAATCTTAATCACAGTTTTACTCAATTTTGTTCAGCCGTTTTTAAGATAGTGTAAATTACTAAATAATTTTTACATGCAATTTAATGCGGTAAACTTTTTTTTATAGAATGCACATGAACGGTAAAATGGAAATTAACCGCGGTCAAGTGGACGTCAAATTAGAGAACTTCCGTGATTTCGACTTGGACGCCTCATTCACGGCCGGCTTTGACAAAGATATCCTTGTTAAATTCCACGGAAACTCGGCGAAATTGGAACTGAAGGACTACCGTCTGGACATTACCACAAAGGATGCTGGAAATGGCAAGAGGCTGGAATTCAGTGCTATGAATGACAACAAGAATATATTGAGTGGAAGGTGAGTTTTGACTTTATGTACCTTTAATTCTATATTGTGAATTAGACCTTCTGCTAATGCGATAAGGACGTCATTTCAATACACAAATATGAACTTGCATTATTTGAATTTTCATTATTCGTAGTAGATTATATCTATTATTTTTTTATAAATTGTCTCGTTACTGAAACATAATTTAATAATACGATCTAGCTAACTTAAACTAATAACTAAAATTCTAACCTAATTAACTAAAAAGAATACATAATATAAAAAATATCCAATAACACTACCTACAGTGTCATAACACTTTCCACTGTTTATAACACTTAAGATTAACGTTCTCTAATATTTACATTTACATAAAATTCTAATTCACTATATCGAATGTTTAAAAATATCTGTCTTAATAAGTTTCGGGAAATTTTCATTGTTATGTATATGAATGTATATGTTATGTTATGTATATATGTTTTAATACTGATTATATACTAATATAATAGTTACTGAATAATGAAATAGAAATAACTCCTTGCACACAATGCAAATCTCGATAGATATCCTACCGTGACTGAGTCGATATAGTTGGTTTAAATACATTTATTATTGTTTTCACAGTACATCTTTCATCAAGAAAGAGGAAGGGCCCAAGACAATCATCGAAGGATCTGGAACGTTGAAGGTCAAGGACACGCAGAAACCCGCTAACTTCAAGTTCATCCGCACAATGCTTACAGAGGGCGCTGAACAAGGAGTTGAGGTAAAATTCTATTTTTGATAAATATTTTTGTTCAATTCGCCCTTCTATCGGTTTATATTGTTTAAATTAATGTATTAAAATAGGCTCAAAGTGAGGTTTTGTCCCTCCTTTAATATCTTTTGGGGTTATAAATGTACCTGATATGTTAGAAAAACAATAAAATGCATAATTTTTGTTCAGACATTCATCAACGTAGCGGTTGGCGAACGCAACCACGTAGTAGAATCCCGCATTACTAATCTGGAGTACAAGAGCTCGTATGTTTACTGCGAAGAGACCAAACAATGCGCACACGCAGAACTCAACTCCAAGATCAACGTCAATCGTGAGTAGAATATATTAAGATTATATTTAAATTGTCTTATTAATTTCAGTGGATTTTTTATTTGATTTAATTCAGAAAGCAAGACCAGCTTGGATGTTTCTGGAAGAGATTTTAATTGTTTGACAGCGTTACGCATATAAAATCCTACAGTTTTATTATAGTAATTAAGAATAGTGTTTTTTATTTCTTATCATTACGTTTTATTTATTTAACTAAAATCGAATTAACCTTTCAGAGCCTGGAGTAGTCCAACATCTCTTTAACGTTGGCTTTGACTTACGCAAACTCGGATTTGCGACTGAGTTCGGTCTGGAAGCTGTGAACGAGTTCTCCGACAAGATGTTCCCGCAATACCAACTTAATTTGCACGTAAACCGCGAGACGGAGAAGATTCATCTCAACGCATACAGCAAACCTGAATTTGGCAGTAAGTATTTATTTACTTTATACTACTTTTCTTTATTCATAGATACTTTATAGTATCTATGAAGTTTATAAAATATCCGTTTTTCAGACAGACACTAATACAGAATCTAAATATTGAGAGAACTTAAAAGAAACAACTTTTCATACAAATTATAATCCTCGTAGGATATACATATATTTAGAACTATTTAATACAAAAAAAATGAAGACTTCCCAAATAAACACATTAAACTTTATTTTTCAGAATTCCCAGCTGGTATCACCATCGAACTTCCCAAACGCATATTCGCAGTGGAATCCCTCGTCCAATATCCCACAGACAAGTCCCTACCGTTCCCGGTCCGTGCAGAAATCAGTGTATTCCCGGACAAGAAGAGGCCCGAAACCAAGACTGGAGCCCGATTCCTGGTGGACCTCAACGTCAACGACAAGGGCGGAGACGGTGTTGCTGAAGTTGGATTCGTTCACCCGAAGATACGCAAGGTTTTACACTTTATTATACTCGACTATGATATGATTGTTTTGACTAATCGTTCTCTCTTATTATTTAATTATCAGAATTAATATACAGTACTTATATTATTATTACATTATATATTATAATTGTCTAGTTACGGCTACATTTCCATTCAGACTAATGACTCGATTGTAAAGAAACTCGATAAGTTGTATGAATTATTTAAAACATTTATAGATCAAATTATTATATTTTTAAACGATTGTTATAAAGGTTTACTATATCTTTTAGGAGGCCCTGGTTCGTCTGAGTGGTGGAGTACAACGTCCCACTGAGAACTCTATCAAGATCTCCAGTTCCGCTCTCGTCTCTCACCCGCTACTTGGAAACGTAAGCATAAATTATTATATGAAAATGTATGCGTGTGTGTGTGTGTACACACGTAAGAAGTGAAACTTCTTTTTGACCTTATTTTTCGAAAAGTGATCTAACATGCAACTTTACAGAAATCGGTTATATAAAGATTAATTAGATAAAGTTTAATAAAAGGCTTTTATATCATAGACATGAATACAAATATTTAATTTTACCTTATTATTACTAATGTTATTACAGAACTTCATTAATTGAAATATAATTATTACTATCATTGTAATCGTTATTATATATTTTTGTTATTAATGGCTTCCAATCAACCGTGGTAGGGACAAGAAAAAGATGGCGCGTAATCGAAAAATGTGACGGTAAATGGTTTTGCAACGCCGATAAAGAAGTTTCACTTCAATAACAGGATATTAAAATTTTAAGAGTTTAACAATCTTTATCTTACTTATTTTCGTAGGACCGCAAAGCCGAATTCAACCTGGAAGCTAATCCAACTCACGTCAAACTTTTGGTATGTATTATAACAGCTTTATAAATGTTCTAATACATTTCTCTTATGTTCTATTAATTTATACTCTTTGTGTTTAGTGGAACACCCCAATCGTGAAGGTCATTGACCTAGAAGGATCAGCCGTGTTCAAGGACAATCTTCAACAGGCGGATGTCCGCTTCAGCATCTTACAGCTTAAACCCGTACAAATCTACGGCGTGGTGAAGGACTTCCAGTACTACGAGTTCACAACTGGATACAGTGGTAATTAAACATATTACTAGCGGCCCTCGCGAACTTCGTTTCTCCTTCATGTGATTTTAGTTAGCCTTAATACCGTGACACGAAAGAATAATTTCACTGTATTATCGTCACTATAATTTAAATTTGATTTATACTTCGGTCTAAGTAACTCGTGGTTGGCTATGCTAACACCAAAAATTAAAAATGTAGAAATAATTGAATTTCACGGTATTTCATTTACTACAAAATTAATTTAATTTATTTAGCTTCAATAACACGTGGTAATCATGATATTGAATTGTAGCTTATATGACACTTTTCGGTTGTTCGGTTCGGTCGGTTTACCATAGCAGTGCCATCTATGGATTACTTACTCAATCCAGTCGAAAAGTATCGACATCTGTTAGAATCTTTTGGAGTTAACAGATAATTGTGACTGTCAATTAATTATAGATAAATAATTTGCAATAAAATAAAATTGCGACTATAATTAAAGATCTAAGCTATCCTATCTCTTATGTTGGACCAGACTGCTCACGGTGTGCCAATTTAATTTAAAATCGGTTAAGTAGTTAAGTAGTGTAGAGTCCATCGCGGACAAACATCGTGACAGGAGATTTATATATATTATATTAAGATATAGAAGTTAGGGTCCTTCTATTCAGGGTCTAGACAGCGATAAGTCTGGCTCCCTTATGTTAAAATGTAATAAAATCGATATTAGACTCTTATAGGCCGGAGGATACCCGAATCCTGTTATGTACCCTCACAGTGACAGAATGCTTTGCGTTGCCGGTCTTTTGTATATTAGCTAGTCGAGTTGAGCTTAAGAGTTTGTTAAAATGAATTAAGTAAAAGTGTTTTTGTTTTATTTAAGACGGTTTTCAATTGTTGAGGGAATCTTTTGGAAGAGCTTCTGTAGTGTTGTATGATTTATACGTTATTCTACATATTGGTGTATAAATTTTTTACACATCTCTTATTTTTTAGATCAAAAGGAACGCAAGCTCTCAGTAGTCGGTCACATTGAGCCCGAGAAGCGCGTAGACTTCTCCGTTGACATCGTTTTGCCAGGACAAAAGAAGAACATCGTTCACGCTGCCCTATTCATGAAGGACAATCTCGTTAACTCAGAATATGGTATCTCGCGGGACAACTACAACCACTTCGTGGTAAGGCTTTTACTAACTACATTACACTTTTTTACACAAAGTAAATTGGTATTATTGTCCTTGCACGAAATACGAATCGCCCCTGATGTTATGTGATACCGCCGCCCATGAACTTTCACATTGCCAGAAGTCTCGCCAGTGCGTTGCCGGCCTTTAGCTTTATTTATATAGTATTGTCTTTTATTAACATAACCTTTACACATTTAAAGAAAACACTTTTTTTCACACCGGATTGAAGCTATTATAAACTAAAATTTTCTCGACGTTTCGTGCGTGGTCACGTCACGTTACTTTTTTATAGCCAAAACCTTACGTAACATTGCATATTGACAAGAAAAATAAATTTGATGTTACAGACTGCGTTCAGGAGTGATTTAGACACACTCATAGCTAAGTCCAAGGAGATCCACGAAAAGGCCAGTGGGGACTTCAAGCAAATGCTGAAACGCGTTGAACCCAAAGCAAAGGAGCTTGAACAGATGTACCGCGAAGACTTCCAGAAACTGATGCAAGAGATCACCAACGACAAGACCATCAAGGAGCTCTCAGAGGCTGCGTAAGTTTCAAAATTAGTACAGTAATCCCTGATATAACACTGATGATTGGTTGCGCGTTATAGGAATCGCTTCGTAGGAGTATTCTCTTGCGCTTGTATTATCCAATATAACGCGTTATGTACAGGTGATTCACGATTAACTTTGAAGTGGATTTGAATCGGATATTTTAAAAAAAATTCTCAACGAAATAAGCGTGTTTAATCATTATATATCTCACATTACGGAAATATAACGTGTGAAGTCCTCGCGTTATGTGGGAGAATAACCTTATACGAGGAACTGAAATTGCGTAATATGAAAATGCGTTATAAGAGTACACGGTATAAAAAAAGTTTTTAATTAAAGATGCATTTCATTTGATTGTTCACAAGCTTTATTTTTGGATCCTCAAATGCGTTCAGTCTTTAAGGAGAGTTTTAGTAACCCAATCTAAATATCATACTCATATTATAGATTCAGCACGTTCAGCAACGTACGTATATCTTTGCTGTACGTGTATTTGCAAAGAGTTAAAATACAATTATGTAGAAAAGATGAAAAAAAAAATTTCTTTAAATTTCGATGATTTTGTAGTATGTTTTTTGTATTTTTAGACATGACTTGATCCAAATCATCGCAAAGATGATCGACGAAGTAGTGACTGTGACGAAGCCACTCGTAGACAAGTCCATCGAAGCCGTTACTACAGTATCCAAGAAGATTTGCGAATTATATGAACAACAGGTAAGAACTCACAACCAAAGGTCAAAATAACTTTATTAATATAGGTAAACAAGTACCCTTATGAACGTCAGAAAAGAAGTTAAATTAATTCTAAATGTACATTTACTACCAGTTCGCAAGTCAAGGGCGTAGAGCGGGCAAGAAACTTTCCGCTAGTCTTTTTACCCACTAAAATACAATGGTCCCGCCTGACTTCTATGTATTATGTACTTAATAACAACGTCATCGGCTTTTACGACTATCTACGTATATATACGTTGGTTTTTACGACCAAATATGAGTACTCATTTCGATGTCGTTAAAACAGATTTTGACTGTACTTTGATTTGGTTTATATGAATGTATCTTTATTTTGGCATATTTCTCTAAAAAGATGTTTGGTTATAATGGAATAGTTCAGTTTATATGACTAATAAAAATGATAAATTTATATTGTTCTATTACTATGTGTTCCATATATCTAAGACAGTAAATGGTTTGCAGGTTGAACCCCAACTGAAGGAACTCTACACGAACATATCTGCAGTTGTCCGTCAGTACTTAGACGGTATTATCGATACGGCCGCGCATCTGTCTGCTATCGTCATTGATTTCTTTGAGAAACACAAGGCTGAGGTGGATGAACTTGTCAACACCATTTCTAACATCTTCAAGGGTGAGTCATTTATGTCTATATCAAATCATATTCATTCATATTAAGATAATTTCAATCAAAGATTGTTTGTTGTTTTAGTCCTTTAATAGTAAAGATTATCATATAACAGCATATATATTATATTTTTAGATATCGCCCGCATTCTCTTCGCGCAAATGAAGGAATGGCGTGTCCGTATCTCTCAAATGTTCTCCGAAGTCACACAACAAATTCAAGAAATTCCGATCTTCGCCATGATCAAGGAGAAGGTAATTGAAAATGTTTCATATAATCAACAAATACTATACTTAATTATATATGCATACTTACATTGTACGAGCGGCATTTACAGATTTCTCTACGTATTTTACAGATTTTTCTACATATTTCACAAATTTTCCTACATATTTTTTCAGATTTTCCGCATACTCAACGCGTTAATAGTTTCACTTTAGTTTTTAGTTCAATAATATCAAAGTTGCCAATAATTAAAGAATGTTCGTGATAACATTATTAAATCCTAATTACAATAATAATTTTTAATAAGCCGTTTATAAACGTTGTGTTTGTGGGACTGAAGGACTCCTACAAGTTCGCATTTTCAGAGTTTTTCAAAATTAGTTTCCTTACACGCCAATTTTTACTCGATCACTGATTATTAACATTATACACGTATTGTTGACTGACATAAATGTTTCAGTGGAATGAACTGGCAGTCCCAGAACAAGCTTTAGCCATCGTGCAAGAGGCCCACCAAACAGTCCGCGCTTTCCTTCCCACCGAAGAAACCAAGAACTTCTCTGATGCCCTCTTCAACTATGTACAAAAGGTATGGATATCAATACAATTGTTTACGTAAAAAATACGTATGTATTCCATGCTTAGTAGTGGAGGATGGCTTTTATCTAAAAAAAAACGATTGAAAAGCCATTACCACGTTTGTTTCTTATTTACAGTACAAAATTCTAACAAAATATATAGTTAAAATCTATAATAATAACTATTTTTACTTTTTTTATATTATAGAAACTTAGACAAGAGAAGATTGACGAACAGGCAGAACTCAAGATCGTATACGAGAAGTTGGTGGTGGCAGTCACGTCTTTGGTACAGTTCGTCAGAACCAACCTTAGTCAGTTGGGTATCTCCACTGCACCTATCCTCGGATTGGTAAGTTAATCTGATCCTCAAAATCTTTTTAAAATTTGGCTTCGTCTAAATCTCATAATTCCCGGTAAATAAGTTTCCTATTGTCACTTCCAAGAGGTTTAAGGTTCTATATAACCTATAGATAATTAAAAACATAAAATAAAAATAAATCAATGGTGCTACAACCTTTTTAGGTCTGGGCCTCAGATTTCTGTATCTGCTTCATGATCATTTGTTAATCGAATAGGCAAGTAGGTTAGTAGGTAGGCTATGGATCAGCTTTCTGTGCCTGACGCTTGTCGTCGTCCTTTAGGGTCTTAGGCAACCCGGTTTCCTCATGATGTTTCACCGTTGTTCCTTAACTGTTCGAGCTAATGTTCGAGGTAATATTAAATGCGCACATAGAAAGAAAGTCCATTGGTGCACAGCTGAGTATCGAACCTACGACCTCGGGGATGAGAGTCGCACGTTGAAGCGCCAACACTGCTCTTTATTAAAAACATATGAACTTTTTTCCAGCCATCGTTCTCGAGCCCCAGCGCCATATCAGCTCCAACCTTCGGTGGATCTGCAGCCTTTAGCTTCATTACTCAGCTGATCAACGGTGATATCCCTGATCCATTCAGACTCTTCTACACCTACCGCCCACGTAGCTTCAACCCACTTGATGAGGTGCCAGCCAAGAGTAAGTTTCTTAATATTGTTTTTAAAAATGTCAAAATTTCATCTTATCGATTTTAAATTGTATTTCATTATAACAGTTTTGTAAAATGTATTTTCTTTGTCTGTAAAAGTATTGATTACTTGTATTGTATTTGTAATCCCGTAATATTTAATATTTTTGTAATATTTTACCCACCTATGGGACATGTTTAAACATTTTTACGCCTCTTATATATGTTTGGTGAGTATCATTTCGTCCCTCAAAACTCAGGATCTCAGTTTAAGACCATTTTTGTTAATCAAGCCTCGATATTTTTTTCTGTATACAATGACTATGTCTCCTATTCGAATAATGCTGGTCACTGCTGTTTGCGACTGAGACAGGAATCCTTTCCTGTAATTAATCTTTGTCTTTAGAATACATTAACTGATTAATGTTTGTAGTGCGCGCTGTGGTTGTGAACGGCCAACACATATTTACATTCGACGGGCGTCACTTGACGTTCCCTGGCAACTGCCGCTACGTACTCGCCCACGATCACGTCGACCGGAACTTCACACTGCTCCTCCAAATGCAGAATGGAAGCCCCAAGTCCCTTATTCTGGAAGACAAGGACGGCGCAGTTATTGAACTCAAGGAGAACGGACAGGTATGATACAAAAAAATATAATTTATTGATGATTTATACTGTTTTCCCTAAATTTTGACTTTAATTTCATTAATGGTTGGTCAATAAAAACAGGTTGATGAATATGGATGAATTTTATTTTTTTAAATTGCCCATACTATGATAATGTAGTAGAAGTTGATTCATTCTTAACATCCAGTCTAGAGCTATCGAAGCCATATTGTGTTATTTTTTTTTTAATTCCATAGAAAGCAGACGTTTAAGAGAAAAATCCATAGTTTGGTTCTACAAAATAAAACCAATATGAAGCGTTTTATAATAATTATATAAATATCATTTTACAGGCAACAATTAACGGTGCTAATCACGGCTATCCGATCGCAGGAGACAACTCGTTTGCCTTCAAACAACCCAACGGTCGCATCGGATTGGGATCGCTGTACGGCGTCATGGCTTTCTGTACTAGCAAACTTGAGGTAAGCATTTACCCCAAAGGAAAAATAAAATAACCTATAAATATATATATGTATGTATCTCGCGAGTTTACTTAACAAAATATGTGTATGAAATAAGGGACCACAAGCGTCAGGGAGATATGAAATTTATATTATATGTTAATAACAATACATAAAGAGCCCTTACTCGAAACAAATACAAAATGTATCTTTTGCAATAACGCCTATAAGCAACGCTATGCTAAATAAACTAAACGGTTCGAAAAATGTACTACTTACAAACATTATTACTAGTTGGAGTACCTGTTTGTACAACCAAGTCCTCGTTTTAACTCGTGTAATGTTTGGACTATTAGTAAAATATAAAAAAAAATACGTATACAGCATAACGTAATTATTAAGTATACAGCGTAGTACAATTTTTGCCCTTCAATTAATCTTAAACTACGACTATCAACCTATCCTATATTTCTCCAAAAGCATTCGTATCATCGACATAGTTGAAGTTATGCGTTTGCAAATAGAATTGAGGTTACATTAAAATAATGTCTTAGTAGAATTACTAGGTGATTTATCGCAAATATCTATATTCATTTATATCATTTATATATATATATATATATATATATATATATATATAAATGAATCCCTATTTCCCTTGGTCACGGCATCACGCGTGCCCGGCTGGACCGGTTTCGCAAATATTTTTTTGTTGTGTTTGTGCTATTGTCTGGAGTAGGTCCAGGTCATGAAAGAAAAGGTTAAGAAAATTTAAGAATACTTAACCACCATATTATCATTAAAAGTAATGCTTCGATCGGAGTTATTATATTGATAAAATTCATATAAAATAATTACAGTAGCTAATTGTTTGTGGCATTAATCTTGAAAAATCCATGTTTTTCACATATCCAGTTATATGTCGGAATACCAACAAAACTATTTATATACGCCGGAAAAACAAACAAAGAATGTTGTATACCATAAAGCATTTTTAGTTAATTATACCAATTCAAAATCAATATTCATACTTAAGACAGGACTTCTGTGGGCTCCGCTAATTTATATATAAAAGAATTTTAATTTGATAACACTTAAGACTGCTTTAACATAGATTTAACATATTTTTTATTTTTAATAAGGTGTGCTACATTGAAGTATCAGGATTCTACCTTGGCAAACTTCGTGGTCTCCTCGGAGACGGCAACAACGAACCCTACGATGACTTTAGGCTTCCTAATGGCAAGGTGTGTAACTTGTTAAATACATTATTTTAAACCCGTCACTATCAAAGTTCGTACAAGACTTTCAATTACATTGTATAATAGAATTTAAAGTAAATTTTATTTTCAAGATGATTAATTACATGTGAGACGTTTTCAGATCACGAATTCTGAAAGCGACTTCGGTAATGCGTACCGTACGGCCGGAAGCTGTCCACAAGTGAAGACTCCGGAGCACTCCCACCACCAACTTCACGCCACTCTCCCGCCTGCTTGTGAAGCTATCTTCGGAGGCACCTCCACTCTTAGACCCTTGTCCTTGTTGCTCGATATAGCTCCCTTCAGGTAATAAGATTAACTATCTTAAGCACTGTTTAACTATGATTCTATTTTATTTCTTCTACTATATCTTTACTTAGGTATACAAATACTAGCAGTACAATTTTTTTAAAAGACCTTTTAATAGGTCACACGCAATTTGTCTTTTCTTTCAACAACTGACGAGACTCAAGACTTTGGACGCCTGGAACGAGCGCTATGTGGGGGGTGAAACAGCCACACAGAAATGTTTTTTAAAGATACAATCGCGGCTTAGGAAAGGGGAGGTTTCGACACTCTCGATGAAAGGGGGTGTGGGGAGGGGTCGGGTTCTGTTTATAAAAACTAAAAAAATTACTTACAATTAATTTCACAATAAAATAAATAATTCCTTTACTTGAAGGAAATTTACTTATTTCAGTGGAACAAATCCAAGTACCAGGGTTGCCTGGAAGAGATCGCTCATTAGGGATAAGGCCGCTCGTTGCATCCCTTGTTGTTTTTATGTGTTGTGTTATTTGGGTTTCTTTAATTTTTGCAACGTAGCAAATACATTAAAAATAAATATTTTTATGATCTAACCTTTGTCTTAACTAGGAAGCCTGGTTGCCTGAAACGCTTCTTAACGAAAAGACATTGCCCTGCCAATTATTCAAATCTCCTGTCTTAGTATTGAACAAATACATATTGTATAATTATACTCCAGGAAAGGATGTTTAACACGTAGTGGGAATTTACCTAATAAAGAAATATTTTACAGACAAGCCTGCATTCACGCGGCTTCCGGCGAAGGCGAGGAAGCCTTGCACCAGGCCTGTGACCTCGCTCGAGGATACACAGCATTAGCCCTCACTGGCATGTTACCAGCCATCCTTCCAGAGAAATGTGTGCAATGCACGGATGGAGACCAGCCAAGGAAAGTCGGAGACATGTACGAGTTCAAATTACCTGCCAAACAAGCTGATATTGTTGTCGCTGTTGAAGTTACCAAGGTATATATTTATTTATGTAAATGTCTTTCATTTAATGATCAATAAATCAGGATTAGCAAAGGCCAAGATTTCTTGAATAGTGTAATGTATTTTGGTCTTAATAACGAGCTTTGAAATTTACGTTGATAGATTTCATACAACTACAGTATTATATACACTTGTCTCTCTAACTCTAACTTTCTGAAAAATTAATCGACTTTTTCTAACGCCAGAAAATGTTTTCCTCCACAAATCTTCTCTTCTCGGAAAATGACCAAGGAAGACTAATTTCTCTTTAATGAACAGGCAAATGAAGAAAACTACAAGGACCTGGTGGTCCCTCTCGTATCACAAGTGATCGACGGACTGAAGAGCAAGCGCATCTCAGACATTAAGGTGTACCTAGTTGGACTTACATCTAAGTACCCATACCCCATCATGTACGACACTGACTGTGAGTATAATTTTTAAGACTAAAACTAACAAAAACTTAAATTATTAATAAGATTGAAGGAAACACTTTTGACATTCAACACCTTTTGTCTTCAGTCACCGTGACCACGCACGCTGTAAAGCACGCGAAACGTCGGAAAAAAGAAAATTCTTAAAATGTTTATTTTCATTTACTTCCAATTCTCAAACTTATCTAGACTTTAAACTCGATCGAGATTTTTTTTTCATAGATTAATTTTAAAGACAAATCGGTAAGGAACATGTGTGCAAAATATTTTTCGCACTAAAACTTATTCAGAAATATAATTGTGACAAAATTGATCCCCTAAGAAGCCCCTGAGTTATACGTAGATTACAATTATTCAGATATACATGTATGTTTCAAACAATTTGTTTTAAGAAAAAGTAGTCTGTTATATCTTATCAAACAGAATTCGTACATAGGTTTCTAAATAGGTCACAAATGATCCTAAGAACGATTTATACCCAGTTTCTATAATAAATTGAAATAAACAGTCATAATTCCTACGTGTCGGTTAATTCGGGGTTCAGAAAATCAACAGACCTTGTCGAGCGCGATGCAAGTTTTTACTGTCAATTTTATTCACAGTGAAACTGAAGACCGCGAAGGTGATGTTCGATGATGAAAGCAGGTACGAAAGCTTTGACGGCGTCGTCACCGGAAACAAATACATTGACACTGCGGAAAAAATGGTACTTGACGTCATCGAAGCTCTGCACAAGAGGCTTGGTAAGATTTCCTCAAATTAATATAATTTTTAATTCTCAATCCAATTTTTTTGCAAAAATTCTAAATCATATATAAAAAGTATTTTTTTATATGGTAGATCCAATATTTAGCTTACACCCCGAATTATATTTAAACATATGTTAATCCAACTTTTCCCTTAGGTTTGACTAACATTATGACCTCGTACAACTCCATTCTGGAGCTGCCGCTCAGACCAGGCGCTGTCAAACATCTGATCAGCTCCATCGGAGGACGATGCGTACCACAACTGTTCTTGGTAAGTCCTTATTATTGTTTCTATTATTTATTATTTATTTTCAGCTTTTTAACATGACGAAAAATATGTCTCACTGTTCACATTAAATAGAAAACGTCGAGTTAAACTTCGCGTTTCTATTCCCTAAAATAGTTTTACTTCGATGTGTAGTACTCGCGAAATGTATTATGTTTTTTTACTCAACTCTATAAATTATAATTTCATGAATCTATTTTTGCTTAAAACCTTTAAGCAACTTCATACCGAGTGTTTTATATTACTGACAAAGTAATATTCATTATATATAAATGCATATTTAGTTGATGATTAAGCTAAATCAATTTATTTTTACAGGTGGAAACACTCCGTACAGCGGTACAAAGTATATGGATGGAAAACAACGCGTACAGTGTGTCCATTATCACTGATACCAAGGAATTCGCGCCTGTTGGAGGAAAACCAGTTGTTGGTGAGTATTTACTTTACAGAGCCCTTTTACAAATTACAAATTAATTTCCGCCGTAAAATATTGTAAAACTAATGTCCCTCTTTTTTGTCACAATTGTCATGAAAATATAAAATACATAAAACAAACTATCAATTTTAATATTTTAAATGTGAAAATCTTTAATTGCGTGTGTCATGTTGCTGATGATGCAGTCTGTATCGTGAGTGTAATAAACTGCATGCTGAGTTCAATATTAACTTTGTTTACATTAAATTGCATGAACTAAATTGTTTACTCGTTTAGTGATAATATAATTGTTGTTGTTAATTATTTAGATACGCTGACGGTTGCGTATAATATTTGTATGAAAATATTGCGTTTGTTACTTTATTTATTAAATAGATAGTATTTTCATAAACTATTAAGTAATTTAAGCTTTTTAGTAAATTTTCTAATAATTTGCAGGCTTCTCTAGGAACTCCGTACTAGTGTTGGGTGACAAGAAGCAACGGGATACAACAGAGCAAAGAGCCAACCTTGACATCGGAGAGAGGGACGGATGTGTTGAGTTCGCACAAGACGTGAGTATTTTTAAACTAAGCAAAGCAAAGCTTTTAGATATTTTTAGTATATCTTGCTGATATGCAACACCCTAAAAACATGAGTGTTTTTCTAACAAGAATCACGTGGTGTACAGAAATTAAATTAAAAAGAAACTTTTAAATAGCTTTCTTTAAGGTTGCAACATATCATTTTTTTTTGGGAATCGAATCCAGGCAATGTGACCACATATTTTGACAAACAAGAGTACATCCATGATTGATGAACAAATTAATATTATTTGAAGGCAAATCACTCGTTCTCCAAATACTTATTAAACAAATTTTATAGATCGCCCATATTCACCACAAGTCTATTGGTTGTACGATAATCATTTATTAATTGTCTTAACACAAGCAGTTTATTCCTATAGTCCATCATTAAGTGCATACACTTGCCATTCGAGACCCAGTTCTTCCTATATTATATTTTGTATGCGTGTGTGCGTGCACGTTTTGTATACTAATCTACCACAAAAGCGGTAGAAGTCTTACAGGGTTTTTTTTATTTTTTCTAGACTGACGGCTTCGTATTCTCCGCATCGACATACAGAGGCTTTAACCCCGCTCAGCGTAAGCAGTTCCTTCAAACGGCTGCGGCGTCTGTCACCAACCGTCTTCTACAGTACTCGTCTGTGCAGTCCTGCACTTGCACTTACGTCGACCCCTTCAGAGTACGCTCCCTCTGTGTCACTGAGGACAAGAAGGATGCTGTAAGTCATTTATAATATCTCATTTGTTGATTAAGTCTGAAGTCAAAAATATGGTATTAGACAAAATTAATGTTTATCGACCCCAAAGTAAAGAATTACTGGACAAAATCCAATCCAAAAAGAATCGACTAGATCCAGCATTCCGTTGGTCTTTCTTGGTATTATTCGCTTCTATATTTATCTAAAATTTCTTATATTCCAATTCCTCGCCTGATGATTCATAGATAATGACAATAACGTGAAATTTCTTTGTTACAGTCTCGCAAAAGAAAGTAGAGAAAAACTGTGATCGCTACGTTAGTTCCACAAGGGCCTTGAAATAATCGATTGGAATAAAAAGAAAAAATCGGCTTTTTCGAATCTAAACTATTGTAAAAAAATTGGTATTATTAAATTATTTATTTGTTTCGTTTCTCGCAACAACAGATGACAGATGTTTAAATTGCTTCAGAATTAAGCATCATAGATATAATGTGTTCAAGGCCATTATTTTTATAACTATTTATACCAAAGCGCAGTTTTCGTAAGTGTTAACCATTAATTTGTATTAAAAATGAAAAAATTATGTAATACTTTTGTTTTTTTTTACTTCCCCATCTATTAAACACACCAATATCACCACTTAGAACATTAACCACACAACCAACTCTGTATAAGGAGTCGCCTCTATTATATGCCGACAACGAATCATTTACATCTCGGCCATTAAATGCGCAGGCGATGAGAACTTGGAGAAACTAATAGTGGTAACACAGAAGACAAAGATCAGGTCACCAACCAGATGGACCGATGAGTACAACGTCCTAAAAACTAGAATGTAGAAGATTAACTGAATAGAAAACGGGGAAAACCGATAATCCGCTCCTGATGATTCCTTTATGGCCACGATATTTTTATATTGCCTATAAAATAAATAAATGCCTATTTTTGGATAATAAAAAAACACTATTGTACCCGTAAATATCGTATACAAGATAAATGGCACGTACAAAATATTACATCAAATAAGAAAATTAATTTAAAAAGGTTTTTATATAATATTTCTCCTACCCTACAAAACGCTGAAATGTTTAAAAATAAACCTTAAAAAAGATGTACGAAGACTAATCCACGCAAAATTAAATACAATAACTACCTATATAATTAGTCTTAAATATTGTGGTGCTATTAAACTAAACAAAAGATAATTAGCATATCTATTCCATACTAATAACGTGTGGTTTCCATAATATTTGCGCGTGAGGTCATAATGCGTCACACACGGTCCGTGTTTGTACGACTAACCGATACATACCTACACAGCCATAAATAGGTCACTGCACTTGAGACGAACCGGTAAGAAGCATTTTTATTTTGACGCTTAGTATTATTTGGCCCTCTTCGCCGAGGTTCGTGATTTCGGGATACAAATTACAAACGAATTTTATGCTAATAATACTTTTGTGTTTCACTGATTGATTTCGAAAATATGTTTAAATAAAATACCAGTTAAATATGTAAGTGTTTAAACAGAATTAAGTGTTATGTTACAAGTCTATTAAATCATATTAGTCGACAATGTAGTCCTGCGACTGTTTTGTTGGTATTTTTTAGGTGACCAGTTATTACTATGAACATGGAACAGTTATTGTTTCACTAGCAATAGAACTCATGAGGTCGTTGTTACACGATATGCGTTTACCACTAAGTCACGTTTAACTAAAGAGATTATTATTATGTAGGTGAACACACTAGCCGCTTAAGAAGCTGATGCGTGCGTGTCTGCGGATCTGGTGACAGTATCCAGTCTGTTTTTAAATGAGTTTAAAGAGGATGCACTAATTACACTTTCTGGAAACCTATTCCAGTAAGCCACTACTCGGTTTGGAAGAAAAGTGAAAGGGGTTTCCTTAGGAAATTTGTATTATGTTAAGTAAAAAAGTAGATTAATCAACTGTCAACATATGTACATAGTATTAATGTCAGTAAAATTTATTAGCTTAGCGAGATTTTATTTCACTTAAATTGAACCCATACCATATATACTCTAGAAGGCACGAACAAAGTACTAAGCAATTCAATCAAGTAAACCTAACCTTGACTTGACTAGCTCCTTGAGACAACTTTCAACAAATTCAATAGGAAAGAAACAAAAATCATGTTATAAATGAGTAGACATTGGTTACTACGCGCGTTATCAATCTATCCTGACAATAAATCCGAACTAAAATAGCAGAAGCCATTCAAAGTACGAGAAGGAAAACATTACGATAATATAATATCGCTGACTCACAGGACAGGACAATGTTAACTAATTAGTGCTACAGAGAGGACGTGTTCAGGTCAGTCAATTTATTTATTAAAAATATCAAATTAGATTTAACTGTTAGGAACAATATTTTAAATTATTTTATCTCTTTTGTGTTACACCCATATTGGGCTTGACTAAAATCTAGTCTAGTCTAGAGATGTATCTCTTACATTAATCTGTAACAACTGTTTTTGTTGTAAAATTAGAGATTATAACGTTATAACAGTCTTAAGTTAAGGCTCAGATATTGTTAAATACTGTTGTGAAGTTTCATAGAAATTGGTTAAGCAGTACCGTGTTAGCACTTGGGAAACTACGGAAATAATAAGACGTCTTTGTATAGAGATGAACACATAAGTTGTGGCTTACAATGTAATTTGAGCTCATAGTAATAACCGTAACATTTCAATCGGCTTGCTATTTGTTTTTAATACTTCAATATATCAATATTTATTCAAAGAAATATAGTGTTTAAGTAGCTATTTTTTTCTTACAATAAAGTTCACAAAAGAGTGCTTTAGATGAACTACTAATCTTACCTATACAGTAATTATGGCTAATATGTTATATTATCGTGACTTCATTTTCTGCAATACCAGTGAAAAACTAATAGCTTAATCTAAGATAACATTCATCAAACAGTCTTAGTGTTCATTTATGTTTTGACACTATGTTCGTGTGTCCGAGATACCGCACTTGCACTTATTTTCACTACACAAGGTTTATTAACTCAAAGGGTCTTCTCAGTTATAAGTTATCTTAGTCAGTTATAATTAGTTAAGTCATCTTATAAGTTTCGCACTTTCAATCCACAATTTTTGAATTATGTATTGATAAAGAGTTCTTCATTCGGCGTTTCTGGAAGATAAGGCCCGTTGGATAACATAATATTTAATTTTTATTTCAATAAACGTTTTTAGGTTTGGGCCTCAGATTTCTGTATCTGTTTCATGATCATTTGTTAGTCGAATAGGCAAGTAGGTGATCAGCCTTCTGTGCCTGTCGCACGCCGTCGCCTTTTTGGATCTAAGGCAAGCCGGATTCCTCACGATGTTTTCCTTCACCGTTCGAGCTAATGTTAAATGCGCATATGGAAAGAAAATCCATCGGTGCATATCCGGGGATCGAACCTACTATCGTCGCTGTAGCCACTAGGTCAACACTACTCCATATACATATATTAATTAAATATATATATAAATATATTCTTATCGGAGTGATATTATTGGTAATTATAACAATAATTACCATTATTCAATACCATTATAATTAATAAAATAACATAACAGTACAATTTATATTTATAATTTTTATTATCTACAAAGTAATAATATAAATTATTAAAAAGAAAATTAAAACAATTAATATATATTAGATTTTATATAATGTTTTCTTGTTATTGTACGTGTAAAAAATACCAAATAAGGTTTGGTATTGAATAATGGTAATTATTGTTATAATTACCAATAACATCACTCCGATAAGAAAGTACATAAGGATATACCTATATATATGTGATATGTCTATGTTTGGATATGTAAGCGTAACGGGAAACTTCGTCACTGACGATGACCGTTTTTAATCGAAATCTTGCTATGATTCATTAATCTCCTATCAGCTGGAAGCAATAGTCACCTGCGTAGGTGATGAAATCATACAGTGACGAATTTTATACAACGTAAACATTGAGTGCTAAACCGGTTTAATATCGTATTCTCTATAAACGTTATTGACATACAAAAACCATTCATCAAATTGTGATAAGATTCGGAAGTTGTGTGTACGCAGTTCAAACACGTCAAGAACGCTAGAGTCCGCGTTGTTTCTTAAATAATACGATAATTCCGTGTCTAGATTAATGTTGTGTTTGTGGTTTCCCGACTAATAGTTATTTCGGTTTTCCCGCTTTAACAATAATCGTTACTTCATTTTTATCTTTATAACTGTGTATGTATTCATTTTATTTAGTATTGTAATATTATAATCACTTTAATTTACCAATACGGTTGGTGTGGACTGTAAACCGCATTTTATAGTAACAAAGTGTTGGAGGTAGTTTAAGATCTATATAAATTGTCATGGTCTTAGTGTAAAAAATATAAACAAACAAATTGAAGAATGAAATGTTATAAGAAACAAAATATATTTTCCAGCAATGGCGCCTCTTTCGTTGAAAATAATCCTAGATGAAGCCGCGGTGACGAAGACCCTATTATTCGACACAAGAACCACAGTTTCACATGTCCACGACATCGTTAAAGACAAGATTGTCTCGTTAAATCCAGATAAAGGTACAGTAAATACATATATTTTCTTATAACCGACGAATGACCCGCAAGTCAATGCTCTCGAAGTTCGAACATCGTTGCAAATGACAAAACTCTCTCTGCAAGGGTTTTTGAACTCGGTGAAGTCTTGACACATCAGGCCAAATGCTATATATAAAATGGTGTAGTAAAAATGCTGGAGCAATACAATGCGCGCTTTATACATATAATTGTCCAAATTTTAATAGAATATGTTATCTAAGCTTATAAAATATTTTAGAATAATTGATTTTTGGCTCGAATTCTTTACGGTTTCTTTATTTGTTATGCATTAAGATGTATTTTGCTATTCCCTAATATTTTAAATAATGCTTTATCTCGTTTTGTCTTACCCTGGACCACTTACTGATAGCGGCGGCCTTGGCAAAAAAACAAATGGCATAAAACACAGAATAACCGTCAACAATAGAAATATAGCATATGTGGAAAAGTATGTCTACCTTGGCCTACCCTAGGTGTCTACCTGGAGTTGATATTGGTCACACAAGCACAGACGGCCTATCTCAGCTAAAATAATAAAGAAAACACAAATATTTCAACGATTAGCCGAAAGAAGCATGTTAGAATCTGAGAAACAGGATTAAGTGTACAAAAATACGTAATAAAACGAAAATAACAGACGCATGTATCATCATCGGTGAAGGCTGTTAAATAACGACTAATTGAAATATGTGATGCTTTCAAGGATTTAGAAGAAAATACAACAGATGGTCAGTTAATCAGTGGATGCCATTCCATAGAAAAGGAAATAGCTACTACAAATTTGTAGTTTCACTTGTCATATGGTAAATGTCAATAAGTTTATTAAATTGAGATATAAACTTTATTTAATTCAGATATAAACATTATTAATCTGAGATATAACTTGTATCAACATTCTTACAAAGATAAATGTTAGTAGTAAAATGTGGCGAAGCAAATCATGCACTTAGATGTGCCTATACAACACCTAGACGCATTCAGGGAAGTTGAAGATGAAGCTCGTGAACTGCATGCTGAAGAAATTTTCACAATAAACAATTTTTATGTCATTGTCAGCAAAGTGAGCGCAAGCTGTAGGAGAATCATGCGATATTGATGGACATGAATTGTACGAAGAACTGAATATGTTCATCCGTGTGTATGAAGGAAACTATGACATTATCTCGGTGCTAAAATACATACTTAATAGAAAAAAAATAACTGAAGTTTACCCCACTGTTGTAATAATCCTGAGGATTATTGCTACCGCACCTGTTGCAGTTGCATCTGCTGTAATGAGTTTTTCGAGGCTTAAAATGATTAAAACATATCTGAGGAATTTGATGACACAAGATCGACTTTCAGCCCTTGCTATTATTTCAATCGAGAATTATGTAGCTCATTGATGAGATTATTGTCCTTTAATTAAAGATTTTAGCCTTAGGAAAAGCCGCAAACACCAATTTTAAAATGTTCTCATCAAATTATTTTTTATTTGTTAATTTTGTAAACCTTTCAATGTAAAATATTTTCCAACTCAAATTTCATTTATTTGTATGACTTAAGCATTTCTCCTCAAATATAACTAATACTTAAACCAAACAACCAGACCTTCTTTCGCATAACATACTTTTCACGAAGGAAAATGGGTAAGGCCGCCGCTGCATACTGATACGCTGTACCTATATTGCAATGTGTTTTCCTTGTTATAGAATATGGATTCTTTTTAACTTCTGCTGATGACGAGTGCTCAGGAGTATGGCTGGAGGGTCACCGGACCTTAGAGTACTACATGCTGCGTGATGGTGACTCTCTCTACTACCTTGAGAGAATGAGGAACTTACGACTTCGAATGTTGGATGGTATGTATGGTCGTGTTTACTTACATGTAGTAATATCACAACATTTATAGCTTAACTAAAAAGGATACACGTAAAATATTGCTCCATCTATATTCGCTTTTTTATATGTATAAAATATAAGCTACGTATATAACTACAGTCGATTGAAATCTTATATAGGTGGTAGTAGTAGTTGTTTTTTCATTTTTGCTAATTAATAAATTCTAAAACATATTTTTGTACGAAAAGGTTCAGTAAAGACTCTTCAAGTGGATGAATCGAAGGCAATAGGAGACCTGATGTTATACATCTGCGACAAGATAGGAACTACAAACTACGAAGAATACGGTCTGGTATGTTCAGTTTAATTATAATAAGTTACATTAAAATATTGTCAATAGCTTGCCTAGTAGAATTAACTTCCAGTCCTGAGCAAAATCATAAAGTTTATGGCACAATTTTTCCTTATATATATCTCTAATATATCTATTAATTCGGTCATCTTTGCATGTATTTCAGCGCATTGCGAGGATAATTTATATACATATAAATAATTAATCGACAATATAAAAATCTTTTATTTGTGTAACTTCATTTAAAAAAAAATAGTACTTGAATTATTTCGCTATAACATATACGGCCCATTCTAAAGACGGTTAATAAATTTTCAGTGCCGTGAGCATATGGAAATAGAAGATGAAATTAAGCCAATTACCGGAACACTTACACTAAAAAGGAAAGCCCAAGCACGTGAAAAAGACGCCAAACTAGAACAGCTCAGCAAGAAACTAAAAACTGATGACAATGGTAAGGTTCTTAATTCTGTCATCTATCCAGGCCGAAAAATCGCGTTTGGATTTAATGAAAACAATAATGCTTAATTATTTCTTAGTAATTCATAATCTACTGAAACAATCCCGTCTGGGTCTTGGCATCAGATTGCTTCTATTTCTGGGAATGTTTTTGTGTGTATAACTGAAGTTTACCCCACTATCGTAATAGTCATTAGAATTATTGCTACTTATTAGTTTTTCGAGGCTTAAAATTAGGCAGATATGTTTCATACCTGAGGAATTTAGCCGATCTTGTGTTGCTAAATGTAGCTCATTAATTAGATTGTTGTGCTATAAACCAAGTGTTGAACGAAATGAATAACGAAAAATCAATTGCTGTACAGTGGGGATTCGATCGCCGACACTGCTCATTATATTAATTACGAATACTGATAAAAAACATAAGTGGACAACGGAAACGCCTGTCTGCCCGATGACACTAAGGGCACTTTGTATTTCACTCCTTGTGTCAAGTGTTTTTTGCGCTGCAATACGTCCATGAAATCAGATATGCTTTAATTTTAAAACCGCTGTTTTAAATATTTTTTATCGTTACACCTGACTAAGTGATAATATAGGTGTAGTATTAAGTATTGTAATTGTTTCTTTTATTCTTTCAGTGGAATGGTTAGACCAACATAAAACATTGCGTGAGCTTCGTGTTGATCCAAAGGAAACTCTCCTATTCAAGCGAAGGCTCTTCTACTCTGACCGCAAGGTGGATGCACGGGATCCGGTTCAATTAAACTTGCTTTATGTCCAAACGAGGGATGCTATCTTGGATGGACGGCAGATTGTTACGGAAGCGAAAGGTATTTATTTTTTTATTTCGTAATCCTACAATTAACATAAGTTATATAACAAAATAGTCAAAGATGGAATATATTATATTTACAAAAAAATTTATTTTGTGTTCGGCTGTGCTGTGCTGTGGTATGTACGTTAGGGTGTGCTTATGATGCAGGTTATGAATATTCTTAATACTCATTTTAAGCATGGTTAACTATATTTAAATTTAAAAAAAAATAAGTGTTCTAATTAAAGTTTTATATTATAGTAATGGTTGCAGCTCCTTACAAACACTGTAAACAAAAAAACTTGGCGATTAAAAAGAGTGGCGGAGAGTTTATTGCCAGTTCTTCTCTTCCGTTCTACGCCCCTGAAAACTGGCTGTAATTCTAAAAAAAATAAGACTGTTTAATGTATCGGTTTATGTTTTTAATTCAGCGATATCGATTTTCAAACCTTATTATTTTCAGCTACTGAGTTTGCGGGATTACAATGTCAAATACATTTCGAAGACTTTAATGAGGAGAAACACAAACCTGGTTTTATAGAAAAGTAAGTAGTCAGTGTCCATAAATGAAAATAATTAAATGCGTTAACGATAAATCCTATACTTTCATAAATCAATTGTTAACTAATAATCATTAAGGTACATAAGTTGCACCTTTTTTAGTTTTTGTTATCGTAATTATTAACCAACGAATTTACTTACCAAAAATAACTTAATATTTACGGGGGTTATTTTTGGTAAGTAAAATTATCTGTGATTAACATTGTTTTATATTGAAGCTTAAGAGAATTCCTCCCGGCGCAATATGCAACATCATGGGGTATTGAAAAGAAAATATTTAAAGAGCACAAAAAACACCAAGGTTTGAGTCCGTTGGAGGCAAAAAATTTGTATACAAAAACTGCGCGGGAGCTGCCAACTTACGGAGTCACGTTCTTCCTTGTTAAGGTAAATTTCATCTTTTGTGTATTGTATACGTCGTGGTTCGATCATTGAAATGATAATTAATGTCCCGGATTAGTCAAAGTTTATATAAACAGTTAAACACATGGGGAGTTGTGACCAAAGATAAAACTTTTGCATTATCCTCATTACAGGAAAAGCATAAGGGCAAAAAGAAACTCATTCCTCGTCTGCTGGGAATAAACGCATCCTCCATACTACGCCTGGACGAGGACACTAAAGAGATTTTGCAAGTATGGCCACTCACGCAGGTGAAAAGCTACCGTGCCGCTAGTGAATCGTTTACCCTGGATTTTGGAGATTATAGGTAATGTTAACTTCTCCAACCCACGGAAAAAGTAGATGTTTTTATAATATTTATTATTTATTTATTAGACAACTTAATGTAATATGATTATACGTAGATTATAGTGTAAAAAAGTACAAGATATGAAAAAGTAACAGTACAATGATGAAAAGGCGTAAAAATACTAGGAAATTGCAGAGCACAAATGTCACTCACATTCAATTTTAGCTTCTATATGTGAAATGTAATAAAGTCTGGAATAAATAGCGTATTTACGATATGGCTGCCCGTTTATCTATTATTTTTATTTCTTATTTACATTGTATCATGTCAAATAACGTGCTATACATAAATTAAAGTTACTACAGTATAACAGATTTTTGTTCTTATACTTTAAAAGTTGTATTCATTAATATGATTTTATAATATTTAAATTTTAGTGAAAAGGAGTATGCAGTAAAAACAAATGAGGCTTTCCGTATCAAAGATATCCTCCAAGGCTACATCGACATAATTCGCAAGAAGCTGGCTGCTCCTTACAACGTCGTGCATACCGAGGGAGACGTCATTTGTGAGGAAAATGTTGAGATATCAAGGTAAAATTAAACATTGTATGTGAACTAATAAAAAAGTAAGATTGTTAATATACCGGCCATTTGAATATATGTATGTAAATACAGACGAACAATAAGAACAAATAAGTTTTCATTTATTTGTTGCAAATTCTGCGTTGTAATCATCGCAAAGGAATATTTAAGTACGAAATGTATTTTGAAATTTTGTTTAACTGTATAACAACATGTCATAGTAATTATTAAATTCAAAGGTATTCCTCTAATTAAAAAATATATATAATTATTTTACATTTTTGTAAACTTTATTATTCTTTCAGAGGCACCATAATCCAAAATATAGTACCGTCAAAAGTTATCGAACAATCATTCGTCGGGCCCAGCAGTATAATTTCTGTTCAGCAAGGTATATTTACTTTCTTTATTTAAAATTGTTATTAAAATATATTTAGGTTGACGGCGTCTTTGTAGCGATCTACAATCTACGGTATAATCAATACGATGGCGCACGTATAACTGTTAAGTAACAACTTTATTTTTTTTTACTTCGTTACCTTAAACATACATATAAAAACAGTTTAAGTTATTAGACAATGGGGGGCCTTATCGCTATCAAGTGATTTTATCCTGGCAATCTTAGTGTGTGAAAATAAATAAGTAACACTACTATACAACTTTGTCACTAATGTTTATATCTTCAGGACACCGGTCAAGTGAAGGGACAAAAATAACAACTGTCCATGAAGTTGTTAGCGTCACTCGAGGGGATAGGAGTCAACAAGGAATAGTACGTAAACTTCATTGACATAAGCATAAATACTTGAAATTCATACACGTACTATAAGCTTCAAATTGTTGAATACTTTGTGCTTATCAGTCTCGTGTCAAATCATGTTTAATGAATCAAACCTGAAGATTTTTTAAGATTCACTCCTTAAATTCTCGTAGCATTTCTGGCTCGTGTTCTATCAAAATATCAAATAGTTGAGTATATAGTAGAACGGAGCACGTTTTACGAGAATTCAGTATGGAAATATGCAAAAAAACTGAGTTATTAGTCTTTACCATAATATGACACTATTTTGGTTAAAAAACTTCACTTTAATGATAGGCACACATATTTATGTGTCGTCTTAAGTCTTAAAATAAGGACAATTCAATACAGTAGTAGTAGTAAGTACCCAATGACACAATCTAATATTACGAATGCGTCTTATTACTATTCATATTTAAATATAGTAATAGAGAAGAATGAAAACAAAAAAAAACTAACTTAAAATACAATTTTCACTCGGAAATATAATATTTTTCAGAAAGGAGAAGCCCTCGGCGAGCCCCCTAATATGTTTGGAAGGAGATTAAACAGAATAAACTCTCTTTCGGTCAAAACCGTTGTTCTTCTGTCAGGTAAGAGTGTGAAGTTGGTTTGTATTTATTCATAAGTTCTATAATAACGTGTCTGCATAAGACAAGAAAGTGTGACATCACAAATATTACACACATACACATAAATTATATTCGAACATAAGCAAGCTAAAAAAATAAACAAGCAACCACAAAATGAAAAAAAAATAACTAAAACTAAATAGAAGCTTAAACCTCATTAAACCCGTGCTGTTATTCCAGTAAAAAAATTGTGTTTATTCATTTACAGTACATATGCATTACAATGTGTAAGATTTGGGAACCCTTTTAAGTAAAAAATACCTGTGTCAGAGTGAACTATAAATTTTATTGTATATGACGATATAGATTTGTCTCCGGATTTAAGTACTGGTATTACATGTGTTAATGTCCTTACATAGAAAAAGATACCTAATAATAAAAATCAATTATTGTAAACAATTGTTAACGGCAGTGAGAGAACAATAAAACACGATTTTGCGTAGTGTGACGGAATTCCATCTGGGCCGGATTATTATTATGATTTTACCGGTTTTAGAATTTTACTTGTATCTTTGACTGGTACTTGACTTGTTTACGGTATCAACAAATTAAATTCGGTACATTTTCAGATGGAAATGAAAGGGACTATGGCAATATGTATGATATTGTGTCGGACATGGAAAATGAATTGCCTGCTGTAGTTAAAGGTAAATGTTCAATTATGGTTTATCTTTTCAGTTTGTTGCAACTTTTATGGGTTGTTGGCGAGGGGCATTTCTTTTTCTATTTCGTGGATCATTTTTATTTCTGGCAATTAACTGATAAGGTTTTCTTTTAGGTCTACTTACACACATCTTGTCATCTTCGACTAATGTACCAAAATTTAAGCTAGTCCAAATAATTAAACTTTTCGTTTTTGTTACAGGCGTAAGAGATACAGCAAAGAAACTTAATGACGAACAATCAAAGAAACTACTTGACGAGTTGGATGAATTGTGCGAGTACATTAACAATCTATCTAATATAGCCAAAAGCTCTGATTACGTAAGTTTTAGTATAGTTTACACGCGCCACTATTTTAATACTAAAATACCATTAAGACCTTAATGTAATCGTTATTTAAAAAAAGAACTCTGGAGGATGTTGGTTAAATGGCTTTTTTTTTAAATTCAGATACTTTTACATTTAAATACGTTTCTGTTTCAATGTTCTTTTAGGTTGTTCTCTATCTGTTTGCCCTTTTTTGGCGAAGGCCTCCTCCAAATCCCACTACCTATTCTGCACTGTGTCACTCGCTGTCATATACCACCTGCTGTTTCTTTGGTCTATCCACCTTCTAAGTTGTCTTCCTCGTTTGCTGTTTATATGGACAATAATTCTGATAAAGACCAAAACATATACCAAAAACGACACATTATTTCAGAAATTTGTTCATAACAATTACTATGAAATGTTTTAGGATAAAGACAAAATGGAATCTGCAAATGAAATAGCTAAAAAGTTAGCTGATATTTCCGCACAGATGTATCTGTCACTAGACCCCAAGAGCAAGAAGCGGTCTCAGTTTATAAATGTAAGTTCATAATTTAACATATTGCGCATTAACTTTTTGATATTACAACTATCGTTTAATTCTAATTTTAAACTAAACTAAACTTGTTTCTAATGACGTGCAATATAACTATTTGAAAAAAGAACAAGAAGAGTATCCATATTTTTTTACATTAGATAATAGATTACAGAACGCATTTAAGAGGCGTGCAATGTCTATGACGTATTATAATGGTTACTTATATGTTGCGGCGCCTTTAGCGTATGCGCATTACATGGTAATGTGGTCGTTTATACGTTAATTTAAAAAAGAAATTGTTCACCCTTTATGTTTATAGGTATAATATAATCAAAAGCAGTAGTAGTGTACCAAGTAATTACATTCCAAATATTTAAAATTTTAATATCATATCCTACATACCGAAAATTTTTCTTCTCATTATGTAAAAAATATTCCATATTAAAACTAAACTTATGACTTTCTAGAGCTCGCGCAACAGTTTTATAGCTGATGAACAAACAGAAGCAAATCTTAGAAGGATGTCACTCAGAACAGTTGTTGAAAGTACTCACGAAATTCTTGATAACTGTTACTCAGATTTAGACCAGGTAATATAAACAACATATATATGGTGAAGTCGAACTTTTCATAGTTTATAAAATCTTTATTAACTTTTAGGAATACGCCAGTTCCAGAGAACCATTAATATATTCAACTTTGGAAAAGAGTGTAAATCACAAATTGGGAAAATTAAATGCTGCAATTGCGTCCCTCATAATTGCCCACTCAGGTATTTTCGTTCTGCATTTCGTTCTTTTTAATAAATTCTTACTATATTAATTTATTAAGTGATTATTCTAATTAATAAATAAATAAATATAGATAGAGTGATTTGTACTTAAAATACACATTTCTTACAAATTCATGTAAGTCGGTTGTCTCTAACGAAACACTTCGGAACGATCTTATAACGATAAGCTTAAATTAAGGAAGAACTACATTTATTTTATAATTTCAATTTTCAGACCCCAAAGAGGTTAATTACTCAACAGCTGTAACGTGTATGAGCACTATCAAGGAATTGGTCCCAGAATTAGTACAAGGTACTGTTATAATAGTAATTTCATACGCGTTTAATATCGGATTTGTAATATATTTTGGTTCTATTACAGATGTAAAAGCTTTGAATAGTTTGAACGAAGATGGTGGAGCTAGATTAGCTCTAACTGATGAAATAAAGAGATTGATTGATAGAACAGCTGCTCTTTGCAGACTTAACGGTACAGATGATCCACAGGTAATGTGATTGTGACCGGAAAATATTTTTAAATATCTCGTAATTATAATATACAGAACGGTACACCTTATTACGATTTGTTCTATTTTACAGAAACTTCAAGAAGCTGGCAACGCCTATGGAGAAGTATCAAGAAACTTAATCTACAAATTTAATCGTGGGAATAAGATGAACTTAGTTGCTGATAAAGAAAATGAGGTATGTGATAACTTTACCTATTAAAATTTAATATTAATTAATGTAACTTTCCATCAAGTGAAGTGCAGACAAACGCCTGTCCTTTTTTAATTAAATATATATATTTAATGATGTTTCTATGGATCGTGCTTATTTTAAAAACAATACTTAGTTTAAATACAATGGAGGTACATTAAACCATTATTTTATTGGATAACTCAAGAGAAATTATGTTCTTATTATTCAGGATACTCGAGAACTACAACGCAACCCACAATTAAGCATTTATAAACTCTTTTCAACAGATAATGGATCTTGCTCAGGATGTCGGCGAAAGTGCCTCAAAATTACTGATTGAAGTGAGTGAGTTAAATAGTATAATTACTGAAGATCCTCGCTCTGAAGAACTTGACACTGCTGGGGTGAAGTGCGCCGATGCTGCGAAAGAACTATACGAGTGTGCGAAGGTATTTAAGATCTCTTTTTCTAGCACATGTTTGCACCTGTGATTCCTTTTTTTTAGATGTCTTACAATCTGATTAATAATTACCGAATTGACGTTTCTTATAGTATGACTCGGTTGCTACTATGAGAAGTTTGTTGATTTTTTTTTACTTCTAATCTTTAGGCAACATAGCTTTGACCTAAAACGTAGACATTATATTCCATATAAGTTAAATATTGAAGCAATTTTTGTTATTGTAAAAAAAACAACTTATATTTATACATTTCAGCTAACTGCTCCATCGATTCATGAGCCTCACTGTCAAAGTGCATTAACAGGAGCCTGCGAAAATCTAACCTCATCAGTACAGCACTTGTCTCAAATCTATAAACCTATAGTTGATGATCCCGGCCGACATTTTTATGGCAAAAGGCTGGCTAATGAAGTAACAGATCTAAACAAGGCATTAGAAAGATTGATGAATGCATATTCTAATTTGAATGGTAAAATTTGATTCAAAAATAGTATGTTTTAATATATATGAGAGTATTTTGTTTATTTTATCAAATGTACTTGCATTTGTGTTAAAAATGAAACTTTGAGTTATTTTGTTAATAATATTTCAATATTTATTTCTAATATTGGATTTTAGTATCGAATGCAATACCGATTTAGTCGTTTATGTATGCAAATTGATGTAGTTTTCTTACTAATACAAAACAAAACTAATTATTAAAATATATCTCCGTCTCTATTGCTCTTTAGAGTTACAGAGCCCCATTCTTAAACATCCATATAAAGATAGTGCTTAGTTATTAGGTATAACACCCTAATATAGATAGTAAAAGAATCAACCTACCATATTATTTTGGGACTAGTAAAAGATTTGTAAAAGCTTGCACTTTTTATTTAATATACTGCGATATTCTTACAGAAAATGAAAATGATAATGATCCTGATGGAAGTTCTAATGGAAGGGCACAAAAACTTAAATTTACACTATCCCGAGCTCGTAAAGCTTTAGGAGATATGGAAGATCAGCTGTTAAACGATACAAACTTTGATGCACCAACCAATTACGATGTATGTATGAAAGCAAAATATTATAATAAAAAAACATTGTTAACTGAAATTTGGTGAGGTAGTTAAAATAAGTATTTTTTAACCATTGGAAAGGCATTCTAAAGTTACATTTTTATGTTACAATTCCACCAAAATAGCACATTTATTTACAATTATTTTGTACAAATCAATCGCGCGTATCTCGTTTAGCTTGTGTCTCCACCTGCAATGATGTATGTTACTTTTGTGCGCGCACAGTGTTGCACACTGTTTACGAACTTCTTCACTAATACGATTTTCTGCAGCAAGTTGCTAATATGAACGCGCAGATAGACGTCTTGCTTTGTGTCGAGCCTACGTGTTACTATGTGGTGCGCGCATATTTAATTTTTTTCGCTTAGCAGAAGCAAGACTGAGTTCGCGAACAATGAGTGTTTGCACGTCGAAACCAATCCACTAATTGTACCGTGTGCACAGTTGTGCGCTGCGTACTCGATTCCAAGAACGCTATTTTGGTGGAATCGTACCTATATTCAAGTATGCTATTTTGTACCTCAGTTGGACTCTTGATAATTACTGTGACAATTCTAGAGAAATAATTAAATGTTTATAAATTATTTTAAAGTTATAAATAAGAGCAGCACATATGTCTCCCTCGTGTCTCATTGAAATGTTTAAGTTTATGATTAGATAGTTACAGCCTTGCTAGATATAAACACAGCTTGAATCTTCTTTCAGGATCAACAAAAGGCCGATTTACAAAAGCTTGAATCTAAATTAAGTCAAAACGTATCAAAATTAAATGCTGCAATCGCGACATTGCTCCGAGCAACGTCATCAGGTATTTTTAGCCTCAATATTTCGTTTTAATTAAATTTGAAATCATAGTTGTATATACCATTTCAATGTTACAGATTCACCTGACTATGGAAAGATAAATGATGCAATCAATACTATTTCACAAATTACTCCAGAAATCATACAAGGTAATTATATATTTTCTAATACGTTGTAACAACAGAGATGTTATTGAAGCTAATAAAATTGTTAATGATTACGTGTTACTTGAAGAATAGTGACGTTACAACCCTTCGTCTCTGCTTCATGCCTTCAGATTTCTGTATCAGTGTTATGATATTTCCTCCACCGTACGAACGAGTGTTTGCGCACATAGAAAGTAAAGTCCTTTGGTGCCCACCCGTGATTCAAACACACGACTAGGTTTGAGAGGCGTACGCTGGCTTAACCACTAGGACAACACTGCTCTGACTGGCTATTTTAGTTATAATTGATGTTTTATTACAGATTCTAAGGTACTTGAAGAACGCTTACGTGAATTAGGAGGAGGTGATGAAAACAGCAAACAAAAACTATTGGACAATCTTAAAGACATACTCCACTCTACTAGAGATATTTGCGCTAGTGCGGAAGATGATAACAAAACAGTAAGCCTAATATTTTTATAAGTATTTAATCGACCAAAGTTTGATTGTTGCATGATGTGGTTTTACATTTGATTTCGTTATATAAAAGAGTTATGATTACAAACATTATTGCCAAATTATCAAATCTTTAGTGTTAATCTTCTTTTATGGAATTACCATAAAAAAATTAAGTTAAAATTTGGTGCATAAGACGTCTTTGCTACAAAATTCTCTAGTAATTAATTGAAAAAAAAAACATAGGGATTTTGTAAAAAATGGGCGTTAATATTTATTTATATTCCATTTAGGATCTTAATGCTGCTGCATCAAAACTTGCAAAAGCTACGAAGAAACTTCAATGGATGTACAATCCCCTTACAAACGCCCATAAGGAGCATGTGGTAAGTTAAATTTATTTTAATAAAACCATCTTTGATCTGAATTAAAATTATTTACCTTTAATATGTATTTAAAATTAAGGTTGATTGTTCTCTAAAATTCATTATAAGGTCATGGAGCAAGCCAAGGAAGTTGGTAACAAGACATCAGCACTTTTATTGGACACAAGTGAACTAGTGACGTCCATCGGAAACGATCCACGCGCTGATGATCTGGAAGCAGCTGGAGTCCGATGCGCTGATGCTGCTAAGGATTTGATTACTTGTGCTGAGGTAGGATATTATACTTCTAATTATTTTATTGCATGTTTTAATTTAAATAACTTTTGAATTCGTTTAAATACTATTTTTATATTTCAATCTTATCTTTATTCGTAGGGTATTATAGAGTGTATTAAAGTAATGTTTTTAAAGCATCGCGACTTATCTTACTTTATGCTGTAGGTACAGCATCTCAATCTTATTTTACTACTTCATTAGATGCTATGCTATGGATAAATATAATATTTTAAATTTACTCCACCAGTTGACATCACCTACCATCGAGAACATCGCCAGTCAATCCGCTTTGATGGCATCATGTGGTATCTTGGAGTCAACTCTTCAAAGTCTTAACGATAGTTACAAACCAATAGTATCAGAGCCAGAACGGTATTACTACGGAAATACTCTCGCTGCAAGAAACGAGGATCTCGTGAAGGCTTTAGATAAGCTGAAGGACCTATGTGGTAAAAATGGTATGAAATTGAATTAAAGTTCTAAACTTGTAAGTAATGACTTCAGAATTTATCGATCTATGGTATTTTCGTAAATAATAAAAAAATATTTTGAATAACAGAGAATTAAAATCTGTTTTATTAAAACCGTCTTTTACATAACATACACAAAATTAATTTTGCGCAGTTGTTCGGGATCTATGCGCATGTATTTTTACTTTTAAATATCAATTCACAGCAAACATAGCTGTGAATGAAGCTGTTCCGTTGCTATAGCAATACATCAATACAAATGCAGAGTACTATGGTATAGATTAACTAAAATTATACTTAATTTACAGATAATATGAATATCGAAACATTGCCGGAATCGGAAAAGGAACACAGACTCAAGTTTGTAAAGTCATTATCACGTTTTAGTGATGCTTTGAAAGATGCAAACTATAAATTGAACAATCCCTCAATTACCAATGACGTAAGAGTTTTACTTCGTAATTTAAGGCAAACACGACTCAAACATTTTTTGTATGGAATTATTTATTTTACAGAACGTGAAAGGTGATGCGAATCGTGATCATCTTCAAAACGAGTTATCAAAGAATATAGCAAGGTTGAATGCTGCAATTGCTCAGTTATTAAATTCGATATCAGGTAATAAATTAATCTCAACTATAATCTTTTAGTTTAAACAAATTGTAAAATATATAGCTTTTAATTTTACAGGACTTCCCGATTATGAAAAAACAAATTCTGCTATTGAGGCAATTGCTGAACTTACACCCGAGATTATCAGGGGTAAGTGTTTACTAAACTTAACATTATTTAAATTAATGTGCTGACTATATTACCCACGACGTTATATGTTACGAAAACATTACATATATAGGGAATAAAATTGAAGCCATCGCCAACATTTTACTAATTTTTTTTGGTAAAGTAGACAATCGTACCATTGATTAAAATTACCTTCTCTTTATAACACAACTATTAAATAACTCAAGCATACGAAACAAATAAATAATTTGCGCAATTCCCGAAAACACGCATATAATTACAACTAAGAGAAAATCGTCATAATTTTAGTATTGACTTGTTCACTTATCCTTGACGAATCATTGAAAACATTATTAATAATCCACTTGCACTATAACTCTATATGGTAACACTACCCATATAGTGTTATATATACCACTATAGAGTTATAACTATAGCATATACATCACGGATATAATCTTAGGCCACTGCCTCAGATTATATCCGTGTAAAAATGTTATGTCATGTTTATTCATTTTCAAAGTAACATTTCTTTTTATTGTATACATAATCTTAAATAGAAAAGAAGTCGGTGTGGTAGAAACACAAACTGGACACAGTTTTTCTGTCCACCAGGACGTCAAACATAACTAAATTATTTACACACTATAACAGTATAAACCTTAACTATTAAAATTGCACGTAAACCAATTGAGACATTGACGCCCCATAGATAGTCGATGTAAGAAACCTGTTCTTGACGAGAATTCTTATTCGAATACAGGTGTATTCCTATATTCGATTTTTTTTTATTCATTATATAATATATTTTTTTTAATTTAAATTTAATATTGTTTCTTATTATAGTATAGAAGTGTAGCTGGTAGCGAGTTTATTAAATATTGAATAAGATTTTTAATTTTCTACGTGTTGAATAGTGATAGGGAGTTTTAATTGTTTTGAGGTAATTTTCTGTAATACATTTAATAATCCTAGCTGCACTTTCTCTTGTATAGGTATAATTGTAATAATTTAAATAGTTTTCTGTAGTCCACTTTATTTATGATTTGAATTTTATAGGAGCAATTGTTTTCAAATTACGTATTTGTATTGCAAATGTTTGATTTAGATAGGATTTGCATGTTCTCCCATAGCTTGAAAGTCCATATGTTATAATGGATTATTAGTGCTTTGTATAGAAGTACCAGAGTTTTAAGAGGTATTATATTTTTTATTATAGTGAACATGGCAAGTATCGTTAGCCTTTCACATTATATGTGTCGAGTATATAGTATTATACCTTATTGTAATTATCTTTGTAAATCACCTAATGTTTGTTTATTTATATGAAAAATAGAAGATTTAAGTTTACAAAATTTTAGATGGTCGAACCCTCGAGGCCCACATCGATGGTAACGAACAGAAAGAGTTACGACAGAACTTACAACACATTCTTGATGCAACCCACGATATATGTACTCACACAGCGGGACATGACAATGCGGTATGTTTTTTTTAATAGAATAGCAAGCAAGAGACCAACCTGATGTTAAGTGACACCGCCGCTCATGTACTCTCACACTACCAAGCGTTACTGTGCATGTGTGTGATACCGTACTTTAAATAATTTGTACGCTCTTTGATTGAAGGAACCTATGATGGTGTTCATATGTTTTTTAAAGAAACTCGGAATGCATAGCTATAATAAAATATATCATTTTGTTTTTAGGGTCTAAAAGATGCGGTGGCAAAATTTGCGCAGACGTCAGGAAAACTAAATTTCGTTTTTAACCGTCACTCAAAACCCAAAACAGAAAACCAGGTTAATACATTTTAATGTTATATATTTTTGTACTTTATCTTACGTCAAGATACTTTCGATTTAAATGAGATATAAAACTTTCCAGACAATAGACTTGGCCAAGGATGTGGGAGACAAGACGGCCGTGTTATTGTACCAGACACGTGGACTGATTGGGGTAGATGATGAGTTAAAACCAGAATATCTAAAACTAAATGAAGCTATTATGGCTTGTAACTATGCGGCGAAAGAACTTGAATCTTGTGCTCAGGTATGAAACATCGATTCTACGTACTAATTATAATATAATTGATATATTAATAAATAAATAAAAATCCGTTTTATGAGAAAGTAAATTACTTTTAAAGTTATTTATGATTGAACCGAAGAAATTTTATGTATGAAAACATTTGTATATATATCGTATAAATTCAAAGCAATTCTCAGATGATGACTTGACTAAGTCTCCAAAACGTCACTTCGTGTAATTCTTTTATTGCAAATATTTGGATTGAATTATGAAAATTGCTAAAACGGTTTTTTTTTAATTTTATCTTAAAGAATGATATTATTTGTTAAGTAATACAGCGCAATTTTTTTTCAAAAACACTATACAAGTATTTATAATAAATTTCATGAGTAGTGGCCTAGTGACGTCAGCGTTCGACTCTCATTCCTGAGGTCGTAGGTTCGAGCCCCGGCTGTGCACCAATGGACTTTCTTTCTATGTGCGCATTTTACATTCGCTCGAAAGGTGAAGAAAAAAACATCGTGAGGAATTCGGTTTGCCTTAGACCCAAAAAGTTGACAGAGTGCGTCAGGCACAGAAGGCAACATTGATTGATTGATTTATATTATAATAAGTTGCATTGCATTAAAATCCTTATATGTCCAGATTACAGCGCCATTCCTCTATGAGCCGTCTTGTCAAGGGGCTTTGGCAGATGCTTCGAAAAATCTAGCGAATAAATTACAAAGTTTAGCTTTAGCATATAAACCATTATTAGACGATCCGAATCAAATCAACAATCGAGAGATACTTGTTAATAGAACTATGGGAGTCATAGAGGCTTTAGATAAATTAAAATATCACGCCGCCTCACAACGTAAGTACTAATTTGTTATTTAAATGTTTTAATAATTAATCATTATAAATTATTTTAATAATTAAATGTATAATATATTACATTTAATTCTTACATAAAAATATTGTTTTATCAGAAGCTTGTGACGTCGTTCGTAAGTCTATCATGGAGGACGAACCAAAACGTATGTTCAAGGCTAGTTTAAAACAGAGTAAAAAAGCGTTGTCGGAAGCGATCCAGCAGTTAGAAAGAGACAGCGAATATGGAGTAAAACAATGTGAAATGGTACGGTTGAACTTCCTTCTTCAATTGTTTAGTATAAACTAAATATAAAAAGAAAAAATCAAGCTTAGGGGTATGTTTTTAGGTTGCATCCGAGTCAAAGTCCTCACCTAAAGAGTTTTTGTCACAAAACGTGGCACAACTCAATGGAGCCATCGTATCGCTACTACATGCTACGACAGGTATCAATCATTTAATTTCTTTTGTTGCTTTAATAAAAAAAACAAAGGTGCTACACCTACTTCTTTTCTACCTTTACTTCTGAGCCACAAATTTCTATATCTGTTTTGTCTAATAAGCAAGTAGGTCAGTCATCTGCGCCTGACATACGCCGTCGATTTATAGATCGATGTCATGTCCTCGTAATGTTTTCCTAACATTAAAACAAACCTACGTCTTCATGGATGAGACTCGCACTCAGAAACCACTAGACCAACACTGCTCATTTGTTTTACTGATTGTTTGACACATTTTAAATGAATTTAAAACCTTAAATACAAATTCAAGACATGACATGCAAATAACTAACAAAAATCTCATTTGTTCAGATTCACCAGACTATGATGCTGCCACGTTTGCTGTTCTTTCAATTTCCAACATCATTCCAAAAATCGTTAAAGGTATGTTCTTATTGCATTTAATTTTATGTTCTTGCAACACAATATACTTATATTTGATTAAATTTAAGCGGGAGAATGTATTGACGGTGAAAACCCAAAAGCAAATATGATTGAAAAATTGAAACCAATGATAACGACTGTTCAAGAGATATGCAAAAGTGCTGAAGAGGAACGGTTTAAGGTAATAACTGAGTCAATAATTACCTTTCTAGATGTTTCGGCTTAAAATTGCAAGATTTTCTGAATAGGTAACGAATTAATACAAAAATTAAACTTGGCACTAAAATTTAGCCTTTTGAAGTTTGTGATTGTCATATAGCTGTCATAGAAATAAAATTACTGTTTAAAATGGATTAAATATTTCAGCAAGAACACCTAAAGATGCGATAACTATTTTTAAATTTAGAATATTATTTTAGGACCTTAACAATAGCACGATGCAGTTTGCTGAACAGTCGGAAGCAATATACAGTGAATGTAGTCCTAAATCCTATGAAAAAAAGAAAGATCGGGTATGTACTTTAATTTCAATAACAAGACTTGGATTCGTATAATTTGATTCTAATTTCTTAGTTTAATTACCTTGTATTCTAAGACCATTTGCAGTGTATGTGGAAAGCTGGTGACTTCGTTGAATAAACGTCAGAACCGTTTAATAATTCATTGTAGATTTGAGGACTCTTTTGAGTAAAGATACCTTTGTCAGCCAGTTCTATCATAACAAACTTAACATTACAAATTAGTTAAGTACTCACAATATTAATCTTAACTTTTGCCGACGTTTTAAAATTTATTATTTTATTTCAACTTTTACATCAGCATGCATACAAAAATATTTCTAATTAATAATATATGTAGGTACATGTTTTAATGTCTTAACTATCTTTAATCATCAATATTATTCAACGAGATTTCGTGGAAGCAAAGAAAATAAAATTGAATTTTCTATACAATCTTTTCTGTATCATCCAATGTCTACAACTAACTATATTAATTATAATTGATTTATAGATATTAGACCTTTCAAAGGGTGCGTGTAAGGACGCATCGGTGTACCTTACAAAAGTGTATCAGCTAGCCCAAAAGGTTGGTGTTGAAGAGGCCACAGATCTCGATGTCGGTGGAGCGAAGATAGTTGACACTGCGCAGGTGTTCCTGACTGCTGCACAAGTAAGTTGAACCTACCTAACCTTAAGGGTCAAGACTTAAAACAAGCATCGAATTAGAATTTAGAAGGGCATTAATAACCGACATTAAATTTACTACGTTGAATCTGTACCGTTAAAATATACTGAGTATAGAAACAATGATAAAGTTTCTCTTAATTTTTTTTCCAAAAAGAGTTGCTATATCTAATAGAATTCATATACAATATCTATTACACTTATTCACGTGACGTGAAATCCTTATTATATAGGTAACAGCACCAACAATTGCGGAGCCACAGTGTCAGAATGCACTAATTTCATTCACGGACACCTTTTCAAAGAAAATTGACGATTTAGACAACTTGTGGGCACCTCTTACTGGACCCCACAATCAGGATTTGGCTGACCTAATGAAAAATGACTCTAATAAGCTCCAGAAAACTCTGAACGAGTTGCGAAATATCTGCACGTCTGATAGTGGTATGTTTTTTGGAAAATTTAAGTTAATTAATTGATTTTTAAAATAAAATTTATTTAAAAATTTCGTAACAATTCAGCTGGCTGGTTATAGTGAACACAATAATGTGTATAGATACGGAACGATCGAGCTATCGTGAATACTTATTTAGTTAAGCATCGTAAATATTTAAAACTTAAAAAATACAATAAATTATTAATCAGTCACGGAAATTACATGATTTATTCTATTTTACAAAGCGCGCCATGTCTATGGATTCCAAAGTTGAATATACATTGTCTATTGGTGCGTTGATGTTAGTTTGCCGGTTTTTTGGCGCCATTGTTTTTGTACAGATTTAATTTATTCGTTTTTTTTTTGTTTTGATTTTTTAATAACATTAACTAAATAATAATAAAAATGTTAATATCATAATATCAAACATTTAATCTACAGGCGATGAAGATAAAGAACAACTACAAACGAAAGTTTTGGAGGCAAAGGATAAATTAAAGGCAATGGAAAAACTTGCCTCCAAAGAACGATTGAGGGAATTGCCCGAGCCGCCACTATTGGAATTTGTTTCTATTATGACTAAGGTACTTTCGAATTAACTTTTTAACTATTACTACTGCGGCTTTGATAATTAACAATATACTAGACAACAATTTATGCATTATACGACAACTCTTTAATGGTATTATTATAGACCTTTGAGATATATCATAATTATGATAACCTAAGAACTTTAAATATACTGTTACGTAGACTAGACTGACAGAAGTTGAATGAAATATTTCTAGATTTCTCTACAACTTAAAGGCGTTTCCTGAAATATTATTTAAAGAAATCTACGTCTTTTCTTCCTGATCACCTAGCTCGTTACACTAGCATATTATATTTTGTAACGAAAGCAAATTCTAAAATATTTGTATACGTATAAAACATGTTTATACTATAATGGTTTTGAAATGTTATTAAAGGACCAAGGATGTATAGAGAAAACCACAATTGAACCCACTAAGTTGTTACTGTGCGAAAAATTATCACAATTAAATCAATCCATCGCTCTTTTGGTTCAAGCTATGTCGGGTGAGTTGAATTTTTTATTAAAGTATTAATCTCTGCTTTACTAATGTCTTAAATAAATATTACTACACATGCGTCACAGTTATATTTAAGTGGTGGCTTAAGCGTGACTCAACTCTCAACTCTCATATAGACACGTGAGAACACAAGAACGTAGAGGTTCTTGACTGAAACTAGTAGTAAATGTAAATTTAAAATCAATTTAGGATCCTATCTGTTGTCGTTCATAAGTGTACTTGGTTACCTATATGAATAAAGTTATTTTGAGTTTGAGTTAGAACACCAAACCATTCACAGAAATGTATCGGTTTTCATGATAGTGTTTATGTAATTAGCTCGTTTTTTAGCTACTCGAACCTAAAATATATTTTATTAGTTTCAATTTCAGGCCTTGGTGAAATTGATTACAAAGTCCAAGAAGAACTCGTGCAAAGTATATCTCAAACAGCACCAGAGACGATAAAATGTAAGTTATTTAAAATAACACAACGGCTATACACGTTGGCACTTATTCCTTATAAGTCTAATTAAGAAACAGATGTAGTGCTAAGTATGACTCCTGTATGTCAAAGATGTTTTGAATTTTGAAATTCGGATCATACTTCGTGCTGTCTCATTTCTAAATCAACCTAACTCTTTCAACTACACTGAAAATATATTTAACCTTTGAAATACGTATTTTCAAAGAAAAGCTTATTCTTATTAATAATAGAAAGAGATGGATGTAAGCACTATTAGACTTTATTCTAGAAGGAATATTATAAGAATATTGTGGTGCAAGAGTGATTAAGGAATCTTTGTATAGAAGCATTTTTCTTATAGTACTTTTACATCTATTTCTTAGATATCCTATCTACGCATAAATATTTAGAAGATGACGCGAAGGAAGTAATGATTGCAGAAGCGAAAGCTCTATGCGAGGCCACTCAAGGTGTTCTTGACAACTTAGACAAAGACAATACTGAGGTATGGAAATAATTTATAAAAAAATTTCAAGTTGATAAAGTTCTTGTTTAAAAATATTTTTTCTAAAACTTAATAAAATAAAAAGTTATTTTTCATAAAACTTAACCGTGTCACTCTTTTCCTAAAATGCATTTTGTCTATTTCTTTCAAATAGTGTTTCCGCTGTGATAAAAAAAGACTGATTTATTTTTATTTGGATGAGAACTTCAGTTGAAAGAACGCAATAAGACTGTGTGTTATGAATGTAGGTGTTAAAATAAAATATCTTCAATAATATTCACTGTATCCGTAATCTAGAACGCCAATCAAAAATTAAATCTAGTTAATTATTATTAACAAGTGCTGCTTTTTTCTGTATGAAGTTTTACATTAGGCAGCGCTCCAGACGAGATTGTGACGTGAGATACTAATAAATAAATATAGACGTTAAAAGTATTAGACTTGTTCTTAAATTTCGCATCTTTTGGAATTATTGATTTAGATTTATATACTGAGGTGAACAGTATTGGTCCAGTAGTTTAGGATATAACGCAATCCTTAGTTCATTAGATGTGTGGCTGATACATACAAAATAACAAAGAGAATTTTTTTTTAGTATAGTAGAATGAAGTAGAATTGGTACGCTGTTTTCTTGAAGAACCTATGATATTTTCTATGATTGTAAAGAATACACTCAACACTACAATTCTGATTTTATTATCTAATTATGCTAATGTAGTTCCACAATATTAAAAAAGGCCTGTCTTGCAAGTATTTATAAATACCGTTAAATATTTATCCTGTATATTCTGAATTATTTTAGGAGTTAGGAGACGCTGTATCGAAGTATGCGTATTCCTCTGGAAAGCTGTATTTCATTTTTAGCCCTTACAAGAAAGCGGAGAGCAAGAAGGAAGCTGAGGTAAAGTTCTCAAAAATCCTTCATATAATTCATTATTTCTTAGTATTCTTCTTCTTCTTAAGCGTGCGCCTCTCAATCTTAAGGTCAAGCTTTTATCACAGATGCACAGGTACTTTCTGCCTATGTGTGCATTTAACACTCGCTAGTACGATAAAGGAATGCCTTCCTTGCATGCATGTAATGCAATGCATGCCTTCGACACAAACACGTCAACGGCGTGTGACACCACAGAACGCTGATCACCCATGCGTATTAGGAAAAACAAATGATCACGAAACAGATACACAAATATGGCCCAGAACTAAAAGGTTACTAGGGCCACTGGTATTTTTCTAAATGTGATATTGTTTATAAATATTATATTAGAGAGAAAATCTATGTAAAATTCAGTTTAATATATTAATATTTAGTAATACAATACATATATGTATAGATAGTTGGTTATAAATAAAAAAATGTGTGCATGTATTAGTGTTCACACGTAAGAAGTGGAACTTCTTTATGACCTTATTTTTCGAAAAAATATCTATTATATGCAACTTTACAGGAATTGGTTAAATAAAGTTAAATTAGATAAAGTTTAACAAAAGGCTTTTATTATCATAGACATGAATACAAATAATACAATTATTTCATTTTACCTTATTACTACTTACTATTAATTGTAATATAATTATTATCGTTATTATATATTTTTGTTCTTAACGGCTTCGAATCTCTTCGAATCAACCGTGGTAGGGACAAGACAAATATGGCGCGTAACCGAAAAATGTGACGGTTTATTTTTTTTCCAACGCCGATAAAGAAGTTTCACTTCAATAAAAATATGGAATTGTCATCAGATCGTCCACACAGCCCGTTCAGCGTGTGAGCGGACTTCATTAATGCTATCTCGCGTCTCACGGCTTGCTCAAACCCTAGACGCTTCCGAAGCAGAGCCATTGGACCGTACCGGAGTTGAACTTGCTGATGCTGCGCAAGCGCTTCTTACTAATGCTCAGGTATAATTTAGAATATAAATATAAAATGCAGTATTTAAAATCATATTGTAAAATTTTGGTTATCAGGAATGTTTTTTAAATTAATTATAATAATTTTACTTTATTGATAATGCATATTGCCCGCAACATATGTCATGAATATAAAAAGTCTACATTTACTTGTGTATTACTACGGGTTTATTTAAATATCATTAAAAATAAGATTTACTTACACAAGAAATTAATAAGTACAATAGGTAAGAAACAGAAGACTTATTATGTTTTAAGAAATTAGCAATCGGATATGTGAAGGTGTTTTAAAATGTTACTTTAATGCTACCATAAAATACAAAACAGATGTTTCATACAGAATAATTACAAACTAAAATTAGGTCACGATTTTTATTATTTTTAATTATACTTACTTACACATAGTATAAGCCTTTATCTATCCACAGGTTTAAATACATTATACAAAAATATACAATTTTCTTACTTACTATGTGGTCCCTGTCCGGGATTGGCCTCCTCCCAACTTTTTCCACCTTATTGTTTATTCATCATATAATTCTTTCCAGCTTTGAGTCTGAATTTCTACACATAATATAAGTTAAGCCTTTTTTTGGTATGTAATAGGAGGCAAACGGGCAGGAAGCTCACCTGATGTTAAGTGATACCGTCGCCCATGGACACTCATTGCCAGAAAGGCTCGCAAGAGCGTTGCCGGAAATTTATCATTTCTGTTATTTAGCTAAAGTATAAATATATAATATTTTAAAAGAAACAATCTATTGCAGTTCCCGGCAAATAACTTGTCAATCGTCGTAAATGTGCAGAAGTTGTTGAAGCCTCAACACATTTAGGAACTATGTATTTTTTTCTAATATAGATGTGATATGTTATTCTCTTTTAGTTAACATCCCCAAGTATTCGTTTTGAATGCTCGCAATCTGTACTCGAAGACTCAGTGAACCAAGTCAATGAGCTCTCTGAAAAGCTCGGCAACGCCTGGTCTCCATTGGTTTCGTCTGATGAACAACTGGGTCAACAACTTGATAAAGATCTTAACCACCTGCAGACTGATCTTTACAGACTCAAGGACATCATTCATGGTATGTTTAAATAAAGATGAAAGAGTATGCCAGAGATATAGAAGATAAAGAGGTACCGAAATTAAATCAATTCGTGTATACGTAATAAAGCGTATCCAAGTGATAAATCTAAGTTGTTTATTTATTAGAACCATCTTTTAGATGTTTCTTTATTTTTATACGTTACATCTACGTGATTATTTCATTAATCGAACTCTTAGTCGATTGGATTAACTAACGTGTGTGACGTTCGCTTTTAATTTTATTTGCGTAGTTATACCAAGTGTATGATTATGAATAGTAAACATAACTATCGGTAAATATCTATGAGAGTATTTTTTAATTAATATCTTTGTTTACAGAAAGCAATCAATGGATACCAACAGCGGATATTGAGATTGATGATAATACGAATAAGAACATCGATTCAGTAAGTTTTACCTTTAACTAGTATTACCTATAAAACATCAACAATCCAAAGTAATGTCTCTTTTTATCACAGCTTAAAAGCTAACCTCGAAAGAGTACTTAGGATTTAAGGATTTTGTTTTTACAAATAATTTTATCTTACTTCAAGCCTCAGGAACGTTAAACGAACGTTAATATGGAAACGTTACTTCCCGAACTAGTGGTAACTTACATGTCTGTGATGTAAAATGATTGTAATTGTCTCAATAATATTTCGTTGTATGAATAATGTGAATCGACGTTGTATAGTCTTTAAATAAGATTATTTCTAATATATGAATGCACTCAACTCATAGTTGATAAATTTGTTTTAAAAGTTAAAGTTTGGTGCATTTATTTATATGTTTATCTATCAATCCTTGGACTAAAAACATATGTATATTTATAAACTAACTCGTCCGTAATATGCAATTAATACGAAAGCATAATATATGTGGTCCAATGATTGATAGAAGAGATAACACTTTTTACAGGATTCAAAACATGACAAAGATTTATTGATAGAAGACACACCAATCAAGGAATTAGCATCAAAGATTCTTAACTCCGCCAAGGTATTGTGTTTTATATATTACTTTAACAAAATCACATCTGCGTAAAAATATTAGGTCCTTACATATGAAATTGGCGTATTTCGTACTGGCCACTTTAATCACGATGTTCTCCTCTTTGGTAAGGAATTCCAAATTCAAATTTGTACAGCTATTTACTCATGTATTTGTGCTTCGAGGACCGTCATTCATTTGTTTTTTCTGTTTGCGTCACTCATTTTACAAAATGGAGAACTTAAAGTATCGCATTATTTACGAGTACGAGTTCCGCCGTGGCACTAGTGCTGCGGAAACGACTCGAAGGGTGAATGATGTGTATGGCGGTCATGTTGCAAAAGAAAACACAGTTCGTTTTTGGTTCCAACGTTTTCGTTCTGGAAATTTCGACCTGCAGAACAAGCCCCGTGGACGGCCTGAGACCCAAGTTGATAATGAAGTATTGAAGGCTATTGTGGAAGTGGATCCATCGCAAACCACGTCCGAGTTAGCTGCAGGCTGCGGCAGTAATAAAACTGTTTTAATTCACTTGAAGCAAATTGGGAAGATTAAAAAGCTTGAAAGGTCACGAATTGATTGAAGCAAACCGGCAAACGCGCGTCGACTGCTGCGTTACATTACTGAACCGGCACAATAATGAAGGTATTTTAAACCGAATCATTACCTGTGATGAAAAATGGATTCTTTACGATAGTCGGAAGCGCTCAGCGCAATGGTTGGATCGTGGCCAGCCAGCCAAATCCTGCCCCAAGCGAAAATTAACCCCAAAACAGTTACTTGTAAGTGTTTGGTGGACTAGTGCCGGTATTGTTCATTGCAGGTTTCGCAAATCTGGCCAGTCTATTACGGATGATGTCTATTGTCAGCAATTGCAAACCATGATGGAAAAGCTAGCGGCTAAACAACCTAGGCTGGTCAATCGCTCCACGCCACTGCTACTTCACGACAACGCTAGACCACACACTGCACAACAGACGGCTACCAAATTAGAAGAGCTTCAATTGGAATGTCTAAGACATCCTCCCCGGACCTTGCTCCAACAGATTACCATTTTTTTTTCGAAATTTGGACAACTTCTTGGCAAGGGAAAAAATTTAACTCTGATGGGGCAGTCCAAATCGCCTTCACAGATTTTATTGATTCCCGTCCGACTGTTTTTTTTAGTAAAGGGATCAATGAACTACCTATGAGATAGCAAAAGTGCATAGAAAACAATGGTTCATACTTTGATTAATTAAATATATTATATTTAAAAATATTCGACTTTTTGTTCCTCCCATACAAAACGCCAATTTCATATGTAAGGACCTAATATATATTCATTTATCAAATAATATTTATAATTGTCCTTTCTTCCTTTTATATCAAAAAGTATATTTACCGACGCAACAAATAAAGCCCTGCCTTCTGATTTATAATTTAATTTACACATTCCACAAAATGAAATTGAATTATCAGTACTAATATTACAATAAGGTGCCAGTAAGTTGGCCGGTGACATTAGATGTTTTAGTTTGTAGTTATTCCGGTTTGTTAGTGACTTCAGAGCGAGATTGTAGGTAACGTAACTGTGAGGAAGATCTGTAAACCATCTAATTTTGAATATTTCTCCATTCCTCCAGTAAAAAACTCTGAATTAAACCATTTCGTAAAAATATACTCGTATTGTTATATAGCATTGCTGTTCTTATGTCTCCCTAAAGGGCATGATCGATTTAGCTAATTTTGATTTTGAAATATGGAAGTTCAAGGAAGGTTTAAATTGAGAAAGATTATATAATAGAAAATAAAAATAACAAAAAACATAATATAATGTTTTGCTATGCAATACAAAGAAGATTATTTTAATTGTGTTTTTAATTTAAATTTGAAATTTGAGTCCTTAACTGACTTTCAAGTGAATTCGAGAATCGTTTAGATTTACAATTAGATTTTATTTTATATTACCTGTGTACAGGACAACGTCTGTCAGGTCCGATAGTAAATGTTTAAATATATATATATAATTATAATTGTCTTTAGAGTGAATTGGAAGACGGAAACCTCTCAGTAGAGAAGCAAGGTGCATTGAAATGCTTCACCAATGAGTTGACTGCCGCCCTCTGTGCTTTAGACCTGGCAACTGCTCGCTGTAAACGAGATCCCGTGGTGAGATTCCAATTGTTATTATTTTTTATAGATTTGGAATAAAACATTTAGACATCGATGTCACGTGTACTATGTATTTTAATTAGAGACAATATTATTGTATAATAACACTCCACTTGCAAGTTGCCGGCCTTTTAAGAATTGTGACGCTCTCATCTAGAAGGACCCTAAGTCGAACAGCTGGTTCCACATAGGGGTAGAGCGTGGCGAAAGCTACCTTTAAAAAATGCTCCGTTGTCGAACGACGGAAGGCTAGGTGATACGGATGGTATTTCGTATTCTGCCTTGACGTCCGCTGATGAAACTCTACTTCCTTATATATATACTTTGATTTGGAAACCACCCAAAGGTCAATATTTCACTGTTTTCAGGACGCAAAGAAGCGTCAAGACTTGGAAAACGTGATACAGAACGTTCAGCATCTCTGCCTTGTAGGACAAAGAGAAGCCGATGCGCAAACTAATATAATTGATTTAATGGTAGGTATTTTTTCGGTTCCTTTATTTATTTAATTCCAAAAGCATACTTTTAGAAGTGGTAAAAATATCTAAGGTAGTTTAAGCCCCGATTGTGCATATATTGTGGTTCATAAACCACCTCGCTTTCCTTGGCTATTCAAGGAAACCGACATAATCAACGTTCACTTTGTCAGAGAGCTCGCAAATTCGTTGCCGGCCTTTTAAGAGTTGAATTGAAAAGTATTTTCTTGACCCTAAGTTGAATTGGTTCGGAAATAATTCAGTGGGCAACTGGTTGTAATCATCTACACTACTCTAAAGAAAATTGATGATAAAAAATGAAACAGGTGTGAATGCATTTTGTAACTGAAGATGTCGATAACGAAAGGATATTAAAATCACAATCCAAGATTAATAACAGACGATCGGATTTGTTCCGCTCCGTACCAAATCCGCGAGTGTGTACTCTCTGACCGGACAAATGTACAGCAGTCAGGATCGAAACCTATCAAATTTGTGTTTTAGGTATTTGTCAAAGAAGTGATGACAGCTGCCAATGAACTCTACCAATCGACGGAGTTTGTTCACCCTAATTGTTCTAAGAAAGCTCTAGTGGTAAGTTTTGATACAATAGGTAACATACAAAGCAAGCTTAGACAGTCCCAGGTTTTAATAATTAAAATTATAAGCCTAGAAGTCAAAAGAAAATTAATTTATTTACATGAACGTCAAAAAACGAATTTTCTTCAATATGTATAGACAATGGAGATATCATACAACGTTTTACATAACTTTTATAATTAAATAAATCTATAAAATATGATAGCGGCACGCTGTTTACGCTTGTTTTGTTCACTGTTTACGCTTCTATATTTATTTATACCACGGTTTTAATGTAAATTACCTGGTTCCAGAATATAAGAGACGCGTGCGACGATATAATAGGGAAAGCCGAAAATTTGTCAAACACTCCAGATATTCCAGAAGATTCAATCTTGCACGACATGTTGGTTACCGAACAATTTGCTCAGGTAATACTGTTATGACGATTTAATTTTTCAATTAACAAATGACATTCTTTAAAAAATTTAATCAAATTTTTAATTATTCCAACATAAACCCATATTTATTTTTATAATTGTTGAATTATGTACTAAATCGTCAAGTCACCTTTGAAATAAAGTAAATTAGATTGTAATACATAATTATTATATAATTATACTGTTACTTATAGCTTTTTCAGCTTTACAAAGCTGCTTACAAAGTTTTGTGCTTGCGAAGCTCATCTTGTAGTGATGATAAATAAACTATTATTTTTTAAATTTATCGCTTTTAAGTTTTCAAAACTGAGGATATTATACCTTTTGTAATTTATATTTATTTAATAGGAATGCGATGTTTGTGTAAAAACTATCCAGGATTCGGTTGAGACAATAACGGAAAATAACTCAAGGAACTTGCTTCATGAAAAACTTCGAGCTCTGATCGAAAAGTGTGATCTGTTAAAGTGAGTTTAGATTTATGTATTTATGTAACTTTTACAGATTTACGAATAATTTTCATATGTTTTATTTGATGTTTTGTTTTTTAAACTTCTTGCCTTAGTGTACGCTAGATGCTGAAATTGTGGGTTCAAACCCTGACCATGGAAAATGGATTTTTCTTTATATGTGCGTATTAGTGCGAGCTAGTCCTCATCCAGATCAAGTGAACCTCCCGCCCGCTTACCCCAGTTCTATATAAAAATACACTTGTATTGTAAACTATGTAGAGAAACCTGCTTGTGGGTTGTTTTAGGGAGCGTTCAAGTATTACGTAACGCATTTTGGGAGGGTCATCCTTTTGTAAAACGTTACGATGCGGGGCGGGGATTGAATTACGCGTTATTGTTAATATTATTTTCTACTTTCCAGTACTTTACACAACATAATAGTAAGTTTTAAGTTTAAAAAGTCACTGGAGTTGGTCACGAAACGTTTTACTATTGGAAACAGAAACGTTACGGCGCGTTTCATGGGGGCGTCAAGAATCTCTAAAAAATGCGTGACGTAATACTTGAACGCTGATAAGGCTGATGAAGGGTCTTCTGACCCTAATCTAACCCTAAAAGCAGGGTAATTACATATTTCTAATCGGTATCCTAAAAATAATGACCACACTACGCCTATCATGCCGATTGAGGCATACTCGCTACTCACTCACTCCCCTGGTTCTGCGAACCAAAATGTATGTTGGCCTCTGAAACGAGGCTCTTACAGCCCTACTTCCAAGCTTTCCCAGCAGATCCCCTCTACTCTACCTATACCTGAGCACGTCACCGATCACTCGGTTCACCGGTCGCACACCTACCACTGCCCGATCTTGACCCATGCGATTAAGGGATACCACCTTGATCCATATTAAGTTTATTCATAATTTATACAAATGATGCAAAAGTGATATTTCTTACACTATCCAATATTTATTAAGGTTCGCCGCAAAAGGCAGTGTTTCATCAGCAGCCGGCGTGGCGATAGAGGAGGACTTACAGAATCTGACAGATGCCGAAAAGAAAATTGAATTGTTGCTGACAACTAATGACATGAGCGAATCCACAGAAAACGTATGTTAATTTATTGTATCCTGTATTACCAGGTCGACTGTTACTTTATCGATTAAAATAAAATATGCGTCAACTTTTAAGTAATCTACCAAATTTTCATAAACATAGACTCAAAGTTTTAGTTTGACTTGTATTATTGATTAAGGATGCAATATATAACAATAAATTAGCGTATGGTTCAAAGAAATAAAATAAACTTATTTGGGATAAGGAGCGCTAATGCCGGATAGGACAGTTGTCCTAAGCGGCATCAACGGCTCTAATGTTTGTTCTGGACATCACCTGCCTACCAGATTTTTCTCTTTAACGTGTTAGAGATCGCTTCAGTAAAATTATTAAGGTTTCAGTTTGTTTTGCTTATGCATGTTTAAATTAAATAATTATTTTAGGATAAACCCATAAATATCGAAGCAATTAAAACAGCGCAAATCCCACTCACTAGCGCAGTGATAGCAAAACAAGATGACGTACCGCAAGCACTTACCCAGTATGCTATGAGGATGTTGGCTGTAACACCCAAGGATCCAGCTAGTCAACTCAAGTATATATATAATTAATTTATTGAACATTTTGTAACTGTTATTGTTACGGAAATATATATAATCTATATAAAAAATTGTAAACTCAAAAACCTCATTTAGCACTTACTGCTTAAAAAATATTTCTTAGAAATTTTTATTATTTAAATTTAGGAGAAATGGAATGTTATGTGGCTGAAACAATGTTTTCCTTTCTAATATAATGAAAACAAAAGATTTTATAATGAACTTGATTGATGAAACAAAATTTATTTACAAAATATAACGAAATATCCCGGCTGGCGAATCCGATAAAGCCCGCTGAAACGTGTATGTTTAATTATTATGACATGCATTCATATTACTTTCCTCGGTAAATGGACACTCACAAAAATAATATTTTAATAGTAGTATGTCTCTCAAAAAAATTCGCCAGCTTTACAACATTAGTCCTATAGACTTTTATTTTAAAAAACTGCCACTAGGCAATGATTTTTTATATATTAAACATCTATTCTTAAAGGTCATCTATATCTATATCTCATCATCTATATCTTTTATGTTAGTAAAATACCTTTATTTATCAGAAACACTGTTTTCATTCAACCGTAAATAACACTTATTCATATTTTAACCACTGTAAGACTTATAAGACAATGTTATATTTAGATTAAACGAACACTTGAAGAAGTTATCAAGTTTACTAACGAAACGGAACCTAGCCAGTGGGAGACGAGTAGCGACCTGGCAAGATGCCGATGGCGATGACGTCACAGATATCACCAACCAAATCCTGGAAGTAAGTCTTGTATCCCTTAATTTGACCAGACTAAAACATAATAAAAATTATTTAACCTGCTTTAATGAGGTTATCAGTTTGACTTATATCTATGTGCTGTTGTTATTATATAGTATTGGAGTATGACGATTTATTTAGGATTCCACCTATGCATAATTTTGTACAGTCCACAATGTGCCCGGTTTTTTTTTTGTCTTTATTTATTTAAAGAATTTGCCAGCGCGTAATAAAGTAAAATCTTTTATTTGTATATACAAAAGAAAACTTAAGGCCCATCCTTTATGAGACAAATATGCCTTAAAGGTGCTTAATGACTATTACTAACTAACACTTAGGAATATTTTTCGTAGACAGCTCTGCGGTGTGGTTTCACAAGAAATTGTAATAGTATTGGCAAAAAGAAAAATGTATTGCTAGTTGCCTGGAAGAGATCGCTCGAAAGCCTCTTGGCCTTTTTTAATTATATATATTATTATATTTTGTATTAATTTTTGCAACAAAATATTAAATAAATAGCTAAGTCAAATCATGATGATATTTTTTTAATATCATGTATATACATGGAATATTCCAATTAATAGAACAGTCCAAGCTTCATAAAAATCAATATGAGTTTCTTTCATTGTTCAGATAAAAATGTAACGGGTTATATTTTTTCAAATATTTTTATTTACGCATTTAGGATAAGATAAGATTGAAATAGAAACGTGTTTAAATGTAAAGTATCTTAATTGAAAGGCAATTATTATTATTATTTATTATTTTTATGTATTAAAACCTAAACCTACATCGTAGCTTCTCGAGTCGAAAGTTATATACAAATCTCGATACGCAGCAATATAACCTGAAACTGGCGACGCTTCCCCGTCCACCGCGTTCTTATCGTTATGAATTTTTGATCCTTTAACTATAATATAATTTATTTTTTAATGTAGAAGTTATATTTGAAACTATAACGCCAAACCGGCCAAACCGGAAATCCCCCGTATGGAGAAAGTTTAAAGACGTATTCACGTTAAAATTTATTAAATAATGTTTAATTTTAATTGAAGATCGAGTCACGTCCAATACGGATGCAAAGATAGTCCATATTTATAAAATTATTAGTGATATTATTATGCATTTTGTTTCAGGAAATTCACGAATACATACCGAAAGATAAGAGAGCTACAGATGGAAATGATCTTAAAGCTTTAATGATATTTAAAGATGGTGAAATTGACGGTGATATCAAGTGAGTTTCACATAATTACTACTAAAAAAAACATTTTTTAAATCTTCGAACGTTAATATGATTAAAGATGTTATGTACGCTAACTGAAAGACCATGAAAAATTACTTATTTATAATATCAATTTTTCACTTGAATTTATGATGTTGTATAAATTTGTAGAATATAAATCTACTACCACTCGTCTTTAGGTGTTATAATGTATGTTGGTTTACACAAAACTTTAAGCACAAAGCTTTACTTACATTGTAAGCTGAAATTAATACTAATACGAAGAACACAGGTATAAGATGTAAGAATGTTTTATTGTACCAGCCTAGGAAGTACATTTACGCAGTTACGCTCCGAAAAAGCCAGACACACAACAGATAATCAGAGCATTTAACCTTTTGTTATACGTGACTGTTGAATATAGAGAGCCCCTAACCCAAGAACGGTATTAATAGTATTCTAATTGAAACATATTAGCAATAATTTCGGGTGCATATCAGTCGATTTTATTGCTTTTTCGTCATGACGAGAAAACGATCCACACAAAGGACGCGCGTCAGGTGCGAGCTTTAACAACATAGTTACGATACTGCTGCGACATAAGTTATAAGTTTTGTACTTTACGTTCATAGAAAAAAATTGTTGGTTACTGATATATAATATAATAGTTCGTTGATAACGAACTATTATATTTTGCATATTCGAAAAATCAATTAAATGTTTAAGATTGATTTATGATATTTCCGCAGTGAATTAAATTCCAAACTGAGTCAACAAACACAAAAGCTAAGCTTTATGATAGGAACAGTCATCCTAAACAGTGATAAGCCTGAAGGAATAACGCGGGCCGTTCGCAGTACTGGTGAAGTGGTCGCAGAGATATCAGCTATTTCCAAAGCTATCAGACATAAGGTACGGCATATGTAAATTTACAATATTCTATTAATAACAAACTTTATTCAAAACAATTTCAAATAAAGTTTATATTGTTATATTAATATTTATACAGCTTTTAATATTTTTTATAACAAGCCAGTTTAAAGAAAACACGTTTTTACCGGATTGAAGCTATGTATAAACTTATAATTATTTTACAAATTTAAAGTGTTTTCTTTAAATGTGTAAAAGCTATGTTAACAAAAGACAATACTAATAAGCAAGTTGCCTGTTACTGCCGAGCAGTGTTGGCCTAGTGGCTTCAACAAACATTCATACCTGAGTATCCGATCCGCTTCGATTCCCGGATGTAGTTTCGGTCTATGTGCGCTTTTAAAACTCGCTCGTACGGTGAAGGAAAACAGAAGGCTGATCACCTGCTAGTCGATTAGAAAAAAGAAATGATCAGGATCAGATTTTTTAAAGTTTTTTTTTAATAAAATAAATAATATAATATTTTTCTTTGTAACAGTATTAATAAGTAAAAATGTTTAGCTAAACAAGGTAAACCTTGGTCTAAAATTTAAAATTGTCTATTTCATCCACGTTTTAGGACGTCATCCAAGGAAAAAGAATGGAGAAAGCAACATATTATTTGACAGCTGCGATGTATAATCTTCTCGAAACGTCAGAATCTGTCAATCAGGTAAGCAAATAAGTATAATTAAGTCGGTTATTCAACGAAGCCTTGCTGTAATAAAGTCAATGTTATAAAGCCTATCAAAGCAAAATATTTGATTTCTTACGCTTTTATAAAAAAACTAATACATTTTTCACACATTTCTGTATGTATTTTGAATTGAAGGTTAATATTTCAATCTATATAAATCCTTCACGATGTTTATGGTTGAACTCCTCAGAAACGGCAATTTTCTTAAATGAAAAGAAATTGTATATATTATATGAGGTAGCGTTTAGAATAAGCGCAGTGTTGGCCTAAGTGGCTTTAGCGTGCGACTCTAGTATCTGAGGTCGTAGGTTTGATCTCCATGCACCAAGGAACTTTCTTTCTATTTACTTATTTTTACATTTGAACAAACGGTGAAGGAAAACATCGTAATACATCGACTTCGTGTCAGGCATAGGAGGCCTACTTGCTTATTAGGACGATAACTGATCATGAAAAAGATACAGAAATAAGAGGCCCAGGCCTAAAAAGGTTGTAGCGCCACTTTATTTATTTTATAAGAATAAGCTGCTGCTGATTGATTAGATTTTTTATACTAAAGTAAAATCAGGTTCATATTTTAAACCATGTTATTAAGAGTATTACGAACTATACAGTACCAACACTCTAGTTTAAGAATTGTTAAGGCTTCATATAAATAACTTTCTCAGGAGTTCGAAAAACCCGAATCCCGAAGGAAACTGCTCGATGCCTGTCGAACTCTGACTGAAGCGTTGAATAAACTTGTAAGTATACCAATAAAGGGGCAATACTTATGTTTGCCATGGATTTAGTTGCATTTTTCATTAGTTTTCGCTGGTCTTTGTGTAAAGCATGACCACGATTATTACTCCAAAACTTGACGTTACTTATTTCAATGATGTTTGTTAAACAAATTGAAAAAAACATGGACAGGTCTTATGAGGGCCTAATGTTTCTGGTATTTTCCTAGAATAAGTCTAAGGTTTAAAATTATAGTTTCCACAACAGTATTGTAAACATGTAATTCAATTTTGATTATGACAAATTAATCATATTAGGCTCAAGTATCGTCCCGTGCTGACAAAACAAAGCGTGATGGTGAAGAGTTCCAACGCAATATTCAGCTCCAGCAGGTTTTACTTAGTCCGAATTTGCCCACATGTGCACTTGGCCTGGAGGATACTCTAGACGCTTTACAGGCACAAGGAGAGATTATACGTGAGTGTATATTGCTGTTAATGTATAGTAAATATTTAAGTTTTTTATTTAATATTTCTATAAATTTATTTATGTATTCGTAATAAAAATCTATTTTAATGGTAAACTTACTAAAAAAAAATATACAATCCCATTGATGCCTTAAAATATAGAATGTGTTTTTTTTCTTATTAATGTGTTTGTACATTCAGTAACATTTAAAAGTTTCTCACACCACATAAAGGTAGAAAATATTAACCGATATATGTTTTTTGATATAATAAAAAAATTCACATGTATAAGTCTAAAATTATTGATATTATTTAATAACAGACAAGCTGAATAGCGAAGAAACGATGTCCCAGTCTGAGTGTGGCACTACATTGCGGTACGTTGCAGCGGCTGCCTGCGCAAGCGCTCAATACGCTTCACATTCCGCATATCTGGTAAGGAAATTGTTGGTTCTTATACTCTTTTGATTATACGCCTAACTAAATTTTAGTGACGAAATTTACTATTGCTAAGATGTTGTTTCAAAATGTCGTATATTTTATTGTTATTTAAGAACAATATTTTTAATCATAGCTAGCGATATCAGAAGAGAACCAAGATGCGGCGAAGAAAGGACTCATAGATCACACTAGACTGAACCAAATTTCTGACAACGTTGATGAAGTCTGCTCAAAAATAATTTCTGGAGATAAAGAACAGGTTTGTTTCATCATTCGAAATGTGTGTTGTTCGGCAATCTATATAGTAAAACTAAGAATACTGGTAATTACTATCTAAATGTATGTCGATTTACGGGATTGATTTTCTTTTCTAGGCGAAATCTTTGGAACCGGTTCTAACTAAACACATACAAATATTATCTGAATTTGTTGACGACTGTACCATGAAAATGAATGAGGATGACAGTGCCAAAGTAAAAGAAGACTATACTGTCATTAATTCAGCTATGGATCAACTCAAACATGGAATACACGCCTCTCCTTATAGGGTAAGTTTGGATTATAATAATTTTCGTAAAACGTAAGCTAGCTATTTTCCACCCATAGTTAAAACTGGGTCGTATACTATCAATCAACTAACATTTGAAACTTGTTCACAACACAGATACTAGTAATTTATCGGAATTTTGTTGTGGCTGTACAATAATACAGTATGAAGAAAAAACATAAAATTAAAAAAAAATATTGATTTTTCTACATCAGTCACATGACAAAATGGTCATTGATTAGTCGAATCGACTAAGACGTAACTGGATTGTAAACCAGGTTTTCATCTATCTAATACTTCTTTACTACTTTCTTAGATGATAAACACGAAAAACTTTGAAACAAAGTTTGTACGTGTTTACAGGCTTGATATATGATAAGAACTAGTGCAACGGCACCTTGCCTAGAGAACAGTTTTGACGGGTTCTTGAAATTATAAACATCGATTTTTAAAGAAACAGCTTAGCAGAATGAAAATAGACCATTTGTGTAGATTCTATTGTAAATAAATAATCTTTTCTTTCCCTAATAAATAATCTGAAATAGTTTTTAAAATCTTGTCAAATAGCAAACCTTTGGGCTTAGGTTTATAAAATCCCAATTTTTAGTTGACATGCAGATTTTATTTCTGCCCGCGTCATATATTCCCTATTTATTTTCAGGATGATATAGTAATTTGTAGAAGTTTGAAACTCTTGGATGCTATAAATCGTTTGAAGTTTACAATGAAACGATCGCCTACGCCTCGGTATAATGGATCGACAGCAGAAAAACACAACCTTGGCATAGTTATGGAAAACGCTAAGTATGATTAGTTAACTTGCTTTTTAGTTGTTTGAGTTTTAAATTAGAGTCCACACACTGTTATTGTGCTTACTGCTTTAGTGTAATTGTCTGAGTAAAGGTAGTATTCATAAAATCTGTTTCGAAGGACCAAATGTTCATGATCTTTGCATATTTTATCTTTTAGAGAGTTTTTACCATATTTGTAGTTATACAAAATCTAATTCCATGACATATACGTATATCATAGTAGGGTCTTTTTTGACCGTTTAAGCTATTTTTCTTATTCCCTTGTTTATTTTATCTTATTCTATTATTATTATATTTTCATTTTAAATAAACTCCGATAGAAACATTGCCCTTTTAGTAACTATTTGGCTAACGAGTTAACTTTATTAAATATTCCTATAAAAATGCGCGTTACTAAAGATTTATTCCTTGACTTACAGAAACCTTTTAAATGACACATCCCGTCTGGTGAGTCAGGTGACGTCATCAGAGGAAGAAGTACTTACGTGGGTGATGTACGGAGCTATTAGTAAACAAGTTATCAAATCATACGAGGCCTTACTCACTTGCATAAGGTAACATAATAAAATTTACTCTTACAAAAAGGTGTTTGCAAACTAGAGCTTTTTTGTAGTTGCGTTTGTGAAGGAAACGTTCGTAATTAAATCGGCAATTCGACGTCGTGTGTCTGGCCACAGAAGGCAAATCACCCATTACTGAAAAACAAATCGTAACGAAGCGATTCTTAATGTTTTATTCAATAGTTCAGTGCTGAAAACTAACAGATGTCAAATGTCAAAATTGAACTAGCCCTACTACGTAAATACACTTAGTAATAATGAAAATTTCTAATTTGTTTGGTAGTTCCAGAGACTACAAATTTCATAAAGCTTTAAATCAGTATAAATATATGTTAAATTTAATTATTGCTTTTTATTAGGCAAATAATATGTATTTAATAAAAACGAAGGCCCTGGAACTAACATAGAACTAATATTGCAGAAATAAAGGAAGCGAGATGAAGATGCTCCAAGCTACAGTAATATCTAATGACGACCCAGAACCACAGAAGAGTCATCTTCAGACACAGTTAGTATACCTTAATTCTTATTAATTAGGGGACTTTTATTTAGTAGCATACTAGCAGACCGACAAATATCAATCATATATTTTTTTAAATCATCTCATTTAAACCAGTCTCGAATCAACTTAATCAACATTGGTCCATTCGTTTAAGAGTTTAATTACAAACAGGCATAGAAAATTTAGATGAGAAAAGTTTAAACATATCATACAATGTCTAATTACCATAAAACACTTTCTTTATTCAAATTACGAGTCGTAATTGCGACAACTGTCAAGATGAGATTCTAAGTATATAATATTGGATTTTAGTGGAATCAACTTTAGTTTCAAGAGCTATCATTCCGAATGTTTCACATATTTGACAGCGCTCAAGACGCGCAATTCCTGTATATCAAAATTTAATACGTTTTTGATTAACCGGAGTCAAACTTAGGGCTGACTCTTACCCATAATACTTAAACATTTTTTTAGGAAAGAGTTCTTAAATACGTTTTATAATTTTTACAACGTAGAGTTTAATTAAACGTCTCATAAAAACATCTGTTAAAACTTTCTTCTAGAATTGACTTGATCAACAAATGGCTCCGAAACCCGGCGTGCAAACAAGATGTCAAGAACGAAGCAATACGCGCAGCTGACAATATTATTGATATGGGTGAAAAAGTATGTAACATTTCTTTTCCATAATCTTTCTTATATTCTATATGTTTTATAATCATATATATTTAAAGTCGTAATTTTGTTTAGGGTATTTGTATAATTCAGAGTAGTGTTGGCCTAGTGGCTTCAGCGTGCGACTCTTATCCCTGAGGTCGAAGATTCCATCCCGGCTTTGCACCAATGGACTTTCTGTCTAAGTGCGCATTTAAAATTCGCTTAAACGGAAACATCGTGAAAAGACCTGCTTTAAACCCAAAAAGTCTTCGGCGTCCGTCAGACACAGGAGGCTGATCACCTACTTGCCTATTATATTGACAAATGCTCATGAAACAGATACAGAAATCCAAGGCTACATTGACAACATAAATTTGTAAAAAATATTATTCCTAAGTTTTATTAAACACAGTTTTCATTATTTTACAGATATGTGAAGATCTAAAAGATCCAGAGAAAGAAGAAATGCTGCATGTTGTCGTAGAGTCAAAAGAACTTCTGAAAGAGTGTTCTGTGAAATATCAAAGTGCGAAAGCAAGGTTTGTATTAATGAATTTCCGTTTAAACTAAGTGACTACAAGAAAAAATCCACAAAATTTTGACGATAATAATTGTATGATTTATATTCTCATATATAAGTTGTATAACACATTTCAATGTCTCGCTGTCAATCAAATGGAATTGGTTGGAATCAAATCCTAGTCCTATATTTAGTTAAATCAATGAGCATAATAAGCAGTAAGAGATTGACGAATAGTTAAAAAGTTAGCGTAATTTATACAAACGTAACGTAAAGTTCGATTAAAAAGTTCACATATTTCTGTATTCATCATAGCAAATAAATATTATTTAAATAGGTCATTAGTAAAAACTAAAGAGTGTAACTTTTTTTTTTGTAAAATTAACTATAACTGACAAGTATTTGTCAGTAGTGGCTTTAGCGTACGACTCTCATCCCTGAGGTCGTAGGTTCGATCCCCGGCTGTGCACCATTGGCCTTTCTTTCAATGTGCACATTTAACATTCGCTCGAACGGTGAAGGAAAACATCGTGAGGAAACCGGCTTGCCTTTGATACAAAAAAGTCGACGGCGTGCGTCAGGCACAGAAGGCTGATCACCTACTCTGCCTATTAGATTGACAAATGATCATGAAACAGATACAGAAATCTGAGGCCCAGACCTAAAAAGGTTGTAGTGCCATTGTAAAAACAAAACATTGTAACTTATATAAGAAAATGTATGTTATATAATGTACTCTAATAAATAAATGTAAATATCGTAAACTCCATTTGGCAGAAAGAGACGAAAAGATAATTTAGTTAAAACGGTGCAACTAGACTGATTTAGTTGACTGATCCGTGCGCTTGTTTTTTCCATCTTCTTATATGGAACAGAAAGATGGACAATAGTCCGAGAAAAGCAAAGGATTGACGCTTTTGAAATGTGGTTATAGTGGCGAATGTTAAGTATACCGTGGATCACTAAACGCACGCAGCTCCATATAACTCGTTTATCAACTATATGACGACAACGCATCATTTCGTACTTTCGTTACACAATACGTAACATCGACGAGAACCAAGAAAAGCTCATCGTCCTCAAAATTATATACGCAGTGCCGAAATCGGTGAAAGATTATTCGCGTCAGATCTTACTATACCTTCGATACTCAGACAGGAGTTAGCGACCAAGAAATAGTTTTATGAACTATATGAAATGTTTTTTATCGTGTAATATTTTTTATCACATAATAATTTTTTTTTTTAAGCCTACTATTGGAACGACTGAGAGACCTTAAGGGGATGTTAGAACGGGGCGTAGTAACGAGAGTTGTAGAGGAATTCCTTGAAGAACAACCCTTAGAAGATATAGAGAATATACGTAAAGAAACAGGTATTACTATTGTTTTAATAAAGAAATATCGACTTTAATAAATATTTATTTTTTACGGCTTTGGTGTACACTAAAAAAAGTAAAATAACATTTCTCGTTTTGATGGCTACAATTAATTTTGAAATGTATTTTTAAAAAATAAAATGACTTTAGTATAATTTAATTAAAAATATCTTCGTAAAATTTCTATTTATACGCAATTTTTTTGGGTCATAAAGAATTGATTTTTTTGACACTTAGCTCACGTCTTTTTAGACGTATTTTCTTAGCCCTAATACTTTTATATCTAAACGCATTTAATCGCTATGAAGGAAATTTTAACTATTATCAGACATGAAACGGCGTGACCTCCTGTTAGACAAGAAGATAGCAGAACTTCTCGCACAACTTGGCCGAGTTTCACGAACCGCTCAATTTGTGTCGGACACCACCACTGCACCTATCAGATATGACATTATAAACACCAGCAAACAGGTATTCAGAAATAATAAGTAGAATTATTACAGTAAAAAAACGTTTTCAATCACTTTAATGTCTTGAATTGTCTTATCAAAGAAACATTACGCGATTATTTGTGTTAATTAATAATCTCTTTTTTGTAGCTTCATGAATCAAGAATCTTATTTTTATTTGATATTTAAGTGTTCTCATTTTATTTTTGACTAGTTGTGTAATAAAAGTTTGTACAAAATAAAATCAACAACAAATTCTGTTAAATTATTACAAACTATCTACGTTAATAGGTAGAACTTCTCGCCCCATCACTTGTCAAAGCTGCGCAAGATTCGGTTAAAAATCAAAATGACGTAAGTATTTCTAATTATTATTTGTTCTTAAATTTACTTTGCAATTAAGATTCAAACAAATGAATCATTTGTTCACTGCATCATTAGTTATATTCATTTAGAAGTTTGCATACGTCCACTTATATTTGGTTCTGCTATTGATGGATCTAAGATTATCTGTATTTCTATAGCAAGCGATAGAGAACTACAAAGACATGGTAATGAAATATGCTGAATCCCTTTCGCGGGTTCGGGAATTATGTGACCGCGCGGTGAATCCCATGGACTTTGCGCAAGCAGCGGGTAAGTTAAATATAAGTTAATATTAATTTATATTATTAATAATAAAAGATTAGAACTGTATGGCCAACGACTATAAAAACTGCGCGCTTCCTAACAAAATTATTCATGAATATTCTTTTTATGAACGTAAGAATGAGCCTTAAAGCGATGCAGATAAATAATGTTTGTGAAATGTGTGTAATACAATACGAAAATAAGTAAACCTTTTTTACAATAGTACAATAGAACAAACACATAATCTAAAAATATAGGATCTTTACTGTTACTCTCTAGATTTTTATTTCGGATTCAGCTAGTAAATTAAACTTATGATAGTATATTAAAGACCGTCGTATGCGAACCGCGTACGATTTGTGCGAAATACTAATTATTATAAGTCACAAAATATTCGTATTTATATTATTGAAAAATATCGTAACAGACTGTAATGAAATGTAATGTGTTTTTTTTTATTTATCCGTTCGTATGACATTTCAGTTGAAACAATGGCCCGCATCAAAGAAGCTTCCAAAAATGATCCGATTAAAGCAGAATTTGCATCATCTATTATTACTAGGTAAGTTACATTACCTTTTGGGTAGGTACCTATTGTGCATCCAGAAATAATTTATAAAAACTTTATACCGAAAGTCATTTAACGTGATTCTTTGAAAATCTGGTTATCGATTTCGTATAATTTTCGTACGGTGGTGATAATTGCATAACCATGTACCATAGCAAACGACTAATATACGTATATTTTACGATATTTTTTTAATGTATATATTTTGAATGGACATATAAAACTGGTGATTATCCAGGTGGATATGATCATTTTAATTCATAATAACTACTATAGATAACCTATAAGTGTCGTAGATGCTATGCGATAAATTTACGGTCTTGATAGGACTGACTTCAGGTAAACATTACACAGTCAAAATTTCTTTAATTATGAAGATTAAATAAACTTTATTTAACTAGATTATGTGTTATAATAAAACTTTCAATGTATTAAATACCTTTTTCCTATTGTTGGAGTCGTTTTTTTCTACAAACGTAGATTACGTACGAACGTAGATTAGGCGAAAGATAATTTTTACGCCAAAGAAGTATAACTTCTAACGCGTATAAATAAGTACACACATTATTACGTAAACTAATACTAATAATACTAATAATTCGAATTATTATGTGTCCGATTGAGATAAATTTAATATTTAATCCAATTATTCGATTTCCCCTTTCACTATAACCTATGTCACGCTATTTTAGTACCTCTGAAATATATTTTTGAGAATGAGAATGTTAATAATCTGTACGGTACTGCTTAGGCTAGGTAACCGCGTCGTGGAAGCAGGTATGTCAAGCGTCAACGTACAGAAGGACCCTGAGCTTCAGCAAACTCTGGCCAGCATCAAGAAGAGCATCAAAGACGCACATCACACCAAAACCGATCTTGCTGCTGAGGTGATATATCCTTTGTTTCTCCTTTAAGACTGTCCGTGTTATTAATTTCGCCTACTTCTTTAAAATAAATTTTCCTTCTAATCTCTCGCTCTACAATAAAGAAGACTCATGATGTTGTTAATATTATATTTAAAGCTATGATATAATTCTATAAATAACTAAAAATACAGTAATTCATCCATAAACTTAGAAATAGGCTATTGAAGTTGACTTATTTTACTAGAGACTTTTTGTCATCTGTGACGTCATTATTTGATCTTACAGCGATTTTAGTGCTCATTTGTTCGTACTCGGCGATTACGCACCGCGTACGCGTACGTGTCGTATATATCACGCAGTATCATGTGTCGTCATTTGATTAAAGCGTGTTGCGATATTGATCTTAACAACTTCAAGGTTTCGCGTTCTAGAAAAAAATACACCATTACTAAAACGGGTTAACACCCAATTTGACTTTGCTTTAAACGATAAAATTTCAATATTTGAGGTCGTAATAAGGCAAAAAGAATACATGACCTGAAAAAGTTTGCTTCTGTATTTTGGAGGTTGAGTGAAAGATAGTTTTTGAAATCTGTGGATTTTATAACTATCACAAAAACAAAGTTTATTCTAAAAAAGTTATATATTTTAGTTAGTTTATGCATAATAAAATGAACTTTAGAACAATTAATATTTTTGTGTCTCTACACTTTAGTAAGTACTAAACTTACTTAAGAGTACTGGAAACGGTAAACAGTGAAATTTGCATTCATATTCGTTCAAAGTCTTATATATATTTCTTCAAATGTTTGCATGCGATGCGCGATGCGTTTTTCGTAAAACAATGGAACACCTCATTATAGTTTGCAGGCTCTTGAGTCATTCTAAGTCATTATGTAAACTATTAAAAATTTGCTTCGACACTTGAAGTGTCGAGTGTCGTATATCTATACGAGGATAAATAAATCATACATTTCTTATAGATTATTCGTAAGACTGGGGAGGTGGAGTCTGCTCTCGGCGGAGAAACAATTTTCCAGAAGGAGCCAGAAGCCGATCAACCAATCTTTGTAAGACTCTATTAATGCATTAAATATTTATACGTTAAAACACGAATATCTTTATGAAAATTTGTCCCATACACTTTGAATCGTGTATGAGGCTATTTTTTTAATAATTTTTTTTTAGGCGGCAGCTCACGGTTTGCACGCGGCAGTACGCGATTGGTCAGCTCGAGATAACGAAGTGGTTGCTGTGGCCAAACGCGTCGCAGTGCTTATGGCCAGGCTGGCGCACCATATGTATAATGGTAAGATAACACTTGAACAAAAGTTGTAACTTACGTGGTTTAAGTGATTACAGATCGACAATAATCAGCTTGTGATTTGATATGAAAATATTTTTTTTTTTAATTTAAACGCGTAGCAAATAATAGTTAATTAATGGACTAATTGTTATTTGCGAAGAGATCGCCATGTTAATAAGCGGATACGACCTCTCGACACCGAGAAATCAGTTAACGGAAATGAAAACAATCAATATCAGTATTGTAATTAATTAACAATAACTACTGACCCCATATGTTTGTTTAATGTAGATCGCAAATCTGAGCTGATAGCGACGTCAAAGGAGATCGTGGCAAAATCCCACGAAGTGGCGGCTCTCGCCCGGAAACTAGCTATGGAATGTAGTGATTTGAGGATTAGAAACGTATGTATTTTAAATATATAGTATATCCCCAAGAATAGTTCAAAAAATGCCCTATATTTATCTTTATGAAAAATATATATACTAAATATCATGAAATAGGTACAATAATATAGAAACACACCCAAAATACGGTATAAATATTGAAATTAAATCTTGACACACAACTTGTGTTATCTCAAATCAATAAAACTAAAGAATAAAGTCAGCGAACGGAAATACGTTTTCGAGTCTTAGTTGGTAAGTTTAGGTACCGGATTATATATTACATATATATGAAAAACTACTTCACTATGTAGAAATTAAAAGAAAAACTTTCGTTCTCATCAATAAGCTTAAGGATGTTAAATTTTATTAAATAAATGTAATATCTATGTGAGTCTTATATATATTTATAAATATGACTATGATTTCTTTTGTTATTTCGATGTTCAATTATTTTTTCTAGAACTTACTACAAGTATGCCAAAGGATACCCCTAATCAGTGGACAATTGAAAATGTTGACTACCGTCAAAGGATCCACATTAGGAAAGCAAGGTATGTTTATTTAACTACGATTTCTTTTCAGAAGAATATACGTAAAAATGTCTTATTTATCTCGGTTACGTGTTCAGTCAAATTCTAAGGTGTTCTTACCTTAAGATTAATTAAATATTTACCAATAAACATTAACATATTTTAATTATTTACGTGCTAATAGTTTGTTTTTTTAATTATATTTTATTAGTCGAGTGTCGTAGTTAGTCGAGTGTCGTATATTTTATTTATCTCGGTTACGTGTTCAGTCAAATTCTAAGTTGTTCTTACCTTAAGATTAATTAAATATTTACCAATAAACATTAACATATTTTAATTATTTACGTGCTAATAGTTTGTTTTTTTAATTATATTTTATTAGTAAATGTAAAAAAAAATATATGAATTTAAATGTTATTTAGAATATTTTATTTTTTTCTTAATATTATTACAAATAGTCACAGAGTTTACTGCTAGTTCCTCTCGTCCGTCGACCTAGATTTGAGAACTGGCAGTTTATATACCCTGTGTAAGATTGTATTATTCTGTTAAATAAATAAATAAAAATCTATAAGTTTAAAAGTGTATTCAGATGAATAAAAGATAATGTTTATATTATCATACTTAATATTGATAATGCAGAAAAGATCTATTTACTTAGCAATTTTGATCTAACATGTTTTATATTTCATGAACTTCGATACTCAGCTTCTCTGTAAAATTTGTTCTTGACGTATCTCATGTTTGATTCATAATTTCTTCATAATATAATATCCCTAATTCATTCTAGGTTCAGAGGAGGATAAAGAAGCCATGAACATGCTCGTTGGCAATGCACAGAATCTTATGACCAGTGTAAGTTTCTATAGTATTTTAAATACATTTGATTCTGATAAACTTTACCATCAATACAAATTTTATTAAAAAAAAGATTAAGGCTTCGTACTAGTCTAATAACAGTTACAATAGATATATCAGTATAAATGCATGGCTTAATAAAAACAAATATAGAAATATAATGTATTTTCCATAAATAAGAGATTAAAGAACTATGGACTTTTATCTAATATCATAATTAAGTCTCCAGATTTCGATTTTAAAGAAACAATATTCGTACCTACATTTCTTAATAACTTAGATTCCAAAATATTATCGAATCGTATTGCGCGTACTATTAAAAAAACATATTAAGGCGCACACTCAAATATTAATTAAAAATATAGATATAGTAAGTAAAGTTGGAAATATATTTATAGATACAAGAGATAGTGAAGGTGGCTGAGAGCGCATCAGTGAAGATAATGTCCCAACGTGGACGGAGAATTCGATGGGTCAGACGAAACTACTACTGAAGCTCAATAAAATCGTCGTAAATAGTAATTACTTGTTTTGATTTGCGGATTATGATAATGATAGATTTAATAATATGTTGTATATTTTTGATAAAGAAATAAAATATATAAAGGTAGCAATTTTAGCTTCGAGAGAGATTTTTATTATATTCCAAATACATTATCGATTGTATTTTTTAAGTTAATTCAATAAAGGCCATTTTCGTATACAATATCCTTCACACAAATACATTTTTCTGAACTAGTATTTATTTCGCCATATGTTCGTTAATCTAGTCTTATTAAGAGTAAAGATCATTGTACTTTTAACCAATGCCTAATGGCCCTTTAAAGAAAAAGGTTGTCAGTAAAATAATAATTTTGTATTTTGTGTATAAGATTAATAACTATAAGCGTACGTAAGCGTAACTTTTTTATCTTATATCATAACATATCACAAATACTTTAAATCGTAAAATTGTAAAATATATTATATTTTATAAATATATTATTTTATTTATACACTAGTTAAGTTCGGCGGCGGTTGTTGTTGATATGTTCAGATATATGTTAATGGAAAAAAAATGGAAAGAAACAATGTGGTTTTTTGGAGTTTGGCGACCATATAGGCCCTTAACAACTAACTCTAAAGGTTTGAAAAATGAGCTTTAATGAAAATGCCACGTGCACATCGAGTAGTTATGATATGTTAATAACAATATATCAATATATCAGTAACTATTAGAGATAATATCTTATGTTAATTGGCACGTTTAATTTTTTTATAAACAATTACATCACAATTTAGATAACCTTAGTATCATTAATTAACAAACTTTCGATTCAACATAGTTTATGATAACAATTACGAAAACAAGATAAAAATGAGGTGATCATATCGCGCCATACGTTTAATCGACAACCTTCCGGTAGCCTATGTACTAGCGAAGATAATTAACTTGGTATTATCCAAATTGTCAGTGTGAAAGTTAAAATTAAGTAAAATAAAGTAAATTTTCTATGGGGCTTTTCATTAATCACGTAAGGTTCGTGTTTTTGCAAAAATCACGAAATAGCACAAAGGTGATGGGGAGGTATAGTAAGATATCACGTGTACTTATTTTTTCTTCAAACGCGTGATTTTTAAACCGAAAAGCGGATTGTAGTGTAACCTTGACTCGCCGTTGCCAGGCAACGAACAAAGTACAATATAAGTTTATCGTATTATTACACCATTCCTTTAATAATATTTGTATGCCAGTCAAATTCAACCTACAATATTTCCGACTAGACGTTTTTTATCAGGCTCCCTAATTTTCTAGAATAGGATTAGATTATACTTTATACCGGTACTTAAAGATAATATTATAAAAATTTTAAGATTCTTTGTAGGTAATAAAAAATACACATGATTTTTGGGGAAAGGGGGTTAATCATAAACTTCACCACGTATCACCATAGGGGAGGGAGGAGTTAAAAAATGATAAAAAGACATCACGTGATTAATAGACAGACAGACCCTATGTCGTACAAAATAAATGCTTTATTAAGTTTGTAACCTTTATCCGATTTTTTTTAAATATAATCATGCATGGCTGATTTGATTGTTTCAATTAAACATTTTAAATATATGAATAAAGCATTTATTCATTTCTCACTCAAAGTGGGAAAGAAGACTTTGAAGCCCACAATGTGGTGAGCCTGCCCGATAGTTTTGAGAAAATCCCACCACCTTGAACCTCTGATCCTACCCGTAGGGCTCCGTCTGTTACCTTAGGTCTCTCGGTGCAGATATCCCGTAGTTTTTTATATATTGACTACTTATATGTTAGGGTACAACTGTAGGGCGTAAGGTCGTTGTAAGTTCTTAGATAACGCCCTTACGTAAAGCAGATTGCTAATAAACATTCCAAATAATTCACTACATATTTGGTGTGGTGTATGTATATTAGAAAATAAATTAGGGCCATTCATGGCTATGTCTAATACCTTTTTAGAATGCCTATTAAATGCGCCAAAATTTGTAATACAGGGTAACTTTTCGGTAGAGTATTTTTTACGAGTGTGGTCGGAAGTATTATAAGGTCGATTATGATTTGAGAAATTTTCATTTAGTAAAACTTAATCTTCAATGCACCCAGTAAACAACCAATAGCATGTCTAACGCAAGGACTCATCAGTACCAAACTAGAGGAAGTTATGAAAAAGTACAGATGTAATTTTTTTCGAATTTTAATAAGTAAAAAAAAATTCTTTTAAAAACGCAAAATAAATGATAATTCTACAGGGGTCGAGTTGAAGGACCTCTCGTAGTTTTTTTTTTGCAGCTGATGACCCCATCTAACCCCAAGTTGCGTTTGATCCACGACTTTTTGGCCAACCTTTATATATGGATGCAAGCGGTACAGCATTACAGTAAGTTATGTAAGGTTTAAAAGGCTTGGATGTTTTGGAGCACGAAATACAAAGACAAATGAGTCAACAGCCAGGATTTAGACTCAAGATTTTAAGTTTAGACGCTTATACTGTAGGCATATATTTACGTATATGATCTCTGCACCTAGCAATCCGCCGCAAAATGTCCTTTTTGGTAAACGATCGCACTCGCAGTTACACTAAGGCCCATAAAGCGTATGTATGGTGTACACGTATCGCGGTCGGACCCGCTTTGGTAACAGCATCTGTACTCTGAAACTTCCAATAGAGATAACGATCAACAATCTAACATCAATGTTCAGCTTTTTATCCAATTTCACGATAGTTGTATTTATAGATAGATGTATTTTCAATTGTGCGATACAAAATTCTTTAAGGCAAAAATTCAGAAACAAGACTTAGCGCGAATGACTATCATTTGTCAAAATTCAATATGTTTTTAATACAACTCAGTCACGTTTCTGAAAATATCCCTGTTAGTACCGGTACAGTTCGACTCGCACTATGGTTCTTGTACTGCTATTAACTCCTCGTGTGTAATGACACGATGCGCTGATAAGCAATCAACTACCGATACAGACGAGGAAAATTAATGCTAATTACTTTTAATGATCATAGCTTTCTGACCCCGTCTAATAAATTTTATTTACGACACAATTAATCTGGTGAAATTATTAATATATAATCCTTTATTTCCCTTAAACTCGTAATAATTATTTATTGAACATACAAAATGAATAGGAATTTGGTATCGATAAACAGCGGGTAGATAAAGAATATGTTATCGTCTCTAAAGTATAACTATACTTTTAATTAGAAACTTTGAACTTTGATACATTACTTAACGAAAACATTAAACGAATAAAATTATTTCACATTACATATTTGTTTAATCTGGGTAATAATATCGATTTATATTTTTTTAAATAGGGCAGTATATTTTTAGGTGTTATTCGTCTTTTCGAAATTAGCTATTAGTATTTGCTAATATAATATAATACGTACAACATTTGAATAAGAACATTACATCCTATTTAATATCGAAATATTAACTGATGAAGATAAATTATATGAATGAATGATAATATTTTATAATATATGGAATTTTCTTTGCGTAAAATGTTATAAATTTGTATCTTCAAGTAATAAACATAACGAATCATTTAAAATATTGCATTAACAAATTTTATACAATAGTTCGTGTAATAGAGAGTTTGAGGTTAGGTCTTGTTGAGTGATGAAACTTTTGTAACTATTATTGCAAGCAAGGAGTCCTTATATAAATTCAGACGTAGCGGTCTTAACGCATTCCTTAGGATGGAAGACCATAAAGTTTTGCGGAGGTCTCATACAAACCACCCCTAATTTACTACAGAAAGTACTATTTTAGAAAAGATAGGTGCTCCCAGACCACGCGTATTAAGCGAAAGTTTCGACCGTGGCTTCATTAATGCTAATAAAAAATTAATTACAAAACACATAATATCAAAAATACTTTTATTTACTGACAATAAAGTTAATAGTCTAATCGCAAGTTATATACAATGAACTTAGATGATAAAGTGACGTCGAAATTCAGCAACAATCCATAATATAAAAATTGAAGATTATCAGTAAAATCATTGATGCAGGCCCATGCCATCCATAATCTCTCGCAATTGCAAGTCATCCTTGCGTGATACAAAACCTTAATTAGTTCACAGCTTTTCCGTTCTGTTTCTGACAGCTGTAAATCTTAAGGGTGAATGGCTCTTCAAATTTTATGGCTGATTCGTAGACCAAGTGAACACAATAGGCAATGAGAATTCCTGCGGGCTTAGCGTGGAACAAAGCATAGCCCAAGAACGTTAGAGTGGACCCTCGGTACATGGGGTTATTGCAGATATTGAAGGGAAATTCTGTCACTCTCTCTTTCATCAGAATACCAAAATAATCACCACAATACGTCCCAACGATGCCCAGCTGATACGTCGATGTCACAACCAGGACTTGACCCACGATTATAAGCACCATCGCAATTGCTTTCGTCAAATAATTCTGCAGGAATTCCGACGTGGCTTGGTTATTCATAGCTTCTATAAAATAATGACTTCTAATAAGACAAAGACTGAAGATTGTAGTTCCCAGTATGTAACATCCATTCCGCGGATTTTTCGTTATTTTCGTTAAGAAATGTGTATAGTATTCCAGCCGAGACACGACATTCCAATAGACAGGATTGAATAACACAAAAAATAAAGACATCTTCAGTGTCGAATCACAGAAAGCAATTGAGGACAACATACCCATTGCTGCTTGGTAGATTTTAGAGCACATTTCACAATTGAATAAAAGTAGCCCCATACAAACAGTAAGGTATATGTATGTACTTAATATATTTAAAGTTTGCATATTGCTGAACTTTATTGCAACTGTATTCTTTAATTTCCTTAAAGTATTATAAAATATATACAGTTGTATAGTTACAGCAGACTCGTAAACAGACTAACTAATAACAAAGTTTGCGACATGTTTTATAGAGATCAGACAATAACGCGATTAGCGTCATAAAATATGCCCGCCAGTCAAATCAAGCGTGTTACAGATTTTGATTAATTAATTAATGGTTTGTAAAAAAATATTATTTGTATTTCTTACTTGAACTACAAACCTTCAGTACCCATTTTCGTAAGGAATTAGGTTTATTAAAGACCAATATATATAGCATACAGTCATAATACCTTTTACTGTAAAGGATCACGAATTCAAAGGGAATAATAATAAAAAAGATGAAGTTAATAATGATAAACAAAAGGTTTTAGGTGTAATATTTATTCTGAATATCTATTTCATACACATTTAACTAATGATAAGTCGGGCCTAATATTTTTTTTATAATTTTTACGCCATTTTTTTTTTAAGGATTCATCTGAATATGAACTTAATTATTAATTATAATAGAAATGTATTATGTTCTTCACCCATCGTACGGTGAAGATATCATGAGGATAGGCGACCAAAAATTCTACGACTAAACTATTTTAATTTAAACTACTACATAAAGTAAAAGTAATAGAATATACTACTATGTCTCATATAGTAAAAAAAATATTTTTTTTTATATTTAGGATATTGAGATTAGTGTTTTGAGTTTAGGAAGTGTCATTATGAAGAAATTATTAAATAATCGATAAAGAAATAAGATGACAATATCGAGTTTATAATGTAGAAGTTATAACATAAGTTACAGAAGTTAAAAATATTCCTTAAAACATCATATTTTTTTTTCTCTCTTGCGACTAACTTTATGAATTACACAATTAAACCTTCTTCAGCAATATGTTTTATAGTTGAAAACTACAAAAAATAAGAATGCTATATCACAAGTATTTATGATAATGAAATTTCCTTATTATTTTCTCTACTTTTTAAAACCTTCTGTCGATCCAAATTGGTAGAGGCCTGATGCCCTGTAACACAGGTACTCTTACATCAGCAGGCATCAGTCTCACGGATACAAGCATTTCCCTCAATAGAAGAAAGACAACTATTTATTTATAATAATAAATAACTGTAACTCGTTTATATGTGAAGCTTTCGTGAAAAACATAAATAAGGATTATTATTATTATTTTCATGAATTATATTATTCTTGTCTGATTTTTTTCGTGTCTTTGATTAAACATATGTATTTTTCAAATTAATAATATGTAAATAATAATAAAAATTTACATTCTAATAACAGTGTTTATTAGTTAGAAGGAATTAATACAGAAGGATCAATACAGAAAAACATATCTTCAGGCAATGTTCAATTGGGTATAAACATATATCTAGTCATATATTTCATTGGGGTTCTTTGCCAACATGTATGTCAATTCAGTGAGTTTGTCAGGTTCAAGCTGTAAAAAAATATAATTATTTATATTATAGAAATTAGTAAACGTATAAGCTAAATTTAAACAATTTAAAGGAATTTATTATACTATTGGCATATTGAATGACGTTCAGTTTCGCGGTCATTTGGAGGGAAATAAATTAACTAGCTCCAAAAAGCTAGGTATGCCCAGCAAGGCAAGGCGGAACTTCACTCTGGGTTACCGCTTGCAACTAAATAAAGAGCAAGATCGGTCCCACAGCGGCTTGATCCTCTGGCGTTGCGTAGAGATGAGGGGTCACTCTGCATCTTCTACCGCATTAACCATGGAGAATGTTCAGATTAATACCGGCAGCTGAGTTTCATCGTCGGACGTCGAGGCTGAATATGAAATTCCACCTGTATCACCTCGACGTCCGCCGTTTCACAACTCACGTTTTCCAAGGCAGTTTTTGCCGCGCACCACTATGTGGAACCAGCTACGTACTTAAGTATTTATGCACCAATTTGACTTAGGGCCCTTCAAGAAAAGAGCGTACCAATTCCTAAAGGGCCGACGACGCACTCGCGAGGCCTTTGCCATTGAGAGTGTCCATGGGTGGCGATATCACTTAACATTAGGTGAGCCTCCTGACCATTTGTTTGCCCACACTACTGTTAAGTCATCTCGCCTAAGCCCCCACACATATTATTTACAAGTATTTTGCGTCAACGTCGTCAAGGAATGTGAAGATGTATTATCACGTCACATACGTATAAAAATAAGGCTTTTTAATGGATATTTTTAATAAATGTATGTTTATTTACAAATTATTATCCCCATACCACTTTTTAAAGTGAGATTTTATAAAACAATACTTTCAGTACTTTATTTAAACTATTATCAAATAGCACATTATTAACACATTATATGATGGCATCGCAGACCACACTGAGAAGTATACAGTGTATATCATGTTTACTATCTGCTTCCTACTTAGTCAATAGTTGACAGTTCACATGTTATATTTTTTGACGTTTACGTTTTATAAATAGACCTCATTGTGAATGTGACAGTGTTAATAATGCAAATTGTAAACAATTAGTATATAAATTAAATAAACTTAGCTAAAAGAAAATATAAAAAACACACTACCTAAGAGCTATTAAAAGGAAATTAAAGATTATAAATCCGTCAATAATTCTTATTATATGTACTTAATATTACGTATAATAGAATTATACTAATAGAATTCTGGTAACATATCAAAATATGAACTAAACAGAAGACGGCAGAACTGCATCGACATCCGTCATGCAGTTGACACGGCTGTGGTGTAGGCACATATGTGATCATCAAACATCCTTGGTCCCACAGTTGCAAACCCGAACCATCTCCTTACTGCTGTATTCTCAATCAAAATCCACTACAAAATTGTGGCCTTGCTCCACATATGCACATAAACATATTATATGCCTCTTTTAAACCAATCTTAGGTTAATTACTCAGACTGAATGAGTACACTCTTACTAGTCATTCTATGACACTGATTGAAATTAACATTGCTTATTTTGGAATATTGGAGCAACACAGCTATCTATATATATATTTGCCATGGCCCCAGGCCTCTCACGCTTTGCATCATTTACCATTCCAACAACAAACACTTATACCTGCTGTGCATTTCTTACCCATCCTTCACTCAGAGAATGTGAAATCAATCATGAAGGTAGTTAAGTTAGCTTAACTCAAATTACGTAAAGATATAACTAGAGAAAAAGTAGCAATTTATTTATTAACACAAATACAAAGTTACACCGAAACATGTTTACATTACCTGCATGAATCTTACATAATTTGTAGGATGAAAGGACTCACTTTCAGTTACTATTTTAAATCAGGAAAGCCTCCTGGTTGTTTGCCTTCTGTTCTATAAAAATGTAATAAAATAACAATCCAATAATTTATTCAACTTATCCCTATTATTTAAATAAACGGGATTTGATATCCTATTTTATCTAAATCATTTTGTATGATCATTTATAGCAAGGCCTTAAGTCTTAATGAGAAAATTACCACTATATAATATTACTGTAACCACCTCCTTTGGTTTTTTAAAGTCCATTTAAAACTACTATACAATTCATGTACACAAAAATTTGCTGATGTTTTTTTGCTTGTCTTATATCAGAACTATGTTATGTGAATTAGTATGATGATGTAGGTATGTTCAATAGATTTACGTTGTCTTATAATAAAAGTCGCCAAATGTATAATAATATATTATATATAATACTTATTTATTCTAAAATACGTCATACTATTCTAAATATACCTAACAAATAAACCAACGGAGAAGTCGTTAAGATGTTAATTGATACGATTACACTTTAACCCCTACCATGTAAATTATAAATATAACATTTCGAATGTACTCATGTGTACGACTGCTTAGTACGTGTGTATTCACGGTGCAATATATTTTCCCCTACTCAAAAACATAAATCAGTCTTATTGCACTGTTTTAACTAAAGTAGTCATGTCTTTTTCATCACAGCGTAAACACACCAACCAACGAGTACTTTAGTTAAATGAGTGCAAGACAAGTGCAATCAGTGTAGATTTTTTTTAATGCATATGAATTTAATATTTAAATATTAAAAACATTAAAATAATAATTAGTCGTTTCTAGACATTAGTTTAGTCGATTAATTTAATCTATGACTTTTTTAACGTTTCTTTCTTGCCTTATTATATAATACATTGCCTATTTCTATTTTTCTTACGTGTGTGGTAAATATTGATTAAATGTAATTAATGTAAATGTTAAGTTTATCACTTACACTAACAAAGGTATATGCGAGTAAACGGTTTGAAATTTCATTATTGGTGGCATGCACGTAATCTTCTGCATATCGGGTATTTCGCCTTGATGTGTTTATATGTAACTTATGTTATTACTATTGCATAAAATTGATATCATTATCTGAAGAAGATATCCTTTTAATATCATGAGATGTGCCTGACCGTTCCTTTTGAACAATTTGTTGAAGTTCGTGTTCTTGTACTATAGAAAATATTTTACTTTTAGCAACATTTAAATGATAAGGGGAAAATGTCTTTAGCGTTGTACCGATGCTAAGCAGAAATGCATCAACGGGATCAGATGCGTCAAGTTCAGTTGGCATTGATGTATCCGTAAGAATAGTTGGAGCCTCATCCTCCTGGTCATCGCTATCTTGGCATGGCACTTCTCTTCTTCTTTTCTTTCTTACTTTCCTCTCTACTTTTGGCTGAATAGGTTCATCACAACCGTCATTACTTTCTTCTTCATTATTCAAAGGGTCACTGCCTTGGTCTGACTCGTATTTATAAAAAGATGTAATATCTTTAAAGAAGGGTTTCAAAAATGATATCTCGTTTTCATATTTATATTGTTTTTTTCGAAGACCAGTATTAGTTGCTAGCTGCCGCAAGATTCTCCGATACACGTCTCTAATGTTTATCCATCGAATTTTGCAATCAGCAGCTGGAAAATAATACTGAAAGGTTACGAACGTTAATTACGCTCATTCAAATAAGAATTTGATTTTTTTTAACCGAAATTAAATTAGCACATAACACGCTGTTTTGTAATAAACAAGCCTATGTTTTTCCTGAATTATTAAAAAAATAAAAATGACCTTGTTGACTAAAATAAATTGATTTAAATAAATTCAATCTAAGAATGAATAAATACGAATTATAGAATACCCAACCCACATATTATAAAAAAAAAATTAATTAGAAAATACGAGTTGAAAAGAAAATCACCGATTACAGACAAAAAAATACCGTGGTAGGGGCCAATATAATTTCGAGAAAGAAATATCGTGTATTATAAAAACATTTACCGGGCCGCTTCAATTCATCCCCAATTTTTTGCCATGCAACTTCCCTCGCATTGCAATCCATATATCTGGCATGATTCGTATTATACAGAACCGGGTTTTCTTTCACGAGAAGTAATAATTTCTTATCAAACTTCTCGGTTGCGGTCGGCAACATGGCGGATTGTGTCGCACTGTCGTTGTCGTTCTCGTTGGCGTCGGTGGTCGGACTCGTTTCTTGGCATCGTAGTCGTACATCGCATTCGGAAGTTAGATAGAATACAAAATGGTGTTGCCATTAGTGGCAGAGGGTTAAAGTATTTTGTGGGCTATGCGCTATCTGCTTGATCAAAAACTATATAAAATGTGATTAGTAGGTTTTGTTCTATTTTTCTTAAATAAAATAAAAACAATTTTACTATTACAAAATCTTTGTTTATTGTGTAGCGACACCTACAACCAGTCCCTAAAAATTAATATGATGAACTTGAAATGCGATAACAAAGTTATTTCGACTGCTCAATCTATATAAAATTTTTCAACCTTAGCCAACGCAGGCCTTGAGCTGACCAGTCAGTCAGACTGCTCAGAATCCTTCTTTTAGGTCAAAGGAAGGGCACGCCGTCCTTCCACAATTTATACATAAACAATATTCATAAAACTTTCCTAGAGGGCAGTAATAGCAAAATTGATTTAAGAATTAACTCTCCTGTGAGAATAATACACATTATTTTAATAAATTTAATTAAATCTGCTCAAATAATTTCGGGACCGCAGAATAAAATTACTAGTTTTATGTTTTGACATGATTTTTTTTAATAAAATTTAATTTTCATCTTTTGTCACTTCATGCTATGACAAGTTATTACTCAAATGTTCTGACAGCTGACACTGACGAAAATAGAAATTGGAATTACTAAGTCACAATTAACAATTCGTGCTCGCGTGTGGCGCGTGTGACGTTTGTTAAGTTAGTGCAACTGTTTTATTTTTATTGGGTGGACTTTGAAGGGGATTTTTGTTTTTATTTCACCCTTAATTTTTGTGTTAGTGATTCATTGTGTTGTGTTCTTGTTTGCTTCGCGTTTGTCTTTGTGTTTCCCTAATGTATTGAGTATCATACAAGATGCCCGTATTTCACACGAAGATAATCGAAAGTATTTTAGAGCCGGTTGCTCAACAGGTGAGTCAGTGAATATTATTTATAGCTCGTGGTTACAAAGATCTGTAACTGTTTCGTTTTGTTTACTAATTTTTTATTACCTCACAACTCTAAATTGATATCTCAACAATCTTAAAACTTATTATTGACCAGAAAGTTTGACTCTATTTTAAAATGCAATTCGATGATGAGGACAAGACAGCTGGATCAATTTATTCGACCATCCGAAGTTTTGAAATCCTATTAGAGAATTTATATATTAAAATATACTAATAGCTAGTGCAGTGTATACCATAACTTTATTTGTGTATGAATCCTTCACACACAAAGCAAACTTGGGTTATTCTAAAGCCTGATGCCTCTAACATGTATTAGTAGAATAAGAGTAAAATTAAAATAAAACTAACATACATACAACAAAAATATAGGCACCCCCACCCCCACCCATATCATAAAGTGTTTAAAGTATACAACTATTAAACAGTACATGTTTAAAGTATTCCTACAATCCATATTTACATATCTTTGTATTATGTCATCACTATAATAAGAACATGGAGAAATTGCTAAATTTGGAGGTTGAGATATTGAAAAATAATTGTAGGTGTTAAAAGTTGTTTTAAACTGTATGTGTTAGTAAATGATTAGTAGGTTTTATATTGTACTGATTTGATATGTTGGATTTTCTTAATTTTTAGTTTTCAATGCACTTATGTGTTACATTTAAGATGTTATGTATTTGGTATAGTTCATGTTAAACTCCCATACCCTAGACTTATTTTGTAAATAATTATAACCTAGGAAAATATGGTTATTTTCTAAAATATACATTTATATAAAATATAGTAGAACACAGTTATCTTAATCTACCATCAGCTGTTTTTACTTATCAGTACTTTCAGACAGGAAACATCGCTTAGCTGATAGAATGAAGTCATCTTGAGTTGTGCTTAATGAGCCATAAGACTATTCAATGAGTATTCAATCAGACACATTACATTTCAACTAGTTGTTTAAATAAATATTATGTGGTTTCTAGGTTGTACAGAACTGTTGATAATTTGATATGCTAATTTTCAATATGCTGATACTTTTTAAGTTAACTAAGTTGTATAACTTTGTTAATTAATAGTTTTATAATTTAATATTAATTCATAACTATTAGAAAACACAACTCTCATAAGCTTTCTTTAATGAATAGCATCCTTTAAAAAATCTTTTTGTCAGTTTAATTTTTTATAATTGTACAATAGTTATCATAAAAATGACACATTTAATAATGAATGAGAATTATTTTCTCTTATAAGTGTAGATAATTCATTTTAAATTTCAACATTAAAATTAATAATATCGTTAAATACAAATTAAAAATAGTTTAAACATAATGTAATGTCATGAGCATTAAAATGAGGGCTCAAAGAAAAAATTGGGAACAAAGGCTGTGATTATACCGCACCACATATTTAGGTCATACTGCAATATAAACGGCGCATTATGACGTCTAATGATATATTAATTTTTATTTCATCCAAACTCATTACTCAGGAGTTGCATTTAAAGCTACGCAAAACATGATGATGTTCAAAAGAAAAATGGTAAGTGCTTCACACTACCGCCCAATAGATACAGACGCATATTTGTGTTTACTACTATTATTTACAGAATTGTTGCATTATCTATATAATATTTTTAACCACATTAGATAAAAAAATCATTTGACGCTTAGTAACAGGAGTGTTATTCTAATTAGTGTAATTAGACAGTGTTGACATCCGTTGGTTATGAAACTTGCTATTTGTGTGCCCTTTGAGTGGTTGTTTTGAAGGTTACACTCGTAATTATCGGATTATTATCACTACCGTTAAGCTTGATAATAATTTTAGCTTTAAGTCAGGTAAATATGCGTCTAGATGGTATACCATACGTATACGTATTATAATACGCGGTGATGTTTGTCGTATTAATTTTCATGAAGTCACTATCGATTGAAGTTAATTAATTGCGTTCACGATATCAGGGCCTAATATAGTATGTTGAAAATTAATGAAGGATATTACGTTATTAATACTATTAATAATTGACCGATCTATATTTTTATAACTAATTTTTATTTATTGGTTTTTGATTTAGCACTCAGTTGCCATCTAGTTCTGCAATACACATGATTGCGCAGTCTGCACATACAACATGCACAGTAGATTTAAATTGCTTAAAGGTAGATTATCGAGCAGTGTTGGCCTAGTGCTTCAGCCTGCGACTCTCAGCCCTGAGGTTGTAGGTTCGATCCCCGGCTGTGCACCAATGGACTTTCTTTCTATGTGCGCATTTAACATTCGCTCGAACTGTGAAGGAAAACAACGTGAGGGAACCGGCTTGCCTTAGACACAAAAAACCGACGGCCGGCGTGCGTCAGGCACAGAAGGCTGATCACCTACTTGCCTATTCGATTAACAAATGATCATGAAACAGCTACAGAAATCTGAGGCCTAGACCGAAAAAGGTTGTAGCGCCATTGATTTCAAGGTAGATTATATGAAAGTCGAAATCATTTCATTTTTAACTATGATTCAACCGTCAGTTTGGCTTGTTGTTTCCGTGACTTCTACTATTATTAGAAATATTTTACGCCATTGAGGTGATGCTTTAGATATTGTTGAAACGTTTTAAAGTCTACTCTCTAAGTAAATTATAGCCATTAGTTAAGTTAATTTTAGGGCGACAAACTGTACATTACAGTTACAGTTGAAATTATCCTTTTTAATTCGTGCTATAATTCAATCTTCTTCTTCTCGGCACATTTTTAAAAGCTAGCAAAGTATGAGCATCGTTTATCGTGAAAAAACAGTGGCTTGTTGAAGCTTTATGGAAGTGGGCTTGTGAGATAAAGGCTTAAGTAGAATAACGGCGGGATTCTGGGTCAAGGTCACACGCTGCGACAGCGTCCATGTGGATTATATATGTTAAACTTTATTATAGCTAATACACCTGTAGATATTTAGGTATACGTATATTTCTAAATCCGATGGTTACTATGAACTTCAGTTAAATCGGAGATTGTAGTTTAGTGAACACTCCTTAACATGCCATATATATTAGACTAAATTCATAATTCAAAATCATTTGTTAGGTAACACAATGTGCACTCATCAACGTCAAAAACAGAAATGTATATAAAATGCTTCTAATTTTACATTTACTGCCAGTTCACAAATTAAGGACGTAGAACGGAAGAGAAGAACTGGCAATAAACTCTCCGCCGTTTGTAAGGCTGAAACAATTACACCATGTTCCACATGACATATTAAGTAATTAATATTAATAAAAACAAACATTTGTCCTCTATCTTAGTAAATGTTTTGTAAGCTAAACTTATGAGATACAAGGTATGATGAAATAATTCATTGATGATTTAAAAGTTGCGTAGGAAGTGTCAACTCCGCCATATGGCATATCGCGGTTGGCAAACAAGTTTATGTTCCACGTCTTTTGGTTGCGAAGGATGCACGAATTAGCAGATCTTGATGGTCAGGACAGTGTGAGAGTCAATTGAGCTTCATAATGCACTTGTTCCTTTTCTATAAACAATTGCAGATAAGAGTATAAAATAAATGTAAAACGAATAACTATGTTTTTTTGCTTTCTTCTAGATCTAAATATAATGTATATCTGTGAACAGAAACAAATAACAGAGCTCATATTTCAAATAAATAATTCGTTAGTTTTCCCGCTTTTCTTATTTCAATCTCTTGCGTGTAATAAAGTTAGTTGACGCCTGAACGTCAGTTTGGTGCGTGGGCGTCAGTTATAAACGATCTATTCTCATCCAGTTGCATCATTGTAAGGTTACTGTAATTTATTGTGTATAAGAAGTAACGCGCTCCAAGGCATCTTGGGACAAAATTTTTCTTCTGCAAAACCGTGGCCTATATTCCTAAATGTTAAAACTAAAAAAAACAATAATTCCTGAAGATATCCTTTATAGGATGACAAGTTTGCGTTGACAATGTACTTAAGCGATGTCTAACCAATAAAAACTTATTCAAACCATAACTGTTTTAAAACTCTTTATTTAGGTGTTCTTCGGTAAAAGATTTCGTAGCTTTAATTTTCTTAAGGGCCATTAAAACAGCGTCATAAAGTCAACAAAAACATCGTTAGATGTGAGGCGGGGCTAGCATAAAGGGCGCGACGCACCCTACTGTCTACCCTCAAGGATGCCTGCGGATGTCTGACTCACCTTTACTTCGCAAAATGTCTGGGGATGCGCCAAAAGTTCAATAAGTCATTTGATACGCGCTATTAGGTGGCAGTCTCAATATATAAAAGCTATCGAAGTTACAAAATACTATCTATTATTATGATCTAGGAGATTTAATCTAATTAATTAGAAGACAATCTACTTTGTACCTGTAAACCTGATCTTGTAAAGGAAGTGTAGTTAGATATATAACTATATATACAAACATTTTTTAAATACCCCAAAAGTCGCTAAATAATTTTAAGCGGTATCGTAATTTAAAAGCGTCATGTTTCATTACCGAATGTTTAGAAAAGGCGGCTTCATGATATAAATACAAACAAGTATACAAGATATATATCAGAAAGCGAAAGTAATGTTACACTGGAGTTTGTACTTACATTGTACAGTATAATGAGGCAGGTCGTGCTTCAAGCATCCTTAGACGTCATGCAATGCAAACTAGATACTATAATAGGTACTTGTCACTGCGTAAATATATAGAAGGATTTCATGTATAACTAGTCTGGCCATAAATACTGTTACATATAAACTTTTCCGTTTTTTTTCAACTATGTCTTTTTAATTATTTTGAATTTGGAACTCGTATTTTAAAAACTTCTTTGGATTTTGCGCCATTTCACATATTTTTTCGAGTTCATTATCAAATTACAATATAGAATGGGGTGTTCAAAAAAATAGGATTGCATTGATCGGCTTGCACAAAGTAGGTTTGGAGCCGTTGTCATATTCCAGACAGGTCAAAAGCTCTTGGTCTCAGCCGTTCGTATTTCGTTTTAACAGATACAACAACACTTTGTGTGTCGAAGACTAGAAAAGATCGGGGCGGCGTGCTGTTTGAACTACAAACGCTGTTAAAGGAAGCAAAAAAGTCTTATCGTGGGAAATGAACATTCCCGCTTAGACTCTGTCGAGTATTATAAAACAAGACCTGAAGCTCGGTGCTTATCGTCGATATACAGGACATGCCCTAAATCAATCTTTACAACTAAAGAGGTAGATTGATCAAAACGCCTTCTATCGTGATACTCAGGAGAAAACCACAGAAATATCCGCTTCACCGATGAAAAAAATTTCACGATTGAAGTACACTACAATAAGCAAAATGATAAAGAGTACGCTCACAGTTCTAAAGTAGTTTGTCAAGTGGTCGGAAAGGTACAACATGATCCTGCGTCAGTGATGGTTTGGTTGGGCGTGTCTTATCAAGGAGTCACAAGACTACATTTTTGTGAAAACTGAAGCCAAAGTGTATCAAGATACAGTCTTGGATCATGTTGTGAAAGCTCTAAGCAATATACTTTTTCAATTAAGATAGATTGCATGCTATGCATTTTCATTTGTAAAAGAACTTATGCTGGACTAAGTATAAAATTAGTTAAGCTTATTTGTTAGTAGTATTGGTAATCTCTTAGTAGAAATACTAGGCTAGACTTAAAAATGTTAAAGCAAACCAAAGAGATCGGACCTCATATTACAGCTATGAAACACACATTTCTGAAGACTTCTATAAATATATCACAACCAAGTGACAATTTTTTATTTCTATAGAGATATCAATATATACCCAGCTAGGAATACTTTTTATAGGAATTTAACTGTCCCTGAACTTCCACAAATATTTCAAGGCATTATTAGGCAAATCGTTTCAGCCATTCTCGACTTTTAGCGACTCAAACGAGCCGCAATTCATATATTGATATATATTACTGTGTAAGATAGATAGATAAACTCATAGGTTAGGTGCTTCGACTCCTAAATCGATCAAATATTTAGCATTAAGAGAACAAAAAATAAGAAAACTTTGCATTCAAAACGATTCTTAAAAATCTGCAATATATACCGACACTAAAGTTGATCAATATCAATAAAACCTCAAGATAGCTTTTAAAGGCAAACCCACACCTACACTTGATGGTGTGCGGGCACCGCTGCCTTATACGGTTGTACACGTAACCTAGTAAGGTGTCCATTCATAGATTTTATTACATTTTAGCACGTACGCTATATTTAATCGCTTGGTATTGTATTTATTAATCATAAATAATCCATAGGCACTACATCCCGTTATTAGTTTGTCCTCATTTTTGCGTATATTTGATTTATAGATATTCGTAATAAGCAAGAAGGTGACCAGCCTTCTGTTCTTGAAGTAAGAGTTTTTTTTCTTAGCTGCGAGGTCTTTTACACATAAACAAACAAATATATTCAAAGCAAACGTGCTATGTCGAAGTTCGACTGCCCGACCTCCTGGTTGAGCGCTGATCCACAAAAGAAAGTTATTTTTTGTATTTGATCCCTACTGTCAAGTCAAAAACCTATAATGTTACTCATATGTTGCTTACTAGTACGATGTGTAATAATAAAAATCTCCGAAGAGCCGATGATGATTATTATGGGGTCGTAAAACGACGAAATCCAGTTATGTTGTAGTTCTTTTAACGCCCTCTGATTTTGCATGGTACGGTAATACATTTATTTGAAATTGCTTTATGATTACCAGCTAGAATAACAAAAATCAACTACACTTTCTCTTCGTAAATGTAGTCATTGTAAAGGACGTATTTTGTTCATGATACCTCAATAAGGGCAATGCAAGTCGAGCTTACGTCAGAGCTAAGAATATGTTTCTTATCGAGGCAAAATACGCAGTGTTATGAAGGGCATACTGTGATAACTCGCGTCAGACAAATAATAAACGCTCGGTTGTCTTTTATTATAATGTATTTTTACTCTAAATTTGCATTCATACTTAATTACTTCCTAATAAATAGGCTTATGCTATTATATTTTTGAAACATACCTATTTAGAACTGGCAAAGTTAATATTCTATAATGATACATTTTCTATTAAGAAATGACAATGTTACATACTAAAAACGTTTCGTTAAGTTACACACAATTCGTTTAAGCTAGATGTCCTGGGTCTCGATGTATTTTAATAGTTTTAGGCGTTACGGTTATTAATAAAATATGTAAATCTGTTCTAAATCCTGCTATAGGTAGCTTTTATACACTAAAAAGAGATTTCGTTTGAAAACCATTATATTAACTTTCAGGTATCCCGTCTAGTGATCCTTCATGAAGAGGCAGAAGATGGAAACGCGATGCCGGACCTGGCACGGCCAGTGCAGGCCGTGTCACTTGCCGTCAACAATCTCGTGAAGGTAATTAGTTGTTAAGAATAGAAACCATACACATACTCACTCAATTATTGTTGTTGTTTCGACTGCTGAATTAAAATATTATTTTTACATAGGGTATTACTAAATCTCAAGTTCAAGCTGCAAAAAATGTTATAAAGTGGATTTCATTTATTACGACTTTGGATGTAGCGACTATTAGTATAGTAGTAGTATATATTAGTACAAAAATCATGTGGCTATAGTGTTTTTGGATGTAACGCCGAGTTCGGAGATGTTTGCGACTGCGAGCGACTGTTTTTAATGAATCATTTGTAACAAATTGCTACAAATCCCATATTATTGCGACCGGAGTCATCCGCCAACGACACAAAGATTTATCTCTTTCACAAATATAACTCGTCTTTTATTTACATTTATACTGAGACCTTTACATTTTGTGTACAGGTATCGGCTAAATAGGTATGTGTATATATTGGTATTCAAAGTGATATTGTGAGATATTTTTTATGTACCTGTGAATAACCATGTGTGCCAATGTTGTCAATGATAAATTAGTATAAACTGAACACCTATACGTGTCTTTATCTCAAGCTCTGCCTGTAACGACTTTTGGCTATAACGACGAAATTAGAGTGGTCCCTTCATCTTTCCTGTCCCGTCGTTATATCGCGAAATCCACTGTATATACAATAGTGTTCATTTTTTATATTAAAAGATCGTTTTAAAAAGGCATTTACTAATCTACGACTATACTATATATGGATTTTTTATTGCTCTAGGTTGGCCACGAGACCATTGAGTCATCAGACGACCCAATCCTGCGTGGAGATATGCCTGGTGCCTTACGTCGTGTGGAAGGCGCGGCGACACTACTCCAACAGGCCTCTGACATGTTAAGGGCCGACCCGTATTCGGGACCTGCCAGGTTTGAAATAACTACTTAAAAATTTAAACTACAAAAAGTAGGTCATAAAACATACTGAGCTTTATTATCTTAACAATATGACAGAGTATAAGCGCAGCACTAAATGTATTAGGTTGGCGGAAAAGTCTTTTCGCATTATAGTAAGTATTAAAATCTCTTTGGCTATACTATTTGTATCTGGCTGGTTACGGTATCATCAAAAGTTTAAATTTTAAAGAAGATCATTCCAAATTCAAATTAAGAAAATGTGTTATTTTTATTTATTTTTCGTACTGTGAAGATGAGTGAATCTAATGAAGAAATTTGATACATTTTAAAGTTTTACGACAATATAGGTAAAAATAAAAAATATACAAATTATATAAATACAAATGTATAATCAGAAAAATGCCCTAATAAATGCACAGTAAAATACTAATTATCTAAAAGTTTGTTATGGCCTTGCTGCAGTAACTATGGTAGACGTTTAGGTAGAATTCCTGAGGAAATTAAAAAGACGATACCAAAGTATGATCACATGGTTTTTGAGTCATAAATGTTATTCGTCGTTCTGGAAAAAACCTACCTTATATCGATGACTCATTGAAAATTGCCGTTTACAGGAAGAAGCTGATAGAAGGATCTCGAGGTATTCTTCAAGGTACATCGGCGCTTTTGTTGTGCTTCGACGAATCGGAAGTCAGAAAGATCGTAAAGGAATGCAAAAAGGTACTTTCATATAAATTGTCGACAGCTTTAACATATTTTTAGGCCAATGTAAAATTTAATTGCAAAACTACTACAGTCAGTCCTCCTTAGCCGAACTTTCGCTGTATATACTCTATTTATTGATTTTGTTTCAGGTGTTAGACTACTTAGGCGTGGCTGAAGTAATAGATACTATGGAGGACCTAGTGCAGTTCCTGAGGGACATATCGCCAGCGCTTTCGAAAGCAGCGAGAGAGGTAAAAAGCGATGAACTTTTATCGAAATTGAGTTGATAATATTTTTATTATAATCAAACTGTTATAATAATAAAGTTGACTTTACAATGACATTTTATTTAAAGTTAATAGGTATTAGGTTTAAACTTGAATGACATTTTTTTTATCCGAACTCGGTACGATTAATTAATCATACGAATTTGAATTGAATATGAATTAACAGTATGTAATATAATATATTTTAATAAATAATGAACTCGTATGAAAGTAATTTTTTTTTCAATATATAAATATTTTATATAATTTCCAACAATGGTGTAATTTTACCGTATATTATGTCAATATTTGAACAATCTTTCGGCACTCAAGCCCAAAACTAAGATATACAATGACGGATATATTTAATGATCGCGTTAAATCCTATAATAGAATTTACAATTTATAACTTAGCTATACGAAACAAACGCCATCTATTGATAAATTTAAACAACGCAATTGTAGCGCCATTAATAAATTATGGAAATTTTTTGATCCGTATACATAAATAAATAATAAAATAGACTGTATTCGAGTACTTTAATAAGGATTAATTTAGGTTTCTGTTATTATATTTAATGACATGACCTCCGACGGATTGTAGGCCTCCTCCAAATTTTGCCATTTGTCTCTTATTTTCGCTTCTCTTTTCCAATCAATCCCCTCTCTCTTATTTCTCTTCTCTTGTCTCTGGTAGGCGTTCACACTTTTTTCCCCCACTAGATACGTATACGCAATATGCTTCCAATTAAACGCATTATTTTTCTTTATAAAGCCAATAAAACCAACTGTCAAATAATATAACAATTTTACGTTGACATACTGTCGCTAATGTTACTAAATATACATGATAGTGACAAAAACATTGCATTTTTTTCTATAGGTAGCAGCCCGCGCCGCGGAACTAACTCATCCTCCACACGCGGAAACTTTGACTCGCTGCCTGGAAAGTGTCAAAAAGTTGGCTCCAGTCCTCATCTGCTCAATGAAGATATACATCCATATACTGTCTGAAGGTAAGTCTCAAAAACATGGGAGGGAATGTTTTTTTATTTTATTTGCGATTTCATCTAAGCGCATCAAAGGGCAAGCTTTTTAAAGAACAAGTAGTAATTTGGCCTACACTCGAAACCAAGTTCCTAAATACATACTTTTTATGTAATGAAATCAACTACAAAATAAAAATTGGAAGGGTTTTATTATTATTCTAGGTGGCAAGGGCATAGAAGACGCATCAGAGAACAGAAACTATTTAGCAAAACGCATGGCGGATGAAATTCACGAAATAATTAGGTATGAATTTTATATCTTTTATACTTATAGAATGTGATTAATAAAAATGCGAGTAGCACATATAAGCTGCTGCGCCATGCTTTCTCTGGGTAGTAGGGAAGTAGAAATCCTTGAAATTGAAGCAAGAAAGACCTGCCTTGACTTTATTCATATAAATAATATTCTTTATACTCTTAAAACCGGGCTTTAATAATTATTAAGCCTTTAATAATATTTTAATAAACATATTTTTTTAGAACCATATAGAATTGTAGATAGGCATGCTTGGTGTTTGTGATAATATATGATGAGTGACGTCACTTCTACAGGGTGTTGCAACTAACGTCATACGTAGAGGACGGCGGAGAGAAGGACAATATCGCAGTACTGAAGGCGCTGCAATCCATGATACATAACAAAGCGGGAGCTGCGCACGAGTTTCTTAATGTAAGTGGCTTTAAAGACTAAATATATGTTCGTGTAACATTTTCGTATGTTGTGCTGTGTCAGGAACTAATTAGGTGTACCGAAGACAATATTTAGTATTTATGCATACATACAGCATGAGAAAACGCTCCATACAATATGAATTTTGGTCTTGTAAAAAGTTACGATGCGTTAATATTAACGCGATTTAAATTTTAAACAACAAAAGTATTTTGGCTACTTTCCGGTAGGTATCTTACGCCACATTCAGTAACGTTTTACTTTGAGGGGTTATGTAGAGAAAAACATCACGGCGAGTTAGACTGTTGTTAAAAATCTCCAAAATTTGCGTCACATAATACTTGCATGGTCCGATATTAAAATACAGTTTTTTCTTATTATACATTTTGACCCCTAAAAAATGTCTTTCTTGACGGATTCTAATAAATAATATTTCCTAATAATGCTTATAAACTACTTTTAAACTTACAGGATCCCGAAGCCCTCCGTAATACAGTGGGTGAGCGTGCATTACGCTCCGTATTGACTTCGGGACAACGTGCAGCTGAACATCTCACTCCCGCCCACGCTGATACGCTTAGATCTACTGTCAGGTACGGCCCCTTTATTTTCCTGTGTCATTTGACACATTACTTGGCAAGAACCACAGAAGGTTGTTGTGTTTAGCTACCAATTCTAAGATTAAAGACAAAAGCCAGTTTCTCTTACGACTGCGTGCGTGTCAGTGATTGGACATGTGTTGACTAGACATAGCGTCCTTATAAATAAAAAGCATCAAGGCCAAACAGTTAAACTGCCCAGAGTAAACTAGTTTGCGGAGGTCGTGATACAAACGAAATTTACAAATTGGACAAGCGGTATCACGCTAGGTCACGTGGTCTTTTTCCGATAGCGGTTCAACCTGTTAGATATTTATTTAGTTTCATGGAATTGATAGGTGTAGTTATGATTAATGTGTCTGGACTTATTTGGATTGAAAATATGTAAAATATCTTCTAGATCTGGTGGTATCAATGCTGATATACTGTGTGATGAGAGACAATTCGGGCGAGGCAAGGAACCTAAGGTATGAAAATAAAGAACATTAGGGTAGAGGGAACATTACACGAACTAATTTTATTTTGTAAAAATGTCCAATGATTTCGGCGCTATTTGAGTTTTTCTATCGAAACTGTTCCTGTTTCAAAACTATAACACTAAATTCATAATAAAAGGACCCATACTAGTAAATTTTGGTAAAACTTCTACACATTTTTGCTACATTCAGAAAAGTAATGGTATACAATACCATTACTTTAGCTTCATTGTGAATGTAGCTCAAAGCTCCTTACTCTGCAACTTCCAATAGCGACAGCGATACCGATCCCGACGTTTTGTATGCAATTTGAATATAGTTCTCAATATCTGTAGCACTGATGTCGCCGAGGTAATGCTTGAGATCGGGACCGCTGTCGATATCGCTATTGGAAGTTAAATTTACCCAGAAACGTTCTAACAATACTTATATGTCGCGATATAAGGGACCCCGAGTTGTTCGTGAGAACAATCGCATTTAGAATTTATTATTATCGAATATCAATATTTCGAATTTAGATTTAAAGGGCAGTGAGTTCTGCGTACGACTTTGCTGGATGCCGTCGAAAACCAAACTGACCGACTAGTGGTCGGCGACCACCTCTCGACCCTTTACTAATCGTACACAGACCCTCAAACGCCATCTGTGAAAGAGACAGCATTTGACGCTTTTTTTCTACTACTAATAACGTACGACATCTATGATCGCTTTAACGCAACCTCGCAGATACATATAAAACTTTCACAATGTTTACTTGATTACAGGCATTAAAACTAGCCTCGGATCTGGGCAATCAGCTTGACGAGGTAGAAGGTGTGGTCAATGAAGGAGTAAGGGCCGTCGAGCAACAAGGCGGGAAGACGATACAGGCCAGGTATGTTGCACAAGATATACCAATAAAGTATAGCCGGGCATCGAAAATATATGGGGAATCAATAGAAACCCGACCGATGAAAAAAACAGCTCTGGGGCGCAAAGTAATATGATTATAGCAACACCAAGTTTGCGTATTTATGGCCATTCAAATTAGTATGACGTCTGACACATTATTCGTGGATCCCCTTAAGACTATTCCCAAAAGATACTTGATATTGTAATTATCTGGCTAATAATACGTTGTGGCATTTTAACTCACATAAACATGAATTAGACGCACAATTTAATTGACACCTGACAGATGACATTGACAATCAATAGTGACATTTTAAAGATTGTTGGCATTTGAAAAAATTTGTACCACTTTGGAGTTATCTGCAATTTGGCGAGGTTTATTTATTTTCAGTTAGTTGTATAGTTAAAAATGAATCAATGGCGCTACAACCTTTTTAGGTCTGTGGCTCAGATTTCTGTATCTGTTTGATGATCATTTGTTAATCTAATAGGCAAATAGGTGACGCACGCCTTCAAGTTTTTGGTGTAAGGCAAGTCCGTTTCTTCAGGATGTTTTCCTTCACCGTTCAAGCTAATGTTTAATGCACACATAGAAAGAAATCCCATTGATGCACAGCCGGGGATCGACCTCAGGGATGAGAGTCGCACGCTGAAGCCACTAGGGCAACACTGCTCTTTGTATAGTTATAAGTAAATAAATAAATTTGATTATTTAATATCTTTATTGTCTCAAGCCCAATAAGACTTGTAAAGCACTTAAGACCGTTACCTTAGCCTTAAAAATGTTAAGAAATTTGTAAGGTTTTTATATAAAAAGCATGATTTCTTCGATTACAGATTAGAAGCAGCTCACAAATGGTTACTTCACCCGGCAGCCGAACCTGCTACCCGTCTTGAAGGACAAAAGGCTATTAGCAGCATTGTGGCCCAAGGACATACTGTATGTTTACAATTGTTTATTGAATGATAAAATCAAAGATACTAAGTAATTAAGAAATGTTTTAATCAATTAAGGTATTGATAGGCATATCACATATGGTCTATCAATACCGAAGACAGCATTTGTGACTAATATCCGAGCCAAAAGAGCTTGCGTCACACTTCACACTGCTTAGTTTAAAGATTAAATTTTAGATTGCCGATAACCTGCACGGACGAGAGAAAGCGGAAATAATGCAGCTCTGTTCCGAGGTGCAACATTTGTCTGACAAGCTGTCCGATCTGTGTATGCGCGGTCGCGGCGACTCAGAGGAAGCCAGGGCTGTCACTAGGTGAGTTTTTAACGAACATCTTTTATTTACGTTATGTATGTTATTACTGTGCTTTTACTAATTAATTCTTTACTTATAATCTTTAAATGAAAATAAAAATAAATCATGAATAAACTCACTTGACATATGACAGATGACAGTCGAACGCAAGGTTTCGTCTTTCATTATACATTCGTTTCCCATACTTTCTTTTAAAGAAAAAATGATTACTTCTCAATCTCGTCAAATTACAATCTCAAGCCAAAATTGTCTAGATAAAGTTGAAGAGAATCTTGCTTTTTGTACGAAAATATTCGACGTAACGAAAAATTAAAGATTGTTGCTAACGATAATTTCCATTGCATTCTTGATTATTTTTACTACACTAATTTTGTTATGTAGCGAGCTGTTACATATAAAATAATATTTCAGGGAGTTGACGGACAAATTGCATGAGTTAAAACGCGGGTTGGACCGTGCTGTTGTCAATCGAGTAGTCGAAGACTTCATAGATGTCGCTGCGCCTCTCCGACACTTTACAGATGCTGTTAACGCTCCATTAGGTAGTCATTATTTATTATTTTCTTACATCCACCTCCGTACGGAACTTGGCCATATTTTTTTATCATAAAAGGTCATATTTTGCAACATTGTCAAAAATAAAAATAATCCGTTTAGTTTATTTAACGAAAATTATATTTGCCTTTACGATTTTTATACATGAATTTAGTAACATAATTTATAAAATCGCTGTAGTGTACAAATAACGAACTCTAGGTAAAACAATTTGAAGGGTCAAAAGTTGGTTATTAAACAGAGCCCTTGCGAACTGGTAGTAAATGTAAATTTAGAATTTAATTGACATCTTTTCGTGTATATTAAACTTTCATATTGATTACAATTAGGAGAGAATATTGAGTTTAATCGTTGAAAGGCCTTCACACAGTTAGTAAATTTATTTGTATGCAATTGGAAAGGAACCCCGGGCCGTGAGTTAAAGTTCGAGGAGAAGGCGAATGCCTTGCAAGCGTTTAGCGGAAAGGCTGCTGCCGCTGCGGATATGGTGGCTGCTGGAGTACGCCATAATAAGAAATTGGCTGATATGCTGCATCATAATGCTAAAGAGGTAAGGAAGATTTTTCTTTAGTTTGAGATATTGGGATGAATAAAATTCGTAATTTTTACGAATCGTAATCTTTATTAAATCAGACAGAGGATAATAAGCATTTTATGTATGTCAAACTGTTATGTCTGTCTTTAAAAATTTGCCTTAACATCTCGATGTCCTTGTATATAAATAAAATCTTGATTGTTATTGAAATAAATATATGATTCTTTGAGAAAATGATTATAGTGTTTACCTTATTAATGCCTCAACTATTTCATAGCAAAAATACTTTTTACAGATATTTAACGCAGATTTTGTGTTAGATTTTTCACCGAACCCGCAATACAAACAGCTCATGGAAAATATTAAATGTAATATGAATACAACTTTCAGGTCGAAAAACTTTCCCCGCAACTGGTCTGCGCAGGAAAAATTCGTCTACATTATCCTGAAAGCAAGGTATTGTGATTTTTTTTAAATTTAAAAGTTTACTTATTTAATTCGTTTAACAGAACAATAAGATCCTGAACGTTTTTGAAGTGAAACTTGTTTATCGGCGTTGTAATAAAATTTACCGTCACATTTTTCGGTTACGCGTCACTATTCCGTTATGCGTCACATTTTTCCGTTACGTGCCATCTTTTTCTTTTCCTTCCACAGTTGATACGACGAGATTCGAAGCCGAAGAGATTAAAAAATAAAAATATATAATAACGATAACAATGATAGTAATATTTATATTACAATTAATAAAATTCTGTAATAATCTTAGTAAGTAATAAGGTAAAATGAAATAATTGTATTATTTGTATTCATGTCCATGATAACAAAAGCTTTTTGTTAAAATTTATCTTATTTAACTTTAATTAACGTAAAATTTCTGTAAAGTTACATAGTAGATCATTTTTCGAAAATTAAAGTAATAAAGAAGTTTCACTTCTTACGTGTGTACACTAGTAGACGCACACATATATTAAATTAAACATAATTTAACTCAATGTGATAAGTCTCATAAAATTTCAATGTGTCCCTTTTGTATAAGGCTTTTTTCAATATTTTTCATTAAGGTCGCAGAAGAACACTTCAACAACTTAAAGAACCAATACGCGGACGCAGTGTTGCGCTGCAGAGATCTTTGTGACCAGGCACTTGACCCGCTCGACTTTGTACGCACTGCTGGTAAGCGATTAATAATATTTAATATGTATATACATAACAATTTATCATTAAAAAGTTCGTTCGTTAAAGAAGTTATATTTAATGTTGTGATACTCGTAAAATAACGAAAAGGTTCATATTCGTATTAGGAAGCGTTCAAGTATTACGTAACGAATTTTGGGAGGTGGTCCTTTTGTAAAACGTTACGATGCAGGGGCGGGGATTTAATTACGCGTTATTGTTAATATTATTTTCCACTTTCCAGTACTTTACACCACATAATGGTAAGTTTTAGGTATAAAGAGTCACTGGGGTTGGTCACGAAACGTTTTACTATTGGATACAGAAACGTTACGGCGCGTTTCATTGAATCAAGAATCTCCAATAAATTGCGTGACGTAATACTTGAACGCTATCTTATGGATGCTTGATGAAGTGAGTTGAAATGAGAACGATATTGTCCAAACCAAGTTTATTGAATTTTCTCAATTGTAATATGTATATCCTTATTTTAAGCTTATGACAACAAATTAAAGTTCACTGTGTTTAAGAAAACCCAACAACTTGAAGTAATAACGTATTCCACGGCAATTGTAACTAAAATACATATTTGGTCGTTTTAGGTGAGCTGATGCAGAAGCACACATATTTATGTGAAGACGCTATCCGTAACAACGACTCGCAGAAAATGGTCGACAACACATCCGCTATCGCTAGGTTAGTTTGCACTGTGTGTTTAAATCCCAAAAATTCTCATTACGAAGTTATCAGCTTTATAATTTGACGCTATCGTTTTGCTCACTAGAGATAGTTGGAGAACCAATGCCTAAAGTTTCACGAAATCTATATTATGAATACTAATATTATAATCAGGAAAGAATTGTATGTTTGTTGCAAAAGGGAGAAGTTCTGGATCGTATTCTTTCACAATTAGTATAATGTTACCGGCCTTGGAGTGACACACCTTAGATTTTATAGTTACAGAAAGCTCATATATCGTTTATGATTTATTTGAGTGTCGTGAAAACGTTAAAGATATAGTATCCGTGTAGTGGTAGGGAAAGAGTGTTCAAATGTCTAAATATGACAAAAACAGTTCAGAACATGCAGAGAACACGTCTACGTAGTGAAGGTAAAGTACGTTTAGCGCAAATGAAGCTCAATCGTACCTCAAAAATATTTTAATTTTGTCATATGGGAGTTAGTTCGCATCAAGTTTCGACTCTCACTCTAATAGTAGATGCCGAAAATATATGAATAGAATTAATATCATTTTTAGGCTTGCCAACCGCGTACTCCTCGTGGGTGGAGCGGAACGCGAGAACACTGAAGACAGTGAGTTCGCTCTAGCTTTGGGCGCTGCCCAGCAACGCCTACAGGCCAGCATTCCGCCCGCCGTAAGACACGCGAAACTAGTCGCTCTACAAGACAGAAGCGCTGTTCCCGCTTGGAGAGCTGCTAATAATGAGGTATGATCGGAGTCGGTAAGAGTCAAAAGTGTTATTTATATATTGTATTAATTAGATTGCCGTCCGATCTAATGTTATAGGAATAAGGCTTAGCTGTGGTTCTTACGGGCGTTACGCCAATTATTAGATAAATATAATGAACGGCTTATCAATTTAGATTTAAGTATTATATGGTCTGATACTAAGTAATAATAAGCGAACGTCTAAATCCCAAAATAAATTATAATGACTTATTTACACTGATAATGACTCCTAGGAAACGGATTTATATTTAAGGATTTCCACTGTTTATCAGATTATTAAAGCGTCGAATGGCGTAGAAGAAGCCCTATCCCGGCAATACGGGCCTCCACCACCACCACCGGCATTGCCGGAGTCGTTCGCTGCCCTCCGCGTCAACGTGCGAGAGGCCGCGCCCCCCAGGCCTCCGCCTCCAGCCGTCTCTGCACCACCCAGGCCGCCGCCTCCAGACACTGACGACGAGGGAGAGGATATCTTTGATAGGCAGCCGCATCCTAGTCAGCCTATTTTGGTAGGTTGATTCAGAGAATGGGGATATGCTTAATTATCACAAATACATACAAATTAAATATTATAATTATCTTAGTTAAATAACGTATACGCACGCGTATACGTAATCGATAATCGTATGTATCCAAAGTCACAATAATAATCAACGGTCAATATACTCAATGATAACATTCCCTGACATATGTATGTTAAGTACCTATAATGGTAAATGCATTTAATAAACACGGTACTGTTACAGATAAGGTTCTTATAAATTAACAACACATGACATTGACATTCAGGTGGCAGCCCATAACTTGCACCGCGCAGTTCGCGAATGGTCTTCGAAGGACAATGAGATCATCGCAGCCGCGAAACGAATGGCTATTCTCATGGCTCGACTCTCAGACCTCGTACGATCAGACTCCAAGGGTAAGTAACCATTTTATTCATCACAATTATTATACATAACTGATCATTAATCACGATATTTACCATCAAAAACTCCCTATTTCTTCAACGTCCGTCCTTCCACAACTGAGCATTTTAAGGCAGTTTTTGCGCACCACCACTATGTGGAACCAGAAGACTGAAGTATCTTCGTACTAATTCGACTTAGGGTACTTCAAGAAAAGTGCGTAATAATTCTTAATATGCCGGTAACGTAGTTGCGAGCGCTCTAGCATTGAGTGTGTCCATGGTTTAGGTTTAGGTTTAGGTAGGTGGACTCAGTTTCCGCACTTAGACACGTAGTCGGTCCGTTGTGCGTAGAAGCCCTGGCTAATTTAGCCAGCCCAACTCCTTCCAGAAGCACAGAAGTCTCCCGGGCACTTCACAGGCTTCGCGGAGCGACCTCACTGTTCCGAGGATTTTTGTACGTTGATTAGCCACAGCCTCGCATTCCAGGACTACGTGGGTGACTGATTCCTCTGCGCTGAAACAGCCTCTGCACAAGGGGCTGTCTGTTGCGCCTAGGACGAAAAGATGTTTGTTAAGGAGACAATGGCCCGTGATTGTCCCTATGATTGTTTTGAGATTGGTTCTGTTCAGGTTTAGAAGTCGCTTAGTAAGTTGCGGGTTCACAGCCGGCAGAGCTATTTTGGACTGTTTGCAATCTACACTTCGCGACCATCGTTGATTCTGGAGTACAGTGGATCTCTGGCGAATCCAGGTTCGAACTAGCGAGAAGGGCAAGGGGAGAAGCGGATGCGGGCCAGCAGGTATCATACCAGAGCCTCTTCTCGCAAGCTCGTCGGCTGCGTCGTTGCCGAGAGAGCCACTGTGTCCCTTAATCCACTGTAAGGTAACTCTATTTGTTAGAGCTATTGCCTCCAGTGCTTCGTGACACTCCAGTATTAGTTTGCTGTTTGTGTTTTCGTTACCGAGCGCCATCAGCACGGATGCACTGTCCGATATGAGCTTAATGTGAAAGTCGTTGACTCCCATCCGCTGTACGGCTCTGGCTGCTTCGGTTAGAGCGACACATTCACATTGGAAGATTGTGCTTTGTGTGCCCAGAGGTAGGTGTATGTTGATGTTGAGATCAAAGGAGAAAATACCAGCGCCTGAGCCACACCCTGTTTTTGAGCCATCAGTGTATATACGTAGCTCATTCAGGGGCGACTGATCTTGCTCCTCTTCTCTCAGTTGTATAAGATATTTCTTGTTGAATATTAATTGATTTGTGATTCTGTCACATGGCGCAGCTATAAGAGGTTGGTACTCTATTGCCCTGTTGAGAATCACTGTGTGTGAACTATAGTGGTTTTTTCCCCATAGGTCCAATACCATAAGCCTGATGGCCGCAAGTGCCGCCTCCTGCTGTATGTGTAGGTCTAGAGGTAAGATTTGCAGGGCTATCTCCATTGCTGCGGTCGGAGTTGTTCTCATACAACCGCTAGCAGCGGACAAGGCAAGCCTTTGGAAGCGTCCCAGTTTCGTGATCGCCATTTGAAGTTCAGATCTTGGCCACCAAACCAGGGCTCCATAGGCCAGCATTGGCCTGATTATGGCAGTGTATAGCCATAATGTTATTTTAGGCGATAAGCCCCATTTCACGCCTAGCATCTTTTTGCATTGATAGAAGGCGATCGTTGCTTTGCTCAGTTTGTGTTCTAGGTGTTTGTTCCAGAGCAGTTTACTGTCCAGAATCACACCCAGGTACTTTATTTCATTTTTGAGTTTGAGTTGTGTGTTGAAGAGTTTTGGAAGCCTGTGTGGTCCCAGAACCCTCCGGTTTGTAAAGAGTATTAGCTCTGTTTTTGATGGGTTGACAGATAGCTCGTGCTTGATGCACCATCTCTCAATTACTTTGAAAGCCCTTCCCATGAGATCGCATAGGGTACTTTCAAAGCTTCCCGATATCAAGATAGCTATGTCGTCCGCATAACCCACTGTGTAGAGGTTGCCAGCGTTGAGTTCTGTGATGAGCTCGTTAACTACAAGGTTCCACAGTAGCGGCGATAAGACACCACCTTGCGGGCAGCCTCTGCTGACAATGCCCCGTGTCGTGGAATTAACAGTGAACTGTATAGCTCGTTGTTTTAGCATGTTGTTTATCCACCCTATCAGGGTTGATGATACTCCACATGTAACGAGTGCTCTGGTAATGCTCGTGAAGTTTGTTTTGTCAAAAGCGCCTTCGATGTCAATAAATGCACCAAGGGTTGACTGTTTTAACTTCAGGGAGTCGCCAATGCGAGACACAACGTTGTGGAGTGATGAATCTGTTGACTTGCCTGGGCTGTAGGCATGCTGATTTGGGTGCAGGAATTTGGATAGCGATACCTGGCTACGTATTTCCAGATCTCCAAGCCTCTCCATTGTTTTTAACAGGAAAGATGTGAGGCTTATGGGTCTGAAGGATTTTGCCTGGGTATAGTCCTCTCTGCCTGGTTTTGGGATGAATATTATTTTCACTTCCCTCCATTTCAAGGGTATGTAGCGGTGGGCTATACATGCTCGGAAGATTGAGACAAGATAGTCCACCAAAAGGTTTCTACTCCATCTTAGTAGGCCTGGGAAGATGCCATCCAGGCCAGCCGCTTTGAATGGTAGGAAGGAGTTGATTGCCCATGTTACTTTTTCATTTGTGATTATTTTGTGAGCTACATTCCAGTCTGAGTCGGTGGTGGCACTTTCTGAGTAGGGTTGCCATGCTTGGTCGTTGGCAATTATGCAGCCTGGAAAGTGTGTTTCCATCAGTAGTTCACATGTTTCTGCATCGGTTTTTGTAAATGATTTATCAGGTTTTTTAAGACAACCAATTGAGTGATAAGGCTCACTAGAGAGGCATGATTTCACTCTGGTTGCCTGGTTGTTGCTTTCAATGCTGGTGCAGAAGTGTCTCCAGCACTCTTGCTTCCTAGAGCGTAAAAGTTTTTTGAATCGTCTTCTCGCGATTGTGTACTTGTCCCAGTCGGCAGGTAAACGGGTATTTCCTGCTCTATTGAACAGCTTCCTGACCTTCTTTCGGTGTCTCTCCAGTTCGGGGCACCACCAGTTATGTCTACTCCCCCACCTAGGCATGGTCAGGGGACACGACCGTTCAAAGCTGGTCTGGAGTAGGGACGTTAGGTTATTTACATGTTTGTCTATGTCTTGTACATCAATGGTGGTTGGTATTGTTAGTTTGCTTACCTCTGAGTCGATTATATTGTAAAATTTTACTGAATCAGTTCTCCGAGGTATGCGTCGTGGTTGTGGTTTAGGTAGCTCCCCTTTGATTGTAAAGCGGATCCACCTGTGATCTGAGCATGATAGCTCTCTGGAGACATGCCAATCCTGTATGTGATCTGACAGACCAGAGGTCACCATTGTTAGATCGATTATGGTTTGCGAGCGTGCGTTGATAAAGGTTGGTTCAGAGCCGCTGTTTGCTAAGATAAGATTATTGCTAAGAATGAAGTTAAGCATATTCTCACCTCGAGCGTTGGTATTTGCATTACCCCATAGCGTGTGGTGCGCGTTGGAGTCTGCTGCGATTATAAGCTCCAGTTTCTCCCTCTCACAGTAGTCAGCCAGAAGGCCGAGTTCTGGAGTGGGCACGTCCTCGTCACCCGGTAGGTAGGCGGACGCCAGGACGATGTCTGGATGTGCGTCCCTAGGTAACCTAATGGTTGTAAGGTCCCTTGAACACAGTTCGTTAATTAGGTATGCTGGTACATGTTTAGGTATGATAATGCAGGTTCTTGGGTTACTTACTGAGGTATCCAGCAAAAGTTTACCACCGGTGTTACCCAGGCCGCATACCTTGCCATTCCTGATCCACGGCTCCTGGATCGCGGCAATGGTCTTCGGGTTGGTCTCCAGCAGTCTGCGTAGTGAAGCCGACGCTGTTTGGCTGTGCTGGAGGTTGGTCTGGATAAGGTCAGTCCGGTTAGGGGGAGGAGCGCAAACAGCTGTCGCTGAATTCACTCCCCCCTGTCTCCTGAAAGAACTCGTCATCCGAGGTTAGTTGCACCGGTGAGGGTGGTTGTTGAGCTGTCTCCATGGGGACGTTTACCTCGGCAACCGCGGCTATCTCCGTCGTTGACGAGGGCGGCTTTGGCCCCGAGGATCCCGTCCCCGATGTACTGGCAGTAGTTACTGTGGCGGCAGCTACCACTGAGGGTTCATCCTTTTCCAGAATTCGGATATAGATGTTCCCCATCAGATAGTAGATGCGACGTTCGTGAGCCTTGATCTTTGAGATCTCATATTCCGGAACACGAAGGAACAAGGATACGCCTGTCGGGTCCTGTGTTCTACGTTCGTGAGTCAGGGTCCAAGATCTGATGTTTAGGTGGCGGTTTTGCCTGGTGATCAGTTTCCGTAAAGTTTCCGTGCTACCAGTGAACCCTGGAACATGCAGTAAGCACGGCACCTTCTTCGGAATGTCTGACTGAGGCCGTACCACCAGTTTGGTGTCCGGTATCGGATTATTGATGACATCGCATGCTCCGGTAAGCCATCCCAGCGTGTAGGTATCCTCGCACCAAGTTTTGAGGACACCATCTGAGAAGTGGGCTCTTCCCCGGAATCTGATGTCGTTGGGTTCAGTTGCTAGGGTAGCTTCAAGATCCGCCATGAGCTCATCTTGGATTTTACCCTCGATTTGTAGGCGGATGTTATCTGCCTGTTCTTGTGTCATGTCTATAAAGGGCTCAGTCATCACGGCAACACAAAGCTCGTTGGCTTTGTAGGATGCTGCCGCTTCCGCGTAACTGGCCGAGGTCCCTGACTCCAGCCGGAGTTTGTTAGGTTTAACCCTTTTACTCTCCCCAGTCGGTGTCACGGTTTCCTCTGGCCGATCGCGTTTCTGGCCCTTTGTTTGTTGTTTGGTTTGGTTTGGGTTTTTGGTTTGGTACCCCCCTCTAGGTCCTTTACCGCACCTAGAGCCAATAGGCTTGAGCGCGGCAGAGGACCCAGTCGGCTTCGGTGCCCTTTTCCCGCGTCCTGCAGTTGTGGTAACCGCGGGGGCAGTTCCAGGGTTCTCAGGTATCCTCTGAGAGCCGGTAATCAGCTGTTGCTGTTCCGTCGCTCTTTTGGCCTTCCTGAGCCGTCGCCTTTTTGAGGAGCTTAGGACCATCCTGGGAGTCGATTCCTGAATCGCTGATTTCAGGGCCGACATGTCCATGGTCGAGGTTTGTGCACTGGACGTGCTCATCGTCGCAGCCTCGGTCTTCCGCATCGATCTTGCTTCGGATGCCCCCCCTATGGACGCAGACATTGCTGTATCATCCTTCGGAGTTGCTATCTTCTGCTCGACCGACGCAGTCAGCCTGGCCGCAACAGTGGACGCATCCTTGTGTGGTGGTGTATGAGATACCATTGGAGTGGGCACGGTTAAGGGTGCATCCCGGTTTGGCGCTTCCTCAGCCGCTGCCCTCTCCTTTGGTGCCTCGGACGCTGCCCTATTGGGTGCATCCGTTTGCGAGATAGGGGCATCAGAGTATCGTGTCACTGGTGACTTGCACCTCAACACGTCCTGCGACGCAACCCTGTTTATGTTAGTTTTAGGCGCATCTGTGGATGCAGCCTTTTGTTGGTTTGTGTGTTTTGTCTCTCTATCCATGTGGTGGTATGAAAAAGATTCACCGTCGGAGCTCTCCACCCGCCACGGAGCCCTCAAGTCGGGGACGTCCCTTGCTCAGCAAGCGACGTCAGAGCTACTCCTTCGGTATAGAGTCAGCGTGTAGAGGGGCAGGCGCGCCCGCACGCCGCAAGAGAGTACGGAGCTGTTCGCATCCCGAGACGATGACGCAAACTCACCCCGAGTCCCGTGCCACGCCGACGCCCCCCCCACCCACACCCCGACTCTCGCTTGGTAGCCCTCTTACGGGATACCACAGCCGGTTGACCGTGGTCAGCTAATCCACGGCCTCCCGTGTGAGGGGAAATCCAGACCAAAGAGGTGTGTTGTGTGCAGCGCACAACTGTACCGGCGCACTACTCCACTCAACCTCCAGGACTCCTTCATCCCCCCGTACGGGTCCCCGCGCACGGCACAAACACGCGGGAGGTCATTTACTGTCCACCGTCCTTTTATTTTGGACGATGAACTCGCAAGGACATGACCTCTACATCCCTGCAAAAGTTCGCTTGGTGGTTTTAGTTACGTCTAATACATAGGGTATTAGACCAAAAACAGGGTTGGCAACCTCGGGAAGGTTAGTCCACCAAACTTGCCTTGGGGATCACAGCGACCTGCGCTACCCCCAAGACCACGCCTCCCTACCCATCAGAAGGATGTGGTAGGGTGGGTTTGCACCTATGCTACCATGCTAAAGCGAGCATGTCGTGCTGGAAACCGTAAAAGCATAGATCCAAACCCAACCCCGTGTGTCCATGGTATCACTGTATCACTTAGCTTCAGGTGAGCCTCCTGCCCATTTACCTCCAGTGTATTACTCCATTACGTAATACGTTTTTTTAATTAAAATAAATAAATAAATTATTCAGTGATTATGTTAATATATAATTAACAATTTGAAAATGACATATGTACAAATAAGATAAATCTATTAAAATGTGTCTTAAAAGTACCCTTTTCTTAGTCTTAGTCTAGAAGTTTTCTATTCTTGTTGTTCAAAATGTAGCTGTCGTTGTCTAAAGCATACAAAGCCAAAGAGACAGCTATAGTTTTAGGGACTTTTTATATTTGTGCATAAGTCTTTATATTAGCAATTCATCATATATTTTAGCACAGCTGTATAAAAAAAAAAAAAAAAAAAAAAACTCTGTGCTTTTTTGTAATATTGTCATTGGATATGTGTGCAAAGCTTGCTAAGCTCATATAAACTTGTCAATCATGTATCCATCTGTATCTTTCATTTATTGCTGTATATTGTGCATTGTCTGTTCGTATGCTACCTGGATAGAAGTCTTTATGAACTTAAGTGGTAAGTATCGTGTGCTTTGTGTTTGCTACGCCTGCCATTAATAAATACAAATTTATATGAATTTATAGATTTAATGTATTAAAATTTTTCCTTAGTAGATAAAATATTTCTTTATTATAGTTCTACATACAAATTCTGGACCAGTGTTTGAGAGCTCGATCGCGTCGTTGTAATGTTTAAAGAACTTTATTTCTCATTACAAAAAAAAAAAATTATTTACATGAGAAACTTAATATGTATATAAGAACGAGATACACGACGCCATTAGCCGTCCCAATTTTAGTCTACTAGGTTCACTCTGACATCTTGAATGCCCTTTTGAATTTGTTAAACGAGCTACTATTGCGAATTTAAGACGGTAATTAATTAAATAATTACCCACCCTCATACTTAATAGACTTCTTCAAATAATTTGCATGCGGCTTCGGCAAGATAAGCAAACTCGCTCGATGAGTATTGCGTGTAGTTACGTGTTTTTTTTAAATGATAATATAAAGTTTTCGAATTATATTCGAACAATGCTTTAGTTTAATTCCAAATACAATTAGTCACCATGATAAAAATAGAGACAGGTCCTTAGGTAGATTTTTTAGAATTTCATACATATGCAAAATATATCGTATTATAAGTAACATAATATACAGGTAGTAAGCGTGAACTGATTGCCACCGCTAAAGCTATCGCCGAGGCTTCAGAGGAGGTGACCAGACTGGCGAAGAAACTTGCCCTCGAGTGTACTGACAAGCGAATTCGAACCGTAAGTAGCGCTTGCACATCCATCTATCATAACACATTAATGTATTATATTTATGAAATCTATGATAATAATAATCTATAATTACGCTCTCATACAATTCAAAGGATTCAAAATGATTTTACAACTGTCTTGACGTTTTGTGGCTTCAGTAATGGTAAATGTAATGTAATGTAATTGTATTATTATATCATGGTCAATTAATAAAAATAAATAAATAATTACCCTAAATCAACGTTTCTCAACCATTTTTATGTCGCGACCTACGAAAAATCCAAAACGTTACGTGAAACAGTCTAGCCACCCTGTCACTGTAAAATTATAATAATATGTGTATACAAACGATTCGTTAAATTCGTTGAAAAAAAAACAATACCCGACCCCCGCTTGAGAAACGTCATTAACCTAAATGATAAACAAAAATATTATATACTGTCAATTTTATTTTTCTAGAACCTGCTGCAAGTTTGCGAGCGTATACCAACCATCGGTACTCAATTAAAGATCTTGTCGACCGTCAAGGCTACTATGCTTGGAGCACAAGGTATACCTTAACTTTATTTAGTTTAACAATTTTATATATTTTTAACGCTTTCAACAATAATAAAAGAAGTCTCCAACCGTTTTTAAATAAGCATAACTTAGTTTCTTTAGATCTTACAGATCTATATCTATATTTTTTATTTACAAAAAATGTTGCCATATTGTATGTTTCAAAAATTTTAATGAGATGTTGCAATAATCTATATTTTGTAAATAATATGCGAAATGCATTTTATTTGAAAACAATGGCTTATATTTGTAACTTCAGTAGAAAAATCCTCCTGAAATATCAAACAATGTTGCCATTTTCAATCACAGAAAATATTTTTATCTGTGTTTTTTATCTACCTATACTTGAAAAAACAATTTTGCTTCTTACTTAATATATTATATGTATTTTATGCAGTCGGTATGGCGGATTATAGAGGTATTTATTATATATATTCTTTATTACCCTAAAATTGTAATTGTATCTATGATATTTTTTTTAATAGTAGAGTTGACATTTTCAGGTAGCGAAGAAGACCAAGAGGCGACTGAGATGTTGGTTGGAAACGCACAAAATCTCATGCAAAGTGTAAGTTTAAATAAAAAAATATTTCTTGCAAATTTATTAGACTAGAATAGCAATTCAAATATATATTGTATACGGCGCAAATAAAGTAAGTCCATACAAAGTATCTATATCATGTATAAAATAAAAACAACTGATCATCAACACTAACAATATGTAAAGGACGTCGTGCGATTGCATTTCTAAAAAGTCAGATTTATGCTAAAACATATTTAAATTTAAATATTATCTACGACTACTGCTACAATATTAAGTATGTATATCTCTATACATATTTAATAATATGATATCATTCAAAGCATTTAAATTATTAGCAATGTTTCTAACTGGCCAGTTCTATACATTTTCAGTGTTACCCACGTATGAACCAATTTCCATTTTTTGTTTTACAGGTAAAGGAAACAGTGAAGGCGGCTGAAGGCGCTTCAATAAAAATTCGCACAGAGCAAGGAGCCTACAGGCTTCGTTGGGTGCGCCGTTCTCCATGGTACCAGATTTAAACAAAATCGGGTAGAAATCAATTTCATCTAATAATAATGCATCTTATATTGTATTAATAAATTAATACTCCCACAAATAATCAACTATATACTCTATGATCAAAAGCATCGTACACAATATTTATCTCGGTGCTATAATATTTTTTGTTTTATAAAAAAGAAACGTGTGATTATGATATTGAAAGTGCCATTTTAATGTGCTTTATAGGTGTAGGATATACGCGTACCCTTAGCACGGATAATAAAAAAAATCGTATAATAACATTTTAAAGGGAAGTTTCGCCACTTCATTATTTTTTGAAAATATGCCTATTTTCAAGAAAACATTAATATGTATGATGCATATTCAATATTTGACTTGGAAGTAATAATGTTTTTATGGAATACGTACACGCCAATAACTGTCGATTTCGTGATGACGTTTACGAATACTGGTTAACACTATCGTATTTCGTGCTAAGGGTACTGGTCTGTGTAATGAACGGATTATATATATATTTTTTTACGGATGTAACGATAACCATTATATATATAAAGAATTGTCATATGGATGATATTTAAAGAAATTTCAAAGAATTCATGGCGTACATCATATACGTGAGACGGTTACGGGTAAGATGAACCCGACGTAGTGTTCTTCAATTAATTTGTATCTACCCTCCTTTGTCGTATACTGTACCTAAAACTACCGTATTATACGTACATGGAATTTAAATTCTTCAGATCATTTAGTTCGTCTTGATTCAATATATAATGCATATAAAATGGCTGAAAAGTAGTATACTGTGTGGGTACATATACATAAGATATATGATTTACATTTTATAAATGTTGTACTCATTCTAGTGGCGAGGTGTTCGCTGATATATAAATTCTTTAAACCGAATATAAACTGATACAAGTTCTCAAAGTCTCACTTTAACGTAACTTTTTTCACACCATACTTATAATATATTGTAAAGATAGGTTTGTGTAATCTCTAATTCTGAGCTTTTAGTATATACTATGAATAATCCTTTCCAAATAAATAATGGCCTTAACGTATCTAATATCTATATTATTAGAGTTTTTATACACCTTAGAAATAATCTTTAATCCTGTCCTACGTAACTGATTGAATATATAAATTATAATCAACGCTATCTAGAGTATATCTAATATCTAAATTGTAATCTATATTTTTATAACTAAATACAGTCAAAATCTGTTATAACGACATCGTAACAGCCGATGACGTCGTTACTAAGTACTCAATACTTTTACCGGGACTTGATTTGGTCCATATAACCGATATGTTGTTCTAAACAATGTCGTAAAAGGTTTTGACTGTAAATGTATTTTTCATCTCATATTAATGTTTAAGAGTTGTGAGGAAGTATTTATAAGCAATAATTGTGACTAAGTATTAAATCTAATGTAAGTTGTTATTGAGTGTCTTGTGCGCTAACTAAAACAAACGCGTGATTTTTTTTATATAAAACGCCACAATGAATTTATTTTTAACTTCATTTTTTTATGTTACGATGAATTAAGATTTACATATAATCTTTAGCGATTATGAAACACATGTTCCGGACATTACACATTGCTCGAAACTCAGAGCATCTTACCTGTTTATATTACTTCTATTTTGCAGCAGGCCGTGATGGGATTTCTATGAAAATATATTGGATGTATCGGCCTTGAATACCTTTAATATAAATATCGCTCTAAAACTTGCCTCGAGCCAATTTGGCCCCAATACTTTAGAGATTTTGCAAGATGGACTAAAGGCCGATTCACATATCAGCGAAGCCACAGTTCCGTCAACATGTCCGCTCAGTTCAGTATCAGTGATACAGTATTGCGTCAGTCAATCAATTCACATATGTCAGTTCTCCGTTTACGGATCTTCAATGAAAACCCTATTTTCACGAACCAAATATATCAATCGCTTGTGAATTTTGCTTTCAATAAGGCGGCGTCAGTGATCCGACAAAAAATATCGTTGTCAACGAATCCGTCCGTGATTGTCGGTGGGGATGCGTTCATAGAGAATGTAATGAATGAATACTCTTTGTATTTGGTGCTGTGAGGCTACTATGTCGGAACTGTGGCTTCACTGATATGTGTGAATCAGCCTTTAAGGTAGCTTATTGGTTTTTTAGTAATATGGAAATCACATTTTAACGATTTCATATTTTACAAAAATAGTATAATCTTGTGTATACTTGACTCTTTTTATTTGCATACTTTTTACCTTTGTTACTTACAATTGTTTTTTTTTATTTATTGTAATAAAGCTTCTTTTACAATTTGGTTTTTTTTCTTACGTTTCAATTTTTCTTCCATTTGGTTTATAATATATATTTTCTGTTAGTTCCTTATTGCGTATCTACCATTTTTTATTATAGTAAAATTAATCGGCAACATAATATTCTATTAGTATTGGATACGTAAACGTTTTAGTTGAGATGTATCCATTCATAACTTTCAGAGCTTCAGTTATCGAATAAGGCATTGGAAATGTTAGTTGCCCTCTATATTATATATTTTTATTTTAAACGTATTAATTACAATAGAATAATTAAAAATAGTCATAATCTTTGTACTAGATAGTGATAAATTGATATTAGTTTCGCCTTGCCTAGACAGTATTAGAAATGCCATAGAAACTGTGATGCAAAAAATAAATTATTCTTGTATTTGTCTGACCTTTTTTATTTCAACGTTCGATACAAATCCTTAAAATAAAAAATAGCATCTATTATCTTAAACAACATTATTATTATGAAAAATACTTACATTTGTTAGCGGTAGTTGATTTAGTTCTTAGGGTAGGAAATTAAACACTTCAATGACGACTTAATTCACTATAATTTACTTTACTAATTTTACGCGAACTGTATAACTTCAAACTTGTACAAAGAAAAGGTCCGTGCGCTTTTTTTTTGTAGAATGGAATCTCGCTGTTGGCCTTAAGGGCCTTTACAGCTAAGCTCGGGCTGTTTTGGCGAGCGTAGCTCGGCTAGAATGGCGTTTTATCCCGCGGCTAGCGCAAGGGCGTCTCATGTGAGACTCGAACCTCGGCTTGGGCCGTCGCGGGGTGGTCAATCGCCTGAAAGGCAGGACGGAAGCTCACTGGAGTGAGCGAAGTGCGAAGTAAAGGTCCTCGCCGGTGAAGGCGGTATTTTATCCTAATCTATGATTGGCTATTTTTATTATTATTATTGGCCGCGCGGGCGGCTTTTAATTTATTGTTTGCTACGGTAATTGGATCGTCCGGATCCGTTAGCGTGTGTCGAGGCGTCCTACGAGCCCTTTTCGTCGGGAAGAGGTAATAGTTGATGCTATTACGCACCAGCGGATTGGGATGGTGTTTAGCCTTGTCAAAGTGGCGTGTGGACGCCAACTTCATCCATTGGGCTATGGTAGGGAGCTCCAGGTCATGGTGGAGATTTTCGACGTTTCTCACATAGAAGGGCGCACCGGTCGCGATTCTCATGAATCGCGACTGAAGCACCTGTAGCCGGTGAATATAGGAGGGGACAGGCCCGTGCGCATGTGTCACAACCTCTTTTATAATCACAACTCCCTCCTCCGACTCGATCATCCCACTTCGAGAAGATGGTCGAGTCAATTCATAACAACTCGTAAACAACCGAACGAGTCAAATGAATAACTATTGCACATGCGCACTTGTAGCAAGATTCTTAAGAATATGTTTCATAAAAATGTTTAGAATTTAATTAAATTAATATTAGAAGCTAACACATTCTTTAGCGGATTCGTCGTGAAATTCAGTCTCGCTTATAAAGACGTGCTGAATGGCGTGGGTATGTTAATTTTACCTGTTACTTGGAGAAGACTTTCATGCCTACCTAACTACTTATACCTACTTCACTAACGTAATGACTATCAGGTGAGATTGGTAAACGGCCAACCACCAAATAGTCTACATTAAAACGACATCTACCCTTACTATGTTGTCTTATTCGATATGATGGTTGGACCCAACAGTTATCAACAATAAGAAGAGTAATTGTGACTGGGAGAATTGGAACGTGAAGAGAAAAATTTCTTTCTTACTTAGTTTTCTTGTGGATATCGCTACGAAATGTAAAGACAAAGTCACTAGAATGTAAATAAGAAGCATTCTATAATAAAGTCATTTATTTCCTTAAACTATTTGTACAGTAACAATTAACAAATGTAAGTCTTTAGTTGTGTGCATATTCGTTAAATTGGTAACAAATATAACGGCCAATTCCAAAACCAAGCTAATCGAAATATAATGATAAATTTGAAACTACCCGCAATATTGAGTGCAATGAAATTGGCCGAATAAAGATAAGCGTTGACTAGAATTAGAAAACTTCACTACTAAATAATATATTTTATTGTATAAAACAATATAAAAAAAATGATTATTATAACAAATAAATTTGTGCTATAAATATTCTACTTATAGTACTTTAGTAAACATATTTTTACTTCTTAAAATACTGAGAAATTGACGACCTTTCGTATTTAATCTATTTACTCAAAGTAGGGTTTTAGAATTTTCATAAGGTTCATAGAGGTTATACCACAAGTAAATAATACCACAAGCAGGGAGCTTTACCATTAGTTTGACACGTACGTATGAAAATTCTTCCGGCAGTTACAGGCTATGCTAGGGACCGTTGATACAAATATTTGAAATATGACATTAACATTTAATGCTGTTCCAAACTTATTATAAAGCTACACATATGTATAACAGGGCCATATATAAAAGAGGTTACGTGTGTGACAACTAATTTAAAATACATATCGGTTTGCAAAAAAGTATTTTTTTCTCTGCGTAACAATTTTGCAGTTATACCCTAAATAGCTTGACGTTAAATACTTTATAGGAAACATTCCGATCGAAGTAATATAAAAAGATATTTAACTAAATTATTGTAAGTTAAGAAAACGAACGTTCTTTGACGACAATTTAACGCGTTGTAAGCTGGTTCATCTGTATTTTATAAAACTATAACAGCAAAAACATGTTTATTCAATTGAAAGCTCAAAATACTTTGACCTATAGATACTCAACAATATCGCACTTGATAGATATATTTGGGCAACTCATGCCATACGTCAAGTTGAGTCCGTGTGGTTGGCTCTTATGTCTTTCCGTAAGTAATTTCTGGAAAATTGGCAAAATGGCGTATTCAAATAGTTCCGACTCGCTGCTCGCCGCGTACATCTTGCGTTCGCCGGATTCCTGTCGTTTTGACTCGGTGCGGGAATACGCCGATTTGCGTTCTTCCCGTCTTTTTGGTGATTCTAAAATGTAATTCAAATTTTCGGAAAAGTGTTTCATTATGTATATTACAGCTCTACAGTGTAGCGTATAGAAGGACGCTCCTTCTAAGTAATGAATAAAAGAGGACTAAAAATGGAATAGTCAAAGGAGTTTTTGCTGCGAAAGGAAGAAATTTTTTGTTTTTGTTTTTTAAGTATCATTGCCATAGTTTAATAATTCAATTGTTGTATCACTCGTTAGTTTTGTTAAAAAGCTTTTCTAATATGGGAAGTAATGTAGAAATGACATATTATTTAACATTCTGCTCGTCGAGGTTTTTCCGAACCAATTGGACTTAGATACCTTCGAGAAAAGAGCGTAGGTACTAATTCTTAAATGACTGGCATCGTGAACCTTCTGCCTATGTGTGTGATCTGAAGTCTGATGTGTAGATGCAACTTCAGATCGGATTAATTTTGCACTACCCTACGTTTTGTTTTATTTTATAGAACAGGATACTAACGAGTAGGAGGCTCAGCTGATGTTAAGTGATATCGTCGCCCATGGACACGCAGGTACAATTGACAATATATAACACAAGATTCAGTTTGAACATCTATGCAGTTACATAATTTCGCTTTGTTTTATGAAATAAGATTATCTGTTTTATTTTAAAGTCAACAAAGCAAAATTATGTATTGCGACCTTCACTTCACTTAAATTATAACTCAATTAAGATCCTGAACAGATGAAACGGACAAATTAAATAAGGCAAGAAACAAAAATTAAGCATCAGTCATATGAAATAAACTTTGAAACCAATTAAAAATCTCACCAGATTTCCTAGCAGCCACGTTGGGGCTGCTCTTGTGATGCTGCGGTCTCTGCGTGGTAGGTGCAGGGGCAGGGTGCGTCAGTTTCTGCGAGTCTCGCTTCAGAGGTTCTGCTTCTTGACGGAGTCGTTTCGCTGGAGACTCTTGCCCTGTACAGTACGAAACTAGAATCTCGATTATTTATTCTCTTTAAGAATCATAATGATTACTTGCTTAAAATATATAAAATGTATGTAATAATTAATGGTTTGAATGAGTTACCTTTGGAGACCCTGATGGTATCTGGCTCTGGTTTCCAAGCAGTGTCTTGAATACTCTTGCTTACATCAGACTTTTCAGATTTTCGTTGTTCTTCTTTATTTTGTTCTATTCTTTCCGGGTTTTCTTCTTGATACCTCATCTGACACAATGTTATTTAAATTGTATTTACAATTTCATTAAGACCTTTTAAAAAAATATCAAAGAAATAGACACAATAATATGTTTGCTGTGCATATCAAACATATGTATGGGTCATAATAAAAGACAAAGTTTAAACTCAAAAAAATGTAACTGTAATAATACCTGAGCTGTAGATTGCCTCCTTTTAGCACTGAGTTGATGAGGTGGAGTACTGACAGGTTGAGGAAAATCTGACCCGCGCCGCTGGAAATATTTCAGTAGTAAAGCCTATTATTTTTTAGGTGGTAAACGAAATCGTAAGGAAACTGACATGCCTTAGATTGTAAAATCGACGGCGTGTGTCAGACACTTTGTGTGTGATCTGTGGCGGATCACTTACTAGCCTATGATAGAAAATATACATATATACAGAGAGTCATATACACAGATAAATAATCTGAGGCCAAGACGAATAGTTGTAATAAAATTGAATTTCGTATTATATACATAAAGAAAAGCTCAGACTCAATTACAGTAGGAATCAATTTTTATTAAACATAGTGAGGAAACTGGTATGTCTTAAACCAAAAGAGTTCCTATATGTTTCAATGATAGAAAGCTGAGTACCTGATATATAAAAAATGAAAATTATAAACGAAATGAATTCTACACTAGGTTCGAATTGATGCGAATGAGACGGCTGTTTTCTTTATAACTTATAATATTCTCCCGTATAATAAAAAAATAAGATAATAGTATATAGTATAATAATCTAAATATTTGTATTTTTAAAAAATAATGACTGTAATTTTTATATGTATTATTTTATTGTATAAATTTACCTTAGTAAGTCGATCAGACGAACGCAGTGTTTCCGCTTCCCGATATCCTTCTGGGGTCCCGCCTCGAGGTACGGCTGGAATATTATCATTTCTTATTAAATTAACATAACTGTTAAGATGAGGTAACGATATTCGATTCCTTTTTATTAAAATAAAATAATTTGCCACAGCGGTTTAAGGTACCTTGCTTGTCAGAATAAAATCGCTAATGAGAAAAGAATAAAATATTAAAGGTTACGTTAAGTTAGTACAATAAATGAAAACTATTTAAACGTAAGAATCATCGTACACAAAAAGCAAAAATATGTTAAGGATACATCATACTTTAATTAGCACTAAGGATTCACAAAATATTATAAAAATAAAATTTAGTATAACTAAGCCAAGAAATGTGTGTCGGCGGTGGTGACTGCCTTGAAATGATAATGAACTGCCTTAGTATTTTTATTATAGTCTCAATTCTTGATGGAAGATTCTGACTTAAACAGAAAGTTATAGAATACCAGCCAGATAGGGTACAAGGCTGTATTATAACAGTTCTATGTCTATATAAAAATTCAAATAATGTTTTAGAATAATTAGCTACATCATTTGGTGTAAAATGGGATACTAGGTTCGAATTCCGACGAAAAGATAAATACAAATAATACGACCGGCCCAGTTAAGAAGTGAATGCAAAAAATAATGGTGAAATAAAAAAATGTGGTAATAAAACAAATGAATCGTGAATATTTGAAATCGGCCCACTATTTCCAAAGAAGTTCATTCGTTAGACACATACAAATTATTCCTCTTTAACAAGTAAAAATATAGACGACTCACTATAATTAATTGAAGCGTTAGAGGCCCGCCTTTCGAGGCTTTTATCAGGTTCTTTGTGGTGTCGTGGCGATGGTTGTTGACGACTTTTCTCAGACACACTTCGTTGTATGGGTGAATGTGCATGCGCTGATAAAATGCGTTAAAATACTGAATGAGTTTATGGTATACATTAAGTAATAGTTTATTTCTTGTAAAATAATTAGATAAATTAAGAAAACTAAACACTTTAAGTACTATAAAATAAAATAAAATTATGTCCATTTAGGTATATTTATTTCTGTTTCTCATCTTATCAGTAATGCCTTACAAACTGCCGCAAGGTACAAAATTTTTAGTGTATTAAGGGAAGAACTGACCCCTGCAACTGTTCTAGCTTGGGGTTCTATTGTTTGTAGGTAATCTTTTATGAGATAAATATTTTTTATTCTAATATTTACAAATTATAATACGTGAACTCAACCCAGAGTTAACTTTGAAATATCGAAATTACCATCGGTTAAATAAATACATAAACTGTTTTGCATTATATTTCAAGTTTTTCTAATTAAGTATGAATTTACGTAATTAAATAATAATTTATTTATGTAAAGCTATATCTTATATATAAACGGACATTACAAAAACAGCTTTCATATGCTCACACATTAATAACAATAAAAATTAATTATACACCCTTTAACAGGCACAGCATGCTTTATACTTAATAACTATTACTAACTAACAGCGTGAAGCATGCGATGTCCCCAAAATAACTTAGCTTCTGGACGGAGCTAAGCTGGCTTAATTAGCCAGGACTTTACGCACAACAAACCAAATGGGCGTCTAAGTGCGGAATCTAACTGATTTTTTACAAAATATAAATGTGTGAAAAAAATGACGAGAAATATAAATGAAAGTTATTGCAAAATTTAGGAAAATATAGCTCAGCCAAACTGTAAATAATAGAGAGCTGGAAAGGGTCACTTTCACGGATTTTTTTGGTAACTTACATATCACTGAAATAGCATCAGTAACGGCACAAATAAAATGCGAGGATGCATTGGTGGGATGGGGTTGTCGAGGGCCTCGGACTTCATGTGTTCGAAGTTGAAGACAAGAAGCACTAAATACATTGGGATTACGGCATATACTAGAGGATTATAAGGGACAGACTAGCGATTGATGATGATGAAAAAAAATGTATGAAAGCCGACGTTGAAGAGGTTCATGCACTTTTGCTAAACAACGCTTTGTTTGTTTTTCCACTTAGAGCTGAAAAACATGGTTACTATATTTTAACAATACTTACTTGCTTGCGGCGGTTTCTGGCAGGTATATTGGAAAGTATTTGTATCCCATAGATCACTTTGCACAACTATGTAGTTTTCTTTCTTTCTCCTTTCGGAATCTCTTCTTTGGCCTAGAATTGTTAGCCTCATTTATAAGTAATAGTTATGTCATGAGTACTATTTACAAAATTTACCTATTTTATTTAAGATTTCAATTTTTTTTAAACATACGACTCATATTATTGAACATATATACCTACAAAAACACTTTTTACTTCTTATTTTTAATGTATCATATTTTCCGTTTAGTTTTTTTTGTTCCTGTTTAGTTTAGTCTTAAAAACTGTGTATAGCATGTATTTTTGCACTTCTTGCCTATGTTATATTATTTAATTAGTTTTTTTCCTGTACTCACAGTGGTTGCTTGGAAGAGATCGCTCGAAAGCGATAAGGCCGCCAGTTGGCTTCCTTTTGACTTAATTATGTTCAATTTTTTATATTGTAATGTAACGAAGTGTTAATAAATAAATAAAAATAATTTAGCCTTGCAGATATCATAACTAACTAAATATATAAAATAATTATCGGATTCATATTTATTTATAAGAGGAATACACTAAGCTAAGTACACAGAGTCCAGAGTCAAAGTCAAGTCCATTAGGTTTACGACAGACGGGAGTCATATTTTTACACGTAAACGCTAAGTCTGGACTCTGAATCACCTGGCCCACATCTGGACCGAAATAATGAGCTTAATAAGTTGTAAAGGAATCATAAAAAATCCACAGAAATGTGCTACTTACAAGATTTCCTCCTCTCCATCGAAGAGTAATCCACGTCTAAGTCTAAAATGTCCTCTGGTTCTTGTTTCGGCTTCGGGGGTATAGGTAGATCTCTCTCTTGGCCTATAGTTAAATGTTAATATCACTTCGTAGCGCATAAATATATACCACTAATCAAAGTTTCTAGAATAATCACTGTTAAATTGTTGTCACGGAGTACGGATATCTTGAGAAAAAGTTGCAGAAATGTATACGATGTAAGCCTGGTATGTACAAATATATGAAAAGGTATATTGAGCTTTTTTTTGATTTATATATTTAAAGAAGAACGATGAATAGAAAACAATATTGATATTAATCAAATATGCAGTAATTTTTTGGAAGACGTGTATTCTCTTAAAAGTAATTCTGTAAATAATCAATAATAAAGAAGATTATATATATTATTAAGAATATTGACTTTTAAAACAAAAATACTCACCAATAACCTTCCGCTCCAACCCTGGCGGCGGTTCCTGATCATCCATGGAGACCCTCATCAGGTCTGTCAAAAGTACGTGGCCAGAACTGGACATGCGACGGTGACCTCTTGGTTTGAAGTCCCGAGGCGGAGTCTTCATACCTTCCAGGTTCTTTACTTGCTTTTTTTGAAGTTCTGGGGTCTAGTAATAAACATGTTAATAACGATCACAAAGCATTCTATAGCGATTTAAATAAACAAATAATTCTTTGTTTCATTACATTTGGAACATATAGAAAGAAAAGAGGCAACAGGCAGCCTTATCGCTAATAAGCAATCTCTTCCAGGCAACCGTAGTAAGGAAAAAGAAAACAAGAAATCTAAGAGTAGAAGGCCAAAAAGTGCAAAATAAAATTTCTAATGACTTAAACGATTACAAAACCGAAATAATATTATAAAAACCTAAAAGTAAGAGTCACGACGCTTCGGAACTACAGAAAAAATGATTACTAATTATAAATAAAAAATGTAATAATTACAAAAGTCGTAATTAATTGTGTAAACAGTAGGGAAAGACAAACAATTCGTTATAAAAATAACATTATTATAAAGTGCCTCGTGTTAGTCATAGAAACCCAATTTAAAATATTTAGAAGCATTTTAAGTTAGCGCGGAGTTTCAAGCCTACAGTTAAGTATATTCGTATATATATATATATATTCGTATATATATATATATATATATATATATATATATATATATATATGTCTGTAGGGCTAACAATTGTAGTATTTGAAATTTGAAAAATAAAATGGAAATGTTTATAATGTCACTACATTTTGTATACAAAATGGATGGGATATGAATTCTAATATATTATTTAAGATAAACTATTTTAATTACCTTATTAACTTTAGGCGTAGCGGCCTTAGTGTACATTGGTTCCTGAACTTTGGCAGGCACTGACTTGACTGTGGGCGTGTCGCTCAGCTTCAGAGCCGGGACGGTCTTCGCTTCGGCTTTAGCTGGCTCGCTTTTAGTTATAGGTTTGGGGACTTCTTGGTCCTAATAAGGGGGTTTAGATACTTTAGTGATCTATAATAAATAGCTCACTTTAAAAGCCACAGGACACGAATTTACGTTTTAATTTTATTTCATAAATAGCTTTTGGAATAATCATAGGATATGGTGCTTTCTCTTTATTCGAAAAAAGGTTTTTTTTATGTTGAGAAAATTACAAACTTGTCAATATTTATAAAAAGTTACGAATAAGTTGAATGTATAACATGAACAAATTCAGAACCAAGTAGCCCGATCACCTCCGTGGTGCTCGTTTAACACGTATGTCTGGTCTGGTACGATTCCCGGTGAAAGGATTTTACATTTGGATTAATATATACAAAAGTCTGATCAAACGCGCAATTTATTATAAAACAATATAAATCAAAATATTTTTATCATACGATATAAACATCTTAATAAGCACTGATATTCTATTAGCCCTAACCTCGGAAGTAGACCATCCATAAGGTAATTTGGCGAGCTGGTCCTTCTCTGGTACTGCCTTAGAAGGCGGTGGGCTTGTGTAGTCCAAGTGGTTCTTAAAGGACACGTTCTTGGTCTGTTCTTTTTTCGGCTCTTTGGTTTCCTTTGTCGTGTCTTGGACAATTGGTTTTGGTCTGTAAAGTGTTAATGATGTTAATACAGTTATAATATGCACTACGTAAAACGCACATACAATTGTGGTGGGCAAGAATTTGAAACAAAAATTTAAATAAATAAAATAAAAATTAGTTTATTTGACTCAAAACCATTACATTTTGTACTTACGTTCTAAAGGTTGTAAAAATTCAATAGGCAACGAAATGTTGAGATATGAGATTCGTAGATTCATTTGGTAAACCTTATACATAATATACTTCTATGAGCACTAGCGTTTAAACTGGGCCTAGGCTGTATCTTAAACGCTAGTTAAATTTCTTGTCGTGTTTTGTTTAGTTTCTTTCGCAAGCTATTGGTCAAGAGTATCTCTTTCTCTTTACAAAGCGATTCGTCTTTCCACAAAGCACAAATTGCGTAAAATTTGAAAATTTCAATGAAAGCTGTATAAGACTTACGTAACATTCAAAGGCAATTATTGATTTTTGTACAACGATACACCGAATTTTACATTCTACAACTTTATCTTGGACATCATTTATATGAATATATATTAGTTAGTTTATATTATAGTTTTAAATTATCTGCGTAACAAATGTTGAGCAAGACAACGTGCAATTATGATTAGCCGGGGGTTGGAATTAGCAGACGGGTGATAGTTAGTTTTCTAATTAAAATACACTAACTTGTCATTAGGCAGCGTAGTCTGTAAATTAAAGTCAGTCTCTCCTCCTGCCGATGCGCTAAGACTGCACGTAGACGTTATATCACTCGTCTCTGAAATAACTTCACTTTTATTATCTTTATTAGGCTTTAAAATTGTCTTAGAATAGTATATATTATTAATAAAAAGTTCTTAAACAAATCATTATCTTAAGGAAACTTGTTTAAGTCCATCATCCTAGTAATATCTGTAATCAGACGTATTATATCGTAACCTGCGTTATGTCTCTATCAAGCGATGTGTTAGCACAACGAGTCAGAAAGAGACAAATAAGCGTTTTATTTTGGATCAGTTGTGAACGTGTATTGTTATGAATAGCTTATAAATCAAAATCTCATCATGAACTTGTATATTACAGCATATATCATAGCATATTGTATATTAAAAAATCAATGGCGCTACAACCTTTTTAGCTCTGGGCCTCAGATTCCTGTATCTGTTTCATGATAATTTGTTAATCTAATAGGCAAGTAGGACATCAGCCTTCTGTGCCTGACACACGCCGTCGACTTTTTGGGTCAAAGGCAAGACGGTTTCCTCACGATGTTTTCCTTCACCGTTCGAACCAATGTTAAATGAGCTCATAGAAAAGTTCATTGGTGCACAGCCGGGGATCGACCTTCGACCTCAGGGAATAGTGTCCCACACTGAAGCCACTAGACCAACAGTACTCATATATTGCCCAATATTGTATATTAAGCACATATAAAATTTATAAAAACGCGATTAGCGAAAAATTTACCTGGATGGCTGATATTTTCTCTCGGTAAATGTAGCTTTGTACGCTGTGTAGCTGGGGACTTGTCTCGAATTGAGTCGCCATCATCTCCCAACTTACTTAATAGCATCTGCCATTCAAACAAAAAATATTAATACAAAACGACCAATCGCTCCATCCTGTAAACATTCTTACACTAGAAACGTGGAACGTCATGATCAGAGTCAATTACTTACTGTCATTAAATCGATTTCGAAAAAAATGGTTATCAATTTGACATTTAGGTACATATCATATTGTTGGATTCGGCTATATATACGTGAGTATAGTTTATTTTAGTATGTTCCAACTTAGGTAAAAGTATTTTTTTTCGTCGTGTATATGTTAATAATATTGGTAGGTATTTGATAAAATAAATTTTATTTATAATAAAGTAATTTTTATGACTTTTAAAAACTGTAAACTCCAATATAAGGTAGAAGAAACAAATTATTTCGTCGTAAGGCTCCAAAAATACGTTCAAGTAATTACAAAACAAAAGAAACCAACTCTGCCCTGCTTTAAAACTCTTTAAAACGTATTGTAATATTCTATTTACGTAATTTAAAGTCCACTAACTAGTGTATTTAAAGGACTATCTTATAGCCAGTTGTCTTCATAGTGTTCACAGTCATGCAATATATCTATATTTGTAAAACTACACTAGCCCAATCCTTTCGAGTCCAGATACCAGCCCAGTGGTTGATATGGATTCTTTAATAATTAACGAATATAAATTGACCTGTAATTCAGTTTCCTTAGCCTGTAGAGTACGTCGATATCGGTTATTGTACTGCCTTAACTCCTTAAGCCGTCTTTCAAGCTCTGGCCCGGGCGAACGAACTTCGTGTGCAGCGGGCTTTAGAGTCGCACGTATACGCGTACCTTGCGCGCCCGGTTGTCCATTACGTCGGAGTTCCAGTAGCTATAAGAATATTCAGATTTTTTTATCCTGAGTGGTTTTCACCTAGTGGCCTAATCTCGTGACTTGACCTCGTGGATTTTGCTTTGTATATGCACAATTAAAACTAGTACGGTACAACAATTGACGAAAAACGTCATCATCTCTGTCTGTCTTTTAAAATAATATCTAGATATATCATATTTACAATTTTATATATATGTATGTATATTTTTACCTTACCTTTGGAACAAAGACCAAACAAAGAGTACCAGTTGTACAGAAGATGATGAAAATTGATATTAACACGAACAACGCGTCCTTGTGATCTGCAAGCACCTGAAATAACCAATCAATATAATAGCTAAATTTACTATAGACTCCATTATCATACTTTAAAACATACCTATGGAGTTGCATGCAGTTGTTTTATAGATTAGCACGATTTGTATCTATTTTTTATCATAGACTTGAACAAATAAAAACAATAAATGAATAAAAATAAACGTATAAATAACAAACTTGTGAGAACTCCGTGAAGTCTGTATCAGAAACTTCGAAGAATTAACGTTTAGTCGTCAGTCAGAATTAATTTATAACCCCATTATTGTACTCATGTTCTAAATAAAATATGATATAAAACTAGATAAAAAAATATAACTTTAACCATACACTTTAACTAAACAGTAGTTTATATTATTACCAAAGCAATAGGAGCCCCCATGATACACATAATAAGCACGTTGTAAACAGACAGACCGATATGCTTCGAGTCGTTTAAAGCAGGAATCGATACATGTCTCGTCTCCCATGCTAGGAATGCGCCGAAAACCTGAAATTTCTTAATATGAAATATATATTTCTTCGTAACCTAATTCAGGTAAAATTTTCTTCTCTCTTACATAACCTGGCCTGTAATGCATAAGAAATGTCAATGTGAATAAAGATATAAATCGCGTATATTATTCGATAAATATATGTTAGTCGGAGTATTAGAAAACTTTTTAGTACTCTTATAAGCCAAAGGTGATATATTTGTACTCATTTACAGTTATGAGCGTTATAATTTTGAAGTTTTTCCGTTAGATAAAGATTGGTTCATAAATAATATTCCGTGCCTTAGCCGTGGTAATGAGAAATCTGTAAACTATATCATATTCTATATTATGTCCAGAAGTGTTTTCGAAAGATATAAGTAAATCTAATTAACTTTTAAGATTATTAAGATTTATTTTTATTCAATTCCTTGAACATTTTATATACATATTGTGATATTTAAAAGTTACAAATAAAAAGTTAAAATAAATCTTTAGTAGGAAAAACGTTACGACTTTTGCGTTTCTTATGGCTGATCGACTTAATTTTATTGCTTAAAAGAAACAACGATATGCTTTCGTAAATAATCTTAAAAGTCAAACCAGTAGCAATCCTTTGTAAATGTAGATGACTCCAATGAATATTGGCATCCGTTCAGATTGACAGTACTCATTCTCTTGTACGATTACGATGTCTTCACTCGATGGATGAGGCTAAAACATATACAATATATATGTCACAGCCGACTAGCTTAATTAGCCTTTCAATTAACAGCCTAGCCTTTTAACTAAACGGCGCCGTTTAACTAGTGGCCTGAATGATATTCTACCATTTGATTATTAAATTTAGATAAATTTAGTTCCACTTTCTGCCACTCTCAAACTCGAAACGAAACTGTTCTAACTGTCAAACCACAACTTTGATGGTGTTTTCCAAAGTTTCATGAAGAGTAATAGAAGAGTGTTGTGACAATAATCAAGTGAATTTGACTTAAGCAATTTAATTTTAAAAGTAATATTTTTTTATGTCATGTTTCATCTTTATATTACTGTCACATGGTCACTCTATCGTACGAATAGGCAAAGTATTAGCCAGCCTGTTCATTAAAATTGTAACAAACGGAATATATTTCAGGCCGTTAGTTAAACGCCGTTGTTTAGTTAAAAGGCTAGGCTGTTAATTGTACGGCTAATTAACCTAGTTGGCTGCGGCATATATAACATACAGATAAAACTTTTACAATATTAATTTTGTATACCTTTTATTCAAAGAAAATAAATCAAACATTCCTTACTTCTTACGGTCGTTATATAGTTAATGATTCAGAGTTCTGAACTATTTTCACTAGATTTTCTTAAACTCTATTTTTAATTTTATTAAGATTTTAATATTCAAATAAAATATTATTAAAACTTCTAGTAATAATTTGTTAAGAGACAAATCAATGTCAGAGCTATGTATTCTTATAAAGTGACACTAGTAAAACGCTTTTATTGGCACGAAGGCACATCTTTCAAACATTCCGAAACGATTGATTCCATGAAAATGAAACCCGAGATCTTGAACGCATTTAATCGCGTTTCATTAATGAAACAAAAGAATGTTCACTGAGTTAGACATTTGTTCTACTTACATAAGCCTCCATTTGTTTAGTAGCTCGGTAAAAAGGGTCAGAAATCTGCCACGTCAGCATTATAGCCAAGTCAGCGCACAGTAACACTCCGACTACCATAAACAATTGGTAATCTTTTATCACCTATAAACAATTCATTTATAAGATTTCAGTATTGAATAATTTTCTCTTCAAAAAAAACAGTATGTTAATTTTAATTTAAAAAAAAAGTTTAGGCGATACCTTTTTATTAAGCTTAACATCTGTGAATATAGAGTGGACCCTCCAGGTCTTGGAAAACATGGCCCCGAAGGCGAGGCTGAAGCCAGCCATCAGTAACCATGCTCTAGCTGTGCAGATGTACGGAAAGGCCGCTGTAACATTTAATATAGTACTTTTAGTACTGTTTGTCAAACTGTATTTGATATATCATGAGTTTATAAAAAATCCCCAAACGTGAATATTATTGCGATTTTAAATCAGTTTATCCTTTGAATTGTATTTTTTATATTATTTATATTAAACAGAGATTTATACCGATGTTCTTACTGGCTTTTTGGTGTAACTCAGTCGCTACAACAGTAGGTACAATCGATTATTTAAGAGTAATGTAGTGACATCTACAAATTGCACCTAGAATCGGTACGATGACATCAAATCCTAAATAAAGCTATCGAAATATTCCCGAAATACTTGGTCCGACCCACTTTAGCTCTAAACATTAAGCAAGTACTTCAAAGTTCAGAGTATGAACAATTTTAAAACACTTATTAGCTAACGTTAATATTTTTAAACAAGCATGATTTACATAAAACACATTTAAATAAAAAAACACACATAAACCACCGAAAGCACTGCAGATGGATAAAAAGGAACAAAACCAAAACTTGGAAACATGCTGTTGACTCCGGTGACCTAGATCATGCCTAGGTCTTTCTCAGAGGTAAAGGGTTCCCAAAATTTGGTTCGGGGTCCAATCCAGGGTCGAAGCTCAAGCGAGGAATGGGATAAAGCGTTTACCTCCACGCGATAGTTCCTGAGAAAGACCTAAGAATCAATGAACATGATGAGATTATGAGTGCTAGCGACATGCGCCCCAAAGTGCTCAAAGACCGGTCGCACTATGGATGAGCCATAGATAAGGTCGTAAAGTTCTCAACACATTACATCAGCGTCATATAATTCACTCAACTGGTGACTTCATTATTTTAATATTAAATCTAGCTGACTCGTCGAACTCCGTACCAGTAGTCAATGAATGTCCACTTACAGGTTAGCTGAACTTAATTTATGATTTTATGTAAGTAATAAATAAAATAAATATACATTTCAGTACTATCACCGAATTTTAATACTCAAGGCTACGATGTGGTTTGATTTGTTGTGTATTTAAGTAGCTGGATATATATTAGTTTACACAAAATAAATCTCTGAAGGCACGCATAAATATTTCACATCATCCATCCTTTTTCATAACTGATATTATTATACATTATTAAAATATAATATATCTTGTCGATTCGAAACCTTTGTTTAAATATGTTCTTTCATTTTAGGGTAGAGGCGAAACCCATGAAGATTTTGTATAGGAGATTTTTTTCGTCATTTTTCAATGTATTATTCTACTATTCGGAGCGGGAAAAACTACAACAAATCAAAAGCCATGAATATCAGTCCAGCCGTCTTTGAGTTATAAGTGTTCGAGAAAATCCGACTTTGTTTTATATATTAAGACAATATATTGGGACAGCATTGAATAAGTATACAATTTTTTGTAATAATAATTGTAATAAGTGCGTTGGGCATACACTTCACCAGTGCCGCCCAGACCGGTTTAGCGTCAGTGCTTGGTGACTTCGGATAGCAAGAACTATCCTAATTTATTATATTAAATTATGAATTTAAGAATTGGGATCGCTTGGAACAAAAGTTCAGTATTGATGTCGTTATCGGTAGTTACAGACTGGCATAGGTCCAAGGAGTCTGAAACTCATTATTAAAACATGACCCGACGCAACGTGTCGAAACCCGATGTGCACCGTGCACATTAACACGCGACACCATGACACGCAAGCAAATTCAGAATTCATTTAGCTGACAATAGTGAAGGTGCATAGTCGTAGGCTAATTGTGTTTTAATAATTTTGGGTACAGTTGGGTCAGTTACTTAAACGACTTAAGAAAAAAAGAATGACTAGGCGTTACTGGCTACATGACATAAATCAACAGAGAAATATATATGGTGAATATCATACACTATATCCAGACTGTATCTCGCGGTTTAATCCACTTTATTTTTCCTCAATAAAAAAATATGTATGAATCCTACGTGAGTGTTTTTTCTCTCAATTATCTTTTGAAATCGCGCTGACTTACATAATCTTCTACTAAAAGTCTCACTAAAGCCAAATATCGTTTACAGAGTCCTTAATAGAGCAATACATTAATTCATTTCAGTGTCTAGTAATAAGTATTACTCGAAACATTAATAAACTTCTAATCATGATATGGTATGTCAAAGTCGGACGAACTTCATCTGTAACCAACTTTACGACATAACAACACAATAACACACAACAAAAACGTCGATTTAACCGTGGTGACTTATGGAAAGACAGCTAAGAATGTACGTATTTCTTTGTTAAGCGAAGGAAAAGTGTATTTTAAATTGTTAAATTAATGGTATTAAAAAGTAGTTTTAGTATTGTACATTTTTAATTTTCTTTTTGGTAATTTTCGGAAATTATTGATTATTTTTAATATTATTTAAATCCAATGTGCGATCGGCCTATAAAATTGAAATATTAAAAGGGTTGTAAATTAATTAATTGGTGAGACGAATGACATACCTATGCTGCTGAGGCTGGAGTCCAAGCCAAGGAAGATCACACTGAGATAGGTGAGCATACAGCCTATGATGATAAGGTTATTTAGATGCGGGGATGACATTTTTATGTACCTGGAATAGTAGAGCATAATTTGTATAGTCGTCGTTTACAGCAATTTATAGCAACATTTTGGACAATAATTGGTTCAGATTCAGAAATTGTGTAACTCATTTTCCTATATTAATATAAAAAATATATAGATGCCGGCAAACATCTTGTACAAATTTCCTTGCCTGTGCGGAAGCGATTTTTAAGTATCACGGGAAGGTGCGCGGCGGCGGGAGAGTGACGTGTCGATCGCGTGATTGGTAAATCAGTTGACGTTTGTATACCGCGCTGTGTACGATGCGCAAACATTCCCCCACACCCTTGTTTAATGCTAAAGAAGTTTGCCGGTATCTGTACCACCATATAAATATAAATACCATATTCACTACTATATTAATTAAATTAAATACCACATCGGTAGACTGAAAAAAGCCTAAATCGTCGGACAGTTTCTGATATCTTTCTGCTCGGGTTTTGAATTTATAATTATTTATAAGTCAGTCCGTTCCGTAAAGAACGATTTAACACTTATTAACTGAATGGAATACTATCTTAATTCTACGTTTATAAACGATCACGATACTATATCATTACATTACATTACCTTTGGTTTCTATAGTGTATATTCATAGCCAAGAATCCAGTCGCCAACAAAATACCAATACAGGAGCATGACACGAGCACTATGTAGATTGTTAGATTCACTTGCGTGTGCTCTATCAGGCGTAAAGTTCGATCTTTTGGTGGATTTCTGAAATTCCAAAAGTCAAATCAAAATTCGTATATAATCACATAATTTATAAATGTTAAAAATACTTTCATGCATCGGTTGCTCAAGTGTCACTATTTTAATTTTGTTTCGTAAATATAATCTGTTGTTGGATTCTATCTTAATTTATAAAGGCTACTTTCAACAAATAATCTTACTTTCCTATCCATTTGAAGGGATCGCCGCTACTTAAATCCAGGTGATCTCTCTCAGCGCAATACTCCCCAACCTTTATTTCTCCCACCATATCGCCTTGGAACTGCTTCAATAGTATAGACGCTTTGCGCTCGTTATCGTAAAAGCGTACTGGACCCTATAAGTTTTAATTACGTTACATTATTTATTTATTTATAGAAGCTTGCCAACTCTCGGCACACTGATACATTGGTACAAGACAAATAAAATACAAGATTTAATGTGCCAAGTACTTATAGGCAAACATAACAAACACGAAGAGATAAAAAAAATGAAACCGAAAATTTTATATTTTTTATTGAACAATGGAATTAAAATCCTCCTCCTCCTCCTTGTCTCCTTGGGACTCCTTGTATCTCTGCCTATCTTGTCTTCGCTGAGGGTTGTCTCCGTTATAATATTGTTTGCTTTCAGTTCCAGGTTGTATCCGCTGGTCCTGTATCTCAGTTACAAATTGACTGAAGGACAGTTTATATCCCTCTATACTAATCTAATCTCTAATTTGAGCTACTTTTCTAACAAAAGCTATACTTTAAGAAAACACCTTTTAAACGGATTGAAGCTATGTATTATTATTATAAACTTATAATTATTTAATATTAATAAAATAATTTTAAATTTTCCGACGTTTCGCGTGCTATACAGCGTGCGTGTCACCGTGAAGACAAAAGGTGTTGAATGTCAAAAGTATCTATTTAAATTTAGCTTAGCTTAACCATAGCTTCAATCCGTTTAAAAAGTGTTTTCTTAACGTGTAAAAGCTATGTTAACAAAAGACAATACTATCAGAAAACGAACCATGCCTCGTTGGTGAGATTAAACTGCAATAAATAGGTATTTATTTGACTATAAAAAAATCTAAATATTACCGTGACTCCTTCAAAGGTAACATTAGTAAGAGCGTCTAAGAATAACTTCTCCCATTCCTTATCTCTATACTTGAAATCCTGTACAGTCCTCTCCTTGTATTTGATCTTTACACGATGTGCCACTATTTGAATGGCCAGAGCCATAGCCCAAATACCTAAAAAAATATACTTAAAGCATCCTACACTTTTAATAGAACAAGAGTACTAGTTCTTATATTGAATGACCCTAAGAATTGATTCGGAAATACTGCAATGGGCAGCTTGTTCCGCACATTGGTGGTGCTGGTCGTACGTATGCTTGGTGGACGTCGGGTGAAATTTCGTCGACGGCCGATGATCAAACTTAGTTACAGGTATACAACTATTATAAACACTCTCTTTTCACTTTTCAAAGTATATATACTACCTAAACTATCGATAACGGCTGGACATTTGTTTTATAACACTCGTATTTTATATAGCCTTTGTTCATCCGGAATAATGTAGAATTCAAATCAGTCCAGTAGTTATTCAATGCATTGAAACAACCAAATATTTCCTACAGACAAGATCTATTGATAGATAAGCGACAAGGTGTCTATAGACAGATACGAATTAACAAAATATTTTGGAATTTACCGTCATATGTGTAGCCATGGAAGCGAGAATATTCAATGCCTCTTCTTCGATCGTATTCCACTTGGTAATCTTTTGCCGTCTGTACATAAATTAATGCTATAAATGTAGATACATTATAAACCAACAAATTCTACGTAAATTTAAATATCGCAAAGATTTTGTTAGTAAAAAAATCTATACTCACAATACCAGAAACAGTTGTCTGTCCAGTAGTAGACAGTGGTAACAGATCGGTAAGAATCGCCGTATCCAACGCAGTAGTCAACTCTTCTTGCGGGCACGGCGCTTTTCTTTGCCACCACCTATGGCTATATGTACCTAAAAGGAGCCAAGTGTAGGCTCGGCCATACATTTCTAACCTGTAAAAAATAATAACTAACATTATTCTCCTTAATTTATCTAATCCTAGATATTGTTGTGGAGGAAGGACCAAAAGGGAGGCCCGTTCGCTGGCCCGAAGGCCCCAGTATACTTTTAGCGGCTGGAAGCTACATTAGCACGTTTCAGTATATGACGTCATTGTAGTCCTCCCTTATGCTTTGTTCGTTTAGAAACGTGAAATTAAAATAAATTGCCTGGTGCAAAAAGCTGTATAAAAGTTTACGAATGACTTTAGGCTTCTATCAAATTTAATGTGTTGAGATATATCAATAAAACAGTTCATTTTAATACAATTAAAATATATCAATAATTCATACGCAGGCGCGGGCTTACGGTATTATTCTAGATTATGTTATTTTTTTGTTATTTATATAAATATAAATTACTTATAAGCTTCACAGAATATCTTCATAGCCCAGGTTTCGTTGAAGTTCCCCAAAATAATTCTGATGTCTTTCTCCTTCAGCTTATTAAGTGCCGTTCGCACTTCGGTCGCAAAGCTTTGAGTCTCTGCTATTTCGAAACTTCCATTGTCTAAGTCGGCTAGAAGGCGATTGTGGGCCTGAAAACATCACGTTTATATGTAAGTCACAAAATATTTCTGCATAGAATGTTTGCCGTCTCGTAGGTATGGGCATATTGTTGCAAAATGCATTTCATTAGTGTATTCTGCATAAAAACGAAATTAGAGTCAGAGTCCTTTATACATAATAATAAGTCATACTTATCTAGCTTTTTATACAAAATTAAACTGTGTTCTCCTGAGCATCTAAATCCGCGATTGCTTACGAGCACGGTAAACCAATGACTCATCTATATTTTTAAAAACATGTATATACTAGTATGACCTTTGTATGCGACGTATATGTTTTAAAGTAACGGATTTGACAAAAAAATCACGCTCGGGTAATATGTTGAAACAGTTCAAATTGACAAATTTATCTTGTTTAAATTGTTAACGGGCGTTGACTACTGACACTAATAGTCTGCTCTAAGACGCGTTTACTGATTGGTACTCAGTATGATATTGGTACAAAAAATAAACGGATGATATGATGAAACGATTTGTACGACTTTGACTTTGAAAAGCTATATAAAATTATTAGCATTTGAACGTTGAGTCTTCTGAGAACGTACAGTCAAAATAAATAAAGTTTACATGCGAATTAAGTGGTTGTTGTAGGATTAGGTGACATAACTAGCGTAACACAATTTTAATATCTATAATGACGTTTGCGAAATGTAATTTATGATTGTTCCAAGACAGGATTTATCACATATTATAAAATTGTATTTTACATATGAAAATTTCAAAATTTCGAAACTTTTAGTTACTTTTATCAGTTTCAAAGGCTGAAATATTTCTTCCGGCAGTTTCAGAACAAGCGCAGGTGCTAGAAGTGCCATTTTATGTGTTGGACAAGGATGGAAAACGCGAGAGAGAGATGATCAGAACCCTCACTATATAATTACAGCAACTACTCAGTACCTCTAAAATTTCTCGAGATCGTTCACGATAATTCCCAGAGATATACAAGTGGACCAAAACGCAAGTATTCAAATTATTTAATGCAAATTCGAGATATATGTTCCGTAGAGATAAAAGTGTCAATAGTGAAGTCAAATGATCAAGTATTGTGAGAGTGCAAGAGCGCGTTTATTAATAGTAACAGTGACTATGTTTTAAGCGTTTATCCGTTTTTTTCATGTATTTTTAATACATTTAAATTACTTTAAATTTTTAAAATAAACTGTAAATAATTTATGTTATATTAATCACCCCAAGCATGAAAGAATATATATAACGTACGTGTTAACGATATCCTAATATACAGCGGTATATATACTTACCAACGCATACCTAGGTTCATTTTGGTATAAAGTCCCTACTCTGGTCCAGTTAAAATGCTCGAGTAGTCGAATGCGAGGTATATTAAATGCATTCTCAGAGGGCACAATCCGGAAGAAGTTTGGAAACGCCTCCTTTGTGAACATTGGGTGTGTGTCTGCGTATGACAGCTGGAAAAAAAATTAAAATCCTATTTAATAATTTTGTTTCAATAAAATAATGCCGACATTTTTTAAACATACACATAACGTACCTCATATTACAACAATTCCATATCTTTATCAGTAAATAATTATGGGTTATCTCGAGTGTCAATTATCTTTATGAAACAAATCTAAAGCTAAAAAAGAGGGAAAATTGTTTGTTTTACCTGAGTAAGATGCCAATGTTTAGAGGCCTTAGCTATAGGATCTGTTACGTGTGTGCAAGCGGCTCCAAACAGCATAAGCTTATGAGGACCACTATGCATCATGTCAAAAAATGACTTCACGCCTACAGCTGCATTACACTAGAGTAATAAAAATACATGTATTACCTCTTTTACTTACGTTAACCGAAGGAATAAAACCTAATGCTTTTCGTCTAAAAAGAACATATCCAACATACGCCCTTTTGGGTCTAAGGCATGCTGGTTTCCTCACGATGTTTGCTTTCACGTACCAGCGAGTGTTAAATCCGCACAAAGACAGCATTAGTGCACAGCCGGGGAAAGCTCGTAGAACTATGATGAGGGTCGTGTATAACTATATCAGCACACGACCCTCATCTCTAGGCCAACACAGTTTTATGAAATATAAGATTGTCTTACAATTAAAAGAATATTACCTCGGTATCATTCCACCACATATGCAGCCTATAGTTCCGAAGCACTGTGTCATGTTCGTTGACGTGGTCCAACGCCAACTTTACACTCGGCATCACGCCTCGACCTACAGCGGTGTTCACATAGCTTTGGTACTTAGCTCATAAGTAAAAACCATCTAGTTAATGATTTTTCTTAAATACAATAATTTGCTGCTACGATTGTACGCGAAAGTATATTCGTAAATGTTAACTATCAAAATTGAGAGGCTGAAGGATATTCTACAACAACTATCAAAACTTTTTATTAGTGCCGATTGTTAAAGTCAAAATTAATAAACAGCCTTTATAATGATTTTAAGATTTAACTAGTCAACGAAGATAGATACCAGTGTTTGAGTTTTCCACCCCTTTTCCAAAGGGAAAAAATCCTGCTATGTAGACATCGGTGCGACGATTGAGGATCGCGTCCAGGTTTGGCTTTTGCGGCACCCCCTGGGTTAGCACCAGCAGGGACCACAGGATGATTAAGGTCATATTGAAACCTTGGAAATTTTGTATATATGGTCAAAACAAATTCCTTTCTATATATTTTATTATAGTTAATGTAAATTATATAGTATCTAAATACTGCACGTATCAAAAACTTAATGTATATTTTTATTAAGTTATGTAATTAATATCAATGTATGAATTTTTGAGTATTTAAATATAATATATAATTTAATATGCTTAGTTAATTGATACTTTTTTAATACAAAAGAAATAAACATATTTCTTCCAAAATAAAATTATTATAATGCTTATCGCTAGTCATTGATTTACATATGCTTATCAAAACAAATAAAGCAAAAAAACAAGTATTTATTTTTAATTTACCTGATATCTATAACGAATATCAATTAACTGGCCACATTTTCACAATAATTTTAATCACATAATAAAACTAACTCCTATTTAACATTTTAGTACTAGATTTGGCTCATTTTTATTAGAAATTTTCAAGGATATATTAACTGCGGCGGGGCTCGTTGTAAAATTAGGCTCTGAAGCAATCGATCGAGGGTGGTTTAGTAGTGACGCGCATGTGTCGATGAAATATGTATAAAACATAGAGCAACAAGTCATGTTATAACGTCACAGCTTATTTCATATAATTATTATTCAATACAAGTGACTCTCTGATAGGGTAACGAAAACGTTGAGCAGATTTACTGTCAAATGCAAACTTTGACGTCGCAGTCAGTCCACCCTCATAATGACTGCATTTTGATCCGATCCCAGAATGTGTATTACTCGGAAGGCCAGGCTTTTTTATAACTAGTAGCTATATAAAGCATCGACAACCTGTTGTCACAGCACCACGTTTCAAGGCATGCGCAAAGCACTAAAACGTCCCTGGTAATTCTTATTTATGGAGCTGAGGTCTCACATAGTTCTGTATGGCACCGCCGCTAGAAAATACCGTGAATAAAACAACCATTATTTTGTTGATTTAATGTAGGAATATAAACCTGTAGAGAAAATTAATGCATAAACGTCGAAATTGATTAAGAAAATAGTTTTATCAATTATCAATAAACTATTATATATGAGTTGAAATAATTACGGCCACTGCAAACTGCTGTCACAGCACATAAGATAAATATATTTTTTTTTAAATAGTACTTATTGAAGGTACGTAAACAATGATTCGGCCAACATGATATATAATAATGCTAATCATAGTAAATACTAATTCTAAACATATTATATAAAAATTAATTCATAACTAGAATCATTTTAGCATTATTATTCGTAGTTTATGTTTATTAAATAAAATTGTGTAGTTGGTTAGTTCATAATATTTATAATCATATTGCACAGATATTTTGTTTTAAAAGATTATAACGTTCCTTTCAACATTTTCAGAGGACTTCTTGTAATTTTATTTCAGTACTCTAATATGAATTCTATATTAAAAAATAAAAAATATTGAAAATCATATACCACGTAATTTAAAAATTGTAATATATTTGTTTACACACAACTACACATCAATAACTACTTAAAAGACGTTCCTTTACAAGCGTTTGCCATGCAATTTCAAAAGTTCCACATAAGCGGTGTGAGTTGTCAAAACTGTCAGTCAGGATACGTGGCCCGAAAATTAGTGGAGTTTCTTGTGTTGTTTATATTTTTAGTGTGTGAATACGATAAAATATAATAAAACTGAAGTAAGTGTAAATACTTTATAAATGTTTCTATTTGACAAATAATATATCTTTTTTTATTGTAATACGTACCAATTATAAATTACATTTTTAAAAGAGGGTCTCCAGCTGTCAACCTTCGTGTAAGAATTTTTTCGCAGATAAAACTTGTTACAATCTTATTTTTATGTAATGTAAACTCAAAATATTATGAAAATTTCATGTGTCGCATTATTTTTGGAATTCTTCCCAAACGAAATCTTCATGGCGATTACCAATCCGATCTGACTGTGATAATTCGTTTATGTTATAAAGTTAGTTATTATTTTTAAAAACTACTAAATTATTTTATTAATAAGATATAGAACTGTCCAAACTCATTATTTTACATTTAAACTGCAATTTGTAGTTATTAATAGGTAATATACAAATAAAAATAGACATCTAGATACACTATAAAGGTTTAAAAATATTTCTGTCATTTTGTAATTTATAAGCATACAATTAAAGATATTCAGGTAGTATAATATTTAATATATAATTATTCTCATGAAATATTAAATAATGTATAATATACATTGTTACAGATAATCATCACACAAAATGATGAATCCACAATATCCACCACCAGGCCAAAATAATAATGCTCCAAATAATCCACTAAACTATCCTCCATCACAAGATTACAATGGCATTCAAAATTCTAATAATTATAATCAAATTCCACCTAATAGTTCCCAAAATGATATATCCAACAAGATGCAAAATATGAATGTAAATGGGCCACAGGGTTTTATACCACCATCCCAACTGCCACCAGGTCAGTTACCTCCAAATTTTCCACCTACATCTAATTTTAACCAAATGCCATCTGGTGTTAAATCAATGCAACCTGGCCGGCCACCAGTCACCAGTATGCCTCAACAATTCCCTCCTTCACTGGCCCAAATTCCTCCATCTTCTACTCCTGGCCCTCAGTTCAATCAACCACCTACATCTATGCACATGCCAAAGCCCATGCAACAACAACCTGGAATGCAGAGCCAAACAGGGATGCCACAGATGCAACAAAATCCTCAAATGCCACTTCAGTATGGACAGAGTCCTCAGAATAGTCAACCAGGTTTGAACCAACCCCAAATGAGACCTGATCAAGGGCAAAACATGCCATCAAATATACAGAATAGAGGTCCTATGCCTAATCAGCATTTTTCACAAGCAAGTTCCATGCCGCCATCAAGTCAGGGTTCAATGAGAGCTGAAACTCAAGGACCTCCTAGCATGCAGAAACCTTTACAACAAACAAGTATACAATCTCATATGCCACAACAGGGATTGCCTATTCAACAAGCTGTGCCCCCACAACCAGGCATGCCTCCTCAACAAGCAGTGCCTGCCCAACCAAGCATGCCTCCTCAACAAAGATTGCCACAGCAGCCAGGCATGCCACCGCAGCCAGCTATGCCACCGCAGCCAGGTATGCCACCACAGCCAGGCATGCCGCCGCAGCCAGGCATGCCACTGCAACCTGGCATGCCACCGCAGCCGGGCGTGCCATCGCAGCCAGGTATGCCACCTCAGTCAGGGATGCCATCTCAGCCAGGCATGCCACCGAAGCAGGGCATGCCACCGCAGCAGGGAATACCGCCCCAGCCAGGCATGCCACCACAGCCAGGAATGCCACCACAGATGGGCATGCATTCTCAACCAGGCATGGCTCCACGATCGGGAATGTCTCAGCAACCAGGCACGGCTGCACAACCTGGAATGCCACCACGGCCAGGAATGCCTCCACAGCCGGGAATGCCTCCACAGCCGGGAATGCCTCCACAGCCGGGAATGCCTCCACAGCTGGGATTGCCTCCACAGCAGGGAATGCCTCCACAGCCAGGAATGCCAACACATGCAGGAATGCCTTCTCAGCCTACCATGCATTCACAACAAGGAATGCCACCACAGCCCGGAATACCTCCACAACCAGGGATGCCCTCTCAACCAGGTGTACCTCCACAACCAGGAATGCCACCACAGTCTGGCATGCCCCCCTCATCACAGTACAATCAGTTCCAATCTATGCCTGGTATGCCTCATATGCCACCACCATTGAATCAGCAGGGACAGTTCACTGCACCACCACAAAACCCTCAATATCCAGGTAATTTTATTATTATACTTTGTGGTATTTGCAATTAGATACTTGATTCTAATATTATTTATTATAGTTATGGGTGTTATTCTAATGCTAATTTTGCAACAACACCTAATTCAGGAATGCCGCCAATGCCTCAACAAAATTATCAGGCAGGTTCAGGATATCCACCACCTTTCCCAGCCCAACAGCCAAGTTATGGACAGCAGCCATACCAGCAACCTCAACAAAGAAGGCTTGATCCTGATCAGATGCCAAGTCCAGTATGTGCTGTTAAAATAATTTTTAATTTGTTTTCAAAAGCAAAAACTTAATTTCTTTTACTTTTAGTGTCATAAATGTATAGTATATAATTTATTAGGATTTAATTTTTTTATAAACATGTTTATAGTTTATAATAACAATTGTATTTAATATCTATATAGATTCTTAATTATATTATTAAGTCATTAGCTTTTTAATAATTAAATATTAATACATCATTAGATCCAAGTGATGTCAGATGACCAAAATAACCGCAGTGGAGTATTTGTAACCAACGATAAAGGCTTAGTGCCTCCACTTGTCACCACTGACTTTATTGTTGATGATAAAGGAAATGCTAGTAAGTTCTATTATTATGTCCTAATATTTTTGATTATCCTACTGAATAAATCTCAAATATTTTTTTGTAATTGTAGCAAATTGCAACATAAGTTAAAAACACTTATAAGTATTTGTTATTACAGGTTATCTATTTTAAATGAGGACAAATTCATCTAAAATATGTTTATTTGATTTTCAATGTATTGCTATTGGAGTAAAGGATTTTTTTCTCTGTGTAGGTCCCAGATTCATAAGAAGTTCCCTGTACAGTGTTCCTGTGACAACTGACCTTCTCAAACAAACATCCATTCCTTTCTGCCTTGTTGTAAGTACTATGTAAGACAATGTAAAGCAGAACTAAGTTGCCTTTTTTACCAATCTTGAAATCTCTAAAGCTTTAGAATAATGTCCATTGTAAATGGTGAATATTTCAGACTAAAAATACTTTTTAATCATTTTATTATGAATCAGATATACATATGTGTAACTATATAGTGTGTTCCTGTTTTCTTTTTTCTTTGAGTTTTCGAGCAAGAAAACAGTTCAAAAACTGAAACCTTATCTCTTAAAGTAATACAGGAAAGATGTTTGTAAATAGTTCTTCAAATAATTTTGCTAACACAAAAGTCTTATGATCTCATTAATTACTATATTTATATGACTTCAGATTGCCCCCATGGCAGAGACAGTGGGTACAGAACAGGAGCCTCCATTAATTGACTTTGCAGCCCTCACAGGGTCACCTAACATGGGCCCAGTGAGATGCAGTCGATGCAAAGCATATATCTGCCCCAATATGAAGTTCATAGATGCAGGCAGGCATTTTAAGTGTGCCTTCTGTAAAGCAACTACTGAGGGTATGTTACACTCAATAATCCTAAAGACAATCATTCAATACAAGTTTTTTATTTCTAATTGATCATTTGTTATGACTCGTGTGTGTAATTGTTTTGTATTAGGTATTATATCAAATTATTAATTTCAAAATATACTTTACAATATGAATTATTTCTTTAGTATCAAAAAGTTTATGTAGGTACCTAAATAATTATTTATATTAACATCAATCCTACCAGTTCCCATCAGTACATTTACATATTTATTTATTTACATTATATTAGGATTTATTTATATATTATTTATTAAATTAATTTAGCTAAAAGAACTAATTGTTTTTGTTAAAAAAATTCATAAATGCAAACATATTTCAGTGCCAATGGAGTATACGCAATACATAAACACAATGCAACAGTACGGAAGACTTCCGGCTGAAATAAGTGTCGGCGCCTACGAAATTGTCGCTACTAAAGAATATTGTAGGGTGAGTAATGTTAAGCAACCATTACCTTATATATATATACACACTATCCAAGCCTGAAAACGTTCTCTTCTATATTGCTGTTGACATTTTCAATTTGTAAGTAAGTCTTATGAATAATTAAATTAATTTTTATTCAAATCTGTTAATAATTTATTTCAGAACAACACCCTGCCTAATCCACCAGCAGTAGTATTTGTAATAGACGTATCGTATAACTCTATGAAGAGTGGTCTTCTGCGCACTATATGTGACAATATTCTGGATATTATTCAGGTAAATAAACAAACCGCCTACACAAGCCGACCGTATTGCTGTTATAATAGATTGGCTTCAATCAAAGTGTGTGCGTGTACTAGTACCCAGTGTACACACGTAAGAAGGAAAACCTTTTTATGACCTTATTTTTCGAAAAATGATCTACTATATGCAACTTTACAGAAATTGGTTAAATAAAGTTATATTAGATAAAGCTTTAACAAAAGGCTTTTATTATCATAGACATGAATACAAATAATACAATTATTTAATTTTACCTTTTTAATACTAAGGTTAATACAGAATTTCATTAATTGTATTAGAATTATTACTATCATTGTTATCTTTATTATAGATTTTTGTTATTAATGGCTTCGAATATCTTAGAATCAACCGTGGTAGGAACGTCCGAAAAATGTGACTGTAATTTTTTTTCCAACGCCGATAAAGAAGTTTCCCTTCGAAATGTGGCTACCTACTAGGTCTTCAGATTCCTTATCTGCTTCGTGATCATTCTTTTTTACATAATAGGTAAGTAGGTGGATCAGGCGTCTGTGTCATCTATCGCCTTTTTTGGGGTCTAAGGCATGACGGGTTTCTTACGTTATTCTACTTTACTGTATGAGCTATTGTTAATTGCAAAGATAATTCCAGTGGTGAACACGTCGTTACAGCACTCTAGATAAACAATAGCACCAGTAAAATATATTTGCAGAAGATATTTATCAAAAATTACTAATCTTAATTTTTTTTTAGTAAAAATATATTTTCTTCCTTATATACTTTTAGCCACGTTTATAAGGCCGTATATTTAAAGTAAGGCCGATTATTCTTTGTGGATTCTAGAAATGATGTGACGTTGAATAATTACTTTTACAGGCAATGCCAAAGGATGATCAAACGGGAAAGTGTATGACTCGAGTAGGATTCATTACATACAGTTCTACCGTACACTTCTACAATATCAAGGTGAGACTGATATTTTACTTACTGAAATAATTGTAGAAACAATAAGTACATATGAAGTTATTCAAAGAGTAACCTAAAGGAAATACATATTTTCATTTTTCATTGATAGGTAATTGTAAAAAAGCTTTTTTATAGAATAGAATAAAAATAGAAGACAACATTGCTATGATAATCTAATAAAATAATGACCTTTTTAGGTCTAGGCCTCAGGTTTTTGCATCAATTTCATGTTCATTTGTTAATCGAATAGGCAAGTAGGTGATCAGCCTTCATGCTTGACGCATGTCGCCGACTTTTTGGGTCTAAGGCAAGCCGGTCTCCTCATGATTTTCTTCACCGTTCGAGCGAATGTTAAATGCGCACGTAGAAAGAAAGTCCATTGGTGCACAGCCGGGGAAAGAACCTACAGAGAGTTGCACGCTGAAGCCACTAGGCCTACACTGCTCTAAGTTAATCTAATTGGGCCCAAAATATAATTGAAAAAATTTTTTATTAGGAAAACGAATATGAAAAATAATTTTAAGACACTGTATGTCTACAACACTTTTTATTATAACTTAAAATATTCTAGGGTTCCCTTGCACAACCACAAATGCTATCAGTAGGTGACATCGGAGACATGTTTGTGCCAATCCTGGAAGGCTTCCTCGTAGAAGCTGAAGAGTCGGGACCAGTTCTGGAGGCATTGCTCCAGCAATTACCCACATTATTTGCCGATAACCAAAATACTGAGATTATTTTGTTGCCAGCTGTTCAGGTAAGATAACTACAGAGGATATTATATATATGTTGAATTTTTCTTTTAACCTACATTTAGGAATAACAAACATACATAAATGCTATTATTACACAATTTGTATAAATTGTATTTTGGGTATATGTTTTTATTCAATGATTTGTTAATATACAATTTTAATATTAATTAGTAGAATGATTATGTACTTGACTTAAACTTGACGCACAGACCATAAGGGCCGTTCAAGTATTACGTAAGCAGTATGGGGGGGGGGGGGGGGGGTGTCTTTGATTTTGTTTTTTTGTGTTTACGTCATCAGTAATTATTTTTTTACACAAATTACCCACACATTGTCGATGCTTGAAAACGAAATGCATTTTCGAGGATTTATGCATAACGTTTATATACTATTATTTTTGAGAGATATTAATTTTGAGAGAGGTTTGCTTACTTTTGCTGACAAGAGGAGGGGGTAAATTGCAGTAAATCTGCTCGAACGGCCCCTACATTATTTTGCTATGACTAAACGTAGATAATATAAAATGTATAGTTAAGAAATTAATTCTCTTTATTGTACAAAAATGTTAATAATACTTTTTAGGCCGGGTTAGAAGCCCTTAAGGCGGCAGACACCTGTGGTCAACTCTTAGTATTCCACACATCGCTTCCAACTTATAATGCTCCCGGAAAACTTATTAACAGAGAAGATAGGAAACTTCTTGGAACAGAAAAGGAGAAGCAAATCTTGAGTGAGTCCTAATTTTATTTGCAAAATTATTTTTTGCTGACGTTTTTTTATATTTATTCTGAAGCAAACGTTATTTGAGTTACTACACAATATATTAGTATATTCATGATTTATTGTATATAATTATTTTTTAATGTTGGTGATTTTACAAAGATCTATTTGAGTGTATATTATATTTTCTATATTTAGTCTATTTATTTCTTCTTATATGGTAAATGTCATTTAAGAATATATAACTTAATTTATAAATGTGAAAGTATGTACCTATTTTACTTTTCTTTAGAGTTTGACGTTTGAATAATTATGTTCAAGGTCCCCAAACAACAGCGTACAACGAGCTAGGTCAAGCGTGCTCCGCTGCGGGCGTGTCCGTCGAACTGTTCGTATTTAACAACTCGTACGTAGATACGGCCACTATCGGACAACTGCCGCGATTGACGGGAGGACAAGTGCATAAATACACTTATTTCACTGTAAGTTTATAATTCCACAATTCCATTCGAGACGGAGCGATAAACCAACAAGACTATATATCTAAGAATTTTACATAAAATATGTCTTAATTTAAACAGGAGGTCTTCTATTTGTTAAAACAAAATTAAAAGAAGTAATTTAAAACTTGTATAGTACAACTTTTTTATCTTTTTTTTAATACTTTAATATATTTGGAAGGAGAGAGAAAGAAAGACTACACATTGCCATAGATAATGATTTCTTGATGTTTCGTCGTGTTCGCTCTTTTGCTTTATAAACTATATATTTCTAGGCTGAGACAGATGGCAGTCGTCTATGCCGTGATGTTCGTCGCGTAGTGACGCGTAACACTGCTCACGATGCCGTGATGCGTGTACGCACGTCCACGGGCGTACGGGCTACTGACTTCTTCGGACATTTCTTTATGTCTAACACCACTGATGTCGAATTGGCTGCTATTGGTATGTTTTAATTATTAATGTGTTTATTATCACAGTTTCAAACAGACTCCTGGGCCAATGGATTAAAGAAGACATTATTGGTCGCGCAATAGGAAAACTACTCAAGCAAGTTTAGACTAAAAATCTACAAGTCAGCAGTTGGAAAATATTCTCTTTACATAATTAAATACTTTTGAATAGTTGATTGCAGTAGTATTTCAACTGTTATATTTTTAGCTGCAAATTTAATTACTTGACAGGAGGTTCGTCTTGGTTAACGCAAATACATTTAAATACAACTTTACTGACGTATATTCACTGACATTTTGAATTTATTACAGTAATCGTGGTCAGCAAGACGCTCAGCACATTAATGCAATAATTTCGCGTTTATATCTGTTAAATAAGTTTTATTTAAAGGACTTAACAAATATCGTGTAAAAAATTATATAACAATATGAACGTTGATTTAAAAAATTAAATCCTTTAATATTTACTATCAGATACAAATCAAAAGACTTATCCAAATATTTGATCCGCCAGACCCTGACAAAGCGATAGGCGTCGAAATAAAACATGACGACAAACTGACGGGCGAAGATGGCGTATACATACAAACTGCGTTGCTGTACACGCATCGATCCGGGCAGAGAAGATTACGTGTGCTAAACTTAGCACTCAATGTGGCCCACCAGCTCGCTGATGTGTATAGATCTGCTGAATTGGATACGATGATCAATTTCCTTACTAAACAAGGTATTTATTTTTACCCCATTTTTTCATAAGTAGTAAATCGTTCGTTCGTATATTTTTATCACAGGAACATAAGAATTTTACAGAAACAAGCGAAAGATTTTTAAAAAATACTGATTGATTACTTCATCTTTAAAACATGTGTGTGGACTTATGTACACGCGTTAGAAGTTACACTTCGTTGGTGTAACAAGATGAAAATCTTAAAAAAAATATATTTTTAATCTTCTTCTATGTTTGTAGAAAAATAATAAAGTTATTTTAAATGTCACAAAAAAATATTTGTACATAAGTAAAGAAATTGACATTTTTTTTATATTAAATGTTGACTATGCTAACTTTAGGGTGTCTTTTTTTTGTGACGGTGTGCACCGTATAAATTTACTCTCATCATTTTTCCCTAATGCGCCAAAAGAAGGATAACTTCAAAAACTAGAACTACGTGTACGTAGTTCATACGTGTACTTAACAAATAATATTTCTATTTATGTAATAAACGATAATTAATAAAAAAAATGTTGTCTAAATGCTGCCAATCTTCCTTAAACACTTTATAAACTTATCGTCGTATTAATGTTTCAGCGGTATGGGCCCTTCGTGACGCCCCACCCCGCGCAGTACGTGAAGGTTTAACAACCCGTTGTGCGCGTTCGTTGGCCGCGTACAGAAGACACTGTGCGTCGCCATCTTCTGCGGCCCAATTAGTCTTACCGGAGTCTATGAAACTACTGCCTTTGTATACCAGCGGTTTATTACGGTCTGACGCTATTTCTGGAGGTATGTATTGCTACGATCTAACCATAAACTTGGTCAATTTTTGTTATAATATATTATGAAAACTTTTTTAATTTTTTTTGTTTTTATTAAATATTTTATTTAAAGTTAAATGAATACAAGAAGGGCCCAATATTTTATTATCTATTCCCAAATAATAGGAAACATAAATTTCTCACCTGTATTTGTATGATAGTTATTTTTATCGAAAAATGAAATAATAAACTATCGTTAAAAATCTTCCAGAATTTTTGCTATAATAAAATAAAAATGTTCCAGGTCCAGACATTACCTGCGATGACCGCTCCTGCGCAATGTACCGTGCGTTGACAGCGGACGTATGTCAGTCCGTAGTATATACGTATCCGCGTCTTCTTCCACTTCATACGCTTCCAAATACGCCGCAGCCACTTAGGGCATCTGTCGATAAGATGAGCGATCAGGGAGTCTATTTGCTTGGTAAGTTTATTTTAAGATAAATTCCTACTACTTCAACCCGGTATAGATTTGATTCCCGATGAAATATTGTTAAGACTTTGAAATAATCACACTGAAGTGAGTCTGAAAATTACTTGTTAAGGAATAAAAGTAAGATTTTTAGTAGTAATTTGTAAAAAAAAATTTTCGTAGAAATTTGAAGTTCTACGAAGTTTGATGGAATATTATTCGTCACATGATAACAAACATAGAACCTCGTGTATAAGTTGGTTTAAGATTTTTTGTCGCTAATGAAATTTGATTTGAAAACGAAGTAAACAAAAACTGAATTAATCGAAATTACTATTGAGTGTTCCGACCTTAAACCTGTGAAAGCTTGGGGCCCACAGGGCTAGGTGTCCTATCCTCGACCCTGTTTCTTCTGCATTTCAATGTTTTTTTTTTATAAAATAAGGGGCAAACGGGCAGGAGGCTCATCTGATGTTAAGTGATACCGCCGCCCATGGACACTCAATGCCAGAGGGCATTGACGCTGCTAAGTGTAAGAACACTGTCGTATAATTTTGAGACAATTTCTTCCAGAAAATGGCGTCCATATGCTGCTCTGGGTTGGATCACAAGCCTCTCCGGAATTTGTAAATGATGTCTTCGGTGCTCCATCTCCTCACCAGCTGAATACCCAGGTCTGCGAGCTTCCAGAACTAGATAATGAGCTGAACAGAGCCGTTAGAGCCTTGCTAGAAGATGCAAGGGATAAGAGGAGAACTGCTATGAGGGTGAGGATTTTTAGATTTTGATAGATTTTTTTATTATTACGATATAGTTTTTATAAAATTTCTTTGCCATTTCACTTAGTAGATATAATCTTTAATGTATAAAACTGTATGCAAAAATTTAACGGTAAAAATATATTTAATATTTAAACTATTTTTAATTCAAAAGAATCAAAGTAATCTTTGCTATTTTTAAACCAAATTTATATCTTTTTTTAATAATTTGTAACCTTTACTAACACATTTAATTCGAATAGCACGAATGTAGTATTGTAACCATATATATTTTGTTACGTGCATGGTATCTCTCTTTCGCACGTGCATGTTTCTTATATCTATCTCTGTCGCACGTAGCTTGAAGTCGTGCACCAGTACGGCAAGAACGAGGCGTTATACCGCAAATTTTTATTTGAAGACACTGGTGTCGATGGTACGCCCTCTTATGTGGAGTTTTTGATGAACACACACAAAATGGTGCAGAAAATTATGTAGGTTGAATTTGGCATCTGAATGTTTTGGGATGTTTTTTTTTCTTTGGTCGCTTACCCGAATTCGGGATTGTGGAAAAAATAACTTTCGAAGATTACGAAAACGGAATATTTGTTGTTTTTAAAATATTTCTTTGCAATTTTTGGTTTGTCGCTGGAAACGTCATAAAATCGACTTTATGAAGTTTGTGACGGGTTGTGTGCGCTTTCATATTTGTCTAGTTTCATGCATGCCGTATGCTCAACACTTTGCGAAGAAAAATTTATTTGGTGGTGGATTTGTCTGATAACTTCTGTGATCTAACCTTAACCCGATCTAATTCCATCTTATATATATTTCAAAAACTAATTTATTCCAACTAACAATAAATATCTAATAATGCAACGGGTTTGACTATGACACCATTGTTTGATTGTGATTGGTCATTGATGGTGGCCTATTGATTATTTTTATATTTAGATATTTATATCTCAGAATACGTATACAAAATGTTTTTTAGTAATAGAAAATATATTTATTCAAATATAAAGAAGATACAGCTCCTTTAACCAGAATATTGCCGTTTCATTTTGCCTATTCTACGGCCTTGATTTGATAACTGGCAGTGATGTTAAGAATTAGTTTAGTTTTTAATTTTTTTATCGAGGTTTATGAGTGAACATTGTGTTATCTATTAATATGACACAAATCACATTGACGTGACAATGACATTTATTAATAGAAATGCTTATTTAATTTGACATAATATAATATCCGCAACCACACAACCAATCACAATCAAGCGAAACGCGCCATAGTATCAGTTATTAATTCCTATTTTTATTTCAGTTAACGGTTATGCGTCAGCACGACAAATTGGAGGCAGTGTTGCGACACTTCTTGGTTGAAGATCGAGGCGTGGATGGGTCTTCCTCATACGTCGACTACCTCTGCCACATACATAAGGAAATCAGAAGTCTTCTATAGCGGTATGAAATATAAATAAACCGTGGACATTTCAAAATGTTTGCAATAAAGTGTTCGGATAAATTCCGAATGTTGACGGTGCGGCATACGTTGGACTGTTAATGAAGTTTCATATTAGCCAAGAATAAATTCCCTACTTTATATATTTCATAACATTTAGTATATTTCTAAAACATGTATTTGGTTTACGTTTACCAAAAATAACACTAATATAAACGCGAATTTGTTAAGTAACTAGATATTGTCAGTGCTTTCGCGTTTCTATAGTTTTATTTTAAATGGACTAGCAATCTGATAATTACATAATTTTACTTAGCGTTGCTCTAAAGATAAAATACGAAGAGGAAGAAAATTAGGCCTTCCGCTATTTGTGCTATATAGATAATATTTCCAAAACTGATCAATTATATGTGTGGTCGTTGTTATGAGAATTGGGGTTTTTATACGTTGATAAGTTTTTATTAGAGGGTCATAAACGTCTAAAACTCATGTTAATTCATATTAAAAAACACCTAGCCCAAAACAAATTTATTGTAAACACGCCAAAAGCCATTCGTCGAGGCAATTTTTTTATTAAAAAAGTAGTCTAAATTTTTATTAATTTTTTAAGCGTGTTCATAACATACAATTAATTAATAATTTCGTGTAATTTTTTTTTAAAAAGAAAAGATAAAAACTGTTCTCTGTTTAAAAGCCTTAATTGTAATGTATTAAGGTTTCTATTTTTGTTAATGTAAATAATTTAATATGATTAGAGCCATTTATATATTAATTATATTACGCAATTATATTTTCATCGGGTTTAAACTCGTCTCTAAATTTATTTAGATTCAAAATTGCAATATCGAGAACCATGTGAAATTAGTCATCAGTTGACAAATGTTAAAATCATAATTTTATTAATATATTAAATCTGATTTACTTTATAGAGTATAACGTTCTAGGTAAAATAATTCGTTAAAATAGGTCATATTTTGTTTGGTATTGATATTGTATTCCAATCTACAGTAGACATTATTTCTTTAGGTTAATTCAATTATTATAGGAGTAAGGTTCGATTGTGTAAATAAAGTATATTGGAACTATGTTAATATTTGTTTTATTAAAACAATTTGACTTTTCAGCTAACGTTTGGGACACTGTTATATTTGTAAATTATATGTTGATTTAATATATGAACGTTTTACTTTTCTCTAACAATACTTCTGTTTCATTAACAAAGTTTTGAGACAAGCAAAAGCATCCTTGTGCCTATCCGCTACAATTATAGTTGGAACGGATTTGACAATAAATAGTATTAGATAGTTTAATAAATAATCATCTTAATTACAATTCTCTTTTGTACTTGTAATAATAATAATTGTATGTATTATGCATATTATAATTAACAGAGAAAATAAAATGACAGAGTGACAGCACACTTGTTTTTATTGACTGCGTCGTCCAAAAAAAGTAAATTAAATTATGGCTGGCATAGCTTAAATAGACTCATCCTCTCCATCTGGCTGGGCATTTGCGGTTGGTTGGAGGGGTGGTAGACATGGTGGCTTGGCTTGGCAGAATGTGACTGGCGACGTCACTTCCGTTACAATATATTTATAGATTGTGCCGTTTAAATATCTCGTTTGATAATAAATTTTAAATAAGTTTTCAATAGAAATAAAACACATATGCATTATAGAACGGCATTTGGTATATTTATAACTAATAACATTTATAAAATAGTACAATAACGTAAAACAGATAAAATATTATGTTAGGTGAGGATGAGTTAATCCTACTGGACAATTTTTATTTACTCTTGTACCGGTGATAAAATTATAGTTTTGTTTCCCTGAAAAAAAAATTGATCATGTAAAATTACAAGGCAAAGTAATTAAATGTATACAATCTTATTATTAATCGTATGTAATTACAATGTAATCATTTATTGTATGAATTGGATAGTTTTCAAAATTTTAAAAAGAGTTAACATATAGCTAACTATCTTTTGTCACAATAATTGCTAAGCTTGTTCGAGACAGTCGTAGTTCGAACCACGTAACGCGATGTATTATTCATCGGAACTTTTCTAGGTTCTTGGTGTAGAGGAGGAGAATGAGTGGCACCATCGTATCGTAAAAAAATTAGAAAAGTTAGATGATGACAATTTTTGACTAAAACCTGGACTTAAAAAAAATCCCGGTTGCAAAATATACTTTCTTCGGGATGACACGCATTACCGGACGTCTGCTTGGCAAGCTTCGTCTCAAAAGTCTAGTGCTTTTAGGTTTAAAATACAAATTATTCAAAACACTCAGGCGAAAAATAAATATTTATTACATATAAATATTATAGAGAATGTTTGAATTTACCTGTTTTGGATATAAAACTTCTATAATAGGCCCCTTATACTTGCAAGGAATGCAATATTTGGGACACGGCGATTTTGCATTCTTGCGTTTACAGCAAAGCACCAGTGTCCACGTTATAAGGACTAGAAATATTAGCAATAACTTCTTCGGCGACATGTTTTGCTATTTCACCAGTCACTGTTACGAACGCAAACGGAAATTTAAGAGAGGCTTGTTGTGAGAAATGTGTTAATTATATTAGAATAAATGGTCAGTTAAAATTTCACGTAAATTCATATGAGAAACCAACTATTATTTGCACTCTTTAGTAGCCGTTTATCCTCAATTGAAAGTATCTAATCTTATACTACTACACGTATATATTTGAAGATCGTAAAAGAGGCCCTAAGCCTTTCACTGTGCCCAGGAACCACTTATACCATAAAGCCAGACTGATATAACTTAACTTATTAATTATTATTCGTATGATCCAATATGAAACAAACATTGTTTTGTTGGAAGTTTTTTGGCTATTATTATTTACAATTAGAAGTTACTTATAATAAAGAAATCTATAGCGAAATAAGAAGTTATAGAACTTCAGACCGCACTATGTAGGAGTTAGGACGCTCAGTTCATTACTATTATTTATATAAGGTACATTACCTTCGAAGTACCCCTGGCCTTTGGACCACCAAACTGATTACAAGGTCTGCAGTCACTCTGGCAGCAATGCTTTCTATCTCTGTTGCATGCTTCTCCCGCGTTCATAACACAGAGAGCGATATGAATTAAGACCAGAACAAATTCACTAACGTACGGCATGTTTGCTGAAATTAAATTGAAATTTAAAATCTCATTTCTTTAGGTAACACAGCATTTACACTAGTTATTCCAGAATATTTTATACTTAGGCAGCGTAAACAGATCAAATAAATTAAAGAAACAAGGCTCGACTACAGATTTAAATTCTATTTAATGTGTTCATACAGTCTGCCTAATTTCTAAAGTCTATCTGACTCACCTATATTCACTTTCGGCACTTAGCATTTGTGTCCGAACAGTCGTTGTAGCGAACTCTGGTACACGCGAAGCAGGACTCCAGGTAGGAAAGTAAGAGAGTCACTAGTAGAACCACCACTTCTTGATATAATTCTGTTTCCATTCCCCTAGCATAAACGTATTTATGAAGTACATAAATATTTTTTTTACTGTGGTAACACTGGACCAGTGTTTGCTTTTAGGTATTACCGGTTTAAGAATGCAGGCCTAAACCCTAATCGTGGGTTTAATCCCCGATTCTTATCAATGGTGTTTTCTGTGTGCGCTAATTACGCACATTAATAACGAAAAATTATAGAAAATATCGCGAGGAATGCGACATGCCTCGTATCACTTCAACGTCCGTCGTTAAATAACTGGTTTTTTAAGGCACTTGTGGCGCACCACTAATATTAGGAACCAGCTGCTCCTTGAAGTATTTTCCAACCAACTCGACTTACAGTCCTTCAAAGATGTACCAAGTTAGGCAACGCATTTGCCTTCCCTTCTGCCAGCGGAAGTGTCCATGGGCGGTATAACGGGCTAGAACCGTTTGCACCCTGCTTAATAAAAAAGACGCATGAGGCCAAGACCCAGAGGAGGAATAGGGAGTTTATATAAAGTTACATTTTGGTCATACTAAATATAAAAAGGTAGGTTGGTTCGGGTCAGCTATTTAAAATCAAAAGTTTACCGCTTTCACCGTTTGCACGGGGGATTTTCAGGGGTACAAGTCACTCTTTTTCTTCCGCTGCACGCGACAACCAAACGCAGTAACGTGATAACCAGGACTGCTACTCGTCTCCAGAGTACCATTTTAAAGCCATTATTTATGCGGCCACAACTCTAAATTAAAAAAGTTGTGTATGGGTAGGATATGTTCATTGTTTTCTCCGACTTAAAGGGAGGACTCTCGACCAGTCTAGGAGGCTGCTTCAATGGCTAAGCACAAGATGTTCGCCATAATTCAGAGTATACCATAGTACTGATTTTTTCCTAAGACTCATCTTTATTTTAACTTATCGCGCAATAATAATAATAGCAAGAATGTTAAACGAAATAGAAAACAGTGCGTTTTTTATACAAGTGGACTAACTGATATAATATCACACCCCGTGTCGTGTCATATATTCACAGGACAAGCTACAATCACAAACAAAAACCGTTTTGTCTCCATTAAACATTCTCACCCAACCTAAGTGTTTCACAACGATGTCGGCCCAATACAGTGTATCTGTACTGTATTAAGGACACTTATTTACCAAGGTCGCATTGCTCGGTAAATTGTTACAAAAAGTTTTTGGCTTTTCTGTTTTGTGTTTTCACGACATATTGCATTATGTTTAGTTATATTTTTGTATTAGTAATAAGCTTTCTATTGCATTAAGATACTGTAAGGATAGAAAATGCGCAAATTGTATGGCTTATTAAAGTGGCTTATTTTACTTTTTACTGATAATTTTGAAAGTTCATTCCCAGTGCAAGTTTTGTAGGTAACGATGGGTGATATGTATTTTAAAAGGATAAAACGATCATTACTTTAACATTATATATGCCTCGTTTGTCTCTCCATACATCACAATAATGAAAGACTACGTTTTGACTGCTTGACAAAGTACATAAACCAACTATTTAGAACGTACAGTACCTTAGTAGAATTAGGAAAACTACGATACCTTGATTTAATATTCACCGGTATTTCACTACATTGGAAATGCCGCTTCACCTGCAAAGAGAAATGATTTGAGTCTTTCCACCAAAATCTGCAACCAAAAATCTATTAGTAAGCAAATACAAGTACATAATAACTAACATACAGGTGGAACTTGACCCAAATCATATCTCCTCTTTAATCAATAAAACGTCTATATATTTCAAGTTTATATTGGTATAATTTTTGTTACATATGTGGTTTATTTTCTATCAAATGTATTATTTATAAATTACAACTTATAAATAGTGGTAAGATTTTCAATGTAAAGATTTTAACGCATGTTTAGGGCCTTTTAAAAAGTTCATTATTATTTTCTTTTTCACAGCTAAGCAGGTTACGGAATTATACATCTGTCACATTTTTTACGCGGGTGTTAATCTTTGAAAGGTCCACGCCGGCATGGCGCACGACCAGTACAAGGAATCTTCTTCTTACAGGCACTCCCGGTAGCGATTATAGAGAATATAACCAGTAGTAAAGTGTAAAAGAATACCCAGTTTAGTTTAGCCATTATAAATCTGAAAAAAAAATGTAAATATATTATTTTATTTGGATTTAGAAAAGTTTCATAATCAATATTATTCCTAAGACATGAAATTTAATGTTAAATAACATGTATGTTTGAGTATTGAATTTGTCTCAACAACACAGGTATTGTTAGGGCCGGGTGGTAACAGAAATACCCGTCAATAAACATTGTATCTACTCGTCATGTATTTTTTAATCACGGTTCATCAATTAATTCATCGGTGTGAGTTTCCGTACTATGGGTAGTTAAAGGATTATAAGAAAAATATTAAAAGTAACTTACAATTACTTTCCACAGGGCGCTGGTTTTCTGCAGGCAATGTAGACTTTTCGTGTGCAACTATGTATTCCAGTGATAAAAGTGATGAACGCGGTGAAGAGCAAAAAAGCGTTACGCAGATAATCCATTATCCTATCCCGACAACATCATCCTCCCCTTACCTGCAACCCTTTGTCTTATTCCCTAAGGATTTAACTATTTTTTGTACTAAAGTTTTTTTAGACTTTAGTTAGCGATGGCTCTGAGCTCTGCATGTTAAAACTTTCCAAAGGAAGTTTGAAGTAACCTTTTTTTGAAATAAAAACACCAGTTATATCGGTTATAGGTAAAGAGTATTCATATCCTTCTTTCACACATGCAAACTTATTGATTTGGGTCAATTTTCACACTACGTTTCGTAACACAATACAAAAATATTATATTAAAATTAAATTATATTAACAAACGTAAAAATAAAGTACTTACTGTTTTTTGTAATTTTTTTATTTAACGGACTAAAATTTGGATAACATTTGACTTATGTCAATAGAAAAGTGTTTTGTTTCGTTATATTTTTTTAAATCTTCTCTTCTGTGAAGGCCATAATTACCTCTTTAGATTTGTAAACATATTATATAGACCCTATAAGTTTTACTACATTGTTTGAGCTATATAGAATAACGGAGTAAAGGAAACGTTGACTTACATAATAAAAAATAAAATCCTGTTAAAGTATTTTTATTTAAATGAGTTTTAGGATTTTTCAGAATTGTTTTTATAGAGCATATATTTTATTTAAAAAAACAAACCTTTTAATTAATATCATAATTGTTATAATATTTTGTATAATTGTTATAATACTTAAGTCATGATTTATTGTGGTTAACGAATGTACTTTTCTTAAAGGTAAAAGTTAACTTTTCAGATGATTTAAAACTTCACACAAAATCATACTCTATTGACGTAATACTAAGAAATCAATGTCAAATATTCAACCGCAGATAAAATATGCATTTCGAAATATCTAAATATATCTAAGAGGAAGCTTATTAATCTGTAAGCGAGCGTCGCGAGCGCGCGTCTATATTTATAATTTAATTATAAATAGGTGTAATAAAATCTAAGATATTCGTAATAAGCTAAATCGGAAATTCAGTGCCAACATTTCAAGGAAGTGGAAATTCTTCTAGCAAAACAGTGAGTGTGGTTGAATTGTGAAACAATCGTGAAGTTCACTCATTTTGCGAATGCCTATTCGTAATCGCATTATAAAATAAATACCGCATTCAACAAGTAGAAAATAAACGGTAGGCTATACTTACAGTTAACAGTTCTTAAGTATTTTCAGACAGTTAAGTAGGAATTTTATATTTTTTTTAATTTCCTGTTTATGTATTTATTTGACTCGTATAATTAAATATTAAATTACTTATAATTACGAATTAAGTCCTATAAATAATATGTCTAAGGATTCGATAATTATTTATTTTAAGTAACATCTAATAAAATAATAAATACAATTACTTTAGTTGTAAATATTTTTTTATTACTATCAAGAAACCCGGTTAGAAAGGCTAGCTAACTAATAAACGAGGCTGTCTAAAGCACATGGAATGACTGACAGTAATTAAACTCTGTGCGACAAACAATATTAACCTTTAGGCATGTCTAGGCCGAGTAATTTTTCATTACGTACTTAATAAATATTCATGGCAAGGGCTTCTTGATTTGTGAGAAAAATTATTTTACACTTATATTTGTTAGTATGATGGTATCTTACTGACACATGACATTTTCTAAGAACTTTTTCTGTTGACCGAAATTTTAGGACACGTTAAGGAATAGTTTGTCTTACCTATACTATATAGATATCTGTCGTCTAAACGTAAAAAAAAACAATGGAAGACATTTAAAAATAAATAAATCAATGGCGGCATAACCTTTTTATGTCTGGGCCTCAGATTTCTGTATGTATTTCATGATTATTTGTTAATCTATTAGGCAAGTAGGTGATTATCGTTCTGTGCCTGACGCACGCCGTCGACTTTTTGGGTCTAAGGCAATCCGGTTTCCTCACGATGTTTTCCTTCACCGTTCGAGCGAATGTTATGCGCAGAATAGCGCATACATAGAAAGAAAGTCCATTGGTGCACAGCTGGTATCGAACCTACGACCTCAGGGATGAGAGTCGCACGCTAGGCCAACACTGATTATAATGGAAGACATTTACCTAATTATAAAAAAAGTCCCATACATTATTAATGCATGACTCATTAGTATTTCCGAAAATCTTATTAGAGCGTTATAAAACTCACCCTACCTTATTTCACCTTAACTATTCGTATAAATTTTTAAATTAATTAATTTTTATCATAGATATATTTTTTTACAAATTAATAGTCAATTTAACACGTATAGAAAATAATTAGATTGTTAAGTGTTTATTTTTATGAAAAAACGTTAGAAAATGTTTTTATCGCATGTTGATTTTATCATAAGTTGTAAGCGTTTAAATTAAATTGAACAAGCATTTTTTTAATATGCTCATGAACGTGGGCTTAATTAAGTTGTTAATTTCTTAATTCTTCATAAATTTCGCTTTACATCATTTTTACTACGAAATTTTATCGAAGATTTATCTTGGCGTGAGTTTAGGTAATATTTAGAAGTATAAACCAAATGTAAACGATTATCGTACAATTGAAGCCGATATTGAGCACTTTAGTTTTTAATAAATTGTATTATAACATTCACGTTTCCTATAATATACAATAACATAAGTGTCATTTAGATTTATTAACCCTTAGATAAGACAAGTTTGTTTTTGTTAGTGTTGGAACTCCTCTATCCCTAATTTTGTGTTAGTTATAAGCTCTTGTTTTAAACCACTAAACGAACTTTACTCATGTCAAGTACTTATTATTTGTATTATCTTCAAAACGAAACTTCCATTCCTCCCCGATGAGTTTAGGTTTCAGAGTGGGACATATGGGATATATGTTCTATCAAAGTTTTAGAGCGATAACCAGGGCTTAGGAACAATAGTCATAGTTTATATGTGAACCAAGTATATTTGGTAAAGTAAAATTTAAGAGGAGAACTCAGCTACTGTGGTATTATTTTTTTAATATCTAGTCCGTGCCATTCAAAGAGCAATTTGGCACAGGCCTCCTCTGTCGACAGATATCGTAAGCGATAGGATTGATTGAGAGTTCTTTTCGTATATATGTCATCTGCTACTTTGAGAGAATGAATAATGTTTGAAATGTCAAAACGATTGCTATTATTTTTGTCTATGATATAACTTCAACATTTTGAATTCTTTTGCAACTTGTTTTTAGTATTTTGATAGGCATTTTCTTTAGACATGATTTTCTACATATTTTTTAATATAACAGGGGAAAAGATGCTTAAGAATAATGTAAATACAAACTGAAAAACAAACTAACCGTGACCATGTACGCTGTAAAGCACGTGAAACGTCGGAAAATTATAATAAAATAATATACATAGCTTCAATCCGGGAAAAAAGTGTTTTCTTTCAATGTGTAAAAGCTATGTTAACAAAATACAATACTATAAAACAAACTAAGTATTATAGCCACTAACAAATAGTAGAACCTTTGTCAGTTCACTCTACGGACAATAAAAAACAAAATCCCTTAGCCTATGTTATTCGTTGGCTAGCGTAATACATTTAATATATGCCTAAGACAGCTGCATCCTGACGTACACATCAGGTAAAACTAAGGAACTGTAGTACTGCCGAATTGCTATCCTTACCATGTTACCATTTTATTAAGTATATTGTACCAAGAACACATGAGTGGCTATAAAAATACACACCGTACATCATATCATACATACATAGAAGTGCCTAAAAGTTTGTTTTGTACCCGCTCCAATATTACCATATACTTAGTTTCATAGGGAGTCCTAACCGCGGAATTATGCTCTAAATGAATTCCCCCCAGCAGAACGTGCAGAAATCGCAATACTTTCATAGATCCTTTGATCGTGTCTGTACAAATCCAAGCTTTTTTAGGATTTTCTACAAATCTGTCTGATGTGTTTGCGAAACATCACCACGATACCTACGTCACCCGATTGATTGATTTCGAGCCTATTGTATCCATTATATAGTATAGGTACGTTAGAGCGGGTGAAGTTCGATGAGAGTTTATTTTAAACACTTGATTCAAACTTCGTGAAAAGATCGGTCTGAATATGTTGTCATTTTGTATTTCTATTTTTTTATACATTTTTGGTTATATGCAAGCATTAGGCATCTGCTAGAATTTGGAACCTTCGGCAAATCTAAAACTATACAAAAAATTCGAACGAATTTCTACATACTGATTTCTTTTGTTATATATGATGCTCAGTTTTGGTGCAGAGCCCACCCTCGCTAGCTTTCTAAGAAGAATGTCATTGTCTACCGTGTCATACATTTTTTTAAGCTACATCAACATGACCCTCTACATATATCAACTATATATTATACATCGCAACGGCTGTTAATCATATAATTAAAATGTTTTACTCCTTCTGTCTCCTCAGACATCAAAGTACAACAGTCGGTTCTACGAATATGCGTAGAGGACAGCTACAAGATTGCTACGCAAATGCGTAGAGGCCCTACGAGGCCTTTGCTTTGTCCACTGTAGAGCTTTTACGATTATAATTCTATCACCTTTCTTAACTTTATTTTCAACAAATATCTTATTTTTTTAAGATTTCCCATTAAATTACATACCACTAATGTATTAGAAACACGTTTTTTTGATAATTCCCAAAAACAAAGTTTTATTCTATCTTTTTATGTTTTTATTATAGAATTTTATAACAATGTTTTGATCGAAACAATTCTGTTAAATAGGAAAAGAGCGTTAAACATAAAGCACAAAAATATTGTTATATAAGCGTACTAAAGTACATTTATAAAACAAAGGGTAAGAAAACAAACAAGTGTTTAAGGTGGGCAATGCGTTGCTGTTTCGAAAATAATTCATCACGTCAAAACGAGGTCACATAGCATTCTGTGAAGTTGGTTGAATTGCGAACGTGCGCCGCGCATCCAACTCAACTAAGTGAAGTTGGCGCTAATTCAGAATAGGGATGTGTAATCATCGATGTTTGAAATGAATCGTATCGTCTAAATTTATAATTATTTACTAGCAGACCCGAAAGGCGCTGTTCTGCGACCACGTCTTATATACAAACATTTCATACTTCAATAAAAATATCATCTAATTGTAAATCTCGTTCCACTTGAACCAACATAGTTTTTTTTATCAAACTCGGTCCACCTGCTAGGAGGACTTTAATTACAAATACAGGCACAGCACATTTGTATAAATAAATATATATTGTGTAGACTTTCCATTTTTATAATTTTAAAAATCAATTTAAGTATTAAAATCATTATTGTCTATGAGGTACAAGTAATGTTCCCAACATTACTTTTTGTATGTGCGTCGTCGTGCGTGTAAGTACGTCCGTTTCAGCTACGTCATATGTATAAACCAAAGACATCTCGATCTTATCGATATCGATCCTTTGGTTTCGTGTAATATTGCAGAAAAGATAAGCCATTGTTTTTTATAGATTTGACGAAAATAAAGAACCCAATTATATGCTTCACCTGTGTAGGCAAGGTATTCGCTGCTAAAACAATCTGCTACTTGCGAAGTGTCTGAATACGTTCCTATTTGTCGATAAACTCAGTACGCAACACTACCGTATACCGAATGCGCGCGCTCCAAGATCGCACCGCCCGTCTAAACCTATAGCCGTCGCCTTGCAAAAATATTAAAAAACAAAATTCGAGGCGTGTTCCAAAAACAAATTAATAAAATGGCGCGGGCACGATCAAACGTGAATATTGTGAAAATATGTAATTCAATTTGAGTGGACTTACGTGTTATTTTGTGTGTGTTGTGTACAGATTGTGTTTCCTATTATACCTTCCAAATACCTTGTAAGTATCGCTTTTTGATAGACAGTCAAGGTAACGATAATAGTTTGTAATAATTATTATAAGAAATGTTTTTATTATGCATTGTAAAACATTGGATTACCGTAATTTTCATATAGTTGACCATTCATTTCTTTCCATTCCGACTTAAATTTTTTATACATAAAATTTTAGTTTTGTTACAAATATTTCATTTTTACATACAAAGTTGTTGGGTTACTATACAATCATTATTTTATAACTGTTTTCTATATATAAACATAAAATGAAATCATCTTTTAAATTACAATCCTATGAACAATTGTTTGTGTCAAATGAAAAATTAAAATTATAAACTTTTTAAATAATATTAACTAAGTCCCGGGCTAATTTCAGTGTTTAAAAAGTTGATTAAATAAATAATCATTTTCAATAATTTATATCGAAACCGAAACCACTACAGCGTGTTTTTGATGGCTCTCAAATCTATGTTATGAAATGTAGTAGGTTTTTTAATGAGATGAATCTCGAGTCTATGAAGCTATGACTAGAGCACAAATATCATTAGGCGTGATTAATGACACTCATTCAATATCGGACAACGTCATTATTTTTTAATTACAGCTCTAGAATTTTTAGCTCTCCTACCGTATAAAAATATGTTTTAAAGTATTACTAGACGTGATAAAACTCAGCAGATGGTAAGCAATAGTTTCGAAGTATGGGTTCTTCTTTTCTGTTTCTTGATAGATATTTGTAACACAAGATCCAAGTAGGTCATGTATAAAATCCTTTAACTAATAAATATAAGGCACTTACATACGAAATTGGCGTTTTGTATAGTAGGAACAAAACGTAGACTTTTTTTAAATAAAACATATTTAATTAATCAAAGTATGTACCACTGCTATCTATGCACTTTTGCCATCTTTTAGGTAGTTCATTGATAAAAAATACATTCATTATACATTCGGGATTCAATAAAATATTTGAAGGCGGTTTCGACTGCCCCATTAAAGTCGAGTTTTTTACCTTGCAAGAAGTTATCCAAATTTTGAAAAAATATACGTACGTAAAGTATATAAGTACTTATAGACTAGCTCAATAGTATTGAGTACTATTAAGACATATTATCTTCAATACTCTACAATATAATTATTAAATTTTAAACAGAATGTTTCGATTCAAGAGTAATTGTACATGTATATCATAGCAAATCGTAGTTGATTTTTACGTTCTAGTTATATTTTTATAAATCGTATATAATATGTACATATCATCAAATTTTTGTTCCTTTAGTCAGTTAAGATGACAAAGAAGGACTCTCGTTGTGAATGTCAGACAAAGCGTCATGATTGAGTCTCGCAGGCTTAACGCTGTCTCGAAATCTACTTTAGATTACTTATCTGAAACGCGGCTTAATCAAGTTATGCGTAACCGCCCTTGGCTGGTATTATTCTAATTATCTTAATGAAATATTTACTTAAATTAATAAGAATTTTATGTGATGATCGACGATACGTTCAAGGTTTGACGACTTGGCTCGAATGCCCTGGGAAGTTAGAATATAAGATGAAAACTAAAAATGATTGCCCGTTTTACTAGAATATTTTTCGTCAACAGAATCTTTACTCTAATCAAAGGCTACATAAGCCATCATTGACGATATTTATGCATATTTTCCACAATAAGTTTTCTAAAATACAGTTTCTGTGGACAATATTGTCTCCATCATCGCAGCGTTATTTCTATTCGGATTGGCTCACTACCACATATTATAGAACTCCTTTAAGCTCTATATTATGAGAGTTCTGGTGGTAATAATATCGAAGACTTGCCATTTATATATTTTTAAAATTTGCGAATCTTCATGTGATACAGTTGTACTCAAATTATAAGGGAATAACAGATATATTTAAATTAGTGTGTTTGGGGAAAATAAGTAACTTCAACATTTCTAATAATTTCTTTGATTTATTAAAATGTCAAGGTTATGTAAGTGATATTCAGATGTAACAGAAATATAGATATAACGTAATTTTGTTTATAGTACAAATTTACCGCCTTTGACGACTTTTTTACTGTTACATTATTCTATAACACAGTAGTGTAGCAATATGTGTCGGTACATTCAATATGTGAATTCCAATGAAAGAATCACGGCTGTCACTTGACGTCACCTTTGTGAAACTAGTGCGTTTGAAAAGAGCCCTCGTGTTAGATCGTGCAGGTCTATGTAGCTTTTTTAATTTGTCTTTTGTTTGAACGGAATAATTGCGCTGATTTCATTAACCTGTACACTGCAACTATGCCAAGATATCTGTAACATCAACTATAGTGTCTTTCGACTGGTGAACTATTTATTAACTATTGCTCGATTTCCTTAAATTGATTTAAACTTGACATAGAGTGCTTAAAAATAAAATAAATCAATGGCGCTACAGCCTTTTAGGTCTGGGCCTCACATTTCTGTATCTGTTTAATTATCATTTGTTAATCTTACTAGATTCACAAATGCCTATTGGCAAGCAGGTTATCAGCTATCTGTGCCTGACGCACGCCGTCGACTTTTTTGGGTCTAGGGAAATAATTTCCTTACGATGTTTTCCTTCACCGTTCGAGCGAATGTTAAATGCGCTCATAGAAAGCAAGTCCATTGGTGTACAGCCAGGGATCGAATCTACGACCTCAGGGATGAGAGTCGCACGCTGAAGCCACAAGGCCAACACTGCGCTTATGATTGCTTAGGCCTTACATATATTTTTATAGAAGTTGTCGTATATACTTGTATTGAAATAGGTTCAAATCGTATGAATGTCAATCTCTATTCATGCAAAATCAATCACAGATATTGCACTATTGTCCCAAATACTCTTTTGTATTTACGGATTTGAACAGTCATTTTGTTAAAATGTTATAATTGGACTAATTTAGTTTTATATATTATGAATAAAAGGGCTTTATGAATTTTAAAACAAATATTTAAATAAAGATTCTTTTGCTTGCTTTTTCTTTTAAGAATTAATAATTATATCAATGTATTTTGAATCGAATAATGACGATAAGGACCAGATTGGATATTGTCCTTTCACCGCAAATTACCGTAGTATCTTAAAGCACCACAGAAGGGAATGAAAATAATTTCTTAACAATTTTGCCCACAATCACCTCGAAACTTTCCGAAGCCCTTGTATGATCAGAATATTTTATTAAGATAATTAAAATTGTTTGCTAACTGCGTGTTGTTATCCGGATCACGCCCCTGGGGTATAAAATTACGGAATGTAATATTTAAACTTCCGCATACAACGTTTTACTTTTAAGGGTTAACATTTTTAATACCATCATGGTCTTTTAAAAAAAGTATTTATTTATAACAAGTAATTTTAATTTAAAAAAAGGAATGATGGCCTTATCTTATCAAGCAATCTCTTTCACCGACCACTTTAAATATTTTTTTAATTAGATAGCGCAATGGAATTGAAACACAATGAAACAGTGAGAAGGAAAAAAACGTGTCATGTCCTCACATGAAAAAGAGAATGTGCACACGAATCACGGTAATTTCAGATCAGTTAGTACGAAAGTTGTGGACTAACTGTCCGGTACAGTAGAAATCTAAAAGAAGATAGAGAAGAAGCTAAGCGGACAATGACGGAAAGTGAATTCCATGCTTAATTACTTATTGGTATGTTTTGTCTCAACTACTGAAGTGATCAAATATTTTTTTTAAAAGATGCTTCTAGCTTCATAAGCTATGAATATGTCAAAGCTAAAATAATAGGCGAGTTACCTGGGAGTTTTCATCGAACGCCGTATACACCTTTTGACCTAAATAACAGTGTACAGTTGTTCCTATATTACGTCTAAAGAAACACGGGCGGAAGAAAACATTTCCGGATTTAACAAAGCATAAACTACGCAAGTACTTAAACAATAAGCTTAGGGGGGAATAAAATAATACTCAAAACTGACTATACAGTTCATACAAACAAAAAGAAGGACTCCTTATGGGCAGCGATTCGTTCCTTTTTGACCGACACCAAAAAACTAGCCTACCTACCTTTATATTTATCGGCCTATGTTTACACCTTAAGATAAGAGACGGGTCGTAAGCAGACCATCCCTTACTCACTTTAGATGAAACAAGATTACAACTGGTTTTGCATTGCCTGGTAGTTCAAAAAATAATTCTCCCTTGTTTAGACTGTTGGACCATTTAGCTTTATAACCAAGTATTGTAAAGGTCAATGCGATAGAAAAGGCTGAAATCGTAAATACAAATTGCTTAAGTGAATGAGTTTCTCAAGAGTTTTCAAAATACGGTCGAATTCTTTTTTGTGAGGGTTTCTGTTTTAAACGATTGAAGCGTGCATATCGGTAGGGTTTTATTGTTTATATAGTAAACATTTTATATTGGTTAAAATTTGCATCAAGCATTATGAATTTTATTGTGTGTAAAGTTGTAATATTTTCTCTGTAAGATTCTTTATATATATTGTATTGTATTTAGTGTTCAGTGGCTTAATGAATAAATAAAGATACTAAAAATGTATTATTAATATTTAAAACGGATTATTATAGATTCGTTAATTTACTGTTCAAATGAAAACAGAGTATCATAGTTGAGCGAATTTATACATTTTAATCCAGAATGAGACTCCAATAATCCAATTGTAAAAATTGTATACAATGTATTTAGTTTTTATCAATTTCACGCTTAAACAAAGTGTGGGAACTAGAATTATGCTAACATAGCGTTCGTTTGCGGGTGTTTGGCCCGGGTGTCACTTCAGTAGAGAGAGCTCAGACATGCTCTCATAAGCAAGACGTGGCTGTACTAATGTATATGGAAACATAACTACTTTATTCTAAATGAATAAAGTTTTTTGTTGATATTGCTTACCACTTATACATTGAAGCTTATCTGTGATATTTTTTATATTAAAGTAATCGTCTACACACAAATATCATCCCGAATAAATTAAAGGAATTGTATGTAAAAATAATATAATGATGACGTATTCGTCACTGTTATATACGTGAAAAGTGTTACAGACTTTAAATCCTGTGGGCATTTTTCCGTCACCTTTCCAAAATATTACTTTGCCGTTGTCCTGCAATAGTTTTTGCCTTAGTGTTTCACAATACGCTACTGAAAAAGAAAATATTAAAACAAAATCATCCTCTTCCGCGTCTGTCTTTTTGCGATAGATTCATAAACTAAGATGCCCGTTTTCACCAAAATATAGAGGGATTCATGAAGAAGATTCACGTGTATAATCTGTCAAGAATTACGGTTCACGTGTAACCTGTACCCTGGGCGTGTTGTTAGTATGAAATATTTGCATGTAACAGTTATTAATTATACAGTTACCCTCGTATGGGGTATCTAATGAATAAAAACTTATTTATTACTTTATTAGTTCTTTGGTGGAGCCAAGAAACGTTCGGCTGATTTTGATTGTATAAGGATATTGGAATTTGTTTAATTCATAACTGACCTTCGTGGTAAAGGCTATTAAAAGTTTGATAATAAAGTAGAATAGTTACGGCCGAAAAGCACAGTGACCTCCGACCTAATTGTGCGTTTTGCTGCACCCCCACCTACTCGATACGTGTCCTACTTCCTTTGGGGGAATAAATAGGGACAGACTTGGACTATAACATATTTTTATATCATATTCCCCTCGATTTGGTCATAGCTAAGAACACTAGGTACATTTATGCCGAAGATAGTACAAAGGGAAACAAGTGCAGTATCTTATTCCATCAAGAGATGAGACGGATATAAGTCATGAGCGTAGTATGACGAAAACAGGTGCTCAATGTATAGCATAGCTCGCTCATCTGGCGCAGACAACGACTTTTTATCTTATGACCACCATTGAAATTTGTTAGTGGTAGCGCAACAATAATTACATTATATATATAATTACATTATTGTTGCGCTGAAAATTTCATAAATAATGCTATAAATATAGTTGTGTGATACAGTTGTGCGTAAATATAAATGTAATTCAAATAACATGAATATATGATTGTATAAGTTTCAAGCGGAAATAGTTTCTCGAGGAAGTAAATGAAGTAGGAACTCAGTAACCTTCCAGAGAGGAAAACATGATAAATCACATCTTTCACGGTTTAATTGAATTTCTGTTTGTATTCTTATCTTAGTTTTCAACTCCGTGAGTACAATACAATTCTTTAACAAACTGCATAAAAAGTTTACAAAGATTGATTATTAACGCAGCAAGAAATAATAAAATGAAGAAAGAATCGTTATTGTCGTTATTATTAACTCTTTATTTTTGTACAAATAGGTAAAATGATTCTTGAAAGCAAGGTTTCTTTCGCTTTCTTCCTCAACTTCATTTCAAAACTATGAAAAGAAGTATAAAAGTATGCCTGTAGGAATTATGCCCCAGCCAACAGACGTGACAAACTTGTCATTTAATGTCCGTTACCTCACATGTTCGAATTTCAAAGTTAAACGTTTAAACTTAGCTGGCATCGATGTGACAGCGCCACTTAGATTTTATTGCTTCGGTTACTATTTTAAGAGTTTTATAACAAGAGAAACTCATACCATCCCTTCAATTCGTAGACTACAGCAGTAACTTTATGTAAGTGTTATTATTATTAAAGCTTTATTAATTAATCCGTACAACAAGTGGTTAGTTAACATTCCTTAATATTAGTATTAGTTGTGTAAGTCTAAGTTTTAAAACATTTAAGTTACAACTCTTTGTTAGTGGTCAAGTTTTTGTATGGCCCCTTTAAGGGTAAAAGCCTCAAAGGGTAAAAATGTAAGTATAGTATAGTATATATTGTTATGTATAGTGTTTATGTACGAAATAATACACAATCCAAAAACTGGGACCTGACTAACTTAGCTATAAAGTTATGAAAAGTTTTTTTTTTTAATGAAACTAACAGATATATACGTTCTTGTGATACTATGTTCAAATAATATTATTTTGTTTTCATACAAGCCACTCTTTACACAAAAATACGGCTAAAAAGATCGTTCTTTTAAATTATTTATTAGTGCATGTGCACCTTTGACAGCATATATCTTGAATATATCTGAAGGATGATTCCTGAACAGCTGTTGTCAGCAGATGTTCATTATGAGCTTTCTCTAAACATCTTGTGGAATATACATCAATAATTGTCATTATTCAAAACTTAGTAATGCTTTGATGATTAAATGTATTAATTCGCACTGCTGTGTAACTGAGTTGTGAAACCTATGCGTCAGGTTCATTAAACAATTTTACAGGCAACTAGAAGCTTTTCGCGTGTATGATCCTAAAGGGGTTTGAATTATGTTTATTTTTAGGTTACATACCATGAATATATAACAATATGTAGCAGGCTTACTACTGTTTGTTGCTGAATCAAGTAAATTCGAAAAGCACAATTAATGATGTTTTACTAACGAACTTATGTGTCAAATAATTCAGTAGCAGTCAAGTATGCATATTGTTTTGTTGATTGACATACTAACAACAATTCAAAAATGTAAAGAAATTATTTGTTTTCATATTTTCAATATAAAAGTATATGAGTCTCTGCTGTAATTCATTAGGATTAGGGTAGGTTAAAACAACTATTTAAGTCCAAAACCTTGTAACTTCCTTCATTATTATAGCTACTAGTATGTTTGTCGTTCTCCTGAGACATAAACTTTGTATTGTATTGCATTATATTGCTATGTATTATATTTTTTCGCACTCCTCTACTGCTTAATTTAAGAATAGGTTAAAACAACTATTAAAGTACTAAACGTTGTATCTTTCTTCTTTATTATAGCTACTAGTATGTTTGTCGTTTTCTGATTTATAAATTTTGTATTGCATTGTCTCCTTAAGTAACATTCTACTGTCATGTTTTGTTTTGTTTTGCTTTATATCTTATTTTTTATCAGTGAAACTTTTTGTGGATTTTATTCATTTATTGTTTTTTTTTTTACTTTTAGAGATGTATCTGTTTTGTTTCCTAAATGAATAAATAAATTAATTAATTAATTTAAAAATACTAAATTGCACAAACTGTGTAGACATCTATTATCAATAAAATTGGTGTATAATGTTTAGTAATCAGACTAGAATTCGTTTCACCTTATGTTATAAGAGAAACAAATGAGTGCAATCGGGAGGTAATATTAAAATAAACAATTGACGTGTACCGAACATAAGTATAACGCATATAGAGCGATCTTTTAATAGACAATGTGCAGTAAATCACGCACCGCCCTAGATGCACTCCACAAATAGTATCAGCTGTTGCTTCGATACCGTGTAATACTATGCGTTTTATATGACGTCATATAATGGCAATGCTCATGCGGCCGGCAGACTACTAAACTTGACTAGACCACCTCTATAAGACGCTTGTCCAGTCTCAGTTAGAATACGTTTGTCCAATCTCTACGGCATTATATATGTCACAAAACTGGAGTCTGTACAAAAGATTTACGTATTGTAAATTGTCGCATGAATGGTGGTAGGGCTAAATACAAGGATCTTTAAAATATATATAATTTACTTTCTTTGAGTACTAGGCGTAATTTGATTGATTGTGTCACTATAAGAAAAATATGTGTACATGAACTAACTTGTTCAGATCTTCTCTAACTCATAACATTCAATGTTCCTTAAGAAAACACTTTTAAAACGGATTGAAGCTATGTATTCAATGTTCCTGCCAGCGTAGAGAACGCTCGCACAGAACCTTTAACGTTCCGACTCCCAGAACCAACATTGGGTTCCGCGAGCCTGTGAAGAGTCACAGGATGTGTTCTACTTTGGATTCTGCTATTAATATCGATCTTTTTTCGCAGTCCTCTACTGCTTCATTTAAGAATAGGTTAAAACAACTACTAAAGTCCTAAACCTTGTATCTTTCTTCTTTAAAATGGCTACTAGTATGTTTGTCGTTCTCCTGATTTATAAATTTTGTATTGTATTGTCTACTTAAATATTTTGTATTGTATTGTCTACTTAAATAACATTCTACTATCATGTTTTGTTTTGCTTTATATCTTATTTTTTATCAGTGAAACTTTTTGTGGTATATCCAATGTGTTCATATATGTTTTATTTTTTATTTGTTACTTTTAGAGATGTATCTGTTTTGTTTCCTAAATGAATAAATAAATAAAAATTAACCGAAGATATGTGCACATTGTCCTAAGATAATTCAATTAAACAGAAGTGTGGTTAAAAATCTGATATTAGTTTAATATTAATTATTTTCTGCTCCCCTTGCTGATACAAACAACATGATAATAATAATAATTCAGTGGCGCTACAACTGTATATGGGTTCTATCTATTTATATGGGTATGGGTTATTTCATTGTTCATTTTGATTTCATAGACTAATAGATCGTCAGGATTTTGTGTGATACATGTCGATTTTGGATTTGAGACGTCGAATTTTTCTCACGATGTTTTCCTTTGCCGTAGCGTGTATTGTAAATAGACATCATTATTATTTCCGATCTACCTAATGTTTCTCCATAAAGTAATATCAGGGCAAAAAATATCTGTGAAACACTACAAACTGATTTAAAAAATAAGATAGAAAGTCACATACATTGATCCGAGAAAACCGTGCTTCACTTGGTGCAAGCTATCCATCTTTCGTTATTTCGCGTTAAAATGAGGGACCTGAAGTATAGGACGGATTTATACGAAAATTCTTTATCGTGAATATTTGAATTCTAGCCATTCCTGAAGGTAGCTTTTGACGTTAAATTAAAAACGTTTGAAAGATCACAAAGAAAGATAAATAAAATAGCCTCTATATGAAGTAATATAAGACTTCTTAATAATACAATTTAGCATTACATAAAAGCCTAAATGTTGTAACCCAGCATAGATTGAACATTTATTTATTTATTACAGAATACATTATCCATACAGACTTTGCCAATACGATAATGTCGTGACATGTGTAATTTGCGTGTCAAGACATAACTTAAAAGAAAATTTATCTGAATTTTATGCAATTATATTGGTGATATGTACACTTAAGAACGTCAATCTTAAATAAATAAATTTTCATAGTAAAATGCTATTGTTATTTTAATAAAATTGTAATTATCCTGATTGTTTTTTTTTACAAAACAGATTTATACGATATCTATTAAACATTGTGTACCTTAGATTTAATATTCCTTCTCTATGAAATCTAGATATTAAAATTTAACTTTATCTTGTTACAGGGGACCAAACCGTCACAAATTCCACTAGTACTAGATCGTGTTTGTAAATTTATACCTTCCGTAATTCTGTGTGTATCGTATGGAATTGACGAATTCTTTTAAGAAGACGTGCGGAGGAGAAACCAATAGGTAAGATTTTAAAACGATTGAAATCTCAGTATTTTAATTTAGTTTAGTTATATTTGCGTTATGTCAGTGACATCTGGCTCAGTGTATTGAACTGTAGCCTAATATTGTTACTTTAATAACAAGTTAAAGTTTGTTTAAAATTAATATTAATATTTGAACTTTAAAATTGTAAGTCATTTCGTTTTTATGTCGTATACGATCATAATCGTAAAATATAAGTAGCAGTAAACTGGCGGCGCCTGTCGTGATGAGTAAATAGTAAATATATAGATGCAAATTGTTGATTTTATTACATTATAAACTTACTTTAATATATACAATCTAATGTCAGGCATCTGTATACTTGAACATAGAATTATACATAGATAAAAATTAAATAATGTTCTTGGAAAGAACTGACTCACGACGACGAATTATGGTTCTTTGTCATGCTGGTTTCCTGAAGATGTTTTCCATGACGACCCTGTGTTAAATTGTGCACTCATTACTATACAAACCTTATTTTAACTCACGATTAGGGTTGAGATTTGCGCGCTGAAACCACTAAGCCAACATTGCTCTTACAATTGCGAAAGATCTAAATAATAATAAATTAATAATCTTTAGTACCTTTTATTAAGTTTATATCAAGACTTTCATATCAGTAAAAGTTTTTGGCTCCGTAAAATTTTATAAGCCATTTAACTATAGCGTGGAAATGACATGTTTGTTTCGATATAAAGTACGAAGCGTTTTCGACGAAGTCCTACCAAATATTGACAATATGTTATTTATAATACCATACATTATTCATTGCAAAATCCGCTTCAAATTTTACGAGCGCACATTATAAACACGTGGAAATGTACCTCGGGAAATAATTTCGTTATTATGGGAGCGTTGAAATACGACAGAACGTAATGAGGTCAAAGACTTTACAGCAAATAAATATAACATAGTTTTGATTTTAATAAATTTTTGAGAAGATAGCTGGAATTATGCTTCCATCCAAGCTAGAATATAATTCCTAATATAGTAATTTTAAGCGAACTAGCTGTGGAACTTTCTCATTCATATTGTGCCAATTCTTTTTTTTACGTACGTATATATAGAAGTCGGTTAAACAACCGATGGCCTCACACGTTCCCGGAGATGAGAAAAGTACATTACATACACCAAATATCTCACCGCGGTTAGTGTCGCTTAGCCTCGTTAATCGATCAATTAGAACCGTTAAATCTGTAGGGACTTAAATAATGATTAAAAACTGACATAAAATGAATGTTAAAAGGAATTTGCGTATTTCATAGAAATTTATTATTAATAACCAGCTCATGATTTTCATCGGATTTAAAAAGATTTTTAATTTAAAGATATTCAAACAATTTTTTAAAATAAATTTTTACATTCGCACATATTGCTTCGTGAGAAACGCTTTATATATATTTTTTGTCATTATGCATGACCACAGAATTAGTTGAATTGGCACAAAAATTAATAGGATGTAAATATTTACATATATAATGTAATCGCGATTCCTCGCTAGGATGTCTAGACAACTGACCTCTATTAAAATATATTTATAGCGAACTATTAAAAATGTTTATAAATATTGTGTGACTGGCAGTTTCCTGCATTTTTTTTTGTATGAAATAAGATCTCTCAGAGCCCACAGGAATACGGGTTACTCGCTTTAGGATAACTTTTCACGCCCTAATTTTCGTCTCACATACAATATCAAATATTACAATAATAATTGCAAATGGAGAGACACATAATATATAACGATAGTGAGTTGTATTTTAAGATCTTGTGACATTCCCTTATGTGAAACAATATAAAATATCAGGGCTTAGAAGAAGTTTAGTGTAGATTTTCAAAGAAGCAATAGACTTGCCATATGGCTCATAGTGTAGCTTGAAGTGGGATTAAACATTATTCAGAACCAACTAGTAAACACAACACACACCCTTTTGATAAATCTAAAGTTTATCTCTTATTAGATATTCATGCATCTAAAAATGTACTTGTATGAAATAAGGATTTGGAATAAATGTATATTCCTGCAGCGAAATCAAATATTCAAGATTGCGTCTCATGTTAATGCACCAGTGCACTCTAGAGATTTACAGAAACATATGCAGTTAAATATTAACTATATATATTATTGGTAGGAGAGTGAGAATTCCACTACTCAATTGAATCACATATAAGATTTTGTTAGCACCAAATTTTAAACATGGCTGGCTGGAGAATTGTCTTCTTACGTAAGGTATTTTTAACCTGAGTCACAAACATCCCGTACAGCATGTTCTATCGCGGAGCTTCTCTGTAATCAAAATTTTTATATGTACATCGTTCTATGGTAAAGAATAAATTTTACTGATTTTATCTTTACGTGCTCGCCGTATGTACGTCATTTTCATTAGCACACAATATTCCAAGTATTCCAGATCGAGAGGAAAACAAAGAATCGAATTTTCCCCTTAATAAAGCTGCGATTCTGAGTGAAATCATTTTCATTTTCCAATTGGAAATGATTCACTCTATTGTTTTACATTTGATGTTCCGAGTTGTTTATTGCGGTTTATAGGTCAAGGAATATTTGAATATATTAGCCGACATGCTGATGCCTTCGGGTTTGTCTATGATATGTTTTTGTTAGGAATATCCGTTCTACGCTCTTGATTCGAGAATCAGCAGGCATATAAATTTGACGTTCATAAGTGTAAGTACAAAAGTAACCCTACCTATGATTAAATTACATTTTATTTTAAAGCGTAGTTTAAATTTAAATGTGAGCCTCATAAAGAAATATTAGCAATTCATTTGTAGAGGACTGTACACAAGAAAAAAAATTTAGACCCATCAGCTCCACTTTGTTCTTTCTAAACACGCTAGAGAGGCTGAGGGCCCTGGAGATACGAAGCTTATCCTTATCTGAATTTTTACAAAAAATTAACACGCCTACAGCTCAGGAAAATTAACAGAATCATCACCCCACAACTTGACATAGAAGACGCCTTTAAAAATACAATTTCACAGCACTGGGAAAAGCATGATCGGATCCACAATATGTTAGAACAACGAGCTATACAGTTCACCGTAAATACCAACTACGCGAGGTATTGTCAGTAGACGCTGCCCACAAGGGCTATCCTATCACCACTTCTGTGGTATCTAGTAGTTAACGAGCACATAACTAAATTCAATGCTAGCAGTCTCTACGCTGTGTTGACATAGCTATTTTTGTACCGGCGAACATTGAAAGCACCTTATGTAATCACGATCAGTCTGTCAAGACATCAAAAACTGAACTGATCTGGTTTGCCAACCGTAGAGCCCTGGACCTTACAGACTTCCTAAACTTCCTAGAAAAAAAAACTTTTTAGGTCTGGGCAAGGATTTCTGTATCAGTTTCGAGATCATTTGTTTATCTTATAGGCAAGTACGGTGATCAGCCGTCTGTGCCCGACGTACACCGTCGACTTTTTGGGTCTAAGGCAAGCCGCCTCATGATGTTTTCCTTCACCGTTCGAGCTAATGTTAAATCCGCAAATAGAAAGAAAGTCCATTGGTACACAGCCGGGGATCGAACCTACGACCTCAGGTATGAGAGTCGCAGGCTGAAGCCGCTAGGCCAACACTGCTCAAAACATCTTCTTAGACAGAACTAAAACTCATGGATGAAATCAATTAGTTAGTTGTGGTTCTAAACAGTAAACAATGCAAAAATATGGTATATCACCTAAAAGAACATTATGGCCATATATTGCCCTAATTAGTCAATTTATGGACCCTTAGTTTGGTGGCCAAGATTGGAACTCTCATCGGCAACCATGAAACTAGGATGCTTCCAAAGGCTCGCCTTGATCGCCACTTGTCTTTTAAGTTCGATTTTTCAAAGAGAATGTGTCTCTCTTACGGAAGCAGTTAGCAGGAATGAATAACTTCTCTAAATGAATAACGTTGATCTCTTGGCAATGATGCTGCCAACGAGCTTGCAAAGATACGTTCCAGAATACTTCCGGCTTGTCCAATTCTTTCCTTGGCCTTCTCACAAGTGCGAACCTGGAATTGCCAATAATCCACATAACTCCAAAATCACCGATAGTCACGGATTGCTGACTGTCCAAATGCCACTGCCAGCAGTAAAACCTCAATAGAATTAATCTCAAAATAATGATAGTGATAATTACGGGCCACTGCCTACTTATTAAACTTCTCTTATTCCTGGGCGTGACAGACAGTTCCTTGTGCAGAGGCTGAGGCCAGAGGAATCAGTCACCTATGTAGCCCATGAATGCTTGGCTGTATCTTCCCAACGAACTGAAATCAACCGCTAGATAGATTTTTATTGGAAACACTTATTTTAAGAAAATAAGTACATTCAAACTCTTGTTGTATGATAATACATGCATTTTTCACCCAATACTATTTTATCTAAGCATACTATATATACTGAAGCATACTCATATAAAAGGATCTGAATTTGAGCTACAATTTTATTTACAAAAATATTTAATTTATATTGATTGATTCAAAGATTACTTCCATTCTCTGTTCAAAATATTTATGCAATAGATGAAAACTTAAAAATTATTCTCAGTGTACAAAAGCTTTATATTATCTAATATTGATGTCTGTATCTATAAAGTACATTAGATTTTATCCACGTTACGTACTAATATAATTATCGGCATCTGGCCAATGTACAGACAAAAGAGAAACAAGGTATATGTATATATGTCAGTTTTCTTGAGTAATATTTGTTCCGTAAAAAGTTCCGTGTTAAATGTATAGAGTATGTAAAAAATTAGATTCAGATTACATCATAAAATTTGTAAAGTATATTAATTCTTTTTTGTTACTAAATGTAATAAAGACGATACATTATAATAACTATATAATATACTTTTACAATTGTCTTAACCTACATAGTAATAATAAAAATCATTAAAAATGAATAAAAATAAAATTTAAATTTAAACTAATTTAAAAAGTTTGGTCCCTGTGGCAGTGTACCTTTAACGCTGGCAGTATTTCCTCGCTGTATTGCGATACTTATTCGAGCGAGGAAAGCACCAGCTCTGGGGCCACCGGTACTAAATACCAGGCGCCAACATAACTCTCTAATTATCGCCTGTTCCCTTGAACCCCACTGCCCAAGAGTCTCTACTCTAAAGGGAACAAAATCGAAATCGGAGAAAAGACTCTCACATTTAAGCCATTGATGATAAAGGTTTCGTTGACCGCGGCGTGGTGAGAAAAAATGTAAATCTACTTTGTACATTACAAAGTACATCACGTAATACATAGCATTGATGTGACCGTTGATATGTTGATACGCTAGTTTTACATCACAGACAGAAAGTCCTTAATTAGCAAATATTACATAGATAACAGTGGGCGTAATCACATAACATAAAAAACCCGGTAAAAGAAATAACGTTAAATAAAACCTAAAGTACCAAAGAAAGTTAGTTAGGCAACTACACACAATATTTTTAGTACACAATAATTTAATAGCTTTCCTTTATAGGTAAATAGGCCTACGGTATTCTCAATATTATGAATAAGTTAACCGCTTGAATACTGACCGACACTGTTCTAATTTAACCTATTTCATCATTTCTTAATATTACATAGCAATACCCCATTAACCATCCTATATACAAATCTAAAAAACACATATGTTCATTCTATTTAAAATAGGTAAAAGAAACAAATAGTTATTGGATCTGTGAATGCAGAACAAAGATACAGTCAAGTCAAACAAACTAATGCGCAATAAAACATCAAACGTTCGCGTTCTTTTTATCGAAATAAACCTAATTGTATAAATGTTACATAAGTTAGATGGCGTTTTCGATCCCAGTTAAGATTACGATATTATATGTTTTCTTTATTTTACGAGTACTATATTTTAATAAAATTTGATTAACGAATGTAAACGATAATTTGTTACATAATTCAACGTTTTGAGTGCTTTTCAGCAGTGGTTATCGAGATACAGTCTGTTGAAGTTTTATTTAACTGAGTTTTTACACGTAACTTCAAATACAGCAACTACGGTTATTAAAAGGTCGTCCAAATTGGGGTTTGTCGCTATTTCATACTTTTGAAGACCGGCAACACAACTGCGAGCCCCCTGGCATTAAGAGTATCTATGAGCGGCAGTTCCACTGCCTCCGGGCAGGAGATGAGGTACCTGCCCGTTTGCGACCTGGTTTATAAAAAATGTTTCAAAGAGTGCGCTTAGTCAATGAATTAACTGAAATGGTTGGACTATGACTATCTATGAGTAATAAATCGTAATTTTAATTGCCTTTAAGCGTAGCGTAACTCTCTCCTTTATCTAATCGTATGACAAAGCTTACTTCTAATAAAAGATTTTGCAGAATCGGTACAGTACATTCCACAAACAAACTTACAATTAAATTTCAAATATCACATTCAATATAACATATACAGTTGTACCATTATGATATAATGTAACATCTGGCGAGTGTTTTATGTTAATGGATGTTTTATATCATCGCTAAGTTAGCCGTATAACTCGTTTATCTAATCCACCTTGACATTAATCCACTTGCTGCTCCGTATGCTGGACATATTCAGTCCAACAGTGCAACTGTTATACGTCATCACTCTTGTCAGTTATGTTAATTGAAATAAAGTGTCGAACTTTTAAGTCCGTTATTTAAATAAAGTATAGTCAATGCATTCATTTAGAAATATGATAGTTTAAACATTATTTGCATTATATGTAAATATGATTTTCAAATCTATTATTATATTCTTTCTATTCAAGTATTATGTAGGCACCATAGGGGCGTGGGGGTATCTTTGATTTTTTATTTGGTCAAAAGTAATTATTTACTTTTTTACACATATTTTCCACATATTGTCTATGCTTGTAAACGTAATGCATTTTCGAGGATAAAATTAATACGTTTAAATACTATTCTTTTTTATTTTAAAAGCTGGTGGTGGCTGAGTGGGGTCTAGGTAAGCCGGTCATTGGCTTCGTGCTTATCCTTCGCCAAACACTTGCACCCTTTTGGACCCTAAATCACTTTGAATTGCCAACAAAATTCACTAAGGATTGTCCATAAGTATCCCTGTGGCTTTGCAGTTAATAGCTTTAGACACCATGGCCTCTATTGCCAAAAAACTGCAGGTCGGTTTTCGCGCTCAACGATACCATATGCCGCAATCTTGCCTCCTTCAATCTTCCATTAATTTGGCTCACAGCTCACCGCTTTCTTTGATGTCTTGAAGAATGGAACGGTATTTGGAATGGGATGCCGCTTGTATGGATACATTAGCCTAGTTTCACCTCCCTCGGACAAGCGCAAAAGCTGGCACGCCGAGTAAGCGGAAAATAATAAACAGCTACAATATAAAAATCCTTCCTTTAATTTTGTTCGAGTAAGGTAAGGTAAGTAAGTAGAGACTCTTGGGCCGTCTAATTATACATTTAAGTCGGCGCCTAGTAGATAGTGCCGGTGACTACAAAGTTGGAGCTTTCTTCACTCAACGAATAAGTATCGCAATGCTGCCACATTTCCTCGCTGTATTTTATTAAACCTACATTGCCACAGGGACCAAACTTTGATAATTTGTTTAAGCTTTCTATTTATCTATTTTTAAGTATTATTATTACCTAACAACCTATATAGGTTCAGAATATTGTAAATACTGTATATTCAAGGAAATATCACGGAGATGACACATTAAAAAGTTCACCTTAACACTGTAACTACTTATTTTTAACACGAAGTTAACTTGTAGTAGCCTAAATAAAACAAATAATGTAACCTACACAAATGTGCAAACTACTCAGTTTGACGTTTATACGTCCCTAGTAATTTAAACACGTTTTTAAAAAAGATTAAAAGCGCAGTTTATTTGTCAGTTATAAATTATATACTGATAAGCAGTTGCTGGTATTAACTGGCAGAAAATGGTTGCTACAAACTGTATAGAGCTATTATGTATGGAATAAAAAGCTATTACGGTCGTGCCTGCAAAATACTCATCATAATGGTATAGCTTCACGCAACTTTTGTTGCGACCTTCAAACTATCAGTGATTAAAATTTCGATATCGATTCTAAATACAATAATGTGAAGAATTTTGCACAACATTTAGCTTTTGATAGCCAGCGAATTTTTCATAACTGTATCAAAGTTCCCACATGTTTAACAAGTATGTAACATTGTTAATGGGTTTGCGCATATGATTACCGCAAGGGATCATATGCATATATATTTTGACAATCTCTGTTTAAATTTTGTTAAACGCATTCGAACATTCAAGACATACACTAATATACAGATGTCTTGCAAAGTCTTCTACGGGTACCTAAAATAGACAGGGTAATTTGTTAAATACTATGTCAACATGCTACAAATTCGCAGGTTGTGGCGTAGTACGTGCTACGAAATGGCTACGTTAACAATTCTCGATTCTCAGATAATTTAAATGAAACGTGTAATTATTCTTATTAATTGTTTTTCGTACAAAATTTTTGCAATGAAATTGTTGCTCTAATTTGCACATCCCGAGATCGTCATTCAATTCCCAACACCAGCGGATCTTTTCTTTGCTTAATAAACAATTGCTCCTATGGAGAAGCCCGATACCAGTTTTATAAGTCGATGTAGTATCACACATAAGCTGATCATCTATTTACCCAAAGAAATATGAAACAGACGCACCACATAGAATTTGTTTTTATCTTCATACATGGACTGTATTGATTGTGATATAAAATAACCGTGTAATATAATGTTAACTATTATAAAGTGAGATTCTGTTTAAAAGAAATGAATTAATCAAAGCGCCGGCATCAGTGAAAAACAGATGCCGGAAACGTGTAAAACACTTTTAAATATCTGAAATATTATTCAATATTCTCCTAAATACAGGCTAAAGCGAATATATAAAAGTGTTAAAAAATACACCTGAAACTTTGATATTAACAAAACGAGTTTATTAATAAAACATTTTTACAAATACCTACAAATAACTAAATAAATTAGTTTTTATTTGGAGGTTAAAAATGTATTACGCGTTAACATTTTGATAAAAGATATTCGTATGATAAACAGATTTTTATACAAATACATGAAAATCATGGCTAGAATTTAACGTTATAGCGCGTGTCGCTTGATCCTGGTCAGCACTTCAAGCACAGACTCCCTACATGATCCGTGAACACAGCCAAATTGCAGACCTTTAATATTTTATTATATTTCCACAATAATTATGTATATCAATCGCTATCCTTTCGTATCTTATAAACTGAAATGTCTCAAATTTAATGCATTCCGAGAAACGTTTTGAGCAATGAATCACGCTCACTGCTCGGAAGTGTATTTTTATTTGACGTCGTAAAATGTTCAACATGTTTAACGGATTAGCTGATTTAATGAGACATGATCTTATACTAAATTAAACTTACTTAATACTAAATTAAACTTTATGAGAATAAATTAACTATACTATCCTTCGTTACAATATTTGTATCGTTTTTAAGAAAACATTTAAAGTCTTCTTTCCAACACCCTTCCCAGTATTTAATAATCTTAGATATGCATACATAACCAAATGTTATTATCAAAATATCATATTTACATTATTAACCAGTTTTAGATACTAGTAAAAAATTATGGAGGTTTATTGTTTTTAAACCTAAAAATTGTTGAGTATTTTCATATATCTGGTATCAATGACCTGGATAAGCTTTGTGTTGCAGAAAAATCTTTCAAATGATAAAACTTACATCGACAAAGCACGTTGTTAACTTCTTAATAGCGCACCAAGAATAACCATTATGAAAGTGTTACTTGTTAGGAATAGTAAAATAATACTACTTACATAAAATATTTATTTTGCATAGGGTTATATGTTGTTAAAACACTTTCAATTACTAAATCATATGATATATCGGTATGCACCATAGGCATCATCTTTTAATATGATTCGAATAAAAATAACTGGCGTTAGCGTTGCAACCTTAACAGAAATGGAAAATCTAACTACATACATTCATACGATAACGAGCTGAATATTCAATAACAGATACAAAAATGTTTCTGCACCGTGTTTGGGAATCTTAGTACCTTAAACAGAAAATAAATTTAGTTACGTCACTAAAAAAATGATACTTAGTGATTTATCACGTGACTTTAACAAGACATCAAATAATTGGAGGGACGTGGCACAATTTCTTATTTCTTATCACATAACATGCGTAGAATATATAATAAAATAAAAACATACGTTTTATGCAAAAAATTACCATTTATTCCAGGTTAAGATGAGTACAGAAGAGGCAGACACAACACCAACGCCCACAGCAGCGCAGCCAGATGGCACAGGTCCCCTCATCCAAGTGCCCGTGGCCCCGCGGAAGCCAGCGCGTCGGGGCCTCAAAGTACAACCCGAGAGACCAAAACGAGCACTCTTTTGTCTCACCCTCAAAAATCCCTTAAGAAAACTCTGCATAGATATTGTTGAGTGGAAGTATCCTTTTTATATATCTACAATTTATGTTATTATCGTTAAAAATATTTATTTTAGGTAGACTTGAGGTAAATATTAGTTTTAGTACATTTATTTCGTTCCGTTAATATACTGTCTTGTCTCAAAAATTGCAAGAAGTTGAAAGTATATCCGCAGAAGAGTGTGACCTGTTACCACAGGTCTTCTCCTGTTATTGGCACTAGCCTCATTATTATGTAGACTTGAGAAGAGGCAAAAAATATGATTTAAGTTATATTTTTACCAATTGTATTAAAACGCAAGTTTAGGAAACAAAAATCCTCCTATCATATATATCTAAATCGTAATAGTTAAGTAAGAAGTTTTAGCTTAAACTTGGAAATTTAGCTTTCTTCTCAAAAGTATGAGGTAATACAATGAAAATTTGATGATTAAAAACGGAGAGAATGCGTACTCGATGCGTAAGTATAAAAACCCGAAAATACCCGCGATAAAGAACGTTAACCTTATAAAAATCCTGGCGCGTCGCCAGCGGCAGTATGAATGACGGAAATATTTGGAAAACAATCAGGAAATGCCGTTGTGTTGAATAAACAAATATGCTAATTTCAACGTTTTCTTGCATTCACTCATTAATTATTTTAATTGCTTAATTTCCTATAGCTTAGTAACAAACAAATCAGACAGATTTAGCCTAGTAACACTTAAGAGTGACAATGTTAGTGATTTGTAAATAAAACTCTCTGACTTGAGGTCGCACAGCCGTCCCCGCTGTTCCAGCCCACCCCGGCTGTGCACTTTTCTATAAGTCGTTAGGAAACCAACTTGCCATACAAAATTATATGGTATTTACAAAAAAAAGTATATGTACAAAAGTTTGAGCATCTACTTGATAAAGACAAAATTATCAAGAAACTTGTCATAACTTGTTGTTATATAGAGACCTTATATACATAATTTCACAAGCAAATTTCCGGTTAAAGAATGCTTGAATTGGTTTCCCGTGAAAGTTCGATATAAGTTTTCTAGGAAAGAACCTCACACGCGTAATTACACATGCTGCCGCAAAATAATGAAATTTTCCATCTGTTACTCATAACTCAATAAAGAGCACCGCTTACTCATTTTAACTCATTCTGCGTTTTGTTAAATTTTTTAGACGCTTTTCCGATTACACACTGGATAAATCTGTAGTTATGAAAGCCCACACAATAATTTCGCTTTCGATATTCAAATCGATACATATGTAACAAAAATTTAACGACTTGTTCCATAGTTTCGTACTATATTTAATTTGAATCATATCATACCGATCTCATGGTGGATTCCACAAAATTACATTTTATTTTAAAAAGATTTCAGTGTTGTTTATAACAAATCGATATTCAATAATATAGGATTTAAGAATATTATTGAAAGAAGTATTCAATTAATTTTGCCATTGGTTGATCTATCATTAAAAAACATACTTTGTTTAAAATCTTAAACTATTCAAGCTTTCAGCATAACACAATAGTGGCTGTACTCTGGGCCGTGTTTACATTCCTTGTTATAATAATAGATATTGCTACACAAACTTCAGCTAAGGACAGTATCCGTATATACATATGCAACTTCCGCACTAAATATAGATTCCCTAGTTTCCACATTTAATCTGTTATCAGACCAAAAAGGTTTTCGGTTATTATGTAATTTAAAGGTATAATATGTAATAGTGTATATGAAAAAATACCTTAGCTATGGACATTTCTATTATATCGAAACCTTACTCCATCCGATATTATATATATTTATATACAAAGAGGGACTGTAAAATCTTTATAAATTTTATGTGAAGACAAAAGAGAGAGAGAATTCCACATCGCACATACACATCACCAGTTTCAATTTAGAAAGGATTACTAGGGACGTCTTTTCAAATTATTATTTTACATTTCTGAACAGTCTGTTGCTAAGAGTATCAAAATGACGTGACAATCAATTTCCAACGCATGGTTGGTTCGGTGCAATGTTGGCACAGGGCCACTGCCGATTGCTGTGTGTTCACCCGACATTGAGGTGTTCGGCTGTAGGTCGTATTATGTAAACCATCATATATACATAGTAGCAAATGATGATGGCGAGTTTCAAATAATAAATAACTATTAGGCTACGACACCACAATTATTTAATCTGTGACCTACATAAAGAAAGTACTTAATACTTACAAAATATTATTCATTTTTTAAATAGAAGATAGCAATGTATTGTTTACTGGCCTGAATAATTTAAACAGAATTAAATAAATAAACAGAACAATTCTCTCGCTGATGACAATTACTGTAACGCACTTGTCACGTCGTTTTGTGTATGTAAATAAGGTAATATTCTTGTATATATCGGGTTATAGTATGTGTCACGACTTACAATTTAGGATACACATGTTAATAACCTCTACAGCCCAAATCCTTAACTCAGCACAGACCGTTCGAGTGGATGATCTTAACGACAATATTCGCGAATTGTATCGCCCTCGCTGTCTACACCCCATATCCTGCGAGTGATTCGAATTATACCAACTGGGTTCTTGTAAGTTATTATTTAAATTTATCATAATAGAAATTCTTAATTATTGCTAGTATTACCACAATATAAGCACACTTAAAAAGGTGAGGTAAATTGGTCACCATCGTTTTGTTCTGTTGAATTATGTTTACGCTATGATAGAAAGAGACTTGTGTATTCTTGTAATGCGTGACTCATTTGTTTTTTTTAAAGATGGAAGGCAACATTTTTCAATTTACGGTCATTGCGAAATTGTTCTATGTCGATATTAATACAAAATATTAACTTATATTTAAATATTAATAACTCGATTATAAAGTAATGCAAACTCAAATAAAAGTATTATAATCAATGATTGAAATATAAGAAAGGACTTCATATCCTAATTCTACGCTGCATCGTTTTACTAAGCTAATGAACATGTGTATTTTGTTGCAGGAGAAAATAGAATATATATTCCTAGTGATATTTACTGGCGAGTGTGTGATGAAGATTATAGCTTACGGGTTTGTTATGCATCCGGGCTCGTATTTACGAAACGGATGGAACTTACTCGACTTTACTATAGTGGTTATAGGGTAAGACTTAATTTATTTGGTTTCCAATTGTACCCAGAGTCGTGTGTTAACGGTTACTTAATAAATGTTAATGCTATGCGCAAGTTCTACAAATATAAAAAACCTTAACAGGTACAATCCCTGTTTGTTATTTATATACATAACTGCCAATATGTAAAAAAAGGTTTTCTCTCCTTTACTAATTGGTTAACCAATTCCATAATTAGAGATAATTTAATGGATAGCTACGGTTGTTCATATTCATAAAAAAAAGACAGTTCCGTTTTAGTAATCTGTTTTTATTACACTGGCTAATTGGACCTGGTACTTTAGAGTCCTTTTACATTACACTTATCGTTGCAAAACTACACTAGTTCAAGCATATATTAAAGCGTCTAGTGGCAACAAAAGTAAGTACTTAACGCGTATAGAGAAGCATTTTAAATTTAACTCAGAAATATTATATCTTTATTAAGATTAAATATTCAAATAGCTATACGTAGTATTATAGATTTAGCCCTTATCACACTGGTAAATAAGCAATAGAGGCAAAAAATACTTTAATCAACTGAAGCTAATAGTACAAATATGCGAAGTTACACCTTATTGATACATTCATGAACTAAAACCAGTTACAGTATACCATTATAAAATACAATTTAAAAAAGGAAAAATTCGAAAACTAAGGCAATGTCGACATACGTTTCCGTACTTTAGATGCCGTGTGTTTGGTTATGTTTTCTTAAACAAAAATATTAAATTATTAATTTCCAGCATGGTAAGCACAGTACTATCAAGTATATTCAAAGACGCGTTTGATGTGAAAGCTCTTAGGGCCTTTCGAGTGCTACGACCGCTCAGACTCGTCTCCGGAGTACCAAGTGAGTAATATAAACATATAAAACATTCAAACCTACAAGTGCTGCCGGTTTAAAGACCCCAAGTAACTGTTACACTATTAACTGTTTTGTACACATTATAATTTATAAGTTAAAATTAAGGTAATTTTTAATATATAAATTAATTTTTACGTAGATATATTTTAAAGGACTTATAATATTTATTTATTAGCTATATGGATTACAGTCAAGTATACAGTATTTACAATTTTCTTAACCTACAAAGTAATATATAATTAAAAAATATTAAAAAGGAAATCAAAACCAATTTAAAAAGTTTGGTGTTCCTTTAACGCTGGCAGAATTTCCTCGCTGTATTGCGATACTTATTCGTTGAGCCAGGAAAGCACCAGCTCTGGAGGCACCCGTAATGTCTACCAGGCGCTAACTTAAAATTTAATAAGCGCCTGTATAACGTAATAGTTTTATATATATTATTTAAGAGATTTTAATAATCAGAAACAATTTTAAAACGCAACAGATTTATGTTTGATATGATAATAATGAAAACTTGTGTTTTAAAGTAAATAAACAGGGAATGTTTACAGTTAGACAATATATTGTAATATAACGATGACAAATGTTAACAATCTGTTAAGAAGATTTGCGTCTGAAAGTTAAGAGAAACTATTCAATTCTTAGGAGATACTTCTAATTTTATTATGTATACGAAATATAATATCTTAATGAACGCTTAAATAATTTATGATAATATTCAACATTTTATAAGTCTTTATGGCCCTAAAGCTTCAGATGTGTTACGTATGTAAATTTATTCAACTTATGAAATGTTCTTATCAAGTAGGTTTTAATTCTTATAAACCTATTTTCCGTATCCGTAATCGAAGTCCAAGTTTTTAAATATTTATGTATTGTTTGAACCAATATGATACCAAACTGAATTGTTACACAACTCTTGAAATTGGATTTCAGTTTGTCACAAATTGAATTTGGTTTTTACAGGTCTACAGATTGTGCTCAACTCAATATTAAAAGCAATGATACCGTTGCTTCATATCGCGTTGTTGGTGATTTTTGTAATCATCATCTATGCCATAATTGGACTGGAGCTTTTCTCCGGAAAGATGCACAAGTCTTGCTACAGTAGACTCACAGGTAACTTTCATATTGGCGAGTCGATTTTTCTAATTGTCTAAATACAAGCTTAATGCAAGGTTCCCGTTTGAAGTTTGGGTGGATTGCACTTGTGTAAAAAATATAAGCATAGTCAGGAAAATTTGTTCAGAGCAAGGTTCACACTCCAAAGCAATAAACAAAATCCTACAAAATGTTCCAATTTTAATGAACAAATACTCATGTAAAATACTAAACTCTAACCTTTACGTGAAATAAGTGTATGATTTTTTTTATACTTTAGTGAAATGAAACAACTAAAATGCTTAAATCACTTAATAATTATGAACAAAATTATTTATATTTTCGTGATCGTTCTTCGTAGATGAAATAATGGAAACTCCTCACCCCTGTGACGTTGACAATGGCTTTAACTGTTCCCAACTTGGTGCTGATATGGAGTGCAGAGACGGGTGGATAGGACCGAATTTCGGCATTACAAATTTTGATAACTTTGGCTTGTCTATGCTTACTGTCTTCCAGTGTATTACGCTTGAAGGATGGACAGATGTTATGTATAATGTAAGTTTAATCAATAAAATATAACACTGTTTGACCTATATTTACTTACTCTAATAAAATTATCTTGGCTTATTGTAGTACTTTGTTTAGATATAAATTATATACAGATGTTTAAAATATGAAACATAAACAAATTTGAATAAAACTTCTTCAACGGAACACGATATAATCATTATTTTACTTTCACAACTCGACATTGCTTTACGGCCGTCCAAGTAAAAATCGCGTGTCAACAAAATATACCGAACCAAAGATAATATAAAGATAACCAGTCTTAATAATTAAATAATAATGATGAAATGTATAAATATCCTTTTAGATCCAAGACGCAATGGGCAACAGTTGGGAGTGGGTGTATTTTGTATCTATGGTAATTCTGGGCGCGTTCTTCGTCATGAACCTAATTCTCGGTGTGTTGTCGGGGTATGTACAACTTTAACAATCCTTACGTGTCAATAAAACATTTTATCACTTTACATATATTCTTTACAAGCTAGGGACATGATTTGATATCGTAATTATCTTCTCATTTAAGTGAGTTCTCAAAAGAAAGAGAAAAAGCAAAAAACAGAGGTGATTTTCAAAAGCTCCGAGAAAAACAGCAGTTGGAGGAAGATCTGAAAGGCTATCTTGACTGGATCACGCAAGCTGAGTATTTGGAGCCTCTCGCTGATCAACATGAAGAAATAATTCAGAAAAGGGATTTTGGAATAGGTAATCCATTGCATTCATAGTTGTGAGCAGTTTACTAATAACACATTTTTCTTAGGTTTGCTCTTAGCTTAAAACTCGAGTGAAGATTTATCACTTGTCGCGTTTTAGAGTCATGTGCTCTATTACAGATTAAGTTATTTAAGGCTATATTAAATCTGTTAATCCTAATGTATGTTTTACTTCAGGACAAACAACAACAGACCACGATTCAACGGACCATTTAGGAATAGAAACTAATGAGCAACAAAAAGTGTCAATTGGGAAATTATGGAAAAAAGATTTTGATAAAGTAAGTTTTATATGTACTTACAACTAATTAATTAAATTATATTTAACACTTAATTTTAATATATTGATTTTATTTCAGTGTCTATAAAAAAGAGGGTTATCTTTTTCGTTTATATAATATAATTAACAATAACAATTTGTGTTAATTTTTAATCTCTACACATAATTTACCAAAATTTATCACCATGTACCTGATATCGTGATATACGTGTTGGTTGATTAAGATATTATTTATTTATATCTAGTTCTTAATAAATAATTTTTGTATAATAATCGAAACTGTAGCGTATAAGTGGCTTGTCAGAACCTCAAACCAAACGCGCTCCATACGGTTAATAGCGGAGTCTAACACTTAAAAATATTACAAATTAGTAGTATGTTAATATATTAATACTTTGTAAATTCTTATGTCATTTAGGTGAACAGGCGTATGAAACGTGCATGTCGACGGGCAGTTAAATCGCAAACCTTCTATTGGCTTATCATAGTTCTCGTGTTCCTTAACACTGTCGTTCTAGCAAGTGAGCACTATCAGTAAGTATTTTAGCTTATAAATTGTTCAATAAATGTGTCAGGCACCTTTTTGATATCCTGATTTCTTATCCTAACGGAAGAATAAGTTGATTCAACAGCATCCTGTGTCAGCTGTGTAAATTAGTCTTATATTTCACCTTACAAGAAAAATACCGAATATTCTGCTGGCACACGTCTTTTCTAGTTGTAGTCGGGAAAAATAACCTAAAAACTATGGAATAGCGCAAACAATGTGAAACTCGTTATGTGATCTGTCAACAATGATAGATAATACTATAGAAGTATACTAAGTACTAGTAAACTTCTATAGTCTTTGTTTCAATAATTTTACGATTTCTAATTACAGCCAGCCCCAGTGGTTGGACTATTTTCAAGAGTACGGAAATGCAATGTTTGTAGCATTGTTTACACTTGAGATGTTGGTGAAGATGTACAGTTTAGGATTACAGGTAAGATTCTTCATTAAGTGTTAGCTAAATAGAATATTATATTAAACAATAATTGGATAATTTATGGTATATTCACCATATAAATCATTTAACAAAATATGATTCATTCCTAATATTCCGAAAAGCATCAATAGAGTACTGAAGATTTTGTCTATAGAAAAACCTTCAAGTGTTAACGATATGAAGCTCCAATGTGCCAGAATCTACGTCATCTATGATGATTATTTTAATTCGACAAAAGGTTTGGATTGACGGGCGCGGTATATTTTGAGATACTGCCTAAGATAGATAAGAAGTTATAACTTAATGTATCATTAAGTACATCAGTTAAAAACTAAATTGATATACGTTATAATACGAGTAATGTTTTTTATACTTTAGGGTTACTTCGTGTCACTGTTCAACCGATTCGATTGCTTTGTGGTTGTGGGTTCGATCAGTGAAATGGTTCTCACAAAAACGGAAGTGATGCCGCCCCTTGGTATCTCCGTGTTACGATGTGTGCGCCTGCTTCGAGTATTTAAAGTTACCAAGTTAGTATTTTGCGGTTCAAATTTACTGGGATTTTCGTTTTCATACATTAAATGTAGAAATTAATTTTATTGTAATATCATGTTAAGGACCTATTAACAAAGTATTTGTGCTTCCAGAATCAATTATCTTTAGAATTAAATATAAACATGAATGATATTTGATCTTCTGAAAATTCAAATATATAAAAAAAATCCTATAATTTATACATAACAGTTTAACGTTTTTTCAGATATTGGCGATCGCTCTCCAACTTGGTAGCATCACTTCTTAACTCGATCCAGTCCATTGCCTCTCTTTTGCTACTACTGTTTCTTTTCATTATGATCTTTGCTCTACTTGGAATGCAAGTGTTTGGCGGCAGATTCAACTACGACCCGGTTGTGGAAAAGGACCGGCATAATTTTGATTGCTTCTGGCAGGCATTGCTAACAGTATTTCAGGTTTGTGTTATTATTACATATTTTTATTAGTGTTGTAAAATAAATTCTCGACAGAAATCTAATGTGTCGAACATTCGAAATAGGTCCAATCCGAAAAGTTACCTGTTATTGCACCTTATGTATAGAGATAGAGATGTTTCAACTTAATCGGTAAATTATTGTAATTGCATTTTGCTCAAGAGAAAGACAATTATTTACAGATCCTGACAGGTGAGGACTGGAACGCAGTAATGTATGAAGGGATCAAGGCATACGGCGGTGTTGGTACTGTTGGCATCGTCGCGTGTATATATTTTATTATTCTCTTCATTTGCGGTAACTGTATCCTTTTAAACACAAAATATCCTTTTAAGCAAAATGCAAATGTAACAAACTCAATGAATAGTTATCACCTTAATTTTATTAGAAAAGCCCTTTATTTTATTAGGCGCTCCTTGGCATGTAGACTAACTTAAATTATTTCCTGAATTAAGCATATAGATATACTTCTGAACGTGTTCTTGGCCATTGCCGTAGATAACCTGGCTGATGCTGAATCATTGACTAATATTGAAAAAGAAGAAGGGGTAAGTACGAATGTGAATACGAAAGCAGTTAAAACAAAAATACACATTCTATGATTTTACTTCCTATAAGTTCTATCATAAAATGATATATTTTAGCAAGCACCAGAGGAAAAGGAAGCTGGGAGCGTAGTAGCAACAGAAGGTGGACAGGCTGACACTGACGATGAATATATCCATGATGAGGATGTGTACACCAGTGACAAGTAAACTTATCAACTACCTAGATAATTTCTAAACGAATTCCAGACAAATATTAACTATATTAAAAATCAGAATAAGAAAATATGATGTGCTAACTACTATATTTTTCACAGTTCGGAAAGAGAATATGAAGGTTCAGAAGGTGAGAACCAAGATGAGATAGAAGGAGAAGAGATAGATGAAAGGTTAGATGAAGAAGAAGCAGAAGAAAGGCTTGAAGAAGAACAGGAACAGGAGGATCTTGATATGATGGAGAATCATCAACGGAACCATATAGGTAAGAGAACAATTATGTTAAGAAGAACTAAATGAATAATTTGAATTTAATAACAAAATTTCTGTACATTTTATAGAAATCACGAAAGTTGAAACATACGTCTACAAAAGTACAAGAACTTTGCTATTAAAATTATATAGAGGACATTCTATTAAAAAAATTATAACTACTTGCTATCACTATAATAGCTAGTATGTTATGGTTCAAAATTAGATGCTTTCTTTTGACGTTTTTAATTTACAGTATTCTTTTTTGTATTCATACTATTTGGTTGTAAGTCTAACTCCGGTAAAATAGTCAATACAGAGTTCGAGGATGAACCACGTTTGAAACGAAAGCCGACCACGTCATCGGCTCGACCACGCAGGCTCTCTGAAGTAGAAATCCACAACTCTGCGAAACCGATTCCCGATGCTTCCTCATTCTTCATATTTTCCAAAACCAACAGGTTAGGGATCGCGGTGGTTGCTTCCGTTTAGATGTTCTGCATTTCACTTTTAGCTTTCACCTTGCCTCTTGCTTTCTTTAATGCTTCTTTTCACATGTAGTCATAAGTTAGGATACAGTTAGGCATGTTTTTAATAAAGATTTAAGTAGATTATATTTTTATCAAAGACGGTGAAGAAGAGGAAGGAAATCTGGTAACGGCTAGACCACGGCGGATGTCCGAACTGAATATGCCCAATCAGACGCCACCAATACCCAACGCTAGTAGTTTCTTCATATTCTCACCGAAAAACAGGTGATCGTTGACCCAGTGTCTCATTGTCAAATTGGCAATTAGCAGTTCCCTTTAGCCATTTGTTTCAAAATACAGTGTTTATAAAACAATGAGTTCACAGGTTATTGAGTGTTTTGTAGCAAAGTTAGAGGTATAGAAGTATTGAGGTTTATTTCTTTTAGTAGCATGATTGGGAATATTATTTCAAGTTGAGAAATATAAAATAGGAATTATTTAGATGCCAATATTTTAGCCTTAAGTATCTCTTTCTTTTGCATGCTTAGAGTAGCTGATTTCTTGGATGCCTTTATTGATTTTCGCATGATGTTTTAAGAGGTAACATAACTACGAAATGTTCTAATGTGTAAAAGGATCTTTTTATTCAATGTTTATATTTTTCAACCGCTTTTTAATATAAACAATACCTAAATATAATTAAACTTAAAAAAAAACATCTTCCCCAAACGCGCATTGTCCTTGCTTTGAAATTATTATTTTAAGACTTTTAGAAGCGGTGCTTTATCAGCTTCTTTGAACAATTTTATTAAATATTGTGACATGGCATGGCCAATATGGCATGTGAGTGTATAAATTGAAAATATCTAAAAATTGCAGAATATCCAATCAACTTTGTAAAAGAGTAATAATACTTTTCCTTCTAGGTTTCGTGTGCTCTGCTACAAGATGTCAGCATCGTCGACGTTTGGCAATATCATCTTGGTGTGCATCATGCTCTCATCTGCCATGTTGGCTGCTGAAGATCCCTTGGATGCTGCTCAGAAGGGATTTAGGAATTATGTAAGAATTTTCGTTGGTATTTCTAATATCATATGGATAACTAATTCTTACTTATTTATCAAAGTTCACCATATCATAATAATATATAATCTGTAGTATGGCGGCGCGGGTTATTAAATATATCTTTATACCTATTAAATTACCTATTTAATTTAATATATAATAATTGACTGTAGTTTTTTTAATTTATGACTAAATATTTGGAATAATTGGCAGAGAAAGAAAGAAAGGAATCGGCACAGTACCTTCAACGTCGTGGCTTCCTATCATGGCTAGATTCCTTCTTCTTTAAACTAAGTAGTTTAACACCTTACAGATGTAGAACAGCACTGTATATAATTGTTAATAACGAACAGCAAATTTAAAACTAATTTTTTTAAAGAAACCGGTGCGAGCGTGCGGTGTATGAACGAAAAACCAAATCGCGTGTCGTCAAAATTACAACTACCGGCTGCGTCATCCTTTTTTCTTAAATGTAGACGCATCATCGCGCGCGCCACTAACAGCCCGTTTCGGAACAAGTGCCTCCATAGGATGGGAATTGTTATAGGTGTGATGAGACATGCGTCTAGGAAAATTAAGATGTACATATTTAGCAACCATTAATATAAAATATAAATGCGAATTCGGCGCAACCACAGTATATGTTACAAGCTATCTTTTCTGAAATACATAACTATTATGTAATATAAGTTGAAATAGTAAAAAATATTACACTTTCAACGTTGACGTTAAGAAAAAAATTACTAGTAAAAAAGCGCATTATTATCAATAGGCAATACGGCAAAACCAATATATATAAGGAACGACAATGTAAATGTTTTGTACAAGGCTTTTGAATTTGACCATTTAACAATTTATATAAACACGTAAGATCTACTAGAGATCACTCGTCGTACATCACGTCTGACGTCGCTGATAGTACGGGTGCCTATGATATTTACGTCAAAGTTACAAATTTTAATTTAATAGTGTATTTTGGAAAAAATACGAACAATAAAATAACTATATATATATATATATATATATATATATATATATAATATATAGTTATTTTGGTTAATATATATACTACTACTTTCTACATCAGTTGTTCTCTGACTAAAGTATCCAATAACCTTTAGCTGATTATCAAATTTTTGAAACAAAATTGCACCATATCCGATTGAACTGGCTGTGTGCAATTCAATCGGTGTGCAATTCAATTGGTTTACTGGGATCAAATATGGTTAAAACAGGTGCGGAAGTGAGGTATCCTATTATAGTAGAATGAGCTTTGGTATGTTCGGGTGTCCATCTGTTCGGATATTAGTGGTAAAGGGTAACTATCGCGCACATTGTTAGAATTGAGTTCCCTAAAGTCCACGCAAAGACGGTCAGATCCATCCTTCTTCTTGACAAGCAAAGCCGGACCAGAAAAAGGTGAGGAACTCTCACGAATTATAGCTCCATGTTCTAAATCAGCTATTATTTCACGCATCACGGCGCGCTCAGAAGGGGCCAGCCCACACGGCCGTCGCTGCACAATTTTATCGGGGTTCCAGCCCTACTTGCATTTTACCAGTTTTAACAGTAACTAGAATCGCCACTAATAAAATTAGTTTTACATCTTTCCAGTATCAATCTCAACCTATCAATATCTTCTTCGTTAGTTAAATCGGTACCAATTTGGTCCAACACTGAGTATGTGTTTATAGTCAGGCAAACATTAACATCGCGAGTAATTCCAGCACCTTGACTACCAAGAGCAAAAATCAAACCTGGCGTCTTAAATATTTCTCTACCTGGACATCGGTAATGCCATAGATCACAACTTCAATTTTGTTGGACTCACCCCATCCAGTATCTAGTCGGTCTATAAGCGCCAATTTGTTTGTAGAAAACTCGACGTACGACTCGGCCTGGTCACTCGTGTACTCCACCATATCACGAAACAAATCGTGAAATCTTCTCGTCGTAACAAACTGGCTAGTCAGCCGATCCTTCAGTTCAAGTTTTGCACAGTGGATATGAACGCGTAGCCTACCTTCTAATGCGGCCTTGTAGGTGAACGCTGCGTTTCTTGTTTCGTAGTCGCTCCAGGAATTATTTTTCATGTGATGTTCAATCTATTCACACCATTGTGTGAGCTTCACACTTGGTCCGGAGTTACATTAGGCGTGAAATATCCATTACTCAACGTACTGGCCGTTGCTGCAGTCACGGAGGATGAGTTTGGGAGCGATCCCACTTCTGATGTCGCAGATTCAACGCGATTAATAATTGCAAAATTGGTGTTACTACCGTCGTCCGACATTATAACACAGTCAGTGCGCACGTCCGGTGCAGGCGACGTTCGAAACTCAAGTGACTAAAGAATTCACTTACTGCCACGAAACAGTCGCGCTACTGACATTTGGTGATCACACAGACTAGGTATTGTCAATTGTCAACGTTGACAGTCTACCTTACCATACCACACCGCATTCTACGACTGACTTCAAAGTGGCGGGAATTTTAAAATATTCATTCTCCGACATATATATATATATATATATATATATATATATAATCAAGCAATAGATAAAGAAGTATTTTATTAATACGACCATCAGCCTGATAGCAAATGAATGCACTTTTTCTCAAGTCTCAGTTCTCTCAAAATTCTAATGCACCTACAGTATTTAAAACGTTTCCATAAAATGAAAAGCATAATTTTCTAGCTCCTGAGTCAGTTCGACATCTTCTTCACGGGGATTTTCACGCTGGAGTTGTTCTTGAAGCTGGTGACGTATGGTCTTATCCTGCACCAGGGTGCCTTTCTGCGCTCCGCTTTCAACGTACTTGATATGCTGGTTGTCTGCGTCTCACTTATCTCTATGAGCTTTAAGTAAGTTTTGAAAGTGAAAACGTAATAAAAAAATATTTAATGTATAAAATAACATAATTTAAATGGAACGGAAATAATTTTAAGTGAAATAAATAACGCTTACTAAAGTTAATAAAAAAATACTATATTAGGAAAGCTTAGTTAACCTTTTTTAATCCTTCAGGTCTGGTAGTATATCTGTGGTGAAAATATTGCGAGTGTTCAGGGTGCTGAGGCCACTTAGGGCCATCAACAGGGCCAAAGGTCTTAAGGTCAGTATTTTCATTTTCTGTTTATCGCAATATATCTTAATATGTAAGAAGCGACAAAAGATAAACAATTTACATTGAAGTGAATAAAAAGGTAAAAAAAGCGTTTAAGTATAGCGATCATGCGTGTTTTTTTAGATATCTACTACAGGCCTCACTTGGTTAGTTTAGAAATATCTTATCAGGTTTATTTAAGAACTCAAAGAGTATGAGATTAACATAACATACCAGTTTAAATATACCAGTTTCTGACTTAAATTGCGTGAAAAGCCAAATATTTGTGGCCCACAAATATAAACTATGTAACAATGTTACAAAGATATTTTTTTCATTCATATTATTTTTTAACTGGTTGTAGCACGTTGTGCAATGCGTGGTGGTTGCAATCAAAACGATCGGCAACATATTATTGGTAACGAACTTACTGCAATTCATGTTTGCGGTCATGGGAGTCCAAATGTTCAAGGTAGGGGGCACTTGCGAGAATCCTCGTACGATAACCACGTGTGCTGTTTTACACACATCCTCTATATACACTTCCATATCATACACCTTTGGGTATCAGCGTGTTTGGGACGATTGCTTGAGAATATTACTAACGTGATTCTTGCCAAGTTTTAAACGCCTTTTAACTATTAAATTGCTATCATTTGCCAGGCTAATTGAAACTTTGCAAGAATAACATCAAATGTTATTGCTAAAATTAAAAGCACTTGTGTGATTGCTTACTAACAATGATTACCGCAGTTTTTAAGTGTAATCTATCCTTTTCTCCTACCATTTAATATTTCATAACTTTACAAGACTGTGCATTGCATTTCGGCACTATATTAAGATTCTCTTTATTAACGAAGATTTCAAACGGGAAGTCAGTTTCTTCTAAGCCGTTTTCCTTACAATATGTCGTGAGAAGATTTTTGAAGAACAATTTTCTAACACGTTTTATCTTTACAAATTATGCTTTGAAAGTTGTATTCGGTATTTAATTAATCTGAAGATTCTTTTAAATAATATATCAACAACTGGTAACAATAATATTATATTTGGTAACAGTTATGTATGTACAATAATGACAATATGACTAACGCGTACTCACTGTATCATTCACGTCATCAGCAGCATTAACAGTTTCTATGTCTAACAAGCATGACAACCAGACCCAAAGGTGTAGAGTCAACCAGACCAGACAACATTTAACCCCGAAAATGTCATAGACCATAACCCCTACCTTGGCGTTTCAGTAGATCAGTCGATCTAACGTATGTAGAAATAACGTTCCATAAGCCGTTGTGAATAATTTGTTGCTTTTCCCCTATGTCCTGATGCTGCGCCGGGCCGGATCCCTTGTCCATGGTAATGTATGAACTAATGGCATGCACCTGTAGTATGTGGTCAAATGTGTGATAGTAGCCATTAAGACGATAGGAAATATAATGTTAGTTACGTATTTGTTACAATTTATGTTCGCTGTGGTTGGTGTACAGTTGTTTAAGGTAAGGCTGTAACTTCTTGTAATTATATTTTATATATAAAGCTTTTTAGCATAACTATAATTTAACACACGGCAGTGTAATTTTGTTTACTAAATTTTGCCTTTATATAATTTTATGTCAATAAAGTTTTATATTGTAGCGCATGTAGAATAATTTTCAGCTTCTTACGGAACTTAAGCAAAAGTTTTGTTTCAGGGTAAATTTTTTATGTGTAATGATATATCCAAAATGACGAAAGATGAATGCCAGTAAGTATTAATATAAAACATATTTATTTAATATTATATATATTTTTATGTAATATAATACTCTTTTAGAGGGACGTATTTGGTTTTTGAAAATCGTAATTACGTGGTAAGAGATAGAGAATGGAAGAGAAATGATTTTCATTTCGATAATGTTATGAAGGGGATGCTCACCCTTTTTACAGTATCTACTTTTGAAGGATGGCCAGGGTATGTTAATTGTAATAATAAAATGCATTACTTCATAAGTACTAGAACTGATGTACCAACTAAGACCGAATTGTTCCTAACTTTCATCAAAATGACGTATGGAGAAATAATACGTTATTATATTATTATCAAGTTACTGCATTTGATTCTCTAGGCCTTATTCCGTAAATATTTGGATTTAAATTAGAATCATTCTTCTATAGAAAAAACCTTTTTGAGCAAGCTTATAGCAACAATATTTTAAAACACACATATTGTTTTGTTTGAGAAACACTTATTGTTCGTTGTCATATAAAAATTCGCAGAATATTAATAAGTTTCATAAATTTCAGGTTATTATATGTATCTATAGACTCAAATGCTGAAGACCGTGGTCCTATTACTAATTTCCGTCCAATTGTTGCTGCGTACTATATTATTTATATTATTATAATCGCCTTCTTCATGGTAAGTTTATAAATTACAAGTAACAATTTTACTTATAATTGCACTACTAATTACTATGTTTGCAAGCAATGGGATTCTCCAAATTTTTCAAAACGAAAGTCTGAATAGTACTGATAAAGAAATTTGAAATTTCAGTAAAAATGCAACATTTCTTTAACAAGAAAGTAGGCGATCAACCCATACTGTTTCTATACTAATTGTTTGTTATACTACTCGACAAATAAAAGTTTAAAACTAGTACGATGAAAGTCAAGTCCCAATTGCACCTTAAAGACGGCTACATTATTGAAGCAATATAAAACAGTATATATCCTTTTCTAGGTAAACATATTCGTCGGTTTCGTCATAGTGACATTCCAAAACGAGGGTGAGCAGGAGTACAAAAACTGTGAGTTAGATAAGAACCAGAGGAATTGTATTGAATTCGCTTTAAAAGCAAAACCAATAAGAAGGTACGTAATATTGCTCAGTTAGTGAGTCCACTATTTCTTTTGTGATAGTTTCTCATAATTGGTTCCATATGAAAGAACGACTGTAATATTATATACATATATAGAAAACTTTTTCTTATAATTTTGAATTTGTACGTAAAAGCTTTTAGAACAGACTTCGAATTTCAAATGTCACTTACGATAATCAAATTAAACGTAAATTATTCATTATTTTCAAGGTATATTCCGAAGCACCGTATACAGTACAAAGTATGGTGGTTTGTGACTTCCCAGCCATTCGAGTATGCCATCTTCGTTCTCATCATGATCAACACCATCACACTTGCCATGAAGTACCACAACCAGCCCGTGGAGTACAGTAAAGCGTTGGATATGCTGAACATGATCTTTACCGCGGTGTTTGCTCTGGAGTTCATCTTTAAACTTGCGGCCTTTAGATTTAAGGTATATATTTACGCTTACTGGAAAATAGTTTTTAAAATTTCACTTTTGAAATCTATTTATTGGCTTTTCCACTATTTAAAACTTTTAACATTTTTTTTCCTAAATTAGTGATGTACCGTATTAGCAAAAGTAGTGTTCTATCTTTGCATCATATCATACCATTCTGTAATACACTATATTTGGACTCAGTAGGTACCGGTTTGGTGTTAGAAGCTTATACAAAAGTAGTAAATTTTAATGTGATATTTTCGATATTTGTTCTAACGTCGTAACTTTGATTATTTCAGAACTATTTCGGAGATGCGTGGAATACGTTCGACTTCATTATAGTCCTTGGTAGCATCATAGACATCGTCGTATCACAAGTAAACGAACTTAAAAACCAGGTAACAGCACTGAGCACTAGACAACACCTAGGTAACACTATTATGGTTGGTTTAAATTTAAAAACAACGAAATATTTGCTAATAATCGTGTTTTCTTCCATTCCATAAAAGAATCAAATTTCATATATGTTATAAATGAATTTAGACCAATCTAAGTTTAGACAGTGCGGTACTGTCCCTTGCATGGATGATATTGATGTTGTGATAACAACAATCTTCTTGATGTTGTAGTTACTTATTCACACCGTGTTTCAGGGAAGTGGTCTGCCAAGAACGCATGTTGTTAAGGTAAGTTAGCTCGATGTTACTTTATTAACTTGACCAAAAATTACTGTAATTCCACGATAAAAAGTATGAAGTAATGACATAATTGAAGTGAAACTTCTATGGCGACTTCCAGAAAGATTGCGTTAAATGTTCTACCCGCTACCATGGAGGGGAATATCATAGCAATGCTTCTTCTTGCTCGTTCTACGCTCTTGACTTGCGAACTGGTAGTAAATATAAATTTACAATCAATTTAACTTATTTTCTGATGTTCATAAGTGGTTTACCTATATGAATAAAGTTATTTTGAATTTGAGTTTGAATGTTGCGTTAATAGTTCAACGATCGCAAAGAGAGGGAATAAAAAGAGACAAAGAAGATCATTTTCGTCGTTAATTTCCACATAACCAAGTTTCACTTCTTCCGCGCGGAGGGAGTACACGCATTATTTTTTATTATTATTTATTAACCTTATTAGCGCCCTATGCACCAAAATGCGTTAAATCTTATAGTTAATAGAATAGTAACTATAAATCGCTTTGGGTATATGAAAACACGTATATATCGCTGGAATATTAAACGTGTAGCTAATATTATAGTAGTATTTGTACACAATATATGCTTCCGTGCTATCGGAGATCGCATAGACGTAATCTCATACTTAAAATATGTATCAAAATGTTTGTGCATTGCGTTGTGCGTAAGCTTCGATTTTGGAATTCGCTTGATTTTTTCGACATCGCGCGGTTCATAGATTATCAGGTCGGATCGTCAGGTATATCCAATAAGTGATAGAGAAAATAAGTTCATAGTAATTAACGGAATATCATGCTTATATAAATTCATTAATTAGTAACGTAATCTTTGGTCAAGTATTTTCTGCTCAAAAAACTATATAAAAAATACAATATGAATATCTTCTACAGTCAATGTTTCTAATAGTCTAGCTTTGTAGTTTATATCGTAAGCTTTTGGTGTAAAAATTGGGACAGTAACAATAAAGACAGATGCGCACACGCACAAACACATATATAATTATTCAAAGACGAATAAATTAAAAAAATAAGTAGTACAAAGCTTAGGCACAATATGCAAAAGAATGAATATTTTAGTTTTCCGTAAATAAAAAGTATTTGAAATTTAAGCACCAATTTATTAACTAATAAACAAAAATATATAAACTTTATTAATTTATCTTTTTAGTTTTACATTATTTTATATTATTGCAAATTACCTATAAATTATTGCAAAATTCAAATTTCTTTCAAAGTTTAGAGATCTTATATGATTCTAATTTCGTCAACTGTGTCGACACATATTTCTGTTGAGCTGTTGTGTTCTTTTTGAAAACAATTTAAAATGCTGAAACTTTATTCAATCTGCAAGAACGTACGAACCTTCTAAATTAAAAAAATATATACACGTTACCACCATCCAATACCTAATTACATAAATATTAAACTATTTCAGGAAAGCTCAATTCCATCGATAAATTTCTTCCGTCTCTTCCGTGTCATGAGACTCGTCAAATTGCTGTCAAGAGGAGAGGGCATCCGTACACTGTTATGGACCTTCATAAAATCCTTTCAAGCGCTACCCTATGTGGCTCTCCTTATTTTGATGCTGTTTTTTATATACGCTGTAGTCGGAATGCAGGTACTACTTAAAAAAAGTTATAAAAAATATTTTAACTTGTTCTATTTGTTTCGTTTCCACAAATAGTTTTTGGTAAATCTGAATATCACCGATTGTTCAAGATGTTTTTATATCTTGTTTATTAAGCTGCTGACCATCTCGCAGTATGTTTCCCGGCGAAAAACTTATTATATCGGGTGGCTCATATAATTATAACCTTACAAAGTATCAACGGATGCAGTAAAGTACTCGCCCCATATTAGCAGGCGTTAAAGAGGTATTAATAGTATTCATTTTTTTTGTTTGTTTTAGGTATTCGGTAAAATAGCGATAGACGACGAGACGCCCATAACACGAAACAATCACTTTCAAACATTCCCACAGGCGATTCTTGTATTATTCCGATCAGCTACCGGTAAATACATATGTATTATTTGTTAAATAACTTAAATATCAAACAAAAAACATTCTATGGTATTAATAGATATTCTAGATCCTATTTTTTTAACTATACTGTTTATTACCGCAGCTTGTGTATTTAAAATTGCAATCGTTTAAAGAATTATATGTTTTAACTTTTCATAGGTGAAGCATGGCAAGACATTATGATGGGTGTTTCTCCGGATCCCGATGTAAAATGTGATGAAAACTATAGAGATGAAGGGGAAGAGGGTACTAGTAGCGATTCCTGTGGGAGTGTTCTCGCTTTTCCCTATTTTATCTCATTCTACGTGCTGTGTTCTTTTTTGGTGAGTTTTTAGTTTCAAAAATGAAAAACAACTTCCCAAGTATAGCATTACTGTACAAACTTTTTTATTGTATTATGTCTGCAATATAATAGAAAAATTCATAAGCAAGGTTGATTGCTGTACCTTTAAGTTAAAAATTGTAATATATAATTTTACAGATTATTAATTTATTCGTGGCAGTCATTATGGATAACTTTGACTATTTGACTAGAGACTGGTCAATATTGGGACCACATCACTTAGATGAATTTATAAGGTATGCAAACATTTCCTAATATTAAATCCAAATCATCTAGATTCCAAATAAAATAACTAAAAAGTTTAGTTAAGACAATTTTTTTCATTCGTTCGTATTCGATACGTGTCTAGAAAAGCCTTAAATAGAGTTTCACTAAGATTCAGTAGAATACTGATTTTATATTATCAAAATCTTTTCAGGTTATGGAGTGAATATGATCCAGATGCAAAGGGTCGAATAAAACATTTAGATGTAGTTACGTTGTTAAGGAAAATAAGCCCGCCTTTAGGTAATTTAAAATATACCAGACAGAGATATAAGGACATAGTAACTAACATAAAAACATTTTAACTAAAATACGTTCATAAGTTGCAATACCTGTTTGAAAATTCACTTTAACTTGTCGCTATTAAGCCGGCGCCCTTAACTCTTTAACTCCCAATAGCGACAGCGATACTGAACCCGATGTTTTCGTATACAAGCTCGACATAGTTCTCTCAATATATATTATGTAGCGTTGATGTTGCAACCTTGGGATCCCGCAGTACAATAACTCACTTTTGAAATCGGGATTGCTGTCGGAATCGCTTTTGGAAGTTACAGAGTTTATGAAAAGGAAAACTATTAAATGAAATTAAATCCTTTGGGACTCTCTCAAAGAATTCTTTCTTGAATATGTTGTAAATATGTATTAGAAATAATGTTTATCTGACTGTGACTTTCTGTCTAAGAGTTTCAAGTTACTCGCTGATTACCGTTGTAATTGCGTACTCATTTCCTACATGACTTTTTTATTTTAAGGTTTCGGCAAGCTATGTCCTCATAGAGTAGCCTGTAAGCGTCTAGTCTCTATGAATATGCCACTTAATTCGGATGGTACCGTGCTCTTTAATGCCACACTCTTTGCTGTGGTCCGAACTTCACTAAAGATCAAAACGGATGGTAAGTTAACATATAAAAAAATGTCCTACTTTTTAATCTACGAAATCAAAACACATCGGACAATATGTGTGTATTAGTAATCGAAACGGTTTACAAGACAGACACAGCTTTGTGTCTGTTTTGTTCTGTTTGAAATCGAACTTAAGACGTTGTGTATTATGCGACATAGGATTTTTGACACACACTTTATAAACTTAACAACTAAAGAATAAGTTAAAGCATTAATTTTTAGTTAAACATTTACAAAAAACCTATTATTGAATTTCAGGCAATATAGACGATTGTAATACTGAATTGAGAGCAGTTATAAAAAAAATTTGGAAGCGAACCTCACCGAAACTGCTGGACCAAGTTGTACCACCACCAGGTGATCCCAACGAGATCACCGTTGGAAAGTTTTACGCAACATTCTTAATACAAGACTACTTCAGAAGGTATATTAATGTATAAAATTAATATGTACAAGTGATGTATAACAATTACATAAGTGAAGTAGTATTATTGATTTGCAAGAACAGCCAATGCAGCTGTATAGGTGACAAAAAAGTTGGCAAGATTTGTTAAATCGGAGTCGTTCTTTGGGTCTCTCCCTACAATTTTTTGCCAAGTTACCTGGTAGGACTGTCCCAAACAGCAATGAGCAATTTTTATAGCTTCAAAATATATATGTTACAGTATAATGAAAGTTTAAAAATAAATCAATGGCGCTACAACCTTTTATTTAGGTCTGGGCCTCAGATTTCTGTATCTGTTTCATGATCATTTTTTCGTCGAATAGGTTCGTTCGAGCTAATTTTAAATGCACACATAGAAAGCCGGGATCGCAGTACACAGCCGGGGATCGAACCTCCGACCTCAGGGATGAGAGTCGCACGCTGAAGCCACTACTAGCCAACAATAATGAAAGTTTAGACTAATAAAAATTGTTGTCGATATTGTTTATACAGATACAGATACAGTTTGGCCAAGTTGTTTCAAATGTGTTGTCACAAATTTTATGAACGACACGTTGAGCTTAAATTATCTTCGTTACACTATCAGCAAGGTACAGGAGCTTTTTTTGTTATTCAAAATAACAACGTAACGAGTATTATTATTATCAAAAGTTAATACAGATAACTCTCAGAAACGTTAATCAGATAATTAACATTTGATATTTTAAAATTATATAAAAGATCTTGTATCAGCTGATATTAAATAGTTTTATATAAAAATATGTAAATTTTAGATTTTATAAGCTATTTTATAAGATATGTTTAACAATCCAAAACAGAAGTGTTTTATGATTGGTTTCTTATATGATATTTTTGTTACGTTCAGTTTAACACTGACCTTGTATTTTTGTTTCATAGGAATCACGCGTAAGTATCAAAGGAAACGTATGTTGCTAGGAAACAGAATGTACCCTTTAGTTGTAAAAACATTGAGCTAGAAACTTGTGTGTCGCGGTGTTTCGACAGAAGCCCGTTACTTGTTCATAAAGCTATCTTTTTATATTAATTACCATTTGAATTACTATTGCATTCGTATATCCAAAAGCGTGAGCCAACCTACGTCATTATAATTTTAGCTTTTAGAGACACTAAGATGTTATACACCAACATCGCTAGGCCCTTCAGGTGAAGGCAGAACTAAAAATCAAACTGCACTGCATGTATTGTTGTAAGGAAACACCACAACACTTAAGTACTACAGCTTCGAATGATGTTAGAAAAAAATTTGACAACAGAATTTGAAAAAAAATATTATATAGATGTTTTCGATTGTTCCCGCATGGTTCTTCAAGGTTTAAAAGTTTTCTTTTGAGGTCTTAGCCCATTCCTTCACAAAGCTAACTCCCGATCCGTAAGCAGGCATGCTTGGATTTTTCCCGGGTATTTCATTTGTTTTCCATTTATTCATATTTGTTATATGTTGTGTTTTTGTGATATTTTGTTAAACGGAGAAAAACATAACCCATACCACGCTCAAAATAAAAATATTACAGATATTATGCAAATCAAATAGCAGAGCTTAAGAATTAAAGTTTTACAAACTAGCATAGAATTTCTAGGCATATAGATGTGAAATTAGCTTAGTCACAATATAGAGAACAAAGATCTTTGCCAGCTTTATTCAAAGTACAAGCGAGTACACATCGCACATCAGTCATTAACTTAAGAACATTAGCGAATAGAATTATGTAAATATTCCATCAGAAAACCATAGTAAATATATGAAATAGTTTTTGAAACTTTTTTATGGCATGAAGGTTCAAAAAGCGAAAGGAACAGGAGATGAGAGCTAGTGCTGGTGGCGAAGTGGTTCAGCAGATGACGCTACAGGCTGGTTTGAGAACCCTTCATGAAGCTGGTCCTGAACTGAAGCGAGCTATCTCCGGATGTCTAGATGATGTTGATGCTAACCTAGATTTACCAATGCACCGGGTGAGTTATGTTTTGAAAAAGTTTTTTTCTTTTTTGAACTCAGTTCGTATAACCTGAATGTCTGAATTATATTTTTAAAAGATCAACAGAATGATGAGAATAAGGCTGTTCACTATTTTCAGAGAAATCACTCACTTTTCGGCGGCGTCTGGTCAAGCATCCGACGACATGGACCGAATAGGAACTTAAGCAGACCACGGAAACCTGGAGATCCTCCAGCAGGTATTTTAAATAAAATAAAAAATCTAAATTGATATTGCATATTTGCAAATTATAATAAATATTTATTGTAAATAATGTTTTATAAAGATGTACTCGTATGTACTAGTTTATTCCATATCATATTTGAGTATTTATTAGAAGGCGTCGGAAACCATCTAAGTTCGATGATGCAAAAGGAATATGGAGTTGGTCCTCTGCCTTTAACGCCAAACTTGTAAGTATTAACATAGCTAAAACATTATTCATAGTGTCATAAGTTATTGAGTTAATAATAATCATTTTAAATCTGTAGAGCAAATGGGCAACCTAAGGAACACATACCAATGCGTCCGCTGATACTTAATGGGGAGTCAGAAAAGATTTATCAAGTGTTAGAGTAAGTAACAAAACATTTATTAATCGGGAGTGTAACATTCTAATATTTTTAAAAACTCAAAGAAACTCATAGAAACATCGCTTATTATTGCAGAAGAACAACAAACAATCTTAAGAACGCTATTTATGAAGGTAGCTAAAACGTGTGATTTTTCGAGTGAACTCTGTAGATATAATGTTTTAGCACTAACTTGCATCGTGTGAATAACACATAACACTTTCTTACACACGCTTTCCTTTGGACGGACAGCAATCAGCGGTCAAACTATCCAGAAATGCTGGGACAGATCGGGCTGGCGTTTGGCTGCGTCAATTACCTGTCGACCCCGGAATCAAGCAAAGCACCGACCAATAGACAAAAGATTCACCCAGAAGACAACGCATCGATAGAAAAACTTACAATACCACGAAAAGCGTCGCCCGAAGATAAAACACCCTCCCCTATAACGGATACGATACAGCCAAAGATTTCTCCGTTACTGGCAGGGGAGATAACGCCCGCTTTAGAATCGAAGACAATGACTCTGTACGGCTACAATGCAGCTGCAAAACTGCCGTTTGCGTTTTCACATCCACGGGAGCAGCGGGCTAGTAGAGGAGGAGAGAGGCGAAGTCTCCGAACGATTCGGCCAATGGCGGCAGGTCGGATGGTGCGCAGCGCGTCTTCGGGCGCCGCCACGCATGCGCAGCACACGCGTCATGTAGATCGCCCGCATTCGCCAGGTCCGCACTTAGTAGGAAGTTTCCTTTTTCAAACAACTTCTAGACTTTTTTCTATCAATATGATTAGTACTATACCTACTCTATAAATTAATCTGTCCTCTGCAAATACCTACTTTTCTAACTTTTTAAGAAAATATCCTTTATAGAATGCACCTATGATTCTTTTGACGAGTCCGGTAGAACGTTAATCTAATGTGTCTTATAACTCCAGAATTTTGTTTAGTAATTCTACAAATGTTCTGGGTAAGAAAATTGTATATTAAACGAAGGAAACTTTCTATGCTTTTCATCAATACGCACTAACTTTATATTCAAGCTTACAGGAATTCGATGGGTTCATACAAATCCAGGAACATTTAAGGATACGACATGTCGAAACTGTATTAACACATACATGGCTTTGCAAAAAACATAATTTTCACATCAAAAATTACACACGCACACTAACTTAAAAATATGTACTAACATAATAAATAAGTAGTCACAATCATTTTAACTGGGTACATAGCACGTAAACTAACCTTAAAAACTGTTTAGAATAGATAGTTATTAGAACTTAAAAGCTTACTGCACGACAATAAATCTCATGAGGGCGATAAATTTAATTTTAGGTAATCATTGCGTATACTTTCACTGCTTTGTTATATAATATTTAGGGCCAGCTTATATGCTTAATATATAGAAGAATAGTTGCTAGATTTAAATTTGCATTACAACTGCAACTAAAGTTTATTTAGAAACATTAGTTAAAATTAGTACGAATTATGTAAATGTGATTATTTATCTAACACAAATATTTAAGAAATAACTTCCCTGATAAGAACAATTAAAAACGGACATTGCAGATAAAGAATCCTAAGAATATAAAAACGAAAATATAAGCTTATGTAAATAACAGGCGGAGATAGTGCTGGGCGTGGTGTGATGTCTCTACCAGGCAGCCCTCGCAATAGTTCATCAGTACCAGTTGTGGGGTCTGCAGAAAGCCTTGTAACTAGGGTAAGATAAAAATCGACGAAATTCGATTGCTACGACGATGTAATTGATTGAGAGTGAAGTTGAATTTCTAAAAAACTCTTTTTTTTTAAAATTACATTGCTTACATACTATCTGAATAATTGCAAACGTTGAAAAAATAAGTTATTGAAAACGCTTTACGTCCGATCGATTCCATTGATCTGTAATATACCCCCATTAAATTTTTGTTATTGTGTCTCTATGTTTTTTAAACTATCAATGCTGTTTGTTTTTTCATACATGAGTATATCTAACAGTCTGAATTCCAGAACGAACCATGAAATTTATTTATTCATGCCGGTAGGAGTATCACGTGAAGTGATATAAATTTCTCCTTAATATAAACCTAGTTAAGATTAAAAGACACTGATTTGGACCTTTCGGTACTAAAATTCTGTTTACGTAATTTCAATCAAACTAATTGTAAATTTATACAGGTTTTAACAGAACAAGGACTTGGAGAATATTGCGATCCAGAATTTGTAAGGAATACATCTAGGGAGATGCAAGAAGCGTTGGATATGACACAAGAACAGATGGACAGGTACCAGATTATTGTAAGGTTGACATATTATTTGTTAGTTAGAGGAAAGTTTAATATGCCTTATAATCAGAAGTTTTCTAACTTCCTATCTGTGCACGATCCAGAAGTTATGTGCCCCGCTAAGGGTAGGTATATAAAACAGGTAATAAAAGGTGCACTGGCACATAATAACTCAGCAAGTTTAAAAATAATCTCTTAAGTACCTACCACCAAGTATATTTGAAACTTATTTCTCGTTGATTGCAGGGCAGCCCACCAGTTAATGATACAAGAGAGGAATATAAAACTCGCCCAAAACCAACCACAAGTTGTAAGTATCACTGAACATACAATATACGTTTAGTGTTCTTTTGACGGCGTAATGAATGTATAGGGGGACATTTGGACTGTTATAGGGCGACATCCTAGCTCGTCAATACCATCCTTTTCACCAGCCCGCGGCACCACCACTCAAGAGGTTATAGCACCGACTGACACTCGGCCTAGCGCCAAACACCACAGGACCAAGCGAAAACGGAAGCCTGTGCTCGTCTAAACTAGACCTTGTGAATATTTTACATATATACACTAGGTGGTCATGCTCAACTTTTCGTTAATTTACTCTTAGACTTTTCGATGAATTTGTTTGACTCGACCAGGCGGAACAAATTAGGTACTAGGTAACTGTGTCAACAGTATAAAGTGAGATTCGTAGAGATTAAAATAATTACATAGTAAAATTCAAATAGATGTAGGTATGAACTTAGCAGGATTTTGTTTTGAAACATGACAGAGATTTAAATCTTTGGATTTTGCAATTAAATTGTAAATAAAGGTAGCTGAGAGTATCTTATTCAGTTTCTGTTCTTAGTAGAATGACCCTAATGCTGTTGTGAGAACTGAACATTACTATCAATGTTAGTAAGATCCAGTAGACGCCAATGCTAAAAATACTGGTTTCAAAATTCTATATAAATATTTTGATTTTTTAAATTTCTATTGCTAGATTTAAAATTTCCGTAAAATTCAAAAATATATAGTTAATTAAAATATGATATAACAGTATTAAATATTAGCTAGATAATAAATTGTTGGGCCTGATTTATAAAATAAAAAATTATTTCCCCTTGATATTGTCAGACTGAAAGTAGTGTTGCTAGAAATTTTGATTTGATTTTTATCTACTCCTAATCCATATTCTAATTCAAAAGTCGAATGACAATACAAAACTTGAAGACTTTAAATAAATTTTATAGTTCTTTTTATACGATACTAAACAATCCTTCATAATGATTATTCCTTTCGTTTATTTTTTATTTTGTTACATTCGATTTACCTATACTAAGATAAAAACGTTTACATGGTCAGCAGAAATAAAAAATTATACCTTTTGAAACTGCCTAATAATAAATTTAACAAAAATGTTTCAAATGCTTAAAATTCTTCAAAATTTATAACTTACTGTCGATAGATACCCATAAGAATTGTAAAAATGTAAAAGACAGTAGAAAATAATATTAATTTAAGTGGCATCATTATAACATTATATTGTACTTATATGTAAAAAGAACATGATCCAGATCCAGATCCAGAACAAGACAATCATATTCAGTATTGAGTTAATACAATTCTTGTACTTGCAACATAAGAAAGAATTAAGAATGTGTATGAAAAACTTTGGAGAGTCTATAATAGTTGGTGTTGCCAGTTACATATTATAGTCTTGGTGTTTACCCTTTTAAGTGCCCTTCTGAAACATTGTAAATTATTAATGAATAAAATGTTATAAAATCTTACCCATTTTATCATAAATCACATTCCTATAGGGTTAAGATTTAAAACTTCGTAATCAGTGTTATAACAATTGGTCTTAAATAATTACCTGTATAAAATTTGACTTCTTTTTGTCTTAAAATAGAAATTTGTTTTAAGCAATTTTTTCAACGACTATTGAAATCCGAAATCATCCTAATAAATTAAAAAAATTATAGCTTCATTTAATTTAAGATAATATTTTTAAAGTTGAACAGATTATGTGAAAATTTCTACAAAATGTTATAGTACTACCATATTAAACTTTCAACATATTAAAACTTAAGATGCTTTTCTTACTATTTCATTATAGAATGTCATATTCACTGTCTTCCCTATGTTATAAATCTTAATTTTTAATAATGCAAAGTTATTTATAGTTTATTGTACTATAATAACCTTATTCTTCATAGTTTATATAAGTCAGAGTCAGAGGAAAAAGCAACATTATATTATCATAAATAAAATCACATTACAACTTAATAAAATGGTCTGTTTATATAAAGAATTCTCTTCATATCTAATTTTTACAAGAACCAGTACTATTGTAAATATTAAAAGGAAAATATGTATTACATCAGTGATGTTAAATTTAAATATTATAAATGTATTTCTTTTCATATGATTAAAAGATTTAAAACCTCTGTTCTTATTATTACTTTTATCAGCCTGTTTATATGAATAGTGGTGGTTTAGTTAACCTATTAGGAGTAGAAATAAATAATAATTGAGCTATATTGTATAAGTTAAAAATTGTATAGTTATTACAATGTTCAAACAATAAATAAAAAACTACTTGTCTATCAAAGTACCTCGAACTCTTTTTTCACCGGAGCCTTGTGATGGCATTTCAGCCTGTCTCTTGTTCATTCCTTTCCTTTCCAATTGTTTTTCAATAATCCTAGCATTATTTGCATAGCTGTCAGCCACTTCTCTCGCTTCTATCTCATCTTCTTCCTCATCTATAGTGGAAACTGTCACTGAACTGAATTTACCCATATTCTTAGTATGTTTTGTAACCATAATTTTCTTTGGTTGGACTAAAGCCACTTGTTTATAGATGTCTGTTACTTCACCCACTGTCTGCACCAATGCACCCTCTAGTATAAAAACAACATTGCTTTCTTGATCGTGCTTGTAATAAATGGGAATAGAACACTTCTTACATTTTAATCTGTATTGCCTTTCAATACCTTTCTCTCGTTTTAAATAAATCGTTTCATCAGGATCTGAAGTGATTTTATGAGCGTGTTTTGAACCATCAATGACTCGAGCTCCGTCTATTGGTCGCAGTGGTAGTCTGTCCAATGAACAATCCAGAATTAGCGACATTTGTCCACATAAGCAATAGTAAATATGCAGTGGTTTTGTTTCATTGTATTCTTCTTGGTCTTTTGTGTCAGAACAAACAATACTCCTGGAAACAACTTTAGGCATTTTCTTGCTGTTTGGCTTATTTTATCGTAATATGTGATATTTGTTGATTGTTTTTGAGTATGAGGCGATCGTCGTATTATAGATGTCAGATGAGTTAGTCTAGTATAATTGATAATATTGTAGTCTTTGGTTAGTAGCTAACACAAGTACTTTTTTTATGGCAATAGTTTAACTTTATGCCAGTTTCAAAACGCAAGTAAAATATTCTTATTATAATATTATACTTAATATTCTAGAATCCTGACAAAAGGCTTAGTCAAGATTCCTTAACAATAGTCTACGTAGAAAATCGAAAACTAAATTAGTTTGAAAATGACAGTTTTTTTCCAACATTTTACTTAAATCTGAAAGTTGAAAGTTGCCGATAAATTTTCATACAAATTTAGTTTTTGATTTGACGGACAAAATCCCCAGGTGGTTTGTTTTTATCCAGTTATTAACTAGGGTTTATATAATGACAATAATCTTCACTGTAAAGCATAACATATTCAAGTTTTACGAAAATTTCTTGTAATGATTAAAAAAGATAGATACACCGGAATCTCATGGCAAATATATATATAATAATAATAAAAATAAATAAAAATTTGTTGTGGGCAATACTGGGGTAATTAAATTAAATGATCTTGATGCTGTTTAATTTGTATTTATATCTTTAGTATTAATTAATGCATTTGTATGAAGAATGTTGTTATACATCGGGTTCTTACGATAGGAAAATATTTATTTAAAAAAAATCAATCGTCAATTACTTTATTTATTATACATCATTTCAATCATACGAATAACTTAACTCATTCAGAACTAGAAAACTATTCGAAGATATCTACTTGCATTTTCTGTTCTTCATCAGATGGTTAAGATAAAGAGGTGTTTATTAAAAATCGCTCTTCCCGAATTTCAATTATTATAGTTTTCTTGATGAAATCGTTTTCTTCTTCTTTTCGTTCTTTTCTTTACATGTTCCTAACATTTTCGTCAATCTTCTGCACCAATTTGTGACAAAGCTTCTCTGATAATAATTTTATGTCATTTGCAGGTCCATTACATTAATTTTATCTGCAACTTTTTGCTTCATAATACCCCAAGTCATTTCTATGGGATTCTATGAGCAATGGTACAACAGGAGTCTTAAAACTTAATTACTGTGCGGTTTTTATACTTCATCTATCTCATACAAGGGTGCACATGTTTCGTTTCACTACTTCAAGTAGTCGACATTTACGCCAAATATCATCATGACGTAAATCTTTTTCACAGAGCCATTCTTTTATATCAGCGATACCATTGGCATGTGTGGGCGGTTTGTTCATACGTACGGAATGATAACTAGCATTATCCAACAGAATTAATGAAGATAAGGTTTTCTTAGATTTGGAATTACATTTTCTGTCACTCTTTTTGTACAATTGTTTTTCATATCGTAGTGGTAGTCAGCAGATGCACTTGTTGACCTGTACACCACACAACAATTTGGTACCAAGACATTTTCTCCACCATTGTAAACGACAATGATCCACAACGCTCCAAGTGAAATACTTTTAAATGGACCTGCAACATCTTTGCTTTTCCAGTACTTATTCACAGAACATAAACCGTGAATGTAAGTCTCGTCTAAATAAATCACATCCAATTTATTATGCTCTACTTATCGGTTTTCCTTTATACGCTTCAAAAACTAGAATCTTTGTAGTTTTATGTCATCTCTCTCCATAAAAATAGTCATTTTTGATTGGCATTGGTCATATTCAAAAATTCCATAATTAGAAGTCTGTAAAAATAATAAAAATTATCATATTACTCAAGCTTTACCTTAGTCATCATCATCGTCGTCTATATACATCCCACTGCAGGTCTTATTACTTAATATTTTTCAAACATCTCTTCTTCCGTTAAAATCAATAGCTTATCTAACAATTTGCAACAGTTGGAATTTCCTCTCGTATTGCATAGAATTCCTCTATTTTATTCCCAATCAACTGTAAATCGAAACTGTGCAAATTGATTTTCTTCTTCCCCCTCTTCTCTACAACACACCAGCATTCTACAAAAATATAAAATAAACTAAAATTATCAAAACCACTCACTCAGTCCAACGTACCGGTCAACGCGCTTTAAAATTAAAGGTTGAGTTTTATTTGCACCTTTTTCTTCTTTTATTTTACGATAGACATTGAAAACAATATTTCTCGTTGGAGGTCGGAGTGACTAATTTATACTTATCAAACATTCTATTAAATGTTATCAAGAGACGTTGAAAATTTATAACAGAAATTGTATGTAGGTGACAATGGGACTTTTGTTTCTAATATGTATAACCTACAATGCGCACTAATCTAGTTTTATCTATAGGTTCTCTCTCTGAGCAAGAACTGCCTACTCTGCTGCTGGAAGGTTGGTAAATAGCATTTATATGCATGTTTATTATGTTGGCTAAAACGTGTGTCAATTTTGTTGCGATTGTCATTTGTCTTTTATTCAACCAAATTGTGTTCTATTGCACATGTTCATCGATTTTTGTGAAATTTAGGAAAAGTAAACAGAGTTTCCTAATAAAATGGGTGCCATAGCGAGCCGATACCGTGTTTCTAACTCGGCATTATCTAGCACTGATATAAAAAACATAGAAGATGCTAACAAACGTGAAAACCCTGGCACTTTAGATGAATTACACAAAAAGACCAAAGGTACATTTTTAATACTTTTTATTATGAATTTAGTTGTCTATAATCAACGTCTAAACATATTCTAGTCTTACGAAAGTTTTTCTCTCTAATTTCAGTCAGAAACACATATTATTTTAAAAGTAGAGTTTGCTTAAATTTGGTTAACCTATGATGTAATATCACTAAATTCGCTTGATATGTAGTATAATATGAACGACTAGCGAGTACAATCATCAAATTAGTGATTTAATAAAAAAATATTTTTGTGATTACCAAGTCAAACTCAAGACATAGATTAACCTACATTTAACATACAATTACAGCATACCTAACTCCTACAACAATATTAACCATATGTAATAAGGTAATTACAGAATGACTAACATTCTACTACTGGCACTTATAAAATATATTTTTAATGTTTTTTTTTAATATTAGTGTTTTCTTTCAAAGAACTTCATATAGCATCTCTTTATTTATTATTAAAAAAAATCAGTGGCGCTACAACCTTTTAAGGTGGGCCTCAGATTTCCGTTACAGTTTCATGACCATTTGTCAATATAATAGGCAAGTATGTGATCAGCCTTTCGTGCCTGACTCATGCCAGCAACGATTAAAGGCAGGCTGATTTCCGCATTATGTTTTCCTTCACCTTTTTAACAAATGTTAAATACATAGAAAGAAACTCTATTAGTGCACAGCTGGGTATCGAATCTACAACATTTGGGATGATAGTTGCACAGTAACTAGGCCATCACTGCTCTTTAATCTATATAGATACTTAAATGATTTTTTTTTATTTTAGATGTAATGCCAGTGAACTTTGAGGGAGGTAAACTGATGGTTAATAAGGGCATATCAAACCATTTTCAGGTAAAAATTACTTACCTATGACTTTAAGATATTCAGTCAATCTAACAATCTAGAGATATAAAATTATTATTATTTTCTACAGATGTCACATACTTTAACTATGAGTACAGCTCAAAATGGGTACAAGCTTGGTGCAACGTACATTGGCACCAAGCAAATATCACCAACAGAGGCATTTCCTGTGGTTCTAGGTGATGTAGATCCATCCGGCAATGTTAACTTTAACTTTATACATCAGTTATCACCTGATGTACGAGTTAAGGCAGCTGCACAGGTATTTTATACATTCTATGATTTATATTTAATAAAAACAAAGACTATGTATTCATTTAAGCTGAATTTTATTCAATAATAAATTTTCTTGTAGACAAGTCCCTGAGCCAAACTAAAATATGTCACTTTAAGTATTTATTTGAAATTATGGCAACAGTAATACTATAGAGCTTCAAATATAACATAAATTAACCTTTCATTAAGAAGCTTTAGAGGCTTCTAAAGCTTCTTAATGAAATATAATTTGTATTTTCATATATGTTTGATTTCAATATTTCAGATACAAGAATGCAAATTAACAGCTACTCAAGGTACTTTTGAATACAAAGGTTCAGATTACACTTTGGCTATGGCAGTTGGAAAACCTGACTTTAGTGAGAAGTCTTCTGTTTTTGTAGGACACTACTTACAGGTTAGAATAATATTTTTAGATTATATTAAAAAAAATTGAACATGCATATTTCAAAAACTACTTTATTGGTTTATAAATGTGTAGTTTAACAAAGGAAATTTGAATTTAAAAAATAAGGAAATAAAACACGTAGTCTACATTTATTTACACTGTTCAGAGTCAATATTAACTTTAGCATGAACCTCTTAATAATAAGCTGTCACAATAGACAAACTGAACTTTTCTATCTTAATTTATTTTACTCTTAAATCTTTATATAAAAACTTATAAATGTGCACTAAAACTTGAAATTGTATGTCAAAAAATTAATTTTAATAAACTTCCATTTAAAACGAAAATTGTATTTTATATGACATTGGTCAGTTAAGAATATTTATAAATAAGAAGATAAGAGTTTCAGCGTTCCCTATATATTTTTAGTCAGTGACTAAACGGCTTGCATTGGGAGCAGAGCTAGTCTATCAATCAAGTGCACGTGTCATGGGTGGAGAGATAGCAATCGCGTCTGCTGCTGCTAGATATACTATGGATGGTGAGTTATTATATTTACTCCTGCCACCAAAGGAGTATATCTTATTGACTTTAATACCATTGTACTACTATTTTTTTGTTTGAATAAATGAATAGAATTCTTTCTTGCAAATCAGATAGTGGTTGTTAATTCTATTTTTAACACAGGATCAATATACTTGTCTAAATATATGTAATCTGTGAAATAATCTACAATACCTGGAAAGAGAAATTAAAATAATGCAATAGTAAACCTTGGGTGATCCTAAGAATTTTTATTATTCACATTTTATTATCAAGTCAATTATATCTTATTAGTATGGTAATTATGTCTTAAGACTTTTTTAAATATAATTGAAACAAATTTCCTCACATATTTTATATAGAGCATAAATAATTCTAAAATATTTTTAGTCCATGTTACTGGAATATTTAGCGAATGTGTCTTAGGTTCTTATTCCATAACTAATTACAGATTCAGAAGTATCAGCTACATTAGGACCAGCCAGTTTCCATGTGTGCTACTTTAAACAAGCCAGTGAACAACTACAGGTATGTTCTCTTCTGACTAAAAATTGTCCTTCAATTGATATTTGTAACATTAAATGTTTTAATTTAGGACATAGTTTTTAAAAGTAAAGGGACTAAATATTTGCTTTAGTATTAACACTACTGTTTTCAGGTGGTGGCTGAAATGGATACCTCATTCAGAGGAATGGAGTCGGTAGGCACTATAGGCTACCAAGTAACTATACCTAAAGCAGAACTTGTATTTAGAGGTAGGTTTCAATTATCTATGATACATATACAAGTCTTTTCACTGTATCAATATAATTTTGAATTACTTTTAGGTATGGTAGACTCAAACTGGAACATAGGAGCTGTGTTGGAGAAGAAATTACAGCCATTACCATTCACATTTGCCCTCTCTGGTATGGCCAACCAAGCCAAACAACAATTCAAGTTTGGCTGTGGTCTTATCATTGGCTAGTGTTTGTGATAGTGAAATATTAGTGTTAGTGAAGTGTGAAAGTGAGAGGTATGTTGCTCATAACCAAATACAGTGCTTTGACAAATGTTTATTTGCCATTATAATAGTGATCCAAAACAACCTAATGGAGAAAATTATGATATATACTAAAGATATATTATAAAACTTTTAAAATGGTCATTGGTCAGGTTTAAGTATTTAATTTTTTAATGTTATAAATATGTATATTATTATTACATATTACTATTAGTCACACTATATAATGAATATCTTTATCATCCATTTTTAAGCTGTATTGAAATATCAAGTGTAGAATTACATTGATTTTAGACGCTATTTGACAAGTATTTAGTATAAAATATAACTGATGAATTTTTATTAGTATTAAATAATGTTTTACACAAAAATAACCTTACAAAAAAGACCTGACCATTATAGAAAACAATTTCAAAAAAGCAATTGTATTATTGAAGAATATGTAAATAATACTTGCTACATCTTGACAAAGGATAAATTACTTGAATACTGTCTGCCTTCAAGAATGTAACTAAACATTGGGATTAATGTTGTTTATGCATATAATTCAGCACCCTTCAACTGTTTTCCAGAATAGCATTTATCATCGGTCACTCAACTAACATTTAATAATCAGTATTTATTTCTGTATTTGCAAAAAAAATACCACAACTTAATCAGGTAATTGACAATTTAGCAATAAAATATAACCTAGGTTTAAATATTTTTTTTAGTAAAGCACGGCTTTGATGATTAAAAATATAACACAGTACTATAAAGGTATATAAAATGTTTTTCCCATACTAAATTACCTTTATTACAATGCCTTAATTTTGTATTCTCACGCTATGTAAATTTGTCACTGAAGTCAAATAATATTAAGGCACTTGGTATAAACATTCCCATTTTCAAATTGATATATTATTTTTCATCTGCTTCATTTTAAATGCATTTAGGTTTCGTAAATTGGTCAGAAAAAAAGACTGTGCTATTCCTAAGTTGAAGTGACCGTGTATAGTGACATCTTGGGTTTCTGTACATTGTATGAATGTAGATAATATATGGCATGTTGTAAATAGAGCCTCTTGTTGAACTGTTTATTTTAAATAGAATTATGTTAATAAATGGTTATTTTATTGTATAAGAGTATGTGTCGACACTGTTTTCCGCGCCGCCGCCATATCAGATTTTTTTTATCAGGGCGCAAGGTGCGTTCCAGTATAAGGCTTTTATTAATAGACTTTCGATTTGATTTGTCTTTGATAAATGATAATCTATGGAAAAATATTTTGGTATATTGTGATCAGTTTTTTATGGATCATAATTTAACGACAACTAACTATATCGCAAGATACACATACATGTACATTTAATAAAGTTTCATCTAGTCGTGTCTCTTAGTGAAGTATTTTTCTTGATATAGAAACCTTATTATGAATTAATCAGAGGCCCTAATTATATTATTTGAAACAGTTTCAGGTATTTATATAAACATAAAGACCCATAACTATTATTTGCAGTCACTAAAATGTACTTATATTACACACACAACACAAGTCCAATATAGTGCTAGCTCAAATAAAACAACTTGCTAGTTTAAAAATAACGTAAGTTTATTACATGTAATTAAATAAAAATAGAACTTTTATTTTTTTACATGTTAAACTAATTAAAATAACCACAGGCAAACTGAGTGATTTGGTACATGATGCTATTTTACACAAATAAAAATATTGTATTTAAAAGAAAAACCTGCAATTTATGATTTTGTTCCAAGAAAAATTTAGTTTAATATACCTGAAGGTACAAACCAGTCTGGGATAATTGAAAAACATTAAAAAAACTAGGTAATTTCGTTTTCTCCTATACCAAAATATATCATTATTATGGCTGAGTTTTCATTTAGAGATACATAATAGGTCTATATTATTTATATATTTTTTCACATTACAACTATATAACCTAGACTTAACTAAGACGATTGCAACACTTAAGATTGCAATGTGTCGTTTGTAGAGATCTTGGTTTTTGTAATGTTCTTTTAAATTTTTCAAAGGACATGTTGCGTTTATAAAAATTTGCGAAATAAATGAATCGATTTAAGCAATTATGACACTTATTTATTGGCAACATTAAAAAAGAACATTACAAAATAAGCCATTACTGACAAGTACAGTAAAAATGTCATCTTCATAAAACTTCATTAAAAGCGGATGCTTCATTAAACGAAAACATTTTTTTTTTTTTGTAATAAATTTAAGACAGTGCCAACTTAACAAGGGAAGACTGCATTCACAAACATGAAAATAAATTGTGCTAAAAATAAAATATCTTTAAGCATTGTAGCAATTAGACTAAGTACAGATATGATTTACTTCTCAACCTCTATAGACAATTTAATTTTTTTTCCATAATATAGAAATCAATCACAGTTTTAACAGCTCTTACAATACATTACTTGCTAGTAGAAAAATGATCAAATTATAATTTGTACCTTAACAACAGAACCAAACACACTTAAATGTTTGGAAAATTTTATGTCAAAAAATGGGCTCTATCTACGTAAGTAAAGAATTTTGCCACCAATATCCGGTGTTGCTTGTATAAAAAATAACGATATGTTAGAGGGAGATTGACAAAAATGACATATTAAAAATTAACACTAATAAAAAAATTAAATACCTATGAGATATAATGATGACTGCAGTCCGCTTCTACGGGCCATATATAATTATTGTATTTATGCTATGGGGACAGATTAAAAAGATATTTACAAAATGCTACCTCGCTCACTATTCACCGGTGTTGCCATTACTTAAAAATACAATGATTAAAATGTTAGTTAAACAATTCATATTAAGTTAGGATAGGTGCTAGAATTTAATACGAAATCTGTCTCTCTCAGATACATAAAGAGAAGACATTACCATCATGTCAGCTAACATAGATTCAAAATGTTCTTATGAACATAACCTACAATTTTCCATAAAACTTTCCGAGACTGTCTACTTTCCATAAACTTGAACACTTCTTATGGTAGCTAATCTTAAGCGTATTCGGTTCATCGCGAGATATTCGTTGACTTATTAATATTTTTTAATAATTTATAAGGTTGTAATAGAACATTAAATTTTTGTAACGCGATGACCGATAAAAGCCACTTACCTATAACATTCAAAACCACACATAGAACTTTTAAAGACAAAATTTTATCCAATTTTAAAGCATATGTCGCCGTGTTCACTCATCAACTGAGCAGTTATATATCAACCTAGAATTGGCATTAGTGGTCCATAACTATACTATTATCTGTATTATAAATGACAGTGAACACGACATGAATTATACAATTTTAAGTTGGCATGGTAACGTTTTATCTGCGGTGCTTGATTTTATTTCAATTTTAAATGTGATTTTAACCAAACATCCTTGATTAACAGCCAATCTGGTTAAATCCATCATAAGCCATCATTTAACAGTAGTTGAAACTAAACACTGCTTATAAAGTTAGTAAAACCACCAATCGAAATTTAAAATTCGAATAATGCCTACGAATTCAAATCGAGCAATACAACGCAGTATTCACGGAACAACCGTAAGGGCAGTGAGCGAGCGACGAGTGTGCGAGACAACGTTATAACTCCATATCGTGTGCCTCGTCGTCACTAAACTCTGACATGGAGCTCTCGGTATCACTCGCGGCGCCATTGGACGGCTTGGTACCGGAAGAGGCGGATGTGGCCCCCATACCTGTTATGGCGTCCTTTTCCAGTAACGCCTCTTCCGTTGCGAATCTTCGCACGTAGTCTAAAATTAAGTTTTAATGAGATTTAACGTATAGTTGAAAAATATATTTTGCAAAACCTAAGAGTAACAACATTTATGGAGTTACCACATGTAAAAAAATATGAAGTCAATGAGAAAATAGGCTAAGGTAGCTTAGGTCACTGTCATATGGTTTGATCAATAAGTATTAATTAATAAATACACATCTATTTTTTTTGTGTTCCCGTTCATCTGCAATTGGCTATCAGCCATAATCAGATATTTTCTGAGGTTAATTTAGGTTTGGTGTGATTCCATTTAAAAGCAACGTATGTGTTGGAAGAAACTGGATTTTTATTTTAGACCAAAAAAACATCATCTAAATAGTTTCTTTTATATTGTTACGCTAATAATTAAAAAATATTTGAATGCTTTATTACATAAACATTCCTTTCCAATGTAATAAAGCATATTAAAATATCCTGCTGTTACATGTCTTAATAATAGAAGTTAAAAGTTATTAAGTTTCGTACCTGTTACTTTCTTCTTGTACTCTTCGGGCTTGTGTAGAAACATGGCTGCCGCGTCTCCATTCAGTGGGTCGATTGGATTCGGGTACGTGAGCAGTTGTGGCAGGAAAGATTCGAATATGTTAGACAGATCTGTAACATTTTTATTTGGTTATATTTTTATGTCAAACGAAAGGTTTTATCAATAGAGTCCAAATAGATAGAAGATTTAAAAGAAAACTTCAATAACAGATTTTCGAGTGCTTTTAAGCTATCATGGTCAAAGTCAGTCCAGTCAGTACTCGCGTAACCCAAAGACAATATTTGATTGAAGATTTTATATTATTTTGCATTGAAGAACTTACTTCTTTATATATTCTTTATTTATCAATATACTGCCTTCATGTTCTCGCAAAGGAATCTGATTCTATTAAATTATGTGGAAGGCACAAACCTACTTCTAAACCTGGCATACATAGTAATCATCGAACAACTGTTGCAATCACATAACATAATCAGTAATTATTAGTTATTATATAGAATGATAGTAATTTAAAGATTAGAAAAATCTTACCATACAATGCCGTCCAAGCCTGGTTGATGACATCAAGACACACAGTGCCTGATACCTCATCTATATTGGGGTGGTAGACCTTATTCATGAAGCCGATAGATGGAGACTTAAATGGATAGTGGTCAGGAAGGTGGACACGCACTCTCCACACACCGCCTTCGTATGGGGCTGAGGATACAATTACAAAATATATTGGTAGACTATTCCTTTGTTTCATCCGTGGAAGAAATATATATACGCCGCAACAGTAAAGATATTTACTTAGGTTTTTTTTCACGCTTCGACACTGGTTCTAATATAAAAATCAGCCTAAGGCCCTCCCAATTTTATTTATCCATTCCAGAAATTGTGAAAACTTTTTTTTTTCAAGAAAAACTGGCTTGAGGATTGAGATTTTTACTCTTTTCTGAAAGTGTCCCACTAAATAAGTTTTGTCTATCCTTGTATTACATGCTGCATATCTATACACAACCTACACATAAAGTAAAAGCCCCATAAAAAATCCAGAAGGGGTGTTGTAATTAAAGTAGTGATCTATGTAGCAATTTCAAAATAATTTATGTAACAAGCAGTGACTAATTTTTAACAAGTTTTGTTTGCGAAGACAGAGTGAAAGTAAAAAAAATTACACCAATTACAAACATTAACATTTAACTTGGATATGATATTGACTAGTTCAGGTCCATCATGAGGGTGCACAACAATTGGTTATTGTATGGGACATTACTTGTTTAATACTCACTGCCTGGAGGTCCAAAGAATTTTACACAGAACTCGTTCAATCCACCCAATATTGTCACCTCATGCTTACTTTCAATACTGATAAATCATTATTAAGGAAACAAATTTTTGACCTACAAAAAACTACTATCACATTAAGTTCATTCATTATAATACTGTTAAAATAAAAGTTACATGTCAATATATAAACTTCTTTTTTGAGTATTTTGTAGTCAGATAAAAAATACTACTTGATATCATATTATAAGCAAACTTACTTGAATAGGAAAGTGTATATGTGGTGCAACAAGTTAGCAATAGTTTGATAACAAACAGTATACAGGCATTAAAAATAGATTTTATATAAATATTCTTCTAATTATGTATAATTGGAAGATGCAGGGTGCTCTCCTATATGCTTTTGCCTATTGCAGTAAATTTCGTTTTTTGCCCAGTCATTTTATATTCCTTGTGGCATATAATTGAAGTGGATAAAAGTATAGCACATAATTCACACATTTGTATTTTTAATTCACAAACATATTAATATGGCTTCAAGATTAATTAGCATTCATGATTACTGAATACTTAAGTGAATTCATTGTATTGTTCAATTGCTTGTATACACAATTTATATGATACATTTATATTAATAGCCTTCAACTTGGTAATTAATATTAAAAAACCACCTTCTCAGCATGTAAGAAACATTCTACAGATGTATAATAAAATGACCTTTATATATTTGGATAGTACCAAAATTTATATTACAGTTTTTAGTATTAATCTGTATTTTCCCTATAAATAAAAATAAAATTGTATGTAAATTGTATCCATACAATTTTTAAGTAATGTGTTCTATTAGGAATTGTTTATTGAGATTAAATTTAAACAATGTCATTCACCTTTCATAGGTCAATGATAATAAATTTTTAGCTTGGTTTAAAGATAATATTGATATAAGATATTTAATATTAGTATTTTAATAGGGTATTAAGATTTAGTTAAACATAAGAAATAACTCTGCCCTATGTAAATAAAAAAGGGGAATATTTAAGCTTTGAAATAAAAGAACAAAGGAATGAACAGTGTGTGCTAAATAAAACAGCATTAGATATTCATATATTATTAGTTCTATTGACATGGAATTATAGTACTAATAAAAGGGCCGTGATAGTCTACGAAAATACGCAATCGAGACCATGGCCTACATATGAATTACGAAATACAATCTAAGATACGGAAGAATAACGTTCTTTAACGTACCGTATGCACGTTTATGTACGTGTGCGTGTATCTATAGGTATATACATGGATGTATACAAAGGTTCAATCCCTTCAATAATCCCATCAATATACTATTAAAAGTATGCCCTTATGCTACCAAAATTGCTTAATAGGACAACCAAAGCTTTCTGTGACTTACCACCGACTGATATCGATTTTATACCCAATCGTGACAATCAGCTGATGGCCTTAACTACCTACTTATTTGTATGAACGATCAACGCAGTACCTAGGTGCTTTGTACAACTAGATAGGGAAGATAACAAAGGATACAGCTTTATGACGTCCGTGTCCATACGACGTTTCCCAGCGCTCGGTGACGACATCTTTGTGATCTATTTCGAATAAATCACCGTATCGAACACGAACACCAGCACAAACTCACTCTCGACGCAGCGAGAAAAAAAATCGTCCACCAGAAGCAATCAGAAAAATAACATTGAAGAAAAACAATGGACATGTACCATAGACTAAAATTTGAAGATGATGTGTAACTTCATAGGAAATATGTCAAAAAAACATCGTGACATGAAGATGACAAGAAGCAAGAATTAATGAATTTTGGTTTGAACTTTTTTTAAAACATGCCCTTAAGAAAGTAATCGATTTAGCACCTTATCGCTTAATAAATAAGCTTTTATAAACTCTTTTGTGAACATAATATTATACATTGCATAGAGACAGTAGTCAACGACAAATTTTGGCTCCTAGAACGTAATGCGTCAAAATAAAAAAAATCACTTGTGTCTACGCCCCATGGCCTGAAAGTTCGCGTGTGTGGTTTACAATATTATTTTTATGCAATCTATTAATAGACTTATTACATTTATATCATCAGTAAGTTAGTGAGAGAGGTATGCGTGCGAAGGTGACGCTTCATCAGCGTGCGGGAAATTCGGAAACATGTGTTTTGATGTTCATATAACTTGGTGATTTGATGACAGTCACAGTGAATAGATGTCAACAAATTGAAATTTTTGTTGATTACAATAATTAATGTGTCGTTTTATGTTTGTATTAGTGAAAGCATCGTTAGGTGTATCTCAGGAAGTGCATATGTCCGGGGTAGATGATAACCACAGTGTAATCAGCCAACTTCCGTCAGCGATGGAGAGCCGATGAATGCTAATTGGCGCTTGTTATTTCAATTTTTATTCAAGTTCTAGGATGGCGAACCCTACTATTGGGGTTTCGTTTGATCAAAATGACATGTCCAGGTAAAAACTCCATTGCTCTAATTAGGTTTAGTTTAGAACTAAAATGTCTAAACAACAAAAGTAATTTGATTCTAATAAAAGAAGCATTGAAATGAAACTAAGATAATTAGAAGCATGTAGTATGCCTGTGTGTAGAATGTATCATGAAGTATAATTATCTCTTCTAATCTGAAATAATTGACTATATACTTTATAATGTGAATTGGACACAAAGGTGCTAAATTAAGAAATGAGTTTTAAGATCATAAAATTAGATTTTAGTGCAGTTCTGCTAAACATTGTTTTACAACTGATCTAAATTTGAGCTAGGTTAACTACCTGTTGTATAAACATATTCTGGGAACATAGAATTTATGTGTTACTAATTGTTTAGTTTTTATGTTTTTTGTGAAAATGCCTTACCTAAAAATAATTTTTGGGGATTTTTAAAGTTGCTTACTCAAATCAGTAAGCTAAATTATATATAACAGTTTTTAGGCTCCTTGAAATAAAATCATCTTTAGCAGAAAAGTCAAAATAAAATAAAAAATATATAAATGAAACAAAATTTCATAGAATTAACATTTGTATGCTGTGTTGGATTTTTGCTTCAGGACCAATATAGCATTATGAGAATTGTAATAAATGTGATGTGAGCAGGTTTTACTATACTGTTTATAGTACCTATAGGTCTTTTTGAATTACTGAATAAATAAAATTAAAATTTAATAACATCTATCAAAATAAATTATAGTTCTGCATAATGCACATACCAATATCAACCAATAATTCAAAATAAATATTTTTGTTCTTATCCCAGTTCCTTTGTAAATAATTTTATTTTACAATTTGTTGAAGTGACACATCATGATTCATACAAAATTTAATTATTACTTAGAAAATATCAGAACTCTATATTTCAAAATTTTCCTGTATAGAATTATTAGTAGCAATACAATAAATTTGTAAATGATACATTCTTACATTGCTGATATTTCTTACAGCTGGTATTTTGGTGGACTGTCAAGAGCTGAGGCAACCAAACTTTTACTAAATGAAACTGAGAGTGGTGTTTTTCTAGTACGAGACTCTAAAACAATTCATGGAGATTATGTTTTATGTGTCAGGTATGCTGTTTTTCCCCTTTGTTGGAACTGTGTTCTTTTTATTTAACTAATTTGAATTTATATTATAATGTAGTAACGGTAAAAACATGTCATATTGACTTTTCTCTATTTTAAGCAAATTTTTGTAAAACAAAATAACTTATACAAAAGTAAAATGTATTGATTTATTATAGAATCTTACATGACCTTCCTTATTAAGAAACACTTGAGTAAGAATAGCATATTATAAATGTATGTATTTGCATTACAACCTTGGATGTAGACCAAGACTAATGTAACATACAATGAGAGATAGATAGATAGAGAGATTATCATAGCCATAGAACTTTATCTGTACAAAAAAAATATTGATGTTAAATGCATTCTATAAAAGAGTTGGCTACTTGCATTTTTTATAGATGTATATAAAATCTGTGATACTACTTATTGTTAATTATAAAATACGTATTTCTATGTACTTTATTGTTTGCAGGGAGGATGATAGAGTATCTCATTATATAATAAACCGAGTGGTGTCTCCGGACGGTGGTACACGTTTCCGCATTGGTAACCAACTATTCGCTGATATGCCAGCCTTACTCGCCTTCTATCGGCTTCATTACCTGGACACCACTCCTTTAGTTCGGCCACTGCCACAAGCAAATGCGCAAGCAGCCGCACCGCCGCCTGCCCAGCCTCACCATGTACTGGAAGTTGTAATCGCCAAGTTCGACTTTGATGGTAGCGTAAGTATCTTTTAATCTTTGAAAGTATATAAATAAAATAGTTAATATGTCGTTATAGGTGTATACTTTACAAAGGTTTGGTTACCTGGATTTCACATCGATGTTAACGCCAGATCTAGCTACATCAAGATGTCACTTTAAAAATATTATGTAATATCATAAATTAGTCAGTTCACTGTAACATTTGTCCAAATATGTTATATCGTACAAACAATTTCTCTACTCTCATTTAATGAAGCAACAGCTTTTGAATCATCCAAATACATGCGTAAATAAGCGTAACCTTATCCAATAGAAGTTCTGCTATAAATAAATAGAAAATGTGGCACTAGGCTATGCGTAACCGGCTAATTCTTTAAATTTAATAATTTCTTGCCACGGATAAAAATAGATAGTGATGTATAGAACATGGTGAATGATGACCTATTTTGGTTTATGATGTTAAAATTATTTATTTATTGCACAATGTCTGTTGCGAATACAAATCGTACTATACTTTTTTAGCCCTAACTCATGCATCTTTTGTTCGTACGTACGATCTGTACGTGATATTTTATAACAACTAATAGCAAATAATCCATTGTTACGTCCTGTAAATCCTACGATATTTTCCTAAAACATTATAAGTTTATTTATGTAATAAATTAAATTATCAGTCATAATAGTAGGAAACTTTAAAAGTAAAACTAGGACTCATGAAGATAACATATCTTTAAATTTAATTAAATAGAAAAATAATTGACTAGTCAAACAGTATAATGCCAAATCCTTTATAAAGAAGATATAGTATTTTTCCTATCCTACTAATCCCAACGTCACCTATGAATAATCTGTCGAGTAAATATAGATATTCTTTACTATGCGCAGTAGTCTGTGCAAATTATGTTATATAGATTTTTAAAGTTTTTCTTTCAACTATATCAACTAGCTTAGCTTTTAAAATTAATAGTTACTTATATATTTTCAAGGACGCCGACGACTTACCGTTCCGTCGTGGCGAACGGCTGATGGTGATAAATCGCGATGAGGAGCAGTGGTGGACCGCGCGGAACGCTCAGGGACGCACAGGCTCTATACCAGTACCCTATGTACAGAGGGTTAGTATCTGTTACTAGCATATTATACAAACGCAAAATATTTGACAGCTCATAAGTTAACTATTTATAATATAACTAGCTGTCCCCGCGAACTTCGTTTCTTCTTAATGTGGTTTTAGTTAGCCTAAATACCGTGACACGAAAGAATAATTGCACTGTATTATCGTCACTATAATTTGAATTTGATTTACATTTCGGTCTAAGTAACACGTGGTTGGCTATGCTAACACCAAAAATTAAAAAAAAGTAGAAATAATTGAATTTCACGCTATTTCGTTTACTACAAAATAAATTTAATTTACACTTTAGCCTTAATAACACGTGGTAATCATGATATTGAATTGTAGCTTATATGACACGTTTGTCGGTTTACCATAGCAGTGCCATCTATTAGACATCTGTTAGAATATTTTGGAGTTATAATTTGCAATAAAATAAAATTGCGACTATTGCGACTACGACTCATTATGAGTACACACACACTGTGTACTTAAGTTAAACATAAGGTTTTTAATACTTATTATCTTTTTTTATTACAGTTGTTGGACCCTTCGGGAATGCCATATCCTGCAACCGAGGCTCTGACTCAGCTGGGCGACCCCCCGAGTCCTCCAAACAATAAACAGCAAAAAGGATCCAATATGCAGGTAATTGAGATAAAAACCCAATAAAAATTATTCTCTAATGAGATAATTTGTTATAAAATACTAAGTTATTATTCATTATTCTACTAGACTTAGACTAGATTAAATGTCATGTAATTGTTTATAGCGCACTCTGCCAGCGTTAGCACGCGTACGACAATCGCGGGTCCCTAACGCCTACGACAAAACTGCTCTTAAATTGCAGGAGGGAGAAATACTTAAGGTAAATTATCATTATATTTTATAATCCGAAAATATTCATATAATTTTATGTATACCACTAAACTATATAAAACAATAATTAAAATAATATCGTTCAAGAGAATATTAATTAAATCTTATCAATTGTAGCACAAAATTATAATGTTCAACTGGCATAAAGCTGTTAGCTGGCAGCTGTTGAAATTAGACAATTTTTTAAACACAATTTTTAACCATATAAATATTAATCGCAGGTGACAAAAATGAACATAAATGGCCAATGGGAAGGTGAGCTGAACGGAAAAGTCGGTCACTTTCCGTTCACGTATGTGGAGTTCCTTGATGACATAACTAGCTAAATGCTATACTATGGTGACAATGTGTTAGTGTTAGTGAAGTGGCTAGAATACAATTGTTATTATTGATCAAGGCTTTTTCTCATTTGGACAATTTTACAGGTATGTGTATGTTACAACTTAAAAAAGCTTTGTGTCATAAATAGGCTAATTTATTTAAAAAAAACATCAGCAAAAATTGACTCAATAAGAATATTAAAATTACCAAATCTTACTCTTAGAAACGATTTTTTGTATACTCGTAAGTATAAAAATGATAAACGTTTGTATAAAATTTAATAACAAAAATAAACAAAACAATGAAAAGTATTCTAAGTCTGTAAATATTCTTCATTCAAAATATTTTCAGGAAAAAATTACATTTTAACAGTTGTAAGCTTATCTTATATAAGTTATATTTTAGGCAATTTCTTGTACCTAAAAGGTACGTTTGGAATAATCAGTTCTGACTAGAATTTTATACCAATATAAAAAAACATGTTTGCAGTGAATTGGGATTGTAGACTCTCAGCCCACTTCAAGTAATTAATAGGCCCACCGAGTAGGGCTATAATTTATAAATTTTAAATTTATAACATGTGCGCACATATGAACGGATATTATTTACATTAAAAAAATCTATTTATATTAATTAAAAAAGAATCGGTTAAATTTTTTCTTCTTATATATATTGGATGTTATTTTTCATGTTACATTGAATAGGTTTTCAGAAATTTGATGTAAAACTCAGAATTGTAATTACTGTAGTCTTTATTACTTTTTGGGACACGACATTAAAATAATTATATACTGAGCTTCCATACTGGAATTGTTACATCGAAATCCATGTATATTATCTGTATAAATAGTATATGCAATAAAACTGTATCTGAATACTACTTCATAAAAAATTACTCTTCACAGATTTCTTCATACTGCCATTTAAGGGTAATACCAAGTATGTGGCATATCTTTGCCCAATACATGATTAAGTAATAGGTAATTTTTGTAAAACCAAATCTTTTTTTAAACTACGTATTTTAAATTTTAATATACCAGTAGTCATCCTGATGTACTAAGTACCGTGAATTAGTAACGTGACGAAATATAGTGTTCGTCAGAGAAACTAGGCAACACATCGCGACTTGAGCGTGTCATAGACGGAATGAGGTCATTGTACTGATTTATTTGTACTTTATGACTAATATGAGATGTAACTAATCTTATTCCTAAGATTAAATATAACAATCAAGTCTTTTTGTTCTCATTAAATTTTCTCCTGAGGTCATCACCGCCAGTTCCTTTGTTACTAATGTAACAGTCAATTGAAAATATTTAAAAAAAAGCATATTGCATATGAATGATCATGCGCTTAAGTCTATAAGTAAGAATGAAAACCAGAGATAAAATTGTGTTATTCTGCTTTCATACAGAATTTCTCTGTAAAAAGTTGCAATGTTACATATTATATAGTGTAATTGTAGATTTAGGTTCAAGTTGTGTTCTAAGCGCAAATTCTCAGTTTTCTATTACTTTTATTTTTACTTTAATTCTTAATGTTACGATTTTGCGTCATTACTATATCTAAAATCTTTGCTGCGCACAACTTTTAAAAATTGTGCTTATAACACAACAGATTATTATTAATAAATTCTTCCAAAATATGATAGTCAATATTTTTATATTAATTGCTGGTGCAAAATGTTTTAAGTCAACTGCTTTTGACTGGACAAGTTTAATGATTATAATATTAATTAAGACTCAAATTATTTTACAAATACATTTGAAAAAATAATCCTCAACAACTTGGCTATCAAATGATTATTTATATTTTCTTTTTTCCCACAGTCTTGTCTATATTTCATGACAGTAATTATAATTTATACTACTTAGTTGTTGTGTAGTTACCACATTGAATGTAATTTGTAATTATTAATATTTGAGTCTTAATAATAAATTACACAATTTACTATAATGGAATTGACTAAGTAATTCATAAGCCCATATACAAAAACTTTATACATTTATAACATAACCATTTGTAGTCTGCACAATTTTGAACAATACCTATTTATACAAGTTTCATTGCACTTGGCCAGGGCATAATTAATATGAAAGATAAAAATATACTGAGATTGTTAATATAATGTGTAACAACTACTATTGGCAGCTTAATTATACAAGTAAAATTGCGAGTTTCCTGTTGAATTGAAAACTAATCATATATCATATAGATCAGTATTATTTGACGCATTTTATTTAGAACTGTAAAAAGATATCTAAGTATGCAATGTATAAAAATTTAACACTTGAAAAATTTATAACTTGGTATATTTTTTCTTTTAATACCCCTATAGTTGGGTTAAATACCAAATGTATAAAAGGAAATAAATATTATATTTTGAGATTACAAATCGTATAATGTATGTATTGTATTTTTAAGTGCTAATAAAAATATTTGTCTAATTTTTTTATTAAGTTATGTATTACAATTTTTGATAATAATTAAATAAGGAAGAATAACTATAATAATTTTGTTTTATTATTCCGATCTATAAAAAAAAAACTGGTAATGCCAGGCTTTATACATTCCATTTCTGGATGATTACTTTTAGAAATGGGAAAAACGGAATCAGACGCCGTTCATCTTTTAGTTGATTACCATTCGTGGCGCTCGTGTTGTCTCGAATCGTGATTCACGATTGTATTGCAAACTTTACTTAATACGTAATAATAAAGAGCGACTAGAGTAGAATCCATTAAGTTAGATTCCGTCTTACACAGCAACAGTTTGTGTTTTGATTGAGTGACTCAAAAATGATATAACTAAATTGGACTAAATATGATCATGATCAATGTTTTTATTCGATTATTTCCATCATACCCACCTCAAATTTATAACACTTGTTTATAGATTATAGATACGTACTAACGTAAAAAGAAATTTGGTACTCTTCTATCCCTTTAAAATGTCAAATTACAAAGTAATCTATGAAATGATTAATAGTTAAACGGTTAATAGTATGTATTCGACGTTACTATCACTATTCTAGTCTAGTCGTCTTTTGACTTGACACTTGACAGTCGACAGTTAGTCTCACGAAGATGAGATTTGTGTTAATTTTTTGTCGTCAAAGTTGATCAATAAAATGTTATTAAAAAAAAGCACTAAAGATGATACTTTTGATCGTGATCTTATCACCATAATTCATAGTCTGATAAAAATATTTATTGTTACCTGTCTGTAATCACATTCAATGGAGGCACTTGTTTCAAATGCCTTTATTAAACTTTAATTCGTGGATTGTTTTTATCTATAATGGCGAATTACTTCTTTAGTTTTGTGGTAATGGAATGACATACATACATAAAAAAGTCTGCAAAATCTGTGTAATGTTTTAGATGAAGATGTTTTTTTGTCATATAAATCGAAAGACGGGGTAAGAAGTAAAAGAAAGCAGTATTAGGAAGTTACAAAGTGAAAATAATTACTTAAAATCTTGCTTAGTTTTATCGGTTTCGGATTCCTTTTTTATTAACGTTGTGTTGTGTTGTGTTCACCTTAATAAATAGAAATGGAAGAAAAAATATGTGATGTGGAAGGAACTATAAAAAAAGATGGTCAGAACAAAATTATGAACTTATCGAAACATAAAGAGCCTGTAGCGAAAATGGTAATTAAAAGTGAGCCACCAGATATGCCAGAAGTGCTTGGAATTATAGATATTTTAATGAATGGTAGGTACTTTTGTAAATTATTATTGTTGAAAATAGCACAGCAATCTTTGTTGCATGGTAACTAAATACAAAACATTTTCTAAACATCTTAAAATACTATTTTAATCTGAGGAATATAATCCCTTTCCTAATTATAATAAATATTGACACAATAAAGTAGAATTTATATTTTAACTTCATATTGAAATTGGGTCAGCGGCTTAGGCATGAAAGCATGACAGATATACTGTTACTTTTTGTATTTATTTTAATATTAGAATATTCTTAGAGTCAGAAAGTGAAATATTTTGAGCAATGATGCATAAAAATAATAAGCTTATGATAAAGTGTTTGCATTGTGATACACATTTTGATTCAACTCCAAACCTTGTATTGTTAATTTTTATCTAATTTATGACTTTGAATTAAAAAAAATTAAACTATACTAAAACACAATACATTTTACCTTTTTGAATTATTACAGTTTAAATTTTAACTTAAAATGTTATAGTATATCTTGTAATATTTTGTTTATGTAGATTAAAAAAGTGGCCTAAATTAGAAACAATATATGTCTATGTTAGTGAGCTTCAACCAAATAGTCCTATAAGTTTCAATTTATAAAATGCTTAAATTAAAAAAAGGTATAGACAATTATTTCTTATATTCTTTCTTTTGATATATGTTAAATAATTAAAGTTTTGTCTTAGTAACAAATTTGATTAAAATATTTTTAGATAAAGCAGAGTCATCTACATCAACGGGTAAAAAAAAGAAAAACAGAAATCCAATTATACAAAGACGGAAGAAGATAATGCTTTCTGATGATGAATGGGAACCTGAGGTAATGAAAAGTAAAGAAAAAGTCATTATGTCCATTGTAAAGTAATATGTATGTTTTCATACATAAGAGTTCAAAGAGTTTCTTCAGTTACATTCTAAAATATTATACCCCATGATTCTAAAATTATCATTTAATAATACATACTTGTGTGTTTCTCTAATTCATATTGAGTATCTATGTGTTATAATTGAATAGCAATATGAATGACATCGTAAGTTGTGTTAATTTTGTTTCAGAAAAAATCCACTACTGAAAAACCATCTAAAGAAGGTTCTTCAAAAGGTTGGTGTGTTTATAATTATAATCTTGTATATAATATATAAACAACAAATGTTTGTTTTGCATCAATTTGACTAGACCTAATTAATGATGTAAAAGTGCCAAAATCATAGCCCTCTGTGAAGCAGTTCACTTAACTGAAGCACTTGCTATCTACTTTTTGGATACTTTGATATATATATACTTCCAAAAAGAAAGACAGTCGAACATGATTTTTCGACTGTATACGATTCAAAAATACCAGAGGCGCTACAACCCTCTTGGTCTCAGCCAAATTTTTTTGTATCTGTATCATAGTAATTTTTATGCTAATAGGAAAGTAAGTGTGACATGAGCTTTTGAATTTTCGGGACTAAACTATGCCGTTAACAATGTTTTACTTCACCATAGGAGCAACCATTAACACACGGAGGCAGAGGTTGAACTTTCGACCTCTGGAATGAATCTCTCATGTTGAAATCACAAGGCCAAAACTTCTGCACTACTGGTTTAAACCATTTAAAATATTTTTTTGATCTTTCAGGAACTGAGGAATACTATGGATATGACATCCTTAACCAGATAGAGATAGTGACAATTACCGAAGAGGAGCGTCTTGCCGAGTTGAAAGAGGCCTATGAGTCTCGAAAACATATGAATTACATATGCAAGGGTTGTGCCGCTGGTTTTGTTGTGAAAGATGCCTATGATGTGCATATGAAGTTGCATGCAAAGGTTAGTTACCAAGAAACTGTTTTGTTGAATAATTTTTGTTATTCTTTCATGAACTTATTTCTCTTTCATTGTCTAATTTTAGACTGAATATTTAAAGTTGAAGATCTACCTCCATAGGTATTTGTAGTCTGATTAATAATAAAATGGCAAAGCCTGCAGAATTTCTGCATACGTTTCATATTTGGTCTTCGGAAATATGACCATGTGTCTAAATTCCGCAGGCAGCTGGGGTACCTATTCGACTCAGACGTGACGCTCATTTTCTTCAACTTCTGTACCTAATTCTTTTTAATCCCAATCTTATCTCAAAAATCACTTCAAATTCTAATTATATGTTACACTCTGCCAATAGATGTTTATTGGAAATTCCATCCCACAGCTCATCCTTCATGGGCATATATTTAGGATCTCCGACATGAAGTTGTGGAATAGGCTGCCAGACTCCATATGATTGGCTACCTCTCTATCATCTTTTAAAACTTAGTTTTTAGTTTGTTATTAATATTTTTTGTACATTTGGTTCTGCACTTCTTGTATTCAACTTTTTTCTCTTATACTAGGGTTGCCTGGAAGAGATCGCTTACTAGCGATAAGGCCGCCCGTTGCATCCCTTGTAATTTTATTGTGTTATTGTTGTGTGTATTGTGTTATTTGTGTTTCTATTATTTTTATTGCAACGAAGTGTGAATAAATAAATAAAAATAGAATATTCAGCCGTCCGCTAAATTCTTCTTAAGTTATTTCATAATTTTTCAGGAATCAGGTGAATTTGTTTGCGAAGTGTGCAACACTTATATGAAGAGTGAGGAGACACTTCATCGTCACAAATTGCGACATTATAGAAGATACAGGTAGGAGTTTAGAAAATAATAGTATAACAAGTATCCAAGTATACAAGTATAAATAGCATTTCAAGTAAGGTCAAAATGGATTTTAATATATGTTACATACATTATGTAGTTGCAAAGAACAGTGTTTCTACATACGCATTTGCACCCTAGATCATGTATTAGGTGAACGATCCATTAAAATATTGAATTTGTTTGTGTTTATATGAACAACGTAAAATCTTCCTTACTATTTAACAATTATATTTTTTTCTAAAATTGTTTTCTTAATTATTATACTTGTAGTATATCACAAATGTAAATATTGCCCGACCATTACTACACAATAAAAATGAGAATATACAACGTACATGCGTATGTAAGATGCGAGTGCCTGCGTGCTCCACCACGATGTATACAAAAAATTGTTACGCCATGGCTATAAAGCTGTTTAATCACCTTCCTAGAAATCATAGATCACAGCCATGTAATTCTTTCAATGGTTAAAGCCAAAGTGCCTTTATAGCGTAGGCGAGTATTTGGACCATATATTTTACACCGATTGTAAATAATTTAACGTTGACGTTATTTTATGATCTTCATAAGACATTGTAAAATTTTACATTGCACTTGCACTACACTTGCATAGCTATTTATATATGGCTGATTGTGCGGATATTTGTTATTGATCAAATAAACGATTATTATTATTATTACGTTGTCACAATTGTTACAAAGATCATGCGTTCGGGAACTGTCAAACTGTTCTGAGACTTGAGAATGCTTAAAACAAGTTTGTGATTGGAAAAACGCTTTCAAAATAGGCTTATCCGATGTTAAGTGATACCGCCCATGGAAAAATCACACTGCCAGAAGGCTTGAGTTAACGGGCTATTAAGAATCGGCACGCTCTTTTCTTTCGGTCGAATTGGTTCGGAAATACTTAAGAGGGCCATTCCATCTAGTAGAGTGGAGCAAAATGTACCTTAAACGCTCAGTTGTTGAACGATAGATGCCGAACGGACAAATATTAAAACTAAGCAATCCTTATTTAAATTTGAATTTTTAGAAATTGTAAATAATAAACTCAAACTACTTGACTTATTAGAATACATTACCCATTAGTTACAAGTTAGACCTATAAAGGTTAATCCAATACATTTTTGTTTTGATTATTGATATATTATTCTAAATATTATTCTTGGTAAGGTGTATTATTATTATTATAGGTGTATGGTGTGCAGCGTGCGATACAAAGACAAAGACGCAGTGGCAGGCCACGTATCTTTTATGCACAGCGGGAATACGTTTAACTGCGACCAGTGCGGGTCTACCTTCAAGTGAGTAATTATTATGGGACGTTATGAGTTTTATCCGCTTAGCCTTGAACATTGAGAGTATAAGGCGTTCGTCAGCATCAAACTCTTTCTAGGAATATTATTCTTATTTTTTTTTTGCAAAAAAGGTTTTTCTAAAGCTGTAATATAAAATGAACACAAGGAGTTTCACGCAGGACCATCATTGTGCCAGTTTTGTATGAATTATATTGTGAGGCAGAAGGTAATATTGTTAGCGCTAACTATGATTCCCGTATGCCAAATCCAACACGTTTTTGGCATTTGGGAGTTCGCTTAGGGTGAGAATCTAAGTCAATACTTATCGCTAAGTATTGTCTCATGTTTGTCAAAAATGTATTGGGTTTGGACACATGAAAGTTGTATTTAGCTTTAAGGTTTTTTTCTAGAACCACGTGTGCGTGATTGTGATTTGATATTTTTTATTACGTATTGTTTACTGACTGTGTTATCTTTCCAGGCGTCCACAATACCTGCGCCGTCACATTGAGCAGATTCATACAAAATCGACCCCAATGGAGTGCCCCATCTGCCAACAGGTCTACTATGAGAGTGGGTGGTACCGGAATCATATTAGGTGCGCTTTTCTGTACTTAACCCAGTTTCTAATGTCCAAAGATTACTATCACATTCAAACTATGAAATGTTTATATATTTATTAATAGATCCACTGCGTAAATAAATAAAAATATTAATTTAACTAGAATTATCGATTTTGACTCAACAAATTTAGAAGGTAGAAAGGTAGATATTAATTAAATGTGCTTAGATATATCTTATGAATTGAATGTACTTTTAATTCGTAATTATTTATTTACCCATTTCTCTAGAAAAATAAATAAAAATTTAAGCAGAAAAACATTCGTTTACTAAGTGAAGTTTAAAGGGTGCGTGTGTAGTGACTGGTCGGACTTGAATTCGTGTATGCGGTGATGTTAGTTATTTCGACTATGAGTGTTGTTTCCACAAGAATTTAAGTGCGTGCTCTTATTCCACCATGCCTACTGCTGATAGAAGACAAAACTTTGTATTTCTTTTAAAATTATTAATTGAGTAATAATTACTTAAGATGTAATGTGGAACATGGTGTAATGGTTGCAGCTCCTTACAAACATTGTGTGAAACAAAAAACTTGGCGTTTAAAAAGAGTGGCGGAGATTTTATTGCCAGTCCTTCTCTTCCGTTCTACGCCCTTAATTTGAGAGCTGGCAGTAAATGTAAAATTAGAAACATTTAATATACGTTATTTTTTGACGTTATTGTGTTACCTATATGAATAAATGATTTAGATTATTTTTTTTGAATCTACGAGTAATAGCGTTAAGTATCGTTTAAAACGGAGAAATAAATTAATGAATGTTTAAAAATAAGTAATATGCGCTGAATTAAAAGAATCGCTTCATTCACAGAATACTGCCATCATTGCCATTACTATGTTATGGCCTGTTTGGATTTATATACATAATTTAAAAACGATAAAAGTTTTAGGACATAAAAATAAAATAACATAACATAATTTACAGAAAACATAACAAAGAAGTTCAAGACTCAAAAATAGTGAAATGTCCGGAATGTGACCGGACTTTCAAACACAAATCGTACCTAAAGACACACATGCTGACACACGAATCTTGTGAAGTTGTCTGTTTGGAGTGTTCGGAGAATTTTAGGAATTCACATCTGCTGGAGGAGCACTATAAAGCCGCGCATGCGGTTAATTTTACTGTGTAAGTGAAAGATTACAACTTTTTATACTAAACGTTTGTTTCAGACAAAATTCCAAAACGTGTGCAGTTGTTAAAATATGCCCCTTATAAATAGAAACTTTGATTTTACTGTGTTTAAGATATGTTGTGGATAAATAGAAAGTTCTTCAGAACTGTCTATGGCAATTTATTTCTATTGAGACTGGCCACATAGATGTTATAGTTTATCCTCTCATAAGAGTATCATATCTGTTGGGTATTCCTATCAGACGCACGACTGATAGCTGTGTTCAAAAGTCGCAAACTTTTTCTATTGAGACTGGCCACGTAGATGTTATAGTTTATGCTCTCATTTACTCTCATAGCTGTGTTCAAACGCCGGAATCTTAAATGTACCATTTAAATTTTTTTTACATAATCGCAATGGTGTGTTTTATATTTTAACTGCCCAATATTCATTAATTTATTATAATTCAATAGCTATTTTATTTTTGATCACGCTTGGATAAAACCATGAGTTTTTTTTTGTATTACGTTTCCGAATACGAGTGTGTGACCTCGTCTTTATTAATCAAATGCAATTTTGTGTTAGGTTTATGTATGATTGATACAATTTCAGTCGTCCCGACGAAGACAACCGCTGTACTTACTGCAAGCGGCCGTTTGAGACCCGCGCAAAGATGCACAACCATGTTCAGAGAATGCATGTTGATGGTGGCAAGAAGTAAGTCTATACTATTACTAAATTATTGCAAATACTGCAATTACTATTATACGTTTTCATTCACTTCTTTAATTTATGAATTCTAGACGAATAAGTTTTAATTAATCGAAATTTTTTTCGAAAAATGTCGCTTGTGAATTGTTACATTATTTTCGATATAAAAACCAACATATATGTATATAAAACAACCAGAAAGCTTATTTGTCAAAAATGATGTGATTTCAAATATAAATAATAATTTTTATCGAAACTTTCCAGGTATCAATGTGATCATTGTAAGCGTCTTTACTATTCAAAGGGTGAAGTTCGATCTCACATTAAATGGACCCACTTACAACACGCAGGCGGTCATGCCTGTACCTGTGGCAGAGTGTTTAGGACCCCAGTGCGTCTGCGAGACCACATCGCCACACGCCATTTGGGGGCCATCCCACCTCGGGACAAACATTGTCCACATTGTCAGAAGGCGTTTGCGGTTAGTAGATTATATAGGAAAATATAATATAATTAAAAAGGAATACATGCTTTAAAATATTTACGAAGAAAAATGTACTTAAAATAGAAAAAATATCAAACTGCAATATATGGGCAAAGGTCTTCAATCTATAACGTTCATTAACTGTCAAATGCCAATCTTCATGATAAAAAGGAGACAAAATAAAAATAGTAAAGTTTTCATATTCCATTTTACATAAATTTATCGACTACTGAACTATAGAGCTTATATTGTTTATGCAAATATAAGTTTTCTAGTTTAAGAGCTGTCAAACTATTAACAAAGTTTGACAGGCAACGCTTAAGATGATATTTTGACTCCTAAACGAGGTCTCATTAAAACGTACATAGAAAATTTTATTGTTAATAATGGAGTTAATGAGTGAAGTGTCTTAAAAAAAGTGTCTGTTGCGGAACGTCATCAATGAACAAACAAATATTAGCGCAGTAGAGACATGATTATAAACAAAATAAGTTTCGATCTAAAATATGGAGTAAAAATAGTAAATTTAATTCCAGAATCAGCAAGTTCTGACTCGGCACATAAAGTCGCACGCAGGTGAGCTGTTCCCGTGTACCGAGTGTGGAAGGGAATTCAAGACACAGTCTTATGTCAAGGTGCACTATCAGGTTGCGCACTTGCATATGACGCGTGCACAAATACGAAGGCAGAATAAGAGGAAACTTATCATGGTAGAGGATATGGTATGATATTTCACCAAGTTACATTTTATACACAAAGTCCACCTGTTTACAATTTTATATTATGATGTACATAAATTGGCTGATAATAATAAATAAGCTTATAAGTTTGGGGTACTTGGACCGATCAACGTTAATAATGTTATATATAAACATTAAGCATACATATTCACACTCACACGCACTTGGAACGTATGTTATTAGATATGAGGTAATAAATAGCTGTACGAAATAAGTAAGTAAAAGCTCAAAAACTCTTTCAGAATCCCCAATCACCAACAAACGAAGAAGAGCTATATGGTTGTAATGAGTGTGGAAAAAAGTTCAAAACTCAATCTTATGTCCGCATTCACTATTTCACCAAACATCTAAACATGACTCACGCGCAGGCGAAAAAGAAATGCAGGGAATTACGTTCCATAACGCAATTGCCTGGATGTTCCAAAGACCCCATGCAAATTGAAGAAGTATTTGTCAAGACCGAACCAGAAGACGCTGAAGAACCGAACGGCATAAAAATACCAATGTTTGAAACATTTGTTGATATCCAGAGGGAATCCATTGTTTAGGTATCCGATTTTAGGCATAGACTATAACTATTCGTCGTTGTCAATGTCAACTTTCTCACAAATACGTCAGTCTGTAAATCCATGTCAGAACAGAACAAAAAAAAATTCAATACAGGTGTAAGCTGTTAAGCACATCAACTATTTAGGACTAATTGAGATGTATTAAAAAATCCTAGCATAATTTTTGTTTTTAAGTATAAAAAGGACTCCAAACTCAATAAATGGTATGTATTATGACAGACATATTTCAGATTTTTTAAATTGATAATTGTATCATATCTAATCTAACCATTGTTAAGTTAGTGTATTGTGTAATTAAGGTTTTGCTCAAACTTATTTTGAGTGTAGTACTAGGTGTTAAGAGGTTAATTATTTGTTATTTAATTAAGCAAATTATAAAACATATATTTTTGTTTTTTTTTGTCATTAGGACTCTTGTCTATTTCTGATATTAACTTTTTTTTTCTATCTCACTCTTTTTTACTTGCCCACTTAGGTATAATAATAATTTATCACAATATTACAAATATAAATCCCTTATTTACAAACATACTACAAGTCTCTTATGAATTGTTATATGTCAAGTTCGAACTCAAAATGAAAATAAGATGTTTGTTTGAAAATAAGACATTAAGTATATCACTTGCCCCGGAGGACAAAGTCGTAAAAGCAAATACTTTTTTTTTTTCAGGAAAAATTAAAGAAGGTAATATTACTAGGATAGTAAGTACATTATATATACAAATACATATATATATATCAAGTAAAAGCTTATTTTTTTTCCTATTCGACCATTGTAACATTGTATAAATAGTTAAAAAATGACTATGTATATTACAGTAATTCATCTCATTAGACTGAAGAGCTAAAGTGTTTACGATTATTGCACTGTTAAAATATTACTATGGACGACACAGCATCCGTACAAAACGACGGCACAATTTGACGAATGTTTTTTGTTGAAAATAATATGAAGCAGTCAGTTTAAATTATTGTAAATAAAAAAAATAAAAATTATTGTTCTTCAAATTTTAATTCAGATGTTGTTGAATGTATTTTTAGTGTGAGTAGTTTAATATTAAGTGATAGTTAGCAATATTCTTAACCTGATTCATTCAACAAACCTAATAAGCTAAGACAGACACCGAATCAATGATAACAAAATAATTCAGTTTTAGAAAACGAAATTATAAAGCACGTTATAACGCGCTTTTTTATCTATGCTATAAAAACAACGCTGGATTTGGTGGGTAAACATAGCATCAGCCTTGTGCTTGTAACCATAGAATTATAATCTAGGTTTGTCTAAATACTAATTTAGACTCCAACCTAGATTTGAACTGTATTAATCAGCGAAGGCTAGGCTTATGGCAGCAGTGTAAATTAATCAAAATTATAATTGTTCATATACACACAGGCATGTTACTATCATAGACAAAATTTAGGAAAAATAACATGCAAATTGTGGAAAGATTGTTAATGAAAAGTCCACAAGACCACAAGTCCTTCCATTTCTAATTGACATGTAAATGTCAACCAACTAAGTTATACACTCCTATTCTAAACTGAAAGTTTAATTTGTGCCACAAACTTGATTATAGTATGTTATTAGAGTGGTAATTTAGGCCATTATTTACTTTATCAATACTACCATAATGCCCTAAATTACTACTGTGCAAGTGTAATAATGTGACAGTCTCCTTTGCAGTGACCTAGTCATAACTGATGCCACTTGTAAACAGCCTCTGTGATATGTGAAACACGTCATAGGACAAGCAATCTAATCGTTGACTGGAATTTTTAATAACAAAGTAGGAATTTATAAACTTTATGCTTAACTTAAGGAATGCAAGACATTGTTTTACTTTATAATTTGCTCTATTCAAAAAATTCATTATTAATGCTATTGTTATAGGTAATTAAATATACTAGTAACATTATTCATTCTTTTATTATTTAGAAAATGTACAAAATTTACAGCAATTTTAAGAACAGTGGAATTCATTGTATGATATATATAGACATATATGTAAACATCAAAAACTTTCATAATTCAGTATTATCTTAAGCTTTAATTGTAAGGTCCAATTAGTCTCTATCAACCAATTTTCCTTCCCAACTGATTATTCTTTTGTCATTCCAAATATACTGCCCTTTAACAGAGTCTGGAGCGTCTAATGCTATGTAAAGTGGAGCAACTGCCCCTTCATCAATAGTTAGCACTCCCTTATGAGAAGTCATATCAGTGTCCACATATCCAGGGTGTACGGCATTTACTTTAATATCTGAAACAAAGCATATTTAAATATAAAATAAAGCAATTTTAATGTCATTAAACTTCACTAACTTAAATAGAGAATAAATTACCTCTATCAGCAAGCATTCTTTGTTGTATCATGGTCAATGCTGTTACTGCAACCTTAGAAACAACATAGCATGAATTTCCCCAGTCTGCAGCGTGAGTACCTTGTTTTGCTGCATCAATATATTCTTGCATCATGCTAGACAAGCCTTCTATAGTTAGATTAGGGTCCTTCAACTGATTCCTCAACTTCTCACTCTTGATTTTACTCAAATGCCCACAAGAACTTGATATGTTAATTACTCTTGCACCATTGCGTAAAATTGGAAAGAGTATCTCGCAAGTCGATAGAACAGAGTAGTAATTAACAAACAAAGTTTGTTCCGCCTGAACTGCGACGGGTTCCGGAGCATTAACTTTAAAAGCAATAGCAGCATTGTTCACTAGAATATCTATACCCCCATAATTTTCTTTTAAATAATCACGTAACTTTTCAACGCTCTTAGGGTCTGTGATGTCCAGTTGATGGTATTTCGGACGCAGACCTTCCTTGTTAAGTTCAGCGACTGCATTCTGACCCCGATTTAAATCTCTAGAAGTAAGGTAAACGTCACCATCAAATCGCTTACAGAGACCACGTACGATGGCAAAACCGATTCCTTTATTTGATCCAGTAACAACGGCTACTTTAGTGGGCATTTTTCTGAAAACAAACATTGTTTAAAAAAAGTCATACTAATAACTATTAAGAAGTAATTAATTAATTATTAACAACACAACAACAAGCGCCTGATTACTTATTGGGAAAGTTGAAAGAAACGGACCATTTATTTTTTTTATCCAAAAAAATAAATGGTCCGTTTTAGTCTTAACTATTACTTATAAATGAGAATTAAGACCGCTCAAAGTAGGTCGTATTCAAATATTCAGAAATGTTCATAAACTTGTTTATTTGTCAAAGTATATCATAATTATGATTAATATATATATATATACTACACGACCATGGTCTTGCTGTCAGATGTCACATGAAAATCTATGACCTTTTTAACGGACGGTTCCAGAGCTCCGTCACACGCCACTTCGACAAGGCTAAACATCATCCCAACCCATTGGTGCGTAAAAGTATCAATTACTACCCCTTCCCGTATGTACATGTATACATACATGGGGTATTTTCGTACACTCCCAGGTGTGAGGTATCTAAAAAAAATTTATTGACTTCACTAGTTATACCAACCTGTATATTTCTTTTTTGACGTTCATAAGTGTACCTACATTGTCTTTATGAATCCTATGTGAATAAATGATTTTTTGAATACCCGTCAAGCTAGACATTACCTACCTACCTAGACATTATATACCTTATTATTGATATTGATTATTGGGTTAAGTAATGTTTTGTTTCTTTAAATATTTTAATCAGATTCATATCTACTCTTGAAAATATTCTTCAGCAATCATGTCTTCTTCGATTTCTTCTTCAAAGCTCAAAATATCTTTATTCATTTAGGTAAACAAGTACACTTATGAAATTATTTAGTTTTGAATTTATTTAGTGATAATTCTCTAATTTCCCTTGGGAGTTTGTTGTAAAAACGAATACAATTTCCATATAACGAGTGGTTTATATTCTGGAGCCTGCTTGGTCGTACAGTCAAATTAGTTCTATTTCGCGTATTACACTGGTGTAGGTAACCATTGGTTTTAAAATCGTTTATATTTTTTTGTACATACAACAAGGCTTCAAGAATATATTGACCAGATAGTGTCATAATATTTAATTCCTTAAATTTATTCCGTACCGACTGCATCAGAGAAACACAACAAAGACCCCGATCACCCCACTTCTGCAGCACAAATATGGATTGAACCTATGCAGCAGCACCCCATAGTAGAATACCGTACGACATAAGGCTGTGGATCTTCATAAAAATTGTTCAAAGGTGGCCGAGTCATTGGTCTCTTCATTAAAATCACAGGAATCTTCCTCTATTGTACTCAACTAGACATTTGAGCAAGACTGACCTTGGCAATTGGTACACGCTAGAGAACCCAGCATTGTTTTACAGCAACATTTGGCACTACCAACTCTTTTGTAATTGCAAAAAATAGTGTTGATGGGTTTTTTATGGAGCCGGTTTGAATCGGTTCCAGAATATTATCTATCAATTTCCAAACCCAGTCTTCCGAGTTCATTCAATGCCGATCTTAGAAAAAGTCAATTGATAGTTATTATTGTTTCGAGTATTTTTTACGAAAGTCAACTATCGGTATTAAACAATGCAAGTATTTTTTTAAAGCTCCATAATTCGCAAGAAGAAAGCGGATTTCTTCTGTAATTATTTTTTTAAGTGTGGAATCATTTTATGTAAATAATTTAGCGCAGTCAGTCAAATGTTCTCTTTTCGAATAATTTCAATGCTGACGTTTTGCTCCTTCTGTAAATAGTTGTAAAAGTGTCGCAGCTGATTATCGCATTATGTTGTTCGCTATTGAGCCCTTCCAGGTTTCAGAGAATAATTTATTTATTCATTGGAGTTTTTGCAGTAAGTATTAACATATCAACGTCTTTACAACTACTGTTTGTTGTATGAAATTTTTCTGTTGCTGTTTCAATTATGAGGACATGTGCATCATATTGAGCTTGTTTCACTGCAATATTCGCAGCTGTTAATTTGTCACTTAATATGGAAATGAGACGAAATTAATTATTAACTAGCGGAGCCCACAGACGTTGTCCTGTCTTAAGTATGAATATTGATTTCGAATTGGTATAATTAACTAAAAATGGTTTATGATATACAACATTCTTTGTTTGTTTTTCTGGCGTATATAAAAAGTTTTGTTGGTATTCCGACACGGGAACAGGCGACATATAACTGGCCATGAAAAAGACATGGAATTTTAAGATTAATGCCACAAACAGTTAGCGACTGTAATAATTTTATATGTATTTTATCAATATAATAACTCCGAAGCATTTCTTTTAAACGATATTCATTTTTCACACATCCTCTTCGACGTTATTTGCATCACGCATTCTGTCAATGTTATGTCAAACGCCATAATGTTACATGAAAAAAGTTTGAATTGTATAAGCGCTATACACTGAAGAAAAAACATTAGTCACAACAACAGTAGTAACAAAAGTCATGATTACCTAATATGGTGGTTAAGTTTTCTAATTTTCCGCGCAATTTTCTTAATTTTTTCTTACATAAGAATCTCTTCTTAATTTCCTTCTCCTGACAATAATAAATGCAACAAAAAAAGAATTAGCGATTTTTTTTTTACATTTTACATTTTTTCTCTTCGCACAGTGGTTGCCTCGAAGAGACCGCTCGAAAGCGATAAGGCCGCCAGTTGTCCTCCTTTTAATTTAATTATGTTCATGTTCAGTTGCCCTCCTTTTAATTTATATTGTTTTAAGTGTTAATAAATAAATATGTAAAAGAGACACAAATAGGTATTTATATTTCCTTAAGTGCCTGATTATGTATATTCGTGGCTTATATTTGCTTTTATAGAGAATTTTAAAATCTACAACTGTGTGTGGTTTGAAATTGTTTTTGATAAAATTTACCGTTTTTGAGAAAAATTCAAAATCTCAAATTTTTCCTTTGATCAAAATAATTTTTGTAGCACTCATAGGATCGATGGGGATCTTTAGCGTAGAAAAAAAATCACGATAGAAGAACACTACAATAAACAAAATGATAAAGTGTACGCTTACAGTTATAAAGAAGCTTCTCAAGTGGTCGGAAACAAACAATTTCGCCACCATCCCGCGTCAGTAACGGTTTAGTGGAGCGTATCTCGTTCCCGTCCCTCTCGTTCTTATTTAATATTTTATGGACCTGAATTAAGCCCAATTCAGCTAGAAAACATTTAACATTCATTATACAATTTTCATTACAGCTTCAAAAAAAATTCTATTGACTATTGACCATACCAGTTAATATATAATTTTACGGAAGTGGAAAGTGACTCACTACTTTAAAAGATTGCGTAATATTTTCACACAAGCTCAGTATTACCTGAAAAAAAATAATCTTATCTACGTAGCGTCATTTATTTGGCTGATAAAAAATCCAATATTGTATCGGCTATGTGCTAATGACATGACTTAACGTAATATAGGTTTATATTAAGTAGGTCTTGACTTGTCGGATCGAAGGTTGGCAGAGTTTTAAGTAATAATAAAAATATCTTAACCGTGTTCATTACAGTAAACCAGTCAGAGGATAAAACACTCATAAACTCAGATAAACACCAAAACAGGGCAAAAAGTCATATGAGGGTTTAAAAATCAAAGCAGCCTGAGAATGTACAGTTTTAAGATTGATGGGGTTTAATATTTTTAAAGAATTATGTTAGAAGCTTATATCGGTGTGTATCTCTCATATTATAAATCCATCTGTTCTAGTTTTGTATCATATCTAATCTAACCATTGTTAAGTTACTAATTACTATTGTGTAATAAGGTATTGCTCAACTTATTTTGAGTATACCACTAGGTGTTAAGAGGTTAATTATTTGTTATTTAAATAAGCTATTATAAAACATATATTTTTGTTTTTCATTAGGACCTATGTCTGTTTCTGCTATTAAAATTATATATTTTATATCCACTAACAAATGCTTAGTCTGGCCATAAATACTGTTACAATTGAAAATTAACAAAAAATATTACATTTGAATTTAGAATCTGTCATTTTTATATCATTGTTCATTGGGTTTTCCCATTTTGGCGCCAATACACTGTACAATATTTTGCGATATTAAAATGGAGTGTGGTGATAAAGAGAACCGAATCGCTGTGATTACATAACACAAAGAAGGTATGGAACCAAATGCAACTCTCCATACGCTTGGTGTAAAATTTAGTAAAATGTTTGTGTACCTGCCGGGCTATGAATTGGTACAACGAGACCTCTGTTTATGACAGAGAAAGATCCGGCCGTAGTGTTCGTACGAAAAAGGTGGTCAAATCATTAAGGGAAAGAATTCGAAGAAATCTGTCGGAATGCAAAAGATTTTATCCTGGGAGATGAAGATAACACCTGAAACCATGTCGCGTATTTTAAAAGATGATTTAGGACTTGTAGCCTATAAGAGTCGTACTAAAAATTTCTTAACAGATATTTAAAAAAATAATAGGGTGCTAAAACTGAAACTACTACCGAAGCGGTACGCAAAGGGAGGTCACATATGCTCAAAGGTGTTTAGAAATACGACGCCTGAATTTGATAATACTGATTACACGACTCTATAAAAAAAAATTCGTTCTTTGTCTTAAAGTTTATACTATTATTTTCCAGTTAGTTAAGCACAAAAACGAAAAGAAAATACCTTTTTTCGGTATAAAGATTGCTTTTGTGATAGTTATAATAAACAATCAACAACGCTATCAAGGCCAATACAATGAAAACATGATGGGCGACTATATTTGGGGTTTATTGAGAGAAAGTAGCTATGAACATAAAAGAAAAAGTAAAAGTGTGCACTTTTAAGTTATTTTCCACTTTTCTGTAAGCTAATTTGATAGTAAAACTTAATAAAAATAATAAACATTTTTATTTCAATAGTTTTATTTTCAATCAAAAATTAAAATCTGAGATTTTTAAAAATTTCGTTCAATCAGTCTTCTAAGCACAAAAGCAAAGTTTTTCATGCCATATATTTTTTTTCCGTCTTATTACGACCTAAACTACCGAAATTTAATGCTTTGCAATCAAAGTCAAATTTCATGTTGACCCGTGTTATGTATAGTATCTCGGGGGACCTTGATTGGAACCCCTCCAAGTAATTTTGGTTGCGTCTAAGTATAAAAAAAATTAAATATTGTGTATTGAATTGAAATTCGTTAAACGAAATTTTATTATTTTTGCTTAATTATTATAATATTTCAAGCAGCGTGTATTTCAAAACATGTGAAATGAAACGCAAACCGCTACTATGAATGTAGATTTTGACAGAATTACACAGACAAATTCATTTCCGTAATTGTTGTATAGTACTATTACTTAATATTTACTACATGTTAACTGTTACACTAATATTTATCTACATGTAAACTACATTTTGGTTAAGTTAGGTCCGCATTTATGACAACATCGATTCAGTCAACCTCAACTGATGTATTACCAGTCTATTTTACCCCTAGAGTGGTATTTTAAATCCGTAGGCAAGGAGGGAGAGCAGCCCCCATCCGCTGTAACAAAGCACAGGCAATTGCAAGCCGTATCGGGTAAGGCTGGGTTTGGCTGAACCAAAAAGCCGGACCTGTGGAGGCTTGAATAAAAGACGGGACATGCAGCCCATTTCCCGTACCGCCGGAGCTGTCCACTATTATTATGTATTGATAGGTTAGGTTAGATTTTTTAAATACCTGTTTCCGGCGCGTGAAAGTGGTTGGGGGTGATAACACTACCCCTTCCTACTCCCCTCTCCCACTCGCAACCCCCAATTCGGGCGACGTATTATAAGACATCATTCTTGATAAGATTGTTGTTGTTGTTGATGTTCAATACGCAAGAATGGTCCTTCCAGCAAGACTCGGCGCCGGGTCATAAAGTTCGGTCTACGCAGTCTTGGTTGGAAACGAACGTTTCGGACTTTATCAGAGCTGAAAACTGGCCGTCGTCTAGTCCCGATCTTAATCGGCTGGATGGTTTTAACGTTTTTTTTCTAAACACCATGATAATTTGGAGTCCCCAACACAATCCATACAATTGGCATTGAAGAATTTTCCCATAGAAAGAGTGTGTGCTTCTATTGATATCTAGTCTCAACGTTTAAAGGACTGTATTGCAGCCAATGGAGACCACTTCGAATAAGCTTTTTGTTTTCAATTGTTTGATATCTACTAATACACTGTAAAAGTAATAAATGTTATTTGCAATAGAAAAAAATTCTACCCAATAAGCTAAAACAGATACCAAATCAATACTATCATTAAATATTAATATATTACTACTGTAAGTCTATATTGAAGCCACTTGTTAAAATGGGATATGATGTGACAAATGTCTTAGGCGAAGCAATTTAATAGCTAAAGGGAACTTAGAAAAGTAGGAATCTGTGAACTCTATGCTTAGCATAAGTAATGCAAGACATTGTTTTCCTTTACAAAAACTTGATCTATTTATGATTCTGTTATAAAGCGTAGCATTATTAATGCTATTGTTATATATAGGTAATTAAATATACTAGTAACATTAATAAATCTTTTATTATTTAGAAAATCTACAAAAGTTACAGAAATGTTAAGAGCAGCCGAGCCTCATTCTGATATCTTATTGTAAACATCAAAAACTTTCATCATATAGGATAACATATAATATAAGCTTTATTATAGTCTTTATATAATATAGTCTGGATCAGCCAATTCCTCTTCCCAACTGATTGCACTCTTGTCCTTCCAAACATACTGCCCTTTAACAGAGTCTGGAGCATCTAATGCTAAGTAAACTGGAGCAACTGCCGCTTGATCAATAGTTAGCCTTCCCTTATGTAAAGTCATATCAGTGGCCGCATAACCAGGGTTCACTGCATTTACTATAATATCTGAAAAAAAACAACATATTTAAAAGTAAGTCAAGGTATAACAACAGGTAGACACAAAGACTTGTAATAGCAAAAAATTAAAATTGTGGAACGCTTAGAAGGCTGCATCCCATGGTGGATCCATATATATATATACAACATTTTCTTTTATTACATATTGTTAATGTCATGTGTTTATGGAATAAAAAATAAGATATATTAATATCATTAATCTTCAATAACTTAAATAGAGAATAAATTACCTCTATCAGCATACATTCTTTGTTGTATCTTGGACAATGCTGTTATAGCAACCTTAGCAACAGCATAGCTTGAATTTCCCCAGTCTGCTGCTTGAGTACCTTGTTTTGCTGCCTCAATATATTCTTGCATCATGTTACACAAGCCTTCTATAGTTAGATTAGGATCCTTAAACCGATTCCTCAACTTCTCACTCTTGATTTTAGTCAAATGCCCACAGGAACTTGTTATGTTAACCACTCTTGCACCATTGCGTAAAATTGGAAAGAGTATCTCGCAAGTCGATAGAACAGAGTAGTAATTAACAAACAAAGTTTGTTCCGTCTGAACTGCGACGGGTTCTGGAGCATTTACTTTAAAAGCAATAGCAGCATTGTTCACTAGAATATCTAAACCCCCATAATTTTCTTTTAAATGATCACGTAACTTTTCAGCGCTCTTAGGGTCTGTGATGTCCAGTTGATGGTATTTCGGACGCAGGCCTTCTTTGTTAAGTTCAGCGACTGCATTCTGACCCCGATTTAAATCTCTAGATGTAAGGTAAACATCACCATCAAATCGCTTACAGAGAGCACGCACGATGGCAAAACCGATTCCTTTATTTGATCCGGTAACAACGGCTACTTTCGGAGCCATTTTTCTGAAAACTAACATTGTTTTAAAAAAAGTAATTTAAATTTATTTTTACAACACCCGACAAAGCATCTGATTACTTTTTTGGTGAGTTAATAAAAATAATAAATGGGCGTTTGTCTTAACTTTAAAATTATTTATAAATAAGAATTAAGAAAGCTCAAAGCAGGTCGTATTCAAATATTCAGAAATTTTCATCTTTCTGTCAAATAATGTAATTATAATTAAATTTATACAAATTATAACATAATTAACGTATATAAAGTAACAGTCATATGATGTCATACTTATTATTAGTATTATACTACACAATTATTGTCAAATGTGTAAACGAAATCTTGAAATAGAAGAAATTGAATCACTTGTTACACTTTAATTTCCTCTGTAAAATAGTAAATATGACTTTACTTCACTGATTACCATATAAATATAAACTTCAGATTTTTTGCGATCGCTGTGCGCGTGCAGCTTGTTTTATATCTGTTTCCCTACTCTTCGACACGATTACCCCCCCCCCCCAGCCCGGGCTGCGCGCTTTGCCGCTTTACCTTAAAACATAATTATATATTTCTTTAACAAAAATTGAACAGGATTTATATTAATAATAAACATTTAAAGCTAACAAATGTCACTTGACCTCTATGACATCTATGACCATAGCTGATGGTCATAAATGACAGAGCCTGCTGCAGAGCTCCGTCATATTAGGCAATATAAGGGTTTTAATGCATTTTATTTATTTCGTGGACACCTGGGCTATAAATGCTGAATTGGGCTTAATTCAGTTGAATAAAATATTGATTAAGAATTTGCCAGTCACTTTATCTAGAATATCTGGTTAGTGGAGACATGTGTGTTCGTAGGCCACCAATGATATACCAGTGGCTTCTTTGATGAAATTGAATTGAATTATAAGCAGTTTTGCCTCTTCAATTTTGTATATTATCTCATGTCGCTGAAAAAAAAATTAATTTGTTCCCTTATATATTTCTTTACTATCTTGTTTATAGATCATAGTATTGCTATAGGAGGGTTGTTGACATAATCAGCTTTCCTTTTTTAAAGTCATGTACACATCCTAAGTTGTAAGTCGTTTGGATAAACCCCTTATTTAATACTTTCGTTCATTAGATTTTTTAATTGGAGGAGGAACTTCGCTTTTAATAAACTTTAGATCGGATATTTTTGTGTTATCAAGGTTTTACTTTTATGTTTTCCGAGCTTTCAGAGTTTGTATGTTTCTATTAATTTGTTCATCGGTCGACTATTAGAATAGTAGGTTTAAGTTTGTTTGGTCACAACTTTTTTTTAACAACAGTGCTGAAATGTAGTTAAGTAGCGCAAAGTTGTCAGTTAGATGTTTAACCGATACCTTGCGAGTAAAGCTTTCATGATAGCATCAGTCGATAACGTCTTTCGTCCTAGGAATTGGTTCAGTTTAACGAAGATATTTGATTGCTGTAGTAATTGCTTCGTTATACTTCTGTAATTTCGTGTATTTTATTTCCGAGATTTTTATACTGTAGCCTAATTTCTGTGTAACGCGAAGACTGCCAATGACCTTGTCATCAGTCCAAGGTATCTTAAGCTTTGGTATTTGTTTTGAGATTTTACATGTTAGCGTTTTCGAAGTACATGCGAATAAAATTGTATGTTTCTCTGGGAGAATTCGTTGTGTTTGTTTGAACCCAATTTACCTTAATAACCTTAAAAGTAACAGCCCAGTGTTATATGACGCCGAGTACGGACCTAATGAGGAACGCAGAAGATATGAGCTATGCAAGTTTGACGAATTAAATTACTTTTTGTTTCTATTCTGGTAAATTAATTTTTTTCTCTGTCCAACAATTTCTGTGTAACTAGATTTGGATGAACTGCTGCACTGGAGTGAATTAAATTAACTTCACTTTAACTATGAAAAATGATTTCTTGATGACTTTACCTTTCCTTTCCAAACAAAATACTCTGCGACTATAGCGTGGGATCTAAAGTTGTTAGGCGTGTAGGCAAAGTCCGCAACTTGAGTGTTTTGTTTGTTCCACATCTCTTGTTTGCGGATCATATTCGGAATATTACAGATGCTGCTCGGAGGAGGTAAGGGTTTGTCCAGCGGAAATTTAGTTCACCTCTCGGACATTGCCACTAGAGTGCTATATTCCTAATTATAATAATAGGGTTATCGTTTACTATGATTAAAAGATGTTCCTACTTAGAAAATATTTAAGCAATAGGAGATCAGTCAATTTTGTAAAATAACTTGATGACTATGATAGTTTTATAATTATTTCAAAAGATTGTGTTATATTTTCACACATGCTCAGCATTACCTGAAAAAAGTAATCTTTCGAAGGTGACTCAGTTATCAATATGATTAGTAAATATTTGATCTACGTCGCATCGATTACTTGTGATTTGGCTTTTTCTATAAATAAATGACTTGATAAAAAACATATTTTATCAGCTACATGCTAATGACATGACATGTGATTTTAGTACTTCACTTGTCGGATCGAAAGTCTAAGAGGAAGAGACTAAATTAATATATTTTTTTTATCTCAATCATGTTTATTACAGTAAAACAGTCACAGGGAAAACAAAACTTACAAACTCAGATGAACACCTAAACAGAGCATAAAGTCATATGAGCGTTTAAAAACAAAGTAGCCAGAGAATACGCATAGTTTTCAAGGTTGATGGGGCTTAATATTTAAAGAATTATGCATTGGCTTGCATTTTTTTAATATTTTGTAATGTTACAGTTACACCTAAATGATCCCACATCTCTACGCAACGCCAAGGGTTCAAGCCGCTCAGAGAGTGACTGGTCGCCGACGGTTCGAATCGGTCTTCGTTGAATACGGTCTAGCGGAAGGAGCTGGTACTGGGGAGCTCCCGCCCAGAGGTGAGAATAGTACTCCGTGTGGGTCCGAATTTGCGCTTTATAGAGTTCCAAGTGGTGGCCGTCTCGCCATGCTGAACACACCAAGCTTCTTAGCCTTTCCTTCCAAATGATCGAGAAACTGAATGTCATTCGATAAGTCAACGCCAACGTGTTCATATCAATGGCAAACAAATGTCTAGAACTTGGATACTTCCCGAAACTATGGAAATTCGCAACAGTAGTGATTCCCAGGAAACCTGTTAGGGATGACTACACGAGTCCAAAGTCCTATAGACCAATAGGTCTCCCGCCCGTGATGGGGAAAATCCTAGAAAAATTGCTTTTGTATAGATTAACATGGCATGTGATACCTAAACTTAGACAATACGGTTTTATGCCACAAAAGAGCACCGAAGACTCCCTCTACGACCTTATTGGCTATATACGAGACAAAATTAATAAGAAAAAACTTTGACGGTGCCTGGTGGCTAATGATACGGGTCCAGCTGGCTAAACTAAAGGTTCCGATTAACTTAAGAAAGCTAATAGATAGCTACTTAAAAGAACGAAAGGTTCTGCTAAAATATGCTGGAGAAGAGGTAAATAGAGATACGACGAAAGGATGCGTTCAGGGATCCATAGGTGGTCCTATACCTGTAAGAAATGGAAAAAAGGGGTACTGTCAGTCAAAAATGCACTGGGTACTGTCAAGCCTTTGCAGACGACGTGATCATGGTGTTGATCGGAGAATCAGAATTTGAAATAGAACGACATGCAAATGCTGCTCTTGCCTATGGCATAGATTAGGGTAATAAAAATAGACTCAGATTTACTCCACAAAAAACCCAAGCTATGGTTATAACTAAAAAAATTGAATTTGACAAACCACATTTGAATATGGGCAGAGTATCCGTGAACCTATCTAATGAAATAAAAATACTTGGGTTGACTCTCGATGCTAAATTGACCTTTAATAGACATGTCTCCAATATATGCAGGAAAGCGACAAACATTTACAAATAATTAGCAAGGGCGGCGAGAATTGGCTGGGGATTGCATCGAAATGTAAGTCATATTATTTAAACAGCAGTCATCGAGCCCATAATTCTATATGCAGCAGCAGCCTGGGCACCAGCCACTAAAAAGCTAGGAATTAGGAAGCAATTAAATTCAGTACAACGAAGTTTCGCACTGAAGCTCTGCAGAGCTTACCGAACCGTATCACTGAACGCCAGCTTGATCCTCGCCGGACTATTGCCCCTAGACCTGAGGATCCAGGAGGCAGCTGTGCTATACGAAGCAAAGAGTGGATTATTTCAGTCTGATTTGGAAGGTGATCTAGAGCAAAGAGTATCGTGGATGCGTATTCCTCATCCCTCCAAAAAACCTGATATCAAATTTATGACATATAGAGAACAGGACCGTCCTGGGACAGATACACCAGTTACCAGCAGTAAAGATAGATACGGACAGAAGTAAAGTAGACGAATTGGTCGAAGCTAGTTTTTCCTTATGGAAAAATGGTGACGAATTTGAGACTTATAGACTGAAACTATCTTCAGGCTGTTCCGTGTATCAAGCTGAACTGGTGGCTATTCTTAAAGCAAGTCAAAGGATCCTTTGTCACCCAGAAGCCACCTACGGCGTATATAGTGACTCCCGATGTGCACTCCAAACTATTGCGGATGGTGGCTCTATCAATCCTCTTATAGTTCAAATCCGTAAAAACATCAGCGTTTCATCAACAAAAAAATTGATCTTCTTTGGGTTAAAGCGCATGCGGGTGTGGAGGGGAATGAAAGAGCAGACCAACTGGCAAAGGAAGCTGCGCATCTAGAAGAGGCGCCCGTGTACAATAGATTCCCCATATCGCATTTGAAGGCTGTCTACGTTGAAACACGATAGTAAAATGGAATCACAGATATCGAAAAAGCGAAACAGCTGCAATAACTAAGTTATTCTTTCCAAATGTTATTTCAGCCTTTTCGATAATTAAATAAATAAAACCTACGGGAATGATTACCCAGATGTTGACAGGTCACGGTGGATTCTTGTCGTATCTTTACAGGTTCAAGGTTAGACGAAGTGCTGTCCTTGTAGCAATACAGCTGAAGAGACGGTGTTACATGTTCTGACCAACTGTCCAATGTATGCATACGGCAGGTATAACACTGAACAAGCTATGGGCATAAAACTAACAGAGACGAATTTAAGGGAAATTATTTCCCTTGTCATCAACATTAGGTTAAGAGGCATCTTTTTAGGATTTGCTGTAAAAGTCATACAAAAAGTTATTAAAAGAAATAGATAGTAGTGTTTAATCATCCGGTTTAGCAATACCATACATAAGCTATTGAAGAATAATCTAGAATTATAATTACAAAAAAAACTACGCCAAGTATTCGGTTGCTGGCTGTGGCTTTAAGATGAGTAGCAAAAAAAAATAGGAATCTGTGAACTCTATGCTTAGCATAAGTAATGCAAGACATTGTTTTCCTTTACAAAAACTTGATCTATTTATGATTCTAATTAGCATTATTAATGCTATTGTTATATATAAGTAATTAAATATACTTGTAATATTATTAAATCTTTTATTATTTAGAAAATATTTCATTCCGATATCTTTTTGAGAACATCAAAAACTTTCATCATATAGGATAACATATAATATAAGCTTTATTATAGTCTTTATATAATATAGTCTGGATCAGCCAATTCCTCTTCCCAACTGATTGCACTCTTGTCCTTCCAAACATACTGCCCTTTAACAGAGTCTGGAGCATCTAATGCTAAGTAAACTGGAGCAACTGCCGCTTGATCAATAGTTAGCCTTCCCTTATGTAAAGTCATATCAGTGGCCGCATAACCAGGGTTCACTGCATTTACTATAATATCTGAAAAAAAACAACATATTTAAAAGTAAGTCAAGGTATAACAACAGGTAGACACAAAGACTTGTAATAGCAAAAAATTAAAATTGTGGAACGCTTAGAAGGCTGCATCCCATGGTGGATCCATATATATATATACAACATTTTCTTTTATTACATATTGTTAATGTCATGTGTTTATGGAATAAAAAATAAGATATATTAATATCATTAATCTTCAATAACTTAAATAGAGAATAAATTACCTCTATCAGCATACATTCTTTGTTGTATCTTGGACAATGCTGTTATAGCAACCTTAGCAACAGCATAGCTTGAATTTCCCCAGTCTGCTGCTTGAGTACCTTGTTTTGCTGCCTCAATATATTCTTGCATCATGTTACACAAGCCTTCTATAGTTAGATTAGGATCCTTAAACCGATTCCTCAACTTCTCACTCTTGATTTTAGTCAAATGCCCACAGGAACTTGTTATGTTAACCACTCTTGCACCATTGCGTAAAATTGGAAAGAGTATCTCGCAAGTCGATAGAACAGAGTAGTAATTAACAAACAAAGTTTGTTCCGTCTGAACTGCGACGGGTTCTGGAGCATTTACTTTAAAAGCAATAGCAGCATTGTTCACTAGAATATCTAAACCCCCATAATTTTCTTTTAAATGATCACGTAACTTTTCAGCGCTCTTAGGGTCTGTGATGTCCAGTTGATGGTATTTCGGACGCAGGCCTTCTTTGTTAAGTTCAGCGACTGCATTCTGACCCCGATTTAAATCTCTAGATGTAAGGTAAACATCACCATCAAATCGCTTACAGAGAGCACGCACGATGGCAAAACCGATTCCTTTATTTGATCCGGTAACAACGGCTACTTTCGGAGCCATTTTTCTGAAAACTAACATTGTTTTAAAAAAAGTAATTTAAATTTATTTTTACAACACCCGACAAAGCATCTGATTACTTTTTTGGTGAGTTAATAAAAATAATAAATGGGCGTTTGTCTTAACTTTAAAATTATTTATAAATAAGAATTAAGAAAGCTCAAAGCAGGTCGTATTCAAATATTCAGAAATTTTCATCTTTCTGTCAAATAATGTAATTATAATTAAATTTATACAAATTATAACATAATTAACGTATATAAAGTAACAGTCATATGATGTCATACTTATTATTAGTATTATACTACACAATTATTGTCAAATGTGTAAACGAAATCTTGAAATAGAAGAAATTGAATCACTTGTTACACTTTAATTTCCTCTGTAAAATAGTAAATATGACTTTACTTCACTGATTACCATATAAATATAAACTTCAGATTTTTTGCGATCGCTGTGCGCGTGCAGCTTGTTTTGTATCTGTTTCCCTACTCTTCGACACGATTACCCCCCCCCCCAGCCCGGGCTGCGCGCTTTGCCGCTTTACCTTAAAACATAATTATATATTTCTTTAACAAAAATTGAACAGGATTTATATTAATAATAAACATTTAAAGCTAACAAATGTCACTTGACCTCTATGACATCTATGACCATAGCTGATGGTCATAAATGACAGAGCCTGCTGCAGAGCTCCGTCATATTAGGCAATATAAGGGTTTTAATGCATTTTATTTATTTCGTGGACACCTGGGCTATAAATGCTGAATTGGGCTTAATTCAGTTGAATAAAATATTGATTAAGAATTTGCCAGTCACTTTATCTAGAATATCTGGTTAGTGGAGACATGTGTGTTCGTAGGCCACCAATGATATACCAGTGGCTTCTTTGATGAAATTGAATTGAATTATAAGCAGTTTTGCCTCTTCAATTTTGTATATTATCTCATGTCGCTGAAAAAAAAATTAATTTGTTCCCTTATATATTTCTTTACTATCTTGTTTATAGATCATAGTATTGCTATAGGAGGGTTGTTGACATAATCAGCTTTCCTTTTTTAAAGTCATGTACACATCCTAAGTTGTAAGTCGTTTGGATAAACCCCTTATTTAATACTTTCGTTCATTAGATTTTTTAATTGGAGGAGGAACTTCGCTTTTAATAAACTTTAGATCGGATATTTTTGTGTTATCAAGGTTTTACTTTTATGTTTTCCGAGCTTTCAGAGTTTGTATGTTTCTATTAATTTGTTCATCGGTCGACTATTAGAATAGTAGGTTTAAGTTTGTTTGGTCACAACTTTTTTTTAACAACAGTGCTGAAATGTAGTTAAGTAGCGCAAAGTTGTCAGTTAGATGTTTAACCGATACCTTGCGAGTAAAGCTTTCATGATAGCATCAGTCGATAACGTCTTTCGTCCTAGGAATTGGTTCAGTTTAACGAAGATATTTGATTGCTGTAGTAATTGCTTCGTTATACTTCTGTAATTTCGTGTATTTTATTTCCGAGATTTTTATACTGTAGCCTAATTTCTGTGTAACGCGAAGACTGCCAATGACCTTGTCATCAGTCCAAGGTATCTTAAGCTTTGGTATTTGTTTTGAGATTTTACATGTTAGCGTTTTCGAAGTACATGCGAATAAAATTGTATGTTTCTCTGGGAGAATTCGTTGTGTTTGTTTGAACCCAATTTACCTTAATAACCTTAAAAGTAACAGCCCAGTGTTATATGACGCCGAGTACGGACCTAATGAGGAACGCAGAAGATATGAGCTATGCAAGTTTGACGAATTAAATTACTTTTTGTTTCTATTCTGGTAAATTAATTTTTTTCTCTGTCCAACAATTTCTGTGTAACTAGATTTGGATGAACTGCTGCACTGGAGTGAATTAAATTAACTTCACTTTAACTATGAAAAATGATTTCTTGATGACTTTACCTTTCCTTTCCAAACAAAATACTCTGCGACTATAGCGTGGGATCTAAAGTTGTTAGGCGTGTAGGCAAAGTCCGCAACTTGAGTGTTTTGTTTGTTCCACATCTCTTGTTTGCGGATCATATTCGGAATATTACAGATGCTGCTCGGAGGAGGTAAGGGTTTGTCCAGCGGAAATTTAGTTCACCTCTCGGACATTGCCACTAGAGTGCTATATTCCTAATTATAATAATAGGGTTATCGTTTACTATGATTAAAAGATGTTCCTACTTAGAAAATATTTAAGCAATAGGAGATCAGTCAATTTTGTAAAATAACTTGATGACTATGATAGTTTTATAATTATTTCAAAAGATTGTGTTATATTTTCACACATGCTCAGCATTACCTGAAAAAAGTAATCTTTCGAAGGTGACTCAGTTATCAATATGATTAGTAAATATTTGATCTACGTCGCATCGATTACTTGTGATTTGGCTTTTTCTATAAATAAATGACTTGATAAAAAACATATTTTATCAGCTACATGCTAATGACATGACATGTGATTTTAGTACTTCACTTGTCGGATCGAAAGTCTAAGAGGAAGAGACTAAATTAATATATTTTTTTTATCTCAATCATGTTTATTACAGTAAAACAGTCACAGGGAAAACAAAACTTACAAACTCAGATGAACACCTAAACAGAGCATAAAGTCATATGAGCGTTTAAAAACAAAGTAGCCAGAGAATACGCATAGTTTTCAAGGTTGATGGGGCTTAATATTTAAAGAATTATGCATTGGCTTGCATTTTTTTAATATTTTGTAATGTTACAGTTACACCTAAATGATCCCACATCTCTACGCAACGCCAAGGGTTCAAGCCGCTCAGAGAGTGACTGGTCGCCGACGGTTCGAATCGGTCTTCGTTGAATACGGTCTAGCGGAAGGAGCTGGTACTGGGGAGCTCCCGCCCAGAGGTGAGAATAGTACTCCGTGTGGGTCCGAATTTGCGCTTTATAGAGTTCCAAGTGGTGGCCGTCTCGCCATGCTGAACACACCAAGCTTCTTAGCCTTTCCTTCCAAATGATCGAGAAACTGAATGTCATTCGATAAGTCAACGCCAACGTGTTCATATCAATGGCAAACAAATGTCTAGAACTTGGATACTTCCCGAAACTATGGAAATTCGCAACAGTAGTGATTCCCAGGAAACCTGTTAGGGATGACTACACGAGTCCAAAGTCCTATAGACCAATAGGTCTCCCGCCCGTGATGGGGAAAATCCTAGAAAAATTGCTTTTGTATAGATTAACATGGCATGTGATACCTAAACTTAGACAATACGGTTTTATGCCACAAAAGAGCACCGAAGACTCCCTCTACGACCTTATTGGCTATATACGAGACAAAATTAATAAGAAAAAACTTTGACGGTGCCTGGTGGCTAATGATACGGGTCCAGCTGGCTAAACTAAAGGTTCCGATTAACTTAAGAAAGCTAATAGATAGCTACTTAAAAGAACGAAAGGTTCTGCTAAAATATGCTGGAGAAGAGGTAAATAGAGATACGACGAAAGGATGCGTTCAGGGATCCATAGGTGGTCCTATACCTGTAAGAAATGGAAAAAAGGGGTACTGTCAGTCAAAAATGCACTGGGTACTGTCAAGCCTTTGCAGACGACGTGATCATGGTGTTGATCGGAGAATCAGAATTTGAAATAGAACGACATGCAAATGCTGCTCTTGCCTATGGCATAGATTAGGGTAATAAAAATAGACTCAGATTTACTCCACAAAAAACCCAAGCTATGGTTATAACTAAAAAAATTGAATTTGACAAACCACATTTGAATATGGGCAGAGTATCCGTGAACCTATCTAATGAAATAAAAATACTTGGGTTGACTCTCGATGCTAAATTGACCTTTAATAGACATGTCTCCAATATATGCAGGAAAGCGACAAACATTTACAAATAATTAGCAAGGGCGGCGAGAATTGGCTGGGGATTGCATCGAAATGTAAGTCATATTATTTAAACAGCAGTCATCGAGCCCATAATTCTATATGCAGCAGCAGCCTGGGCACCAGCCACTAAAAAGCTAGGAATTAGGAAGCAATTAAATTCAGTACAACGAAGTTTCGCACTGAAGCTCTGCAGAGCTTACCGAACCGTATCACTGAACGCCAGCTTGATCCTCGCCGGACTATTGCCCCTAGACCTGAGGATCCAGGAGGCAGCTGTGCTATACGAAGCAAAGAGTGGATTATTTCAGTCTGATTTGGAAGGTGATCTAGAGCAAAGAGTATCGTGGATGCGTATTCCTCATCCCTCCAAAAAACCTGATATCAAATTTATGACATATAGAGAACAGGACCGTCCTGGGACAGATACACCAGTTACCAGCAGTAAAGATAGATACGGACAGAAGTAAAGTAGACGAATTGGTCGAAGCTAGTTTTTCCTTATGGAAAAATGGTGACGAATTTGAGACTTATAGACTGAAACTATCTTCAGGCTGTTCCGTGTATCAAGCTGAACTGGTGGCTATTCTTAAAGCAAGTCAAAGGATCCTTTGTCACCCAGAAGCCACCTACGGCGTATATAGTGACTCCCGATGTGCACTCCAAACTATTGCGGATGGTGGCTCTATCAATCCTCTTATAGTTCAAATCCGTAAAAACATCAGCGTTTCATCAACAAAAAAATTGATCTTCTTTGGGTTAAAGCGCATGCGGGTGTGGAGGGGAATGAAAGAGCAGACCAACTGGCAAAGGAAGCTGCGCATCTAGAAGAGGCGCCCGTGTACAATAGATTCCCCATATCGCATTTGAAGGCTGTCTACGTTGAAACACGATAGTAAAATGGAATCACAGATATCGAAAAAGCGAAACAGCTGCAATAACTAAGTTATTCTTTCCAAATGTTATTTCAGCCTTTTCGATAATTAAATAAATAAAACCTACGGGAATGATTACCCAGATGTTGACAGGTCACGGTGGATTCTTGTCGTATCTTTACAGGTTCAAGGTTAGACGAAGTGCTGTCCTTGTAGCAATACAGCTGAAGAGACGGTGTTACATGTTCTGACCAACTGTCCAATGTATGCATACGGCAGGTATAACACTGAACAAGCTATGGGCATAAAACTAACAGAGACGAATTTAAGGGAAATTATTTCCCTTGTCATCAACATTAGGTTAAGAGGCATCTTTTTAGGATTTGCTGTAAAAGTCATACAAAAAGTTATTAAAAGAAATAGATAGTAGTGTTTAATCATCCGGTTTAGCAATACCATACATAAGCTATTGAAGAATAATCTAGAATTATAATTACAAAAAAAACTACGCCAAGTATTCGGTTGCTGGCTGTGGCTTTAAGATGAGTAGCAAAAAAAAATAGGAATCTGTGAACTCTATGCTTAGCATAAGTAATGCAAGACATTGTTTTCCTTTACAAAAACTTGATCTATTTATGATTCTAATTAGCATTATTAATGCTATTGTTATATATAAGTAATTAAATATACTTGTAATATTATTAAATCTTTTATTATTTAGAAAATATTTCATTCCGATATCTTTTTGAGAACATCAAAAACTTTCATCATATAGGATAACATATAATATAAGCTTTATTATAGTCTTTATATAATATAGTCTGGATCAGCCAATTCCTCTTCCCAACTGATTGCACTCTTGTCCTTCCAAACATACTGCCCTTTAACAGAGTCTGGAGCATCTAATGCTAAGTAAACTGGAGCAACTGCCGCTTGATCAATAGTTAGCCTTCCCTTATGTAAAGTCATATCAGTGGCCGCATAACCAGGGTTCACTGCATTTACTATAATATCTGAAAAAAAACAACATATTTAAAAGTAAGTCAAGGGTATAACAACAGGTAGACACAAAGACTTGTAATAGCAAAAAATTAAAATTGTGGAACGCTTAGAAGGCTGCATCCCATGGTGGATCCATATATATATATACAACATTTTCTTTTATTACATATTGTTAATGTCATGTGTTTATGGAATAAAAAATAAGATATATTAATATCATTAATCTTCAATAACTTAAATAGAGAATAAATTACCTCTATCAGCATACATTCTTTGTTGTATCTTGGACAATGCTGTTATAGCAACCTTAGCAACAGCATAGCTTGAATTTCCCCAGTCTGCTGCTTGAGTACCTTGTTTTGCTGCCTCAATATATTCTTGCATCATGTTACACAAGCCTTCTATAGTTAGATTAGGATCCTTAAACCGATTCCTCAACTTCTCACTCTTGATTTTAGTCAAATGCCCACAGGAACTTGTTATGTTAACCACTCTTGCACCATTGCGTAAAATTGGAAAGAGTATCTCGCAAGTCGATAGAACAGAGTAGTAATTAACAAACAAAGTTTGTTCCGCCTGAACTGCGACGGGTTCTGGAGCATTTACTTTAAAAGCAATAGCAGCATTGTTCACTAGAATATCTAAACCCCCATAATTTTCTTTTAAATGATCACGTAACTTTTCAGCGCTCTTAGGGTCTGTGATGTCCAGTTGATGGTATTTCGGACGCAGGCCTTCTTTGTTAAGTTCAGCGACTGCATTCTGACCCCGATTTAAATCTCTAGATGTAAGGTAAACATCACCATCAAATCGCTTACAGAGAGCACGCACGATGGCAAAACCGATTCCTTTATTTGATCCGGTAACAACGGCTACTTTCGGAGCCATTTTTCTGAAAACTAACATTGTTTTAAAAAAAGTAATTTACTATCTGATCTTATCTTATCATTATGTATAATATTTATTTTTATAACACCAGATTCAAGGTACCTGATTACTTATCTGGAGTTTATAAAAATAATAAATTGGCCGTTTTTGTCTTAACATTCATTAATAAATAAAAATTAAGAAAGCTTAAAGAAGGTCATATTCAAATTTTCAGATATCTATTATCTTCATCTTCTTGTTTAAATGATATTATAATAAATATTAAACTGCACGACCACGGTTTTACTTTTAAAGGTTTTTGGCGGTAAAAGCTGTCTGAGTATGCAACTAGATTTAAATAAAGTCAAATAAACTTTAACTTTGAAAAATGACTTCGTGTGACTATAACTAATACTCTGCGACTATATCGTGGGATCTAAAGTTATTAGTTTATCTATCTATCTATCTATCTAAAGTCGACCTGGGACTTTGTTTGTAACTGCACGTAGGAGGTTAGGGTTTATTCTGCGGAAATTCAGTTGGCCTCTCGGATATTGCCACTAGAATGCTATATTCCTCATTATAATAGTTTAGTAGCGTTATCGTTTACTATGATTCAATGTTGTACTTAGATAAAGTTTATGGATAGCAATTAGATTTCAGTCAATTTTATAAAAATAACTTGATGACTATGATAGTTATATAATTATTTGAAAATATTGTGTAATGTGTTATATTTTCACACAAGCTCATCATTACCTAAAAAAATAATCTTTCGAAGGTGACACAGTTATCAATATGATTAGTAAATATTTGATCTACGTTGCGTCGATTAATTGTGATTTGGCTTTTTCTATAAATAAATGACTTGATAAAAAACATATTTTATCGGGTACATGCTAATGACGTGACATGTGATTTTAGTACTTTACTTGTCGGATTGAAAGTTTAAGAAGGCAGAGACTGAATTAATACATTTTTTTTATCTCAACCATGTTCATTATGTGGGTAACTCTTTGGTTACCTAATAGAGTATATTATTGCATCATTTGTGAATTGGTGGCAAATCTAACTCTTGTTACACGTGAAAATGAACCTAACGCGAGAAAATTTTCGGTCAATGATTTATTATGACTTTCATTGGCTTACTCAACAACAAAGCTATGATAGGCTGCGCTTAGCATTTCTTAATGAAACCCCATCTAGTGCCACTATTTACAATTGGTTTAACGAGTTGAGCGTAGACGTAGCTCAATGATGATCCGTGTGAGGGAAGTCCTTTAACATCGACTACTAAAGATCAGTGCTGTGCGACGCATGATAGAGGAAGATAAAAGAGACCTATCAGCAAATGCAAGCAAGCCTAGGCATTGGTATGAGTCAAGTTGAAAGAACCAGAAGAACTTAAACTTAAGAATTAAAAAGAAAGTTCACCTAAGGAAGAATGGACCCACTGCTTTTCTCAAAGAAAGAAGTGGGTAAGAAACAAAGCTGTGTTCAGCGCAAAATGCGGCAAAAGATGCAGAGAGATCCCACATCTCTACGCAAGAGCAGCGGAGCCTCATTCTGATGATTTTTTGTAAACATAAAAAAACTTTAATAATATAGGATTACATATGAGCTCTGTTATAGCCTTTATATAATATAGTCTTGATCAACCAATTCCTCTTCCCAGCTGATTGCATTGTTCTTCCAAACATACTGCCCTTTTACAGAGTCTGGAGCCGGAGCAACCGCCGCTTGATCAATAGTTAGCCTTCCCTTATGTAAACTCTTGGTGTCTAAGTTATAAGTTGACTTTTTTAAGTATTTCTTTTTATGAAATAAGTTTCGCAGTCTTACACTTCAATATATATATATTTTTATTGTTTCCCCAAAGGAGCCGTTCAAGTATTACGTAAGCAGTTTTACTGCAATTTATCGCCAAAATTGTTTATGCACTATTATCCTCAAAAATAATAGTACGTAAACATATTATTTTTTTGTAGGAAATGCCTTTCGTTTTCAAGCATAGACAATGTGTGGGCACTATAGTGCTTACGTAATACTTGAACGGCCCCAAAGCGGAACTCGAGGTACATGAGAATATCATACTAGTGTCGTGGCACTACTCAGGTTTATTATCCTAATCCTCTTTACCTCAGCGACCCCCGTTCATATGCGACAAATAATCGTTATAGGATATATTTCAATAAATAACACAATAAGGTTATAATAATTTTATTAAGGCACTTATAAATAACTTAATTGTAACTTATCGGACGGATTATTATTATCATCTCTTAATTATTAAATAGGAAGACATTTTGAATAACTAGACCTAGAAAGTACAAAATTTGTAAATATCCACTTTTAATTCGATTTATATTCAACACAGGAAAAGGTACATTTTAAGGCACAACTTGTTTTCTTCTTCTAAATTCTCTTGTCAAACATATATTTATGGTCTAGGAAATATGTTTTAATATTGTATTTGGGGAATAGGGATATCACTTTCAAAATAACGCCACAACCAAATTATATTATGATCAAGAACAACGTGCACGTATTTGAGTACTTACAAGCACGGAAATTAGTAACTTTTGTCTATGGAAGTGGTCTTGATTATAATTACTTTTTAATTAGTGTGAAGTAGAGAAATTTTAACCAAGTTTTAGGTTTAAAAATAGTACAATAATTGTATATTGACTTAAATAAAACTAATATAACATATTCGTAATTTTTCACTGGCATCTAAATAAGTCCTTTTATAGCTTTATATTATGCTAAAATTCTTGTTTTCTTAATCAAAATCAATTTTGGAGTAATTATTTTATTTTATTTCTTAGTACATGTGAATAGTTTTACCTCCACTTTACTATTTCCGAAAAAAAAAATTTTTTTTTTGTAAATATACAAAAAAAAACATTGCATTAGGTTAAACCGTTGAAATTAGCGTGAAAGCAGTTTGTATCGGTCACGTGACCAAGTGTAAAGTCATTTTTAAATTACGTTTAGAGTCTGTGCAGAAAGAGAACCGTTGTTGGGTTTAAGGCTGTTCTGTTGTTACACACTGTTGAGTGTTGCTGTTACGTCATTACAGTTCAACAGTTTATCTCGATACTTAATGTGATCAAATTAAAAGTATAAAATTGTTATAATTAATACATTAAGGCCGTGGCAAATAAAAATATTATTAGTTCTCATGACCGCCACGCCGATCCGTTCCGCACCGTCTCTCTCACATAGTATTTTTTAAGCACTCTGAGTTGCCATAATGCTGATACTTATCGTTCCGCATTCAACAAATAGGGTATCACCTCATCGATACTGACGTCTCCTACGAAGCCTACGAAGAAGACATCTTCTATAAAGGTCGGGGTGAAACTGCGTAGTACTGAAAGTTGTAGGACTAGGGTCAAGGCCCTCTCTTCGTCACAAATGGAGCGCAAAGACCGTAGTACTTTTATCTGATAGTCCTGAAGTTTTCGGGTCAGAAAATCTGGAACGCCATCTGTGAATAATGTGAAATTAACGCACGGGACCTAAATTAAAAAAAAACGATAACTATAATTATAAATACATTTGACAAATTATTATTAGTACCGTCATTTTTTTACATAAACCTAATTATGTCTTTTACACATTTTGTTTGGGAACCGATCTCTAAAGCATGGTTATTATAGAATCTGGTTTTTTCATGTATTCGATAAAATAATATTTTTTACAATCTGATTCTTTAAGGACAGGCTCATCATACATATACATAATATGTATGTTAATTTATTTATCCAATACCGGAGTTTACCGAGGATTGTTTGGTGGTTAAAATAATATCAGTACACAGAAATGGAATCGAAACATCACTTTTACTTACCAGACGAAAAAAGACATAGAGCCCTCAAGTGTGCGTGTTCACGGTCGCTGATGCGTAGCTGGTGCATATTATGGACCACTTGGTGAAGACGTGACAGCATCGTTGATACTTCTGTTATGCGCTCGTCTGAATAGTCCGATATTGTTATCTGTAAGGGTTTGTTTAAAAATAAAATAAATCAATGGCTACAACCTTTTTAGGTCTGGGCCTCAGATTTATGTATCTGTTTCATGATCGTTTATTAATCTAATAGGCAAGTAGGTGATCAGCCTTTTATGCCTGACGCACGCCTTCGACTTTTTGGGTCTAAGGCAAGCCGGTTTCCTCACGATGTTTTCCGTCACCGTTCGAGCAAATGTTTAATGCGCACATAGAAAGAAAGTCCATTGGTGCACAGCCGGGGATCGAACATACGACCTCAGGGATGAGAGTCGCACGTAGGCCCACACAGGTTTGTTTATTGCTTTAATTAGTAGTTATTTACATAAAATGTTAATATACATAATTTTTACACCAACTTCCCAATTTTGTAAAATTGTTTTTATCTTTACTAGCGATCACTGCTAGGCAAGCAGTGATCGCTTGTTAACGATAAGGCCGCCCGTTGCATACAAATACTTTATTTTACTTGTTTTTATTTTGTAATGTTTAAATCCCACAAGAAAATTCGCAATGATTATTCATATATTTTCCCACAGCCATTTGAACCCAGAATCTTATGTGCAGTCCTGACCAACAAGTTATATTCTAATGAATGCATGACGATGTGTGCGTAATAAAATGATCTACTATATGCAACTTTACAGAAATTGGTTGAATAAATTAAATTAGATAAAGTTTAACAAAAGGCTTTTATTATCATAGACGTGAATACAAATATTTCATTTTACCTTATTACTGGCTTATGGCTTTGAATCTCTTCAAATCAACCGTGGTAGGGATAAGAAAAAGATGGCGCGTAACGGGAAAATGTGACTCGTAACCGAAAAATGTGACGGTGTTTTCTTTACAATTCCGATAAAGAAGTATCACTTCAAAACGAAGTTAAATGGTAAATTTTGAAAATATGTGTATATATTTTACCTCTGGTGTAGTGACGTCACTGTTCTGATTTCCAGTCCTACTCTCTGATCTTTCCCGTAACTCAGAGTGTAAGTGTGCTGACATCAGAGGCAGAAGTGAATCCAGCCCCAAAGGCTGGGCCCAACGACAAAGGCCCAATACGAATAACTCAGCCCAAGACTTGCGGAGAAGCGTGACTTGGATCTCAAAACTGGAAGATAATTTTATTTGGCGGTTATAAGATTTTTAAACTTCTCTATAATTATCAAAAGGTTTCCATCCAGAAAACTCAAAGAAGATTCAGAACTGGACATGTATTTGTTTACTATATGGTCACTTTGAAAGCTCTATAGACAGAAATATATAAACAATAAATTGTCATATATATATTACCAAACTAAAAACTTAAAAAAACGACATATAAAACACATAAACAAATCTTATTGGATTAAAGTCTATAAAAAGCCAAACTGTTTCAGCTCCAAACCACATTAGACCTATGATTTCTCTTGTACAATCCACTGGTATTATTTAATATTTTTCTACTTACGGCAACGCAGTAACTGTGTTCATAGATAGCACCCATCTAGCCAAAGCGCCCAATAATCTAGCAGCCGCTTCGCATGCCGCGTGTAATCGCAGCGCAGGCGCACCCGACCCCGGAAGCGATAAGGGCAATTCAAGCGAATCAGGGTTACTGAAGATACCTATTTCTTCACCTATAAAATAGAATTAATAAAATGGTTAAATTTAAAACTTTAAATACAACAACTTATTATAATATATGATACACTTACTATATATATGTCGCAGCTAACTAGCTTAATTAGCCGTTCCATTAACAGCCTAGCCTTTTAACTATACAGCGCCGTTTACTAACGGCCTGAAAGATATTCAGCTAAAGCGTTTGTTACAACTCTAATCAATAGGCTGGCTAATACTTTGGCCATTCGTACATAGAGTGACCATGTGACAGTAATATAAAGATGAAACGTCCGACATAAAAAAAATTAATACTTTGAGTCAGTCACACCTAAATTCACATGACTATTGTCACAACACTCTTCGTGTACTTGCTGTTTTTCATTAAACTTTGGAAAACACCATCAAAGTTGTCGTTTACGGATCGATATTTATTTAGAGCATGCATGGGGCATGGCCAAATATATTTATAGTTAGAAGACTTTCGACACTAAATTTAAATCAATAGTCAACCGGCTAAGCAAGTTTAGTAACGTAATTGATCCAGATCATGTGCCTAGCTGCTTAATCAACTGGCTAAATATCTTTCAGTCCGCTAGTTAAACTGCGCTGTTTAGTTAAGAGGCTAGGCTGTTAATTGAACGGCTGATTAAGCTAGTTGGCTGCAACATATATACTTAAATGCGTAGAAATCAGATAAACTACTACCATGACTATGAAGCCTGTAACTAGGATCTTTTTATTTAAACGGACAACGCACTCGCGACCTTTCTAGCAGTGTCTATAGACGGCAGTGGACACCTAACATCAGAACCCTTACTCGGTAACTTCTCCAACTCAAAATAACTTTATTCATATAGGTAACCAAGTACTCTAAATTCTCTAAATATTCTAAATTTACCAGTTCGCAAGGGGTAGAGCAAGAAGAACTGGCAAGAAAGTCTCTGCCACTCTTCTTAATCACCAAGCGTTCGAGTCATACAAATTGTTTTGAACTGGAGGAATCAATCCCAAGGAACATTTAAATAATCGTGAAGTTTATAAAAAATGAGTTTGTAATAAAAACGAATACAATTTCCATATAAGGAGTGGTTTATCTACTGAAGCCTGGTTGGTACCTTTGCTTAAATTAGTTCTATTTGCGTATACTGGTAAGTAACCATTTGTTTTAAAATCATTAATATTATATTGACCAGATAGTGTTATAATATTTAATTCCTTAAACTTATACCGTACCGAATCCCTTGGGGAAATACTCCGAATAGCCAACTTCTGCAGCTCAAATATGGACCGGATAGCTATTCCGATTTCAATAATATGATGCTAGAGTTCTTACATCAGCGTTACGGATATTGAGAGAACTGCATCCAATTCCTATCCTATTGGAAGTTACAAAGTACGGACGCTGGTCTCAACAAATGTCCATTACTTTGTCAATATATTATGTCTGACGGTCTATCTCATTTACTCGCTCACTTTTCATATAATATTGAATATATTACAAATAATGAAATCGATTGAGAAAATTAAGCCTCATTTATACAAAACCTTTAATGCATATACGAATAATGTTTATATAATATATTCTATTACAGTTTTTTCGCTATAATAAATAAGAATAATACTCGCCATCAGTTTGCTGTGTGTCCGCTGCGTGTAAGGCGGCCATGGGTACGTCAGGAGGCGTGGCCCCGTACGCTGATTGCAGGTATTCATTAATTGCACCTGCATATGAACAATATTTTTTTCAGTTTAAAAATATTTCAAACCCAAAATAAGTTTATTCATACAGGCCAATACACCAATACACTTATGTATGTCAACAGAAAATATTATAAATTGATCTAACAAAGAAAAATAATTAAACTTAAATTTACGTAGAATACATATACATTTTCGTTTCACAAATGTTTCATTTTAAAAACACAATATACAATGCGAGTGGATTAAAGTATCAAATTGAACATAAGAAAATCTGTAAATGAAAACAAATAAAAATAGTATGTCCAGGTGTGTATATGTAACACAGATAATATGGCTTAGAAATTCAGACGAAAAAATGATAAATTTAATGATATTTAAACATGTACTACACAATAAGTAAATAACAGAACTGTACTGTATCCTTACCAAATTGTCCCATTTTGAAGAGATTCTTTGCCAGTTGTGTCTGCAACATGAGCTGTTGCCGTCTTGCTCCATCCAACTCATTGGGCCCACTACCCAAGTATGGAGCAACGGCTGAAAATTACAATTTTTATAAGAAATACAATAGCTGTGTGTAAATACAAAGCTTAAGTCTAAAGTGTTTTATTTAAAAAATAAGAATTTGTAACATGCGATCTACCTGGATTCCCTTTGTTGAAAGCAACAGCAGCAGCTAAAGCAAAGTTTAAAGCCGGAGCTGCTGGAGATACTGCTCCAAAAGCCTCGCCTCCTTCCTCCTTTGGGTTAATCTAAGGAAAACAAACATAATGTTGTTAACAATGCAATTACAGAAAATTTGCAATGAAATATAAACCTTTATATAATGATTTAAAAGTAAATCCATAAATCTTACTTAACTTTAAAGCATAAAATACTGCTTAGGTATGTCGACAACATCCTTGAATTATTTATTAATTTGAATTTCATTAAATGAACATATATGATTCATATTTTGCTGGATGAAATGCTGACTTATTCATTAGGTATTGAACTAATCGCCCACCCATCTTAACCATGGACCTAGTGTTATTTATTAAATATGATAAATTTTTGTAATTTTTTCTACTTATCATGAAACAGCATGACTTAGAATGGTTGCGAGAAACAGCTTATTACTGATAAGTTCATGTAATAACAGAATAACAATTATTTATAAAGCTGCTAAATAATTATTTAGCATTTATTATAATTATGCAACAATGTAGTGGATAAATAAACACATAAGTTTCAGATTTATTTTTTATCAAGAAGCTAATTTAACTTTTTTTAATCAAAATATTAACCTATTATTCTTAAGCATTTCATTTAAATCTTTCCACGCACCTGTCCCTGTGTATGGTTGGCAAGTCCCAATAGTTTTGAATAGGCTGCTTGTCGTTCATGAACATCCCGTTCACTCTTTACTTTCTCTACTATCGGCTTCCTCTCATGTTGGACCGCTGTGCCACACAATACAAGAATTACTGCTCATTTTATTTGTTCCAAACATTATTATTGTATATTTTAGGCATTTAAAAAGATTTGCTACTATAGGTCATCTAATCTACAGATACTTTTGAGAAATATTGAGACTACCAATTCTGTCATTCAAGGAAATAAATGAGTTTATGTAAATAATGATAATAATGTTGAAACTGATAATTAGTAATTGACATAGATTGAAATAGATTCTCTATTTCAAATTAAATTGTATCTAAGATCTATAGAATCATATTCATATTAAATAAATTTTACAATACAATTTTTTTTTCCTATATATGTTAATAGATTCATATCTTGTTTCACTTGATTAGACCAGGTTCTGCATGCACATTATGTCAAGCTTACACCTCAAATACTTGGGACTTTTTTAACAGAAGCTTAAGTAATTATAGTATTTATACTCACAGTCACTTCTCATACCACAAGCCAAGCATTTCTGTAGACGACAGTACTGGCATCTATTTCTGTGGTGTTTTGTAACTTCACAGTTCATACTTCCTCTACACTGATAGCCTAGTTTCTTGCGGATTGATCTTTTGAAGAAGCCCTTGCACCCTGGATGGATAAGATAATAAGCTATTAGATTGTAATACTATTATATATAGTTTCTTGATGGTATTTGAAAATGACAGGAACATGTTCAGCACATTCAACACAGTGAATATCGAAATCAAATACTGTCATGACAGTTGAAATAAAACTAATCTTTTTTGTTTATTTATAACAGTAGCAAGAGAATAGTTTGTAATTATGTTTTAATAAAGATATACAAATATATAATTTAAGAAAATAGTCTTAATAAAGGATTATTTATATGCTTTGATACCTAAAGCTAACAGTAACTACATACTATTACAGGTAATAAAGTAACAAATTGTGCCACATACCTTCACAACTAATAGCACCATAGTGCCGTCCTGAAGCTCTATCTCCACAAACTATACATAATTCCAAACCCCCTACTTCATTTCCTGCATTGTATTTCATTTCCATCTGATCTTGCGGGTCCATTGTTGCTAAAAAATAATTACTGTACATAATTCTTATCACCCATGATTTCAATATAAAACAATGTGTTGGATGTTGTTCACATTGTTATGATAAAACATATAAAAACGAAATCAAGACTTTTGTTAAGCAATTGAGAATTCTGTTATTATAATTGTTTAAATCTACGCCCATAGTTAAGTTTTTTAAACTATAGTAGAATTGTCTGTAACAATATTATATACACAAAACCGTGATTACCGTAATGCTGATGATTAATAAAATAATAACGTACCTTTCACTTTAAGGAAGCGATAATGAACATATTGGCATATATCACATATATTGTAAGTATGTAGTTGAAAAAGATTCTAATGTTAGTCTCTATATCAATATCAACTGATGCGGAAAGCGCATGGAATCTTTACAAGTGTGTATTACCTATTAAGTGATTAACAGTTACCTCAAAAAAGAAATTTTACCTGTAGACTGCACAGTACTTTTGTGGATATTTCATATAGTTAACAACTTAAGTAATCAAGGTTTTGACACGTTCCTTGAAGATATATCACGATTGGATATTAGAGAACATAGTTTATCTACTAATTTTTTATAAGTTATCACAAAAGTAAAAAAATAACACGAAAGTTGAAAATTAGATATCAAACAAAAAATACCCCTTGCACGTCAACGAGTAGAAATTATAGAGTAGCCCACAGAAGATTTAGATACCACAAACTAGGAAAGTTAGTAAGTAGATAATACCAAGTATATATGACTTATGCATAAACTCATACATTTTATATATTTTTTCCCTTGTCAACAAATAAAATATTTATGTAATGCATTTTCTGTTCAATGTATCAAATATATATTTGCCTATTTTTCCTATACTAGAATTTCATTTAACATGGTTTTAACTAAATTAGTAATTTTGCCTATTTTTATCACTTTAAAAAGGTTTACAGAAAGAGACAAAAGATGACCTTTGTGAAAAATAGCAATTAGAATGATTTAGTATAAGATATTATGCCAGCGTTTGCGAATGAGAGAAAACACTCCATAGAGATATGAGATAGATTTAATTCAACGCAATGTTGGGTTCACCATTTTATAATCCTATTTACTTTAATAGATATTCTTAAGATTAGGTAAATTTTATAATAATGATAATGTGAAGAACAAAACGACTTGGTACGTCATTTAAATTAAGTATTTTATTCGAATTTGTAAGAATTTCAGTTGACTTTAAGCCACATTGCCAAAATTTGTTCTGCTGTCAGTCTTTTGTCAGTCATTGTCAGAGACATAGCCGTCATCTATTATTGTTGTTGATTAACCCAGAAATCAAATCCATGAGTCGCACGTGTTTATTAATAAATTTACTATTAAAAAGCTATTTTTGATGCAATAAATCGTGAGTAAAAAAAGTATATAGTAGCTAAATTCATGGGTACATAATCATGGAACATTTAATAGAAAAGTTTAGTGATATAACAGCAAAACCTGTAAATTATTTAGCTATTCAAAATGATATCAAAGGGGACGTAAAAAACTTAATTAAAACGTTGTACGATTTTACAAAATCAGAGGAAAAGACTCACAAAAAATCAAAAGGTGGTGCATTGCAGGATCTCATTATAGAGGAACTTGATGAAGAGCAAATATGGCAACAAATTGAGTTACAGAATTCTGAGTGTTGGGACCATTTGGTATGGGAAGTCGCCAATTGTATCTCAAATAAAAACGATTTGAATTTTCCTATAGATATACCCGAATTAGAAAATGAAACTGATGAGGAGGAGATGCAAGAAATGGAGGAAAAAAATTCAAAACCTAAAAAGGATGAAATATCCTTCCCAAGTAAATCAACTGGGAGAACAAACAAAGCTAAGAATGAGAGAAAGTCTCTTAAAAAGTCTTCCATTGTAGATGACCAATTTTTTAAACTACAAGAAATGGAACAGTTTTTAATTAATGAAGAAAAGATGGAGGAAAAGGGCAAGAAAAAAGATGATGATGAAGAGTCAATAAATTTATTTGAAGATATTGATGAAGCAGAGTCTGAAGATGATGAGGATGTGATGTATAAAGATTTCTTTAATGATGACAACTCTTATGAAAGTGAAGAAAATAATAAATATGATGAAGGTATTGAGAATAGAGATATAGATGATCAAGATATGCCAGATGAAGATATAGCTAGTGATTTAGATAATGATTGTGAAGATACAATTCCTAAAAGTTCTGATAAGAAGGTAAGGTTTACTGGTCTTCAACCAGATACTGATTCTGAGAGTGATTCCCATCAAAGTAATACGGAAGAACTCACTACAGTTGTTAATAAAGATGAAAAGAAATCTGAATTTGAACTAAGACAAGAAAGACTCAAACAACACATATCAAGGTTAGAAGAAAAATCCATTAAAGAAGCTCCATGGCAACTAAAAGGTGAAGTTGATGCTACTAAACGTCCACAAAACTCATTACTCCAAGAGGTTGTTGATTTTGACTTGACTACACGGCCAGCCCCAATAATAACTGAACAAACAACAGTAACTTTAGAAGGTCTCATACGTCAGAGAATTAAAGATAAAGCATGGGATGATGTTGAAAAGAAAGAAAAACCAGTAGATGATCAACTAGCATTCAAAAAACCCGAAATTCTAGATCACTCAAAGAGCAAGCTTAGCTTAGCTCAAGTTTATGAAGCTGAGTATTTGAAGCAAAAGCAGGCAGAATCTGGAGATCATCAAGAAGAAGATGAACCAGAGAGCCATAAAGAGATTCGTGATAAAATGTCCAAGTTATTTGAAAAACTTGATGCTTTATGCCATTATCATTACACTCCAAAAGCACCTCAAGCGGAAGTTAAAATCATCAGTAACACACCAGCAATTTCAATGGAAGAGGTTGCCCCTGTTGCCACTAGCGATGCAGCACTATTAGCTCCAGAAGAAGTGAAGAAGAAGCACAAAGGAGACCTTATGAGTAAAGAAGAAAGAACACAAACAGACAGAAACAGAGAAAGAAGGAAAAAGAAAATGTTCCAGAAACAAAAGGGACAAGTTATGAAAGTTACAGACCATAGAAATACAAAGAAAAGTGTGGAGACTAATGATAAATCTTTAAAAACATCTAAAGCCTTTTTCCAACAGTTAAATGACGATACAACAAGTTTGATTAAGAAAAATAAGAATAAAAAGAAATAAATGTTATTATTTATAACTCCGCTATCGTTGTTTGATTAAAAGTTTGATATTTATAGTTTTTATAATTATTAGACACAGTAACATAGGTATTATTAATAAATACACAACTAGAAAAATAAATATAATATTAATGTGTTTATAGGTCTTACGCTGATAAATTTACCTAAATACATATTTCTAGTTACCATAAGTGGTTCTAAATATTACATAATAAAAATATAGTAGGGACCTTAAGTGTAAATATTGTACATTTTAAATCGAATCTACTTGTATATACTTGGTGATGTGATTAGTGTAGTGGCTAGACTCTTGGCCCTGAGTTTAGGCGTTCGAATCACGACTGCACCATTGGATAATTTTTACAATATGTAATTAACACTGTTCGTACGGCACATATATTTTTAAACAACTTTTCAGAATGTAAGGAACACGCGAGTTCAAACCATAAAAAATGATTTCGTAATTATTACAATACTAAAGATTTTATTTTTAGCTTAATTCTAAAAACTTTATTAAGATTACTTAAATTAAAAACCTTAAGTTAAAAACCTTTTTGCAGGCTATTTATTACACAAAACAATTTCAATTCTACTTGCATTTAATTAAAATAGGGAAATACTCGTGCAATGCTAACGAAAACAGAAAATTCTCGTAACAAAATGAACCGCCAATGCTAAAGCAAAAAGAAGTAAAATTAAAATAACCCGCGCCTGCAAAAAAACACATCTGCAACTAGCGCGCTTTTGCTAATATTTGGCTAAGCGCTTCGGCTTTCTGTAGTTTATAAAATATTTAATTAAATCTATTAACATTGTTTCCGTTATTAAAATACTTTCATACAATTTAAAACATGCATACATTATCATTTTGGTTCACACCCACAGATATCACGATAGTTATATTTACTTGATTTGAGATAAGTATTGCGGACCTAAGAATGTGTAAGGTCACTAGGTTCTGTAACAAACCCGTTACAACAAAATAATGTAAGAATAAAGAGGTCATCCATTGAAAATTATTAGACCACAGAACAGTTGAACATTAAAAGTTTATTAATCTGCATACGGTGTAAATAAATAATCGTACAGTGCGGTGAAGGGAATGTTTCCACAGTTTTCATATTGTTGAGTTGTTCATTATATCGATGACAATTTAGTACTACTGAGTAATTTAAGGGTAATTATACTTATAAGGGAATACTCATATACTAAGGCTATTTTGCGTTACATTTATATTTTTTAAATGTATGTCCTTAACACTAGACTTGTAAGTATTATGAGAACCGGTAATATATAGATTATAGGTTTATCATGAATTTACTGTTATTAACATTATTTTTATTACAGGATTGGTATTATATTTTAAATTTCCTATTACTAATTACATTGCTCATTACTGCAAACGTTATGTGGACTGTGATGCGACTGTAATCCGCGTCGCAGCGCTCGGTCACATATTTATAATTTGTACAATTACCACAGCCTAGACAACCCGCGTCAAGACTTAAATATCTTTAGAGGTGAAATATTGTTCACATATGGCACGATATCGTCCCAAAAATAAAATTCTGATATACAATATTAAAGCTATCTTCTTAACATTTTCTGAACATATATTGCTTTAAAGAAGAATTCATTATTCGATTTAAATTCAAAAGTAATTATGCATGAACATATTTAAAGAATTAGAAAATGTTAAGAATAATGCATTGTTTCAAGCAATATAATCAATTATCTCTAAAATATTATAATAAAATACGCAGAAAAATTGTTGGCAGGTCTAAAAGTAATAATGCCGACTAAATGAAGCCACCATCAGTGGGCTGCAGCGAGCAGACAAATAAATTCAGCGGGCGATAAGCGAAGTATAAATCAGCTGAAAGCGCCGCGAGCGCTAAAAACATCGCGCTTTTCTCGCTCTACTGAGGCTAAGATTTAGAATCAAGTTTTTTAAGATAGTTGTTGTCGAGCTAGGTGCAAATACCTACTAAGCGTGATTTCTTGCGATGCTTTCGATGTGCATAATATTTGGCATCAAAAACCTTATTGATGTTAAAAGAACATCAAACATTTACAAGACCAAAATAACAAGTTAATATTTTTATAATACACCAAATAAATAAAACCTATTTGTCAAGGAGTCATATAATTATATAAGTAAAACCTTTGAAAGTTCTACGTCGTAGCATATGTAGCACGTCACTACAACGCGTAACTCACTGGAGTACACATTAATCATATACTTTTATTTTATTTTGTATGTCGCCAAGCAATTTAGTGATCAGTACAGCAAGGGTTTGGTATTTTAGAAGACGTCGGGACATAGGTACAACACGAAGACGCCCTTTCTGAGGCTTTTAATTTGCATCAGTTGCTTGTACTATTATATTATATCCTTTGGCTTTGGTAAACAATATCAGAATAATAATTTGGACATATATAAAATATTAAATTATGAAAAAATACTAATTACTTAGTACAGGAGTTTAAGTGACGAACTCTAACGATTAAATTAATTATATTACCCGAAATCTATGCTTACTAAGTTGTAACTAATTGGTTATGAGAGCTTTAATATCTATATATATAAAAATGAATCACTATTGTCCTTGGTCTCGGCATCACGCGTGAAAGGCTAACTATTTTTTGTTGTATTTGTTATAGTCAGGAGACGGTTCTTATGAAAGAAAAAAATAATGAAATTGCGCGGAAAATTAGAAAATTTAATAATACTTATTTATTTTTTTAGGAAACAAAACAGATACATCTCTAAAAGTATAAAACAAAAAAATAAACATAAAATTAAGACATTGGATATATCCACAAAAAGTTTCACTGATAAAAAATAAGATATAAAGCAAAACAAAACAAAACATGACAGCAGAATGATATTTAAGTAGACACTACAATACAAAATATTTAAGTAGACAGAGTAGTAGTAGTATATAAAGTTTATAAATCAGGAGAACGACAAACATACCAGTATCCATAATAAAAAAGAAAGATACAAGGTTTAGGACTAATAGTTGTTTTAACCTATTCATAAATGAAGCAGTGGAGGAGTGCGAAAAAAGATCGATATTAGTCGCAGAATACAAAGAAGAACACATCCTGTGAAGAGGCTCGCGGAACCCAATGTTGGTTCTGGGAGTCGGAAGGTTAAAGCTTCTGTGCGAGCGTAGAGACGTGGCAGGAACATTGAATGTTATGAGTTCGAGAAGATTTGAACAAGTTAGTTCATGTACGCATATTTTTTTACAGTGACACAATCTATCAAATTACGCCTAGTACTCAAAGAAAGTAAATTATATTTTTTTAAAAGCTCCTTGTATTTAGCCCTACCACCCACTACACACATTCATGCGACAATTTAAAATACGTAAAAATTTATTTTGTACAGCCTCCAGTTGTGTGACATATATAGCGTAGTAGGGTTTCCAGATTAACCACCATATTAAGTTATTATGACTTTTTTTACGATAGCACAGTGCTTTTATAATTCAAACTTTTGAAGAGGATGAGAAGAAAAATGAATATCGTTTTAAAGAAATGCTTCGATCGGAGTTATTACATTGATAAAATGCATATAAATTAATTACAGTCGCTTATTGTTTGTGGCATTAATCTTGATAATCCATGTTTTTCACATGTCGCTATTTATATACGCGCCAGAAAAACAAACAAAGAATTTTGAATATCATAAAGAATTTTTAGTTAATTATATCAATTCGAGTTCAAAATTCATAGTAAAGACAGTACAACGTCTGTCGGGTCCGCTAGTGTATAAATAGATTTATTACAATTAAAACTTTAAAAATTCTCATCAAGTGCCACATCCTTACATAAAGATTAGCCTAGTTATTATATGTTAGTGCAGCCGTTTGTGAAAATTTAAGTATTTTTTGAAACGTTCGCGTGGATTTTAAAAAGAATTTCCGTATTAAGCTCGTAGACGATATTTTTAAAGATATAATATTTAACGCGGCGACACGGACGGCATGAGAAAATTGCAATTTGCTACTGAACATTAGAATGCCGCGAGAATTTGTGAATATTGGATAAGAATTTATATTCGGCTAACCGCAAGAGGGTTAAAAATATTTCAAAAGCCTTTTATGAAAGGCAAACGATCGTTAATTTATTTATATTTTTAATCTACGTAGATAGTTCCTTTAATTAGCTATTTTTGTACAATAAAGTTCCTTAAGTATATACAGCCAAAATAAAGCAAAAAATTAAAACAGAGATATTCCTAAATTTCTAAAAAACCTTGATTACGATGCAACAGAAAATTTGTAATCTATAGTTATTGGAGGTAGACTTTAAATTAAAGTCATTCACACACGTTTACTTCACACACCCTTACACATATTGATGCACCCACAAACACTCATGCTTTAGTTTTATTTTGTTTATTACTTTAGTATGTAGTCATGTTTTTGTATATATTCTGAGGGATATCGCGCTGGGAGGCTGGTTACCACAGGACTTCTATAGTCCTATTATTGGTACCAGCCTCTCACAAATATAGTCAATACCTGCAGTATGTAAAAGGCAATATTGTGAAAACGCAGAGAACATTTTTAATTAAAAACAACTTTAAATTAATAATGGGTTTTTTAAGTTAATTGTAGGCAAATAAGCAATTCCGTATTTTATGACTTGTAATGTGAACTAAAATATGCTCTAAAACCTGTGTGCGTGTCTAGTGTACACAGTACACACGTAAGAAGTGAAACTTCTTTATGACCTTATTTTTCGAAAAAATATCTACTATTTGCAACTTTACAAAAATTGGTTAATTAGTATAAAGTTTAACAAAAGGCATGAAATAATACAATTATTTCATTTTACCTTATTACTACTAAGGTTATTACAGAATTTCATTAATAATTTAATTATTACTATTATTGTTATCGTTATTATATATTTATGTAATTAAAGGCTTCGAATCTCTTCGAATCAACCGTGGTAGGGACAAGAAAAAGATGGCACGTAACCGAAAAATGTGACGGTATTTTTTTTACAACGCCAATAAATATGTATATTGCAATGTAACGAAATATGTTTAAGGTCCACATTTCGTAGCCCTCGTAGCACCAGTACTAACTATATATTTTTTAATAATTTTATGCAAATATGAATGTAATATAATATACATTATGATTAGTCAGTCTAAACTGTAACATGAAAGCACAAATTTCTCCCTAAAGTTTTCTAAAATGGTAAAGGTCGCTTGGAAGGGAATCATAATCTTGGTACGAGGCTGTCCGTTGCGTTCCGACCTTTATTACTTTAATATTGTTATGTTAAACGCGTTTAACACATAAATACTAAAGGTAGTTGACATTATTCAGTAGTAATTAAACTAATTAAAAGTAATGCACTGCACAGTAAGAGGCATCAAATCTCTTTGAAAGTATATAAATACTTCCTAGTTCTATAAAATACCTAACGAATAAACGCATATTGCGAAAATTAGTATGACAATTATCAATGATAATTAAACTGTCGTAAATAAAATACAGTGCATTTAGAGATAAAATTGGTAGCAAATAAAACTGATATACCCACTAATTACTATCGGAAAAAAGCGCAAGCCCGCGGCGTCGATGCGGCCGTAACTCTTTTTAATTTCCCCGTTTGACTTTATGTGCACGATAGCACACGACCGTGGCATGGGTTGAATTAAGACAACCAGAGGCCCTGGCTTACTTGCAACCTATAATATTCTTCAAATACACTGATTTGATCTTTAAATGTTAAGTCCCAAAAGTCTACAAACATTTTACAGGTCAAAATGTAGGTATGTATATGTATACAGGAACTCCGTGTGGATACGATATGCGAATAAAATTATTAATAAATGTGTGTTGATTGTAAAGAATTCAGTACACATGGTCTTAGGTGTGTTGGATTATGGGAGGTTGGGAATTAAGGGAGAATCTGGGAAAAGATGTTAATGTATTTTAAGTGTAAGTATAACATCGACATTTTATCGTTGATCGCTACAAAATAGACTAATAGACTAAAGACAAAAGAACCTAAAGTGTCACATCCCATAGATTTCTTTACCAGTGATACTTGGTATAGAAACCTATCGGTAAGTTATAGTATAAAATAAGTTTTTATTTTGGTGGCTCCATGCATCTGTCCCTGTAGCCCATGGGGGCCCCTGCCCTTGCACCAGTCGGTTACCATCCCTTATCTATTGCGCGAATATAGTTTTATGGTTATTTGGATATTTCCGTAAATACCGCGTTATTCTTTATTGATGGCTTGACATAACCGAGGAAAACATTCATAAGAATTCTCAGAATGTTGAGGTGCCATAAAAGTTCATGCCATTTTGCTAGTATAAACACAATTTTAATGATGACTATTTAACATGGAAATTGATATTTTGAGGTATAATAATCAGATACAAGAGATTCTCCCAAAAAAAAAAATCTTCTTCTTTTAGTGGAGAGGCCATTACTGGAGGTTGTTTTACCTATTACAATTAATTCAAGGAGGTTGCGGTCATTGCGCAACACGTGGCCCAGGTATGGAACTTTCCGTTGTTTAATGTTCTGCATAATTTTTTTCGACATTCCAACTCGTTTCAGAACCTTCTCGTTAGAGACCTTCTGGATACAGCTTATACGAAGCATGCGACGATAGCACCATATCTCAAATGCTTCTAAGCGCCGGAGGGTATCTTCTTTAATTGTCCAAGCTTCACAGCCGTGCAGAACAATTGGCCATATGTAACAAAGGAGAATTCGGACTCGCAGTTTAAGTCAAGTGACGTCACAGCAAAATAATAATAAAATACTGTAATCGGTTTAGTACTTTTCGAGTTAATTTTCTATACTCAAACAACACAACCTATAATTAAAATATATATGACGAAAAAGAATACAATTCAATGCTTATATTAAGTTTGAGATTTAAACAATTTTCAATTTGATTCAATCTTTGTTGTACAGCATTTTATAATAAATCCCCATTAACGCACACATAATATCTATTAAATAGTCTTTATTAATTTAGTGTAACGTTTCGTAATGAAGTTAAGCAATAAATATATGAATTATGAATTAGGTTTATAAATAAATCTTTAGTGATAACCCGACTTTCAACTTTAGCTTGAATATATTTGTAGAATGAAACATGACGAATGAAATATGTTTAAGGAAAGTGCACAAGAGAGGAATCATTTAACCGTTCTGTTCTCAGCCTAATATAATATACGGCCCCGGATTTTGAGACTCCTAGTTGTGCTATATTAGATTTAGTATTCTCTGATTATCGCACAGGGTAGCAATAGTATAGAGATTACATACTAATTGAAAGGAATTAAATATTTTTTTGTTTACAACTATTAAAACAATATAAATATATATAGATACTCTGTGAAAAAGTGCCGAGTTGAATAATTGCCTGAAATTGCACTCTCTAATTTTTATTTCATTTCTTATGGCGAAATATTTATGGTTTCTAGATGTAGTATTGTATATATTCATCATAATAATATGAAATTGGAATCGCTATCGCTGTTGAGAGTTACCTGGTAGCTTGGAAACGCCGCCAACTTGCTACAAAAGCAAAATGTCAAACTCCATGGTTCAATGTATGCGAATCGTCGAAACAGTTTATCACTTTAAATTCGAAAGTCTAAAATTATGATATTTTAAAGTAACGTATACTCAGGTAATGTAATTTGTAGTTACCACAACTGTAGTAAAAGTGTATAAACGAAATCACGTGTGTTAAATAAATAATGACAAAATGTCAATATGTAAACGTGATTTGATCCTCTTATATTAATATTATAGGTATGTCATGTTATCTATGTCAAGATACTCTGTGGAATAAAACTGCGCCCGCCTAGCTGCAATATCAGAGAGCGCTCTTTCCATACTACGACTAAGGGTTTCTAGTCACAAGTATTATAAACGCTACTTCCACTACAATGTTTAGGTATTGCTAGTTTTTTCTTCAGTCGCACTCTTTATTTCTGAATGTCGTATTAGTGGCATAGTATTCGGCAAGTCTCTGCGCCTCGGTGATGATAAGATCTGTAAGGGCCATACCAGTAAGGAATCATAAATAAATTATTATAGTAATAAAAGGACGTACGAAGCAGCAGATAATCTTCCTTAAATATATTTAAATCGTAACTGTTAAAACTGTTGCTTTATATTAGATAACAAAATATTTTTCGTCTTGAGTTGCAAATGGGAATGTTTAACCATATACGTATACATATAAAGATTTCTGCTAAAATTTTGTTATTAATCTACAGTCAAAAGTTTATATATTAAAATAAGAAATTGGAATCATGTTAAGGGTCACGTGGGCATTTTAAAAAAGTGACTTAGTTTGCCTTCAAGAGAGGGATACTTACCCTAAAAGAAGAAAGAGGGTTATTCAATTTCAATTATTTATGATTATTTGAATGATACTTTATAATTAATATTATATATAACGTGATGATTACGTTATAATTTAATAATGTGATGATGTAGTGATGAAATAATATAAAAATTGACTATGATGATATGACTGATAATGTCATATAATATGTAACTATGTACTTTGTAAAATTCTACCGCCATCATGTGTGGCAGATATGCGGAGCTTTGTACCACCATAATATTTTTGTACTACATTCTTGTGAATTAATAAATAATAATTATTATTATTAGGTTCGGTAACTGTTTACTTTAGTTCAGGATTGAATTAATCAATCATGTTATACTGTTGCACACGGGTTTAAGCCAAGTGAACACAGTTTTTTCTTGGCGTATTCAATATTACTGGTTTTCTGTTTTAAGATGATTTTTAAATCATCAAAAAAAGATCTCCCGGAAACCATAAGTTACAGTTTTGGGATTATTCTGGTGGTGGACAAAATGATACGAACTATTTATACTTTGTTAAGTGTCCACATCCTATAAATCTCATTTTTAGGAACTTATTTCGTGATTTTATGAGCTACTTGTAAGTTGTTATTGTTGGGTATGGAGATATTATTAGAAAATTATTCGTATAGATTATAAGCATGGTGTGTAAACAGTATGTATATGCTGTAACTGCCTGTAAAAGCTCCAGCCACGCGTGTGCCCAGACTAAAACACTAATCAGCTAGAAATAAATTATCACAGTGTGTACGGTTGAGGGTAATTGCTTAAGCCTCTGCATTTCGGAATCCATTGAATAATCTTACAGATTCCCGTAAAAGTGCTTGGATTAATTAAAAGTTAAAACGTGTGTGAGCTTACAATTATTGTTATTTACATTAAGCTGCTTTAATGCGTTTTTAAACTGGAGTTCTTATTGGAATATAGGAAACGTTTCTTTACTTTCGCAGTTCAAACGTTAAACTTGCTTTGTTTTTTTTTTACAAATATTTGCGAAATTATTGCTACTAATTTAGATATAAATACATCCTGCAGGTGTCCATGGGCGGCGGTAAACACAAGTGACCCGCCTGCTTGTTTGATTGATGTTGCAATTTTAAATAGGACAGGCCTATTTAAAATTTTGTGCGTGTACTAGTGTACACACGTGAAACTTGTGAACGTGAAAGTGAAACTTCTTTATGACCTTTTTTTAGAAAAATGTTCTACTATATGCAACTTTACAGGAATTGGTTAAATAAAGTTAATTAAGATAAAGTTTTACAAAAGGCTTTTATTATCATAGACATGAATACAAATAATAAACATTTTCATTTTACCTTATTAATACCAAGATTATTACAGAATTTCATTAATTGTAATAGAATTCTTACCGTTATTATTCTATATTATTCATTGTTATCGTTATTATATATTTTTGTTATTAATGGCTTCAAATCTCTTCGAATCAACCGTGGCAAGTACGAGAAAACGTGTAACGGACGTGGTAGTGCCATAACAGTAGTCTTGTGTTAAATCGGTTTTTGGTGAAAAGTAAGTATTTTTATAAGAAAACGTGGATGAACCCTTACCAACGTTAAGAGTTCGGCAAAGGAAAAATAAGGCTTGTTTTCCTCAATCTTCAAGTAGGTCAATCCCTTTTAACCTATTGAAGACAATTGACTTGTTATGATTCTGTTCTACCACAGAGTATAAAAAATCAATGTCATGAATTTATTTACTATTGTCATGTAAATTTCCTACACGAACGTACTATTTTAAATCTTCACCCAGATATAATATATCTAACATTAGTAGTAAACAAGGAATATCTAATTTGTGTAACTCTAAAAATAAAGCTGTAGCAAGCAACAAAACTTATAACCATGTCTGCTATCCAATTTTTGAATAATTCAGTATTTACGAATTCAAAACAAGCCTCAAATAGCAGTTGAATATTTTGTCTTTATCACACTTATTTAATATGAAACAAACAATAGGTACACTTTCTCTCTTTAATCGGCAGCTCATGTCTGTCGTGGTCAGCAAGGAAGGATAGGTTTCTGTCCAGCGCCTCTCTTGAGGTGTTCAGTTTTGAGGACGATGAGCCTTTACTTGATCTATCTATCTGGTTGGTGAACGGCCTCGTGATCTTTTGCCTTCCGTGTTACCAACCACGATCAGTTTCTCCAAGTTCTCATCGCCTCTGCGCATTGTATGGCCGAAATAAGATACAATTCGCTCTAAGTAGACAGGCGAGTCCGTATGCGGAGTAGAATACTGATAGAACTTTAGTTATGAAATAAATACAAAGTAACGAGCACTTTTAAAATCAAAACATATTACAATATAAAGAAAAATCCAGGTACAAGCCATTATTTAAATGGCATTTTATTAGTTATAGTATATATATATGTGACCTTAATATAGCAAGTATAAGCTTTTTAATTCGTGAATTTTGTTAGGTATTAGAAAACAATGTTAAATATTGTAATGCACTTTCGTTAATAACCTAGCTATTTTGAAATATTAATGATTAAATTAAAATAAGGTTTGTTTAAAAATCCTACTAATATTTGCAGTTTTTCAAGTATTATTAAACATTTGCTAAAATATCTCGATGATGTAATAAAAACTTGCAGCATAAGTTGAGAAGAACATTGTACTAAGCTAACAAAAGTTGTAAAAACATAATTTAATTATACTGCAATATTGAAAATTGAGCAAAATATTCTTTAACACGCCAAAGGAAACCGTCTAAAAATGCGCCCAAACGTAACGCCGTTCCGCCCAAGATGTGTTTTTACGCACACATTTATGACGAGTCAGCTGGAAAACGCACACACGCAAAGGGAACCTTACTTCCTTGTAATAGAGACTACAATATTTAAATAAGTGTTCGATAAATTAGGATATTTCAAAAGTCGAATACAATACTCAAGGAGGATCTGTGTGGGCTATTTTAAACTTTACTGTAGTAACATAAAGTGCATATTGCATTATATAGTTAACATTGATACGTCACGTAGTAGGAAATGAAAGAGCTTTCCGAGTGACGACGAGCGAGTACCGATCGGGACCGAATGGCGCCGAGACGCAGCGAGCACTGCGAATGCATTACAACGTGCTGGCTAGGGCTGATCAGCCGGAAAAACTCTAGTAATATTATTTTCATTTTTATGTATCTATCTTATATATCTTTGGTATTAGACATATATTTTAGGTTAAAAGCACAATCTCTGCCTGCTGACTAAAGACAATAAATTGAAACAAATTCTATAAAGCATCTTTATTGATTCTTTAAATACATTTTAATGAATGTTGGAAAATGATTACCAAACTACGTCGAATGGTTAATCTATTCTTGATTATAAAAAGTAAAGTTGAGGTAAAAACCTAGCCTTAATTTGATATACCCACACTGTAATGTATATTTTGTGTAATCTATATTATAAGCGTCAACAAAACACTTGAACATTGTTATAATTTACAGGTCTACTTCTAACAGGAAGTCTTTATAAAGTATTATAGTGTAGTATGAGAATCAATTAGTAGTCAAATGTATAGATGAAATATAGTAACGCCATCTACGTGAACTAGTTGTGCGATGCAGGAAAAATGGAAAAGCTTACAGCCCTGAAATAGTAAGGGGTGTGAGGGCGAGGCGGGCAGCTCTCGGCCCAGTCGGTAGTCGGACGCGGCGCGCCGCGGAGCTCGCACGCGTGATGCGCGCCATCTAACGTATTATGTTCCTACCCGACCTCCCGCGAGCCTGCATGGTGGACGACGTCGCAACCTACCTTCAAGCGCCCTCCTCGGGACAGGTTGCTACAATATATTAACAACAAACCCATATGTAATTAACAATGATCATATTAACAGATGTTGTGGGCTGTAACGCTTCTTCCTCGCGTCCGCCGCCCGGGTATTTTCGGGTTAAAATTGTGTTCAGTGCTAGGCACCACGTGTTAAAAAATAGTGTTAAGTGTAAGTTTGTAAACAGATCAATAAGGTAGGGTAAAGAGGGCGTCGCAACACCTCAAAAATAAGGCTATATAAATTAGCTTGTTTATTTGATGCGCGTTACATAAAGTCACTGAAAATTCGACGTTTTTGTGTTCACGCTGAAAAACAGAGATCTTATTTCGTTCGGTTTAAGATGCGAAGATGAATATAACCTAAATGTTTGTTTTAAATGCTAAAGTATTTCCAAGCTGGTGCTTTCAAAGCTCGCTGTTAATATCTTTAATACGTATATAATTTAAGACATCTTAGATGACTAAAAGCATTCACGTAGGTGTAGTTTTATATCTCTTTGCATTACTATATTGAAATTATCGTTGCTGTATTTCTTACATCTTTAATATTTTAATTTTGACAATTTTTCGTATCATATGAAATTATTCTAATAAACTAACCTTGCTAGAATAAGAAATCTAATGATACAATTGAATTTTGAACACACGACGTAGCTGCATGTATATGGAATTATAATAAACGTTTTTCGCATTTTCAAAATGTCAATATATGGTTGAAATTTTAAATGAGTAAAAATATTATTGCATACATTATATTCGATTCAACAAATGCTGAAGATAAATTTAAACGAAATTCGTTTAATGGATCAATATGTTATCAGTTAAGATATGAGTAAGCAGTGCAGTACTCTACGGCAACGCACTGCAGTCGTCTGAAAGTTTGAACCTTTTCACGAAGATTATATACCGTTTACATTGCACCAATACTCTATACATAAATATCGAATACAGACTATAAATCTTGTCTACGGACGGATGAAACAAACAAGTTGAAACACTGGTAGCATACAATGTAATATATTAAAATGACGAAGAAAATAACAATTTGTTTCAAAAATAGCTTTAATAATTTAAACAATTTAATACGTAATACAAGATAAATAGTGATCGATAAAAATGCATCTAATTAACAGAATTTAATATATCAAAGTATATACGCTAGATATTACATACATTATGTTACAGATCAGTAATGAATTTTCTATTAGCCGTAAAAGGAAATACAGCCCTTATATGCAATATAAGTAAATTTCTTTATAAAATTCCTGTTTCTAAGAAAGTGCTTACATCGGTGTATGCTTGGCTGGGCAGTAGTCGCAATTGAAGGCAATAACGTAGAAAAGTGGCATATGTATAAATTGAATTCGTTTTATATGTACAATTTCCTAAATGCAAAGACAAGCTAGAAAAATATAGGATTATTTATTATGGCGTCTAAGATCTTTTTTCAATTATTACGATCAATTCATACGTTCGAGCAATTTAATCTGTTACAATAAACTAATGAAAATATTTGGAATACACGAAATATTGTTAAAAGTTACTAAAGTTTGTAATAATGAATGTTTAAAATATTCTTGTAATAAATTGGTTAAATTTCAAAATAACTAATCGCCTAAAAGTACCCGGCCGGTGAAAAGCGGTTCGCGTCGCATCGGTGTTTACGAAATTCGATGTTTTTCCCCCCTACCCCCTCTGGTGTTTTTATTTTCTCTTTTCTATCACCTTTTCTTGCCACTATCGGTGTTTGGATGTTTTCACTAACTGTTAATGTTGATATAATCTGTATTTTTAATGTTAGTTTCTATTTTTAAAATTATTTGAATTTACAAAATTATTCTTATTGATTAACATCAATCAAACAGTTTTCATATTAAAACAAATCCATTTCCAAATGTGATGTAAATTCAAATAACTTTAGATTAAGAAAATTTGAATCCGTGTGGAAAGATTGGCCACAGATTCTATTATTTTAATCTATGGTCATTCTTTTATGACTGTAAATGTGCATGAGCCCTGAATGCACTCCCTACAGCAAGAATGTTGCACGTTCCCTTTTTTATATTTTTTTACGTGTTCCAAAGGCAAAGGAAACTCCATTAGTAGATTGTGAATTTGGTGATTGGTTTTATTAGGTTTTATTGATTACAGGAATTATTGAATGCTTCAATAAGACGTTTCGTAATTATGGAATTTAGGTCAACGATTCAGAAATCATAAATCAATACGATTTATCATTTTATAAGAATATCCAAGGAACATTATTTATTTATGTGTACAATATATTTAAAATTTTAATTTTGTTTCAATATATTATATAAACTGTACTTTTGTTAAACAAAAAATTCCAAACTGCGATTACATATTTCTGTGTACACATCAACATTATTTACTAGAGGATGTATATTTTATAATATACATTATATAGGTACTATAATTTCGTATCAAAGTTATGTATAGTGTCTGTATAGTTCAGCTTGCTTTTAGTTAATGCTAGGGCGGGCGGAATTATAAAAACGATTCCACAAAAAGTCTATATAGAATTAAGAGAAACTAGTGACCTTTTAGGTCTGGGACTTATTTATGTCCGTTTCGTAATCATTTTCGGAATAGGTAAGCAGGTGCCTTCTGTGCCTGAGGCCGTCTTAGGTCAATCTTACTTTTTGGGTCTAAGGGATACCGGTTTCCTTACGATATTTTCCAACATCGTGCAAGCGAGTATAAAATGCGCAGGTAGACAGAAAACCCAAAGGGGTACAGCGGGAGTTCGAACCTACGATCTCAGGTAGAGCCGCACGCTGAAGCCACTAGGCCAACGTACATTCAAAGAAACGTATTGGAATAATCAACATTTGCAATACCACTTTATGAGATATTATAAACAATCCGCCGACATCGCGTGGTGTTATTTGTTCATGTCACTGTCAACCAAAAACCGTTATAGATGCGTTTACTATAAGTTCAGTTAAAATTTAGGTAAAAAGGTAAAATAATATGATTGATACTACGTGGAGATTAAAGTTGAATCTTAGATTAATAATTCGTTAATAATAATTGATTAGTATCCATATTTAAATCATATATATTAGCTAAATCATTAGGAGTTTAAACAAAGCGTTCAAAATGTATACTAACTTCATTTTGTATGTTGTCTTAAAAAATATATATGCTTTAAAAATAACTCGCGCTATCATATTTTTATTATAAATCGTAATTTTGTTAGGATTAATACCTGGATATGAGTTTCATCATCAGACGTCGATGCGGAATACGAAATACCACCCGTATCACCTCGATGTTTGTCATTCCAGTACTAAGCGTTTTTAAAGGCAGTTTTTGCCGCGCACGTACCACCATGTGGAACCCGATGACCATTGAAGTATTTGCGAACCAATTCGACCTAAGGTCCTTCAAGAAATGAGCGCACCAATTCTTAAAAGGCCGGCAACGCACTCGTGAGCCTCATGGCACTGAGAGTCCATGGGGGGCGGTATCACTTAACACCAGGTGAGCCTCCTGTCAGTTTGCCTCTTGTTCTATATATACATTATAAAGTTTCAAGGCTTTTAGGATTTAAACAGATGCAAACATATAAATTCAAATGAAAAACTTTATAGTATCATGAAGTGTTTGACACACAATTATGTATGGCGTTATATTAGTTCGTAATATCATTCGAAGTCACGTTCCGTACGAGGGAGTCACGTCAATATTTATGCGAAAAACATGCGAAAAATGACACGGCTAGTTTAATGTAATATGTAGCTAGCTGCTGTGTATAGGCTAAAATATAACAATCTATTTCCAGCCTCAGAGTTTTCTATATAACGTTTAGGTCTTTATTTTCGAAGAGTAAGATGTATAAGAATTTATTACGAGTATAACCAAAAAAATATGGTGACTAGAATAATACAGAAAGAACATGTCTCGCCATTTTTATAAGAAGGCGGGTTTTGTACTGAAATCAGAGGAAAAGCATATAGCAATTTGTTTCTATCCTCAGAGTTTATTTTTTATCTACGCAATTATATATATTACTTCACCGTTAAACAAGAATTTATTACGAGTATATCCACAAAAATAGGGTGATTAAAGTTGTACAGAATAAACATTACGTCTCGTAGTTTCAAGAGGTTAGGTTTATAACTGAAATCAGGGAAAAATAGCATTTAAAGATATATAAATAATTTTCCGTAATAGAATCAGAATATAAGTGTAATTCATGCGGACAAAGCCTTTAACTAATATGTAATATTGCAAGCGCAACAATTCTTTTCCTTGTTCTTTTTTAAAAATTTAAAACTAGATCATGATAATGATATTCCATATAAAAAGGTTGGTCAATTATTTTGATTCGCGCCCCTTTACTTAGATTTGTTTAATAATAGGCGTTCACCCTTTTTGGCCAAACTGTAAAAAGGTTTTTTATAAATACAAGGTTATCTAGCCGCGGTATGACTTGGCAGCGCCTCATTCCTATCTGTTACGCTACGTCGTTTAACGTTTATTTCCAACAATTAAGACTTCCCAGTTTTGATTGCATTTACTTTTTTAGACGGCTCTCTGCTTTAATGTTACGCCCTTACTTTGGTAATGACCAGACTACGCCATTCGTAGTCTCTAAATAGTTTAGCTATCCAAGTTTTCCTCTATAATTGTTGAAATAATGTATTTATCAGACAGCCCGTGACTGCTCTTGCGAAATAGCTTTTAATATTTTTAAGACGTAAGAATGTTTTATATTCTATGCCATATTTTATATTCTATTTTTTTAAAAATAAAATTTGACAATTGGCTGTTATTATTATTATATTACATTAGGGATCTAACAGTGTTACTTGTCACAATTGATTTGATTATTGACGTATTTATAATTTAATTTGTCATGTTTCTTTTTAGAATTGCCTTATCATGTATTTTGAAAATTTAATCACAGAGCAATGTGTGATATTTACTTGTTTGCGTGTAGACTAAAGAACTATGAACATAGAAATTAAAACGACTTAATCCCTAAACACGTAATATTCTAATGAATCTAATCATTGATCGTCGCTACGAAGACCTCTTGACACGCTCTAACGATTTCACTAAGATAACTTAAACACTTCAACACTGGCTCTGCGGTATTTTGCTGTTGGGGTAACTAGATTTAGTACCACGTAATTGAATCTTTTTAACTTGCAAATGTTGATATGTTAAAGTTAGACACGAATTATCTTGCTAAGAGTAAAAAAGATCTTACCGGCTATATTTATAAAGTATATTTTTACTCCCTTAATAATAATAAAGCCTTTATTTCCGAATAACAGATTTAACATTGAGATTGTTATAAGCTTATATCAAATAAGATTATAAAATATCTCGCCTTTGGGCATAAGCCTCCCCAGCTCGCTGCAGCTAGAATCCGAGTTTCTGATTTTTGTGACTCAAGCTTATTCCAGGCATACTCCATTTCATTGCCCTTTGACACTTCGCAAGTGTTACTCTGAGACTGTCTGTCAGACACCAAGTGACGCAACCATATGTTGTGCAAGGGAGAATACAAGTGTTAAAAGTCTTATTATTTGAAGAAACAGGTAAATGATTTGGCTAACATATTAATATATTAATCAATACTACAACGATGTTTATAGCTTACAAACGATAGACAGTGAGCCAACGTTTCTAAACATACATTTATTTTTTGAATCGGGGAGAATAGTTAATAATATTATCAGAACCCTTATCCAAAGCCAATAGGTTATATAGCTTAAATATTTATGACATAATAAAATATAAAACTAGTTGGGGTTGTGAAAATGGTTAAAATATACTGTCAATTATAAGTTTCAAATATATAATTCATATTTCACACCTTTTTAACCTATGAATACATTAGCAGTGGTAAGAAATCTTAAAAATACGTTCAGCACGTGACTGTCGGAGACCTGCCAACATCCATCACCGGACGTATCCTTGACACTGACAAGACAGACGTTATGTATCCAAATATATATAATGAAATTAATAATATTGTCCCAAAGAATTATAAAATTTTGTTATATTATGCAGTTGATATACGTTATGAGATATATCTCTTTAAAAAATCGTCAAAAAGTAATAAAAAACTAAAGGAACAAGCTGAAAGTGTAACGCGAGCAACTGTCAAAGTGAAAACTATTTCAATATCGATCGAGTAGTTTTAGAGGTTATCCATTTCAAACAAGAAAACAAAAGCCAAATCATTCCTCTTTATTAGTGTAACATTTGCAGTAAATTTTTTCTATGTATTTATGTGTTTGTTTTAAGTGAACTACTACTATAGTAAGAACATTATCTAGTAACAGGGCCGGATGTAGGGGAATTCCACAATGGAGACTCCGGAAAAAAATCTTTTTATATTCTGACTAATAAACAACTTTTTTTTAACGTTAAATACTAAAAGAATCTACTTAGTTTCACAATCAATTATTGATTAAAAAACTCGACTGATAAAATTGTTTTTTTTATTTGTGGCCAGGGCCAGCTATTCCACTCCTTAATTGCCCCGAGGCCTCCAGAAAATGTTAAAGAGTAAAGAATCGTATACGATAAATTTAGACTACGAATTCTGTTGTAGGTAAGAAGGTACGTAATAGTACGTACATGCAAAATAGTAAGCACTATAAACGGTCTTTCAATTCAATTAATCTATTATTTACAAATTGCTCTAATATGGGAAATGAACACTACATTCTAAACCTAAACCCTAAGAATTAGTATTCCATTAGAATAGCTAGATCTACAGACTGGGATATTGAATCTTATTGCTTTCCTTTTTTACACTGAAATTCACGATTGTAGAGTGAATTTTCAGTGCATATTTCTAGGCTTTGAACTTTTGATGAAATACTCCATGTTCGTATAAAGTTTCGTACAGTAATCTAAAAAATAAATATAGCTATTAAAATTATCATTAATGACATAGACATTATAAATTTGTTTTATTTATGGTAGAAATAATCCTAAAATCTATGATTTTTTTAATTAAACTATGATTCCATTTAAAAATAATTTAAAACGTTCTAAAATGGCGGCTTACATAAAATCAATTCGATACGGCTGCTCGGGCCGCGCTGTAATCTGCCGATTCCGGATTAATTCGCTCAAATTGTTATCGATATCATTATTTTATATGAAATATTTTCAATTTCCTCTTTTCCTTGAATATACAGTGTATAAGGAAGCTTCTACAGCCGTCTTACGTCTGCTAAGTAGAAGTAATGTATATGACATTCCACGTTTTATTTTTAAATAATTATCTATTCTGTTTTACATTACATGCTTTTTTGGGAATATGTATATATTAAACTGAACTATCAGAGTTAGTAAATAGTATTTACTAGTTAATATACGTACATAAAATTGGTCGGTTTTTAGGTCAATTGCGTAGCATTGTTATAGACGTAAGCGACAAATATAAAAATCTCATTTTTAGATTACGTTTTAGTCTGTTACTCTATGTCTGTGTCTATGGAGACCAAAAATTATAAAGACGAGATTTTTTATTAAAATAATAGTCAAAAATTAAAAATACCTATCACAATATAATGAAAACTCCTATATTAATTTCCAACATAACATTATCTGAAAGCCGAGAGCGCTTCGTTAGCAAATATATAAAATATCTTCGTCTGTCTGTGACATTGCACTGATAAATACCGATAGGAGCTACCTTGGAAACGTTATTTTTCGCTTATTTTTGAAATATTGCTGTATTTCAGTGCTTATTTGCTTTCAGCTGAGGATTTTAATATAACTCAACGCGTTAAAACGTTAAAACTCTTTATTTAAAAACCTCGTTAGTTGTTTATTTTGAATGTTCAATACATTTTAATGGTATTTAAGAATGTTAAAATAAAAGTCATTATCATACATAAATAAAATATATTTTGCGATTCTGTTATATCATTAACAGTTATATATATAACTATTAAGCTACTAAGCGTTGTTAATTAGGGATAGGTATTACCAACTTAATTTTACCGACGAATAAGTTTGCATTACGTACAACGTAACGTTTTTTAAACGTCAAGTAGTTTTAATTCGTTTTGCTCTTGTGGTTGGTTGGTCGCAACTGATAGGTAAATCCTTTCGTATGATTGGTGTCGTAAAATTATATACCATTTATATTGCCGTAGACAGGACATCGTTAAGTGAAAAACCGTCGGAAACCAAAACGATCGGGCAATACGATCGTAGAACGCCTAGACTACTTAGATGACCCTAAGGGTTTGCGCGGGCTTAAATAATTTTGCCTCATTATTATTCGTTCCCACTATTAAATGAAATTCTAAGCAGTCCTTAACCTTATCCAACTATATCTTAAAGATAATTGCATTTATTTGGGGAGTGTGCACCACCCTTAAATAGAACTCTAAAATTAGCCTAAGACGTAAAACATTCATAAGTGTTCAGACAATTATATGGATATCTTCAGGTTAAGATTTAGGATTATTTTTACAGTTATCCTCGTTACCTTACTAAAATATTTTTTATCTTGTATCTAGGGCATTAAAGTAAAGAAATCTAAATAAATAAGCTTATAATAAAAGTAAAAGCCGGCCAAAGTTTATAAAGACTTGTTGTAAAGTTACTTCCATTTCGTCGACTACTTTATTAACTGTAAAAAGATTTGAATTCTCTTATAATGCTAAAATATTTTTCCATAACTTTATTCAATTATCTGGTAACTCACTTGAAACTATGAATATGTGAGGTATTATATTGAATTGACTGTAGATAGTATTGATTGTAGTACCGGAACTAGCAAATAACCATCATTATTAATTCCAAGAAATCTATTGGTCTAGAAGTTCTATATCCATTTGTATGCACATATGTTACAAATATAAATACATTGTTATTCTGACGTCTTTGATCTCAACTTGCTTTGTAATCGAGAAGAGACAACAACGTTTTATTTTTGAGACTAATTAGTCAAATATGCTTTTATGATAAAAACGTTCTTCTAGTTTTGTTATTCAAGCAAAGTCTTAATTCTGCTTGGAAAGCTATTTAAAAAACATTTATGATCTTATATAAAAAAAACTCAGATGGTGCAAAGAGGACAGTCCTCAAAAACACCGGAATGACAATATTTCTTAACTGAATCCGTACCATTTCTCCGATAATAGAATTCGCCGTCCCGCTCAGAGCAACGCGTTGCGCAAACGTCGGCCCAGAGCTAAAACCGCTCAGCTAAATATAGTTCTGCAACTGCATCGCTCCGTGTCATGCCCATAGAAAACATTAACACCGTTACCAGACGATATATGGACACCGCATATTCCCAGCCAGATTTTCAGCAACACAAATTGCCGAATAATATTCAATTAGGTCGAGAATATTGATGGGAGGCTCGCTCCGCAATTTTGGTCAGCGCATCTGCCGATACATGCACGTAATATACGATTAGTTTTCCGGCCCTGCACTATACTGGACATTATCGCGATAGTCTCGTCCCCAGCACCGATTCTAGTTGATTTCGCTCGATTGGGACACTTCTAAATATAAAGGCACACGCCGTCTCGACTATTTTTCTCGTACGGCGTCCGGCAGCTTGCCAGAAATACGTCACAACCTCTGTTACCTCATAAACGGTAAACTTTTAAGGACTTTAAAATTAGCAAGGACGCTCAAGGCAACTTGTATTTCTGTGACAACTGTGCCTCATTACGTGGAAAATTACAATTTGTCGTTTTAATAGTTGAAACGTTCGAGATAACTTTCATTTGCCAGCGTTTATTTTTAATGTTACATTGGATGATTTGGACGACAGATCTTGCTCTTTCATTGGGATTTGATAAGCTTTTTGTATGCCATCACAAACTTTTTGTATCAAATAGAAATTTTCTTAGTTTTTGTATTTTTATCAACTGCTGATCTGCTACTGATGTGGAATATCTTAGAAGCAGGGCCGGTAATTACGCAAGGCAAAATGGCCGGCGAGTCATGGCGGCGGGCGAGAGATGAGCTGTCACGGTGTATTTATGAAATTCGACTTAAAATAGACTGGAGTAGTGGCTACGAAGTCACCTTGACGCGCGTTATATAACACGCAGAACATCGAGTACAAATCGATTTCCAAAATATTGAAAATCGTGAAATCGATGACGTATCGATGACGCGAGTTTAGTGTTGCCACTCCTCCGGCTAATAAATTTATTGTTTGGCATGTAAACGGATGCGTTCGCGCCAAGAAATTACAACGTTCAGTAAAAAAAAAATATTGAATGAACCGGCGGAATGATGGAAGTGTAATCGGGAACGCCTTGCAGCCTTGCCAAACAGTATCTTGTTTATTAGATGTTGTACATTGTGTGTTTACTAACTTCCGTTGCTCGGAAAAACATTTCTAATCATCAAGAAATAATTTCGAACCATAAATTAAAGAAATTCCAAATAACATCATTGTGGAAGTTACATAATTATATTTTTCTAGAGAGGCTACGATAATAATTGGAGTGAAAGTATACAGTTCCATTTTCCTCATTCGCGAAGGCACATTAATCCAAAACACCGAGTCTTATCCATTGATCCATTAATGGATTAGGTTTTTCTGTTACTGTGATCCATTACCCTTTTCCAAAACGTAAGCACAAATCTGAAAATGTTTAACGACTGCTCATTGCCTACTCATACATTTTATAAACATCGGTAAAATATTACATAATAAAACCTAACCTATAAAACATGTACTGTCTATAAAATAATCTTATATATAGTCGGTGCATTAACAGCTCCAAGTAAACATTAATATTGATTATTTGAAACCGCTCCAGTTGTTTTGTTAGTAGATACCTACTGATATTTCGCCTATAACCTTTGTCTGGAAAGATTCGTTTCTTTTTAATCGGTCGTTTAATTACAGCTTTCCTAATGACTTTGGACCATTGAACGCGGGCCACTTAACTCAGAGGACGTGACTTTCTTTATTTCTAGTGCAGTCTGTCTAATTTTCATAAAAGACACTGCAATGCGCATTAAATTCCCTATCAGTGGCAAACTTAATTTATGAAGGAAAATCAATATTAACAATGCGAGTTTCTTCCTTTCAGACTTCTGTCTTTGATATCTTATTATTTATAGTATCATACATAAAAGTAGTATATAAAATCTCTTTGAAGTAAAATTACTGAAAATATAAAGATTGAAAATAATATGCAGTTTGGAGCCATTTATACATAGTAATTATTCATACTATGGCATCGGAATAAACTCTATCTAGTATTATTACACCAAATAGTATGTGATATTTTAGTCGCAAACAGATAAATTTAAAATTCAAGGGCTTAAGGCTTTGAGAAAATCAATCGGGACGTTTCAGTCATTTTGTATGCGTAGAAGTCGATCGCATAGAATTTCAAGTGATCTATGTGATGAATTAATGGTCAGTGCTTGTTTAAATTGTACACGTCTGGCGCCTTTTATATAACTTGTATGATTTATATTACTATAAGGTTAATAAATCATTGTTATATTGAAACATGTTATTACTAAAATTATTGTTTTGATTTTCAACGTCATACTCTGTTCAAATATTTAAGCGTATACAATTAACAATAAACTATGTGTCAATTTTTACGGTTCCATGTCTTGAATTAGTCCTAGTTCTTGCGATGGTAATACAGGAAACCAATAGTTTTATATAAAATACAGAGAAAAAATAAATCTAATCTATTCTATGCCTCTTATATGGCATTCATATGACTGAGAAATCGATTATGTATCGATATCTCAGTCTCAACACGAACCCAACGTGCGCTACCACAAATTACTATTGGCGAACATAGTCATAACTCGATTTAACATTATGCCAATATTCAGATACATCTTAAGCTAAGCCATAGACAAGAAGAGCTGTGTAATCCCCAGCATCCAGAGACAACAGAGGTATTTGCATACGTTTGCCGTTAAACGTCATTCGGTAGTTTGAAATGGTAGCGTCTTAAGGGATTTTGGAGTTAGTCTATGTGAATAATTTTCGACGGTTTTCGACGGTTGATTGTTGAATTTGCATGTATATGCGCTAATGGTGGTTCTTAATGTCAGTTTTAACACTATGACTGCACGCTGGGGGTTTATCAAGGCTGTTAGGTTAATTTGAAATTCCTAAGAAGTTTTTAGCGAATAAATTGGTATATTAAAATGTTTATACATCCTCATCATTGTTTGTTCTCATTACTGAAATAATTGGAGCTGGGTTTTACGGTAAACATATTATTTATTATTCTTGGTACTACGACGTATTAATTTGGATTTCATTAGGTTTTCTTAAACCAAGCTTAAAGTTTTCTCAAAATACACCCATAGCTGTAGAGTTACAAACAACTAAAACTAGTACGTATTCGCTCCACTTTCATATTCATACGTTTTTCATTCAGAGTCACAATTTTCTTTCCAATTTCCCCGAAGTACATAACCCTTAGAGCAAAGTTGTTAACCCGGATAAAAAATACGTCACCTCAGCTTAAACAGTTACGCAATGACACACAGGTAAACAATAGCATTAACATAAGGTTTACAATACAACCTCCAGCTTAGGGTTGTCAACGAGCAGTTAAATATTGTAAAGAAAGTAAAGCGTATTAAAGATATTTAGATTTATTTTTAAAAGGCTGGCACTCGCAAGCTCTCTGAATTGAGATTGAGAGTGTCATGGGCGGCGGTATCACTTAGGTGCCCCACTGTTCTAGAACAAGAATACATCGAGACTTACCATATGGAGATGGTCTATTTGCTAGTATAATCTCATAATATTGTCATTTTATTGGATTAAAACGCGCTTTTTAATCACAACTTTATAATATTTTAACTCATAGCCTTTTACATCAAAGAGTGGAACAAATTTGGATTTTTAAATTCGAATAAAGAAAATTAAATACTGTATTAATAAAATATATATTTATTATTACTACCTTTATTATGGGTAATATATAAATACTTTATATTGACGTCACAAGTGATAACCCTAAAACTACAAGCCATTGTAAAAAAATAGCTCCGTGATTAGAATTTAATTTAGTTTATTTGCAAATAATTGTGGGCAGTGCAATGTCCGGAGCTCACCTTGTGTTATGTTTGAGGAATACAAACAAGATGCACTTAGTGATTTTGATTTCATCCCTAGCGGTAACTAGAGATCTTCAGGGCTTTTATGGATGACGCATTTTTAAGCTTCCGGGGGTACGTTTTATGGATGGATTGAGATTGTATATTTTTTTTTGTGAAGTGAGTGAGAGTAGTGTTGGCCTAATGGCTTCAGCGTGCGACTCTCATCCCTGAGGTCAAATGTTCGATCCCCGGTTGTGCACCAATGGACTCTATATGTGCGCATTAAACATCGACGTCATTTCTCAGGCATATAGGAGGCTGATCACCTTCTTGATAAATGATCATAAAACAGATTCATACAGATTTATTGTTTTGTACTCAAACGTGACGATGTAAAATGCCGATGTAAGCTTAAAGGACGGTTCTTGCTTAAGTTTAACATTCATTACTATGAACATATTAACGCAGATAACAGACGTATATTATCTGCGTTTTATTAATTGAGTAATTACAATATTTTTTTACTACACATTGTCCAAAATGAGTTTCTAGATGTAATTTTATGCATATATAAAATAATAGGATGACAAGACTCACACTTTGGTAAAAAATATTGTATACGTACATATTTTTATTTTAGTTTCTTTACTTTAGCGGATAAATTTTACACGAAGTTACATAGTTTATATTTTAATATTTTCAGAGGAAGAGCTTTAAACTACGTAATAAGTAAATGTAATTCTAGTATTGTCTTTGGTTAACATAGCTTTTATATATTGAAAGAAAACAATTATTTAACCTGATTAAAGTTACTTGTATTATTATAAACTTATAATTATTTTACATAATTTTAATTTAAAAAAATTCCGACGTTTCGCGTGCTTTACAGCGTGCGTGGTTACGGTGACATTATAAGTTTATAATAATACAAATAGCTTTAATCCGGTAAAATAATTGTTTTCTTTCAAATGTAATTCTTTGAAAAATACAGTATCTTTGAACCGAAAAAATCTCATAAAGCCATCGTTAATTATAAAACATGCCGCTTGATGAAACAATCATACTTTATAGATTTTTCATGAGAGATTTATTGGGAGTTAAAACGAGGATTGGTCGCCAATTGCCAATATTTTGAATTCCTTGGTTCATTCGTGATTAAATGTTTTTATTCGATATAAATAATATATTTACAATTAATTTACCTTCTTTTCTCGCGTTCATAAGTGTACTTGTTTACCTTTAAACTTGTGTTAATGTTTAAACTTAAAAATTATGTAAAGATTTGGGTTTCCAGCTCTTTCATAATAAATTTAATAGTAAATTACCTAACTTTTTTGGTGTTTTTTCAATTAAAATATTTTTAACTCTGTACTATACACGTCACGTGAGTGCACCAGTGTGCCTGTGTGATTAGTGGTATCGTAATACGGATAATAAAAAGACGTGAAAAGCACAAGAAAATGCATGATAAAATCGCATTAGAGGTCTAAGAAGCGCGCCATTAAAACACATAAAGTGAATTAGAATTCCTCTGACTGCAGTGTTTATTCGTAGTAGGTACCGCGCATAACTCTGCCGCATCCGGGTGCAGTGGTCCCTTATTGTAACTTGTAGCTTAGTAAAGTCTTAAGCTCGATTAAATAACGTCTTCCTAAATATTCGTTTACTTCTAAAATAATATGTTTTACTAACAACTGAAATGAAAGACATTAAGCGTCAACATTTGGTTAGGTTTTCGTACTTGTGTAATTCGAATTGTAATCCTGAAAAACTAATTAAATATGTGATTCTACATTTACATGAACGCGTGTATACGTCATATATCATGACTATAGCCTATTTATATAATATACTTCTCATATAAATGTTTAAATTGTAAAATATAGAGATCTGTCTTCATATACGAGTATCCGTATGTCTGAAATAATATTGAGCGTTGCATTAGTATGGGCTGAACACTCTCTGGTGCTATCGAGGAAGGTCGGTTTGAGTGCACGATGGGGTGCTAGTTATGGCGATTTTGATGGCGGTTTTATATGTGGAAGCGACAGCGTATGCATAGCTTTTTCATAAGTTTCCTAGTAACACGTCGTTTGGCAAACATTAAACATTTACAATGTTTTATATAATTTTCTTTACAATTGTAAAGCATTTTATCATTAAAAAAGTAATTAAAAAAGCATTTTAACATTAAAGTTATCGTTTTTATAGCAATACGATACAATACAATATATAGCTTATGAATTACGAGTGGAAGTAAAAAAAAGTTCGCTACAATTTACTTCCCTACATTTAGATTACATTAACTTGATTTGTAGTAAACATTCATTTCTTTTAACTATATGCCAACGAAATCGCGGGAATCATTTAGGTTCTTCAAAGTCCGCTAACAAACGCGCCGATTATTTAGTTCTTGAAACTATTTTCTATTTCAGCAAACGGTTCAGCTGTTTCAGTGCTTCAGCTCGTGAATGCGTTATAAATACGTCAAAGTATCACTGTGGAATCACTATCAAACGATACATTTGATTCTAGTTGGAGATTTTAGTGTAAATATTTGAACAGTTTTGTACTAGTTTTTTCATTCAGAATTTTAAGTCAATGGCAGCGTAAATATACTAGGCTATTTACGCTTGCATTATTAAAGTATAGAGCCGTTAAATATTAATTGCTTTGTAAATAATAATTATACATTGTATAAATCATTGTTTAGGTGATGTTGTTTTTGTCAAGTTAAAGTATTCTTTCACTGTATAAATCACCAAAAATAGTTTTGATTTGTCTTTTTTATATACAGAAATGGACAGACGTTAGGCTACATTCCCTGATGAGATATGGCCTATTGGATGGCAAACCTGTCCAGGACATGTCTCTTTAAGCACCTATATTATACTGTCTAGGAAATAAAGGGGGCAAGGAGTTCCACTCCTCCACCAACGAAGGGGTGAAACTCCGCGTCTCCTAGATGAGCTCGCGTCTTTAGTTAAAAACAAAATGCCGCCTTTTTATTCTTCTAATATATAAGCTATAAAAACCTAGTAGGTTCATATGTATTTGCTCGTTTAAAAAGAAAGCTGAGATAATAAACAAGCGTTAAAAAAATAACTGTGTCCTATGGAGGTTTACGACGTCTAAAACAGTTTTCTTTGATGGGTTATCCCTGATATACATGACAAACTTTACGATCCAAATGAATTATTCTTTCGAGTTCTGTACGACCAATCGAAATTTTGAAATACCTACGTTTTATGAGAAATTAAAAAGAGTAAAAAAAATTCAAACAAACCCGGTGTTGTCGTGTTTCACCAAAAGTTTAGTGATAATAAGCGTAGCTCCATAATTGAAGCGATTTAATATATTTGGACAACATGAACATGGCAATAAACATGTGAATAATTGAAATATATTTTAAAAATAGATACGTATTTAGAAATCTAAATATCACTTTCACTAAATAATCTGCGGTTTATTGTCAAGGAACGGTAGATATTTCTTGTCGTTTTAAGGAAAATTATGTTTGAGAGAACGAAGGAGTTTCAATAAGGAGAAATTCCTCAAAACGCACAGCTAAATATTCCAGGCTCGTCCAGGTTAACTACCTAAATGCATATAATCAAATTCTGCATTCAGTTTACAACAATGGATATTTATTGTGGAATTACGTGCACAGCTAAACGTATGCGTTCACTTGTTGCGCGCCAAAACGGCTCGTGTCAAGATGGCTGCCGTATTTTTTCACATAGCAACTTTCCGCGTTGTCTATGTTTTTGGCGACCTCCGGCGTGACGTTACGACCCAAATAGGTAGCCAACCGGTGCCACGGCCAAGTCCAGATGGGTATCCCCGATGAACAAGCGCCAATGTCTATAAAATAAATCGCGGAATACAGATAAAAAATTATGAATCGTTGACGAGTGATTTGGCGCCAAAATCTTCGGGTGAATGCTCTCCAGTTTGGCAGGAGTCGTGTTTTGGAAGTATATCTAATAGTTTGTTTTGATCGGCTCGGCATACGTTTATAAACATTGGTTTTACTTTTAAGTCAATTTTATGACGAAATAAACTCCATAGGCTATCGCCATTAAAGTTCTGATAGCGACCCAAAATCTAGGCAGATAATATTATATAAACTTAAATAACTTACATATATCAACCCTAAAACCAAATTTGTTATTATTTTACCTTTTATATTTTATAATTTAAAATTTATTTATTAAAAAAAAAATATTAGTGACTCTATACTTACATGACATGTGTACTTAGGTTTAAAAAAAATGGTTTAGTGAGCAACTGATCGACACACAAAGATCGCAAATTCAGCTATTGTCTTCATAAAATAGGAAGTAAATTTAGAACACATGAAACCCAGTGATATCATCAGCATCAGAGTAAACTCTAGCGATCTAGCTTGCCAGCAATCTTACTATTCAGCATTTCTCTCATATATGCCAAATATTCGCGCCTTATCGCGAGCTTTGATAGTTTTACGACGCCATTTTGTATTTTCTATTTCGCGCGCTTTTTCGTGTCTTCAACATGGCGGTTGCGCGTTTGCTCCGGTAATTTTATTTTTAGATTATGCTCGTTTTATTTTCTTACTGTTATATTCTGAACTAGTTGTATTATTTAGAACGTCATTTTGGTTGACAGGGTTATTTCGACAGTTATTTGGAAATAACTATCACAAGCGTTAATGAACGATGAGTCCATAAAAGATAGCCAAGCGAGTTCGTTGTCATAATCATAACTATACTAATTATGAAAATACTTGTCATTATTTTATTAACTTTACTAACTATTAATTATTAACTTCATAGAAGCTTGTTAGCCGCACGTGTTGTTCAAAATTTTAAACTTTATGCGGCAACAGTTATACCACCTAAGCAATTTTATAAAATGTTCTTATAATGCTGATCCGATCTTGGTAGTGATATAGTCCCCCATTTTAGGAAATCTATATAAAAATAGCATGGGTTTAAATGTGTTAAGAAAATTAAAAAAAATCCTTGTTACATGTCACCGAAAATAAAATTATGGCATTTCTTATTTTAGCTGTGGACTGCATTTTTCAAACTTGGTCGTAATATATTTATTCTTCATTCGGGATTTTAAAAAAAAGTTTCAACCCGTAGTTCCTGAGATTGATATCTACATAGCGCGTTCAACGAAACAAACTGGGAATAAAATAATTTTCCCCGTTCATGCAACTTTTTTTATTGATGCAGAGCATCATGTGATCGTATATGTAGTCTATCTGAAATCTCTTTATATATGTGAATTAATTATTAAAAAAGGTTCAGTAGTAAAGTTCATTTTGTCGAAACAATTAAATCTTTTCTGTTTTTCCTATCAGGGTAGTTTTTTTACTAACTATTTTTCGAAGTATAGATGGGGTTGAGCGGTGTTGAAGATATTTATGTTATGTTATGTTTATGTATTGTAATTTAAACTATATATTATATTTTTGTTTCATTGCATAGATTGCAATAAAAAATGGAATATATTAATTCCTAACCTTTATTTCTACTTTCTCAACTATTATGGTATGGTATTTTTATGTATTACAATTTAAATCATATCTTTGTGTTTCATGACATAAAAAATTGCAACAAAAAGTACTTTACTTTTAAATCTGACATCAACATATTTCTATCTGGTTAGAATTGTTTTATAATAAGCCTTGTGACTAATTAATGTAAATTCACCTTGAAATTTTAAATATACTACTTGTTCTTTGAATAAACAAAAAAACAAAAACATATATCGTCCTTGAATATTGAGTGAACTAGACCTTCCTAGTATCTCAATAGGCTTAATTTCATTCTCAGTAGTAAATTGGCAGGTTTTTTGTGTATTTCTGCCAGGAATGCGCCACGTGGCGGTAGGGTCCTGCCAAGGTGGTTTGCCAGAGTTTTCAGCGTCTGTGGTGTAAGCCAAGATAATGTTTTGACTGGAGTGTGGATGGCTTGCTTTTGCACATAATTGGGAAGATAAAGCCTTAAAATTTGCATAAATAAGAGTAAATCTTAATCTCATTCATTAAGAGTAGTTAATTTGTCAATATGTTTTGTTGATACTTAATTATCATATTATTTTTATTATTACCTCTTAATGTTCTTAGCCTTATGTAGGTTGGAAATGCTGTATATTTGATTGTTATGTTTAGGTTTTAATAAACGTTTATAATTATCATATATATATCATTTAAAGTAATTCTACCTAATAGATCACATTTTTTTAATGTAGAAAGTCTTATAAAAACAAGGTAAAATATAATTTTTATATATTAGTTTTTTTATTGCAATGTATGCCATGAAACAAAAAGATAATATATAGTTTAAATTACAATACATAACATATAATTTGGCCTAGAAAACAGTTGAATCTTTACATTATTTCCATCTGAAACCCATCCTGCTCTAGCCGGCGACCTCTTGCACTTAACCTTGCTAAACTCCATGATTCATTAGGTGAACGGCAAAATTAAATATTTGGCAAAGCGATCAGGGAAGCCCCCACGTGTGGAAATCCTGGCAATCAGTTCTGGCATTACGCGCCCTGTTGCTAGCCAAGTTAATGTTTTGACTAGTTCGTTGTTTATGGAAAACATAACCGGTGTTTTTCAGGTTTCATTCATAGTTTCTTTATTAGATCGTATCGTAGTAGAGAGGAATTTTATTGTATACATGTGGATCGCACGTATTTTTTCCATTTTTAGTTTCTTTTTAAGATACCATGGCGAACTTGCAATTTAGAAGATTAGGTTTGTAAGTTCTGCTGATCTTCGAAACATCTGCTGCTTCTTGCAGATACAATCAAAAATATTTAGCTGTTTTCTTTGAAAAGCACCAAGTGATATCAGAGCGGCATTAATTTTGAAATACAGCTGTTATAAGTGGTGTTGCTGGTAGGTAAAAAAGATAATTCAATAACAGTGTTAAGTAAGGGACCTTCCGCGTTTATTCATATCCGCTACATGATTTGGTAACCCACTCCATAAAAGGTAGACGGACGATAGACAGTTGGCCAACAACTTTTCAGAATTCGAATAAAAATTCTCTGAAACGTCAAACGGTTTCTTCGAACTCTCAATGAATAAAAGATGGCAGCTGACATTCACTTATAATTTGAGTCTCGAAAAAAATATAAAAACAAATACATTCCAATATGCTAAAAAGGGTTAGCGATAAATCAGGATGGCACATTTGCATATTAAGTTATGATTCAAAGCACAACAATACAACATTTGTTCGCCGCGCGCGATGAATGCTTGATCGGTGACAGTGACATGTGTCAATATTGGCGGGTTTTACACTGTCTAGATGACCTAATTCGGTTTTTAAATTGTTTGTTTTATTCCGTTGGTTTATATATCGTTTAACAAGTTAAAAAATATACTTAATTATACTGTTATTGACTAGGTAACATATTAATGATATTTATTATATACGATCTTTTGGATTATACCTGATATCTAATTAAAACCGACACTAAGGATGCGACTTTCCGTGCCTTTGGAAGATTATGTTATGAATGCTTTTGTTGTAAATATCTCAATGTTTAATTAATCATAATCATGTTATCCCTTTCTAGAACTAACTTTCATTAGATATGAAACGAGATAGCATGATGACTGATTTTCGATTGTTACATTACAATGATAATTAATGAAGAAAAGAAGCAGAACAGTTGTTGCAAAAAATGGTTTGATATATTTTATTTAACACAGAAATATCGTGGACTTTTCAGCGTGTTTTTCTTTGTACAGAATAGAACATTAAGCCGAACTTATATGGAGATAAAACTGTTGTATTGATTTGAGAATTTTATGTGTGTTGAATGTTACAGGACGAATTCCATCCGTTCATAGAGGCCCTGATGCCTTTTGTAAAGTCCTTTTCATACACGTGGTTCAATTTGCAAGCGGCCAAGAGGAAATATTATAAAAAACACGAAAAACGGATGAGTCTCGAAGAGGAGCGGCATACTAAGTATGAGTTACAGGTAAGTTTTAAGTCAATCAATTCCGAATAAGCTTTGACATAGCCTATAGACGTATTGATACTAACGCGCGATTAATCGGATTTAAGCGATAGAGAAGACCTCTTTATTTCGTACTAGCGGACCCGACAGACGTTGTCCTGTCTTAACTATGAATATTGATTTCAAATTGGTATAATTAACTAAAAATGCTTTATGATATACAACATTCTTTATTTATTTTTTTCTGGCGCGTATATAAATAGTTTTATTGGTATTCTGACATATAACTGGCAATGTGTAAAACATGGATTTTCCAGATTAATGCCACAAACAATTAGCGAATAATTTTTCTTCTCATGCTCATCAAAAGTTTCAATTGTAAAAGCGCTATGTACTAAAAAAAATTGCTATCATAACAAAAGTCATGATTACTTAATATGGTGGTTAAGTATTCTTAAATTTTCTAATTTTCCGTGGCCGTGACCAAGGGAAATAGGGATTCATTTTTATATATATTGATTATCCTTTGACGAAGTCGAAGACACCAGCCACTTTTGAGACACAAAATTTGTAAATGCAGTTTTACTCAAAAAGTGTTATAATAAAAATATACCAGTACAACCTTAGGTGTCCTAATGCAATTGTTCAAATTAAACAGTTTACTTTATAGAAAATCAAGTCCTTGCTTGTGTCTAGAAAAACAAAAACATAAAGTAGGGTCGTTTCGTCTATCTCTGTGCATATAAAATAATTTATAAATTTCGGATGTTCGGTCTTATGTAACGTGACGTCACTGTATAAATTACACGGATTTATGAGAAGGGAAGAGCTTAGCGCATTGCGTCTGCCCGCCTATGGTATTCGGAGACAGTATGGCGTGTTGCGGATTTTGATATTTCGTTAATAAATAATAGGCTGTTTTAACATTCATTTAATAAGTTCGTAAATATTTCTTTTGAAAACCCTATGATGTTTTTGTATTATTGACCTTCAATTATGATCTGTATACGTAGTACGTATAGTGTTTTAGTTATAAATTAAAAATTATGTTTAGACTTTTATATGATTTTATTATGTGTTGTGTGTAAAAGTAAATCGGTCTTTAGACCGATATCGATTTTCACATTATGTATATCCTTGTTGTTTTATATGTATACGTATTATGTACAGTGCTTTAGTTATAAGGTAAAAATTGTGTTTAAATTGTTATGTTTTATATTGTTTATTTATTATGTGGTGTGTGTAAAAGTAAGATCTTTAGATTGATACCGATTTTCACATTATGTATTAAGTAGGAAGATTTTTTTAATCAATTCATTATAACTTTTAACATTACATTAATTTTCCTTACTTAAACACTCAAATATTGATTTCTACTTAAATATGACTAAAAGTGAGAAAAATATTGTAACTACAAAATATATACGCTTCAGACTCACTAATTTTGTGTGACTCGTCATCAACAAATTTAATAAATGAAATACAATTAAAATAATGGGGAAAAGTTTAAAATAACATTAACGTCAAATAAAACGTCAAAATATTAAAGATGGTTGAACTTTAATACATATAGCAAGTAAGATTAAATAAGCTAATAACATATCCTTTTACAAGTGTAAATGCGGTGAAAGTTTATCTTTCCAATAAAGATATAATATATATCGGCAGCTTCATCAGACTACTATATAATCTTAATATATAAAATTCCAAGTCGAGAACGGCTGGACCGGTTTCATGGTTTTTCATTCATTGTATTTGACTCCGACCCGTCCCCCAGAATAACTAAAACTAAAATACTGAATATTGTCGCATAAATAAAACATAAAAATACTTTTTACAATACAAAATGTTCATGGGTTTGACCCTATCTGTTAAAGAACGTATTATACAAAACATTAAATCGACAACATATATCCACAATATTCGGAAAATGGCGTATTTTAGATTTTGTAAATGTCAAACAATGTCAGCAATAAAAAGGATTGACATATTTATTGGTTTTCAAATATTTCTGCGTGCGTTCAGACGCTTATTTAGTTTTGTCATAATTTCTTAATAAAGTTGTAAATTTAATATTTGTTTTGTATTCATAGAATGAAAAATACAGATATTTATTTCCAACACATAAATATACGGTATTTACAATACTTAACCTTCATAAACAGAAAATTAAAAAGTTTGGTCCGTGCCAGTGTACCTTTCATCATCATTAAGGTCATTGTAACACGACATTTATTCGACAACTTAGTACATACGTCAGATGGTACCAAAAATTTATCTAAAATAGTACATCAAAAAATTGGCCCCCGTGACAAAGTTATATTTATTTATCCTATTAGTATCCACATACAATTGGTACGCCACTGTCTTGGACGCTATGCAGCTTGCGTACATGTTTGAGTTAACCGACTAGTCACGACCACTAGGTATGGTGGTTTTATGGTGAACCTAGCTACAACCCGTATGTATGTATATGAATATACTAGTCCTGGCTAATTCACAACAACGGCCTTCACACATTTACGGCGTTTAAAAATATGGCTCTTGATGATGATTGATCTAACAAGAATTCTTGAAAATTGTACTTCTCATTGGGTAAACTATAATAAATAAACAATTCTTCAGTCGTACTCCGACTTGCACCTCACAACTTCCTCCACTCTATATTAAACTATAATTAAACTGAAATAAGAAGCCTCATATCCCTATTTTTATTTGAAGAAATTAAATATTCCAAAGTCATTTTATTCTACAATTAATTACGGCTAAATAAACTTGGCAATTTGAAGCTTATTTATACATTTGTGCAAAGTGAGGAGGACGTTGGAACGAAAGCAGATACGATACGGGATTTGTAAATTTGACTTATTGTACTAGGAGTTATTGTACTTAAGGTAAGATTAAGAATTGAAACATAAAAATTGGATCTCGTATTCTGTTTTTTGACACAGGTGGACTTGCAGTGTAACGTCAAATTCATAAACACTGGCCAAAACAAAAAGAGCTGAGTTGTCAAGGCTCTTCAAACAGACCAACGGCGAGATTCCTCTAAAAAAATGAATGAAGGTTTTACAAACGCTGTTTCGAAGCCTTTTTTAAACACATCGCTAAAGTTGTTTCAATGAAGTCGAATGAATTTAAATTAAGTAAACGATTCGTTTATTTATAGATAAATTATTGACATTTATAGATTTATTATAGTTTAATTATATATTTTTTAATGAAAGTTCGTTTTTCACACCATTTTATACACATGTGTGTATATGAATCATACTACTTTTCGTAGAAATTAGTACAGGATGTCATCTTAGATAATGTGATACGTAATGTACCTAAACATTCTACTGAAACTTATTTGTGATCCGATAAAAACATAATTCCAGAACGAGAAAGCAGAAGTGAAACAGAAATGGGCGTCAAGATTATTAGGGAAGCTGCGCAAGGATATAACTCAGGATTGTCGAGAGGACTTTGTCCTCAGCATCACGGGGAAAAGACCAGCCGTCTGCGTCCTATCCAATCCAGACCAGAAGGGAAAGATGAGGAGGATAGACTGCTTACGACAAGCCGATAAGGTAGGTTTCCTTTTTGTCTATTAGTTTAAAATACATCTCTACCGAAGATTACTTCCTACTAGTAAGCTAAGTTAACTTTTCTTATCCCTGAGAGAATTTTAATAATAATAAATCGCTTATTTGCCAAGATTGTGGTACAATTAGATGGATAACAAATATCTGCACAAACAGCCACATATAAATAGGTATGCTGATGTTAATATCTTATATAAGAACAAAATAATGTCAAAGTTAAGTTATTTACAATTGGTGTCAAACCTATGGTCCAAATACTCGCCTAAGCCATAAAGGCACCTTGCCTTCAAAATTTTAACGACATCTGATTATAACCCAAATTTCTCTTTATATATCCTGTATTGGTGATGTGTCTGTTTTGTTTCCTTCTTGAATAAATAAATATTTTATATTATGGCAACTTTCTTTACTTATCACTTACCTATGTAAACTAAGATATTGATCGATGCCGGATACACTTTGTTTCTTACGAATATTTAAAAATTGACTTAAAATAAGCTTAAAAATATAATTTCCATCAATCGACAATTCATGTACGTGACTTATGAATGTCAATAAAAATATGTTTGTGTGTGTTGTTGCATTTAACTAAACTGTAGTCAAAATAACCACATATGTGGTATTTGTATCAATAAAGAATGTGTATTAACCCTTTACTATCTTACACGTTTTACCTTACTTTCCAGGTGTGGCGGCTGGACCTAGTAATGGTAATCCTTTTCAAAGCGATACCACTAGAAAGCACAGATGGTGAGAGATTGGAGAAACATCCAGAATGTACGCAGCCAGGCCTCTGTGTGAACCCTTACCACATCAACGTATCAGTTAGGGAGCTGGACCTCTACCTTGCAAACTTCATCAATAGCTATGGTAATGGGAGCGACGGTCTGCCAGGTCTATCGCTCAACTATTGTCTTTGAACGCTTCATCTTCTACCATATAAAATGTTTAAATTTTTGATGCTGGTTATTGGTAAATTTATATCAATTGGGGTCGAAAATGAAGAACACACGTTTTCTGACTTAAGATTTATTTATTTTTAGATTAGATACACGTGTAACGTGTCGTACCGTCGTGTCGTAACTAAATATATTTTTAATATTTTTGAATTAGTTATACTGAAAAAGTATTTAGTAATTACAAAGGAGTACTTTCATATATTTCAAAAGGAAATGAAAACAAAAACATATCATATATACTTTCATTACACTTATATAAAACAAATATTATTACTTAGGGGCCTTCAAGAGAAGAGCGTACCACTACCTCAAAGGCCGGCACTTCCAAACCTCGTGGTGTTGCGGGAGTCCATGGGCGGCGGTAAACACTTAACTTTAAGTGACATGCCTGCTCATTGGCCTCCTGTTCCATAAAAAAACAATATGATTAGTTTTGTTAAATTTAAAAACTTTATTATCCGGTAATAGCTAGTGAAAGCTTAAGAGACATATAATCATCATATTCTGGTTTTCTCATTGCTTTTTTCATTCATTTGAAAACTATATATTTAAAACAAATGTTTCATCACAGGGTAAATAAGGTTCTATAGCTACAACAAAAAACTAATATTAGAATCGTTAATGGTACTGTATCTAAAATATTATAAAGTGGTAATGTTTCAGATATCCTAAGCGGTTCCTTATCGCCAAACCCGCCTAGGGACAAAGAGAATGAACATGAGGCAAAGAGCAAAGGTAACTCAAAAGTAAAGGTGTCGTGTCGGTGTCGTGTCGTGTCTCGTTACGGTCACTGAGAATGTGTTTGCACGCTTTTTTTATTTGCACGTGTAGCTTTGTAGACAGTGCATCTTGTTGTACTTTTAGGTTCGGATAATGTATTAAATAAAAAAAAAGATACGATAAATAAATGATAGTCAAAGTAACAATGCCAACGATATATTGACAATTTTAGTTGGATTACCAAGGTGATATTTAATTTATTTCTGTGTCAAGGGGATGTTTAAATGACATATATACATGGGTATAGTCACACTATATGTAAAGAAAATATTACAGATTATATAAGGGAAATCAATACTAATAAAAGGCCTAAGGCCCCTTTCAAACCTAAAAAGTGGTAAAACAAAAGACGATAGCGGTTATCGCTTGATTGTGATTGGTTAAGAGGAGAGACGGTACGTGTCGCGTGCAATTGAACTAGAGATGACTCAATGATATCAATTTCTTTCGTTTCAATTAAACAACAACTGTAAGATTTTTAGGTTAGACACCGCTAAGTGTGAGTCTCGTGTGTCAAATGTGATACGTTTTTGGCTAAGTCTCTGAATCTTACTCTTAGAACCAAGTTAAGCTTGGCTCGTTCATAAAACGTCACTACTTTTTTGTTTTTATATGATTATTTTTAATTCAACTGTTTTAATTTTATAATTATGCGTTTTATGTTGCGTTCTTAGTATTCAATCATGAAATCTATTCGGCGCAACTTATATTAAGACTTTGAAAGGCGTTTTTCTTATTGAAAAGAAGAAAAACAAATATTTGTTCAAATTTAGTTTACTATACTCGACTCATATTGAACTGAGGCTTCGGGTCAAATCATATATATCTGAACGATTCGCTCGCACTTACAGATCTTACGGATAGGTGTAGTGATGTGCATATCAATAACGGGATAGGTACGATCGATATGCTATAATTATGTAAAGTAAATAACAATTTTTAATTAGTACCATACAATTTTTGTTTCTACGTAATCATAGAGGAACGTACTCTGGCCTTGATGAGGTCCGTTTTTATCTTTTCCTGGAATATTTCTTAGTTCTTCAAAAATCTTTATCCGATTCTTCCCCATCTGTGCCATCTTCCGGTAGGTTAATTATCAATGATTTATTATTATTAATTATTATCAATCCCCGCGTGCGCAGCTAAGTATCGATGACGGGTTGCATAGCGTGCACATTCCTACTGTCAGAGACATTTATTGCCCGACGAATCGGTTTTAAAATGCGTCGAGTTTAGTTTATATTAATCTGCAAATCTTAATCGCTAGAGAATCTTTTACCATTAAGACTTCACTGTTAATATTACAGTGAATCTCCGGGAAAAATAAATATACCTACGTTGCTGCTTACGTCCAGAAAATAAAGATTTTCTGGTTGATGCTTTATGTAATAAGTGTTAAAAAACATTTACTCAATAAATTCAGCAATTCCTTTTAAATTACTCTAACTTTGTACGTCTCTGTTCATCACAGCATAAACACAATTTGATAGAAAGTGACGAAAGGAGTGTAATTGGAGGGATTTAGTTTATATGAAGACTTTTATTATGTTTAATTAAAAAGGTGTCTAGTGATTAACGATTGTAAGTAGAATTTTAAAACCATTCTCAGACCTTAGCGAGTACAATTGGTGTTTGCACAGAGACATTTAGGCACATTTTTTAATCCCATTGGCTTGCACTCACATTCATGCTTAACGTTTGAATTTGGTCAAATTATCTGTAGTTGGTGTTCCTTCTCTTTCTTCTTGTCTATGCTCTTCTAAAGATATGTAGCACGTCAATCTCGTACTACATTTGTACTGCTACAGACTAAACTTTTATTTTATTTTTTCGAACGATAAAGTCTAGATGACTTTCCAAAAATTACGTAGCAAATTTATTATTAATCTATATTTTAAAAATCTAAATCAGTTTTAACTGTTTTAATATATTAATAAGGAGGTAATACTATTATTACACTATACACCTCCCTGTCCTTCTGTCAATTGTTTTAACGCAGATAAAAACAGATGAAAATCAAAACGTTGCATACAGTATTTATTTACTGTATTGCTTTTTGTAATCTTATATTTATTGCCAGTTATCAAATTATTGCATAGAACAGATTGGTAGAACAGACTGATTCTATAATTATACACATAATTTTGTGTATATCCATCATTAATTTAAATATTTACAATAAGTTTGTAGCATGTAAAATTCTGTATGAATAATTTTGAAAAGCAAAGACATTGGTGTGTTATCTGATTTAGAAATTTGAAAACGATTGTATCTCTTCGTATGTTTTGTTAACCTACGTTGGTAAATTTACATATCATTCCTGTCCAACATTTATATTTAGGTGAAATGACAAATAGTAACTATATTGACTATCCCTTAAACTATAGATAGATTTTAATTCCCTGAAAGAAAATTAAGTAGAACTTAGAAGTGAATTTTCCTATACTATTATTGGCTGATCTAAAATAATAACTTAATTTCAAAAAACAGTGCACATTGATAAGAAAGATAAAGCAATGTGGACAGAACTATGTCTATCCCGTTTTATACTGAAGCTATCGTTTAGTGTAAATGAGATAGATAATATACCTTAATTAAAGCCATTAATAGATAATGTGTGGGATGTGGCTTTCAGGCTACACGCACAATCCGTACAATGGTGTTATATGCAACGATATCATTTTAGCGACCGGCGTCTTCTCCTCCAAGGAGCTTTGGAAGCTCTCAAAAGGTAATATTTATTTTTTACGTTTAAATAAATAATACTCTTAGGAATAATTGTTTTCACTCTTAAAACATTCAATAATAAAATTTAACATTAAAGGAGGTCTATGAATATGTTTATTATCTTTAATAATCAAACTTTCTTCAATAAAGTGTCAAAACAGTATGTTCTTCTGTATTTTTGCTTATCTTTATCATAATTCCAGCCTCGATTCTACAAGAGACGGGTTCAGAATCTCCCAGTGGGTCAGGCGGCGGCATTAAACTGGAGTCCAGCTACTACGGCTACAACAGTCCGGCGCCGCCCGCCTTTGAGCCTCCCAGTGACCGAGGGACTCCCTCAACCATGCTTGTTGGGCAGTGTTTTAGTGAGTTAATATGCATTTTGCTTTATGATTTTTAATTATTTGATCAATTCCCGTATTTGTATAGTTCGACATTATAACAAATATTTTTTTGTTACGATTGCACAAAAAATATATAATGTAAGAACGTTTGTGTTCGCCTTTTGGCGTGTGACCGTTCATTAATTTTAAACATAATACTGTTCCCTTATCTCACTCTTCTTGCGATGGGTAACTCTTCCTCATTTCCTTGTACTTTCATTTGGGCTGTGATATTTGTGTATGCGTTTTTGATTCATTTATACTTTTTTATTGTCCTTGATTTTATTAAGTTTGACTATATAGTGTTATAATAATTATCTAATTTAAATTGTATCATAGGAACAATGGATCTAGTGTAGAAGTTTGCTATTGAAATTATATACGTTTTACACTGATACTATTTTTAACTTTTACTTTTGTAAAAGAAGATTTTGTAAGTTTAACAATGTATTAAAAAAAATGTTAATATTTTAAAGTAAGATTTCCATTGATTAATTTATCCTTGTATTTTTGATTCGTGTACCTAACATGGCACGCTTTACCAATAGTAGGTACGGCGTTCGGACCACTGACACATCTACTACACTGAACTATCGTCATAGAGTAATTCAAAGCTGAATTGCGGTAAATATAATGGTAAGATTAGAACAGTGTTGGTCTAGTGGATTCAGCGTGCGATTTTCATCCTTGAGGTCGTGGGTTCGATCTCCGGCTATGAACCAATGGACTTTCTTTCTATTTGCTCATTTAACATCCACTTAAACGGTGAAGGAAAACATTTTGACGAAAGCGGCTCGTCTTAGACTCAAAAAGTGGACGGTGTGTATCAGGAAGCTGATCACCTACTTGCCCATTAGATTTACAAATGATCATGAAACAGAAATCTGAGTTATAGCGCCATTATTTTTTTAAGGGTAAGATTGTCATTAGCAAGTCTTACCGTTAAAAGTACAATACACTTTTAAAATTATTACATAAATTTTAAATGATAAATGAATAATTCATAATTCGCTAAACATTATTAGTTTTGTTGTCATATCTTAGACTAAGTGACAAGCCATCCGCGTTAGTATGCACCTCGCGTTGGTCCAACTAAATATAGCGTGTTTTGTGAATCAGAAGTCAATGTTGACGTGTTAAAGGTTAACGAACGTTTATTATAGGTTCTTATTTTATATAAAAACATGTGTAATCAAATAATTAATAAAAATATATTAAAGTCTTATTAATATAACAGTAATTCACCCGCATGTATGTAACAATAGTATTCATTTGAAACGGAAAAGCGGCAGAATAGTGCTTTTTAAACATAGTGAAAGTGACTATTATGAATAAGGCGGGAATTTTAAAGAAAGGTTTATTAATATTAAGTTAGTGTTGATTACATAGAGAATAGATAATTTTTTTCGGATTTGTTTGGAGTTTATGGATAGTTGAATCAGTTATTACTTAATAAACTTATTTTTGAGGGAATGGCAAAAAGGTTAGTCGACATCACAGGAGACCGAAGAGCTGGCAGCTAACTCGGACAAAGAAATAGTCTAGCTATTCAAGTGAGGGTGGCGCTGCCGGTATCTTCGGAAGCTTGCCTAAAGGGACTCCTTTTAATAATATATTTTAGTCATTATATTTTAAGCTTGGCTTTTGTTTGTTGTAATATTTGTTTATGTTATCTGTATGATTACCATAAATATATCTATTTTATTTGTTCCAATTACAATTTTTAATTTGTTAAAAGCTAATCTAAATATAACTTTAAGCTCACTGTATATCCAAACTTAATCTAAAATGTTACCGCCCAATGATACCCTCACAATAGTCAGCGAAATTAATATGTGGTGTTAAAACCATATATATATATGTGATATTTAAAACTAAAAGTGAAATTTATTTTAATAACAGTAACTTTATAGTTCAAAGTGCCACCTAGGTAATAAAACGGAAATTATTTCCAGGCATCCCACATAGTTCGGCGGGTCTCAGTGCTGCGCAGGCGCCCCTGGTGCCTTCTAATACGATATTTTACCAACATGCACCACCTCCTACTGACACACATCCTACTTGTAAGTGTTAGTTTAAATTTAAACAATAATTAACTTTGATTTTTCTGTAAAATTTATCATGATTTTATTTTGTATTCGTACTAAACTTCTTTTTCAATTAAATGATTTATTATTTTGAGTTTAATCTAACGCTTTATAATACAAATATTTATTATATATATGATAGAAATTCCTCAAAAAGTGTTTCGAAAATATAGTGCAAATTACGGAATAGTGATACTTTTTTGGCTTGAGACTATAATTTATCGGTCCTATTGATTGGTTTTACAAAGTATCTTATCATTTAATACAGATGTTTGCCTTTCAGCTTCTGAGGGTCTATCAAGCCAGCACTCTGGCAAATATGATGGGACACCCCAGGATTCCCTAGGGGACTTCGTCACTTTCGTTTGCCAAGAACCACCTACAGATGTTCAGCAATTACAAGTTAGTAGCGCTGAAACAGGTTGGAAATTAAAACCCCGTGCAGAAATGGATATTTCTTTTCTTCAAAAATTGTCATTTTCTCAAAATTTATAACGTGTGCAACATTGTCTACTAAACCCTAAGTCTTAAATAATAAATCAAGCTAATTGCACGATTTTATGCTCACCTCATCTTAAATCTTTGCTCATCTGTTAAAATTTGTCACAGCGTAAACAACATTTTAAAGAGTCGAAGGAGAATTTCAGTTGAGTAATTTGACTGATTTGGTTTTGAAGTTAACTGATCCAACGAGAGAAATGGTCAATAAATATACCTAAGTCACGTTCAGTGAGGTTTATTCACAATATTAATATTGTTAATTTAAACTAGCTGCCCCTGCTGCAATGACAATGTCTTAATATTATAGAGATAATAGAGACTAAGACTAACCTCTAAGTACTAAATAAAATTGATTTTTATTATTAACTACATAAAAACCGCCCTAAAGGTCAAGGAATAAATATAAAAAATGCTCGACTTGGTTCAACAATCTTCCGCGCAACATGTTTGTGACTCTTTTTTATTAATACAGTTTTTTTTTAGAATGTCCGCAAAAACATAAATATTAAAATTTATCTTCCAGGTTCATACTTTATCCAGAAGTCCAAAACCACCATATTTCAGCAGCTCCATGTTACCACCACCACCGCTACCACCAATGGCAAGGCCAGTTGCTATTATCAGATCTACAGGTATGTTTAGTAGTATATTCATAAAGTTGTCTTTTCCCTAACAAACCAAATTCTTGCCACGTGTTTACGAGCCAATCTACATATTGTATCAGCTTTCATCCAATTTTTTAAGTTAATATCTGTGTCATACTTCACATTACCAAGCTACAAGCGCGCGATATCTACTTGAAACAATTTTTTTTTATAATTTCTCTGCGATACATTTATTTAAATTTGTGTGGATGTCTTTCCAGCAAGTGAAGTAGGTGTGGGGGGTGTAGGAGTGGGATCCCCATCATCTCCTGAGGTGCGGTCGCCAAATGGGTCTCCACGACGTCGTAGTCCACACCCCTACCGGGACTGCCATCCTCCTATCTCACACTTCAATCACTTCCACTCGCAGCCACAACAGGTAATCCTCAATGCTAGTTCAGTGACCAGTTTTGATAAGTGATCATTGATATCAGGGTCTGCCTGTTTAAGTAAAATTGGCTCACAGCATCATACAAGTGTAACGATACTATTATACGGCTACAATCACTGCGATGACGTCAATAATAAATACATCATCTCGACCTTAGCCACTGTTGCCCTTAGGCCGGCCAGTCAGTGGTTAGAGTGGTCGAGGATCCTCCCTTTGGGCTGGAGTAAGAGTACGCTATTCCGACAAAAGTTTCTAGCTATTCAACTACATCCCTTACATCATCTCGAAGTTCAATGGAATATGGAAATTTCGATAACACTCCAAAACTGAAAAATACTACTATATCTACAAGTAAAAAAAATTGCAGGTGTTTAGCTACGGGTCTTTAGGTGGTGGGGCAGTGGTGTCTGGAGGAGGCGGGAGTTCGCCCCCGGGAGGCTTAGGGCTATACGCACCTCGACCTCCACCAAGAGCACCACCAAGGTATGGGTCTTACTTACAAATTGCACTAAATTTTGCTGTAGTAGTGAAGAAGAATAAAACTTTTTAAGCTTGTAAATTTACTTGTTTGTATACATATAAATGCTTTGACTAAAAAAACTAAATAAAGCACAGTGTGTGATATTTTGTTCTATCGATATATTTAGATTGTACATTTTACTATAAAAAATTAAAAGCTATGAATTCATTTGCAGATGGAATGCCCCTTTTCCAACGTTAGAAGAGGAATTTAACATTATGACAGCACCAACGGGTCCTGACCACGTCGTTTTATTGGACGATGGTAAATAAAAGCTTTATTTTAGAGTTTCTATATATTTTGCTAAAAAGTTTCAGAACATTTGAGAATGAATGGTTCGTTGTCTTCTGTACTCAGAGATTTTGAAACTAAGCTTAAATAATTGAATAAATGTGATTGTGACCAATAGGCATCCGATGCCTATTCATTAACAGAGGGCAACTTTGTTTTCACAGAGCGTTTCTTTCAATCCAACGTAATAACATCAGACACTACAGCCATGGACACCACAGGGACAAATGTCCAATCTGTAGTCGACACTGACGACATTGCCCCGGATAAACCGGCTCCAGATCTTCGATCACCGTGATCCTTGCATGGTGCGACCGAGACGTCTGTTCATGGCGACGGTTCGGCCGCAACTGTGCTAAGGTGGACCCCCGCGCCCCTCCCTCACTGGCGTCCTGTTACGCATAGACACTGACCTCTATTGTACACTGTACTGGCTTGAACGTTTCAAAAAGTAGAAGGGCTACTAATACTAAAAACCTAATTACAAGGTTTCAAAAACTATCAAATACGTCTTTCGTGAAAGTTGTACACTTTCTGCTTCATTGTTCGGCCAGTTCAGCGTATTTAGATATCCTGGTACTAACTACCCTCATTTTCAAAGGAAAACTACAAAGTTTTATAAATACTGAAATTCAAGATCACCGACTTTATCGGCCCTTTCTCTTTCAAATTGTGGTTTACTCTGTGATTAAACTACCTTAGGAATAAACGGGCCTGAAAGAATAAGGATATCTTTAAGAAGGTCAAACCACCGGACTGTCTTTCGAGTTTCAATTTGAAATCGAATATTTTCATTTGACAATAAATTTATTCGCTGTACAGAATAATTCTTTTCTACGTAGTGTACATATTTTGTTGGCATTGTAGTTTAGTTGAGTGACTTTATCGACGTCACGTGTTGATGACAACGCCATCTAGTGGACTATTTTAATAACTGGTAAATCTGTTACAAAAGTTATAAAAACAATTATATTCTAATATTTTTATAGAATATAACGAATATGAAAAAAGCCTTCCAGTAATTTAGTGAATATGTGAAAGTTACTGCTTTTATCGTTGTTTTGCTGACCTTAAAGGCAGTTAAAAAATGCTTCCAATTTTCGATTGAAAGTGTGATACGTTGTTTTTGTTCTGTTTAAAAATAATTAGTGTAAGCGCAGTGTTTTAATGAGATTTTTAATTTATTGAACTATTTGGGAAAGACGAGCCTTGCTTAAGAATTTAGTTAACATGTATATTTAGAAGCGGCTGTCACATATTTATCATTTTTATATCCGATACGACATTTCGCTTCGAAAATTCTCTACAGACTAAAAAACAGAAGATCTCAAAAGAAGTGTTCACATTATTGCTTAGGCTGTGGTTTTTATATCGGCGATTTATTACCAACAATAAAGTTTCGGATTGAAACCGATAAATATATGATAGAAGTAGATCGACCTTTGTCGAGGGACATATAGGTGCCTTTCATAATGTATAATAACTTTATTATTAGGACATACAATGTAGTGTTCGTCATAAATCCATCCGATTTTGTAGGCTTATTTTGTAATCAAAAAGATGAAATGATATTGATGATTTCCTTCATTTATTAGACATAGATACCACTAATTTAATAGATTAGCTTTAAATTATTATTTAAATTATTGAGTAAATATGATACACTTGCCAATTATTGTACATTTATGTCGTGCAAAAACAGAAGTAATTTTACATTAATTACATAATATATATAGCCAATAATTTTGGAGGCAATAATCAAAACTTTGATCAATATAAGCCATATGTGTCATAAATATGTTTCGCCATATTTAAATGACTTTAGGCTAATAGAATAAAGAATGATTCAGGACGATTAACATACCTTATAATAGTTAATAACTGACTGAGATAGTGTTAAAATATGGAAATATACCGAAATTACGGGCCTGAACTTAAATAGCCACAGCTTACACACATAGTCAACTATTATGTAGTTCATCATGTCTATCTTTTTGGTTACAAAAAGGCGGTAGTGCTTGTTATAAAATTATTTAAAATCATGTTCGGTTTTTTGAGTTCCCGTGGCCATACATGCTAGTCATTAGTATAGCAATGTAATGTACTTAAAGAAAATATTTACAATTATAGATCCCCTTACGTATAGTAAGGGGCGATTGTGGCCAAATTACACTTAAATCTAAATATATATACACGGTTTGATAGTTACGCTCGAACGCGAAGGTTTTAAAAAGTATTGCCGTCTCTCACTGAGAGGGAAAGCGATAGTTTGGAAAAACCTTTGTGTTCGAGTATTAGTTTAAGGTGCGGTTGAGTTGACAGCGTTTTTGTTCATCATAATCCTGCAGTGTGATATGAATGAGCGATCTCCATATCGCTATCATAAAACAACAAATCCAAACTTTGAAATTCATACAGCACTGCCTGATTACAAAAATTTCATGTCAACTTTTGGGTTCCTAAAAATATCCCTTTTTTACACGTCTTCATTGAGGCACACAGTTTATTATAACTTTTAGATTTAGCTAGATACGCAAACTAAAACAATAAACTTTTGGATTATACCTTGCTTTTGTATCGTCGACGTGTGAAAGACGGATTAATACAATTCAGTAGGTGCCATGTATACAGGCCAAAAGCTGCAGTGGATTTTCTAATCAGTTGCCCTTTTATAGAGACTAGTTCTATAGTGTAACGTAGCAATAACTAACGAGCAATAAAGATTATTATAAATCAGCTTTAGTGAGCTAGGAGTTAGTACGATCGTATGACACGCAATATTTTTTCTATAGAAAGAGGATGGAACGGAGTTCCCTGTTGAATCAGTTTGGTACAATTTATAACTTAGCTGTTCCACAGACTATAGATATATTTAACAGCTACTAGTTGAAATAGGAAGCGAAGATTTAGTCAATTGCTAGCTATATACATTAGTTATACCAGAAATTAGGCGTCACGTAATAACGTTCGGACATCAGAATTTCGATCTAAACTAATGTGACGAATTTAAAAGCTCATTGGTGCCGAATATTCTAGACTGTGATTAAAATTGTTCATTCTGGACGTGTCTTATATTGAAATAGTTGTTTTGTATGATTGGCGATAACGCACGATGTGCTAACGAAAATAGAGATTTAAAGAGTGCCTAGTATGAGTTAAGCGTTAATGCGTTTATTTGCGCGAGACGTTAACTATTTTTTACCTTTAATCTACGATTTACATCTAGTGAGATGCAGGCAAACCTAATAATCTAAACGAAGCTTTAATACTGGATTGAATTTTTTAATTATATTTTGATTGATATAGGAATTTCATGTGTTTCAAGACGTAAGAATATACGTATATTCTTACGCGTTTAATACGTAAACAATATATACACGTACGCATACGTCTACATTAAAGATGGATTAAAAATGTAATAAGTTTATTATGCCCAAATTTAAAATTGATACAAATATTCTCAGATGATAACGTTAATTACTTTGAGGTATAATTACTGGGCATTGCAAAAATGTTCAATACATACTCGTTTCACTCACTTGCAACTCACACTAGGCACTCAAAAACATGTTGTATGAAATGCATTTGTTGAAGCGGATAAGTAAGGGAAACAGAGATGTTAACTTTTTTATTAACCGTGTCTGTAGGTTCCGTAGTATTTATTAATAGCTTTGCAATAGCGTGTGAGTGTGACAAATTCATGCGTTTGTGTGTTTGTCACAACACACATTCGTTCTAATTTTTAATTAGCACCATTGTTACGATATGGAGTAATAATTGAAAGCCTAAACATTATGTGCCTTAGATACAACAATATTGTATATTTATGATGCGTTCTATACAACGTGCTAACTAGAAATAAATGATTAAATTTACTTTAAAAGCCTGTACCTTCATTGTTAGATTTCATTTCCGCGAAGGCTTATGGATACCAATTACTCACCCAACGTGTGAGATGTTCATTTGTTTATTTCCCCCTGGAAGCTCCACAGTTCGATATCGTTGGGCACCCAGCAGTCTGGAAGTTTATTTCGAATCCAGAGTTGAACCTCGTCTTAAGTATATTACGGTTAAGTAACGCTTCTACGCGTAGTTTCGCTGATTAATGAATACTTCTAATATATTCTATAATTTTAGTATTACCTACATTGTACCCTACCCGTGTATATTTTACTGGCATGTATATCTTAATCTATATGAATTTAGGCTCGCTTTTATTTGATTAGGTCCCTATTTTGACTCCTGCGATGCTTTTTAATGATTTCAATACTCCGCACTTATTTCTGAACGAATATTTAAATATAAAGAAACAAGAATCCGTCTTTATAAGTTTTGGATTTCTCAAATTGAATAACAACATACGTAATTAAAGATTAATTAAGAATAATTAACCGTTAGAAGAATACTCCTAGTTATCAATTATGTTAGTTTGTCAATTTACTCGTGCAATTATGAATTGTGTAGCGAATTTATTAATTATTTTTTAAGTATTGTGTCCACATTTTTTTGTATGTAAATATTTTTTGGAGTGTATTTATAATTTTCATAAAGTAGACGAAAAATATTGTTTGTCCTTACCATTATTTAATTAATTTCGTAGTATTGTTTTGTCTCGTGTGCATGTATAAATCAAATGGCTTAATAAAACACCAATGGCTAAGTTATTTGATTTTTATATGAAACTTAATTAAGGATAGTCTTGTAAAAATGTTATAACATGTATTTTTAACCTATACATAGTAAGATATTTATAGAATTTTAGTCGTTTAATTATTTCGAACGACTTGTTATAAAGAAAATTGGTGCTTAAAGCTTAAAACAAATATGAGGCACAAGTTGCCATGTGTGTATTGTCAGGAGTTGGAGCATTTTGACATAGCATGCGTTGTTATGCTCGTATTTTACGATAAATTGTTAATAAAACCGGCAGTGATTAGTAAAGCCTTTAAAATTCCCGACAAATGGCCACTTATTAAATAGGCAGAAGTCTCTTGGAGGTTTTTCCTACTAAAGGTACATGCGCGAACTTTTCCTTCACCACGCAGTCTGGCCAAGTTGACAAGTTGTAAAATCTACGCTCAAACAAATTGAAAATACTGCCACCTATCGGGCGTTTTTGGAAGCTCGTACGCACAAACTAGCGCACAAAGGCTATAAACAATTTAACGTAAATATACAAGCAATTATAATAATGTAGGTAAACTTTGCTCAATATCGAAGAAAACTGAAAAGTGTTACAGTTGATGCAATACAAAGAAACAAACAATAGTTGTGTTTTATTTTTAAACCACAAATTAAACAAACACCTCTTTATTCCTTTCCTATAGCAAAGTTTTAAAATGGTAAAAAATCCTCAAGATTCCATAGTTTGAATTTAGTTTAAAGATGAATATGATAAAGTTTTGAGATCTCAAAAAATTGGTTGAAGCGATATGTGCATGTAAAAAATTTCAGAATTTAAACAGTATATAACTAATATAGTGAATTAGAAAAAGCCACGTCCAAAACATACATGCAATCAAATAGTTTTTTTTGAATACGAAAGTTGACTTAATTTTTGAAAGACAAAGTTTTCGTAGTTACTTAATTCTCACATACGTTATATTTATGGGGTCGTATGAAATACAAACTAATACCTTTTTCATAAAATAGCTAATTAATATATTCTTCGATAAGTGGATTTTAATTTTATCCAATAAATCGAAAAACGCCAACGCGATCGCGGAAAATCAATATCGTTTGAACCACGCGGTGGGTCTAGAAAACGGCGATTATAAATAACAGCTCATACGAAGGGTATTGTATTAGTTAAAGTAGGTTTTAATGCAACGCAATAGAATTGAATCTACCGCGCATTTCCTATGGTATATAACGTTCTTCTTTTGTCTTTCCATAGAACGGTTAATCGACGGCCAGCCTTGTGCGATATCGATTTTACGAAACACGAAGGCATTGAGCGGAATATTATCATCCTTTTCTTTTATGGGATAAACAATGCAAAAGAAAGAGATAGATATGTATTATCAGTAAGGACTGTAAAACGGGGTTGTCATGACAACGGTACGTCACAGAGGGTTAGATTTCCGATATTATAAGATCCAAGAATATCTAAAGTCGATAAATTAATGGTTGTTTCTCATGTCCGAGTTGCTTGTCGAGGTTTTGGTAAGTGGTGAAGATGTCTCAATCGCCAATGAAATTGAGGTGATCGATTTAGAGGCAGAATCAAAAAAATTTGAAGAGGAATCGGTAAGAAACGAAATGGCGCGTTTTTGTCAATAATTATTGATTTTTTGAATTTTATTGATTTTTCAATACTCTTATCTTTGGCGTTTAACTTAAGTTTACTTAAAGCGACTGCCACGGCAAATAATTGGCTTAAATCTTTCGGGAATACGTTAGCCATGAAAACATTTTGTCTGCTGTCACAAAAAGAAAACGCGAAAGGTATTTGTGAAGCCCTCTTACATTTAATAGTTTATAAAACAACTATATATTGACTACAAATAGTTGTATACATAATGTCGCGTGAAAATCGTATTTACGTAGCTATGATTATTTTTCTTAGAACGGGAGCTCATTTCCCGATAAGCCTATCGTAAGGTATTAAATTTGAAGGCTATTTTTATTTTATTTTATATATTTACGATTTGAATCTCGTAGGAAAATTGTATCCAGATCTATTCACCCGTTCTGACGTAAAAGAGTAGAATTAAAATGATTTTGGAATTATTTTTGTTTCTTCTTCCGTTATTAAAATAAGGAAGTACCTAACCCCTTTCTTACTTCAAAAGTTCATTACCCCGGAAGATAGAGTTGGACAGGTGCGCGGTCGATAATATCGATAAAAGGATCGATATGACGTCACGCGAGCTGCGTGCGCAGCTGTACAGCTAATTAAGTAGGGTGCAATATTAGGGGTGATAAACTCGTGCTTAGTACGCAAATGTATTTTTTATTATAACAGGGGCCTGCTAACATTATTCTAATTCATCGAGAAAGTGAATAAACACCTGGCGTCAGATGGAAATATTATTATTCTTTGTATGCAAATAATAAATGTATATCCTATAGTAACTTTGTATTAAAAGAATAACGAATTCAGAAGTTTAAAAAATAAAGTTCATGATTCAGTTAGGTTTGTCAAAAAGTCACGTTTAATATCGATAAAGTATCTTATGCAAAAAAATAAGGTTGATAAAAAAAATATTGTTAAGTATTTGGATCAACTGTGTCTCAGCAGATATGTATTTAACGATTGATACCTGATAATTAAAAATATATGAATGTGCTAATGTCGATGAAATGTTAAATGAAATTCATCGATAAGCATTTGTTACAACACTTTACCAGGTCCCTTTCACGCCAGGTGCGACACCGGGCCCTGTGGCTTGTGCCATGGATAATGTTACATTATAAAAAGACATACTTTGTGTGGATGTGTAGGGTTATTGACACTACTATGGCCTTTTTTAAAGGGTGGCGACCTGAAGACAATAGGCGCTAAGGAAACTTTGTACAAAATTTTACAAAATAAGTTTTTGTACCTGGTAAATATTATATGTACATTAATATTATATATTTTTTGACAGACATGACATAACTACCATTATGGCCCATGTATTATTTTATTTGCGGTGTGGGCTTTGCGATCTTTTTCGGCTTGGGCATTTCAAAGAATTAAGAAAAATCTTTTAATATTTATACAAAACGTATTATTGGATTTTTACTTAATTTTAATAAATAATCAAATTCTTTGTTTTTTATAGAAATTGAAGTCATTTAAAATCAGGTCAAATAAGAAAAAGCATTGTATTTGAAATGAGCAAAATTAATATTAAATAAAATTGCTTCTCAAATGGAAGTTCCTAGCTGAAAGTAGCCGAGTGACAGCGAACGAGGGCAGACCCCGTACTGCGACAATGGCACCGTTACTATAAAACAATTTTCGCTCGTATTTCCTAACCATTGCTCTTTGCAACTGGAATCTTCAAAAAATAAGACACATTAAGCAGCAATGAACGAAAAACGCCGATGTGAGATAGTTCTATAAGAGTAAAAGCGCCACAGGGTAGGTTAAGGGTGCATTGTATAGTGTTCATGTCTCACGACCAGACTGAAAATATTGTTATTCTAGAATAAGTCATGTGCAGTAATTGTAGAGTCCAAATTTGTTTGCAGCAATACGATGTAGGACGTTAGGGTATAAAATAAGGGTGTTTGCAGGCGGACAGAGGGGAGCGCAGGGTGCGTGGCGCAGGCGTTGTTCAGTCGCCCGCGCGACCGCGCTGCTGCCGGCCGCGCGCCATGGATGAAGCTAGAGTTAGAGACCGCGCGCCGCTTACCGTCATAGTGGCTCCCAGCAACGCGTCCCCACCTCGGCTGTCCCCGGCGGATCTCCTCCCAGACGGTGACGCGGCCTTCCATCCACTTTCAGCAGTCAACGGTCGCCTCACACCGCCAGGCTTAGAGCCAGCGTCGTACGCCACATTAACACCCCTCCTCCCGCTCCCCCCTATCAGTACTGTATCAGATAAATTTGCCTATCATGCTGGTGGTACGTTTACGGTTATACAACAGCAGCATTCCTATGCGTCATTGTCGCCAGCGGCGTATAACGAGCCTTTGTCACCACAATCAGCGTACAGTAGGAGGAGTGCGTCACCCAACTCGTTCGAAAGAAGATCCCCCACGCCGCCTTTGCCCAGTCCAGGGCTAGATCTCAATGCGGCACTACTGGCAAGAGAAGAAGCCCAGCAGACACAACCGATACGATCGCCAGAATTGAATGATACGGAAGAAATAAATACGAAAGAACTAGCTCAAAGGATAAGTGGAGAATTGAAGAGGTATTCAATACCACAAGCAATTTTCGCTCAGAGGGTCCTCTGTCGGTCACAAGGAACTTTGAGTGATTTGTTACGAAATCCAAAACCATGGTCAAAGCTAAAATCAGGGAGGGAAACGTTTAGGCGGATGTGGAAATGGCTGCAGGAGCCTGAGTTTCAGAGAATGTCAGCGTTACGACTAGCAGGTATGTCTGCATGACTGTAATACTTATTTAGATAAACACTAATTATACTATATCTTTGATTATTATAGACTCCTTTTATAGGTTTACAAATTGGAAGTATTATAATTTTCATAATAAAAACAATTAAAATTAATTCATTATCTAAGTACAAGGTTACTGAGGCAATCGGATTCTATAAATCCCGTTATATTGTATTTTTATTGAACCATTAGAGACTTAGAAACGAATATTTACCGTGTATTATTAAAATCTTTTTGAATAACAAGATTTGTATGAGGGAGACGCTTTCTATTGAATTACCTAATTTAGGCTTAGGAATTGTTTTCGTTTTAATTAATAATATTGTAGACTATTAACAACTGTCAATAAATAATATTAATTTATTGCGTAATTTTTATATTTTTCTTAGGCTAATTCATACATACGATACGATTCAAGTAGGATCATCGGCAATTCGCACATATGATATAGAATCGTCATTTTCTTGAATTTACGAATGCTTTATTATTTAATACGTGTGTATCGTGTGTTCTTCGTCAAAGATTATTCGTTTACAAACGTAATGAACATAGCATTGTTAGACCTTTAAAGGCAATAAAAAACTGCATTAAACGCTAACAAAGGATACAGAATCCCTTCCAGTCCCTTCACTATCCTAGTATTAAAATTGTGTCATTTCCTCCCCCAAGTAGGGTGCGTTTACAAACAAGGCAGACGTCAGCTGCGTTCATCGATTGTCGACAATCGATAGCGGTGGGGCCGCGCGGTCGATGTAGCACGTCACTAGCTTAGCGGTGAAAGCGATTGACGTATTTTTTTAATGTTTGAGTTTAGTATATCAGTCAGTATTTAGTATATCAGAGATGTATAAGATGTTAAACTGTTTAAAAATAACTTGTTGACTTGACTTTAATTGTTTCGAATTGTTTGTTGCAAATCAAAGATTACCTTAAAGAATGGAAGCTATCCATATTACTCTCATTAAGACTCGGAAATAATCGATAGAACGTGATCGATACGGACGTCACTAGTTCACACATGACAAACTGTTTTGGTGTTAATTCATATTTTCAAAGATTAAAATGTAAAACAATAATATTTAGTTTCTTTGTAGTACATTGTTTGTTACAGTCTGCAGGCAAATGGGTATACTAGGGGAGTCCAATAAAAAGTGATATTAGTATGACGCAATTTCTTTTTTCTACGTCACCTTTTGAGATTAATATACTGTTTATCTTTTTATAAGCTAAAATTACAAAGAATATTTCTGAACCCTTAAAAAAGCTAGTACCTTCGCGACTATTGTTAAATTAATGGCTTTCGGACTGTTCTATTAACCGCGGAAATAAAAGAAAACTCACTAAGAGCGAGAGAGTGCGGTGAATATGAAGATCGTTCCATCAATTCCAAGCCAGCTTTACGAATAGGCCTAGCGACTCTGAACTTGTGCGAGCCTGCCACGCCATATCCTCATGCATCTTTGTCATATGTCCTGTGCACAAGGACCCCGTAATAATGGCTCCTTTATTAAACGAATCGATCATTAACACCCCTTGGCAGTCCCAGTTAAATTTCATCGGAGTTGGAAGATGGACTCTTCCAAGTAATGGACTGTTTTTCCCTTCCGGTCATAACTGTGACGCCATGTTTCGTTCATAGTTATGAATCGAGCCAAAAATTCTCAGTTTTGTTTGTTTCTGGGCACTCAGCGCGTTTTTTCACTACTCAAATGGTTATTTAATAGTATGGAAACTTCATACAAAAACCTTCGTTTCTGATGCTATCAAACAAAAAATAACAAGACTATGTTTTCTACTTTTTAAATCATTTGATCACTACCAATGCACAGCGTCACGTTCCTCGTGCTTTGTTAATGTTAGCTCTTCCTCGCTTGAACTCGCACACCAACGTGCAACTATAGAATGTTGAAATATGAACCCTTAACTTTGCTATCAAAGTCTTGATTTACCAGCTCCGTAGCAAAGTTTTCAATATTTATTACCGCGGACTTCAATTTGATCCATTTCAAAGAACACGTTCCGACACGATGTAAACAAATGAGTTCTATTTTAAAAAAAACCAAAGATAATTTATTGCTTTTTTATAATTATTAAATGTAGGCTTGCCTGTCGGTATTTATTTATTTTCTTTCCAAGGAGAATCTACGGTTTTACTACTATTTATTGCACCCCTCGTATATTGTTTCAGCTTGATTCAATATTAGACTCGCAAAGGTAATTACTTTTTATTTCCATATAATTTGGTCACTATACTAACGGTTGGTATAATCAGCAATTACTGTACGTAGTAATTGTTACGTTTGTTATTTTTTAAATAATGCAAGGAACAAGTTTTCTAATAAACTGGCAAACTTTAATGTGTTTAATTCTTTAAACAAGCATACATTTTGCTAAGACAGATATAATATAAGTCTTTAATTAGGTATTATTTGTCTCTGACATTTTGATTTATGAGGTAAAAACAAAACCAGAGAAAAACATTATAAATAATTTAATAAGCATGATACAAGCTACATATTTAAATATATGATTATTAAAGTTTTCCAGAACATACAAATTGCACAAATTATTTATTTACGTAAAGGCTTTTGATCAAAGAATACTAAACAAAACGAGTTATAAATTTAGAGTGTATATTTTCTGCAACAAAATAAAAACTTATTTTATTCTTTTTTTTAATACTATTATATATTATTTATTATTTAGTATTATGATTGTTTTCTTTCAATTTGCAAAGTGGAGTTGGTGGCGATAAGCCCTAAATTTGATACCAATGAGATATCTGGTCTCATTGTGCAGATACCTCGTCCTTATTTATAAATTCACGAAATAAGTGTTCCGTCCATCCGTCAGGTTTTAGTGGGTAGGGTTTATTAAGTCTGAGTCACACATAATCCCTGCTGGTGTAAAATACCGTAGGGATATGCGTAAAAGCATTTCCTGACGAAAAAAAAAAAAAAAAAAGAAAAAAAAGTGGCTTCAGCATTTCCCTGGGTTGAATGCCTAGTGCGACCCCCGGGGGACTCAATGCGGTGCTGGACGTCATTCATTCAGAATGAATGTGTCCGGCATAGCAGGCGATATGGAGGGCTCAGGAGGAAATTTTAGTGGGTCGGGTTTCTCCCCTCTGATTAGCAGAGGGATAAGAGTTAACCATCCCCACAGTTCCCGCGATAGCGACTGCATGCGCTCGCGGGCCTGCAGTTGTGCATTTTTACCTCCTTAATAAAAAAAAGTGGCTTCAGAATGCGACCTTCAGCCCTGAGGTCGTAGGTTCGATCCCCGGCTGTGCACCAATGGATTTTCTTTCTATGTGCGCATTAGCTCGAACGGTGAAGGAAAACATCGTGAAGAAACCACCTTGACCCAAAAATTCGACGGCGTCAGGCACAGAAGGCTGATCACCTACTTGCCTATTAGATTAACAAACAGATACAGATCATGAAACAGATACAGAATCTGAGGCCCAGACCTAAAACAAAGGTTGTAGTGCCATTGATTATTATTATTAACAGTTGGGGATCTCCCTTTAAAGCTGATTTAAGGAGGTGAAAGCCGTGAAAGAATCTTTTGTTTTATCTATTAAGTTTTTTATATACATAACCTTTATAAATGCCTCAGGGTGCCGCTGTTAACTTACCTACCTCGAGATATATATATACTAGCGGACCTGACAGACGTGGTCCAGTCTTAAATATGAACTATTGATTTCAAATTGGTATAATTCACCAAAACTTATTTCAGAAACTAAGTGTTTATTATTCTAATGCTTTATGATATAGAATGTTGTACATTCTTGGTTCGTTTTTCTAGCGCATATATAAATACTTTTGTTGGTATTCCGACACGGGAACAGGCGACATATAACTGGCTATGTGAAAAACATGGATTGTCAAGATTAATGTCACAAAAAACTAGCGATTAATTATTTTATATACCAATATAATAACTCCGATCGAAGCATTTGTTTTAAACCATATTCATTTTTCTTACATTCTCTTTGACGATTTTTGCAGCACGCATTCTGTCAATGTTATGTCAAACGCCAAGGGTCCTATATCAAAAAAGTTCGAATTACAAAAGCGCTATGCACTGAATAAAAAAATTGATATCGTAACAAAATATAGGTTTACTTGATTTTTACAGTTAAGTATTCTTAAATTTTCTAATATTCTGCGAAATTTTTCTTCATAAGAACCTTCTCCTGACAATAACTAACACAACAAGAATTAGCGTTCACTCGTGATGCTGTGACCAAAGGAAATAGGGATTCATTTTTATATATGTATAGAAGCTACAGTGTTTTGTTTTGCGTTTTAAAGGCACTTTACCTGCGCTGCCTATGTAAAACGAGTTGTAAATAATCCTTAAAAGGACGGCAATGGGCTCGCATGCACTCAGTGGGAGTGTCCGTCGTCATCAAGTGAGGTTCCTGCCCATTAAGATTCCTGCCTATTCAGTGATATTAATCGAGATCATTACAGTAAGATATAGAGTTAAAATAATATTATCCCAAATAGTTACTCTATATTGAAATTTGACGAGCCACGCATAATAATTTAATAGTTACAGGAGGCTTCGAGCAATTATGTTATGCACTAGTTTCTATGAATGACATTGCTTTATACTGTGAGGCAACTAGCGATGATAAATAAGAAAATCTTTATAATAATAAAAACTTTATTCGTAACAGAAACATGGTTGTGATAAAATTTATCTATCGCTAGTCCCCACACTGGGAAGCCCCTGTGTTGTTATACTAGATAACAATTATTCATAGATATGGTGAAAAGAAAAAAGTCTTTGTGTTACAACTACTCAAACACACGTTGTATAAGACGTTAGTAAGTATGGGTGAATGTATGAGTGTGTGAATGGGTAGGTGTGCGTATGTATTTGAGAGTTTAGCTGAGAGATGTTATTAGCTGTGTCTCTGCTAGTTTTTGGAACCTCAGCCATGTCAAAATACGTAGGCCTTTGTAGATTAGAAATCCATGTTTTGTGAGTTGGTATCTGGATAGTTTGACTATCACAGAATCCATACATTTGGAGATTTTATTATAAAGGAAGGGGCCGTAATTGCAAAGAAGCGTTGGCCAAACACTGTCTTTCGTTTCTAAACTACAGTTTCAAAGGTTTCATTAGTAGTAAAGCAAAGGTGGTGCAAGCCTTTTTTATTAACTTTTCTATGTTTAATGTTAACTAAGGTAAATACCCATATATATCAGCTTGTTGAAAAGTCGTCCCAATTCAGGTCAGTTTTGGTGCTAAATTTTGGACGACCCTAATATGTGACCTAATTTCTTTAACCTGAAAGAAAAACCTTTAGCCTAAATATGGCACAAAGCTCCTATTTTTGGTTTAAGCATAGTCCCATATTTTGGTAATTGATATTTGTCTCTGGTCAGTATAACCATAGATATTGTACACAGACATTGACGATCTGTGCAAGACTTCTTATCTGTCAAAACCCAAGAACGAGAATTAAAGTACACTAAAATACCAAATGAAGGAATATGTTGGCTCTTTATTTTTTTATGGCCATATTAATGCGTAAAAAAGAGATAAAATAATGTTTGTCTTGGTTTTTGGTTGGTTGGTTTGTTGGTTGTCTCTCGACATTTTATCGATAAGAATTATTTCTTTCATACTATTATTTACCACGTTTATATTTATGGTTGAGTGTTTTTTAATTATTAATAATATAGAATACAATACATTGAAAAAAAAATAGGATTAACTGATTTGCCATAAAACATACAGCATTGTGTATATGTTACTGTCATGTTTTCATTCAAGAAAATGCGTAGCAATACTTAAATAGCCGGCAACGCACTTGCGAGCCTCCTGGTAATGTGAGTGTCCATGGGTGGCGGTAATACCAGATGAGCGTCCTCCCCGTTTGCCACCTGTTCTATAAAAAAATTAAGTCTATTTGGCTAAAAGAGTATCTTCTAATATTATTTCTTTATTGTAAATGTTTTTTTTTAATACTTGGTAATCTCCAAAATTTATTTGATATGGGTGTTTTGCACTGCTAATATTTTAAAAAGCGTTTAGCATATTACAAGATCCTGGTATAGTCCTGTAAGATTGTTTATTTAATTCCGTATTGGTTTTGACTGAATAACAGTTCTAAAAGCTGTCAAAATTACAAGTACTCCATTTACCGCTTCAATAATTACTACGGTCGAGATGTGTATGATGTCTTCAAGAATAGTTCTTCTGATTTTCTGTAAAATCCCTAGGACAACGCTAAGCAACCCTAGTCACTATGGACAAGTTTTAACATTACAATTATAAAAGAACGTTTCTTCTATGTCACCAAATATTCAATCCTAGGACAGCTAAATTCTACGTGGAGCAAACCGCGTGGTCCCCCCCTCCCCGCACGTGTGACGTCACAACAGTATATCGATCGTTTTTCCCCTCCCCTCCCGCTGTAGACCGTTCTAGTGCTATGTAGGTATTTGAGGTCGCGTGGGGGGGGGGGGGTTACCTTCCGATTATTTTTTTAACCTTAACACATTAGCATTTTAAGATGTAGGTTGAAATTAAATCATATAAAACGAGAAATTTTCTTTGTAATATTTCGTAGTATCTATATTAGTAAAGCGTCAGCTTTTTGTTTTTGCTTAAAACAATTTTGTCAATTGCACTAAACTCGTAATAGGACATATAGTAAGTATAGGTACTAGACATGTATAGAAGATCTAACAATATCTACGAAGATATATTAGCTTACTATATGGAACCAACCTACCTACCTACCAACTAATGAAAAATTTTCAGATAACCCAAGTCAGCAAACGGTAAAAGGCGACAATGTAAACAACATGCAGCCGCAGAATTACGGCCCCAGGGAGTACGCTCCTCTGCCCCAGAGCCCCGAAATGTACCCGGGGCCCACGCCCCATTGGGACCCATCGGCATACGAACCTGCCGGGGAATTTTCTTGCTTGTGAGTCCTTCCCCAATGACTTAACTCCTGGAACTTCCCATTAATCCTTTGAATTGTGAATTTTATTTTCACCCATACAATGGCCACGTTATTTTGATCGTAAATAAATTTTATTTGAATAAATTTGTTTATGTAGATGATTCGTTTGAAACGTTTTTCATTCCCCTTCCTGTCTCCTTCCCGGCTGAGTAGCAGTGGACTTGGTTTCTTTTAGGTATATAACTATAGCTTGTCGCAAAGGTAACAATATTGTACGTATATATTTTGTTTAGAAACGTCCGCTTTGTGACAAGTTTGAATTAAAAAGATGTGTACATCATAGATTTTGCTCTTTATAGATGTTTTATTTGGGTAGGCAGTATCCTTCCCGTTTTATTTCCTGCGGTAATGGTACTGCCTTTATGTTAAATAGTGTTTATTTTATAGCAGTAGGTAAGTGTGTTTGTTAGCTTCGAGAAGCCAAGATATTTGTTAGACTGCTACCGCTGCCCCCCCCCTCCATTTTTATTTTTCCTTCGCCCGGGCTGTCTTAGTTTTTGATATATGATTTCTAGGTGCCTGCGAGATCAGACCTTTTTTAATGTTGTTTACATTGTCGCCAGGTATGCGAATTTTATTACGATAGATAAGCATCATTATGGCTTATAGTGTTATGTTAGAGGGAACTAAAATGTTAGTGCGTCTTAAAACTTTGCTAAAATTACTAAGAGAAGTTTTTCGATGTATATCCACGGTATATTTTGATATTGTGTAATTTTAAACGAATTCGGTTTAAATAAATACCTTCATTATGTATTATATATTCAACATACACATACGTTTATATATTAAACCAGTCAATGAAGGTATTTATTAATTAGCAGCATGATTGTCGTCCTTAGAAATCCCAAGGGCTTGATGTGCGATGGTCTTAGACATTTATTCATTTGGTTTTGTTAATACAACGTTAATAAATATATTTATTTTGTTTCAGCGGCCCAGATTCCACAGAGAGGCAGTGAGTATTATTTTGTGAACTTTTGTCCGTACGTGCCTTGCTTGAACTTTTGAGGGGTTTTGGCCAGATTTTGCGTGTCGTTCAGGAATTTAATACTAAACAATCAACTTCTGCGCATCAAACTAATAGTAAAAAGTAAATAAAATAACTTTTAAACATTTCTCACGAGACAATAAGAAAATACATAAATAATAAGAAAATACGTTTAAAAACCCGACCTAATTGATATTTCTTACAGAGATATCTCAATTAAAGAAGGAACAGGTTGACTTAGTGGCTTGACTTACGTTCGAACCTCAGCTGTATAAAAATGGACATTTCTTTCTACGTGTGCATTCATTCCTCACTTGTACGGCAAAGGATAATACATAAAAAAGTCGACAGCCGGACAGACGGCTGATCACCTATTATGAAAGAACATGATCAGGAAACACGTCAGTTATCTAAAGCCAAGAATAAGGGTTGTAGCGACTGGTTTTTTCTATTGAATTAAATTCTCGCATTGGCTTAATTAAATTTTCTTTTTCAGGCTGCAAACGCAAGGAGGATATAGTTTCGGATACCCATCCTTCACCGAAGAAGCCGCGTTTGGTTTTCACAGACCTCCAGCGGCGTACTCTACAAGCTATTTTTAAGGTATTGTTCCTATATAATGCCTACTAAGGATTTTCCAGTTAACAATCTTTGTATGTATGGCCAATAGTAGAATTTGTTCTCTTGATGAAGTGGTCAGCTAGTTTTTATTAAAATAATAGTTGCCCCGGCGAACTTCGTATCGCCTTAATATGATTTTTAACATAGCCTACTTATAAGTAACTACATACCAAAATATGGACCATTTTACTTCCCCATACAGATTGTTCGCTTTTCCGGAATAAAACCTAAATTCTTATTGAAACCAAATTTTTCAATTATATTTTCCAATTACTCGAATAGGTCCAGACATCTTCAAGGTTTGCGCTTAGCAACGTATTGTGATTCATTTGAAGTTGTATAGATAAAAGGAATAATAATTCTGGTATAACTTTTATGTTTAAATTTATCAAAACAATATGAGAGCGGTGTTGGTCTAGTGGCTTCAGCGTGCGACTCTCGTCCCTGAGGTTGTAGGTTCGATCCCAGCTGTACACCAATGAATGTTCTTTCAATGTGCGCATTTTACATTCACTCGAAAAGTGAAGGAACCTAGCTTACCTTAAACCCAAAAAAGTCGACGGCGTGTATCAAGCGCAAGAGGCTGATCATCTACTTGCCTATTAGATTTACATATGACCATGAATCAGATTCAGAAATCTGAGGCCCAGACTTATCTATGGTTGTAGTGCCACTGATTTATTTATTTATTTTTTAATCAAAACATTATGGTGTTTTTATTTGTGTCTTTTATAGCAGAATTCACTAGAATACTCTTTTCACACAGCGCATCCATAGAATTGCACGAATGGCAGAACTGGGTGAACTTCTAACTGAAGCCTTAGTTACGGAATTACACCTGTAATGTCGAATAATATATCATTACAATATCTTAAAGTCGCTATACAATGGCTCGTTGTTTTTATTGATCTGACTAGATTATGAAATGTTTATTTCTATGCTGGGTCGATGACATAACTAAAAAATAATAATAAAGCCCATTTATTTCTAACAACCTTAAATAACATTGTTATCTTATAAATATTCATCTAAAACTATGTTATTGGAACCCCATGTAGGGTAAAGGCTTCCTCTAGTAGAACTTCTGTTTTTGAATTTTTTTTGGGCTCGTTTGTTAGACTAAAATCCACACATTTTTTGTTTTCCCATATGGTGATTGGCCCATATGGCCAGGTCCATTTAAGGTTTTTTCTTTGAGTTTATAGTAAGTTTATAATGCTTCTTATATGTGTTTTCTTGATGAGAAAGCTCACCGCGTACAGGCCACGCGTATCTTCTTTATAACAAAGGATAGAATTATCATGTTCTTCAATATTGTATCCTTTGGTCTAGCGGTAGTTTCTGACTTTCGCTAGACCAAGACCAAGTATGTTTATTTCTATTTTGTGTAGTAAGTGTGTTATTTTTATGCATACTATCTCTGACCCTAATGATCTGACATTAAATGTACCAAATTTTAGAGTTTCATATTTTGTTTTTTTTATCTAGAGGGTTATGGTATCTTTCCCCCACGGGAATCAGTCGGCTTGGGGGTTCCTAAAAATTAAAAAATTTAATTAATCTACCAAACTGACACAAACATATCTAATTCCAGGAAACAAAGCGACCCTCAAAAGAAATGCAAGTGACGATAGCGAGGCAATTAGGTTTAGAGCCGACAACTGTAGGTAACTTCTTTATGAACGCACGCAGAAGATCCATGGACAAATGGAGAGATGACGACACACCTTCCACGGAGTTGGACCAGCAGTGTGATCCAAATGATTTGGATCACGTACCTAGTTTAGACTCGGCAGAGTCAGAGGAAGATCACGACGACCAGGACGATCATCTCTTGTGACGCAATGTCCACTCACAGCATTTATTAGTGCTTTGAGAAGATTTAGTGGAGTAAGGATAAGGACACTGGAATAACGCTGAATGATCAGTGCTTTAAGAATTCAAGTAACTGCTTTGTTTTCTATCGAGAAATGATAAGTTGTAAAAATTACTGTTTAAATTGGTTTTGCCCAATGGAACGGTCAGTAAAGGGTTTCAAAGATTTATCAGGTTACTCTTGCTGAGGTGGATTAACTACTATATTGTCTAGTCAGCAACGCTTAACCATATTACCACTATTTTTGTTTACCATACTATTTTATAAAGCGTTGACTAAAGATTGCCGTGTTTGTTACCATGGTTACCATTTTTTATATGAAAAACAGTTACGTTACGTGAGAGTTTACGTGTAATAAGGCCGCCACCTCACATCTAAACAGAACGTTGTATATCAAAATTTTACAGTATGAACTTTGACACATCTTCACAACTTAGCATAGCTTGAACCGTTTTCTATTGACGTGATCTCTTACCTTCTGTTATAGGTAAGTTAATGGGATTCGCTATCAATTGTACAGATATATATAAATGATCTCCAGTCGATTGTTCTAGTCACATAATGTTTAGTTTACATTGCTAGAAAAAAATATTTATATATTGACGTTTGAATTCACTTTTATTTGTATTTAGTCATAACAGTCATAATGTTTACTCTCTGAATTGATAGTTGCAGTCACTTTTCTATATAAACATATAACTTATCTGTATTTCAGAAACAATATATGCTCATAGACTATTTGAAATGGTTTGGAAACATACAATTTGGGCATGTCTTTCTAAAATAAATAATAAACACTTTAGTATTGAGACAAGCAAAAACTCGCGTAGGAAAAGGGCCGGAGTCTAAAACATACGAGTACAATCTAGTCATAAGCATTGTTCAACAATACAAAATCAAATAGATTAATTTGATTTACGTAATAAAAAGCAATCTTAAAAACAGGCTTTTACAAATTACGTGCCAGGAAGAAAAGCTTTTTAGAGGTAAACATTATGGCTTTGCAATAAACTTTTATGTAAGCCTACAAAAATATCCTTCCAGAAGCAATATTTTACCTGTGAATTCAATTGTTAGGCTTGTTAATAACTTGTGCAAAACTTTTCGGTATTTACATCTCAATATAAAGAGTGATGTACCAAAAAGTTTTTCTTAAAGTTTTTGACTTAGGACTTGCAACAACGCTTTTCGATTGCTTTAGTAAAAATATCCGATTTGATCGGATAAAAACAGTATTACTTGTCAAAATGTACAGAAGTCACAGGATGTTGTGTGTGCGCACTATAAAACAGATTTTATGTAATCTTTACAAGGTATCTTATTTATAGAAGATAGAGATGTAAGGAGTACTCCTATTTGCTTTAATACACGATGAACATAGAATAAATTATAATGAAATAATTGTCGTAATAATTAAGATGTTTTATATTGTTAGTGCGTTACCCTTAACCGTATGAAATGCCATTCGCCTAACTGACACTAACCACAAAATACTAGTCAACCAAAATAAAATTCCAATGATAAATTAATGAAAACGAAATGATTCTTACAAATGCAATATCTGATTTTATTTGTGCGTTTGAGTCGTTAAAGAACGTTTGTTTATGAATTATTAAATAACTTTTGTACATATTGACAAAGTATTTCTAGTCAAAAGATCTCTTTAACATTCCAAAGGACGAAGCGTAGAAAATTGTGCGTGATATTACATACAATTAATTAGTATAAGCTTCATTATATATAAGGGAAATGAGAAATCTAGTCCGATTGTGCAAACGTAGAGTTGGAAGCTTTACCTATGTATTAGATAGTATATTGCTCATAAATTACAAATTCTAGTCGATTTTGTTTTAGCAAAATTATTCAAAAAATCAAAGATAATAATTCGTGTTGAATCATAAAAACAATAATTTGAGTGTCAGAATTTTGTTTAATAATTTTTGATATTACTATAAAGACGATTTTTATGGAATATAGAAGCAAAGACAACGCACCTTTGTCTTAACAATGGAAGCGAAAAAACAACTGAAAAATAAACCTTAAACAAAGTTTTTATTTATTGAGAATAAAAAATTCTCCGTTTTTAAAGAAATGGAGTAGAATTTGTAACAATAACACGAAGACTTCGTAAAGCATAGTAGATTAAGGATAATTTTGTTTATTTAATGCTTATTTAAGATTAGTTAAATAAATTTTAATGTTATTTGTATAATAAGTTATTTATTTTATTCATAGTATTTTTACGCATTTGCAATTCATACAGCTCAGTATGTACCAAAGAAATGTGCAATTTCTTTAAATTTAAGTAAATCTATGAGTTAATGTACGATATTTTCGTAATATTTGTAATACATAAACCATAAAACAATTCGTTATTTGGCCGGCTGTTCCTCCAGCGTATCGTATGTATACATACTAACAGTTTAATATCCTATGTAATGTTTTATTATATGTATTAAATTCTGAATCATTCCAAGGCGCACAAGGCATTTAACTAAACAAATACTTCATCAAAATATATATTATACTAAGTAACTGCTATCAATTACCGAGATGTACGCGCGTGTTTTAGCGTCCTTTTGTCTAATCAGGACAACTGTGACAGGTTTTGCAACTTCATTACTATTAGGTATGATTATGATTAAAATTTTATCAAATGTAAGAATATTTCAAATCGTGTATTAACTGCATTTTATTGTACACAATAACTTCTGTTTGGACTGATTTATAATTTTTAAATACATATTGTACTTTTCTAGTCAAAAGAATAATTTATTATTATTATAAACTGTAAATTTTGTGCAATTACAATCGTTTTAATAAAATGTGTCCACGATGTAACTTAACTAAGAACTCGGAAGACGTAACATCCCAGGCTTGATACACTCTATTGAGAAATTCTATTTATTTTTGACAGATATGATGTCCTGTAGTAATTTAAATATGTGGATGAGTGAATATACATAGAACGCTTTCCATTCCATTTGTAAATAGTACGTAATTGGTGTAAGAATAAATGTACATTTTATAAAGTGAACTCTCTTTTCTTCCCATTTCTTCTATACTAAAATTCAATGGAATACGTAACTATATGGAGGTCCTTTCAAACTCGAACTTAACATAACTTTATTCGTATAGCTAAACAAGTATACATATGAACGTCAGAAAAGAAGTTAAATTAATTCTAAATCAACAACCGTAGAACGGTTATTGAAAACATTGTGAGGAAACTGGCTGTCTCAAACCCAGAAACATATTTGTATCTAAAAAAATAGAAAGGGATCAAGAATCTCACGGCAAAACCCATGTATCGTTGTAGCGCCATTGCGTTCTTATCAATATTAATGTGGTAAATCGAAAAGCCACATCATAAAATCCGTTATGATAACCGGAACAGACATACTGCCACATAGCGCGAGGTGTGAGCGCCTAACACCCACCAGGCATTTATTATTGTTATCTTTATTGAATGGTAATACACTAAAATATAATAAATAAAATTACAATTACTCCTACTAGCATTACGTGTTAAGGTGACTGTTCCTCCGTACTGATTTAAATAAATGGCAATACAAAAAACGGGCATGTAGACCTTACCTATCATGTCTACTCAGCGATCCACTAATATATTTAATAATACTAGAAACATAATAAAGTCCTACATGCCACCGTACGTCTAATTTAAGCCTAGTAAAATAGTATATTTCATTACGAGTGCGGAAAGCCTGTCATTGCAAAGAGTTCCGACAAATGTCTACCCAAGCCCAAACACAGCCGAAGGTGAGGGTTGACAGTCTGAACAAGTTGCAATGACGGTTCCGCACGTGTACTGAACAATTATTTTTGAACAGTTGCGAAAAAGCAAATGAAGCAATTCAATAAAACTTTTTTCTTTTTTCTCTTCCCTCCACGCAATAAATTCGACGTATGTAGATATAGATATGTAGCGACTTTTTGACATTTCCAATAAAATGTTCTCCGAAGCATTTTGTGCAATTATACTGAGTTCGGGTGGTGTTAATTCAAATAAAATATCGTCGAAATTACTCATTTTGTGCAAAACACAACTAAACTCGCAAAGAACACTTTTAGAAAATGGCGCCAACCATACAATATTTTTTTTGTTTTCTTCACCCATTCTCGGTAGGCAAATTTAATGAGATGAAATAAAATGAAACCTAACCTAACTCATTGAATCAAATCATTTAATCTATTATTGAAACAAATTAGTAGCTACTTTTTAGAAATATTTGCGTCAATCAAAAAACTTCTATGAAATTTTTGTAGTAAAGACTTCGTGGTTGGTTTTTCCTTTTTAATAGACATTATTTTGACAGTTGGGATAGAGAACGCACGATTTCGGAAAAGGTAAAGGAAAAGCTTGAGTATGTAAAACCCGACATCCCGAACGCTTTACTTCCCTGCAATACGCCACTTTTTGAGTAACTGTATTAAAAAATAAATTGTTATTCATATTCAGCCAGTGTCAGCCCACTTAAACTATGAATAAGACCGCATCTTCAAGGCCCCCGGGGTCCCCAATAGGGGCAGAACGTTATCAAACTCATTGGCGTATGACGTATCTTACTCTTAGATAATATTTAACGACAATAAAGGCTTTGCCGAGAGTTGTACTGCAGTCTACCTGTATTTTTAAAGAAAAAACTAATTACACTGTGAATACTGGGTTTTTTAAGTGAGTCTATTCCTGATTCTGAACTTTAACTGAGTTTAAATATTATATATATACTAAAATATTGTACTTGTTAGCGTAGGTCTGTAACGATTTGCACTGTGTCCGTTAAGGACAGGATACTCTACAGGATTTCTTCTTTTCTATTGCGAGTGGGTTCAGTGTTACGAATATCCTTATTTATATATCATATTCGTTAGATGAACACGTTAATTAACATTTTCTAAAGTCTTGATTATAGCGCCATCTCGTGTTTGATCAGAGAAATATGTGTTATTCATAAATTTAATATACTTCAAGTACTGCATAGGGGTTCAATTTATAGTAATATAGGGCGTAAATAAAGCGATAAATCGCTTGCAATTAAAAAAATATGAAATTTTAAATTTTAAACGCAATAATAATGTGTTTCACCATAACAGACAAACTGGCAAATATTTTAATTATTAAAAAAAAATAACGAATGTTATATACCTATACATATTTCTGTCCTTAGATCGAAATGAGAATGGCAATGGATATATTATGTTGTTGGTCTGAGCGACAATAGATCCTTTTATATGGGATGTTTACGAAGTGCACTTACTCGTTCAATAAAGGAAAACATTGCGATGAAACGGTCATCTCATGCCCATTAAACGACGGTTCAGCCGCAGAAAGTTAATGAAAACAAATATGCAACAAATCTGTAGTACAAGCCCTAAAGGGTTGTGCCACGGCTTTATGATGAACGACTGCTCTACGGTGGCTTACAATAAGCATTTGTTTTTCTCAAAAAATTATTTAGAATATAACCCAGGACCTCCTGGTAAAATGGCATATGCGTTACCTATCTACGGGGGTGATATCGTGCAACGATAACAAATCTCTCGTTTATTTTTACTTGAAACCATGTCCTCCATTGCTTTACGGTTTAAAAATACTAAACTTTTATGAATGATTAAATCTTGAAAGTTAATGCTCTCTTAAGGAGAGAGATAAAAGAGAAAACTGGTGCCCTAATTCTAATCGATGCAATTGAAAGAACGTAATAACTCTCAAGCCGGTCATTAGTGCAATCAATTTTCAACATTATGCCACCCCTATGCTGTCGACCTACTTCAAATAAACGGGCCAAGAAAACACAACCTCGCTTAAGAATTAAGAGTACCTTCGACGTAAAGCCTTTAGCAGAGACAATAGCGCTTTTAAAAAAAAATATTTTAAAGTGAAAAACATACAAAAGGTCGCTTAAGCTTAAAGATGTGTGATAGAGATAGAGCATTCGCGATTAATAGGCGTGTAAGAAGGATGGACGGATGAAAATCAATTTATTGACTGTGACGTCACGGCTTGCACATGCGTGTTTATGTCGGTGCCCGGGTAGAGTTGCTAGTGGTTGAAATTTCTTACTTGTCAAAGGAATATTTAGTATGAAAATTATAAACAATGTTACACTTGTTTCTATTTAAAACAACCAAAATCAAACCTACTGATTTCTTATTGATGGTTGCATGTCTTTATTTTAAATGGGCATAACTTTTACGGACTCGATTGTCTTTTTAACATAACAGCTTGCTTTGGTTTTTTAGTTATATTAGTAAGTTGACAAAAGTAGGTTTTATATAGTTACAAATCGTATGTCTGTAATGAAACAATACTTTTTCAAAATAATTGTATTATTTTAATATAATATTGGCGATTTCGAATATCCACATACTAGCAACACTTGCTCATCTGGGCGGGCTCCCGAAATAGCGCCACGAGGGGGGCACGAGCCAGTAGAGCGGCGACGGTGGCGCCGAAAGCACGTGATGGCGTCCGTCGCCGCATGGCTGCCTTTCGCGCGCGCCGCGGCCATCGGCTGGGTCCCTATAGCCACACACCCCCTTCCCCCCCCGCCGGTGCCCAAAGATAGGCGCCGTGCTGAGGATGAAAAGCTTCTAATTAATGTCTCTGGACGACGGTTTGAAACCTGGAGAAACACCTTGGAAAAATATCCAGACTCACTTCTTGGCTCCTCTGAAAGAGAGTTCTTCTATGATGAAGACAGCCGAGAGTACTTCTTTGATAGAGACCCTGATATATTCAGACACATACTCAATTACTACAGAACAGGAAAGCTACATTATCCAAAACATGAGTGCTTAACGGGTTATGATGAAGAGTTAGCGTTTTTCGGCATTTTGCCCGATGTTATTGGTGATTGTTGCTATGAAGACTATAGAGATAGGAAACGAGAGAATGCTGAGCGTCTTATGGATGACAAGCTCAGTGAAGCTGGCGACCAGAGTCTGCCACAGCTTACAGATTTGCGGCAAAAGATGTGGAGGGCGTTCGAGAACCCACACACATCAACTGCTGCTCTAGTATTTTACTATGTTACCGGATTTTTCATTGCCGTCTCAGTTATGGCAAACGTAGTTGAAACAGTTCCCTGCGGACATCGGCCAGGTCGCGCAGGGACCTTACCTTGTGGAGAGAGATATAAGATAGTATTCTTTTGTTTAGACACAGCCTGTGTCATGATTTTCACTGCTGAATATTTGTTGAGGCTCTTCGCAGCGCCAGATAGATGCAAATTCGTTAGATCGGTGATGTCGATCATTGATGTGGTGGCAATTTTGCCATATTATATTGGATTGGGGATTACTGACAACGATGATGTGTCAGGAGCCTTTGTGACCTTGAGAGTGTTTAGAGTGTTCAGAATCTTCAAGTTTTCAAGGCATTCGCAGGGATTACGTATCTTGGGTTATACTTTGAAGTCATGCGCCAGTGAGCTGGGATTTCTGGTCTTTTCCCTGGCGATGGCCATAATTATTTTTGCGACTGTTATGTTCTACGCTGAAAAGAATGAACAAGATACCAACTTCACTTCCATTCCTGCTGCTTTTTGGTACACCATTGTCACCATGACTACACTTGGGTAAGTTTGTTTTGTAAATTATAATAGTCTACAATTTGAAAATTTTATGTGTGTATTGTCAAAAAACCGGCTATATTGCGATATAATTTTCTGCTAAGGTGTATTGTCTATTTTTCTGTATTATAGTGAGGCAGAAATCTGTAAATAGTAAAAGCTGTGAAGAAGAAGATTGTAATTCCAAACTGCCACCTGTCGCCACGTTTATATATTAAACTGTCATGGCCGCCAAGGATTTCCCTCCATAAATTGATTCTGCTTAAATATTAATAAACGCCCGGATTGGTTGCGTATTGATGCGAAATTTTGTTCTGCAGATAATTTTATTACAGATAATCGTCATTTATAATTAATACGTAGTATTTTTATAAACAGGTTAACAATTGTACCTTCTTTGTTCAAAGAGTGTTCAGTATAAACGTTCTACTGATTCTTCGGATATTAAGATATTTTTCGCACAGTATCTAAATTTTTTTTATTTTTACAATTTTTTTCACCTCAGGGTTGTACTCTTGTGTTTACTTACGGAAGATCATACAATCCTTTTGTTCCATTTATGCAAATAATATTTGCCCAGCAAAAAATATTTCGGTTCACATTTTGGCCGAAGTTGTGTCAAATCAAAAGAATCGTGTCAATGACATTTTTCAACCATCCCTTTTGTTACATTAATGAAAACATTCGGATATGGAAAAGGGATTTGTGCTTCGTTGTATCGGCCAATGGTTGTCTGGTTCCGTGCTTATTGTGCTTTTTGATCTAGACTTTAAAGCTTTGAGTTTAAAACATGTTAGAAATAAACAAAAAAACCCCTTGCATGAGCTACAAAATGATAAGTCACTATAAAATATCATCAATTGTAGATAAAATAAAATGTGGTATAATTATTTTTGGTCGTGAAATACGGGAATATCAAGAAATTCTATTCGTATGTACTGGCGTAATAAACAATACAGTCACTGCACTTTTGATTTTTAAGGTTTTTAAGATGTTCATTGAATAAATAAATTGAATAATTAAAATATAGTTAGGTATATTCAAGAATTTGTTACTAAATTAGCGATAAATTAACACAGTATAAGGTTAAATTACCATTTTTTGCTTGTGATTAAACATAAAGGTTGATAAGTTATCAATCAATTCATATCAAATTCTTCTTTAAAAAGACTGTAAGGGCAAATCAGGGTAAGATAGAAACAAGCTGGAACAACGGCTCCTATGTCAAATTTAAATACATTTTTGACGTACGAGAGTCAAACCTAGCTTTTAAGTACCGTTATGATTATATTAACTAATCTTTGTGTAGATAATCTTTACCTTAACAATTGGGCTATATATTTTACGAGAAAAGCATGTTTAAAACACAACGTAACGTACACAAAAGCTTCCTGGCCATTTATCTTGAATTTAAGGAAACCCAAACGTTTGAAATTCGTAAATGACCCCTAATGGACCTTTCTGAAAGTTATAAAAAGGCTCTTTTAACTGTGTTTTTGACTAACAAGATACTCTAAGTAAGGTTATTTCCAAAATTCCAAAATAATCCTCTTTATTCATATTCTACCCGTATCTCTCAAACTCGTCTCGACAAAAATAATATGAACTTGTAGATGCCTTACAACAGAAGTGGTAATGCTCCCATTAATAATAATATGTGCATATAACAAGATGCACAGATAAAAGGTAGGCTTTAAAGACAATATGGAAAGAATCCTATCCATCCTCCCCCAAGGGCGAGGGCCGAGGCGAATGGAGAAAGAAAGCCATGGAGACCTTTACCTGTGAAGGGGTTCTGATCAGTGGGTAATGGAGGAACCCCTCTTAACTGTAAATTTTTGAAGATAATAATAATAAACAGGTAGGTATTATTAATTTTTATAATAGAAAAAAATGTTCGAACTCGTGAGACTTTTAAGTCTGATTGACGTTTTAGTCATACGCGTACATAATTTCTGCTAGAAATGACAATATGTTATGAATATAAATCATAAATAAGTCTATGTGTGTGTACATGAATAAAAGTTTAATATCATCTTAAAATGAATTCAGTCGCTTCAATACGAGCCATATAAGCTCTCGTATGTACCATGTTAGTAGGATTAAGTAAAGCCTTTTATATAAAATACTCTTCAGTCGGTCCTTTCAGAACATATTTGATGAAATATTTCAAACCTTAGCTACTTAATTATTTTATGTTTTGAATTTTAATTTTCTAATATTGAATATTTTTATGTCTAAGAAAATCATAAAAGGCAAAGTGGTAGGTAGAAGGAGACCTGGCCGCATAAGCACGTCATGGTTCAAAAATCTTAGACGTTAGTTTGGTTACCAAGTCATTGTTCAGAAGTGCGGATTCCAAAGTTAAAGTAACCATGATTATCGCCAACATTCAAAAGGAGATAGCACTATTTTAAGAAGTCTAAGAAAATATGAATAATAAATGTCGTAATCTGTTTTATAGATAATTTTCTTCAGAGAGGTGTTCCATTGATCAGCTAATTATGGTTTCGCCGGGATATTTGACTGTTTTAAAAAAATCCAAAAAATTAAAAATCAATACATCAAAATAATGATTAACTAATCATTTATTCATTTAGGTATCATAATGTACACTTATGAACGTCAATAAAGAAATACATACTAAATGCTTCTAATTTTACATTTACTGCTAGCTCTCAAAGCAAGGGCGTAGAACGGACGAGAAGAACTGGCAATAAACTCTCCGCCACTCTTTTTAAAGCCTTTTTAAATAAATTTTATCATTAGAAATGTAACATTATTTTTAGGCTTTTCCATGGTTTTAAAAAAATCTTGATTGATGACAAATGACAGTTGCAATAGTTATCTCAAAACATTTTATATTAATTTAGTAAATTAAAAAAAGACAGATTTCGCTTTTTGCACTGCTTGTTATCGTCATACAACGAGAAAATGCTGCCAGCTCTAATAGTATTGCTATAGCCGTTAAATTATAGTTAATATTCTATTATAAGTATCATATGGCAGTGAAAGCATGTCGTTGTAATTCAAATTTTAACCGAACTATCCCACCTGAGTACTACCAAACGTTTTATATAGTTCAATACTTCTTACATTACCGAAACGGTTAACTTTTAATAAGTATTTATCGGATAATTGTAATAACATAAGATGGATGTTTTTCAAAAGCATTTCTAGGTCAGTCATAAAGACGTGATATTTCACAGTATATGTGCCATTCTTTCTCGTAGATTGCAATATCTTCTGATACCCTCTTTGATACCTCTTTGATACTTTGATACCCTCATTTATATATTTGCAATTAAATACTTACAAAGATAAATCAAATCAAAATATATTTATTCCTACAGGTAGCTGCACACCTAGGAACGTATCGAAAAAAAAAGTGAAAAGGAACTCTCCGGCAGGCTTTTCAATTCCTTGTGAACGAAGTTTTTGGTAGTAAAAAAGGAAACATGGCGGCAAACGCAAATTTAAATTAAACATCTTTTCATAGCAATAAATAATACATAGTACAATATCTACGTCGTAATAGAAGACATTTGACCGATGGGTATAATATATAGTTTTATCCCCTTTTTCAATAATGACAATGAAATTAGAATGTCAATGCACTGTTGCCTTTCACAAAACAAATGCAAAATATAACACGAACTAAACTATAACGTAAATTACGCATGTACGTACTATACTTGCATCTGCGATTCGACTCAGAGTCTTCTTACATTTGATTTTTTAAAAATATATTTCTAAAGAATTGTCTAAGAAGGCACTGTTTCCATTTTTAAAATATTGCATTCCCATAACTGTCTGTTTTTTTAAACCCTCATATACCTTTCCTGACAAAAACTTACGTTACCCACGGGAGACAGAAAATGGAACTTTTAACAAAAATATTTTATACAGATTCATAACATTTAATTATATTAAAATAGGCAATTTGTTAGTCGTTTATTATGTTTGGAGAGTGTTGATCAGTTGCCAGCCTTTGATATTAATGTTGGGTTTGGGACAGTTATGCGGTTATCTAGGTCAATGCCTTTTCAGTAGTTTTTAGGTAAATCCTATTTTTCACCGTTTATAGAACTAGGAACTTAAGTTTTTTAAATGTATATTTTGATCTATTGCTTAGTACCTACCTGTATAATTCGTCCTAAACACATCTACCAACTAGATTTGCAGGAAGAACGCTCTTAGGTAAAAAGTCATGAAAATTACTCGTTTGAAGGTTTTGAGACCTGAAGAAGTTTTTCTAGATGTTTGAAAACCCATAATCACTCAATATACTATTGGGCAAGTTATATATGCTTTATTATATGTTTACGCGATTATACTGACTCACTACTACACACACTACAGCAATTTGAATGACTAATATTATTTTCGTATTCAGTAAAAATACTTTTAAAATTGAGTTTCAGTGGAAACATTTAGGAGGCGTTAATAACATAATATTGGTTACTTATGTTGAAATTTAACGACTTTTTTCAGGCCTTGAGTCTCTGAGGCATTAACCTATAACATTTTTTCTTGTTTACATGTTTTACTTAATAGTTATCGTATTAAACATATTCTTCTTTTTCTGTAAATTTGTGTGTTTTGTGAGGAACATTCTGAGGAAAGTGGTATATATTAGATTCAAAAAGGGGTTAAAAGGCACAGAAGGCTAGTGAAAAATGATAAAGAAAATAAATACATCCAGAAGCACTACCATCTGTCTCTGCTTCTTTCGGGTCAACCGTCTTCAGCTTGTAAACTCTCTATAATTAAATCCACCTTTTACTCTCAACGAAATATATTAACTTCTTGGGAATATTTTCTTGGTTATATGCTTCTTAATAATTCTACCCAGTCTACAGATTTACAAGTATAAATTTAAGTTTGTCATCCGTAATATCTCATATTTAGTATGTTTGCTCTGGGTTAGATATCTCATTAATTCTGTGTCACGCGCTTACTTTATTTTATCTATTTATAGTCGTTGCTGTTGAGAAAAGACAATTTGTCGTGAATCGATTTCAAGAAAGGTTGTTGAACGCTCTCGAAAAATATTTGTTTTTTTATGAAAACTTTTCTTTTCTTACAACTGTATTGTTAGAGATATTTCGTAGTAAGTTTATTTGAATAAGTATCGTCCTGTTTCCTTCAGAAGGCGAAACATGTACATAAATCTATAACCCGTGTCACCTCAACGTCCGTCGTTCAATAACTTAGCGTTTTTAAGGTAGCTTTTGTGCACCACCTCTATATGGAACCCGCAACTGAAGTGTTTCCGAATCAATTCGACTAAGGGTCCTTCAAGAAAAGCGCGTACCAATTCTTGTAAGGCAGGCACTCCTTGCGAGCCCTCTGAGTGAGTGTCAATATTATCACTGTCACATAATAACATCAGGTGGAGCTCCGCCACTTCTTATAAAAAAATTAGACTGCCCAAAGGACAAAGATACGAGAATTCCAACCGCATTTGTCAATTCGTTGATGTTACATGTGTTTCCTTATATCGCAAATAAAACATAGGAGAATCATGAGTACACAATAAAGTCTTATAAGCGAAATTAAAAAGTATTGACTACGTTGCGAATAAAACGTTTAGGATATGTAGACGCGAAACTCCATGTTACTCATACGGTGATTGTAACGTAACCTAGTGTTTTTCTTAGAATTGAATTAATTTTTCGTATTGGATATTTAAAAAATACACACACATATATATATGTATTTCGTTTTTTCGTCATTATCGTATTAGCTCAGTACTCTAAGTGAATAAAAAAATAACAATACAGAGTAACATTTTTTAAAGCAATTAGTATTGCTTTTTTGTATATATGAATATCTATATATGTACCTGAAATACACAAGAACGCTACTGTGAACTCACTCTGCTCACTCACTGACTCACTCAATCATTATACGTTATAATGATGTCGAGAGATATTTATTGATAAAGATAGTTATTGTTTATTCTGCATACCATTTCATTGGCGTTTTGATTTAAAAAATATTTTATGTTAAGTAAGGTTTTTAAAAGGAAAAAAGGAATAATATTGCGCATGAAATTATTCCTTAAAGGCTAGAAATAGCCTGTAAAGGTTAAAGGGCAATTAGTCGACTAGTTCATAATTAAGTTACGTAAACACCCCGAGCGTATCTGCGATTACCCTTACGGTACGGTGTTTCGCATAATTGATTGTTAAACTTAACTACAGTCTAACAGGTATATAAGTTTTGATATAGGTCCCAGGGTACCCGTTGGTCAAACATTCTTAGTAAATATTTTATAATTCCTATTATTAGAATATTTTTGGCATAGTGGCTTTACGCGTATGACTCTTATCCGTGGATGATCTCAGGAGGATCTCTCAATCTCCAGCTCTGCAAATAAACTCTCTATGTGCAGATATAACACTAGTTTGGAAAACATCGTAACGAAACCGACATGCTTTAGAACAGAATAGTCGGCATCAGACACAGAAGTCTGATCACTTGCACATTAGACCTAAAAAGATTGTAGCGCCACTCGTTATTTTAAATACTATTCGGTATTGTATAAATATATTATTTACAAAACAGGCTGAGAAGTATGTAATAACATAGAAATACTGGTATTCTTAGGTAATGGAATTCGGTTCTCCATACTATTTATAAAGAAAAAGCGGCGAATTCTTTACATTTATATCGCTATTGTATGATCAAAGGGTTCTATTGTCACTGAATTATTTTTATTCTAAGATTAATTTAGATGAAAGAATTCGAAAGAAAATTAACGTCGAAACAGCAGTTTAAAAACATATTAAGATACGAATATCTTGTCTTCATTAATCAAATGATTCTTTCTAAGCTTGTCAAAACAAAATAATAAATTACTAAATAACGCATATATTTTGACGTTGTTACGAAACTGTCGCAAACTTGACCTACATATCCTAATTACCTGAAGACGAAAAGGCAAAAGATTTCTTTCGTCAATTATAACTTTGCTTTTAGATTTTTAGACAGAAGCTTTATCGTATTTTGTTTTCATTTGCTATGGATTTCATTCTCATATTCTTAAATAATATTCCCTATTAAGTCAAGATACAAAAGAACGTGATAATGTTTGTCAATCACGCGATACGTTAGTTACGGAAATATTGAATAATACATATGCTATATATATTCTTTTGCCATTCTCTTTCTTAGAACCATCCGAGGTTATGACTCTCCTATTCCTAGGATGTAAGTTAGTTAATAAATATTCCCCTTGAAATGGACCTCTTTCACCACTCTTAAACGAATCGCAGAGTTAATTCCAAATATTTACAGTTAAAGGCATTTTTTTTCTTACTAATAGTATTTAGTATAAAGCAGGCTGTGTTTGCCTGTGGAATTGTTTTGTTATTGTTGTTTGTTTCTAAGATTTTATTGTAATGCCTGTTGGCGAACGTATTTTATATAAATGACTATGCTATAAAAAAAATTACAAATTCTCAAACTCACAAACAAGCAGCCGACAAACACACACACATGGTACGTACTTTCGAATATATGCATAGTACACACAGTAGTTTATTAGAATAGCTTAAAGCTTAAAATAGTAGTTGATTAAATACATAAATGTAAATCAGTGATCCTGCTTTTGTCATAATTTGATGAAATTTCGTTTGTTATAATTAAAATTTCGTTGCACTGCATTTCGTTAATGTACTGAAAAAGTTAAGTGACGTTAAGTGTCAGAATGAACAAGGCTGAAAAGGGAAAACACGGTAATCTTGTGTGCACTCTCGTTTGAATCGATAACACATTGGCAGTCTAAGTGTGATTCACAGTCGCGCCATAATATGCATTCCGTGCCAATTCTTGAGGTTACCTAGACTTGTCTGCGCCTAAATATCTATTCAATAAATAAGAAGGCGGAGCTCATAACCGGGAGCAAAAACTGGGTGCAAAAACATAAATAATAATGTATTTTTAATTTAATTAGAGTGTCAAAGTACAATTGGGAATATTAAACATTCTCCTCTCTTAAACTATCTAGCGGCTTCAATAACTTTGGGGTGACTAGTACATATCGTCATCTATAAAAGTTAATCCTCAAAACACTAAAATATCAAGGATCAGATAGAGTTCAGCAAGGTTTAGTCCACTTGAAACTTACGTGGAGGAACCTGGGAGACTGCAATGATGTGGCTTTGTTAGTCCTGCAGTGATGATTTTTTACTTAGCACTTGATGAGTTAAGTCAACCTTTTAGTAAGTATTTGTAATTCGTAAATGACTCACTCACTTATGCGTAACCTAGTCATAATAGAAGAAGTTAATAATATATATTTAATATTATTTGAAAATCAAATAGAAACAAAAACAAAATGGGGAACAAAGAAATGAATGCTTAAACAATCTAAATTCAACCTTTATGAAAATGAAAACGAATGTTAATTAACTGTTTCAGTTGCAAATTGTTATAATGAAAACGTTTAAGGGTCCGAGATCACTGACTGATGTTTTTAATTTTTACATAGAAAGAACGGAGTGGTCTTACGTAAGACGTACATTCAAACTCTGGGTATATGTATAGATTTTGTTTCCAAATCCTTCTAGCTATTGCAAGAAATTCTAGCAATGTTCGAAATACATAATTTCAATTTAAGAATTTTTGATCCCAAATATATTTTCTCGGCCAAACGTCACATTTATTAGTTGAGTCATTGTTGAGATTTACTCGGGTTACGTGAGACAAATTTTTTATTTTGTTTATTATAATTGATAATAGTTACGTCCACTATTTAGAATTGTATTGTGAGTGTTTAGTGCGTTTTTGAGAACTATCGTGAGGCAAGGTATCACAAGGTATAGCATCAGTCTAACCTCTCTTTGTTCCCAAACTAATAGAATTTCTCCAAATCCTTACGGCTCATAATATTGTGTGCCTTTCTTCCTGGTAAGAAGATATTGTGACGAGGTATGTACTCAGGACTTATTATTCTAGTATAAGATTGTGTATCGACGGCCACCGAACCATTCTTTGTGGTACACCCAAAATTCAAAGTCATGTACATATTGGCCATAAGAAAATTATCAAGAAACCTTACAGAAATCTGAAGCTAAACAAGGTACAAGTTAGGGTTGTAAATTTTACATAAAAACTAGAAATATGGGGCTCCCTAACTCGATATCGAATGAGGAAAGTATTCGTACGAAATCTCTAAATGTTCTGAATAATTTTAAAAAGGGTGGACTCTGAATGACACATGGCAGGTTGTTGTTTTTGCCCAGCCCGACCGATACAATAGCTTGTACGTCCCTTTTAAATATCCAAAACAGGGAAATAATACTGGTAACCCTATCTCGCGATACCTATTATCCTTTTGTCCGAAATATTCACATTTAATATTTCATTGAACCATATTTGGTATTAGAAATCTATATTCTATATACGGTATTTGGTTAATTTCGTAGATTCTTTACGATATAAGTTATGTATAGTTGGAAACTATCTATCTATACTGTATTTTTTTTGTATAACGGGGAGGGGGGAGCTGGCAAACGGGCAGGAGGCACATCTTAGGTTAAGCAATAAGACACTCACATTGTCTTTAGGCTCGCAAGTTGCGTTGCCGGTCTTTTAGTAATTGGTACGCGCTTTTCTTGACCCTAAGTCGAATTGTTTTGGAAATACTTCAGTGGGAAAAAAGCTGCATTAAAAACAGATGTCGTAATTAAACAACGCATATATCATAGGTTGGGGACAAAGTTTCTTCGCATTTTTTAAGAAAATTCACAATCTTTTTATTATAGTTTATTTACATTTAACTAAAGTATGTAGGTACCATTTTGTTCCATAACTTTTTGCCATCTTGTAGGTACGGACATGATCCCATTGCTATAGAATTGTTTGGGGCTTCTTCGCGACAATGGTTTTGGCAGTCCTCTCGTGATGTTGACACTGTCTAAAGAATTCCGAAGAGACCGAAACAGATGGAAATCTGAAGGTGCAAGGTCAGGACTATACGGCGGATGCATTAACACCTCCCAGCCAAGCTGTCTCAATTTTTTCTGAGAGGCTAAAGATGTGAGGTTTAGCGTTATACTAATGAAAAACCACACCCCTTTTGAGATTATTTCCGCACGCTTTCTCTCAACTTTTTGCTTTAATCTTATCCGTTGTTCGCATTAGAGTAGTGGTAATAGCTCATAATTAATAATGCCCTTCCAATCCCACCACACACACAGCATCACCTTGTTGCGCGTTAACCCGGGTTCCGGGGTCAGGGTTCACAGTCTGTGAAGCCTGACCGGTCTACGTGATCCAATTTTCATCACCAGTTATCAGCTTCTTCAAAACTGGTTCGGCTTCATTACGTCGTAATACAGAATCACAAATGTGTACATTATTTGGTTTCATACGGTTTCTTTCAGTGAGCTCGTGAGGTACCCAATTTTTTTTTTAAATGCGCCAAAATTGCTTTTTGGTCATTGAATCGTATCGAAAATTTATTGAAACAGATTCATAAATCTGAGGCCCAGACCTAAAGAAGTTGTAGTCATTGATTATTATTATTATCAGTAAAAACTACTTCATTTCATTTAGGTTTCTATTCCATTTTTATACAAATAGAGTTAATAAAACAAACAATAATAAGAATTTTGTTAAACGAACAGCAAGTGAAATTATTGGTAACTAGTTACCCCCTAATTATAACAGTTAAATATATGTAATTAATATAAACACAGTCACAAGCCCGTTTGTTCAACTCGAACAATCTAAACACGCAAACCACGCGTTGTTTGACCTTTGTGTAACTACAACAATTCTCATACAACTGTTGTAACTAATTTATTCTACTGACTGTTTTAACCAACTTTGTAGCTTAAAAAGGTATTAAATTGATGTTTAAATTTACTATTTTTCATATGTAGCTACGGCTGTTCTTATTCAATTTACTTTTATTATATTAATAACATACGATTTTGTATTTAGAAAGAGAAATAGCTTCAACTTACTTTATATATTTAATTGTCTTATTTACATAAATTAAAAATTAAAGAACTCATGGAAATGAAAAGGACCTTATGTATGTTATGTATATGTCTACCGCAACTAGTAGAATTTGAATGTTATTGTCTTTTTTTACTTTCTATCTTAATATCAAAACAGTATCAAACAACAAATTTGCAACAAATTTGAATCAAATACCGGCCCACTTAAACTATTATTTCGCCGGGTATCAAATTTAGAAACGCTCCGCTAATTACAAGTCATCGCAATAAATCATATTTTATTTTAAATTCACAAATGAAACCGCTTTAAAAATTAAAAACAGTTAAAGAATGTTCACCTTAAACTCGACATAACAAAAATTTCATCACTGCATTAAAAACTGAATAATTTATTACAACACTTTAATGAAAATTCCGACAGAAATAACTCCCTCACATTTTGTTTACAATTTTTTACGATACTGATTCATGTACCTGAGCAATGTTTGTTTGCCAGACGAAACAATTATTTCTATGAAGTCGTTCCGGAGTTTTTAAACTGTCAATAAAATGTTATCGGCGAATTTAACAAAACGATTTATTCGTCTATCTCGAATAGTAAGGCTAATTAATAAAGCTAATTCTCAATCCTGCATTGGAAATTCTACGCATTAATATTTTACCTATAAGCGTAAAGTTTATTTTTAAATAAAAACATACCCTGGCCTTTAGAATTAACGATTTTAAATTATAAATTTTGAAAATAGAATTCTGAAACTTACACGACGGATGATGGCACTTATTGCTTTGCATTAAAATGTCAAATGGAATGTATTCTCGCTAGTCTGTGATTGGTCAATAGACAAAAATTATGCGATGCATATAAAGCAAGGACCATCTTTTATATCTATCTATGAAAATAAAAGAGAAAAAAATAGATGCTCTGGAAATGTGAGGTTGGAGGCGGATGCTAAGGATTCTCGGGACAGCTAAGGATACAAACGTGTCCATAATAAGACGGCTACAGGTAAGTAATCGTCTTTTGTCACTTTGTTACCAACGTAGTCTGAGTTTTTTGGACATATAACACGCCAGAAAGTTAAGAAAAGCTTAAAGTGGCTGGCCTACTTGCTGGACCGATCAAGTGAAGGCGCTTACAGATCTTACTGTCTACCCTGGCCCAGAGGCTTGCCGTACACAGGCGAGTGGAAACAGTTGTCCGGCACTACTAACATGACCTTCAGAAGATCGCGACTGAAAAAAATAAAGCAAGAAAATTTCAGTGTACCACTTTAAATAAAAACTTAAATACTATGGTCAGGCATCATCAATGCGTAGGTGCATACCTTCGTGTTTGTATAGGATACTCATGTAAGACATAAAATTGAAAAACCAACAAAGATGAAAAATAAGATAATTTAAAAATACAATACCACATTCTCGAGTGCATTAAATTTTATGACGCACTCAACACAACGTGTAACTGCGTCAAACGTATATTTGTATTTATAACCTTTGAAAACGTAAAGCCAAGTAACCTTGCTTTCCAGTCCTTTTATTTTTAAATTACACTAACATATCCGAGCCTCGTAAAGAAATTTTTTGGAAAGTTTAGTCCCTTTTCATCGCAGTATGTATTCTATACTACCAATAGATGTGTTTCCTTATTTGCGATGTATGAAGTGAGTATTCAAAGTATAAAGCTGTTGTAAATTTTAGATTTTAATTCAAAGCCTATCCAAATTTAGAATTGTTTCTTTAGGCATGTTAAGCAGTATGTTTTTTCATACCGATTAGGAGTTATAATTATATTTTAATTCTAATTAAAATATATTTAATCAAGCTTATATAAATATTATTAATAAAGCCTTAATTAAAAATATATATAAAATGAACACAAAGTCGGGGTCAGGTTGTTAGTGAACAAGAAACTAATAAAGAATGTAATATTCCCTAGAAAAAAAATCGTTGCACAACTTCCAAGACTTTAAAGTTCAATAAAGCACTTTTAGCGGCCGACCCACTTCCGTTTCTGGCTTAATTGAAAGCTCTACTTATAATATAGCTGTTAAAAACTTATTATGTCTTCTTATGTATGAAGATATTTTAAGTTACATATTATGCAAATCTGTATTAACAACCTTAAATCATAATTATATATAAACTTGGAGGTGAAACTAATTAAATGTTTCAAACCGTTCCGCAAAACCGTTAATTAATTCCAGATGTTTTAGACTCATATTATCTAAGCTAAATTTTATTCGGGTCTGGAGTTAAGTCGAATATTAAAATATATATCATTAAAAAAATATATTGTTTGTCACGCGAGTTCGTTGGAACTCTTAAGTTCGTTAGAATGAACGAGACAAAGCAATTTAACCTTTATAACAATTACATAAGTCGTTAAACTTTAATGAAATTAAATGAAAACGTTCACATGTAGTCATTAAAATGATTTGTCGAGGACTCTCGACGAACACAAAATTCGGGCTCGAGTTACGAGCTTTGCCATTTTACACGCAACTTGTTTTATTGCTTTGTACGCTGATAGTATGTTTGTTAATGGTATATGTTGTCGTCTGATTGGAGAACTAACAATTTAATTTTATGTCCAAGTATTTTATGATAATACAGTTTAAAAAAGGCTACAGATATAATAAGGGATAATTAGTCATTGAATTACGTTTTACAGGTCCTGCACAATTCAGATATTTTTGTTTTAAATTTACAAACAGAAGTCATATTCGTAACACCATATAATACAAGTTCTGTCAACAGTCATACAAGGTAAAGTGGCAGGTAGAACGAGACCTAGCCGCAGACACACGTATTGGTTGAAAAATCTTAGACAATAGTTTGGTCAAAGCACAAAGTGATTGTTCAACCAAAATTAAAGTAGTCATAAGGAACTTTCGAAAGGAGAAGGCACTATAGTGCCTTCCGGGAAGAAGATCAATAAATTATTTAATGAAATAAAATCCATTTTGTTTCATTAAAACTGTTTAGCGTCTCTTTCTAACAAATTAATTTACTCTTTGGTCAAATGAAAGAGATCGCTTTTGACAAAACTAATTCGGACTTATTAAAACGTAAATCGAAATCGTGGTTACAAGGTCTTTTTCATCATGGTCACAATGGTAATGGTGCAAGTTACATAAATGGGTTGATTTATGACTAAAAATGATTTATGACTTTCTGTCTGAAGGTCGTCTGCTTGTAGGCTGGTTTTCAGCTAGGGTGACGGTGCTGCAACAACGAGAACTAAGGTGCTTCCGCTGTTTGCAAGCTGGTCATGTTCCAGCTCGTTGTACGGCGGAAATAGACCGTAGTAAGTCTTGTTACCGGTGTGGCCAGCCAGGTCATCGTGCGTCTGTTCATCCAAACCGCAATGTCCTCTGTGTATTGCGGCAGGTAAAACAGCGGATCATCGACTGGGGGGGAAAGCTTGTACTGCTCCCAGTCAAAAGTTGCCGAGAAGATTCAACACGAAGGTTTCAGTAGAACCATCTTTGTGCAGTGACATAATGGAGACCCAAGAAATTGTAATTAGTTAGTATGGATCTACGTTTTATTCAATCTAACCTGAACCACTGTGCAAGTGCTCAAGACCTTTTATTTCAGAGTTTGACACAGTGGATCGTTAATATAGGGATTGTTTCAGAACCATACATGGTTCCAGATAAAAACAACTGGGTCGGTGACCGTGATGGTCTTGTTGCGATTTTTATAAATGATGTCAACTTGCTGTCAGTTGCTTCAACAATGCAGGGTAGAGGTTGTGTTGCTTTAAAAATTGGAAGAATTGCAGTTGTCGGTGCTTATTTTTCCCCTAATAAAACGGTTGCTGAATTTGAAACGTTTTTGTCCGAACTGGGCTGTCTTATTTCATGGTGTCGACCGCTCGATCTTATTGTCGCTGGAGACTTCAATACAGTGTGGGGGTCTCCAGTAACTGATGAACGTGGTGACGCTTTGTTGGATTGGTTAGCTGCTCAAAATTTGGTGTCTCTGAATCGGGGTAATGTTCAGACTTGCGTACGTGTGAATGGTGGCTCTATTGTGGACGTTACTTTTTCAAGTCTTGCACTTGCAAGTTATGTTTATAGATGGAGGGTGTTGTCAGATGTTGAAACTTTATCAGACTACAAGTACATTCGCTTTGACATCAATGATTCTTCTGTAAGTATTCCGGGTCCTGCTCCATCTGAGATAGGTCCTAGATGGTCCCGAAAAAATCTAGACAAAGATGCACTTTTCGAGGTATCGTTAGTAGAAGCTTGGAATCCCAAACCTTCAAATATTACAATTGATTCTGAGGTGGAATGGTTTAGGAACTCACTCACTCGTATCAGTGACGTTGCTATGCCCCGGATCGTTCCCATCTCACTTAAGCAAAGCGTCTATTGGTGGTAATCCGAACTAGCCCAACTACGAGCGGAGTGTGTTAAGGCACGTCGCCGGTACACGCGTTTTAGAAGAAGGCATCTCAGTTACCGTGATCAGGACGAAGAGGCAAGTTTATATTCTTCTTATCAAGCAGCAAAAAGGGCTCTTCGGATGGAAATAGCTGAAGCAAAGGATAGGGCATGGAAGGAGCTCCTGAACTCCTTGGATCGTGATATGTGGGGGCGACCATATAATATTGTCTGGAGGCCGCCGCTAACATCCACAATGGAGCCAACGTTTCTTGAGATGGTTGTTACATGGCTGTTTCCTTGTGATTCTATTCCTTTTATTAATGTCGACTTTGATCGTTCAGAGGATATTCCTGAGGTGTCAGAGGGTGAGTTAGGGGCAGGTATTTTTAAAATTCAAAACAAAAGAACCGCTCCTGGTCCTGATGGATTGCATGGAACGGTTTTGGCGCAATCTCTTGGTTTATCTAACAGGTTTCGAGATCTCCTTTCTGATCTTTTGAGGAACGGCATATTCCCTAGTAGCTGGAAAGTCGGTCAATTGCTTCTTCTTAGGAAGTTCGGGAAACCGGTAGATTCACCTTCGGCGTATCGACCTATTGTTTTACTTCCTGAGGTGGGAAAACTGTTTGAGCGAATAATTGTCTCGCACCTCGAGAAGCATCTTCTGATCGTTGGTCCAAATCTGTCTGATTCTCAATTCGGTTTTCGGCGTGCTCGCTCTACAATTGACGCCTTAGCTAGGTTAAGGGACTTGTGCGAAGAAACTGTCTCTGGTGGTGGGGTTGTGTTGGCGGTTTCGCTAGATATTGCGAATGCATTCAATACTATTCCCTGGAGAGCGATTATGGACGGTCTCTTTTATCATGGTGTGCCTGTTTACTTACGACATGTAGTAGGAGCTTATCTCTCTGAACGATCGATCATATATCCAAGTCGGGAGGGTTGGAGATGTTATCAGGTTTGATGTGGAGTTCCCCAAGGGTCGGTTCTTAGGCCCCTTTTGTGGAACATTGGATTTGATGCAGTCCTTCGAGGTAGACTGATGCCAGAAGTAGGCTTAATATGTTATGCTGACGATACCCTTGTGACGGCCAAGGGATGTAATTATCAAGAGGCGAGTTTGATAGCTGCTGCTGGAGTAGAACAAGTAGTGACTCGTATAAGGTGACTTGGTCTTCGAGTGGCTTTACAAAAATCTGAAGTCATTTGTTTTGCTAGGAGGTCTCCACCTAGAGGCGCTGAAATAATTGTAGATGGCGTTCATATGGCAGTAAAGTCGACTTTGAAATACCTCGGGTTGGTTCTCGATGCCCGTCGGACTTTCAAAGCTCATTTTGCAGCCCTGGCACCCAAGCTTGATTCAACTGCAATGGCTTTGGGTCGTATAATGCCAAATATCGGTGGGCCAGGCGAGGGCTGTAGGCTTCTTTATGCTGGTGTAGTACGTGCGAAAGCTCTTTCTGGTTGTCCGATATGGGCGGATAAGTTGACATTTTACAACAAAGGTATACTGAGGCGGTCACAGCGTAAAGTTGCCATTAGAATTGCGAGGGCATACCGTACAGTATCCTGTGATGCAGCATGTGTCATAGCCGCCACTCCACCTTGGCACGTGGAAGCTCTGGCTTTGGGAGACATTTTTTGGAGAAGAGCTGAAACCAGGAGTGGTGGTTTTGACCCACCTCTGGAGGTAGTCAAGGTGTGGAAGGAGGAGTATCGCCGCTTAATTTTGCAAGAATGTAGGGAAGAGTTAAGTGAATGTCGGTTTGGTTTACATACCGTTGATCTTATTCGTCCCTTTTTGAAACACTGGGTGGACCGACGGTGGGGATCGCTTTCCTATCGGCTCGTGCAGGTTCTCTCTGGCCATGGATGCTTCGGAAGTTATCTGCATCGAATCGTTGGAAGAGAGGCGACACCATGTCATCATTGTGACTGTATAGATGATACGGTGAGGCATACAGTGGAGGAGTGTCCAGCTTGGGACTACTTTCGCTCGGTGCTTGCTGATAGCATTGATGGCAATCTGTCGCTTCCACTAATTATTCAAAGAATGGTGAAAGCTGACAATGACGGTCCTTGGAATGCCTTCAAGGCTTTTTATGAGGCCGTCATGATTCAGAAAGAGAATGCGGAGCGTCAGCGTGAAAATGATTCAGATGCTCCGCCAGTAAGGAAACGACGACCGGGGCAGCGACGCCGTGTTTTCGCACGTCTGCCCTAAGTTAAGATTTGGAAGATTTGTGTGTGAGAGGAGTCATGTGGCATTGTGGCATTCGCGTTTGGCGGGGGTAAGGATAGGGCTCAGCTGTTACCTGCCGTCGCCCTTTGGCGAGCTGAAGTCATCCGTCAGGTTTTAGTGGGTAGGGTTTATTAAGTCTGAGTCCCACATAGTCCCTGCTGGTGTGAAATACCGTAGGGATATGCGTAAAAGCATTTCCTGACGAAAAAAAAATGACTAAAAACGCAAAAGTTGAGTTTAGTAATCGTACCCAAAACACACACATACTTACGTGCTACTTACGCAAAGGACCTACATGAGTACCTAAGTTTTTATCACACCAGTAAAGGCTAATTATTTACCCACTTCTCATTGATTTCGCCAATGAAATCGGAAATGAAAACTATTAACCTAAACGTTTCCAGTTTAAAAATAAGTCAAATTTAAAGGAATTTTATTACAAGTGGATTAGAATTTTGGCGCCAAAAATGAACACGTGTTCAACAATCTATTAATAAAGATATATAACAAACAGAAAGTGAAGGAAGATAATTTTTAGATACATTTAATACTCAACTGGCGGTCTGCCAACTATTGTAATTATTGTACTCGTTATTTGTTAAGGAGTAATCATTTTTCGATATTTTCATGCGATTGTGTGAAGATATATCATCTACATATTCTAAGCTTTATTAGAATCTTATCTGTTATTAATTAATGTGTAACGAACCTATAATCTTGTATGCATGTTGTGTGCATTACCATAATATAAGATTCATTTACAAACACAATTAAATAGAACCTACTATATTTTTTGTTTACAAAAATCATGCGAGCATTTTTTGAGCCTAATGGTGAAGGAAAACATCGTGAGGAAACCGGCTTGCCTTAGACCTAAAAAGTCTACGGCGTGCGTCAGGCACAGAAGGCTGATCACCTAATTGCATATTAGATTAACAAATGATCATGAAACAGTTACGGAAATCTGAAGCCCAGACCTAAAAAGGTTGTAGTGCCATTGATTTTTTTAAATCACTTAGAGATATCCTATGGATGTATATATGTTTCTGAATCGGTTTATTGATATTGTTTGGCCACTTCTCAATTTGTTCAATCTGTTTTGTTTTTTTTATATTTTCTTACGTTTTGAATTTGGGAATACTGTACTCTTCAAGCACCAATGATAAATTATGTGTGATACTAATTGTTATGGTGGCATCCGAAAGAATATTAAGTATACTAAAAGCTCATTTATAGTTACATTGACGATGTCAAATAATTTGCTATGACTTCATTAATTATTTTTATTCTATTGGATGCTGTTGTATAACCACCTTCTAAGATATGCAGTGTTTTCAGTAGTAGGAAGTTGATTAAGTGTATCAAGTACAGCTAAGTTGAATATAAAAATCAACAATAAAAATCTCTTTTGAACAAAGCATTTGATAGAAAGAGACTTTACACTTTGCACTTTACAAATCTATGGCTGTTCAATTGGTATACTTTATCTAAGGGCAAAATGACATTTGTCTATTACCACTGACAATCAAACGTATACATATCAAACCGTCCGCGACATAATTACATAAATGACAAATACTAATATTAACATCTGCAATGCATACAATAACATTAATATATGTACAATCCCGCAGTCATTAAGCTCATATTTCATGAGTTATTGATGATATAACAAATATTTATAATATACTCTCATAAATAAAACTGGTTTGGACTGTTATGTGGTTTTACCAATTGAATAATACATGTCTTATAAATGTATTGTGGATTGTACAGATTACAGTATGTATATAAAAATCTGATAATCTGGTACGTGGGTAACACTGAAAACGTTTAGAACTAGCCAGTTAGAAACATTGCGTGAAACATGTTTTTTTTTTGAATTTCAACTTTAGAACTCGTTGGTAACCTAATGTAGTATATTGCATTAATTTGTAATTTGTTTTTGTCAATTGGCGGCAAATCTAAAACTGAAACGTGAAAATGAACCTAACGCGAGACAATTTTCGGTCAATGATTTATTATGACTTTCGTTGTGGGCTTAACCAACAACAAAGCTATGATAGGTTGCGATTAGAATTTCTTAATGATACCCCATCTCGTGCAATCAAAAATCCCGCGTGCGGGAAGACCTTTAACATCGACTACTGAAGATAACATCAGTGCTGTGCGACGCTTGGTAGAGGAAGATAAGAGAGTGACCCATCAGCAGATACGGGCAAGTCTAGGCATGGGTATGAGTCAAGTTCAAAAAATATTACACGCACATTAAGGCGTCAGAAAGCTTTGTACCAGATGGATTACCCATACTTTAACCGACGCCCAGAAACACCTTCGCATGGACTGGTGTCGTCAAATGTTAGATAAATTCAACGGCGGTAACTCAAATGCTGTATTTGATATCGTCACAGGTGATGAAAGCTCGATATATTGCTACGAATTCGAAACCAAAAGACAATCAGCACAGTGGGTTTGTGTGTTTCCTTTCAAGGATCGGCTAACTAAGGAAAAGAAAGGAAATAGTCAAGGACTAAAGATGATTGCCTCGTTTCGTTCTTTGGTCGGAAAGGTCATTTCGCGACAGTTGTGCTAGAAGTTGGAAGGACAGCTACATTAAGCCGTTTTTCTTTTTCTAAACATTTTCAGTGTTACATAGGTATAAGTGAATTACTTTATTTCATTGACTTCATTTGATGCACAAAACAACGCGACGACCTGTAACCTGTTCTATAAACTGCTCTGAAAATCTCACCTTCTGCGATGGGTACTTGCTACTTTGGGAGTGAATCAAAATCTGCTGAGAAATAGTAAAGTGACGAAGCTGAGCAGTTTCTGAAAGATCTCTGATTCTCAGAAGGTTGTAGCACCACTGTTTTTTTTTTAAATTTTGATTCATTAAGATTGCAACGATAAATATAAAGTGGTTTACAAGTAGTTTCCGGCAACGTACTTGCGAGCCTTCTGGTAATGTGAATGTGTCTATAGGCGGCTGCATCACTTAACATCGAAGAAGCTGCCCGTTTGTCTACTGTTACATTAACAAAAAATTAAAAAGTAAATACTGAGGTGTTATTACGATTACATATGCGTACAAAAACATCGGTAAGCCAAATTAACATAAATTATGGAAAATCAAACAAGTACCTCCATAGATTCTGGCCAATTCCTCTTAATAAAAAAGGTATTTGAATTTATTATTTCAATATTTCTCGTATTTCGTCATTATCTCCTCTCGATAAAAATAGAAGCTGGTTTCAATGTTAAGATTATATAATAATATTATATAAGCGGTTGATCCTGATTTGTTTAATGAAGGAGAAGTGATCTCGCACTCCAATATAGGCTTTTTTATATTAATATTCGAAGCTAATACGTTTATCGATATATTACATATAAGAGCCGATTGTAATACATGAACACATTGCAACACAACATTGCTTACATTTAGATCTGTTTTCATATGAAGTATTCGGGGATGACGGAATCTGTAATATATAACGCCTTATATCATTCATTTCATTATATATAATGTATTATATATATACTTTAACGATCCGATTTTAGAAAAAAATCCTTACTTTTACTGATTTGGATAACAACTTTAACAAATTGTATTTAACTTACTCAACAGTAGGTACGTTGTGACAAAAGTACCTACTGTTATATTTAGAAACGATTACTATGAATTATAATAAGTTTAGAAACCTATCTTGGCTAACCATTTTATGTAAAGATAACCACAGAAAATAGCTATGTGTTAACTTCCTGCTTTGGTATATTCAGAGAATTTTTATGTATGCATCCGTAGCGTTCAAGGCTTGTCTAAAGTTTGATTGACGTATTTCCGTTCGCTAAGCGTGTTATAACTCAACGCAATAAATTCGATTTTTCATGGAAAATTTGCTTATTTATAACATTACAGTTAAAAGAGAATGAGTGAGGCTAATATGGCCATAAGATTTTCGAGGTTAAAAAAATACCAATTTTAACCAAAAAATATAAATAATAAAAAATAATATGTTCAGACACAGGGAATCTCAGCGTAGTTGCTAGTGCAATATCTCTTTTAACGAAACATCTTTTTTATTATGTGTAATAAAGATTCAGATCAAGATTCATTTCTTTTCTATTCAATAACTTTATTTAAAGAAATCCAATCGCGTCCTGACTTTATATATAAAGAGCATAACCTCATTTACAATATGTATCAATATAAAGTTTATATACTAGAGAACATTTATTTGTCTAAGTTCAGTACTCGAGTTTATTTCGCCAGCGTCGGTTTCATGTAAACAGTGTCGTTAAAGCTTATCGATTCTCCATTGTTACTGCTCCACAAATACAAACAAGCTAAAATGGCGAATCACAACTTTTGAAGTGGAATATTAAATATTGTAGAATATATTAACGATATTAACGTCTCTTAATTATAATCAATTAAAACAAATATTTATAAACATCTAAAAAAATACAGGATCCAAACGTAAAAACTAGTGCAGTTTACCTTGATTCCTCCTCACAATCCTCAGATTTTTGAAACTGTTTAGTGAACATTTTTTAAATTTCTAATAGGAAAGTTGCAAGCACACGTCGTCGCCAAAGACCCAAAACTTTGGCAGGTTTCCTCAAGATGTTTTCTTTCGCTGTACGAGCGAGTGTTAATTGCGCACATAGACTGAAAGTCGGCCCAGCCGGGGTTTGAACGGCTTCAGGGATTTTATTTATTTATTTCCTATTTTTACAGTAACTTAATACTAATACAATAGAAAACTAAACTAAAAACATAACAAGTAATAAAATAGAATCTAAACCATTTTATAACTAATAAAACACTTTTTAAACGGATTGAAGCTATGTATTATTATTATAAACTTATAAATATTTTCATAATTTTAAATTTAAAAAAAATCTGACATTTCGCGTGCTTTACAGCGTGTGCGGTCACGGTGACGTGAGTTTATAATAATAATACATAGCTTCAATCCGTTTAAAAAGGGTTTTCTTAATGTGTAAAAGCTACCATTTTATAACTAATAATAAATATGCAATTCTTGTGAATTCAGCCAATGTGCAAATAAAACCATCTGTCTCACCAGCAATAATATTTAGGGTGCCGCAAGACACGCGTAAATGGTGCTTCTCTGAGTAAGTTCGTACGCGCCCGAGGCACTACCAGATAAATGTCGCATTCATAATCCGCTCGATCATCACTCCTCTACTGGATTAAAATGCATTAAAAATAATCCCGGTGACAATGCACACGTAAGATCGATAATGATAAAATTGTGTTTATGAAAGCGGTAATGTCCAAGTTTTTCAAACCCGGTTGAAGTTTAGGAACATGTGTGACATTTTGATATTCTAAGACGTATTTTTTAAATTATATCATCATATAATTAATCAATACAATGTATGTAAAGTAATATTCTTGCAAAACATTTCACAAAAATAATTTGAATTAAGTAAACCGATGAAAGACAATTAAAAAATCTACATTTAATTCTTATTCGTATAAAATGAGTTATCATTGGGCGTTAATCCACGACAAGTACATTTGGGAAAGTGAAACTAATAAGTCCATATAAAGGAAGAAATCAATACAGAATTTCACTTCAAGAAATAATGTTTCTGAGGCGCATCGTTACATAGGCGTGTTGGTCAAGGGTAATATGAATAAATAAATAGCCCTAAGATACATTACGTGTGTAGAATAATGCGTGAAAATTGCTATCAAGGCGAACATATGCTTTGTTTATATATTTAGCCGTGTACAGTAAAGAGGTAGGATTTTTAAGACATACAATGGTTGTTTCGTTATTTATTAAAAAAAATCAGCATATAACTAATTGACGTACTAAATCTACATATTTAAACAAGTACTTAGTAATTATGTGGATTAGTGCAAATAGATAAGATGAATTTAATTATAAATCGTCCTATCTATGTGCAGATGTATTACTATGTGTAGATATATTACTTTGTCTGTTTCATTGATACATTTTTCTTTACTGCCTTTTTTTGATACAAATATAAAATATTAATACTCTTTTGCCGGATCGTGTTTCATACCATAAAGAAAACTAACGTTCTTCTTTTAAAATTGTAGGATATCCGTATTTTATTCGAAAGAGGTTCATGATAATGTAAAAAAAACCATAAACTAAAGTCTTGCGCAAATGCTGATTTATTCATCCGTTGTTTATACGAACCATATTGCCTTTGTAGTGTTATAAATAACGTCAGATATACGTGATGTCAATAATACACTTGCGTTTATCAAAAAGCTTTATCTTCGCAATCCGGAATTACAATTGCTATTACTATCTTCTATTGTCTTAATTGCGAGTTGTCATACATTTAATGTGAAATCCTTCATTAAGATACATTTGTATGATTTGTATTTTCAATCCGGATCCAATTATGGTTTTACCGGAAGTAGCGGCCAGGAGCAATAATAAGAATTTATTTGCAAGAATATGTACAAAATATGTGTTACAACTTCGCATATTCTGCAACACATATGTCTACATGTCCAAATATGTCTTACATATACAGAAGGTGGAATTTTACATAATAGTTACATCTTTATCAATCATATCATCACTGTCAATTCTTATATTATGGATGATGAACTAAGCGATAGTAACGATATTTTGAAACCTTGTTTCATTTATTGTTCTTCTGTATTCGTTTTTTTACTTTGATTTCTGTATTTTGCTGACAATCGAAAACAATAAAGAACCCGATACTTTAACAAGCGTCTTTGTTCTCAGTTTTTCATTTTCATAAAATCTTGAATGAAGTCAGTCATTTAAATCAACTTCTTTGAAAGAATGAATTTACTTTTTGGATTATTTTTGATTGTTAAAAAAATTGCATTAATGTTAAGATGTTCTTTGTTGTATTGTGTAGGGCTAATCCATTTAAGAATGGACAAAAATGTATCTAAAGCGTTTAATTCACTATGTATGTCTTCGCCAAGCATATAGTAAAACCTCGACTTAGGTAATTTACTCAGTTTTACGCGGATTCCGTGATACGCAGCTACAAAAACAGATTACTTTTATACAGCAAATATTTAAATTTGTATCAGATACAAAAAAAGATAAACATAGAAAATAACAATACATCATTAAACAGTAAAAGATTTTAATAATCACAAAAAACTAACTATTTCTTACAGTGTAGGAACTCAAATGAAGCTGACCTTTTGTCAGTTCACTCAACGGGCAATAAAAAAATCTTTGTTACTATGCAGTTCATTAATTATTTCCATATATTTTGTCACGTGTGCCCTTTTCCAGAGGTTAACTAAATATTATCAAAGTCTTTGAATATGAAATTTGGGAGTTGCCAAATAAATTTGACTTACCTGAATCAACAGTCAAAGCGGTTATAAAAACTAAAGAAGAATCTGTGAAGACTAAATATTTTAATACTGTATTATTTCTATTTTGGCAACGTCAAGTTAATCATATTTAAGTCACGCATTCGTGACTATTATATGTGTAATTTTAATGGGCAAAATATATGTTACAGTACGAATGTTTATGAATATTAAAAATGTTCAATATGTCTAGTAAAAAAACGTCTTATAAATTATTATAGTCCTACTTGACAAAGTCTCTTTATTCATAGTACTATAAATTGTTTTTATTGTCTAACATATTATTTAACTCGTTTTTTTCTAAATGATTGTTTTATTTAGTCTCTGGACCCGATTACACAACTACGTATACGTATTAATATTGAAATATGGACCTCGACCTACGCAAATTCGAATTCACAAAGCTTACGTCCGGGGTATCATTGTATGTATATTTTATTATAAGATGTCTACGGCGTAGAGGTCTACCGCTTAGGTGGACCCCCAAAACCACTGACATCCAAAATATCTGCAACATTAAAACATGCAAATAATTTATTCGTTTTTTTTTTAAATTCTTCATTTTTCTTTATAAGTATCGTAATACAGCGGGGAAATGCGGCCAGCATTAAAGGGTCACAACCCCAGGGACCAAACGATTTAAATTTATCTTACTTCTGTGGTTCTGAGGTTTTAGTTTAAATAATATTATCTTAATTTAATTAATTTAAATAAAAACTTAATTAATTTAAATAATTATCTTTAAAATGTTTAAAACGCCTTATTTTAAATGAAAAAAACTGCTGTCACCATATTTTAAGAAACTTAGATGTATTATTATCATTTTTAAAAATGGAACATAATTCTATAACGTTAAATCGTAAACAAGTAATATTAAGACTTTTATCTTATTACGTTAATAATTTAAGTTAATAAGATAACACCTAAATATCAATAAGAATTGGTATGAATCCTTATTTAGTATATTCAGAAGTCTTATAAGTCTAGACGTGATCGGACAGTGCTTAGCCATACCAATCTTATAAGATTATCTATTTTTATTCACCACGTTTGTCATTTTGCGTTTGTATCTGTAATTGAGTTTTAGACAATTATTACTATACATAAGATATTTGAAGTCAAATGACAGTCGCGTAAACTGTTGAACAATGTATTGAAAAATATAATTTTTCAGGATTTATAGAATCACACGAGTTTTAAAAAACTTCTTGTAATTGAAGTTTTGAATATGAATCGTTATAATATGCAAAGTTTTTCGGACAACAACTTTTTAAAGTCTGTGTATGGACAGCATTTTATATAATTTTAACGATCATTTTAAAAAATAATTTATTTAATTAAAATAAATAATAAAAAAATGAATAATCAAAATAAATAATAAAACACTACGTAAGTTCTTTTTGTCTCTTGTATCATTTAGGTTTGATAGAAGTATTCATGAAATAAAATTAATCATTTACTTTAAATTAATATTAATAATAAAAGTAATATTAAAAGGAGGAACCTTTTCGGAGAACGAGTTTAGGCCAAAACTAAACCAAACAGATGTCAGATAAACGTGAGGTGAGTCTGGATATCCATAGTTGCTATGCTATGCTATTTCTGCCATCAAACTTTATAATTTAATTGTTTTGTTTAATTTATTATTATTATCTCTTCGTGTATGTTATGTTTGCCTAAAAGTGCATGTCACATTAAAAAAAAAAACTTGTGACAATGTGTGTCTAAGTTCCGAGTGTTGGAAAGCTTTTAAAAACATCATACTTATTGATATGTAAAATTTTGATATCATACAACACACTATGTTACATACTAAATTAATTACATTCTTTCTTTAATAAGACAATGAGAGCCAATAGCGAATAGACCTCTTGGCCTACCTACAGACGCATTTGTTCCTTAACTGAGAGCAGAGCTTTTCTGTCGTAATAACACAATGAAAAACAATTACCTATAAACATTATCACGTGCTAAGGTGACTCCTCCTGCGTCCTCCCTCCGTATGGCCTTAAAAAACAGTGTTACGGCAGGAATTCTAATTAAACAATCGAGAAATAGTATTACGTTTACATGGCGGCCTATTTAAGTCAAAATTCAAATTTTATTGCGTATTATTTTGGTACACACGCTAACTTTTGTGCGTATTTTAGGGTTGCTACAAGGTTTATGTGTGCTGATCATGATACTGTTACATTTTAACAGCCGTGCTCAGAGACCGACATTAGTTTACGTCTACTATAATTAAAGATTAAATATATATTTATAATCTCTATAAGAAAAATGAATCCCAAAATATGTTGCTAAGCACAAAAAGGAGGAACATTTTTATGCAGAGAAAAATTGGAAAAATATAAAAAATTTAGTCAAAGTCAAAAATCATTTATTCATATAGGTAACACAATGTACACTTATGAACGTCAAAAAGAAGTATACATTAAATGCTTCTAATTTTACATTTACTGCCAGTTCTCAAATCAACTGGCAACTGGAACTCCCCCACTCTTTGGATTTAATACCGGAAAATCGATCAGCCTATATGATAACATAGCAAATTGTTCAAAATGTTACTATATAGCTACTAAAAGGTAAGTAAAAAAAAACATATACAGTCGAAAGAAAATTTGGGTAGGCAGCTAGTTAGTAATTAATTTCGATATATAATTCTTATAAATTATAGGAAATTGATTGAACGTCTGAGAGCATTGTGTGGATAGAAGCCCAAGGCGTGAGAAATTATAAAAGTATTTTTTTAACTATATTAGAGAAATAATAATTACATAGAAGGTAGATTTTCATTATTATCTTTCTTGATTGAGGTCAACTTAAAAGGAATATAAAAAATATATAATTATTATAAATTATGTATTGAAGTAAAGTTTAAAATAGCACATAATAGGACATTTAATCAATTATTTGAGATAATATGTATGTTTCTAACACACCTCATTCTACAAAGTCAAATTAGGTTATATTTATAACTATAAGCATAACAAACTATTTTTCTATAAACGTAAAAACTATGATATGGCATTATTTATGACAAAAATCAAGTTATTAGCGATGCACAGTCTGACACTGTATTTATGTAGAAATAAATTAATTTTCCGACAATATAGGCGTTAGTCGCAATCCAACCCTCACTAAAACAGGTCACCGGCGATCAGATATAAATCTAGACTGTAAAATTATGGCGTCTAAACCCGTCCGTCCTAGTAATATATTATACATTGTTCTCGAACTAAATATAATACCGACGACTGGTTATGTATGCAATTTGAAAATAGAATAATTTCAACATTGACCAAATAAATAATAATACAAATCTACAAAGACATATAATTAGATTTGCACGAGAGTTGGCAGAAGTCACAGGTGCGGTCAAGTACAGCCTTAAACATTCAAATGGAAGAGGGTGGGACATGTGGCAGGACTTCAAGATGGAAGATAGAACTTATACAAGCTCCAGTTGGTTTGTGTAAAGTAAAAACGTCTTTGGAGAAGGCCTATGTGAAGAGGGTTCATACAAAAACTTTAACGTATGATATTGTTGTTTTTTTTTTGTATAAATAACAATAATTCATAAATATTGTTTATCTTTTAAGGAAATTAAAGGATTTTTTATTAATATTATCCTAACACCAAAGATTTTCGGGAATTAAATCATTCGTTCACTTAGTTTATCATTATGTTAGAATAAGATTTAAGATTCTATCAAACTAATATACGCTTTGCGCATTAATGTAAAGCGTATATGAGTCTTTAACAGCTCGTTTTCTGGACGAAAAGCAAAATTAAAAATAACATAGTATTTGTTGTTTTCGTGTTATGTTCCATTTAGATTATGTAATTATAAAATGAAAATTTTAGTTTCCATCTGTAATTTGTCAGCGCGCATTAACTTACGCTCCTAGATTAAGCTGGATTACATCAGCTTACCAAGGGTAACTGAGATTATACAAATGCAAACGAAATTTATCACTACAATACTTGTTTAGAGTTTATAATACGACGGCTGAGACGACATATGTCTAAAAATCACAATACTAATCTCCGAGACACTAGGATGCCCTTCCACTACTCGCCAAGTGTGGTATGTTCGCACATTGATGAATCTTTTCCCCACGTAATAATAAATACAATTTTTAGACTTTAAATTGAATACATTCATGTTATATAAGGTTGTTCTTTACAAGTCAACATTTTTAACAATGAATATTTCTCTTAAACGCAGTGGCTTCAGATTTTCCATGATAATTAATTATTAAATAAGCCTTATAAGACATGTCTCAGAAAAGCCGATTTTCTTACGTTTCCTTCTTTATTCATAGTAAGTATAAAATTAAAGTCAATTCAAAATAATCTAAATAAATATAACTATTATACGGAAGTAAAGTTTAATCTCGTACCCAGTTTTTTTCTCTCTTTATTATAATATAATATGTTACATTAGAAAACCGCTGTGGTTTGTATTAATGTAACCATAGCAGTCTTGTTTAGGAGCGCGACAATTTCATATAAAAGTAGTTTTTTAATTTACTGTTTATGTTGGTTAGCGTTAGGTTATTTAATATCTGATTGGGTAGACCATTTATTAGTCGCGGTAGCAAATACCTCAACTTTCTCTCGCCATATACGTGTTTGCTCTCGATGTACAGAGCCGAATCTCAGTTACCGCTCGAGTCTTTACATCATCCTCCACTCGTTTTTTTATGTCATCTCGGAAAAATTGCTCGACCAGAAGAATTTTTTTACTTTTTCTTTTATGGGAAATATTTTTCTGTGTTTAAAAAATCCTCTTTCTTCATTTTTATATGAGTCGAGCACATTTCTCGAGACAACATGTTTGAGGTTGTTACTACGCTAAGCTCGAGTTTGCAAATAGATTCTGAAATCAAACGATTAAAGCACAACTATTGCTTTTTTAAAAAGGCATATCATCATAATTCCATCCAATGTTATCCCATAAAGTTACACCTTATCATATTAAAAGTACGTGAACGAAAACAACAAAATCGAATAACGAACAACCAAAAACAATGAGTATTTTCGTAAAACATAAAAACGTAACGATCGCGCGCGTGAAACAAAACACAATAAAATTTACATATGTCCCATACAAAATGTTGGGATTAACATCGATTTTTACGAGCGATTTTACAGCTGTGACTGATTTTGATTTTGTGATTTGCACCTTCTAATCGACATTTATGTTACCTTCCCAATGGAACTAAGTAAGTATTACTTAGTCTTGTTGTACCATCGCGTAGAGATTTATAAAAAAATTAGTATAGTTTTCTAATGAATTATTGTTATCCCTGCTAGGTTTTTACCGCAACAATACTTTTTTATACAGTTAGATTTTGTCCTTTAACAGGCTCCTTCGTCAATTTTTAGGTCTTAATTGTGTCACTGTTCCACACAATATCCGTAACGTACATTAACACAATTACGTATATAGGTAAACAATGTGTGCCCGGCCTGTGTTCGATTCTCGATCTTTTCTTTCTTTCATTTTTTTTGCCAACATGATGAATACAAATGTATTGATGTTTTAATATAAATTAGTATTGTACCAACATTCATATTAAATAGTCTTGAAGAACCTTTCATTACAATACTCAGTACCTTATAAAGATACGAATACCAAGCAGGTACAAGTACAAGTTACCTACATTTATATGCGATAAAAATTGTGATTAAAAAGGTACGTCGTGTAGAATGCTAGCAGTAGACAGTTCTATCGGAAGCTAGTTTATATAAATTATATATTTAGGTCGATCTAAAATTGCCTGCCTATAAGTGTTTGGCAGCGACATGTGACAAGTAGGCCGATAGCATTCAGAAACTTTAGATGCATAGACGTCAGATCTGTTCACATAGATTCTCAATTCATTGAATAACAATTGTTACAAAAACATCTTTCAATGGACCTTACAAAATAGATCTATACAGCGGCTTTGCATGTTACGTATGAAAATTTTGTGAATATGAAATAAATATAAAAATATGTATTCCACATTTCTATTGACCAATTCAAGTCAAGGCAAGTAATATTATATTAACTTTTATATGAGATTTTAAATATTAATCTTCCACTCAAAGGGTTCTGTTTATTTTATGATGGTAGCATCTCTCTGTATCTTTTATCGCATATATCATGAATGAATTCGAAGAATTTATTCACGTACAGAAACAATGCGATTCCACCATCTTCACGCCTGGCCATAGTTTATGAAACCAGCTACAACTCTAGGTATATGGAAACCAATACGATTAATATGTTTTCAAGAGAAAAGCGTACCACTACGGTAAAGGTTGGCAATGCATTTAAAAACCTCCTGAGGTTCCATCCCTCTCATTTCTTTTCTAAGTGAAATGCCTGCTCGCTATGTTATGAAAAATAGCAAGTTTTATTACTGACTAAAAGACTTTTATGCTTTTTTCTAACTTGATCGTGTTTCATTTTAATCAACCTTAACAATGGCTGCGCAGAAGTAATTATAAGGAATCTGCTCAAAATTTATGATATATAAAAATATTGTGTGCAAATATATATAGTTGCGTAAGACCAATTTTGAATTACTTAATGTGTAATATTTAAATTCAACTTACTGACTCATATTAATGAATATTTTAAATCTTGGTTCAACAGAGTTATTCAATAAATATATAGGTTTAAAAATAATTTTTTATAGTCATATTAAAATAGCAGCACTGATATTGTTAAACCACAAAGCATATGTTGAAAGCAATAAAATAAATAGGCGAAAAGTATTTTAGTGATAGCAAACAGGATGTGTATCAAAGTATTTAGAGATTATTTTAAGAAAGAAGAAAACATTTATTTTATCAAGCCACATATATAAAGAAAGAAAAACAAAGCTCCCAGTGGACCTATAGTATCTTGGAGTGACAGCTATACGCACTGAACGAAAAGACTTTATATATGTTCATTTAAAAAAATACATCAATATTCTGAAGATAACTGTTATGTCTACCTTAGATGTAGGGTAGGGCTTACCTTAGATGTTTATGTGTTGGATATATTATCTGTAATAGACAATGTAATATAAATTAAGTTGGCAACACTACCTTTTCAAGATGGCTTTTTATCTCTAATACTTTTCTAACACTGTGTCACGTTGTTGTTCTAATAAAACTACAAGTCCAGAAATATATTACTTTTTAAATAAAATGTGGTAATGTTGTTATATATAAATATATAACAACGTATTACCACGTGTTACAGTCCAGTTTCAGTCTTTGTAAAAGACATACAGAGCTTTCGTAAATGATATAAAACTTCTTAAGGAAAATTACATCTTCTGTCTTCAAAGTATTTAAAAGTCGCCATATAGCCACAAGGAGGATTGAACAACAATTTAATTATAAAATGCGTCTCCAGGGGTCTAAGCCCATACATCAGTCGGCTAGGCGAATCCGTGACTTCTAGACAGTGATGGACTTATTATAGAATGTCCTGTATTTGGAGCCTCCAGGTGCGATCTGGAGCAACAAAGCTATATTAAGGTATCTACCGACCATTTACCCGAAATATTATGAAGCTGAACTGAAAGGTTTCCGTAGTAAGATAGTGAAACGCGTGACTCACTGCAACAATGGCGTAGCGGAGGCGAGACGACGTGACGGGCCCCCACTGGCCTATGAATATAAAATAGGAAAGTTATATGCATACATATATATGTGTATATATATATTTTGACAATTTGTGCAATCCTACCAATGGCTGGCATGGTGAAACTAGAATCCTTAAGAATTTTGTGCCAGTCATTTCGGCGTGCCCTGTATGCGGACTGAAACACGTGTGTCACTTAAACATCTCAGGAAAGCTTTACAAGCATTAAAGTTATATCTACAGAAATCGTAGTAATGTTTTAAATAAACATACATAGTACTTTTTGTTTTGTTCAGACTTTATTGGCTGTCACTGCAATAAAATTAGTATGGCCCACTGGAAATCATTGTTGTTGGTGACATCAAGTTAAAGCTGAGCTGGGCCTGACATTTGTATTTCTTATATATACATATTAATATTTGTACAAATATGTGAATAAAATAAGGTCACGCACTAAGTAGGATATTGGGAAATTTATATTTAAAAAAATCCGTGACTTCGTGAAAATGTATACATTTCAGGTACTCTAATTATTTAATAATACATCTGTTTAATTGACAATCTTTCTTTATAAGCTTAGATGAGCACCTTTTGTTTGCCACATACCGATATTCATTACCTTTCGGGACAATGCTAATTGTGTGAACAGAATGAACGTTAAAAGTTCATGATTGGGCTAACACTTAATACTTTGAGTATTTGCATATATTTGTTAATGTGTATGCGATATATGAAAAACAGTACTCAGTCTTTAATTGAACACTCGGGTTAAATGCACTCGTAGTAAGGGTTTACACCTCACTTACGCCGGCTTAATGCCGCGAAAGCCTTAATTTTTGAAACGCCGCAATGCAGTACGCATTGCTGGATTTAAATTCAAATTCATACTTATTTTTAACTACTAAAGCACTAAACTCGTAATTGAAACGTGAAGCGGGTTCTGGGTATTAAAGAATTGAATTTAGAAAAGAAACACGACTTGGAAAATGTAGAATGCATTTTGTTTTGTGCGTTATTAGTATTAAGTATAAATTTAAATGATTTGTAAAAAGAACTACCCACTACAATGGGCAGCGGTGACTGCCTTTTATGGCCGTATCCTTGAAAAAAACATACTCAAAAATATAAAAAATGATTTTATATAATCATCCTCTTCATTTATTTTAAACTTTTTAACCTAAAATTAGCTGTCACTAACAAATGATACACCCATCCAATTTCGTACTCCGACGAATATCACTTAACCTCATAAAATGCATAATATAGGTTGGAAGAACTCGTAAACCCGTTATTTATGCCAGCACCGCGATGGACATAAAGTCGTCTCATAAAATAGTCATAAATTTAAGAATAATAAGATCGATGATGTTTTACGGTCGGTTGGATGTTATAAATATTGTTGATTTTGTTAACGGAACTACTGAGTACTGTGCGCCAGAAACACTGTTTTCTACATGCACTCACAAAATAATAAAAAAGTCCATTAAAACATATCCAGTGGCGCTACAACTCTATGTATAACAATATGGATCTTGGCCACAGTTCGTTTCTTTGATCATCTTTTATTTCATAGACAAGTAGTTGTTTTGTCTTTTGTCTGATATATTGTAAATTTTGACTTTGAGACATGCCACTTTCCTCAAATTTCGTCCATTGGTGCTCAACCGGGGATCGAACCTAAGTACTCAGGGATGAGATTCGCAATGCTCTGCCACTATGCCAAATAATAATTTACCTTATAGCCACACATAGAGGAGAAGACCATCTTGATCACGATCTATTTTATTATACACGAGTACTAAATAATGTTAGCATAATTTTAATGTGATGGACTAATCCACTCCTTTATTTTTGGAAAGATTCCATCAATTCAAATATAGAATTAAGCAAGTTCGATAGAGTATAAATGGATATAAATCACATTAATATCCATTTCTAAATAAAAAGAACATCTCTAAGCACTTTGATTTTGCCACAAATAAATGAAACGCTTTATTTAAGAGTTAAGTGTAAATCTTATTAAATTGTTATACGTATATGTTACGACTCATAAGAAGTGTATTAAAGAGTGTTTATGACACGAATATGTAATAATAAACTAATATTCTACCATTATCTTAATATATAAAAATATACGCATCACGTTGTTGTCCGCTATAGATTTCAATCAAATTTTCACACCGTATGCAGTTGGATCAAACCTAAAAGATAGGATTATATATATTTAATTCTACTGCACGTGTGTATGTCACTGAACTTCTCTTAAACGGTTGCACCGATTTGCATGTTTTTTTTGGATGCGTTTAGCTAAGGCCATGGTTGATTTATAATATATGTCGAATATTGCCTTCCCTTCTATGTATAAGTTTCGAGCACACAGTATAACATATAAAGTAGTTTTAAAATGTATCATAATCACGTCGTATGACAGTATATTGTGTTAAACAAATTTAAAAGAATTAATTTTCTTTTTGTATTGCTTTATTAATATCAGTAGCCCATTTTCGCTAAATATATCACAAACTAAATTCGTTTAGTCATAGAATGCGTCCGCAACCCATTTTCAGTCCATTTATCATAGAGGTGATAAATGTATGGCTACTACATTAGCAGATGAATAATGATACTGACGTTTTCGGAAAACTTATCTTATTACGTTGGGTCTTAAATAAATAAAACAGGCGACAATCAACAATTGTCTAGACTTAGTCTGCTTACAAGTGAAGCTTGTATTAAATGGTTTGTGTGTCAGAAAACTTTAAAAAAGTAACTATACATACGTATATTTATTAAAAAGCACATAAACTCGTCGCTCCTATGTCTCATCCTTTTATACTCCGCTCGTCTTTAACGCATCCGACCTATCTATATACAGTGCCATGTTTATATATCCTTGAATCAGTTATGACTGTAATAAAGCATGAAAAATTGTCTGAAACCTTTAAACAAACTTACCTTTAAACAAAACTATACCGAGGGATCCCAGACGGCTGTAAGAGCCTGCATGTTGCATCACGATTTTTTCAAAAAATACGCCATGGCTATATAGCTTCCTAGAAGTTGTAGATCACTGCCGTGTAATGTTTTCAAATGGATGGTGATTCAATTTCAACATTAAAGTGCGTTTATATCGTGAACGAGTATTTAGACAATTATAAATAACTTATTTTTATGAGATTATGTTAATCTTCTAATTATACGACTTTATGAAAATTTATTTGACATTTGTATTAGTATTTTTACATGGCTGATTTTGCGATTTTATAATTAATTAAAAGTGTTGGTCTTAACTAAAATTATGTGCCACGGAATATTGTATCTTGAAAAGATTTACAGTCCGCGGTATATGTTTATATCTTCAATAACCAATTTTATATCTCTTTAAACTTATAAATACTCCTCATAATGTATGCCTTAAATAGTTTACGTTGAATAAAAACTAAAATTGCCTTTTGCAGCAGATCTTTAAAATGAATATGAAAAGATGCAAAATGGCAGAGTGGCGTATAATTATTATAATTTTATTAAGTGCCTACATTCACTTTATTATCTAGTTATCGGCGTCAGTAAAAGCTGAATGGTTATATAATCTCATAATAAGAGGAAAAGAGTAGAATTTAATGAGCCAGTAAGATAAAGCCAGTTGAATAAAAATTTTCACAAGGTCTATTTGAACCAACTTTAGACGGAGTAGTATTTACAATTTAACGCATTTTCTAATATGCATATGCATTCTGTTTTAGACTTAAAGTTTCAGTACATTGAATATTTAAACAATATAATAGTCTAATCAAATAGTCGGCATTACAATCCATACTGACACCACATCATTATCTAAAATACACTTGCGAAGCAGTTACTTATATGTTTTAAATACGCTTTTATTATGAACGATACACATGAAAGTATAACATACTTTTCCGTTTCAAAGGCTCAGCTGAATAATTTTTATGGATAGCAATAAGAAAGAGTCATGAGTAAGCGGCAGGCGTTTCCTTTTCAATCACTGAAAGCTTTTGATTAATGGTCTAGAAAACCGGTAGTATAACGATTTCAGTATATGTTTGCTCCTTTCTTTTATAGGCTTGTACATTAGTTAAATTTTCGACATTTGATGCATATAAGTTAATATTTCTTCTCCTATATTTTTTTTCACATTCAACTCATGTATGGACGTCCGCTCTTCCAAAGTTTTTATTAATATGTTTTCATAGTTTTTAACGATTGCATATTATATTTTGATGTTCAATTATAATCATTTATTAAGGATAAATACATAGGATATGCACTAGAGTGAGTGAACGTCCTAAGAAAACATTGGTAAAGAGCGACTGAAAACCAAAGGATTGTTAGAGCATGTTGGGCAATAAATTTACTGGTTTTGTGTTGGACGGGGTAAAATAAATGAGGGATAGAAAAAAGGAAGCGATAAAGAAACCGAGCGTTGTATCATAATTGCTACTGGTCATAATTGTTTAATGCATTATAGAAGTTATCAAGTGCCCTTACTCTGTAGCTTAGTGCCTATGGCACAATCGGCAAAAAGATATGATTTAAACTTCCGCTGATTTCGAAGTTTTTGGTAAATGTAAAAAGTCGAATAGCTTTTTAATTAATTGGGTTGACTACATGTCCAGGTTTGGACCGATACATATAATGAATCAATTTGAAAGTCGCGTCGTAGTGCAAATGTTTCGTCAAAAATATCTTGTACCCATATTAATCATTAACTTCTCATTCATAAATGCTATACAAGAATTAAAAAAATGCCCTAGTAATCACTATAATTAATACTATATTTCCTTTTCGACGTGAACATTAATAAAAAATCTTTATGATTCTTCTTCTTTAATTAGGACCTTTTTTTAAATCTAAATGATTATTACAGAAACGAATAGATCGCGTAATTACAGCAACACTTCAATAGACTATAATCACAAGTTTAAATAGTTATCTGTCATTTTGACAGGACTTACTCGCTGATCGGGATCGCTAAAAGCATTCGAGACTACCTATGTAAATAATGTAATAAATTTGCGTTTATATAAGTACGATAAATATAAATTTTCTTTAATGTAATACTGTACGGGAATTAAAGTTTAATATCCTTGGAAAATTCAACATATTAAAGTCTAGTATGGACACATATTGCTGCCTAGGTTTCCTGTATGCAATACGAAATGGAAAATGAAAAATGCAAGGTGCATCCATCAGGCAGATTGCAGCGTTATTACTAACTCCGTTTTATTTCCGGTTCCGAAACGTGGGCTGACTGAAAATAATTTTATAGCCCTTTTTCTCTTGTTATATATTCACATATTATACCTTAAGTTTGATTTATTGTGTTTTAAATTAATTTGAGAGGTTTAGATATTATAACTTTTCGAACGCAGCAACGACTGTTTAGAATTTAAAAACATGTGTGTGTATTTATGTACACGCGTTAGAAGTTATACTTCTTTGGCGTAACAAGATAAAAATCTTTTCAAATTTTTTATCTTTCGTCTTATTCTAGGTTTTTAGAAAAAACTACACTAGCAGTAGAAAAAAGGTATTTAATAAATTCAAAGTTTTATTATAACGTGTTATCTAGTTAAATAAAGTTTATTTAAATATCACCAAATAATATTTCATCATAATTAAAGGAATTTTTTTTTGTTTGTTTTAGAATGTTAATGGTGTTTGGGTAGGGTTTGTGTGTTGTTCAGGGTGTCAGCTTTATGTGACGGTGTGTGGTGTCGGTTTTTTTAAGGTGTACAGGTGCCGGTTTTTTGTGACGGTGTGCGCGTAAAAATTTACTCTCACCATTTTTCGCTAAAGCGCCAAAACTAAAAGAAACACGCTTGTTTAAAGCTGTATCGCCGAAATTTATCTAACTGATTATGGCAACATTTACGTACTGTAAAAAGGGATCGAAATGAAATGTCAGTCTCATGTTTAAGTTATTATTATTTACTGGCTGTGCTCTGTAGTCGTAGCCCGAGTGTCTAGCACTACGGTAAATAGACTTTTAAATGCAAAAGTATGATTTATTAGACATATACTATGTCTTCTATAAAACTGCAATTATCACTTTCCTGCAATTTTGATTAGTCTTTTTTACAGCTTCGATTACACACTCGTAATTCCATACAGAACCATTATTTTAGCCTATCTTCATAACGGGGAAAGATTTTCGCATCGGTTTCGTGGTTTCGGAGCCTACTCATTGCAAACAAAATATCACATCTTTCATTTTTAATATTATTAATGATCAATGAAACAGAATTCTAAATTTATGTAACATTAAATTTGAGGTTGAACAGTTTTAATAAATAATACAAATAAACAAATTTTAACCATTCACATAAGCAAGTTGAAAAGCGTACCAAATTACACAAATTTAATATTTTATAACGTTAAACAAATGAAACTTTGCTTCCAACCGTAATTGAAAAGCCTTTTAGGTTTTCATTGAATTCAACACGTTCAAAATATAGAATTAACGGTAAAAAGCTCTAAAATCAGGTTTTTTTTATAATAAGTAAAAAAACTAACAATAAATATAGATATTATGCATACTTATTGTTGAATATAAATAGAAATCTATAAGTTTTTTAGCTAAATGTGAGTAGGTTTAGACAACGTACCTATAAAATTATCCATGAATATCAAATCACGTATTTATTGAACGTATTTATCATTAAAAATTACATCCAAAACCGAAATTGCATTTAATTGGCAGTGTCTGTAAAAATATTCATTAGGTTACAAATCACAATGAATAAATATATGTAATGTAACAGTGTCTCAAGTTTTTCAATTATCCTACAAATTTCAGAATAATATAAATAAAGACGATTCTCTATATTATATTTAATACCTAAAACAAACCAATAAGAAATGTTTGTTTGGAACTGTTGGTTCATGGAATAAGCACGACATAGAATTGATGACAAGTAAAAACGTGAAATTTAATTACCTATGTAATTACTTTTTAGTATAAAAATTGTGTATCTATATACTTAGTCTGGCCATAAATACTGTGACAATTGAGAATTTACAAAATATTACATTTCAATTTAGAATCTGTCATTTTTATATCATTGTTCATTGAAATTTCTCATTTTGGCGCCAATACATTGTACAATATTTTGCGATATTAAAATGGAGTATAGTGATAGAGCGAACCGAATCGCTGTGATTGTATTGCACAAAGTAGGTAGAAGCTAAATGCAATTTTTAAAACTTTCCTTCCCCTTGAATTAGTAAAATGTTTGTGTATTGTGTGTGGGCTATTATTAGGTCACAGAACATTTTTGCTTACGGATGAGATTCTTTTTACAATTGAGCAACATTTTAACAAACAATTAGAGCGTATTTATGCTCAAAGTTCTAAGGAAGCTTTCCAATTAGTCGACAGAGTGCAACGTGGGCACTATCCGACTTCAGTGAAGGAGTGACTGAGCCATACTTTTACGAAATAGGTATCAAAACATCGGCACGAGTGTATCAGGATACCATTCTTGAGAAGGTAGTGAAGCCCCTAACAACACCATGTTCAATTACCAAGAATGATCCTTCCAGCAAGAGTCTGCGCCGGGTCATAAAGCTCGGTCTACGGAGTCTGGGTTGGAAACTAACGTTTCGTACATCATCAGAGCTGAAGACTGGCCGTCGTCTAGTCCCAATAATAATCCGCTGGATTATAATATGGTCAGTTTTAGAGAGTACGGCTTGCTCTAACCGGCATGATAATTTGGACTCCCTAACACAACCCGTATGATTGGCAGTGAGGAATTTGCCATGGAAAGAGTCGAAAGAGAGAATTCTATTGATATCTGGCCTCAAAATTTTAAGGACTGTTTTACTAATGGAGACCGCTTCGAATAAGCTTTTATATTATAAATTGTTTTATATTTATATATTAAACTAATACACTGTAAAAGTAATAAATGGCTTATGCAATAGATTTTTTTTACTTTGTTTCAGTATTTATGGCAATACTATAGTTTTAACTAAATCACTCTTTAGTTTTGTTAAAATTGAGTCTACATTGTTTAGTTAAAAATAAAAGTATCATAACGGTAACGATTATGGCATTATCAAAACTTACAACGCTGTTAAGCTGAAATTCTTAGGTCTCTTAACAAATTGTCTTTAAACTTTCTACAGCTTAATCATTGTCATGCTATGAGAGGCTTACACTGTTCCTTTAAATACTACCAAAATGCCAACAATTATGAAGGCATTTTGTTAATTGTTTTTTAATCACGCATACACCAGTGAGCATGAATTTTTAAAAGTTTATTTGTTCTGGTTCGATTCACATCGGACAAGAACAATTTCGTCTTCTTCTGTTAAAGTGCTTGACGCTGTCATGAAAACAGTGCATTCGTTCGTAATCAAACTGGTGTTTTTATTAGTACGCTTTAAATATGGGGAGCGGTTTCATACTTTGAAAGGTATTGATAAGTTGTTATAAGTCTAAAGCAGACAACACTGCGAGCCTCAACTGGTACACTATTTTGTATAAGCAGGAACACTTTATCCCAGCCCCACTTATCCGGACCGCACTTACAACAAGGGCAATTCAAATAAACTTCTTTTTAGAATTCAAAATAACAAAGAGTTTATCTTAGCTCAACTTAACGGCGACCCTCAACGATCGCTTAAAAATAAAAACCTAGAGCCAGAGTAAACGAGCCCTTGACAACTCAAGATGCTGCAATTAGAAGCTTTGGAGTTTTCTCAAAGCCGTATTAATAAAATCATATCTTCAACCGAGTCAAAAATCGTGTTACGATGTGCTTAGACGTAAGTTGCATAGTACTGTAACCATTTAAGGCACATTCTAATCTACTTAAAATGATAAATATACAAATGAGATTTTCGTCTTTATTACGCAATGAAATAGTTGAAGGACGTTCCAGGCGAAAGGAAACCAGTTTTTGTAGGTTTTTTGATCTTCCAATGACCTAGAATTACAAATAAAAGTTAGTAGTATACATACCCATACAATACATATTAAATATTTACTATTGCTGGCGCGGTGACTCAAAGTGAGCCAGAAACAAGAAACGCCAGCATTATTTTCTGTTTTCGAAATGTGATTAAATTATAACAGTACAAGATTAAACTATTTCATTGAGATTTTCACTGTTTACAACAATAACGCTAAATTTCGTATGTTTCCATGATTAATTACTTAGATCGCAATCATGGTGGTGTCATGTAATACACAAACAAACAATAATAAACAAAAGACATCGACCTAATCCTGAGGACATATTTAGACTCAATCTTCGGGAAACACACGCTTGTTTACATTTATGGAACCTACATTAGATGTACAAAACTATTTATTAACACAGACATTCATAAAAAACATACGTAATACAGTTAAAAATAAGCTTTTTAGTGCATAATTAAGAATATGTACTCGTCTTCTATATTGGCAGCAGTCAGACTGACGCCACCTGGTATATCCCCGTAAATAAAATATAAATACCAACACAAATAATTACAAATACAATACAAATAATTCATATTTTATTCAAACCGTGTCAAGCATAACAAGATATAAAAACTCATATATAGTAATCACCTAAATATGATTCAGTATTCAGTGAAACATGCAGAAATCTCCCTACGCCATATTGGAATGGTTACGATACTTCATACATTGTTTCGGTCACGTGGCACGTGGATTCTCTGTTGCAGATATTGAGATAAACAATTTCTCACGTAAACCACCTTTATTCTCACCTTAACTATTTTCGCCTTCTAATTGAGCAGTACATTAGTGAATATTACTTAATATTGGAAGATCAAAGCGGCGTACAGTCGTTAATTTTCCATCGTTTACTCCATTAGTAACTTCCCGTACTACGTTTTTAAACAGTTTATTTATAGATTTATTACACATTTATTAGATTCAATGAAATCATAATGGACAACGTTTTCGAGTGGCTAAATACGGCAATTTGTCATTTGTTTTGTCAATTCAATATTGTTAGTGTCAATAAAATTTGACAAAGGAGGTCATGCAATAAATTAAGTCTTACAATTTATGATATGTTTATTAATATAAAAACTGTTGAGTAGAAATATATATATAAACCCAAAATTCTTGAAATATGATAGGAACCTTAGTTTTACTATACGTATGTATAAAATAGCTTAATAAGAGTGTCTCGTTATTTTGGAATCTCCTCATATAAGGTGTAACTTGTGAACTTAATATCACTAACTATACATGTCAATCATATTGATGTGTATGTTTATTACAATAGTTTTGCACTTACAATAAATTGTCATGTAATTGTTATGTAATCCGTATTACAGATGTCAAGCAATGTTAAAATGTATAGTAACCATTGAATGCCGAGCACGCAACAATATTAATAAATTATGATTTAGCGTGAATAGTATTAAGAGCAGTGTTGGTTGGTTGTTAATTGCTTCAGCGTACGAATGTCATCCCTGAGTTCGTAGGTTCTAATCCCGCCTGTGCACTTATAGAATTTTTGTTAATGTGCGCATTTTAATACTCGCTCGTATGGCGAAGGAAAACATAGTAAAAAAACTGCCGAAGGCGTACGCGAACAGCCCCAGAAATTTTAGGCCCAGATCTAAAGAGGTTGTAGTGTCACTGGTGTTTGTATATATTATTTATACAAAAACAAAGTCTTATCGGACTTTTGGTTGTAGCCGGCCTATGTTATCTTTTTATTTGCAAGTCCCCACTTCTCTCACTGATAATCAGTGTTGGTTATTTTAATATATAACTGAGTATGCGTTTGTTATTTTCAGGTACGGAGACATGGTACCCGGCACTATCGCTGGTAAGATAGTGGGTGGTGTGTGTTCCCTTTCGGGAGTACTCGTCATCGCTCTGCCAGTGCCTGTCATCGTCTCTAACTTCTCGCGGATCTATCATCAGAACCAAAGAGCTGATAAAAGGAAGGCTCAAAGAGTAAGTTTTAAAAAGTCTGGTTGCCTTTGTTAGCTTTTAAAACGGAACTTTACAACTTTCCAAGATCAGCGTTCCTTCAGACGCGTTATTTTTTTTTCTATAATAAAAACACCATCGTTTATTTTCTCAAGCTTGGCGTTGATTCAAGCAATAAAGGTTTTTTGAATATAGAATTTGGATTCGTGAAAAAGTTAAACAGTATTAAAGATAACATTCTTATTTCATGTATGAGGCCTGTCAAAGATTCTTCAAAAAAGGTTACATGGGTAACACTGAAAACGTTTAGAACTGGCCAGTTAGGAAAATTGCTAATGAAAACTTTACTGAATTTCAATTTTAGAACTCTTTGGTAATCTAATGTAGTATATTGCATTCATTTATCAATGATTTATTATGACTGTCGTTGTGGGCTTACTCAGCAACAAAGCTATGATAGACTGCGATTAGCATTTCTTAATGAAGCCCCATCTCGTGCTACTATTTACAATTTGTTTAACGAGTTTAAGCGTGGACGTAGCAATCTCAATGATGATTCGCGAGAGTTGACGTCCTTTAACAGGGACTACTGCCCATAATGTCAGTGCAGTGCGACGCATGATAGAGGAAGATAACAGAGTGACTTATCAGCAGATACGTGCTAGCCAAGTTCGAAAAAAATTACAGGAACATTTAGGCGTCAGGAAGCTTTGTACCAGATGGATTTTTCACACTTTAACCAACGACCAGAAACACCTTCGCATGGACTGGTGAATATTTGCCTATATCAGGTGTCGAGATAATGAGACAGCCGCCATACAGTCCTGACCTGGCGCCCTGTCACTTTCATTAATTCCCAAGAGCTAAAGATAAAATTCAAGGTATTCGCTTTACGAGCCCTGAAGATGCGGTGAAAGCGTACGAAAATGCTATAGAAGAGAGATATCCCTAAGGAAGAATGGGCCCACTGCTTTTCTCAGCGGTTCCATCGAATGGGACAATGTGTAGAGAGGAACGGAGATTTCTTCGAAAAACAATAAAAGTATTGGCAACTTTCTACATTAAGCCGTTTTTCATTTTCTAAACATTTTTAGTGTTACCTAGATGTTCTTTGGACCAGTGTAACCTATTTTTACATGCTTTAGTCTCAAGTCCCTCTTATCTATGAAAAGGAAGTAAAAGATTAATTATTAAAAGTAAGTACATGAAAGTCTTCCGCGGACCGCTTCACAAGACATTTTCTTTTGCGAATTAGCGAACTGTGGAACCGATTGCAATTGTTTAAAAAGAGCATACTTCTCACTCAAAGGCCGGCAACGCTGGGTGCGTGGGCTAAAATATGTGTCCATGGGCATGACTGCCATTTTTCGGCGTCACGTTGGCACGTTTCCCCTTCCTATACTATAAAAAAATCTAGTAATCCTCAAGACAGGGTTGCTTTTGTACATGTACAATCTTTGTGTTCTTTAATTAATATACTATTATATCATATATAGGTTTATCTGTGAATCCAATTTTTATGCATATCTAATTTCAGAAAGCTCGGCTCGCCCGCATCCGTATTGCCAAAGCTTCATCAGGTGCTGCTTTCGTCTCCAAGAAGAAGGCAGCTGAGGCTCGTCTGGCTGCTCAGGAGTCTGGAGTGGAGCTGGATGACGCAGGAAGGGATGAGGATATCTTTGAGTTGCAGCATCACCACCTTTTAAGATGCCTAGAACGAACTACGGTAAAAATCTACCCTGGGTGTGGTATGCTTTGCTTTTTAATGTGTACTAATGATTTTAATACTTTTATCATAGTGTTTAGCTTAGCCCGGCAGTCAGGTTGAGTACAAGGTTTCTCCCTATGCTCGTCTGGATGGATTTAGTGTGATTTTAAACAGTTTTCACTGTAATCATGTATTGAGTTAAACCTCTTTATAAGGTGTTTTACTGTCAACGATTTTAGACAAAAATCGTTAACTTAGGCATTTATTTTTCATGTGCGGTTATTGCTTTATTTATTTTCGATTTGTTGTTGTACTTTCAGTTTTTGTATTTTGTGTTTAGATTGGCAATAAAGAAACGACTAACATGACAAGATTCAAAATTTTTACTTTTATTTTTATAATCTATCAGTCTCTTTCCTTTTAGGGTTTTCAAAACCAATACGACAAAATATTCCAGGATCGTGAGTTTGTTGAAATGGAAAACCCATTCAATGGGGCCGCTAAACGGCCTGGATCTCCTTCGCCTCTAGCGTCGCCTGCGCATTCTGGCCGCGCACCTGCCTTATTGGCTTGTTGCGCACGATGCGGCTGCTGTCCACAGAAATATCAGGTAAACTCAACCTTATCATATTCACAGACATTAAAAATGTGTTAACGGATAATTAAAATCAATACGTTTTCAAACTAACGGAACTAACTTGTGTGTTATTAGGTTTTACAAGGCATAGTTGCAAACAGCTTCTTTTTTAATTTAGTTTCCAATGGAGGTGTAGTAAAGGCTGAACTTATGGTAATAATTACCATTTATATGGCATGTTAGTTCACGTAGAGGTTAGCTTTCGATACGTTAACACGTTCGTAGTATAAGTATTTTTATGATAATAAGGGTTTTGTGTCACGGCAGAAGCGCGGTCGATCAGTACGGTGCGTCAGTCCTATCGGACTCGCGACGTGTCCGCATCGTGAGGTATAAACAGCACACAGCACCGTCCTTGATGTTCCGATTGCGTATCGGTGTTTTTATGACCAATATTTATATATATATATACAAAAGAAACAAATACGTTAGTCATAATTAATATTTAATTTATGAGCAATGTTGTGGGCAGTCTACAGACCATATTGGTTATTGGTCATAAAATACAATTCACCGATATTGTGGTCGATGTCCGTATTGTTGCTTGTGTGGCTAGACTGTGCCCCTGACGTGCTTGCGTGGTACACTCCCAGAATATACCAAAAATATATACCAAATATATAATAAATTGCTTTGCTGTCCACAAAATTTACGAATCGCTCTGCTATGCATATAATGTAAGCATTGGCACATTGGCAAGTACGATATAAAACCGATAATGTATCTTTTAAGTATATGTAATTGAGTATTATATTAACAATATTCGCACATTTTATTGATATATTTTTAGGTTATATCGGTAAGTATTTAGAGCGATTTAATGGGATAATAGAACATTTTCCTCTTCTCGTAGAGTCTAGTTTGTAGCAACTATTTTGTTATGCTATAACTCTTATAAAACATTGTAGTTAACACTGTGAATACCACGTCATGATACACTTTTCTCTTAATCATTATTTATTATTGTTGAGTAAATCTATGTCTACCCTCATAATTTTTTCTCATCCCAGATTATCAAAAAACTGTAACACATCTATATTATACATAAAAACTAGCAAACTATACACAATAAACTAAGTATCGTTTTGGTTTAACTTTACAAATTTATTTTTATCTAAACTTCGTCGTTCCGAAACTGTCTATATTTCGCGCTTCATACGTTGTCACTTTGACAGGTGTCAGCGACGAAACGCTTGGTCTTCGCTTAAAATTCTGGTCTGGTTCGTATCCAATTGGCTAACAGGTAGTTTAAATTTAAGGTCCTGCTATTAGACTCGAGTAGAAAACGAGTGCGGGGTACTCGGCGTTACACGGCGACGTCGCGGCCGTCAGACACTTCTGTGTCCGCCGCGCCCAGTGAAGACCCCTTACCAGTATGTCTAGCCGGCACTACCACACAGCGATTTATTCGGATTGTAGAGCCTTTCACAGTATCCGATTACCTTTAAATGTTACTTTATATTAAAATTTAATATTTCTCAATATCGTGTCGGATAGTGTGAAAAGTCCATGCCTATGTGTAATACATTTATTAAGACAAGTGATTCTAGACTTAAACCTTGTGTTAGAAGCATTTTGGAATTAGACCACGACTACACTATAATTTTAAGCAAAAATTTAAATTCTAAGACGAATAACAACACTTATTATTCGCAATATCGCAATAATAGATATATGAGTAGTATGGTATTGTGTAGTGTCAAAGTATATATATATTTTTTTTATCAAGGAACATATGGTCAAGAGAATCGCTGTGTGGTAGCTGGCGTAAAGGCTTTTAATGTATGCAGGGTGTTGGCTGCTAAACTGTTGCTTAAACTCTGTACAAGTCTCAATGATTATTGTAAATTGATGTTATTATTTAAAGCTTTCGCTGTGCTATCGTCGTATTTATTGTCAATGTGAGGTATAAAATGTAATTCAATGTGTATTTTGTAATTAAGAATATTGTTAATAAGTCGCATTTTTCTACAATTGAAACACACACTCAAAAGCTTTGATCGTAGATAGATTCGAATCAATATCGATAATATCGAATCACACTACTATTGAATTCATAGTTGCTCGCTATTGAAATTTCGTTTATAAATATTTAGAATGTTTACTTGGATAACAGTTTGAAAATAGAATAATGCGATTTCCTTTATTAATAGTAGATCCACAAGTGTTGTAAACGTTAAACGCTTAAACCCGTGTTGCTACTTGCTGTACGCCACTGACAGCAACATTGACATTTGTATCGTCAACGCCAACACACTGCACACATGCTCAAAGTAAGGGTTGCAATAATAATTTATTTTGCATTAGACGCGCTTCGTGTGCCAAATGAAAACTGTATTTATAATCTTGAGAGGATTCGCGTGGCTAAGCTGCAGTGTTAAGGGAGCGAACACTTACACTAATATACACTGATGGGTCTACATTTGTAACGATAGCATGATCCAAAGCACTTTTTTTACTCATTACACTTACATTCACTGCAACTTGTTCACTTCCGACAAATATGTATTTTTGTTCTAGTTTAAGTTCCTACAATCCTCAGCTTGTGTGCTTACTCTTTTAAATGTAGTTGAAATCAGTATTGCTATATAAAGCTTCGATTTGTCTAAATTTTCTATGCGATTATCGGCCATAAATTTAATAAAAAATTTAGTAGATAGAACTTAATTGAAATCAAATAGTTGATAGAATTACGAATTGTGATTATAGGTTTTCTTTTGTTTCATGAAAGAGTAGGTTTCCTTAAACTGAAAGATTTTAACATCGTCACGAATAAAATAATTATATATTAAAAAATTTCAGCAAGCTTGCGGCAAGTACATTCCAGCTGGCAGCACAGTGCAAGGGAACCAGACGGGCGTAGCAATGGATGGTACATATCTCGTTGAGGCGTCTTTCTAGGACACGTCAACTAGTGCTCAACAAGAGAGCTATGTGTAAGCCAGATAGGACTAGAGTGATTTGCCGCAATTATTAGGTTATTTCTACAGAAGTAACATAAAACTGCCTGATATTCAGATATCATAGACTTAAAATGGAGACCTTGAGATGTCTGGTCAACCCTTTTATGACAATTGAAAAATGACATTGACAAAGCTAGACGTGAAATTGTATGAATATATTATTTGAATGTATTCAGACTTAGATGTAGGTAGTAAATTCAATTATAGTGTGTGTTAAGATAAAATAATTTGCGATATCTAGACTGCTTTTTCAATCTACAGGTCTTCATTGAAATTATTGTCCATCTTTTCTGATAGTTTAGTCTAACAGTATTAAAAGATTAGATTTACGAGAATTTCTTCAAAAAATATCAAGTTAATGAAATTTAGAGCAGAGCTACTGGGTAATTACTATTAAATGTTAGCTAGAAACAATGTTACATTATCCCATACCAAAACTGCTTTTGGGATTTCATAATAGAAATTAATGCAAATCATATCATAGGCAGATAGTTTCGTTCAAGGGAATTGAGCACTGAGAATCCTGCTTTATGTTATACTATCAGGATACTTGTGCCTTCAAAATTCATTACATACTGTTACTCTGTGTTAGTGAAGTTTTAGATATAGAAATGTATTCTCGTATCGGAGTCGTATCGGTAAAGGCACGTAGCAGTGACGACTGTTCATAACAAGCTATCTTTTAAGCTTACAATTGTACCTTAATGTATATATTTTAAGTGCACAAATAGTATATGGGATATTTCAGTTTGTTGTCTATTACCTACCAATAAGTAATAAGAAAAAAATGCCAAATAATTGTGAAAATGTCATTTTTGTGTAAGGTGTGACACTATACTTTCTTATGGTCTAGGGCGAATGGAAACTCGAACGGATTTCGGCTCGAACTAACTTCACCCATCTCGACGAATAACCGCGTTTGCTACAATGAACTCAATCACTGACTTTTACAGAATATGAGGGCTAATCTGTTATATAAACTATATGTATTTATACGCTACGTGCCGTTTAACTATTCTATATCAACAGTGGCGGATTTACACATTTTCTAGGTGAAGTTTTTGCCGCCCTTGCCACGTCCAAGATTATTTTTAGAATCCCACAATTTCGTTGAAAATTTTTGAGAAATTATGCACAAACCATCCAGTTTTCAGCCTCCCACTAGTAGTGGAACTGACATGTATAGGTTGATAGGGGGAAGAGGGAAAAACAATTTGCTCTTTTCACTCATACCAAGTGTGAGCTGAGGGCGCAGAGGTATAATGACAATATTATATAATACAGAAAACCGTAATGGAGAAATCTTTTTGATTTCTATGAGGTAGCAAAAAATATGGGTTAATGAATTTGCCGCCCTAAAATTATGCCGCTCAAGTTCTAGTCTACTTAGACTGCTGGTAAATCCTCCACTGTATATTAAATTTCGGATGCAATGAAAAAACAATGAAATGTTCGTCATCCAATGTTTTAATTCGTAGTCCCTAAATATATGGATGTCTTATGATCGCTCTAGTTATAATGTTATGTATAGATAGATGAATTTATGTGGTTATAATAGAAATTATTTAATTTAATTGTTAAATCTAGACTTAAGTAATATCTGCGGGTGCATTGAATGCGTTGATAATGTATTTATAATTTTTATTTATAAGATTGGTACAAACGTTTAATGAAAAATATTTGATATTGTATAGAAGTCTGGAAGACACTGCTTTTAGCAGTAAGACCGCCTTTTTACATTCTTTGTCTTCATTTTTTTTTCTAGTATTTTGTGTTATCGTGATGTATACATAAAGAGTTATTGTTATCATTTTACTACGCACTGGAATACGATGATATAATGATTTTACTGTATCAAAATACTCCGTAACCAGGCTGTGTTTAATAGAATAAAATTATACTCATTTATTAAACAATAACAAAAAGTTTATTTTAAACTTAAACCGGTTTTTCAAAGAGTATTAACCTGTATAATATATGGAGATGGACGCGTACGACAGCCTAAACTCTAAACTGTATAAGTAACGTTTTAAAATAATCTTTTACGTAATGATTTGTACATTTAAGTTATTTTTTTGAATCGCCGACCTCGTGTTAATTTATACGCACGTTTTGTACCGATCTTATAACGTGTATTAAAACCGAATTCAGTGTTAATAAAATTTCTTCCAAATAATGCCATTATTACTAATCAAACGTAGTTTCAATTTGATAAATTAATAATTAAGTATAATAATGTTCTTGTAACTTCGTAACGCGCAAAATATCTATAAATAAATATTTAATGAATGAATGGTCTTATTAAAAATTGTTCTAGAATCTATTGTCTCGTTTATTTACTCGACACTGCTAGAGACAAAAGATTCTATAGCTTTTTAATAATTTTAACAGTCAGAATTCGAGGTTAATTATTATATTGAATTCCTGTGATTTTTAGTCCTTTAGATATATTTTAGTATCTTGTCCATGCTTTGTAAATTGACAATATTTATATTATAGATTATTTTTAATGTATTTAAACCTTGTATCGTAAATTCTAACATTCAAGACGAACTATTTTTTTTAATACTTGAATAAGGAAGTTACGATGTGATCTCTTGTAATAGGTTTCCATTTGGAATCAAATATTTTTATTACAATGTAATAAAACATAAACTTCTGAATCTAAATATTGGGAATTAAGGACTTGTGGAACTGTTTTTCATATCAGAACCATTCGTAAGCCTTTTTTTTAATATTTAGCAAGATATTGTTTGGAATAAATACTCCTGGACATATTGCGTCTGTTCCATTGATATTTTTTAAGTAACATTAACCCATGTGTATTGTTTAACCAACATTAGAATCCAGGACGACTTATATCTACTACTAAGGCGGTCGTGCATTGCATTAAAGCAATATTCAAACTTGTTTTAATATTTGAAAATGGATTTAATTGGATTTATTTAATAAATTCACGACATTTCAGCTGTAATAAAAATGGAAACATATTATATTAGAAATCAATTTCCCTTTATATGACGGACCAACATGAATGTGAATTCTGACAATATTTTGTTGGTTTTAAAAGCTTCTATTCTTCGTTATTCTCTACTTTATATCTCTGTAAAATCCAATTTGACTGTTAATCACTGTTATTTTTATTTTATTTACTGAAGTACAGCTCTGGTATGACTCAGAGTCCAGACCTAAAAAAAATAGTAACAGGGGCAAATGGGCAGGAGGCTCACCTGAGTAAGTGATGCCGCCGCCCATTGGACACTCTCAAAGACAGAGGGCTCGCGAGTGCGTTATCTTTTAAGAATTGGTACGCTCTTTTCTTGAAGGACCCTAAGTCAAATTGGGTTGAAAATACTTCAGTGGGTGGCTGGTTCCACAAAGGGTTGCCTTAAAAACTGTTCGCCTATGCAGACCCTAAGTCGGCCTACAAGAAAAGAGCGTACCAATTCTTAAAACGCTGGCAGTGCGCTTGCGAGCCTTCTAACAGTGTGAGTGTCCATGGGCGGCGGAATCACTTAACATCAGGTGAGGCTCATACTCGTTTGCCTCCTGTAACGTAATAAAAATTAAAAAAAACGCTAAGCTGTGGTGACGTCGAGGCGATACGGTTGGAATTTCGTATTCTGCCTAACTTAACCTAACCAATACTTTTTTCCCTGGTCACACCTAACGCTAAGTCTGGACATCGTCAAGCTCCTACTCTCCGTAGAGATGTATGTTTTTTTAATTTAAAACGGTGATTAACAGTAATATTGATGAAGCATTATTTATGTCTATTAGTAATTCGTACAATTCAAAACAATTGTATCGTTATAGATAAATAAGGATGAAAAGGGAACGCAGACACCGCAAGCAAGTATCCTGACGCATGATTAAACGATCATACTTCATAGTTAATGCATAGGAAATAAACAGTACCAATTCGCTGCCACTAATTACCACGTCATGACGAAAAAGGTTGACTGTACAATTAGTTATCAAAAATCTGGCATTGGCACTCCGTAGAACCTTTTCTACGGAGTGCCAATCCAACCTTAGGGATGCCATCAAACGAGCCAATTTATATCATGTTCTTTCAATGTATTATATGGTCCGTAACGTAAACTAACTACTATGTATGGTAAACTTTATCAACCTTATCAACCTTATTTGCCTATTGTAATTCGATTTCACCTTGCCGCCTTAACACTGCCAGTAGCGACATCTCTTAACCGTTAAGCTCAAAATATGTTGGATGAGCTTTCTGTTCTGAAACGCACTTTACACTTGAGAAACATAACTTACTTGCGAAATTATTACCATTTATTTGTCAAACAGTTGAAGGTATAGAAGAAATAATTGCTTGATGGTAATGATGATAAACAATATCAGGTCATTGTTGTATATTAAATCATTGGAAAGAAATAATCTTATTTACTGATGTATATCTGTCGTATGCATATGGTTTGTCAAAAAACTTTTAGTGATAAAAGAGGACGCACTCGACAATTTTATTTATCTTAAAGATCTTATTGTATATCCGGGAAAGATAATTAATGATCGTGCTATTAATATATTCTTATCACCTAAATAGGTGCTGTATCGATTCGATTGTTGAAAGAGTTGTTCTATAAAAATAAGTAGGTGTTCGAGAAAATATAAAAATCTCTCAAGAGTTTTTTGAACAACCAAAAAGAAAAAGTATGTATAATGTTATCATTACCTTTTTTACATTACTGTCTACTGATCTATAGAAGTAGTAAAATACGAGTTATAAAAATATATATAAGAATTCTTGTTGTTGCGTAAAATGTATCCAAACTATTTGGCTTTTGGCGCCACTAGATGTCACTTTCACAAATAAAATAAATGTTTCCAAAGAACTGGCAGTGTTGCAAATTGTATTATTGTTAATTAATATAATATTTTACTCTAGTCAGAATATCAGAAAGCGTTTTTTTTTTAATTTCATTGATAGAATATACAAATTTAGTTGTATTTCTGCTGGCATATGAAAAAGTCAATATCTATTTATTTTTTTACATATGTAGTATTTGAAATACTGAACAGGCTGAAGAACTAATGAATCAATAACTCAATAACTGGTAATATTATTCTATGTTCTGTCAATGAAATTAGGAGTAAGCTTATAAAATATTTTAATAATTTCGGTTTTAAACCTTTAGGTTTATTATGAATTATTCTTTGTTATTTTGAAAAAAAATGAAATAAACTTAAATGTATATAATGTATTTATATTGTCTTTCATTAAACCTTTTCTTTTTATACGGGGCAAACGACCCTATGGGACGCCTAAAATGGGCAGTTGCAGCCCATGGACACCCATTTTGATGGGTCGTATCTATCGGGGAAGACCCAGGAGTCAGTGCCACAGTTCGCTAGTTTGCAAAAGTTGTTTGGCAACTAAAATTATCGGAATATATATGAAAAAGTTATTCCTAATCAAAAAGTTCAAACAGAGAAAACGTCAATCATTTGATGTTGCACTGATAATAATAGCTGCGCTACTAAAAATTCTAAAGCCCTAATACTACACTAACAGTCATACTAATAAAGATTTATGCGCATCGTATAAGCCTGTTATAAGAAAAATGTTACTAATAATTCCTGAATAGGCTGTTATAATAAGTGTTTTGTTTGTATGAAGACTTGTACAATGCTTATACAACGCAGAGGCCTAGTTAAACGGTCTGATTTCGCGTTTGACAGCATTATTTGACTGTTCAGCTCAAGGAAAGATTTAAGTTAGTAGGTATTTGTGTTTCTTGAAAATGGTTTTTCTAGATCAGATGGAAAATTTACATAATATTGATATGCAGCTAATACATACGATTGAAGATTTGCCGCCGATCTGTGACATAGTGCGAGCTGATGTCGAAAAGAGTAATAGAGAGACATTTTGGCTGCGGTGTTCACTCATATTTTCAACTATTGTAGTTGCAGTTTAATTGTGTTAGTGACATCTAGTGAAAGTATAGTGAACTACCCTAACACAAACTTTTATGTGGAGATCTTGCGATGGTCATATAATAAAGTATACTACTAGATGGCACTTAACACATTCAATAATGTTTTATTTTATTCACTAGATGACAATGTTTTTGCTATTCGGGAAAAGACAAAAAACTTTTTATAATTGACAACTGACAAATCTTTTAATTACAATCATAATTAAACAATTCTTAAAAAAACAACATACATTAACTGAATTCTATTATTCTTCATTTACTTTCCAAAGTATCCTGCTTTGGAACTCCTTACTACTTGATATCGGGCCAGTACAGCTTAAGAATAAGTACGATCTTTACTTGAAGGACCCTAAGTCGAATTAGTTCGGAATTAGCTTCAGTGGGCAGCTGGTTCCACAAAGTGCTGGTGTGCGGCAGAAGTTGCCTTAAGAAACGCTCAGTTGTGAAAGGACGGACTACAAGGTGATACGGATGGTATTTTAATTATCCTTTACATTAGCTTTTACATTTTTGTTTAACATATATTTTTACTTATTAATATACTATCTCTGGTCCCTTGCCTAATAACTTATATATGACCTTTTTATAATCGTATGTTTAGGGTAGCGAAGCATAAATAAATTAATTAATTAATTAACGCTATATAAAAAATATTATATAGTTATAATATTGTCAATAAATGTCCTTATGGATGCTAGATTCTAGTACCGAGGAGGTACAATGTTAATATGTTTTGAAAGAATAACACTTATATTATATCTTAAAATAAAACTAACTATTATCACTGCGGTATGTGTATGATGGGTATATAAATCTCGTATGATAAAGGAGAAAACTTAGGTCCTACATCCTAAAAGCGGTGTGTGTTATGCACGTAAAACAAATCACTTATTTGCCTTTAAAAGAAAATGTTTATCTAAAAATCATGCTATTTAAAGCCAAGAGCCATAAGTGGTTTTAGATAGATTTATTTACAAACAAACGCTACTGTAAACTCACTCTGCGAACATATTGATAGTGTCGGAGACAGCGTTCAGTAAGCGCAACGTCTTTGTAAACGGAGATCTGCGCAACAGACTATATCTTGGCCTTCATCGTCGTAGAAATCCCCTAGGTACAAAGAAAGCGAGTTCTTGAAGAACACTTGTGTTACTCACCACTCCCCGCAAGACCTTATGTATAGGGTAACCTAGAACGTCACGGAACCTTTAAAAAATTACTAGCATTGTTGATCTAAAACCATTCTCGAATTTACACATACTAAACAATACAGCCAAATCGGTCCAGCCGTTTACGACGAGTTTAATAGGAACACACGCACAGATAGTATATATAAATATGGCGTACGAAGTAACAAGTAGTTAGAAACGAGTTGAATAATTTACAACGCATCAATGATTTCATATGATATTATCATACATTCTATGTAAGGGGAAATTTCCGTCTGCAATATGGACTTTGGACATATCCAGTCTTTGATGTACACATAAAGTGCTTATTGCTTTATAAATTGGTTTTATATGAGTTAATTAAAAGGGATATACTCCACAATATTAAGTTTATACTTTACAACAAGGAAACCCTAATTAAAATTGGGTTTTAAACAGTTCAAAAGTACATAGGTGATAACAATGTGTGCGCACTAATGCCGCTGTAAGATACTCAGATGGCGTAAATTGATATGCAAAATTGTACAAATTGTACCTAGATCTATAAATGACTTTTGAATTTTGAATACATCACTTGACATTTGTATATCTGAACAGTATTTTTGTGTTTGTATAGACTAGATGTTCTGTGTCTGAAATGGGCTGGTTTCCGTACGATAGTATATCACCGTATGAGATACCTATTTGGGGTGTTTTATTGGCGGGAGTTGAGATTAGTTAATTATGGAAATCCAATTTTCATTCTAAACAATGGTTTTTCTTATTGAACGGTTTTCTTTTTACGGGATTTCGTCGACTGGTTCAATATAATTCATTTTGTAATCTCCTCTCCTTCTTACGCAAAGCTTGAATTTGATTCCTGATGGTAGGTACTGTTTCTGTTCTTCCTACCAATATTCAATATTACTACACAACGAACTAAATTATCGTCTAAATGCGGAAATTGACTCATCGCTACATATAGGGTTTTTTGGGACTGATATAGGTCTTGACAAATTTTTTCTTTAAGATATATTTCGATGATTTGGATTTGAGATATGCCCATTTCCACACGATATTTTCCTTCGCAATACGAGCGAGTGTTAAATGCACAAAAAGTCCATTGGTCGGCCGGAGATCGAACCTACGACTACTTACGTAATTGTACTATCCCTACTGCAGTCCTTATCTAATGTATATAAAGTAGGAATACTTTTCTACTATAATATTTAAGGAAAAAGTTAATTAAAGAAAAATGATTTTCTAAAATTAAATTATACAAAATTGTAACCATGGCTAATTTCTAAAAATAAGTTTTTAAGGGAACCGGAAGCAATTACTGCAATCCTTAATCAGAAAGTCTACCATCTCGGTTAGCTCTTAACGGTATACACACACATACAAAACGTATATACAAACTACATACAGGTAATTGTGGAGAGAATAAAAAAATTGCTAAGTGTGCCTTACTTGTGCGCTGAGGCAGGTACAGTCAGCGAACAATCTGCTCAGCCGTTTTACTAATATAAAATATTTGAAAGCCCCAATGGCTATAAAAATATTTAAGGTATGTCACATGACATAAGGTTGTTACGAAACCATATTTTAATTTAATTTTTACATATTTGATTATAAGACCTAAACTATGCCTTATAATCTCACGAGTATTTTTTTTATATGATATGGTGGCAAGCGAGTCTACGGGACCCCCGAAAGGACAGACTTCGCCCATGGACACCCATTTTAATGACCGGAGGATGGAGAAAGAAATATATGATTACTACTTTTTTATTATCACTGGAACAACGATAATATTCTAATTCTAATATTTTATAAAGTTTAAGCTAATAGCTAATTCCTCGTTGTTGGAGTAAAGTAAATGCCTTCTTCAATTCATTGAAGCCAACATCTCAATATCAATCACACTTGTAATGTTCATCTTTTCAGGCCGTTATATATACCAAGGTTTAATATTAATAGCAAAGTAGCGATTATTCTTATTTGTACTGTGAATCCATACATCTGAGTGTACATAGCGGGCGTCGTTCCGTGCGGCCACAGTTGGCCGACAGAGCGAGAAGTTCAAATCTGGCCGTAATTGATAAATAAACGGCACGTGCCCAGGTCAACATACGCGCAACATATTGTTCATTTAAATTGAGGAAAATGCCTTTCAAGCTTCAATCTTCTTAGAAATTCCATGCGTCGCTCGTATTGTCAAATGACATGATGTTTAGGGTATGTTTTCTGTTTGTATGAAACACTGTTTCGAGACTTTTTGGTCAAACACTCATATGAGAGACTGAGAACCAACCTCCAGTATTGAAGTCACACAAAAATCTCTCAAAATCTGTCAGTTAACTTCTAGATATACATGATCTACATAACTGTCCAATGGAAAGGCACGAACGTAATTATTAATTTAATTAATTTAAATTAAAATGATGATTTACGTCATTACTGATTAAATATAATACGCTCACTTAAAGTAAAATATAATTTCCCAGTCGATTCTTGAGCCAAGTACCTAAACGATTAAAGTTAACGCCTGGTAGACAGTGCTAGAGCGTATGAACATCGCAAAACAGCGAGTAAATGCTGGCAATATTAAATCAAATCTAAATTTATTTTATCGTATTGATAACTATACAGTTCCCTAATCTAGCTCAGGTCGGGCGAGATGAACTGACCAGAGAGCAAGGAAATAATCGCCAAGATTTTTTAAGGATTTGTGTTGAACTACATATATTAGGACATTTTTCTTACGCTCGCCTGTTGTTAAGTGATACCGTCATATATAATTATATATTTTTTAAATCTGTAATATTTGAGTAAACCCTTTCTAAGAATTGTTTGATGGACTTTATCTTATTTATAAATTAAATTGCGGCTTAAGTCACTAAGAAATAACCATAGAACAATTTAATGTCATAGATATTTTTAAGCATTATATCTTCTGTGCAGAAACTACAGACTATAACGGTGAGTTACTTGCTAAGACCCTTTAAGAAGTAACCCCCAGTAATGTCATCCACCTGTCGGTTCACGCTTCAGCTGATACCTACTATGCCAGGTGGAATAAAAAATGGGAGAAACATTCACTACGTAATGAAGAATTGTTTCTAATTACGCGAGTTTAACAAATTCAAAATGTTTATCAGTTCCTCGAACATCCTTCACTTTTCTCATTGCGATATAATTATTTTAAATTAAGTTAGCCTTCATACAGTGAGTTGGAGACCAGTTACTAACAGCTGACGGTCAACTGTGATTATGCTTGCTGTAGAGCACAACTGACCTGACAGTTCAACGGGAAGGGAGTATTAAGTACTTTAAATGCATTTATTAAATATTGATACATATATACATATATATATATATATATATATATATATATCGTTGCTTTAAGAAACAAAATGAGGGCCTTTTGGGTGAATACAAATAAATTCGTACTAGGGAATTTCTAACTAAAACCATTAAATATAAAATGTCTGATATTCTACTGGTAACTAACGAAGCTGACCCTCAAAGCATTACACCACTTAAGTACCCTCTCAGTAAATAAATAAGTGAACCATGTCCTGCAGGTGCTTATCGCTTTGAGAGTTTTAAACATTAAAAGTGAGGAATTCACACAAGTCTTGAAGTAGTAGAATGAGTGTAAGTCATTTAAACATTGATATCTTCTCATTGGCAGCTCGACGTAATGCTGCTGAAAGAAAAAGCATTCGGAACCTAGAGTGAAGATAAACATTAATTTTAATGAAGCATTTATTGATACTAAATTCTACTGTCATGCGAAAGGAATTTCTGTTTTTTATTAGTATAAATTTCTTAATCGGTCGGGATGGCTCTTGTGCTGGGGGACTATTTTATTGCAGAAATCTTCCAGTTGCGATCTAAAGCTTCTTAATATTTCGGGTCAGTTACCTCGGCGTTTACCTTTATATCGGTTTGTTGCTCCATATCGCAATGGAAGGCCCCAAATACTGGACATCTATATTTACTGTCTGACTTGTTTGTAGGTCGCACGTACACGTTGGATATGATTTCAAGTTAAATCTGTGCATGTATTCCGAAAACGCCTCATGTCCCTCAAGACCTGCATCATTTGTGGAATAGGTCTTCTTTGCCTTATAACTTTGTAGCCGTCTATGGCATTGCTTATAAAGAATTTTGCTTCGCGGTACAATAATCTATAAACACATACTTATAAACAGTTCTAGTTTAACGTTAAGACTACGCGAACGGACCGAGCACAGTACATTATAAAAACAAAAACAACTGTATTGCTTTATTTATTAATATATTCACGCTTCTTTCCCGTAAGCAGAAACCACAGATCTCCACTTACTACGGCCCTGATATACCTCTCTCGATTCATCTGCTTTTATGACATTCAGCATGTATGCTCATCGGTTTTGGATATTGACTTAACTGAGTTGTATGTCCAGGTATGTCGGATAAGGCCTTACCAACTCTACTTCAACATCTACGTTTGCATTATAATTAAACTGAAAATAACTTTATTCATATAGGTAAACAGGTACACTTATGAACGTCAGAAAAGAAGTTAAATTAATTGTAAATTTCCATTTACAGAAAGAAATCGCTTCTCATGACCTAGCCACCTAAGCATTCCCTTACGTATCCTTGTTACTTCGTCCACCCTTACTGTATTAATTGTTCATAAAAATTAAAATTTGTTGGACTAAGTTATTTCTAGTTCCTTCCAAGTTTTCGTGTACGGTAGTATTTAAGCCTGTCTTCGAAATCGTTCTCGGACTGACGTTAAAGAAATTGTTTCACAAAAATTCATGTTCCGTTATTGTTTACAGTTTTTAATATTTTATTCATTTTGTTTAATTATTTTAAATTTATGTAATAAACAATTTTATGTTTTAAGTAATTTTAGTTGTTAATTCCCTAACCTTAATTTATAATTTTTTGGGCAATTAGGAAACATATGGAAATCTGGACGAGTCTGTTTACTCAAGATGTTTTCGTTAGATGCCGTTACAAAACAGTCATATTAAAATACAAATGAAATAATAATTAACCCTTTTGACTCAGATACCGTGTGCGGTTTTGGTGGCCCCAAGTCAGTATATTATGGAATTAAACAAATTAACAATTAAATTGAAATGTTAATTGGAGTTAACGATTAAATTAAAATATATATATATATATATATATATATATATATAACCGTTTCATATCAAAGTTTATAACCCATTAGGTTGACGTCTACAGAATTTAAAATCACTAACACTAAATCTAAAACAACATCAATTTAATTTCATCACACTAGAAGCTTCCACACCTCTTTGTGTGCGTGTGCATGTGTGCGACGCGTGCGCAGATTACATAAGGCTATCTCTTTTGCACTCATCGTACATACGTCCGTCTCACGTACATAATGTACGTTACCCGCCTGCTGTGATTCAGGTTTTATTTAATGCGACCAAACGGGTTTGTTCGCTTAGATCATAAGTATAATTGTTTCGTTGGCAATTTTTTGTGTTTTAAAAGAATACTGTTAAAGTATTTAGGTCGTAATTTAGTTTTTTTTCTCTGAAGGTTATTTCTTATGTGTGTAAAGATTTATTACAATTATATTCAAGTACGACGCACTTTGACGGGTTTTAATGTGACATTATTATATTCTTTACTTAATTCGAGAATCACCGAATAATACAGAATCAAGACTTAGTCCTGTAAGTCAAAAACTTATTAGATTTGATAATAGGATTAGTTTCGCTGACCGTGAATACTGAAGAGCATTTGTATTTTACACTCTCAGTGCCATAGGGCTCACGAGTGCGTTGCTGGCCTTTAAATAATTGGTACTCTCTTTTCTTGAAGGATCCTAAGTCGAATTGGTTCGGAAATGCTGATGTGGGCAGCTGGTTCCATATGTGGAACGACGGACGTCGTGATCATACGGGTGGAATTTCATATTCTGCCTATACGTCCAATGATGAAACTCACCTGTAGGTACACACAAACAACTCTCTCTCTCTCTCCTCAGAACACTCTCCTTAGTAAATGCGATAGTTGGAAAAACTATGTTTTTTAGAAAAAAAGCTGGTTACTAGTTAATAGTTACGCTGTTTTAGAATAGGTTCTTCAAAAATCGGATTGTTATACGTTTAAAACATTAAGAAGTTGCTACGTGTGTTCCAAATAGATAAAAATATTTCGTAAAATAGGGAAAAAAGTGTTTTTATTGTGAAGCCTCTAAAGTTGTATAAAAAAAAACAAGAATATATAATATTTAAACAAAATTCCTTAATACTTATTCGTATGTCTTTTATTCAATTAATTCGTAAATAAGGAACACTAAGGAAATATTTCAAATAGATGGGACTTGGAGAATTCATACGATTCTTTTTAGATTAATATTTTTTTTTGTTCTCGTCATTGTCACTGTACTTATAGGTACTAATAAAATAAAAATAGCCTTTATTCGTGTACTACATAATCAGTATTACATTAAGTCCACGATTAACATTAGTACACGACCTCCAACGGCGTGAAGGCTCCTATATATCCACTGGTCTCCCATGCTCAGCCACTATTTCAGCCCCAATCCTTCCCCGCTATCCCTTTTATTCCATCTTCCCAGGTTTCCGATGGGTGTCCTTTAATTTCTCTTCCCACTATTGGGGTAACTATGAAACACGATAAAATGATTGCGGTACAATGTATATATACGTATACAATAGCCGACAAATTCTAGTTTTGTTCTTTAGGTATACGAAAGACCAGTTAGTCTCCCCCGATATAAAAACGTATAAATGTAGGAATAGAAATAATGTGAAGTGAGTGTTGGCCGTTACGACGGTTGTGCTTTCTTCGTTTCGCTCCGCCGCCTGCGCAGACGCTAGTGATGTGATAACGATAAATATACTTTTATTAATATAATTTAGGACTTTTATTTACATTTAATTATTAAAATAATAACAAAAAAAAGAAAGACACTAAGTTTATGTACACGTTCTTAGGTAGGTTTGAGGTTTTAGTTATGCAGAAGCAATTCAAGTTATTCTTTATTGGTTTACATTAATATATATATATAGTAAAAAAAATACTACATACCAGTTACTTACAATCTATAACATCTCGAACGAAGACAAGTGTTTAAGCCAGACTGCGACAAAATTTAAAATATATAATAATTATAACATAATAATACATTTCTGTCTAAACTATCGACACATCACTAGCGTCCTGCAGCGGAAGTAAGATAATTGTGCGGCGTCTTCCCCTCACTAGTCGGCTAGTCGGACTCTTCACGATAAAAGTACTTAAATTATTTATTCATTAGGTATTATTATTTTATCGATATAGACTATCGGATATTTCATAGCACATACATTTCTGTGCATTTGGCTAGGACCGAATTTATCAATCGGAATAGCAAATTATATTTAATTGGTAATCACTAAAATTAATATTTAAAAATAATAATTAAGCCTCATTTGAAACGTTTATCCATCGTTAACACACTTAAAATTTTATACATAACTAATTATAAATAAATAAGCTATTTATTTTTATAGGCTCCATCTCTCTATCTTGAGCATTCTTCTTCAACTCTTCTCCACTAACTTTTTTAAGTCCGTCAACCCGTGCAATAGCTTTTTAAAAAGAGAAACACTTTATAAGAAGATTCTTAATGGTCTTATCACTTCCAACTTCATAATTAATTAGTAGGTAATAAGGTTTAACAGTTGTAAATAATAACCAGACAAGGCACTATTTTATGTGATATCTATAGGAAATTTAATGTATTTACAAAATGTGATAAATATACAAGGAAATAACAAAAAGGTTAGTCGTCACAGGAGACCGAAGAGCTGGCAGCTACCTCGGACAAAGAATTAGTCTACCTATTGCTGCCTGTAACTTCGGAACCTTGCCTAAAGGGACTCCTTTTAATAATATATTTTAGTTATTATATTTTATGGTTAGTAGTGGTATTAGTTAATTAATGTCATGTGACTTTAATATTAATTTGCCAGGAATATTGTGGACTCACTCAATGCCTATTCGAGGTTAAAATTTTAGAATTTTAAACTAGTTAACATGAGGTTTTTGGTATAAACATTTTAATCAGTCTTAGTGTATATAATGTGTTACGTGGAATGTGTAACCTATGGCAGCGAGGTGTTGGACCATTTAAAACCGTTCCTTTTAAATCATGAAACGTAGCTACAGATGTAGGAGAAAATTTATTTTCTCTGTGTAAGGAGATCATAGGAAAGTTAGATATGTAATAACTTATATTCTAGAGAAAATCTCTCGGAGTCTGGAATTTTTTAACTACACCTGCACGCCAAAAGCCATCATCGTATTTCCATTGGAGACGAATTTTTAAATTCTAGTACATTTCTCACGCCGTAGGACTTTAAATGAATAATATTCGTTTGTAATTATTAATTCGTTCGTCGTTTTGTCTTTGTCCAATGTGGTGTCTACTGGTTTACTTTATTTTTATTTCTTTCTGAGGATTATTTAGTTGAATGGAAGAGATCGCTCGAAAGCGATAAGGTCGTTGCTCTCCTTGTTATTTTGTTATTTTAATTGTACCTACAGTACTCTTTGCAACGAAGTGTCAATAAATAAGTACTTTTTCGACGAGACGAGATTAAATAAAAGATTTAAAACTCAAAAATAAGCACAAGACAAGACCGTCGAAGGAATCGAAAAAACCTTTTTTTTTTTATAAAATGGTAATGATATATTCTAATAACTTATTAATTTCGTCCCGTAATATGACAGTTACGAAACATTTTGGATTTTATATTTTTTAATTTTATTTAAATTTTCCGTTGATTCTAATTGTTATTTTGCTATTCAGACATAGTCAAATACCGGTCAACAAATCAAAATCAATCCAGCTACGTTGTTAATTGTACAGTCAAGACCACGTTAAAAATAAATAATTCTCAAAATATCATTAAAATTAATCAATGTTTTGTTTTATCTGCCTAAAGATTTTCTTTAGTAACTAATTAAAAATTATTGATTTAATAAATGTTAGCATGTTCATATCATTTAAAACATTATTTTATCTATACGCAATAGTGTTTGAAACAAATTTCACAAAACATCAAATTACTCCGATATTGCACCATTACAATTTAATTGTGATAGCTTGAAAAAAACTTGGATGAGGCAAAAAGTAGCGACAGGTGTATATATAGCTGTCGCACTTGCACACATAGTTATAAGAAACACTGTCTCTCTCTACCGGAAGATAAAAGTTGAATAAAATTGTAACGGCCAAGTGTCGTAACTGACTTTGTTTAGCAATGGTTCTACAAGTATGGATTTTTTCTTTAGAGATGGAAAAGTTTGCCCCTTAATGCTGATTTTAACGAACTATGTATGCGTCGCAGCCAACTAGCTAAATTAGCCGTTTAATCGACAGCCTAGCCTCTTTACTAAACAGCGCCGTTTAACTAGCGGCCTAAATGATATTCAACCGTAGCGTGTGTTACAACATTTCATAAAATGGCTGGCTAATGCTTAGGGCATTCGTACGACCATGTGGCAGAAATAAAAAAGCTGATATGTCTGACATAAGGAAGTCTTCATTTAATATATTTAAAATGTAACATATTAGTGTTCTTACACTTCTTAGTGTCACTACACTCTTTCATACAATTTCTTGTAAAATTATCATCAATTTTGTTGTTTGCCGACCCTATTTCGACAGCTTGGTGCAGAAGGCAGAAAGTGAAACTAAATATAAATGAACAGGATAAGCAAGTAATGTTAGCTGGCTAGCTGTTTCATCAAATGGCTGAGCATCATTAAGGCCGCTTGCTGAACGGTGCTATTTAGTAAAGAGACTAGGCTGTTGATTGAACGGCTAAGTAAGCACGTTGGCTACGACACATGCAGAACGAACACATCAGTGTCCGTTTAGTGACACCACTGGAAAAACAGATTATCGCATTAAAATACTTTTTAATCGCAAAAATAATGTTTCCTAGTTCTTTGAATTAACCAAAGGTTCATTTACTGAGACGCCACTTTTAAGTATTTGAGACTAATGTCCTTATTAGGGAAATAACAATGATATTGGCCTCTTTTTAAATCTCTTTTGTCACATTCCGTTATATTGCATTTATGCTGCAAATGTACAAAAATCCATATAACATAAGGAAGCCAAATTGCGTAAGATAATTGTTAATTTCTCGGAAACTTGAAGTCATTTCGACTCGAGTTTACAGGTATATTCAAAATCAGGGAACGGTTATTTCATTAAATTTGGTTCAGTGATTTTTGAGATATCTACGTTCTGTACAAATAGGTACAATTACACATACATTTAAATTGGCAGGGTTTTTAGTTATTAAAGCTATTACATATTTCCCAAAAAAATACAAACTTTGAACAACTCTGGTGTTATAACAAAAGAGCTCAGCGCACGCGCAGACTAGATTCCTAGATAACGTCTCTAACTGGTAATATATATGTACCGAGTGTTGCATGCCAGTTTTGTTGACGGTCTCCGTGATTTTGTGATTATTCAAATAATAACAAATAAAATGCCTCTCTCTATCACTCACTCTCTGAATCAGTTGATTCAGGGTTCGATTACGGGGGAAATAATACTTTGAAGAAAAAATCTGTAAAACATGTATTATATCGGATTTTTTCGCTTAATTTTTAATAAGAGCTTCTAGTAAGAGTTTTATACTTTTAAAGATTAATTTGTAAGTATGTAAAGATCGTCTTTAGATTTCGTCGTCGTCTTAGACAAATTTTCCAATTTTGTCATATACAGTCCAACAAAATCTACAAACTGATGATTTGTATAAATAAAAGAAGTATTTATAAGTACACAATTGTCAAATTCATTTTTAACGTATATCACATACAATTACAAGACACTCCAGTCGCGCTGCAACCCGTTTCTTGTCCATAGATCATTGTTAATAGGAGAGTAGGTGGTCAGGCTTCAGACGGTCAGGTCCGATGTTTGACTTCTGTATGTCAAAAATGAGGGTCGTACGTAGACCTGTTTTCCTTATAATATTTTTTTCGTATGATAAAGTATTTATTAAGATCAGGGGAATAAATGATCGGGGTTTGAACACACGACCTCAAGATCATAGAAGTCATAGTGGTTAGTCTGGCATGACAATTGGATAAAATAATAATAATAATTTATTTATTTACATAATAAAATATACAAAAATGAATATATATATATAGAATTTTATTAAGCTAAGATGCGGCCCCTGGGAGGAGGCTTCCTCCAACATTTTCCATCTATTCTTTTAATCTTGTCAACAATTGTATACAACAACATTATTCTAATTCTCAAAACAATATCGTAGCGTGGTCCAAATTTCAACTTTACAATATCTACTATACAGTTAACTTGACTCGCTAATAAATACAAAATAATTTTATAACCCAACAATAATACTAGACATTGCTTCCTTCGAGTCCTAACCAAAAACTGTCATCATGCCGTAATGACTGCTTTCCGTTAACGTTAAAGGCTTTATGTGTGCGTTCTGCGCAGGAGTGGAAAATGTTCCACTCAGTCGCATTTGTGCTCTGGCTGTCGTGGGGAACGGACGCCCGCGCGTCTAAAACTATAGACTACTTAAGTTTTGTGTCTGTGTGTGATTGTGTTTTTGTGTTTCATCCTATCTAGTTGGTATGTTTTAAGTTAATTGCTTATAAATACTGAAAATTAACATTAACAGAATACTTTTTGTATTTTCATCTTTCATAAACAATAGTTTCAGTTTTTACCATTTAAATTTCGTATTGGATTCTAATTAGATTGAACGCTATGCAAATAACAGTTAGGCAACCTTAAGAATCTTAAGAAATCGATGTGTTTTTAACTTTTACTTAATCAATAATGAACGAAACGTTTCATAAGGCGCGTAATAGTGTCGTTTAAGTCTTTTGTATTGAATTCTTCGTCATGCTTAAAGGGAATGATCGCAATACCTTTTTATACGGGTCGAGTTCGGTTAAACTATTGGAAGTCATTCTTTTGGACCTCTTATATTATTTAATATATTTAAAATGGTAAGCATAAAAGAAGCATTAAATAAAATGGTGCTAATGTGTAGTACTTCACTTTTGTAATTTTTCTTTGAGTACATTTAAATCAATAAATATCAGTAGTACCTACTTAAAAAAATTCAAAGCAAAAATAAACGCATAAACATAGTTTTTGTATTGAGAACTTGTTCTGTTAAATTCTGAAGAACTATACACTGTATGCGTTCTAAATTTATGAACATAAGTAATCTTTATAACGCTTTATTAGTAAATTGCGATCCATAATCTACTGTAACTTATAATCTATAATTTTCTGACGTTTTAACTACCTTATCTTGTGTTAAAAAATAACTATAATTCCGGTACATTGTTGCCGCTAAAAAGACATTTATATGTTATTCGGTTTCTATATGAAAAGGATTTTTACAGAATACTAAACCTTTAACATGCGTCATAGCGAAGTAATACTTACATAAGCATTTTTATCTAATCGCGTCAAGTGTGAGAACCACAGGTCTAGGTTACAATTTGAATGAACAGTGGTTCCCAGGCCGCTACTGCCTCAAAAACATTGTTTATCCTCTTATAACAATACTTTGTGCGTCTTTATAATTAATTTTAAGCAATTTTTTGAATTAAATTATGTATTAGATTCATTAGCGCTTGCGATATTCTAACGAATAGAGACAAATTATATCAATTATTTTATTTATATTATAAATTAAACATTATAGGCTAATGTAAACACTTTTGACAACGTTATCTTTAATATTCTGCCCATGACATGTATAAAAGACTGTAATTGAAAATTTGACTAGGTTATGAAATGTTTTGTCATAATTTTAATACGTTTAAAGGATTTTAGTTATTCAATAGATGTAATAAGTAATGATTGTATTGAATTTCATTAATTTGTTAGTGTTAAAAGTAATTGAAAAACCAAAATATGGAAACATCATTTAGCAAACATTTCTCTACTAGATAACTGTGTCTGCTCAATTATTCCTTTCTCAACCTCCTTCAATTTAAGGCAAACTGCGTTGCGTCTATACATATTGAATTTTATCAGTCTATGATAAAATTACGAGATAATTTAGTGTATTTAACCGCCGAGAACACACTTGCAAGCCTTCTTGAGTCTCTACGAGCAGTGATAAGTTTTATAAAAACAGATATTTATACTGTACTATATTCCTAACATATAATCTTTATATTTAAATGTACAGTACACCTATGTTAATAATTTTTATTAGCTTAGTTCAATAGAACAAAGTAGCGAGCTAAAATATAAAAACTAACTACATTCATAAGCCGGCGACACCTTTCGATCATTTTTTGTCGATAAAAAGTAAAAGACGCAAGCGCACTTTCTAAACGTACGAATAGACCATAGAGCAAAATTTAGCCATTCCAAGTTGAAATTACTTATATTTCTTATAAACGACTTCATTATGTTATGAGAATAAGATAACATAAATGGGAATTTTTAATGATCATGAAGAATAGAGAAGAAGTGAAAAATATGTATGAAGTCAAAACTTTTACCAGCTTCCTTCGAGTTTTATAATGTAACATAAGCAAGTTTTACATTAGTCTGATGCTATGGTAAAATATTAATCGTTTTTGTCCATAAACCAAGCTCTAACTTATACATTAACGAAGAACTTATACAACTGAGCCACAATTACCCTTATAAATAAAATTAGTTGTTGTCTAGTTGTATAATTTTAATTAAAGTACTCAACTGCACCTTTCATCATAGAGTAAACAAAATTTGGTAGAGACAAAAGAGTACTTTAGTTTTACTTCAGAAAAGTAAAAAGTACTTCTTTAATTTTCAAATCTACTTCCTCAATGGAAAGCCACTCAGCAAACATTGAGACTTCTGTATACAATATTTCCCCCGCCATATTCAGTTGGGAAAGGCCGAAAATTTATTAACAATTAAATCACTGAAATTTGTAAACAATGCACAATAAAATAACTAAGAAGGCTTAAAATTATTGAAACGCATTGTAAAAATATTAATCTACTAGATAAACATGGCCTTTGTAAGCACGTAGAGTTAAAAAGTTTCTATTCATTTAAGTAATTTTAATAGTCTTGAAATATGTATGAGCATTTTTATCCTAACTATACAAACAACCTACAATCTTCCAGATCTGGGCCTCAGATTTCTGTATCGGTTTTGTTCTTTGAATTCGCTAATAAGCAAGTAGACGATCCGCCATGTCTAAAAGACGCCGTTCATTTTTGGATCTAATGCATTTCAATTAATAACATCATAACTTTTTAACGTGCAGGATTATTTTATTTGATTTTCATTTTTTATGAATTACTTAAACGATTAAAACACCTTATACGAGAGTTCATCGGCACAGACTAAAAAATTAGCACCAAAATAAACAGACGCACGTGGGGCATGCTCCAATGGAGCACAGCACTATTTGGTTCCATACGTTGGCTGCGTCTGCGCACCTCATTCAATAAGAAATTCAAAATAGAACCCTGACCTCTACTAACGGATTTGAATACAGTTGTTAAAAAGCGTTAAATGTTTTTGGACTCTAGGGCTGGTTTACATTAGATAGCGCGATATTACTAAGAATTTTAAAACAAGCAAAGAGAAAATCCAGTCTTATATATCACAGTTAATATTAGACAATATAGTGTAACAAAATGACATTTTTTTATTATTTTTAAAATAATATTGGTGATTGAACATTTAAAATTAATTTTTATTTAAAGTTGACTTGTAGGGTTGATACAAATACGTGCTTCTGTCTGGGTATAATTAAATTATCTTAAATATATTTTCAAATATAATAAAAAGTCGTAGAAATTTGTCTAAAATTTGTAGGCTAAAAGTTAAAAAGATCTATGAAATTAGACTTAACATTAAATTAATTTATTAAATTGAAATGTCATTTTCATGTGAAATTCAATGCATAACTTTTAAAAAAACATTATTTTTCTACCTATTTTAGTATATGAGTATGCAGTAAACTGTAAGATATTGAAGCGTGGTAAAATTCAGTATCCGCCGGCGCCGGCGCAACTTTGGTCACAAGACCGAAACGCGCACTCACTGTGTGAAACAAAACAGTCTGGCTTCACTTCAATGGAGCATGTACCACGTGCTTACTTGTTGATAAAACATCTAAGTAAATTAAAAGTAATAACTACATATATTTTGGTAGCAAATATTATTTGTATATGATCGTAAATTGGAAGAGATGTTTCTTGACTATTATCACGGCCCGTTTTGTAATTGTCGGTACACTTAGACTTAGGTTATGTATAATAAGCGATTTATATTCTGTAATTATTGACAAAAAAAAATATTGAGTTTGACTTGACTTTTGATACGGTTCTTTAAATGCCTTTCACAATTTTGGACAGTGATTGCAATAGTATAGATGGACATCAAATCGTAAATCAAATCGAGATTATATTTATTATCATAGCTTACTATTATTTTCTTGGCCTTGTTATATTCTTACTAGGCGGACTAGGCGGACCCATGCGATCTTCGACGCAAAGAGAGTGAGTTGTGTGCGATAATGCGTGATACTCTATTGTGAGGAAGTTCCATGGATCTGGTTAGCGATGCGCCTTCTTAAGTTCTTACGTTATTTTCATACATGTATATCCTTTCTGAAACATTTATTTATTTATTTCCACATCATTATTCTACCTTAACAGTTATAACTAATTCAATAGAACGTCAAAATAATACCTACACCGTTAATTCTACAAAAAAAAATTCAAAAAATTATATTTATATGTCTAAATCTTATAACTAACAATATATATTCATAAGTATCTGATTGTACGCATTTTAACATGTGTTATAGTTGAGAGCAAAAATACAATAAAGTAATCTAATGACAAAAGTTTAGTAATTTTATTTGAAGATTATAAGATATTATATAATAGATCTAAAGACCATTAAATAATCTAGTTATTTGGTATATGATTAACTATAATTTTTGTGTCAATTAGTAGTAAATAACAAATTATTTAAATAACGAATGAAACAAGTCTATCAAAGAACTTAAAACCAGTAAAAATAACACAAAAAATCTAAAGAAACGAAGTAATTACTTTTTTAAGCCAAGTGACCTAGTAAACTGACCCTAATCTTAAATAAAAAGTTTGTGCATCCCTTAAAAAACAAAGGTCGATAATGTTGACTAATCGTTTTTATTGACGTCAAGTATAAACAAGGGCAATTGCTTAACAACACTATAGGATTTTATCTATAGACTTTGCGTCATAAATGCGAAAGTATTTATAAGTATTATAAATAGGTAAGATTTTGGAAGAATACAGTTTTTATGTGAGAAATATTGTAAGCATTCTAAATGATCTTCCATTTTGATTATATTGAGTATTTTCAAACTCCAAATTTAAGGCATTATAAAACATGGGACACAAATATTAATAATTACTTAATTAAAAAAATACATTGGAAAATGGGAGATTAGATTTTATCCATGGTGAAAATGCTCCTTCTTTACATGGTTTAACAATTTCAGGGGGACATAATGGGTCTCATTTGGGTCACTTTGGGTGGACATTTAGGTCACTTTAAGCTATCTGTCCGGGAGAACTGGGTGAGTTTACATCGATAGACCATTAAAAGTATTAGGACCCTTGTGAAGGCCGACAGTTTTCCTTCGGTAAAACAGAATTATATTTATATTACTATAGAAACGTTAGATTTGTCAAATTTTTCAGCAAGGCTAGGCCAAGTTCACAGTATAAGGTCGCCAATTGTACACGGTTTTTATGCGACACTATTATTTTATTGTAATGGATTAAAATTAAGATGACATTGGTGATTTTTTAAATCAAGGCTTCTGTGTTAATTAAGTTTTATGTACTTGTTAAAACAGGTTTATGAAATTATTAGCGACAGCAAATATTACACGTAGATATGGACCAGGCGACACATATTTTCTTATATTTTCCTATATCATGATTACTAGGTATTTTAAGTTAAATACTAATTAGGTGAACGCTACATGAGGGGTAACGAAATATTACTTTTTGATCTAGGTATATTATATATTAACAAATATAAAAAATAAAATATGTATAATAATAGTATAGTATTGTTTATACTGTATACTTGTGTGTTGGAAATAAATAAGAGATACTATGATTAAAAATAAATTAAAGGCGCTACAAGCTTTTTAGGTCTGGGCTCCAGATTTCTTTATCTGTTTTATGATCATTTGCCAATCTCATAGGCAAGTAGGTGATCAGTCTCCTGCACCTGACACACGCCGTGAACTTTTGTGAGTTTAAAGCAAGCCGGTTTCCTCACGATTTCTTCCTTCACAGTATGAGTGTTAAATGCGCAGTAAAAATAAATTCTTTTGGAGCAGGGAATCTCATGCTGAAGCCACTAGGCCATGACTGCATATAATAATACCTTTTAAATTAGTTTAAAGTCGTTCGGTATTTACATGATTTTATTTATTTATTTATCATAATAATGTTGAAAATTGTATTCTGTGTATTTTCGCTGAAGTGTCTCCATAAGGATTGTAATATGATATAGAGTCAGATATAGATAAAAATAATAGTCAATAATATAGGGTAAAGCTAATTCTGGATATTGGTTATTCAACGGTAAAACAACATTAAATTTTGTACATAAAATTACACGAACAAAGAAACAATTTAAAATTTAAAAAGCACTCATTAAACATCCTTTCCTGAGGGAAATCCATTTCGTTCGCTCCCATTTCCCATGCTCCAACAATGCGCAGACGCAGACAAAATGGCGGACGGTGACGTCACTCCGGAAACGACTCCGTTTTGAATTTGGAACGGTCGAACGAGCAATGGCGGAACATCCGGCGAAGACGTTACAATGAGTGCGCGCGATCTGATCTAGTTTGATTCTTAATTGACGTATGATTTTTATTAATATGTGAAATATGTATGACATATTATTACTTCTACATCGCAAACGAATCTAAAGAGGTATCTATTCACTTGCGTTTGATCATAGTGTTTTATTTACTAAGAGGAAATAAAATGAAGCCAATTATAATGCAATATATATTTATAAAAATCTCAGTTACAGAAAAGAAACATTAGAACTACAGCATTGAAAATTCAAATAAAAATTGCTAAATGTACAGATACAGGCAAACATCTTGAACAAATAACCTTGCCTGCGCAGAAGCGATTTTTAGGTATCACTGAGAGGGGGGACGGCGGGAGAAAGATGTGTCGATCGCGTGATTGGTAAATCAGTTGACGTTTGTATCCCGCGCTGTGTAGGATGCGCAAACTTACCCCCTCTCCCCTTTGTTAAATACTCAAGAAGTTTGCCGGTATCTGTAGGTCCTCGTAGATTTTTAAAGAAACCATTTATAAAAGCATTGTCTTTTCTATAATAAAAGTATTTATTTATGGTTTGAGCAATATACACCCAAATACAGCCTTAAAACTTAGATGCTCTAGAACGTGATAAAGTTGTATTATATCGGTAGTCGTGTGAAGTTCCGATACAGATAGTCCGGTGGCAGTAATCATTTGAAATGGTAAACAGACCGCTAATCGTTGCGGTTATAGTGTTGTAATATCGATATCTTTTTTCGATTAAAGTTATATGAATGATATTTTAAGCGATGTAATATAGCAATGATAACAAAATTATCCAGTTTGATATCCAACGAAAATAATAGTTTTTTTGTGGTTGGGGAGGACAGTAGGTGGAGAGTACAGTAGAGAATAACGTAAGCGTAATTGAATTTGGAAAAACGTTTTTAATAAATTTCTCTAGAAATATTTTAATTTGATATAAAGTTTTTTTTGGCAATCGATCCTACGAAATGCCCATAAAGGAAGTCATCGCAACCCATGGACATCCATTTTTAGTGGGTACGTTGCCGGCTTTTAAGGGGTATACTGTAACTTTGAATCGTTGGAGGTCGTATCTCTCAGGGAGTCGATTCTACAGTTCGCTAGTTCGCTAGACTTTCAGCTCTCAAAATAAAGAAATAAAAACACTGTTGCAGTGTAATCAAAAATCACGGTATTATCGACATTAGTAACATCACTATTCAAATCAAAGCAGCTTAAAAAATAGAAAACTCAATATTGGATTTCGAATCCATTTATTTTCATCATAGTTTTAAATAACCTTCAATTTAAGTATAAGATAAAAATGCAAATTTCGTGGTTATTCTTTATAAGAAATGCGGCTTTCTAAGCCTATGTAGAAATAGCCTATGTCATTAATGACACGGACGAAGAAAGTTTAAAGAGAACAGTGTCTTAAGAAAGACTTACCATATGTTTCGCTTGGCTTAAATGTATGATTTAGAACCTTTGTGCACAATTTTATTTTCTTCTATCTTTAATACTGGCTTTCACAGTAAAGGAAGACATCGTCAGAAATTAGCAAATTCATTGGCAGGTTGGCCGAATGTACGTAAAATCATACTAATTATCAGGAAATATAAGATACAAAACCTACGATACTTTACGACATACGTAACGTCTATAAAGACAAAAATCTGACGCCACAAAGATAGCCCTGGACTAAATAACTTTTCATTAACACAAATATATTATTCTATTCATAATCTTTAAATTTAAGCTAAAGCTTTCAAATCATAATAGTTTCAGCAGCCTAGTGGTTTCTGTACTCCAATGGATTGCCTATTTAGTGCGCATTTTACATTCGCTCAAACGGTAAAGGAAAAAATTGTGACGAAAATGCTGATCTTGACTTGCGTATTAGATGACAAATGATCACGGAACAGATACAGAAATCTGAGGCATAGATCTAAAAAGGTTAAAGCGCCACTTATATTTTTTCATTTATTCCTATATTTTAAACAATCAACGAAGCTTTAGGATGTATTCCCAGATTTATTAAGATCTGGAAAACAATAGTACATATACATTTGATACTACACAGGTGGAACGGATGTGGTGACCACTTAGATAGACCACACTCGGGATTCGATTACATTTGTTCTTTCTTGTTTCATTGTTTCATTACAACAATCTGACTTACTTATTTATATAACAGCATCTCAAAATGCTAAAATTAATAACAAAAATAAAGACAGTAAGAGTAACTATGTAAGAAATAGATTATGACTTTGTGTATTTTATTCCATGAGCTAACTTCATTTCGCCCTAATCAGATTTTTTTACTTAGCTTACGTTTTAGTAGCTACATACTAACATATACTACCCATAGAAACTGTTCGTTTTTCCAGCATAAAACCTAAGTACTAACAAAAGGCTCTCGCGAGCTCTCTAGCAGGTGAGGCTCCTGCACGTTTGCCCCCTCTTCTATAAAAAAAAGTTTAAATATACGTTGCTAATATTTGGTGTTTAATAGAACTTCCCGTTCATATGGACAAATGTGTTAACTTTATATGTTACATAAATACATACATCCTTATAGACTATGTCAATACGATAAAATACTTAAGTTGCACAGAGCATTTTGTAATTAAATTGAATAAGCTGTTGACAATAAAGCTGTGCAATAAATTAGCTGTTTTGCTATATGTAGACAGACCAAATAATAAGCTAAGTTCAAACAACAATAAAGCAAACGAAATAACAGAGTATGGTTGAACAATTTCTCTAAGAAAGTGTCGCCCGCGGTGTAATGTTTAAACTGCCTGTATCTGGGTCTTAGTCTAGGTCTAATTTGGCTGCAGGCAAGACGCTCTCTTTCTATTTAACATTTTTAGTTAGTACTTATAATGTTTGGTTGTAAAGTTATAAATTATCGTTTATTAAAACCTATACATAACAATCCAATACAATTTTCTTAATCTACATAGCAATAATACAAATAATTGAAAATTAATAAACGGAAAATTTAAAAAGTTTGATCCCTATGGCAGTGTACCTTTAACGCTGGCAGTATTTCCTTGCTGTATTGCGATACTTATTTGTGGAGCGAGGAAAACACCAGCTCTGGGGTGACCGGAATTATTTATTATATTATAGGGTATTCTTATTTATATACATTAAACGGTGTAACGTGCACTTTTCACCGTTTCTCAATACCATCGTGCGTTTGAATCTCGGTTGTGTACGGCTCTCTGTAGATTTTTCTATGCGCAACTAATACGTAACCTTCAAATATCAAGAGAATGTCTGTCAGTCACCGAAGGTTCTGTCTAAAGAAAAATTATCTATGAAACAGACACAGAAGTTTTTTGTCCCATATCCCCTTTGAGGGATGTCGGACGGGACGGTTAAATAGGGTCAATTCCCAAAAACAGTTTGGAAGCGGTTAGAAGACTCCATGTCCATTTCTTGTATGGTAGACATTAGATATTAAGTAAATTTTTCAATTATACCAAGGAAAAGTAAACTCTAGCTTTAGAACCAAATTGAATCTATCGTTTCCTAGAACAGCCTAACATCCTGTAAGCGTCGAATAAATTCAAATTACTAACAATTTACACAAAAAATAAGGAATAAATGCTTCCTCATAATTATCAGTTGTTACAAAAAGTGCATCGAATTACTACTGAGTGCCGTTTGCTGAGGCTCAATGGTTTTGTAGATAAATAAATGTAAAGCATTCATATAGACTTCAAACACAAGATTTTGTCCCGTTTATGTACTTTCAAAGTAAGATAAGAGCGACAAAGACCGACGATTCAATGTTGAGCTTATAAAGTTACCCATACTTATACCATACTATTCATTGTTTTTGACGTATGAAGGTGGATGTAATCTTCTAAATGAACCTTCTAGAAAATCTATGGTCAAAGTTGATAATTCGTAGAGATTCGAAATAGAAATGTCCATTTCTTGAGGATTTTAGTTAATTAAAATATGCTTAGTATTTTAAAATCCAACAAATATTTTATTATTTAGCTTGCAATTCCCAATCTCTTTCTATGTTATTAAAAATGAAAGTATCTTAATGTATACAGTCTTAAATACGTTGAATAGCTTACTCAAACAGGCTACAATTCTTTATACAACGGGAACAAGACGCCTAAAGAAAACTAAACCTTTTGAGACTACTTAACTTAACTTTGTAAAATTATTTGGAATTTTAATTTCCGTTTTTCATTATATGTTTAGAAAATTTACTTTCGTTCGTCCTAGTATTTTTTCCTAAAACATATCATTTACGTGTTCAATTAAATGTTTTAATGTTAAAAATTATGTTTTAGAAAGGCTAGGGCACAAGTAAGGTTGGGAAACCCTGGGCTTGATTGTAATTCATATAAAGTACTCTCTTAGAAAAACCTTAAGGACATTCACTAAGTCTTGGATGAATAAAACAGACGCGGAATTATGACAGCCCTGCCCATTCCTTTATATAATATATTATTCAACGGTTAACTCTATTAGGGAATAGGGCTGTAACAGCAACGAGGAAGTAGGGTTTTCAAAACAGCTGATAATTTTAACGTCTTAAGTAAATTGTAACGGTGGACACCTGACCTAAGGGTGAGAAGTCACTGCCTTCTTGTGACCTTATGAACGTTAGAAATTACACTTGATACATTAGTTTAGTTCTAGCGATGCTTAGTAACAGTGTGTGTAATTCAGAGGATTTATATACAGAAAAATCCTAAAGGGTTAAGGGTTTTGGGCATATAAGGGATATATATAACAATAATGAATTAACTAAATACTAGATACTGTAATAGATAAAATGTTCTTATTCTGTTTTGGAATATAAATTTGTGTGCACAAAATTATCCAATAAGGGTTTTGGTTTTTACTGTAAAATATAATTTACAAATGAAAAAATCTTAAATTCTAATTTGCGTCATGCCAACGAAAAACATGAAATTAACATCATTAGGTATTTCCCGCCAAATCTTCAACCGCCAAATATAATTATTATGGAGTTTTTATTTAAATTCCCTATCATTGTCATCATTACAGGAAATGACTTCACCCCTTGTAATTGGGCATAGCACCACGCGTCGGCATTTTGAATGAAGTATTATCTATGCTTTTTTAGCTGACAACTTTTTGTATGTAACCTTCTTGATAGTGAAAGTTTGATTATCTATGGCTGATCGTGTACAGGCCAGTTTTTAAATAAGTTTAAAACTAAAAATATTAACTTTAAATAGTTACCCTAAATATGAATACCCTGAAATCAACCACTAAACTTTTAGTTATTACAAATATTATCATGAAGGTGTCAAAGTCAAATGTTTATCTTCATATTTTACACATGACAAGCTATAATTTTGTTACAATAAGGACCTTGGTTAAGCACAGCAATGTTGTCTCGACTGCTTTATTATAGCTAATTCTATTCTTGTACATTTTTAAATCTTTAAGTAGATACATTATATAATAATTCCTTTAACAATTTGGGAAACATCAACTTATTTGTTTCATTCTTAAAATTTTCCAGTAATTTATTATAGGTATATATATTGAGCATGTCAATAGTAATGATTGATGACATTTTAGTCTGGATGTAAATAAGCAACAAAAACAAATAATTTGACTCAACCACGTGTCTAAAACGGCAATTCTTGAAAAATACCTGTCCATTCACCTCCTCTGACATTTAAGCGATATCGCCAGGTATAAAAAATCACGCGTTCCCTCGACTCACGTGGTAACACCACCTGTTAACAGTAGTTGCGGTTTTTTACAAATCGGTTAGCGCCCTTTTGCAGGACAATGACATTTCGTAGAGGATTTGAGTTTTTCTGCATCTTCGGCCTTTATTTTTCTGAGATTAATTGCTATTTCTAATCAGAAGTACTTGTGAAAATTTACAATGGCTAATTAAATATTATTTTTTTGCCTATGGTATATTGAAGTCTCGTATCCAGCTTTGGCGACGTTTATATAAGTTTCATTAGACTTTCTCTTCTTTTTAGAGACCAACTCAAAAGTGATTTGCCCTGAATTTGAACCTTGACTTCGGGGTAAACAATACGCGTATTAATATTTTAGGTTCTCTTTAGTATACTAAATCCAAATATTTTTTGTATTAGGAAATCTACGAATAGACTAAATTAGATAAAAACATAGTGATGAGAAATGCAAAGTGTTGCCTGGATTAAGACTACGTAATAAAATCATTAAATGTTATAAAATTTTGATACATTACCATTCTAAATTTAAAATTCCCGCGTTATTTGTTGTTATGTAGTGCTCTGTTAATTTGAATATTGTCAAGTCAGGTGGTCAATTTATGTGTGAAAATTTACGCATTTGTATTATTTTATTACTAAATTCCCATAAATGTAAGGTTGCTTCAAAGTTAAGTGTTCATGATTTAGTCACCTCACAACGTAAGCCTTATCAAAGAGCTTGAACACCATAGACATTTAAATAAATACAACTTATCACATTGTAAAGAAATAAACCTGTCAAAACCGTCATTTGTTTTCCTACCATTTCTCTCCATTGTCGAATTTAGTCTAACAATACGCTGTAAAAAAGGCTATTATGAATAGTTTAGCCATTAGATTCAAACGGGCGACCCGTATGTTGGCTCGTGCCGTTACGTCAGGTGTCTTAAGAGGGGTGTTTCCTGATAAAATGATAAACATTTTTTATTCAAAGATACCCGGGATATTTAAAATTGCGTTGATTTTACATTAATAAGTAAATATATAGGTATATAGCAGATAAAATTATTACAATCTATCAACAGTTTGGTAAGCTTTAAACTTAGTGTTGTTTTTAAATTATTATACCAAATTTGATCGTAGCATTTCAAAAGAGTGTTTTTTTGCATTTCGTATTTTGGGCCTTCTGATTTTTATACATACATTTTAAAACAATTACCGTCACTGTAAAATCTTGGCTTTTGATTAGGCGAATCATGTTACGAATGTTATCGATGTTATTCGGAGAACATTAAAATTGATGTTTAGGTAGTATATAATTAATCTTAGTAAAAGTTTGATAAAAATATGCAATAGCGAACATTTTTTCCATCGGGCTAATATATTTTAATTTTATATTAACTATGTTTATTTCTATAGATCTCTGTACCTTAAATAAATATACTACCTACTCTCGTAAGATACACATTATATATTTTTTTTATATTATGGCAATAGTTTTTACTTTATGCCAGTTTCAAGTAAAACAATAATTATTTAAAATCTTAGTCCCAAAATTAAAAAAAAACGTTTTAACAAATGAAACCTCTTTCGACGGACAATTGATACGGGATTTCTAGTCTAGTAAAAAAATTGACGTTTAGGTGCGAACACGTGTCCGTTACGTCAGGTGCCACCCCCGCGCAGGTGCAGGGAGGCTCCTGTCAGCTGATTGTCATCTGCTATGTTGATTTGAAAACGGAATAGTCTATGTCTGAAGCCTGATTCCTTTTGAATAATTTTAAACTAATCTTAATAAAAACTAACAAATTTTGAATTTATATAGAACATACATTTTCATACTGAATAATAAAGTCACTGAACTGTACGAATAATATGAACTTAAATAGAAATTACAAATTTAAAAAAAATGAAGGAAATAAATGTTTTTACGTCAAATTTATTATCTTCAAAAAGGCGAAAAAAAGGCGCTACGAAGTGACGTTAAATTTGGCGGGAGTTTGACGTAACGTTCCTTTACGTCACAGGTGTCAGCCACCCTCGTTAGTTTAGTCACCTTGTTAATTACGTTATTATAACTAATTAGTAATTAAACGGGTTTTATTTAATATAATAGATATGAGCTTCATTTCATAGTTTAGATTTAACACAAATATTAATTTAGTACTAAAAGATAAACAATATGAAAACCAAACTGTTATACATTCTTATCATTGAGGACATTCACCTTATTCATAATTACCTATTTCGAATACAATAGGAAACAATAATTAATTAATTAATTATAGTATATCGAACATGCAATCGCACAATTTTATTAATAGAACGAGATCTTATAACAAGAAATACAAAAGGTAAATGTTAAGTAAATATAAAAAAAAAAATTGGCAAACTTGAATATTTGTGAATCTGATTTGATGAAAAAAATGTGAATGTACAAATGATACTATAAAATAATCTAGTCAATTCCAAGCTTGTACATAAAAACTTATGGTATGCTTTCCTAATTTTTTATATTTGATATCATATATAAAAAATAGTTTAGTAAGTTATATAGCTACATAAAATACAGTTATATAGGGATTATAATATATATATAATTAAAACGTAACTTTTTCTTTAAAAAAAATTGTTATCTCTAATTTTTTTTTATTATCTTTGATGATTGAGATCTCTATTGTTTCTGTGTGTGTGTTTTGTTAGTAATAAATGTTATGTCGATGTCTATTAAGATTGAAGTGTATACACTTGATGATTTCCGTTAAGGTTGGTAAGATTTGAGGTTACATAAGATCACGGATATTTCTGATGTTTTCTTGCGTTTATTTGCATGCTTAGTGATAAGAAAATATTAAGTATATGAAAGTATTTAGCGTAAAAAGGTGAATAATATCTTACAATGTAATGCACCGGAATCTTTATGAACAAAAGAAATAAGTTGCTCCCACGGCGTCAATGTTGAGGTCATGCGAATGTTATGTCACATTATATGGGCGCGAAAGGAAAATGTAATTTCATTGATTACTCTTAATTTACAGTCTATGATACCTAAATAAAAATGTTTCGCCTGAAACTGTAGGTATCTCTTTTTATCACACCGTAAACACGATTTGACAGAAAGAGAGGAATGAGTAATAAATGGTATTTGTATAATGTGAGGGAGTTCTGAGATTATACGTTTTGAGATACTAACACTTTTATTTACAATTGGTGATCGTATCATCCAGATAGGGCTAATAGTGCATTTTTTAAAAAAAATCATCCATTAATCTGTTCTTTCATTAAATAAAGGATTAATGAAATAAAACTGATTTTGATAAAATCTTATTACGGACAAAAAAACATATGGAATTTAATACCAGATCTTTGCTACCATGGTGTATCAGATTATTTAGTTGTCAAAAAAAATTATCACTTTCCGTACAGCTTGATCCCTTGGCGTTGCGTATAGATGTGGGGTCTCTCTGCATCTTCTACCGCATTTACCATGGAGGGTGTTCAGAGGAGTTGTTCGCTGCAGCTGAGTTACATTTTTGACATCTAGACAGAATACAAAATAGCATCCGTATCACTTCGACATCCGTCTCTGAGTGAGAACTGAGCGTTTCTTAAGGCAGTTTTTGCCGCGCACCACCAGTATGTGGAAGCCCATTGAAGTATTTCCGAAACATTTCGACTTAGGGTCCTTCAAGAAAAGAGCGTACCAATTCTTGACAGGCCGACAACGCACTTGCGAGCCTTCTGAAAATGTAAGTGTCCATGGGCGGCGGTATAACTTAACATCAGGTGAGCCTCCTGCCTTTTTTCCTAACATTAAAATATTGAAATTTCTCGATAAAATATATTATAGATGTGCCTTGTTTATACAGTATTTCCATTATATAATATTTTCTTTGTGTTCTATTAATTAAACATTATATGATATGGCAACATTGATTGGCACCATATCGGAGACAATTATTGTTTTACCAAAGAGAAAAGAACTATTTCGTTTGAGTCATATGACACAGACCATATTCTGTCAAAAGTACTTTTTCATACGCAAACTATGATCATTGCACAATTTTTTTAATGGGTTGGAATTAATAAAAGATACAAACACATTATTTTTGTCATGTTTCGTTATGTAAGTTAAAACATATAACATCGTTTTCGAAAACGGAAGCATCCATTAACAACGGAAAGTATTTTCATTTACTATCTATGACATAATACCATAGATAAACCATTGTAAATAGTTCTCACGACCTAGACATTGATATGTGGGAAATGGCACTGTTTTTTACTACTTCTCTATTGTTTATGCTTGTTCGTTAATCTGTAGTATATTAGGTAAGTGGTTTAAAGTAAATTGGGTACTCAAAATTATTGAAATTGTCTGAGACGTATGTTCAAGTGTAGTTTTGATTCCTTAAAACCATAAACGACTCGTGGTTCGCATATTTTCGTTTTTCTCTATTTACTGTGACTTTTAAACTAATTCTAACACTTAAATACGACCAGAACTTTGTATGGAACAGTCTAGAGCAGTGTATCCCAATATAGGGAACATGACCCACAATGGGCGAATTTGATTGTTAAGGGGGGCAATAGAAATTGGTTGCATATAACAACATGGAGACTTGAGAGTGAAACTAACCAATTTGGAATCTAATATAAAATCTCTGTTCAGTAAGCATCAAGCGCAAGGATGTCACTGAATTAAAATAATAAATTTATATAGAATTTTACGTTACTAAAATTATTTGGAATTTAAATTTCAGTATTACATTATGTTTTGTAAATTTACTTACTGTTCTTCGTTAACTTTCTTCTGTATTGATTTCTTTCCAGTTAAATTTCTTAAGTGAACACTGAACCATTCAATTGTTTTGTAATAAAAATTATGTGTTTTGAACTTTAGAAAGACTAAGGTGGGCCCTTGTCTTAAAAAACTTTGGGAAACACTAGTCTTAGTCTGGTTTATTCGGCAATATCCACGGTGTATTCACATTCCTGGTTGAACGGTAAAAAATGAATGTTCTATGTTGATCAGTTTCTGCCAATCACTGAATGAACTTTAAAATGCACTCGCTCCTGACCCCTAGCAGGCAGCGGTGACATAAAAATATATACTTATGGTCTTGCTGGACTGGTGAGCAACCCAAGTTTTCTCCAAAAACATGCTTTTTTGTAGCTAGGGAATATGTTCTATGGCGAAAGCCAGCAAAGAGTCTGTTGCGCAGATCTCCGTTTACAAAGACGTTGCGCTTACTGAATGCTCACTCTGACAATATGTTCGCAGAGTGAGGTCACAGTAGCGATATTGTATATATTATGTATTTAATATTACATATTTTATTTTGTTCGTCATTATCGTATTAGTTTATTATTGTAAGGATAATGTATGTATTATAAAAACAATTTACTGATCAAAATTTATCGTTAGCTAAATAAAAAACGCAACGAGACGATAATTCACTATGAAGTTATTTTATTAATTCAATATTCCCCTTATAATTCACACGCTAATTCAAATTATCGTGGGTAAACACGTAGTAAATGTCCACTTGTTGCAACGGAAATAGTTTAATATTCAAATGAGTTAAGGGCAGTCACGCGAGGGTAGGACTATTGGTATGTTGGGGATAAAAAGTTTGTTTTTGAATCGACTTTTAATCGAATCGTAGATGTAATTCGAAAACATTAGGCGAGGAAATGCTGCCACAGGGATCAAACTTTTTAAAATGGTTTTAATTTTCTACTTATCAATATTTAACTATCATTATTACTGTGTAGGTTAAGAATATTGTAAAAACTGTATATTTGTGTGTTTGAAATAAATATATATATTTAAAAATAACGGTCCCATTTTTTTGCCGTACCTACGTATTAGAAAAAATATTTTCGCGAATGTGACTTCGAAAACCTTTAAATGTGATGAAAGGGACTTAATGGTTTCAGAGCTGCGCTTACGCAGGGGTCACGCGATCAAATGTACCGGAAAATTGGCATTGTTTACAAAACTTATTTTTACCTTTTTTTCATCGAAATTTTTACGCTTCATTAGTAATTGGCTTGTTATAATTTGTGAAACTATTTGAATAACTATTTACTAAAATTTATTTAACTTTAAATATAATATCTATATAAAATGGTAAATACTTTTTAAATCATTTAAGTGCATGCAGATTACTGGCATATCTTTTGATTCGAGGTTATTCGTAACAGTTGACCATAGAAACATTAGGAATTCTTATAGATAATAAATATATGAAGAAAAATAATATGAAATATATTTTGGTATCTTTAAAACCTGTATGAACTATATACTGGAGAAATACTGTCAAAATCTGTTATAACGACATCAAAGGAACTACTTCGATAGTCGTGACAGCCGATGACGTTGTAATTAAGTATCTTATTCCATAGAGTACAGCTGGGACCTTTGATTGTAGTCAATAAAACCATATGTTGTTCTAAACGATGTCGTAAACGGTATTGACTCGATATAAAAAAATTATAAACAATTAAATCCTTGGTGTTCTATTTTCACAATATATAGGTAAAGTTTTCAAACAAATCTCAAAAGCCCACTTAAATGTAATGCCTAAATGTCCTTGATAGCATTATGTTCAATAACGTAGACGGGTTTTACAGGTTGGCTGAATTGCAAATTGGAGGTGAATATGATTTTTGACTTATTAGAAACATTTATTAATGTTTTTTATTAGTGTGTTCATTTATTTCGGAAATGTTGAATACAATATTCATTTTGTTATTAATTATCACTAAGTAAATAGTGTTTTAAATATGATTATTTTATTCAATTTAAAACACTTTTTCCCAATCTTGTTAATCAATACAGTATTAACAACAATAAAATCTCTCTAAGATTATAATAGTTTTTCAAAGTGTATAAAGTCCCACATAAAACGAACATTATATATATCCTAGTGATAATTAAATATGCCTTTGTCTAACATTTCGGTTGTTAGTGAGTCAATTACGTACGGTTCAATGTCATTGTTTTTTGTCAACGTGAGAACGACGCCATTTTATATATAATACTATACATAATATAATAGCTTATTAATCCTTTTGTCTTTATTAGGTACAGATAATATATAATTTATGAACTCTTTGGCATATATATAGAGCATATTTTAAAATATATTATTAGTAATCATAACAGTCAAATATACAGTATTTACAATTTTATAAATTAGGCGTCAACTTAAATCTTTAAATAGGGCACTTGAACTCCAAGGCCCAAGAGTGTCTACTCCGATCTACTTTTTTTAATTGTATTTAAATTGATTACGTTTCCGTGTTTCAGTGACTGCTGTGACTCAAAATCAAATAATAAAACATCATTAATTTGTGTTTATACGTAATCTTCAACCTAATTTCATATTTGACTTTAACACATTTGGCATTTTTAGGCTCTTGGTCCTTAGAACTCTTCGTTCACAGCTTCGATTGCGTCCTTTCATATACCATACGAGTACTATTAGTAGTAGATTATAAAATATTAATATATAATAGTCTTTTTTTAATGAAAAAAGAAAAGAAATAAAAATATAGGAAGATTATATAAGTATGGACCTATGTGGCCCTATATTAATTATTATATTTTTAATCTCTAATTTTACATGATATTTCAATTCTAAGTGCCTTTACAATTTATTATTTACAGAGTTGCTATAACTTATATTTGAGATCATTTTTTGTTATATTCTTTGTATTTTTATTAGTGCCAATTGGCTGTTTTATTTTTTCTTTATTTTAATTCGCTTAGTTGTCTCTTTAAAATATCTGGTCCATTACCTGATAGTGAATAATAATAATAAAACTTTATAAATAACAGTAATATAGTTGTGTATAAGATAACAAATATTCAAATTAAAATTCATTTATTCATTCAGGTAACACAATGTACACTGATGAACGACAAAAAAATACATATTAAATGCTTCTAATTTAACATTCATAAGTCTTAATGGTATATCTAATCAACAAAAAAATCGTAAAAACCCTAAAGTATGCGTGACTGCATGAGCATTGTAAAGACTTATAGAAATAGACGGCTTAACTATATACTTTTTATATGTCAGCCTGTTGGTTAAATGTTTTGTTTAATTAATCAAACGTCAAATAGTACAATCTAGGAGAGTTTTAGTACCTGTCTCGACATGGTTTCTAAAATTAAAAAACAACCACTGATTCATCCAAAGGAAGTAACAGATCCTTCTGATAATTCTACCACCAAATGAGACAAAAACATAACAACATAATGACGTGTGAAAGATGAATCTGATGGTTACCCATACATTATTTATTACTTACTAAAGGAGGATGCAAGAAATAAAATTAAATCAAAGTATAACAAGACAGGATTTTTTGAGATTATATATTGAGAAAAGAGCGTTTATAGAAGATTCTTAGGATAGGTGACTTGAGAATTTTAATCTTAATTATTATTTATTTAGTAAAGTTTATATCATACATAATCTATAGTATATGTTAAAATCTCTGTTATCAAAAATGTGTGACAAATAAAATACAATAAAAATATATACAAGATAAAATAAAAATATCTGAATTTTTTTATTACGCAAAAAAATTGCAAATTAGGTACGAGATAGAAGAACGCCTTCTTTAAAACTTATCAGCCCACTATCGAATATATCCAGCTCCGGATAAGAACTGTTTAATCCGCTACAACCGCGAAGACTTCGAAAGAGTATCTTAATTACTCAAAGGGAAAATATACAGAGGAAGCCGGCTTTAGATACTAATATCGGCGTGTATGGCTCAGGCTGATCACTATTAAGAATATAAATATCACATAAGATATCTGAGGCCCTTAGAGGTTGTAGTGCCATTGGTTATTTTTTGTTTTGTAAGGGTTACTTTATGTGAAACCCAGTGGTAACCAAGTGGATCACGGGTATCAATGCATTATCTTGACTATGTCCAATCAGAAACAAGTCCAAATTATGATTACGACTGGATTCAAACCCGCTTATAGACTTGAATATATCAATAATGCTCTATGCACAAAGGAGATAGAAAAATCCTAAAAATAACATATAATATATATACATATAAAATATAATGTATACTAAAACTCTTTTAGACAAAACAGGAATATAAATTTTCCTGTTTCCCTCAATTTCTGCGTACGTGTATAACTATTTTAAGACACAAAAACATTCGCGATGCGCAAGGCTATGGGAATAAAGACACAATGTGAACAACTACACAAGGCGTTCGATAACAAGTATTTATCTGAAGATATTTTAATTTTCTGTCAATGAACTTGTATTATTTACGAAAAAATTACCAATGTTAGAATGGAACCTTTTCAGTCTATTGTCATATGGCGCTTCACATCCAACGCCTTACTTCGCCCTTGACCAGGTCATCTGTCCACCTAGTGGCAGGCTGTCCAACGCTTCACCGACTGGCCTTTGTTTCGGTTCCAGGACATTTTTGCCCCGGCCATGCGCCCACTGCTATTAAGGTATATGCCGTTTTTACTATGTCAGTGGCTTTAGTTCTTCTACAAATCTATTTATCTCTACTTGTCTATAACTCCTGATAGTACTGCTATATTGTTCAACCCTATTAAAAACTGTGAACCAAGACAAGCTTTAGTAGTGTAGAATATTCTAGATCAATACTAAACATATTTAACTACACTTATGATACTCGTTCTTTGTAAGTGTTTTACGAGATAGCGTCTTAAGTGATTGTTGTACAGTTTACAATAGCCCAAGTATTTTTGATATACTCGTTATCAATGAGGAACACGTTTTCATTTACTCTTGAGGAGGTCATAACGAAAGCATTGGTATTGAGTCTCCGACAGAACTTCTGTATCAAAACATTATCTCTATGTATATTTTATTGAATTAAAAAAAACCTCAAATATCTTTCGATTATTTTAATATCGTGTACGGCGACTTCGTTCATTTTGATATAAAGCTACCTGATTACTATTATCACATTATCGACGTCATAGATTTTTATTTATTTAAATTACCTTTGCGACTGATTATTTATTGGGATAGTGATTTTATACGTTATTTTTATACGAGCAGTGGCCTAGTAACTGGAGCGACATCTCTTGGGGACTTTTTTCTATATGCTTCTAATTTTACACTCACTCGTACGACGAAGAAAAACATCGTGAGGAAACCGGCATGCTTTAAACTCGACGGCGTATGTCAGATTTACACGACTGATCACCTGAATATTAAGAAATAATAACCTGGAAACAAATACAAAAATCTGAGGTCAAGACCCAGTTTTAGCGTCACTGCTTTTTAAATGCATTTTGAAAGATACCTAGAAAAGTTGGTGTAAATTGTAGAACACATACATAATAAGATGATATTTGAATATTTTGAACAATAGGAACGCTGGTTGGCGATTTACGAACTATGGATGCGGTGTCGATTCTGTTCATGGAAGGTCTTGATTATAAAAAAACGCTATCAATATTTTTTCTAATTAATACTTGGTTTCAAATAAATCTTAAATTAAATTATTATTAAGTTCGCTAAACATACTCGTTCAAATTATTCATATCATCCCTTTAAATAGAAATAATTATTTTGGGTAATTGTGTCGTTATTAAATAATTGATTTATGCTTAAGTAGCCGCCTGGTAGATAGTACCGATGGTCCCAGAGTTGGTGCTTTCCTCGCTCTCGTAATATGTATCGCAATGCAGCGAGGAAATGCTTCTAGCGTTAGTATGTTAAGAGTACTAAATCTAAATATTGTGGTTATACGAATATGAATAAAAACTGTTCGAATATCCGCTCATTCGTAGATTATATATAAAAGCGAACAATGGAAGAGCTAGCCACGAGTCCAGGACATTTTGTTTAAATGAATAATATTTGCAAAACGGAAGCAGATTTATATTCCCTCGCCTCTAAAAAAGCTTGGGTTTTAAACTAATTTCACGTTTTATTTATCTATTATTAATTCATATTGTATGTAAATAATCTATATTTGTGTGTATTAGATAATAATATTCTTAACCTATATAATAATAAAATTTTAAAAATTGAACCAAATTTTAAAAGTTTGATCCCTGGGGCAGTGTTTTTAGTGGCAGTTCCTTGCTTTATTGCGATACTTATTCGTTGAGCGAGGAAAGCACCAGCTCTGGAGTCACCGATACTAGCTACTTGACGGAAACTTAAATCTTTAACTTCTTAATTAGGGCCTTTACGCTTGCCCAGGAGTCTCTACTCCAATAATAATAAATATAACTAGGAAGTTTTGTATAAATAAAACATGTTACGAGCCTAGTTATAAAGAGAAGAGAAGTTATTGCACTGTGTGCGCTCATTTTATCAATTTTTTTTCACAATGGTTGCCTGGAAGAGATCGCTCAATAGCGATAAAGCCGCTAGTTATCCTTCTTCTTATTACTGTACTAAAATGTTTATAAATAAATAAATATTCTTTTTAACAATATCTTTCTTCCAGGATAATGCATTCGCGGTAACAGCTCAGACAATGCACTAGCAACCATGGATCTCCACGCACCCTTGGTCGTTCATGGCTACGAGCACGCTCCTCTATTGGAGGTGGAGGGCATTGATCCGCACAGCCCTCAGCAGAAGGTGTTAATACACCAACCCATTCAGAGCCAGGAGCTCATGAGCACGGATCACAGGAATGGAGGTGAGTTCACTGTGTAACGTAAGTTAGTTTAGCAAAATTTAGTAGAATATTGAATTTTTATCAATCACACTAAATAATCTAATTTATATGTACCTATTACTTGTGAGATACATTGATGGTATTTTCATGCGATGGCCAATGTATGTGTTTAACACACAAAAAATAATAATAATTAAACATGTATAAATAGAAAATTAAAATTAATTAAATAAGTTCGGTCCAGCCGATTATGTTACATTACATAATTACGTTACAATATTTATAAATATTGATATGGTCACTCTAAGATGTTGTTAGGTTAGCCAATTACGTAATAACTTAAGACAGAGGCTCCCTCAATACTGACTGAATAAATTAACCGTCTTGGTATATGGATCTCACGACTTTTTAACTCTAGTTCCAAGACTTGTTTTTTTACAAGTCATGTGTTTGATTGCATATAATTTCAAGTTAAGACTTTAAAAAGTAAAAATCGATTTTAATCCAGAATATTTTGTGTAGATTTATAATAGCCACAATTGTGTCGAGAGCAGATGTGCTAATCTAAATTAGAGTACGACTTTTCAGATGAGCAGTATCACGCGCACAGCAGCAACCAAAGCGGAGATGGTGAGTAACAAGTAGATAATTAGATTGCACAGGAAAAATGCTTATCACAACAACAAACAACTTAATATCCAAAGATATGTAAAGTTTCTGAATATTACTTAAGAATGTCAAACGCTTAACTTTTCCACGTGGTATGGACAAACCGAAATCAAATTTTAAAGTATGGAACCCTGGTGCGAGAGCTTAACGCATAGAATTACAATTCAAAAGTTATATAGAAATCAACAGAATTAGATCGCAAATAAATTTAAGTTTAATACATTCGTAACATAATACAGTGAGGAAATGGGTTAAGGGTACACAGCAGCAGTGTTCGCCTATTGGCTTCAGCGTGCGACTCTCATCCCTGAGGTCATAGGTTCGATCCCCGGCTGTGCACCAATGGTCTTTCTTATATACGCATCATTATGAAGACCGATGAAATGTATCGTCAACCTTTACAGTGTGTCAGACAGACTGATGAACTACTTGCCTATTAGAAAATTTATCAATACAGATTCAGGTAAATCTGAGGTCCAGACTTAAAAGGTCGTAACACCACAGTTTTTATTAGCCTTTCTGTATATAAATAAAAATGAATCACAAAATATGCTAAGCGCAAATCTCGAAGTGGGCTTGACCAATTCTAGTGTATTTTTATTTATTCGTTTAGGAAATGTTTCATCTGTTAGTATTTAACTACTATATGGAACAAAATGCCAACCTTCTACGATATAATTAATAAAATAACAAATTAATTGAATCCGTTCGAATATCTTACATAAACGTTATTGTGATCGTAATTATTATTTTTATCCAACTTTCACTCAACATTCACTACGATTGCATAGATTAATGATAAACAGATACATTTTAACGGATATTGTAAAAGAGTAAAGTGAAGATTTTTATATTGAATTATATAAATCCTCCTCTATCTTAAGACAAAGTACTAAGGCTAATATGATTTCAAGAAACGAGGCCGTAACCCGCTTGCGAGGTTTTAGATGAGCCTTGTCCCGTGCCTGTATGCCCCATGAAATATAAAAAAAATACGGAGAATCTTTAAGAAAAGTGGTTCCGAGAATGACCCTAGCGGTCAATCAGCGGTTTAGTAAAACTTTCATTGTAATTTGATTTGGTTTGGGTTCGATTCCTGGTGAAGGAATCGATTGCGGATTGCCAATATATATATTGGCAATCCGATAGCTTGTATAACTACCTGGTCAGTGTTGTTATTAAAATAAATAGGATATCTTGATTCAAAATTCACTAAAATCCCTTCAGTAATTTAGTTACATACAAAAAATATACCACAATGAAGAATATTTTAACAAAAACATTTTTCAATTAAATATTATTTTGTGTGAATCTCCGTATGATTTTCCATTTACATACAAACGGATGAGTCACTAACAGTTGAATTATGTATTGATGAATAAAAATGAGGGCGTGGGGCGAATATAAGCGGTTTTATATGCGATAGCGTTTTATATTTCTGCCAAAAACTTTTCCGTATATAAAAAGTTTTATATACTAAAATTAAATTAACTTATTTTTTTTTACTAAATTAGTACAATGTCTATACTATATTTCTATATAAGCCAACAACACAACAGAAAAGCAGAAAAAGGCAATAAAACTATATATGCAAATTATAATATATAATAAGTCCAAGCACAAACATAATTATAACAAACGCATTATGTATTGCTCCAAGATGATTTGAAAGCTGCCTTTGAATCGTTCTGACAAAAACACCAAAATATCACGTTTGTATAATTTTATTTATAAAAATATACAAACGCCTAAATAAACTTAAGATTTTATAAGACATTTATTTCTGAGGCGTTAAACACCGCTATAACTAGCACCACACAACCATCGAGCCAACTAATTTCACAGCGATTTCGTCAAGTGTTGCCCACAAAAAACGCCATTCACTAAAATGTACTCAATGGATGTGTACCTTAATGAAGGTAGATGAAAAAAAATATTCCCAGAATCTTAAAACTATGTAGAGCATTCCTTAATCTTCCAATAACTGCAGTAAACATAGATTTAAAAAAATCCGCCTGAGGAAACAACACAAAAACCTCAAACACAAAACTATTTGAATTTGTGTTAGTACACGTAATCGTATTGATAAGTGAATAGAACACAAGAACAAAGTGTCTTCCCCTTAATAGATATCAGTAATGTCTCAGTGAAAAGACAATGTATTTAAAAAAGGATGACAAAAAAAACAAGGCTGATGCCTTCTGTGCCTGGCACGTCGTTGAGTTTAGCATTGGGACGAAGAACGGTTTCCTCACGATGTTCTCCATCACCGTATGTCGCTCATACGTGTTGAATACGTACAATGAATCGTTATTTGGTCAACTTAGGTTGAGCAAAGCCCTACGAGAGTCACGGATCTAATAGTGAATCTTATCATATGCTACATATTATTACGAAAATTACTGCCAATTTCATGCTCATACGAGCGAGTGTTGAATGCGTAGACGGGAAAGTCGTTTGAACCCGCCTAAGGTTGGGCAAAGCCCTGGTCTGTGGGACACGAACGTAATAGTGAATCTTCTCGAACACGCAATATAAAATATATAATAAAATATAAAACATTTTTTGTAGTGGGATTTGCAAAGTCGAAGAAAAATCGGTCAAACCAAAACGTTTTTTACGAACGATTACCCCAACGATAATAGTATACAATTGAGTTTTAGACAAAAGTTGTAAAGCTTGTTAATGCGAAGGAGTCTTGGAATTGATTGCGGTTTTACCAATGATTTATGCGGAAGGTTTTAGCATGTTTCAAGGTTTTCGGGTAGCTAGTTATCTTTAACATGACAACTCCGAACGTGGCGGTCACATACACTACTCTGCATTTGTTTATGGGTTCAAATAGGTAGTAGAGGAATAAAATAATGCTTTTATTCTAATGCAAGTAATCTACAGTTTCGTCAAGTCAGTCTGTATTCTGTATTTATCGTATAAAAAATGATAACAATGTAAGATGTCTTAAAATAACTTCCGTATTACGTATTAGGGCGCTTATATACTGGACTTTTATCCGCTTTAGAAAAGCTTATACTTTACTAAATTATTTAAACATAGCCTACGAATCAAAAGAAAACATGATTCTAGGAGTTCCTTTTTTAAATCTAGCTATTAACTTAAATTTACAAGCAACTTATATTTCTAAATTTGTGTCTTTTAGCGAAACTTAATTTTTAAGCACCAATCCCAGCAACCGATAAATTAGTTAGAAATCAAATTTAACACGATTAAAGGTACAATATTGCCAATTAACTCACCTGCTGCAAAAGATGCTGCAATATTGATCGTTCTTTTTTTCGGTACAGGGCCTGACACACTGTTATAAAAACTAGCTGCAATAGACTTGTAGACTATTATTAATAGTACATGTATTAGTGTTATCTTAATACTATTATTAATTTAAAACTAAAAGTTGTTTTGAGACACACTGATTTACACTAATAAAATAATTATGTCATGCACACAATTAACTAACTGTGTGCATTTACATATTGGTATTTTCCTATAGTAAACCTTTTTGTATTAAGTGTTCTAAATCTTCTAAATCTTTAGTATTTTTTTATAAATAATATATGTTACTTGAATAAATGAATAATAAATACTGTATATAAATAAACTATTCCTTCCTATAGTTGGTGTCTATTTTAGAAATGTTATTTTTATTTTATTGATGTAATATAAACGCTTAGTTTTTGATAGGCTTAACCACTGGCCCCGATACAAAGCTGGTCACGCGCATTGAAAGCGAAACTTCAGAAAAAGCACTACGTGACCAAGAGCCCGGGGACTATGACACAGTGTGGTTGAATCAGTATCTAATCCTTTCTTAAATATGCTATATAACATTTCTTTTGCTATGCCTTAGGTCTTTGGCACAGTGCAGAAATGGCGGATTTGGAGGTGGCCTTTGCCTAAACAGGGTACTTAAAAAAATGGCATGATTGATATATAAATATGTTTAAGTATAAAGTATCTAAAATAAAAGGAGAAATAATGTCAAAAATCTTTTATTATTACTCAATTACTTTTAAATTACAGTAATTTATAGGCGAATAGTGCTTCTTCATTCATATGAAAATATAGTAAGACCTCCTTATACTTTATTCAATTACAGACATTAGTCTGTTTCACCCCAGTAGTTAACCATACTAACGACAACTATGGATTATATCTAAATACAAATATGTCTTGTATACTTCACGTAGGTATACAAGTAATAAACCAGAAAAAAATCGTTACTGTTTGCTGCGTTGATAAAAAAAGTTTTACTGATTCATTCATAATGGCGTTCAAAGTTGCCGACACAGATGGCGAAGCTACTTCGAATCGAGACACCAATAACCGATGTAGTAATTAAACTTTAGAACTTCAAAATATTATATTTAAATTTAAAACAAATTAATTAAAAACCATTTAATTTACAACACGTAAAAAAATTAGATTAGTCCTAAAGAACAATATTTTTAACCAAAATAGTAATAATAATAATTTAAAAATATTAAATTGAAACAAATGTAAAAAGTTTTGTGCCTGGCCATATACCTTTAAGCAGCCTTTACTCGTATTGCGATACTTATTTGTTGAGCGAGGAAAGCACCGGCTCTGAGGTCACCGGTACTATTACCAGGTGTCAACTTAAATCTTTAATAAGCACATGTGCACTTGAAGTCTACGGCCCATGAGTCTTGACTCCAAAGGGAACAAAAAAAAGAAATGTGTGCGTGTATCTTCTTTATGACCTTATTTTTCGAATGATTAACTAAAATATGCAACTTTACTGAAATTGGTTAAATAAAGTTAAATTAGATAAAGTTTAACAAAAGGCTTTTACGAATGAATACAAACAATACAATTATTTTATTTTACCTTATTACTACGAATATTACAGAATTTGATTTATTATAATAGAATTATTACTATCATTGTTATCGTTATTACATATTTTTGTTATCAATGGCTTCGAATTTTTTAGAATCAACCGTAGTAGGGAGAAGAGAATGGCGCGTAACGAAAAAATGTGACGCGTAACCGAAAAATGTGTAACTAAAAATATTACAGTGTATAGTTTGAGGACGTTAAATCTTACACTTGACCGGTCCACCTTGTTGGTGAACGGCTACGTGATCTTTCTCCATCTGTGTTACCATGATGAGTTTCTCCAAGTTAACATCGCCTCTGCGCATTGTATGGTCGATATAATTCTGGCATTTAATAGACATGCGTTTGAGGATTTACTATAACAAAAGTCATCTCTGCCTTCTTGAATTTAATTAATTAGCAAATGCCATAAAATATTAATGTATGCAGATACATTTCTATATTAGACTCTCTAATTTTTTAACAACTCGTAGGTCTTGTGTCATATGTCACATAGAATTAGTGTAAGTGTTCGTTAGTATTAAGTGCTGAAAAATCAGTGGCGCTACAACCATTCTAGGTCTGGGCCTCAGATTTTTGTATCTGTTTCATTGTCAGTCGTCAATCTAATAGGCAAGTAGAAGATCAGCTTCCTTTATCTGACACAAGCCGTCGACTTCTTGAGGCTAAGGCAAGCCGGTTTCCACACGATGTCTTCCTTCACCGTTCGTGCAAATGTTAAAGAAAGTAAACAAAAATAAAGCTCATTGGTGCATAGCCGTGGATCGACCCACGACCCCCATCGACATACCCACCCACCACCACCTCTGACAGCCATACGCTGAAGCCACAAGGCCAACACTGCTCACTGAACAGTAGTAAGTGGATAAAAATTTGTACAAAAGAACAGAGTGTCTTCCCCTAAATAGAGTCTGTTAGTAGTTAGTGTTATTGGAAACTTTTTTATGTTAAATATCCTTTTTAGTAAATTAGGTTAGTTTTTAATTACTTATTAGCCTTAACTTAGGCTTTATCGTAATGTTAAATTGTGTCTTTGTGCAGAGACAAATTATAAAACATAGAAAAAAACAAATGCTATCTAAGCAACAGAAATATCAATATAAATGAGATTTTAACACTCTATTTCATATAATTTATAGCTAATAAGAATATAATTAAATAGTCTTCAAGTGTTTGTAATGGGAGCGGTCTTGTTCCCAGGGAAGTGGTGAGCACTGAGTGTGGTCGGATCGTGTTGCGTCCATCTCACAACTATTACTTCCGTTTCATTCCTTTATTTCGATTGCTCTTTTTATCTTTGACCAATATTACGTCAAAAAGCTGTTTCTCCCCATTCCTCGCTTACTCTCGCAGCTTAATAGTTTTCTCGACTCATAGATATATTATTATTTTAAAATGTGCTTAGACAAGATTAATGGATTTAATTGGTTTATAATATTTAAGTCGGAAATAGGCCATACATAAGTTGCAAATAAATGAATATTTAAAAACGGGAATATTGCCAGCTTCGAAATTTCTAATAGAAAATGTGTTAGACATGCTTATAATTACCGTATTTATTACTTATCTTCTCCCTGTGTAAACTCTTGCAAAGCAAAATATTGACATTTTTAATGGAATCAAAATATTTTGTTGGTTATGTATACATGGCACACACATCTTATACATAATGCAATATGCACTATACAACGACTTAGGCTCCTTAAAGAAAACAGCGTACCAATTCTTAAAAGGCTGGCAACACACTCGCGAGCCCTCAGGCATTGAGAGTGTCCATGGGCGCTAGTATTACTTAACATCAGGTGAGTCTCTATCGCGTTTGTCCCCTTTTCTATAAAAACTCTTTCAATAAAGATATCCTTAAGACGTAATCAGACATTTAATGTCTGTAAATCTAGCCGATTTTCACACAGGCTTCAGTTACACACACTAAAATACACACCCACACCCTCACTGTTAAGTCTATACACCTTCTGATTGGTGCAATTAAGTAACTTATGCTAAATAAACAGGTAATAGTGGACGCCCTCATTAATATTTCCTCTTCACGTTATGCTATACTTTTTTTATGTAACAGAGGTGAATCAGGCGGCAGAGTCACCTGATGTTGAGTAATATCACCTCCCAAAGACACTCGTCTAGAGTTTGTATATATCTGCATCTATTTATCTCATATTATTCTTAGTTAAAGGACACGTAATCGTCATCCATAAACAATAACTGTTTCGCCATCACGCAAGAGTCGTACAGACTGATTTTTGCTTTTCTTACATTTAGGTACTAAACATTTTACCTAGAATTTACCTAAAGAAAGAGACGACGATATGTAATTGGTTCAACTTGATTAGGCACCGCCTTAGCTAATTTTTGATAAATCGACAAATAAAAGCAAAGCTGACTCATTTTAAACCCGAATTGAAGCTTGTTTAGTGTCAATAGAGTTGATTTTAGCATAACGTATAATAAAAGCTTTTCACGTACGATCGATTTCTTTAATTTATAGAATTTATAAGGGAATGAGTTCGGAAATGAGTAGGAAATTCATCATCGGTTATCGAGGAAGAATACGAAATTCCCGTATCACCTGGATGTCCATCGTTCCATAGGAATGCATCGCATTTTGCCGCGAACCACCGCTATTTTGAACCAGCTATCGACTGAAGTATTTTCGAACCATTTCGTATCCTAAGTCCCTCCTAAGGGCCATAGTCCTTCAAGATAAGAGCGTTCCAACTTTGCAAGGCCGGTAACACACTCGCGAGCCTTCTAGCAGTGGAGTGTCCGTCTGGCAGCCGAGTCTTCTGACATGCGAGGACGGCGGTATCAATTAACATCAGATGGGACTCCAGTCCGTTTTTCACCTGTGTTATAAAAAAAAAAAAAGACGTTCGTTTGCTTGTGATTTCTCTAATATGCTGTTATAAACGAAGTTTCCACAGCTTTGCATTGTTACCTCTAGTACTCTTAAAAGTATAGACTAAGGGAGTGATAAGTATGACTTCCATATATCCTACGGGAGTCAGCACTAGGTCATGACACTCAATCCAGGAGTCCCTGAATCGTAAAGATAGATCTATATAGAAAAGTTCGTATGAAGAACACATATTGTATGGAAAACTCGAAAATACAATTGGTAATTCAAATCAAATTTTTTAATGATATAGTTCACTAAGTAAGCTAATATGTAATCTTTAGAATTAATTAGAAACAATTAATCTAGACGGACATACGAGATCAATCATATTGTTTGATAATACATACCAATATATCCTTTGAGATATAATAAATCACAAAACCTGTAAACTATGAACGTGTACTATTTTGTAACAAATAAATCTTTATATATATAATTCTACTGTACGTGTGTACTGTCACTGAATTCCTCTTAGATGGCTGCACCGATTTCAATGATTTTCTTTGTATCCGTTTGGATGGCACCCTGGTATACATTCACAAATCAGCCCGACAGATGATGATGCAGTTGCTTTCTAGGTAACTTATTTATTCAAACAGCTGGTAGATATATATATATATATATATATTATACATATAAATAAATCTTTTGTGCATGTGTTCGTAATTAAACTCGTAACCGGCCGGAAACATTGACTGGAGAGATTGATTAATTTTTTTGTGTGTACAAGTGGAGTTGAGATTAATTTTCATTATTTTATTTTTTGTATAAAAGACGTGTGTACCTACAGGACAACGTCTGTCGAATCCACTAGTATATTTATATAAATAGACAAGTGTAATTTTTAATTTATACTCTATTAATCAATAAAAGTTCAGGATTTAGTTGAATAATTTAATCATTATAATTAATGAAGTATTTTAGAAGTCAGAAGTCTTTCAATGTTACAGCAAATGCACTTTTTTTAATAAATTTAAATAAAACACAGATTCCTTGAGTCTAAAGTTCTCATGTTTACACGTGTATAAAAGTTCTTTAAGATATTTTCATAAGTATCTGATTTTCTTCATTCTAACATGTTACTTTTTCCACGGCCCGAGTAGTAATGAAAAAAAAAATCTTTTCACTACGATATTGTAATATTTGATTTTATTAGGTACTTACTGGATTTAACTTCGGACTAAATTAATATAAAAAGTTTACTTAAGTTCATGGCTTACATGTGCACGGTCGATTTGCAATTAGTCAACATAGAACCCATTAGATAACATTGTATACATACTTATAATTACATTATATGACTACTAATACATTATTATATGTAGGTAGAGCATAGTACAAAAAGTAGGTCGTAATAAAAAAATGAATCATAGCTATTTATTTAAAACTGTATTAGAGTTTACACTTGTTGTTACAGTTAATAACAACGATTTACATCATGATTTGTCTAACAAAGGCTTGTACAAAGATAAACAATAAATATTTCGAATTGTGCGTCGTCGTTCTATAAATTTAAGACCTATAAACACGAAAAATATTTATTGATACGAAAGGTTCCAGACAATAAACATTTTACATACAGATTCTTCGAATTCTACATATAAAATATGAATCGTGAATTTTCAATTTTGAATATAGAATGAATAGAAATAGGTCTTCAAAACAATTATGAAACATAAGTATAAAAAAATTGCGCTTGGAAACTTTGCTGGCATTTTTTTATAATTAGACGTGGACTTCAGTAAATCAAGCTACGAGTATAACAGTAAAAATAAATAAAATATACAATTAGTATAACGCATATCTTTTTCTTAACCTCGTTAAGTAAGATTAAGTGAATGCTAATGAAATAAATACACATAATATTTTAACTCAATTTAACCTACTAGTCTGCTTTAATTTTTTAATAAACAATTACAGTAATAATTGTGAAATGTAATTGTCTTTTTTCTTTTTGAAAATATTTGTAAAACTCCATGATAAAATCTCATTCTCTTATGCTGCTTTTCTAGGGGTAGTATCCGATCGCGTCCCATCCGCCACGTGCCGTAGAGGGTGTCGTGTCATCGCGGCGCGCGGTCGACTGCGAAATATCCCGCGAAATTTGAACAGAATTCGAAATACGAATTAAACGGGAATAAAGCCTAGAGTAGAGCTTGGTGCAAAATGACTTTCCTGCGTTTCGTGTTGTGTGATGAGTGCTCGATATAAATGTTTCGATATCTATGGTACTTCAATTTAATTATACAAAAATACAGTTACAGTTTATTAAATACTTCTATAAATTTGTATAAACCTCATCCTTAAGCCGTTCCAAATAATAAACATAAAACATTAGTGTCGGAAAAAATGAAGTACGTATACAGTGTAAAATAATACTGCATGTAATATAATTACCTGTCTAAATCAACCTGTCATTGGAGCCGTGTGATTAATACCTATCGTATCAACTAGTACAAGTATTAATTATTCATGGTTTACATATATAATCTGTGGTTAAAATAATAAAGATTCACAAAATCAAATATTTTTAATAGAAAATCTTCCGCAGTATTAATAAATCGTTTTAAAATAAATCTATAATCTGTGTTAAGTATTAAAAATAGGCACAGTTAAAACATTTCCACAAAAAAATCAATAATTAGTCTCTCGATAACTAAGATGGAAAGAAACCTGGAACAAATTCTCGTTTATATACATCAAAGAAAAAAAAATATTAATATGAACGATATTCAATTAAACATTTCAATAAAATTCTTGACTACACAACCTACATAAGAGTTATTACGTCTGAATCAAAACAAAATATATTATATATAATGAAGTGACAGCATATACGTAGTGTGTTATATGTGGAACTAAAAAACTTTACTCATAAAAACTAAATCAGTTTTTATTATTTATTTGAGTTTGTTAAATTGTGTTTACGTTGCTCAAATACTAGAGTGAAATCCGTGACACATATTTCATAGTTTGATCAATGCAATTGTAAGTATGGGATGTGACTATAATCCTTTTTTATGGAAATCCATATCTCAGCTTTATCATCATACAAATTCGGAAAGCATAGAAAATGCTTGGCATTATCTGTATTTTTCACTACAATTTGACACGTATGTGTATGTGGTTCACAGTTTTGCAGCTTTACCTCCGTAAATTAATTATCTATATTCGTTTTAGATTACATAAAATCTATTTCGTAACAAAACAATCCCACGCAAAGCCGGACATTAGATATCAGAAAACCGATCCTCGTTACAATCCATCGATTCTGAGTGTACGAACCGTAAAATATACCTCAAAATCAAGATCTATCCATCTGTAGCCAAGCGTCGACGACGCCATTAAGACGTATTTTTAATTGCCAAATTTTTAGACAAGTGACAGTGACAGTTTACGACGACAAATCAATATTTGTGAATAATATTCGTGCTAAAGGAAATTTCAAAACAATATTTAGGCTATAAAATGTGTTGTGTGAAACGTGCTTGAACTGTCATTGCCGAAAATTAAATCCGTGTTATTACGTTTAAGCTTAGTTTTATAGAATTATTTTAAAAATCCAACGCGTCGGTTCGTTTGAATGTGATTGGTCCACAGCGTGCTGTATATACAAAGCCGTCAAATAAGCATTTAAAACAGTGAAATACTTGGCTAGTTTTGGCCCATATGGTCCGCTAACAAACCTAATTGCAAATATGTATGTATGTATATAATATAGGAAATACAGTGTTTATCAAAAACAGTTTTGAAGCTAAAAGTTAGCTAAAATTTGAAAGAACGGACCTTTTTTTACGAGAATTGCCGCGTAATTTTATTGAATTGCAGTATTGTTAACATCAAATTTATAAACAATTCTTAATTAACATTTCTCGTGAGAAAAGGTATTCATGAACCACCTGCCGTAATCGAACCGGTAAAGCAATGCTTCAATAGCGGAAAATCGCCTAAAAAACCGGTGAAATTAAACTAAACGAATTGGTTTTTAACAATGTAGATACATAATTCAATATTTCAATATTTATCTTTCAATTAATAAAAATTATAATTACGTTTAATTAGAGGATACATGTTAATCTTCAAAATGCTATTCTCGTATTTGATTTTTCAAGGTGCAATTAAAATGTTCAGATAAGACTATAACTTTAAAGTGTTACCATGTGTAGTGTTTGTGTGTGTGTGTAATCTTGGCCATCAAGCTGGAGGGCCAAAGTAAGGCCACTTTTGCCGCCCTCTTTGGGCTAAGGGCCGGCGGCGGGGTGGACTTATCAGCCGCATACCGCTACAACCAAAATATGATGGAATATTATACATGTAAGTTATATTACATACATCTCCTCTCTCTTCAGTCGGTAGTTCTCTTATTACAGTTTTGAGGACAATGAGTCTGGGTGTCAGGTGAATGGTCACGTGATTTTGCCTTCTGTGTTACCAACCACGATCCGCTTCTCCAAGTTCTCATCGCCTCCTCGCAGTGTACATGCAAAAGGTCATTAATGATACTTATTATATCTATATACTGTACTTAGAATATCCAGATGACTCCTGTATGGAAAATCTTTGGCTTATCTTCGGGTGCCATACTTAGTGCCTCTCTTAGTCTCGGCTTAATAACTCCCTAAGGGAGTCTTATTAATAAAACCTAAATCTGTTTAATGACTTTATTTTAAATACGTAGGCAGTCGTTTGTCTCTTTCTGTCAAATTGTGTTTATGCTGTGTTGAAAAGAGACATAATTGGACTTGAAAAAGAACAAGGAGAATATTTATCTCTATTAAGTGGTCCGTAACACTCCCATATTTTAATTAGTGAAGAACAATGTGATTGGTTGTTGAGTTTTGTGACATAGACCGAAAATATGTACTACCCACCAACTTTTTACCTTGCTAATTCTAAAAACATGGGTTTTCTGTGTACCTACTCCCCATAATATTTTTTTATAATAAAACCAATCTGTATAATCCATTCTTAAAACATCAATCAAGGAGAGTGGAAGCGTAAAAGTTCCTAATATATTATAGATATACTGTCATCAACCAAAAAAACACATAATTAGAAGGATTCATAAAAATCCCTATAAAAATGTACTTACGAAAATGTGTGTGTATAAATGAAAAAGACTGAATGTAAATAAACCGCCATCAGCATATTCATATAAATATAGACAAAAAAGCATCCCAATCTTCCACAGACTATAAACGCAAAAACAGCCATCTCCATAACGAGATTATCATAACGACAAACATAAAAACCATAGAGATAACTCTATAGCACCGCACATCTGCGTTGTGATTTAAAACGGCCAAAAATTCCTTCCAAATTCAAGATTACGAATGGCCAATGGGATCGTTGCTTTCTCGCGGGAGGGAGAAGGCTCCGCTCTGATTGGCCGCTGTGTTGTGGGCGGGATGTTTTTGTCTTTGTGTGCGTAAACGCGTTTGAATTTGAGCATGCGTTGGAGGACATTGGCTTGTATGGATTTGCAAATTGAGGGATGTCGTAGATCGGGTGATTTTGAGGTTGTGTCCCTCTGACGCTCGTTTGCGCTATACATTTATGACTTAAATAGCGTCTTGCCTATAGACCATCATTATCATGTTGTATATTTATCGTTTTTAGAAAAAAAAAAGTATGGCATATTCATGCGATAATAATAGCAGTACATAATAATGTTCACAGCGATATTAAAATGTTAATTAAAATTAATGAACCATTAATTGTAACATTTATAAGCTTGTTGATTTGATTTGGCATGTGCTCTTGCCTATTCTAGGTTTTATTGTATTTCAAGCTTAACAGTTTTCACTAGACTTCGCTGTGCTTTTAAATTTAAAAAAATCCTTTAGATAGGTATGTCGATTAAAAGCTTTCGTTATTTTTTACTCATTTTTAATAATTAATTTTACTTATTAATACTTCGTTGCATGCAGTATTATTAAAAAAACTACTTGCGGGATTATCGTTTTCGAACGAACTCTTCCTCTTCAAGTGTTTTCATGAAATGGACCAGAGTGTTCCTGGGGCAACGGGATGCTTTAAATAATAGATTATGTATGAAATGCTTATAATGCTGTAGAGAGCCTGCATCTATACTCTCAGGGCGTAACTCCGACAATTAAGGTAATCGTCACATTTATAAAACTAAGAAAGCCTTAGTTAGATACTAAATACAGCCTGTAGAACCCATCTACAGAAATAAATATACATAATATATATATATATATATATATATAATATATATAGTATGTAGAATTCATCAAGATCGTGATGGTTATTTTAAATTTGTCAACATTTGTTTGTTTGGATATTTTTTCGTGTTCGTACATTTTTCTAACAAACAAAATTGTTGATCTTTGTTAATCTATCAAAGTGTTCGTTTTGATGTCGATACAATTGACGATTTTAATTCATAATTTAATCAACCTAAAGAAGGTAAATTTTACTATCTCAGATCATAGTCTTATTATATTATAATATAAAGCGACTAATAAGCACTATACTATGACAGTAATCAAACTGAACGCTTTGTATTCTGTGATATTAGATATGTATATGACTAATTTCAAAGATTTTAGACCGGCAACGCACTAGCGAGTCCTCTGGCATTGACGGTGTCCTTGGACGGTGATATCACTTAACATCTGGTGAGTCTACTGCCTGTTTGCCCTCTGTACCTAACAGAAAATATAAAACTCCAACCAGCTTCCAACCAACCAATTTCTAGTTGGTGACAATTTTCTCACATCTTCTAACACCAAAGGGGCTACAACCTCTTAGTTCTGGGCTTCAGATTTCTGTAAATGTTCCGTGATTATTTCTAATAGGCAAGTGATCAACCTTCTGTGACACACACACAAGGCATGCCGGTTTCCTCATGATGTTCAGCGATTATTAAATGCATCGGTGCATAGCTGGGGATCGATCCTACAACCCCAGAGATTATAGATGCACGTTGAAACTAGTCCAACATTGCTCTATAACGACTCTTACTCTCGTTTTAAAATAGTTTAAATGGTCGCCTCGTAGAATCTTTGAGTGGTTGCCTGGAAGAGATCGCTGGCATGTGATGAAGCCGCCAGTTGTACTCCTTTTTATTCAATAATTTTAATTGTACTATATCTCTGTATACCTGCAACGAATTGTTAATAAAAACCTATGTTTTTTTTTATTTGTTCTTAAAGCCAGGAAGTCTTTTATTTCAATGCGTATTAGTTTGTTTAAAGAGATTAGTCTCATGAGATTTTTGGTAATTTATACAAAAAGAAAAGCATCAAATTCAATAAAAAATATATATTACTCCACAACACTTGTAATATAACATGACGTCATCCAAAGGCAACGAACAAAAAAGCAATAATTTCATCCTAACAATAGAATCACTTCCTCATAAAAACATAAGCCACATATATAACACATGTATAAGAAAACCAACCGTACGTTATTGTAATACGATAGAAATTACGGTAACCGGTAACCAGAGACAAATTATACAACGCACACAGAATCGACGCATACATGAACAGTGCACGTACGAGGTCACGCACACATAGGTCGTCGCGTTTTAATTGGCGAGGGCGTGCGCGGGCGCATATATCACAGATCTTTGGAACGTAATAAGATTTAGAAAGGTTGTCTGTCTGGTATGAGTGTTTTGAAATGACCAGTCCGTTGCGTTGTTATTAGCATGGTTATGTAAAGTATTCGTTAATCGCTATCAACATAATTTATCGTCAGAGGTATTTGTTAATTAGTATCTATTGGTGCTATCAGCGTTATTTAAATTTTATATATAGGTAAATTATTTTTATATAATTTAATGGATTAATTTACCATATTAAATGGACAACTACCTACATTAGACTTACGTGTAGGTTAAACACTGGTAGGTGATCATATTGCAAAAAAGGAATTCAACATTGGAACTCCATGTGGAGGCGAAATAACTCAAAAGGAAAAAACATTACACTAACGTAAGATAAAACTATAGTCATATAAAATAAAGAAAAATTCAACTACAATAAAACTGTCGCTAAAAACTGGTTTAATAATACAAAAGGGAAACATTATTGACCGGATGTGGCCCCGACGCCATTGTGCGCCATCTTGTTTTTATTAAATCGCGGCATTTTTGTTGTGAACTTTATGTTAGCTTGTAATTATTTTTAATGTTAACGAACTCGGTAAAGTATAATGTTTTTTAATTTAAAAGCTAACTGACTGTGCTTTTGAAAGCTTTGTTTGAGCCTGTTCCCAAGTATTATTAGATAAATTGTGTCTCTTTGACTTTTATCAGTTCTACATAAGAACTGATACTTGTTTTCTTTTAGATTAAATGTCAATATTTACACTTACCATATTTACCACCAACGCACTTGCGAGCCTTCTGGCAATGAGAGTGTCCATGGGCGGCGATAACACTTAACATCAGGTAAATCTCCAGACCGTTTGCGTTACAAGAAAAATCATTAATAATATACTTGGATACGTCTGGAACTGTGATAAAGAATAACCAAACAATGAAACAAAAAATTTAACGGTTAGACAACTATACTTATCTTATCTTATTTTATATACTTAATAGCAATATGCAGACTTTGGAAAGAAACACTGACCACACCGCGTCACACACAACGCAAACCTACAAATTAAGTTACTTAAAAACAGACTTTGCCTAACGATTTTTCTCCTTCAGAGGCCTTTTCAGCTTTAACAAATTTGTTATAAACAAAATTTTTCATTTACCATTTAAATCTCTATACATTTACTAACAATCTTAAGCAACATCTCAACCTATTCTATGCTGAAACGGAAAGTATTCTTCTTGTGTAACAGTAGTTATAAAATTGTACGTCTTATGTAGAAATTATTACGTCAGTAAAATCATTAATATCTCAAATGGAAGAGACTAGCCCACGACACAGGGAATCCTAGTGTACTTCTTCTTAACTAAACATCCTTTTTTATTGTGTAAGTTATAGTTTTTTTTCTTTATTTCAAATCAAAATACATAAATGTAACCCTAAGTGTCCATTTAACCTTCAACCTGGCCGTTTAAAAAGATAATTAATTATAACATAGATCCCTCCGTCATGCATCAAAAAGCACCCGTGTTGGTTTTATAGCACTATTGTTTAGGAATTTGAGGTACAATATACCGGGATGGACAATTGTTTGTTATATGTTGAAAAATATAACATAAAGATTCCAACACACAATATTCTTAATTCTTTCCTTTATTATTCTTAATGCTGCCAGTATTAAAGGTAATTGCCAATTGGTAATTTTCTATTTAATATTATTGTTACTAGGTTAAGAATATTATAATAAAATACGTTTTGAATTTCGGAACACCATTCGTAAAATAATCGAAAAGATATTTTCTTTCAAATCAAAACAAATCATCGTAATGAACACCTATATATCAGTTTTAAATCTGAAAGGGCAGTGTTATGTAAGGGAATGTTAGGGCGTGCGCTCACGCATGACCCAGTCCTTGTTAACAATGCTTTATGATTTATTTCAAATCCTGTTTATGTCAGTTTTTAGGTAACATATTTATATTATGAATGAGGAAAACTTAAACAGATAAAAACCAATAGCGCTACAACCTGGTCTGACATTTCTGATTCTTGATCTTTGTTTCTTAATGGGCAAGAATTAGCCACTCTAATGCACTGTGATGAGCGGCCTGTCTCGCTCAAGTCTAATAAGGCAACGTATGAGAAAATGTTAATTGTGTACAAAGAAAGAAAATTGGTGGACAGTTGATATTCGAGCAATTTAATGATGTGAAAATGCGCTTACGCAGGCCCACGCCATAGTTGTCAATCTTGACGGGGGAACTGTAGCTGGCACTCAGCCCTTCGCTAGTCAGCGAAACAGTATGCATTAAAACACCTCAGTCCTTCACGCCCTTAAGGTGGGAGCTCGGGGTTCTCCAAGGTACCCGCCAAGGAGTTCCCTTATATCTGACATAGAGCTCAATCAAGACATGCGGTTCCAGACTGCTCGAGGCAGTTTAGAAGCTAGGCCAACACTGCTTGATCCACAAAGTGTTTGAAAATAAGATACTACTAAACATTTTCATAGAGTTAAGAGAAATATACTGCCAACAGTTATACATAAATAATAATATGATTATAGCACGCGAAACATCGGAAAAATTTAAAAGTATGTAAATAATTATAAGTTTATAAAAATACAAATAGCTTTAATCCGGTAAAAAATGTTTTCTTTCAATATGTTTTTGAAAAAAAACCAAATCGAAAAATTTAAATAAATACATCGATCAAAGTTTATCTTCCATTACAATTTATACAAATATTGTTTGCTGTATATAGGTAGGTATTAGATTTAAAACTAACATATTTAACAATAATCAATCAATTACAATATCAAATTTTATTTTTCAACAGTACTACCTACCTACTGGGTTAACAAATGTAGGAGGTAGACGGATTAATAACTGCGGTTGAGTTTCATCATCGGACGTCGAGGCAGAATACGAAATTCCACCAGTATTACCTCGAGGTCCGTCGTTCAACAAATGAGTGATTTTAAGGCAGTTCAGCCGTGCACCAGTAGGTACTGAGTGGAACCAGCTGCTCCCTAAAGTATATCCGAACCAATTTTACTGAGGGTCCTTCAAGAAAAGAGCGTACTAATTCTTAAAAGGCCGGCAAAGCACTTGCGTACCCTCTGGCATTTAGTGTGTACTGAAGTAATGTAAGTTCTGTGTCTAATGAGGGTACCACTTAACATCAGGTGATACTACTGCCGGTTTGCCCCCAGACCAACAAACACTGGATACTAGAAGTTCAACAAACATTATACATTGCGACGAACCAATGTTACATTACTCATAGTAATTTAAATAATATTAAATTTACTTCTGTGAGTTGGTCACATACAGATTTTATCAAAATGTATGCGAGTTGTAATTAGGTAAAGGTAATTAAGTAACAACCTATGAACCTAATTTAGATCAATAAAAATCTCTGTTTAGAAACTTACGAAATTTAGCACACGCTTGATGGCTTAAATAGACCATTATAATCAACTATACTATTTATTTAAAAATGCTAAATTAAATGATAGTACACCATACAGACACGTGTCCTTATTGGTGATCAGATGTTCGACTATGGTTATATATATATGGAACAATACATAACAGTCATGGACTAATGTACAACTTAATCCAACAATATTACATATAGATTACTTTCGGTTAAAAATAATGATAAAATGGATTTTGAATATTTAGGTTATTAAATTTTAGGGTTTAAGATTCAAACAGCCAAAATTTCTCATACAAACAAACATAAAGTATTAGAAAATGTACATAAATCTGTTTGTATAAGAAGTTTTTATACAGTTAGCAGAACACTTGACTTATAACCTAGGACTTTTGATGTCTTAGATGGCGTCCAGAATGAGCCTCCATCGGGTTTGGCTTCCCAGTGTTTGACTTCGCTACAAGCCTTTCCAGCTCTCTTTGCCTCATCTGAAATAGCTGTATACTTGCTATAAATTAATCTTCTTTAAGTATGTTTTAACATCATATGCTCATGCTAACTTTAGAAGCTGTACTTACAACTAACTAATAGAGGTCACACATATTGTGTTATTATTGTCGATACATCTTTGCGAACAAATCAAACTCTACAATACTCGTAGGTACGTTTTGCATAACATTGTTATGTAAATAAACTATGAATTTGCATAGAATATACCAGTTTTGTTGCGTTTTTTCTAGGTAGTACTTGCTTCCTCGTCAATAAATAATTTGCGATATGTGTTCTATTATTATACGAAGTATTTAATTTTCGATAGATTTTGTGAACAATTATTTTGGACACTGATTAGAGCAATTAATTTATTACCTGTTTAATTTTATTTCAAATGTATAGTGCTATTTCAAACAGTGTATTCATTATTCAATCAGATATCAAATCAAAATTTGTGCCCGCCGGAAACTAGTCAGGAAGCCTCTTCCCCTCCATTTGAATTGAGCAACGTTCTATTTTTAAACCGTGGCCACAGATAGATGTAAGTGCAAATTGCTTTGATTGCTCAATGCTTTTCTTGCAATCAATTCAAATTTACAAACAAATTAAATAAACCTTTATGGCTGTACCGAGTCTAAGGATTTTCATACATTATGTACTATTATTGCCACTAATCAGCTTGTCTCTCGACAAAAGCCTCCTACAAATGTCGTCATGTTTATGTGTCCTTCTATTTTAATTTTTTATAAATTGAAGAATTATTTTTATATGCATTACTACATTAATGGTTTTTAAATGTAATATACCATGATTTAGATAATTCCGTAAAATAAAGTTAAAAAAGACGGCGATATGAAGTTTAGACTGAGTTTATATTATAGCGTTACAATTTCTAATAACACTTTAATAGTATTGACATAATCTTAACCGCCATTCATAGACACACACAAGTAATAAAAACACAAGTTTCATTAATTCAAAGTAGTCTACTAAGCTCGACGTTCGATTTTCAAAATAAATTTCTAAAAGAAAACTCAGCTAATTACGTTTGGTACGCAAGTGGTGACACCTGGCGGATGACGTTAAGATTCCCGCCTAGTCCCCACTTCCGGGGCGCCATCTTGTCCGCCATTTTAATTACTTAAGGGTGCTTTTTTATAATCTTTAAGAGATTTGCATAACGAGATGTTCAAACGTTATTTCGGTTTTACTTTATTTATATTTAAGTAAAAGCTGCCTATATCTTGTATATTATAAGAAAATAACCACCAAAAGCTGATTTACTAATCAATTAAGAAATCTATTATCAGTAAATTAGCGCTAATGTGTCGTACTATGTGCGAGATTTCAAATGTTAATACGCCATATTATCCACGGTTGTGTACCAATGGACTCTCTATGTAAGCATTTAACATTCGCTCGAATTGTGAAGGAAAACATCGTGAGGACACCGACTTGCCTTAGACCCAAAAAGTTGACGGCGCTTGGCTCAGGAGGATGATGACGTATTTAGTACACACCTATTAAATTGACAAATGTTTATGAAACAATGGCAACAAAAAGGGTTGTACCTAACTAAGTTATTCTTTCCAAATGTTGTTTCGGCCTTTTCGATAATTAACTAAACTAATAAAACCAACTGGATTGATTACCCAGATGTTGACAGGTCACGGTGGATTCTTGTTGTATCTTTACAGCTTCAGGATTAGACAATGTGCTGTGTGTCCTTGTATCAATACAGCTGAAGAGACGGGGTTACATGTTCTGACCGACTGGACACGACTGATATAACACTAAACAAGCTATGGGCATAAAAGTAACAGAGATTAATTTAAAGGGAAATAATGTTCAACATTAGGTTAAGAGGCATTTGGGATTTAGTGTTAAAGTCGTACAAAAAGTTGTTACAAGAAATATATAGTAGTGTTTAATGATACCATTTACGTAAGCTATTTAATACCTCCGACAACTACATAGTCGGGGAATTATGTAGAATTATATTTAAAAAAAAGGTTCTAGTGCCCCTGATTTATTTTGAACTGATTACCTATGTGAGTGATAATGATAATAAGAATGAATGAGAAAACAAATTCAGTTTTTATTAGGATTAATAATGTGCATGATAATGTGTCTACGTATCTTTTGTCTTTCTTTAGATCCGTCACTTATACAAAACAAACCTGCATCTCAGAATCACCTCTAATCGGAAATTGTTAGTAATCTAGACCCGAAGGTTAGACCCTTACACTTACCAGATGTATTAAATAATAAATTTATATGTATCTATGCCTTTAAGGAAACAAAAGGCTGACTTTCTGTCTTAGGTGTCATTGTAGTCATTGTAGAACTACATTATTTACGAAAAACAATTCTATATGATTGCCAAAAATAAACCTGTATCCAACATTAAAAGCCCGCCCGGGTAAGACACTCTTACCCGGGTGGGGAGCTCACGAGGCGTGACCATCGATCCGTCACGCCTTGCGCCCGGTCGATACCCGGGTAGCTGTGATCTGGCTACGGATATCACAATCGATGACAAGTGCATTATTGCTTATTTATCAACTGTTTTGGAATGTGGTTCGACTTTACGGAAAAGAGTTGGTAACGCCAAAGAATTTTTTTGAATTTTGGTAACATAATTATAACTAGCTGCCCCCGCGAACTTATAGACTATATTTTCAGTAGTTCTACATACGTGCCGAAATAAAAGATGTGCCTTCTAAATTGCTTTAATTGTAGGCTTAGTTTTCCCATAAAAACGTTCCTCAGAATTCAAGAAATAAATTTTAAAAAATAATCGAAATAGTCCAGCCGTGTTTGACGTTCGCTTGGCAATATTTTTGTGATTAATTTTTACGTAGTAAATACTTAAATAATTAGTATAAAAAGTAGATCTCTTAGCGTAGAAAGTTATTTAAATTTCTGAATAATATAAGTATTATATGCCGCTTAAATTTTATTACGAAAAGCGTCATATTATAACTATATCCACAATGCAATGAAACTAATAAATATAAACACACAAATAATCATACATTTCCTTTCAGGTCATGGAGGCGTGAACCAACTAGGCGGCGTGTTTGTAAACGGGCGGCCGTTGCCCGACGTTGTACGACAGCGGATAGTCGAGCTGGCACACAGTGGCGTTCGGCCTTGCGATATCAGTCGGCAACTCCGAGTATCGCATGGATGTGTCTCAAAGATACTTTCTAGGTAAGTCTAAAACAGATGTTCGATCGAGATCGAGTATAGTTTCGGGGCAGATTTGCCTTTATAAGGCATTTGTTGTCTGGTGTATTAATGAATAAAACAATAATTAAAAGGACAGGCAAGTGTATTATAAGTATGCTTGTGTAAACGAGCAATATGTGTTCATAAGTCTACATTGTGTTGCCTATATCAATAAATGATTTTGACTTTGACTATGTACCTATGTATATTTAAATAGAAAGCTGAATTATATAACCACTAATTAATTAGCGCATAATCAATCAGGCTTAATACCTACAATAAACGCACGTAAACAGTTAAACCTCAGTTTACTTGTCCTGAAAGAATAAAGTTTTCTAATTGAAAATTCTAAAATAGAACTGATTCATAGATCACGTCTGCGTTCCGCGGCCTGCGCATGGCGCGTGCGCATGTTCATCCGTTAGTCACTTATGTCATTTACTATTGTTCTTTTGTTTGAGAGGTAATTTAAGAGGGTATTGGAATACTTTGTTTAAACATTGTATTATGTATAACAAAATATCGTTTTTCTTGTTCTTTTAATCCATCTTTATCGTAATATCTTGGCCACTGTGTTTTATATACTAGTTGTTGTATTTGGAGCCAAGAAATTAATTTAATCTTTTAAGCTTATGTGTGGAAACATAAACGTATTTTGTTAATGTAATAGGAGGCAAACGGGCAGGTCGCTCACCTGGTGTTAAATGATACCGCTGCCCATAGCTATCACATTGCCAGAAGGCTCGCAAGTGCGTTGCCGACCTTTTAAGAATTTGTACGCCCTTTTCTTGAAGGACCCTAAGTCGAATTGGTTCGGAAATACATCAGTGGGCAGTTGGTTCCATATAGTATTGACACAAATGAGCTGATTTATATTATTTTCTAATTTTAGTATATTAGGACGAATAATTACGAACTAGACCTTTTTTATATGATATTTAAGGACCTGACGTGGCTTCACACGGTAAGGCACTTTTTGACTCAAGGATGATAATATGACTCAAGCGATATTGTGTATCTTATGTATCTAATATTATATATTTTATTTTTTATTTAATTTTATATACTTAGTTTTGTTTTCGACATTATCGTACTGTTTTGGCATCGTAAGGATAGTGTATGTATTTTATGTGAAGAAATAAACAAATAAGATTTTAAAATTAATTGGTACCGACTTGAGAGATACAAAAGCTTCAGCGGCTTTCTTTTCCATTGATGATCGTTTTCAGTCACTATTCACTTTTGCGATGTTAATGGTCGTTAGATGAGAACCTACTAGATTTGGGCAAATCTTTCATCACATTTCGTTTGCTTTTGAATGCTATGTAATAAATATTCTTGCACATGCTTTCTGAATTCGATTCAGTAAGCAGTAAGCCTTCTGTACATATTTAGAGACATGTAATTCCATTGGTGATGCATTTTTTTACATTGTACAACATCATAATGGGAAAAGTATAACCAATATGAAGTTGTATACAATAGTTTGTATAATATAACCAATCAGCACTGTATCTTTATAAGAGATACAACTCAAACTACGCGCGAAAACAGTTGTGCCAATCTAACAACAAAAATAACAAAATTTGAACCATCATTGGAACCATCAACAAATTATCAATTCTTGATACTTTATCGCACAAATAATTATATTTAAAAATATATCGAAGATTCTAGAGCTACTGTATAATTCTTAGAAGCTACATCAAAAACAATTTAGCATTATGGCTTGACAAACAAATTCATAATACAAGTATTGTATGTTAACTTAATAAACCCCAAATGAAATCCCAACTCACAATGATATGAATGAAACGAGCATCGGACACTGCTATTGTCTGATTTAAATTGAAACTGACCCACTAGGGATGGAACAACTGGATTGTCGATGTTAAAGTCCAAAATCGTTAAAATTAAAATCACCACACGCGTTTCCAGTAACACTTTTTCGCTGTAATTTTAGCTTCATAGTTCGGCCATTAGTGTGCTTACACCATCGAAGTTTAGGGTGATCATTTTATACCTACAAATCCGAAACAATTCCAAGGACAACATGCTGGGAATTATAATGATATAATCTGTGTGTTATTCGTTATTTACGCTGCTATTTAACTTACAACGGTGACTGGATCTACGTATATAACATATTTATTGCTATAGTATGTTATATTTAAATAGATGTAGTTAAACTAACGACGCAATTAGAATGTACATTACTATTTCGTGTAAAATTACGAATTTTATTGATTTATTTCGTACTCCTACAAGTCAAAGCTTAAATTGTGACAAGGTCTGGGCGATACAAAACTGAGTTTTTTGCATTAGGGTTGATGTGAGGAACATGAAACAAATCAGCAAGAGTACGAATGTAGTAGTGAACTACCATTACTTTTATCTGCAATGATGTGAAAATTATTATTTAGTAAGAATTTTGAATATTATTTACCATTTTACAAAGGTTATAAGTTATTATATTTGAGACATTTATCGACCCTAGTAGGTACATCCCTATTCCCGCGGGATCGCCCTGAATAGAAACAGTTGGTATTGTTTTTCAATTTATTTGCCCCGCGCGTCTCTGTTTTGAATTTATACAACAATGCAAAGCTATTTCTGTCTTCCTGTTGTCATATTTCTACATACATCCCATTGGGTATATACGGGATTGCATCAAAAATGTCTTGTATCCATTAAAATATTATTGGAAGCTTATAAATTAAAAAGAAAGAACGTTAAAATACATTGTTATAATTAATTTATGTTAATAAGCAAAGTACAAACGAACTGTCAATTGTTTAATACAACCCACCCATCAGTGTCAATGAAATTTTCCTGGTTTATATTAAAACCGAAATCAGAAAGTAGTCCAGTCTTGTGTCCGTATATAATAATTATTACCTTTTTTCTGTCTGTACGTCGGCAGGCAGAAAGCGTGACCATTGCCACACTTCCGTTTTATCACATAGATAAATTTTGAGCCTTATAACCATGCAACAGAGTTCAAATTTCGCCTGCTAATAAGGCCACTGTACGCTTGGCAAAGAAACAATGTTACGATTTTATATTTCATAGGAATATCTGTTTTATTCGAGGTAAATAAGTGTTGAATCGCTGTAAAGCAATTCACGTACGAATTTTGTTTAGAATTACGAATTAAAGTAACGCACGATGATCTAGATTTTTGTTATCTTTTAATTTATCTAATATAGTTAGCTGTTTTCGAAACTGGACTGAACCGTGTTTTATTTCACAAAAAAAGTATATGAGACGAAGAATTAAGAGTTTGACTATAAAAAATAATATACTATAATAAAATAATAATAATACCATCATATCGTTATTATCTTTCATAATTATGTATATATATATATATTTGTGGATGCTTGGCGGACCCATGCGGCTTCTTCAATACGATCCCCTCTTGAGTTGTGTGCGATATTGTGGGCTACTCGTTTGACAAGAAGTTGCATGGATCTGGTTAGCGCTGCGTCTTCTCAAGTTCTCATGTTATTTTCCCATTTTATATCATTTCTGTAATATATATTCATACATAGATATGTTCAAATACAACGAGTACAAACAGATGTTTGTACTCGTTGTATTTGATGTTTGAGAGCAGATATAAAATAAAATATAATAAATAAAGTCGGATTTTAGATATGACACTAATTATGAGGATGTTGATATTTCTAACTTACCATAGAATATGTGAGAAAGTATTTGAAGAGGCGGAAAGACTTTGACTTTGTTTAGCAGTAATAAGTGTTAATTGTCATTTGTGTAGTGTTAAATTTCAGTTTACTTTATTTTTTTTCTTTTTTTGTCTATTAATATACATATGTTTTCTGTTTCATATATATTGTTTATCTATGTAATCTGTTTTGGCTTTGTATATTGTCTAAGTGTTTTGTTTAAATATATGTATGTTAGATGTAAGATTACTAATCAATAAATAAGCTTTATCTGTCTTATCGTGATATCCGAGTTGCTATGTTTCCTTCAAACTATACACGTTCAATTAGCTAATTACTACTACTAATTATCTAAATACTACTGAATATAACTACTGCCGTAGCGAACGTATATAACATAATTATTGGTAGACAAATATACAAGTACCTAATAAAAATAAAAATATTTGATAAGTTACTAAAACGAATTACGACGTTATAAAACATATCATTCTTTAGAAGAAACATTATACATATATAAATTGTAACACAATGTATAAAAAATATTTATATTTTCAATATTAATACAATATATAACCAATAATACTTGTAATCCAATTTGAGGCGTATTAAACATATTGCCGATCTTGATAAGGCTAATAAGCTTAGATTAGAGCTTACACACTCCACTTGTATCAATAACTGAGGGTTGTTTGTAGTTGCTTACCGATTCCAAAGCTTCCAAGCTTTAATTAATAAGTATTTATTAAAAATTGTTTGAAAATTAAACTTTTATATAAATACATAGCACATGACAGGTCTCAGGTTCAATCATCACCATGATAATAATGTAACAAATTCTTTCTGTAATCACTTATTCTCAACAAGCATTATCAGCAGCAATAATGTATAGTAGTTTCATTGTAATGTAAAAGAGCATATTCCAGGGCACATTACAACAGAGAACCCGTTGTCCCAAAGGACTTAAATATACCCTTGTACTCTGTACTGTCAAATATAAATTGTATTGAGAAGTGTCAGTATTTTTACATTTTCTAGAGAGTTATAATTAATATTGCTTTAGTTTAAGCCACGAAGAAAAGCTAAACCTTTAATGTAGTCGAGATTGAAAATTCACTTGGGTTGTTAAGTGAAGTGTTAGTACAAGGTTCTAAACAAGTCAATAATATTGTCTTTGGTTTATATGAGTGCATATTTTATACAAGTTATGATTTTGTGACTGTGTGTGTGACTGTGATTTTAAAACAGTACAAAATCCTATCTATGACATTTAATAAGACGAAATATATATTTTCTTACTGAAAAACAATTCTGTTAAGATTTTATTTCTTCAAACTGAATCGGACCACTTTTCCTCACGTCTGTCCACTCTCATAGGGTGTGATCACACTCATAATTGACTTATCAAGATACACCCACCCCTGACACAAAATTACTTAAGTGCGGTGCGATCCGATTAGATTTATCTACTTGTCGTTACCAAGCCACTTACGGAGGTTTTTGATGCAAAATATTCCGACAAAAAATTATGAAAAAGTTCTGGTTAATGTGTCTTAAAAAAAATCAGCTGCTCTACAACCTTTAAGATCGTGACATGATCATTTTTATGTCACACACAGTCGACTTTTTTGGTTTGATGCCTAGAAGCATGGATCTTTCCTCGCGATTTTTTCTTCACCATACGTTAGTGCGCTACTGAAAATCCATTGGAGCACAGCTGGGAGTCGAACTTACGAACTTATAGATGGGTCACACGCTGAAGCCACGGAATACTTCGCAAACAAACTAACTCACTCATAACTTGTAATGCTTGAAGTTAATAATTTTAAATTAATAAAATCAAAGGAAATCGTTACAATGTTACGTCGTCTAAATACGTTTGATATAAAAATATTATAAAGCTCTGTTAAAAATAAGCTGAAAAAGCTCCTCTGAAGCTTTGCATACATCTCAATCATCTGGTGTAATATCATGTTCTTTAAAATAATCGAGCTTTAAAAATTTACGAAGGTATTAACGCTAATATATAAATGTAACAATAATATGTAAAACTTATAAATCCCTTTTGTCAAATATTTTAATAACTACTAAACCAACGTTCATACATTAAGATTGTTACTCCATCAGACTGACAAACATTAGGTAACTTAAAAATAGGGTTGCAATAATCGAATTGTTATAATAACCCTCCATTATTTTATTGAGCAGTCAAAATTTAATTTAGCTTTAAGGCCATGTCCCGTGGGAGTGGGCCGTTCCTTGTTTATGGTTGATTTGGGAATACATTGATTGTATAGTGATGAGGCAATATGGTGTGATTTCGCGCTGGTATATATTTTATAGGATATCGCGCTTAGAATCGAATATTTGTTATTGTCATAAAACTGTGATCATAATTTGTATGGTATTTAAAGGTCAATAAGTGTTTGTTTTCTGAAATATTAGACTAAAACTTACTTCAAATATCTAAACTAAAACCTGTACGTGATAATTAAAATACCTAAAACTATTATCTTATATTTAATATAAGCGCTTAACAAGCCAACAAGCGTTTTATATCACGTTAAACTAGATAATTTCTTTTCCTTTCCAGGTACTATGAAACGGGTAGCTTCAAGGCCGGTGTGATTGGCGGTTCGAAGCCGAAAGTGGCTACACCACCCGTAGTCGATGCTATTGCTGCATACAAGAGAGAAAACCCTACTATGTTCGCGTGGGAAATTCGTGATAGACTTCTCAGTGAGGGCATATGCAGTCAGGACAACGTGCCCAGTGTTTCAAGTATTAATAGGTAAGTATTTTAACAGTCCGGGCTCGAACTTTCCTTGGGCGGAAAATGAATCATTCTGATTTTGTGGTTGGTTGATCATTCAGGGCGCAAGTTTTATGGGATTTATTTTACTTATTTGTGAATTATCATTTATTTACTTTTTGAAACTTACACTACTAGGGACGGGACTAGAAAAAGAAATCTTGTTGAAAATGCAAATGCAATTGCTGACCCAAAATAATTTTGAGTTTTAAAAAAAATAACCCTTTATTGCAGCTTTCGGTCTTAGAAACTACTTGTATATTAAAATTATTATATTAAGGAACATCTTAACATATGCGTTCAGTCCTTTAATTTATTTAAAAATCTTTTTTTGAGAATTTTCTTTTGCCTTATTTAGCTTATATATATATTAATTATGAATCATTAACCCTAAGATTATTTATTTTAGATTTTAGTTAGTAGAAGTTTTACAAGTAATTTTATGTTTTTTTGTTAATTACTTATGCACTCACTTCCTTTTTTTACTATCGATACTAAGGTCGAAGGCAGGTAAATAAATACTTTGGGTACAAAGATGGTAAAATATTGAAATCACGCATAACACATTTTCTCTAAAGATCTCGCCATCATTGCTTTAATAATCAATAAGTTTATATTATACCAAACCAAATCGAAACAAATACTGTATACGTAATAGGTATAGGATAACCCCTGCACTTATCGAGAGCGATAGAGTTTTATTGTTCTGTAATGGACTCGAATGAGGGGAGACTAGAGTCTTACACTCTCCATGTTACAATCACACGAACTAACGTTTTCGTATATCATGGTCGTAAAAAATGTATTAATGTTTTATCAAACGACTTCACTTTTTTTATTTGATAAAAAATAATTATTATCTTTCTAAATCTGGTCGGAATATTATTAGTTGTATCACTAAAACTCTTCTGAAATTTTCTAGGCGCACTTGCAAAATGTATGCAATGTGCTGGATTATTCCTCTAGGCCCGTATCTGTAGACATACAGAGATACGACTCTGACAGTATTACTAGTTATCACCAATGCAGGACAATTGGTAATGCAATACACAGATTTTTTATAGGAATCATATTATATTTAAATAATATATAATACTTCTTAATTGGCTATAAACGCGATTTTTTCTAGTATTTACAGCCGTCTTCGTATAGTCTTACGATTCAGCCCGCGTCAACATTCGTTAAATTAACTAAACTCGTACCATAAGTCAATCTAAAATCGATGGTTTAAAGCAACGTTTATCAATGTTGCACTTATCTTCCAATCAATGGAATTAACAGTTATCCAAAGTGTTGCCAGATTAGATATTTGTAATCTCGCTACCGTTTATTAATTTATTTTATCTTTGATAGATCGTATTTCGATTACATGCTTTATTACACACATATTATTTAAGATTAGATTAAGCGGTTTAATTAAAATCCAGATAAAAATATGTATATTGTGTTTTGTAAATAATGTTATTAGTATTTTCACGCAATTAAATTAATATACCTAAGATAGGAAGACAATGTAAAACTAAAATATGTACTTAATTTAACAGCATTATAGAAATCACTAATGTTTAGTGACAGCTCAAACCAATATAATTTCACATTACCATTCCCAATATCAATAAAAATAATATTCAAATAAATCAAAATTCCCATAACCCTTAGTTCACGAAAAATGGAAATTCTCGAGAAATCTTGCTAGTTTATATGTTTATTATATGTGAATGGCAATAATTCAATGGATGTAGCGGAGGATTTCCGGTGCGCGCGGAGCACGTGTCCCTGTTTCCGATGCCGCCATCTTTGTAACCCCCCCCAGCTTCCGGTTACTTACAACCCCTTGTGTTGGCCATGAAAAGTGTTTAAGTTTATTTCATATTTTGCGCCTTAACATAGTGCTGTTGATTATTTTAACACAGACTATATATAATTTATAATATTAAATAATAAAATTTAATTTTTAAAATACAAAGTTTGTATAGTAAAATAGAAAATGTATGCTTGTACTAGTGTACACACGTAAGAAGTGAAACTTCTTTAAGACTTTATTTTTCGAAAAATAATCTATAATACGCCACTTTACAGAAATTGGTTAAATAAAATAAAATAAAAAGCCTTTGTTAAACTTTATCTAATTTTGATAAAGTTTTACAAAGGCTTTTATTATCATAGACATGAATACAAATAATATAATTATTTCATTTTACCTTATTACTACTAAGATTATTACAGAATTTCATTAATTGTAATAGAATTAATACTATTATTGTTATCGTTATTATATATTTTTGTTATTAATGGCTTCGAAGCTCTTCGATCAATCGTGGTAGGGACAAGAAAAATAAACCGAAAAATGTGACGGTATTTTTTTCCAACGCCGATAAAATTTTTAAATTATAAGTTGATCACTTTGAAAATTGCATTAAATTCATAGTTGCAGTCAATTTTAAAGCAATTCACTGGAGGGGTCATTCTCGCCCCCATACACGTGTCGGACACGCGTGCCTAATGTCGTGTCGTGTCGTCTACTGCGGTCTATTCAACGTTAAATACGATTCTACTTAAATGGCGATATTAGGGCTTACGTTAAGAGTGTTACGCAATTTACAAATCAATATATGTATGTAGAAATTATCAGTATTTCGTTAAGTCAGTTATTTTACCAAGTTGTAAGACATAAGAACGACGCTATTGAAGAAAATTATGATGCTACCAAAATTATTTCTTTACTTTGCCATTTAAATCTTTTTTTATGGCAAAAGTCATTAAATCTATATATACGTTGCTATTAGAATACATTGATTTTTACTAGTTTTTCAATGCCGAGCTTGGATTATCAAAATAGAAATTCATCTAGACAGATATAAAAACTCTTTGTTTTTAATATATTTCGTCATAATATATATAAGTAGTATTTTAACATTTTACTAGTATATAAACAGACTTAAAATAATGTGAAGATTATAACACCGAATCAGTCTTTGCCCTCTGCCACAACTGAATTAAAAAAACGCGGGATTGCTAAAAGACATTTTTAATCGAGGGCCCGTCGCTAGCTAGTAATTGAAGCCATAATTCTACCAACCCCAATTTGACATTTGAGTTTTTGCGTGCGAAACTGAATAATTTGTCAGTTAGACATTTTGGGCTTGTGGGGGATGAAAGATGTCAACAAGAGATTTATTTTGATTTGAAAATTTTATAACGATATTTAAATTATATTATTCACATTTTTTATTTATAATGTAAATCGACTATTCATTAGTTGATGTATCGTTCAAAATAATTCTTTTCACTGATTTAATCTTAATAATTTAATTAAAACATGAATGAAATTAAATGTTTAATAAAACTAAAGCTTAAATCTCTACTCCTCTCTTTTCTTTTTTTAATTATATTACTATATTCTTGCACGTTGTCGTATAAATAATATTAAATAAAAAATGTCGCTATTTTTCGTTACACAAGGGTGATCAATCACAACCCTCTGATGAGTATATTACGACCTGACCTTTTTGATAAGTTGCGAAACAATTTTTGCATATGTCAACCCACGAGATACTGGCAATACTTCAACGGAGCCATTATCCATCATGGCGGTAAATGAAGTGTCAGCGAGATGGCGGGAATCATTCCTAAGTTGATGACTTAATTTCAAATAGATAATGTTGTGGATTTACCGTAATTTTTTATTTATATTTATCATTCTGTTTTTTATTTATAGATATAACGTGATATTTAGCGCAGTAAAATAAGTTTTAAAAACGTTTGTGAAATTCGTGTGTGGCGTAAAGAAATACAAGTTATCAAAATAATACAGATGCAAGCATTAAATTTTAGCTGATTTCGGTATTTTAAAAACTTCCTTGTTTATTATTATATATTATCATATATGATTATGATATAAAAGTGAAATCGTAGTATCCTATAGTTAATATTTTTAACTCAATCCTTAAAAACAACTCTATGTTGTACCTGATTTTGAGTAAAAGCTATTATCTTACACAATTATTCTTATTTGAAGAATATTTTTATTTATACTAAAGAGAAAGAAGCTCTTTTTCTTACGTTCATATTGCTCTTCTGTCTGAAGTAATGCTCGTTATTATTATTTCTTACAAAATTATGATCCCAATGACAAGTAATATGCATTAGTAAAAAACCCCTCCGACCACGCCACGTGCCGCGACATAGCAATGCAATTTACATCCGACCGCTGCGATTTGTTACGCTTCCGATGTTCTATATATCACTTTTTGCATTTTAATGATTTATTACTTGATAAGTTCGGGGAGAACTCTTGCGAAATCCTGCGTTAGACTTGACTCCTTTGAGGCTTAACATTTAGAATACTTAAAAACAAATATTTATAACGAATCGAAAACTAATAGTTTTACCATGAAATCGTAATTAAAGGCTACAGATAAAATCCATACTTTACCTTCAACGTTTGTTACAGAATTGTTCGCAATAAAGCAGCAGAAAAGGCGAAGCATGCGCACAATCAGCAGCAACAACAGCAACAAGAGCAAGAAATTACTTCTGCTCAAGGAAGTGTTGTTTCTGTGAGTTATTTTTTTATCCACTTCAAAAAGCCGTAGGAGAAGGTTATCAATTTGATGGTTATTTTTTATGTTTATTCAAGCGTAGTTCCTTCTTCAGTTGTGTCAAATGTTTATTTACAGCGGGTATAAATCATATAATATAGTGTATTGGAATAGGCATAATTTATTTATTTATATGCAAGGATGTTTCAACGATTACATAAAGCTATCTAATAGGGCGTTAGCATTTTTACAATTTTAAAATAAAAGTGCTAAAAAATACTTTTTTCAATTCTCCATTCGTTTTATTTCAATCAACTCAAAACAAATTGTTTCGCAGGTGATAACCCATGCTGGTAACGCGGGAACAACAGCAGTTCTATCACCAACAACAGAACAACACGTAACCAACACTGGCAGCTACAGTATCAACGGTATACTTGGCATTGAGCAGGTGGAAAGTCTGCATAATGGCAACGGACTGAAGAGAAAGAGGCACGAAGACCAGGGTAAGTCTATTAGGAAAACTGTGTTCTTTGATATCGTAATAGCTATTGTCAATGCTAAGGAAAACTCGTATAAGAAATCGTTTAAAATAACAATAAAATTTGTTCTACAGTTTCGACAAAATGTCGACTCTCACTGAATTTGTGTTTATGAAAAAAAAAGAGGACTTTGCCTAAAATATTAATGAGTCTAAACTTGCATCAGAAACCAACTTTAATTGTTCTATTTATTTAAGATTTTTAACTACTAAAATTGTAATTGATATTTCTGTCTAACTACATCCTTCAACTTTCCTGTACAAAGTATTATTATTCCTTCTCGTTATGACTACTACTAAGCTACTATATGGTATCAAAGGTAGCGTAGTTTGAAACATTCCAAGTTATTAATGTAACACATCGCCACATGGGACCGACAATATGCCCCACACTATGTTATATACGTTATGTATGAGAACAGGGATTAAAACACTGTGGACCCCGCGTAGCGCGTCTTCGCGTCGCGATAGTGCTGTACAACTACTGTCGATAAAGTTATATTTCATAGCTTAAAGGCTTTATATAAACACTTATTTTTATATATAGAGAACAAGTAAATAATTAACGCATTAAGGAAATGGTAATCAAGCAAATTAACAAACTGATCGGTTGCTACGTTAAAATAGCTTATGTACATACTGAAATGAATTGGTTTTACATAACATTAAAATACTTATTAATTAAGTTTAACAATATTGTTTGCGTGGCATATATCATAAAGAAAGAATATGACAAAGTTTAATATTACGTGACACTTTTTTAGTTTTAATATGCGACTATTACATATATCGATACTTTTAAATCGACATCGTTCCATCCCTAGTGTCCCTTCCATAGTGGTGTGCGCTGAGCGGAACCAGCAAGATTTACTGTGCTATTAAAGCGAGCACAAATTGTGGCCATATTATATTAACTTATAACTTCTCTTTAAATTCTAACCCCTTTTCCGTAGTCGGATGTGAGTGTCATAACCGTACATTATCTCATTCCTGTGAAAACGTATATTTGAAAATAAAATAAATGTATTAAAGTTTAATATGGCCCCTTTGTTACAAATTCATACAAAGTATAATAATAACTAGAAATGTAATTGGAAAATTAAAACAAATTTAAAAAGTTTGGTCGCTGTGGCATTACGACTGGCCTACTTTTAATATTGGCATGTTATCGCTGTATTGCGATACTTATTCGTTGAGCGAGGAAAGCACCAGCTCTGGAGTCACCGGTACTTTCTTCCAGGCGCCGACTCAACTTTTTAAGTCTTAAAAAATCTTCAAACATTTTCATTACAATCTAGTTAATGGAAAATTCATTTAGAAAAATTATATACAGAGAGAAAACAAATACATTTATCGTCCCTGTGGCCCTATGCTTATCATATATAGAGTATAACGTCCCAAGTTCTGAGTCCGATTCCTGGGTCAACAATTATTGTTTCAGTTTGGTACAGACAAATTAACATCTACGTAAAAAGTAAGAAATTGACAAAGAATTGGAAATTTTGTGTCCAGTCTATTTGGAGCAACACTTTGGACCTTCCAGATTTATAAATTTTGAAATTATATTCTGAGTGAATTATTTTATTCTTACTGGTGAATACTTTTTAAAAAACTATTTTATCCAACAGATGAGAACAGAGACTTCAACAGCCATTCGGAGGATGACGTGAAGAGACAGAGAAGTCACTATAATGGAGATCAAATCTACTCTAATGTGAGTACAGTTATACAAATAATTGCTAAAAGAATAATTTTGGTAAACTTTTGAAATGTCAGTAAAATTAAACAGTGACTAAAATAGTTAGTATAGATAAAAATCAGTGGCACTGCAACCTTTTTAGGTTTGGGCCTCAGATTTCTGTATCTGTTTCATGAACTTTTGTGAATCTGATAAGCAAGTCGACTTTTTGGGTCTAAGGTAAGACGATTTCCTCACGATGTTTTCCTTCACCGTTTAAGAGAATGTTCAACACGCACATAGAAAGAAAGTCCATTGGTGTAAAGCTGAGGATTGACTCTACAAGGATGAGAGTCTAGTTAGCAGCTCCAGTTACTATTTCAAAAGTTTGGTTCTGTGGTATTGTACCTTTAAGCAGCATTTCCTCGTATTGCGATTCTTATTCGTTCAGCTATGTGGTCACAGGCGTCAACTTAAATCTTTAATTAGCGCCTGTGCACTTGAACCCGACGGCCCAATAGTCTACTCCAGAGGGAACAAAATTAAAGTCGGAAAAATGAACATTATCTACTATTTAATTTATAGTTAACCTATTTAAAAATTTGAAAAACCTTTGATATATTTATAAAATTTACTCAACATGTAATGATAATTCTTTTGACAGCTATGGTCATCATCAAAATGGAGCTTAAAAGACGAATATAAGTTACTATCGGAGCTAGGAGGAAGTACGGGTTACTACGGCGAGCTATTCGAAGCGCCCTACGAACATCCTGCGCACCCGCACTATGCGTCACACTCCGGTTAGTATTATTTATTTATCTTCATAAATTATCGCCCTTGCAAAAATTTTAATTAGACAGAAATATTTAAAAAAAAAACAAATGAAAGACCACTTATGCTTTTTTCTATATTTCTTTCACAACCTTCACAAGCAAGTATTCCGTGTTTTGTAGCACCTAATAAGCTGTCTAAGTAATCAGGCTCGTGTCACGAGCGACCACCATTTCATCAAGTACCAATTTTTAAAACTACCGTCATTAAACCATTATTAGTCACGCCCTGAAAATTGCTATGGTGACATGCGGTTTGTTGTACAGTGTCAGCTAGGATATTATACTATCGCTGTAATCATATTTAATATATTCTGATAAAAAGACATAAACTGTATTAACAAATTTTGTCGTTTAGTTCAAAGCGCATATTTTTTATTGAAACGTATATCATTTGGTTTTAAGATTTTTTTCTATTATTTCTGAATTATATAGATAGTTCGATAATTATAATAATTCATACAAATAAAACCTTAGCACGGATACTTTTAAAGTAAAATACATGTTTGTTAACTTAAGTTCTAGTATGTCTTCAATAGTTACATAGTAAAATAATTATATACTAACGGGTTTTTTTTTTATATTTACAAGAGGGTAAATTAAGTCTGGGTTACTTAAAAGCCACCATATTTGACGGTACTCGGGAAGCCGACGGCGCTAGTTATCTGATAATTTATTTAAATATATACAGGCAGCTGGTTTAACGCAGCTCTATCCTTCCTATTAATACGTTTCACGAGCTTAACATTTTTTTACTAGAAAACTTCCTGTTTTACGACCTAGAGGTCTTTGATACGTTTGCTGACTTCTCCAGAGTTATCCTATTTATTAATTTGTCAGGTCACTATAAACCTTCATTTTAATCAAATACCTTCCAATTTATCAATATTGTCTCTAAAATGCTAATTACATAGCTTTCAGTGGAAAACACCCTAAAACATAGACGGTATAGCACATAACTGTTCCTAGATTCTTTGGTTGCGGTTGAATTGTTGACATTCAACACCAGAGGTCGCGGATTCAATGCCGTTTTGACTTCCTCATTATTGTTTTTACTCTAAGCATAACACGGGGAATTGGTTTTTAAATGTTATACAAAAAACAGATAACTGATGAAACAAAGCAACAGGATTAACAAATATTAATTATGTCTACGATGTTATTTAATTTAGATTTTGTATTACACTTGGAGAACAACAGTTAAATATAAAACCTATATCGGGATAACTGCGATACCTATTTCCACGATTTTTGAGAAATTGAAAATCTTTCAAATTAGGTAAACTTCGAACACCTATCGTTTCGAGATCATAAATAACTGCATCCCATCAACGTTGCCTCGGTTTACCTGGTTTTCTCTTGGCACCAGGTTGTGAGTTCAGTAAAGATTGTTATTCTGTGGTCCGCAATTCGGTACACATGTCCCAAATATTTTATGAATTGGACGATATTTGGTACAATTTTATAAAGATCTTCAAATAATGTATACTTTACTAATATAAATCATATAATAGGATTACTGATTTGGTTTCCATTTACATTGTACTTTTAAATTATGTTTTAAATCTAAATACAGAAATATATAATATATTTCCTAATGACTTGAATTCTATTTGAAAATTTAATGTATTCTATCATTAAAATGAGGAATTTTATATCGAAGCGAATGAAGTTCTCATAGAACAAGTTGTAATAGAACTCTGGGAGTGCGGTTATTGCTATCAAATGATTATTCCACTTGTTTACGATCACATGGGAAATTATTAGACCACTACACTTGTGTATTTATTATTATATTGTTATTACCAGTAGGGTTTTTTAGTTTACCGAAGAAGAGAGACATGAAAACCATTCGAAGGAGACCTTCCTCCTTTGCCAATCCAATTAATGTCTTTATGATTTATTCTAAAAAAACATTATCACTATAATATCTAATAAGAATACTCTTAAATAAGCTTCAATAGCTGATAACTATAGCGGTGTACAATTTCATGTTATTACGAGCAAGTAGCTCGTGAGTAATGTTTCTCAAGGAAATTGTCATGTCTTAGATTAAACAAAAGCTTTGATTAATCTAAGACATGATGAGGATACTTGTATAGATGTAATCTACCATCTAAATGATAAAAAGCTGCGCTATTTTAATAATATGAACCATACATTTAAGAATAATTCCACTTAGATATAGTTATGCTTAGAAATAATTAGATCTTCACTTTTTTCTCAATCACATCTCTAACCTATTTTCCCAAAAGCTAAACACAATACCTTCTAGATGAAAAAGTAGTAATATAAAACGTTTTTTGCTAATAACCATCGCTACGCCGTAAAAAGTTAATACATTTTCCAACATTGTTTTTAGTTTAGGCAATAAATTTTAAGCTCACAAAAGCTCACCGTTTAATGAATTGACAAAAATAAAACAGTTTAGAGGCGTTCAAGTTAAATCGCTCGCAATTTATACCTCAATCAACGTACCCAATACTCGTCTATCACCTGCAAATATGGCTACAATTAACGCGAATACACGGTGCATACAAAAGAGGAAACTTCGATAGTTATAGATAGGTCAGAGATAATATAGTTAACCAAGACTTATCTTGCCTTTAAAAATGTACGCTAGGTGTAACTTTGATTTGGAAGTACTTGCCAGATATCCCGTATCCGTATAAAGAAAATTAACAAATAAACAGTGTGTGTGCCACAACGCCATTACTTTATTAATATACCATATCACATTGGCATTGATTTAGCCAATTACTTGATTCGTTTTTAACGAATATTACGCGAGAGATCTTCACTGAAAACTACTTCTGAAAAGTTTTAGAAACTCGAAATAAACAATTATTAAACATATTCGTTTGAGAATATTTAAATTTCTTGCTAAAGAAAATATTAAAAAGGACTATTCCCTGAATACGATGTTAATTTTTCTGTAAATTACCATTGTTTTGATGCTTACCACAAAATGTAGCTCTACAAATTCGTTGGTAGAAAAATATGCTGACATTTAAATGTCATCGTTACATTGTCTTTTTTTAAACATAACACAAGCTACATAATATAACCCGAAAGTTATTTTAGGAAATTATAGTAACTAAATAACTAAACAAAAAAAAACTTGGCGATTAAAAAGAGTGGCGGAGAGTTTATTGCCAGTTCTTCTCTTACGTTCAACGCTCTATATTAAATGTAAAATTAGAAGCATTTAATGTATTTTTTTGACATTCATAAATGTACATTGTGTTACCTATATGAATAAAAGATTTTTGACTTTGACTTTGACTAAATTCTAAATATAAAACCTCGAATCGGGCTCTGCATAGGAGACCTGGGATTCCATGTAAGCCTTCTTATTCTCTGGATGGTATAACCAGGTTTCATTATTATTAATTAAAATTAATCACTTAGAGTTTGTAACCTTCAGTTGCTGGAATGTACATATTTGATCGTACTTATGTAAATCATTGAAATTACAATAGAGTGTTTGAAACTGTCTTACAATGTTATGACTCTCGTCTCTTGTCTGTTCGCGAAAATCACAGCCTTGACTACAAAAGTTCCTTAAATCTGAAATGGATATGAAATGTTTTGTCCTTATCGCACTCGAGTCACATTTTGCCAATATGTCACAATCTATAACTAATTGAGGCATGTAGTATGTTATTGATTGTAATTATTATTTTTCTCTTCGAAGAACCGTGCCAATAAATATTCATAATATTTTTTTATCATTCGAGTTGTCCACACATTAGACTGAAAACACGAAATAAATACAAACAAATAAGAAAAAAACAAGTTAGATAAAAAAATAGTGATGTATTAATGTAATAGCCTCCGTAACTCGCGAATCGTGGACTCGATAGCCTTTTTTTGCACATTCGTAATAGTTATAAATCTATCACGTGTGATATATCGTTTCCCGATCGTTTCACGTTGAAATATGTATGATTATGACAGTAAATTATGAATATTGGACAAAAAGTCGGTGATAAGAACATTTTAATGCTATTTGGAAAGACAATATTAATCTATTATTAACTTAGATGAATTAAGTTGTAAACAAAATTATGTTACAAGAATATGACACACAGATACAATAATTTTATAAAGATTTTTCATAAATCTTACATACTATTAAATTATAAATAATCAGTTGTTTTATCTTAAAACTACTAAAAAACTATTTGATTACAAAATAACTATGCATTTCTAATTTAAAATCTCAAATTGCACTAATATAAAATTTAATTTTAAAAGTATTACGAGATTTTGATTAGAACAACTTAGATATAGAAGATATAAATACAGTATTACAAAAATAATTTATATTAAAATGTTTATTTCCAGCAGCGACAAATGACTCGACGGGCTCAGCAGCGGGGCCGGGCGAGCCGCCCTCAGCCGCAGGCAGCCCTGACGCCGCCGCCCTTGTTGTGCTACAGCCGCCCGCTCCGCCTTATCCGCCCTATGCTCACTATGACGGTAAGTATTATGTTTACTAATCATAATACTTACCGTAATATTTACTAAAGATTAGTTTTTTAGGCTTTAATTAAAGTTATTTGAAGATATATGGCTATTTGGCCTTCAAGGCATAAAAGGAAATTAGGTAAATTTTTGGTCTTCAAACGCTGCATGAGCCGTAGAAAATGCATTAAATTTTTCTAGAAACCAATTTAAAATTTACACTGACAACAAAGTACTTAAACCTATTACGGGAAACAAAATCGTATTAAGGTTACATCCGATAAAATATACATCCCATATCACCCTTCCTCCATCAAACTACAAAGACCACAAGATAATCTCATCATCCCACATCAATTAATCCACCACGCCCCGTATCCGAAATATAATATTTATACACGTTTCAAGTCCCAAAATGTTCTGGTTCGTTACTCGCGCAGACAAAGCCGTATGATTTTCCCCTTGAAAATTATTTGCATAGACCCGAATGAGCTATTAAACACCCGCCCCCACCCATAAGCAGATTGCGGTGTGCCAAAAGCTTTTACTTTTACACGATAATGCAACGTAACGCAAGCACACAGGGACCAGTTTCCTACGAACTGGTCGTCAAAGAGTGGGGGCGGAAAATTAGATTTCCTCAGAGTGCTTGAGTAGTGCTCGAGTGTAGAGCCACTTTTTGTGATTTCTGTTGTCGCTCTTAATTCTTTCATTGTTTTTGTGAATCGTAAATGACGTCAAACCCGACTTGTGGAGTTTTTGCGTTTTGCAGTTGTTGGGATGTAATTTAATCTTCTATGGTTTGAAGATAAACGGGAACTTTATTGCGTGATAGTCACCTTCGTTTAGAAAAAACGACTTTTATATTTTTATTTAATTTTCTTTAGAATATATGCACATTTACATCTTTCCTAACCCTAAAATGTCTTCATTCATAGTTTTTCCATTCTAAATGTCCGTTTATATTCCAGGCACAGCTACACTAGCCAGCGAGTATGCTTACGCTGCCCCCTACTCGCAATATTCCCCTTACGGTGGACCCTACTCGCATTCCGCCGCTACGGGTCTACTCTCCAAGTGGTAAGTAATATACACATATCACATCATACATACATATAATACCAGGACTTACATGTTTGTAGAAGGGCTTGCAAAAAGTATAGGTAGATAATCTAATTCCATAATATCAAATCAGAGGTATAATAAATGCTACTTTTACGCTAACTGAACATTTCTGTAATTTGATCCTTTATCAGTAATGTAACTTCTGCATCAGTTATAGATAATGATTATCATTTTTGACTCCAATACGTCAAGATCACGTTCCTGGTTTTAGGTGTAAGATGTCAGTTTTCTAGCGATATTTTACATCATCGTACAAGCAAGAAAGAATTCGTACATAGAAAAATCTATTAACATACCAGTCGGAATTTAAACGCATGATCAGTTAAAATCGCATTCTTAATATTGCCAAATCTTATAAGTAGCAGCACAGATATACTAAATTACGAATTTTCACACCTTAATAGCGTCATTATACATGGCTAACCAACATGCTCCTCCAAAACGGTGTACCATTTAGCACAGGATAAATGAGGGTTTGTGCGAAATAAATCTAGCTATTTTATCACGGCCAGGTGATATAGGTGTGCTCCGGGGATGTATGTTCTCACCCGTGGTTTTCCCGATCGTTAACACGATATTTATCGCTTGATTGCTATTTTTTACGAATATTTTTATATGAAACCTTAAATATTTAATTCAAATATACGAATTAACAGAAGGTAAAATGAAATCTTGAAGAATTATATTCGATAGATATTGGTTTTAAGTCAAATGAAAAGAAAAGTTAAAAATGTGACATTTTAATGTAAATAATCGAGTAATTTTGTAACGTTTTCATACCTTAACCACTAAATCGAGATCTGGATGTTAGACTAGGCTTTTTCCAGTGCCAGTAATATGAATTACCTTTAATTTAACGTTTAACTCGAATGAACTAAAATATATTGTACGTATTGAAACGGCTTAAACCCTAAAACAATTTTGACATTAATTAATTGAAATATTACATCAAAAAGCGCAATCCAAGCATAAAGAAAAAAAAAACAATTCGTTCGCACATTTGTCGTAGTCCCTTATCCCACCCTGGGGACCCTAACAAAGGGCTGGGTCTCCAGAGAATCGCAACTTATAGCGTTCGATTTAAGTGATTCTATTGCTTTTAAAGTTTTCAACTTAGGGTCTTATTCGCTTGAAAGAGAATTTATTTGTCGGCCGTGAATTATTGGTTGATGCATCGGGCTCAGATTTTACTACGAATATATATTGTTTTTAAATTACATGTTGGCCCTCACCATATAATTTTAAACGCATTGACGAAGATAAACGTTTTCGAAAATATGTAACAAGAACTATTTTTAATATATTTGATTTTATTTATTATTAATAGATTTTTATAAAATTAAAATCAGATAAAACAGAGACGCTGCAGCCCTTGGTTTCTTTAATATTTTTTTTATTGTCTAGTAGATCAGCATTATTGACTTGAGTTAATTTTTGAACCGTAGAATGATGCGTACATAGATTAAATAATAGAAATCATCCAGTCATGAATATCCAGGGATTTTAACGTCAGAGTACAGAGACCCGAACCTAGGTACTTACTACACTTAAACTAGTCAAGCACTCCGACAAGCTTTTAATATGAAACGCAGACATATTAGCGAATATATTTTAAAACTCGTGATAGATACAGTGCAGTTATAACAGTAGCACACGTTTTTCGTATCGCTATAGTATTTATTTCATTGTATCAGAAGAAGGATTTTATGAGATTATATTTTCAGATATCAACGGACGCCGTGTCAGCAGTAGCTGTCGGCGAACAACAACGAAGCAAAGTGATATGGACACTAACTAACGTTATTGTGACAATTTTAGTTAATTAAAACCTTATCCATTCCTTTAGAACTCATTTATATAGACAAATAATGTGTACAATTCATTTTTATTAGTTTATTAATTATTTAAACACAGATCGGAGCACCTGAGATGATGAAAAATGCGGTAATTTATTATTATGACAGACTTACCTTGGGCCTAATAAAGTCTATTAAGCTCTAATGTTTTTTTTTTCAAGTAATCGTGGACCATTTTTGTGTATAGTTTTAAAGTTTTTGCCAAATATCCTACAAAATTCAAACTTGTTAGATATCAAAAATATTTTTTTAACTCAAGGAATTTGTGAAACCGCTCGTTTTTCATCAGTCCCTACTGTTCTTATTAGTGTGGTAGCTTCTAATTGCTTTTCAATGTCTATAGATTTAACATATACTCATTATTTTTAGTTTATCTATGAGAGAGCCAAAGTTATCGTTGCGAATGTAAATAAATGAAAATAAATGTAATTTCATTTTATTTTAACTATTATTTACCTCAAAGTCTTCAATGCTGTCTAGCACAAGTTACTGTTCATAAGTTAACTTATTTTATAATTGTTATATTATTAAGTATTTGCTGTGTTTTATAAATTGGCTAAGGAAACCTATATTTTATATTATTTCATATCAATAAAAGTTTTTTAATATTTCAGAGAAATTTCTTAGCCAAACAAACATCGCTTAAACTGAACAAATTAATATATTGAGTCAAGTAATGTAGTTTCTTGAAATTACAATGAGATTAAACGTTTCCTTTTTATTAGTTTTTAACATATTATTTCGTCCGTCCATATTCATTTATTATTCCCTTGTAAATAATAATTGATATAATAAGCTTTTTACATTCAGTCTCAAAACTCAGTATAAGATCGAAAACAAATCACAGAAATCTTTTATTATTTGAATAAAAGAGTATTTTTATTTAAAAGTGAAAGTAAACATTGTTTAGAAAAGCTCTATCTAGCGATAATTTGACTGAATGTAATATGATAGTAATAATTTCCGTTATGTAATCTGTATATATTGTTTTCAAAAGCATACAGTGTAGTGTTACACCAAAGTAAAGATTCAGCAATACAGTTTTGAAGCAATTTATCGCCAAAGATATTGTGAAGTTTCTTGGGTAAACTAATAATAAAAATAATCATCTGATTTAGGAAAATAAATATACCTATTACTTATCAGTTCCATCAAAAAATTATATCAATTTTAAATAATCTAAATCATTAATTTTTGATTTTGAAAACCCAAGAAACGTAGTATTTTACTCATTTCTTGAACAAAGTATTTTGTATTTATTTTATTTTATTCTTGATGTTGCTTTCCTTAAAGCATATCGTTTAGTGATCACTTAATACTTAAAGTAATAGTTTTGTTTAATTTGTAATAAGTATATTTGTAAGGTAAACGCACCAGTACGAAATAAATGCATATGAGTTTATATAAAATATTACTTTTATTTATTGAGTAGTTTCCGTTTTCAGTATTTTTTAAGCAGGTTAACAAAAAGGATTTAGCTTTATATAGAACTCCTTTGATGAGATACTCGCGCTTATACAGCACCAAAATTTGACAATGTCACAATATGTCAATACTTTATATAGATTTGCCAATTAGGCACAATAAAAATTAAATTATGGAGTAAAAAATAACAAAATTATGAATCCATACAGCCCTGCAGAATAAATAATATGAATATTAAGCACTCATAATTTTTATGGATCAGATTTTCAAGGTCGAGACTCAGATTTTTAAGCAACCCTGGCTAATTCATCAACGCCAAGTAAGAATATAGATGACAAGAAGTCTTTACAATGTGGTACCAATACAGACCTAAAGGCTGATGAATCAAAAAGTTCATGTCAACTTATTAAAACTGCACTTTCAGAAAAATACACATACTGTAAAGAGTATTTGTGTAACGGAATAAATTTATTGTCAAAAAAATATTCGGGCAACTTGGAAAATAAAGATTCTGTTCACGTTAAATCATGTGTAATTATAAACACGAATGAAAGCGTAAATTCAGATAACCAAAATAATTTTCAAACAAAATCTGACTCTCTATGTAAGCCAAAAAATAAACACGAATCTAAGAGCATTCCTAATACACCTTGTGTGGCAAGGACAAGAGGTTTCTCTGACTGCCACGAAGCATTTGAATCTGTCAAGGCAACCTCTGAAGAAGAATTCAGTTGTCAAGATCCACCATTAGAAAGAGGCAGTTTGTGTTGTTGTTGCAATACTGATCCCAAGCCTGTAGAAAGACCAAAATGTCCACCACCATTGTCAGCATGTGAAAAGGAGAAAAATAAACCTAATATTTGTGATAAGCTAGTGAAAGAGGTCAATGAATGCAAATTAAAAGGTTGCGTAACTAAATGTGTTAAACAACACGTTAAAAAAATAAAAAGAGATCAACGTCATTGTGAAACTGTGATTGGAATAATACCATCAAAAAATCCTAACGATAAAACAATTTACTATCCATTTAAAAAAATAAAAGAAAGAGGCTCAATACTTTGTGAACAAAAGAAAAGTAGCGTTCAAGAACTTCTCGAAAAAAAGAGCTCAGCAGTACTGGAAATGGCAGATAACGTTGGCAATTTTTTCTGTAGGGCTTACAACAAAACAAGGGAAGTGATTGGAATGCCATCTACGAGCACCTGTGGAAATCAAACCTCACACAATGAGTCAAGAGAAAAATGTTCATCCAGAGTATGTAGTGGTAAATCAAAAAGTAATACTTGTTCTGTAACGAACTGTTCATTTGAAAATGACAGTGAAACAGAACCTATCAACAATATAACAAATTTAAGTACTCATAGTATACATGAATATCGACATCCAGTAGCTATAGTTTACGAGAAAATAAAAAATACAGTGGAAACTTCCTTCTCCTCCTTCGGTGAGAGGAGCTATTTTAGTAATTTAGTTGACATTGTAACATTGCCAAAACAAGATAAGAGTTCACCTTATGACATTCCAACAAGACCTCCTACCCCTCCTCAAATTCCTACACCACCTCCACCATCACCACCGAAAAAAGCATCTAACCAAAGTAACCACCAAGTAACACCAGTACATAGTGGTATGATGACATCGGTAAAAAATAAAATAAGATCCATATTTCGTAGAAATAAATCGGCAACAAGTCTTCCAACAGAAAAAGATGATAAACAGAATGACAGTGATGATGAAAAAAGTATTGGCAATGAAAGTAATAGTGGTAGTGAGAACAAGAGTTAAACAATGTTTTACATTCAGCTTCAAAATTGTCAAATTATTATAAAATATTATTTAAAATCATTTAATTCTCTTTTCTAAGAGCTTCCGGAAATAATATTATTTTGTATACTTAATGTTTTTTTTTAATGTAAAGACAAGCATGTTAAGTGATAAACCGCCGCCCATAGAAGGATTACATTGCCAGAAGGCTCGCAGTGCGTTACCGGCCATTCAAGAATTTGTACGCTCTTTTCTTGAACGACCCTAAGTCAAATTGGTTTGGTACTTCAGTGGGTAATTCCACATAGTGGTGGTGCACGGCAGCAACGTATAACGTACGACGTTGAGGTTTATGTATTTTGTATTCTGACTTGACGTCCATGGTAAATGCAGTAGAAGATGCAGAGTGGTCACACATCTCTACGCAACGAAAAAAGATCAAGCCACTCGGAGAGTGATTGGTCGTCGTTGAATCGCTCTTTGTTGAAGTGGAAGGAGCTCGTATTGGGCAGCCCCCGCCCTGAGGTGAGAATAGTAAGCGGTGGCCCGAAGTTTTCATTGCTTTTCTCTCTTTTTATTATACAAAATAATATAATAAAATCAGAATATGTTACATTAGAAAACCGCTGTGGTTTGTATTAATGTAACCATAGCAGTATTGTTTAGGATCGCGACAATTGCATATAAACGTAGTTTTTTAATTTACTGTTTATGTTTGTTAGCGTTAGGCTATCTAATATCTGATTGGGTAGACCATTTATTAGCCGCGGTAGCAAATGCCTGAACGTTCTCTCGCCATATACGTTGTTTGCTCTCGATGTACAGAGCCGAATCTGCGTTACCGCACGAGTCTTTACATCATCCTCCACTCGTTTTTTTTATGTCATCTCGGAAAAGTGCTCGACTAGAAGACATTTATTTACTTTTTCTGTTATGTGCAATATTTTGAAGTGTTTCTAATTTCTCGAGACGACATGTTTGAGGATTCGCGTTTGGAGGTTATATATACGGTTGAGATACGTTGGATAAGTTCTACCGTAGCTACATAGACCCTAATTGATGACTGACTCGCAAAGCGCGTAAAGTGCAATTTTTGTTTTAAATGGGATACGTTTTTTGAGTATTGTTACTTGTGCCAAAAACTGTCGTAGCTTACCACAAACGTATTCTATGTGTTGATTCCAATGCATGTTTTTGTGTATAATTTATCCCAGATATTTTTGTTTATCAACTATTTCTATTGAAGGGTACTTGCACACGGTTGATTTGTGGAGACATGCGTGTTTGTGAGCCACCAATGCTATACCAGTAGCTTCCTTGATGGAATGGGATTGTATAATAAGCAGTTTTGTCTTTTCAATATTTAGCGGCGTGGCACCACTTTATAATGTTGTTAAAGTCGAATTGTAGTCCTTCAATAGCTTTATGAGGGTCCCTATCTCCAAATAATAAACAGGTATCATCTGTGAATTGGTAATTAGTGGAATGTTCTACTTGGTTATGCATTTGGTTTACGTAAGTCAAAAAATGGAGAGGCCCAAGGAACGAGCCTTGGGCGGTGCCTTCTGTTACTGAAACCACCTCGCTGTGGGTATTGTTTATTTTCACTACATAAGTACGATTTTTTAAATAATCTGAACACCAAGTGCTTAGTGGCCCCTGAATTCCTATATGATGGATTCTATCCTCAAGTTGTTTATGATCCAAAGTGTCAAAAGCGCGGGAAAAATCGATGAATAAAGCAAGAGTATATTTTTTAAGATCTAACTTATTATTTACTTCGTCCGTCTTGCCTTGCTGGTATTGTGTGTGGAGGGAAATCTCCAAATGATTGGAAACTGAACGTCGTTCGATATATCAACGCCAAGTATTCCGATGCTGGCTGTAAGACGAGTGTCTATGAAAAGAGGAGAAGCGATAAAGGATAGTTTTAGCGGAAATCGCGCAATCTTGTATTTATTGGGGTTAAATTGGAATAAGTTTAGTCTACCCCAGTCCGAGATTCCACGTAGTAGAGTTTCAACTTCAGACACAAGTTTGTTCCGGTACTTATTAACTGCCCGAGAAATACTTGCCTGGCCAGTGTGAAGAGTATACCCAGTGCTGTCGTCCGCATAACAATGAATGTTGCTTAGTTGGAATATATCACTGATATGTAGAAGAAACAGGCTTGGGATAGAACACAGCCCTGTGGGACCCCAGTGTTGACGGGTTTAAGAAGATGGAGAAGGTGTATACTATCCCCAAAAACTATCGAAAACACGACAAATTGATATTGTAACCTCTAATGTTGTAACTGTAACAGGCAAAACAACAATTTTTTTAATCAGTTATGTAATGTACGGCTACAAATAATTATTATTAGACAAGAATGACTTCCTAACCCACAAATGATGCAGATATTAACGGGACATGGGGCGTTTGCTGAATGCCTGCACACTATAGTTTGAAGTCAGATCCGGCATGTACGTGTGACCTACAAACAAGTCAGATGCATCTTATTATAGAAACTCCTGTATTTGGAGCCACCAAGTGTGATCTGGAGCAAGAAATTTATACAAAGGTAAAAAGCTGAAATGTTAAGAAGCTACAGATCGCAACTAGAAGATATCTGCAGTAAGAAATGCGTCAATCACGGCGAGACGATGCGACGGGTCCCCACTCGCCCAAGAATAAAGAATAGGAATAGAATTCGTATAGTATATATATATATGTTTGTCCATAATATGTGTATAAAATAAGGTCCACCACAAGAATTCATTTATTGAGAAATGTAATTTATATATATATAAAACAAAATAACTGGCAGCTTGTTTTTTTCTTTTTTGACGAATATCGGAATGACAAGAAGCTGTCCAGAAAAATCAAACTATCTTCCAAAAATGTATCCAAAATTGAAATTATGAAAACAAAGAAATGTACAATAGAGCCGACACCAGAACCACCCCCGCCTGATCCATGTAAGTTACAACGCATAAGACAAAAAGAAAAGGCAGGTATTAAAATATGTCCTCCAAAGCCTATTGAACCTCCGGAACCAATAGCACCATGCCTTGCTATATGTATTGAAAAGATTAAAAATCCGCCATACACCACAACCGAAGAGGCTATTGTTTGTATCGTTGATAGGGAAAAAACTGGAACATCCAGATGTGATGCTATAGAAGATTTAACAGCTGCTCATGCAGATTTACCACATCCTTGTATGAAACAGCCCCCACCCCCACTACCAGCTCCTCCTCCGCCACCTGATCCTTGCGAAGTCCAGAAGAAAAAGGAACGATTAGCGGCCTGTAAAGAAAAATACAAAAGATACTACGAGTGACAATGGAAAATTTCTTCAATTACACAGCGAAGCTTTGCAGCGTAGATTCCCTTATAGATAAATTTAGCCGAGAGCTTAATAGTGATTGTACAGAATCCAGGCGACTGACTATGGAATCTGAAAATAAATCTTCCGCAAAAAGATCTATAGACGATATTAATAGTAAGATTTTTGATCTTGAAAATTTAATTAAAAGCCTTCAAGAAGAAATTGACGAAATGTACGTGCACGCAGATAAAGAAAAAAAAATACAGGATCATTTTGAAGCAGATACGATTGATAAAGAAGCAGCGTCAAGTCAAGCGTATCCATTAGTACTGTCCGATGTCGATCCGCCTTTGGCAGAGCAATCCAATAGATTCAAATCTGAACGAGATTTCTTAGTCAATTTTGGAGCATCAAAATCTATGGACTCTTTGTCTTCAATTACAAAAGCCTTTGCCTCTTTATGGAATGATGAGGAGAATATTATGAAAAGAGTTAGAGGCAATGATGAATTCAAGTCATAATTATACCTATATCTAAAAATAGATTTCAATTGTCAGATCAGCAAATAAATCAAACAAGTTTTTTAAAATTATTTTATGGTTAACAATTACAATATTTTTCGTACAAAATTGAATTACAACACTGAGTAAATAGATAAGCACACTTTTTAACCCTATATAACTCATATATGCTATGAATTTTCAAAAATATAATTCGCATAAAGATAAATACACAAAATATAAGCTTTATGTAATTACATTATCAATATTTTGGCACTTAACTTCTAATATACATATTTTTCGTAGAATAAGTTCAAATATATTAATTTGGTTATAACTTATAAGGCACATTGCCAAGTATATCTTTCATCATGCCAAAAGCGTGTATTACTAATATTGAATGCACAATATTTGCTAAAAAGAATCTGTAAATCAAGGCACATATCTGCGCTAATTTTCCAAATGGCAGTATCAGCTTTTTGTGCCCTCCAAATTACATTTTATATTAAACTAGGTCTTATACAAAAACACGTTTGAAAGCAAATGCAAATACCTCGAAGGACGGTCAAAAACAAACTATTTACATAAACAATATTTTAACATACCGTAAGCATAATCTCATTATCGCTTTTAAAACTACAAAACTCCGTGACCAAACTCCAAAGCTCCGCAGAACCTGCCAAAATGGCACAAAACCCATGTGGCTGTCAACCAACATAGGTGAAAATGAAACCAAAAATTTATAAAAATCGCTTATTTCTTGCGCGGAGGCTGCATCGGGGGCTGGTGGAAGGGATGGTACTGACGAGATAGCAAGTTTTCCTGAAACATAACGTATTAAAGCCTTTTGGATATACGTCGGTAACTTCCAATAGCCATTCCTATTTCAATATTGAACATTGGTTGGTGTTTCGATGTATTAATTTAACATCGTAAACCTGGGATCGCGTTGTATAAAAGATGTTTAGTTAAAAGAGACAGTGCTCTAGCCCCACACTAGGATTCCCTGTGACGTGGGCAGCTAGTCTTTTCATTTGACTTATTAATGGTTTTATTGCACAAGAAGAATAGGTTCTTTCCGTTTCAGCATAGAGCAGGTAGAGAAGATGTTGCTTAAGATTGTTAGTGGATGTGTAAAGTTTTGAATTGTCAGTGGAAAATTAGACGTCGTTAAAGTCAAATTTATGGAAACTGAATATTTAAGATGGCATCGTTATAGCTACACGGTACAAAGTATCGACGATAATTCCAGAATTATTCCACCAAACTAAAGAGGACATTTGCTAAATGGCCATACATGTTACACACTTTTGCAAAAAAATATCTAAAATTAATCAATCGTTCTATAGTTAATTCTATATGCTATATTATGATACGCTACTGAAAGGCTACTTATAATAAAAATAAAATAATATTTAAATAAAATTCTGTTTTAAGAAAGATTTTGCTCTTACCACAGTGTTCTCAGAGTTTTGAGACATCAAGCGCTCTTTCAAAATTAGCTGATTTGCAGCGCTGTAAAAAATTATATTGATTTACATATTTTTATTTCTGTATCATATGATTTTTCAAAACCAAACGCAGTTGGTTTGGAAGCCTATAAAATCAAACAATTACACTACTAACAATATCACAGCCAAAATAAAATCCTCCTTTTTGTCAGTTTACTGGGATACAAAATAGATTTTAATAAATACTTGTTACTGCCATCTAGAATTAAAGATAAAATAATTACGTGTCCATCTCCTCTTGCGTGAGGTCGAGCGCCTCCTGCATTTCGCGGGAAGTGCTCTGTAGAAAATCGGCGTCACAATATTTGCCCAACCCTTGATCCGTTAGCACCTGTAATGTTGGCTTAGTTTAATGGGTTGCCGATAGGTGGCGCATTAAACAATTAAGGAAAAACTTCTAAGCACACATTTATAGAAATACCTACTATAATTCAGCCTTATACTTACGTATGTTATTTGAACATTATAATATAGAACGTCTTCGTCATATTTAATTTAATAAACATATATTACATGGAAAAATAGATATAATGTTGCTTGATAAGACATCCGCATATCTTCAAGTATTTTCCTCTACGCCAATGCGATAGTATTTTTAAGAGCCTTACCCGAGCAATGAGACTCTCCGCGGGTTTCTCTACACAATAAGGCACCTTGTTTATCTGTCGCATATTGTCACGATCTAGAAATAAAATAAGTGAGTCCAAAAAATGTTTATGCTATAAGATCTTCACTCATTCTTAACGATATTAGTTAAAATATTGTTTTTAATATACTTTTGCGTTCAAATCAACATACGCATGCACTGTCATTTTTAGTTACTTGAAAATATTTTTTTACATTGTTATATGAAATTTCAAAACATGCAATGAAAAACGTAAAGCGATAGTTATAATAGCTGTTAACAATTTTGGTCGCATTCCGTCAGAGTCCAGACTACAAACTCCGTATGTGTAAGTCAATAAACCACTTTGCCGCTTTCAAATAAACCATTTATTATTGTTATAATAATATCGGTAGTCACACTTAGAGCTAATCTCGATTCTGAATTTTACCTTTAGGGCGAAGTGTGATTCGCGTGTCAAATACGGTTTTTCCATAGGGAGGACCTAAGTACCCTACGAGAACGTTAATCTCGATATGTTTCAAAAGCAAATAATATTCGGTTTCAGTACTTTACATTTCCAATTCTTTAACATCAATAGTTATTAAAATAATTACATTGAAATTGATTCCCATAGTATTTTTACCCTCAATTTTTTATAACAATGTTTGAATGCAAATAATTGCTAGAATATTTGTGGAAAGAGATATTGTATAGGTTGTCTTTCCTCACAGACAGGCGATAATTATTGCACTAGTACATGCTTAAAATTTTACCAACAAATATTTTCTCCGTGGATGAAAATTCTACAACACAACAGGTAAGTTAATCCCATGCGGCATTACAACAACGGATCAACTTCGTCGTCGTCAAATGTTTGATGCCTAGGTTAACATTTTTTCCACCGTTTTAACTTTAAAATCAGTCGGAGAATATAATTTTATAGACCACAACAGCAAAATTAGTATAGCACAATCACAACACACTAAAACCTTCGATAACTTACTGTATCTCATATTTGTCATTAAATCATTCGATGTTTTTCTGTAAACATTATAATTGTATGTATATTTTTAATGTGCCATGATTTTACGACACCATTACAACAACACCAACGTTTATGTTTTCTACTATAGGTAATGTTACATTGCTTACGAGATTTAACTTTAATGAAAATATAATAAAATAAATTATATTAATTATGAAGGTTTTTAAAACTTAGCTAAGGTCAGCTAGTAGTTATTATAAGAGTTATTTAACTATCCTTATTAATTGGAAATTATTTAATAATTTTAATCTAAATTTAACGTATGAATTGAAGCGTGAAGAGGGTAGGGCCACAGACACGAAATTGTAATTTGCAATAGACTACAGAAATGGTGCGCTACATATAAAAATATTTTTCTATTTATATTGATATGATTACTTGCTATTAAACTATGCATAACAGAATTTACATAGTTTGATTTTACCAATGTACATATATGTTTTTTTTAAATAATTGTATAATTTTATTATTATATTTAAAAACTTACTCGATAACTCTGAAAATCCTTTCCGAATCCTTTCCGTGTAAAAGAGGTTGCATCGCTATCTCCTCCTCGCTTTCACTTTGGTCATCATTATATTTACTGTAAAAATAATAAAAACCGTTGCCAAATATACATTAGAAAAATCTTTCTGAAAACTAAGAAGGAGTAATATTCAACGTATTCATTCCGTTTAGTAAAGCTTAATAAAACGTAAATTTAGTAAATATTGATTACATTTAGAATAAAACAGTAATTCATATGTTTAACAATAAATGTTTCTTTCATTTATCCAATAAATAAACTATTTGTTTATTTAGTTAAAGCGGTTTGTTATACAGTGGGCTTCCGTTGTTCATCGATTTGCGCAGGTTAATATGAAAATTAAATCTTTAAAAAAAAAACTTACTTATCCTCTTCCGGAATTTTCCCGTCCATTCCTAACTCCCTTTGCATCATGAAACCCAAGGAAATGTTTTTGTCACCTAAAGCAGAAATATAATATTTACATACGCAACTAACCACAAGTGTATGTTAAATTTTTTTTCTTTAGGAACTCTTGCAATATATCGTATTTAAATGGTTTTCGTTATTTCCTAAATCAATTAAAAGTCACGATTGTGGTATCTCCTAGAACTATATTTCAGGAATCATATTTTCTACGACGTACAACAACAACAACAACGACAACGAGTACCTCTATCAATAATTATAAAATCTCAATATAAAATGTTTACCATTCATTGATTTAGATTTGACCATAGCTTTAGAAGGTTTTCGCGGTCCGTAAAAACTTCCTCGGCCCTTCTTAATACTTGTCCAAACAGCACCAAATAGTGTGTGATTTCTCTGAAATAAAAAAATAAAGATATCGTTTTTATGACCCAATCACATTCACATTTGTTACAATACAGAAATATTTTGACAAAGTTCTATTTTAAACGTTTCTGAATACAAATACTTATAAATTTAAGTGTTGGGATGCTGATAGCCGAGATTCATCGCACTTGTGTATGTTATGTGTCCTTTGGTTGTGGGTGATAGCACTGAGGATACTCATTACACTAGCCGTGCAGCTATGTCGATCAGTACTCGAATAAGTTCGTGTCTGAAGTCTAAACTCTTCTACGTGGAAACTGGATGAGTCGATCTAGTCAATGTTACCCCAATAAGACACAACTTTGAGCATTTACCGCTAAAATTTGAAGACATTCTCCTTAACAAGCCAACATCATCAACGTTGACATATTGAACGACGTTTAGTTTCGCGGTCATTTGAAAGGTCAGGCTTCTAGGCTAGGCTTTAAATTAGCCTGCAAGATAGTTGGTGAGGTCACTAAGGCCAGACGGTAATTCACTTCGAGCCATCGCTTGCAACTGCAGGAAGCGCAAATTCGGTCCCGCGTGGAGCTCAGCTGTGGACGGGAGCTCCCCAGTACCAGCTTCTTCCACTTGACCGTATTCAACGAATCGAGTGATGAATCCATTGGCGTTGCGTAGACAATGCTTTCTTTTTAAACGTCTTTTAAATATGTTATACTCACTCTATGCATAGGTTCAACAACTTCCCCAACAACGTCGTCAAGATTGCCAGAAATAGCTCGCTTCAGTTCGGGTCCAGCTTCATGCAGTTTCCGCAAACCAGCTTGAAGAGTTGTCTGATTGTTTTTGACTGCTTCCTGCTCCTTACGTTTCCTGAATCTGTTGTTGGGTGTGTTATTAATATAAAATAGAAATTATAAAGATGAAGATCAGCTGGTAAGCACTTATGCAATTTTAAAGGCATAAATAAAACTTTAATAAATCATTATCAGGAAGATAAGATTATTATTCAAAAGGTTGTTTAATGACTTGCAGTACAAATTTTGCACCATCTCAGGCCCAAGGAATGTGAATGTAAAGAAACAACTATGACGTGTTCTGCTTTGTTGTGATTGGTCACCAGCACATATAATAATCAAAGATTTCAAATGACCAGTCATAATTTAACAACAGTTTCAGCAACAGTAAAGTACTTTTAATCAACATAAACAAAAGAAACCTTCCAGATATGGGATGTTGTTAAACGGTCAATCAATATCAACATAAACCTTTAAGACAAGGGGTATTTTTCAGACAGCCCTAGTATGGTCTGACGCAGTATAGGCTGACTTCATAATAATAATTAATAAAAATTACTTAACTTTAAATTTATTTCTTGTCCTTACTTGTTATGATAGCTCTAATTGGTTTACGTATATACTGAGATAATAAGATGTAACTATTATTATTGCCTTTAAAATTCTTTTATCACGTAAAAATATGTTCCAAAAACATGTTTTCCAGTGTATACTTTTTAACGGTTATATAAGCAGATTCAAATTTAAGTGAACTTCATGCAAAAACATTAAAACCACGCGAATAGCAGAAAGTGCAAACTGAAAAAAGCATATCTGATAATTATACACAAAGAAAACATGCTTGGGAACCTTTAAACCATGCTGTAAAAATTTAAAATCAGGGTGCGAATAAGCTGGAAAAAAGGTCTAACAATCATTCTCTTTATCTACATCATAATGTATGATGTATATATCACGTGTTCTATAGCATATAAATTATTGCTAAAAAAATTATAAAGTCCTCGTCGCCTCGCCATTACGTACCTGCAAAAGGGAACTAAGTGACGGCACTTTAACATAATGCAAGGTTTGATTTCTAGAGAGACAATAATTGTTTCGGTTTGGAAAACTCGAGACGAGTAAAGAAACAGGATGTGTTTTGGGACGTATAATATAAAAAAACACTGTACTCCTGCTAATTGCAAAAATATTATTATTATTATTATTGAATGTCTTACGATAAAGAAATGATTGATAGACCCAAGGGCTAAAAAAGTCTTTCAAGCATTGGCATTGTCCTGTGGTACCAATAATTAAGCTCAATTACAGCTATCGGTTGCTTATAATTAGAATAACTTACGCATGGTTCCTATAAAATAGAACATTTTATTAGTAAAAATTTATTTAATTAATCTACGACATTTTTACGTATACAATCTGTAACAAAAACCAATATAACCAAACAATCATGACTTATGATTAGAAACGAATATGAACTACTACTTATGAATAACTACGATGTTTTTGGCCTTTAGCTTTGTGTTCGTGTTCTTAAAAGTTGTTAAGTGAATTGTTTCGGTAGTAAATTAAGCTATTTACAATGGCATCAATGTTCGATTATCGCAGTGGGTCTAAGAAGTTGTTTGAAGGAGTTTTATGCCATTGAACATACCTACGACATAAAATTATGGCCTAAAACGTAATTGAACAATTACTATGCATGTGAGTGCGTTTGGAACTAGAGTTCCTAAATCGAAAACAACAGATACGGGTTTTTAATACGTAGGATGAATAATTACTAAATGTCTGGATTATGATAAGAGACCATGATCTCATTTATTTTATTAAAATGGCAACACCACGCAACACATTTTACAGGTTGTAATGTGTCAGAGTCATTTTGTCAGTAGTGCATAGAATAGGCTGTTGAGTACATTTGCTCTCTGATCGGCTCCTGCGCTGGATGTGCGTACTCTGACTGAGTTAAAAATATTAAGTAAAAATGTCGGACGACGGTAGGGTCACCAATTTTGCAATTATTACGTTTATATAAAAATTCATTCTAGTTTGTTTGTTCTTCGGTTGTTGTTACAAATTGTACTCCAGATCTTAGATTTTATATAGTTTAAGTAAAAAAAATTACGAATGACTACGAAAGTTTAACAGAAACTAACTACTGTTCTATACAGATTTTGCGAAGTTTGCTACTCATAAAAATATATATTATTAACGAATCTACGATCGATAAACGAAATCTCTTTTATAAGCAAACTTAGAAAATTTGTATGAGTCATGCCAGTGATAATTTTAAGATACATCAATTTTAACATCAAAGCTTACGTATTCCTCTTTATTTGAAGTACGTAGAAAATTTTCTGAATGTCAATATTTTCTATTTTAATTTTATTTATTTTAAAATTTATATTGGTTAAATAAATTACCGTCTGAAGTAATCCTGTATGAGGAAGGTGGCGTAGAATTTTCCAACCGTTATCTCGTTCGGGTCACCTGGCGGGGGCACTACCTGGTCCAACAGTTTTGGTGACGTTCGTTTCCATACCTTTTTTATTATTGCCCGCAACTCCGTGTTGCACTGGTCAATAACTCCTAAAAAAATTATAATAATTTCATATACAATTAAAATTTAGAATTTAAAGGAAGGTTAGTGTTTTAACGCTATTGAGTAGAGATGTTTTTCATTTTTTTCTACTATTTTATTATGTTTACTATTTCACGTTAAGTAACGTTCCTTCTATTGTTACTAATGTAAGTTACACTTTTGCTATAAGTGAACTGTCAATCATTCTTTGTATTACATATTTAGTTTTTATGTCCATTTTATATTCCAGTTATTTCTATTATTTATCCTGTAATATTTTTTGATAATAGTTCTATTTACCTGAAGTTTTTATCTGCAGTTGTGTTCTCACAACGGCGAAAAGCGTGGCGTTGAAGTTGACAGTGCCATCGGAGTTTAGAGGCATGTTCATTGATACGAGACGCTTGCAGGCAGTTCTATGGGGACAAAGCTTGCCAAAACCTGATAAAAATATACATATTGTATAAGAGATTTACTTAAATGTATTATTGCTACTTATAGGACAAGACCACGCATTAGGTGTTTCAAGAGATTCTTTAAGAAGTTTCAATGCAGATTCTAATAAACATAATAAATCATAAAATAGACATACAATAAAAAGTATTTAAGTTTTTCCCACCGAAAAACGTTTATATTATTATTGGATTGAATAAACTAACTATTTGGAATATCAAAAAGTATTGAACCAGTGAAATTAATAAGTACATTATCCTTTGACTTACGTACTAATTACTTTTTCTAAAGAATATAGTTCTTGCATAGTTATTGCAATAAAGTTCACAAAAAAGAATGCGACTTTACATGAATTACAATATAGCATATACAATAATTATGGCTAATAAGTAATATTATGTTGACTTAATTTTCTAATACTAATGAATTAAACTAAGGTAATGTTCATTAACAGTCTTAGTGTTCTGTAAGAAGTAAAAATAAAATAAGTTTTTACCTAGAGGCGGACTGATTTTCCTCAGTAAGGTTACGACATCCAAATGTTTTATTCTACCTTTAGCATCTGGATCGTACTCACTCCATAACCTAGAACAGTGTTGATATAAGGGTTTAACTGAATAAATAATTTTAAAACTTTTAACACATCTTTGCATATTATGTCTTACCTAACAAACTCGTCAAGATGATGAGGTCCTAAGATAGACCAATCGCGTGTGAGGTAATCGAAGTTATCCATAATAACGGCGACGAATAAATTAATAATCTATAATGTTAAATAAAAGAAAAATTACTTAATAATAAAAATGAAATCGCTAATGAAGTGTAGAGAAGTCATATTTATGCGTGTTTTATAGATTTTATGCATAGACCTAGAGCCTTTCAGCGACAAGCCGATTTTTAAGATAACACGCTAATTGTGCTCGCTTAATCTTTCAAATGGCCTTTTACCTTTCACCACTATTTTAATAACAAAATTTTCAGTATTGATTCATAATTTTATACATTCACTAAAAATCTACATCAACATTGGTCCTATGCTGAGACCAAAGTATTGTTCTTGTACAATAGTAGTTTAATTATTGAAAGTGTTATATTCGAATTAGGGTCCTTCAAGAAAAGAGCGTTCTTAAAAGGCCGGCAACGCATTCGCGAGTTTTTATTGAGAGTGTCCATGGGCAGCGGTATCACTTAACATCAGGTGAGCCTCCTGCCTGTTTATCCCTGTTCTATTAAAAAAATAGAATTTAATAAGTCTACAATCTTAATATGTCGAATGGAAGAGATTAGCAGCCCACGGCACATGGAATCCTCCCGGCGCTAGTGTACTTTCTCTTTTAAGTAAAAACTTTTTATTATGTGTAGGTACACATTGTTAGGTAACAAAGCTTTGTTTTTATTTTTCAGAAATAAAATCAACATTAAAGCTGCTTCAATGCACCATAGTGTTTATTAATTGAATGTACAGCTTTAAAGAAAAATATAATATAATATAACTTACCAAAAATGTACACAGAAGAGAAAACGAAATAAAGTATGGGAAAGCAAAAGTCGTTCCACAGCTAAGTTCTACCAGGGTGGAGTTATCACCATCAGCGTGGTAACAGCCTACAGGTATACCGGGATGCTCGTCATCATTGGGGGACAACGCCATCATTATATCCTGCCAAGCTTCACCTGTAGACCACAAATACTTTTTTTGAGTAAGAGAAATCATTAAGTATCCGTGCGTTTAAGATATTAATACTGCTATATTGAATCCATATACTGAACTTGGCAATGTAGGCAACTTGAATTTTCTACATATAGAATTAAATATAAACATATTATAAGCTATACCGTGAAATTATTACACTGCGATCTAAAATTAGAATATAATCATTGTGAACCTGTGAAAGCAGATATACAATTAAAATAACTATATTCATTGCAGTCAATAAAAAAAAACCGTAAAAATATCAGAACCATTTAAACCTGACGTGTGTAAATTTTAATATAACTAAACACAATCATAAGTTTTTATCATAGCAAAATTAAGGCAAATCAAATATGCTAATATTATCCATAATTAATAAGAATGCATTATTTATTAATTAACTTATTAACCTAAAAATACCAGTAGACATCATTTATTCAGTGCGACAGGCACCTTCATATAAAAACATCAAAATACTCAACCGATTTCAATATTAGAATGCAACATGATTCCATACAGCATCCAACACATTTTCAAAATTACCGAGCGACCGCTAGTTACTTATAAAAATCTCCCAAACTTCATCGTTTAATCTCAAAGGTAAATATAAATAAATATATAAATTATGTTCTTACCCGTAGCTGATCTGAATAACACCATCAAAGCGCTACCAAACGTTTGGAAGTTGTTATTTCTGGTTAGTACTTCATCGTCTAAGTCTATTTTACCAAACAACTGTAAGAAATTTAGTGTCATTAATATATATGAGAAACAATGTTCTCTGATTACTAAGGGTTTGCCATTCGTGCCAGTCTTAACGCAGTCTACCTAGGCTCCTGATACATTGAATGTTGAAAAGAACTCGGAATATACGGTCGGTCTCCATACCACACTTAGCAAAAAAATATATGAACTTCAAGATTTATACTCTTTTAACCAAATCACACCTATTTCTGTGAAATTTTATTTACGTGATGACAAGAGAGTACCTTAGTTACCACGGTGATAAAAGGGGGTTAGTCTTAACCCAGTTAAATAAACTTAACATAGAATGACTTGAAATATTACCTGCATTCCAACAACGGCATAGATGAAAAATAGTAGCACAATCAACAAGGCTACATATGGTAGAGCCTGAAATGACTTTATAAATGTCCAAAGTAGAGTACGTATTCGTTCTCCTCTTGATAGCAATTTTATCAAACGCATCGCTCGAAATAGACGGAAAAACGTAATGTATTTTAGAAGAGTTGTTGAGCCCTGAAAATAAAATGCAAATATCAAACATATTATTATAGTAGCTTGGTTGCGAACGAACTATCCGAGCGTCTAGATCTCTTGACGTTGCGCATTGCGAGAGTGTTCAGAGGAGTTGTTCTGATTGACCTGCAGCTGAGTTTCATCGTCATCTCGATGTCCGTCGATCCACTACTGAACACGCTTTTTGATGCAGTCTTGCCGCATTGCTATGTCGATCTATCTGCCCATTTAAGTATTTCCGAACCCATTTGACTTAGGGTCCCTCAAGAAATGAGCATACCAAAAGTCAGCCACACATTTGCGAGCCCTTTGACATTGAAAGTGTCCGAGGGCTTCGTATCACTTAACATCAATATTGTTTCTATAATAGTTACTCTTCACTGTCGGTCTACCTGTCACCTCACTATAAGCTTATCGCAAAAAGGTACAATTATTCCCCATATCCGATTAGTAGAGTCGCAAGCGCATAACTTACTCACTTTAATAATATAAAGATTTCTGATATTATTTTAATGAATTAATGCAATTAATAACAATTATTTACCTCTTTATTTGATCCAAGGGGTGCAATGAGCTGAAAACGAAATAAAACAGTTATAATTGCGTAAGCTAATTAATATGACTTTAATTTAAATTATATCTAGAATACATTAATCTACGCTAGATCCTATTTTATCATAAAATATTATCGGAATGAATAAAAGTATTATAAATTTACTAGATGACCTGGTGAATTTCATATCACCTACATAATATTTGTGTCAAAACTTAATACAATATTTTTTTCAACACACCAAAGAAATCGGACCTCATACTACAGCTATGAAACATAAATCTTTGATGTAGATCAGACAAAATACATAAAATATTTTCCAGCTGGAAACAGTTTTTATTGGAAAATTCAACTGTAGTTTTTAGTATTTTTCTTTACTTTTGTTCCTTACCGTATGAACCTGAACTTCCACAAATATAGTATTGTCTTTGGTTAACATAGGTTTTACACATTGAAAGAAAACAATTTTTAACCGGATTAAAGCAATTTTTATTATTATAAACTTATTAATTATTTTACATAATTATAAAATTTAAAATTTTCCGACGTTTCGCGTGCTTTACAGCGTGCGTGGTCACGGTATAAGTTTATAATAATATATACAAATAATAATTAATAATAAATAAATTTATAATAAATACAAATAGCTTTAATCCGGTAAAAAAATTGTTTTCTTTTCACAAATATTTCTAGATCATAATTAGCCAAATCATTCAGCCATTCTCGAGTTTTAGCGGAGAAACAAACAGCAATTCATATATATTTATGTAACCGGAAATGTATGTAATCCGTCGTTATTAACATTTCCTCGGAATTGTATGTAATACCTAAAATCGCACGGAAATGTGTAAAATAAATTATATTAGACACATTTCCTAGGAAATATATACATTGTCTAAATAGTAATCGGAAATGTAAATATTTGAGGTATCAATGGGTATGCGGGAATAGCGGAGCGAGGGTAGGTATTGTTTTGTCTGATCACTACTTTAATATTGTGACATTTACAATTACTTAAATAACAGATTGATTACTTACCAAACGAATTTTTACTTTATAAGAACAATATAAGTCGATTTTGTGATAATACATTTTAAAACTTTTTTAATTTAATGAATTTTATATCTAGATAAATGTGAATTATTTCGCAAAAAGTTTACTATAAGCTATTTAATGATGTAATTTAAACAATATGTTAACTTAACTAATTTACGCAACAAACACAGGCCTAAGATTTATTATCCGATTTCCTTGATGGCGAAATATATTGACTATTGGACTTACTTCGGATGGCAGTTTATTTTCATTCACTTGAGTAACTACGATATCTATTATACTGCCCACTACCAATATAAAATCCGTTGTATTCCATGCATCGCCAAAGTAATTCTGTAAAATAATATTATACATTTTTTGAAATGAAGGAATGTTGCTCATGAGGTATAAAACCTAAATCGAAAGCTACCTAATCTACCATTAATTTAACTATTTAATAAGTTATTTTTTAACAAGGTTTTCTGTATTACTAAGTGATATATGTTATACAAAAAACATTAATACATAACTTTGAATTCAATGCAAACATATTTCGTAGCTTGTTCCTTTGCTAACGTAGAGCTTAGGTCCATATTCTTATTCGTATCTAAAGTACAATCTTTCAAATATGTCAAACTTACAGAAAAACAGCTCTTGAACTACATATATGATTTGATTGATTATGACTGATTGACGTTCTATAACACGGACGGACCTTAGTCAACCTCACATTGCAATTATTAAAAATTATGACATAATTTTAATGAAAAAGCTAAGTCAGAAAGTAAAATGTCATACCAATAAATAACGGATCACATGCCATACGTAATAAGCCACAATATTTTTCTAAAAAGTAAGTGAGCATAAAAAGGGTTTATATACTAGTTACGTACCTTAAATCTAAATGCTGCCAATTTAAAAACAAATTCCAACATAAAAACGGTCGTTAAAAGCATATTTAAATAGTCCAATATCTGAAAAAAAAGCAAATGGTGTTGTTTCCTTTCAATTCAATGATTTAAGACAAGACAGTACATATAATACATAATTGCAAACGACATAATTATAGCCATGAGATTAACCTATACCTTATACGCCTTTGTCACGGAGACTAATAATAATAATTATTATTATTGCAATTAGATAACACAGCTCTATTTTAGATAGTAAATACATCTTAATACCAACATTAACAACATATAATAATGAAATAAATAAACAGCCAACAATTATCTCCCGAGCTGACAAGCTAATGCTCTGATATATAATTATTCAGCAAGAGTTATAGATTTTTAGATTTCTACATTTTTATGAAAATATTATTTTTATTTCGGCCAGTTGCTTTATTAAAGGAAACTGTGACTTCAATTTCCGGTGTACCATTAATATTACTTCCGCTTAAAGAGTGAGGCTTAACGACTTAACTTACCTATACGGGTTGTTGCTACCTACCTTCTTATATAATGGTTGTGCATCATGATACTTCATCATGAGGGCCACAGTATTGAGGACGATAAAGAAAAATATCACGTACTCAAACCGCTGTGAAGTCACAAACCACCATGTCTTATATTGGATTCGATGTTTTGGAATATACCTGTAAATATTCTTATTAGGCCCTGGATTTTTTAAAACGATGATATGAAATGAAACAAAAGTAACCTTCTTATTGGTTTGGCTTTTAGTGCGAACTCAACGCAATTCCTTTGATTCTTATCTAATTCACAATCTTTGAACTCTTGCTCTCCTTCTTTTTGGAATGTAACTATGACAAAACCTACGAATATGTTAACCTAAAAACATAAATAAAATTAAGACGTCGCACTCAAAACGGCACTCATTACACTATAATATATAACCTAACTTTATTTTTCTCTCTGTTTGTTTTAATACTTTGGTATTTTTGGTATTAATTGTATTCCTTTTTAACTCTTTATAAGGAATTTATTTTTTTACTGTGGACTTTTTACTGTGTGTAAAAATATTTTTCTCAAAAAACTGTTTTAAACATGTACCATGTACCACTGACTAATTGTTATCCAGTTACACAGGGACTCGCTAGTGTGGGGACTAGCTATATATGAACTTTGTCACAACTTATTTGTCATTAATAAAGTTTTTAATTTTTTATTTGTTTATATACTAATAATAAAAGTACATTTATATTACATACAAAACTTGCCGCATTGGGGTGACTTGTAACGGCAACTTATTTGATTAAATAAATAAATTTTAAATCATATTTTCGAAGATCTTTAACGCTTTCAATGTTTATTGCCAAAGACTGAAGTGTTCGATATATTCAGTTCAGTCAGGCTTTCTCCACATTTTGAAACAAATAAGTGTTTTTCTTACGATACTTGTATTGCCCGCGCAAATGTTAACGGCGCACGAAAAGTCAAGCGGTGCGCAGTTCAAACGTCGTCAAGGATTATATACCTACTTGATATTTTCCTTTACTTAAAGTTTTTGTACAATAAACTCTCGGACTACCATAATTTAACCAATTTGATTCAATGTTTATTATCATATTTATCTCTAATCTTTATCTCTTAGTTTTAGTTATTATTATTGTTTTTTGTTTTGTTTTATTTTATTTTTTCCTTTGATATATTGCTTGTGTTCTAATTTAACTGATGTGTACGTGTATGTGTGTTAAATTGGAGAAGTAACATTTTCTTGTATTTTTAGGCATACACATTGTTTTAGAATGTATATATATATAAATAAATATCATCCGAGATGATACTATCGTCAAAACTTACCATAAAAAATGCTATAACAATAATATAACTTATGTAAAAGAATGCTACAAGGGGACGAGAATTCTCTATAGGCCCATGATTTTCCTCATTTGAGTCCATTGATGTTGACAATAGTCTATAAATAGAAAAATTATTATTTATTATTGCTTATTAAATATTTTATGGGAATTTGAAATTAAACTATACTTATATTTACTCTCGTATAGAGCACAGGACACACTATCTTGTCAATAGTCACAGTTATAATTTATTCTTTGAAAAAAGTTCCATTGCGATCGATTATATAAATGATCGATTATAAAATACGTACCCAGGCCATCCCTCGAATGTGGATACGGTGAATAATGTAAGCATTCCATTTAAGACGTTGTCGAAATTAAATTTATTCTTCTGCCATATACGGTCTTCTATTGTTGGCTTACCATTTTTGTATACCAGGTATGTACCTCTGAAATTGTTAATAAAATATAACATAAAATTAAATAAGGGTCATTTGATATATAGGAAGTAATATTTGTATTTTAATTAACGCATCGTGTTTTTGATCCGATCAAAAATAACGCAAAGCGTTCTTGAATTGAAAAGATGTATAAAAATACAAATTTTGGGGACATTTCACATTGTGTAGTGCTCAGCTTGCTTCAGCGTGCGACACTCATGTCTAAGATAGTAGGTTCTAACCCAGGATGGTAATGGACTCTCTGTCTGAGTTCGTATTTAACATTCGTTCCTATAAGGGCAAAATATATAGCCAGACAAAATGATCAAAAAACAGATACAGAAATGAATGAAACTGAGGCACAGACGAAAATCCTATAAAACGAAAGCGTTAATTTTACAAGGATGCTTTTGTTATTAAATATGTGTAAAGAACTAGTACTTACTGGCATTCTTCAAAAGTAACTTTCGTTATATCTGTGCAGCTAAAGAATTTACCCTGAAAACACGCTTTTGTATTACATCAACCGAAAGTGTAGTATAGATACCAAAACTGAAGACTGTCAGTCTGAGACGGCACAATTTGTTAAAAGACTTTGACCAAAGATACATAATTACGGTCATCTTTGTTAACCTTTTCAGTCAAACGTACCTACTGAAGATAGTTTAAGTATGCGTTATTCTCTATAAATGTTTAGTCTAAGTTTTCTTTTACGGCATTAACGAAGCCAATTATTCTGAACTACTGTTATGATTATATTTAATTCTCTAAAAATAACTTGAAGCAGTACAGCAGCATTTATTTAATTATTTTAAATGATAATTCAAATGAATGTATTGCGTTAACAAAGTAACTAGTGTTGTTATTGTTATCTGAATTAGAACAATCATGAATTAACTTTAGTACATCCGTTCAAGTCATTTTAAGCGATTACCTTAAACAATTGAATTCCAACGACAGCGAACATAAATTGCAACATATGGTTTATAATCAGGATGTTCCCGATCGATTTAATTGAAGCAAACACACACTTCACCACATACTATCACAACATTTGTTAAAACCATTTACATTACCAAATCCAATCCAAAAACGCGATGTCACGTACATTTGTGTAAGAAAAAAAAATTGTTAACAAAATATAAAATGACATTAGTCATCAAAAAAGCCAGTGTCCTGATCTGACTTCAACAAAAAAAATGAACCAAGTACCTCACTTTTCACGAGTGGAAATGTCCAGGTAGGGGTGCAAAGGAACACAGCAAGCTCATCATATTGAGTCCAAAAAATCACAGTTTAAATAGCGCACAACACCTTTGGGCTTTATCGCATGCAACCTACAAAGCGAATTTTTGGACCCACGAAAGAAGCAGGGTTAGTACGAGGTCACAATATCTGAAAACTCATGCGTCAGGTAATCATTCCAATTAATAACTATTGTGACCAAGTATCAGCTCCGAGAAGGCACACACAAAAAATCTTCTAAAAGCTCTTTAAGTTCTAAATTTCAAAGGTGCGGTGAACAACAAGTGCTATACTTACTAAAGACCCAAAGGTGTCGTAACAAATTAATACTAAAAATATCCTCTACCTTGAACATTTGCACTCCCATTACTGCGAACATGAATTGCAGGAGATTTGTCACCAACAAAATGTTGCCGATTGTTTTTATAGCAACGATCACGCATTGCACAACGTGCTAGAAATATTATAAAACATTTTTAAGTTTGTTTGTGTATCATCATAATATACAGGTTATATTCTATATGTTCTAAAATATTTAAAGTGTAGAAATCAATATATAACACACGAATAAGTGTAAAAATATTAACGTTATCGGATCGATAAGAGTTTGGATAATATGCATTTAAATGAAATGAAATTAGCGAACCAGCCGAGCTAGTGTTGCTATAAATCTAAGTGCTCTAATAAATTTCTTTGTCTCCACAATTACATAATCATTCTTGTACTGACCAAATATGGCATAGAGCACACGGAACTTCGGAACATTTTTGACGGCTTTTCTTCCGTAGAGGTTTCTTTTCAATATAATTGTGTAGTGCGTAGCGAAAGCTATATCATAGTAACGAAATACTCCTTGCTACAATTATTTACAATACTAACTACGTATAACTGAATTATCTTTATTGTACAGAATATTAAAAGAGATACTGACCTTCAATCCTTTAGCCCTATTGATAGCTCTAAGAGGCCTCAAAACTCGGAACACCCGCAATATTTTGATGAACGAAACATTATTCGATCTGTAAACCGAATATAATTTTTATATATAGGAATTGGTTTAATCAGCTAAAAAATATTTTAACCCCCACGGGACTGCAATTTTTTTTGGTTGTATGGAATCTTAAGAGACATACTTAACACGTAAAATTTAACTTACCCAGATAGAGATACAAGAGAAACGATGACGACCAACAAGTCAAGCAGGTTAAAAGCGGACCGACAGAATGCGTCCTTATGTAGAATGAAACCGTAGGTGATGAGTTTTAGTAACAGTTCAATGGTGAACACTGTCGTGAAAAAGTAGTCGACTCTACGAAGAATCTGAAAAACAATTTAGCTTAGTATATTAGTGACTCCTTTGGCTCAGAACAAATAGGTTTTAATATATCAAAGAAGCATGCCGTAATGGTTGTTCTTTACATTTTGCTTGCAAGTATAAGTAAATAAGACGGATAGTTTCTTGCCAGTCTTTTTTGACCGATTTGGGAACTGGTAGTAAGTTATATAATTTATAAATTAATATTATAGAATTTTTGATTTGATGTTTCGCAATGTACAACAGCTACTATAAACAGCAGTTTTAAAGGCCTAACTAACTTGTATAGACATATAACAAAGAGAATAAATATGTTCTTTGGATACTAACCTCCCGTTTGCCCTCGGTAGCCTTTCCTTCAACAGGATCTTCCATAGCCAACATAAGAGAAGAGGCAAGAATACAAACCAGAATCAAATTCTTAAACCAAGAATTGTTTTGTACATTATAACAGGTAACTCGGAACCTGAAATCATAATAGTACGAATATGAAGAAACTTCCATTGGTGCACAGACGTGATTCGAAAGCAAGACCTTAGGGTTGGGAGGCGCATGCTCTCCTCTAAGCCAACTTCTCTTACTAAAAAACAAGCGATATTTTATTCAAAACCATCTGTTACATAATAATGTTTTATACCAATTATTTTTCGAGAATATAAAAAAGCTGCTGGCTTCTGGTATGGGTCGCTCCTGAGATTTAATTTCGACTTCTGATAGCCTCCGAGGTCTAGCCGATATTGTTGGTTGTCGCTTTGGAGGCGGTGGTGATTCTTGTTTCTTAACATCCCCTGAAACAATAAATTTAACATGTACATACTTCCTCAAAATAAATAAAAACTTTAACTGTTCTAAAATATATATTTTATTCTGAAGTAAATAATTTTTATAACTTTTTACATTTATCATCTTTTAATATAAGCACGACTATGTTAGTTATTTTATATGTAAGTGCGTTTGCCAGTTCTTCTCGTCCGTTCTACGCCCTTGACTTGAACTGGCTGTAGATTTAAAATTAGAAGCATTTAGCATTTAATGTACTTTTCTTTATTGACGTTAATAACTGTACATTGTGTTACATAATAATAAATAAATGATTTTGAATGTTGAATATGATTCTAGTAAAAAAGCTTAACGTTTCAAGGCCTATTAGTAAAATTTTACCGTTTTGTTTCTTTTCCACCGTTACAAGTGCGTCATTAGCATTATCAGTCTGTTCTTCAATGTCTTGCTCTATGTCTTCTTCGGACCCCGTTTCCTCATATTCATTTTCTGACCTATATTAATACAAGTTAATTAAGTAATGAACTTTATCATTGCGGTAAAAAATCCTAAATAAGTTCTCTCGTGAAATGTAGTCACGATGTTCATAATAATTGTAGCATGCTTTTGTTATTTGACTAATTATTTAACGTATTTATTTATATTTTCCGTTGACGTAATTGAAGGAAATGCCACAATTAAGGTTTGTTATTTCATAATATTTTAAAATAAATGTTGTATTGGAGTAATTATCTATTAGTCTAATTGATCATTAAAAATTTGATATCATTATTTCTAGACACATTATTCATTTACCTGGCAACTCTTTTGTACTTTTTATACTTTTGGCTGCATGAAAAAATTCACAGTTATAATTAAAACAAATACATTTTCGTTTACATTTCAATTCAAGCGGTATTTATTGAGACTTACCCCTCACTAGAATATCCTTCCTCTTCGTTGACGTATTCATCATCTGTTTCGCCTCTCTCTTCATCTATTTGAGGATTTCCAGCTTCGGTATTATCACCATCCTATTTAATTATTAAATTTAAAGTAGACATTCCTTTGGAGTTTCTTAGCTTAGTAATATACTTACATCTTTCTCTTTCACAATTTCTACTTCCTGGTCCATCTCTTCCGCGTCTCCTAAATTATCAACAGCGATAGCCAAGAACACGTTTAATAGGATATCTGATGTTATAGTAATAAGGAAGTTAATTCTATTAATTATAATAAAATGCACGAAGTTAACACTATCTTTAACTTAACTTAATTGCTAAAGAATGTTAATTAAGAAGGAATATATATAAAGGATACAGTTACCACAAATGAAAATAATAATGAAGTAGATTGAAGCAAGCATACCAGGTGTACCAACACCACCATATGCGTTTATACCATGATACATCACCACATTCCAGTCTTCTCCTGTTAGTATCTGTTCGCAAACATAAGCAGAAAAATTATACTCTATTCATTGCTTACGGTTAAAAAACGGATAATAATAATCATTTAAAAAATCTCTTACATGTATAGGTGCATATAAAATTATTTTTAAATAAGATATTATAGTATATTACTTAAGTATATTACTTAATCACTTATTTTACCTGAAACATTGTCAACACAGCCTGCCAAAATGAATCAAAGTTATGCCTCTCTTTCTGTTCCTCTGGATCGTAGTCAAATCTTCCTCCGAATACTTGCATACCCAGTAACGCAAAGATCATGATGAACAGAAACAATAGCAGAAGAAGGGAGAAGATAGATTGAATTGAATTTAAAAGTGAGGCCACGAGGTTAGAAAGCGATCGCCAATATCTATAAAGAAAACATTGCTTTATTTACGTGTTATGAAGAAGGTTTGTTATAATCTGTCAAGGTGGTGGATTGTACGTAGTAAAAATATAGTATAATGATTGTATATGGTGTGGGACTTACTTGGTAACTTTGAATACCCTCAGAAGCCTGACGCATCGAAGCACAGATATACCCAGTTGAGGAATGGTTCCAGAAATTGTGAGACCCAACTCCAGGATGGAGCAGACCATGACAAAGCAGTCGAAGCGATTGAATAGAGATACGAAGTAACCCTAAAAAGGAATCACATACATTTAAATAAGCTTCTTTGTTGGAAATTACATGTGATATTGTTGGAAATTAATCATATATTTGAACTGTTTAGGCTTCCGAGCACGTGTGCTAATATCGTAAGTATGCATGTTGTATGTTTATCCACAAATTTCTCAGATACTTAAATTCTAGTTGTCAGATGTCTTTACATCATATAATCAAATTTAGAGAAAGAAAAGTCTACGTTTGACCAAAAATCAGTTCTTTTTTAGCAGTTCTTTTTGCATTTCTGAACATGTATAATATATTTAGGTACTTAGGTAAATCATGCTGATTACCGACACATATTTTAAGCACTATATTCGCTAGCCCAATCGCTTTGATATTAAATGCGACCACGTCTGCGTGAAATATTTGACGTCAAGTATTAAATTCACTATCAAACTTATGATAAAGTTATTGCGTGGTGCACAGTAGTGTGGCTTAACTATAGTTTATATTCTTTGCGGGATTTTTTAGTTTATGTTAGATAATGTAAATAAAAAAGCACACCTGGAATCCCAAAGCATACATCTTAACAAGCATCTCCATAGTAAATAGAACGACGAACAAATAGTTGGCGTAGTTTTGGAAGTCATCCAACCAGGGGTCTTGACTGAAATTAGTTTTCCGTAGCTTAGTAATTAAAATCCGTGGGGTATAAACATATGGATCGGAATCGATCCGCAACAGTAATTATAGTAGAAATCCGTATGGAAGTTTCCATTCAAATTACAGATTTGCACGAAGTCCATAATGAGTTTAAACCATTTCTGGGCTCATACAGCGTTCGCATCTTTATAAAAGATATCAATTTCTTGTTAAAAACAAATTAAAATATATTTATTTCATCTAAAAAAATACTTACTTATAATGTTCTGTAGCTAGTACAAGTGTATTTAGAAATACAAGTACAATAATAGCCCAATAAAATGTTTGCGACTTGACAGCTTTACGACACGTCCTGCGCATACGACGATTAACCTAAAATATTATAAATCTTATTGTACACCGTAAATAAATTACGAACATTATAACGATAGTGACGTACTTTATACAGAATAAAAATTATTGAAGACAGAGTAAACATTTTCCATTAGACTAGTACGTGACCAGTCTTTTGGGCTCGTGTGTGTATCCTCAAATTTTATAAAAATAAGGTTTCCTGAGATATTTATCTTCACTAGCAAGTGTTAAAGTAGACACAGAGATATAAAAAAAAACTTTTATGATAATCTTTATGTTTAAAATATACTTACTTTGTCAAATCTCTTACAGTAGATTTTGCATGTTGTAGTTTTCTGAGCTTCGCCGTTTCCGTTTATATTTGTTTGCGAGTCTTCATTATTTATTCTTTCATTTTTATTACCTGCAACAAAATCGTAATGAGCTTCATACATATTATCATCTGCCACAGTACTATAACGTCTTCTACATACATTGGCAGTCTCAATAGGGACTAGCTGCCGCGTCAAAATCGGCATGGAGAAACAATACATGACATCGCTTTTCTGTAGCGAGAGAGGTGAGTAGAAAATAACGGTCATGACGTGTTGTTAATGTTTTTAATTTCTAGATAGAAATTCGTAAATTTGAATCTTATTTTTTGTATCTTATACTTTTAATATTATATTTATATGTTTTTGTAAACATTAATAATAATAATTAGGCCTCATTTATTCCTTGAAAAGTTTACAAAATATACACACACATAAAATATATATAGACATATATACATTTTTTTTCAAGAACTTTGAGTATAGGCCTCCTCCAATTGGCTCCATCTCTCTCTGTTTTGAGATATCAATAATGACCTATAATGCGTTCTTCATTTTTTTGCTGCGTTGAAGTCTCCCATCAGAATAAAAGATTTTGTTGTTTTGATCAATAGCGTGTTGGAGTTAGTCGTAAAACAACGACATCCCTGTATAATTGGTGTCGCTAGTAGGAGAAGATGCTTAAATAATTGAAATATGTGCGTTTACAAAAACTCAATTTAGGACACATTCTGATTGATTGATTCTGACTGATGATTGCTATAAAACTATCAAAATATGGTTTTAGGTTTTCCTTATTAGAAAACCGACGCCATATGACCCTTTAGTTTGGCCGTAGTGACAAAAAAATATGCTCTTGGTCTTCCAATACGTTATATCCTATTCTTCGAATTTCAAAAAGCCCGATCATATCATACTTTATTTTTGAAATAGCTTCTTTAAACGCAATAAGTCTCTCATTTGAAAGATATGATCTTGCATTGTACGTGCAGATAAATAGAGAATGGAGTATAGAGTTGTGGTCTGGCTCTCCCGTGGGGACCGGCCGTGGTGGGAGAGGTGGAGGGGGCGCTGGTAATTGTTATTGTATTATTTGTGTCAAATGGGATTGAGTTGCGATGGCATTTGGAGAACAATGTGAAGTATTTGGTTTAGCTAAGCAATTTTCTGGATATATTTTTCTTGCTGTAAATTTCTTATATGGTTAGTTCTCCACGATTCGGAAGATTCTGATGGAGTTCTCTTATTTTTATCTGTTCTTGGTTTTAAAATTTGTTGGTTTTGGTTGTTCAACCATACTATTTTGTCATATTTAAGGATCGCCAATCTCCCTTGTTCTCTTTCTTTGCTAACTTCAATTTGTAATTGTTTTCGTTTATTGAGAACATCTGGAGCGAAGCCTTCTTTTTTGCAGTATGGGGTAGAATCTAATTTATTCTTATTTTTTTGGATATCAACTTTGAGTCTAACTGTAGAAAGCGTTAGGACTATTGATCTGCTTTTTTACCAAGCCTCCTTACACATTCAATGCCATTGTAATCACATTTAACTTTTAAAATATAGTTTATTAAGTCAAAAAATCTGTTTAGTAAATTGCCGTAAGTTTTTTCATTTTCTTCTATTTTTCCTCCTAATTGTTCTCTCTAACTGGTTAATTTTAATTAGTTGTACTTTCAATTTTTCTTCCAAAACTTCATTTTTGGTTTCGAGCTGTTTAAATTTTTCATTTATATTACGGTTGATAGTTTCTTTAAATCCTCTTTTATTTCCTGTATATCAGTTTTTTGCTGATTCATTGCTTTTTGCATTGCCTCTAAAATACTGTTTATTTCCTCCATATTCTATTTATGAATATTATTTATTTTTTCTAAATACTTAACTCTGTTATCAGTATTTAATTAAAAAGAAAAAGAAGATCAAGACAAAAACTGATTTAAACTTGAGATTATTTGAATAAGGCAACGGTCTACACAAACGGCCACCTGGTTAAGTATCAATCACGTTGAAATTTTGATATAGGTGCTAATTTCTAGTGACGTTTGTCGCGAATGACTACTTGTTCTGTTAGTCACGTAGTTATTGGTTTACACTACCGACAAAATCCACAACACAATAGTATCACAATTGACTATAGTCGCTATGATACACTTCCGAAATCACATATTTGTAGAAAATATATTCATTTTGAACAAAGTTAGTAGCGTATCAATTTATAAATTAGTGTTCTGTTCACAGTTTATTTTACGTCTATTTTTGATGTATTCTACTCTAAACTATATATGTACTCGTCACTTTGTGTTAATATATAACTTTAAAACATATATTTGAACTTTATTTTCCACAAATAATATTTTTAAATGAAATGTAAATACGGGACTTCTGTTGACACACGCAACCCGAACTACTCTCCTTAACTTAAAATACTTAAAAATGTATAAACATTATTGATGTAAAATAAAGTGTTTAAAATGCCATAAGCTAACCAATAAATTAAATTATATTAATTAGAGCCAGTAGGTATAAAATTTCCTCCTCAATGTACATAATTCCTTAATGAAACATTTCTAATGAAACTTTTTTCCGCGCATAACCATTATTTGGAGCTGCGCATCGAAGTTCTTTCAAACAACTATGACTTGGGATCATTTAAGAAAAGTATGTACCAATTTTTAATGCCTTCTGGCATGCTCATGGTCAGTCATCAAACTTAAGCCAAGTCTAGATAGCTATAGATAAAACTGAAAATTCTTAAACATTTTGACATCACCTTGGTTTTCCTGGTCTTGTTCCTTCTGCCCTTGATCATTTTCCAGATCCAGCTCTTCAGCTACGGTTATCCAATTGAGATATCCTTTCAAATCTTCTTCAAACTGCTGTCGTTCTCTGGACTTCTGAAAATCTCCTCTATTCTTTGCTTTTTCTCTCTCTTTTGAGAACTCTCTAGAAAAGAACAATATTTTAATCCATTTTTAAAGTGATCACCAATTTTTATCAGCGCAAAATTACTTTACTTATTATGAAAATATAAGAAATTTCCACCAATTCCATTATTTTTTAGACATCTTACTTCGTTTCTACATAAAGGAAAAAAAATGAAAACGTGAAAGAAATTGCATGTTATTTCCGCTGAAATGTTTTAAATAGAAATAAATAGGGTTGTATGTTCTTGTTGGTATTAATATATAATAAACCTACCCGGATAAAACACCAAGAATCAAGTTCATAACGAAGAAATTTCCGAAAATAACCAAAGTAACGAAATAGATCCAGACCCAGGTGTTGCCTTTCACGTCAGCTATCTGAAACGTATTGAAGTTGTTGCCAATACATTTGTTAAAGATAAGAATATTACACATATTTTATTGCACAACAAGCACAATATCTTCAAAGAAAATCTCAGTTATTTGATAGCATATTGAACTAAATAGTAATTATAGTGATAGTGATGCAATACCGCATACAATAAAATAATAGTATTATTACATTTAGCAATCCAAATCTATAGTTTTCTGCCAGAAGGTAGTAAGTACATTAGTACTATTGTTTATAATATAAATCTTAATCGAATCTCAATAAAAGATGAACTTAATAGATCAATGAACGGGCCAAAAGCTAGATTAAAAAAAATTGGGTTACAGATAAAGCGTAAAATTCAAATGCTTTTCATTTAAAGGTTACGTAAAATTATAATTATAACAAGGCTTTATATACACAACAAAAGACTGTGTTTAATTATAATACAAATGGTACACATGATATTCCAATTAAATCCATCCCATTCGAAAATTTATACAAAAGATATTATTTTTATATTTTTTATTAAATTCGGGTTCATTATATCCGACACAAAGTCTTTAATGAAATTTTTAAATTTACTGCTCCTGTACAAAGTTTAATTGAATTTCTCTTTTACTAGTCATTAATAGTTCTTACCGCGTACATAATATCCGTCCATCCCTCAAGCGTGATACATTGGAATACAGTGAGCATTGCATATCCAATATTGTCAAAATTGGTGATACCAAAATTAATCCCCACCCAATAGTCCTTGCATATCTGGCCCTCGTCACAGTGGTTGCCAACATCAGCTTCCCGGGAACATGGGAATGGGTCATCTACCATTTTTTCTGCAAGAATAATACTTTTGTATGTACAAATGGTAATATTACACGTTTTATACATATAAAAATAAAATACTGTAATGTAAAAAATATTTAACAGCTTGTTAAATCATTCCGATATTTATATGAACACTAGTGTGCGTCTGGTATCATGTTTTGCCTCCGACAAATTAATATTAATCAGTTAATAAAAAGTCAAAAATAAAGAAGATACGTTTATTTTAAGTAACCTACATTTCAGTACTTACTAGTTTCATTATCAAAGCAGGTATCATGTAGAACCCCGGAAAACAGCTCCAAACCAATAATAGCATAGATGATGATCACAAAGAGAACGAGAAAAGCGATATGGAATAGTGGTACCATCGCCTTCAATATTGAATTTAAAACTATTTGGAGACCTGGAAAGAAAATTTAATAAAAAACCTAAAACAACATTCATAAACCGGATTTTACTTGAAGCAGTTCTACGTTACTTTGCCAGGATGTGAGTCGACAAATTACTATAACCAATTAGTATGAACGCATGCTTGTATTACCTTATATCAAAAATTACACTCACTTGGTACTCCCGACACTAATCGTAGCGGTCGTAGAACTCTGAAAGCTCTTAAGGCTTTTACATCAAACAAATCCTTTGATATTACTTGCAAGAGCTGACTAACTATGCTGAAATAAAAAAAAATATCTTTAGTATATTGCTTATGAGAAAGCTCTTTTTCTTCTATAAATGAATAAATATATAAGAGTTTGAAATTAATGTTTTAACAGTTATAATATTTTTACAAGGAATCCACCAACGGTATGAAAGTGTTACTAGTACTTATTAAGTTGTTGCGTTTCATACATCCTATTGATGCCAACCAGAGCCTATTATTAATGCTATTATAGTGAATCTTTCCAATACCCAAGCTTTTACAAATGACTGTCAAAATTACATATGTTCTATAAATTCTAATCACAAAAGTTTCGGACTACATATAGAATTTAGTGTGGGGTACTCACAACTCGTAAACAAAGACAAAACATTGTGTACATGTATCAAACATTAGGTCAACCCATAAAAGGTTGTGTCGATAACCCCCTTTGACATTAACACTAGTCTGTTGGATAAATTGGTATAAATATGAAAAAAATCTGTTTTCTTAGTCGCAGAGTGAACATAATTTGACAGAAAGAAACGAACTATATTACAACACTTGCTTGGTTCACCATCAAGTCGTATCTATAATGATTTACGCCGCTTAAAGAGGCCTTAACTACTAAACTAAGCCTCATTTATCAGGATTAACTAAGCGTATTTCATCTCCGACTTGTCTTTACGATATTAGAAACATTTTATCGTATTTCGAATCTGTTTAAAGAGAATAAATTGAAACGTAACAGTCTCACAGAAAATTATACATACCCTATAGTAACAATAGTAAAGTCCAAACTGTTCCAAGCATTTCTCAGATAAGCTCCAGGATGCATCAAAAAGCCATACGCTATGATCTTCATCACACACTCTCCGGTGAAAATTGCCATGAACACCCATTCTACCTTTTCCTAAAAATTATTTTTAAATAATAATTAATTAATTATATAAGGTCCTGGTTTTTCTATAAATATGTTAAGAAATTTTATCATAGCAGCAAAGGCATTGTTAAAGAAGGATAGGCCGCCAGTGTAAGCCCATGTATGAAGGCGGGCGTGATTAAACAATCTTACAATGACTTTGACATTTAAAATGCTTCATTGTTTGTCGTCTAACGTAGGCGGGTTGGCGACTTTGGTGTGTATTGTGCTTGAACAAGAAAATTATATATAATAATACTACATATATTAAGGATATACTTACTAAAATTTGATTTGTATTGTTCGTGTCACTGGCTGGGTATGGTGTAAATACGGCTAACGCAATGCAATTAGCGAAAATTGTAGTCAAAATCATATATTCAAACGGTCTGAAGTGTTTTTAGGAAATGTATTTAATAAAAATAATATAATATAATAATGTATTTATTATACATATTGTTACTGAATACTTAGGTGCTTTTATGTGTCTATTCCTAGTGCAATCCCTATTTATTTTCTTATATACAACAACTTCCACAATATCCAGTCAGAAGTCAAAAGTATTAAGCATTTTTAAGGACGGTAAATGAATACATTACTTTATCACACTTAAAGGTATGTCCTTTTATGGATGGTCCGTTTATGGGGATATAGACAAATACATGAATAATTGAAGTATGTTAAAAAAGGATACTTCCACTCTACTATGTCATAGCAGAGTTTCCTCAAAGGATTATTGAGGGTGAGGCAGAAAAGACTCCTCTTAGGTCGTTCTGGTTGCGCCTTGCCTCGCGCTCTGGCCTGCTTCTTTTGTGGAACAGGCGGCTGGCCTGTGTCATCTCCTTCTGGTGTCGTTGGCTGGGCTTGGGTTTCCATTATAACCTGAAACAGGTGCGGAATTTAGCCTAAAATGTAAAAGTAAAATTCGGAGTCGTCCGTGTTTATAATTTATATTTTGGCAGTGTGACTGTCTATTACTGGCACATTACATCAAATAGAGCCTCTATTGTAAAGTTGACGAACACAAATCCAAAAGTAGTTAATTAATTTCTCATAATATTTAAAAAGGTGTTCATAAATATTCTTATTTCAAGATCATATTTTAATATTTTTGCCGTAGTTGCTTTACATATTGTAAAGCTAAAACATTATAACATAATAACTACGATAACTATCAAAACACAACTGACAACTTTTTGATTGTCGATAAAACATTAACTCAAGGGATAATTATTTAAATTAATTTTATGTTTACAAAATGACCAATTACGACGACGTTGTTTGAATTTTAACTGACTATTTTCGTTCAGTCAAAAACAGCTTTTGGTTACTGACAGTCTAAGAAACGCGAAACGTCATATCGAACTATGTACGGGAATCACAATCTAATTAAAATTCGTATATTCATACGAATACCAGAAGTGCCCTACTTTCTGATTTCTGTGTACGGAGATGAACACCGGTCAAATCTGAAAAACCAGGTTATCTGAGTAAAATTTCTTCTGTAAATGCACAAAAATATGCAATTTAATCTTTATTAAATTACAATATATTTTTAAATCCATGCCGATCATCGAATTGTCGTGTTTATTCAATTTTTTAATTAGATTTTCCAATAGCGGAAATAATGTTATAAATTCATGTTAATAACGATATGAAGTTTTTAGATTTCATCCGATATTAATATCCTTTATCGTAATAAATGAAGTTACTTTGTAAACCCTTCGTGTAGAACTAAGGAGTAATGACAATTAAGAGGCATTTTGTCCGATAATATTAAAGATAAGAGATTGGAATATTGAAAGAAAATTCAAACAAGACAAGTTCAGGTCAGCTGATCTGCATGTTTACGTAGAGTACGATGACCTTACCACACCTTTTCTTCACCATACGACCATACATACATACCGTACATGACTACTACATATTTCACAAATACATAATATACCAAGTAGGACTAGTATGTTTCAGAAGGCTAAATATTATGTTCTAATAGTTAAACAATATTATGCTAAAAACGTTAAATACTCCTATATAATAATATTTGATTTAACTTTGTTTTATTTTGGTTAACATCCAAGGCTTATAAACTCAAGTTATGTATGGTATTGTTTATTTGGTAAAATTAAAAATAAAGAATTGTGTATGATTAACTTCGCACACTCAAGTCACGTAGTCCTCGTAATTCGAAATTCAAACTTATTCATAAACAACAAGCTCCAAAATGGCGGAGGTATGCGTAAAATGACGTCACGAATTTTACGACTCCGTCTCTCGTAAATCTATTAAAGCATCACAAACACCTTTTATTTTCGTTTTATTTACCCGATTGATGGTTTAATAATTTTATGTTTTGTTTCGCGGATGTTTGGATTGCATCTCAAAGACGTAGGCGAGTTTATTTTTTATTTTGAATTAAATGTCTTATCACGTATTAGTTATATGAAGCTTATTGTTATAATGTTACGCATTATGTAATAAACTGATTAATGAATACAATATATGTCACACTGCACACAGAAACATAATATATAGATTTCAAGTTCATAGAAGCAATCGGCTGGATGGGATCGATCCCTTGCAGTATGGGACGGGCTTTGGTTTGCTACGTGTGTGGGCACTTTAGCCCCGTCTCACCTCTCAAATATAGCAGTCTTTCCTAAAACTTTGCTTTGTTTCCTTCGAAATAGAGACTCTTGGGCCGTGGGGTTTAAGTGGTAGATAGTACTGGTCACCACAGAAATGGTCCGGTCCAACGAAGCAGTATCCGCAATACAGAGAGAAAATGCCAGCATTAAAAGTACACTGCGACTGGAACGAAAACTTTTTAAATTTGTTTTCATTTTCCATTTATCAATTTTTAATGTTTTTTTTTATTATTATCATGAAGGTTAAGGATATCTTTATATATAATCTTTCAGAAGCCCAGACGTATTCTCCATTAATTTGTAGATCTTTTCTAACGATGTAAGTTGGTGGTTAGAAGAACTACTATAAACATTCTTAATATAGAAAGTATGCTTTTTAAAATTCTATTTGTATTGAATTGGTGTCTTTAAGATAATCAAAGCTTTCTTCAAAGTTTCCACTATATTTATTAGTTAGGTCATTAGTAGCAAGGTCGTAAAGTAATAAGTATCAGAAAATCGTAAAACGGACGTTATATTAATGGATACTCAATATAATGGCAGAATTATTGCGATTTGCTACCGTTTGTATGAGTGAATCTCGGAACATTTTCTATTACCTAAATGTAAGACGAATTGTAGGAGTTGAGTAGAATTCAAGACAAAAACATATCTGAGTTTGACATCTACAGAAATCATATTTTATCAATAAAGTTTACAAAAGATAGTATGTGACATGAAGAACATTCAATAATTATTACTCATAAGAAATATTATATAAATAGTACACAGTATTTAATAATGCTTTTACTCATATTTGTGTTGTCTGAGTTGTGTGTCAAAACTAACAATCGAATTTCAACAATTCTTTTTGTGCATATTCAAAATTAACTTTATTATTTTTACCGATCAATCTCCTTCGTGTCTCCTCCATCTACACGACACTGGCGAGGTGACAGTTGGCATAAATAAAAGCCATAAACAAGAAAAGAAAAATATTATGTTGACTTAATTTTGAACAACACTAGTAAATAGCTTAAACTAGATTATAACAGCCTTAGTGTTCTACAATGTTTTAGCACGTATTTCCGAGATACCACACTACACTAGTTTTAGTAACTAAAAAGGTTTAGTTCTCTTAAGGCTTCTTGTTCTCGTTGTACGGGAGTCATGATTCCAGCTAAATCTTATCGTATCGTAAGCAAACATGTACAAATTCATCTCAAAACATTTATATCATTAAAGGTTTTTACTTATATTATTGCAAATCTGTAATGCTAAAACGAGTTTGTTAATACTTATGATTTGATACGAAAGTTGTGTGCAAAAATTATGTTAGTATTAACAGGAAAACATTTATCATGTCGTATGTACTACAAAGTACGAAATCTGTGTATACGATGCCTTAAGTAAACTTTATTAAGTAATGTCCACAAGCTGGTGAAAAAGCTTTTTTGTGTTGGGATCACACTGTGAGTAGCAGTGGGGAGCAATTGAGTTCTTTATACAAAATAAATGGAATTTTCTGGGATTTTTACAAAATGTTAGACGAGCTAATTTCATTTCTCGCCAAACGGCTTGACGTAATTGAAGTCCCGTAAACCTGACTATAAAGGTGTAGAGTCTCACGAATTACAAGTTCGAATTACAGACTTTTATGTTGGATATTCTTGAGAAAGAATAATTCACAAACGGACAATCTCAATGCCAGAGGGCTCGCTTCTTTTTTGGAATAAAATAGTCGAATTGGTTCAGAAATACTTCAGTGGGAAGCTAATTCCACATAGTACAGTTGCGTGGCAAAACTGCCATTAAAAACGCTCAGTTGTGTAACGACGGATGTCAAGGTGATCGGGTAGAACTTCGTATTCTGCTTCAACGTCCGAGAGGGTAAAACAATTCAGACATAGCTAGTTTTAGAATAAAAATGATGGTTACAGAAAGAAACTAGCGTAAAATAATATTTTTTTATTTAACATCTATATGAAAATTTGCCTATTAATTTTAGTTTAGTTGCAAAGTTACTCGAACGAGGTTAGATCATATCTCGGAACACACAAATTGGATACTTCGGCTATTAAGATTTTATCTATGGAGTGGCTAAATACTTGAGAATATAGCTTCGAAAATATATCATATAAATACCCAATATGATATGTGCGGCGAATATTTCTTTATCCTTATTATTTGTTTCTTTTTCATTTCAGATTACGATTCGATAGATATGGGTTATAGAGAGAGATATGTAGGATACTTAAAGAAGCTTAATAAGAGTGATATGTTTTACTAAATCTGTAAGTAGACGAATTAATATTGATAGGTCAATAATAAACCAATGGCGCTACACCTTTTTAGGTCTGGGCCTCAGATTTCTGTATCTGTTTCATGATCATATGCTAATCATGCCGTCGACTTTTTTGGGTCTAAGGCAAGCCAGTTTCCTCACGATGCTTTCCTTCACCGTTGGAGCGAATGTTAAATACGTACATAGAAAGAAACTCTATTGGGGCACAGGCCAGGTTCGAACCTACGACCTCAGGGTAGAGAGTCGCATGCTAATCCCACAAGGCGAACACTGCTCTAATATTGATAGTTTAGTTATAACAAAACTCCAAAAAGTTAAAGTACACAAACCTGATTATATTTTTATTTTTACGATACAATTATGTACTTAATAACACTTAAAAATAATTATTAGTCAAAATACTTAAACGCCCGAACTTGTTTAGAAATTGTCAAACTATGTAACATCACATATGTTACAATAAGGGCAAACAAATACTTATATTATTACTTATGTTATAAAAAGGATAATTATACACGTGAGAAAATGACATGAGAACCAGACTAACCAGAACTATACAATTCCCTCACAATCGAGAAGCCGCAATATGGCAACACTCAACTTCCGAGGGGACTTTTTGTATCGTACAAGTCGCATGGGTCCACTAAACATTCGCGAATACAAAATATAAATACATACAGCTTTATTTAAATACATTAGCTCTTATTACTATACCCTAAATGATTCCTAACAGCTTAGTATTGTCTTTTATTAACATAGCTGGGTTCCAATAATATCTAAATTAAAACCCCAAGACAAACAATCCTATCCAAGAAAATAGAGGACACCGTGAGTCGTTTTTGCAAAAACCCGTCATCTAGTTGATATCAACTTCGGGGCAATAAATACAGATAACACAACTTTCTCTGCAGCTGTGATACTTTTGACATACAACACCTTTTGTTTTCAGTCACCGTGACCACGCACGCTGAAAAGCACGCGAAACGTCGGAAAAAATTTAAATTTTAAATTATGTAAATAATTATAAGTTTTTAATAATAATACATAGCTTCAATTCGTTCAAAAAGTGTTTTTCCTAACAGCTTATTTATAGTTAAACATATTCAGTCTTATTAAGCTTAAGTGTCGTATATACCTCTCTCTACAACACAAATCTATCGAATGAAATGAAAAAGACACAAATAATAAGGATAAAGAAATCTTCGCACATATCATATTGAATGATATATTCCGAAGCTATTTATTAATAAAGCTGAAAGTGATTATTATTTAAAAAATATATAATATATTTATTATTTATACAGAATAGTTATAAACATTAGACGAAACAAATTGCGCAGATTAAATACATACATTGCAATTAGGTAAGAATATAAGAAAGCAAAACAAAACAATAATAATCGTAAATAATTAACAATGTAAGGTTGCTTTGATGACGTATACAAATAAGACACTATCCAAATTGACTTACGTTTCCTATTCATAAAATATATATATGTAATACAATAATTAATAAATATCACAGTAATGGAAACTGTTTATTATGTGAAATAACTAATTATAATGGTTAATATTTTTGGCTTGACTCGATCGGACTCGTCCTGTAGGCGCCGGTAGACTATAACCCCAAATAACGATAGTGATTGTATAACACAGATGTTGACAGATCTACATTAAAATTGCGTTCAAAAAATATCTATTGAAAATTTCGAAAATAACGCTATTGAAAGTTATGAAAATTGTGTTACTGAAACTACGATAGTATAAATGTCAGGGGCTAAAGTTCTAAGCAGTATACGAGTAGAACTTACACAAAGAAAATAAAGGCTCATTATACTTTAATGTCATAGATTTCAATAGCTATTTCATAAAATAAAATAAATCAACGGCGCTACAACCTTTTTAGGTCTCGGCCTCAGATTTCTATATGTGTTTCACGATCATTTGTCAATGTGTTTTGTTAGGTGATCAGTCTCCAGTTCCTGACGCACGCCTTCGACGTTTAGGGTCTAAGGCAATGCGGTTTCCACACGATGTTTTCGGTTAATTACCGTTCGAAGGAATGTTCAATGCACACAAAGAAATCGAACAGGAATCGAACCTACGACCTCAGGAATGAGTGTCGCACACTGAAACCACAAGGCCAATACTGCTCATAGTAGCTATTTCATACTACCATCTAAAATCTGTATAAAATTTTCAATCATATCACAATGGTAAAGTTCAATACACCAAGTTTATAAATACCATTCAAATACCGGACTGAAATAGTCAATGATTCTCAATGATTTGAGTAGCACTCGTGTACAAAGGAAAATTCTAGTAGGCCCATGTTGTAGAGGGGGTTAAGGGTATAAAAAACGTTATTTACGTTTTATTAATAAGAAATTTTGTCAGTGATTTCAATAAGTTTTTGTAATAAATTATACACCAGCAAAACTAACATTGTAACTTGTTGTAGGTACATTTCTTAGGTACAGTTTTCGGGTCGTTAAAAACTTTCCGACCACAAAGATGTTTTACGAGGTAGAAGTATCGCGTCCCTATATCTTCTATAGTATTTAACGGACTATCAAATAGGAATTCAAACAAATAGACATTTGACATACGCAACGTGTTTAGACAATGTAATAAAACATTAATAGACAGATGTTATTTCGGTACGCATGAGGCAGACACGTCTAATGGAAAGACTGTATCATTTTTACTTTTAGTTAAATAAAAATAATAATTTCAATAATCTGGGGATATTGCTAGATTACAGTGCCATCAGATATAGATATATAATTCAATGAAGGTAAAATATTTGTAATTTTATACGAGAAATGTACAACATTACAAATATGCAAAATGACAGCAAACACCTGTAAAGCAATATCTTTTTTATATTTTTAATTATTTGTTATGTGTTAAATTTACGTTATATTTAATTTGTAATATTGAAGGTTTGTTAGTCTGTGGAAAAAGGTGTGATTTTTGAATTTTTTCAAGAAGAATTCTTGGTAGAACATTAACGGATTTTAATTAGGAATAAGATTAAAATAATTGTTTAGATTTTTTTTAAATAACAAACTCTAAATGTTGTATCTATAATTTTTTCCGACAATTGATAAATTATTCATCAATTTACATACTTGTGTTCACATATATTTAATTTTTGGTAAATTATTAGTTTTAAGATCTTTTGTTTAAAAATAGAATTAGAATATTCTATAATTATTTGGTATGACAAAAATTATCAATAAGTACCGTGACATTGAAGTGACATTTGCTACGACAACCATGGGCTACGATGTCATACAGATAATATGTCTACGCGGTATGACTTTGAGATTCATAACGAACGTTGTGATTGAAAAATCATAAATAATATATTTTTCATTTTATAAAGAAACTAAAACAAAGTTCAACCAAAAGCCTTTACTTTTATTGTATACTTATGAACATTAAAAAAGAGTTAATCGATTCTAAATTTACAATAATACTGTTCTTAATTAAAGTTCTTAGAACAGATAAAAAGAATTGGCAAGAAAAAACATTTATATTCAGTGATCACTAATGTACAAATACTAGCTTCATTTATAAATATAGTCAAATAAGCAATGCTTACGATGTGTAAAAGCAACACTCGAGAACAAATTAGGGAATGTTTTCCCAGTATCAGTCATTAGAACGGATCAATACACGCTATTATGAGATTGATAAGATAAACAGCGACATCCAATGCAGCCAAGCTCAATGTATTGGAATAAAATCATTATGAAAAGACAATCTTTAGAATTTATAGAATTCGATATACCCACGTATCACCCAATATCCAACCATATATATATATATTAAGGAAACCGATAAATTATATTAGAAACAGAAAAATAATAATAATTTACAGATATAATATTGTTTCCTATAATAGTTTCACAGAAAGGGTATGACAGGTAGACAATGTAATACTACACTATATACGAGTATACTACGTACGTATCTATTTGGTATATACAATACTACTTACTTGAGACGTCATAGCATTGTAATCAATTACTGGGATTCATTGCATATATTTTCTAAAATGAAGAAACATTTTCATACAAACTCACTAGTTTCACGCCTCTTCGGGGGATCACTTTTACAACGGTGCATGTACGTACGTCTATCACGGTACAAGCACGTTTACTGTGTAGTGGACGGTCATTTAGACTCGCCTTAAACAGTCGAAGTTTTTTTTTTACTGACGTTGATTACAATAAATGCACAGAATCAATGCAATTTCATTCTTTCTAAAATCAAATTATGAACACATAAAGTTACTCGTTTTAAAATCATCCATCATGTAATGGGAGCTACGGAAATTAAGATATCGAAATTGGGCGTGCTTAGATGACGTCATTTTGTTAGGGGTACTAATGCCAGGCAATTATTTACGAATTATTGAACGTACTGTGTTAACATTTATTTTATACATTATTTATATTATAGTAAAAATTGTCAGAGTGCATTTTATAATATCTTTATTATATGTAATATATGTTTTTTTCTCTTTCAGAAAGCTTTTCATCTTTAACCAGTTTGTTATAAACAAATTTTTCACTATCGATTCAAAACTTATACATTCACTAACAATCTCAAGTGACATCAACCTGTTCTATGATGATGAAAAGGAAAATATTATTCTTATGCAAAAGTTTAAACTTGCAACTAAAAATTGTTAGTGTTATGTTGAATTTATTAAGTCATTAAAATCATTGAAATGTCAAATGGAAGAGACTAGCTGCCCACAGGGAATCCTGGTCCAGGGAAAGTGCACTTTCTCATTTAACTATACGACCTTTTTTGTTGTGTGTAATGAAATATTTTTTTTTCTTTTCTTTCTTTTCTATGTGCATGTAAATGTTTAAAAAGGTTCGAATAAAGTTATTAAAACTGTTGTCAATGTGCGGTATTCATTATAGATGAGATAAGCAATCTCATTTCGGAAACATTACTTATGATTAATGTTTGTCTCATATTTAGTTTACTCTCTTAGATTAGGGTTGCCAGTAGTTAAAATTGAAGATAATGAATTCGCGAGAGAAGAACGCGATAAATATGTTAACCCCATGTCCCAATAGAATTGAAACACAATATATTTAAAATTAATGTAATTAAATTACTAACCATTTCCTATTTAAAAGTTCACTGATTTTTTTTAAATTATAGAAGAATTCTGCTACTAAAATGTCGACTTCTGCATTTTTTAAATATTCACAACCCTACAGTTTTCCCAATAAATATTCATCACAAAAGATGCCATCACGCATCCTTATTACAAATATTTTGATATTCCGTCTGTCAGCTCGTATTAAACATTAAGTTTCGCTCGGATCCATTACTCTGTAATTTAGAGAGCGTACAAGGAAAGAGGTTCATAGTGACTATGCATGTGTCACGGAGACAGCATGATTACCACGTAAAACCAAACTTGACATTATATGAATATTAAGATAGATAACCAGATGCCCACTGAAGTATTTCGGAACCAATTCGACTTAGTATCCTTCAAGAAAAGCGCGTTCCAATTATTTAAAGGCCGGCGACGCACTCGCGAGCCCTCTGGCATAAATAATGTCCATGGGCGGTATCACTTATCCATTTGCCCCCGTATATATAAAAAAGGGGTTTCATCGTTAGAAGATTTGATTAGCGAGTGCCAATCGTTAAGGAGAAGAATCGATAAAAGTGGCGTAGTTAGCTTGGAGTTTCTAAGCTGTCAATCTTATGTATTTTATTTTATTATTTAAAGAACTCTTAAGCCCTTTTTTTCATTCAGAAGATTTAACCGTCTCTCGCTAAATTATTATAAACATGATTGTTATCAGTCATTATCATTTATTACGATCTTAGTTTTCATATCATTATAGATAAATAAACTCAACCACCTTTAATTTCATTACAATCAGTAGTTAAAAGCCAAAATAACCAATAACAATAAAAACAACTATATTCTTGGTAAAACTATTGTATTTTTACTACTTTTAAGTTATATTAAGGAGATTTAATATTGGGATATGTATACATATCTTGTATCTGTGTAGGCGTTTATAGATAAAAAAATACTAATAAATGTCCGTCAAACGGCAAAGTATTTATACCTTTACACAATAACTTGTAAAGAATAAGAGAAATAACATGAGGTAGTATGAAATTTGTCAAGTACGTCATGAAGCTGTTATGCTATCCTTGAAGAAACTCTTGTTACGGCGGATCCAAACCGAGAACCACAAAAACACATTAAATTAACCACGGAGACTTTGTTTTGTAAAAAATAAATTAATAAAAAAAAATTACTTTAACTAGATATAATTCACAATTTGATGTATACAAAAAATAATATTATTCTTCAAAATTCGTTAATTCTTACCGTTTATTTTCGCAATCAATCCAGAAAATAGCATCAACACGTCATGTTCACTTAACACAAAAAATAATTAAACTAGTCCAACATTTACAGTGTTGAAATTAGAAAAATGCCCGCCAAAACGATTGTTCGAGGTCACTGATATGTCACCGAAATAAGACGAGCGCACAATTTGTGCCTAAAACACTATTTTTGATATTTTACACGCATAGGTAGTCCTGCCACAAATAAAACCTCTTTTTAAAAACCTTTTTGTCACTTTTTCTATGATAGAATAGAATGGAATGCTGGTTGAAAATTTTGTTTTATTTTTAAAAAGCGCTGGGCGCGCGTCCGCGGCAAGCGAAGCTCGAAATTCGAATTTAGGTTAGAATCGCGGGATTGCGTCACGCACACATGCGCACTGGTTTACGTGCAAAGGTTAAGCGTTTCCCGCCTGGCATTTTCATGAAATATATTTTGAGAGCTCTGAAAGCTTACGATAAGAAATTATCGCAATTCTAGCCAGGTTAATCAATGCAATATATTTTATTTGAAATACTTTTCTACACATAGGCATAACACAATTGTCATAGTTAGGGCCTCAATAAAGCTTCATTTTTCTCAACACAATTTTAAAGCAATTACGTACGGGAAATTCAACTCATTTGGAAATTTGCACTCATTATTATTTGCGTTTTAAACGTGAATATATAAATAAATAACGTAATCGTAAAGGTCTTAAATTACTAGAACGTTTTGCTGTCTTGTGTAAAAAATAAACATATTTCAAATATGTAATTATTTAAGAAAGAATATGTGAAATATCTACGAGACTTCGTTTATTTATTGGCATTCACAATGAGAACTAAATCTTAATTAAACTTCATCTATATCAGAACAAAATCACGCGGCTTCATTCCAACGTTACTCGAAAACAACACATAATATTAAGCACATCTATGTCAAATAATCTATGACAACACACATGCAAGCACACGCGTCTTCTGCCAGACTAGCCGGCGTTTACGTAGTTAGCCAAAGTTGCAATATTACTAAAATACCCTGATTCGTGGACAAGGTTCCTACTATTAGAACTCGAATTTACCTTTTCTTCGGAACGACTCGATTTTTAGGCTTATGAGAAATAAAAATACATGTTGTACAATATTTATTTATCTATGCTTGTCTTAGAGTTATAGTATAAATTATACGAAATAACAATATCAAATCTTGTTCTTTTGTATATACGAGGTTGTTGTACAAATTTCTGCATTGATTTGACAGAAACGTAGTTTGACAATCACCCATCAAATTGTAAAACATTATATATTTATGTTAATTTAAAGTTACTATGAAATACGGATAATTTATTAATGCGAATTCGTAATGTCATCTTCTTTTTGAAGATATTGTTGGATATCACAAATAATAATAAATAATTACACAAAATGGAGGCCTAGCTAGTGGCGCACTGACATAGACTTCCCCTTCCCGACAACAAGGGCCCGTAGGTGGCCACAACACATTTCAACAGATTCGGACGATCCCATCACGTTAGCTGCCATTGGCATCACCAATTTAAATAAGGGTAAAATACCGCCCCGCCACCGAGGACGGTGAGGTCCCTTACTTCGATCTTCTACGAGCTAACCTGTCAAGGCCCTTTCAACTGGGAGATTCGAAGTAAAATCAAAAAAAGCCCTGAGCCACATTCTATTAGAGTCATCATACCGTGCGGACATCCTTAAATTTGTTCCCAGAGATAGTCTTAGGTTAGTCAATTAGTCAGTAGGATAGTCAACTTACGTGGTTTAAATAAGCAAATTTAACGAAATATTGTTTCGAAAGTTTTTGAAGTGAAACTTCTTTATCGGCGTTGTAAAAAAAATTCCCGTCACATTTTTCGGTTACGCGTCACATTATTCCGGTACGCGTCACATTTTTCCAAAGTACACGCACTCAGTTTCTTTTTTAATTGACTTTATTCTTATTTTTAACGATATTTATATTTTTGTGATATTATGAAATTTTTATGATATCAACCTTACAGTTACTTTTATACTAACATTATTATAGGGATCGAATAAGAAAGTTCGTCCGAGTCCGAGTTCTCCTTTGTTGTAAATGGCCTATTGTTGTGCACGGCTGTGAAGCTTGGACAATAAAGAAGATACCCTCCGACGCTTAGAAGCATTTGAGATATGGTGCTACCGTCGCATGCTTCATATAAGCTGTATCCAGAAGGTCTCTAACAAGAAGGTTCTGAAACGAGTTGGAATGTCGAAAAACCTTATGCAGAACATTAACCAACGGAAAGTTGCGTACCTGGGCCCGTGTTGCGCTATGACCGCTACCACCTCCTTCAGTTAATGTATAATGGGTAAAATCCAGGGTAAACGGCGTGTTGGTAGAAGGAAGAAATCATGGCTCCGCAACGCTAGGGAGTGGATGGGTATTGCAACTGCGGAAGAGTTGCTGAATCAGGCACAGAACAAGATACGCTTTAAGAGACTAACAGCCAACCTCTTTCCAAAAGAAGAAGAAGAAAGTTTATGCAAATCGAGTTCCAACAGTTGTATCTCAAGATTGTTTTTAAAGACTGTGTAATTTTAACTGGTGAATAATAGCGCTCACAAGCGACAATAGAAATAAAGGCAGGTGTATCCTAAAAGTAAATTTTCACACGAGTCATTTAAACAAAACTCGTTAAGTTCTGTCTTATGGAATGCAATGCCGATCTCGCGAGGAATTCTCCATTTGCCTTGCAAATATCTCTTCAGATACTCTTTTAAACGCCTCCACTCCTGGTATTGATTAACACCTTAACAGAAAACTGCCTCCTTATATGAGTGCAGAGGATTTTAATTTACGTACTGCTCCTATAAAAACTTACACAACTCTTCAACAGGAGTTAGAAGAGACAGCTAAAACGCCTTCATGTGTTTCTGCGAGAATCGAGTCACTCATAAAAAAGAGATAAATCTATATGAGTGTGGCAAAGGGTAGCTTTTTACAGTTTTCATCTTTCAGGTTGGCACCAGTGTTGAGTCTGAGAGCGCACTTTCAGTTGCTGAGTAGCAGCAATGCCGCTTATAAGACTGCCACACTCCAATGTATTTGCTTCTTAAAAATATATTTCCGAAATCACTCTTAAATATCTAAGATTGGTGGCTGGATAAACTACCCGAGATCTGGAAAAGACCGAGATCTCAAGAGATTGTAATTCCTTATCCCACGAGATCTCGAAATAATGATCTCGACTTGAGAATTCCCTATTATGCCTACATACACAGAGATATATTATTCACCGTATCCATTTTCTAAAAGAAAATCAAAAACATGGCATGACAAAATAAAAACTTCAAGCAGTCTGTTAATAAACAATTTCAAAAAAGAATAAGTTTTACAACGAGTATATCTTATTTTAAAACCTTGTAAAATAGAAGTGAATACTTTGAAAGTTTCTAAAAGCTTTTAAAAGTCTTTGAGGCGTGAAAATGCTATAACTTATTTATCTTTAAAGCGAGAGCCGCGGGAAGCGGTGTTGCTTATTGCAACTTTTTTAAAAATCTTTATCGGATTAGTGGGGCACCCCACCTCCCGTCAAATTATCTAAATAGGCTTTTAAAATAAAATCAGTATATGACACATGAAAGTGTTCTTTCAGGTGCTTTACATAATAATTTGTTACACATACAGTAAAAACCTTGTGTCTATAAATTTAATTACAATGTCCAAGAGTAGGCACAATTTTTTCAAAAGAGCGAGCCGGTGTATTATATACAGTATCTTATCTAGTAGTGTATGTTTACCTTTCAATAAAAAAAAAATGCAACAATAACTATACGAAATCTGTACAGCTACTAGAATATTAGAGCATCAAATAGTTCCCTACAGCATTAAGGCATTCCTTTTATAAATTTTGATTTTGACATTAATAAATCGAAGTTCTTAAATAACCGAATTGAGAGTTAGTTCGGATCCTAGTATTGTTTTTTATCAGAGATTTTTTGTAATAAGTGACATCTATGAGATGTTTCAGTACAATTTGGTGCATTCAAGGACATCGTTGTTGAAATAGTTCAAACAAGTGCTCATAGGTGGCGATTTTTTCATTTCATCAATTTTGAAGTAAGTGACATCTGTGAACATGCTTCATTCCTATGAAGCGTAGTCCTATAAACTTAATGCTACTATCTGATAACATTTATAGTTTTTTTCTAACAGATAGCGCTAAAACCAGTTAAAATTAATATAATAAAGTCGGCTTGCTTATTTTTCATAATAGTAAATAAATTTTGACTACCAGTTTAATCGTAGATTTAATTATTTATTTCTATTATTTTCATCGTAAATTTATTTGCGATAGTTGATGAAAAGACATCCCATTTTTTACGAGTTCGCTTCGATAAAGTCAGCATTTCAATTATTATTTCTTTATTTTATTTTTTTGGCTATTTCAACCAAAATAATTAATAATAAATTAAGGAGACACCGATTTATCGTTCTTACAATATAGTTAGCATTAACGAAATTTACAAATATTCCAAATAAATATTTAACTCGGATTGAGACCTAAAACCTTTTAAAAGGTTATATTAAATTTACTTAACTGGAAGACCCGAAGATCATTATAGCAACTATAGTGTGCGCTTCTTCGTGCTAAACCATTTTCACACGACCGCCCTAACATAAGACAACATATAATTATGCAAACATTATCCTCTTTTTCGGCAGTTATATAAAAAGCCTGTAAATACCATTATTCAACTGCAGTAAGTTAGCACGCTCCTTACTGCATTGCGACACAGCGCGCGTCTTGATCTTTATCGAAATATTATTTTCCTACCCAATAATATAAACGTAGATTATGCTTTTGCAATTGTTTAGAATCACAATACGCTTAGGTCGCAAAGGTAGCATCAATATAACAGACAGCTAGTTTGGCGGTGTTAAATCAACTTATCATATTTAAATGTGTACTTTATTTTATTACTTTAGTAATAGACATCAATTAGAAAGGAATATATAATATATAGTCTATACGCTATAGATATTAATTGTCAGTAGTGAATAAATAAGTACGAGTTGTTTTTTTTTAAATCAGTCTTATAGGCGCTTTTTATAGAACAATCTGCGACTCCTACTTATTTGGAACATCTAACACGTTTTTGGAAAATTGATGGCATTGTGTGCCTGACTTATTTCCCATTTCCGTACGCACAATATTATTTTAAGAAAAAAAGAAAATCCAAAGCTGGAACGTATCCGTAGACTCAAGTCTGAGGTGTTGAAGTGGTATTCATATACTATGATTGTCGTAAACCTTTGAAAAATCCAATGTATTATCAACTAAGGTTGAATGCCTGTTAATAAATACGTTCGTACGTACGTACAGTTGATTTATTCGTGTAAAAGATTCATCAAAATATATTGTATTCAATTTAGTAAATAAATTGTATTTAATACCAATGCATTTTAAATCTATCGTAGTCAGCATGTTGTTCTCCAAAGACAAAATGATTCATCAACACTCAAAACAAAAAACGCCGGTGACAAAAACTCAACGAAAAGTGTCACAAAGAGTTTTATAAGAACGAAATCATTAATCTGAAGGTCTATCAAAGCAGTAAAAACCGCTCCCGATCATTGAACCTTTTTAAAAACCTCCAGAGAATGATGTCACCCATCCCCGACAAGTACGAATACAAACATTTTTAAATTTGCGCAAACATGAAAACGTTTTCATTATAATATCATCAAATCAAAATGAAGCAATCGAATCGATTGAAAAGCAATTTCTGATTGACATAAATGACAGAATTGGCGCCTAAATGTCAAACGTCAATCCGCCATCTTGATTTTCCGGCGAGCACGATTGGCCATCCATAGAGGGATGTTCGAGGGGTGATATATGAAAAGTATTTCCATCTCTATCTAACAACGTTACATAATACGGAAATGGGTGAGGAGTGTCGGTTTTTAGCCAAGTTCCGCATGCGGCGTCCAAGTTAGGGGTGGCTATTGATTTTTCGCGGAGTTTGCGGCAGTCAGCCGACAAGCCGGTGCCGAGCGCGAAAAACACTGTAGCGCGCTTCGCGTTGTAAAATTGCTTATTCGTTTTTACATTTTCGAAGTTTTTTGAGTTTCGAACGCCGAATTCAATTTTGTTTGTGTGCAGTACTGTGCTGGGAATTGTCGTAAGTATTTTTTCATGTAAAATATTAATGAAAATTTACATTAAAATAATATTTGCTTACGAAATTTCACGAATTTATCGGATATCATTAATAAAATTTATTTAATTTTAAACTAAACAGTAAGGAAACTCCCCACCGGCTAAAGCTATGGAACAGCTGATAAACGACACACATTTACTCACCAATTTCGCCATCGCCAAATTCTGATTATACCCCTTATTACGCACAGTGTGAAAGACGTTCATTTTTAAATTCAGAATAAATTAATAGCCAATCGATTCCTCCGAGGCTGTGGATCTGTCTAAGACTGCCAGAGATCTCGCAGGATGTGACGTCATAGATCGTTATCATGACGTCATGTGTCCTCCAATCCTGGGAGTTTAGCATACGCAATTACTTGTGGCCAGAGATGCCATTTGGACGATAATGGCTCGAAAGACGTCATGTCATAAAACCATCCGTTATTAAAATTTAATTCGAAAATAAATCTGTCTCTTACGTGATCGTGGCTGAATTACTTTGGTGGTATAAAAATAGGCGAATTATGCAGTAGTTATACTCATAAGTTTCGTAGATGATATCATTAACACTTAGCAACCCTATTCCTTAGCGCCGTAGTGGTAGAATTGTATATAAAATTATTTCATCTTGTAAAAGACAATGGTATGATTGTTAGCTTATAAAAGCTAATAACAACTTGACGAATGTACTAACTATACTATGCAGCCTTAAGGCTTTAGTCTCGACTCAATCTTAGGGTTAAACTGCAAAAGGTGAAATAATAAACAGATTGAACTGATAAATACTAACTTAATAGTCATTTATCAAGACATTTCATACATATTATATTATTCTCATGAGGGTTGCTGTTGTTTTATACTTTATATACATTACACTAACATGTATAACATTAATGCTACGAAATAGAACATATTTGAGACCTAATAATACCTATTTGTATTTTTTTGAATAATTTATTATTTAAAAAAATACAAATTCAAATTAAATTCATCCGATGTTATCTAACATTTCACAAGGAAAACTCGCTAAAAATATAAATATAACTTTAACCGAATTAAAGGCTTGAATAACATATGATATAAAGGGTTTTCATAAAATTCTCACTAAAGGCGTTGGTAACCCTTAGTATGTAAAGTAAGTAACACTTATATAGTTTGTACCTATTTATTTATTCATAAGGCAATCCACATACTGAGAGAATATTACATTAAGCTAGACTGTACATCAATAAAAAGTATGTAATATATTACATATGCCTAGATACACATCATAAAATCTGTCATTTCTAAAAAAAACATTGTACCTACATGTCAAAATAAACAGACCATACATTTAAAAAAAACAGATATTTAATTCCAATAAAGCATGAACACGGGTGACATGTAATATCATCCATATAAATAACCATTAACTGATTACTACAAAATAATTAATAATTCCCCAAGAACTGCGCTTTATCATTGAGCTACGGAATTTATTGTTGGTATGTGGTTGTAAATTTAAGATGCAGGTAAATTGTACCGTCGCTTCAGAATAGTATAAAGGATGGTGGAACGTCTCTCTAGGGGTTAATAAGAGCGTCCCTGTGAACCTACTGCAAGGAAATCGGTATGGAGATCGTTTTGGAAGTACCTGAAGGGTTTCAGTGAGCAAGCTCACCCTCAGCGTCCAGCCCCATATGCTCCAGTGTCCTTTAGTGCGAAGAATGCGTAAATGCATTCCCATAACAACAAATAAGCGGTTAACAAATAAGCGTTAAGGGTTGATATGAGATTAAATTCCAAAGTTATTCGAGATATCGCGTTTTAATGTATTTTAATATAAAATATACACAATTTACGAAATAATCTATCTAACTATCACTATTTTAATCATAAAAGTATATTATATCTTACATCAATTTATCAGTAAATAACATTGTTTTTATACATAATAATATTAAGTTGTCTATTCGCATAGGACCTAGACTAATTTTCGTGTCTTTGGAGGTATATCAGTAAAAAAATCACATAAATCGCTAAAACATAAATATTAAAAATAATCAAATACCTATTTTCTATTTAAGTTTATTCAATTACATCTGAATCGGCCCAGTATGCACTGCAAATCACGCAAACCATCAAGACATGATTTTCTTTTATCACAAAAAAATAAATTATTATTTACTAAACGCAAATCTAGCCAAAGCAATTAATTCACTTTGAAACAGTATAAGTATTTTCAAAGTTATATAAGGTAAATAATTTTCTATACCCCTAGCAAAGGTGAACCCAATTATTAAGTGTTTAAGAGAGAGAGAGAGAATATGGTAAATAAATGTGTTGCGGTGTTCTACGAAGTATAAGCACGAATTGCAGTAATGTGCCGTTGGCAACCTTCCCACATAATATAAGTGAACATTTGCTTGACTGGCTAGTAAGTTTTCCAGTCTTGGCAAGCCCGAAGCTTTTGAAAAATGGCTGCTGTAATTGTATCACGAGCTACAAAATTTTATACTTGTTTAACTTAAAAACATACCAGGACAGTAATAATATATGTAATAAAGCAAACACTAAAACGTCCATATGGCTATTATTGTGTTAGATACAATTTGTGATATATATTTATATTATTATATCACCGCAGCGTATAGTAGGCACATGCAGTCCATTGCACTGTCCCATGGAAAGATTTACAACCTAGTGATCCTGTTACCTTCTTTGCCCGACAAACGTCGTTTTTTAGGCATGCCGGTTTCTGCTTCATATGGAAAGGACTGGCTGTGCACCAATGGACTATATTGGTGCACAGCCATGATTCGAAGACAAGACCTCTTGTTTGGGAGCTACTAGGCCAACACTACTCCGAAAACCCAAAATGAGAAACTTATTTTATATGTACAGAATAAGTCTCGTAAATAATGCACACGAATTTTTTTTGATAATAACCAGTCAATAGTTTTATATCCAGCATTATGCTACAACATACCTACAATATCTACAAAAATCCCAAGGTAACCGTAATTTATTCAGAAAAGCTTTCGAACCGTAACATTCCATTTAGCGAAACCTTCTAACATTGCGTTATTACCTCTAAAGTGGAGCTACCTGAATATAAGTTCAACCAAAACTACCAATATCCGAGCTTAGCGCTCTTCAATCGCTTAAATCTACGATTTTTCCATTTCGAGAAAATCTGTAAGTACAGATATGATATTGGTATAGAATATGGATTCGACAGATATTAAGAATTTATTTTGTTAATATCATACTAATTCCTAACATTCCAATTATATCCCCAAGCAGGCGCTTGATTGACACCCGTAAGGAAAGCAGAAGCCATTGCCAAGCAATCCTGGCGTCGTATAATTGCAGATGAGGCAAAGAGAGCCAGAAAGACTTAGAGAGAACGCGATGGAGACACACTGCGTCCTCAGTCCTCAACCCCATCTAGGGGTTATAAGCCATCAAGTCATAGCAGCTAGTAGCAGCGATTTCATTTGCGTGGAAATAGTAATTTTCTATAGTTTTATTAGCGACCATGGACGCACTGCACAACACTTCCCAATAATCGTTCGTTTTTTCGAATCGTTAGTTTCGTCCTATATTAACAAAATGAAATCGGATAGCCTAGAATTGCCAATCACAAAAAATTAATATCATATCAAGATGTTATTTCACATTTTCAGCTCTGGCTTGATTTATATGTGAATTATCTTATCGTGATATGGCATAGAAGGTTTTCGCCTTATATAAATGATGACATATACATTGTGTATCGTTCCATGTCCTGTGGGATTACATTGAGAAAATAATAGAATTTTCCAGAAATGATTGAATTATTATTTTATGTTATATACAATATCCTTTTAGAACTGATTTAAAGTATAAACAAAAAATCCATTCCCAGTTAGCAATTTGGCTTAGATCCATATTGCAGTTTTTACGGGCGTTATTTTTGTGTTCGTAACGTGTTTGAAGGCCGGTCATAATAGATATTTTTAAGCACCAGTTTTGTTTAATATCTTTTGAAAAAAAATGCGTGCGTACAAAGTACTCAAGTCCGAAGTGAAACTTCTTTTTTAATTAATTATTACTAAGGTAGAAGCCCCAATAGATGATCATGTATCAGTATATGATCATTCCATGTATTCTATTTGTACGGACAAACAATAAGAAGTGGTCGGCAACAAAGACAAGAAATATTTTACTTTTTTTTATTTAATAAAGTTATAAATCTAAGAACCTAATAACGAGTGACCTCTTGCCAAACTCACAGCTTGAATCCATCATGAAATACGTTTCCACTCTGCTGCAATGACTCTTTTAGCTCCCTGATTTTTTGTGGAGCAAGTTGCACTGACCTTACTCGTCTTTTTAGAATATCCCAGACATTCTTAAATAGATTGAAGTCAGAACTTAGACCTGGACGGATCCAAACTAGTACACTTCAACGTCGCCAGAATGCGGGCGATTGTTGTAGTCCATAAAAATTATAATGAATTTATGAATAACGATAAATAGAACTTTGTCTACACTTTGTTTTACACTTATTATGATTAACAGCCTCCTAACCTTAGTCGATGGCAGCCTAACGTGCTGCTTTGATTTTCTGTAAAATAAAACTAGTTAAGAATAATTGCTTTGTTAATAGTAATTGATGCCAAAACGTGTGGCTAATTGGGACTTAATAAATTAAATAACTCTGACCACATTTTTTACTGTGCTGCGAATTTTTGGTTTCCGTCGTGACCGGAAGGTGCAGTTGATCAGAATGACGTTGCTAACCATATCCATGGTATTGTTTCAGCAGCAGCGCATGCCGAGGGCGGCAGGGCAGTAGCTTGCACCAGTAATACGAGCCGGCGGCTGCGCACAGATGATCGGCTCATTCTGGAACCTGTGCCGTGCGTGCCCTTCCATGCCTGTGGATAAGGTACATATAATTATAATCTGTGGTCGCCTTTGTCGCCTCAATATCCTCAATAATTTGTCTATGGAACACAAAATTAATTTTGAAATTCGAATCAGCGAGTCCAGTTAGCATGTTCCACGAAATAACCATTTTAATGGGAATAAATTTTGTGATTGACAAAACGGACCAGTATTAATTATTTCACTCGAACCTTCCTTGCGATTGTTTTGTCAATAATTTTATAATACGCTGTGTCAATTAATGTAGTAAAATTGTCTTAACAGTATTTATATTAATTTAGTTTTTACTAGTCTTTAGACTTTTTTTAACTTTGCTTTATTTCGGAAATTAATTCCACGTGTACCGTTCTGCGGTTCTACTCTGCAATCATTATAACTGTAATATATATCATTATAACTGTATATAATTGTAATTATTTTAAATTAGGAACACGTTATATTTTTTCCAAACTTTAAATTATGGTCAGTATTAGAGGACATGGCCTGCTCCAAACGGCACGGCGAAATCCGAGTCTCTTAAAAATCTTTGGCAAAAATTCCCTTGGAAACAGTGCGTCAAACCATAGATTCGTGGCCGGACAGATTAAAGACCTGTATAAAAGCCAAAGGTGGCCATTTTCTACATTGTTTTTTTACTGTAAATTTAATAAATATGTAGGTATTAATTTCATAACTTCATTTAAAAAAAAGCATTTTCATTTGTAGCAGAAATTATAGACTAGTCATTTTCGCACTAACTTTTAGCAAAAAATCATCCGGTTTTATCACAAATCAACAAGTAACAAAGCCATTAAGACCATTCGGGCGAAAGATAAACCGACTCTTTATGGTATAATGAACATTATTTGGAGTTTGCAGAGCCGCCGAAACGATAAATAATGTATGGGCGTTTGTTATTTATGCAAGCGTTTGTTATTTATGCAAGCGTTTGTTATTTATGCAAGCGCAAATTATTGATAATACGATTCTTGCGTTTCTGTATCTGTATTCCTTAATATGATTTTCATTATTCTTCAGAAATGCAATATCTGAGATGTCCTATATCGGCTGGACCAACCATTGTTCGCTATTATAACTATGGCATTGTGTTCACTTCAAGAGAAGTTTTGCTACCTTACTAACCTAATAATAAAGTAATGTTAAATGCATTTATCGTATTCAACTTCAAAAAGACTTGAAGACGTTCACTTTCGTACTTTTATCTCGCTTGAATTTCTTGTTTTTCATTATATATGGATTTTAATTTAATGTTTCTTCAGTTTTTTATAACTTATGTTCTTAAAAATTAACATTTTATAATATGGTAAAATAAATTGTAACTGAGTCCCGATTTAGCGTCATATGGAACTGATTCTGTGGGAGATTCTTCAATAACTTAAGTTCTGTTCAGTATAATTAGCAAAACATTTGCTTATAAACTTAATATATTAAGTTACACCAAGCAGATTCACCATCTATACTATGTTCTTCTGTTATACTCGACGCATTACGAACTGAGGCTTCGGGTCCTAAATCATATTTATTTGTCTGTCTCGATTGCGCTTACATGTCTTATGGAGAGGTGTATTGATTGCGTAAGAGTTGTAGAGGTGCATATCGATAACGAGATAGGTACGATCGATATGCTAAATTATGTAAAGTATTAATGGGGATAATTCTTCGCTATGTAAAAATATTTTTTTTACTTGTAAGATAAAATGTTTGTTTCGACGTAATACAAGACGTACATAGGGAAACTGTACAGATCGTAATGTGGCCCTAAAAAGGGTTGTTTTTTTTTCTTTTCTAGGGATATTTCTTAGTTCTAGGTATCTTCCCCACCTGTGTCATCTTCCTATAGGTTAATTACCAGAGGTGGTGCTTGATCTTTTAAAATCGACCCCGCGTGCGCAGCTAGCTAAGTATAGATAACGAGTTGCATTGCGTGCACATTCCTACTGTCAGTGACATTTATTGCCCGACTCAGTTAAAAATGCGTCGACTATAACTATATTGCTGAAAAGGTTAACCCTAGCAATCCTAGGGTTATTACATTTTGCCCAAGAGACCCCAAATATGACACAATGTTCATTATGAAATAAGCGAGTGTCCAGTTATGATAACAACTATTATATTCTACACAATAGCATTGCTCAAACGCCGTTTTAGGAATTAAATTCCGCTATTGTTAGGTCAAATATGGATACTGTGTCTTTATTATCACTATTATAGTGATATATATAACTATACTATTTAAAGTGAGAAACTCTTTATAGTTACAGCCACTACTGGGTTTTATTGGCTGTTCAATCGTATCCAGGGATACGCTTTAATTTCTGTAGCAATGATAATTCTGTAAGATGGCCGGGTTTTTTTTAATTCTAAGTCGAGTTTGTGTTTTGTACGAGCTGATAGCTAAAAAAATGATTTTGCACAATAGAATAAAGACACAAATAAGAAGTACCTATTTAATACCTTCTTCGTTCCTTGCATCTTGGTAGCTTGGACAAACATTCTTAATTTTAAAGTGAAATTAATTTATTATTGTTATTTAAAAAATGTTATAAATTATAAAAAGCAAGTGATGACAATAATTTAACATATGTTTGACGCCCAATATAAGCTGGAGTCTCAGTTCAGAATAAGAATGATAAGAATGACAACGCTTAAAAATAATATTGTACAATACAAGTGATATAGTTTCTATAACTGTAATAGGGCTAACATTTATAACTTGTTTAAATTAAAATAATTATAACAACATACAGAGTTAATGTTAAGAAATACAAAATATATAAAAAAATGGCGCAACAAGCTTTTTTAAGTCTGGCCCTCAGACTTCTGTGTTTGTTTGATTAATTGTTAATCTAATAGTAATGCTAAAATATAAGGAATGTAATAACGAAATCTGTAGCCATATATCTGTTAAATTCCATTAGTTGACGATGTAAGTCATCAACTGATTCAGTTTTGGGGGGTTCGAAATCGCCCTCAAGGAGAAGGGATTTAGATGTGCAGTATGTTTAGTGAATCTTTGTGTGTGATTATGTCTGTGATTAATAAATCTTATACATCTCAGATCTGAATCCGAATCTGTGTACACAGACAAGTGTCCTTCGACTTTTTGGGTCTAGGGCATAGGTGTTTCGTCACGATGTTTTCCTTTACCGTAAGAACGAGTATTAAAGGCCGACGTAGAAAGTCTATAAGCGGATCACACTTACGACCCCAGGGACGAGACTCGCTAGTCGAAAAACTTTTTGCAATAGGCAAGGCTATACACATTACGTAGGACGTACATTAACGTGATTTTTATAATATCATTATTAATGCAAAGTTGACTGACCTATATATATAAATTAGCAATTTGATAAAGTTCATTTACTCTAAGAATTAAAGTGGTTTAAGTGATTTATGAACATTCGATACTAGCATAGGAATTATCTTCCATTAACAGTTAAATAGGGAGTAGAAAGCAAATCTGTAACGAGAACAAAAGCTTTCTACAATGCAAATGACTTGCGTAAAATATATGACAAAATATGTAAATGTAAAGCTATCTTATTTACATGAAAGCTGGACTAATTTATATTTCAAAAGCAATCAGAGTATATTCAACATTGAAACACTCATGGTTTGAAATATTAATGCCAAGTTGAAATGTAAATAAATATGGTTCGTATTTGGGTCATAGCTATAGGTATACTAATAAAAATAATAATATGTAGTTCATTTCTTTCAAAATAAAAACTCTAATCTTAGTATACGTAGAGTATTTACAATTATCTTAATTTCGTAATCATAATGATAGTTAAAATGGATACATAGAATAATGAAACAATTTTTTTTAAATCGACTTATTATGACTGTCTTAATGAATTACCAAGTTTGTTTTTTTTAAATACTGTCACTATTATTATTTGGATATATAAATATTCTGTTCGTGTGTTTGTAATAAAACCATCCTGAACAGATGAATTGATCACACAAAAATGAATCGATTCAGATTTCTTGATTTTGTTTGTTTAATACGTGTGTTCAAGACGTCTGTCGGCTCCGCAAGTATAATTATACATACTATGAATGTGGATATGTTGGATATAACAGCGTGATGAGATAAATCTAGTATGAAGAAAAATCATAAATAAATAGGACTAAAAATGTCGCAACATCAAAAAGTGTGAATCACTTCGAAAAATTCCGTGACGGTATTGTAAATATCTCATTAATTCCGTAAAAATATTCAGAAGGTTTATCCTGTAATAATAATACTCTTGTGTTTCGTATAATTAAATTAATTAGGATACTCCACCCCGTCGAGAACAAACATTGATCGCCAAAATTTTCCACGCACGAAATGGCTTCATATGTCCACACTCGTATATATTCCTCATGTATATTTATTCAAATATTATTATTAAAGCCTAGCAAAGTATAATTCTATTAATTTGTGATTCAATTGTTTAAGTCCCCTAAGGACCAATTATACCCTACCTAATGACAGAACTGACAGCTTTTGATATAGTCTCAAAGCTTGTTTAAATTGTGTGTAATTTAAAATAAATAATAACCGAAAACGTTTTTGATATATGAAAATATACTTTCCTTTATTCAAGTGAAAATATTCGCTTCGCCATACGCCGAAAAAAAGTATTGAACTTTTACGCTGGTCAGCTTTACAGCACACATAGTCATGCATTAATTAATAATGATAACATTAATTACGTATGCACGTAGCACAAGTATGAAACATCGCCCTTACTCTAACTTCCAATAGCTACAACAGCGATCCAAATCCGTTTTTGTTTGCAAATTCGATATTCGTTCTCTTAATGTTGCAACCTTGGGATCGCACGGTAGAAAAACTCATTACTGTGATCGAGTCGGTTCTAATACGGAATCCAGTATAATGATTTTTACGACTTTATCACCGAAGCCAATAAAATCTTCAGACCAATCTATTCACATTTATTTTATCGAACCTGCCGGTAACAGCTACTAAAATGTAAAACCTTTTCATAGAATATTCACTGATCTATTCAAAAGCGCCAAAATTCAATAAGTCATTCAAGGCTTTCAAACCGACGAATCACAAAGACTCTATCTCTTTTGTGATTGGTCGGCTATGTGACTGCGTCGTGGTCGCATCTTCTGATTGGCGAATAAGGGCGACGACCTTGGGCCTTGAACTTTGATTCCCAAAGGGTCTTTGCACTTAGGGAAAATCAGGTGATTAGGGTCACGAATTCATATACAAAGGAAAATGATATGATTGTCATGCTTTTTTACTACTACGTTTATTTAACTGTTGTTATTGATGGTTTTGTGTGTCATATGAAGCTGATTATTTCAATGACACCGGCGTTCTATACCTACCCACTCAAACAATGTTTTTTTGAGCTTGGAATATTTGTAATTCCCTACAAAGCATTTATATGTAGTAACAAATCGATAATTCAGATTCGTATTTCAAACTCAAACTAGCTGATCTGTTTCTTTTCATAATTGTTTCCATATCAATACATATATTTTATAAAAATGATCTCTATTCGTGTTATTTATTTATATATTTTTAATTAAAGCACAGATTGTCAGAAGGCTCATAGTTAACCTTGTACAACAATAGACTATTTTTTATCTGCTTCCACTCGGTCAGCAACAGTTTTATTTTTACTATCGCGACTAGAATGTCTACATTCTATAAATATAAAATATATAACTTTACTGGTGTTAATCATTATCGTCTGAGTATATATATGCAAATAGTCTGTAGTAAATATTTTATATTCATATTATTGGATATTTTCATTTGAGGTTAATGACGTTTATGAACATTCGAATTCACGTTGACTATTTTAACTTAGACAACTTTTGCCTACCAATTGCTGGGTATAATAAGGTAGTAATAGTAGGGCGTAAGGATGCTATGCTATCCTGCAATTGACCATTTCATATAATAAAACGAGTAGACTACGAAGAATGTTACATACTGTACGGGCTTCACGCAGAAGAGGCCTGTGCGTGCGAGTTATTGATTTTTATCAATATAATTATACTGTCCCACCCTTCAATGATAACTATCCTATAATTCTTATATAGGCTTCCCAGTGGGGCGCTGGCGGTCAACGCGTCGCGTGGTATCGATCCCACCAGCCTACCACCACTCCCCGCGTCTTACCATTTACCACTAGTCGTCCGTCGTCTCGCAACAAGAAACTACATTGGAACCTACACAAATAAAAAAACAAAAGTGTCAACTGTCATCTCGCGCGCCGGGTTGCCAAAATCCGCGCGCATTTCACCCAAAGACACGACCTCAGTGATGTGCCTTAATTAAGTGATTCACAGTGACCCGTTTTGGTTTCATCCAATTTGTGCTATTCGGATAATTCGTAATTTACGTGTAATTGCTTTCTAACAATAGGATGCAAAAAAGGAAATTATTATCAGACGATCAGATGCAAATTATCACGCGAGTCCCCTAGAGATAAAGCGAGATAGGAGATATCGTTGTCACTATCGTTACACTAAGCTGATAGACCGTATCGCTTCTTCGCTGTCGTTTCTATCAGCTGATTTACACAGCACGTTTCTGAATTATTGAAAAATGCATTTACATGGCGCGTCATAGTAAATTCTGTTGCTGACTCAGAGTGTGAACCGCGCAGCCGCGAAACAGACATCGACAATTTTTTTCCGACATTTTCGAACGATAGAAATCTTGCCGCCGAAACAATTTTTTTGTGACGTCCATCTTGTGCCTTATGTTGTGTTAGAGTGAGATGGTGTCATAGTGTTATGATGGAAAGAAAAGTGGAAAGGCGGGTGCAATGGGCTTCAGAAGTAAGTTTTTGTACATTGAACTTTGACCTCTTTGAACTTAGACTGGAGGCTTGAATAAATTAATTATACCAGATTATACCGGAAACGAATTATACTGGAATAATTCTTATCTCTTATTTATATATAAACAGATAAGAGGTAATACTGTCTATGGTTCAGGGTGTGTCTTCGGAAAATTTCTTGTGATATCACAATTTATAATTACCCTCCAGTTTTAGAATCTAAACGTAGGTTTCATGTTTATTTACGTAACTATGTATGATAATAACAGCCTTTTAAATAATCCTATGTGTATATTATTAAAATAATAAAATGTGCAGTTTATATTTTATGATTTTATTAATATTTTATCATCATTATCATTTTTATAAAGTGAATGTTGTGTTAATAAATTAAGTCTCAGCAGTAAGCGAAGTGTGAACATGAACAAACATAAATTTATATAAGACACCCGCCAACTTACAAGATTTGATAAATGAAATAATTCCAGATATCTGTTACATTAAACAACATTTGCCGTTAAACGCAATAAAATCTTAGTACAAACATTATTTATATCTGTTTAAAGGCTATTCTATTCTTACTTTTGAGTTTAGCAACATTGATTCCCGTACACGTATATAAACAATTTTTCACACACATATTTTAATAGTGTTTTTGTGTCTAACACTCAATTCGTCGGAAGTGGCTTATGAACAAGAACTGATTGAATAACATTAGTTCAGAATTATTTTTGTATAAAGTAACAAACGTACACAATTTATAAATGTATATTTAACAAATATTTAAAAAACGAATAAATCATCAGTGGTACTCCTCTTCACGAGGAAATGCCTTCTCCAAACCACTCGGTTCTCTCTTCGTGTGGACAAACCGTTATTTTCTTCATCCAAGTGGCATAGTTGAACCTTGTTACCTACCTATTTTAATTTGTCCATCCGCCATAAACGGACAGCTAGTTAGTTACAATTAGAAGTAGCTATGCCAAATTGTGAGACTCATACTAGTTTTTCAGATACAAACATTATTATGTCAAATCGATATATGTAATATGCATTATGCCAAGGGAGAAGCTCAGGTACTATGTACTAACTCAATGAAGAAATATTGAAATGTATAACAAAGTACCTATTACAGCCCATATAGTATATTTATAGCCAATTCTTGTAAACGACTAAAACAGGGGAGATTCAAATCAATGTAATGGCAACATAAAACTCAATACAACAACGAAAATATGTCTATTAATCACCTGGATCAATAGCCCATTAAAGCATTCGACTTAAAAAGAAAATTTTCTCCTTCGCTCTGACACTTTTATGTTTTATCATACGGTCTGATTATTTTTAAACATTAAGATTTTGCTATAATTCTATATATTAGTAACAAACATGTAGACATTTTAATTGTCTAACTAAATGAGTCGTAATTTAAATAATTTTTGTTGCAGTACATTTTTCCTTAAGTGCACTTACTTGGAACTCGCTGAATTGATATAAATAAAGTGCTAAACATCTGAATACCAAGAAATACGAATTTCAAATTAAGCAGTTTGCAAATCGTTGCAAACACGCAACTTGCGACACGAGTTATAGATACTATTGTGCTACATATTTTAATACTTTCAATTTAGTAAACTCTTTTTTATAATTAACATTAATAATTAATGTATAACATATCTACCGTTGCTCTATAAAATAAAATTAATCTGTGGCAATACAACCTTTTTTAGGAGCTCAGATTTCTGTATCTGTTTCATCATAATTTGTCAATCTAATAGGCAAGTAGGTTATCAGCCTCCTGCGCCGTCGACTTTTTGGGTCAAAGGCAAGGCCTTAATCGTTCGAGCCCAGTTAAATGCGCATATAGAAAGAATGTCTATAGTGGGGATCGAATCTACGACCTCACGGATGAGATTCACGCGCTGAAGCCATTAGGTCAACACTGCTCAATAAAGTATTACCCTCAAACGAAAATGTCTTGACCTCATATTTTCTGGTAATTTTTTTCATATTCTCAGCACATATTGTCGATTTTTTGGTGGTTATCTCCTGAGTTTCCTTCATCATACAAGAAAGTAAAATCCATTGATGCACATCCGTGATTCGAAATAATCTACCAAAAGAAGAATTGATCTCATCCAAATGCAAGTCTACAAATCCGATCTAAATAAAGTTAATTATACGTAAGTAAAGAAGGAGAAAGAAAGTAACATTGAATTATAATTCAACGTGAGAGCATCGGTCTTACTAGCGAGAATACATTTTACTCCATTTACGATACACACACACACACATATATATATATATATATATATATATATATATAATGTATTCTATTTACGATACATATTCGACAGGATGCTGTATTACGCATTCTTAATTTTATTATACCCAACCTAGTACCAACCTTATACCTAATGACATCATTTAACATCAGTCGTAAATGTATAGCTTAGATTTGATTCCCAAAAAATAAGAATTTAAGACTAGTCTCACTAAAGTATTAAAATATTTGCCATTATTTATTTCGCAGCTATCTGAATGGCTAAATAAAAATTATAAAGTTGCAGTTGGTTCGATTCGCTTCATAACGGTGTTAACGGTACAAGACTCTTCAGTTAGGAATGTTAAATTGTATTTTAAAACTTTTCGATCTGTTTTATACAAGTTAAAGTGCTTAAAATTCTTTTACGACATACATTTTCTTCATTTATTCTAAGAAATACTCTATATTAAGGGGGTTTATTAGGTACGTTGGTCTTATCATCTTGGTTAATACATACATATCTTGAATACTCATTTATAATAAGATAACTAGCGGATAGACCTAGACGAACACACGTCTTAATACAAATTAAAAAAAAATCATCTAATTGTAACTCTAATGTGTCATACGCAAAGATTATTAATAAAAAGACAATAACTTATGTCATACATAAAAATACTTATAATGTATATGTATTATGTACATAATCATTTAGTGTGATAAATATTGTTCAGAATTTTGTAATGTATTATGAATGAATCGTGTGAGCCATGTGTTTAATTTATTGTATACTTAGGATATATATCAAACATTTAAAAGGGAAAACTGAGAAAACCTCATACACGATATTTTATATAGTATGACGGTGATTGATGATCTTTTATGTTAAAATTCCCATATTTCTTTTGCATAGAATTTTGTGGGAAATATTGATTTTACCATTGTTGTGAGGCGAACAATGTTTTACAATATCTGTGGACTATTTTTATAGAAAATAATAGCATTTTAAGCTATTACCAGATATGGCGATTTTTCAATAGAAGGTGGAATTACCGGTTTTTGTTCTTATCATATATCTCGTAGAATTCTGTACAATAATCGTTATAAACGTACTATTACTATAATACATAAAGTACATTAATATAAAAGCCTATATTTAGCACATCTAATATATATCTAAAATATTAAGTATCGCTTAGTACATTTTTTTTTATAATTACTTTTATAAGGAAAATTAGCATATGATGTCAATATTTTTCAGTTCTAACGTCCCCTATAGTTATCTAGCGAACGCGTTAATTTAATTACAGCACAAACACACGGCACATTATTTTCTTAGAGTTCTTTTAGACAACTACATAAGTTAATATGTAATTTAAATTACCTGTGTTTCCTTTAATAGGCAAAAAATAATGAAGGTAAACATAATAATAAAAGTATTTTGGTTTTATGCAAAATGTCCATATTAATTGTTTTGTCATGTAAATCTAATCGATATATATATGCTTTGCTTGAACGTTAACTAACTATACGTTGTATATACCTAAGCCATCTGCAAATATAGTTTAAAATATTGAATCGTTTATTAAAACCTACACAACAATCAAATATATAGTATATATTTACAATTTTCTAAACCTACGTAGGACTCGTAATAAAAAAAAAAATACAAAACAAATTTAAATAGGTTGGTCCCTGTGGCAGTGTACCTTTAACGCTGGCAGCATTTCCCCGCTGTATTGCGATACTTATTCGTTGAACAAGGAAAGCAACGGTACTATCTACCAGGCGCCAACTTAAATCTTTAATTAGCGCCTGTGCTCATGAACCCCACGGCACAAGAGTCTCTACTCCAAAGGGAACAAAATTGAAATTGGAGGAAAGACCCTTTTATATGAGCCGTTTATTATTTTTCGCCTGCTCTGCGGCCGCTCCAGCTTGTTTGCTTGTCCGAGGGAGGTTAGACGGACCTAACGTATCCACACAAGTAGCATCCATACCCATCCCATCTTCCAAGGGAACAACGACGAACGAACGAACGAATTTATCGGTATTCCAAAATGAAGAAAGTTTATTATTCAGTTCAAAATTCGTACTCTTTATGCAAGATCTATATAAATATAAGAATAAATGTTAATTTTTAACCTAAGCTTCCAACTGAAATTATGATGTGCTGGGCTACCAACTAAGCGTCTAAGGCGTTTAATTTAATTACTTGCACGATAAAACGTTAACTGTTCAAACTTTCATAGTAGATTTCAGACGATTCACTGTAACTCAATATTTCGTATCCTCATTAATTAAGACTGGTCTAAATGGGGTCAACTGACTCAGGTCTTATCACGTAATCAGTTAATCTAGAGCACATTTAAGACCATTAGTTGTCCTAGATATCCTTGGCTTGAGAGTTCAGGCCGGTTTTGGCTCACCAGGTTCTTTTGTGTCAAATTCAAAATTTTACTGTCATATTTAGGTGTAAGTCGACGTTGTTAAGTATATGTCGATGTAAAAAGTATGACTAATTATTATATATTTCTTTCATAAATTCTATGATTTACCAATAAAACCAAAATAGATTTTTCTAAAGCACTGCTAATATTTATTGTTTATCCTTCATTCTCGCCTCATTAAAAACGTATTTAATTGACTTAAGTGTTCGCACTAAGGCTTGACTCTGAATTATATGCTAGGCTCATACCATTTGTACCATCACGATGACATAAACCAAATTTAAACTTAGCCACCCATTTCAGCTCTATTAATTCTTCATGCATACTCCATATGAAAAGGAATTTTTGCGACTTTTCCATTCATTTCCTCGTGACATTTTACACATTTTAGTTTCACAAGTGAACTTAGAGAACTAAATTACAGCCACACTTACATTTTTAATATGTGACCTAGAATCTTTTTACACGTAAAGTGACATCAAAGGAAACATTTATCCAGCAATTAAACCATCTTGAAGATAGCCAAGATCAAAGGTAATGAAGAATCACTTTGACTTCTTTCTTGTTATTTTCATTGGGGTGTTGAATAGCTAAATAACTAAATACGACTCCGTTGTTTCTTAATTCGCATACATTTCTTTTAAAAAAAATATTAATAACGTACGAAAGTCTTTTTATAAACTTATTCATATTATACGGTAAAGGCGAATCTACGAATCCGTTGTATTTTAATTAGGTACCATATTTTTCATACATTTTTGGTTTTATTAATAACGTACGAACGTCTTTGTCAAACAGTAAACTATATACCGTACTGCATTATAGGTACCCTTATTTATATTTGACAGTAAAGGCGAAATGTAAGGAAACCAGCGTGTCCTAGGGGGTGGTGAGGAGGGTGTCCTTGGCGATTAAAAGTGGAGGAGAGTTCATTGCCAGTTCTTCTCTTCGATTCTACGCCCTTAATTTGAGAACTGGCAGTAATTGTAAAATTAAAAGCATATAATGTATATTTATTTTTTTGATCTTCATAAGTGTACATTGACCTACCTATATGAATAAATTATTTTTGACTTGATTTGAACAGTTGATGACGTCCAGGCGTAATGCGCGTAGACCAATGAGGCACAAAGGCAGTACCTTGTAATGAAAAATGTCTTGACTATGTCCAGAGTCGGTTATGGGACTTCATGCATGGCATCGTACTTATTCATATGTCTTTAAGGTATGATTACGATAAACAGTACATCAAACAAACGTCTTGGTCTCTATATATATACATCAATCAATTTAGTAACAAAATCAACTCTCGAAACCCCCAAATATCGTAAACCGATACCTATTCACCGTACTAACGTTTCTCTTAACGGTCTTTGACAATGGCTTCGACATTTGATATCGAATTCTCGTGTTTCGAGGCGATGAAGAAATATCCAATGTAGAAAAAAAACTGGGTTTATTTTTAAACGAAAACGTAATTTTCACTCCACTTAAAATACTTTTTACTAAAAGCGATATTTGAATCAAAACTTAATACATTTTTTTTATAATACAAACAAAAGAGATCAGATCTCATAATATACTACAGTATGGAAACACATTCCTTTTATATTCGAAAATTCAGTATTTTTATTTCATTATTATATTTTGTTTCCAAACGTTTAATCATTTCCTGCACGTCCAGAAATCTTTCAAGATCTTACAGCCCTTCTCGAGTTTAAGCTAGACAAACGGATAGCAATTCATTTATACACGACTTCTATAGGTTCATAGTGAAAAATTCATAGTTTCATAGTAATAGTAATAAATTATGTTAATGGTATATAACACAGCCTAGTACACGTTTCATCCATTACGAATACTACTTTATAACGAACAATCTGTTAGTTAGATAGTTTTTAAATTGGTAGTTAGTCTATGTAACTAGGCAGATGAGTCTGGCAGTTTGATGGCGATCACGAAAGCAGGTTACGGGCGCAGTGGGCCGCGCGACGAGCACAATTTAATTGAGTTTGCGATACATCACTCGTGGGATGACCACACGTTACAAATTTATCAGGTTATTTCCAACGAGCTAGGCCCTGAACTGTTACAAGATGTTAATTGTGTAGTAAATTACACGAAGTATTGGTAATGTTTATTAAGATATTAAAAAAGGTTTATTAACATGAGTGGAACTCACGTCTTAGATTAATTATTTCGTTTATTCATTCATAAAACCACATAATTTAATTACTAAGTAATTAATACGTGTTTGCTATGTGTTTTTATCATCAATCAAGATTAATTTTAGTTTCAACAGCTGTATAGATTTTTCTGTTTGACATATTTGACAGTGGTCAAGACGAGATATGGAATTTAATTCCTATTTTAACCACTAATAGAATACTTATTGCAATGTTTGTCGCTATACTATGTTATAGTTGTATAGCTAGTTCTGTTGTGGTATCCTGTTCACAATAATATAGCGTGAATTCCCTGAAACTGGCTACTTCAGCAATTATCACTTAATACTTTATTAAAACGTGATAAAAACCTTTTTATGGTCATCCTACCAGTGTCGTGTAGATAATTCACTCTATCCGTGTGATCTGCACGTGTTTCAACATTTTATGGACTTTTCACTTTATCGCTCTTCCTTTTACAGCACTTGGATTTTATCAACTTTCGGCATCAGTTTAAGTAGGATTTGTGTTCCTCTTTAAATATATTTCTGACTGGAAGAAAATATACAAGTATGCTTTATGTGAAGTTTTAGTTTTTACAAAGGCAGCATACGTCTCTATGTATGTTCCTACTCTGGTTAATTCTTTGATATTTATATGTAAAAGGAGGCTTACCTGATGTTATGTTACGCCCATGGAGATTGCCAGAGGCTCGCAAGTGCGTTGCCAGCGTTTTAAGAATTGGCATGCTTTCTTCTTGAAGGACCCTAAGTCAAATTGGTTCGGAAATACTTTAGTTCTACATATTTATGTATTTATACTTTGTTACCATAATATACATAATTATACAAACAAAAAGAAAGTAGGTTACATAAGTTATTAGGCAACAGGTGGCCTTATATAAGCGGTTTCTTCCAGGCAACCCTAATATGGGAGAATAAAAAAAGAAACACCTACAAAGGGTAAAGTACAACAAGTGCATAATTAATTAACAAAAAGTAAGTGGTTGTGCAAGGAAAAAACTGCCTTAATAAACGCTCAGTAAAATCAGATGTAATATTGAAAACAGCAGCTGTCAATATAAGCAATATACAATTAATATATCGGTTTCCTATGGAATTTATTTGTGTGATGTGATCCAAATTAATCCTGGTTTGAGATTCCGAACCCAATCTAAAAATTCACCTGTAACAAAAAAAGCCGTATAGAAAATAAAATTAAGTATATATTAAGGACTAAGCTCTTCCATAGATACTACATATACTATGTCCAAAGACAACCCATGTTATATTTACTGTTCACTTACTTACTTACTTCACACTACTGTCTAGGTATGTATTCGAAATTAGTTAAAGCATTCTCTACTATGTCCAACGTACAGACTAAAGTCTATTAGGTTGCCTGATATCCTTCATTACTACAGCAATTTGCTTAATTATGAGGATATTGATATTTTCCACCTCACCAAAGAAGATTTGAGGAAGTATTTGAAGAGGAGGGAAAACTTTGATTTTTTTTCAAGCACTAAATTTCAGTTTTTTTGTTTATTTTTTAAATATACTTTTGTCTATTAATGTACTTACATGTATTCTGTTTCAAATATATTGGTTATCTATGTAATTTTTGTTTAAAGTTTTGGTTTTATAATATGTATGTTAACTGTAAAATTACTAATAATTTAATAAATAAAATAAACGTCGTCGTTTGATTATAATTTTGCAGTCTTCTTATTTCTTCAAATCTTGAATCTTTGGCGGACTTATTTCAGTTATAATTTTCTCGGGTTTAGTGTTTTGGTAGATTATTTTATATATATTTAAACTAGGTACTTATCTTGTCAGTATAAGTCAGGAAAAAGGTATTTCAAATTCCGATGCTCCATTGATTTTAATCTGTGTAATGTGATTAGTCTCGTTAAAAAGGTTTATTAGGAGTGAATACGGGTGTAAATATTGAATCATAAAATCATCGAAGCGTGTACCATATCCGATTATCTTTTAATTTCGGCTGAGTTGCTGATAAAATTGGATATTGAAATATGGTTGCTCATCTTAACATCGACCGAAGTACGAAACGACAGCTTAACTTTACGTCGATTTCATTCCAAATCTCATTTACAAACTACTATTATTTATACAAAAATTACGATTTTATTACGCAATGATATGGAAAATTTGTCGTTTTTCCGATACGCAATACTAATTTATATAACCTAGTTGTGGTAGTGTCGACATCTGCAAACTGTTCCCACTTAAATGTTTCAAATATCGATCTGTATATTCGTAAATTCGTCTAATCGATTTCTGTAGCTAAATGGGAATCACTAGCTCTAGACGATAATTTGCTCCATCTCATACATTTTTAAAATCCATATTCTCCTCCTAATTGCTGAATTTCGTGGCTGTTTTGGTAAGGGTGTATTTTTGGATGGCCTGTATGGAAGGAAACGTTCAGCAATCATGAATAAAAACACCGTAGGAAAGTGTCTTACTCGTGACTCGGAGGATTCGGGACGATCGACACTATGACTGCCGTATGAGGAACGCATTTATTTTTGACGTACGTTAGTAAAAATTTAATCTAAGTCTCATTTCTCATTTCTCATAGGTCAACTTTACTACTGTAACTATTACTGATTATTTGGTTATACGGTAAAAGAAAACATTGCAAGAAAAACTAGTTCGTCTAAGATCTCCACAATCGAATATCAGGGAGAGAAGGCGAATAAAACTTATATATTAATATTACATTAACCGAATTTTTTGAAGTATTTTTAGCAACACGAATCAGCTAAGAGGATTAGGATTATTTAATATGCCCTTGAAAGTCTGTTCCTAATTCTGGTTTTTGCAATATAAAATCCACTTTGCTAATTAGACCATATTAAGAAATTTTCGTTTGGGCATTAAGGAATTACCGTGTTCCTATTACCATAATTGCTACGTATTTCAAGTAATGAACTTTCATTTATAATCTTTGTTTTACAGAAGATTAGATGATTAGGTTATCTGCGTCTCCTACATCGATAATTTCCAGATGGCTTTTGAAGAAAGTCTTAGAGACAGTCGTCAACAATAGAAGTATTCATGTATTTTTAATTGGTATAAATTATGATTATATTTTGTTAGACACTAACAACTTTTACCGATCTATTGAATCAGTAAATGTCATATGTGTAGACACATTTCTGAGAATTCATTTCTCTTTCTTTGTCTTTGGTTAACATAGCTTTTACACATTGAAAGAAAACAATGTTTTAGCCGGATTAAAGCTATTTGTATTATTATAAACTTATAATTATTCAACACAATTTTAAATTTAAATTTTCCGACGTTTCGCGTGCTTTACAGCTTGCGTGGTCATGGTGACTGAAGACAAAAGGTTTTCAACATACTTGACTTTAAATAAATAGATTCCAATCTTCACTGCATAACTAGTTAACAAATTTCAGATTTATGGATTTTTAAGCTTAATAGATTATTGACATTTATACTTTGAACATCTTGCATATGTTCTTTATTAGAATCTTTGGTTGGAATATTTATACTTAATACTTACTACTAAGTACTAAGGTGTCTGTTACACGTAAAGTATTTACGGTCTTTTGCAAGTTAATGCTCATGTATCATAGTATTTATTGAACGTGTAACTAGCGTACTGATGAATAACAATATTTAATTATGGATTTCTAGATTTCTGATTCAGAATGTCAAAACACAGTCCTTCAGAATGTGATAAATATTGAATGTTTAATGGCCTGGCTTATTAATGCGAGTGACATTATAGCCGAAAACCTTACGTTGTTAAAGTACCTCTCTATTGATAAGTAATCCATAGTTGTAGCTTATTTTTCTCTTTGGGTAATAGCTTTTCTCATCACTGTATCCTCCTTTGTTACAAATGGTGCTACCATTGGTAGAAGTTCTTCAAAACATTTCGGGCTTTCGAAAATAATGTTGATAATCATCCATTTCGCTATGTAGTTTAATGTCGGCCATTAAATTGAAATGGGTGTACCTTAGTAGGTAACAGATTTTTTAACCGTTTTTTTTAAATTAATTGATAAAAAATAGCCACACAAGCTTAATTTTTTAGCTCTGTGTCCATTTTAACGTGTATCCAGCAAGAAATCGGTCTATATACTGATGTAATAAATATTGAACGTGTGTCTGGTGTATTAATCATATATTAAATAAAAATTAAAAGCAGATATCTATCAACAAATACTGAAATGACGAATCACAGTAAATACTTTACGTGTAAAAGGCGCCTAATATACTTTCTAATACCAATATTTGTGTCATTCCTTGACTTAAGTATAGAGTAAGAACGCATTTATCTAATGTCCCATCGATACGATATATTCCATCAAAATAATGTTAAGATTAGATTTCACATATCTAATCCTAATATCTAAGATTTTGTAATCCAAATAAAAACAGTTGTCCACATCGCAAAACACATTTTTGAACAATATTTTCGAAATAATTTTTATAAAGCCAAGAATAAATAACTTAACAGTGTCTATATATTTTTATCTAAAAAAAATCAATGGCACTACAACCTTTTTAAACCTGGGCCTCAGATTTCTGTATCTGTTTCATGATCATTTTTTAATCGAATAGGCAAATAGGTGATCAGCCTTCTGTGCCTGACGCACGCCGTCGAATTTTTGGGTCTAAGGCAAACCGGTTTCCTCACGATGTTTTCCTTCACCGTTCGAGCGAATGTTAAATGCAGACATAGAAAGAAAGTCTATTGGTGCACAGCCGGGGATCGAACCTACGACCTCAGGGATGAGAGTCGGAGCTGAAGTCACTTGGTCAACACTGCTCTATTTTTATATAAACCAAATCAAAAAAAGTTGTCAAAAAACAAATAAGGTATCATTTTTACTACCTTATAACGGCTAGACATTAGTTTTTTTAAGGTAATAACAGGATATAAATACACATTCGAAAATGCAAATATTTCATCTTTATAATATTCAGTGTTGATGATTTTACGATTACATTTAATACAATATAAACATTTTACTAAAGTCAGCCAAATACACAAAACAATACCAATTATAACTGCACACACAGCATTTTGTAATACAATGACCCCAGATTGCATAACCATGGGAAGTAGGTCGGAAACTTCTAGTTGCCAAAAGATTGCAATTTTATGGTTAAAGTGTTTAAAATTGAAATAAATCTTATGGATAAATTTTATGACAGTTTTTTTTATGATTTAAAGTGGGATCGATGTATAATATATATTAGGTCCTTACATATGAAATTGGCGTATTTCGTACTGGCCACTTTAATCACGATGTTCTCGTCTTTGGTAAGGAATTCCAAATTCAAATTTGTACAGCTATTTACTCATGTATTTGTGCGTCGATGACCGTCATTCATTTGTTTTTTTCTTCTGTTTTTTTCTGTTTGCGTCACTCATTTTACAAAATGGAAAACTTAAAGTCTCGCATAATTTACGAGTACGAGTTCCGCCGTGGCACTAGTGCTGCGGAAACGATACGATGTGTATGGCGGTCATGTTGCAAAAGAAAACACAGTTCGTTTTTGGTTCCAACGTTTTCGTTCTGGAAATTTCGACCTGCAGAACAAGCCCCGTGGACGGCCTGAGACCCAAGTTGATAATGAAGTATTGAAGGTTATTATAGAATTGGATCGCAAACCCCGTCCGAGTTAGCTGCAGGCTGCGGTGTTAGTGATAAAACTGTTTTAATTCACTTGAACCAAATTGGGAAGATTAAAAAGCTTGAAAGGTGGGTACCTCACGAATTGAAGCGCTCAGCGCAATATTTGGATCCTGGCCAGCCAGCCAAATCCTGCCCCAAGCGAAAATTAACCCCAAAAAAGTTACTTGTAAGCGTTTGGTGGACTAGTGCCGGTATTTTTCATTGCAGTTTTCTCAAACCATGATGGAAAAGCTAGCGGCTAAACAACCTAGGCTGGTCAATCGCTCCACGCCACTGCTACTTCACGACAACGCTAGACCACACACTGCACAACAGACGGCTACCAAATTAGAAGAGCTTCAATTGGAATGTCTAAGACATCCTCCATACTCCCCGGACCTTGCTCCAACAGATTACCATTTTTTCGAAATTTGGACAACTTCTTGCAAGGGAAAAAATTTAACTCTGAGGGGGCAGTCCAAATCGCCTTCAAAGATTTTATTGATTCCCGTCCGACTGGTTTTTTTTAGTAAAGGGATCAATGAACTACCTATGAGACGGCAAAAGTGCATAGAAAACAATGGTTCATACTTTGATTAATTAAATATATTATATTTAAAAATATTGGACTTTTTGCTCCTCCCATACAAAACGCCAATTTCATATGTAAGGACCTAATATTTATGCATTATGTTGGCTACCTAAATAAATAAATACTACATAAAAATATAAATGCAATGAAATAATATAATTTTTTTTTATTAATACCAATAAATTCATAAAATCTAACAAATTAGTACGAATCCCTTCAAACGTTACTAATACCGGAGGTGAAAACCCGTGGTTTCTGAAAAAATTAGCAAGATCGCAAGATTGGTTTATTCCTTTTTTAGACGAATTTGTTCGATCGAAATCTGAAACAATGGGTCTTAGTAATCGCGATTATCCACTTGTCTTGAAATCAATGGAACAGATGCAAAGACTTCTCTCCTCCTTCTAGCTATCTAGGTCCTCTTAAATCAAAAATTTGTAACAGAGAAGCACTGTAAAAAGTAAAAATAAAAGTATAACGAAACATTTCAAGTAGAATTTTAAATTTGGAATATAGTTTTCTTTTAGACGCATAGTTACTCTTACAGAAATCATTTAACCATAGTAGTATATACCTATATAGTATATGTTTATATATATATATATATTATTATTATTATTATTATATATAGTACCTTTTTATGTCTATGATCTAACGCATCTGTAAATTTGGCATTTCCATATAATTTTCCGCATCTTTTGGCAACTGGAAAATGAAAAAAAGTAATTGATACTAAGAATGGAAAAATGGAACAGAATAAATTAGTTATTCAATCCATATTTTAACTATTTCACGTCGAACAAGCATTTTCAGAACCTGAATGAATGCATATAAATACATAACATACTCATATCAAAGTGGTCTTCACAGAAATAAAGTGGTGAATTTGTGGCTACTTGGTAGCGGTTCGGGCGTTTGCCGCTCGAGCTGATATCGTTTATCTCATATTATTTTCTTATTTCGGTGTTGAAACACCTTCTTGGGTGTTGCCTTTTAGACTAAGATACTGCACACCACTTATAAACTTTGGAATTCAATTTTACCTCACGAAATATGCAATGTTAGTTATTCTTTCTTCTCTGGATGCGAATAGACACATTTGACGTTTACCTAAACGTGACGTCAGACCCGACCTCGTGACACTACGAGCTGTTTTTGCGTACAATAGAAAAACATTACAAAAATGGGTTTGATGTTCGTTAATATTCAGTTTATTACCAAAATAAAGGCTTCAGTACGCAAGCAGTAAATGTGTACCTACATAACGAAAGAGGATTACAAAATCTTTCGTCGTAAACTCAACGACCGCAGTATATAAAATATATATTACCAATAGATTATATATTGACGTCTTTGCAGCTGCACTCGGAGTACCGCAGCACGTACAGATGGCACGAGTACAAGGAGCAACAGCAGCAGCCCGGCGTGGTCAAGCAGCCTGCGCCCGCGCCGCCCTCCGCACTGCCCATTGCCAGAGGTAATGCGCGATTTTAATTATAGTTACATACAGTGTGTGTTACCTACAATGTGCAACGCCACACACAAAAATTCCTATCAAAATCGTTCCACAGGAGATTTAATTTATATAAAACATAAATAAATCAATGGCGCTACAACCTTCTTAGGTCTGGCCTTAGATTTCTGTATCTGTTCCATTTGTTAATCTAATAGGCAAGTATGTGATCAGCCTTCTGTGCCTTACGCACGCCGTGGACTTTTTGGGTCTAAGGCAAGCCGGTTTCCTCACGATGATTTCCTTCACCGTTCGAGCGAATGTTAAATGCGCACATGGAAAGAAAGTCCATTGGTGCACAGCCGGGATCGAACCTACGACCTCAGTGATGAGAGTCGCACGCTGAAGAGGATTTAATAGATATATATATAAAGATGTTGTGTGGTTTACATTTATCCATTTGCATTTGCCCAATCTTGTTTATCCGCCATGTTTCTACAAACTAAAAACCTCTCATTAATGTTAGACAATAACAATTTCTCAACTAAAAATAGCTTAACAAAACCATTTTACTCTCTACAAAAACCTTTCAGAAAACAAAACACGTAACAAACTATCTTGTTTTAGATATTTCTTAAAATAGAAGACCTACTAATGGACTTCGGACTGACAGAAAAGCGATGAACGATTTTTATTGATCCAATACTGTTCTATAATAGCAGCCAATGCCCGCAACATCTTTCGCAAAATTCAATTTTATATTGTAACCGAAATATAGTCTACTATTTTAGAACCTAAAATAATGAAAAATAAACCCATGGAATAGCTACACATATCTTATGTTCTCTCAATAAATTATTTGTTTCATATTTAATATAAAACAATTTTATGTGTTATATGTAATAGTCTTGGTAATGTCTACAAATTTGCAATCTAAGCTAGTAATATATCGCTTTTCGCCACGCTCGACAACAAGGTCGCGGCCTTAAGCTAAGGGGCAGATCAATTACATAATTCTAAGATGTTTTTGTTTGTATATGCTTCAGTTGCGAACTAAGGCTACCAAGCAAGACCTTTTATCGTCGTAATATCTTTGTCGGCGGATTTTTCACAACGAAGTGCAGTTTTGAGACTCAAACTGCTTACACAAAAGCAGCGAGGCTATGGAGATTTTTTTTTCTATGAATAAAGAAAAGCGTATTATCGTAAAAATACAGTATCCATGTCTTTTTTGTTCACAGGCGTAATCGAACCAGCACTGCCACGTCGTAAAAAGTATCCAGGGGTCGCGTACAAAACCAATGAGTTCTTTGATCCAGCGCCTTCTGATGAGATCAGACCACAGCAGAACGCCACCTTAGACCGCGCCCGAGTAAGTATATGTATTACACAAAGTAATGAGAATTATGTATGTTTGTTTATGCGAATTTATACATCCCTCTATTAGATGAATATTATTATTTACATTCACTATTAGATTATCACACAGTTCGTTTTAACGTCAATCACCCTAAATATTGTATATCTGTAAAATTACTGTCTATTTTTTTTTATCCGTGTACCTCGAACGTTATCATCAATCTTTTTAAAAAAATTATCAAAATTCCTAAGCGGTAACAGCTACTCATGCAAAAATTGCTTAATCGACGTAAATTGCTGGATACGGATAATGATGTTACATCATTGTCAAAATAGCCCTGAATAATCCAAATTTTAATAACAAGGCCGAAACTTCGTATAGTTTAATTTTCACGCAGCTATAACTAATTAACAAACATTTTAATTACTATACTACGTTTTAAAATGTGTACGCAATTACAAGCGTCTATTATGGGACAAACGATGGTAGTGTAGGAGGAAGCCTCGTTCATTTCCAAAGTTTTTAACTTCGTTTTGAACTTGTTGGTCTAGTGCAATGCGCAAATAGTTTATATATTTATATGTAAGTAATCAAAATTGTTTGTACGGAACATCAGGAAAGACTCATAGGTTTCAAATCGGCTAGGAGTGTTAGGCACTAATTGCTGGCCGTTTTGCTGATGAAACAAACAGATGTTACACTCACTTTAGACATGGTATGGAAATATCTAAGTAATTTTTTTTACCTTTTATAAAAACGTACGATATTAATGCACAGTTTGAAACAGAAAGCTTTTATTGCTCCAGTAGAATATATAGTGCATGACGCAAATCCTTGTCAAATACGACAAGCAATTCCTAGCTGTATTTTTATTGGTGGGTTATAAAAGTTTTTCCAATACGGTTTATAGCTAGATCTTATCTTGAAGCCGTTTCGGATTTATGTTCAGCCTAGAAATTGCGGTACAGAAATCAAATATATACAATACAAGCGTTGAATTTAATGAAAGTGATACTTTAAATGTATCTGTAACACATGAACTGGTCATGTGACATACATTTACACATTTATTGATTTTCAGTTGACTATAAAAAATTGTTTCTTTAACAGCTTGTATGAGCGGTAGGTACATTTATAGACACCCTTATAAAGACTTAAACAGCTTTTATAAAAGTGTTCTTGAATCCCAACATTTTTCATACAAATTAGTGTGTTTATTATTTACTACCAAAGTATTACGTATCGTACATTAGTTAGTACGTGGGCTGGCTTCGTAGGCTGTCACATAGATGGCCCTGGTATTAAATTAATATGATTTTGAGTTAGTCCTAATCTTTAAAAGATACGTCTATACATTTAGCGTTTAATTATTTGTACAAAACAAACATTCCAAAGTTAGAATTAGCGTTGATATGGCTCTATAAAAATATGAGATGATTCACAGCTTGAAGGCTGTATAGTGAAAATGAACTGCGTAAGCTCTGCATTGATCGAAGATTGTAAGAAAAGCGGTCGAGTGCGTGTCAGGTCAAGGGGACAGACATTATCTAGTTTATGACACGTTTATTAAAAAAATACATGTATATGCAGGCTTTATAGGCAGGCATGTTCTCATTAAATATTATTTTCAGTCGTAATTTCATTTAAAACTACGAAATAACAAGAAATTATTTTAATATAATAAAATAATTCGTTAATTTGTCAATAACTATTAAATTTTATTAATGTAGCCATTTTTCTATTTGAAATTTTCGCCGCTTGATTAAATAATTGACAGCAAAAGACACGTATACTTAAATTATTAGTTAAAATGGCAAATTAAAGCATTTACTATACAACAGCTTGCCAGATACCGTAAATATTAGGAGTTTCGTTTCGACCGTTTCGAATACGCCGGAGAAGTCTTTTGAGAGATACGTAACAGCGTAACTACGGCGGTGGCGTGTGATATATTATATGTTATGATATAAACTTTCATAATATATTAAAATATATAGTAAATTATAACTTCAATGAATATTTTTTTTACAGAGCGCACAGAGGAATGACTCTGAGCGCGCCGGTCGGCGTAGCAAATCTGAGGGACCACGCCAGCCACGATGGACCGACACTGTCGAACCTAAGGTAACATAACTTACTTTCAACTACATTTACATCAAATTCTATAATTCTGTAATAAAGATGACTACATAGGCGCGTCACTTAGCCAGGAGTGATCTGCGTGGAAAAACCGTGTATACTAATCTCAATTTCTAATATTCTACTATTTTATTAATTCACATATGCTATACGACACACAATACACAGAGAGGTACCTCAATCAAATAAAAAGTGAATGTGGATATTAAACGTGTAAAATTATTAATTCTTTGGGCTTTCTCTATATAACATGATATGTGATGTGTAACTAACAGTTGGCCAGAAAAGTTCATAGGCTTACATATAAAAATATTTTTTCTATAGAATTTGAACTGATTACTCAATATCGAGAGTGATTATAGCAACATTGTTGTGCCTAACCAAGGTCCTTATTGTAACAAAATTATAACTTGTAACGTGTAAAATATGAACATAAGGAATGCAATAAATATTTGACGTTGACTTTGAAAATATTTTAAATATTAATAAGTTTTAGTTGTAATTACTCATTTGCATTTTAACAATCATTTTGTAACTGAGCTTTTCTAGTCAAACCTAGGTGAAGCTTTTTCCAGCTTGACCAGCTACGTACGATAAATATTTCAAGACATTGTATTTACAAAAATGAAAATGTTCATTTACTTTTACGCTTACTCAGGCAACCACAGCCTTAGGCGAAGTGTTAGCGGCAAAAGAACCAGAACCGGTATCCGTAAGCACGGAGTACCGCAACCAGTTTGCATGGCCTAAGGACACCACTGATGCACCAAGGAAGAGCATCTCTATGGGAGCGCTGAAGAAAGCTGCCGCGGCCGAAGGTAAGATAATTTCGCAGCACACCCAGCGTTTTAAGGTTTCTTATCTACAAGTACCTCCCACTATGCCTGTATGTACGTTAATTACCGTCTACATATATTGTGTTATTTTTTACTGTCATGAAGTTTTGCTTTAAATGGGTTCGTGAATTATAAAGGTTTTTATTAGCAATAAATGCAGCAAGTTGCAAGCAAGTTAAAAATTCATAAATACTTTATACGCATATATAAATAATAAATATACCTGTGAGAATTCAGTATATATTAAGTTTCATTAAATGATAAAGTTACGAAGTGAAGGTACGTAGTTTTGAGCGTAACAAAATCCCAAGTATTTGCATTGTTAATAACTCGTGCTTGTCACTCCAAAACTTTATTATTCAAATTGAAATTCGTTGCTCAATTGTCGCCTGTATTATATCAAATTGCTGAAATTTGATCTGTTTACGAAATAATTGTATTATTAATAAAGCGAATTTACTGCGTCAGTCATTTAATTTAGCGTTTTTTTCGTTTGTTAATGCGCTGATTATGTTTTATATAATATAATATAATATAATGTGTTATGTTGTATTATGTTTTATATAATATAATTAATACCAAATAAGGCTATAACGGTGATGATTATGCTATGGAGCATACCCTAGTAATAGTTGATCCTCTAGATTACTTCTTTTCACCAATTTTTATATTTCTTACTTTCTTTCTCGTTTTTCAGTATACGAAAAAAAACATATTTTGTGTGGTGTGGTATACATGTAAATCGGCTTGTACATGTTTCTTTGGAAACTTCATATTTCACATCATACCTTTTGCATTATTCTGCGTCATTGCCCGTCAAATTATACTTACAATTGGATTTTGATTCTGGAGAGGCCTCACTGCATATTCTGCCACGACTTTAAGGTTCCAAAAACTAACACAGACACAGTATTTGACGAATTCTGTTTGATAATATATAATACTAAGACTATTTTTTTCTTAAAAAAATTGTTTTAAGCATGCACCATGTACCACGGAATTATTCTAGTTACCCACAAAATGTGGAAACTAGCGTTAGATCAATTTTGTCACAACCAAATTTTTGTCATTTTTATATTCATTATTATTAATTTAGTTAATCATAAATTAACAAATAATTTCAGGTTCAGTAGAAGCACAGCCACTAATGAACCACGTGGATGGTGAGGACGACCACAAGAGATACATCGAAGACTATTTGTGGAACGGGCAGAAGCCCGCAGTACAGAGGTATGTGATGGTATAGAACTGGTACCTAGCGATGGAAACCCAACGATCTTCAAACTTATGATTAACTCGATTCGTCAATATGATGTAATCTTTGTTTTCTCGGTCTTACACCTACAATACCCCAGAAACTATACAATTTTATACTATTTAAGAGCAATTTCCATGGCAATTTCGTTTTCAATATGATGTAGTTCCACCAATTTTCCCCGAATATAACAAGAAAAACGTTGCCATTTCATCTGATATGTTGGTTTTCCATCCGTTAGCTACAATTATTAACAGCAATTTATAATTAAATCTTTACTTTATTAAAATTTGTTATTTAGAAATAAAATTCTGTCTTTTATATGAAAACTCTAATAAAGTAAAGATGAACAATAAACCCAGAAACCCAGAATCTATATATAAATGTACATAACTATTTTATTTAACTGAAGTTCTTTTAATACTGCTTCTAAAAAAAAACAGTTGTGCTTAAAGTATATAGATTCTGAATTTTAGCGCAGCTTGTCTACTAACTCATTGAAGCTTGTATTTTATAGATTTTTTTCAAATATGCATGCTTTATCACCAATCAAATAACTTGGATTTAAGAAACAGTATATTATTATAAATAATCGCTATTCTGTGGGCTTGTCTCCAATAAACCACGCAAAAATTTCATAACGACAATTTTATTATGATTGGATCATCGCGCGAAGCCGGGCGGATTCCTTCTTCTCTGTCAATAAACAAAATTATTGTCACTAAGGCTTTGCTTCTGGCTAAGCAGCTTCCGCAGCGCAATCCATAATAGCACAATAAACACTTTAAGATCTTCACAGAAATAGTCACGTATATATATTATATTATTTACTCCGGGCGTAAATTGTATATACTTTATAATAATTGTTAACAAGTCTTTTATCTCGAATATTTTTCAGGTTTCAGAAATCGTCACTGCTATGCTTAATTGTCTAGTTTTGTGTACTAACCAATGGAAGAAACTTTTACTGAAATGCAAATAGTAAATGAACTTATAATTTGTTATAAAATTCTTATTCGTTAAGATTTGAAAGTTCTAAATACTAGTTAAATAGTTTTAAATATAAAAACGCCTTGTCAAGAAGCTAAACATATTCTGTACCTGTCAGTTATGGAAGGCGGTTTTGACCTGCATTTTTATAAAATTTTCCTAGATTGAAATTCTTGATAGTATGGCGATTAATTCCGTAGGAACATATTGTTTGAATTAAAAAAGTCATTCGGGCCAAGGCCATTACTATTCTGTAAAATACAAAGTACACAATGCACACGACCAACCATTGTTATATTGTATGAAAAGTTCTATTAAGAAAAATTATAACAATATTTCTACCGAGATAAAGTATTATGCGATATGACTCAATAATAAATAGGCTTATCGGAACTTAAATTGATAAATTGCTCCAATAATCAACTTTTAACGTTGGTGTATATATCAGTAAAGGTTTCTTCTATAGCTGTTCTGCCCTATCTTTCCATTTCGTATCTACTGGGTAACGCAGAACAAGTCTAAATTTCATTTTTGATATTTGCTTTTATCTAAATCTTCTCACGGTGGCGGTATAAGGCCGAGTAGTTCTAGATCAGATAGTCCGGAATGTCTGCTAATAGATACTTTTACAATATCGATGTGACCTGCACTTTTATCAATGTGAACGTTATCAAAATTGTTTGTTAGATTGTATGTCGTTGTATCACCTAACCTTACAGTAAACACTACCGTCCGCGGCTCCTTCTAGATTTTTCGATGACTAATATCCTACCACATGCGTGCTTGACAATTATTTGAGCATGACCTTACTAACCCGGCTCGGCGCGAGCTGTTTCTTTTGCGCATATCATCGTCACGTCCAAGCGTCTGACTTGAAATCAAATTTTGCAGAAAATCGACGTTCCGTAGCGCGCTATCGGCCCTCATATACAATGGAGAGGATCGTTCCAAAGATAATAGGAAACGTTACAAAAGCGAGTACAAAAAGAAATTTAGACCGTTCTCTCAATACGTGTACGAGGCGTCTAAAGGGACATTTACGAAATGCAGGGGTAAAGGGAAGTCGAATGAGGAGGCGAGCGAGAGGTTGGTGGGCGAGAGCGAGGGGGGTGGGGCTAGTGGGGTCCGGGGGGTGGGTTCCAAAGCCGCCGGCACCTCTAAGGCTGCCGGAGAGGACAGCGAGAGCACGCTGCGCGCTGCCGGCCTGCAGCCACTCGGGCTGCCGCAGGGAGACTCCTGGTACCGCGAGGTGATGGACTTGCGCAAGCGTGCCGGCGAGTACAAGGTCTCTCTTCTCTTCTCTTAGATCTGCCTATATCTACAACGATAAAACATAATTATACGTTCCAACCTACTTGAACGCCGTCGTTACGATGCCTCTCTAAAGCATAGTTATTTATTTTCTGAAATAGGGATTGAAGATTGAAGAATCTCTTATCTGGAAATTAAGTAACTTAAAACAATTCGATCACATCATAGACAATGTAAATTATACCACAGATCAAATAGTATTTGTGACGTGATATAATGATCATGCTTTCATACAAAGTTGTTTGACAGTACCGCGGCTGGGGAACCGAGCTGGCTCCAGAGCACATCACACAGCTTTACAATAAGCAGATCGAGCTCTGGTACCAAGTATCTCGCCGGTCCTCCCTCTCAGCGCTATCACTCGCTTCCACTAATCACAAGTAAGTGATGCACTAGTTATTTGATATGCACAATCCGGCTTGAAGGACCAAGCTTTTAGGAATGTTTAATCATAGCGATATGATTTCGTAATCTTTTATCGCTGTCTTTGCTGGAATCAAGCCCCCATACTAGCCAATAGCTATTGCAACCAAATGGCTTAGATGTTGGCTATCTTAATGAAGCTCAGCTGTAGGAATGCTATTAGCATAAGCTCTTTATATATATATTTTCTTATGAACATTTAAATTTTGCAGGGCTTTGCCTCGTGACGAAAAAGATGGCAAGGAGTCCAAGAGCCATTCTCCAAAGAAGTTCAGGTCGTTCCGCTCTGCTCCGCACCAGTCTATACACGCTAAGCTTCAAGAGACTAAAGCATTGGAGCGTTCGCCGCATAAGACATCGCCACAGAAGCAAAGGAAGAAGCTTCAGGGCCATAGCTTCGATGAAGGCGCGGCCCAAGAAGGTAAAATGTTTCTTATTTACCTGAATTCCTATACCTAAGATTCCTGACACAATGTCAAATCAGCATTAGCATTAGAATTAAATCATAATCAGAATATGCACAAAAGGCTGTCTATAAAATCGTTATAAATGTAATAAACGCAGAAATTGTTGCCATGCCTGATACTATTTGACGACTATCTTTTACTATATTGCATTTATTGGATAGGTGTTAAAACTGAAGGAGCCTACCGATCTCCAAGGCGGCGGCCTCGCTCGGCTGACCCGGCACCCGTTACTTCAAGACATCTGCCCAATGGACATGAGGCACATCCTCGACCTGCTAAGCCTACCGGTTAGTTATTGTATATATGCTTGACGCCTTTAATAGCGTAGATTTAAAATTGGATTCTTCTAGAAATTATGTCTTTTTTATAAGGTTTGACTTATTTTGAAACGAAACCCGATTAGTAATAGTTACTTAGAGCTCGTTGTTTGCTTTGTTCTGACTTTCAGTGATGTTCTTCTTAGTATTTGACAATTCATTCACATCTGATCGATTTTGTGATCAATTTATCATCATATTTTTTTTATCGTCTACATCACACTAACATCAATTATCTTTCTAGATTCCATAAAATAGTTCTCGATGTAATCCGAATACGTGTTTTGTGTGTTTCCTGCCTGATGCCTGTCCCAAAATTAGATAAAATTCTAGTATGCTAACTGTTCTGTAGGTTTGCCGTTAAGTAGGGGCAGTAGTAATAGAGTTAGGTCATCGTCGAGAGGTGGAAGGTCACCTTCCGCGCCTCCAAAATCTGGGCCTGGAACGAATGGGACAGTGGAAGCCAATGGCCTTGAGCAGAACAAAAGGAGTCGCAGCGTCTCTAAAGTGGGGATAAAATTGGGTGCGTAAGAACTTGTGACGGTTGCGTCGGCGCTCTGTCTTTTATTTTGGCGAACAATGCGGCTTTTTCAACTCTAATTTGCCACTGCACTGAAGTTTTTAGTGTTTCCATTTTTCAAACACAATATTTTTATTTATAAACTGGGTTCACCGTATCTTCAAAAAAAGTTGAAGCTTAAAAGTTTGAAGGTATGATTTTTTCATATAAATAAACAAAAATAAACGATTAACAGAAATATATTAAAATCTCTTTAAGCGTATAAAAATATAAACGTCAATAAGTATGCTATGTATCAAATAAATTTTAGTAGTATATTAAATCTTAATGTCTTATAACTAAAAAATAGTACATTTATATTCATTATGTTATAAAAATTACTAAAGTGTGGTGGCGTATGAGGCTTAAACGCGATAGAAAAAGTAGTACAATATATAATTTAATTGGCTTCTGTTTTCGCGCTTTTAGGCAAAATTTGTCAGTGCGTCTACGCAACATAGTCACTGCGCGTATTGGCACCAGCCTGAATGGAGTTTATGTTCGTATTGTCCGGTGTGAAACACTGCACTTCACTTACAATAAACAATTTTTCTATGATTTTAAATGATCACTTCCCTTTGTCCTGCCAACTGGTTTTAGTGTGAATTTGGCATGTTTCATTTATGTGTGTTTAGTAATTGTTATAGGAATGTTTGTTGTGTATATTAAATAAATAGTTTTAAATGTAGATTAAATTAAATATAATATACCTTCCTCTTTGAAATAGAAGTTAATTGTAGATGTGTTTTTTTAATATCCTGTTAGTGAATATGAGGTGTTTTGTGTGTTTTTAGGTAATTAATTTACTTCGGCCATTATTCAAATATAGTTAAGTTTCAATACTGTTAAGCACTGGGTATACAAATAAGAAAATCAAACTATATGTATAAAGGAATAAAGGCCTCAGTGTTTTAGTAGAATAGTGATGATTTATAGATTTTTTTCGTTTGACTCACCAACATTACGAGTATATGTGTCTACTAACTATAATTTGTAAAATGATAATATCCTAAGTGAAACTAATTTCTATTATTTCAGCAGTGATATTTACAATGGTTATTTTATTAAAAAATCTCATTTAATATACATAAATTTGACATATTTTCAGAAAACGATATCCAGGCTCACCGTAGTGCATCTGTCGCTAAGGACCATTTCTTCGACGACTCCCCAGTGGTTAAATCGCCCCCGGAGCCCACCCGTGTTAAGTCCCCTGAACAGATGAACATGCGCTCCCCCGATCCTGTCAACTGGACAGTTCCACTTGACACTGGCAAGACATTCACTGTGACACAGAATGTCAAAAGCGGTGAGTCACTCATGAGCAAGTTGACAGTCACATTCAAACTAAGTTAGTCTGTCAAAATTTTGTAATGCGCCAGATATGTCAAAATTTTTCTAGTAGGCAACACTCGAATATGGAATTGTAAATGTATTGGCTTAAGAGTGTCTTCTTCACGGTGATGGTTGCACAGTATAACACCCGACACCTAATACCCAGGTATACTGTGGTCCTTGAATAAGATACTCTTCGTAGATAGACGGCATAATTAAATTTTAAGTCTTATTATATCGAGAACACATAAAGAAATTGAAAAATTCGTCACCCCTTAATTTTTTATACAATTGATTATAACTTAATCCATTGGTATGGGTGATAAATTTTTACAACGGAAAGCCATCACACTGTCATTTCACGTTGGAATAGACATGGTAACATTAGCCGTTTTTGAGTTTACGTGTGTATAGCAACCCCACAGTACAGTAGGCTTGCAACACTGACACAAGTACACAATAATCATGTGCCAAAAACCGATCATTAAAATTTCTTCACTCGTTTAGTTTTCATACATTTTTAATTATGTTAAAATCATCTTTATTTCTTTTCTGTCCACACAAAGTGTTACCCGACGAATTTTCACATTTACCCTATAAGATGACAGAACAACAAAGACACATCAATCATAAGTTACACCTTTTTGATAATAACTAATTAGGATGAATATCAACAAGTTCTGCAGAGACGGCGTGGAGCTAGAACATTTTTTGTGGACGTAGAGAGTAGCGTTGCGATCATCATCAGGCATACAACCACTCACATATTTCAGATGAGAACATAAAGCGCCCTAGCTCTGAGTTTAAGGGTAGCTCTATGGCGGAAGACGTCGGCCCCGTGAAGATGGCAGGTACGCCGTCCACAGCCACCGCCTAAGCAATCATCATCGATTTTAATGAGTGTCAGTCAGTGTCCTCTTACTCAAAGACAGAGCTCACTGCCACACGCACGACACAGATAATATATAACCTGTTTTATATTTATGATAGTTCATGATTAAATTGTGTTAATCCAATAACTGAGATGCTTTTATTTTTTGACCGTACTCCGATGAGACGTCGACCACGTATGTATCCATTTGTGTGTGTGTGTTTCGATGTTTGCGTACACGATCACCGTTTAGCACTCTGTCCCTTTCTAACATTTCTCATCTCATTCACTGCATGCTGCCTGCTCCTGTCATCCTACGACGAGTAATAAAGACGTCCAGCTCTGGATGTACCCCGATAGGTTAGATCCTTGGTTAGAGTTCGCTATTTCCGAATCATCTGTTGCATGATGTTGTCGGGGGAGGATTTCCTACGTAGATCTTCTGATATATCTCTAAAATCTAAAGCATGAAAATTTCCATATGTGCCAACGCCAGCGGCATAGCTTTTGTAAATTGGCTTTAATATCCCAAATTGGCTTCGAATAACTGTAACAATTACTGTTTCACAAATTTAGATTAGTACTAGGATATTTACAGACGTAGATTATATAAAAAAATGTTGGTGGCGACTGGCGGATTTTTATTAATATTCAGTATTAAGCATGAATTAATTGAATAATGTATATTTATCATTGTATTTGAAAAAGTAGCGTGAATTAGTATCTATAGTTGAATAAATATCAAACTTAATCAAAAAAGTAAGTACGACAAATCATTACCCATAGATTAAACAGAAAACCTAACAATATATATTGTATAGCGATTAACTAACCTTTGCTAGATTAAGAATAAATGTGCTTGTTGATGTCAAGCTATGGAAGTTTCAAACATCTTTAACATATATTTGAAACTTTCAAAGAAGATTACACTTCTCCTTATGATAACACAATGTTTCAGAGATCGCTCCAATCCATCATCAGCAAATGTCGCCAATCCGTTCGCTGAAAAAAAGTGATTCTCCCACAAGTTTGAGCAAACGCGTGGATAAAACTCCCACCACACCAACAAGCTTGACTCCCATATATGAGACTAAAGCTCTAGATTTAAACAAGGTGAATGGTGTCAACGGGATCAATAGCAACCAGCTGACACCTGAAACACCAATTAAAGAGAAAGAAGTAATCAAGAAGTCTACTGAAGCCACTCAGGTGGCGCCGGGAGTGGTTGACACAACGCTAATAAACGATACATCAAGCTCGGGTGGACTGACAGCGGCTGAGGTACTAGACCGTGCCCGATCCAGGTTTGACAAGTTCTGGGGGAAAAAGGAGGATGATGTGTAATCTAACAGTTCAAGCGTTAATTGACAAGAACACGTTCAATTCGAGGGACATTCTGTCTCCCTGAAAGTGTATGTCAATGAAGGAGACAGCATGTGGATTCGATACAGTTGTTCACACAATGCATTTAATAATGTAATTCTCCTATGGTTATAAAATCGCAAAATAAAGTAGGTCGGTGCATAGCTTCGCTTGTATAAGAACGATTACTGTATTTATATTATTATTTATTATATAATGATCACTGTCTATTAAATAGGAGTGTGGTGGCTTGTGATAGTAGATACGGTCTGGTCGAAGTAGAATAGTATGATTAATATACGTATTTATGAAAAAAGAAGTTTATAACTGAAGTTACGTGTGATATGGGTCAAATCAAATTTTGGGTCACTTAATTGAATTCAGAGATTTTCTGGAATAGAATGGCTTTAAAGAAAATTAAAGACGAATGCTGGCATTTATTCTATGCGTAGTAAAGTATTGTTTTCGAACGCTTATCCAAAAATCAATTGATATAGTGTATTTAGTTATAAACTTCTTGGCAATTATTAAAAGATTCGGTAAACAATGGATGTTGGACTTATACAACATTTATTGTAAAAACATAGTTATTATTAAGTTGCGGATTAAATTTGTATATTTACTTCAGTCCTATGTATGCGCATAACTATGGCAAACATTCAAAGCATCAAATACATGACGCAACGAAATAGAATCAAGCGGCAAAGGTGTCTGTGTAATTATGTTTTAACTAAATTATTAAATATTGTGTATTTCTGTGTAGATTCAACTTAACAGAAATAGTGAACAATCACAAACGTATTTAGCTTTCTCAGATTTATTTTCTATTCAGACATCTCCGTCCATAGAAAATACATGGCAGAAAATTTTATTAAAAGACAAATTAAATTATAACTGGCTTAATCCATTCTTATAAATTTCATCAATTTCATATAAATATTTCTTAGTTTCCAAGTGAGGGTCTAAATCATAGTGTCGTGAATTACATTGTGGTTGTTTGTTATTTCAGAATTGAGAAAACCCTTACATTTAGTTTTTATGTTTTAACGAAGTAGATAACTTTTTAACTATTTATAAATTACTATGGGCAATGTATACTTTCTAAATGCATCTGTTAGCCGTCCAACGTAGTATTTTTTGCGAAATAATCACAAAATATATTTTCTCAAATTATTTCTACAGCTTTGTAATCTATGGATGAAAAGATATATTTTATAACAATCTACAACATTATTCTTCTTCTATTGTATCTGTGAATGTGATAGTAAATTGGCGGGAAATTAAAATCAACGGCCAGAAGCCAGCTTAGATAGTTCTTTAATTATTTGATTGTAATTGATTTATACGGATATTGCTATATAGTGTTTTTATCGAAAAACTTTGTAGTTACCATGGATATTTATCCAGAGCCTTGCCGGATATGTTTATCCATGTCCGAATTTAATGTATCTTTGTCCGGTACGTATTGTACAAAAACAAATATGATAGCCAAAATATTGTTATACCTGAAAATTATTATTGAAAAAACGGACAGGCTGAAAACAATTTGCTTCAAATGTACGGTTAGGATTGAACAGATCCATGATTTTATAACGACCATAACACAGTCTCAAAATCATTTCGAGAAACATTATTCAAGACCAAAGAGCCCTTCACCCAACATTCGCGTTACTTCCTTCGCTGAACAAGAAAATAATGCCTTTCTTAAATTGAAACAGTCGAGTCCATTCTTCTCGTATTCGCCGCTAAACATACTTGTTAAACCATCTAATCATCAGTTTTTGACCTCTGGCACACGATTACATAACGTTCAAAAAGATATCCAAAATGATAATTTGCTAATGAATCCAGGAGAATCGGAACAGCTTTCGGTCGATATATTTGAATCTCAGTCCGACCAAGATGATGTGGACTTAAAGCGGCAAGATTAAAAATGACTTCAGGCGCGAATACAATTAAAAGAGTAAATGTTATGATCCATCAGACAAATGATTGAATTATTTTGCGTTCTATGGAATTCCGTAGAGACAGGGTAACGTTAGAATTGATTAAAGTAATTTCATGTAGATATAATAAACTTAGGTGCCTATTGTTTTATTAATATACTAGCTAAATGTATTTCAGTTCCACAGACAATATAAGTAATCACAACTTTGAATTTTTGTAATTTAAACTTTCTCTATACCCGTAAGATTATTAAAAATTTTATTGTATAAGAAATTTGTTAATACTAATTAATATTTGTGAAATTGATGTTACTTGAATTAATAATAAATATCAATGAAATTTCATTTTAATTTAGGCGTTCAATACTAACGACCTTGACCGTGACCCTTTAATGCCAGTCAAATTCGTATGGAAATTCGTATGTAACAACCAATTACAATTAAGGATAATTCAAGGAATCACGCCTGCGAAAAAATGGTTAGGTCTCAGTGCCCAGTATTATTTCAAGCATTGAATTGTTTTTTTGCGCACAAAATTTTTTTCGAGCTCTTCCTCCTCGTAATTGTTTTTTCATAGCAAGTAATAGCTTTGCTATGAAGCTAAGCGTATGATTTTTCTGTTGTAATTACATCAAAATGGACACCTTAATAAATATTTAAAAATGGGTTGTTTTTCTATAAATCAGCTACTTACCTACTAAATCAGTGTTCAATGTTACTGGAGCACCTTATCTTAACCAGGCGGATAAGGTGACTTGAACACACAAGTCACACAACATAACCCTCCGCCACAAGCAGTCGCACCGCAAAGGGTATGCGGATTAAAAAACACAAAGTAACATTACACACATACGTTTCTTTGATATTATTTTTTCACCGTATGAGCAACTATTATGGAGCCTAAATGCTTAGTGTTAGGATTTAATAATTGAACATAACCTCTAATCGAACATTTAAAACATCCAAAGAAGAATAGGTGAGAACTATTTGTTAATTTGGGTCTGCCCTGTATTCATTGAATGACTTCTCTAAACGCATAAAAAAACACAAAAATTAAGAACAATGACTTTATTTCGTATTTGTATCAATTCGTACAGATATTCTAAAGAAAATATTTCCTCATTCACTATAGACAGTTATTGATAAATCACATTTATTATACACTAAATTAATTTTACAAATTAAGCATTAATTATGGCAGGAAACAACACAGAGATGAAGATATGACGTCACTACACATTAGCTTAACCATGCTTTTAATAACTACCACTGACCCACTAAACGAGCTGTTATTAATAAATGGTTGAAATTGAGACATTATAAGCAAATTTTATAGACATAAATACATGTAGGCGTTTACCAATATTTAAAAACAAACATTTTATTTATACGCGGATATACATACAAAATAAACTTTCATGTCACCACCATATATGACCCCAAAAAACAACGCTGTCCTGTAAGTTATTAGGGTTAGATCAGTTCGTGGCACTATGACCATCGAATGCTAGAAGGCCAGTGCCTATTCATACTGTTTAGAATTATACATTTAACAAGCCACGTAAAAAATACAAATTATATTTACTTTAATATACTTTGAAATTATGGTCCCAAAACAATTTAACGATTAATTTTAAACAATTTAAGCTTAAACAATATAATTAGGGTAGTTAAATTTAACCCTGTCTCACCATCACATAGGAAATAAATGTTTCACGTTAAACTAATGAGTATTTTAGAACATACTTTTTAATGAACAGTTAAAAACAAGTTTTTGGAATGTCTATATCAAAGTCATGGAGAATGAGCCGAGCATAAATTTAAATCCCTTATATAAAACAAAATCCTTAGAGGTGGTCCAAACTTGTATTGGATTGAAATAAAGACGCCATTACAATCCACAAGGATTCAAAGTTATAATGAAACAATCCTGTCAATAGAGATCAAGGTATTACAAAGTCACTCTAGAACAAAGAGTAAAGGCTAAGTTAATATATTCTTGCTTCCTTCCTTCCTTCTATCCTTCTGATAATTTTATTAGAAACGCAACGTTCCTCATTTATCGCTCCATTCTCTATGCCTGTCTTATGAAATTTCAATTGAATAAATAATATAACATTAATAGGAACAACAAAAACAATTTCGGAAGACGTCACTTAATTCGAAAAGCAATACAATCTGCTGATTTATATAATAAATATGCAGTCTATGGCACTAAATTCATGTGCGTGTTTTAAAAGCATAGACACAGAGAATAAATTGAGCATTGTTTATGGTATACAAAACAACTAGAAAGAGACAGCATGCTCGAACGTTACGCAATGCCTCTTAACATTAGGCAATAAAGACGGTATTTCAATAAACGAGAATTAAAACTAATTTTGAATCTTATGAATCCCATTCTATTCTTTATGTCTATTATTATGAATTGAAAGTGAAAAAAGCATAGGTTTATATATTTAAAACTACATAGTATGAAATGAACGTGAAGTCTCAACTATAAAAATAAAAACCTAACAAATGTTTAAAAATACTATCACAATTAGTAGATCTAAAATCTAATATCTATTCTAAACGAGTACAAGTGAGATAAAAAACGTTCACAAAAAAAAATACATCTTTAATAATGTTATATGCCTCAACATTAATACTGAATAAAATATTTGCCTGAATTAAGATGAAATTGAGATCTTTTTATTTATAAAGGACAGACAAGCGAAAGACTCATTTCATATTATTTTTAATTAAATTCCGCCCCTAGTATATTTTTTAAAATCGTATTTACTACACAAGGAAATTCCCTAACAACCAGTACATGCAACGATATTAGTCTCTAGAAAACTTAGTTCTTTATATGCTTTATATAGAACGAACATTTATTACATACAGAACTCAGGCGTTAGTAAATTAAGACAGTCCTCTTTACGTGCATTTTCAAATACTAAGTAAATCTTGAACATTAAAAACAATATATTTTCCAGAAGCGATTAAAAATTATGTCGCGCGATTGTTTCGTAATAATTATTAGTACGGGTGGCTCCAAAGAAAGTAAGTATCTTATAACCGAGACCCAACACGAACTACATCATTTTTGTTAAGCACAAAAATTGCTTCGTTAAAAAAATACACTACTAAGTTTTGATGAAGTAGAAATTGATACTAAAATTACGTAAGCACTTGAAAAATAAAGTATAGAAGAGGCTCCTAAGTTATGATTACAAAATTTGATTATAAATATAAGTTTCATTTATATGCGATTGTAGTATTTACTTAAACGAAGTACAGTAGCAGAAAAGCAGATATTTTTTAACCAATTCATGTTAAAAAACTTTTTCCTAGTTCCTAATAAATACCTGAAAAAATCTACTCATTTAAGCTTGTTTATAAAATTGTACTCCATTTAGAAAATACGAAAAAACACTTTATTTAAAATGTACTTGCAAATTGCTATGAAAACACGTTTAGAAGGATGACTTATCAAAATATGTTTTGTATTATAGTATCGTGTCATATTAAATTGTAAAACCACTCTTTACCAACATTAAAAAACTCTCATAAAAACCGTACAAAGGCAAACCACGCCTACAAAATCCAAATTGACCAACCACAGTTCTAAATTAGCATCGATTGAATAACCACTTACAGACATATATTTGTCTCATTCATTTCTCACCGGATGATGAAGATGAAGCCCTTCCCCGTCCCTTTTTCATCTTTTTCTCATCTGGTTCCTTGTCGGTGGCGACAGAACTTTGATCAAGTTTGACTGGTATTTGTGACTGGGGCAGCGGTATCGTGGTATTCTGGAGTTATTTTAAAAATACTTAGGACTTCATTAAAAATTCAGCAAATGCTGAGGTTTTACGGGAGATAGCGGTTAATAATAAACTAATTTATTTTATATAATCAAATTAATACCTTCTTTTTAGCATGTTTGTCTTTTTTCGCTTTGTGATCTTCGTCGTCTCTTTTTCTGCTCATCACTCCGAGAAGTTTGCTCACCACACTCTTACTTCTGCCCTCACTAGTCTCCGCCTCTGGAGACTATAACAACAAACGATTTTTTTATAATAACAGAACTGAATAAAGAGAAAGGATCTTAAAAGTATATTTAAAATTACAAATAATTATTAAAATTCTACTTAGAATTTTATATTTTAATAAAGCATTACAGAAAACGACCAAGCAAGGAATACTACCAAGAAAATGTATACCAGTATATACTAAATATTTCAATAAAATCTGGAGTTAAGAATCAATAAAAAATATGTTATATAATGTTATAAAAATACCTTGATCGTCTCAACCGATTCTTGTTTTCTGAATTCCTTCTTTATGGACTCAGACCTCTTTGCTTGCTCTTGTTTTTTCTCAGCTTTCTCTTGTTTCTCCTGCTTTTTCGCTTCTTTCAACTCTTTCTCTCTTTCGAGTTTCTCTAATTTCAGTTCCTTCTCTCGCTCTTGCCTTTCCAATTTTTCTTGCTTTGTTTCTTTTTCCCTCTCTTGTTTCGTTTCAACTCTTTTTACCGAACCACTTCGTTCCATTTTATCCCTCTTGTCATCTTTCGCTTCAGGCGCTTTCTCTTTTTCTGGCTTCTCAATCTTCTTAATGGAGTCTTGTTTCTTTAGCTCCTTTGTTTCTGACTTTTCTTTTTTCATCGAATCTTGTTTTTTCAATTCTGATTTATCTTTTGATTTTATTTTCTCTTTGGATTTTAAATCTTCATCTTTCAGACTAGAATCTGACTTCTTGCGAGTTTTAACTTCCGGAATGCTGGACAATTCTTGTGTAAATGAGAGTTTCTTATTTATATCAGACACTGTAAGACTTGTGTCTGTACTTGATCGGCTGTCTGTCACTGTGAGGTACACTGAAAAAAATCAAACAATTCTTGATTCAATACTCAAAAATTCACACATAATTCTGAATTAAAAAATACTACTATTTTCTTACATGGCATTTCCCTCGATGTATCAATAGTGGAAGCTTCCATACTAGAGTCTACGAATGACTCGTCAGAAAGAGAGAGAGACGCAAATGACGAGTTGGCATCGAACGCCGACTTGCCCTGGCTGGCTTTTGGGGATGAGGTGAAGATACTCGGCGTGCTCTGTTTTACTGGCGTCCTGGTTTAAGAATTCAATTCAAAATCAATAAGTTTCACAATTTTTAACAGTATCGATAAAACTACAACTGTAAGTAGGGTAGTGCAAGAGCGATGCCTTAACCATTTTTGTCCAATAGTTAAATCATTAAAGTAGTAAGTTTTCGTTAACAATAATTTAAGCGTAACTACCTCATAGGCAGCCTAGCAGAATGGTGCGTGGGAGAATCTTTCTCCTCCGCGATTCTTGGCAAGAGAGGTTCTTCTTTATCTGGAGGTGGAGGAGTGGGGGGCGCTGGTGCAGGGGCTCTCCAACTTCCTCCTCTTCGGGTAGTCGCGACTGTGGTCGTACCACTAGTGCTTACTCCCCCACAGCAGAGTGGGGATATAGAGCACTTAGATTCCGCTGAACGAGGATGTAACCTGTTGAAAATAATAACATATTAACGTTTTATTTATAGTTTATATCCCACCGTTTCAAATTCCAACTCACATTGCAGCTCTAAAAACAAAAAGCTAACATAAACAATGAAAACAAATAATTAATATGATAAACAAATGTATGAATAATTCAGCTAATATTAAACAAACTATAAGAGATGATTTGAAAACCAGAATGAAATGGCGTAATTCGAAAAAATTAATAACAATATGAAATGACATGATATGATAACAAACCTGTCAGGCGAAAGAGCTCGTCTTAAAAGCGGAGACGCTGGATCGCGACGTGGCCACGCGCGACGACATTCGCGTGTCGCTAGAGGTGATGGACTGCGCGCTTCGCAGCCACGGCTATTTTTATGAATGAACGACACATTAAGCCCCACTCCGGACAAACACAAAGGCACGACATTTTAACTTATAAGGTATTTACCAACTTCCTCGCACACTGAATAGAGCACGCGAAAATATAGTGTTATCGGAACGGAATAAAATAGTGAAAATGAAGTTCTCATGTTAGTCACAATATTATGAAAATATGCAATTTACAAAAACATTTACATTTTCAAGTCTAAACTATAGTTATTGAACATCTATTTAAACTAAGTGTTTATTTCTTTTATATAAGACATTTTTCAAGTGGCCTCAAATATTTGATTTCTTTAGTATATAAAAACCTGCTTACCTGGTGGGTGAAGCCGGCGCTGGCGCAGGCTGGGGAGAAGGTGAAGGGGTTCTCGCGAGAGGGGAGAGGGGCATATGCTGAAGAGACGCACGGCGAACTTCACCCGCGCCTAGCTTGTGCTTTAGCCCGTGAAGGGATGATGGCCTGATATATAATTCGAATGATATTATTATTATAAAATATTCACCGGCCGGTCCGTATACTCGAATCTACAATACTAAAAACATTCATAAATACCGGTAGATATATTTTTGTCTATGGACGAAGAGCTTTTCGCAAGTTACTAGTAAGAGGCAATTAAAACAACCCTCCTTACTTAATTATCTTTCGAGACTTGATCTTTCGATTAAAAAACAACAACAAATTTTGCTCTTATATAAAGCGTCGACATCCCTAGATCCATAAATTAAAATAGATGTACTAATTTGTATAAGGAACCAAAATTTTTCTTTGTTGTAATGTTTTAGTTTCAATTTTTGTATTGTTTTTATTTATGTCTAATGTACCCTTCAGGCATTTAGTTTAAACAAAGCAATGATAAAAATAACAAAATGTACCTTTGATAGTGCGTCGTAGGTGCGTTGTGTAACGACGTGTCGGCTAACGCTGGAACTGCGGAAGGCGCTGGAGACGAACTCTCACTGTTTCCACCCGAAACCATCTAGAAATTATTATCATTTTATTATCACTTTGGTAGCTTAGTCAATCTCGCCATAGTTCAAGCCTAGGAGTGCTAAAGAAGAAAAATGAATATTAAGTATATTACTATTCAAAGTCTTTTGTGAACTTTAGATTTTAGGCGACGCTTATAATTAAATTGTATGTTTTACCTGATGCATCTCCTGCGACGCCCGCTTAGTGGATATTCTTCTAAACAGCGAGCACCGCCGACGAGGTCTTGGACGTGGCGGCGCGGACGCACGTCTGCCGCCCGAACGACGACGACCACCCGCCTAGAAATCGGTACGTTTGAGAATGGCCTTATCCAGAATTGGTACAGAGTATGGTAATTGCTTATTTTTATAAAAACGTTTTACATTTCGTTGATAAAATTATTTAAAAAATGGAAATAACTTTTGTGTTTGGCCTTAGTAAGTCTTTAGGGATAAGATAACTTAATAAATAAATTTTGATAATTAATTCCAACACACAAATGTACAGTGTTTACAATTTTCTTAACCTACAAAGTAATAATATTTTTTTTAATGTGTGCGTGTACGCACACATTAAAAAAACGCACGTAAGAAGTGAAACTTCTTTATGACCTTATTTTTCGAAAAATGATATATGCAACTTTACGGAAATTGGTTAAATAAAGTTAAATTAGATAAAGTTGAACAAAAGGTTTTTATTATCATAGACATGACAATTAACAAATAAATCATTTTACCTTATTACTACTAAGATTATTACAGAATTTCATTAATTGTAATAGAATTAGTACTTACTATCATTGTTATCGTTATTATATATTTTTGTTATTAATGGCTTCGAATCTCTTCGAATCAACCATGGTACGGACAGAAAAAGATGGCGCGTAACAGAAAAATGTGACGGTAAAAAAATTTCCAACGCCGATAAAGAAGTTTCACTTGATTTTTATAAACTTAATTATTAACTAAATGTTCATATTTAATATTTTCTGTATTACCTGTATTGTAGTCTGATCTAGCGGAGTGGCGCGAAGAGTCGCGTGTGGGGCAGCCAAGAGCAGCCTTAACACCTGAAGTATTTCAATAGAAAATTAACAATTTATTTATTATGTATTTGGTTTATCAATAGCAAAATTGTGATAATTTTTAACCTACCTGTGTATGCAACAATCCCTGCACAGATTCACCATTGAGCTGTGTTATGAGGTCTCCAGCCCGTAAACCTGCAGCCCAGGCCGATCCTTGTTCACTTACAGCCTACAATTAATTTAAGAATTAAACAATATATCATAACTTACGATTAATACAAGATATATAATTGATATTGTGTTTATATTTAAAAAACGTATTACACATAGTAAACAGAAAATATTTTAATGATGCTCGAGTATTAACGACTGTCTGTCACGTCTAACTGTTGCTGCAGCAATAATGACGCAAAACAAGTTTCTTGTTACATTATAACGAGATAGTTATACTTATTGTTTTTTTTTACTATATATTGTTTACATTTCCGTTTTATAATTATAACTTGTAAGTTTTTTACATATCTGTGTGTATTTGTCTTGTGGCTGTCATCTTTCTTAATTGATTTATTAATCAATTAACTTATTATATATCTACCATTCTTAATATTAAGAGTATGTTAAGGTCGATTAGTGAGCCACAAAGTCTAAATATCAAATGCAGGTTTTAATAGCTGGTACCTTACAAAGCAATATCATCAATATCCAAAAATATTGTGTAACTTTACATACTTTAATATAAAGTTATGCAAGAAGGTAACAAAATTAATAAATAAAAATATATGAAATGTTAAGAAAAACACTTTTTGAACGGATTGAAGCTATGTATATTAAAAACTTTATATTTTTCGGTCACTTATAAGTTTTTAATAATAATACATAGCATCAATCCGTTCAAAAAGTGTTTTTCTTAATGTGTAAAAGCTATGTTAACAAAAGACAATACTATATATGAAATGTACTTACCGATACCAAATGATGCATAGTATAGTAATCTGTGTCGCCATAGTACACACGGACCGTGTGTATTGTAAATCCGAAACCTCGTGGGCCTCGACGTACAACGATCGGCGGTTTAGAAGATTGAATTAACCTATCAAATACAAAGGAGTTTTAGTAATTAGAATGACGGCAATGTGATCGTCGCGCATCTCGTACGCATTAATACGTTTCCTACGTAAAATATCATTTTGTAATGAGAAAATTTATCAAACGTTTATATAAAAGATAATGAAAAGCATACACAGTAAGGTTCATCTTCAAGATTTGTAAAACCAAACATACGTCAATAATTATTTTTCTTTATGTAGCTGTATTGGTATGAGTACGTTACCTTTAATAAAACTTAAACTTAAATAATTTGGGCAGGCCGGCCCCGGCGGAGAAGGCTCATCTGTTGTAAGTATAATAATGAGTCTATGGACAATTTAATGCCAGAGGGCTTGCGAATGCGAGCGAGAAATGCCGGCAATTACGTGTTTACCTCATTTGTATAACTTTCAATGTTTAACACGTACCATATAAGTTATATTCAACTCATATCATTTTTATTTGTTTGTCATGTTATATATTATGTAAATATAAGTTTTATAACAAATAAATGTTTTTTATTGTTAGTTATTTTTTGGTTATTACGTTATAATATAGGGTATTTGTATTGAGAGAACTCTTAAAAATTCCCTCAGAAATTTGTGTTGTTCTAGATACATATAATTTTATTCAATTTTACGTTTTTTTATTACTTACGAATGGTTAGCAATAGCGAACGGCGATGGCGGATCGCGACACGGCGAAGAGTCGCGTGACGAGTTGGTAGAAGATGTGTTGCCGGCACATGGAGATCCACCACCCATACTTATTATGCTGTCTTCGGCTGCAAAATATACTTATAAGTTACGTAAATCAGCACATTAGTTATAACATTATTATAAGGTCAAGTAAATTTTAAAAAATAAATATTCGTTAAATAAATAACACAGATTGTAAACTACCGCTCTATATACGTAGTTACTTAATTTATCCAATCACAAATGGGAAATAATATAAATTACTCAGATACATAACAATAACATTATTCAGTATTCCGATAAAATGAATGCGATTACCTGGATGGATCACTAAAGAGAGGCCGGATGTGCTTGCCGATCGGCGCATTGACTTTGGTGCGGAGAGAGCTATAGGTTTACTTTTGTCTCGTTCAACCTTATCCACTTTATCAAATGATTTATGTTCTTTCTCCCTCTTATTCTCCGATCTATGAAAAAAATGCTTGTCTGTAAATTCAGTTCACGGACGATAGTTTAACGTGACAACGTCATAACAAAACATTGATAAAATGATTGCATACTTTTATGAATAGAATTCAATCATTTTTATTGAATTATCACTATTTTGTATAGGAGGAAAGGAGTGAATCCTGGGACGCATAGGCCAATCGAGTGGAAGAGAGCTAGATGCGACACAAGCGTACAATGAGTTTAACAGGTTATGCTTTTTGATTGATAAGACGTCACGACAAAAATTATAAAAACATTATTTACGCTAAAAAAATATGTTGACAGTACATATCTCATTAATGTGAGATCTACTTTCACTTTATTAACTTATTGGATCTTCTCGATCTTCATCAATACGTAAGTAAGACGTTTCTAGAAAACGAGGTAGTATATTATTTCTTATTCTACTAATAACACTTACGGTTTTGGTAACATAGCGGGATGCAACTGTGGCTGCACGAGACTCGACAATCCGTGAGTCAAATGCGTATGCGCATGTAAATGGGCCGCATGCGTCGAGTGCGAGTGTGCGAGCGGCGCACGCAACGCGACACGACGACGAGCGGCCGGCGACACGTCGTCAGAATCCGTTTGTGATGATTCAGCCGAGTTTGCTGATATCATCTGAAGAAAAAAAAACCTTAAGTCGAATAGAAAGTAAGTCTCTGTTTGAGATATAAAGTCGATTAATAACAAATATTTTGATTATAACAGCTGATAAGCATGCAATAAACGTCGAAACAATAAAGTAACTTCAGAATAAATATTGTAATACACTTAAAATGTTCTTCGAGCAAGCTAAGACCCGGAGAGTAGAATGAGGATGACAACGAGGTTTGTGATTGTAAATACATTTCGAAACCTATGTATGCATCGAAATTCTATGAAACAACGGTAAACTAAGCATGCTTCATCACTTTTTTCATCCTAAAATGTTTATTATACCAGTCATTAATGAAAAAATATAACCATAATTTTTTTTTTATCGAAAATTGGAATGGAATTTACTTTTAAACAACAATGTAACCCTACCGGGCACTTAGGATGATGGTGCGAAGTTTGCGGCGGCGCAGTGGGTGTGCTTGGTGGGCCAGCACTGTCAGGCGTGCCTGGCCAACTATCCGTGCTCTATTTAAATAAAAATACTTAGTTAGTAAAATAATACACTAATCAAGGCCATAAGCATTCTTAAAAACTACTCTATATGATTGATATCATCAATATTAAAGAGAATCTAAAAACTTGACGAAAACCTTGAACCTCATAGTCATTTTAATCGGTTTAAAATTATATTAATGAAAAAACAAACCAATTTTCATCTACATAAAATTCATTAACTACATGCGTATACGCACCTCAATGCTAACCCTCGATGAATGAGAGTGATAATGTCTCCTCCATTGCGGAGATGTAGAGGAGAATGCGGCAAATAGCCCTGCTTCCTCTCCTCCCGTCTCCGCCGTTGGCCCACTCTCCCCTTCTGCTGCCTCGTCTGTCTCCACTTCACTGTGATTGTAACGATCACAGCGACCTATAAATTTTAAAAATAACATACATACACATATAAATAGTATTGCAATATTTGAGATTGTTTTATTGTATTCAACAATAATTACCATCACCTAACTTGTTTTATCAGCTTTATCGGCACATAATGAATAGGATTTGAATGTGACTATAAATAATTATCACGTCACAGATAAAAATATTTTTGACCTTATTTTTAACTTACTATCAAAATAGCTGGTGTCTTCATCATTTTCCAGCTGCGGTATGAACTCAGCTTTCCGACGGAGTAAATTGTTCCAGTCTAGTCCGTAGAAATATATGTGTTCCTATAAAAAAATAAAATATTTAATAATCAAAAACATGTATAAGTACTACGTCTGTGTCTCTCAAGATTTATCTTTCTCTAACCTTTACTTGATGAGTGCCTCCCGTCCCCAATCTATCTCTGGGGTTTCGAGCGAGTAAATCTGCAATTATAGTTCTCGCTTCTACTGCTATCGGAAAATCATCTTCGGATGGCCACTCTATGTCATCTGTGTATACAATAAAGATATTTACTGTAAGATCGAATTGTACTACTAGAATTTAACATGTTTTCAAATGAAAATAAGTTCAGCGCATTCCATCTTACACATTTTCGCAAAGATAGCGTTTACGTATTTATGCGTAAACGCTTTCTTTATTTTGAATTAAATGAGATGAATTTGTGTCATCTAAATTCATATGTGATCTGTGGTTTTTTTGGATCTAATACATTTGCAATGTTAAATTGCTGTTTTAATTTACCTACAAAAAGAAAGTATATTTCACAAACAAGAAGACATTACCATTTACTGTATGCGCAAAAAGTTCTTCGGGTGTGTCACCGAAGAAAGGCACACAGCCCACTAAAAACTCGTAGAGAATGATGCCCATCGACCACCAATCCACAGGTTTACCGTAACCCTGTAAACATTTTAACATAATTAGTAATTTAACAGAGTTCTAAAATTTCAGGAAACGATGAAGATATTGGTTTAGAATACATATAGCTCACAAACGACACTTAACCATATAATACCATAAACATATATGTTACACATACTGAGTGACTTATATATAATTTCTATATCATTGATAATTATTAATAGAAAAAACTATGTGTTTAATAAACCAACAGAGCACTTTTAATTAATTTACCAATGTGAAACTGCTATGCCCTGTACGTATCCATAGGTTGCACGTACAAAGTGTACGAATTGACATATAATGTTTAAAAATTTGTGCGTCTCGACGTCCTACAGAAGTGATAACTTAATCTAATCTAATTTGAACTATTTAATATTAAAAATTTATGTGATAATAAGGACACGTTATTTATTAACAAAATCTTGCACTTCCTTTTCATAAACGCTTTCAAAAACATTGTTACCTAGAAATTTTTCTTAAATGAATTTCAATGTAAACGTCTAACGCACACTAGATACTAAATAGAGAGGGGGGAAAGCGTCAGCCCGAACTACGGCTAGCGATGCCGGTTAGACTGAGAGAGGAGAAGCCTACCTACTGCTGCCGTATGCGTGTGAGAAATGGAAGCTAGACAGATTGGCGCCGTAACGCGTTACATCACGAAGCGGAATACGGAAGGTATAAGAAGTTGTCACTTCAATACCATATAAAAATCATTAAAAAATTAGTATTATGTCTTACTTATTGTAATAATATATTTACCTGTCGTAATATGACTTCAGGCGCAATGTATTCGGGCGTCCCACAGACCTGCTTATCAGAGAACTGGCGCGCTTCGCGGTCAGCGTATTCCTCGTAAAGGTTCGTAGCCACTGCGTATACGATACATTTTAATACTTTTGATATAACATTAGTAGGATTAAAAACAAATCGACTCTTTTTATTTCGTATCAATACCTTATTTTTCGGTATATAAAATAACAAATAAACTTATATTATACAAAAGCAAAGGTCCCGGCGAGTAAAAGTATTAGATACTTAATAACAACGTAATCGGCTGTTACAACTATCTACGTATATATACGTTGGTTTTTACGACCAAATATGAGTAGTGCCTTCGATGCCGTTATAACAGATTTTGACTGTATTAATAAAATAATAATCTTATAAATAATAATATTAGTTAATGACATTAAAAATAACAATGACACCCCTCATAGTAAAAGGGAATTTCACATTTCTGTGATTATTAAATGATACGTCTCTTCATATTATCTTTCAGTACCTACCTTAAATACTAGATAATTTTAGTTTTTCACTTACATGACATAAGACCCATTTTGCTGAGTCCAAAGTCAGTGAGCTTTATGTGACCAGTTGCAGTGATGAGTAGGCTAAAATCAATACATTGATTACTTATAGTAGAACTTAAAAAGTAGTATGGTAGAACAGTTTTTACATTAAATAATGTATTTATATAACTTCTAAGGCGTATCAATAATGTTTTTCAAACAAAACTATACTAGGTTTTGTCTTTTTTTTATCGAAAAAAACTAATGTTTTTTTTTTTAATGTAACGGGGCAATCGGACAGGAGGCTTACTGAAGTAAAGTGATACCGCTGCCGCAAATGAAGACTCACTTGGCCGTTGTTGTGAGTGAGTTGCCGGCTTTTTGATAATTGATACGCTCTTTTCTTAATTCCCTCAAGAAAAAAGTCCCTAAGTCGAATTGGTTTGGAAATACTTCAATGGGCATCTGGTTCCACACAGTGGTGTTCGTGTTCGGTAAAAACTGCCTTTAAAACCTCTCAAATGGGGAACGACGGACGTCGATGATGATGATAGATGATACGGATAGAATTTTTTTGTTTTTTTCACCTTGACGTCCCATGATGAGAGGTTTTTTGAAATCATCTTTAAACGGAATAAAATCTATGCGCAATAAAATGCGGTACTGAGGTAAATAAACCACAAATTATCAAAACTGTCTTTTTAATATTAGTATATGCTTAAAATACGGCATAAGTCATATTAATTAGATAAATTTTTTTTACGGGTGTTCTTTGTTTATTTTCATATCGTAAAATAAGGAGTAGTTGAGTTATATAGTACCTTTATAAGCAAGTTACTCACTTGTCGGGTTTCAGATCCCTATGCACGATTCCATACGAGTGTAAATACTCTACAGCCAATACTGCCTCAGCGAAGTAATGCCGTGCCATATCAGGCGGAAGTGGCCCTGCACGCAGTAAAGTTGCGCAGTCACCGCCCTCCACAAACTCCAGTATGAGACATAAATGGCGTTTCGTCTCGAATGAGCAGTACATTGTTACCTAGAAATATTTATTTAAATATAATAAAAGTCAATCAAATGCATGTTGTTATTATAGTAAAAAATATTACCAAGAATTATATAGTTTGAAAAACAGATCAGTAAATGTTCGAATAATGCGATTGAACTCTAAAGAAACAAAAGTGTCAAATTTCGACAATTATATCTAGACCTGTATTTAGAAAGAACTTACCACAAAAGGATTATCCGCAAAACTTAATATATCTCGCTCAGCGAATGCTTGCTCTACTTGATTTCTTAATATTAAATTGTTTTTGCTGATTTTTTTCATTGCGTATCTAAAACATAAAAAAATATTATACCACTCGTTTCATACTCATTTTTTAATTACAATTTCCTTATATTAATTATAGTAAAATAATGTCTTTTTTCGATTATTTTGTACTCACCTCTGTCGGGTCTGCTTATGTTTGACAAGGTACACGGCTCCATAGGCCCCATTGGAGATCAGTTTAATAACCTGGTAGTCATTTTCTGACGGGGTACCTCCCCCCACCCCACCGGGGGGTGACGAACGACCTCGGAGTCTGAAAAAAATAATTATTTGTCAGAGCGCGAAAGGAGTTTATTATTCAAAGTGAAATCAGCTTTATTAAAAATTTAAGTTAGTTTGATAATAGAAGTTGCAGTTTTTATATCCTATTAAAGTAATGTATAATACAAACTTTGACGGTGACGAGTTCTGTGGCGGCGGCGGAGGTGGTGGAACTGATAACTCGGCGAGAGGATCCTTTGACAAACCCAGCTTGTGAATAATGTATTGAGGGATGTCTGTCGATAGGCCCTAAAACATTTACACCAATTTTTGTTTAGAACTGTCATTTGTCATAGACGTTTGATAGAGTGAGTAAATTAGCATTAAGACTTTTATTTGATGTCTTAATACGTTTAATATAATTGTCAACCGTAATTTTCGACTGATAGGATTTTACTGTTTAACAAAACATAATGTTTTTTTATTAAAAAAAAAAACAATTTTAACTTAATTAAAACTACGATACGTTACTGAGGCATCAAAATAAATAAAAATTGTAAAACAGATAGTAACAATTTTTCCAAACTGCATCTTCTTTAAACCCATTTTAAACATGTACCTGCAAATGCCGTGCATGTCCCTCTGCAACTTCTAGAAGCCGATAGAATTTTTCAGGATCGAACTCCAGACACTCAAGCAGTCTCGCAGGACGAGCCATGGCAAGGGTCAGTCTGGTAACCAAAGGAGCAACTCTACCGCCCGCTTCTGCTGACTTCTCCCGAGTCTATTGAATTTATTTTGTACGTTACATTTACGTATGTGTATACGCTGAGTACGCGTTCATTTGAGTTGTAAAAGTTATTTATAAATTGAAAAAGCTAGCAAGCTATAGGATTTCCCTAATCAACAATTTATAAGCGACTAGCGGACCCGACAAATGTTGTCTTGCATATTTCAAGGGATTAGGAAATTAAACAAAGTATAAAACTACCGACTGCAGCGCCTCCTAATCAGTCCAGTCGTTTAAGAGGAGTTCAGTGACATGCACACGTATAGTAGAATTATATATATAGATAAGCCTACATAAGTACTGGCATAAAATTTAAGTGGAAGATCTTTTGTATTCCGATTTACTAACTGATACTTTAAAGGCCTACACGGAAGGTAATGTTATAATAAAATTAGTTTTCAAGTATATTTACCTCAGCAAGCAGCCTGTCCAAACTATCACCCATGTCATAGAAGTAACTGCTTGTTACCTGCCTCGACTCAGACTTATGAAGACAATCACGGGCCATCTCTAAAACCTGTCAAAAAGTTTTAAAAAAATTGCCATCAAAACTTTCAAAACAAGAGTATTTACAATATACATTTTATGCAAAATACACCTTAACGGAAATCATTAAAGTCGTCATTATAATTAATAAAATAAAAGCAATAATAAAACAACAAATCCCTGCTAGAAGTTATAATCAGGGTTTCTAAAACCACATGGGAATATTTTGGCTCAAAATCAGATCACCCTTGTCAATAAAGTCAATAAAATAATAGCTACAAATATCTTGGTACCTGTCGTTGAACGAATCTTTCTATCGGCGGACGGTCAGGCTTCTTATCAAGTTCAGTCAACTCGTCTATTAGAGACCGTAATCTAGAACAGACATTAAACATTAATTAAGGATCTTAATGAAACAATATATATATTATATTAGTTATAACTTACCATCATAAACTAAACCATAATTGATATTGTTTTATATTTTTTCTATAGCTGCTGTGGTATATTGTTCAACCTCTTGTCACCACTTTCTATTATCTTTTTATTATTATACTAGGTTATCGAGGGATCGATTTCTAGTTCATATAAATAATGTAGATAACTTATCTTAAAAAAATATATAAGAAAATACAACAGGTACAAACGGGTCATCATTAAAAATCCGTGTTATAGCTTTTGTCCAAAATCATTTATAAAATTATCATTTTATTAAAGCAAAAAAATATAAAGATTTACTCAGTGACTACAACCCTTTGTCTTGGTTGTCTGTATGTTTTGTTATTATTTTTCTTAATAGATTAGTAGGTGATCAGCCTTCTGTGCCTGGCACACTAAGGCATGCAGATTTTTTCGCGATGTTTTTATACACCGTACATGCGAGTGTTAATCCAATCTTCAATTTACGAGAGAGCCGTACGCTAAAGCCACTAGTCCAACACCAATATATCATTGATACTCAAATAATATATATTGATATATGATATCTGTCTTGACCTTATTTTTAGATTTTTAACACTATGTCTCGCAACCACAATATCTCTGACACATCTGCAAAATGTACACTACCGATAAGGATTTCATACCTCTTCATTTAGATGTAGCGAGTAAACTTTGTTTGTATTTTTTTTCTATTAAACTAAAATTTATTATTAACATACTTATCATTCATGGCCCTTTGAGCAGCCGGAAATCGTGCGGCGAACAACGCAGACATCGCTGTCACTGCATCTTCTCGAGATCCATCCGAGCCCACACTACCACCCCCTGGTGAGCGGGATGGTGAACTAAAAACAATTTGATTATAAACTAAACATTTTCAAAAATTTAAATTAAACTTATTACCGGTAAATCCGGAACGAAAATGAGCGGTCGTATTTCGTTCGGAAACCACGACCGCAATTTCTGTCAGTTCTTGAAGCGACATATGTTTGATATTAAATAGTAATAAGTACGAGTAAGGGCGATCGTATTAGCATTGTACTATCGCAAATAATAGTCTTCCATCAAAAGCATTTGTATAATAACTAAACACTAAACTAAACACACTAACAGTTAAACAAAAAATATAACAAATACAATAATGAATAAGTAAAGTGTATTTTGGTTCTTCATTGTATTATTTTAGTATCTTAACCTACAACATTTTATACATTTTATAGATATCAGACCTGAGACTCCGACTTCGAACGCGTCGAGGTATATTCCGAGGCGAGGGGGAATGCGGAGGTGAAGCGGGGCGAGGGACGGGGCCACTTCCACCGCTGTCTGACAGTGATGCCCAGTTCATACCGCTGCCTTGCGAACTGCTGTAAGGGTAAATAGATAAAGGCTTCAAAAGATAGGCAAGAGAAGAAAGTAAGTACAGGAAGAAGAGGCGAACGTGATATTTTTAGATTAAGACAAGGTTTAAAGGTAGATTTGAGCGTTTATAATGTTTTTGCCGTGCACCACTATGTGGAATCAGCTGCCCACTGAAGTATTTCCTATAAAATCAACTTAGGGTACTTCAAGAAAAGAGCGTACCAATTGTTAAAAGCCCGGCAATTCACTCACGATCCCTCTGGCATCGAGTGTCCATGGGGGCTGTATCACTTTATATATATATAACGCCGGTGTTCTATAAAAAAAGCAGGCCAAGCTGCGGTATTGCTTACTTGAGTGAATTCTGATGTTGATGGCAATGGGGGCAGTGCGCGCGAGGCGTTGGATCGCACGCAGCTTGCACGGCCAGCAGTCGCTCCTGGGACGAGCATTGCGACTGCAACAAGGTTATAGTACTGGATAATAGGCAGATGCAATATTTAGACATGCCAACCGAAGCTATGTATGTATGTGTTTATACAATGTGTTAATAGTTTAAATACAAACATAAATAAAACTAATTTTTATCCAAACTTTTGAAATCATTAGATAAATAAAACCGTAGTTTGGAATGGGTCACTAAAATTAATATGTCTCATAGCTTTTATTTTATAAGTATATTGTATTGTTCAAAATATTTCTATCTAGAAAATTAGGTCCGCCATTGCAGTTAAAACAATAAGATAAATTATAACAAAACTAATGGGGTCAAGGCTTCAGCAAAATTATTCGTTGCTAAACGTTTTAAATATTAAATCACGACTTCACGAGTAACGAACGCTCTGAGTGCTTTAACTATGCCTGTGGGGAATTGGAACATCGAATATTATATCAGCATAAGTCTTCGGAAAAAATATAAAAAGTCCAAGGGCAAAAAAGAATTACCGGCATACTATACAGTTTTAAAGAACTAATCACATCTTGTAATTAAAGAGAAAAGAATTAGGATGACCGCAACTTATTAAAAAATCATATCGTCATACTACAGCGGAAGCAAGAATTATTTTATTTTCCAAGAACGTGATTCATTGCGAGAACTTCCCGAAAACAATTAGTCACAAATATTGATCGTGGCTATAAGAGGAGCGTATGACACTCGCTGCCGCTTAGCTTTAGCCTAGCCTTAAAGAAAATACTACTATAATACTTTAAAAAATTGCGATCATTTTGTAGAATAAAAACAAATAAGACTAATTACTAACTAAAGACAATTGTTTATTATTATGTGCCAACGGGACGCCCATAAAGGACGGTCATCGGAGGCCAAGGAGACCAGTGGGTGCTTCGCCGGCCTTTGAGGGAGGAGTATGCTATTTTTTTAAACAATTGCAGGTCGTATCTCCCAGGAAGAGTCTCACCGGCAGTCGACACAACAGTGCGCAAAAGAAAATATCTAGTGAAGTGGAAAAAGACTTCCCGCCATCAAAGTGATGCGGATGAAATTTGGAGTTAATACGGCTTCCACGGTAAGGAAACTTTGTCGGGAGTTATCAACCCAAACAACTCTTCAGAACAATAGCAATATGATGCTCAATCTAAAATAAAAAGGTTTTAATCGATTACAAGGTAAAATAAATAACAAATGCATGTACCATGTGGTTATTGTATCACTAGTGAGTATCAGTTTTGAACAAAAACACACAAGAGATAACACAATCAGATTGCGGTGAAATGACATTGAAAAAATCTCTTGCATTGAAAAAAATATTTCTAAGTAAACAATAAAAGTATGATAAGCAATGCATTTAACGATTAATCCTTGATAAATAATTGATAAATACATAGCGCTGTTCTATTACTTTCTTCCGGGTTTAAATTCATGGATTTTGACACTTATTTATAATATGAAGAGAACCAAAGATTCAGTCAGACTGGAACAGCACATCTATAGGTTAATATAATAAAATATTATAGAAACGTTACTTTTTATAGTTCCAAAGTTCTCACGACATCAACAGGATATATTTAAATAAATATAAACGCTATTTTATCAACCTCTTGTTGGACATACGACAAAAAATCGGTATTTTTGTGGCGTCAGTAATAAAACGTTACATAACAATAAAATTAGCCGTTTTATTGGTGTTTACCCTCTTTTCTGATACTCGGTTAAAATACGCGTTATGATAAGTGTCATCCTATCTAATTTGCCACAAACCATAAATCAAATAAACGACCTATTCATTGTTTATATTTTTTATTTAAATGATTCACGCACTGTTTAACTTCGTATTTTCATATGATCACAAATGTACTAACTTCTGTTTTTAATCTTTACATAGTTACAACTCATTCTAATACATTCGATCTTCATGTATATGTTTATGCATTATATTAATACACATATTAATGCAAAGCGCCGTGGTCACTCATCTGGCCTTTTCCAGTTATATTACAATGTCTACCTTAATTCATTGCAGAGAGTAAGAAATATACATCAATACTAACCGAAAGACTTGAGCTCCCTGGTGTTGTGCCGTATCCAGACGATGGTAGCGATGCTACAGACCACCTTCTGCCGTCTCTGAAAAGTTTCATATACAGAAGTATGCAATATATATTTTGGAATATATTACCATTTAAAACGTTCCATAGGTAGTCCATACATATTTAACAAAAATTATTAATTTTCGGATTTTAACCGATTCGTTTACCGGACGAACACTTTTATCTAAACAAAATTGAACGCCTTTTGACACTAAGAAATTAGATTTTATTTAATTGAAATCTGCAGTCATTTAGTCAGATAGTCAGTCAGTAGCGTTCCTTGTTAAAATTGTTCACTGTATAGTTTAGAACTATTATCTATCTAGAGTAGCGGTAGGTAAGTAGTAGAACTAGGAAATTAATAAAACACTGGTAACTAACTAACTTAGTCGTCAACTCTGAGGTTCAATCGTAAAACTTAATTCCTAATGCACTTTATTAATTATAAACTGTGTCGTATACCGCGTGATATTAAATACCCAACCATAAATATAACACAGGTTCTGGGATCGATTTCAAGCAAAGATGTGTACTGCGCGCACTCCATCAGCGGAATTTTCTGGACTTCCCACGCATCATAATACGCAAATCATTATAATTTAGTTAAATACACATTAAGTACATACCCTTCATCGCTATATGTTTCACAACATAATCGCTAAAGTCCCCGTATATGTATGTATGTGTGGACTGTGTTTCCGCACTTAGACGCTCAATCGGTCCATTGTGCGTAAAAGTCCCCGTATAATATTGTTATAAAAAACCTCAATTTGCACATAACCAATAAAAAATTTCATACAAATACTATAAGCTAAATATTTTAAGATGTATAAGGAAACTTACATCAGACCTCGGTAATTATCCTATAGCCGAGACTAAGACGTTAAACTAAATATTTTGCAAAAGATTTATTGTAATGTTTTTTTTTATTATGACCACCAATTCATAAAAGAAAAATTAATCTTATCCCGAGGGTACAATTTAAGTTAATATAATCATACTCACATGTCCTTACTCCTAATGGCAAAAGACATGGAAATAACAGTAAAACACGATTAGAAAAACGAGTTGGCGACTCAGGCGCATTCCGACCGGGAACATCAACAAATAAAAATATCCGGGAATTTATGTTGTTGTAATGCATCGGTTATTTCTGCTCTTAATATACAAATACATCTATAACATATTATCTTACACCGAGAACACATCTTTGGAAAATAATAAATACCCTAAACCGTTCCTTCAAAATGAACACTACTTAGAATAAAACAGTAATTATGTGTACTTATTATTACTAAATGCATTTTATACCAAATACAATGCGTTGAACGCATGTCAAAAAAAACTCAAGTTTATCGTTAAAGTCGGGGTTCATTTGGTCCGTTTTGAGACCCCCTTGTGTTCGGGTGTTATGGTGATTAATTAAAATTAAACGCCATCAAAGCCATACAAACACTTTTTACGAGGGCGAAAATCAATAAGATTGTAAGGTATCATTTCTTAAGACTAAAGGAAGCGATTATAAAAACAAAATCAATAAAAGCAACCTTGGCTCCAACTGGGGCTTTATAGCATCTAGGCCCTAGACAGCCTTTCCACTTGCACCAACTAGTTTGGCAACATGCGCGGTAGTCTTGCCAATTTCTAGATAATAAGTTGTTTGATCCTGTGTAGACTCACGCATTTCACTTTTGTATGCAAAACAATATTTAAAACTATCTGTGTTAATGCATTAATGCGAGCGTAACGTGTTCACATTTACCTTCTACCATGTAGACGAAACTCTTTAAATTTTTAATATTAAGTAGACATTAAAAGCCCCAAAAACTACTTACAGGTCCTTCCCCCGTTTAACGCTAGATGACAGTAGGGCGTGATGCAATGGATGGGCGTGGTGTGCGTGCCATCGGGGCCCTTCAGCCGGAGACAGAGGTCCTGTACCCGGGGAACTACACCGCCCTGAACCAACCTGAAAAATTCAAAATATGTCATAACCCTATTTATTTTGTTATAACATAGCGTTTATCCTTTAACAAGGGCCAGACAAAGGTCAACTAAATTTGTATATCTCACACTTAAACCAGCTCATACAGATATCTTAGAAAGAAATCAGTTTCTTTCTTCTTCCATACCTACCAACTACGAATGCTACATTTATTTTTATTACGTAAGCCAGATAAACATGCAAAGTGGACGGACAGCTTTAGCGAGTCGAGAAACCAGCTACACCATCCAATAGACTGGTCTAAAAGATTACACATGCATTCTGAGACGAGAGACTTTTTTGATAATATCTTTTGAACAAAGATAACTAAAGTGTTACGTATTTTGAATGAACCCAGATATTTAGCGTATTTAAATAAAAACCACATTGTTGAAATTTATCTCTTCGACATATGTAACAGGCGTTTAAAAACTCTTAACATTGTGATGAGAATCTGTGTAACAAGCTAACGGAGCTTGGAGCGCAAACTTTTCTTCACACACATTGATAATTGTGAGTATATAATACTAAGTCGTAATTCTATGTGAAAAAATGAACACGACAGATGTATGGTAAATGACAGTATCTTATGAAGTATGTTAGATTTGAAACGTCGAAATCATTACACAGGATTATTATGCGTATCCTATAAAAAAATCCCAGGCTCAAGAGGCAGCGACAAATTCTAAACAGCCAAAGCTGTTAGAGAAAGCTAGCTTAAAACCAACGGGCAGGACATCCTATTCACAACGATTCTCATAGGTCCACTCTATTTTAAGCATTAGAAATTAGAAAACGTAAATTAAAGTTTTATGTAATTAAACTTAATTATCTTCATGTCCGTTCTCAATTTGTATCTTATTAGGTATGTATATATACATATTAGGTTTACTCTGTATTTTCTTTTGTTTTCTATAATTTTTGATAAAAGTAAATGTTTTAAGTGGTCTCTTTTGGGAATATAACTGTGAATAGTCTGGCCATAAGTTCTGTTACAAATGAAAATGCATTTTTTATACAATCTAATTGTTTGAATTTGTATGTTTTAACGACATACAAATCCTAATCTAAACGATACGGCGACCTTGAGAATCTTTGGAGCAAGCAGTGGCAAATTTTCCCTTGGAAATAGTGCGTAAATCCATAGATACGTGGCCAAACAGATTAAAGGCCTGTATAAAAGCCAAAGGTGGCCATTTCGAATAGAATATTATTTTATTTTTTCAGAGGCTTTAATAAATATGCAAGTTTACTTTAATAATATTACATTACTTCATTAGAAATAAATTGCATTTTCATTTGTAACAGAACTTATGGCTGGACTGGTATTTAACTATACGCCACTCTTTTAGGTTATTTATATAGAATTACGACTGTTTCATTTCGAAACACACTTATATAATATTGAGGAACTATATATTGCTTGTGAAATGAATAATAACAAATATTTCAATACTATCCGCGGCAATAATTTGCCTTGTGAACTATGAACGTCCTAAGTGTAACGTTCCATTGTATTTTCATATTTATTTAGTATATTAAATCAAATTTACGAGTGACAAGATGGGATTTATACTTGCATTTTGTCACGGGCAGAGTTATATTAAGATCTCATTTAAATGTTTTAATGTCCATAAATGTTTATCTAATATTCCTCTACTAGTTTTTGCTATACCTTGATGCGGTTCTTGACGTCTATGACTCACGATAGACTCCTAACCTTCAAGTACATTGTTAAAATCGAGTCTATCGATTTTATTCTTTTTTAATCTGTATAAACTTACTGTAACATAATATTACATTTAAGGAATATTTCAGTCATTTATTGTTAATGTTAATATATGTAAGTCACTGTTTACATATACATATACGTTTTACTGTTTTTGCAACTCGTGTTATTCGGCAACACAATCCTTGGAAATAACACTGCGTGATCCGCTTACATATCACCTTTATGCTTGCTGTATTTGAATAAATGCGTAATAAAGGATTTCGCTCCGTCATTCCGCTAAAACGTAGTGCCGCCAGGACGTTACAATACACATGGTGTAATGTAGACTTTTAAATGGTATACTTTCATTAATCGTTTTTTTAAACCAATAAAATCTATTATGTTCTATAGTGTATACTTACCATAAAACAAGTAGTAAGTATTATAAGAACTCAAATAAACAAGGCAAATTACAATTTGTTTATAGTATTGTCCTTGGTTAACATAGCGTTTACACATTGAAAGGAAACAATTTGTTAATGTTTTCGATTGATCAAATACCTATAATTGCCTGTAAGCTTCGCTTTCGTATCTTTGCCTTCCTTTGACCAAGAAAGTTCATCTTTGCAAATTATTTAAAACTGACCAAACACTTACCACAAGAGAAAGCCGATGATGCGGTGGCGGCGGCGGGAGGCGGGACGGTCGTCGCGATACCGCACATGGCTCTTTCTGCGCAAACGCAAAATTATCTTAATTTTTTTATTCTTAATATAAAGTTGTTTTATAGATCTATAAATAATATAATACTATTGTATACGTTGTTTTGTATTGTACATAATTTAGAAAAAAATGTTTTGGATTTGCGATAACTTACCACATGGACGGAAAGTGTCGGTGCAGATTTTCCGAGCGCTGACCGCCGCATGCGCAACAAGTTGCTGCGCTTGCTCGCATCTGTAACAAATAATTATTTTTAAGAAGTATTTTTTAAGTAAAAACAACAACGAATGAGTTTTTAAAACAATATATAGCTCTCATGTAAATTACTATTCTCACCATTCTAATATGCAGGAAGTTGACTGTCTGGATTTAACTATTTTTGTACCATAAGAAATCTTCTGTATCAGCATAGGACAGGTTGACAAGATGTTGTTTAAGATTTTTAGTGAATGTATTTAATGTTAGTGAAAATTTAGATTTCAAAAAATTGGTTAAAGATAAAAGGGCCTAGGATTTATAACGTAAGTCGTTAATCAAAATATAAATCGGAACATGATTTTCAGTAGTAAACTATGGGTAACTCTTTGGGTTTATTTTAAAATATTATTATCACAACGTTTTGACAAAAAAGAGAGAGATATTACGAATGTTTATGATTATTTTTAGTTTACATAAAAATGCGCATGAGTGTCATCGTTATAGGATTAAAAACTATATCAAAAGCCTTGGCGTACTTTATCGTTACTTATATAATGTGACGTCACTCGTCACACCTCCCCGGCCCGCCTTGCCGTTTATAAATATGCGAAAAACGCAATTTCAACGTGCTGGTTTAGAAAACTTGCTAGATTTCATTGGCATATTCTAAACTTGATGAAGCGGTATTCGTTTTAATTATAAGGCTAAGCTAAGCTATAAGTTTACGTAAAAGTAACTTATTTTATTATTTATTTATTAACACTTAGCACGACACATTTGGTATATATACATTTAGATAATATAAATTAAGGATGTAACGAACGGCCTTATCGCTAACAAGCATTCTCATTCAGGCAACCCTAGTAAGGAAAAAGAAAACAAGAAATATATTTATACTATTACAAAAAACAAAAAGCTACTATAATCACGATGCTAAGTTCTTAAGTACATAAAAATAATATGTTTACAATTGCAACAGAATAATATAAAATATTGAAAAGTCTTTCTCTCATGCGTAATTTCACTAATAATTATTCAAAGACATGAATAGAACACAAGACTATGAATAAAAGATACCCAACAGGCAGCTGCTGGGTTTAACGTGTATCAACTAAACCAGCGGCTGTCCTAGACAATATACTCCAATATAAAGAAAATAATATTTGTTTGATCGGTCGGCAGATCACTTGCGAGCCTCCTGGCAGTGAGTGTCCTTAGGCAGCGGTATCACTTTATAGACTCTTCTAAAAATTACTAATACATCTTCTAACAAGTTTTCACCTACAAAATATAAACATAAGCAAAGCTATGGGCAAAAAAAATCAAAGGAAAACGTGCAATAATATAGTCACGTGTATTCCTCGGCGCGGCTCCAAGCATTTGTTTATAATCAATTAATTGCACAAACCGGTGCCAAGTGTATTATACCTCTTAGCATAGTATGAGAATATAGCACGTGACTTTGATAACACAATATTAGCATTACTGTACACCTACTAGTTATTAGATGAAACTTAAAATAGGAACTCATAACAGTACCCGCCGATAAAACACATTTTTAATTAAAGATACATATGTTCGCTTTTGTGTTGTATTATTACTAGAAAGCAGTCAACTTACCTAACTAGACCACACCCAGAAATATATGTCCATCAATACATTTCTAGGTGTGGTTCACTTCTTGTCAGCTGCAACAGGATTCTTATACGCATAGGTGACAAGACTTGACATGACTACAAGCAGTTATTTTAAAATGTATTTTTTTTTATTTTACGACTATCTTATATGTAGAGTCATATATATTACACTCACTCATTTAATCTCATGCACCCACACACACACACACACACACACTCATGTACTTACGGGTGTTATGCAAGGCGACATGCGTTTTGTTAAAAAAAATGGGACAAGATGTTGTATCCAATTTTAATTTTAATTTAAAAACTGTTATTTAAAAATACAAATAAAACTAGTAACTTTGTTGTGGAATTAACTATTAAGTTTTGTTATGGAACAGCTGGGAGCCTTGACACATGTATTTTTTACTCAAAAGAGTTCCCCAATCTGCCACATTGTATTGTAGGTTATTTTTATTTTAGTTTGTTATATAAATACATATAAAAATGTATTTTTTTATTTTCAAAGATACTATGTTTGACCAGACTTTTAGAACACCTAAGTTAGCTAGTAAGTTGGTACCACTGAGCTGCTGACGGAGCTCGAATATTGTCGAGGATTACGTTATTTTAATTTCCAGCTAACAAATTAACCAAAGCAATTGTTGACCAACGTAAATTAAAATAAATCATTCAAATCGTTTCACTAAGGGCACGACTCATATGTATCATTATGAGGCGCCACAAAAACACTTCTTTATAAATAGTACGAGCATCACAACCATGACCTTCAGCAACACTAACACACGTTCCTACAGTCGGCGATATAATTTCACAAATTGTCAGTTTTCACTTAAAGCGATACAATATTCATAGACAAATTTCGCTATTTTATATGCTAATTTAAATGAAAGTAATAATGGCAGACAATTTTTTATGTAAACAATGATTTTTATTAATCATCGTACCTATTTCAATCATTATTATAACTATTACATAGAGCGTAATTATTATTGTATTATCTCAAAAGCTACTTTAAAAACGAGTACTGATACGCTTTTGCAAACTTGACCAACGCCTCGTGGGTTTATTTTGTGTATATATATATATATATATGTAATTATCAGTATAATAATTTGAAAACGAACATCTATCACACAGAATTCAATTAATTAAATTACAGGGGGGCTGGAGGTCTCCAAAACTGACATTATTATGTACGTATGAGAATACTTGACGAATTATTATTACGTAACGCATTTTATTTTTTAAGAGAATAAGCAATTAAAAAATAATATAATAAATAATATATCAGGTAAAAGATTAACCATTAACATATTTTGGCTTCTATTGGACAATAGCGACATTCCTTCAAAATGTCTGTAATATTGTGTGACGGTACTGCTTTACTTATTAACTTCTCGTATTTGGATGTTACCTAAACCTATTCCGCTATATTTTCTATTTCGTAGAAGCAATGCACTGATGATAGTCTATAAATGATATTAAAACTTACTTTCATTAAGGTTGTTTAGAAACATACCTAGTTTACATTGAATTATATGCGAAACAGGTGTCGGTCAATACGCCAAGTGGTAACAAGGGCGTTGGGCTAACTCGATAACAGATCGATGATAATGTCGACAGATCGAACATAAAAGATTAATTAAATCTAGTCCAAATGTTGACACGATTTTTTAAGATGTCAACAACTCGACAACAGTGACCAGAACATATAAAATTACGGCTTATGTAAGTTTTTAAATCTACCCTCAAATTAAAAAAAAAACACACTAAAATAAGATGCGTCAAACTGTTGTGTTTTGATTGTCACAAAAATGCGACACATAAAGCATGATTAAAGAAAAAACTTAAAATATTAGCGGTATGTGTCCAACTACATAATATCAGCCTTTAGCTAGGGAACTGGCGAACATTTAGGAATATAATTTGCTCATAGTACGTATTGATAGGAATTCATGTTCGGATCAATACAAGAAAATTTTCTTCATGAATTAAGGTCGTACGTTGCTTCTTGAGACGACACTAAATCATTTGCTCGAGTCTGCCTCTGGGATTAATGATCAATACCCTTTAGACAACGAAGAAAATGTGTAAGATCTAGGTGTCTGCATTATCGCCGGAGCTAGATGTAAAATGTAAAAAAAAAATCTTCTAAATTATTTGCTCGTAGCTGTAAATAGGATTAATCGATTAATTAGATACCCCTAAAAACAAACAAAATCGGCCGACCTTTTACTTACTGACTTTAACCGTTACAGTTCGTTGAAGTCCTAGATGTCTGCCTTTTTGTTTTTTTTTTTCTTCATTTTAACAATAGATCTAAACATCAGCCTCAAAGGCAGACGAGCAAAATATATAGTATGCCTGTTTTTATATTTATTTTTTAAGGGGATGACAACCCTGACAATGCATCGCTACCATGGTAGCAGACGTGGTCCATATTCCTTATGAGCAAAAATTCCACATGAGCAAATCATATAAATATTTAGCTTGCCAGCTCCCTCGCAATAGCTAGGGAGCTGGCAAGCTATGAAATATCATTACCTACATAGTTTTGGTATTATAGGTACAATGCTATCGAAATTGTCATCTACATAATTGGACATCCGCGAAATAATACTTTACAGACATCTTGTGCTCTTGTACACTGAACAATGTATTATTTGCCCATTGTATAACGAGAAAACGACATATACCACATCTACAGTCGGCACACGCTCCGATTACTCCACAATTTAAGGCGCTTACATTATGCAACGTAACGCGACTTTCGTTAAGGTGTTAAGTATATATTGTAGTATATTACGGCTGAATTTTTAATTAAATAATTATATAAGGCATCTGTCATAAAATGTGGCCCTTGAAAAACATCGTGCATTATTCATAACTGCGAAACCGACTAAATGGTTTGATAGATATATTAATTATTTATTTATGCCTTAGAGTAAATCTAACTATAATAACACATATAACCTTACGACCCTTTTAGTTGAAAGATATGCGTACTATATGTATAAAATAGAGCTACAAAACAAAGTTCTATGACCTCTAAGTATATTATTAACATTATGAATTTATATAAGATATACATAATTAAATAAATTAATGGTTTAATGTAAACATGTAATCAGCTGCTACCCACATACAGAAGTTCTAAAGAGATTTACGTTATGTTATTCATTATGTGTTGCCAATTAACACAAGGATAACTGAAACAAATATTGAATTGTATAGCTTCTAAATTCGAAGACTATTTCACATTTGCCATTTTGTTTTCGTTATACACAGTCAGTGCACAGCATTAAGCTGCCGAGTTTTATAAATGCTAGTGAGGTGAGGCTACATACATTATCCTTCAGCATTCTCAATGCCAAGGAAAATCTAGACCCTTCAAACTAACAAGTCTCATCAAGGCGTATTCACCACAAGTATGTCAAAACAATTTGTCTGTAGCACTTTACACACGACCTACGCAGGGTCACGTCAATACAGATTGTTTGCTCTAATACTCCCTTATATAAAACAACATTTTTATTAAACCATAATTATAGCACAAGGCTATTTTAAAAGACAGATCCTTCCCAAATGAGGCCACAATATGCTTCGTGATTAATTTTGTAACGGTAACAGCCCTATCCGAGTCTCAAATCAAAGATTGCTATGTCAAATGCAAGTGTGTCAGGTCAACGTACAATGCAGACAAGCTTAGGTCGAATCGTGATCAATTGTAACGTTTCTAGATTTCACATCAATATTTAGACTGAGTCTCATAGTACAATATAAGTACTTGAATTTTGAAAAATAAAACAGAATATCTATTTGGATGCATAAAGTAACTGGGCGAGAGGGCGATCGCGATAATAGTTATCGAGTTGTGCGGGTAGACCAACTACGAACCACAAAGTCTGTTGATCTCACAATCAAAAACACACTCTAAACAGCGCCTACAACAACTGCATGTCTTTATTTAAAAATATAAGTATATAGTATTGTCTTTTGTTAACACAGCTTTTACACATTAAGAAAAAAACTCTTTTCGAACGGATTGTAGCTATGTATTATTATTAAAAACTTACAATTATTTACATAATTTTAAATTTTGTCGTAAATAGTTTGCCGAGTTATGAAGCGGTCCAAATTCGCAAGCTATAAAACTTAATTACTTTCCGTTTTTATGTAGTGTTAAATTGTTAACATCGCTTCAAAGTAATTGCAATTCGATACAAATAATTAAATGGTTATGGGCGTCTATAATTCGTGGCTCGTGAAGGGCGCGTAAAACCAAGTCATGGTCGGAACAGCCTTGAACTGGTATGTACCACAATCTAATCATGTGGAACCTACTTGACCACTTCTTTACTCTCAAAGACAACAAACGTAAGAGCACCTTGACAGGTTTCAAGAAAAAAATCTAAGAAATAGTGGTGTAGGTTCAGTAATAACGAGTGGATATGCAAATTATAGCATTCAAGAATGTATTCATAACATTGAGTATATACATACAACTCAAAACATAGGCTCAGAAATAAACAGTTGACAGGTGTATCTATTCCATGACATGTCAACTGTTTCTTTAGCTTCTTCACAAACAAACGGGGCACAGAAAACAAAATAAGTGTCTTATATAATCAATTCCGTTGATTGTGTAAAAGCAAAGAGGTTACTTACATGCCGATATCGTGATCCATAAATAGTATTATTGTATATGAACAACCACAAAGTATTCTAATGCCCTTCCCTATCGTCTAGACACTATTGTAAACAAGAAATAAATTAATTAAAACACGAATTAAGTTCAGCGGCGGTTGTTGTATGGAGATGTTTAAATAAAACTATGTTTGAAACTGTGTAAGAACTGACTAATGGTTTAAAATGTGAAACTATCACAAAATTTGGCTTATGTCAGGGTTCATTAATTTATATAACACTTATGATAAAGGACATTATCGGAAACGAGAATATTAAAATACAATTAATAAGTGTGGCAAAGACTAATAAAGAACTCAATATTGGCTTCAAGTGTGATACGGTTGTTCACATTTGGCTTATGCTTCTAATTATTACCTAAAATATTTATATGTAACTTAACTAAAGATAGGTTACATAACTCACGTCTATTATTGTTATATCGTGGACCGTCGCCTTGCATACAATAACATCACCATGCGTAAGTGGCGCTTAGCATACTACGAATTACATATAATTAGACTACATGTTAATGTCGATTGAATGTTAAATGTCGAATACAGGGGGTATTCGACATTTAACATTCAATGGCCAAACCATTGGAAAATTATATAGTTCTGTTCTTTACAATATTTGCATATAAATAAATGTTGTTGGAAAAATATGTTGTTGCTAAATCTACTAAAATCCTCCGAAACCCTCCCAGCTGTCAATAATAATTACAGAGGTGTCTAATTATATCTTAATCAGAAATAATAAAAGCTGGTGCTAGTACGATCAATGTTACGTGAGTGAAATGATCGCCCTATAAAGCGATGAAGGGACCTTACATGTATTACAAGATCAATGCTGTAGTTTTATAGTTGCGTAGCCAAACCGCTATTAATAAGGAATTGCAGTAAGGACTATGTACTATATCACCAACTCTGTAAAATAGATTTAAACATAACTTATATTCACACTAAAACCGTCTAAATAAATAGCGGAATTAGTCTGAATTTCTTTAATTGAAAACTAGCGTGTACATAGAAAGCCTTGAAAAATAATTGCGAACCTGGGTTCTTAACCATGGTTCCAATTCATTTATTACGCGAGACGATCAGTATAAAACATCTATTGATGATATAATTTTATATAAAACCTTAACTAAACTAAATATTATTTACCTTTTAACTACACTAGTTTTACATACATATGATAGCTCGAAAAATCGTTTACATCAACCTTTTTATTGTAAGGATTTGAACTGTTTTTTAAATATTATTAACCAATCTTGAAATTTATGACCTCCTTGACAGCTGACGATAAGATAACAGGAACAAGCTATACACAAACACACGTTGACGTGTGATAATATCTATTGATTATTTACTACGGTCATTTCGTGTCTATTTCATGTTATAAAACCGGTACAGATGCTATTGTACGATTATTTCGTGACGGCTATGTATCTTACGACACATGCGTGGAAACCAAAATACATTCGAAACAGTTGTCAATATGGCTTATACCTTGTTGAGTTGAAGCTAGTAGTTGTGTAGTTTTCATAGAATTTATTTATTCAAGCATGAAAAATCTTTTTTATTTTACACTTTGCATGTTCAATTTTATTCAATATGATAAAATTTTAGTTCACTAAATTATACATATTACAGGTTTTTGATAGCAATATTAAACCAAATATAGTGTATGCCTGTTGGTATTTAATAAATGTAAATTAAGGATTTACATATTGTAAAAAAATTCATTCTGTCACAAGCTAGTTTTCAATACCATATTAAAACAAATACTATGGTATTAGGAATTCACATTTAAAAAAATACCTTTCCATTATGAATCACTTGAGGTAGGATTACTTCATAGTGATATCATGTATCAATATTTATAAGTACATAAGATATAGAAATATGTAGAGACAAGTGCAATTTATGTGCAACAGTAATTAGAATTAGTCTATTTGGCTAGTTTTCTTTTATCCTGAATTATAAATACAGATGAAACTCAGATCTCAGGCAGACCTTAAATCTAACTCTGTCATAACTGACTTAGTTTAGCCTAAGAAATGTCTAGGTAGTACTGTAAAATAAACTATTGTAGAACCTAAAGTGAAAACCCAATATATTTATAATGATCTAAGAATATTTAGATTTTACAATGTAGAATAATACCAATTCATGGACAAGTATATTGTTCTCACCCTCAAATCTCAAAATAGCACTTGAAAATTGCAAGTGAACCATAATACCAAGTGTGTTAAAATGTTGGTTAACCTGGGATCCTAGTGCTTGGCTCCATAAATTTAAGATAGTTAGATGTAATAGGTATATGATGAATATGGTAAAAAAAACATTTTTGCCCCTGTTTTGTATTTTTCTCTTAATTCTTTAGTGTGTAAGGAATTTTAGAAACACTGGTGTAGTTCTTCAGGCACCAAGTTTAAAATCATTACAGGTTTAATATAATTCTATGAATATTTTTAATAGTATGATAAGTAACATTGTAGAATTTACACAAGAGAAACAAAGCAAGTTTTAATCATCACACCAGTAAACACATCAGTTTTTATGACACAGTAAATTAAATCAAGCCATGAGAATTTCTCAACATAGATTTAACAATTGCTAACTGTATCATAAGTGATTGAGGTCACTTATTCACTAAGTAATAAGTAGGTATTACATATTAAGACTTTAATAAATTTATAGTTGTTATTAAGCATATCTATTGATATTTTGTTTCTATCTTAGACTTCAAAATAAATGATATAATATTAAAAAAAATCGATAATTATTATTAATTTGAATAATGTATGATGAGTGTATTCCATTAGAAATATTAGATTACTAGGTATCTCATTTAGGATACATAATTTTTTTGCTAATATCGAATAAACATAGTTAATGGCCTGTACCCATTTCTATATCATATGCGGAAACATTTACCAACACATAATTAGATGCTGTCAATGTGTGAAATGTAAACATGGCTGGGTGTAAAAATATAATTACAATATATTGAAATAACCTCTTCATTTATTTTACATTTTTGTGAAAATACATTTTATTTAAATATTTATACATTTAAAAGGTGGTCTTGGCTCCCGTAGCAGTTCCTATTGCATTTGCAGGTCTGCAATGTGTTGTAGTGAAGAAAGTATAGTTGTATATTTATAGCCTCCATAAACATAGGTTGCATAAAGTTTATCTAAATTTATTTTGTTTAATCTTTTAAGTTGCACATACCTTAGTAAACCTTGACTATAATTATTAAACACTCATATTTGTAGCTTGTCACAATAAACTCGTGAATTAATACAATCCTTACTCGAAATTTTTATTACCCTTAAATTATGGGTGTGAAGGTACACATAATAATTGACATTTAATTAACCGTGTTACCGCATGTGCGAGTTAGAAATACTTTGTAATATCGCGGTTATTAGGCCGAAGTCACGCCTTTACAGCTGAGCAAACCCAAACACGGTACATAAATAAAACTAGAACCGAAACAAATAAATTAAATTAATTTCATTATTTACCTTCAGCGCTCTGATTAAGCGACGATGGAGCAGCAGACGTCGACAAATTTTTCTTCTGTTCGCTTTTAGGCGGATCAGAGTCAGAATCGTCGAAAACCAGCGTCCTGACCGATTGGGAGCACCGACGATCCATTGCCTCTCACTACACAACACACTGAACTTATATTTTCGCCATTTCAATTTTAAAAAGATTTAAAATCTCCATCACAACACAAATGAAACCCCATCGGTTTCCGCGTAAAGAGACGCTTTATTTTCAAAACGAAATTACCGAATGCACGATTTCACTAACCACCAGTGCCATATTATATTGCGGCCTACAAGACCAAAATGAAAATACATTCACACAAATAAATACAATCAAAATGACATTTTGCAACTTTTCAAATCACAAGTTTGCCTCTGTGGTTTAAAGATGGTCTGGCAAGCGGTGTGTCTGTCGAACACAGTGTTACCAGTTTTAACGGGATGGCAGTTTTATAATCTGTATTTTTAATTCATATATAAACTTGTTATTAATGTCTCAGAAATCCCAATCCAATACTTATAATGTTGTATGAAGTCTATATAATAATGCATAAAATGTTTTAGTTTCAACTATAGAAAGAACGTTAATATTTATAATCTATTTAAAAACTACTACTGATACTACTACATCTATAAATGAAGATTTTATTATTTTTATACAAACTATATTGAAATCATAAATTAGATTATTTTTTAACAGAATAACTAATAACATTATAATCTACATTAAATTTATTTAAGCATGCTCCACCAAACGATTAAAAATGCAACTATTTCTTAAATGTTGCCAGTCATAATACATATAAAGAAAATAAAGTTGCTATGTTTTGATGATACAATTTTTATAAGAATAACCAAATACACTAGAAAATATTTTCAGATTACAAAAATGAACTTTTTAATGTTATTTTTGATACAAAAGATAAATTTATTTATAAATATAGGTTCCAATTATTAATTCCTTAAACCACTAGTAGTGCCATCTATTTTCTGCCTGTTGTCAAATTTTAGGTTTTCCTGTCAAAAGAAACGGAAAAACACGAGTGTGCGTCGCCTTTACTAGATATCAGCTGAATTATTCGGCTAAAATGCCCTGGCACGGGCATACGTAGTCGTCGGTCCGCCATTACGACGCAGCCGAGACACGTTCGTCGTATTTAGTTAAATATTTTCGTTTATAAATGAGTTATAACGCTCATGAGCTAAGTAATCGGCTTCTTAATGCGTTGGATAGCAATTACAATGTAAGTTTCCAAAGTATAAAGACAAATACAGCCGATATGAAAGCCGGAGATTTGGAAACGGTCTGTTCGGGCCTGTGACACCCGACTCGAGTTGCGACTGACCCTCTTGGGAGGCTGAATAATGTATCTAAGTGGTCAACACGGCCGTCAAGGCTGAATTATTACATTCAATAGTACCAGTAGCACGTGTAATATGAGAATCGTTGTGGAATTATAGTGTGTGTTACAATACGTGAGCGTTGCGACTGATGTTCGGGGCCACTGACGTCGTCAGCTCACCTCTCGTCCCTCCGTCCCTAGTGCCAAATGTTTTGCAATGTGAAAGTGTGGAATTGTGCCACGCGTGTTTTTTCTTTTAATTTCTGGTTAGATGAAGTGAATTTTGCCCTGATAGATTTCGTAATGAAGTATAAAATTGTTAGATTGTTCGATATGACCTAACGTGATTGCTTTGAGAGTCAATGTTTGCAGTATGCTTGGCTAGTTTATGTCGAATATATTACAGGATTCGATATAATGTTATTCTGTAGAGGGTGCATTTTCAGGTCAGTTTAGTTTTACAAATAGCTGCAGGACACTATTAGTCAGGCATGTGGTATTTTAATATTTGTTATGGCCTCTAATTTCCTATCATTACATATATTTTAATAACTTAAATCTTACAAAACATTAAATATCTTTTTATATTATGTAGGATACATTATGAATAAACTGGAAGTTTATTATTGTGTAAAATATAACCCTCCATGAACTTAGTTTTTGCTCATCACTGGTCATTACACTGCTGATGTACAATGACCCTTTCATTAATAATTCAACAGGAAGTAGTAGAAGGGTCAATTCAAAATGGACACATTTATCCCGTTTCCTATAATTACCCCCTGCTTAGGTTATAAGGTTATGGAAAAGGGATGTAGTTGTCTCCATGCAGCCTCTTTACAAATCCAAATTTTCAATAATTTTAATTTCCACTTATTTTACATATCAATGTTATCATTTTCTAAAAACACAAAATATATTCAAGGTATTAATACCTAATTATTATATTGAGTTCCACCTACCACACTTAAAATATTATGTGCAGCTTTTTCATAGCTATTATATAATATAACAAAATAAAGGTTTTGGTCTGTGCAATGGGAGCTGTTAATACTTATGATATTATTTGTAAAATATCACTTCAAGTTATAAAAATAGATTTATATTTTACCTTACCAAAAACTTACAAGAACTCTACTAATTTTTATGTGGAGGAAGTTGGAAACATTTTTGATAAATTTAAAATACTGGTTATAATTTTTCTAAAAATATAATATGTTATTTATTTTTAGTATCTGTCATCTTATCAAATCATTTAATATATGCTACCTATGATACAATTTTTGATCTATAATTAGGACTTTTAAAGTCGAGCCCTGTCTGAATTCTGCTAAACAAAAAGTGGGTCTGGTGTCATGCGAAATGTTAAAAGGACCAGAATTGTCTTTTTCAGTGATTCGGTTTTTTTTGTTTGTACTTATGTCGGCCATAACATCTTCAACTATACAACATTTTAGTTTGCAGAATATTTAAAAAATAACAGTTATAAATTGTATAAAATCATGATAAAAGTCTTGAATGACTTCTTTTATTTCTTTATAATGATTGTAGCAAATGCACACCTTTGAAATTCAAAACTATTTTTTCACTGATAAGAATTGAATGGATTTGTTTTGATTTAGTAGTCAAAACTTAAATCATTAATCATAGCTGCTTTCAATTTGTGTTATTACTCAGGTTATTTTTTATTTTACTAATAACCTAATTTTTAAAAAGGTTAGGCTCCTTAATTTAGGTTTTTTATTTAAATTGAAAAAAAATGATTGTAACAGGTATTAACTATGATATTGATCCATCCAAATGACAAAATACTTTGTATGTATATCTAAAGTAATATGTGTGCTAGATCTTGTACTTCTTATATAGATGACATTTTATCCTTATGGATCCATTGGTCACAAGGCTTAAATATAAACAACAGACTAAGTGGGAAAATGAGAATAGAAATTAACTATAAAGTACTACAATAGTTTAGTTAATGTTGTTGACTACTTGTTATAAGCTATTGCCAGAACTTATACATCCCTGAGTTGGGTGTAAAGGTTCTTAAACTTGGAACTACTTGAATTGAATTTCAAAGCAATCTTATGCATCTGTTTTATAGCTCAAAATTTATTGTTTAAGTAAATATATAGGTTTGAAATCATTTACTGTAATTTCTACTTTTACAATCTAAAACTGTACATTTAAAGTTAAATTTTATTTGGTGTTTAGGTGCTCCTGGTCTGTCAATAAAGATTATGTTTAATTTGAAGGCTAATGCAGAGCTCTCGAGCAAAACTATAATTGTAGCCATAGAATACTGATTATTTTCCCTTTTAGTAAAAAAGATTTTTACTTACATACATAAAAAAATTGTCTGTACATACACAGTGATTCATTAATTGTAACTATTCCTTGGGTTAAAGGTTTTGTTATCAGGCCATCATCATACAAAAAAATAACTTTTTCAAAGATTTGTAATTATTAATGATATTTTTTTATGAGTTCTTAACACAACTATTCCACAACTATTCTTAGTACATCCTATATATAATATGAAAATTGAATTTAGCTACAGTAATTATTTCCATATTGACAACACTTTAGATGTATTTTACTTAATTTGCAGGTCGTCGACATGCAAGCAGTTAATGAAATTATATCAATTTTGGAGAAATTCAATATTACAAAAGAGCTGTTGGAGGTAAGTAATTTACATTATTTTCCATCTAAATACTTACATAGTGATTTATGTCGAAAATAAAATTAACTCCATTAACCCTGCATTAAATGATTATAAAAAAACTGTTTATTACCCATATTCTATATTTAAATTATAAAATACGAAAATATATGAAATGTACAAAACTAGTCTTTTTCAGTTGTAATATAAACTTTGACATACATTCATATATTTGCTAATATATAAATGGACTCTGTCAAATTACTCTGGCTTTAATAGATTTTTACTGAAGAGCTCACTTAAATGCATGACAAATCAATGATTATGTTAAAATGTACAGGAACTCCTTTAATTTTTTTGTGAATTCAGCTATTTTTTACTTTATTCAAAAAGTGAATAGTAGAAAAGTATGTTTAAAAGATAAACTAAATATACCCTTTTTTTAAATTTAAATAATAAGGATTATATGCTGTACTGTACTGTTCAGGTAAATGTCATTGTGAAAACAGTGCTTTTGTCTATCTATTATGAATAACAATGAATGATTTGAGATCATATTTTTCCAAATGTTCTATGGCTACCTGTTCCTACTTTTGTTTTTGAATTGCACTATTGTTATTTGTACCCTTATTGTTAAAAAGCGGATTTTTTACTGTTAGGTCAATACTTCTACATTAGTATTGGCTTTTTTCGTAAATAATTAAGTGAATTGCCGTAACCTGTTACTAATAATGCTACTTTTACTTTTTCTTTTCAGTCGCTTTTTGTACATTATTTTGTACACTATAATCTTAGGTAATATATAAATGATGTAATGTACAACCTACACTTTTTACTATTTTATAACATAAAAGTAACTCCCATCAACGTTAAATCCGCTAAGATATTTCCTGAACTTTTTTTAACATTCAACAATATTATTTCAGACCACCCGATTAGGCAAGCACGTGAATGAACTGAGGCGTAAGACGAGCGATCCAACACTCGCGCGTCGCGCCAAGGTGCTCGTCAAGAGGTGGCGGGACCTCGTTATTCCTGCTGTAGCGTCGCCAGCCCACGCCGGTAACTGCAAAATAGATTTTAATTACTAAGCATTTATTATTTTCAAGTCATTTTTTGCTCAGGTAACTCTTAGGATTCTATTTTACATTACATGACATTTTTAATAACAGGGGATTATTAACTTCTTAGACTATCGTACAAGTCTTTTATCATAGATGATTATTATTATTATTAAAATCTCCTAATAGTATGCCAATTCTCCCTTAGCCTCAAAATTCTTTCATATAGGATTTGATTTTATTTCACTTTGTAAATAATTTAATATGTCCAAACATTATGTATTGGTGTTGATGCTAATGATACGTTTATAAATAATACATCTTGTATATAAAATGTTTTAGGTTCCAACCGATCTTCTGCAGAACGAAGCACTCGACGTCCTGGCGGCACCCCCCTCACCTCGCCGGCTCTTATTAGGGTAGGTGGTGATTGAACTAACTAATAATATAAATGAACTCAAACTCAACACATACATTTACTACCAGTTCGCAAGACAAGGGCGTAGAGCGGGCAAGAAGGAACTATCAAGAAACTTTCCGCCACTCTTATCGCTAAGTTATATATCGTAAATAATATGCTTATCTCATTTCACGTCAAAACTAGTACTGAAAAGATTTTTCTGCTAGTTATTGGTTATTTGGATGATTTGGTCCAGGCATAACACTTTAAAAGACGGACAAGCACGTGGCCAAATTAAGCTATTTCTTGCGACTGTAACTAGAGACCCTAATCAAGAATAAAAAATTAAACTTTACCTATATTAACGATTAAGTTAATTTTAAAACTTAATAGGAGTTTCCCTGAATTGCTCTGTTTTTATATCAAAATGGTAGCAATTAGAACAAACACTAGTACAGTATTTGATTAGTCCACTATTTATAATATACCCGAAGGTCCGACACTTGGCGCAAACTATATAATAATAATAAAAATATATTTTATTTAGGCATACTGCATACATATAGATAGAATTCAGTATTTAACGCGTTCAGAAAATATATTGAACATTGGACTTATTTATTGACCTTCCAAGTTAATTTGCGTTTTGATAACAGATTGTTAATATTACAGCAAGGTTTGAGTCCCGCCGTGCCCAGCCCACGATTGCCGTCGAGGCCAGGTAATTCACACCTTTAATCTAATACATCTTAAATTTCTAGGATTTATTATTACTACTAATTGATAAACTAATTTTCAATAGTGTAAAATATAACATATCATCCCAAATAAATAATACAAAGGTATCGCGTATAAATAAATTCGCATGTTTTTAGATTTTCTGAACATATTTTTTCTTATTATCAGTGATTGATTTACATCAGTAGTTTTAAAAACTCTCTTATTTTGACAGCATGGGGCGGTTACGAGTCGGACTCTCAGGATGTAATCTTGGTGGATGACGACCCACCACCACCACCTGTACCCACACACGCACACAAACCGGCTACGCCGCGTAAGTATACGCAGATCTAGATTGGTTACTAATTTGGTAATCGCATTTTAACATTTTCATTAAAAAAAATTGAAAGTACATATCTATTTTTGGTGATTTGTGTGTGTGTGTGTTTATAGCCGTGAAACGCGCACTTACTCCAGAGTCAGTCGATGACGACAAAAAAGCCAAACGGGACAAGAAGCCCAAGAAACGAAGGTACTTGTGCTATAATTTTTTTTATTTTTTTCGCCAAAAAGGAAAGCTTATATTAACTTACGCATTCCTATTTATCCATTTTTAAAACAAACAAAAGTTCCTTCATTCAAAATACTATATCGATATCTCACAAAATCTGGACTAATAATTTACTGAGTCGTCCTAGCCTCTTGCTAAGAAATGATTCAGTTTTATTTCTGTTTTCATTTTATCAGTCCAGTCTGAGTGTCAAAAAGCAGCCTTAATCAATTAATTCAAAATGAATAGGTACAAATAATGTCTACTTGATTATAGATTTGATACCATCGCTTTCACTTCATACTAATCATATATCCATAGGGGTCACGGTAGAGCTGGGTCTGGCGTAGAAACGACAATACCAGCAGTGCCTGGGGTGCCTCAAACCCCGGCAGGCATCCCCAATACCACAGCAACGCCCGGGGCCAATAACGCCTGGCCGGCAAGAAATGGATCTGGCCCGGAAAGGCGGAAGAATGGCTGGAGAAGGGATAAACCGGACCCATATGCTGCTCTGGTCAATAGGATCCCACCAGCTGGAGGCAAAAAGGTAACAAGACGAGAATTCATTTATTATTTTGTATCAAATACATTTTAAGAAGATTAAGGTATACCATATATAAGATTAAATATGCTCGGTTATCATAATATATTAAAAGTTGTTATTATTCTTTACGAAATTATGTAAAAGGCATACTAACTAATTTCTAGGTAAAAACGACAGCAGAACTGCTAGAGCAGATCCAGTCACGGACGGGGGGCAAAGCTAGTGCACCTCCCTCGCCGAATTCCCCTCACTCGCCTGACGTCATGCTAATAGAGCCCGATGGTACGTTTTTTCTATATCAAAATATTACCACAAAACATTCAATAAATATGTATACCACTGTATAGTATGTATGACACTTAAGGGACTGTGCATACTTTGACGTTACAAAGAGTTGTTGTTAAATGGAAAAAAGAAAAATCTGTATTTAAAAAAAAAAGTTTATTTCAGACTAGCGTTAGTAATTACATAAAAAAAACAATTTTTATTTGAACGCTATTGCGTATAGTGTGTTATTTTCATTTGACGTCTTTTGTAGCACTAGTTATTAATAATGTTGTATTTTTTAACTTATTCATATATATTTCAAATCTTGCTATATTGAGGGATCTTCCTTATAAACCACGTGCAAGCAATCCCAATTCGTAAACAAAGGTTCGTAGGATTTATTAAAAAGTTCGGTACGTATTATGCCGACAGTCGAGTTTATTACGCTAGTGCGATAAAGCGACAAAAGAATGTACACAGCTCCGCAATTTTAACTTATTTCGGCTACTTAAAATGTACTTTTAAGTATATAATTCATTATTGAGGGTGGTTGTAATGCTATGAGAGTGTATCAATGTATGGAAGACAATCTATACCAACCAAAGCCAATTGATTTCGACGCCTTAGGATGTTTTTCGTTAAATCGAGGGACGTTACATGGACTTTACACTGTATATTGCCATAGAGTTAATTAGAGAAACTTTAATAACTGTTGCATCCTTACATTCCAGAACCACCAGTAAGCGTGGATTCACCCTTGCGGAATGGGGAAAGCGAAGCCCCCCGAGAACCTCAATGGCTTCTTGAGCCCCTCGAGGACGAGCGGGAATGGGCTCCCTGTATATGCGACCCGGACGTAGGACCCGATCCCGCGTGTCCGGCTGACTCGCCCACCATAGTTCAGCCGGAACACGTCCACGCCCTACACCATGCGTTTCTCCCTGGGGTCAATGGCACCCGCGCCCCCCTCCACCCTCATAAATTCGCAGTTCGACCATCCATCGACCCCAATGACCCCTCTCTCTTCGCGACAGTCGTCCCGCTCTATAATTATTCAGACTACGCTAACGATTTCTGTGTCAAGAATATGTCTCGACTTCCGCTATGTCGGCATATTCCCGCAAGAGAATTTGCCCCCTCGCCTCCTTCGCCTCCACCCAGACCACCACCACCCTCCCCGCGACCTTACCCCATCGAAGACATCAAAGCTGAAGATGAGTCCTCATCGCCTAGTCTTATGAAAACTGAATCTGAAATGGAAATAGACATCAAGCCAGAGATCAACGAGAGATTGAAGCCTTCCCCTACCCAAAATGTTGATAAACAGCCGACGATAGAAGTTAAGGAAATTAAAGAAGAACCACAACAACAGTTCTCTGTCACATCCCCAGGACACAGAACAGTGGAAAGAACGAAAGAAAACAATGAAGGTCTCAGTGATCCCATTGAGGATAAAATGGACCTAGATGTCAAAGAAGAAAAAGTAGTGCAAAAAGTTTTAGAATCGCCTACTTTCAATCTAGACGGAAGGACTTTGTATGAAAACTGTGTGTCTTGTGTAAATTCAGTGCCGTTTAGGTATGAGAACGCGTCGTGTGCCCCAGTCCTAACGTTTCCTAGGGAAGATGTGTCGGACAGTGTGAATAATGCCTTAGAGAGCATTGAAACTGAGCGGGATGAGATAGGCCGGCCGGTAAAGGCTACGCACTTCGCGGAATGGCACGAGTGTGCAAAGCTCGGTGACCTGATAGCCCTTCCGTACGTCGTCATCGACTGACCAAAGCCCAAAGCTTCCGGTGTTCCAAGTGTCCTTAAAGTAGGTATAAGTGTACATAGTGAGTGACTCGAATACACTCAGTTTGAGATGAGAACGTGCGTAACTTCATACAAACTGAGTTTGGTTACGGATTTTTATAGTCTATGACATGTTGGTTTGTGTTACATGAGCAGGTTTACAATGAGACTTCTATAAATTTAACCCGTCTCTGCTTCTTAGACTGTCCCCAAAATAGTAATTTAGATGTCCTGTCTTTATATATTTTTTGATAATGAGTTGAGCAAAATGTGTCTGCATTAACATGGTGATTTATTTGTAACAAAGTTTCAAATTCATTCATACTTATCTCTTGCAACGTATCAGTACAATAAAGCTAAATCTGAAGCATTAAATTGTAGAGATATATATAAAATTAACAAAGGAATAGAACTTGCTTGTGTAACACAAAGTGTTAATTTCCAAAGTGGTGTGTTGTGATATCGGGCCGGCCCGAGATTCGACAAAATCTCTAGACTGTTTCATTGAGTTATTGTTACCGATTGTGATTTATAATGAATTAGGTAATTATAGGAGTTCCAATTGTATATTATACATATATATTGCTATATCAAGTCAAAATATCAAATAATTTATTGACCATTGTTGGATAAGGGTGTGGGAGGTTTTGGATAAGATCATTTGTAATGCAAATTTATTAGCTTCAGATACATGCTAGAAATACAGATTGAAATAGAATATTATTTTTTACTGACTAAAGTCGCAGTATTTTTTTTTTCATTACCATGGAAACATGCCGAAATCTAGATTTTTTAAAACCAGATCAAATTGACACGATTTTAAGTATATCCAAAATATTAATAAAAAAAACTTATTTTATTATTATCACGAACCTCCCACAAATAGAATGGTTTAATATATTTTCAATATGCTGCAAATTTAGGTAGTCAAGCCCCGAGCTAATGTGTTTTATGATTTTGAGCCAGCGAATATTTTTCTCTTCAAAACATTCATCTCAATCAGAATTTCATATTATTGTAATATTTAAAATCTTAGTATTGTTGTCCACAAAGTTAACGTCACAAATGTCTTGTTACTGTGTATCATATATTAAATTAATGAATTCATAATTTTTAAAGGTTATGAAAAACTTAAATACCTTTTTTATTTAGAAAGTAGAAAAATATTCAATGGCTCTGTGTCACTTCTGTGTTGTTAAATGTTGTTAAAGGTTCGGGGCCAACACGACTTAATGGGTCCGCAATAATCTCGTATGTGCCACATTTCTGTGCCAGGTATTTTATAATGTCCGTCTTGTAGTTGCTGCTTAAAAACAAGAATGGGATTTTATATAAATATTTAGTTTTTTGTGTTTCACAGATACTTCGATGGACCAAAATGTATTTTAATCTAGATTTTTTATTCAACCAACCGGTTTTCTTTTAATGACTATACGAACTTGAAATGTTGTGATTTTTAAAAATTTTGATATGAATTTTGTATTTTCCCTTCAAACATTTTTAATAACACCTTTTCTTGTATACCTTGCTTTTTTCACGACCAGAAAAATCTAGTGTTTTAAATAAAAATGGTTTTAAAATTGTAAGTTGCTTACTACATATTTTCTTCTTATAAATGTACACAATAAAAAAGTTGAGCATATTTTTGTAGTGACAGTTGTCAAATCTAAACAATAAGATCCCATTTTTGTTATTTAACAGCAGCGTACATGTTTCAAACTTCAGGCGCTTTTGGAGGAAAACCGATGAATTTCTATAGAAAATTATTTGAAAATATTCATATCATATGCTATTTTTTGTTACACTGACCAAAATGTAAATACCTCTAAAAGTGCCTTCTTTTATAATAAGATTTGTCCAATGTTAAACAGGCTGAGAATGAACCGTACACACAGTACTGTTTGCTGTCGACATATACTGATAAACTGTTGCTCCGCTTTCTAAAGTATTAATTGTGAATATATTGAAAATTTCATAAAACACCGCTAAAGTATTGTGTGTGCGATGATCTATATATTTAGTGTATACAAATTATTCAAAGATTTCCAAATTGTTTTAGGTTAAACCGATTGACATTTTTGCAATATTGTTATGTATATATGTTTGTAATTTGTTTTTGATTTACGTCTCTGTGTTTATTGTTAAATCAATTTGACATTTTAGCAGTACTCTCAATTTTATTGCCTTAAGGTATAGTATGTCAAATCTGACATAACTCAGTTGCATAAACACCTCAACTATGCAAATAATAATGAATCATTAAATTGGTGCTTTCCACATTTTGCTTGTTTATTTTCGTTCTATTTAATTTTAATCCCATGAAAAATACAACTATTTTATCACAAAAAAAGCGCCATATATTTCCTAAAAAAAGCACTGTAAGGTTGATTTATTTATCAATTGCCTTATTTGTTTAAATTAACTATTAAATGTGTACAAAGATTATTTATAAAATTTGGCTAATAACCAAAAAAAATTGCTCAACAAATGAATAATTGTAAGTTGTTAGATAGGTAGATTGTATAGAGATCTTGTTGCATCTATGGTTTTTTAAATTATATTTTGATTTTTTCTTAGTAACCTTATTCATTTCAGCTTATTTGCATAAATGTATGGCTTTGCTTAGGTTTACGCTCGTTTTTCATTATCATACCGATTGTATCGTGGAATTTCTATTTTAGAAATTTTGGTACTGTTAAATTGCTGGTAGAAATAGATAAGCATTTATAATGATATTGTTGTTCATGTTTAAGAGAACTGTATAGATATTTCAAATAATACTTTTAACAAGTACAAGCTATAATGTTTACTCTTTAAGTAGACGGCGTTGAAACAAAATTGCTATTTTTTTGAAGTATCTATTATCTACCCCAATTTTTATAATTTACATTATTTAGCGGACCCATTAAGAGACGTGTCTAAAAACGCCTTAAGTATATGCGCGGGTGAGTCCGGTCGCGGAGCTTGTATAGATGACTGTAACCTGGAGACTGCCTTGATGGACTTGATCCAGATTTTTGGTAAAATATAAAAGCAAAATATATGTGTTTTTATTACGACTACACGTTTTATTTATCTCCCAGTTCTAATATATCAAAATGTGATTTTTTTGTTCCAAATTTGATTTTTTTTGTTTCAAATTTGATTTGCTGATATTACTGGTTGCTTTAAAAAGTACGAAACCAATAAAATTTAATCACCATGCTCTATTGTATGATTTAAAATTTCCGCACCGACAATATGAAGTCCATAGGCACCTTCGTTTATATCTTTCATACCCGCCATGGGTATGAAAGTGTACCTTAATAGCCTAATCTTACTTTACTCTTATGATGGGCGTTTGTGTGTGTGGATTTTTTTTAACTCGCTGGAAAGGGAGATCTTGTTTACAAATATAACAATTTGTTAATATATCTTTATTAATAAAAAATATAATTTAGACATAGACAACGTTAACAATAATGGCACACCGTTAATGCTTTTATACAGCAAATAAATGATCAGAATATTTATGGAAACCAAAAATTATTAAAACTACTACGAAAATATAATTGTTACAACAAATAAAAAATATATACTTATTTTGTACGGGTCTTTAAAAAGCAATTCTTTCATATTTTTATATGATTTAATATTAATTAATAAATGTATTTTAAACTGAGATTCTTAGCTTATAATATTTATTATTATACAATTAGTCATTATATATTTGAAATCGCAGGGTTAACACTTAATTACAATTATTAATAACGCTGTATACAGCGTGTTCAAATTAAATGTAATATATAAAGTTGAATTTAATAGAAAAGATTTCTTGAAAAACCTATTGATTTACATCTTAAATCAGAAATTATTCAAAGTTTCTAAACAAATACCTAAATAGATGCGGGCTTGGATGATGAGAATACAAAATTCTACTCCAATTGATAAGATTTTTGATTCGAAAGGCACTTGCGACGAAACACTTTGAAGTATAAATGTCACTGGTAAAAATGAGACACGAGTTTAATTTTAATAGCGTTGAGACGCGGTTTCTTGATATTAAATTTTCGATCCGATTAATTAATTTAATAACACATTACAAAACCACTTTTAATCACATCACTATACCACTGCAATTTTTTTATTCCGTTATAAACATGTGCGTATGAACGTACACGTAAATGCAGGATTACGTATACCAGTAGAAAAAACCGCGTCCAAGTATTAGTGGTTAAATCACAAAATAACACAGGGCATAGCACAGCAGAGAGGCAGACAGACTGGCACTGCTGTTTTCTTCTCGCTGCGTTTTTCGCGAGATTTAGCTCCAGACTCGTATTCGTACATCGCACGGCCTGACGCGTACTGACCGCCACCAGCTTGCATTGCCTAAGGAATGGAAATTAATACTTTTCATGAATTTGAAAAGGAAATTATATGAAGCGTCTTGGGCAATATATATTATTATATAATTTCAGACAAGCCATGCTCGTCTAGTTGTCTCGATACTTTGCTAGATTTTAGAGAGTTCAGTCAAGCTATCTTATTTGTCGGGCATTCTACAAATATTTAAACAAACGAAGACAATAAGTTCTGATTTTGAAAATACTATTCAAGGACGGTACAAATCTTTAAAAAAATTCAGTTAGAAGCTGGTGTGGCTGATTTTTACGAAGCACTTACTAACCGCATGCGGATGGAAATTGTATCAGATAATACTCACGCTAGCCTGATATCCGGAATCCTTGTTGACGAATGGCGTGTGACCAGGAGGGTAGTACACGGCTGGACCGGCCACGTTCTTACTACTGCCCACGGGCGCGGCTTTGGTTTGAGCGGATTGTGTTTCCCGGGATGCTTCTACTTTGCGTTGAGTTATACCATCCGGTTGTGTTGGGAAACGCTGAAAAGATATTTGGTGTTCTATAAGATTAAAATCCTGAAAACTAATACACTTAGGTGTTGTACTATCTTTGTGATAATATCTTTAGGTACAGAAAGACCTTCCAAGGGTTTTAAACCTACCCACTTTTTGAATTGGCTACGAAGTAAAGCACGAAATACAATTTAATTAATATTATAATCAAGAGACATGTGACAGTCGGTTAAGACTGCAGTCCGTGCACCTTGACGCAACCAGAAAAATGCGTGCCGATACTTTTTTTATGGGATCTCGCTGTTGGCCCTTACAGCTCAGCTCGGGCTGTTTTAGCGAGCGTAACTCGGCCTGAATGGCACGCGTGCCGAAACAGCGGTGATTCGGGTTTTTATAAACCCGAAACGTAGTGGGGCGATGACGTCACGTGAACGTGCCGCTAGCCCTCGATATCGCTGTCTTTTTTGTACCAACTACCTACCATCGCCGTCATATACTTTAATTCCTTAAATAAAAAATAAATTACAGAAATATGGGTTTATACCAATTATTTTAGATGTCTGTTCAGCCTTCACCCTTTTACATTAAATTTAAATGTGCAATATGTGTTTTTAATTATTGTATACATAACATTGAAGTTGTTTCGGTCAACAAGGCGTGATTACCTACTTACAGACAGTAGATCATAGATACAGATATGTAAATCCCAATGAAGAACTATAGCGACACTGGATTTTTATGCATTTATGTATAAAGATATAAGGTTTTAATTACTTACCGCTTCGGGGAAATCTGCTAACAGATCATCCAGCTTCTTGGGGGGTTGTTGCTGGTTAGAGGGGGTTGAGGGGCGAGGGAAGGGAGGAGTTGGGGAAGGGGGTGCGAGGGAGTGGGGATGGTTGCCCACCGGAGAGGGGGGGAATCGCTGGGTTGAATTTTGGCTGGAGTAGCTCGTCTCCGAATACTTGTATGAGGTTGGACCCTGTAAATACGTTAGACATTAATATTATTAATTATATTATTTGCATTTTTTGGGTCTTAGGTGTCTAGAAGTCGAAACGAAAAATTAATTATATATTGAAAGAAAAACACTTTATAACCGGATTGAAGCTATGTATTATTAACTTATAATTATTTTACATAATTTTACACAAATTCACCGTGACCACGCACGCTGTAAAGCACGCGAAACGTCGGGAAAAAATATGTAAAATAATTATGAGTTTATAATAATACATACCTTTAATCCGATTAATGAGTGTTTTTCTTTCAATGTGTAAAAGCTATGTTAACAAAAGACAATACTACTTATATATTATTTTTTCTTATAACAGGGAATTAAAATCTTATACTCACATAGGGGCCGGGTCCATTGTGCGGTTCGGGACGCAGCTGTTTTGTGTCGTTCGCGGGGGGAGGGTAAATCATTCGCTCATTTGTGTGATCTGTCAAAAATATTATACTAAGTCCATCGAATTAAAAATCTACTCAAATGTGTCATTTATGACCTCAAGGTATTATTTTCGAGGAGCTGGGGAGGACAAACGCGCCATTACTAAATCGTCAAGTCATACTTGACGGCCTGTACGTAAATATTGGTTTCAACACTCACCTGTGGTGTGGGTACGGTACTCCCGGATCCTAGTGTTGCAATGAGAACAGTACTGGCATCCAGGAGTCGGGGACGGAGCTGGTCTTGGCAGAGTGCCTGTTGAACTTGTCGTTGTGCTGCAAGAATGTTTTTGTATAAAGTTGACAATCAATTTTAGTTTAAGTGTTAAGTAATAATTTATAGTATAATAGTGTAAAGTTTATTAGATTAACAATTTAGTAATAATACACATCCATACACACACACTCACAGACATACGCATACACACACACATACACCTGTGGTTTCATTGTATATAATTTTTTTGTTGTTAACGTTGCATCCTATTGAAATAAAATTGTTTATTCTCTCTAAATTTTTCTCTACTTTTTAAGACCTGTCGATCCGAAGTGGTGGAGGCCTGATGACCTGTAACACAGGTACTCTTACCTTTAGCAGGCATAAGTCTCACACAAACATTTCCCTCAATAGAAGAAAGACAATTTATTTATAATAATAAATAATTGTAATTGTTAATGTACTAAGGTTTTGTGAGAAAATAAATAAAGATAAAGTAATGTTTAGAAGTATAATTTATAGTGTATGTAAATACACAGTAGTATAGTAATATAATATTTTTACTTTATTGTATTTTCGCCTTACACAAAAACCAGCGCTACAACCTTTTTGGATCTGGGCCTCAGATTTACACATCTGTTTACTCTACTCTACTACGGCATACTGGTTTCCTCACCGTACAAGCGAGTGGATGAGAGCTCAGGGAAAAAATAAGCACGCCGAAGCCGAAGCCACTAGGCAAACACTGCTATGGCGGCCATATAATAATATAATAATTACAAAAATGTTGCAGCTTTTCTATCAATATTTTGGACTGACTGCGTGATTTACGTTTACGTGCCTTGTCTCCTACAAGTCTCCATTTTTAAGAAAACACATTAAAAAAGCCTATATAGGCAATCAAATTAGTTTAGAAAAACTACGTCTACATACTTGTGATGCTCTTCAGACACATAAGTGTGGCTATGATCGGCGCGTGTCGGCAATGGCACTGTTGTTGGGTCCTGATCTGCGGGTACTTCGTACGTGTACGTCTTTACGGTCGTGGTCACTTTGTTCATAGGTGTACTGGAGCGCGACAGCTGAAGTTTTTTTAATATTATATATTGCTTTAAATGTTTGGAATAAATATCTAAATAAATATTTTCATCATATCCCCATAACCATAGTGACTTCATTATGGAGATTTTGTATCACGATCCCAAGGTTACGATAGGGGTCCCTCATGAAAGGAGCGTACCAATTATTAAAAGTCTCGCAACACACTTGTGAGTCTTCTGGAAATATGAATGTCCATGGGCGTTTGCCTCCTATTTTTTTATATAAAATAGGGGGCAACCGCCGCCCATGGACACTGTCAATGCCAGAGGGCTCGCGACTACGTTACCGGCCTTTTAAGAATTTGTACGCTCTTTTCTTGAAGGACCCTAAGTCGAATTGGTTCCTATTATGCGGTATAACATAAAAAATATCTCTACGGATATCCAGGGAACTATAATGAAATTTTTAAAAGCAATAAAACGAGAATTACAAAATAAATAAAATTAAAATCGTGGTTAAATACACTTACAGTGCCAGTGGAGGGTACGTGATGACAATTCGTACATAAAGTGGGTGGAACAGGCTGAGGAATGGCGGGAGACACCTGAGATGGGACTACGCGCGACTCTGAAAAAAAATTTTTTTTAATAAATATAAATTGCGTGAATGTATAATCTGTGGTTGAAACATGAATTTTGATTCATAGAATTTATTCCAATGGCATTCATGATTTTTTTATCCAATGCGGTACCGTTATGGCGTCATAAACAGTAATAACTTACCACTGTAATAATTTTTACCAACCGCATTGATTTCACATTATTTATTTTATACGGTACATATATATTGCTATTTTTTGCGAATGTTTGTAAGTATCAAATAATGTAATGTTATTATTAATTTAAAAATATACTTTATTAGATATAATAAAAAGGTAAGCTTGCATTATATGCCAAAGCGCCTTTTTATATTTATACATAAATCTTGTTTTGAATTAAAAAAATGCATTTTTAAGCAACATTTTATAAAATTATAAACTATAATTATAAATTAATACCTGTCTTCTCTTCTCTATACACCTCTTGGCGAATCTCTGCTGCACGGGTGACAGAAGGTGGAGGTGGACTGGAGCCCCAAGAAGAAGACTCCACTCTTTCTTCGTGTTTCAGTGTCGAGTAGCCGCTAGATGGCGCTTTGACTGGAGTCCTTAAATTAATTAGATAAGATAATATATTCATTCTTCAAATTAATAAAAAATAATTTGTTTTTGTACAGATATTGTTACATTTGAATAAAAAAGTGTATTTTTATTTTTTTAAAGTAAGAATTGTTTCTTAACTGCTATATGTACATAAAACATAAAGCAAAAAAACATTATTAATATGAGAGATAAGAAACTTAAATAATTTTAAAATAAGCCTTTTTACCCTCTGCGGTAGTCGAATGATGTACTTTCAGCTGTGTCCGATGAATAACCGGCTGAAATGAAACAAAAAATAAAGACTATATATTTTATACCAGCGCGTCTTTTCAAATAAATGTGAATATATTTATTTTAATTTTACTTAACTATACAATTTCAGAATTCGATATAGTCCGAAATAAAAAAAGGTGATTTTAATTTTCAAATAAAATGTTTTGTCACGTTTATTTATTTACAAAGCGTCTTCAGTATTATACACTTTAGACTATCGAGAATAATTCCCCTTACAAGACTCGAGATCGTGCTTTGTTTCACGTTCCTCACATCAAGTCTAACTACGCCAGAAACTCAGTTTTGTATCACGCAGCCTGGATATACGACCAATATTTAAGCCCTTAACACATGCTTAAAAGAAGTATTAAGAATATTCATAGCGCAAAATCATCTGCATCTTGAGCACACCCCACATTCCACCCACACACCCTCACTTTTATACTATTACACAACATAGCCAAATTAGGTAGTACTTAGTGTTTGAATAGTTTTTTTCCTAGTGTAATATTTGAACATTTGTTAATGTTATGAATGTTTAATATATGTTTATATGTTTGGCTATATGTTTAATACAATTGTTTTTTTAAATTAAATATACGTAATATATAGTTAAGGAGTACGAAATAAATAAATATATTCAACGGAATTATTATATTTATACAACAAAGTGAGTTTGAATAAGGTTGGACGTTTGAATAATGCGGCGTTAATGATTTTTAATGAATAATACATTTTTAAATGTGGAATTAATTTTGTTTTTATGTAAATGTATGTTACGTTGGATTTTTCAATTAAGTATTAAGTAATGATGTTCAACTTTATGAAATTGTTTAAGCTGTTGCACTTACTTTTATACAACTGCCGTTCCTGATCCTTTTGCAAGTCATCCAGAAGAGAATCTAGTTCTTCAACGTTCTGAGTCATCTCCTTTGTCGCCTTGGAGCTTTTCACTTTGGAATAGCCTGAATTTTTTAAATAATTTTGATACTGTCAATAAATGGTTTATACGTTGTATAAGGCATAGCATTCTAAAATGTAGTTGAAGCTCATAATAACCATACGTTTACTTCTTAACTATTACTTGCGACCACCACCCTCCATTACATAAGACAAACGAAGGTAAGGGCAATCATACAATTTAAAAAAAGGCACTCCACTTCAGAATAATTAAAATTATGCAACTTTTAACGTATTAAAAACAAAGACAATAAGATCTGAACAATGCCTTGAAAAAAATAAGAGTAATGCAAAAATATGGAGGGGGCTTTTACCTTAAAAGGGACCATACAATACTAGGCCTCTAAAAACTTTCAACCTATATTATTTCGTATTAAGTAATGTTACCTAACCAATTTTTGTAAGGATTCATTAATAAAGCTCTAATTAATGAAATAAAACTATTTCTTGATAATCTACTGGGTTAACCGTTACTTTACTGTAAACTGTGTCTATCCAGAGACAAAGATAAATATTTAGGTTCAGGTATCATACGATAAGAAAGTTACTAACATATGTATGAATAATATTTATAAAATTTTTTGGGCGCTTAGAGATGTCAGAAAAAATAATAAAACGAGCATGGTAAATACCATTTAAATAAAAGGAAGGTTTTCAATACTTTTGTACTACCTGTAGTAACATATGGATCTCAAACTTGGGCGCCCACGAAATCCCAATCCCCATCGATGCAAGGATGTATCATAGGGAAGGAAATAATAGAGAAAATAAAGAATACATCACTAATAACAATAACTTAGGTATCAGATGTCACAATAAAAATAAATAAACTTTAGTGAAACAGAAAAGTGGAGCAAAACTAAACAAGACATTTTAGAAGGATAGATCAGATTAAGGAAACTGTAAGTGGACTGCAGACAGAAATTGCGGGATTTCAAGGGGGCCTTTGCGAAACTTGGGCACACAGATCTAGATAGATTGAAAAGATATCCATTATAAATGTATCATTTATTATTATTATTGTATATGAAAAAATGTCGCATTACCAGGAGTAGAACTCGTAGTCTCATAGTTGTAAGTCCTGGTGCCAGTGACTACAGGCAGTTCCCTCTCTTGCCTCTCATAGTAGTAGGCTGTGCTCTCGGAGGATTTCGGTTTGGTCTTTGGTGGTACTGTGTATTCCTAGATTTGATTAAGAAATTATGAAATAATTAGCAGTTCAAATAAAACATTTACATATTACTGGAATAAGACGAAACACCAAGCCGAATTTAAAAATAAGTTTAATGAAAACAAATAATAAAAACTATTTCAGTAAGCGTACAGAAACGAATATCATTGTCACCTTCGCATTTATAAAGGTTAATGTCCGAGAATACTCCATACAAATTTTAAAAAGTCTGATTATAATTGCGTACCCTAAAATGCGCTTGGACCTAATATTACATTATTCTTTTTAGCAAATCCCAGATAAATGGACAATATGTTTCCTTCCTTACATTTCAACAAGAATAGGCATCAGCTAGTTCCATTGATCTTCACTTGTTTTTGTTTTCGTTAAATATAAACTAGTTGTCGATCAGTGTTAGCTTCAGCATGCGACTCTCATCCCTGAGGTCGTAGGTTCGATCGCCGGCTGTGCACCAATGGATTTTCTTTCTATGTGCGCATTTAACATTCCCTCGAACGGTGAAGGAAAACATTGTGAGGAAACCGGCTTGCCTTAGACCCAAAAAAGTCGCTGGCGTACGCAGGCACAGAAGGCTGACACTTACTTGCCTATTCGATAAACAAATGATCATGAAACAAATACAGAAATCTGAGGCCCACACCTAAAAAAAAGGTTGTAGTGCCATTGATTATAAACTAGTTAGTCCATGTATAAATGTATGGTTACATATAGCGAAATGAAATATGTTTTACGATTCCACTTGAAAATTTTACATTCATTGCTTATATGAATGTAAAATTTTCAAGTGGAATCAATCAATCATATTAATTATTTATCATATTTTTATGTACACAAATATAAACACAACAAAACTAAAAACGTAGGCCATAGTGGACGATATTTGAAATATTTTGAAGATACTTGTAAAAGAAAACATAAGCTTACTTCAACAGTATGGAAGTCCTTCCTGTCATATTTTCCGTCGGGTAACTTCTCTTCCTTGTACTCATAATGGTACTCTCTGGTTCCCAAACCACTCCTGCCTAGAGAGTCGAGTTTGCTTCCTTTTGGTAAAAGGTCGGATTTTATCATGTCTGAAAATAGGTTATTATCAAGATATTATTATATAAAAGAATTCTTTGTTTATTATGATATTTTTACGTATACAACGTAAGGAAATAAATATTTTTTTTACTGACGTAGGTAGCATAGATATTTAATATTGTTCATATTATACTAGGTTCAACTTTAAATTATTTATTATTAATTATTATTTTGAAATTGAAATTTTACAGACGCTGATAACAACAAAATTTTAGATTAAATAAGTAATTATAATAATAGATTTAGAGAGAATGTATGCACGTAAATAATTCTTACCGAATTGTTCGTCGGTGTAGGGCACTGTGCCTCTACTGCTAGAAAATTCTTTATATTCCTTGTGTTTGCTGTACGATTTGGTCGCCATTGCTAATTATCTGGAAACGAAATCAGGATATTTAAAGGCTGAAGTAATATGTATTAGCAATAAAAGTTATTTACGCCTATAGTAGAACAATGAACCAACAGTTAGGTTGGTTATGCTTGGCATAAGAAAATATATAGTTATAATAGGAAATTAAATATATAAGTTTAACTAGCGGCCCGACGGACGTTGTTCTGTACAGACGTCGAACAAAAAATTCTATAATTGAGACCACAACAAATTCAAAATCGGTCCAGCCGTTTAGTGGAAGTTTATTTACAAACACACAGAAGATTTAAGACACACAAAGATAAACAGATTCTAAGCATGCAATAAAAGACATTAGATATATTTATTCCTTGTCAGTTTGACCTTATACATTTGTATTCGAGAACTGTGTCTGTTAAAGGTTATTTATAACAATTTTTACTTATGGTTAGAATACCTAATTTGGCTTAATTTTCCTATAAAATTTAAAACACAGGTTCAGTTCAATACACAATGAACCAAATTAGGACTTTTTTAAAGTGATATTGATAACCTTTTTACGAAATGCATGCTGAGAAATATGTTTATATGAATAAGCTAATTATTCTTATAAGCTCTTCGTTGGTTAAAAATGATATTCAAATTGGATATTTTTAATATTTCGTTAAAGACTAAATGTATAGAAAATTGTCTATATGTTTGTGAAATACTAAACACTTTTATATATCATAATGTTGGTATCTGTATGCATATTCAAGGTTCTCCGGGTGACGTAATATTTTCTTGAAATCGCAATTTTATGGTCTTCACGGCTGCTTTGTATGGTAATGTTTCCGATAAATACACAAACATGGTTTCGCCAAAATGTTATCTCTCATTTCCCTTTACTAATTCAAATGTATCTTAATTAAATATTGTTCTTTAAAATATTCCTTATATAATAATCACGTCATAATATTTTTACAGATATTTCTTACAATAACTATAAAAACAAGAAAGATTTCATATAAAGAATATTATATGTTAAAAGTACCTGCGTAGTTTGCAACTAACAATTCTACCTTTAAAAAAATACGTCTCGCTAAAACGCGCTATCAAAGTTATTCAGCCGCGCAGTACATATAGCCCCTACAAATATTGTACTTCAGGGTCCGCGTTTCGATTGAAGCCAGTTGTCACGCTGGTCTAATGTGGCATCAGACGCAATGTCCGCCAGTGACGATCGTCACAGTCCTATCGCTTTCACTGAGAGCTCGCCTGCTGCAGTTGAGTATGCAGTCCATGCAGGTGTCTGTCTCGCCTTGCTTCTCGCGGTAAATCTCACACGCAGCTCTCTCGAAACATAACTAACCACAGGTTGGTGATTGACCTCTTATGTTAAATAAGGAAAAGATTAAGTTTATTTTTATAAATTAATTATATAATGAAATATACATTAATTGTAATAACATTGGCTTCTGTACCACGTAACTAACACTTTCAGTTTAAATGTTTGTATGACGAAGATGGAATATAGAATTAGAATAGCCAAACACTAGTTCGGTGGCGTTTGTTGTAGGTATGTTCAAATGTATGTTAAAAGAAACTCTTTGAAGCTGGGTAACAACTGGTTTTAATCGTTTCATACATGAGCTTATAAGTTGGCTTATTTAAGGGTTCTTAAATCTAATTGACACTTAAATATAAGTGTAGTTAAAATTGGAAATATGAATGTTAAGAAAAACACTTTTTGAACGGATTAAAGCTATGTATTATTATAAAAACCGTCGGAAAAATTTAGAATTATGTAAATAATTATAAGTTTTTAATAATAATACATAGCTTTAATCCGTTCAAAAAGTGTTTTTCTTAATGTGTAAAAGCTATTTTAACAAAAGACAATACAATATGAATATTATATTACAATTTATGAGTGTAGGAAAAACTAAAGGGCTCATGTTAGCTTCAAGTATGCGATAATGACATTTTGTTTGCGCTTCTAATTATTAACTAAATATACGTGGGTAACACAGAAAATGTTAAAAACTGGCCAGTTTTTTTGTAATTCAATTTTAGAATCAAATTTAGTATATTGCATTCATTTGTAATTTGTTTTTATAAATTGGCGGCAAATCTAAAACTCCTGTTACACGTGAAAATTAACCTAACGCGAGAAAATTTTCGGTCAAAGATTTATTATGACTTTCGTTGTGGGCTTACTCAACAACAAGCTGCGATTAGCATTTCTTAATGAAGCACCATCTCGTGCTACTATTTACAATTGGTTTAACGAGTTTAAGCGTGGACGTTGCAATCCCAATGATGGGGGACGTCCTTTAACCGGGACTAGGTGAAGATAACATCAACGTGTGCGACGCATGATAGAGGAAGATAAGAGAGTGACCTATCAGCAATACGAGCAAGCCTAGGCATTGGTATGAGTAAAGTTCAAAAAATATTACACGAACATTGCGTGCGGCGTGAAGAAAGCTTTGTACCAGATGGATTCCCCATACTTTAACTTACGACCAGTAACACCTTCGCAGGGACTGTTGTCGCCAAATGTTAGATAAGTTCAACGGCGAGGATTCAAATGATGTATTTGACATCGTCACAGGTGGTGAAAGCTGGATATATTGCTACGAACCCGAAACCAAAAGACAATCAGCTCATTGGATGTTTCCTTTTGAGGATCGGCCAACTAAGGTAAAGAAAAAAAGAAGTCAAGGAAAAAAGATGATTGCCTCTTCTCTTTTCTCCAGTGCTTCCATCGAATGAAAATCGCCAATAAGTAAAGGAACGGATATTACTTCAAAAACAATAAAAGTATTGGCAAATTTCTACATTAAGCATTAACTAAAGTTAGGTTACATAACTCACTGCTACACTTTGTAATAGTGTAGTTAAATTTCACAGATTTTAAATCAGATCAGAAATACTTATTAGTATGTAATAACCTTATTTTTACAACTACTCTTGTAGAGATCAATGTCGAACAGTTATTTTAAATAAGTGTAATTCTTCAAAGAATATTTCATCATTTGTGCGGCTTTAGGATATTTTCGAAGAGTGACTAAACGTACAGTGCAATTCGTGATTGGAACACAGTTGATTCGAGTGCAAAGGAATGTGGATTGTGAATGTGGATTCATGTATGACATGAGTATTATATAAAAAATAATAAAATTCATTTTTAAATCAAAATCAGTACAATAGGCATTTGCTAGTTGAGGGATATAATTTTTTTGTTTTATTGAAACCAAAAATTGTACAAATATATTTTATATCTAAAAAGACAACACGTTATTAACTCATACATAGAATATGTTATAAATTATGTATATCGTGATTTATTTCGCATATGTACTGGAAAATAGAGTGACAGGTGACGGACAGGCTCGTTCTAAATAGGAACGATGCATATTAGTATACAAAGACCCTTACTTGGTACTTGTTAGCTTGAAGGGTAAGGAAATGAACAAATAAAGTATGTATACTTTATTTATATAAAAAGACCAAATATATTATATATTATTCATTTTATACAGATTCAGCTATTTAATATGCTTGTTTGTGATTAATAGTTCTTAAGAAAACTTTAAAAAATTATTAGATATTTTATCTCATGATCAATTTGCAGAATTGAGTAAATGACGATCACCCTCATCTTCAATATAACCAAAAAATAATGTTGTAACATTTATTAAAGAAGGTTACATATATAACATCACGTTTCAAAGAAACCGCAGGATACAGCCAGTGAGAGATATTTCAGAGTGAGTCAAAATGTGTATTTGAAAACCAATTCCAATGCTTCAGAATTACATTAACACCTAAGCGATGTATAAACATTTGCGTAATCTCAATTTACATTTAAATTTGAACCTTAACCCTAGAATTTAAAGTCCACTTCTCAATATTTTTTTCATTATTGAATCGAATGCTGATCAAATCTTTAGATATTTGCAATTCTTACGAAATGTGTTATTTTCTAGCTCAGTCTTTATTTATCTTTGTTTTTAAATGTTGGTATTCTATACTCCGGCGTAATCTATGAAAAAATAATTAAATATCATCCAAGGTTGATTAAGAAAATACTGGATTAATAGTTAAAAGTTGTGCTTTAATTATCTTGAAGCGAAACATATGATTGATACAAAGATAATGAAACATTCTACTTAGATGGACTCGAACTCTTAACTTTATTACCAAAAAATAAACCCAACATCGAAAAACGGTACATAGAAATACTTCCTTTACTTATTCTATACAAAGCCGCGTACAATAACCTTGTCAGTAATAATATACATGACCCATGGGTTAAAAAGGTAACACGATCAAAGATATGGTTAGTTTAATTCGTTCCCATTTCGTCACTTGACCGTAAATTAAAATGAGATGTACTGATGAACATTAATTAGTATGAACATTAGTCCATCTAAAAATAAAGGAACTCTACTAGTAAACGTATTTATTTTTAACCGACTTGAAAGGAAGGAGTTTTCAATTAACCGCATTTAAATGTAAACATACTAATATAAAGAAAAAGGAAAAAAAAACCTATATCTTTAAGTTTCTTGCTAGTTTCAAATCATAACCTAGAATATTATTACTTACTTATTATTACTATTTAAAATATTATGAATAACTAAAAAATAATGTATCTGTTGACTAAATGTCTTTCCAATAAAGGCTTTGCAATACCGCCTGTGGGTGTCATTACGTCATTCATTCATACGCCAACGCAGCTGGTGACAAACTTACGTAGGATGGTGTTTTTAAAAGAATAGAAATAGTTATGTCACATTGGTACTAGATTAAAAAACCTAGACGGGAAGCATCAACTATGTCCATAGGTAACTGAAGTCACCATCTCAGACTGAACAAAGCTCGCCGAAAAATTATAAAATAAGACATAAATTAGCTAATATCAGATAGTCATTATAAAGCGGTTTTAAAGACTTAGGAGATATCTCTTAAGATTAGTAAATTGAATGTCATGAATTACAGATGAGTCTCCTAATACTGCTAACGATTTTCATTTGGTTTAATCTTAAGAAGTTTAAAGATCTTTAGGATTCATTTCAGATCCCCGACCGCTTCGTTATAGCATGACATCATCGTTGTACGCGAATTCGTTTATTTTTGCACATTCTCCTTCCCTTTCTACCATATACATCCGTTTCACAGGGCAATTAAACAAAGCCCCTCAGTTGGACCACACAAGACTTAACTGTTCTTAATCGTAATATGCCAATTAGAAACGCTAAACCGAACAACAATAAGGAATTATAAATATTCCAAAAAAAAACACCGACCATATCACACAACGCAATCCTATATAAGCTACCCAAAAATGCACATTTTTCGCACAGTCCTTCAGAGATCCTTTCTGCAATAACCACTTTCTTAAAATACTGGTATCTTTTATTAATAATGGCTTTGTTATTCTTCCTTTATATTATATATTTATTATAATGATCAATGAATCTTAGAACTTATAATTTAGAATTTAGTATGAATTTATACTTTCTTATACTTTTGTATAAATATGTAAAACTGTGCTTTATGTTTATGTTTGAATGTGTATTCTGATGTACTTTTCTATATAATGTAATTGTTTGAATATGTATTAATTAGTAGCTGTAGGAATACTTAAATAAAATAAAATAAAAAAACATTTTCAGTAACGATTCCAAACTATACATTCACTAGCAATTTTAAACAAGATTTTCTTAAAATTTTCTATGCTGAAACGGTAAGTATTTTTCTTGTGCTACAGCAGTTTAATTACAAAATTGTAAGTATTATTACAGAAATTATAAATGCCTAAAGTCATTAAAAAGTCAAAAGGAAGAGACTAGCCCACGACAGGGAATCCTTATGTAGAGGCTTACTAAATATCCTTTTTAATTATGTATAGTAAAGTTTAGTATATTCTTTCGTTTTTATCAAGAATGATTAACAAGGAAACAGTCATAATATGAATATTCCATACCGAATCGCTATCAAGGACTCAATTCGATTATGTCCTTTCGTAAGATTTATTCGACTTGTAAGCGTTCCTAATTGAAAAATTGATTCATTTGCTACAAATATATTCAATATCGTAAAACGATGTGCAATATAAAGGCCCGTTCCTTGAGTCCCCTAGGGACCTAGCGGTTGAACCGAGTATTATCACTACACGATCACCATTACTTACTGAGAGAATCTGTTTCTCTATTTATTCATTTGTCTTTGTCTTGCTATTACACTTGTTCTGATGTCATCTTATGAATAGACCTTTGGTACTACTCACGATTCACACTAGTAATGGGTTTTTAATTGAGATTGGCAACGGACTGATTTGAATATTCACTAACTGAGTCTTCCGCTGTTATTGTCCTTGTTTCACTGACTATATTTACTGTTCTTTGACTATTGATGAAATTGACAATGTCTGACATTCCGTAACAAAGACGGGGCAAATATTAATATTTCTTTCATTCTTCTGGTTCATATCACGACCCAGACAAGTAACTGATCAACCTTTAACGCCTGTTAAATGTTGTCTACTTCTAACTTTTAATTTTGCACTAGTAAGAAAAATCCATGAGTAAACTTCAAGGTTTACAGCACCTCATGTTTCCAGATGCTTACCAACTACGAGTAAGTAGAAAACTTAAAAGCCTAGATATAATGCCATTTGATAATTTGGCATTCTAGCTTTTGGCTTACATTTAATTTACTTAATTTCTTATTTCCATAAAAATCGGCGCCAATTATTTTTAATGACATGACTCGTTGTAAATGGTCTTAAAATCCTTTACATTTACGCGAAATGTAAAATCACAGAATGACATCATAAGGCCGACGGGCTATAAATATGGTAAGGGGGTCAAGTGCAACATTATCGTTTTTGTTTTTGTAAGATTGTGATTTATCTCACACGACTACAATACATGACTGCAAAGGATTAATTTTAACTGTGTAGTCCGCTACTAAGGTGGTATCAAAAAACTACAATTAGGGAGCTTAGAATAATGATATATTCTAAACGTCCGGAGCATTTTTCGGGCAGCGTAAAGAATTTCGACTAATTGTCCGATACTACGTAGTCTTCGCGTTAAAGATATTACTAATAAATTATATTAAATAAACAAATGTATACTTGTGATAACTGGCTATACTGTAAGTTATCAAGCGAAGGTCACAGACATGACATTCCTTTCAAACAACACTACAACACTGAGAAATCAGGTTGGTTACTATGAGTGTCGAAGAATGCCGTCATTCGTATACATCCTCTTTTTACTTTTTACTTTTGTGTACAGCAAAATACACATAAGAGAATACGAGAACAGAGACTCGTAATAATCATGAAATGATCATGGTGGTCATGCCCCATCATAACTTCATTTTAGACTAACATTTTGTTTTTACTATTTTTCTTTCCCTATCCTTTATTTCTACGATGTAAAATAACTCGTAATACCTTCAGGCTAGCTTAGTCTTAGTGTGTGCTTTGACATTTTCGAAACTGAAAAGTCAAGGTCACTTTGTGATTTATGACGAACTTTAGGCAATATAATATGTCAATAATAGCTTTAATTTGAAAAATTGGTTTAAACCAATCCGTAAATCAAAGGAAAAGTATAACACTATTCACATAACAGTTATAGCTCGGAAAATTTAACATGGAAATCTAAGTATAATGTCTTTTGTATTAAAGTCGATAACCGCCTCGTATGATTGAATGATTGCCGTAAATTATAATAGGTGTTATGTTGACAAGGACGTATAGTTTTTACGTGGGTTTAAAATTACATAATGATAATGAATTCTTACATATTTGATAGAGTTTTTTGCTGGTGTAACTTATAATCAAACCGGGAAATAAAGTTGATCTATTTTCATAATATGATATATGTATCATAATATTTTTTTATAAGCAATCTAGTATAAAGTACGTAAGCAAACGTATATAAAATATATTTTTTCAAAATGTACTAAACCCCAAAAAATTGTTTGTTATATTCGTTTATTCCAAAAGATCGCTAAGCTAACGACAACTATTAAAATGGTTTTTCAAGCCCTTTGACGAGATTAGGTATAAGTGGGTCATATATTAACATAATTACATGCTGGTACAGTTTAAATTTTTTTTATGTAACTATCATATAGCACAATAAATATATATATCATATATAAAAATAACAAACTTATATATATAAAGGCTTGATATTAATATGTAAAATATGGATACATATGCCTTACAATTTAATGAAAACACAACTAAATTTCAAATTCACTTTGGAATTTTGAATTTTAATACCTTCGTAAGGTATGATGTAAAACAACTTTACATCGTGACGTCGTAAAACCGACGTTTGTCCAGTGGTTTGCAAATCGTGGGCGATGCTGATCCGCCCACATAAGGTTTTCTAACAGGCGACTGGCGCCGTAAGCTATAAAATATATGCGAAAGAATTTTGAAAGACCTGTCACCTCAAAATGACAGAGGGTCCGAACATTCCACTGTTATTTAATTGCTTATTACTTTGATTAAATATTCAGACACACGTTCGTTTATACACAGACGAGCGTTGCGTATACTTTTTTTATCTCACTAAAACTCGTTCTACTCTTTATTAAGCAGAATAAGGAACGAGCTTCACTTGGATATGAATCTTAAGATATTTTGAAACAATGTTCCAGACACGTTTGAAGGTTGAACGTGTAAGAATAGATTTGAGAAACCTAGTTTAATTTGAAACACCGCCGGTGCTCAGTTGGTCACGCCCTGGTTTGATGTTTGCGATTATCTCGAAGAAACTTCATCAACATCAATAAATTCCAGATATAACAAAAACTACTAGATTGATATGATATGATACATATATATGTATTGTATTATATAAAAAGAAATTCAGTTTGAAAAATAACGGTTTCTATTTATTGAAGTGAAACTTTTTTATCGGCGTTGGAAAAAAAAAAACCGTCACATTTTTCGGTTACGCGTCATCTTTTTCTTGTCCCTACCACGGTTGATTCGAAGACATTCAAAGCCATTAATAACAAAAATGTATAATATCGATAACAATGATAGTAATAATTCTTTTACAATTAATGAAATTCTGTAATAATTTTAGTAGTGATAAGGTGAAATGAAATAATTGTATTATTTGTATTCATGACTATGATAATATAAGCCTTTTCTTAAACTTTATCTTATTTAACTTTATTTAACCAATTTCTGTAAAGATGCATATAGTAGATCATTTTACGAAAAATAAGGCATAAAGAAGTTTTACTTTTTAAGTGTGTACACTAGTACACGCCCCTTTCATTCCTATTTGGATGTTTTTACACGACTCGACAGTAAGTCCATTCGTCGAAGTCTTTTTATAATTCATTTTAACTTTACTAACACACTGGAAGCGATTTCGGTATTTTGCATCGTGACTTGAGTCCAGAGAGCCTTTCAATTTATATCCATTAAAAAGGTGTATTTGCGTACAGTAGAGAAAATTTTATAAAAATATTCTCAGTTGTTGTCACTATAAGTTCAAAGTAACATTACCATGAAACAAAATAAAAATACATCAACGGAAGTCATCTTTTGTCTTTTTCTAATTCGTATAAATATATTGTCATGATTTATTATCTGTTTCACCCACACTCGGTTTCAAGGAGAATTAGTTTGTATGAATGAGATTTTGTAGTTTTGTAACCTTAGCTCAAACCAGCTGTGTACATACAATACATATGTACATTTTCGTTATTTAAAAAAAACATTTTAGGGCCTCTTTTTCTTTTTTTTGGCTCTGAGATTTCTTTATCTGTTTCGTGTTTATTTGCTTTTAATTTCAAATAGGCATGTAGGTGATCAGGCTTCAGTACCATGCTGGTATACCAACATACATGCATCCTTCACCGTTCGTCGAGTGTTATAATCCGCACATTGGTGCCGGGGATCTTCCCTAGCTCTGGAATGAGAGTTGCACGCTGAAGTCACTAGACCAACATTGCTCAGAAATAATAGTAACTGCATTTTTTCTGTCAATCTTGCTGTTAATAATGAAGCCGAATATAAAATAACAAAATGATTTGAGCGAAACAAGTGATCTCATGTACGTTACATTAATTTCGCTAATTAAAATTGTCCATTAACAGTAATAAATAAATTGGATTGCATCAAGGCCTTACTCAAACAGGTTCGGACGACTAACAAACGCGAATTCTCGATTTGGATACATCGAACTCTTTCGAATTATTAATTCTTATAACCAAGGTATTTCGTTGGTATTTCAAAAAAACTTTAATAAATCTCCATCCACGATAAATTCTTGAATTTAATTATGACATATTACGTTGATGTTTCTTCTAAACATATAGATTTTCTCGACATTATCTTACACAGTGCTAATAGGCGTTAATGAAACAAAGCTTGAAACAAGGTCTCATCGGAGGAAGATTCTAATACTGAATTTTGGATGCAACAAATTCGTGAACAGTGCGACCTACCTACGAGCACTATTCAAAGGTTGTACGTAGTGTTTATTAATAATTTATTCAATAAATCCCATTGAAAACAGTTTAGTGCGATATAACACGAACTTGGCCTAAATAAATTATAGTCTATGAAGCAACTTCTTCAAAGATAATGAGACCTAATTGGTAGGTGAGCCAGTTATATTAGACGCCGACAAGTCATCTAACATTAGGGAAGACAATACGAAGAAAAGGATAGACCTACTTACTTTTTGGAAATTGTACCTTATTGCAATTATTATACATATATATGTATGCATAAAACTACCGTTATATCAATAAAAATAACATAATACTGCTAACATAAATTAATATAAAAATACAATAACTAACATTAAAGTATAATAACTAAAATATATTATTAAAAGGAGTCCCTTTAGGCAAGGTTCCGAAGTTACTGGCAGCCTTAGGTAGACTAATTCTTTGTCCGAGGTAGCTGCCAGCTCTTCGGTCTCCTGTGAGTTCGACTAACCTGTTTGCCATTTCCTTAAAAAGCCCTTTAGCGCTAGGACCCTACGGACCAAGGGTCTCAATACCGAATAGGACAAAATCAAATTCGGAGCCTAGACCCTGTATTTGCACTCTATCAGCCGCATCACAAGCCGCACCAGGTCATAGAATTAATTTTAATCAAGTTAAAAACCAGACATGGTTGCGCCAACCAGCCCTTCTATAAGAACTTATCTACAGGTCAAACATTTTCGAAATGCATTTTTAAATTATTTATTTTCTATTACAACACTTCGATAACGTCATTACCACATATGACCACTACGTGATATTTCTGTCGTTTCTACAACGACATAGTCATCCCGAGACAGTTGCGAGAAATATTACTCATTGTATTCTAAAAAGACTTGACCTTAAATTAATGTTCTTGTAAGGAAAATGTAAACACATATTCGACCTTTGAGCGTTCTGCTAAATTCTGGGCTTGTCTATTATAAGGCTAACGCCAAGGTGAAAGCTGATGGAGCTGGTTGAAGCGAAGGGTAGTAACATCATCATCCTCATCGAGTGGAATATAGCTAGTAATGAATAATAGAATTACGAAATAATAGAATATATTGCATATATAAAAAAGCACCTGAAAGTAGCCAGAACATCAAAAACATATCAGATTCGTCTAGTGATGATCAGTAAATTAAAAAAAACTACTTTTATATGCAATTGTCACGCTCCTAAACAAGACTGCTATGGTTACATTTATACAAACCACAACAGTATTCTAAGGTAATCTATTGTGATAATATTTTGTAAAATAAAGAAGTAAAAAAAAAAGGCTAAAATTGGCCTATGTAATGTTTCTCTCATTAATTGATGTGATTTTTCGAAGTTTTTCGTTTCGTCCCTTAATCTATTTTCTTAATTTTTATTCTTCTGCAATTCAGTCCTGCATAGAACGAAAGTGAACGTTTATTCGGAACGCCATTGCCTATGATCCATATTGATAAAGTGCTATGGCGGTTCGCCAAGTTTTAATATAGCATCGCTGATGTCATCTTACTGTTTACACGAAAATTTTCATAGAAACTTTGATGTGGGACTGAGAAGCGTCAGAACCTTTGTGAAAGGGCTAAGTATATACTTTAGTAGGCTGTGTGTCAACTATGGAGTCCTAGTTTTATAATTTGTAATAGGTGTTGGTAGTTTGAATTAGTATTTATATTGGAGATGACAAATAGTTTTTGATTATATGCAAAATTGCATAATATTTTTAATCATTAATTCCCAGGATGGACAAGCGAATTTTTACTCCAGAAGCATAGGTATCCAGTATGATTTCTTTCTTAAACGCCGAAACAATTTTGCCGATTTCTATAACTATTATCAAATGCAGTTACGTTTTAATTCGAATATAAAAAAACACTGGACACTCTTATATTTTGATTATTATTTTCGTACTATGAGTTCAGAGAACTGTTTCACTCTGATGCCAATAACATTTGGCAATTCATATCGGAAGGACTGTGTCACGTCTGAAACACAAAAAGCTAAGAACAACTTTACTGTCAATTAATTAATCTGTTCTAAATACTGTTTATGAAAAAAATATCTATGAAAATCATAGTTGCCGTATATTGCTGATATAAGCCACTGCATGTATGAAGTCCCGTAATATGGGGCACACTTCTTTCAATTTCATTCAAATTTCTATAGGCAAGCATGCTATTCTATGCCTGTGACGTGACGTGATACTTTTATTCTTATTACTATTAAGTGTTAATTGCTCAAATTGCAAGAAAAATTCGTTAGTTGATGGCGTTTGAATGAACTACCAAATGGTTTAGCCCAACTACTAAACTAATCCCTATGGATTAGTAAGATTGAGAGTGGAGAGTTACAAATGTTTTAAATAATTAGTTTCTAAAAAAATAAGTAAGAAGAATAAATTCTAGTAATATAGAATACAAAAATGTATCATAAAGTGTAGGATCGCCATCCCACACAACAGGTTGTTGAGGGTAACCTTTGTATCAAGATTTAAGAGGAATTAATCACCGATGACCTCACAATTCCAGGACTCAATCTAAGTCCTTGCCCTGAATACTCATACTATTTTCGAGTTTATTTAATACACGACGAAAACCACAATGCGTCATTATTTTAAGGTTATTTTGTTAACACTTTTACATGATTCCAAGGTTAGTCAGTATGGGATTAAGTTTTATTAGAATATCAATTTCAAGTTATATTAAAATATCAGTTTATTGAAACTGAAACTAAAACGATGAAATGTTTCCTCCTTATGCTCCGTTTAGAATGCGGGGTTTTTAAATAAGTACTCAATGTTCGGTGTCGACTATTTGTTCTTTTAGATACTGTTTAATATTTTTCAATATAAATTATATACTTAATAGTATCAGGTTCAAGTATCAAGTTTATCGGAGAATATTGCTCCTTGAATATGATTAGAAAGTTAAAATAATAGTACAATGCACAGAACACAGCCTACTTTCAATCTAGCTCAAACAAGGTTCCTTGGCAGACCCTAAGGCCACACCATATTTGACAAATAACGGAGATCAAACAGCCTTAAATGGTTACGCTACTTTGTTCTTATCGTAAAAATCTTACAAGTAACCGTATCGTAGTATCGTTTTACTTCATTACTTTAAAACTACTATATTACGTTTTTTCAAGCACACATTCTTAGTTAATTTGAACAATTAGGAGTAAAAAAAATCGAGTTGGAGTCACTTTTACTGATCACAGGCTCAGAATAATATTATATTTCATTTTATTGTTATATTGTATCGTAATAGCGATGTTACAAACAAACAGGGAATAAATGAAAATAATTTACTCTACCAAATATCTACATGTCCATTAAATTTTGTCGAATTATAGAAATACGAATACGGAGGCAATGTATTATTCATTATTTTAGCTTTTATTTCGTAGACAAGCATGTATAGTAATTGTGGATCTATAATAAGATAAAATTAAAACGTAAATCCGCGAATTTTTACAACTTACGAGTTTTGCGCGTTCACCAAATTCCAATGCACACAACATTCACAATCAGGTATCTTGAAACTCACTAATAGTAAAACTATATTACCATTATTATTCCACTAAATGTAGGTCGTAAATTTATTTTTGCGTATTTTTTAACAAATACTTCGAGACGAACGCGCAACTACTTACAACGATCGCGCGCGGAATGATATTTTTAATTTTGCGGGCTAACGCCGATCACGCAATGATCTTACACAGCACTTTTGTTACAAAATGTTTAGAGCGGGAAAATTTAAAGGCTAAATATTACTATAATAATGATCCTCTACTATATACCCATGTCCTAAAATAGTAGGATACTTACAAGTTTATAATAAAAATGAAATAAGATATAATCATGTTATTATGAAGTCACATTTAAAGATTAAGATAAATAGATCCGTTATGGGTAGAACTTTATGCACATTACATTCTTAGTAGTTTATAATATTTTCAGTAGATGTCACTTTTACAGTATTAGAAAACATTCTTGGTCACTTAAAACTACTGTAGTAAGCAATTACTGCAATAGATGGCGTGTAACTCAGTAAAATAATAAGAAAGATGAATAAGAGAAAGAAAGATTAAGATATAAAAATATATGCGGTATATATAAATGATGGTGAACTTCTGAAACTGATTTTAATTTCTTCAAAGGGTAAGAAAAGGTCGCAAACGCTATAATTTCCATATAATGATACTGAATTTTGTGCCTACTGTTATTTTCAACCTTTTCAACTTAGTTATGAAATCTAACAAGGGCTGTTGTGCACAAATTAGAGTTATTAATAAGAGTTTTAATTCCCTTTAACGATGTACTTTCCTGTCGTTTTGAGTAGATCTTTAAATAATAGCAAAAATACATAAAATAAATCCAGACGGTTACAATATGTGTATGTGTGAGGAACTGTTATTCATCGATTTTCTCAACTTCTCAACTCACTCACACTAACAGTATTTTATAGTGGTGTACCAAAGACGGGCTTCATCGATCGTACTCAACAAAATAAATTAATTTAAATTATATTAAGACATCAAGTTCTCGATAATATTTTAATGTTTTTTTATTTATTTTTTACCTCTATTGAGGTTTAAAAACCAACAAAAGTAATGTGTAACATTTAACTCTTAATCTCTTATATATATAATGAGGACGTGCACATATTTTATGCATTAAAATAATCCTTTATTATATCTAAATATTGGAGAAAACATTATAAAATTTTATTTTTTTAGTATTACTTCTATGGCACATATTGCTTTGAGCAATCCCCATTTAGTTATAGGGAATCCTTAAAATACAATTTTAAAGATTTTTAATGTAACTTAACGTTAACGTCACGTGTTTGTTAAGTTAATTTTTACTTTTTAATGTTTTAAAGTTTTCACGTGATTATTAAAATATGATTATTTTTACTATGTTAATGAAATAAACGTATGTTAAAAATATATTGGATTTTGAAATATGGAATAGCTTGCACTGTCCTTTTTTATTCTCATCTAAATTGTCAAGACTTTCTCAAGTTTTCTTTATCGAAAATTTAATGCATCACTATGACCATATGAATCACCAACCCACATATTCCTACAATGGTGAGATAGTGTGCTGGAAATGTATTGGTCGATACGCCTCTGCGGCATTGCGTCCTCCAATGAGAGTAAAGCATTTTTAGCGTCTACCCCCGCTAAACCGGTTCTATATAAGCTCCCGTAACGGAATTTTCATCGTTATTAACCGTTCGGCAAGCCACTTAACTGGTCCCGCTGAACGTCGACTGACATTTATTTAAATAATTTATTTCTACGTTAGTTCAAGCAAACTACTTCAATATGGTGAGTTTCGTTACTATACATTATATTTTTTATCTAGTCGTTTTCTAATCTATATACCCGTAAAAGTGCCGGGTGGATGCGCCATCTTGTCGGCGTTTACACGAGGCCGGGTGTGGCATTCTTTCTTTGAAAATTGAATATTCTATTGTTTAATCTTACTCCACTTCCGCCAAATCGAAAAGTATTGTTCTTCCAGTTATAACACTACTATAAATAGAATTTCCCTTTAATTTATTTACTGATATACCTACTAAATTGAATAAAATCCCTTGTAATATAGTTTGTAGGCTTATTCTATTATCTTTCTAGTTCCCGACTGCCTCAATTTATCTAAAGATTTAACAATTTAGTAATATGTTGGCGACAAGATGACGTGTTCTGATCTAAATGAAGGCCAAAGAACTAGACGTGACGTCATTGATAAGTTATTGATTAATATTTGCCGGCGGTTAGGCGGCTCGCCTTATTCAATATTTTATTGTTATATGAATATTCTGGAATATTCATCGTGTCTATGTAGAAGACGTTTTGCCACGAAAGTCTTTCGTATTTACGAACAATAACTTTCACCTAACTTTCATCTGCGTTATCAATAAAAAGGTACCTTTTATGAAGTAGGTATGTACTTCTTACTGGTGTACCGTTAGTAGTAACAAGTAGGTGTATTTTAACCTTAAATGAGGTGATTGCAGCAACCTTACTCTCATGATTTTAATTTGTTTTTTTTCCGGAATCATAATTATTTTTAACCATTGTTCACATATACCTATTTTTTTGTCCACAGCGTGAATGTATCTCAGTCCACGTTGGTCAAGCGGGAGTCCAGATCGGAAATGCCTGCTGGGAGTTGTATTGCCTTGAGCATGGCATCCAGCCTGATGGTCAGATGCCCACAGACAAAACCATTGGTGGTGGTGATGACTCTTTCAACACTTTCTTCAGTGAGACCGGAGCTGGCAAGCACGTCCCCAGGGCTGTGTTTGTTGACTTAGAGCCTACAGTAGTTGGTGAGTATCACTAAACTTCTTAGATTTAAAGGTTTTTATTTTTAGTGAGATGATTATGAATTCTATATTATTTCTTCTTTACAGATGAGGTTCGTACAGGCACATACAGACAGTTATTTCATCCAGAACAACTTATCACTGGTAAGGAAGATGCTGCCAACAACTACGCGCGTGGTCACTATACAATCGGAAAGGAAATCGTCGACCTAGTCCTCGACAGAATCCGCAAGCTTGCTGACCAGTGCACTGGTCTTCAGGGTTTCCTTATCTTCCACTCATTCGGAGGAGGCACTGGATCTGGTTTCACATCTCTTCTTATGGAGCGTCTCTCAGTGGACTACGGAAAGAAGTCCAAGCTCGAGTTCGCTATCTACCCAGCTCCCCAAGTCTCCACTGCTGTTGTTGAACCTTACAACTCTATTCTCACCACTCACACCACCCTGGAGCACTCTGACTGTGCCTTCATGGTCGACAATGAAGCTATCTACGACATCTGCAGACGCAACTTGGACATTGAACGCCCAACATACACTAACCTGAACAGGCTTATTGGTCAAATCGTATCTTCAATTACGGCCTCCCTGCGTTTCGACGGCGCACTCAACGTCGATCTTACCGAGTTCCAGACCAACTTGGTCCCCTATCCACGTATCCACTTCCCGTTGGTCACCTACGCCCCAGTCATCTCTGCTGAGAAGGCTTACCATGAACAGTTGTCGGTTGCCGAAATCACCAACGCTTGCTTTGAGCCCGCTAACCAGATGGTGAAATGCGACCCCCGTCACGGCAAATACATGGCCTGCTGCATGTTGTACCGTGGTGACGTTGTGCCTAAGGACGTTAACGCTGCCATTGCAACCATCAAGACCAAGCGCACCATTCAGTTTGTAGACTGGTGTCCTACCGGTTTCAAGGTCGGTATCAACTACCAGCCACCTACTGTTGTTCCTGGTGGTGACTTGGCCAAGGTACAGCGTGCCGTGTGCATGTTGTCTAACACCACAGCCATCGCTGAGGCATGGGCTCGTTTGGACCACAAGTTCGATCTTATGTACGCCAAGCGTGCTTTCGTCCACTGGTACGTGGGTGAGGGTATGGAGGAAGGAGAGTTCTCCGAGGCCCGTGAGGACTTGGCAGCTCTTGAGAAGGATTACGAAGAGGTCGGTATGGACTCTGCAGAGGGAGAAGGCGAGGGTGCTGAAGAGTACTAATTTATTTCCAATCATTCCGCACCAAACGTGAATAAAAGAGTTTGATTTATATTGTGTTTCTTTCCAAAGTTTCCATAGTAATAATAATTCTACTTCAATTCTATTACAGTTTTCTATTATAAAAAATAATTTCATAGATCTGTGGCAAGATTTATCTTGTTTATTTTGTCTCTTAAAATACGTAGTGGATAAACAGCTTTTGGTCTGCTTACAATATAACTAAACTTGGTTTAGTTAAGGCTCCAGACCATTAATAAAAATATTATCTTTACAATATTATAAGTAGCCGATCATCTATTATAAAAAGTCGTCTGATGAAAATTTAAATTGTAAAACAGTTGAACCGTTGCGTATTAAATTTCGATGTTGAATACGGCGAGTTCACCGAGGCAGATAAATTATTAAATAAATATACGCTCAAAGATGCTATTAATAAATAAAATAGCAAAATACTTATTGATAAAGATATATTTTTGCTCCAGGTTGAGGACTTCATATTTGAAAATTTAATAGCAATGGCTAAGAACCTTGTTAAATTTTAACTTTAAATATTTAATGAAACCACAAACAAATGGCCAGTCTTGTTGATATATATGTCAATACCTCTTACCCCGGATCGAACTAATAATATTCTAAATAAGTTCTTACTTAATAGTAAAAATTGACGTTTAATGTAAATTCGTTCAGAAATAATTAGCATAATATTGTGTCATAGCAGGCAATCGTCGCGATCGCACCATATAAGGCTAGAATAAAAATGATGTCAGCTCGCCCACAAACAAGCTGCGTAGGAACATCCAAGGATTACTTGTTCAACTTTAATTCCCAGTAACTACTCGTTACATACATGAATCTGGGTCATTATAACAGGAAAATTATAAGCCCCGTGGTCGTTAAAGCTTGACGTTAATATTTCTTTGTTAATTGTTACCTATTATTGGAAATAGTATATCCGAGAAATATATATATAAAATTCCCTCTGTCGACTTTTATAGGTTTTTCACGTACCCATCTTAGGTTTAGGCTTAGAGACCAAAGAAAAAGGTACTGATATACGACCTGCTATCGTAGTAGATTACATTCGAACAGTACTTTCTTGTACATTCTTAAAAAAACTATTTAATTACTGATTTTTCATCTAAATTCATATTAAGATTGATGAACCTGATAATAATAATACTAATTTATTTGTAAGAATATGGTAAGTACAAAAATCTTAAGTTCGAATATTCCGCCACACTTAATGGCGTGCAAATTTGTGTTAAAGGGTAGAATAGAGGTTAGAATAACTTTATGAGTCCTATGTAAGTATAACTTTTTATCAGACAATAATAATATAACTTTAAAATAACTATAAATGATTAATAAAGATCTTGATTAGGAGAATTACAAGTGTTCGGTATATTTATTTATATGTCATATATATATTGCCGCTAGATAAATTTTTCATGCTTTGGACACCGATACGACAGTTGTTAAGTTACAGGACGAACTTAATACTTCCGGTTTTATATACGAAACCATCTGTACATTAATATGTTATGCCAAAATATATAGGATATACCATGCTTAGGTCCAAGTCTCGATTCTGAATGAAAATTCCCGCATCCGGGAATGAGCTCGCCACGATGTACCGTGTTAAAAATAGCTTGTGTGCAAGGCAAGTATTTATATGCAAGTTCTATGACCTTTACATATTTTTAAACTAAGCGTGGGCCGACATCTAACTACTGGATGCAATACCAAATGTATAAAACCGTTTTAGTTTAGTTTCGTCTTAGTCCGAAAAAACATCAGAAACGAAAGGAAATTGCTTTTTAAATGACGCTACAGGAAAAAGCTAATATTCCATTCGTTCTAGCACAAGAAGAAATTATTTAATATATCTACATATATATATTGGGCAACAACTAGTCAATTGTATAATTCTTTTAGTTGAATGTAGGAACGAACTATTACCAAAGACAAGTAGCACTAGGCGGAAGACAGGAATTTGCAAGTTTCCTGTAGGTTTGAATTTATTACAACTCTTGAGATGTGATTTATAGAACTGTAAATTAGGAAATGAACGTATTTAAGATGTTGGAGAATTGATAACATTAAATGAAAAAAACTATAAATTATTTAATATAGGCCAAATGTCTATAATACTTATGGAACATTTTAGAAATTTGCAACTGTACAAAAAAAAGTTAATGTGGTACATAGTAATGATTAAAAAAAATATTTCGTTAATTGTGAATATTGTTACGAACATCAATACATTCAACCCTGTAACGGAATTTTCGATTTATAAACAATTTAAAGATCTTTTCAGCAACCTAGTGGCAAGCAAGACGTGGTTTCTGACCGATTTAGGAGGTTTATCAGTTATCAAATATTAGAAAATTATATTTGAAACTGAAACATTATGTATAGAGTAGTCCCAGGGATATATTTATATATACGCATAAGTGAGCTGAAACGCGTCTGTGTCGTAATTAGTGTATTTTTGTTGTGTTAGTACAATTAAATTATTTGTTGATTTATTTAAAAATAAACCCTTGAAGAGATCTATGGAATTTTCTATCCGATCCCTTAGCTCGTAACTATTTCAAGTTACTTCGGGCAAGTTAGTATAGAAGCAATAGTTTGGGCATGCTATATTCAAATTCCTCGTGAACCTAATTAACCTTTTTATGTCGGTAAACAAATAATTTCTCAAATGTTATTCTTTAGAGATTGTCATATTGAGTTGGTTCTATACGTTGTATCTTATCATTGATAACATCGATGACTGATATATGTACTACCTAGATACTCCTTTGGTATTAGTTCTTGTTAAGTGGTGAGCCAAAATGTTGTGTACATATTTTATATTATTCTTATTTGGTCTGTGTAAGTATTTTTTTTAATATCACTTAATCTATGCTTAATTAATTTTACGATCCTAACACCTATAGCCAAAAAAAACAATTACAATTTTCTTACTAGTACATACTAATCGTTTGTAGAAACTATATTTTTATGGTAATATATCTACGACGTATAAAAAACTTTAGGCTTATTTGGTCTCATTATTTACTATTCGAATTTACTTCGGAAGAAGTACTTCAACAATTCATAGATATTTTAAATGACTATATTTACTTTCCTTTATATGATAATAATCTTTAAAAAAATAAAATTAACAATTCGAAAAAAGTTATAATAGCTTCGTTATTGAAATGAAAAAATAAATGTTATCGCAATTTCTATGATTTTTTAATGATAATGGCTCTCGTGACACTACTGTCGTCTCACAGATCCGTCCTTTAGAGTTAAAGCGTGAATTTTTGACTTTGATTTATATCTCATCTGTAAATTGTCAGTCTCAATACTACTCTGGCCGAATCTGGTCGGAAAACATTATTTTTCAACTTCAAAAATCCATAAAACCGACATTTGCGACTCAATATTCACTAGCCGAATGACATACATACTCCAGCCGGTCCTTTACCAAAAATGGTAAGATTATAACTGGTTTCTGTATCGGTTGATTTAACCAAGTATAAAATTGCTTACAAAAACATTATTTAATTATGTTTTAGGTGAATTACTCCTTGAATTATATATAATTTATAGAATTAATAGTTTATACTTCTTCGTGATGTTACCTACTATTATTTGTGAATAGTAAATATTTCTGTAGTATCATGTGTATTCCTTCCTATTCTGAAGTGATTTATTCTGAATTATTAAAAAAATCTTCCGACAGCACAAGCACAGGACTATTCAGAGGAGCTTCAAATCGTTGACTTAACCAAATTAAATGACACTCTATCAACTAACCATAGGATTATTGGAGGGCAACCAGTTAATATAGAAAAATATCCATATACAGTGCAGGTAAGAATTTGTCGTATTATACCTTCATTTACATGGAAACTGTAAATCACAAATCAATATGACACTGTAACTTATAATTCTCAGCAGTAATATTTACTCTGTGTGTAAAAAAACCGTCACAGAGAGGTAAAACAATTTTCAAAATCATTAAATAATACGAAGAAAACTTCTGTAAACCTGATACTAAAATTATAATCGCAGTAAATGTTAATGTCGCAAAATTAGGATCTTTCTCCAGTCGTAACGCCTGTGAGGCTGACTTTTAATTTATACCCAACCCAAAAACTGTTATTATATAAAAATATTTAAAATTAAGCTATTGAAGCGGCAACGGTTAACAGTTCGAAGTGTTAACTATAACACTACCAACTGTTACAAAACTGTGGGCTATACGACTTTCTTGATATCCCAAGGTGGAAATGCACCTCTGAAAATAGCAGGTGTATATGGGCCTCGAGCAACACAATGTGTTGTATTCAGAGACTGGGTGAGCAGTACTCACTGAAACTTGGGTAGTTCGGTACTGACAAGGCCGCGTTAAAGAGGATCCACGATCACATTCTACCGGGGCTTCGACAGAGGCTTGTAAAGTATCCAGTGGATATAAAAGTAGACTCTTCAGACAGACAAAATAATATTAAAATAATTGCATTGAAATAGCTGATCAACCTCGATTTATAGAAAGACTTAGTCAGTACTTTCCACCAGTTACGGTGTTGGTAAACAAATTATTTTTTATGTTAAACTTTGCATACAACATGTATTCTAATAACGGATAACATTATCGCTGCTATCAATATTAGGTTTAAAAATTTGCGGTCCGGGAAACCTTTCATGAGATTTAGATATGGATAGTGCTAAAAGGGTAGATGTTGTGTTACTACTTAAATTGTAGCAATTTAGTAACATGTCTCAATTTGAAGTACATAAGAGCCGTAATAAACATGTTTTTAAAATTGAAACTATACTAGAGAAAGATTCTGTGTGGAATAGTACTAGTAGCATCCTTGTAAAGTTTAACGATGATATAAAGAACTAAAAAAGAAATGGAATCCTTTATTGTATTTCTTTTCAACTACTTTTAAAAGGACCTTAATTCAAATTATAATAGTCACACTAAAGTTAGAAATTGCCTTGCCAATACGCCGCTGATAGCACCGTACTATGAGGGTGGTTAAGTTATGGAGGAAAATTGAAATATAGGTTAAAAAAATTAAATACACCACAGAAACATAAATAATTGGTAATATGAAATTACCTGTATGAGAGTCGACGACGCTGATGTTGCAATTTGAAATTTGTGAGAAGCTTAACATTGATATCGCTATAAAGTTACGAAGTAAGCCTAAACTCTAAATGATATTTAACAGTTGCGTCGCTTTTTTATTATTTCAGGTCCTTCTGAACCGAGGTTTAACATGTGGTGGTTCACTCCTGTCCACTTCACATGTTCTCACTTCGGCCCACTGCTTTTTTGCTCAGTAAGTAGACAAAACATATTAATAAAAATTATGGAATAAAAGGCAGCAGGGTTATTGCAAAAAAAACCCTGTGCACAGCGCTGATTTTTAGCCTCCCTATTCAGTTTTAAGTACAACATTTCTTAAAAATCTATAAATTCAAAATAAACCGCTGGGGCAATGAACGTTACACGTAGACAGAGTTCCTTTGAAATAAAAAATGGCATTATTTACAAATACTGATTTTTTTATTTGAGTCATCAATTGGTATTGATAACATCTTAAAACAAGTTTGTTACGCTTTGATTAACTAATTTCATCTATACTATATATATCTCAAAGTATCAATCGATATATTTATAATCGAATATATTTCAGAAATGGTCAAATGGTGAGACCTTCGCAGTTGAGTGTACGATTAGGGTCCACAATGCAAGGTTCAGGTAATATACACACTTTTGTTAAACTTATGAAAAACTGTTATTAAGAAGATTTCATTTAGTTGTTGATGATTGTATACATATATGTTATTGATGGTCGTGGATAATATTTAAGTATGATTGTTATCTATTTAAATTTTTAATCACTTGTAAGAAATTGATAAGTGTATATATTTCGCGCAAACTAACAATCGGAATGATTGTAGGTATACCTGTCAACGCAATCATGGATCGGAAATGTTTAGTATAGGTGTAAATATTTAATGATTACATAAATTAGTATAACAAAAAGCAATAACTAACCTTAAAATAAAACTAAAATATATTATTAAAAGGAGTCCCTTTAGGCAAGGTACTATTTAATTATATATTTATTTTGTTTCATTTTCAGTTGACAGGTATTTGAAATCACTTTCGTATTTTATTACTTTCACTTTGAGGTTTTAATGAGGGTGAACTGAACTAGGTTTAAAATGTATCTTGTTGGTTTATTAATAAAAAGCTAAAAGATGCCTCCTAAGACTGAGATTGCGCTAAGTGCTTCTGAAAAGCTTATTAGATTTAACATGTTGGAATTATACATACTTGGCGATACGATCAAATAAATATATAGTTTCATTTAAAATGTGTTTCAGGTGGAACAGTAGTGAGTGTATCCAAATTTGTAATTCACGAAAATTATAATATACCAATACGGAATAACGACATTGGAATATTGTTTCTGTCTCGTCGCGTGAAGCTTACCAATCAAATCTCTCTGGCCTTTATTCCTCAGCAAGGGAATATGGTTCCAGATAGAGCTACTGTCACATATGTTGGATGGGGATATACTAATGTAAGAACTTATCATGTTAGGGGATTTCTGACGAATACTGTTTTAATATGTAAATGGCTCGGCAAATAATGTGTCTGGGTTAATTGCCAATTGCGGAATTTCATTTAGCTATACTTTTGTTGTAAACGTACAATTAATAGCAAAGGTGAAAATTGGGTTACATAATTTTGGGTGTATTTAAAGAAGAGAAGAGACTACCTCTCCTCCCCAAATTATCAAATATACCTTTAGATATGACCTATTGGTGTTTTCAAATAATATAAGTTCCAAGGTTGGTTACTAACAATATTGTACATTAAAGTAGCCATCATTATGTTGTATTGCTCCGAATGCTAATACAAAAGGCGCTAGTAAACTATAATTATTTAGAGAGGCCCTTGATAATGTTCTTTTTAGTTTAACATTATTTATGATTTTGTAAATTCTCAGGTAAATGCGCCCGTCGGCTCAACAGTTCTCAACGAAGTGCATGTGCAAAATATCAATCTGACGATATGCTCCATAAGGTACAATCAGTTGAGTCAATTGACGGGGATGACTTACATAGTCACCAACGAAATGTTATGCGCAGGAATCCTTGATGTTGGACGTAAGTATTAAAACAAACATAATAATACTAATCTTTTCATTGACTATTTTTATTTCATAGTAAGTGATCAGCCTTCTTGTACATGTCGACGATTTTTGATTTTGATGGTTCCTTTAACGTACGAGTGTTAGACATAAACAGAAAGTTACCGAAGTTACGAAAGTTACAGAAAGCACGGCCGGGGGATCTCAGGGATGAGAGTCGCACATCAAAACCAGTAGATTAACACTGATATTATATTAAATTAATAAACAGAAACGTTCACATGTCGTCGTATTATCGTGACATATTTCGTTATTACAATTTACATGAGAAACAGAAGATTAGTCACATTTATAAACTTTCACTTTTAAAATAATAAACCCTAGATAAAAATTTTATTCATGACCTTTTTATTATTCTAAGCATAGTTAAGACCAACTAAGTTACTCTATATGATTACATCTTTAGATACATTAACAACTTGATTGTAGAAAAAGACGCGTGCCAGGGCGATAGCGGAGGCCCCGTAATATACAATGGGGTTGTAGTGGGCATAACATCATGGGGCTACAGCTGTGGGCATCCAACTTACCCAGGAGTAAACTCCAGGGTCTCTAGCTATACAACATGGATAACCCGAACGGCGAGTTTCACGATCTTACAATGTTGTGCTAAAAAGGCCTCAAAGGTGAAATTTATTTATTTATAATCTAAATTCATTTACAGATGAGAGGATCAGCAATAACCAGTGCCGGCTCATTAAAAATGATCATCGTATTTATACTATGTAGTATATTATACAGTTATTGAAGAGATTTTACTATTTCATTTATTTAACTTTTATCATTCAAAACATGCACAAACTGTAGTTATGTATGTATCGATTTTCCTCAAACGATTGACTTAAGTTTTTATTAATATCTCAGGAAATATATAAATAAAACACAAGTTTCGGATATCACATATGAATATAATTAACGAGTAATGATATAGATATAGTATGGTACAGAATAAATATAAGGTACAGGTGACCGCGTCACGACGCCGCGCGCCCACGCACTGACAGCAACACTACTTGACGACACAGCACTGTAACAATCAACTAACATTAATATGTGTACCACAAAGCTTCATATGCGTTCAAATAAAACCTCTTGAATATATAAAAACGTTGATCATTATTTACGATCTTTCGTTTCTCGTTTAGATTGCTGTAAAACACGTCGTCCAAACGTCGAGTAATAATTATGTAAAATAATTTCCAGAGGAAACTGTTCTGAAGAAACCATTATTTATTTTACCTGTTTTATTGTATTATTTGTGATGTAAATAAAGTTATTATTATAATTAAAGTACGGCAAGCGTATTTATTTGCAAGGCGGGTCCAAATTAGCACGAGCCACTAGTGACCTACTAAAGTCGCGTCAAGTGACTGGTACCTTTATCAGTGAGAGCTTCATCGATGAGTAGATCAGCGACCAGCGACCCCGCACTGAACCCCTCCACGAGCCGCGGCCTCGCGCTTCCTCGCCCCTCTTCATCCCCCTCCGCTACCTTCCACCTTGACAACTCTTCGCTTACGGGAACTGTCTCACCTTCTATCGGCCTGCTTTGATATCTGGAAAATTTATTTCATTTAAAGAAAACACTTTTTTACCGAATTAGAAGGAAGAAGGAAGGAAGATGTATTATTATAAACTTATAATTATTTTACATAATTTTAAATGTCTCCCGACGTTTCGCGTGCTTTACAGCGTGCGTGGTCACGGTGACCACGGTATCTTGAATCTGGTAAAAAAGTGTTTTCTTTAAATTTCTTTTGTCTTATGTTAACAAAAGACAAAATTAATTTCAATTTACATATTTAACTAGAATAGAGTTATAAGATACATAGATTTATGTAATTAACGTTTAATCAATGATTGAATATGACTAAGCCAGTATACGTCACGATTTCCTACTCAAGTTTCACGTAACACTGTGCTACCGTATAATAAGTTTAGGTATGAAGGTTTAAAAAAGCTTTGTCAAATTTGTGTAATTAAATTTCTTTTAAATTAAGCAGTGTCCATTTCATATCTTCAAAGAAAATATTTCTTAACCAATTAGATATCTAGCAAATAGTGAGGTTGAAACTGTAAAACGAAAGACAAGAAGTTCGTTAAGGTGGCTTAAACAGTGTTATCAATAATCAAATTCCACTATCACTCTAGCATACCTGCTTTCCACGAATGGGGTGAAGACTGCCTCCCGGTGCAGCCTCAGGGAGTTGTCAATGACAGTACAGGTCATGTCCCGCAATGGGTCTATTATTAAGTAACTTCGCTCTGTTTGCTCACCCTCCTCTAGTAAATCGTCTGGACTTAACTTCTTTTCACCCTGAAATCAGAAAATAAATTAGTATTAATAATATGGAAACTGATAAATTCGACAAAAAAGTCAAAAATATTTTTCGTGCAAGCGATTTAAGACAGAAAGCAAATACAGTAGAACCCGGTTTAGACGATTTCTCAAGGACCCTACCAAAAACCCGTCTTAAGCGTGTAAGTGTATTATACGGGATATGGAAAATAATTTAAAAAAAAAATGTATACATAGGTATTAAAATATACATTTATAATTTACTTTAAATACGTAGTGTAATTATAATAACATTATTTAAAATAATCACTCATCAATTGAAGAATATCCAGGAAAACCCTGCAGTATCTCGGGTTCTTCACGAGCGGGCGGGGGTGGGTCTTTCTGGGGGCTCTCGTTAGATCGCTCGGTTAAACGGGATGACGAATCGTATTAAGCGTTAAGAGATGTATGAAAGCAAGTCACATGTTCCAGAAAGTGGCGTATTATGAAAGAAATCGTATTAGGCGTGATCGTCTTAAACGGCTTCTACTGTATTTCCTAAGAAAGTTAGAATGTACAGTTGATAATCGGAATCATTGTGTCACTTGACATTAATTCAGCCATCGGGCCAAACACGATCAGAATTTAAAGAAATGCATTTTAATTACCCAAGATCGTGTTAAATAATTTTATGTCGCCATCACAAATAAATCAGGAATAGCTATTTTAGTAGTACATTTAGGCACTTTAAGTTTTTTATAATGAATATGAATTTTAGTACATATATTTGAGCAAAGATATTTGAATGAAGAAAATAAACAATTGAAAGAAAATTACAACGCATCATATATATCATTTGCAACTTTTATATATTATTTACATTAAAAACTATCTCAAAATGTAAGCGCTTATTTCAATAAAAAATACAAAAGTACGTACGGTAGTTACAGGCGCAGGATCCATAATCGCGACTCTATGTCCGGCAAGTGCGTCCTCAACGACGTACGTACGTGCGCGCGTACTATCCGTTAGCACGTACGTGTCATGCGCATTTTCTTCGCACCAAGAGGTATTGTCGCATGATGTTTCACCTAAAACATAAATCATGTATTAAAACAAATAACGGTTATTTTCTTTAATAAGTAAAGTAACTTCTTCAAGAAGTTTTCTTATATTAAATGTTTTATCACTTTATAATTTTGATTATTGTTTACTATGATTTAATATATTAATAACATCTGTTAGCGTAAAATATACTGCAGTAACGAGAGCTTTATACAACTAAATTAAGATCTTGATAACAAAAATATGAACCCTACGTCCGATTTGTAAGATTTATACAATTTAATCGCTTTTACTTTAAAATCAATAGTTAAGGCCATGATGAACGCAAAACTGATACACCACAATGCAATAAAGACGTAATTCACAATAATTCAATACAATAACGAAACAATTACTCTTTGTTTTAGTAAAGTGTGGTCTAAATAATTTTCTTACTAAGAAATTGATTATCATTTTATTCTTAAGTGTCACAATTAAGTTAAGTTAAGCGGGTCATATGGGTAACTTACCTTCAACGTCTGCGTCGTTTTCGGCGTCCCCGTCTCCATCGACATCGCCGCCCTCCACGACGGTACCTTCTTGTGATTGGACTAGATCGATTTTGTCTTTACCTAAATGGTTTATATATGTGAAAAATATGGAAAACATACAAGAAAATGAACTTGAAAATTAGTCAATGTTAGTCATGAATTTGCCAGTTATTAGAATTGTATTAAAACAAATATATAATTGAGGAGACAATTGACTCACCATGCATGTGTTCGGGTAGGAGCCGACATAACGCATAGTTCCTGAGCGGCGAGGCTCTCGCCACTCGAAACCGTCGGTTGCCCTCAATTTCGCTGCTTAGTTCTGGAAAAATTGGATTTACTTAGATCTTATTCGGTAAAATATCAAAATACCATTTTATCTGCTAACAGGATCCGGGTGCAGATCTGATTCGTTGTTCGCGAATATAACAGAACATTACTTTTATCCAGAGCTCGATATATACGGTAGTGGGTTGATCAATTTTAGATACCTATCACTATATGCCATTTTTTGTATCACATTTTTTATGTAATATTTATGTTCATCGAAATTGTCGTGTATTATAAGCTGTACTTTGATAATATATACAAATTCTGCGTCTGTCTATACTACATATATAAGGATAGACAGACGCTGTGGGCATTGCTTTCCAAATTTTTTAAAACAACTTAAACATTCTTCATGCTTCTTGAGGTTCTGGATTATATTCACGATCAAATAAAAAAAAAGCCATAGATAAACTTACCTTCCTCATAGGTATTAACGGCATTGTCATTCATGCCACCCGACAACATTTCATCAGCCCCATGCACTTCACTATACACGTCCTAAAATATAAACGTACAATTATATTTCGTAAGAAATTACACAAAATTATAAACTATAAGTAATAATTTAACACGCTTATGACGCTCAAAAAACTTTTGCTAACTAAATAATAAAACATGTTGCATGTCTCATAGACGTCTTTGATTTTAAATTCGACTGAATTATATCAGTAAGGAGTGTGATCCCTGAGTTTGATGTGTAAAGACATATTCTGGTTTTTCGGTTGCTTTTTTATTAACTTATTTCTGTCTACATATGAAGTATATCTGACTCACCTTATCAGCATGCTTGTAGTGCAGACTAATCTTGCTGAGCTGATGATCAAGATGCGCCAATCTCGCCGCATGTCTCGCAGCACCATTTTCGCCAGTTTCACCTACGTCGCTAATTACGCCTTCCACCTATAAAAAAATATAATTATCAAGTTAAATTTAGAAGGGATCTTATGTACTTTTATTACGCTTGTCTCATAACAAGTTTGGGTAATTTAAAAAATAAAGAGTTTAAAATATTTAATTAGCTTAACGCATAACAATTAATTAGGAATATAGTTGTCAACGACTGCAGTATTTTGATTCGAAAAGTTCTTAAATATATTTCTTGACCATCACTGTTTTCATATAGGCATTTGCATAACATGTCTTAGTCTAAAAGGTTCATACTACGCTATTCCATTGCAGCTAAAAAGCGAGATTATGCGAAAGTTTCAACTATATCCGGTACCAGTACTACAAACCTCAATATCACAATGACATCTACAAATGCGAACAAACCTTATGATCTGGCAGGGAGTGCCTCTGAGTGGGCGAAAGCGCCGGGCTGTACTCGAGCGGCGACTGCGGCGACACGGGCCCCTAAACACACACTAGCGTTACCACACTCACTGCGCCTACATGGATGACGTGATAGCTAATGCCAGTGAAACGGAGGATATGTCTAATATATTAGATTATCATTAGACAGGCACTACTCTTGTTGATCATGAAAAGTAAGTGTTCTTTGAAATTGGTTCAATACGCAAAGTACGAGTAATTTTTATTCTGAACGAATTTAAGAATAAACGTCAGTAAACAATGTGATAATTATGATAAGAAAAATATCGTCCGCTTTCACCACATAACAATAGGCAACACAAACCACACTGTTTAACAATATTTTTTTAAAACATGACAATGTATTAATTTCTATTTATAATTTTATTTTTATATTTTCCATCAATCCATTCTTAAAGTGCATTTAATGAATGAGTGATCTATTTACAAAGCGCTACAAGCATTTTATGGACAAGCGATACTAACACTTACGCTGTTAGAGATCGAGGCCAATTTGTTATGAAGAGACATCATGTAATCGCTGTAAGACTGGCTCTTGTTCGGCGTGCTCGGCTGAGTTGAATCCGTTGAGTTTACGTTCGTCATACCTTTGAATTAAAAACCTTATATTCTTCTGATAGAAATTATAGGCGATTGAAGATTTTTTGCATTCAATTTTGAATTCATTTACTTCTTGTTGACGATCGTAACGAGAAATTAATTTAAAAATTAGAATAAATTAAAGTAATTCATTAGTGTTTTGTTTTGCTATTATGCAAATTGAAGTCCACAATCTAAGAACAGGATATGGGATCAGATACATTGACTTGGTCTGTTTTTTCAGTCATTTTTTAAAGGAAACGGTCAGGCTTTTGGCCTACAAATCCTAAATTATTGTTTGGGAATTAAACTCAGGACCTACCCCGAGGGTTTATCATTAACACGAAAAAATCTATTACAAATGGTTTTATATGAAAAAACTTACCCATTTCCATGTTTTGTACGGCTCTCCTAGCGAGTGCGTTATGAACTGCCCTCTGCGCGACCAGTTGACCCAAGTTTTGCCCCATGAGGGAGATATTCTGCCCGCTCAGACCAAGGGCCTGTCCACCCAGGCCTAAGTTTTGCCCGCCCATGAGATTCTGACCACCTAAACCTAAATTCTGACCGGCTAGACCTGAAAATTTATTTATTTCATTAATTCACTTCTAACAAATATAAATAAATCAGTGGCGCTACAACCTTTTTAGGTCTAGGCCTCACATTTCTGTATGTGTCATTTGTCAAGCTTATAGGGCGTTTTGAGACTAAGGCGAGCCGGTTTTCTCACGATGTTTTCCTTCACCGTTCGAGCGGATCGTTTCTCTAAATAAGGGTTTACATTTAAACCTAGAATATTCATATATCAAATATAAAACCTGAGCAAAAATAGCTATAGAGGCGATACTACATACCTAAATTCTGTCCAAGATTCTGCCCCATAAGATTCTGGTTGAGCGCAAAGTTTTGTGATGCAAGATTAATGTTCTGTTGCAGGCTTTGGGCGAGGCCTTGCTGTAGAGGCGGATTTAGACCTAAACCTAGACCGAAACCTGAGCCTATGGACTGACTGACCCCTAGTTGGCCCACAGATGTCTGGAGACTTGGTTGTTGGACTGGAATCAATGGTGAATATTTGTGTCATGTAAACCAGAAAGTATGTCAATAAAAATTATTTCAATTTAGAGGGAAATACACGGATAACTAGATACGCTCGACGTTCTGAGGGTTTGTCAGCAACCGTTGTCAACAAGAAACAGATACGGAGTTCACAGATATTTTTTATTATTTAAATATTACTATAATTCGCTTAATCAGCCTGGCATAGAATAAATACTAGTAAAAACTTTTACCTCCGCGGCAATCTATGTAAAAGGCAGGTAGGTTGATATTATTGGCATATACAAAGCTTAATTAACAGACTTTAAATCGAGTTTACAATATTATTGCTACATTTTTGCAAACTTCTACTAAAAGCTATTTAAGCACTAAGAAATTTCTGTTTTTAAGTAAATCTATAATAATTCTAAAATCCAAGAAAGCATGATACAAATAGCAAAATAAAATTTCCAAAATACCATCCACGAGGACGTCCACACTTTCTAAAGACAGTGTCTTATAAGCAGTGAGGTTGTATCGACAGAAAATATTAGTAATCCTTAGCGATCCAGAAGTAATGTGTTGGTTCTTCGTGGACTGTACTACTTACGAGTGTACACTTAAAATGGCATGAAAGGAATTTACTGTTGCGTCAAAAAGAAATCCGTGCAGTTAATAGCAAATACCTAAAGTATCTATCAGGTGTATTTTATTTAAAGCAAGGCCGTATATTAAAAAAAAAACCGAATGTGCTTAGACTATATAACCAAGTCGTTTGCATTAAGCTCACGTTAGTGCAGTGAAAAACCACTTCTAAATATTGCCCTAAGTTTTAAACCACCATTCAAAGGCCACGTTCAGTGTACACAGTGATCCAAAAGCATTATGTAGTGAGTTACCTATGAGGTCGTTAGCGGTGGCCAGCATTGGCGTGTAGTATCTTGGCGCGAAGTAAGCCAGCCGACCGCCCGCCGCGGCTGAAGCAACGGTTAGTCACACACACGGTCAAGCGGGTTCATATGCCAATTATATATTTCAATATAGATACATGCCTAGAGCTAAAATAACCTTTACAATACGCGTACGCACGCTGAACTACATGCGTATACGTGTGTATATATATACTATAAGTACGTACGTATGATTTACGCATTGTAAAGTATATAAGGTTATTACGGCTCAAAAAACGCAAATAAAGAGACAACAGAAGGCTATTTTTTATTGAACGAAGTTTAAAGCTGCTAGTTGCTAAGAAAACTACATAAATATATAATTTTGAGAATAATTTTAGCGAATGAATATAGGCGTGATATAGTTGTACATATTATAAAAGTGCTAGTTTTTTATATAAATGAATAATCGTGATCATAAATTATGAGTGCTTTGAAATATATAACAACACATATTTAAAACTGTTTGTAAATAATAAATAAACAAATTGTATGATTAAGCGTGTAAAGATCAGTGCTATAGTAATAAAAATACTTAGTGTTCCAAGATCTTCATCTAGGCAAGGGGATAAAATGTGATATTCATTAAAACATACAACATACAATAAATAAATACATTACATATAACAACGAAATACACATCTTATACACAATTTGTGTTTCTGTTATATATTTAATACATATAATATCAATATATAGTACCTTGTTGTCCGGCTAATAAATTGTTGTGCAGAGCAATATCTGCCTGTGGGAACTGCGGCTGATTCAGTAACCCGAGCAGGTTGGGACCAGTTAAATTTTGTTGTTGGCTGAAAAATACAAATGTTATAAATTATAAACAAATTCTTGGTTTTTTTTAATTACACTTTACGAAATAATGATTTCTTATTTAATTATTAGCATTTAAACTGCGTTAAAGTGTTATTAATACTAACTTGATAATATTCTGTTTTAGAATCATCCGCTGTATGTTCTCAGCGTTGGCCAATGTTTCGCTTGCAGCTGGGGTGGGAGTCAAGTTAGGCTGATTGAGTTGTAGTCTGCTTAACACAGGATCCATACCCGGAGCTACTGGCAGGCCTAAGTTTAACCCCATATCTCCGCCAACACCCAACGGAGTACCAACTTGGCTCATCCCTAACAAAGGAGAGTCTGTCGTTATTTGTAACGGGGTTGTAAAGTTTGGCTGGAGCGCGCTATTGATAATGGGATTAATAGATTGGAAGGGCACAGGTTGGGGGATTGTCGCCTGTATATTGGTAGGAATAGTGGTTGTTATCGGCTGAGTCTGAGGTAACTCTTGTGGTTTCACTTCTGGGCGGTGATCAATCATTGTCTGTGGCGCGTGTGACGGTAAAGAATACTGATGAGTAGGAACAAATTCTGGGGGAATGACTTGAGGTTTCGAGTCCGGAACTTCGGTCTCGGGCAAACCGTTTAGTTGCGGTTCTTTCGTTTCTTTTACTTCCGGTTTTTCGGTTTCGGATGCGGATTTTTCCGACTTCTCGTCGGGAACGTCCTCGCCGCGATCGACGACAGGACTGACTAGAAATCTCGATATTTTTCGAGTAGGTTTTTGTGATTTTTTCTCGCCATTCGATTCTATACTAGCAGCACGATCTGGTGCCATAGGCCCCCCGTCAGATTGATTAGAACCTGGAATTGAATATTTTTCGTGTATAATTTTTACATTAAATTGTACATTTACAACCTTAAACATTAAACAACGGGTGGTTTTATCACTACTAAGTTAAAAACTGACAGAACTAAATAAATAAACAAAAATGTGCGAAGAAAACACATCTTAATTGTATAATAATTACAAAATTAATGAAATTTATAAATTACAACAAGTTATACAGCCAGGAGATCGTCAAGGAGTTAATTCGGATATTAATAAAGGATAATAGAGAGAAAGTTATAGTATTGTCTTTGGTTAAAATAGCTTTTACACATTGAAAGAGATTCACGCACGCTGTAAACGCACGCAACTGCACGCGAAACGTCGGAAAATTTAAAATTATGTAAAATAATTATAAGTTTATAATAATACAAATAGCTTTAATCCGGTTAAAAAATAGTTTTCTTTCAGAGAGAAAGTTGTTCACACTAGGCACCAAGAGCATATTCTACATTAACATTACTGTACGATGTATGGAAAAAAAATCAATTTACAAAAACAATGTAAACACAAAAATCTTAACTAATGTATTCTGAAAAATATTAGATTTCTTAAAAAAATAATTAAAAAGCTGACCTATGGAGGACGCAGTACTGATCTTCCTAGACAATGTATCGAGAACAGTTTTAGTATCAGGTGCAGGTTCCCCGTCTAACTCCAAGGCGATATTATCTTGTGAAGCCGTGGGCGTGGTGCATTCAGAGTTATCCTGGTTGGAGTCTGTAAGATTCTCTTCACGCTCTGTTGTTTCAGAGTCGTAGTCCGTCTGTAAGTTAATAACCATATATAGTTGATACATTTTTTTAGAATAATATAAGTTTTAATCCTTTCCAATAATGTTACTACGAGAAAACTCACATCAAATTTACACGTAGAAACAAACACACGTGACCAAAACTCCATAAGTAGTTGTTTGAAAAGCTATTAAGCTATTCAAATAACATATTTTTAAAACAACTAGGCTAGCTTTCTATGCCTACCAATCTAAATCAATAAATTTGCTTTTTTGGAACTATATTTGATACCGATATTTTATGATAATTAAATTCAACCTATTAGATGTGCTTTTTTTTGTTATGCATTTACAAATTGTTAACATACCTTTTCTATCTGCAGCCTCAAAGTAGCATGTGTGTGTGGTTCAGCTTGCAACTGTCTCACAATATCTCGAATCCATTCTGTGAATGCACTACTCTGCCACTCGGGGAGTAAGTCGTTTGTAACCTGTTTCATAATTTTTTTGTAAGAAAATACATAAAACGGACAATGGATATTTAATATACATTTGTATAACACCATTACTATTTTTTTTTCTTTAATGTACCAGGAGGCAATCGGGCAGTAGCTCATTTGATTAGTGTTACCGCCGGCAATAGACACTTATATTGCCAGAAGGCAAGGAAGTGCGTTGCCTATTCTGAATTGGTACGCTCTTTTCTTAATAAATTTCATAAACACATCCATTGTAATTACTTTTTTATTTTAATAATTTTCTGGTAAGATTAAACTAATCTAGTGGCATATAGTGTTATTCCTGTAAAACTTTTTTCTCTTTACAGTACTTACCAAATTGCTAGCTAAATCCTCAGGATTTACATCAGGCACGTGGAACTTAAAGGTGACGGTTTTGGACTTTGACTCGAGCTGACACTCAACAACAGTTCCATTTTCTGTTACGGTGAGTACAGTGAGTCGGGGCAATTTGTCCTTTTCCCGAGACCGCTTCTTCGAACCACGTGACTTCTTTTCGCTTGCAATCGGCGAAGGAATCGATGTACCCACTAAAATAAAAACGTTCGAAGATTTTAGAAATTATTTAAAAAATAGTTGAAAAAATTATACAAGGTGTTACGCAAGAATATTAGAGATATTAACTTACTTTCTTGTTGTGTCTCTGTGTTTTTCTCTTCAACTGCTCCTAACTCGGGTTGCCACATGCCATCGATTTGGGCGCCGGCAGGCAAGTCCGTCATCGGAGTATGGAACTGCTCCTTACTAGTAATTCCATTCTCTTCGGGCTTAATAGGCAACTGCTGTGGCAGGTCCGGTTGAGTTTGCGCCTGAGTCTGAGGCTGCGGTTGAGCTTGAGTGGTTTGAGGCTGTGTCGGAATGGGCTGAGTTTGGGATTGCAGAATTTTCTGTGAAGGTTGCTGAAGCTGCGGCGGTTGAGTTTGCTGGATTTGAGTCTGCTGCTGCATTTGCGCTTGCGATTGATGGATCTGCTGAGATTGGTGAAGCATTTGCTGTTGGGTCTGCGAAATTTGCTGTTGAAGCTGTTGAGGTTGCGTTTGGATCTGTTGTGGCTGCATTTGTTGTTGTGATATCGTTTGTTGAATTTGTTGCTGAGATTGTGATTGTTGAATTTGTTGCGAAACTTGCTGTTGTTGGCTCTGAGATTGCTGAATTTGTTGCTGCGAAGAAGGTTGGATTTGCTGTTGACCTTGCGGTTGTTGCATTTGCTGCTGCATCTGTTGAATATCTTGCTGTATCTGCTGCGAGTTTTGAGGATGTGATGAAGGAATTGACGACTGCACCTCCATATATTGTGTAACGGGCGGATTTTGTGTCATAGTTGAAGGCGCAGAGGATTCAACTTGTTTATAGGATACATTTTGCATTTGCATGGCCTGACTTTGCTGGTACATCATTGGATTGGCAGAATAATTTTGCACTGGTGTGCCTTCATGACTAGATATCTGCCTCTCGTTTTGCACCAAGTTAAAGTTTTGCGCCAATACATTATGAGGTAAAGACTGACCCTGCATTGTATGCACTTGAGGGTGGTACTGTTCGTCGGATGGTTGTTTCTGAATTTGCTTTTCCATGAATTGGTTTTGATACATTTGATCCATAGACATCTGTGGCTGCAGAGGCGGTTTTTGTTGGTACTGGTCAGGGACTAGACCCTGTTGTTGATCGTGGATATCCGCGGAACTCATCTGGCTTTGTTCAGATCCTTGTCTCGTGTACATGGGCCGCTGCGCCCGCAATATTTCTTCGACTTTCTGCTGTTGCTGACCCATCAGTTGTTGCTTTTGAGTTAATAATGCCAAATTCTGCTGATCAATAATATTCTGTTGGGTTTGCAGCTGTAATTCCTGCTGCGCTAAATATTGTTGTTGTTGCAAATTTCTAATATGCTGCGGAGAGAGCGTTTGTCCTGGCATCTGGAGTTGTTGATGAGTTATCAACTGTTGTTGAAGGACAAGCTGCTGTTGGGCGAGCATTTGTTTCTGCATATTTAACTGCTGCTGCGCTTGTGCAACCTGATGTTGGGCTTGAGCGACTTGTTGCTGCTGTGCCAAAATTGTAGGGTCGACTGCCGCCGATAGCATATTAGGTTGGAAGAAGTTTTGCTGATTATGGGCGAAATTTATGTTTTGACTAGCGTGATGTTGCATTTGCACATTAAGTAAATTCGTGTTTTGCTGCATCGTTTCATGTTCTTGAGGCATTTGTTGTACTTCAACCATTTCTGTTTGTTGGCTGACGACTGGCTGCGCCTGTTGCGATGGTGGCGGTTGAGGTTCAGATTCAGATTCCTTTCTAGATTGTAAATTATCCGGTCTATGAATAATTTGGGCTAAAATGTTTTGTAAATTTTGAAGTGATGGATCTAAAACTTGGCCGGTTACTAGATTTGTTTGCGGTCCTGCCATAACTTGTTCTTGAACCGTTAGCTGCTCCTCAAATTGTTTCTGTTGAATCGCCGCGGCCTGCTGAGCTATTATATTCTGCTGCTGTTGAATAATTTGTTGCTGCAGTACCTGGTTCGTGTTTGTGATCTCATTTGCTACCAACTGTTGATTCAAAAAATTCTGCTGAAGAGGCGCCTGCTGTTGTTCTAATAGGTTTTGCGGTTGTTGATCCATAAATACTTGGCCGGGCACTGACTGCTCCAACATTTTTTGGCTAAGGAGATTCTGTTCCATCATCACCTGCTGCTGTTTAATATTTTGTTCAATAAGCTGCTGCTGTTGCAACAGGTGCTGGTCCGAATTAAGCGAAGGAGACATACGAGCCTGCATGAGATTCTGTTGAAAGAGTTTCATGGCTTTCTCTTCGTTTGTCAGATGTTGTTGGAACTGATGTTGTAGAAGCTGTTGTTGGGCTTGCAATAGCTGTGATTGTTGGTCTAACCTAAAAATTAATATAACATAACGTTAATACCGCAAATATGCAACAACTGAAATTGTACCTTATATTATTTTTTGATTTCTATAAAAAATCTAATGACTTACTGCACAGCTGCCAAAGCAGCTGGAGGAGAACCAACACCATTCAAAAGACCCGACTTTACTTGATCTACGGGGCCCGCCTGCTGTTGGCTCTGGATCATCTTAACCTTTTTAAAACCAAGAATATTATTATAATATAAGATCTAAGCAAACTAGAATGCAATAAAAAAAATACCTGTCTAAGTTGTTGTTCTAAAAGTAGCTGTTGTTGGCGATTCTGTTCATTAAGAATTTCTTGGTTAAAAAGCATCTGTGCTTTTTTCTCACTTCTTTCTCTAAAAAAAAAATCACAAACTTTAAGTTGATCCAACTGAACAAAATTATTAAAAATAAAAAGCAAAAGTAAAATATGGTATATAATGCTATTATGTCATTACACTAACCTAAACCACCTTTTTGTAAATACAAAATTCAAATAAACTAAGTTTCAAATTAAAACGATGTTCAGTATTTTCCATCAGGATCATAATTTTTACGAACAAATCTGACAACTGACATCAAAGTTAATATTCACAAATTATATATTTAGCAATGACCTTTGACACGCGAATTTGCAGTACTTTATTGTTTATCCTAGCTACGGTTGTCTTGTCGACGCGGTCGAGGCACGTGATTTAATAAATTCTATATACCAAAACATTTTGCTTCGTTTGTTTTTAATGTTAAACACTGACCGAAGTACTACAATTAAACCCTTAATTCGAATACAGTTGTGTTTAATGCGTAACTATACTTTAAATTCCACATTGTCAAATAATTAAAATATTGGAAGTGCAGTTTAAAATGCCAAGCAAGAACAAAATTTAACATTATAAGCTCTTAGCTACAAATTAAGTTTCGAAATTAAATAAAGAATTAACTAAAGTAAAATATTTAAATGACACATTTTTTTTCAGCATAAATATGTACATATCTTTACATTATAATAAGTATTTTTTATTGTGTTGAGACACGCACGATCCGAGCATTGACTTGTGATGCCAGCGAATATTTGAATAATCACACGATTTCGCTGAGTCAAATTCCATCGTAACTTGCAAGAATAATTACGGTACACATTTTAGAAAGACTTGAACAGAAATACTTGTACAAGTATTACTGTTATCAATTTATATTATATTATTCTTATTCATATTAATTAAAAATATCAGTTTAATTCCTCTATTCCAACTCTTTCGTCTCCTGTCAAATTGTGTTTAAGCATGTGATAAAAAGCAACAAATACGTACTTTAGATAAAACGCAATTAAACTAATTTAATTGGTGAAAATTTTATACGTAAATATTTTTTGAAAAGATTTCCAATTCATGGGCTCAACAACGTGTTATATTTAAGCTACCTTTATGCTAGGTTACTGTGTGTGATTACAAAACCCTATTTTATTTATATAATTCAAGTTTTCAATCATATTTTTTTTCATACCAAATAATTTATCGCCCGCATATTAAAATGCAAATAAATATCGTCATTGATAAAATCCGCTATCTCATTTGAACTTGTCCTAATTATTACCATTGAAACATGAATCTAATCTCATTATCATTAAAGATATATACTAGTAAAAACTGCATTTTTAATATAAAATATAAGTTGATGGAGAGTACAGTCCCGTATGCCCACTATGGGCATATAGGAGACATTTTGGTTTTACTCACAGATTTTGTCACACACACTTTCTGCGTTATCAATTGAACTCCTCTAAACAGACGTTAAAATAAAACTGGCGATTTATAATTCAGTGTTATACTGACGTAAAACCTACGTTATCGGCTAAAGTGGAACTCGCAATGAAACATATTGCCATATTTGTTTTACGCTGACGAAGGTCCTAGCTATATCTAGTAAGTATATAACGTTTAAATAAGAGTAACAATACTTTTTCATAAGCCATATCATAAAATCGTGGATACAAATTATAATTTCAGCCTTTGCAATATACAGAAAAACTTGAATAACAAGTTAATTCACAGAAATTAATTTTATATTACGGAAATGTTAACGTAAAGAACTGAATACGTGAGTTGAATTAATTTTGCTAATTGCTTTAACGATGTGTAAAATAATATATATTATAAACAAAAGATTTCCTCTTCCATCTGAATCACTAACGGTCCTAAGGATCTGCAAATATGGAGTTTTAAATTTAAAACCATTAATAAATAGGTTAGACAACACATTGGTGTAGGCGGTTGTTAAGTAATTCATATGTCTTCCTATCTATTTAAAGTTGTATATCAATAATTATGCTAAAAACAAGTAAATAAGTTAAAATAAATAATGCGCGAAAAAACGTATTTTTCTCCTTATAAATGTTGGTTTAAATTAGGAGTAAATAATATGTACTAAAAGTCATACAAAGCTAATTCATATCTTTCCGATAGATTTTTCAAATCATATCGCAACAGTTACGCCAAAACAAAATTCACAATACACATTTCAACCTGTTTTACGACTTTAAAAAAATATTCTACATCACACGCGCATATACTTGTTTAACGAAATTTTTTTTAGTCTAGACACGACATGGGTGTGTTTACATCTATCGCGCGTTATGTACTAGTATTATATCGTCAATTAATCGTAAGCAGTGATGCGTCGAAGTATTTAAATAGTTTTCGTTATGCAAGAGGCAACTATTAATATACCGCAATTCGGATTTAAAATGCATATGGTTTTACTTTTTACCCGAATTACTACTTTATATACTAAGCAGAAGATTTTGAAAACTTGTTATTATTCGTGATAATTGCAACCGCATTTAATTCCGTAACGTAAATTGCAAATAAAACGTATTAATGCTTCGTTTGCGTCAAGACTGTGATATGATGTGATGATGATATGTTTTCTTTTAATCGTAAATAAACAGAAATTATTACATTAACATGAATATCCTTGATCTTAAACTTATGAGCTTTCAAACGAGTTTTGAAAACCTTTACGAGCCATTTCAATAATTTAATTTAAATGTGGATAACCCATCATCTCATCCGATAAGCGAATTGTGAACACAATTAGACATATTCATGGCCAAACAACTCTAACCAGTTGTGTATTGAAATGTACCACTAGAATTTAATGAGCAAAAAAGGTATTCAAACTGATTTTTCTTCAATAAAGTAAATTATTTACTTTTATTGCCTACCTAAATTCACAAATCGTTTAAGCAAGTGCAAGTGAAGCCTTTTAAACAATCAAACTATAAAATTTTTGAGTCAAAGGATGTTACACCAAATTATGGTTATACCATTAGATATTTCAAAACATTTCATTTGGTATAGAATTTCTTCTTCCTCTAGATATTAGAATTATTGTATATTTTAGAGACAATATTTTTGATATTTCGTCGAGATTATTTTTTTAAAAATTTTGTTGTTCATAAGTTTGTCGCAACTATACTCCACACAATTATCTTCCTCCGCCTGACGGTTATGAACTTATAAACTTAACTGTTAAATGAGGAAAACAAAAATTCAAGCGATACTAAAAGGAAAATAAACGTTAATGATAAAAACGTGGAGCTTTTTGTCTAAAAATCATTTTACATATAAAAATCTGATAGAAAAAATGTATCTGGTTACTTTAATCGTTAAAAGATTTTTCCTTCGTTACCAAAATTGGTGGGTTCGCATGAATTGGTTGACAATATTTTGGAATGGGTAACAAACCCTGTAAAGAGGGTCATTAAAGTTGTTTTTTATATATGTTTACAAATACGACTCAAAATCGAAAGAAAACCAAAATTTGTCTGTAACGTATGTAATAACCGCCATTACATAATAAATAAATAAAACATGCTAGAATATCATAATGAAAAAACTTTCTCTAAAAATTAAAATCACTCACCGGTTAAGACTGATGAGCTGTGACTTAAGCAGTTTGAAAACGATCCTTGTATCTTCCTCCATAATAAGACCAGCCTTGGCCATATCGTTGGCCACTTCCTCACAATCATCTTTCTCTATGTCGAACTCGAATTGGATTGCTTCATTTTCCTTATGCGTGTACGACCTATATAAAGAATTTGTGTTTTATTGAATAGATTTTCGTATATACGTTACAAAAGATGCAAACTTCTATAGTTTTGTTTAACTTTTGCCTATTTTGTGTAAAAATGTACATATTAGTTACTTTTAATTCTCATTGGACGCAACATTTTTGTAACGTTTAACGGTTTGTTAGTGTTACGAAAATGTTTCTGAATCTTACCCTTACAAAGTGTAAGGGTAAGATTCAGAAACATCAGAACTCATACAGATACTCGAGATTTAGTTTTACACTATACATTTCAGACACAACAATATTTTTAGGCCTTCCTGCTGATAACTTCAGAAATGACCCATGAAACAGACACTGGACCACATTGAACAGCATTTCAAATTTTTTCCCGTTTGCCTCCCTATTATATAAAAAAAAATTTGCTTGCAATTTTGTCCAAGTCTTATATTGTAACATAACTGGGATTACTCAACTTAAGTTTTCCAAAATATTATTATATGAAACTCATACATTAACTGTAAGATAAAAATTATAAAGACCCGAGTGTAACACCAGGACCCAGTAAACAGTAGTATAGTGGCTTAAGGGTGCTGGACTTTGTGGACTGTATGGAATGGATTTTCTTTCTATATGCGCATTTAGCATTCGCTCGAACGGTGAAGGAACACATCGTGAGGAAACAGGCTTGCCTTAGGCCCAAACAGTCGACGGCGTCCGTCAGGCACGGGAGGCTGATCATCTACTTGCCTATTAGATTGACAAATGATTATGAAACAGATACAGACATTTGAGGCCCAGACCTAAAAACGTTGTAGCGTCACTAATTAATTAATATTCGTATCGTGCCTGTCAAATGTGTCAATATAAATAATAAAAATTATTGTATAACAGCTCTTGAAACTAGATTTAAGTTTGTATGACCTTCTAGAATCGACACTCGGTTTGATTAAATCTGTTTATTAATTATGTAGAAGCATCTCCAAACAGTTTTACCTTACCGTTTCTTAGGATCGATGATCTTGAGACGGAACTGTATCTTTGTGATGTCCGATGTCGTCACGAGGTCCCGACTCACAATCTCCAACCTCAGACCAATATCCTCGCCGAAGAACTCGTGGTTTAAGAGGTCTTTCACTTTGGGTCTACAAATAATAATGAGGCGTTTAAATAATCACGATATTGGTTCTTAGTACGCACGAAACTTGACGAAATTATTTCTACAGAGTTCTACTACCTATAATGAAGTATTAATATCATTGAGAATCATTTCTTAAGTAATTTAAATTTGCTTATATATGTGTAATTAAAAAGATCCACTGAGAAATAATCGTGTACCTGTCAGTTTTGTTCGGTCGTATGCACTGTTCTATGATATCCCTTACTTCCGGTATGCTGACCTTCTCCAGACTTTGAGGCTTCACACCCTGAAATATTTAGGTTTATTTAGTATATTTGACCCTAATTAAGCAATATTATCTGCTGTTTATATTTTATTAGTTTTGGTATGATTAACAAAACATTAATGGAAAGCGTCACGATTTTTTTTATATAGAACAACAAACAGGCACGAGGCTCACCTTATATTAAGTGGTGCTCGCCAATAGACACTCTCAATGCCAGAGGGCTCGCGTGTGCGTTGACGGCCTTTTAAGAATTGGTACGCTCTATTTAGCTACTAGAAACGATTTCCTCAAATGTTTTAGATAAAAAGTTAGTATGTAAGTGAAGCAATTATGGTATCCAAAAACATTACACGTATTATCGAATCCCAGGGCACATGGCATATGGCATTATCCAGCGTTCCATCCTCCCAGCATCCTTACCCACTGGAACCCTTCTAACCACCACTATTTTAGGGTAGCTTAATAAAAAATACGTTAATATAAAACTACATACCGAGACAACTTTCTTATAGATCTGCGCAGGTCCGCTACACTCGCTGTATGGGTATTCGCCCGTTGCCATCTCGAGCATGCACATCCCAAACGCGTACACGTCTACGGACTCATCGTAGTGCTCTTCGTACATCTCCGGTGCCATGAATTCTGGCGTACCTAGAATATAAAAACATATAGCATGAGAAACATTTCATAAATGTTATATGATTAAACTTTTTAAACTACATTTCCCAACAAAAATGTATCTAAGCCATATCAGCTAAGAAAACCTTATGCATACCGTTCTGCTTGAAATAGGTTTTAGTATCACTTTGAAAATACTTTTTATAATAAGGAATAATATTATTCGATTATGGCATCGTTTAGTTTTTTAGGACCATTATATAATTTGCTTTTGTAGCGATTATATTTTAAATAATAAGACTTTTGGTTACATTAAGCGATCTTTTCTTACCAAAACTAAGATATAATTTTTATTATATATATTATATTTTTTACTATTTATTTTTTAATCTGAAAATTATATATCTTACCTATGACTGACTTGGCAAAGCTCCTATTCTTTAACGTAGCAAGTCCCAGGTCGCCGATTTTCACACTACCGGTAGTACCGGTGATAAATATGTTGTCACATTTCAGATCTCTGTAAAAAAGATATTATTAAATCTTTTGAATCTATCAATAATCAAGAATAAGTTTACTTAAATCGTTACTTGCAATACTCGATTGCTTATAAATATACTAAAAACGTATCCATATATTAATAATTGCTGATCGTTTGTCTCGCTAAAACTCCTCGAGTTTTAACTCGTCTAATCATCGTCTTGAAATGTTTGTGGAAGTTCCGAGAAAACGGCAAAACACATAAATAATAATTAAAGAAAAATACTTAAACATATTGGATGTCTTATTCTTTTTAGAAGTAAACAATTGTCACTGGGTTGTCAAATATTTATAGATGCCTTCAGAATATCATAGCTGTAGAATGAGGTCTGATCTCTTTGGTCTGTTCAAAATTTTTTGTATTAAGTAATAAATGTTTGAGATAAGAACTGTAAAGATTTTGAACATGAAATGTCCCATATCTGTTATGGGGGATAGAGAAAATATATTTCTGCATCTGTAACTACAAATTTTCTCAAGTCATATCAATCCAAATAATATCTAAACAGAATATAAATGAAATAATACAAACCTGTGTATTATAGGCGGTGTTCTAGAGTGAAGAAAATTAAGCCCCTTCAATATCTGACGACACCATGACTTGAGAACTTTTGGTTTAAGTCGCTTAAACCTCTTCAGATAACTGTAAAAATAGAGTTCATACTTACTACATACTTTACACCTTTATTCTTTAAAAAAAACAGGTTAATTGGAATCTTATAACTATTGTTTCTGTTCGATTGTGATAAGAATATTTATTATATCGTTATATTATTTTAATTTAAAATTCCATTGACCATATAACAGATGTCTTCACATAAACAATAAAACCAATTTTTAGCTACATTATCCTTGTAATAAATAGTAAATTCCTACATTGCTAAATTTCTACTATTTACTGTCATCGTTTGTCACATTCCTATTGAAATATTACGTACTAAAAACTTAAAGCGGTTTTAGCAGGCAGTAGTGCACTAAAATAATAATTGGGTATTGCTATTTACTTACGTTTTAAGAGTTCCCGAGACCATAAGCTCAGTGATGAGCACAATATTCTTCTTCTTAGCGACGGTGCCTTCCCAATAATTGTAGAAGCGTACAATGTTAGGGTGCTGTAGTTTTTTCAACATATCAGCCTCTTCGCGAAACCGAAGACGCTCCGTTTTATTCAACTTTTTCTCCTAAAACATTAATGTATGCCTTTTAATTTAAGTGACTATGCCGTCCATAGCCCAACTGAAACTATGAATTAACTTCTTTTTTTTAATTTAATAGCGGCAAAACGGGCAGGAGACCTAACGTTAAGTGATATCGCCGCCCATGGACACTGACATTACCAGAATACTGCTGCTGCCGCTTAAGAGTTGGTACACTCTCTACTTGAAGGACTCTTAAGTCGAATTCGCTTTGAAATACTTAAGTGTACTTCAATTTACATTAACACTTTATAATTATTGTTACTTTGAATTTTAGGATAAACACTCGCGCGTGTTCGTATGTGGATGCATATAGTAGCGGTGTGCGACAGATAGAGGGAGACAATACAAGAACCTCCGCTATTATTTACAGACTTCAATATAATATGTAAAAAAACTTACCAGCAATTCGCACCAGGCCACGGCGACTCCAGTTTGCGTGTCCAGCCCGTGATAGACCGTTTTAAAGGATCCACGACCCACCTCTTTGTCGTACTTGAAAAACCTGTTCATTTAAAAAAAACTTGCAAAGTCTTGTACAGTGTACAATACAGTACACTTGTAAAGTGTTGTCTTACAATCTATTTTTATTAAGAGAAAACAGTTTTTTACCGGATTGAATGATTATTATAAACTTTCTCTACAGCTGTGATACTTTTTGACATACAACACCTTTTGTCTTCAGTCACCGTGACCACACACTTGAAACGTCGGAAAAAATTAAAATTATGTAAAATAAATATAATATACATAGCTTCAATCCGATAAAAAGGTGTTTTCTTTCAATGTGTAAAAGCTATGTTAACAAAAAACAGTACTATATTTTTATTAAATTTCATATGAAACAGAAAATCGATGTTGATTATGTGTTTTACGATTTGTCTTATGATGAAAAATAATGTGTCTATTAAAAAACAAATAAATATTAACCTGCCACAGGGCGAGACACCAATCGGTTCTTCCTCATCTTCCTTATCGGCCTTATCTTTGTCCTTATCCTCCAGTTTATCTAACTCGTAGATAGGATCGTAGACTATACCTAAACAAAATTTCAATATGTTAAACTGTACCATGTCATAAATTTATTTAAACTGAGATATGTTTATCGGTTTCTTATTAACATAAATTATTAAAAATAATTAGGGACTTCAGAGATTGGCTTTATCATAAATGATCTCTCCCAGACCCTCTTTATGTAGTATACATGATGAGTGTCTGTTAAATGAGTTACCAACAATATAGTTTCAAGTGTCAAAATGAATAGATTACCGTTCTGTTGCTTTTGTGATTGTTCTGTACCGGGTTCATCATCAGGTTTATCAGTGGCGGAGGCAGCTATGATGTTATTCTCCTCTATGTTTTCTTCCTGTAAGACAAAGATCAAATCTTAACTGACTTTTATGTAATCCATTACAATTACCATTAAAATAAAACTGTGGACACCAATAATTACTCTTAATAATATCTGGCTAATTACATACATATGTACAGCGATTAAGTTCATCAAATCGATCTCTGAATCTTGCTTCCAAAGCACCAAAATCAATTCGATAAATAATTAAGATTTAAAAAAATGTTTAATAAACGCCCATATGAATCTCTTCTTATATGACTCAATGTAGAGAAATGAAAAAGTACTCACCAAATCCTGCTCTGATATAAAAGCATCATCCTCCAACCTGGCGACCAGTTTGTTTCCGCTATCATCCAATTCAGGATCACACAAGGCACCCTGACCTGAGCTGCGACGACGATACCCTCCTACTCCCACGCCCACTCCTACAACCGGTTGACTAGCCTGAAAAAAGATTACGGCTGCTATATTTAAAAAAATACAAAAAACACGTAAGATTTCGAATAGTTTTCTTAAATTTATACAAATTGTATGAAAAAAGATTTACTGTTAATATAAATCTTGATCAGCAATAAAAAGTTCTACTATCAGTAAATACTATTGTTTTAATATTAAAGAGTCTTTAAAATAAACCTATATGGCAAATTACTATATTATGTGTTGTCCTTAGTACCTGTGTTTTTTAAAAAAAACATGACAAATTCTTTAACTGTTCGGTTGCATGTTTCTGAATTAGACCGTCACTTTATAATATTTTGTATTGTATCTATTACGTGCTTGTATTCTATTTCTATAATTGTTAATTACATTGTAATAGTTAAAGTAATTGATAATATAAGCGTTACTTACGACGCTGGTGGTAAGCGAGTTGAGCATATCAAAAGTATTACTCTGTTGGGTATGTATGATCGCAAGTGCATTGTACGGCCTGGGACCCAATACGGGTGTCTTCATAACCCCTACCTCGCTGCCCACCACCACCTGGAACACATTCAAATATTATTAATTACTTTTACTCTAAATTATTTATAACTTTTTGGTACCAGTGGGACTTTTAAATTTGTAGGGGATTTATTGCTTAATCTTTATAGGCAAGAAATCAGAATATCAGCCTACTGTGCCGGATATACGTCGATGAAGCCAAATATTATAATAGAACATTTTCCGTACCTTAAAAGTTTTCTCCTTGACATGCACAGTCTTTTCCTTCGCCGATAACACGGATGAGTCGAGGTGGTGGCCCTGCTGTGAGATTTGATGACCGTGGCCGTGAAGACCTGATGTCATCTATAAATAAAGAACTATAAGAGAATATTCTTCTAACCATTTCCCAATATTAGATGAAGACTTTATTTGTTCAATGTATGCATATAATGCAAGAAAAAAATAATATAACGCGCTGCAATAAGTGCAGCTCTTGTACATAATCTTTACCTCGTTAAAGGATTTTTTGATCTTTAGTTGATTACTTTAAGGGTAGTCGGTTTATTACGTGACGTTTTAGGTAGATATTTTTTGAGTTTGAATCAAAACCGGAATCTGCGACTTACGCATTATCCATCAACTAAACCACGGATATGCATTCTATATAATATTTAAACACTATTTCTTGTAACTTAAAAATAAAATCTCAAGTAATTGCGAGTAAAAATAAAATTCTTCATTCTTCAAAAGAATGATATCTTAATTAAGTTTTGGTTTTACTAGAACAAAAACATTAAGTTTACCGAGTCTATGCATTAAATCCGAGTAACTTCATAGGATATGTCACTAGGTCAGATTGTCAGAGGCAATTGACCTCAGGTACAAGTATTTAAGGCCTTATGACATCTTTCACTAACCTCTTGCTGTAAATTTTTTACATACATAAGATTTTTAACAATCTAATAATCACTTAAATGCAGCTTAGTTTATGCAGTTTTTATATTTATATCAAAATATAATACGAAAACAATAACTAAGTTTAGTCTAGTCACATTGGTAGTAAGCAGGATAATTATATTCAGTCTGCTAACATTTCGAGTGCTTTCTGCAATCCTGGCAAATGAGGAACACACTAATGTCAAATTCGCGTTTCAATCCGTGTTTTTTTTAAATGTGAATTATCCGGGTAAACGAAGATGAAGACAAGTAGACAGTATTACTGTTAATTTTATCTTGTAAGAAGAAATCAACAAATAATCATCAATAAAAGCATAAATGCCTAGTGTTATAAAAGATTGTGCATTATTGCTCAACGTTATATCAAGACACAAAACTTGTATACGTAACAGATTAAATTGTAAATACAGTTGACCTTTATCAGATCGAAACATGATACGGCAGTTACTAAGTGAAATCTTTAAAATTACCTAATAAAAATTGAAAATTATCACCCTGCATTAAAACTAAAAAAAATATAATAAAGAGATTTTTCGCTTATAAAAAACAAAATTGTTTCTATAATTCAAATATTTTTGATCTGATAAATACAAATTGAACTTAAACTTGTAGAATCTTGAAAAATATTTTTTTAAATAACCTTAAATGAAATAAGACTATATAATAGAATCTATAAAAGTTTAAGTAAAAGCTTAAAAAAACCATAATATGAATAAATTCTTGTACAATATTATTGTCGACTAATTTGAATGGTTTACAAATTATTGTCTTAATAACTAGACTCGTCTCAGAGCGAACGATAGCGTGGAATTATAAATCTTTCCATATATAAATCACGTACGTTTTCTATTTTTAAAACAAACATCGTAAAGGGAAAACTATAGACGTACAAACCAACTGTCAACAATCCTTCACAAACACTTATCACTTTATTCACACAACACATTGTTTCCTATACAACACATTTTAAAAACAAACAAAAAACAAATGGAACAAAAAATACGCGCGAGTCCTTAAAGTAGCAACGTTTGAGTGACACTAGTCCATTCATAACAAGTGTGCGATAAAGGTTCAAAACGCATCATTTCTTAGGCTGTTTACATACATGTTTTTTATAACACAATGCAAGAGTGTCATAATGTTTAAGTGTCAATGTATGCATGTCTCTGTGTGTGGCATGTAATGTCTTATAGCAATCGGCTATGGTGTTTGTGATCTGTACTCTTATTCATAAATAAAAAAAGTCGAAGGAAGATTTATACACTTATTACACGTTTTTTGCAGAAATTGATTCGCGTATATTCTGCGGTATATAAAACGATACTTATAAATGAACACTTACACAATTACTCATACATAAATTCAAATGATTTGACCAATTCCACAAACCGCCTATTAATTATTCGCGACATATTACTATTCACCTAAGACAACAAATTTGCATACACGTCTCTAGGGAATATAATCGAGTAATTATTAACAATAGATCTTCAATGAGTTCATTAATTAAAATAATTCTAAGGTTTAAAACATTTAAAAACTTCACAGAAAACAATACATTTATAATGATAACAAACAGCTTTTATGTCGCTTGTATATGAAAAGCAACACATTATTGACATGTGTTTTTTATAATAAATAAAATAAACTACTTTTTTATAATACATAAAGATATCGAGGCTAATAATCTTAGTTAGATCCATCTTATTATATTTTACGAATTATTTACCATAATAAGTGCGTGCGTGCACAAAAACGCCTAGTTATTAAACAGCCTAATAACCGCAATACCCAAAGTGAGTGTGACGATGACGGCACAATCTTTACCAAGAATGGATCGTGATAAGAGTACAGTCGCTGTGATGTAACGGCATTCCGACAGAAAAGGTCGACGCTATCATATGGTGTTCAAGTAATTAAAAACTTTATCAAAACAATGATACTATAAATATCGCGAAAGGCCCCTGAGATAACGTGCTTGGTATACTGTGGTTGTACTTTTGAATTCACACTACGTAGAACTTTGAGACAGCGACTGCAGTATTTCTGTCTCGTATGTTATACTATGTAGAGTTACCATCTAACAAATTTTGGAATTTGTTCATTCGTTTTTAGAACAAACATTTCTCCTCTTCCTCGCAATTGTTCAAATCTGCTTTATAACAAATTTTGGATACAGAAATAAGGACTCTTAAGCTTAATGGGTTTGCAAAAAGATCTTAAAATTTTCTACTACGCAATGGCCATTGCCCATACGAGTTCTAACCGGCACTAAACACGTGTCAATCACGTGCCTTGGTTCAAGGTTGCTAATGAAATAGAACTGCAGATAGCACCTATAATAAATATTGGGAAATCTACTGAAACTAGTTTGTATGGAAGGGAATGAATATTTCTGCGCAGTAGTAAAACATTTTCCTGTCAATCCTAAAATACTTAATATATGTAATGTATAAGTGCTTTTTAAATCTTTACAATATATCGATTTCTATTATTATAAATAATAATATATTAATAATCAAGACATATATGTCTACATATAAAATTCTCGTGTCACAATGTTCGTTCCCATACTCCTCCGATTCTTATGAAATTTTTTATGCATATTCAGCAAGTCTGAGAATCGGCTACTATCTATATTTCAAACCCCTAAGTGATAAGGAGTATCCATCACAAAAAAATGTGTTTTAATTTTTTTATGATACAACATACAAAAGTATATACAACCCTTAATTTTCACCACTCTACTATGAACCCCTATATTTTATTTCTTAATTAGAAAATTATGACTTGACCTCTGAGGTTTATGTAGAGAAATATTCACAAAAAAACCTAATAATTTTAGGTCTCTCTGGGGTAGCATAGCAAAATTTTTCATGTTGGCATGTACTAAAAAGGTAGGCTACGTAAAATCACAGTAAGGAGAAACGAAGTTCGCGGGGGCAGCTAGTTATCTAATAAATAAAAAATTCTAGTGATTAACTTAAGATGCCCATCACCATCATTTAACTTGAAACAAGTCGATTTTAGTGCTCAAGATAAAACATAAAACCGTAATAAAACAAGTCAGTTTGGAATATGCAATTAAATATATTCATAGTTGAACCGTTAACCAAGAAGAATTGAGCTACCCATTTTTTTTTCAGTTTTAGGCCAGTTCTGCATTAATTTGTTTCGATATTTTATACCCTAACAAAACTGTTGAGGTAAATATTCTGGGAAACTTAAATAAATGAAATGCATCGGTTGCATCAGACTACTTTATCACTAACGAAAGATCTATGTAAACACCTATTACTAATGTCGACTAACAATATACATTGGCATCATACAGTATGACGAAAATAAGCTATGAAAACGATCTATCTCTACTTTCTTCTTTTACAGAAACATAAGCGTTTATTAGCGATTATGCGAAACCTAAATACTTTCAAATGGAGCGGAAAAACACTTTCATGGTAAACAGAAAAACTTTGGGGGAAAACATTTAGAAACGAGCCAGTACTCGGTGCTAACAAATTTTTGAATAATTTGGAACAACATTTAATATTATGTAACCGAACTACATCCCAATCTACAATAAATTAGGCATTGTTTAAAAAAATCCTGTTCAAGGCTTAGTTCGTAGTTCTTATTTATAGTCCGAACAGTAAATATGTAGTATCCAAGTTAGATACAGGTTATATAATCGACTGCAGTGCGAGTTTAACAAAAGGTGGAAGTTTATTACCACAGTTACGTAAAAAGTTTAGAACAACTTATTGTCACTTTATTTATTTCTACCTGGTTTATTTGTATTGTATGGGACATTAGATAAATCTAGCCATTTTTATAGAAGGTAGCCCAAGCTAGTTCAGCGCTAGCAGAGAAAAATCCAATATTTTACAGATAAGCTGAACATTGATAGGCATTACTATCATTTATAAGAAATATTATAGATTTTTTCCCTGAAAACAAACTTTATCTTTATAGAGAAAAGGTTTTTATTTTCGTATATTCAAAAATAAATTTGAGAATTTTTTCACCGTTAAAATGCGACATTATCTCTAAGGCATGGGTTATATTTATTTCCAAAATTAAAAAAAAAACAACAAATCAACAACCGGTCGAAATCGGGAGGCCTAGCGGTCTTTAGACTAATATGACACAAATATTTATATTGATGATTAGATAGAAAACTTAGTAGGAAAAGTAATTTGTCCCATTTCAATTTGTCAGTAAAATACGATAGCATATCAGACAGAGGAAATGCATGTTTTAAATCACTACTTTTGATAATTGGATTCATTCTAGGAATCACATAACTATACTCGCCATTCTTTTAAAACAAGGCATAAATAGTGATATCCGTTAGATATAAAAATAAAATACGTAAATTCATTTCAAATTTTAATGCATTTCTTATTATGCATATATCGCGATACGGGCAATTACCCCTATAAAATATAAGTGTTCCAAGTTCTTATTATTTTGTATTGATTAATTATTAAGGTGCATAATGTATATTTTAAGATTTTAACGTAGAACAATTTAATATTATAATTTTTAACTAGGTATATTAAAAATACTAAAAAAATACCTGTCCATATCGTGATGACGTTAAATGCACATTCCTATTCTTTAACGGAAACTCCGGTCTCTTTCCCAGGCCATAACCACTCTTCTGCATAAACTTTTTAGGCCTATCCAGCCGCTCGGTGGAGCCCGGTTCCTCCTCATCGCGTTTGGAGGTAGACGGTATCCCTCGATAAGCCCCACGGGTCCCTCTGATAGTCTTCTCTGGGCTCTTATCCTGTTTCCTGGCTATAAGGTTGTCCTTCCTCTGTTTGTTTCGTAACGACACATTGCTCGACATATTGTCCATCCCCCATTAGACACATTAAATAAATTGTATAAAACGCAACTCAAACATTAATAAATAGCTAAATACACTAATATTGATTGTATAATAAATAAATTAAATCCGTCTTTTTATTCTCTCTCTTGTTGGCATCTTTCTCTAGCAACCCCGAAACTAAACTATCAGTACTATACTAGGTAAACAGTCTTCAATAAATTTGGAAATTGCAGGATTTAAGATCTGAAACAAAAATATATTAAATTGTAAATGCTATAATGCTTATGGAAACACAATGTGAAGTGACAGCAAAAGTAATGTGGAACTATCGACGAGTGGCAAAGTCGCTGGTGATAAGTTGCCTGCAAGTTTAACATGGTACATAAATTACCTTTAAATTGCACACTCACATACCCACTAAGGGTCAAATATTTCCCATGCCAAGAAAATTTTATCTATTTTCACTATTTACAACAACGGTATGAAGTAATATATTTTATAAGACATGTCCTGTAGTACTATAAGTTTATATTAAAAGTTAACTTAGCATAAACAATATAATGTGTGACCTTGTAATAATCTACTTCATTGAAAGGGCAAAGGCTCATTTAATTTAATCAACCACTTAATGCAAGAATAATTGTTACTTTTATCTAATATAAATTCCAATACTGATTCACTAATTACCTCATTACTTGTATTAAATTCAATATCTGGAAGTTTTGTTACTTATAGCTCAAAATTAAGTATTGTATATGTAAAACGAGGCCAGTAAATAAAAAAAATATTTATCAGGACTTATGCTAGGTACTGTAATTGATTTTGGGGTGGAAAGAACAGAAGCCTGATCATTAACTTAACTTTTAAGGAAAACAATGAAATAAATACAAAAATTTGTCTGTTCATAACTTCCGACATAGTCAATATTCAGTACATAGACAAAAAAAATATCTTTATAAAGAATTAATTACTAAGGCCAATGAGTAAATAATTTATCTAATTCTGAATATATTGCGTGTTTTGAATTTAAATTGTTATCACATTTTTTAATCTAATGGTACTAGATGAAACTAATCAGCAATGGTATATATAATGAATACACATAAATTTCAAGAAAGAATGTAGTCAACTGCACTAAATTCTTTCCTAAAATTTGGCAAAGTGTCAAAAGCACAGAATTTCACATGATAGGATGCAGACAATTACTGAATTATCCAATTATTGCCATATTTCAATTAAATACTGTTAATTAAGTTTTTCTAACTTTTAAGTACATAGCCTTAAATATAACAACATCCTTATTGGTTTATAAAATGTAGATTAATCTATATTTAGCTCTTGAAATCAAAACTGCCATGTAATACAATACATTCAATTAATATACTTAACTATAAAGATACTATTATAAAATACATATATTCTTGACCGAGTCTGATACAGACCAATTACTCATATATAGTTTCAAAGTATCAGTAAGAGTTAAGACATGGCAAGCCATAAATATAAACCATTTAATAAGACTATGATTTTATGTAGGCCATAAAGTTTTTTTATAAATGATTCTACTTATGTTTGCAAAATGAAAACAGTAAACATTGGTTGGATAATTTATGCACGGAAATAGTGTTATCATTCAATCAGGCCTCTAGTTGCCATTTGATTGTTATCAATCAAATCATCATCCACTTTAGCCAGCAATAAGCTATTGCTAAATTTAGCTCAGCCATCAGGAAATAACAAATATTAAGTAATGCAAGAAACAGTTTGGTGTAAGATAGAAAATATTTAAACATAGTATAAAAATTTGGATTTATATTAACATAGATCCAATTTATATAAAAAAGTATATATATAGTAGCTTTGTAGAAGTTTAAGTATTGAGAAAAGTGAATTATTTAGGATATATTTACTAATTCTTTACTGGTAAGAAATTTTATAACAAAATTTTCAATTGAAATGCTTAGTGAATTAGTGAAATTTTATTAAATAATTGCTACTTCAAGATTACTCATTTATGGCTTTTCATTAAGTACTTCATTTGTCACATATACCCTAAATTCAATGAATGTTATTCATAATTAATAATTTTTAGATTGATGATAATAGTAAATATAAATATTTTGCATATTTAATGGAACCAACAGTAGCAAATATTACAATGATTGGAGTCAGTAAATTGAAAGATTATGTATATAAAGCATGTATGTGCTCTCAATTGGCCTCCTTTGTGTAACATTTAGACGTTATTTACAAATGAAATCACGAAAACAGATGATGCACGTCTGACGTCTTTAATTTGATTATTGATACGACATGGGTCCGAAGACTGTGCCAAGGCAAAAATGTTCAAGAGGTCAGCACTCCACATTTGTCACATACATATTAATAATAAGTAAACCTCCTAATACACCAATAATTATATATACTCGCCGGCAGCGCGATCCACTGCGTAAGAAAACACGAGCGATGGTCACGAATATCTCTTGGTCACGGCAATTTTTCAGCCATTGCACTTAGACTTTAATTATTTATGCACTAATACTATGAGACTTTCATGCATAAGCCGTTTTATTGCAAAACGAATGGCGCATAGTTAAATCAAGCTGAATAAATAAAGTAAAAATTGCATTGACAGGACGTCAGAAACAAGTTCAAAATTTTATGTAAAGTATGAGTTTTATACCTTCGTTTCCTCATCGTAGTTAGTAAGTACTTTTAGATTATCTTGCAAACGTTATTTCTACCAGATGAGTATTGGAGTCTATAAATACTTACAAATAAAATCTGGAATCACACCATTGTTTTTTCATCTGCACAATTTTTTTTTCTGCACAATCAGTAAATCAGGGTTGCTATTTTTTAATTTAAAAAGTACTTTGTGAAATGGAAAGTAGGTCATAGAAAACTATTATTTGTTAAAAATTCGATTATTTTTTTATTAGTTTAGTGAGATTTTTATTCTAAGATGGAATTATAACAAATTAAGATTACATTTCTAAGATTTATATTTTTTTACCTTTGAATCAGAGTCGAAGGTTTTGTGTAAATATAATTTGTGTTTCTAAAACTAAATATCTGGTAAATATTTTTAATTCTTAGATTGTCCTTTTACCCATTATACCCTGAAATCATACAAATATAATGCCTACCTGATAGTTTTTCTCCAATATTATGGCAACCGAGTTAACAGTTGCAACACAATAGCCTCATTTCAGTCTATTTTCCATTTCACGCATGATGATTATAGATCACTGATATAAAAAAATATATATTGTGGAAACTCCTACATATTAATTAAAACTCAGTGTATATATGTATCTGGATATCTATTTATTTATCTTATTATACAGAACTCGTTAGTTTATTAGTTTAAAATTCGTCACTGCGTAACGTCATTGACATTGACATTATATTTGAAAAATTATTGACAATAGTCATTCGTCATTTTGTGGTCGATTTAAAGAGGATTTGTGTTTTGTGTACATGGCATATTTTTAATTTGATAAAATTTAAAGCAAAACATGAAATAATTTGCGTGAAATCAGTAACATGGCATTTGTGAGTGCAGTTACCGGTGATGACTCCACGAGAAAATTTATGGACGTCTTGCAGAATGATTTCAAGACACTTAGCTTGGAAACCAAGAAAAAATATCCCCAGATAAGAGAGGTTTATTACTTTATTTTATTTAAACTACTTAAGTTTCATGTGAATATAATAAATATCACCATAAAGTTTGTCCCTATATATTTTAGTATATCTGTATTTACTACCATAACTAACATAAATTATCCAATAAGATTGAGAAATTAGAGTACAAAACCCAAAACAAATTTCTTCATTGAAATTTTTCTCTTATTAGATTTGTATCTTAATTCACAGTAATTATACAATTATTATAACACAGCAAGGTTCAGTTAGGTTTTTCTAATTTTGAATTAAAATAACTAACAGTCTGGTCTTTTCCTTTAAGGCATGTGATGAAGCAATAGAAAAGCTATCCCTAGCTGCCAATAATCCGCAGGCTTCATTGTATGGAGTTGTCAATCAAATACTATATCCTCTTGTACAAGGTTGTGAGTCAAAAGATGTGAAGATTATAAAGGTAAGAAATAATAATAAAATTGCTGCTTATTGTTTTGTTAGTCTCAAAATGAATGTATTTTATATAATTTTCATTATTAGAAATACTCATTAATGAAGAATGCACAGTTACCATGTTTGTAATATCATGTTTAGTTAAAATTGAGATATTAGGTTTATTGCTAAAAATTCATGGAAAACGCTTTAATTACATTGTGATTGCCACATCATAATTAATTACCTAAAAAAATTCTTATACAGTTCTGTCTGGGCACTATTCAACGCCTGATTGCCCAACAAGGCATTGATGCCAAAGGAGCCAGGCATATAGTTGACTGCTTGTTCAACTTGGGCCAGGCAAATACACTTGAGCTGAAGTTATTACAAACAGCTGCATTGCTTATGACTACCTCTGATCTAGTACATGGGGATACTTTAGCTAGGGTATGTATACCTATTAATAATATTTGTTTTTAGGTTACACAATTTTAACAACTATGTCTCAAGGTATAGTGATGTGCTAGTAAAACTAAACACGTTACAACCCATATAACAATTACCGTTGTACCTACCTCAAATGGAATAAGTTAGAAGTATTTTTATTTTGGAGGCATAGATTCTAAATTCCTTAATTATTATTTGCATAAAAGTCATATCATAGTCATATCACATATCAGTAGGTATAATGGCAAATGTTGTTTAACAATTGCAGTACATAAACAATTGCAGCACATAGTTTGTAATGTTGCATTACTTGCTCTGTATTAATAGCTAATAAATTTCCTTAGACAATGGTCCTGTGTATGAAAATGGTGGCAGCCTGTGAGGGTCGAGATGTGAGCACAAGTCATGCTGCAGCGGCCACTGTGAGGCAACTTGTTGCTTTAGTCTTCGAGAGGGCACTTGCTGAGGCAGATGGTGAAGTTTTTTTTATGATAATACTAGCTGATAGGATTTTTCAGCAATTTGCGTTATGTCCGTTAAATTAGTTTTTATTTAAACATATATTTCTCACATAAATCAAAGTCAATTTTAATATATCTTTTTTTATAGGCACACTGAAAGTGAATCCTGCTGATGTCAGAATACAAACGAATCAAAAAGCTCCAAAGGATCTTAAACCTTGTGCTGTTGATGCCTATCTTATTTTACAGGTAAATACTCAAAAATTATTGCTTCTCTTTTGCAGACAGAAATAAATAAATAATGATATTACATATAAATACTTTTATGTAAATTCATATTATTACATTTGTAACTGATTTGTTTCTTGGTTACATTACTGAGATGTATAACTTTCAATTTTATTTTTCAGGATATCATACAATTAATCAATGGTGATGCTGCAAACTGGCTTGTTGGAATATCTGATGTTCCAAAGACGTTTGGCTTGGAATTGCTTGATACTGTACTTACTGATTTTTCACCTGTGTTCTTTAAAGTAAGTTATTTTAAATATGTGTAATATTATATGATGAACACATTAAAAAAAATTACAAGGATTTGTATTTGTTTATGTTATCTATATAGTATAATTATATTTCTTTTATTTATATACTGTTTTTTTTACAGATAACAGAATTTAGATTTTTACTGAAGGAGCATGTATGTGCATTGATAATCAGGCTGTTTTCGCCAAATGTTAAGTACAGGTTAGTTCCTTTGTATTATATATTTTTATATCGAACTTTATATTGCTAGTAAAGGGCCTGGTTTGTTTCCAGGCGTGATTAACTATGTCGTAATAGCTCAACAGTGAGCAGTCTATTTGCCTTATAAATTCTTTAGTGAAACAGACATCTTTCTATTTCATGCTTATTACATTATTTTAAAATAATTTCTTTTATCATATTCCAGGGCAGCGTTTACTGCCCCCCATATACCAGGTGGTGGAGCGGTGGGAACCCCTCCCGCCCCAGATAGACCCCACTTTCCTGTTACTATGAGATTGCTTCGCTTGGTTTCTATCATACTGCACAAGTATCACGATTTACTGGTGAGTTTAAAGATATAAAAAGGATCAAATTTATCTAACCTTAGTCTATACAATATTATTATAGTTAGATAAAACTTGCTCAGAAATTTTGGACTTAGTATAAATATTAAATAAGAAGCTGAGGCTTAATTGATATAGCCTGATATAAGCTATGATATTGCTAATTCTGTATCTTTTCGACTCAAAAGGAGATCTGGAGTTCTTAAAAAAATCACCACATTAGTTATCATTGACAAGAATGCTTTTTTTTGTTGAACATCAAAATTGTCAATTGTGATATCTTTCTTTGAATTCTCAGTTTGATATATATTTTAGGTGACCGAGTGTGAGATATTCTTATCTTTAACAATAAAATTCTTGGATCCGGACAAACCGTTATGGCAAAGAGCGCTCGCTTTGGAAGTGCTACATAAAATGACTATACAACCTGGTGAGTTAAAATTTCTGTTTTAGAGAAATCAAAAACTTTTAAAAAATACTTAAGGGAGCTAACAAGTATTACGTAACGATTTTTTTCATTTTGTAAAACGTTACGATGCGGGGCAGGGATTGAATTACGCGTTATTGTTAATATTATTTTCTACTTTACAGTACTTTACACCACATAATGGTAAGTTTTAGGTTTAAAGAGTCACTGGAGTTGGTCACGAAACGTTTTACTATTGGAAACATAAATGTTATGGCGCGTTTCATAGGGGGGGTCCAAGAATCTCCAAAAATTGCGTACCCTTCCTAATATACTAAAATAATAAAAACATAAGATACAAGTATCACTTATTCGACGTAATTAAATTTAAATAAGTAGAAGCCAGGGGCTGTAGGCCAAGAGAAAAAGCCGACATAAATATTTCCATATAGCAAAACGTACTTATTTATTGATATTGTTTCAGATCTTCTCAAATCTTTCTGCGAGTGTTACGACATGCGTCCGCACGCAACGAACATCTTTCAAGATATCGTGAACGCGCTGGGCGCGTACGTCCAAAGTTTGTTCGTCGCTGCCAATGTTAATACTCAACCTGGTGAGAGATAAATCAACTTAAAATCACATTTTTAAACTTTTAGCTAATAGTTGTGTTGTTGTCAAAATGGATTGTATTTGCTGCAAATGATTGAGATTCGCATGGCCAAATTCTTTTGTATGTTAACCACTTGAGTCTGTCTTTCTATACAAATATTATACAAATATTATACAAGTATAAACGTAACACAAAACACGTTATACCAAACAAACACTTTTATTATTCGAGAATAATATGACTCAAACCCGTCAGACATCGTGACTATCCACGTTACCAAATAATTCTAGCTCCATATTTTCATAGATGTTATTGGATCCTGGTGTTTCATCTTCAAGAAAGTTTAAGGATTCTAATAAGAAATCATCTTCATGACTGTGATTCTCTTCTTTGTCTTCATATAGATAAATTTCTGATATTTCTTCTCCTTCTCGCCTAATCGAGCTATCTAATAACAAAAAAATATCAAGAACATTAAATTGTTTACTTATCATTCAAAAAAATTAAATACACCAATTCACGCAATACTCGTCGAGCGAGTTTGCTTGCCAAAGCCGTGTAAAAATTATTTGAAGAAGTCTATAAAGTATGGGGGTATGCAATTATTTAACCAATTACCGTCTAAAATTCGTAATATTAGCGCGTTTAACCAATTCAAATTAAAGATATATATTAGAATAAACCTATAGACTAAAATTAGGCCGGCTCATGTCGACGTGTATCTCGTTCGAAAATACTATTTTTTGTTATGGAAATAAAGTTCTTTAAGCATATTATAAACATTTTATTTTCACAAAAGGATTATTTGGTGTGATTTTCTTAACTTTATTTTAAATATATTTTAGTCGATTAATACAATTCGTAAAATACTTACACTTAGCATCTGATCTTAACATGGTAACGTTATTGTTACCACTTGCCAGTATATGTGTGTAAAGATCTATCAGACCTTGGCAGTGTCTCTTACACCGAGAATATGACATAAATCGGTTTGCGCGCAAGTCGCGCGGACATCCTAGTCTTTCGCTGAAATATATTTTTTAAATAACATTATTAAATTTTTTGCAAAATTTCAAACGCTTAAATGACAAAATATGATAAGTAAAACGTAAAAGTAATTTGTGTGTTTTGCAAATTGATACAATTTCGTGTGTAATTTTTTAATAATATTTTTAATAAATACAAGGTTTTATTCCAAAGAGTTTTCGTGGATATTATTTAAAATTATCCTACGTGCAATTTTGAAGCGGGAATGCAAAAGTCCACACAGGTCTCATTGGCGTAGAGCACACACCAGGAGAAAAACGACGCGTGCACTGCGTATACTGATAGTACACTTCTCGCTGACTTAGATATTTAAATCCTGAACATAATAATTATTTTTGTTTATTCTACCAGAGTATGAAATTTAAATTTCATATAGCTATTAAATTATAGTAGTATGTAATGGTACGAACTACGTGAATAAGCTTATATTAAATCGACGGATGCACCAATAGATGAATGTTTTATATTTCAAACAAAATCAACGTAGGTGTAAATAGATAACATACACTCGTACCATGGTTATTATTGTCAGAGTAATTAACATCGCAGGCTGTGATATACACAAATACTACAATGAATAAAACCGTGTTTAACATTTTTTAATATCTGACATTTCGTGGCTGCCTAGAAATTGGGCAATTGAATTTTTTATATAATCAATAAATATCGAAAAACCTTTTTATTGCAACTTGTTGTGATTTAAATTTTATAATGTTTCACATTTCACGTAATCTGTGGTCCAATCCTTATTTAAAAATCTCTTTAGCTATTGAATATTTTTCTAAACCCTAACGTGGCCATTTACTCAGAAACACATGCAACAGAACATCCCTTAACGAAATAGCATAAAGTGACTTAGGAGAGATTGCTTTATTTATAAATAATAGCTTTTACACATTAAGAAAACACTTTTTAAACGGATTGAAGCTATGTATTATTATTGTAAACTTATAATTATTTACATAAATTTAAATTTTTTTCGCGTGCTTTTCAGTGTCACGGTGACCACGCACGCTGTAAAGCACGAAACGTCGCGAAAAAAATTTAATTTAAAATTATGTAAATAATTATAAGTAATAATTAATAAATAATTGTCATTTCAATTATTAAGTTGTAGGATACTATTTTTTGTTTAGGATCAACCGGGGTTCCTCAACAAGCTGGTTTTTATTGGAAAGGTGTATGGCTACCGCTTTGCGTCATCTTCGAGCCTGGTACTGCAAAGTCTGTTTAGTAAGTAGTTTTTACATACATTAACAAAATATAAAAAATATGATAAAAAATGTATGGCTCCATGATGGTGGTGAAACATCAATTGATGCTGTACAATTGAAACACAAGTGTTACTAGTGATACACAGTAGTATCGTTATTTGATATACTCTGTGATCCTTTGCTAAAACATAAGATTAAAAAACGAATTATTATTTTTCATCTTTTTCAGCATAGAAATGCTCGATCGAACAGAAGCCCCCACAATCCAAGATGGCTACGGCATATCAGTTGCCTACGCATGTCTTATAGAGATAATTCGGTCCATCGCTATTAGTGTTGAAGGTGAAGAGTATTATAGGTAAGAATTTAACCCATGTACTTTTCCACATTTTTTTTTGTTTGTCCAGAAAGTAAAAAAAAAACCTTTTCAACCAACCGTCTAGGTCTGGGCTTCAGATTTCCTTCTATGCCCAGGCCTTCATGCCTAACAGACACCGTCGACTTTTCTAGCGTAGATCGAACGTTACAACATCAAGAAGTCGCTTGCTGAATCCACTAAGCAAGTGTCAAAAAGCAAGACATTCTTATTAAGTTTCATAGCCATTGATAAAGGCATTCACACTTAACATTGACTGTTCTGTGATACGGAATTATTTTGCAGGTTACAGGAACTGTATGATGATAATCAAAACGACAATGATGAGAAGGAAGTAAATTCTAATACCAAAGCTATTAGTAATAAAGGTAGTGCGGTACACAACTATTTGATTTAATTGAAGTAATGTGAGACATTAACAGTAAATTTTTATTATAGACACAAATGAGACCGAGACCAGAGAAATAACGAAGAACGGACATAGTGAGTCTGATCAGAACTCGAATATAGTTAGGAAGGATTCTGAAACGGATGACAAAGATCGGCAGCTTAGCTTACAGGTATCATAATTACAGAATGAAGCCCCATTTAGATGGAGAGAGAGTTTCGTACGCGACTATCAACAGCAATAATCGCCATAGCATTATCGTATGTTTACATACAGGCAAGAACTAAATTCTCACCTACGATTATGTAATACAAGAATCGCCAGTGATTTATCGCTAGTCGATTATCTGCGTCTATTTACACATCGACATTTCAGTAAGAAGATTCTTACTTACGAGAATCTCCACTAGTGTAAACACGATCTCCTGCTGATCTCCACCCACGTAGTCCTGGAATGCGAGGCTGTGGCTAATCAACGTATAAAAATCCTCGGAACAGTGAGGTCGCTCCGCGAAGCCTGTGAAGTGCCCGGGAGACTTCTGTTCTTCTGGAAGGAGTTAGGCTGGCTAAATTAGCCAGGGCTTTTACACACAACGGACCAACTACGCGTCTAAGTGCGGAAATTGAGTCCACCATACCTACCTCGTTGACATTTATGTTCATACGAGTATCGTACAAATCGGTTTGAACCGTTTTGAGTGCGAGATGTTTCATTCGAGTTTAGTGATTAATAGATTATTCATCTCAAAAATTACACAAAAATCCTTTAAATTCGGCGCTGCCGAAAATATTAAGTTCATTGAACGTTATAGAAGTTACGCGTGTTTGTGGAACACGGAAAATGAAAATTATCCCAACATCTTTTTTCCGTCTCTTTCCCCATCTAAATGACAATTTTAAAGCTGACAACATATAGATTACACACATAATTTTTTATATTAAAACAGTATCATAGTAATTAAGAAAACACTTTTTAAACTGATTGAAGTTATGTATTATAAGTTAGAGTAAATAAGGTACAGATGAAATCAATGAACCTTTGGTTTAGCTTTTACATTTTTGTTTATAAATGTTATTATTTATATTTTTTTCTTTACATTTTACTTTATTTAATTTTAGTTATGGTTACATGTTATTTTGAGTTTTTATCAATTAATTATGCACTTCTTGTAGGTGTTTCTTATTTTTTTGGTTCCATATAAGGGTTGCCTGGAAGGAATAGCTTGTGAGCGATAAGGGCGCCCGTTGCCTAATAACTTATGTAACCTGTTTTTTTTTTGGTTTTAGTTTTGTATGTATAATATTGTATATTATGGTAACGAAGTGAAAATAAAAAAAATTGAATTAATATGCTGTTAGTGAAAAATATTTTCTTTTTTTAAATGACATACAATAATTTAACAAATTTTACATTATTTATTCTGTTTAATGTGCACAGTTTTAATGAAAACTTTAACTAATAAAATCGTATCTATTGCAGCTTATAAAGTCATCTTGGTGTGGTTTAGTTTGGGGTTTATCAGTACTTGCAGAGGCCAGTATTGGAGAACTGGAGAATATTTTGTGTGCCATACAGACGCTTGCGAGAGTCAGCGGGAAGGTTAGTATGAAGGTTACTTGCATGACAAAATGGAACAATCACTTCTTTTCTGGTCAAGTTTAATTCTAATCATGCCTTTAAATAATGCATTTATTAAAATACCTTTGTTACCTAATTAAAGACATAGTACACGCCTATCGGCAAATACTCCACAGCGTCCTTAAGTCAATTTCTACCGCGCATCACCGCTATGTCGAACCAGCTGCTCACTGAAGTATTTCCGAACCAATTCGACTAAGGGTCCTTCAAGAAATAAGCGTACCCATTCTTGAAAGGCCGGCAGCGCGCTTGCGAGCCCTCTGGCAGTGCGAGCGTCCATGGGCGGCGGTATCACTTAACATCAGGTGCGCCTCCTGCCCGTTTGCCTTCTGTAACATAAATAAAGGACTATTTGCCTTTATGTTATAATGTTTGGAGAGTTGTCTCTATTTGACTTGTCGTATTTTCTTTCCAGGTGGGTGTAACAAACGCTCGCGATGCGTGTATAGGCGCTCTATGTCGTTGCGCTTTACCGGCTCAGTACTGTGTGCCTGTGTTAGGTGCATTAGCGGCATTAGCGTGTCCGTGGCCCGCTGCGCGTGCGCAACCCTCTCCACAGGCTGATCTGAGACATCATGTTGTATGGGTCGGGACTCCCTTACCCTGTGCGCAGCCACCTGGTAATAAAACGGAAAAAATATTTTATTTAATATATAGATATTCGTAGTGAGAAAGGATAAAATTCAACATAATTCATTTTAAGAAAATATTTGCCAATCATAAATGCAGTGATGTAAACCTTTCTTCGTTCCCCTTATTTTTATTTTTCCAGTATTGACTTAAATACCATGTCACGTTTGATTCAGGCCAGCAGCAGTCGTTCGTGATGGTGACCTCTCGTCACGTCACAGCAATGCGTGCCCTGCTTCAGGCGGCACGCCGGGATGGAGACACTATGCAACAAGCTTGGCTTCCGGTTCTTACTACGCTACAGCATCTGGTTAGCTTAATCTTTTATTTTTATTATAAAATTTGATATTTGTGTTTTTCAATCATATGTTGAAGGCTTCGAGCCTTCGTGTGAATAGAAGGTGTATTTAAATATATTTTTTTCTGGTATAAGGAAATTTCGGTACTTGATTTTTTTTTGTAAGTGATCAGTTCCTATGTGTTAAGTGTGTGTAAACCACGGATTTCCATCATCCAAGCCGTGTATGGAAAAGGGCTGAAAAAGTTTTGAAATACTTTTTTATTCCACTAGGTATGGATCCTAGGTCTGAAGCCGTCGACAGGTGGGAGTATGAAAGCCAGTCGTGCAAGTGCCGACGCCAATGCTGTCATGAGCACTTCCGCTGTCATGGCTGACCTTCCTGGTAATTGTAATTTTATTTAGCTAAGTTCCATTTAATTTCCATAAGAGGACTGTACAATACGAAAAACATATACGGGTGAAATATAGGTTACATTCAGATACAAAACTGTTTTTTTTTCTTTTTTTTAATTATTGATACAAGCCGTTTAATACAAGAAAAAGCTGATATCACAGCTTTATAAAAAATCTCTTCTTGAGACTAACGAGCAATACGAATTGAGAAATGTTTATAATTTTGTTTGAATGAACTATATGTAGATTAGTAGCTGATTAAATATCCATATATGTACTTATTTTGTATTAATTATACATTTGATGTTGTCGGTCTTTATACAATGTAGTAGTTTTGTATGTGGATTAGTCATTTTTGGTTGCAGTATAAACTGATTTCAGGTCAGCAAGTTCCCGTGGCGGAATCTCTGGGAGTAATGAGCGGTATTGATATCTGTAATACGAATATTTAATTAATTGTGTGCTTAATTGGAATTACGTATGGCTAGATATGGATTGTCAAAAGTAGGTTTTTGCATCCACAAAGCGAAAAAGGGAGTCTATGTTTGAGTGTACCTATGTGTTGAAATTTTCGTGACTACCTTGGGTCTTTTACTGTCGTATAAAAGTCTTTATGATAATCAAGAGCCTGAGAGTTTTAGATGGGGTTAAAATCAGTAGTACTTTTAATATTCAGTTTTATCAAAGTTGTTTGTGTCAGTCCGGTTTGGCTTTTAGTTGTTAAATCCTATAATCAACAAGCTCGGGTTTTAAATTTAATTGAAAATAAATATTACATATAGATGTATGCAGATGTATTTATCACTGAGAGGGAGTGGTCAACTGTGAAATTTTCCTAAAGAAATAGAGGGTAGGTACAGTGGTCTCTGAATATCCTTCTAATGAACAGTGGAAATACTTAATAGACCATACCAGTTTTAGCTACCAATAACAGTTATATAAAGATTACACTTTTTTTTAAAGTGATAGATTCCAAATATGCGCACGAAACGACTAGTACAACTGCTAGGGGTCGCTTGTGTCCGTCCAACGCACGGGATTGGAGCTTGCTGGCCTTGTTCTAGCACGCGATTTTGTTTGATTTTGCACTGCCAACATAGGCCAGTCCTGCTTTGCACAAACGCTATCGCTCATTTTCATATAGCTGTTTTTGAAATGAGTAGAAATAATTTATCAAATGGGTGCTTCAATCGACGATTTTTACAATTAAAATTTTCATGTAACGACCATAGAAAAGTAATTTAAAACGAAATCGAAATGGGTTTTTTATCTGTGGAGTTCCTAAGTGGTTACTACAGGGGTCCCTTTACATGGACGTATTATACAATATTCACAAATTTCAGCTCTATCGGCAATGTTATCGAGAGTGTTCGAGGCTTCAAAGAATCTGGATGATGTTGCTTTGCACCACTTGATTGATGCTCTATGTAAATTGTCCAATGAGGCTATGGATCTGGCATATTCGAATAGGGTGTGTATTCAAAGACATAAGTGTTTGAAGTATTTAAAAATGTTGTTTTCTAATAATTTGTCCTTTTCTTATCCTATACAAAAAAGTTGGTCGACAATTAAGGTGTACCAAGTCTATGGCACAAGATGTATGTAGTTTTATAACAATAGATATTGAACTTTCAGGAGCCATCATTGTTCGCGGTGGCAAAACTTTTGGAGACAGGGCTGGCAAACATGCATAGGATCGAAGTGATGTGGAGACCTATTACTAATCATTTACTTGAAGTATGTCTTTATATAGTAGAATGTAGTTACAGCGATATGCCTATATACTTAAGAGTTAGTGATTGTTCGATTTGTATACATATATATTATGTTAACAGGTGTGTCAACATCCACACATACGCATGAGAGAATGGGGAGTAGAAGCCATCACTTACCTTGTCCAAGCCGCATTTCAATATCATCACAATAACCCTGCGTTAGTTACAGAGGTGAGTCGAAGTAACTTTTTATTTTGTTCGTATTCATTTGTTACACATTAATATACTATATTAATAACATATTTATATTAGATTAGATTAAATATCTTGATTTCTTTAAAATCTATAAGTATCAAGACTACATTCCCAGTATAAACGTTTTTCGGTTTTGGTTACGCGACTAATATACATTTAAATAAATCTAATTTAACACATAAACGCTGATTACGATATTTGAAAACCACTCTTAATATCGAGATTATGTTAAAAATGTTAATTCGTATTTATATTCGTTAAAGATATTTCATTAAAAAAAATATTTTTTTTTCCATTTACTTACTTTAACACTTTTTATCAGGCGCTGATATATTTATTAACATAATTTCCGTTGAATTTTAGGCCCGCGAGCGCCTTATACTTGAACCACTAGCAGAATTATGTAATGTACGTCATTGCGACGTACGCGCTCGTCAGTTAGAATGCGCGGCGAGATTATTACACTCCCGCGGGGAGCAGCTCGGTGCCGCTTGGCCCTTGATGATGGAGATCATTTCTGCTATATGTGATCAACATAGGTGAGATATTATTTATTTTTAGTATTAGAAAATAAAATGTGTGTAACACTTCAGGTTTTGACTATGTTTGTTCAATTGTATTCGCTATTAAAACTATTCGATTTGTTTATTATTTCTTGTTGTATTGAAGTAAATAATAACATGTTTTGCATGCAGCGAACAATTAGTACGGTCAGCATTTCAATGTGCGCAACTAGTAGCCGGAGACTTATTAGGATGTGCGGGACCCCGGTGCTTACGCCGTGTGCTAGCTGCCGCTGCGGCCTTTGCCAGGCAGACCAAGGAGCTCAATATTAGCCTTACAGCTGTTGGTCTTATGGTAAGAGTAACACACACGTTTTCTGATGAATAAGTATACTAAGAAAAACACTTTTTGAACGGATTAAAGCTATGTATTATTATTAAAAACTTATAATTATTTACATAAAATTCTAAATTATAATTTTTTTTCCGACGTTTCGCGTGCTTTTCTTAATGTGTAGAAGCTTTTGACAAAAGACAATAAGTATACTATCTTCCTAATATTATAAAGGCTTTTATGGCTTATATTATAGAAAGCATACGTTATTATTACAGAATAAATAATTGATATATATCTGTGGTCATAGATCGGACAATGATAAGTACACTTTCGCTCAGGACGACTTATTAAAATTTCGAGTGTTTCATATTTTAATAGTCCCTTCAAGATTTCTTAATAATGTAATTGCTTGTCCTGTAAAGTAATGAAATTGCATTTCTCATATACCTATTGCCACAGACATATCTCATAATATTAGGGTTTAGTATAAATCTTGTGATAAGCATGTTTTCATAAAACATTCAGGGGAATTAATAGACAAGTTGTATGACGTTAGAGTGTAATTTGGAATTCTAATTATTACAGTGGAATATATCAGACTATTTATACCACAAGCGGGATAAATTGTCTGTGGCCCTCGCGAACGAAGCGGCCGCTTGTCCGGAATATCCCGATTTACCACCTCTGGACAGACTTTGGATGTGTCTTTACGTACGACTTAGTGAGTATAACATAATACTTTAACGTACGAAAGATTGACATCTACACTTCGTTACACTACAATATTTAAAAAAAATTAACATAATAAAATAACTGGCGGCCTTATCGCTTACGAGCGATCTCTTCCAGGCAACCACTGTGAGTAAAGAAAAAAATAAAAATGTATTAAATTACATAAGATGGTTAGTTAAATATACCAAAAAATAATTAATGAATTTGAATATTAAATTACCATTTTGGTGTTATTCATTAAAAACATATAGAAAATAAAGATTTTGAACAACAATTTTTGTTGTAACCCTATTTTTTTACTTAACGTTTGTATTTATCACTAAAAGGTGAGCTATGTACGGAACCGCGAGCTCCAGTGCGTCGTGCAGCCAGTCAGACATTATTCAGCTGTATCGGAGCACACGGGACCCTATTGAGCAAACCCGCGTGGAGAGCATTACTTAATATACTCTTCCCTATGTTGCAACAGGTACTTAGTATATAAAAAAATAAGACAATATTTACAATTTCCCAAATTTCGTTATATACATTAATATGTGAGATATTTTCATTTTATAAGTAATACGATTTTTATTTTCGGATTAATCGTTATGTTTCATGAATGATTTTAATTACTCAGGATTGTGAATAGATCTGATTGTTTGATACTTTTGCCATCCAACTGTACACATTGATGAGTTTTCTTTCCTATCATAAAAAATCTGGAAGAGCTTAACAGCGACAAAGTTTCCTACTGAATTACGTAATATAAATTGTTCCCTAATATGTCATATTTGCAATAGGGTGTAATTAAGCCACTTTGTGACCTATTAAGAGTGGCATGACGAAAGGTATTCGTATAATATAAGGTATGACATTCCATAATCGTATTACATCTTCGTTTAGGTACAAAAACAGTCGAACATTGCGAGTTCGGAAAAAGTTGATACAGGAGAACATATCTTGATACATCACACCAGAAACACAGCGCAGAAGCAATGGGCCGAAACACAGGTATTTAATAGGAGACTTGTAATTGATAACGTAAACGATTGCAATTTAAAAGTACTTAACTTATGACTATATATAAAAATTCTCGTGTCACAATGTTTTTTGCCATACTCCTCCGTATGGCTCGACAGATTCTTATGAATTTTTATGCATATTCAGTAAGCCTGAGAATCGGCTACTATCTATATACCCTTAAGTGATAAGGGGTGTCCACCCCAAATTTTATTTTTTTGTGATATAACATACAACCCTTAATTGTCACCCCTATACGATCAACCCATATTTTTTATTATAATAGATAATTATTTTTATTGAACTAAAAAAAGTTTCCTATAAATAATATACATGGCAAAACGTCGTTTTGCCGGTTCAGCTAGTAATTTTATTTAAATAACTTTTTTAACTGAAAATGCTAATTTATAATGTTTTTTCCAATTAATGCAGGTTCTAACCCTATCGGGTGTGTCTCGTGTGTTCCACTCGAGGTTCCAGTTATTGACTTCCGTTGGGGATTTCCAGAGGTCGTGGACGGCACTGTTAGACTTTATTGTTGATTTTGCACTAAGGAAGAGTCACGAGGTAGGAAACGAGAGAAATTATTGTTTATTTTCATTTATTATTTTCTATATATTTTATGGACACATCTGCCTTCATGTCACAGTTTTACATGAAAGTAAAACATAAGCGATAGTAATCGCTAAAGAATTTAGGAATTAACAAATATTTTCAGGTATCAGTAGCAGCGTTAAAGTCATTCCAAGAGGTGGTGACGGCAGCAGGTCGTGTTGAAAGTGAGAGTGCGGCCAGCAACAAACGCATTTGGTCTGCTGCGTGGGCTGCTTGGACCAGTATAGCGTCTAACCTGCATTCTGATACAGCCGCTAGGACAGGTTGACTTTTTTTAACGAAAACTATTATCGTACAGAAGAGAGAAAGTGTCTGATGTGGCGGCGTGGGTTGTTAAATATATCGTTATACCTATTTAAATTATTATATAATCCGTATTTATTTAATTTATGATTGCTCAATATTTGGAATAATTGGCAGAGAAAGAAAGAAAGGAATCGGCACAGTACCTTCAACCTCGTGCCTTCGTCTCGTGGCTGGATACCTTCTTCTTTAAACTAATTACTTTAACACTTCACAGAAGTAAAAGAGCACTGTATATTTGTAAATAACAAACAGCAAATTTAAAAAAAGCGGTGCGAGCGTGCGGCGTATGAACGAAAAAAACCAAATCGCTGGTCGTCAAAATTACACCTACCGCTTGCGTAATCCTTTTTTCTTAAATGTAGACGCAACATCGCGCGCGCCACCTTTAGCCTGTTCCGGAACTAGTGCCTCCACAGGATGGGAATTATTATAGGTGTGATGAGATATGCGTTTAGCAAAATTAGGATGCATATATTGAGCAACCATTAATATAAATGCGAATTTGGCGCAACCATAATGTACTAGGCCGAATCACTTATAAATGTTTTTCATGGTATTACAGAATTTTATAATAGAAATTTTGTAACTTAAATTTTTCTTTGTACCACATTATTTCACCTGCCTTTCTTCAACAATTTACTTGATAAGTATGTTCATATTTCAGTGCCAGAGGAGGGTAAACCTGTTGAGTTGTATTCGCCATCACTGAATTTCCTTACTACTCTTGTGCAGATCTTCCCTCTCATCTTCCAACATATACGACCATCGTGAGTAACTTTTGCATAAAGTTATTGTTAAATAAATAATAAATAAGATCCCTCCATGTTGGGACGGTCTTCTTGAATTTAGTATAAATTTTACGGGACTGATGTTGAGAGAATATTTTTAACTATACTATACTTTTGTATAATAAAAATTGTGTATTAATTCTATTAAAAATTCCTTTAAAGTTTTACCCCAAAAGACGTAGAGCAACTCGGCCAATGTCTATGCAAAGTGTGCAGTGTTGAACCGTCCGCATCCGCACTTGACGGCCTCGGTACGGGCACGCCCGCTAGTATGCACGCGCTGCATTGCCTCGACACTGTACATAAGGTATTACTACATCCAATTAACAAAGTAAATTTATTATTAATCATATTTAACAGTTAATTTTGTACGTCGACAAATATTTCAATTGACGCTATGATTTATTATTTGATTTTTTTCATTCATAGGAGGCCCTAGTCCGCCATGAGTTATTACCAGCGATGTTCTCAGCACTAACATCTCTTGCGGATGTCGTAAGCTCCCAAGCGGCAGCAAGTGCCCGTTGTCTTTCCGCTGCCGCAGCGCTGTACCGGGCTGCGCCTGCGCCGAGTAAACATATTCTACCGCACTTACTGCAGGTAAATTTGACCACGGTGCTTGAAAACAGTTAAATTAATAACAGGCAATATTTTTCTTTGGTACTTTCTATAGTAATTCGTTTAGTCTGTTCAATCTACATATTTAGTCACTCTTAATACGGATTAATCGATTGAAAACTCATGTGTGCAATTCACACGTGGTAGAAGTGAAACCTTCAAAAACAAAGTTATTATAATTAATAATTTGTAAATTAGACTTTTTTCACTACCTAAAAGTCGGATTAAGCTTTTCTTTAAAAAATATATATTTTAATGTTACATTTTAATTTATATGTTTAATATCAATCTTTAATTTGTCAAAAACTAAAATAATTAAAGTTTCAAATTCCATGAAATGAAAAAGACACAGACACATAAATTCACAAGATTCAACGTGGGTAAAAATGAGATAGAAACTATTCCACAGTGTATAAACCTTAAATTAAGTTAACTTTTAATTAAGTGTAGTAAGAAGTTTTCGCTTCAAAAAGTTTATATAATTGATAACAATGAAATTGATGAAAAATGATATGTAAATAAAATTAATAAATTTCATCTCATTTTATAATTGAACTAATTACTTATTTAATTTTTTGCACGTCTGTTTTTTTATTCATAAAATGATCAAATACATAGTAATTAAAAGTTTATACACTGCAATCTCATTCTCTCCCACGCCAAATCCTACGAATTTATGCGTCTTTTGACTGTCGCTTTTTCATTTGCATCCGGTTTGAAATCACAAAGATTCTAAAGAAGTTTCACTTCGAAAATTTCATTTGTGAATTTGCGTAATTGGTGTGATGTAATTTAGTAAGACTTTTTGTAGTATTTAGTTTTACTCCACTAAAGAGTATCCTTGTCCAAACGGGATCAATTCTAACTTTTATGAAAGTGGAGAAATGATTAAATATCACACACTTTTATTTTCTTAGGCTCTTCACACAGCAGTAAAGAAGTGCAGTCCTGAGAAACGAAGACGGAACAGCGAGAGAGAAAGAGATCAACCGGATGAGACGGCGCAAATTGCTACATTGTTGTTGCAGGTACATTATATGTTTAAAATATTTGGGATTTTTGAATAATATTGTATGCAATGATTTACAGCCAACCACATTTTTGTTTAATTCAGGTTCTGGCCACTGGGTTACCGTTAGCGAGAGAAAAGCCTGACGATTACAAAGAGTTCTGGGAAATATTGCCCGGCGTGCTCGAAACGTTTATGTTTGAACCACCGTAAGTTTATATATATTGGTTCTCTTGCTATTAGATTGCTTTTGCAAAGGTATTTCATCGTTCTATAACGCCATATTTATTTACTAAAAAAAAGCTTGCAGCATTAGTAAAAATATATATATGGATTAAATCGGAACAGACAAATTCTAAAATTAGCTGTGTTTAAAAAAGAAAAAAGTTTTAGGTTTTCTGTTCTTGTTTTGTTTCTTTCGTTTAAATTTGGATTTGTAATATGTTTCCTATTGCATTATGTCTATTGTTTTATGTTACTGTTAAATAGAAAATTATGCAATAAATATATTGAGGTATTTCTCGCGCACTAGTTTGTCACATCCGTGCAAACTGCGCATTTATAGCTTTTAACTTATCAAATTTCGTTAAGAACGTCAATTTTAAATCGATTTAATAAGATATGTGAAGAAACCCTTTGACATATTTGCTTTGTTATTGTATAGTGTGGGGTGCGGCGGCCAAGCCCGTGAAGTCGTATGTGTGATCCGCGATGAAGTGTTGGGCGGTTCCCCTCGAGCACCCGCCCATGCCGCTAGACGCGCCCTGCATCTCGTCAGAGCGGGATCCATGCATGCCAACCACGCTGCTAGTATGTATAAAATAGACTTTCAGGCTTATTTAAAAGATAATAGTAATTGTAGTTTTTTTAATGAATTTAAAATGTTGAGCTGTTTTTTAACATTACTTAGAATGCTAAAATTATTGAAGTGAAACTTCTTTATGGGCGTTACGCGTCACATTTTTCGTTTACGCGCCATTTTTTTCTTGTCCCTACCACGGTTGATTCGAAGAGATTCAGATATAACAATGATATTAATAATTCTATTACAATTAATGAAATTCTGTAATAATCTTAGTCATAAGGTAAAATGAAATATTTGTGTTATTTCTATTCATATCTGTGATAATAAAAGCCTTTTGTTCAACTTACTTTATCTAATTAAACTTTAACCAATTTCTGTAAAGTTGCATACAACAGATAATTTTTCGAAAAATAAGGTCATAAAGAAGTTTCACTTCTTACGTGTGTACACTAGTACACGCACACATTTTTTACTGACTAAATGATTAAAATGATTTTATATCGTAGTATTGTTAACGAACTTAACTCTTCACCGCATGACCTTTTATTTTCAATAACTTCACTGACGGCCAACTTGGCTCCGTATATAGAGCTGTTTGTGTTTAGTTAACAGCTCTAGAATTTAATATTTATTTTAAGCATATAACTCTATCGGTGTATAGTGTTAAATTCGTTTTATAATTTGTAGAAAACGAGCAAGAACTACGGGAACGTGAGGAATTTGCCCGAGCGTGCTTTGAGACTTTATTGCAGTTCTCGATGTTGGAAGATGTCGATTCTATCGCAGCCGGAGATGGTAGATAATCTTTTTTTAATGTAACTTATCCTCTGTATGCTATACCAGATTAGTATGTGGTCCATTATGTGCTATGACTTACAAAAGGCATGGTCCATCTCGACTAAGGTATTATAAAAATAGTTTTGAATTCAAAATTATTAAAACGTAAATAAGGCAAAATAAAAAATTAACGTGTGTGTACTTTATGTGGACGCGTTAGACGTTATTCTTTGGCATAAAGAGATAAAATCTTTTCATTTTTTGCCTTATTCTACGTTTGTAAAAAAAACGATACTAACGATAGGAAAAACTAAAATGTTGACTATAGCTAATTTCAGGATGTTGGGTTTTTGTGTAAAAATTTTGTCTCATTATTTTTCCCTCACGCGCAAAAAATGTATACTTAACGCTAAAAATCGTATTATGAAAAAAGTATAACATTTTTTAAATTTTGTTTTCAAATTTCAGAAGACGCAGACCCACTAGCCATAATGCCACTTCTAGACCGGTTTCAAGAAGTCATCTCGAAATACAGTTCTGAAGACGATTCAGAACCTTTATCCAGGTTCGTAGTGACGTGAAGGATGATTAAACAATACATTTGCTTGAGGCTTTCCGAGATAGCTTGCTTTGCTTGATAGATTTTTAGGCGTCGGGACGTGACGACCCCATCGCCCACTGATGAAATAACCTGTGACAGAGGTTATTTCACCAGTGCAGTCAGTCAACCCCCTTCCTAGTGGGAGTGCCATGCTGTTGCTTTCGGGCTTCAGCCAATCGGGCAGGCACGACCGGGGCAGTACCACTGTCTCACAGAAAACCGGCGTGAAGTGATGCAATAGGTTCATCTTATTGTACTCGCGTTTCGTGCGGTGAGTGAGACTCCCGGAGCCCATCAATTCCCCCCCCCCCAGAATATGAAGATGCAGTTTAAACAGAGATTACCCCAGGGGGGTACCACACGTTTCCGCTGTGGAGAATCCCCCTCTGAGCGTCCATCATCGGAACAATCAGTATTCGGTGGTGGATGCACAGGCTGCCCTTCGTATTCTGGGGTGGGCAAAAACTGCGCAAAAAACTATAGGTTTCGATCTCGGGGCAAACGGAAGAATTTACCGAAGGCATCCCCTTCCACGCTCTCAGTGGACTTTACCAATGTTAGGGGGCTCAATTCTAATCTTAACGCGGTTCACTTTCACCTCGAAACTGCGAAGCCGGCCTTATTCTTCCTTACTGAGACTCAGATATCCTCCCCGGCTGATACTTCCTACCTCTCCTACCCGGGGTACAAATTGGAACATTCATTTGTGCCGCGGGCGGGAGTTTGCGTGTACGTCAGAGAGGATATCTGTTCTCGTCGCCTCGGGTCGCTTGAAGGAAGGGACCTATCTAGCCTCTGGCTGCGCGTAGACTGCGATGACCATCCGCGATTCTACGCATGCCTGTATAGGTCCCATAGCGGAAATACCGAAACTGAGCGACTCATTGAGCACATCCAAATGGCTACAGATTCCCTGCTCGAAGGGGTTCCTACCGCTGAAATCGTGATACTTGGCGATTTTAACGCTCACCATGCCGATTGGCTCGGTTCGGAAACCACCGATCACGCGGGAAGATCCTTTCACGACTTTGCTTTAGCTTACGACCTGTCACAAATGGTCCCTGCGATTACGCGAATACCAGATGTGGATGGTCATAAACCCTCTTTGTTGGACCTTCTGCTGACCTCACATCCGGAGACCTATCAAGTCTCTGTTGACCCGCCATTGGGTTCATCGGATCATTGTGTGGTCCGGAGTACTGTGCCTACTACGCGCCCTCCTCGGCCCCGTTTTTCGGGTTGTCGTCGTATTTGGCACTATCGGTCAGCAGATTGGGATGGGATGCGGTCTTTCTTTGCGTCCTACCCTTGGGGGCCTATGTGCTTTTCGTCGGAAGCTCCAGATTCCGTCGCTGCCTCTGTCGCCGAAGTGGTTCTGCAGGGCATGGAACTTTTTATTCCATTCTCTGCGGTGCCGATCGGTGGCAAGTCACAGCCCTGGTTTAAGCGTTCTTGCAAGGCGGCATCGCGTCGAAAGCGAGAATGCTTTAATGCATGGGCGGAAGCAGAGATATCTCGTTATGCCAATACCAGCGAACATAAAAAAGCATATAACTCAGCCTCCAGGTCCTTCAAACGGGAAATCGCTAAGGCAAAGTCAGAGCACATCGCCAGATTTGGCGAGAGATTGGCCCAACTCCCTTCTGGGACCCGAGCCTTCTGGTCTCTCGCCAAAGCTGTACAAGGGAATTTTTGTCAGCCATCGATACCACCGCTGCACAGAGAGGATGACTCGCTCGCCCACACTGCGAAGGAGAAGGCCGACCTCTTGGGCTGTCTCTTCGCGTCCAACTCGACTTTGGATGACCGGGGGAGATCACCACCGGCGATTTCGCGGTGTGATAACTCAATGCCGGAAATCACATTCCGGCAACGTGCTGTTCGCAGAGCACTATCTTCCTTGGACATTCATAAGTCGAGCGGGCCGGATGGTATCCCTCCAATTGTGCTGCGTACTTGTGCTCCTGAGTTGGCTCCGGTCCTGACGCGCCTTTTCCGGTACCTGTACTCGCTCGGCACTGTCCCGAAGTGCTGGAAGACCGTTTCGATACATCCGATCCCTAAAAAAGGCGATCGCTCTGATCCATCCAACTATCGCCCAATCGCAATAACCTCCTTGTTCTCCAAAATAATGGAATCCATTATTAATGGCCAGCTCTTGAGTTATCTAGAGGGCCACCAGCTGATTAGCGATTATCAGTACGGCTTTCGTCGCGGTCGTTCGGCTGGTGACCTTCTAGTATACCTTACTCATAGATGGGCAGAGGAAATTGAGTCCAAGGGGGAGGCACTAGCGGTTAGTTTGGACATAGGGAAAGCCTTCGATCGGGTGTGGCACAAAGCACTGCTCTCGAAGCTTCCAGCCTACGGGCTTCCTGAGAAATTATGCGACTGGATCTCCAGCTTTCTAGCCGATCGGAGCATCAAGGTCGTCGTCGACGGAGCATGTTCCGACCTTAAACCCGTGAATGCTGGGGTCCCACAAGGCTGTGTTCTGTCCCCGACCCTGTTTCTTCTGCATATCGTTGACATGTTGCAACTTAGCAACATTCATTGCTATGCGGACGACAGCACTGGGGATACTCTTTACACTGGCCGGGCAGGTATTTCTCGGGCAGTTGTCGATGAGTACCGGAACAAACTTGTGTCTGAAGTCGAAACTCTTTTACGTGGAGTCTCGGACTGGGGTAGACTAAACCTAGTCCAATTTAACCCCAAGAAGACACAAGTTTGCGCGTTTTCCGCGAAAAAAATACCCTTTGTCGCTACTCCTCTTTTCGAAAACACTCTTCTTGAAGCCACAGCCAGCATCGGAATACTTGGCGTTGACATATCGAACGACGTTCAGTTTCGCGGTCATTTGGAGGGAAAGGCTAAATTAGCCTCCAAAAAGCTTGGTGTGCTCAGCAAGGCGAGACGGTACTTCACTCCGGGCCACCGCTTGCAACTCTATAAAGCGCAAATACGGCCCCACATGGAATACTGTTCTCACCTCTGGGCGGGGGCTCCACAGTACCAGCTCCTTCCACTTGACCGTATCCAACGAAGAGCGGTTCGAATCATCGATGACCAATCCCTCTCCGAGCGGCTCGATCCTTTGGCGTTGCGTAGAGATGTGGGGTCACTCTGCATCTTCTACCGCATTTACCATGGAGAGTGTTCAGAGGAGTTGTTCGGATTAATACCTGCAGCTGAGTTTCAGCATCGGACGTCGAGGCAAAATACAAAATTCCACCCGTATCACCTCGACGTCCGACGTTCCACGACTGAGCGTTTTTCAAGGCAATTTTTGCCGCGCACCACCGCTATGTGGAACCAGCTGCCCACTGAAGTATTTCCGAACCAATTCGACTTAGGGTCCTTCAAGAAAAGAGCGTACAAATTCTTAAAAGGCCGGCAACGCACTCGCGAGCCCTCTGGCATTGAGAGTGTCCATGGGCGGCGGTATCACTTAACATCAGGTGAGCCTCCTGCCCGTTTGCCCCCTATTTTATAAAAAAAAAAATTGCGTGTTAACTTTATAAAAACGATAGTACTTTTATCTGAGTTGACAGATTTTAGAATAATGTTTTCTTCAAGTATAATTTTGCATAATTGCTTTATTATCTCTTATCTTGAAGGAAACCACCGTGAAGGAATAGGAATGTCTTATACACAAAAAGACGTCAGCGTGTGTCAGGCACAGAAGGCTAATCACATACTTGCCTATTAGAAAAAAAAAACATGAAACAGAAATCTCAAGCCAAGACATCATTGGTTTTTGTATTTTTGTAATATGTGACTCTAAGATAACATAATAATCCATATCGTGTATTTTGTTTTAATTTAGTTTTGATTATTTCCAGACATCAGCTGTCTGAGATTTCGTTTGTCCTAAAAGCGATAGCGACCCTCACTGATGCCATGAAGCGAGCGCCGCCCGCAAAAGTAGACGCTACGGCCTGGCAGAAGCTTATAGGTGAGATTAACATTCCAGTTATTTAGCCGGCTTTTCAAGTGAATTTTTGTTTTGCTAGGGATTGTATATACATTACAAATATGTAATGTATAATTCGAAGACATTGTACACATTGTAATCCATAAAAAAATATTTGTTTCATCTATTTAGTAATTTTAGTTGAGTACATGGTCATGGCAAATAAGTTCGAAACAGGTTCCGTCAATCGAATATAGTAAAAGCTTTTACAAATCGTATTTATCTATAGGTATATACCCGCTGATAGTGGGTCTGGCAGCGGGGGGACGTGCCTCGGGGCCCGGTGGTTCAGGGCCCGCAGTGCGAGAAGCCCTCCTGCAGTTCGGGGGTCTTCTCGCTGCGCCGCCCTAGCGCCTGCTTTACACCATTCACATATAGAGCACGAGGCTTTAAAACCGTCGTCAGCCTGAACAATCCTTGCTAGAGATCAAATAGAATGGGTTCTGTCAGGTCTTATGGGCCGTTTTCAGGTTTTATTACGAAGTTCCGAATTTATGAAAGAAACCGTTATTTTAAGGAAGAACATTTTTTCGTCTGCGAAGGTGCATGGCCGTTATAAACACAACACTATATTAAAATAGAATCACATACATACATATTTCTGTTTTTTAAAATCCAATAAACTTATTACGGGTTCATCGTCGGGGGAATCCACAAATATCTAAGATACTTGATATCTATTTCCAATATTATGTTCGGTAACACTAATTGCTAATATACTGAAATCTGCACCTTGCGAAATATTTAGATAAAAAAGTTGGAACTTTTACAACCAGCGAATCGAAAGAATAAGGCTCAGCCATCCTTGACAGAATCCATTCGTGGCACTTATAATTTCTGGGCGATTTTAGGCTAGGATTCAATGTTAAAATTAGCTTAAGCCAATAAATAATTTCGCCACTGATATTTTTGGCTGTGAATTGGTGATATGGCTTAGTCGTTGATTTAATTCGGCTGACGACATCAACCTGCTATAGTGCAACGTGAATAGACTAGTACGCGTAGTGCGAGATTGTGTTGCATAGTCAATTCGAGTGATCATCGAAATAGTGACGTTAGTGTAATAATTAATCATCTAAAGGCTTGTCGAAATTGAGTTTTTGTGTATACTTGATTTGTAAATTACATTTGTATGCATTATACTAATATTTCTACTTCCATGAGCTAGTATACAAATAAATTTTTGGCAGAACTGCGATCTAATTGAATCTAAAGCTAATTTTGAGTCTTCAAGTCATTGTGTAACCATAGATATAATGAAAATAATAAATTTTCCACTTAGTTAATATAATTGCAGCAACTTCCAGACTAGTTATATGTGCATATTTTTGTTTATCTAGAAATTATATGTAGGTACATGCTGTATTCACATTCCTGTTTGTGAGTTATTTAAAATTTCCCAAAAAATCGGACATAAGTAGTTATAGGAATACCTCATAGAGGTTGCATGCATTATTACTTTTATACGATAGAAGCTAGCAACACACTAGATATCCATAGTTGTATTTTAGTAATATTCAATATACAATATTTTCAGGACAAGTAAACGAAAGTAAAATTTTGCTTAGACAGAATTTATTAGTCAGTAGGTATATGGAATAGACTGAACGATTTATGCACAGATATTCCAGCAATTATGAAACAAAAAGTTAATCTGGAATTCTATCTTGACTGGTACGTAACAAGTCATCTTCGACTTCTCTACAAGATGGACTATTTTCACTCAGTTTATTCCATGTTTCCTGTCTATGATATTAAGTAGATGACATGCTAATAAATAGATTAGTAGTTGGCCTAAATAGGTTTTTAGTGTGCTCTATAATTTGTAATTTATTTTCATATAATTGTGTTGTAAACTGAGTTACCGAAGTTTATGAAATTGTAATGCAATAATGAATACTCTTAAGGATTAACTGTTTGTTGTAATTATGAACGTTATTTTTAAATATTCTATTTAAGTTATTCGTTTGTGACTGACATTAAAGTAATTTAAATACGTTGTTTTTTATTAATATACATAAAACCCTTATATAATCCATAAACAGATTACGGGTTTCCTATCTGTTTTGAGGAAATTTTATATAAGTCCTTAATATTGATGCACTATTGAGTGTCTCAGTTGGTTGTGCCCTAAGGCTATCATTATTGAGCTCCACTGCTCCCTGGTAACTCTCGCATATAATGAAATACCGTAAGAATCTGAAATCACATTCGTAATGTATATAAATATCATAAATAAAATATTTTTCTGTAAGAAATGCGAAACATATAAAAATATAACTTGCCTTGATAGTGAGATCAATCCCTCTGGTATTTTTAGTAACGGACATCATTCATTCATATAAATAAGGTATGACTAAATCGATAATCTAAAATAATGTCTCTTTCCTGATTTTCTTCCAGTTATACTCGATGGAGTGATTTTTTTATACGAAGATAAAAATAATACCATAATAATTTCGTAAAAAGTGAGGTTAAGTTACAATATTAATTATGTCAAGAATTAACTTAGTATATATAAAGGGAATAAGGTAATAGAAATACAAAATATCTATTCGCGATCTTCGCTTCGATTGTCGGATCCGAAACACTGTCGTAATAGGAAATTGTACTTTCCGCCGATAGCAACTTCGTATTTGGTTCAAAGATACCTAGGTAACACTGAAAATGTTTAGGAAATGAAAAACGGCTTAATGTAAAAAATTGCCAATACTTTTATTGGTTTTCGAAGTAATCTCCGTTCCTCTCTACACATCGTCGCATTCGATGGAACCACTGAGAAAAGCAGTGGGCCCATTCTTCCTTAGGGGCTCTTCTATCGCATTTTCGTACGCTTTCACCGCATCTTCAGGGCTCGTAAAGCGAATACCTCGAATTTTATCTTTAGTTCTTGGGAATAAATGAAAGTCATAGGGCGCCAGGTCAGGACAGTATGGCGGATGAAAGACTCCTGCTTCGAGGGCGCTGCTGTCGAGGCTGCTGCTGTTTTTTCCAAGACTACAGGCCAACAGCGTTGACATAGCACAACTCTGACACAGCTCTTCTAGCAAAACTGTCGCGAAATGACCTTTCCGACCAAAGAATGAGGCAATTATTTTTTTTTCCTTGACTTCTTCCTTTCTTTACCTTAGTTGGCCGAACCTCAAAAGGAAACACCCACTGAGCTGATAGTTTAATGGTTTCGGGTTCATAGCAATATATCCAGCTTTCATCACATGTGGCGATGTTAAATACTGCATTTGAGTCACCGCCGTTGTACTTATCTAACATTTGGCGACACCAGTCCATTGGTGTTTCTGGTCGTCGGTTAAAGTATGGGGAATCCATCTGGTACAAAGCTTCCTGACGCCTAAATGTTCGTGCAATATTTTTTTTAACTTTTATTTTTTTATTCTATTGATAAAAGCTTGCCAACGCACGGCACACTGATATATTGGTAATATATTCACAAAATATATGACATACACGTATAGATCATACAAATAATAAACAAAACAAACATTAATCAAAATTTTTTTTTACAAAAAACTAAACAATAGTCGATTTTAAAGTGTGAGGGGAGCAATTATGTATATCTAGCTCGTTTATCAGAATGCTTAATCTGGATATCGGTAAGCTTTGACCAAAACTCGATCGAGAGGGTACTCGATATTTAAAATTAGATAGAAGGTTCGGGCAATCAATCTGAATTTTAAATATCTTAAATGTAAACGATATATCAATTAATTTTATGCGATTCTCCAATGACAACATTTTAAACTGCGCTAGCCTGGTTTCGTATGTTGGCAACTTTTTTTTCGAGATGCCACTGGAGAAATGCAGATGTCACAGTAACCTCTTTTGTAATCTCACGAGTAACATATGCGTCGCATAATGCGGCCTCCATACGACTGTACCGTATTCTAGAATGCTCCGCACGAGACTATTGTATAATAGAATTTTCGTTTTGATGCTTCGGAATACTTTTGTATTTCTCAGGACAAAACCAAGCATTCTAGAAGCTTTCTTTATTATAATGTCCTGGTGTTCTGAGAACGTTAGTTTATTGTCAAATAGTACCCCTAAGTCACGAATTATTCTTTCCTCACGAACTAATGTTACCTATATGATAGTTGTGAATTATAATATCCATTTTTCTAGAAAAATTATCGTAATGGCATTTTTGGACATTCAGCTCCATACCATTGGATATACTCCATGAAGTTATATTATTCAGATCCGATTAGAGTAGCAAACTATCCTTGAAATGAATGCTAACTCAGCATCATTTGAGATCATCTGCGTACATATACTCATTAGAATGCTTAAAACAAGTTATTATATCATTTACAAATATATTAAACAGTATTGGCCCTAGATGCGAGCCCTGTGGTATACCGGAAGTTATGTTATGTATAGCGGAGCTAGAGCCATTAACGAAAACGAAAAATTTGCGATTACTTAAGTAAGATCCAATCCATTGAAAGAAGACACTTTTATACCGGATTGAAGCTATGTATTACTATAAACTTATTATTTTACATAATTTTTAATTTTTCCGACGTTTCGCGTACTTTACAGCGTGCGTGGTGACCGTGACTTGAATCCGGTATAAAAGTGTTTTCTTTTAAGATTCAACCCATTTAAGAAAAGATGTCGATAAGCCGTAGCTAGATAACTTATTCAAATGTATTGAGTGAGGAACTCGATCGAAAGCTATGCTGAGGTCTGTGTAAATCGTGTCAACTTGAAGACCACGATCTAATGCATCACTTATGAATTCAGTATACTCAACTAGGTCAGTTGTTGTTGTTAATCTACGTTGCCTAATCCCATGTTGTGATAAAGTGATTAACTTTTTAAAGTGATTATAAATATATGGACATACTAGAGACTCAAGTATTTTAGCAAGGGAGGAAAGACTAGAATAATTAGGTATATAATTAGCTACTACTTCTTTTTCCCCCGACTTATAGATAGGTACCACTCTAACCGTTTTCCATTGGCCAAGAAAAACTCATGAGGATAGAGATTTATATATTGTGCGAAGAGGTTCCACCAAATACTTAGCACATTTGCTTATAAAAATAGACAGGATATCGTCAGTGCCAGCACCTTTATTCTCGTCCAAGTGTATTAGTTTCCTAAGAAGAGTTTCATAAAACAAAGACAGTGGGGACACATGTAAAGATTACTATTATCTAGTTTAGAAAATAAGGATTTATGTTCCTTGTTTTGGCTAAAATTATTGTTATTAGGAGCGTATAATGTTTTAAAGTGTGTGGAAAAAAGTACACAGACTTGGTAACCGTCACATGTAGAAGTACATCCATCAGACATAGCCAAGCGGTAAGAACTAGTACCGTTGCGTTTGTTTTTTATATATGAACTTTACTCATACCAAGCTACTACTACTACATACTAGGCTTGCCCGTATCTACTGATAGGTCACTCTCATATATTCCTCTATCATGCGTCGCACTGCAGTGATATTATCTTTAGTAGTCGCTGTTAAAGGACGTCCCTTACGCGGATCATCATTAAGATTGCAACGTCCACGTTATACCAATTGTAATATTTATATATGTATATATTATGTGAGTGTATGTTGATAATTATATATATTTTTTTCTTTTAAATTTTCAAAAAAGTTTTATTTCTCATAAAATGGATGGTAATTTATTAAACATTTGTGCGCCTTGATACATTAAGTTTTCCGTAATTAGTCCTTGGATGTATTAAAACTAATTGATCCATATTTCTTACAAATATTTTGTGTCAGGTTTTTGCGTAAATAATAGATTTATATGAATTAATTTCTTAATAAATTTGTATATTAAAAATGAGGTATTAAACATATGTCTGGTTTATACTCCAATTATCGTAGAAGTCTTCATTTTTTTTGTTGCAATATTTGTATTTTAACGATTGCTAGGTGCTGTAATAGAAACGTATATCGTAATATACCTCCAGGGCTTCAGTGCTCTCCTATCTAATAAATGGACTAATACAGTTGTATAAAATGAAAACTTTTTATTGTTACATTTTATGAGATTGCGATTAGGTTACCGTACACGGATACCGTCACTCTAAGAAAGTTTATCCCTGAAAATACAAAGAAAAGCGGTATTTGTGTGTGACTGTTACAGCACTTAGACGCCCATTTGGTTCGTTGTGCGTTAGTTCCTGACTAATTAAGTCAGCCCTCCTTCCAACTCCTTCCTGAAGCTGAAAGGGAAGTAATAGTAATTTACATCCATCCCATTGGAGTATAAGAGTTATAGTTGTCTTTTCAAAAAAAAATTGTGCCCTAGAATATGTCCTGTTTACGTTCTGCCTCAATAAAGAATAGCCGCGCGTGGCCGATTCCTTCTTGAGAACAGTTTCTGTTATATATACAGTGGAACCCGTTTAATACGAAAACGCTTAATACGATTCCTCGTATAATACGCCACTTTAAGCCAAATTCTGTAACTTGAGACTTATTTTCATACATTTCTTAACGCTTATTACAATTCGCCATCCCGTTTTATACGCCCGAGCCGGAGTCCAAGCCGAGAGGTCTAACCGAGCGATCCCCCAGAAAGACCCTCCCCGCCCGCTCGTGAAGAACCCGACATACTGCAGGGTTTTCCTGGATATTCTTCCATTGATGACAATGTGCACCGTATGAAATTGAATCACAAAACAAGACCTAAGTTATAATGATGAAGACGAAGATGAGTCAACTCCGGTTTTGTCAAACGCCCAGATATTATCAGCTGTTCATGATTTAAGACACTATGTAGCTTCTTGGGATCAATGCGAAGACGCACTGCAAAAGTTAAATTATGTATTTTTTTTTAATTGCTAATGAATTAAAATCTTTCTGCCAAACTAAAATAAGTGATAATTTTAAATAATGTAATTATCATTACACTAGGTATCTAATATAAATTATAAATGTATACTTTAATATCTATATATACCAAAATTAGAACATAATACATAATAATATGTAGTACGTATTATTTTCCATATCCCGCATAATACGCTTTCTCGCTTAAGCCGCGTGTTTAGTAGGATCCCTGAGAAATCGTCTTAAGCGGGTTTCACTATATATATATATAAATACTAACCAGGCGGATAAATCTATTTGTCTACCGCCGATTTTTCCTCGTTATCTAAAATAATAAAAGTTAAAATTGTGCCATATCATTTATTTTTGTAAACAAAACATGATTGCAATATCACAAGTTTACTACCCTACATTCAACAATAGATTCGAAAATACAGATACATAACAAAGATTACGGCAAAACAAACTGCCACAGGAATGTTATATGAAGTGAAATATTGTGACAATAAAATGTTAAATAGTTAAAATTTCCTTAGAAGACTTAGTTGAAGATTCGTGATAATCATGGGAATGTAACAAAAACTCCATATTATTTAAATGCATCAAAAAAGAATTATATTGCAATATCAAAATGGCACAAATTTTTGTCAAATAAATAATTAATTGTTCTTAGTTATAATATTCGAGCATCGTTCAAATTAATTAGTAAAATCAATAACACTGATTGCACAAATCGTATATTGCAACAATTACGCTCTATATATTTCATATATAAAAATATAAGTGGTTATACCGTAACAATAAATAAATTTTATTTAAAATGATGTAAAATCTATTGCAAAATATTGTATTAACACCATTGCCCACTCCCAACGTAAAAAATAAATTCATTTAAATATTTAATAGAAATTTTGTAATAACAAAAAACTAAGTTAATTAATTCCGTACCCCAGAAGCATCTCATTATCAACTCAATAAAGATAAATCATTTTGACATACCCTTAAACGAGATTCACGCTTACGTTGCGATTTATATGGGCTTTCAGATAATTTATGAAACATCTAGTCAGCAAAAATCAGATCCTTAATTTAATAAATTTAGCTAACTATAGGTAACGGATTTGAGCTTGACGTATTGCACATCCGATAAAAATTAAGTATCTAAATATAACAACTATTCAAATGTGTCGTCAAAAAGTGAATAAAAGATATAGAATAACACTCGCACAACACAATGTATAACACTAGTGATAAATGTACACACAAACAAATTTTTATTGGGTCCTCATTTGGTTGACTGACTGGCTGAAAAAAATACTAGATATTTCTATCTCGTATTTACTTTACTAGTAATTACTAGCTGTGACTATACCATTTCCATAGAAAATTCGGCTCATAGGTTTGTTAGTTCCACTAATAAAAGAATGTTAGTGTGGACATTTATTTAGAAATAGAAATCTAAATAAATTCATGTCAAATTATTTATAAAGAGGTAATAATTAATATTAGAGCTATATAATTTGAAGTAGACAACATTTAGTAGAAAGAGATAAATCTTAAAAACTCGTATAACTAGTGATAGATATAAAGGAAAATTTTAAAGAAAGTTGTATCTACTAACGCTCATTGGGTAAAAGCTAAATATTGATAACGCTATATTCGATATGACAACATAAAAATACTACAAAATTATAAATGTATCCTTAAGGGACATTGACACACAACAATTGTTCGGAGGTGTACGCCACAGCGTATAAACAAAACTATCACAAATTTAAGTAAATACAAATTTTAAAATAATGAAATTTAGCGCTAGTAAACAAACCCTGTTCAAGTCAGTAAACATTTGTTCCTAATAAATATTCTATAATTACTTTGGATATAACTGTATACCGGTATCACTGATAGGAAACACTACTCGCCTACTTAATTTGAAATCTTAAATGCATAATTTAGTATAATTATTGCTACGTTTGAATGAAATTTAGAATCGGTACGTATTACAAATCGCCAAAAAATTGTGCGATTCAAATAATTCTGTTATTGTCGTAAAAATTATAAAATTAAATATAAGTACTAAATGAATGAATTCGTATTTACGAGGTATGGGTTCAGGGTGGCAAGTTTAACTGCAAGTTGTGAAGATACGCCGATGTCGAGTTCAAGAGGCCTATGCGCTGTTTCTGCTTGCGTTGCTCGGTCATCTAAAAATTAATACAAGTTACTACACATATACATTTCTAGTGGAAATTATATAAGCAAGTGAGTGTTGAATTGTGATTGAAGGACCATTAGGACTACGTATGAATGGTAGACACATTTGGTAAGACAAGACACATATACTAATTTTAAAGTTTAAGTATTATTTTTAATACAGTTGCTCAAAAAGTGGCGTATTGCATGGACGTATAGCGTTCGGGATGTGGGCACACACTCGTGATATTTCTTCACAAAAAAAAATCATATAAGTTTTTAATTTGTTTCAGTATCAGATTTAATGATTTGATTCAATGAGTTAGGTTAGGTTTCCCTTTGCCTCCCAGAATGGGTGAAGGAAACAAAAAAAAAACTCCGGTTATATTATTTTACGGTTGGCGCCATTTTCCAAAAATGTTCTTGCTAGTTTCGTTGTTTGTTGCACAAAATGAGTAATTTCGACAATATTTTAATTAAATTAACACCTCCCGAACTCAGTGTAATTGTAAAAAAGCAACTATATTAAAAATAGTTGTTCAGTACACGTGCAGAACGGTCATTGCAACTTGTTCGGACTGTCAACCTCATCTTCGGCTGCGCCTCGGCTCGGGTAGACATTTGTCGAAACTCTTTGCAATGACAGGTTTTCCGCACTTGTAACGAAATATACTATTAGTAATTGGATTATTTATTTTACAAATTTGGCGAACACAACATAAATTGCCTTGCATTACTGTAAGCTAAACAAACAAAAATATGAATTAAAAAAATCTATAACAATGTACATAAATGACTTAATATCGTCCTTCATGCATACCTGATCACGGAGGTCTGTAAGCAGGTCCGTGAGCGTTCTAACAGCCTGTTGAGCTCGTTCCAACTGAGCCTGCAAAGCTCGCACTTCCAGCTCCCCGCCTTCACCTTCACCACCGCCCATTAGCGACAGAGCTCGTAGTCGTGGAAACCAGTCCAGGTTGTTTGACTGAAAATCATTTTGATAACAAGACAACAATTTAATTTCGAGAATTAAGTTTATAGATAATCCATCAAAAGAAAACACAATTATAAATAGTACATTGAGAAAGTGTTATCGTGTACTTTATGTCGACTTGAGGCCGGCAAAGAACTTGAGAACCTTCTGGCAATGTGAGTGTCCATTGGTGGTATCACTTAACATCAGGTGAGCCTCCTATTACATTAAAAAAACTTCAACCGACGAGAGATAATCTGTCTGTCTGATATTATATATGTATAAGTTCTTATTTTAAAAATTTAAATTTAACACATTAAGAAAACACTTTTTGAACGGATTGAAGCTATGTATTATTATTAAAAAACTTATAATTATTTACATAATATTAATTTTTTTCCGACGTTAAAAACCCAAGACAAACAATCCGCGAAAATAGAGGACACCGTGAGTCATTTCTGCAAAAACCCGTCATCTTTTAGTCGATACCAACTCCGAGGAAATAAATACAGATAACACAACTTTCTCTACAGCTGTGATACTTTTGACATTCAACAGCTTTTGTCTTCAGTCACCGTGACCACGCACGCTGTAAAGCGCGCGAAACGTCGGATTTTTTAAAATTATGTAAATAATAATACATAGCTTCAATCCGTTTAAAAAGTGTTTTCTTAATATGTAAAAGCTATGTTAACAAAAGACAATACTAAATTTAACACAATTAATTAAATATCTTAAATAAATTGATATTCTGAAACTATAAAAAAAATCAGTGGCACTACAATATTTATTGGGTCTGGGCCACGGACTTCTAAACCTGTTCCATTATCATTTGTCAATCTATTAGGCAAGTAGGTGATCAGCCTCCTGTGCCTGACACACGTTGTCGACTTTTTGGGTCTACGGCAACTCGGTTTCCTCACGATGTTTTTCTTCACCGGTCGAGCTAATGTTAAATTCGCTAATAGACAGAAAGTACATTGGTGCACAACCAGGGATCGAACCTACGACCTCAAGAATGAGAGTCGCACGCTAAAGCCACTAGGCCAACACTGCTCTTTCTGAAACTATAAACACACCTTAATCATAGAATGCACATAACTCTCCGGTCCTGTGAACTCGGTGGGATCCTTGACTCTAACCAGAACCATGAAGTGAAGGTAATGCCACATGTTGTGCTCGCTCTTTATGTGCTCTTCGAATGAGACTGTCTTGTTGTCAAATGCTGATCTGTTCAAACCTGAAACGTTTAAGTTAGCATAGAGTATATAATGTTGCCGACGAGGCAAAGAGTGCCGAAAAGACTTAGAGCGAGGTAAAATACGAGGCTCAATACCGAATGCGATGCACTCACTGAGGTCGCCCTCTGTCCCATCTAGAGGTTATAGGACAATATGCCAAAGTTAATGCCAAAGAAAATTAACTTGTTGAGTTCTTTATAATTTGGTCATGTAAATTTAAATGATCTATGAAACGTGGAAGAATTTCTGTTTATCAAATCTTTTGTTAATCCAATTATAGAACACTAAGACTGTTAATGAACATTAACTTATTTTAAGTTATTCACTAGTATTGTAGAAAATTAAGTCAATATGAAATTATATAATTATTGTATATGCTAAGTTGTAATTCATGTAAAGCAGCCTTTTTGTGAACTTTATTGTAAAACAAAATCCATAAATAATAATAGTCTATATATAGAAAAACTCATTTGAAGCTTTTTTGATAAATTTAAAATTTTACGAATAAATAAATACGATCAAAAACTAAAATGGAACTTACCGCAGACAAAGCAAGTGCTTTTAAGTATGGACTCCTTGAGTTGTTTCTCACTACGGAGGTCGGCGAATGTGTCAATGATGACACCGAAGATTAGGTTGAGGACGATAATGATGACCACGAAGAAGAACAGCAGATCATACACGACTCGGGCTACGTATAGCGGCTCCTATTATAAATGGAATAAAATAATATTTAGTTGGGCTAAGGTTTGAATTTACAAGGCAAAAAAAATTACATACGAATTTACCTAATCTCATATAATTTCAAAAAATCCAATTTTCTGTAGAATACAACGTACACCATAAAAAAAATAATTAGAGAAACGTTTGGATGACATAAAATTCGCGACAAAAAAAATGTTTCCAAAACTCTTGTTTCGTTTTAAGTTGCTAATGTATTTACCATTTTTCTAGATATTACAATGGTTTTATCGTAACAATACTTACAAAGCTAGCAGGAGCCCGAAGTATATCGCCAATACCACCTCCATTCCTTAGGCCCTGGTTAAGAGTAGTCACGATACACATGATAAGTGAATCGCAACTGCGCTCGCGCAGGTCCCCGCCCACTGACACTATACGAGACGTGCGCTGTCTGTACTTAGCTGCTGGGTCATCTCCGCACTTTTCCACCTCAAACCGAGGATCGTCGTCATCTAAAATTGTTATTATAAGCATCGTTCATTTATAGAAATCAATTAAATAATGCATCATACATTATTAATAACTTTTAACTCATAGTAAACTTATATATTAAATAGTCTGAGAAATTATAAATATTCTAAAATATAGAAAATTTTCTTCTATGAAGCCATACCATCGAGCCGGTCCACGGTGACGAGGAAGTGATCCCTGAAGAACATATAACCCACGATGGAGAACATGTAGATTAAGACCAGCGCCAAAACTGCTGTGAGAAGGATGGACCGCCCATTGCGAGTCACAGACCGCATAACGTTTAACAGAGTTTCTTCACGGTATACTATATCTAGCAACTAAAAGAAAATAATAATTAAAAATGTAAACACTGTAAGAAACAATTTTTTGATTGTAATCCTGTTTTTTTTAAATATATAGAACAGGGGGCAAACGGGCAGGAGGCTCACCTGATGTTAAGTAATAATGGCCGCATAATGCCAGCGGGCTCGCGAGTGCGTTGCCGGCCTTTTAAGAATGGATACGCTCTTTTCTTGAAAGCCCCTAAGTCGATTTTGTTCTGTTCTTAGTCAAAGTCAAAATAACTTTATTCATACAGATAAACAAGTACACTTATGAACGTCAGAAATGAAGTTAAATTAATTGTAAATTTACATTTACTACCAGTTCGCAAGACAAGGGCGTAGAGTGGGCAAGAAACTTTTAAGTACTCTTTTAAATCGTTAAGTTTTGAGTCATACAAATTGTTTGAACTGGAGCAAATCAATCTCAAGGATTAGGATCATTTAAATATTCGTCGAATTTATAAAAAGCTCTATTGATTAATTACGTTTGAGCTTTGAAAGCTTTGAACTTATTTAGTGATCTTTCTCAAATTTTTCTTGGGAGTTTGTTGTAAAAACGAATACAATTTCCATATAAGGAGTTGTTTACCTTCTGGAACCTGAATGGGTGTACGCTTAAACTATTTCTGTTTCGAGTATTATACTGGTGAAAGTCACCATTTGTTATAAATTACTTAATATCTTTTTGTACATACACCAATCTTCAAGAATATATTGATAAAATAGTGTTATAATATTTAATTCCTTAAACTTAGTGTAGTCATAGTGTGTATTTTCACATGTCTTAGTATTATTATAAACAAGCCATGTATACCAGAAGTATGAAAATTACTCACCAGAACGGAAAAGAAGAATGGATGACAGCAAATCCCCAGGAAGCAGAATATGAGATACACCCCGTGATACAGCAGCTCGGGGTCCGTAATGACGTGGCGCGCTGACTTCGATAGAGTGCCCTGATTGCCCATTATGCTTACTAGGTGAACGCCTTTTACGACCACCTGTAATTACATCGAGAAAAAGGTCTTAATGAAATGTCTTAAACAGGTATTATTTACCTTATTACAGTATCGTTAGTTGACATGTTTTTATTAATTTATACTTATTTGCAGTAATACAGAAATACAGTACAGTTTAAATTATTAAATAAAAAGGAGGATAAATTGCGGCCGTATCGCTTTTGAGCGATCTCTTGTTATTTATTTAGTCCATAAAAAATTATCTGAGGGTAAATCACAAGAGATGTTGCGTAAAAGCCGATAGCGGTATCGGAACAATCAAATAAAAATCTAATTTCTACTTACAGTAAGCATTCCCAGCAGCCATAACATGGGCTCAGGTCCAAGTAATGATATGAGTAACACGATAATACAGCCAGCCAAGGCACGAAGACTAGACCAGCGAGGTGCCCAAGTCACTAAAGCACCAGACGCACACAGCGCTATCCATATTACCAATGATAGGTGTTCATTTAACTCTGAAATATAAGAAATGATATTACTATAAATAGACCTTATTAGCATAATAGTGCAATCTTATCAGTTTCGTTTATATTTGGAGATCGTTAACTTGTAAGAATATTAAATAAACTAATATTATACTAAGCAGTGTTGGCCTAGTAGCTTCAGCGTGCGACGCTCATTCCTGAAGTCGTAGGTTCGATCCCCGGCTGTGCACCAATGGACTTTCTTTCTATGTGCGCATTAAACATTAGCTCGAACGGTAAAGAAAAACATCGTGCGGAAACCGGCTTCCATGCGTAGGCATAGAAAGCTGATCACCTACTTGCCTATTAGATTAACAAATGATCATGAAACATATACAAAAAACTGAGGCCCAGACCTAAAGAGTTTGTAGCGTCATTGGTTTATTTTATGATTATTATACTAAACAAATACTCACTTGGTGTCTCCTCTTGAAACGGATAGAAAAAGGCTACGATGACATTAATTAACACAGCGAAGTTAAATAATATATTACTCCAATATGACATGTAGGAGGACACCCAGAAGAGAAGTGGCTGGCCTGAAATGATGTTATAAAATTTGATAATATTTTTTAGCAAGTATCCATAATAACAATAAGTTTAAGTATATGTCGGAATTGGCTCAGACATCAGAAGTAAAGCACGAAATACATACTTAATTAATATTATAATTAATAGAAATAATGTTGTTGTTTAATGCTGTTTTAGCGAGCGTAACTCGGCCTGAATGGCACGCGTGCCGAAACAGCGGTGATTCGGGTTTTTATAAACCCGAAACGTAGTGGGGCGATGACGTCACGTGAACGTGCCGCTAGCGCTCGATATCGCTGTCTTTTTTGTACCAACTACCTACCACCGCCTTCATATGCCTGTTTCATAAATATTTACTAAATAAAATAAGGATAATTCAATTTTACTGGAATCATCTGTTTACTGCAATAAATTAGAAAAAAATCTAAATAACAATTTACACTGAAAGACATATTTACCTCTGAGCTTTTTCTGCCACTTCATTTCATGGAATAGGTTATCAAGCCGGGCGAAGAAGTCGGCCACCTTGCTTCCCTGGTCATCCCTTTCTGCGCTCTGCAGCACTCGGTGCTTGCTGTCATCAGGAAGGTACTCGCATATTTCGGGTATCGGAAAAACTATCTGCTCCATACTACGGTCTGTACGTACTATCTGTGAAGGGTAGATTTTTCTCTTTTTCGGATCGATATTAGATATAGCCGTAGTCAAGACTATCGTATATAGTATTAAGAATATCCATAGCGAAAAATTACCTGCATCAAAGGCATACCCGATATCCATACTCGAGGACTCATCCTCAGTTTTATCACTTATTTATTTATTTATACTTTGTTACCATAATATACATAATTATACAAATAAAAAACGAAAGGTAAGTAGGTTACATAAGTTATTAATAGGCGGCCTTATCCCTAACAAGCGATTTCTTCCAGGCAACCCTTATATGGGAGAATAAAAAAAGAAACACCTACCGAGGGTAAAGTACAAGAAGTGCATAATTAATTAACAAATTTTAAAAAAACTCGAAATAACATGCAACTATAACTAAAATTAAAAAAATATAAATAATAATATGTGTAAACAGACACGTTAAAGCTCTGCCAAAGGTTAATTGACTCACAATTAATATAAGTAGTAGCTAATTACGAGGCAGAATGACTTAGTTAAATGTATAATGTAAATTGTTGAGCCTTTTTGTAGATAAATATTATTATAATATAATATTATATTATGTATTCCCTGGCTATATTTTTTGTGTAATTGTTTGTAATTTTGGTTAGTTTTAGGATTACCAAATAAATAAATATCGATATGAAATCTCTGCAAAAACTTCTCGCGATAAAAGATCGTTACCTCAATTTGTGCTGTATGCGAGCGATAGTATTGCAGTGCCGGTGCAGCAGGTCCTGTAGGTGTTGACCTCACCAGCGCCGCTAACTCTTTATTGTGGGCAGCCAGTTGGTGACAGAGGATGTAAATGTTGTGACCGACCTACAAGAATACAGATGATTAAAAACTAATTCGTCTTAGATATTTAGTACAGCATTATTCATAAATAACACTTAGACAAACAAAAACGTACTGACCTCTTTAGGCGAGACGCCTGCGCAGGGAGCATCATCTTCGCTGTCTGAGTCAGCATCTGCATGCTCTTGGTTGAACGCACTGCAAGCTACATCCACCTAAAATAAAATAAAATGTATCACTGTGTACTCGCGAAAATCAAATACAGAAGAACCCGTTTAAGACGATCACGCTTAATACGATTTCACGCATAATTCGCTACTTTACGCCAGTCTCTGCAACTTGAGACATATTTTCATGAATTTTTTAACGCTTAATACGATTCATCATCCCGCTTAAAACCCTAACGTCGTGTTGAAAGAAGAAGAACCCGAGATACTGCAGGGTTCTCCTGGTTATTCTTCCATTGATGACAATGTAGCACTGTACGAAATTCTATCAACTGAAGATCTTATTGAGGATGTAAATAACACACAAAACGAGGCCCTAAGTGATAATGATGAAGACGAAGTGGAGTCAACTCCGTTTTTGTCAAACGCCCAGGCTGTTAGATGTTAATGATTTAAGGCGCTATGTAGCTTCTTTGGATCAAAGCGAAGACGCGCTGCAAAAGTTGAATAATGCATTGTTTTTTTAATTGCTATGTAATTATAACTACACTACGTATTTAACGTAATTTATAAATGACACTAAAATTAAATTATTAATACCTATATATACTAAAATTAGAACATAATAATATGAAGTACGCATTATTTTCCCTATCCTCATACGCTTTCTCGCTTAAGACGCGTTTTTGGTAGGGTCCCTGAGGAATCATCATAAACGGGTTTTACTGTATTATATTATCAAATTCTATATAAAATGTCATACCAGTAGTTTAGGATTCATATTGTAAAGTATCCTTTCCGCATTGTTTTCGGAGTCATTCCGAGACTCCATAATGGCCAGCAGAAGCTTTGATGCGTTGTTCTTCAGCTCCAGTACCAGATCCATACGGGTCTTGCCCAAGGGATTGATGTCGTTGAGAATTAACGCCGTGATGATGTCCAGACCGTTGCTTTCATGAGTCGCTATGCAGTTTTGATTTTCATGACAAGGTCCTGTAAATTATAACATTTTAATGTTTGACGGTAAACATAACCTACGTAAATAACTGAAATCACGGGCTCATAGCAATATTTTATACAAAATGTATAAATTAGTCAATTTCTTGATAACCACCCCACCTTGGCAATATTCAGTGAGGGTCTCTAAGGTCTGATTGATGAGAGCCACATTTCCTTCATTGATGTAAAGCCCCAGCAACCCCAGTCCACCGGTTGTCGAACCACAGATACAATCAAGGAACATAAGGGTTTCTGACACCAAATTGTAATTGGACTTGTTGTTTTGGTTACGCAAGAGATTCTGAAAAATATTAAACATTTATTTTCATGAGAGGCAAAAATTAAATGTCTGAAAACTTTTTAAATATACATGTGTGTAATATGTATGTTTAGATACACATAAATGCAATTTCAACATAAAGTTTTTTGATCAGTTACAGCCATGTAAAATGAGAAATACTGCATTAGGTTAAAACGTGTAAATAATGCGACACGTAAACATGTGTAATCAGTTTTTATAAGTAAAAGTTTAAGACCTGTAGATCTGGGTTATGGTTCTCGCAAAGAAGCTGCAGGAAGCGAAGTATGGGCTTCATGACGGCCACTTTGGCAGGTAATAAGTCACCATTTCCGGTCGTTCGTTTCTTTTCCGCCATTATCTCATCCAGCACTGTTGTACCTGTATAAAGCGTTAGCAATGGAATAACGTTAGAGATTTTTATAAATCTGTAATTTCTGCAGTGAAAAAGTACCGATAATGTGCGTACCATGTGACATTGTATGTATATCGGAGTATGCGTGTACCGCGGAACCACACGCGTTATTCACTTCTTCTTCCATATCTTCTCCTACAACTATTGGTCCTTGGGCTGCTTTACCTAATGAGAACATTTGAGTCATATAATATCAAAAACGCCACCCTCCATTTTACTAACATTTGAAATAAACATGAAAAACGTTTTTTCAATTATTATTTTGGCAAAATGGTTAACAGTTTACAAAATATACTTCATAGTTTTATTATTTAGTACTTTGAAGCGATTTAATAGCGGTAACAAGAAAATATTGAAAGAAATCTTTAAAAATAACATGGAGATTGCTGACTTTGTTACGCATTATTGTAAATAGCCGGGTTTGATAGTAACTGTGTTGGAGACTGCCATTTTTGAAACAGATACCACCATTTTTAAATTAAACAATGAGTGAGTAAATTATTTTGATACTTTTCGAAACTGAGTCTTTGAATTATTTTTTGATATAAAGAAAACGCATAAAATATTTCGAATTGTTATATTGACAAAACTATACGCAGATAAATCATGCTCATCTAGGTAAACAGTAAAACATTTTGAATGTGCGTATGTCAATACAAAAAAATGTTGTAATATTTAAGAACATTATACTTTTAATTATAGTAAAAAAGAAAATAATCATATTCGTAAAAGAGGTTCCTCATTCTGATATTCACATTAAATCTCATCTACATCAAGTTTTGCGTTAGAACTTGTAGTTCCATCTTCTGTATTCTCTACAGTCTCAAATAAAGATTTATAAAACAACAATTCCTCATCTTCAATCCAATTTTCTCCGTAATGTTTAATTAATATTTTTTTTACATCTGTTAACTTATTTTTGGTTAAGGGCCCAGAAGAAATAATTTCACCAACGGTCATGGTATGGAAGTTTTTTTGTTATCCCTCTATACATACCGTCGCTGACTTTATAGAACAAATCTCCCTTTACGACTACATCAACTCTACTCTTTGTTCTTTTAATAAAAAATCTTTTAGATTTTTGAAACTGAAAATGCCACTGACCGACATCTTTAACACAAGTCTTCCAAGCGTTTCTCCAGTCATAAACTTTGAAGTCAACTCCTAACTTAAAAACAGTACTGTAATTTTCTATAATGGTCAAAGTATTCTTTGGGATTTTTTATTATCTCTCGTTTGCGTATATCTTTTTCAATCATTCCAAATACTCGATCCGGTGGTATAAATGAATGCCCTACTACGGTTTCAGGGGCATAATTTGTCAGCCACTTAGCTATCATTGTCACCATAGTCGAGTTTTTATTTTGTCCACCGCAGCCATCCGCAATCAGACGTACTGTTTTTATTCCAATAAAGTCTGTTGAACGAAGTCGGTGGAATACAACAGAGGCAATTTCATTTGAGCCTTTCGCAAAAGTGTCTTCAGTCCAGAAGTACGCAAAGGTATTTTCCTTTCAAAGTTTTGTCTTAGAAGTGTCCTGAATAACGGTACAGTTATATAGATATAATTGTCTAGAATAATAAGTGGTTTGATCAGGAAGTTTAGGCATAGGACAATTTTTTGGACAATCAAAACAAAATGTCATCACATCAGCATATTCTTCGCGAACTAAATCATAAAATGCTTTGGCTCGCAATTTGTGAACTCTTCTATCTATCATAATATCATTTCGTTTTCATATATCTTTTTTACTTTTATAATTCATCGTGCTGCAAACAAGTTGAGCAGACGTCTGTTCGGGGAGAGCCAAATCCTAAATTAAAATGAGTATTAAATATCTTTCTAAAATATGCATTCTTGACTTTTAAACTATTCTGTGCTTGAGTGTTATATATATTCCACATTTTGTTAATGTTAAGTTCGGCTGGTAGATAAAATCTTTTAGTTGACCCTCGGCAATAATGAGGCTCATCGCAATTGAAACAACAAATAAATGCTTTCACAGCAGCCAGCTTTTCTCTGAAAGGTAATTCTTTGCAATTACCTCCACGGTTTACAGGTTTATTTGTTTTGGTTTGCAGTATTTTAAAATAAATGCATCTTGAGACGTTTTATCAGGATTTTTGTAAAATATATTGTGAAAATACTTGATATCCGCCATGCATGATAATAATGCGCATTTAAAAGCATTGTGTTGACAAAACGGACGTTCTGGTAGACCCTTAGAAGAATACCTGTAATATAAAATACGCATAAATAATACATATAAAATACCAATTTTTTTTTAAATTTGAATTTTTGTAATAGGTGCCAAAAAATGTTACTCAGTAATGTCTCGAACATCACTGCATTGTAAACATTAAGAAAAACGTCGACGCCCAGAATGAATTTTTATAGGTACAATTATAATAACATCCATTTATTTTGTAGATATGAACCGAACAAATAAAAACTACGTTGATATTTGTAATAGATTTTCTAAATAAATCAAAAGTTCCAACCAAAAACAAAATTCAAGTACCAAAATTGTGTAAGCACTATATACGTACCTTGAACGTTACTCGATGTTTACAGTCCAATTCTCTGGATCCCTCTGCCGTTTTCTTGAATGTCTGGGTAGACAAGGTGTTACAGGATGGTCCATAGTTTAAAATAAACACACGTTTCACTTAATTCCCTTAAAATATCCCAATAAAATCATAAAAATACCACGAGCATTCACTGTGTATCAACGCCGATCCTGTACTAAATACTGCGCTCTGATTGATCGAAGTGAAGATTGTCATGTTTGAAATTAACCCACGAGGAGTTTGCCGCTTTTGAAAGTAACTTCAAACTTTAAAGTTGTTTTTGGTTGGGAGAATACAGTTTGTTTAAGTTTTTTATTATTTAAGATGGATGATTAGTTAATGGAGAAAATTTTGGCATTGATAATTTATTTTCCCTAAAACATGGAGATTGCCGGTTTTGATATTATATGACTCATTTAATTATAGTACTGTCTTTTGTTAACATAGCTTTTACACATTTAAAGAAACCACTTTTTTTACCGATGTTCCGCATGCTTTTAGCGTGCGTGGTCACGGTGACATGCACGCTGTAAAGCACGCGAAACGTCGGGAAAAAAATTTAAATTATGTAATTACGTTTATTCACGAGTGCCAAATATTAAAATTTTACGAATTCCCCAAAGGTGTTTAATTAAAATTTATATTTTAATATTCAATTCGAATTAATATTCCGGGTTACTTAACTAGATATTAATTTTAAAAATACAATTCTATCTAATATATATAATGGAAAAAATATTTATATATATCTATATTTTTTTCCATTAAAGTAAGCCTTACCTTCAGTAATGGTCAGTTTAGGACGATCAGTAGGGCTAGTACGCTTGTCGGACTGTGCTCCCGACGTACTACTCACTGCCAGAGAACGTATCTCTTGCTGAGCCTCCCGCATTTTGTCGTAGAATACCTGTATTATGTTTGAAAAAGTTTTTTAATATATTTGTAAATATATATTAATATCCAGGCCAGGCATCCTGACCATAAAATTCGATAAAAATTTTCAAAATACACAAATAAATATGAATGTAATATTCAGAAGTTAGTGAGTGTACAGTTTCCTGCAGTACCCGTTTGTCTTATTTACCGTTTTTATTCAACTCATCCGTAGCGGGAAAGCACGTTTTTTATGTAATAGAAGACAGAGGGCAGGAAGCTCATGTGATGTTAAGTGATACCGCCCATGGACACTCAAATTACCAGAAATCTCAAACTTCAAATAGCTCAGAATAATCTTCCTCAATAAACTTTGCTGAGATTAGCGCGTTTAACCTACAAAAATAACAAACTCATCGTAACTGTAATGCATTCGTAAAATTGTGATAATTGAACTTGTCTTAAAAATAAAAAATATTATTCTTATTATTACCTTTAAAAATGCCTGCGATATCTCCCCATTTTGTAATTTCGTAAATATACTGTTTTGGATGATCGGATTTCCGCCTTCGAGTAGTGCGATACCTGAAATTAAAAAATATATCCTTTATACTTAATGAACTATAGCTTAAATTTTTGTTCAGAATTGTTTACGTATTGGTATTTCCAAAGCAATACATATAAAATACAATTGATATCGAATTTATGTCATACCTAGTTGAATAGCTTCCAGGAAAATGGCCGGTCGATTTGTACTATTGATGACTAGTTCCACCACCAGATCTGATGCACCTTCACGATCCAAATGGGCTTGTACTTGTGCCAATGTTTGACCAGTGCGCATTAACACCTTTGCTGTAAGTATTTTTAAATTGTTGCAGGTCAATTATGGGTCGGTTGCTTCTAAAAACACGGCTTTATATATGGAACTAGGAGCGTTATCAAATACGCTATAATTAAAAATGACTGTAAATGTCTGTAAGAAAAATCTGTTTATTTCGATATGGTAGTGGCGTATCATTCACGGTCCATCCGTAATTAAGCGCCAATTTTTTTGACACTAGGTTTGTGAAAATAATTTACGTTTTTAAATCATGGTTGTAAGTTAGATAAAAACAATATATATAATTATGTAAAGGATTATATTAATTTCAATACTAGGGTAAAATGTCGCGTTAAAAATTACATATAATTTATATTCTTTTATATTTATTATATTCCTTAAAATAACAAAAAAAACTTTAGTAGATTGCAATGGACAAACCTGTCTTCACTTGTGGTTGAGATTCAGCTGCGCATGCGTTGAAAAAAATAAAAACTTCTACACTATGGAGCGTGATATTTTTGGCAAATTAAGTATTCAAAAGTAATTGCTTAGAATAAAATGATATCACTTTACCCTAAGGGTTTATTAACTAAGACAACTAGCTGTAAGTTCTATATGATATCTAGACATTTTACGCCCTTTCATTATTTTTTTAAATATAAAACTGCTTTTTTTACTTTATAAATATATAATTCTGTTACATACCCCCAGGTCCATGAGTTACGGTGACAAGCGGGATTTGGGGTTGTACCTTTGGTTCAGATTTCCTATTCACGAAGTATTGTGATAGCAATTTGTTTCGCAATTGATTGCCCTGAAGAGTTTAATTAAAATTATAAAAATAACTAGTACATTGGGTTAATAGCAAATCTCTCTTTAAATAATCAGTATTTCGTAGGAAAAAGGGAGTGTTACTTTTTCTCCGTATTCAGGATCGACAGCCATCATCTCCCTTAAAGTACGAAGAACTTTAACACATAATTTCTCTTCTTTTTCTTCGAGAAGTTTCTCGGTATGCCTGATTAATCTGCAATATTAAGAGTAAATATTATTTCATCCTATGCTATTTATTTATATATCAGAAAACGAATTTATCATGCAAAATAAAAATACGATTCAGTTTCAGCACTTTTCATATTGTTATTGTTCTGTTTGTGTCACATTATGTCGTTTTTACTATACTAGGGAACGTTACCGTTATGGCAAAGAGCGCTCGCTTTGGAAGTGCTACATAAAATGACTACAATGACAACCTGGTGAGTTAAAATTTCTGTTTTAGACCAGTCAAAAACTTTAAAAAAGCACTTAAGGGAGCGTACAAGTATTACGTAACGATTTTTTTTTCATTTTGTTAAACGTTACGATGCGGGGCAGGGATTGAATTACGCGTTATTGTTAAGATTATTTTCTACTTTCCAGTACTTTACACCACATATTGGTAAGTTTTAGGTTTAAAGAGTCACTGGGGTTGGTCACGAAACGTTTTACTATTGGAAACAGAAACGTTACGGCGCGTTTCATGGGGGAGGGGGGGTTGTCAAGAATCTCCAAAAATTGCGTGATGTAATACTTGAACGCTCCCCTACCTGTGGTACAAACATATTCTTAATACCTATATATAAATATCCCACTAGTATCGGGATGCGTTAATTCTCCGGGCGATGTGAAGAGCCTGTGTGGCTTATACAGGATGTCCACTAACAATGATTGTTCTGCTTGCAATAAAGGCCGAAGCTGCTCCTCAAGTAAAGAGACTATCTCTTGGAGACCCTCCATCACTGATCTATCGTTTTGGAGGTTGCTCTGAAAGAGTATAAATCAAAATATGTATATATTTTCAAAATTCTTTGGTATTATGTATTTTTTTTAATTGTATGAATAAAGGATCAATAAGAATATTTTTTAATTTCAAATATACAATGCCTCAAGGACACATAATAATGATTGATAATTTTAAACATTTAACTTTGGATTCACTATTACATAAAAAATTGACTTTAGACAACAGCATACCTGCGAAGCCATTTTCTCAAGTTTGCTTGTTTTAGATACAAGTAGCCATTTGCTAGTTTGCCTGGAAAGAGCAGCAGCCTTTTCGAATACCGTCTGGATTTTAGCTTCAAGCTCTAGTGGTATCGCTATACTTCGAGTCTTTGCTGAAAAGGTTTATTCATATATGAAAAAGTTTAGGTTATAATATTATGATTTGTGGATGCGCTATTCAGACAAGGCATAGCTGGGGACGTTACTGTTACACTAAATATATCTTGCCTAGTAGTACATTATATCCTTTCTAACCTTCCAAAGTCAAGCACTTCATTTTTTAACCGGATTGGATCTATGTATTATTATTATAAACTTGTTATTATTTACATAATTTTAAATTTAAAGAAATTTAATTTGCAAAGAAATTACATTCAGATCCAAATTATACAATAATACCGTACAACCAGCCATATTAAATGTCTGCCTGTTGAAAGAAAACACTGAAGCTATGTATTATTATAAACTTATAATAATTTTACATTACTCCCGATGTTTCGCGTGCTTTACAGCGTGCGTGGTCACGGTGACTGAAGACAAAAGGTGTTGAATGTCAAAAAGTACCACAGCTGTAGAGAAAGTTGTGTTATATGTATTTATTTTCCCGGAGTTGATCCGTCATCTTTTAGTCGATATTAATCAGGATGCACCACGCACGCTAAATATGTTATGTTAATATTATTATGTTAAAATAATTATAAGTTTATAATAATAATACATAGCTTCACTCCGGTTAAAAGTGTTTTCTTTCAACGTGTAAAAACTATGTTAACAAAAGACAATACTAGTCAAGCACTTACCAACATCACTGAGTGTTCTGATACACTTTTCAACGTTAAGTTTCTGAGGCGGATTGAGCCACGGGCACTGGTAGATACGGAATGTGCTTTGAAGTAGTTTCACAAATATAGATTGTCGTGTCTGAAAGCCCAGAAATATTATTTACGACCATACTACAGTGACGATTGTACGCTACCGACGGAAATTATTCTTAATCCCAAAGGTCTCAAAGGACGCAGAGTAACCTCTATTGTCATTCTTGTATACAAATCGGTATAAAACTCTTCATATAGAAATCATTTGAGACTTAGTAATTTTATTTTATTTATTTTAATTATTCATAAACGTACTATTGATAAAAAAAAGTGATAGAATTTTTTAAATTTTTTGTCCACATATTTATCTTTAATGTTACTGTTTAAGAGTGCAATTGGACTGTTTCTACCAAGGGGTAAAGCGTATCTCTCAAATCAGATAACATATTTCCAATCATACTATAAACTAATAATATAGTATATAAAACCTGTACAGTGGTGCTTTGATCGCTGAAGGGAGAGTTGAAGAATGTACATATAGTGTGCATCAGTACGTCTGTCACATAGTCAACCCATGCTTGCTTGCTGCCGCCAGACATCTTTTCTGGCTCGGATGACGTTCCTGAACGAAAATTTATTATATCTTAGTGCTTCTATGTAGAACGTGCACCGTTAGATGCACCATAATTATAAATTAAAAAAAATCGCAATAATTATAATTACGACATTATAGGTAAAGTGGATGAAAGTAAGTTTGTGAGCTGAATTGAATTACTAAAGGGGGACCGGCTTTGCAGTTTGTCTACCATTTTATAAATTTTGTTATTACTTAATAAACTAACCCGGAACAGGTTGCAGTATAGCATTCATGTCCTGCAGGAAGGACCGTTCGAAGAGATCCCACATGTAATTGCTGGAGTAGATCTCCTTCATCTCCACTTCAGTGTCGATGTAGCAGTGATTCAGGAATCCCACGTAGGCTTCTTTTACCTGCGATTTTCAAAATAGTATTGATATTGTCAGGTCTTTTTGTTTTTTTTTGGAAACGTTTTGATGGTGCTTACCTATCAACCGAAACAAATAATTACCTGGGTAAACTCAAAACATATATGTATACCTTGAACTTAATTATATATTACTCTACATTACTAAATTTATTACATTAAAAATTATGTTTTCGTTTAAAGTACGTACTTCAGGTATACAGTCAATATGGGTGATCATTGCTACGATATCGTCCAATGGTAAGAGGCTGTGGCACTTAATCTCCGTGTACACATTCTTGCCCAGAGTACAACAGGTTAGGAGTTTTACCAGTTGAATATGGTACCTGCAATAAAAGATTTTAGGAATATTATAACAGAGAACGTTATTTAAAATTTAATATAAAAATAGCAAGTCAATGTAGTTTACATGAAAAAATTATGAACTTACGTAAGAACCTCCGGCATTTCCCCAGTTTGTTTGTACTCGCGCATCATCTGTATGAAGTGATTGAATGATACTTTGTCGTTGTAGAACACCAGAACGTCTTCACCTGCGTTCACCATCTAGGGACAAACGTTTACATTTATATAACTTGTAGTAGGTTGAAGTATGCTAAATAGTATTATGTGCTTTGAATTCATAAATATTTTGATTAAAGTAAAATTATTCGATTGACGTTTGGTTACTATATCTTTACAACTACGGCGACAGTATTGCCCATAACAGAAAAAGTAAAAAAATGTCTTCAAGTCGAGAACTTTTTACGAGATGACATAAAAAAACGAGTGGAGGATGATGACTCGAGCGGTAACACAGATTCGGCTCTGTACAACTGTCGAGAGCAAACAACGTATATGGCGAGAGAACGTTGAGGTTCCTACCGAATCAGATATTAGATAGCCTAACGCTAACCAACATAAACAGTAAATTCAAAAAACTTTTATATGCAATTGTCGCGATCCTAAACAAGACTGCTATGGTTACATTAATACAAACCACAGCGGTTTTCTAATGTAACATATTCTGATTAAATTATATTATTTTTTATAATAAAGAGAAAAAAAAGTAATGTATTTTTTGCTATAACAAGATAAATATTTGAATTAGCATCGTACCTCTTGCATAACTAGATCCTGACTGCGCCGTATATGTTGACCTCCGGCACGTACTATTGTCCGTAGAAATCTTAAGTATGCTGGTCTTTTTCCATGGGTCTCGATACAGTGGACGAAGTGAGCTGCTACTTTCTCATTACCTTCCCGATCACATAGATTCGCGTTTTCTTCAAATATCGCGCACACTGTTTGTGCTTCACGTATCTGTAGTATTAATTGATATTATTTATGTAAATTATTCTTTCCATTTCAACAAAGACTACGAAGCGTAAGAGAAAGAGATAGAGATTTCACTTAAAAAATACGCGGCTTTAATTAGACCACTTACACTAGCATTAAGAAATAAATCCAGATGTTTGTGCAGTATTGTTTGGTTCTGCTGGTTTCCGTGACAGAAGTGCTGGAGGAACTCATGAGCCAGATCCAGCAGTTCGTTCATGGCCGCATCGTCTTCGTCATGAGGCACCTAGAATATGTTAGTGGATTAAACTAACTATCTTAAACTCATAAAGTTTTTTTTTAATTTTAGTAGTAGCTGATCTTGATATAAGTTAATTGGACGTTGATTTAAATTATACCTGCAGCAGGTCAAGGACGATATTATGAACGCCAATGTTCCTGAGGAGCCTCTGCTCATGTCTCCTTGGTCTACCGGAACCACTATCACCATTATTCCCGCTAGTGCAGTACTTTATCATACGTTCTAGAATCTAAGAAAAAAATATTTATTATATTTACATACAGCTTAAAAACAAAGTTTTTATTTCTTATAGTTTATGTTATAGTAATTAAAAACATAATTATAAGATAAAAGATTTAATGTAAGGCTTATTAATTTTTACTGCTTTGGAATAAAAACCTGAAATTAGGATTTATGGCCTACAAACAGACCAAATAACTGAATAGTGAATATACAATAAAAATGAAAATACCTGTTTAATTTTCTTATATTCGCTCATGGTGTCGTATTTCGCAGTTTTGGACGTGTCGAGTACGTTGTCCAGGGACGCGTTACGCTCTAACACTGCACCGCCCGGACCCACCGTACCTTTGATTTCTGTAATTGTTTCACCTTAAATCCTATTGCTGCAAAGGTATTCAAAATTTCTCTATCTTAAGTATTTACTTAACGAAAATTATTTTTGTGAAATTCTAAACTAAGAAAAACACTTTTTGAACGGATTAAAGCTATGTATTATTATTAAATCCTTATAATTATTTACATAATTCTGAATTTTTTTCCGACGTTTCGCGTGCTCTTCAGCGTGCGTAGTTTTTCTTAATGTGTAAAAGCTATTTTAACTAAAGAAAATACTATAACCTATAACTAACCAAATCAGAATTGAATCCTAATCAAGAGTAATAATTAAAAACAAAACCTTTGAACAAACCTGTATGGTCGTCTAATGTTCCAGCTCGGCCTTTATTGAAGACCCAGAGTTCGGATTTCTCCACACTCTGACGTAGCACGTCTAGGTCTGCCTTTATCTGCTTGTAAGACTCCACATCTGCGTCCGACACTAGTAGTTGTACCTAGAATAATACTTTTAAGTATTCTTAAATCGCTTTTAGTATTCGATAATATTTGACGTGCATAATGGGTTCTTCTGACCTAGGAATAAAAAAGATCTTACATATATACAACTCTGTTATTGCTTGATTATTCCTAAGAATGCATTCTCTCTAAGTATAAAAATAAAACAACCAGAAATAAAATAAGCAGTCTGACCTGCTTAAACGCAGCCAACACCTCCTGCCGCTGACTGAAATGTCTGAAGAGCAGCGCAAGAGCGCCAGAGACGAGCGCAGCCGAAGCGCCTTGCGAACAGAGCTGCAGTAACACGCGAAGGACTTTGCCTCCGCCACGCCCGTCCAGATCCAGGCCGTTCCTATTACAGGCATTGTGTCATATGTGATGGCAAAGTTTATGGTATTCATTGTAGGACATTTAGCCACGTTGAAGCGTTTTTAAACCAAATGAGATAGGGTAGCTCTATAATGTTACAGTAAATCTATCCGATGTACAATATACTATAGTGTATTGTAAATCGGATTGGATAGTGGATCTAATGGAAAGCAGGCATAGTAAATTTCATATTATATAAGTTTCATTTCTTCGAATTAGAAGAAAGTTGAAAATATTTTCAATTACTTTAAGATTGGGACGTGGTTTTACCACTGTAGGTACACTGATTACTAGCAAAAAAAAACGCAAATAACACTCGAAATGTGCTCACTAAAAATATTCATACAAAGGAAATATTAGTCGGCAAACATAAATATTAATAAAGCATCGTTAGTTATATATAAATCTTTGTCTAATAAGATCATTAGGTAAGGTTGTTCTCGTCATTGAATCCCAATAATTAATAGTATAAACCTTTTAATCCTTTTACGTCTAGGTTATATACATTCAATCACACGTTTTATACTCAAACTAAGTTTTCCGGCATTCGGTGTAACATGTATTTGTTAAATGAGCATGCTTAGAAATACAAACGAACTTACAACACATACTACAGCAGGATGCATAAACAATCATCAAACATTATTCATACATATTTGTGTCAACACACTAAGACCAACACATTCTTTATTTGTTTGAGATTTAGTTAGTTAGGGACTAATTAGTTTTGTTCAAAATAAAAATATCTTATTGGAATGCTGTATATCTGTAGAAAAAAAATGAATCCCAACAAATGTTGAAGCGCAAAACTTTTATATTTATTCCGTAGTTGAAGAAGATGTTTATTGAGATTAAGAAATCAAAATATTTAAAAAAAATTAATTTTTAAAGTGAAACTTCTTTAGGCGCATGAGGGATTTTTTTTTACGGATGAAACGCAATAGTAATAATATTAGCGTCGTGAAGATGTGCAGCGTTTTTATCGAAGGAAAGGGAGAGAGCGATTGAGACCGTTTGAGAGAGAGTGAGAAAGGGCGAACGTAGCATGAAGAAAATAGCCATAGAGCGAGAGTAGATCCACAATAGATGCTATTTTTACAAGATATTTGTAAAATGTTGAAACACGAACATATATTGCATATTTTACTTATCATAATGCTTTAGTCACAATAATACCAATATAAATCGCGTCGAATAATGTAATTATCAATGAAAAAAAAAATATATATATAATTTGAATGAATTTTCGACACTTTTAACAATTTAATGACAATTTAAGTAATTAATTTCCTAACATATCTTCCTCCACTCCCTGTCTCGGAAATCTTAAGTTTTTTATTTGTATAAATATGAACATGACTTAAAAATTAGTTTGCCAAAGAAGTTTCACTTGACTGACATATGTACTTTGTACCCACGCACTTTTTTTTAATTTAGTACGTAGAAGTAGTAGTTTCCGAATAAGCAAATAGTCTCTATAGGATAGTATAGCAAAATATTCCATATGTTGGTATGTAGCTACTAAAAAGGTTGGCTAAGGAAAAATATAATACACATATAATATTTACGTATATATTAAATATTTATAAAAAATATTCTCATATAAAAAGATTTAGTGAAGACCTTCTCATTAATCAACTGTTTACGAATCGTTTCAGCTTCTAGTTCTGTATGGCATAAGTATTGATTAATATTAGCTATATTTCGAAAATTGTTTGTTTCGTGGGTCCCATTTAAGAGATCATGGCATAGCTAGTCAAGATTCAGATTTCTCGGCTATAAAGCTGATGCGATATGTTAGTATATACTGGCAATAAATAGCTGATTCATGTGCAGCACTGGAAGGTTTGTTACTATTATTATCCAGCATTCCTTAATATATTTTTATTCAAACAATGAAAGGTTACTCCATGCTACGTATCATGCGATATAGATTATCTTACTAACAAATCTACATTTTTTGGAAGACAGTTGTCAGGCACAGTCTGTATTGTTCTGTAAAATATTAATTAAAATTAGCTCCTAAAATACATTCTGGAGAAAGATAAAAGTTATTCAAATATATTTATTAAAAAAATTATGCTAAGGCCGCTCTAATTTGCTAAAATTTGCAAATAAAGTAAATCAATTTACAACTACCAAGTAACTAAACAAGTCAATTATTTAATATAGAAATAAAACTACTTATTAATGTGCAAATACTCATAGAGTTTGTTAAAGTATGTAGAATATTGTTATCTCTTACTATTAGTATTTCAATGAAAGGGATAACCATATTTTTAAACTTTCAAATCTATCTAAAGAATGTAATTTCTAAGCAATATTTGAAATGAATATCAGATATAAGAAAATCCTAATTAAAAATAAAATAATTGTATATATAAATATGGATTATTTAATTTTATATAGACCCATCACCAGTATATTGTTAGGCATGCTTTAGTCACTTTGATTACCCATTTGTTACATTACCAAAGACAAGTGTTAAAATTTTGTATTATATATTGTTACTTATGCGAGTTATACGAGTTTTGTATCCTACCACTTTCGAAGAATACTTTATAACTAAACCATTAAAGTAAACAAGTCGACTGTAACATACGTAGACGCAAATGCGTACGTAAAATACGTTTTGCGTACGCTAAGTCTATGCTCATCCCATTATCCCTTTCCAGCGTTCTCTTGACCTATCAACCTATAAGTTCATACTGACTGGCAACTAAAGATGCCCTCGGCTTGCAGACCAATCGCCTCAACATCAGCCCGGGCGATGCTGTCTGCCTTATCACCGGCCTGCTCGAACTCCTTCTTGAAGATGGACAGCAGACAGCTGATGCGGTAGTCCAACCGAACGTCCAGGATGAACTAGAAATCAGCTGGATATTGTAGGCTTGTTTCTATTTGCTTTGAATCATGTTAAAATATTATGTTTTCTGCGAAGCAAATAATAAATGATTTCTAGGCAAATGTTTGTCTTTAACAAGTTGTGTAGTAGCCACAGCCTTTGTATAGTAACAAAATAATGTTACCTGTAGAATCTCAATGATCTTGAGTTTCGTGTCCATAACGAGTGGATGTTTTCGCGCCAGCGCGAGAGCAGATGGGCTGCGTTGCGCGTTCCCGCCGCTCACCACTTGCTGTAATAATTTTTCAGTCTTATCATAGAATAAAAAAAAACTTACTTTTCAGTGTTAACACTACAATAAAAAATTTTGAAGGTAGAATTTAATGTTTGTGAACATAGTAAACAAAATATATTCTAAATTAAAAAAAAAAATATATATATATAAAATCGACTGTTACAAATTGATATTACTCCAGTTTAAACGATAAAATGAAGTAAACACTTCAGTTATTTTGTTATTTAATGTAATTCAATTGTAATGTTTCTAAATGAAAAATGGTTTACTCACATTAGCAGCTCCTAGTGTGATTGAAGTCATTACAGCTCCCATGTCTCCTATTGTGCGTAACACGCCACCTTCGGCTAAAAGGTATTAAACAACATAAAACTAAGTAAAACACAGTTCTTTTACTTAATAAATCTGATGAAGTAATACAACTTACTTTTCTTTTTTATCTCAACATCCTGGGCTGCTTGTAAATAGTATTTTATTATATACACAGAATTACTTACTTGAATTTTATTTATAGGTAGATTAATAGCTAAATTATAATACTATGCGAAGTAAGAAATACTTACATTCAACGTCTCCAGTTAGTGCACGCGTATCGTCTAGTAAATCAATGGTGGTCACACTGTCCAATATACTTAGGAGAGTTTTGGTGAGACGTAATAGATCGCTGAAGCTGTAATTTTTTTTTTAAATAAACTAATGCTGATACTTCATATTTCTCTGTATATACATGTACTTCAATTATATAGATAACACATAAATCAAGGGAATTCTAACAAAATTAGGTTACCCTTAACATCCAGTGTAAACTTTTATGGCGTTATAGAGAGTTGTCGATAAATGGAGGGAAGAAAAACGTATAGATAATCCACGACTCCTACTTACACAGTCAACTACAGTCTACACGTGCAAGCCATCACAATTTGTAAACAAAAGAACGAATTTCTTAGAAAGTTCGTATGCGCAATGCCCACAGTCGAGTTTATTGCGGGCTAGGATAATAAAGCGACAAAAGATCGTACACAGCTGCGCAGCTTTTACTAATTTTAGCAACTTAAAAAGTACTTTATTACTCAATTGTTGTCGTTATTGGAAGTGGGTGTAATGCTATGTCGAGTGTATCATTGTATGTTAGACAAGCTAAACCAATGAAAGCCAATTGATTTTTTTTTATAAAATAGGGGGCAAACGGGCAGGAGGCTCACCTGATGTTAAGTGATACCGCCGCCCATGGACACTCTCAATGCCAGAGGGCTCGCGAGTGCGTTGCCGGCCTTTTAAGAATTTGTACGCTGTTTTCTTGAAGGACCCTAAGTCGAATTGGTTCGGAAATACTTCAGTGGGCAGCTGGTTCCACATAGCGGTGGTGCACAGCAAAAATTGCCTTGAAAAATGCTCAGTCGTGGAACGTCGGACGTCGAGGTGATACGGGTGGAATTTTGTATTTTGCCTCGACGTCCGGTGCTGAAACTCAGCTGCAGGTATTAATCCGAACAACTCCTCTGAACACTCTCCATGGTAAATGCGGTAGAAGATGCAGAGTGACCCCACATCTCTACGCAACGCCAAAGGATCGAGCCGCTCGGAGAGGGATTGGTCATCGACGATTCGAACCGCTCTTAGTTGGATACGGTCAAGTGGAAGGAGCTGGTACTGGGGAGCCCCCGCCCAGAGGTGAGAACAGTATTCCATGTGGGGCCGTATTTGCGCTTTATAGAGTTGAAAGCGGTGGCCCGGAGTGAAGTACCGTCTCGCCTTGCTGAGCACACCAAGCTTTTTGGAGGCTAATTTAGCCTTTTCCTCCAAATGACCGCGAAACTGAACGTCGTTCGATATGTCAACGCCAAGTATTTCGATGCTGGCTGTGGCTTCAAGAAGAGTGTTTTCGAAAAGAGGAGTAGCGACAAAGGGTATTTTTTTCGCGGAAAACGCGCAAACTTGTGTCTTCTTGGGGTTAAATTGGACTAGGTTTAGTCTACCCCAGTCCGAGACTCCACGTAGTAGAGTTTCGACTTCAGACACAAGTTTGTTCCGGTACTCATCAACAACTGCCCGAGAAATACCTGCCCGGCCAGTGTAAAGAGTATCCCCAGTGCTGTCGTCCGCATAGCAATGAATGTTGCTAAGTTGCAACATGTCATTGATATGCAGAAGAAACAGGGTCGGGGACAGAACACAGCCTTGTGGGACCCCAGCATTCACGGGTTTAAGGTCGGAACATGCTCTGTCGACGACGACCTTGATGCTCCGATCGGCTAGAAAGCTGGAGATCCAGTCGCATAATTTCTCAGGAAGCCCGTAGGCTGGAAGCTTCGAGAGCAGTGCTTTGTGCCACACCCGATCGAAGGCTTTCGCTATGTCCAAACTAACCGCTAGTGCCTCCCCCTTGGACTCAATTGCCTCTGCCCATCTATTAGTAAGGTATAGTAGAAGGTCACCAGCCGAACGACCACGACGAAAGCCGTACTGATAATCGCTAATCAGCTGGTGGCCCTCTAGATACCTCAAGAGCTGGCCATTAATAATGGATTCCATTATTTTGGAGAACAAGGAACAAGAAGGAGAACAAGGTTATAGCTATTGGGCGATAGTTGGACGGATTAGAGCGATCGCCTTTTTTAGGGATCGGATGTATCGACGCGGTCTTCCAGCACTTCGGGACAGTGCCGAGCGAGTACAGGTACCGGAAAAGGCGCGTCAGGGCCGGAGCCAACTCAGGAGCACAAGTACGCAACACAATTGGAGGGATACCATCCGGCCCGCTTGACTTATGAATGTCCAAGGAAGATAGTGCTCTGCGAACAGCACGTTGCCGGAATGTGATTTCCGGCATTGAGTTATCACACCGCGAAATCGCCGGTGGTGATCTCCCCCGGTCATCCAAAGTCGAGTTGGACGCAAAGAGACAGCCCAAGAGGTCGGCCTTCTCCTTCACAGTGTGGGCGAGCAAGTCATTCTCTCTGTGCAGCGGTGGTTGACGAAAATTCCCTTGTACAGCTTTGGCGAGAGACCTGAAGGCTCGGGTCCCCGAAGGGAGTTGGGCCAATCTCTCGCCAAATCTGGCGATGTGCTCCGACTTTGCCTTAGCGATTTCCCGTTTGAAGGACCTGGAGGCTGAGTTATATGCTTTTTTATGTTCGCTGGTATTGGCATCACGAGATATCGCCGCTTCCGCCCATGCATAAAGCATTCTCGCTTTCGACGCGATGCCGCCTTGCAAGAACGCTTAAACCAGGGCTGTGACTTGCCACCGATCGGCACCGCAGAGAATGGAATAAAAAGTTCCATGCCCTGTTGCCACTTCGGCGACAGAGGCAGCGACGGAATCTGGAGCTTCCGACGAAAAGCACATAGCCCCCCAAGGGTAGGACGCAAAGAAAGACCGCATCCCATCCCAATCTGCTGACCGATAGTGCCAAATACGACGACAACCCGAAAAACGGGGCCGAGGAGTGCGCGTAGTAGGCACAGTACTCCGGACCGCACAATGATCCGATGAACCCAATGGCGGGTCAACAGAGACTTGATAGGTCTCCGGATGTGAGGTCAGCAGAAGGTCCAACAAAGAGGGTTTATGACCATCCACATCTGGTATTCGCGTAATCGCAGGGACCATTTGTGACAGGTCGTAAGCTAAAGCAAAGTCGTGAAAGGATCTTCCCGCGTGATCGATGGTTTCCGAACCGAGCCAATCGGCATGGTGAGCGTTAAAATCGCCAAGTATCACGATTTCAGCGGTAGGAACCCCTTCGAGCAGGGAATCTGTAGCCATTTGGATGTGCTCAATGAGTCGCTCAGTTTCGGTATTTCCGCTATGGGACCTATACAGGCATGCGTAGAATCGCGGATGGTCATCGCAGTCTACGCGCAGCCAGAGGCTAGATAGGTCCCTTCCTTCAAGCGACCCGAGGCGACGAGAACAGATATCCTCTCTGACGTACACGCAAACTCCCGCCCGCGACACAAATGAATGTTCCAATTTGTACCCCGGGTAGGAGAGGTAGGAAGTATCAGCCGGGGAGGATATCTGAGTCTCAGTAAGGAAGAATAAGGCCGGCTTCGCAGTTTCGAGGTGAAAGTGAACCGCGTTAAGATTAGAATTGAGCCCCCTAACATTGGTAAAGTCCACTGAGAGCGTGGAAGGGGATGCCATCGGTAAATTCTTCCGTTTGCCCCGAGATCGAAACCTATAGTTTTTTGCGCAGTTTTTGCCCACCCCAGAATACGAAGGGCAGCCTGTGCATCCACCACCGAATACTGATTGTTCCGATGATAGACGCTCAGAGGGGGATTCTCCACAGCGGAAACGTGTGGTACCCCCCTGGGGTAATCTCTGTTTAAACTGCATCTTCATATTCTGGGGGGGGGAATTGATGGGCTCCGGGAGTCTCACTCACCGCACGAAATGCGAGTACAATAAGATGAACCTATTGCATCACTTCACGCCGGTTTTCTGTGAGACAGTGGTACTGCCCCGGTCGTGCCTGCCCGATTGGCTGAAGCCCGAAAGCAACAGCATGGCACTCCCACTAGGAAGGGGGTTGACTGACTGCACTGGTGAAATAACCTCTGTCACAGGTTATTTCATCAGTGGGCGATGGGGTCGTCACGTCCCGACGCCGGTATTTAGACGCTTTAGAGAGTTTGTCTTTAAATCGAAGGACGTTACATGTATTTTACACTGTATTTAGCTAGGTCTACATGAAATCACATTAAAGCAACCATCATAAAATGTCCCTCAACCACAAGTGCGTTTAAACTGGCTGTCTATTAATGGATATTTTCATAATTCCTGCGACACTGGATTGCTATTAACCTTAATTATCACTTACCTATAAAACCCAAAGTATATAAGTTCCCTGGCCAATTTCACTACTTCAAATGTCAATTTATTCTGGTCGTGGTCTCCAAAATACCAGGTCATCTTGACAACGTTACAGAGGTAGCTCTCCACAAACTCAATTGTTGAAGAGAACTGCTTCTTTACTATATCACGTGTAGAGTGAGATCCACCGCGGACACATTGGTAGCTGCAAAAATTATTATAGAAGTTGTATGATATTTTGTATCGGTTGTATTGTATGGTAAACGATAAATTTTTCATATTTCATTTACTAAGAAATCGCAAATTTCTTAAAAAGTACTGTATCATATTAACAAATAAAAATATGTTGTAAGATATTTATTATTGTGAGCAAAATATAAAAAAATAAGCCGTTAAATTATTCGTTTTCATATGCCCTTACTAATCAATCAAATCTCCATACAAACACATCGTCTTTAAAATAGATACTACTAAAGGACCCGACTAAGAAAAGAGCGTATCAATTCGTAAGGCCAGCAACGCAATTGCGAGTCTTCTGGCAATGTGAGTGTTCATGGGCCCATTTGTCTCCTACTACATTAAAAACAAATTATGAAATAATAAATACTCACTCGTGTATATGTATTGTATCAGCCACCTCCGTCCATAGTCTAGCGTATTTGACCGGCGTGACTGGTTCTTGTGGGTCTCTATCCACGTGAAGGTGAAGCATCAGCCGACAAAATGATGCTCGCACTTCATGTGGAAGCGACTCGTTAGACATACATCTGTTCATATGTTAGTCATTTAATAAATAAAATTAATATAATCATAGTATAAACGGTGACGGGTGCAACGCTTCAAAGCTTCAAAGGAACCTCGGACAAATTTGTTACGAATAAATTTACTTGGAGTTTCTTAATAAACATCATTAATCCCTAACCCTAAAAATACGTAAACGTACATGTATTTAGCTGTATTAAGTGCTATACGTGGAACGTACGGACGTCCGTATCCGGGAATCTAAACGCGCGCTTTATGCTTTTAGACGACTTCAGGCGTATGCGTACTACCGCAGCCATACGTATGATGATAATATAAAGAACTTACTTAAGAATTAGATCGATGTGAAGTTGCTGAGAAAGACTGTTTAAAGCCAAGTATTGTCTATTAAGGCACATATTTGAGAATAAGTCAAGTTGGTGTCTGTAGTAATCCAAGATGGCTGCCGCTTCACAACGAGGATCCGCCTTTGCTTCCGCCGCTAACTGTGATAGAAGGCGTTTGGACTGCAAAAATAATAGTTACCTTAATACCTTTTATGGTACGTTTACGACGAGTGCCAAAAAGCTAATTTATTTATAAATAAAGAAGAAGTTCACACATCTAAAACCAGAAATTATAGAAGATACAATTTACCTGTTTATTATTCCATAGCAGTATAACATCTACGGAATAATTCTGCCCATCGCCCGAAGACTTACTCTCATATTTTGTGGTCACTAATCTGTAAAGGAGATGAGAAATTAATAATATTAAAATAATATTGCCGCATAAATTTTATAATATTGCCGCATAAATTTTATAATATTGCCGCCAAATAAATTTATTTCTCATTGCAAAATTATATTTTATTTACATGAGAAACATAATATTATGTATATAGAAACGAGATACACGTCCCAATTTTAGTTCACTATATTCACTTTGACATGGATCTTTAATGCCCCCTTGAATCTGTCAAACACGCCAATATTGCGAATTTTAGATGGCAACTGATTAAACTGTTGCACACCCTCATGCCCAATCGACCTCTTCAATTATTTGTGCGCGGCTTCGGCAAGAATATAATTTAATTTTTGTAAACATTATCGTTCCACTCTCTCGCGTCAATGGAAGTAGTACCAGAAACGTTTTTAAAATCTGACCACAAACCTGGTTTCAATCAGTATGTCAGCGTTATTTGCACAAAGGACGCTCTTGCAGATCAACTCTTGTGTTACGGCAATGGCTTTCCGGTTGGAAATACATAGGTCACTGAGGTAGTCCAAAAACCGAGATTGCCATGTCTTCATGTTCTTACGGACCAGACCTGTAGAAAAGTAAACATCCAAGATCATCCATTACAATAAGATAGATATTGAAAAAATAGCAATATTATAACTGTAAAATAATAATAATTCAGTATTGTCTTTTGTTAAAATAGCTTCTAAACATTAAGAAAAACGGTCAGTCACGCGAAACGTCGGAAAATATTTAAAATGTAGAATTATGTAAATAATTATAAGTTAGTAATACATAGCTTTAATCCGTTCAAAAAGTGTTTTTCTTAAAAATTGAATTGCATTTCATTATCCAGTGATATTTATCATTAAGAACGTACCAACAAAAGTCTCAATTTCAGCAGCGGTAATGTGTTTCTCCAACAACTTCCTGTTGTTGTGTAAGAGGGCAGTGATCGTGTCTTCCGCTAATATATCGTAACCGATTTGCTTTTGCATGAAGCCGAAGTGCTTTGCTATGTATTCCTGTTAATAAATAAATGCACTCATAAAAGATCTTTTACTAGAAAAATGTAATGGAAATAAGACAAGACAATGAGAAGAGTTTTTTTTAATAAAAGGATATAATTTGTTGGTAAATTATTATTTACTTGAACATTATTTTCCTATTGGAGGTTTTTAATCAAACAATAAAATACATACTTGATTTTTCCTATAATCCTGTTGGCTCAATCGTAATATTCTATAGCAAAGTCTGAATATAAATTTGTAGGGCGCGTATCTGGGATCATAGAGCTCCTCGATCTTTAGGAACGGTTCGCCTTCCGAAGATTCTTCAAATGGACCCTAGAAAGAAATTACATTCTAAAAATAACAATAAAACATAAAGTTTGAGATTTTAAGAACTACGAAGAAGGTTCTTCTACTATTATATATATACATATGTCGGAGGAAGCCATTCAACGAGTTGCTTGTTGATTGTACAATAACACATTAAATTCTCTTTTTCATTTAAACACGTTGCATTAATCTTAATTTAACTTAATACGCGATTTTACGATATTATAAAACCTAAAACATATTTCTGTTAACAAATTAGTGGTTTTAGTTAAAATTAGTTACGTTTTTCTAATTTATAAGATTGTAATCGTTATTAAACAAACGACCAATGAGAGCAGAGCATTTTGCTCGAGAGGGGTCGAAGCGCCATCTATATATAGGCCAGTCCGTTGGTTGTTACGGGGTCTTTTTGAAGTGGAGACGGATCGAGTTGGATCCCTGAGTTTTTGTCGCTAGATTGGTGCATTGAACTCACTGCTCGGTCTTAAAACTTATAATTTATTATTAAATAACTACCATAAAATATCAGTGTATCATCAGTGTAAATAAAATATTGTGAAAACTACAATCGTCGTGTTTTGTGCTCGCGCTTTACCCTCATGACGCCCACCAAACCTGCAACCACTGTTGATGACGTCTCTGGGGAAGGTGTTTCTCCGACATATATATATATATATATATATGTCGGTATATATATCTATATATATATATATATATATATACACATATATATACACATTTTTAGACAGATCACATGTCCTGCGCAGGAACATACGTCATAGATATACAATTTAGTAAATCATCATTATTATCACATAAACGTTATCCATCTATACAAATTTTTAATACTTTCTTGTGAAGCCTGTAATTCAAATTCAAAGCCTGTATGATTTGACGGTAAAGTAAGACTATCGAAAAAAACTCACTTGTAATATTTTAAACAGTTGTCCCAGAATATATTGCTCTCTTAGTAACTTCTGCCTGTCCCGATTAGGGTTTTCCACGACAAGATCCAGGGCTTTTGATTTATTCGGCTCATTTTCATACCCAGCTATGAAGTACACTATGTCTTGAAGGAGGCAAGTTAGGGCCCTGTAAAAAGAAAAAGAGAACTGAACAAAAAGTGGTTGTCTGACAACTTCATAAACATTGACGAAATGATTGCATACGTAAGCCTTCGAGTGGAAGAGAGATAAATGCGACGTAAACGTAAAATGAGCGTAACGGGACAATGACTCATGTTTTTTCGTAAGTACAGCTGGCGTTAATGAATTTATTTGCTTAGACGATTTATAATAATCGAATTGAAGCGAAGTCCAAGTGATCGGTATGATTTTTGTATATTGCTTATTATTTGTATAAATGACACTTGAAACACTTGGACAATTTAAAGACCGATTTCACAGCTTAATAAAACAAAAATAGTTTTTGCTAATTTAGGCAAAATTTATCATGATGGTATGGTACATAATAATTCCGAATGAACTCTTCGTAAAGACAATTTAAACTCGTAACTTAACGTACATATTACGTACATAAACGTAGTATATTATAGAGTTAATTAATACATTGAGTATTTGCGTGTTGTTGTGAATGTAAAAGTGCGTGCTCCAATTTCACCATGCCTACTGCTGATAGAGGACAAATCTTTGTTTTAAATATTTTTTTAATTATCATAGATTAAGTATAGATTACTTAAGATCTCATGTGGAACATAGTGTAATGGTTGCAGCTCCTTACTAAGACTGTGTAAAACAAAAAACTTGGCGATGAAATGACGGAGGACTGAATGGCGGAGAGTTTATGGCCAGTTTTATTTAAATTACAAGCATTTAGCATTTAATGTGTTTTTCTTTATTGACGTTTAGAAGTGTGCATTGTGTTACTTAATAAATGATTTTCTTTTTTTTTTCTTTTGAAACTTACTTCATCTCATTATGTTCAATATTCCCCTGATGCAATTTTGTAGAGAGAGCAGACAGCACTTTACATGCGTCGTTGGCGAAATCCAAATCTCTTACTTCGCTGGGCGATACTGATATTAGAGCGAATGCTTCTTTATCTTCCTTTATTACTGAACAACCAACCTGAAAACCAATCAGTATCTACTATATAAAACGTTTTAGTTTAAATATTTATTAAAGTGTAAATTAGGCTTATGAACACTGTTCTTATTATTATGTCATTATGATTATTAATACGACATTTGAATGCCTATTTAACAGGGCTGTTTGTATGGTTTTATTGTATAATTTGATTCTGAATGTACCGTACCACTTTCTTTGCAAATAAATTTTTTATTTATTTACTTACCTTGGACATCACAGGTTTATCCTCATCCTTGTCTATGGGTATCGATGTTGAATGAACCCAGGTGTGCGTACAAAGATGTTGTAATCTATGGACAAAATATATATATAAATTAATAGTTTTGGTCTGTAAGTTTTATCACATTAAATACCTTATATTATTATAATTCCAATTGAAAAAAAATGTTTAACGCTAAAGTCGAATTCTGACCTTAAACCTTTCTTTTCGAACGGACGCCTTTTCCTATACAAACTTTAGTTAGTACTGTGTTGACTAACCTAACATAACTGCTCTGTGGCACGGGTGCGTCCGAGTGGGTCATAGTTGTAGGGTCCAATTCGAAGAGCGTCGCTATTTCTGACGAGTGCGGTACTGATATCAGCTGATATGCTGGTTCTAAGCCATCGTTGCTCGATTCTCTGAAAAACATATTTGTTAAGAAAACACTTTTTAAACGGATTGAAGCTATATATTACTCTTATAAACTTTCGTTGATACTCTGTTCTGTGTCCGGCAATAAGTTTAATTAACAATTTTCTACTTGCTGTTTCTAGAATACTGGCGCTCCCAACTATGTCATTTCTAACGTGTACGATTGGCTCCAAGAACTCCACTGAAGTATTTCCGAACCAATTCGACTTAGGGTCCTTCAAGAAAAGAGCGTACCAATTCGACTTAGGGTCCTTCAAGAAAAGAGCGTACCAATTCGACTTAGGGTCCTTCAAGAAAAGTGCGTACCAATTCTTGAAAGGCCCGCAACGCACTTGCGAGCCTTCTGGCAATGTGAGTGTCCATGGGCGGCGGTATCGCTTCACATCAAGTTGCCCGTTTGCCTGTTATTAGATTTAAAAAAAATTGTTAATTAAACTTATTGCCGGACACAGAACAGAGTATCAACATATTTGTTATAAGAATTTTAAAATATTCATAAATACACTTTTTCTCTGTTTTGCAACACGTACGTACATTGTCAAGAAAGCAAAAAAAAATTAATACAACTTACGAGGCTTTCGGGCAGGCTTCGGCGGCCAAGTAGTGCCCAGTAGCGAGGTGTTTAAACCTGAATATGGAGTTCCAGTGACCTGCACCTCCTCTGCATGGATCGTGTTGGACCACCTAGCACAAAGCATAACAATTAGCATTTTCTACTTTCGTATGTACAATGTCTAAATGTGTCCTAGCGTGTGGGTTATTTGTTTATCATCGCAGACTTTTATTTTACGGATACGTTGCCAGCCTTTGTTGAATAATGTTAATTAGGTCTTCGTTTTCAATAGACTGTATTAGTAAAGCCTATATTAAAATCCTTATCCTATCTTTTGTTTTATTTATTTAAATATATTTTTTTAAACGATAATCTTGGTTTTCATCTGGTAGTTGTAGGAATACTAATAATTAGTTTTTGATACAATATAAAAATTATACAAATATAGTTCTACTCGTGAATAGATTTAAACTAAAATTATTCTTATGTATACTGGTTTCTTTGCTATTGTGAAAGCTTTTCCCACTTACCTCAATCTCCCACAAGGCTTTACTACTGGTGGCGGCAGTGGCACTGGACCGGCCAGTGGTTCTCAAAAACACATGCTGTCTCTCTCTATACGCGTCCATAGTAAGAAACTTCTCTTGTTCGGCGTGGAAGAGTCGCACTACATCCCCTCCTTTGAGGATCTCTTCTTGGTTCTCTTTGTGTTCTAAGAATAGAGTGACCTTCCAGGACGTTGAGGAGTTTACTACGTTCACCTAGAAATTATAAACGCATTTTCAACACTTATTTTCACTGTGTTGAAGAAAGTAGAATACCTCGATTTTTTTTACGAGGAGGCAAACGGGAAGGAGACTTATAAGTGCGTTGCCGGCCGTTTAAGATTGGGTACGCTCTTTTCTTGAAGGTCCCTAAGTCGAATTGGTTTTTCTTTGTTCTGCACCTTCATATTTTTGTTGTGTATTACAAATACGCTTATAAACAAATGAACATTTTAACACTATAAACGAGATGATCATAGGTAATTTATTTTGTTCATTACACTGTCAGGCTGATTATCAATTAAGATTTTGAATTATCAAATTAAACAAAGGACTGTTTTAACTTAAAATTAGCTTTATTTAACACTTTTTAAACCCTTACCTCCATACATCCACCATTATCTGGTAACTCGTGATTCGCAGACACATGAAGCACTTGCTGCCCAGCATTTACAGGATTTAGGATCACTTTGTCACCCACCACCACGTTATCGCCTGAAAAGCAATGTGTATACTAAGTACTATCTTGCATGTGTTGTCAAGCGCATTATACGCAAACACAAAATACATTATATAAAATGGAAGGATGTAAGGAATGACAAGGAAGAACTAAAACTGTACTACAAGAACGGTTCGGTGGCCATTGTTACACAATTTTAACCTAAAATAATAAGTACATACCTAGCCATAATAAAAAATGCACATAATTATCAGTTGTAAGTACTGGTAATAAGCACAAATTAGTATAGGAACAATGAGATAGGATATACTGAAAATAACAAATACTATGCATTTCAATAGATCACAATACGTAAACAACACTTAATAAAAATATAAAATTGAGTGATATATAAAATTGGCAAAAATTTAATAATGTGAGTCTAGTAAAAAATCAAGTGACGGTCGTCCGAAATACAATATTATGTATCTAGTCATCAAAATTTGTAAATATAAAAAAAAACACGGGTTAGAAAAAAAATCTTATCGATCGAGCAACGTAAAAATTTACTCTCATATTTTTTTAGAAAATAGATTTTCCCTAATGCACCAAAAGAAGTATAGCTTCATATTCACTAGAGCTAACGTCAGGATGTCGGATTTTCTGCGACGGTGTGCGCGGGCAACGTAAATATTTACTCTCACCATTTTTCCCTAACGCGCGAAACGAAGTATAACTTCAAAAAAATTACATTACATGATACCCTCCTCTTTTCTCTTTCGATTTTAAAACTTTATTGAGATCCTTTCTATTCTTTATTGATAACTTTCTACAAGAAACAAAAGTTTCAAAAGTTTTTTTTTTACTTTCACTTTTGTACTACCTACATACCTTAGTTAATTAACAAAAAGTTGTTCTTAGTACTTCTTGTTAATTAATTAAGTAAGTGCGTAAAACAATCATAAAACTTACCCGTCGATCTGAGCTTATAAAAGGGTATAACATAAAACCACGATCCCTCGTTCCCATTCGCATCAAGATGTACGCGCATTGCATTTTTTTCTAATAAAGCAGGCAATCTTTTATTCACCTGTAAAGTAAATGTGATACATAAAGCTGTAATTGTATTAAACATTGTACGAAAATAAAGTTTCTATTACTAATTTAATTTATTTCTAAGTTTCTTATAAACTCTGAAGATGGTATATAAAGGTACCTGAAATGTTTTATACCACCATATAATACATCGAGCTCCATAGTACTTCTAGTAACCATTAAGACTACTTACAGTTAAATATTTGTTACTCTTGACGTGGAGTAGTTGAATGACACTACCATATTGCACTACTGTTCCGAGGACTTTTGTGTTTTCCATGTCATTTTGCTTCTTTTCTATTTCCGCGGCATGCTGAAACAATGAGTTTTATATAATAATATTAGAATAGCTATTAGTGATAATCTAGACAAAAAATTTCCTTAAATAACATAAAAACCTCTTTTAAGATAATAAGCTAATTAAGCAGACATAGTTTACTACGTCAGTTATGTATTAATTAAACGTGTTTTATTTCGGAAATGTATGACAGCAAACAATATTAACTGAACCGATTTGAATCATGTCTAGCTTCTATTTTTAACCCACTTCAAAAAAACCGATATAATGTGTATTTTTATAGAGCTGGGGCTTATTGGCATGACGCTCACCTTATGTGATACCGCCGATGCCCATGGGCTCGCCATTGCGTTGCCGGCATAATAAGAATTGCTACGCTCTTTTCTAGAGCTCTAATTAATACGCTTCATTCGGTAGGTCGTTCCACATAGTGGTGGTTCCAATAACTGTCGTATTTGATTATTATTACTCTTACAAAGGCCCTCACAATTGAAAAACGATTGAAGACGTCAATTTGATTCTTTTATAAAAACCACTGTTCTTTTATAAACACATTACGAAATGAGCAATAAATATTATCAATCTAAATACCACAAGATCTAATAGATCTGTCTAGGCATTTAATGGCACCATCGATCAAAGTGTGTCGGCGGCAGAACAAATAATATTTCATCACAATCTTTTAGATCTCCGAGAAATATAACACTTGGCAAAGAATTGTGTCTAAAAAATATCATTAGTCTTCGATTGTTATCATTATATAAGACTTCTACGCATATTAGGACAAATAGCATTTAATAGAAAGCATTACGATGCCTTTATAAATATATTGTTAGACAAATATCTAAGCTAGTATTTTGCCTTTAATGCTAAAAAACTAGAATAGGCTTATGACGCGTAATTTGAACTTCGAATTCGACTATAGTATAGAGCGTATTTATTATTGAAAAACTTATACAAACGCTTCAATGACTGTTAAGGTTATTTAAAAAATGTTTTTTTTTTTCAAATATTCTTCCAGTCTACACGGTAGACAGTTCAATACTAGTAGTATATATCAATAACTCTCTAATAAACCTTATTTATTTAAAAATATAATCAGAAATCACAGCACGATACTCCAATTATATATGGATTAAGTGGTTCAATCCGCAATGCGTGTAGTAATTGTGTTCAAGTACTTTAATCCCTGTTCTACTTGCCACAGTAATTGAGAGAATTCAATAATTGTATATTTATAACGGTTTAATTGTTCTAAGACAATCAATATAGGCAAAGTAATTTCACTAACTTAAGTTGTCTAATCTTAAAAATGATAAAGATCGCTTTAAAATAATATTCGTGTATTTTAGATTTTCTTTTTCGCTTTATTGTTGGAGTTACTCAAGTTACAAAGTTCTAGATTCAAGCGAAATAATAATTGGGGTTTACAGAATAGATTCAAGGAAAAGTGTCACATGTGTAAAGCGAGATTACACAATCACATTTCATATTTAATAGTCAAGACTGGGCGTTAAGTATGTACGTATGTATGGGCTATAGATTTTTATTCAAAAAGGAACAACTGACGTCCAGCATCTACTAACATGTAGCCTCTTCAAAAGCCCCGTGTCTGTGTCGGCGTTGGCGTTCGCTGACTGCTTGGCAGTATTCCAGAACTGCTTCTGTGCGGAGTACCGGTTCATAGGACATATTTTGAACAGACAATCTGAAATATATCAGGTGGGTTATATGAAAATTATAATAATTTAATGGGATCATTTAGTCATTAGTAAGTTGCTAATGGAACACGCCGCTGTTAGTGATTTGTATTATAAAATCTATAATAATGTAATAGTGTGTATAGACACGTTTAAAATTACACAATTTTAAATAAAGACGCGTTTGTTTACAATTTACAAAAAACCCAATTGCAAAATTATGTATCCACCCGTGGTCATGCTTGGTTTCACGCGAATATTCGAGACAGTTTATAATTTTAAATCTAAATATAAATTGTTGGCAAAGCAGTATTTGCCTAGCGGCTTCGCCGTGCATCTCTCATCCCTGAGGTCGTAGGTTCGATCCCCGGCTGTGCTCCAATAGAGAGCAGTGTTGACCTAGTGGCTTCAGCGTGCGTCTCTCATCCCTGAGGTCGTAGGTTCGATCCTCGGCTGTGCACCAATGGATTTTCTCTCTGTATGCGCATTTAACATTAGCTCGAACGGTGAAGGAAAACATCGTGAGGAAACCGGCCTCAGATCGAAAAAGTCGACGTGTGTCAGGCACAGCGGTATGATCACCTGCATGCCTATTAGTTTAACAAATGATCATGAAATGGATAAAGATATCCGAGGCCCAGACCTAAAAAGGTTGTAGCGCCATTGATTTATTATTATTTTTTTATAAATTGTTGGCATAAATACTTTTAATAAATAAGTAATTGATTTGAAAATGGAAATTTAGTTGATTTGCTATTATGATATTTTTTATGCCTGACATACCTACGACAATTCCCATACCAATAAAGGACACGTATCCAAGAACTAACATTCTTATATCGAGTACGATTCGTATAGCTATGTCGTCCTATTAAACAAAATTTATTAAATTACGGTTTACTATATAATTTACATACAATTTTACATAAACGGACTGTATACTCCAATTACGGAACGGAATTAAAATGTAATGCGGGCACGGGCCAGGCTCTCGTCCTTCAAAGAGTCTAATTACCAAACGTCGAACCAATTTTACTAAGATAATCTAGAAGTATTATAAAATAAATCAACGGCGCTACAACCTTTTTAAGTCTTGGCCTCAGATTTCTGTATCTGTTTCATGATGATTTGTTGTTGTGCCTATTAGAGGTAAGTAGGTGATCAGCCTTCTGTGCCTGACGCACGCCGTCGACTTTTTTTGGGTCTAACGCAAGCCGGTTTCCTCACGATGTTTTTCTTCACCGATCGAGCTAATGTTAAATGCGCACATCGAAAGAAAATCCATTGGTGCACAGCCGGGGCTCGAACCTACGACCTCAGGGATGAGAGTCGCACGCTGAAGCCACTAGGCCAACACAGCTCCTAGAAGTATTATATTCAGACTTAAAATCGATATTAATGAAAAATTCTAATTAATATATAAAATAAATACCTCTAAACTTCTTGGGTGGATCAGTTAGGTCGCCAGCTTCAGGACAAACCACGCATCTGTCATCTACCAACCTAAAAATAATTTTACAATTAATTATCAAATAATACCTATTGTTTTAGTATTCGCAATTATATTTTGACTTCAAATAATAATTTAGGATAATAAATAAATATGACCTAGTATGGTCACACTAAAATTTGCAAAAGGGGTCGAGGGTCAAGGACGTGGTTTCGAATCTCGTTGAATAATCGAGCAAACGAAATAGCAAAATATCCGTAGTAGCAATTACTTTATAATCTAACTGGTAATAACTATTTCTATATAAATAGTATATGTATTCACACAGTATGAAAAATAGCCTAATTTATAGTATTATAAGAGTAATCCGTATAAACATGGCTTTGAATAGAGTTACAGTAAAATAACTTGAAAACTTTAATTTATCAAAAAGCCTATACAACAATTATTGATACTTGAGTCGCAAGACACCAAACGGTATGACCGTTTTGTCGAATCGATTATGAACTATTATGCATGTAAATAATATTTTTTCGTTTATCATAACACTGTCTTGTGTTTAATTTCGTTGAAAATTGAGTTTGTTCGAATATAATGTATGTATTTGCGTAATTTAAGAATGATAATTAATACGTAATAAACTTGAAGTTTGTTTACATGGTATGACTCGTCATTTAGCGTCAACCGTTTAGGCCGGTGCATGAAATTATGAATGTTTAATTTGAATTTTTTGAAGCCAATAAATAAAACTAAAAGATTGTATAGGTTTATTATATCTCTATATATATAAAATTCTCGTGTCACAATGTTTGTTCCCATACTCCTCCGAATCGGCTCGACCGATGCCTATGATTTTTTTTATGAATATTCAGTAAGGCTGAGAATCGGCTACTATCTATATTTCAAACCCCTAAGTGACAAGGGGTGCCCACCTCAATTTTTTTTTAATATTTTATATTTTTATGATACAGCATGCAAAAATACATACAACCCTTAATTGTCACCCCTATACGATCAACCCCTATTTTTATTATAGTAGATAGGTTATTTTTATTGAACTAAAAAAAATGTTTCCTGGAAATAATATATATGGCAAAACGACGTTTGCCGGGTCAGCTAGTTATTGTATATATTTATAGTCACTTATAAATAATCGGAAATTGAATTTTAATGCCGTCAAATTGGGCAATAATGAGTACAATTTTAAATATAGAACCCGAGTCTAAATTATGACTAGGCACAAACGGTTGGTAAACACTGTATTATAGAATGTGTGAGGGCCTGCAACATACACTTCTGCGAATACTTCGCTGATACTTTTTGTAGGCCATCCGTATTCCACTAATTGTAAACGGAAGTATAACTGCTATATACGCCATTAATTTGACAACGTTATAGCAAGACTATATAAATTCAAATAGTCCATTGAAATGTTACAATTTGAGGGCCAAACTGAACATTTGAAATGGGAAGGCTAGCCATTCTAATAATTGATTAATAATATAATTATGTCGAAGATTACCTCATCAGCAAGGTGTTTGTTTTATAGGCCTACAAGGGATACCAATAAGTGAAATTGTAGGAATGAAAAAAATAATTATTTCGAAAATTTGTTTAAAATAAACGAGAGATCATAAAAGTAAGTTAAACATGTTGTTTTGTCCGGCTTTTGAACATTGACGAACCCGGTCAACTTTGGAGCGCTTTTACAGCGTTTCCAAGTAACGAAATTAAAAAAAAATACATATGAACATCTTCAGAAAGAGATCCTCCACAAAAACGTTCTGACATAGTTTTTTTGATAAAATATAAAGAAAAAAAGTTATTAAGCAAAATAGGAAATTGTTTCACTTTTTTACTTATAACTTTTTGAATTTATTATGATAAATTCTCAACATAATTGTAGGGACAGCAATTTGCTACCAAGTGTGTCTTAACAAATTTTATGTACGATGGATAGTTTAGAAGATATATTTCCTGGCTATAGCCAATAACGTGTTTTCACCCCTTTTTCCAACATGGCGGCCGGGGGACAAGGCGCCAACCCCACAAACTTGAGGTTAAGTTTTATGGACCCCCCTTTATGTCTCAAATAAAATCGCGTCCTCTATCAAACGTTCAGCAAATGTAACATTTCAATGGACAAAAAATCTATAATACAGAGTATAGCTATATATAGGAACATGTTATACGACAACACCCTATTTCAATTTAGAAATCCAATTATGTTTTTTGTTTGGTTTATTTATATCGGCTTCTGTGAACATGTGTGAGAGTTTAAATTGTCATTTACTCTCAGAAATTCCGGTTGAGTATTTTGTTTATTGTATTAATGGTATATGTATATGGGATAAAATATAAATAATCTTGCTAGCGATATAAACACAAATTTGCTCGAAAGTCAATAGTAATAATATCACTACTATGATTTTAAGTGATAAACCTTCAAAATATACATATGCGTCAAATATTTATATGACCAGAGTTTCCCTAGGGATATTAGCGTGCGATTCTAATACCGGAGGTCGTAGGTTCGATCCCGGCTATGCACTAACGGACTTTCTATGTGCGCTTTTAGCACTTGCTCGTTTAATACATTCAAAGGATAGATCCGGTCCGGTTACGTTAAAAATTAATAAAGTTTTTACGTACATAATAGAGTTGAATAATTACATGCAATACGACTTTAACATAATTATGCTTAAAAATAAATTATTAGTTACCTTTTTCGTCGTGACCATACAATTTATGTTAATTTAAGTTTCTGTATGGGATAATAATGGAAATATAAAAACACAATATTACAACTACTTCTACGGTGTCTCAGATATTTAGCAGTACTAGAACTATAGAATAATACATTCACACTAAAGCATACCAGTCCGTGGAACTTCTGATAGTGTTTGTACAAGAAATAGAAAGATAGAAAAGGTTAGAACAGAATAATATATAAATAAAGTAATAAAAATCATGTCCAATATTATATCACTTTACCAATATGAGAAAATAACTATAAGATAAATATTAAGTAAACACAAGAAGCAAACAGAACGAGTAATTAAGAGTTATAAATCATATATCTAAGTAAAATCTCTGTTAAAATATTCTTAACATTAGTGCTAATTCTGATATGTTTTTGTTTACATTAATAATTAAAGTCAGTCGCTAGTTCGTTCTTGCATGATAGCAAGTCGATACTTACAAATAAGATTAGTTAAAATTAGTTTAATTTTCATAAAATTTCGAGTCCTTTTCATAGAAATATATTATTCAAAAGAAAGGTGAATAACGGCCTTATAATATTATAGGACACCAACGTATTTGAACTCAGAAATAAGACTTAACAACTATTTCACAACAAGAATTAGCACCATTGTCGTAAAAATATTCTTAACATTAGTGCTAATTCAGATATGTTTTTGTTTACATTAATAATTAAAGTCAGTCGCTAGTTCGTTCTTGAATGATAGCAAGTCGATACTTACAAATAAGATTAGTTAAAATTAGTTTAATTTTCATAAAATTTCGAGTCCTTTTCATAGAAATATATTATTCAAAAGAAAGGTGAATAACGGCCTTATAATATTATAGGACACCAACGTTCTGTATTTGAACTCAGAAATAAGACTTAACAACTATTTCACAACAAGAATTAGCACCATTGTCGTAAAAATATTCTTAACATTAGTGCTAATTCAGATATGTTTTTGTTTACATTAATAATTAAAGTCAGTCGCTAGTTCGTTCTTGCATGATAGCAAGTCGATACTTACAAATAACTTTAGTTAAAATTAGTTTAATTTTCATAAAATTTCGAGTCCTTTTCATAGAAATATATTATTCAAAAGAAAGGTGAATAACGGCCTTATAATATTATAGGACACCAACGTTCTGTATTTGAACTCAGAAATAAGACTTAACAACTATTTCACAACAAGAATTAGCACCATTGTCGTAAAAATATTTTAAAACGTAGGCGAAACTGTCAAGTATCACAGTAAAGAATGTCGAGAAGCACTTTTAACTAAGATTACATAACGTTTATAATTACCCTAAAGTGCTGAGAAAGCCTGCAACCGAGCCCTCCGCATAGAGAGATACTATGTCCCCCAGGTGCAAGAAGCTGTCTCCCATTTTGATGCCTGACTTCCCCCATGCAACGACACCTGGAAACAACATTAAAATGAACTTATAAACTATATACATAATGCATTGCGATCGATAAACATCAAGGGTCCTGATTGGATTACAATTTTTGTAGAATCCAGTTGTGTGTTCTCGTATACCAGGGCTAAAGAGTTGTTAAGAAAATAAACTCGTTGATTAGAGACATAGCTGTACTACTGCCAATGTAAAAAGGCTAACGTAATTCGATTGTGCAAATATTTGTATGAATAAAATCCTACAGCTGATTGAAGAATAAATAAAAAATCACAAATATCTAAGGCCCTTTGCAGTCCGGACATCAAAGAAAAATCTGTAGTAGGAACTATTGTTCATAGTCCAGTAACGCCCCAATTGACACTTTTTGCGTCTTATAAGGTATACGAAACGTTTTATTATTATAATTATTACTTAAACATTATAAATAAACGAAAAAAACAATTGGTGCCTGAAGCGACATAAAAGGAGTGAAGTCAATCCATTTTCAAGAGAAATTTTGAGGGTGAAAAATTAACAAGGCGCAGAACAATATATGAAGTTGTCCGTTCTACGCATACATTATTTCCAATTATAAACTAAGCTATGAAAACTCTATTTGCAACTAGCAAGATCTTTATATTTCAATAGATTCTATTGCAATATATTTTAAGTAATAATTATGAAATAAAAACCTCCTAATTATCTCTTTCCTCATAATAACAAGTTCAACAAAATATTAAGCTTTACAGCGACAATTGAATTTGAGGCGAAAAATATTCGCGTTTCATAATAGCATTCAATTTTTCATTGTTAAATTCACGCTCGTGAGATTTTGTTTTCTACACCATTATGATATGGTATATATTACCGTGTATACATTTATTTGTTTGGATAAGCCAGTCCGCTAGTTTATACTTTGAAGAAACAATTCTCTCTATAGTTCAGGAACGTGAATTTAGGTCAATCCAAGGTGACTCTTTCGTTCAATTGATCCCGAATAACTGTTAAATTATCTAAAAAAAATTATGTCCTGACAATAAACTAATAACATATTCTCTGCGCTGTAACTTTTGTTAGACGACCAGAAATTCTTAAATTCATTTGTCCATTTTTTCGCTAGAAATTTACGCAATACCATTCATCATCATTTCATAGGTAAAACAAAGACTTCAAAGAAGATACCCGTGCGTTTAGGAAACGTAAACAAATAAACAATTATTGTTGAAGCGCCTGCCAATTCCATCTCTTTTGATATTTTTGTAACGCCTAAATAAAAAAATTAAGTATAACATCTTGTTTGAGACTGTAAAAAAGCATTCCATAGATGTATAAATACATTTATTTTTTACATAATATGCCTTATCTTGTAAGATAAAAGATTCACTTTTTAAATTACGTTCATAACTTTGATATTTAGGTACTAACGTGGACATATATTTTATTAAGACATTGTTTTCTAAACGGAAGTAGGTAACAGTGAAACAAAACATGACCATTTTCATGAAGTACACAAGTTTTTTTAAAGATTCTTTTTCAAAAGTTAACACTAAGTCTTACTTCAAAAACGGAAAGGGCAGAGCAGGTCGGATTCAGAAACCTGACAGCGCCAACTGCGACTCACGTATGACAAACTCCAATATATTTTTGACGTACGTCAAAGTAAGTTTAAGATCTTACACTTCGATTATCTTAAGATCCAATTTTAAATGACAGCGTTAATTGCTTCGTTTCATGTAAACTCAATTAAAACCAAAAAGTTATAATGTTCACAATTCAATCCTTTTTTCTATATTCTATTACATTTGGACTAATCCCATAGAAATCATTACAGTTATTGTTACTATGACACAGGCAACTTACCCATCGTCAATACAACTCAACCAGCTTCATCAAAAGTTTCAGCATATCACAAGAAATGTAGAAAGTATGAAGAATAAGTTTATAGCACAGACGTTTCAAGTCTATGAACCAATATATGAATATCAGTGCAAGGAGACCCAACAGTATGCAGCATAGCTTGCGAGTTACAATAACCATCGGAAATGACACCGCAATCTAATTGATAGGAGAAGTTACACCGGTTCAAGTTATATTGGTCATCACAAAGTGTGTAAAATCTGCTGAATACAAGTATAATAGCTATTGTTATTATTCGCTTCGTATCTAGAAATTCATTTTAGTAAGAAAACGAAAATGAGCAAGCCAAGGCATAAAACCTTAGTGATAACAGATAACGATTTTCAACAACTTTTAAGTGCTAAGGTAAGGACGTTTTATATAAACTTGCAACACAATATTAAATAAAAACACTTTCCGACCAGTTTTATTTATCGAATTGTAAACACTTCGCTCATGAGGCTTTGGTTAATGCAGCCAGTGGATATAATCAACGCATGTCAATTGTCATTTAATTGAATTTGGAACACTGTAATTTCTTTTTTATTCTCAACAGCCAGTACAACCAATAGGTGTCAAGTATTATCTGACACTAACGTTTACCTGATAGAGACCAATCAATATGTGAAGTGGGTGCGTGTTAAGCCTAATCAGGCAAAGCTTGGGGCTCTGGTAAATATAGAAGGATCTGAAGCGTTAAGCTCGATGACCTAGAAACATCCTTTATACCTCTTAGAACGCTTTTAGAATAAACAGAGGGAAAATGAGAGAATAATCCAGTAGTTTGAATAAAAAATGGACGCATATTTATTCAGCGTTGGGGACCCTGAATAATAGTTTATAGCGTAGTATATAAATTGAATTTGATCTTAGCATCGATACCCTGTTGTCTATTGAGACATTCATAGACACATCTTTTTCCTTGAATTGAACTTCGCTACGATGTGTAAATTTAAATATCTATTGTCTATGTGAGCGCGATTAAGAAGAACCGATTTAAATGATCCTATGAACTGAAATAATAACGTGGAATCCATGATTAATATTTTTGTTAATGAGACATGTTGATCATGGTTGTTGCATGAGGTCTAGGTTAAGACAAATAAGATTAAGGTATTCTACCTTAACCTAGCTTAAATTAAAGAGTTAATTATAATAACTATCCAATAGATAAATTAGGTGATTTTTTTTAAATTTTGTAATGCAAAGTTTCCTCGTATGAAAGCTAAACTGAAACAAGGTTCTTCCCAAATTAGGAGCATGTTGATAAGCATGTACAATGCGGTAATGTATATCGAAGTCAAACAGGAAAACATAACGCACTGATAACGGTAATTAATGGTTTAGATTATTAACTCTACATCTAGTTAAACCAATGAATTTAGTAATCGCAGTAGCCATTATTATAGAAAAAGGGATATTTCACTTTTATAGCGATTTTTACGGTACTGTAACCTTAAATTTAGAATTGTAGAGACCATTAATGGTATTATGTTACAATTTCGATGATATAATCAGTCATGACATAAGTACACGTACTAACATATCACGTAACATAATAACGAGGATGATCAAAATTTGATAAAACTTCGCGGAGTACCATCCATTTATGGTAGAAACATGTTTTAAAAACATATCATATAGTTTAACTGTCTTCATTTGTTTTATGCAAGGCATGTGTTCCCACAGTAAACTATGCCCATAAGTACCGCTTCCCTGATACATATCGACTCCTATTTCTTTCATAAAACCACACAAATTTGTAACACTACATTAAACAGTGATAAATAAAGTATTTTTAACAATTCCCCCGCTTATACCAAAATCTTCGCTGCTGTATGTATTGTAATAGTGGCCGTATTTATTGTAAGAGATTTTTTTTGATGTCAGTTCCTGTTTCTCAGTTTAGAAATATCCAATTAAATACTTTTATTTGTTTAAATATGCGAGTGACATAAGAGACGAGACGAGTAATACCAAAAGATCAACGTATAATAGGTATTATTGTATATTTGTATGTACTAAAACAATCATATACTCAAAACCGATGATTCCTAAAGCAAACAAAAGTTACGTTATAGTTTGTACAAAACACACGAACTCCTTGGTCAAATATTTTCACAACTTTTTAAAAACGTAATTTCAAGCACTATTTCCACTTCCACAATCCCTATGAGCTGAAAGAATACTACCTTCGCATAGAGATAGACAATTCATGCGTTTCAGAATGATTGATGGGCGGGCGGGCACTTTTTACTATTGTTTATTTTTTTATCTCTGTACCGAGTAGACGTGCCTGTCTGACCCATAAACTTCAAACTTGATTCAAATGTATGAAATTTCAATTCAACGAACAGAAATTATTAAAATCATTAAGGTAACAGCAATGATTAACGCGATATTAAGTAAATCATTGGATGGCAGTGCCTCTCTAAAGTCTAAATGTGAATGTAAATCCGATCAAACTCAATTTCGAAGTAAGAAGTTCTTTTAAATTCCGCGTAGCTCTGGTGCCGCAAACTCCTATTGATTTTTTACTCCTATTGAATTAAAAGAGTTAATGAAAGCATTTAAATAATAGTAATTCGTATCCATATGATAAAATCTACTGAACCGATTTTTAAGAAACTTGTACTTTTCCCTAAATTACTTTTGAAATGATATGTCTGATTTAAATCAAAGGTTGTTGTGATATGCCGTAGGTATTGTTTTCGAGAATCCACATATTACAATTACAACATTTAACACGTCCTTGGAAGCGTAAATAGACCAACATACTTAAATATTATCTAATCTAGTGGGCAATTCTTAAAAGGCCGGCAACGCACTCCTGAGCCTTCTGGCATTGACAGTGTCGAAATGTCCATGGGCGGCATATCACTTAATATCAGGTAAGCCTCCTGTCCGTTTGCCCCCTGTTCTATAAAAATATCTAATTCCAATAATAGAACATACATACAGATCAAACCGATAACCTTTTTTGAAGTCGGGTAAAGGTTAGTTTGGTTTCTATCTTGATAAAACAGATGCTAATATGTTACCAAACAATTAAAACTTGCGGTGTTAATGCATGGAATTCAGTTGTTGAAGGTTTCATATGTTATCGCCTTCTATACATAGGCAAGGCTATTTACTTCGCATTGTTATATAATGAAAACTCTTACGCTTATTAGTCGTTAGACATAATCACTTATTTACTAATTTATATAACCCACCGTAGAAGATATTTCCAAAAATAACGCAGATCGATGTCCTAAAGTGATACCATAAAAGTTTCATGCCATTCATCAAAAAGTTTGGCTAGTGTCATAAGATCACAGTCGTTAGGATTCATTCTATTAAAAGTACATGCACATAGCCCATCATAAAAAATCCTAGCTAAGTAATGTGCATAGACTAGAGTCTCACAGCATCTAATGAGCAAAATGGAAAAACCACCTAAAACTATACGCAGTTAATAGATTAGCATCTAAGTGTCTAGTAAATATGTGATTCCAAGAGACACGATAAATCACTAAATTTTTGTGTACAAAGGTAAAAGTAGCAAACATTAAATAGACTTACTGTCAAAATATTATATGAGATATATATATCGAAATATAACCCTATATTGATATGCTATGTTTAAATATCTGTACGTGGATAACACTAAAAATGTTTAGAACTAGCCAGTTAGAAACATTGCTAATGAAAACTTTTTGAATTTCAATTTTAGAACTCTTTGGTAAACTTATGTAGTATATTGCATTCATTTCTCATTGGTTTTTGTGAATTGGCGGCAAATCTAAAACTCCTGTTACACGTGAAAATTAACCTAACGCGAGAAAATTTTCGGTCAGAATTAATATGACTTTCGTTGTAGGCTTACTCAACAACAAAGCTAAAGATAGGCTGCGATTAGCATTTCTTAATGAAGCCCCATCTCGTGCCACTATTTACAATTGGTTTAACGAGTTTAAGCGTGGACGTTGCATTCTCAATGATGATCCACGTGAGGGACGTTCTTTAACCGGGACTACTGAAGATAACATCAGTGTGCGACGCATGATAGAGGAAGATAAGAGAGTGATCTATCAGCAGATACGGACAAGCCTAGGCATTGGTTTGAGTCAAGTTCAAAAAAATATTACACGAACATTTAGGCGTGAGATAGCTTTGTACCAGATGGATTCCCCGTACTTTAACCGGAAACACTGTCGCATAGACTGGTGTCGCCAAATGTTAGATAAGTTCAACGGCGGTGATTCAAATTAAGTATTTGAAGTCACAGGCGATGAAAGCTGGATATATAGCTACGAATCAGAAACCGGTCAAAAACCGGAAAAAGTCAATCAGCTCAGTGGGTGTTTCATTTCGAGGATCGGCCAACTAAGGTAAGGAAAGGAAGAAGGTAAGGAAAGGAAGAAGTTAAGGAAAAAAGATAATTCATTCTTTGGTCGGAAAGATCCTTCCGCGGTAGTTATGGTAGAAGATGGAAGGTCAGTTACTGCACACTGGTATGTCAATCGCTGTTTGCCTGTTGTCTTGGAAAAAATTCGACAGCAGCGCCCTTGAAGCAGGATCTCCCTTCACCACGACAATACTTCAGCGCACTCCGCAAAATGGACTGTTTAATATTTAACTATGGCAGGTTTCGAGATACCTGACCTGGCTCCCTTCGACTTTCATTTATTCTGATGAACTAATGATACAATTTGAGGTATTCGCTTTATGAGCCGTAAGCCGAAAGCGTAAGAAAATGCCATAGAAGAGACCCCTAAGGTAGTATTGGCCCACTGCTTTTCTCATTGCTTCCATCGAATGCGACGATGTGTAGAGAAGAACAAAGATTACTTTGAAAAACAATAAAAGTATTGGCAACTTTCTACATAAAGCCGTTTTTCATTTTCTAAACATCTTCAGTGTTTCCTAGGTATACGTTTACTTGTAAGGAAGTAACAAATAAACGACTGCAAAATGGATAATAAGCTCTTATGAAAATAATTAATTTTGTGAAATGATATATTTCTTATTCAGTATAAACCATGCCATGTAATAAATATCTTGAATTACTCTTCACTTCTTTAAACTAGCTTCTACGCCACATTCACAAAAGAATTATAGTTAATATATATTAGTTATTACTCTAAATATATATTGATTATATATTATATTGATTCTAACTACGGTTAAGAATCGAAGGCTTATATACCAATGTAGATCTATATTTTAATTCATCAAAAGCCAAGTGTTTCATGCTTACTTTTAAAAGCCTTTTGCTATACATATACTTGACAAATTGCCATATTTCGTGATTACTGATAATATATTTTTACGGCCGGCACTCCACAATCCAATTTTTAGTAGTAGAGATTGATATTTAAATCCATTTATCATAAACTACTTTTTAATAACCGATGGATCGATAGTCAATCTGCTTTTGTATTGTATTTTTGGATTTATATTTGTATGAAAACGACACATCGACGCTTTCTATAAAATACCTTTTTATTTTGGCATTTATCAATCTAAATTTGCGATCTTCCCACTTTGTCCGATTCACGATTGTTACGGTGCTGTTTTGTTGTGTAATATATACCTAACGAGAACAAACATCTTCGAGGTCTAGGAGGGAAATTAAAGAACGTAATGCCAATTCCTTGTTGAATTTTTTTTATGCAATGGAATGAACTCCCCGAGATTGTTAGAAAAGAATGTCTTGAGGAAAGGTTACCTCAAGACATTCTTTTAAAAATAAATTATCTGAAATTCTTACGCTAAATACACACGCATCAGCATTTGCTGCTAGTATATACTAAATAATATTTATATTACTCTAATGGTTTTGTTTAAATTTTCTAGTGTTGCTGCAAAATTTAAACAAAACATCTTATAAAAATGCAAAGTATAAAATTAAACACCTTGCGCGTTAACAGCCCCGTAAGAAGATTAGAATAAGAATAACCTGTATTCATTATGTAATAGCATAAACGATTCAGAATTTATGTATGACATTGGTGGTAGACTGAAAAATGTGTTTATTCGAAATTCGGGATTCGAATATATATACGATTCTGGCACTGAATACCTCACATGAAGGGAGAAAAGGAAGGAAAAATTAACAAAAGTGGAATCGTTCTTTTCATGATGTTCTGCCGGAGATTTTATTATCCCACTTCAGTGACAGATACGGAGTAAAGGTACGGTACTTCGTGCTTTGTAAAAGTTACCGTACTACGTTCGTAGTAAGAAGCTTTAGTCGTAAAACAAAAAAAACAGCATTCGATAAAACTTAATGTTAAATGAAATTGTAATAAATAGCGAATATAATAATATTTAGAAGTCTAAAGTTCGAAAAAAAATATATGTTTATTATTGTTGCAATTTAAAATAAATCGCATATCATATTTCATGTATCTCGATGTATTGACAAGGCCGTCGACACTCGGGGTCACAGTGTGTAACACATACAATGGAAGAAACTAAAAATATGATCTTTGATCGACTTATGTAAGTTTGGTAACTTTATTTCAATTTTATCTAACAATCAAAACTTAAGAGAATTAAAAGTATTAAGTAGTCGATAGATTATGAGCTAGTTTTGTTTTCAAAAAATAAAAATCAATACATGTATTATAATTATAACTATACAAATCAATATAAAACTATCATATTATGCCAAAACATCTGTTAGCCAACTACTTCCAAATCGAATGTGTATATACTGTGGTAAGTCAGCTAAACAATTAATAATTAATAGCCTCCACACAATAGCCAAGTTTATCTGCTTGTCCATTAGACACTGGCCATAGGCCTTAGTAATAACAAGCACTTGGTACTATTGAAAGATACAAAAGCATTTTAGTCTTCAACCAAGAATGAAAAAAAATAGATTTAGAAGTCCTAAGTGCTTTGAGAATACAGTAAAGCATTATTACTTACATAATATTTATAATTTTATTATTGGAAATATCAAAATGCAATACTAAAACATAAGGTTCAAACATATAGTTCATGTACATTTAACTATTCTGCATTTATTGAACAGTTAAAATTAAATTCAATGATATAAGTAGGTAGTAAAATTATTAGCAAGTCGTGAACATGTGAACATTATTCGTTATCTCTCAATTAATTAGCGAAGAGCATCTGAGCACCATTTAAGGCAATTATGAAGTGGTAGCATATTGAGATGTAATTAAGGCTCCAATGAAATGTTCTTTTATGTGAATTAATATTGCTTACTAGCTTTCTGTCTAATGTAGGATTTTAAGATTCTGCGGACATAATAATAATAAAGAATTTGTAAAAACACATTAGAATTTTATCTTATTCATTAAAAATGACAAAAATGTGAATATTGAGACAAGTTTTTCTTCTGAAATTAATGATGAAAATTGTTATAAGAACCGGACCAAATGAACTTATTTTTTTATTATAAATTTGGAGTCATATTGTTTTAGACACACCTAAAACCTTCAACTGGACAAAAAAATTAAAGACATTAATCAAAGTAACTCTAATAGGATATTATGGTATAATTTAGACTTGATGTTTTGACAAAAATAAAGTCTACCATAATAACCATCTTTATCATCTATTTTATATGAAATATATGTCTGGATACTAGACAGCTTAGTCTTATAAATTTTGTATTCTTGTTTTAAGCCTTCAATATTATGCCTTAGTTTATCAAGAATGGCCTTGCAATGTTTTAATTTTATTTTAGAAATAATTGTATGTTTAGCAGGGTTTAATTGTTTACCTGACTGCTCTTAATGTGAATATTACATTAAGTTTATTAAAACATAATTTTTTATAAGTGGCACAGTATTTATACCCAAAATTCACTTCTTACAGGATAACCAAATATTTAATAGTATTAGGACATTTTTAATCGTCATAACATACGACCTTCGAAAAAGGTATTTAAGTACAATATAATACAACGTATTAAAATAGATTATAAAAGAAAGGAAGCCGATATAAAATATTAAAACATTATTCTAATATAATTTCGGTGTATTCCTACTTCTACCGTCTGACAGGGCCTAATGAAGTAACAACTACTTACCCTTATCAGCCGACTTAAATTCACTGAGGAAGATAACACATAATCACAACAATATTAACTTTAAAGGATTAATAAGATTTATGGCCTTAATGCGATAAAAACATGTAAACTTTGACATACAATATCAAACGAAAAGATACGACCGCTGGAAGGCGCGCCACTGTACTGGGATACCATACTCAAAACTCATACTTCGAATCTTATAGCAAACAGCTGTTGATATTACCAGAATAAAATATAACAACTAAAAGTTATGCGGTAACACAAAGTAATATATTTAGTATTAAATGTATAAAAGCATTTAATTTTATTAATAATTAAATAATGGTTTGGCTATATCTTAAACTTAGGGGTTATCTATACTCAAATGTTTTCTATCAACAATCAGCACAATCTGGCGAAATATGCATACGCAAAACAATGACAAAATACAATGATTAGTCTTGTTCACTCTAATTAATTTCATAATATCTCTCTCCAACTTTTGTAATTATTTTAAGAACCAATCAAGTTCTACTAGATAGTAGGTACTTTATTTAACTTTGCGTTATAATTTTTTATAGTAGAACTGACCACTGACTCCACTGTGAATGGAAAATGCAAAAGCCAGCAATGAAATGACCAAACATGTCAAGAAAATTATGTGATAATATTTGTCAAAAGTAACCTAAATATATGGAATAAAAAATCCGACACATTCTACTTCCATTTCGGAGAGTTATTTTAAAATCAATAAGAATTTAAAATAAGTTAATTCGAGATTGGTTTTACATAATTTATTTTCAATTTATCACTTAAAGTAATAGATAAATTTGTACGTGCAAGATTGCTGTCGCGATTACAGATTGGATAAATAATTAATATATTTTAATAGCAGCAGACGGTTTTAAACTATTTATTATGAAACGATAATGTTACATTTAACTTATGCAGTTTATACACGTTGTAAAAGTAACTTCCTGTTGTACATTCGTATTTAATTTTACTAACTAAGTAATGTTTAATTATTATGTCTACACATTTTTATTGCATATTTATATAATAGTAAAATTTATAATTTCAAATAACATCTTTATTACATAGTATTTATCTTTTGTCTTTGGACTAGACTTATAATATATAAACTTCAAAATCTTAAATCTATATTAAAAAAAATTAACAACCTGTATACAAATGTACTGTAATGCACGCAAAGATAAAAATAATGAGTCTAATCTGTTTAATTCGTATGTATATAAATAAATACAAGTCTGAATTCTGATTATATTGTCCGGTGTCCCCGAGAAAATGGTTTGCAAAACACTCTGCTTCATGCTCGCAGCGTTATACGCTGGTACGTAATATTAAATCAATACTTGATTATTATCTATAAGACTAAGACTAACCAAAAATAGACTGAGCAAATAGGCCTGTCGTCTCATCGTCATTGAGGGCTCCTGTCCTCTACTCTAGAGAGTAGAATACAGGAGCCTCTATCCCGATTCTTGCGTTTTTTCTTAAATACTCGACGCCAGAAAGGGACCTTTCTCCTTCTTATATTTTGTCATGCTGTTGACTTAGACACCATTATGGCTCGGAGCTTATAACTTTCCTTTCCTAAAATATCGGTTTGCATTAAGTCATAAAGGTATAAATAACATTCTCATGTAAAAAACATTTTTATTCAGATATAATATAAATAACCTATTTTGTTTCTAGCGTCAGCAGCTCCAGAAGGCCGCATCACAGGCGGGGCTGACGTTGATATTAGCGAGGTACCTTATATGGTATCTCTGGTTTACCATTACCCAAGACCCAACATCTACATTCAGCGCTGCGTGGGAAGCCTCATCTCTTCCTGGCACATACTTACCGTGGCTTATTGTTTTACGTAAGAAGTTAAAACTATATACATTTGAGGCATATTGAAAAACCAGGTCAGCTGCCTAGTCGACTGACTTGATTTCAATTATTTTTGTTGCCGTGAAATGCTCATTAAATAAAATTAAACAAAATAAGTTTTATATATATTATGATAATGTTTGTCGTAAGATTTGTGGTGGAAATTTCTAATTTAATTAAGCGACTGAAACTGTTATTATTCGTTTTAGGCCGTAAACTTGAACCCATTACGAAAAACTTATTACACTTAGCTGTCAGAGATTCTTAATTCAGAGTTAATGAGTGCGGATTAGATATCTTTTGAATATAGTCAATTCGCGTACATCAGTCTACAGGTTGTTTTATTTATTTCAGTGGAGCGATCCAAGACAACTTCACACTGCGAGCGGGATCTTCTACTAGTCTTTCGGGGGGCGTTACTTCCACCATCCAGCAAGTTATACAGCATCCAGACTACGTAGCGACCCCGAGACAAAACGACATAGCAATTGTATTTGCAAAAGAACCGTTCAGAATCACAAATGTAGTAAACAGTTTACGTCTCCCACCACAGACATTTACTCTGGCTGATGGTGCCATTGGCGTAGTGACCGGATGGGGATTCGATAAGGTGAGTGTTGCCCTGAACTAGAAAGTTTTTAGTTAATTTTACCGTTATTTCTTCAAATGTATTTATTTGTATGAAGAATTTAAGATTGAAACGTGACAAACGTTTGATCCGTTTTTCAGCAGAAGAGAACAAATAATCTATATTTATTTCTAGGAGCAAGACAATGGTGGCACTCAGCATGAATCCCTTAAAAAAATTGAGTTGAGAAAAGTACCTGCAAGTACATGTACTTCTGCCTTCTCTGATGTTGAGGACGTTTCCATTACTGACAGTAAGTAATATACGTAAGACAAATAAAATATCTTCTGAGAATGTTTGATTATGGAGGTAGCATCAAATTCTTCTTTAGTAACATTGTAAAAAAATTGCTATAGAATTTGAAAAGTAACATCTAAAAACCACAGTAACGTATGTATTGAGAAGTGATTGTGTGAAGAAGTGCTTCACCGGCGTCACTACTAAATCGTCAATTTCTTACGTACTCTTGACTTAGAATGTACCGAGAAATGTACCTTAAATAAAAATCGGTGGTAGTTGTTCACTCATTTAGAGGGCTAATAATATTCTTAAATGAAATCCGAATTTCTGTTTACAGCCGTTTTCTGTGCGTCTGAAACAGACAAGGGAATATGCTTTGGCGACGCCGGCGCACCTTTCGTATCAACAGTATACAACAGTAAAGCATTAGTAGGTGTTTCTTCCTACTACCAGGACTGCGGATCAACGTATCCGGATATTTTCGTCCGCGTGGAGAAATACTCCAATTGGATTTTGGAAGTTGCTGTGGCACCCAGCGGTAGACGTGTTGTGGAAGGCGACACGCCCGCCATTGCCTAAGATAATTTAAGCATTGATAAATTAGAAGTGAGCAGCGAAAAAGTCTAGTTAAATTATTATTCCTAATAATAGGAACATTAGTGATATTAGTGTATATAGTGAACATATGTATATATGTAGCTAATAAATAACTTGAATTTTCAATTGATTGTATCTTTTAACGTATTAAACTTTTTAGTTATATACTTTTATAGCGGAAACAGAAACAAAATTAGTTAAAATATTGATTTGTGGGTATGAAAATAATGTAATAATTATTTAAATTAAATTTTTTCAAAGCACAAGGTGATGTTTTTGTCAATCTTAATACTAAATAAAAATACATAATGTAAATATACAAAATATATTTATTAAGTAAACCTGTATAATCCAAATTCCATCAAATATTGACAACACGGATAGATCATCTTTGGAACAAACTTCAACGGGCAAGACAATTGCGGTAAAGGCACTACATATTGCTTAAATTACTGCTATAATATCTAGTTCTAGAAAGGTATGCTAATTAAGGAGTCAAGCACAAACATTCTTAATAATGATCAAAACTATTATCAACCCAAGTAAAAAGTCAATCAATTGACAATAAAATTGTTTATTTAAATATTTGGGTGATCGGGTCACGACAAACATTATTAAAAATCTAATCTAAAGAGATAAACTTTTTGGATATAAAAAAAATATACAACAGAATAACAGCCTTTTACAATAAAAACAAAAGATTTTAATTGTTGACAATATTTTTTATTCTTAGCATACCTTTAATTAGAACATCTATAATTAACAAATAACTATAAAGATACCCAAATATCATTTACCTACGACAAACAGGGGGCACGTAATTGCATTAACACTTACAAAAATTACACCTACAAAATATATGCGCATACGCAGTACCTAAAATTTAATAATAAGTACACTTACAATTCCATTTTTCACTCGGTGGTCCCATTTTATTTCAAATTTCAGTCACGTTTACGTTCTAAAGCTATCCACAAAGCTAGGTTTCTTACACATAATTCTGGAGCGAAACCAGAACCCGAATTTATCGGCTTTAAGTTTTTATGCACAGTAGAAGTCAAGTAGTATGATTGAAAAGCAAACAACTCCTTAATTTCTACAAGTCGTAAATGTTTTTATAAGGAAACTAGCTGCCTGACTCTATATAAATATATGACGTAACAACTACGATTAAGCCAATTACATTTAATATTGATGTCTGCATGTTATATGGCAAGGACTTCGCCTGGGAGAAAGTTCTTGTCACGTTTAGCAGCAAAATACAAATACATATTTTACTTCCGCGCATATAAAGATTCTAGCCAACATATGTCCGGAAGGACAATATCAATGAAAACTTTTTTGTATGCAGTGCAGAAGTACATTTAGCAGACAAATTGTGTGCATCAAGCTAAAAGTAATATACGATAAATAATACAAATTATGTGCTTATTTACAAGTGGAAAAAGTGGAGATTATTATCACTCGCTAATTTGAGATTTTCAGCAGACTTCATGATTTAGCTCAGCAATAAAGCATATTTACCCGCTATCAAACCACCAAAAGATAATTATTATATTTATTCTAGTAACTGACTACTATAGAAAGTGGAAAACGAATTTCGAAACATAATTCAAAACAATTCTAACGTCAAACCAATTTCTATGATTTTTGTCTTTTGTTCGGAAATACGGCTCTTCAATCAAAATGCAATTGTGATATCTCGTATTGTAAAACACCTATGTCAGCGCCTAGTTTGATATCAAATCATATCAATCAATAATGGGATCCTTCAACGACTATTTTTTTCTTCTATTTTATACGGTCTAAATTCGTTCTGTTCTCGATACGTTTATATAACACCTTCTTATACATATTCTTTTAGAATTGTTTGAAATCCCAATGCATTAGTAGTGCATTCTTGCAGTCTTTGTAAAATTCATTTGTAAGAAAATCCTAAGGTTTTATGTATATAAATAAACTAATCAAATGTAAGAAGTCTATATTGCCTGCTGCCACCTTAACAGTATTAAAGCTTTATTACTAATCCTATACTAAAATAGATAACATTTTATTTGAGTACAGCACACGGTTACTGGTGTTTACGAATCCAAAAAAATATATTCATCAAGTGTGTTCGAATTTTCAAATTCATTCTTTCAAAGAAAAAGGTCAACGTTACTTCGATATTGGCACAATGCAAGTTAATTCAAAAACTATAAGAAAGAGACAATGAGTGGAAAGTTTATCTGCGTAGTTAATAGTATACTGTATAGTTTGGAATATTAAGAACTAGTAACGAAAAGTTGTGAAGCGATTAAGTTGCGGATTTCATCTAAAATAAGTTGAAATAGCTACGACTCGCAGATGTTTGTAAAGAGAATTATTTTATTAAGGGGCTCCTAGACGGGTCTGTTTTCATGAAAATGTATAGCTCCAAGGGTTTGGCTGGCAGACTATACAGTACTCGGCAATTGCCGTATGTGCGGAACGAGCGCTTTGCAATTGTAAATACTGCAATATTTCTCAGCCATATTGTTGCTGTCTCGCTTTACGGCCTAATTGCGTCACCTTTTCTTGCTACGTGACAACAGGTATAGCTTTTCTCATGTTAGTATCTTTTCTTTGTATCATTGGTCCAATCTTGTGAATAAAGAGTTCAAAGTCACTCTTTAACATTCGTGTAAAGTTTACAAATAATTGTTCATCGAGGCCTATATCCTGACTAACAATATCTAATGTATCACGCATATTGAACTAAGCTCGAATCTACATTTATCTTTTGACTTTGCTTCAAAAACGCTGCTTTAACGCGTAAAAGTTCATCCGCCACGGTGGCAGAAATATTGGCAAAGGTGTAGCCACATATTTCGTGAAAAGTGTAGCACGTGTAGAGGCCCCTTTACGGAGATATACATTTTTCATTTTGGGTACATGACAATCAAATGTACGTACATTACATTCTGAAGACTACGTAGACTTCAAGAGAACTACCTTAAAAGCAGGCAAAATAATTTATGACTTGCTCTAACCTAAATAATATGTAGATCTATGCAGGTCGGTGAAATGTCATTAACAATTGGAAATATACACAACAGAGAGATAAAGGCATTCTTAATTCAAATTATTGCTTGTCATCCTTTTAACTATTTAGCACAAGTCCGGAGATGTCTAGAAAATACTTTCTACGACTATATTACTTTAGTAGACAAATTTCAAAAGTTAACTTATGAAAAATAGTATTTAGGGCTATCAGTTCAGTCCGGTGGTAATACCGTGAGAGTGACAGTGGTGCCTGATCTCTTAATGAGGGCCACTACTTCGGGGTGAGGCAGGTTACGGACCGGTAAATGGTTGATAGCCACTATAGTGTCTCCCACGTGAAGGAGACCGCAGCGAGCCGCTGGAGAATTAGCGATTAGTTGTCCTGAAAAAAAAAACCAAAAGTGTTATCCAAAAGAAAAGTTCTTTGATTTCTTGGTCATAATTTAATCCCAAACTAAATTTTATGACTGTGTGGTCAATATGATTTATTGTGTTCGTATACGCCCATTACTTATTTAATTGACAAGAAAGTAATAATCACACTTGGACTTTTTGAAAAGTCATTTTGATTGATTGTGGTAGGTATACGCGTATACGCACGTCCTTAACGACAAAAAAGTACGTATCTGTTTACAAACTTACCTATTGTACTTGTGGCTTTATTGGTAGATGAGATAACGACGAATCCAAAGCCCTCTCCTTCGTTTCTCGTCACTGTGACGTCATACGGCACTGTCCAACCACCACCTGTCTCATATTGGACGCCGTACCTATAAGTGATATCAACTTTTACATATAACATAAAATTATAGTTAACGTTTTCATAACGGACAGTCGACAACAAACTTAAAAGTTATTTTTTAATGTTTAGCGGTACACATAATCATATTTCTTTTAAATACAGTCAAAACCGTTAAGAACGTCACCGTTTAGAACAACATAAGGCTTATGTTGACAAAAATCAAAGGCTGAAATCTATTGTAGTAGGTAATTAATAACAACGTCATCGGCTGTTACGACTATCTACGTATATATACGTTGGTTTTTACGATCAAATATGAGTAGTCCCTTGAATGTCGTTATAACAGATTTTAACTGTAAAAAATTCGAAAGCTTCATATTTCGTTCAGTTTTAGTATTGAAAGTTTTATTCAACAACACTTAAAATTAATATACACTAGAACACATACTTAACATATTTTACGTTTTTTTTTACTAGTGGGTATAAATTAAAACTATAATTTATATCAATTAAACACTTACATAGGTGCAGCCGGTGGGTACATGGGTGCTGGGTGAAGAATATTATAAGAAGCGGGTACGTGAGCCACCGGAGGTTCAGCCCTGAAATTATTAATATAACTATTACTTTGTTATAAATAAGTAAATAAGCGTTGCCTACTTTCACTGTATTGTGAGGCTAATATTTACATCCATATCCAATTATAAATAACTGGATCTCGGCACGTAGTTGTTAAATAAAGGAGCCGCTTACGAGTACTCTGATATTAAAAATACATACGGAAAGTATGGTCTTTGTTTTCTTTCAATACATACGGAAGCAACGGTTGGTGTTGATGAGCAGGTGCTACAGCTGGAATTCCCAGAGGCTGAATATCCGCTCTGTTGTGTCTCACGCCCAACGTCACCTGTGGTTATTTTAAATAGAAAATTAAGTTATTTACTACGGACTGAGATTCTATTATTTACCATGATTCATTGCTAAAATACTAATCAAATTTTTTTGAGAAAAATTCTCACATGTCCTCTAGACGCAGCCTGGCATACATAGGCCACCGCTCGCGCATGTGTAGCGCCACTTAGAGGAATTCCATCTACTGATGTCAACAGGTCGCCCGGGCGTAGAAGTCCGTCGGCTGGACCACCTGCGCAGAAATTAATATTATTATTGTAACTGTAAACAAATCGTCATTATTTTAATTTACGGGCAATTATCATTCAAAGCAAAAGTCACATCTAACTAAACAATAAAAACGTAGTTATAAATACAATCATACCCAAAAATTAAGCATTTAAATAAATTTAAATTCTCCAGCAGTTAGCAGTAGAAACCGAAACATTGTTGGAAACAATAAAAAATATTTTAATCTACTACTACTATATAAAATTTATTGAGAAAATCTCTCGCAAGGAGACCATGCCTGTCTCATTTGACAACCGTATGTATTTATGTGAACTTCTTTAAAATACACACAGCAAAACAAAAGCAAAACATAGTTTGGTTAACATAGCTTTTACACATTGAAAGAAAACAATTTTTTAACCGGAACCGGAAAGCTATTTGTAAGCGTTACCACGCACGCTGTAAAGCACGCGAAACGTCGGAAAATTTTAAATTAATGTATATAATTATAAGTTTATAATAATACAAATAGCTTCAATCCGGTAATCCAGTTATTAAATTAAATAAAGATCTACTCACCCGGTACAACATAACCCACCGCTACACGGCTACCGTCTTCGGTCCCACCAACAATACGGAAACCAAACCCTGCACTGCCGCGAGCCAGACGTACAAGTACATCTGCTTCGGGGTCAGTTGAGCCTCCAGCTTCGACCTTCGATAAACAAAAGAATAAGTAAGTTTTTATTAAGCAAACCAAACTAATAACGAAAACAGCCACTTGATCATGAAACCAATATGGTAGCAATGTCCGCCATCTTGTTTCCTTATAATGTGGTCTTGTATATTACGTCTTCTATTTTTCTTTAAAATTTGTCAGAAAGTTCGTTCAAATCGTTTTTTTTAATTGGTATTGGTAAAAAAACTTTATATCCAGTACCTAAGTATCTCTATCTATTTCTTCAATATATACCTGGGGATAATTAGCGACATATCCAGATTGCTGCATGTCAGCGTCGAAGCAGGACGCTGATCTGTGTGAAACGGGGGAGTGGATGTGACGAGATGGAGACGGGTCGCGGAGCCTGTTGGTATTGAAATGGAGAATTATTTCATCAGTTATAAAATGGTAAATTTATAGACATTTAATGTTTTGGTAAAATAATATTTATTTTGATTTATATATCACCTGAAAGTATATATATTATGTAACAAGGGGCAAACGGGCAGAAGGCTCACCTGATCATCATCATCTAATATAGTATGTCAAATTTTAAAAAGAAGTCCATGCTTGACACATACTTTTTTGTATATATGTATCAAATATATGCTTTAATTAAAAATTTATTGATTACATTTCAGTAAATATTAAATAAGAACTGTGATAGCGAGATCTCATCCGAACCACAGAACACCGGATGCATAATTAATTATACTATAAATATATATATATATATATATATATATATATATAAATTCGACGGTAACTATTACAAGTTAACAGTTATTAAACTTGTTTCTCTAATTCCATTAGAAATTCTACTCACCTCGCGTAAATAACAATAGTTAGAGGTCGTCGAGACATAAGCCTTTGTATAAAGCATGAAACAAAAAGCTAATATAAAGGAAAGCATGCGGTTATACTATAATCAATATGATACACATTATAGAAATGGATTTAGAAATATCTTTCGCATTTAGGCATGCTCAGTGCAACAGAAAAAGAGATAAATATTAGTAAAAATTAATTTCTTGCTTTCGGCACGTCACTTGGCAATATTTTAGTATAGGGGACTTTTAGTAGATATCCAGGTATTGTTAGAAGCACAACTTAAAAAGCTAAACCTGCAAATGTAACATCTCTTGCAAACTTACGTGCAGAGAGGCTACCCAATAACAATACTGTAAAACTACTGTTCTACCGTATTATTAAAATTATATTTGCGGTATAAAATATTTATAAATTCAATCGTAGAAGTTATGTAACTTATTGACAATAAAAACGTTCAAGCAAAACGCATTATTTGATTTGTAGATAGATTAAAATGAAACTAATAAATCAGTACCTGAGTGGTGACCCCTTTAATCTTCCATTCGAAGAGTTATTTGAAGGAGATTGACTTTGAAGTCTCGTTGAAGGTGATGTGTTGAGAAGCCTGTCTGTTGCGCTGGTGTTCGAGGGTGAATTACTGCGTAGTCGACCTGATGAGTTATTTATTTATTTATTAACACTTCGTTACACTACAATATAGAAAAAAAATAACATAATTAAATCAAAAGGAAGGCAACTGGCGGCCTTATTGCTTTCGAACGATCTCTTCCAGGCAACTACTGTGAGTAAAGAAAAAAAAATGTATTAAATTACAAACGATAAGCAAGTAGTGGAAAAATATACGTTATACAGAGTTATTAAGACAAAATTAAACGGGAACAAAAAAAAAAACAAACTAATCTAAAAAAACTACATACATACGTACTAAGACTACTACATTAAAAATAGAAAGTAAAAAGACACATAAATCACGATAACTTAAGATAAGTCTCACGTCAGTTAGTAGTTAGTAAGAAAGTTAGGGATACGATGTGGACAGGTAATGTTTGAACATAAGAAATTTAAATTATTTAAAATTCGATATTCATATCATGATAAGACATTTTCTTTTAATTAATGAAAATATCCCATATAATATAAGTATCAAAGTAGTCATTGACCTATACTCGTACTTATGTAACATAAACCTGTTCTATATATATTTCGTTTTATTTATATAGAAAACACTTTTTTACCGGACTGAAGCTATGTTTTATTATAAACTTATAATTTATTTATTTTCATATTAAAGTGATATTTTTTTATTAAATAATCCTGTTTTTATTAGTAAAAAATACTAAATTAAGGTATTTCAGACAATTATTATTAATAAAGACTTTTTCAATGAGCTTGAAAAACACCTTATTTACTTTAGCATATTGTAATTACCTGTGGAGTTAGCTGGCGAGTGTGGTCTGAGGCGACTGGTAGACGGTGACTGCCGGGACAAACCACCGATAGCTGCTGTTGTTGGTGAGTGAAGTAAGCCATCTTCGGGAAAACCTAATAAATTAAATTAGTTCATTTTTGCATGAGATTTCAATGCCACCCCTAAGTTAGGAATATTCACGAGGACGTTAATCTAACGCCATACAACAGTTGTGATCATCAATAAGAGTTAAAAATTTGGGAGTGCACATATAAAATCAAAAAATATAAGTTCTAATGGTCATGGTGAGTTTATTTACTTTACACTATTTGGGGAGAACATTTGCAAATGTATAGTAGGCTAAGAAATAAAGACAGTGGTTGTTTGCCAGAAACTATACTAACACTTGTCGGTCATACGAACCTCCATTATCGCTACTATCGGCCACACTCGCATTTCCCCTCCAGTAGGCAGCGTTCATATCAACATGAACTGTTGGAGTAGGTACTTCACCCCAGTTGTTATTCCACCTCTCACCGTTCCCCTCCCAATTCCCGTTACTGGTACCTTCACCGTCCCACTTTTGGCTGGATCCATCCCATTTTTGGCTTGACCCGTCCCACTTTTGGCTCGAGCCGTCCCACTTTTGGCTCGATCCGTCCCACTTTTGGCTTGCACCGTCCCACTTTTGTGCGTTTTCTGCCCAATTTCGTATATTGTTGGAATTATCTATCCAGGTCTCTCGTTCGGTCCAGTTATCTGTTTGTTCACTCCAAGGCGTGACTACCGGCAGGGTGAGCCTGGCTCCAGGCGTGGAACTTCTGCGGCGTCTTTCCATAATGCTTTCGCGCGTTTCTCGTGATTTGTGTTCAGGCACCGCGTAGGTAGCTTCAACTAAAAGTAATAAATAGGCAAGTGAACATTAAAAGTTAAATTTATTCTGCCTGTATGAAGATTCACAGTGGGTTGTGATTTCAGATACGAATTAGAATTCAGGAGTAACAGTGCTTAGTATATGGCTGTAGAACTAAATGGAAACAAGAATGAACACCGTTCGTATAAAATCCATATAAAAAATTCATACGTTCGAGCGGTCAAACGTACATAATCGTATGTAAGTATGATGCATACAAGTACTTGACAACACTAAAGTCAAAGCAAAAAATCATTTATTCATATAGGTAACACAATGTACACTTATGAACGTCAATAAAATATACATTAAATGCTTCTAATTTTACATTTACTGGCAGTTTTCAAATCTAGGGCGTAGAACGGAAGAGAAAAACTGGCAATTAATTATTGACAATAACTAATGAATTTTTACTTAGAGTTCAGATAAAAGCATTGTGCATTTTTAAATAATTATCCCATCTGCATGATTTATACCATTGCGGGCCTGGCCACGGCTTAATTAAATTAAAATAATTACCTGAATTCATATCATTTTGCCTGCGTGTGTCAGCTGCAACGGCAGGTGATCGAAGCTGTTCAGCTGTTGGTGTTTTGCTTCTACCGAGCTGAGAATTCACTGCGTTTGCTGGTAAAAACAAAAATATTTAGTGGGATACAGATTTGAAAATCGAAAGATCGCATCATCTCTCTTGATTGTGATTGGTTAATATTAAACTGTATATTTCACTGCGTGACTTACTATTTGCTGGTTGAACTCTTGTAGCAGATCGACTTCTGGGTGCGCGTGTTATTGTATTCTTTCTCCACACTCGTAGTGTGGTTTCTGACATTGCTGGACATTCTTTTAGGACCTAAATTATATTTTAACTATAAGATATATTATTCGCAGTTTTTTTTCTAAAGAAGACCAACGCATTGGTTGTATATAGGAAGTTCAATTATTAAAATTATACCTGGACAACACGTTGATGTGGAACATGACGTACATCAGTGTCTCCAATTTGTAGAAGTAAGTCGCCTTCCCGCAATCCCGCGCATCTGCCGAGATCTAACACCTGAAATTTTTTTAAACTGTCTATAACCGGCTTTTTTAAACAATAGTAGATACAGACGAAGACAAACTTTACGTAATTAAGGTAAAAAACTCTTTCTTGCAATTATAATATACAGATGACACAAGTTCTGTGGGATTAGATATTTAATCATGTATATATATACCTTTTTGACTTTCTGTCCATGAACACTATCAGCTATGGTAAAACCAAATCCAGCTGCACCACGCCTCAATGTCAATACAAGCTCTCGTCCGGGTTCATTTGTCACACTACGGTGTTGGTGATCTAAACATAAAAATTCTGGTATGAATATGTAATACAACATAGCACATATAATATTATGCAGAACACTTGTGGTGATTGTATATCAATACTAAATACTAGAAAAAGGTTTTAGAGAAAAAGCTAGATTTAAAAACACATCAGAGACTTTATCTATAATATGATACGTAATATGTATTTGTATACATACTTATTGAAAAAATGTATTACCTAATTTTCTATAAAGTTGTACTAATAAAATATACCAAAAATTAATACATTAAACAAAAAATGTACCAGTAGCCAAAGTGAGTAAATGGTCAGCAGAAGGGCATCGTGGTGGTAGTGAGTTCGCTTGCGTTGCAGGAATTTCATCCAGGTCAAAACTACGGGATAAAAGCCGGCGTTGAGTTGGATTGACTTCACATGAGTTATCTGTTTCGTCACGACTTTGATCGTTAGGGGAGTCTAAGTTAAACCTGAAAATTGGTGTTATTTTACCTAAGACAGAATTTTTTGTTGTGTATGTCTAATAGAAAACAAATGTTGAAATTTGATAATTATAACAAAATAATATTGGAATATGGATTTTTTTTTATTTTAAATCTTTTATTAACACATAAATACAGAATACAACGGAACAATACAACTTTGTAACGGATTAAGGCAATCATTTTTATTTAAAAAAATGATATAAAGTTTCTTTAATGACAATGCTTTTAAGCGAAAATTACAGATATAATAGAGTTGGTAAGTTAAAATTACAAAATGTTTATATTTTTAACTTAGTGTTTGTTTGTTAAGAAAAATGTGTATGTATTAGAACAGAGCAGTGTTGGCCTAGTTGGTTTCAACATGCCTTTATCTCTGAGGTTTTAGGTTTGATCCCCGGTTGTGAACCAATGTACTTTCTGTCTATGTGCGCATTTAACACTGGCTCGTACTATGAAGTAAAATATCGTGACCCGTATGCCTTAGACCCAAATAGTGGACACCGGCACAGAAGATATACTAGAATGAAAGACTGAGAGAGACTGACCTGTCTTTTAAGAAAAATAATAATGTTCACGAAAAAAATTTACAGAAAACTAAAGCCCAGGATTCTAAACGGTTGTAGCGCTACTAGTTTTTTATAAATTGAAAAGTTTAACAAAAACCTTACTTTAATAATACACGCTATTTAAAAACAAAAAACAGTCTTAATCAAAATACCTCGTCCGCAAAGCCCTAGTTAATTGCTGCATGGCCACTGCATCGCTGCTAGCATCTACTGCCAATGTACTAAGCACTCTTGTATTGGGGTCTTCAGAGTCAAATGATAGAGGATATCCTGAAATGTAAAATATGTCAAACTACATAAATAAAATACATTGTTGGGCTGGTCTTGTGGACAGGATTTAAGTTTTGTTTTCCTTTAAGTTTATACGTCTATTTAAATCATAAGCAGATTTAAGTGAGTACTTTCTACAAAAAAAATAAAATTATATTTCATTAAAATCTAAAATTTTGTATACTATTTAATTAAAACTCAATTTTATAATCAAAATTGGGGTTTCTATGTGTGAAAAAATACAAAAACAATCCGTTTTTTACCATGGTTAAAAATTACTAACACTAGTTGATTACAATTATATGTAATATAGTACTGTCAAAAATGTAAATAATATCTACTACAATATCAAGTTAATTTTCTTTTTTTAGAGCGAGGTCACCGAAATACCATTCGTCCAAACATATGCCATAACATACAATATGTAAATGTAGAACAAACATAATACCTCTAACAAAATGCAATGCGACGTCACTTCCGGCCGCTATTCCCTGGAAAATCTGTGCGACCTGCGCGTGCGACAATCCACGCACACCGCGGTTGCCCACGCCTACTATTACGTCACCGGGCCTTAACGCACCTAAAATATTAATTTATTATTATACATGAAGCAATAATTATATTATTAAGTAAACTTTCATTAGAAATACCTGATGTGTACTAGTACAATTTAATAAAAATACGTGAGATTCAAATAAGGAGTCTCACTTAAGTTCAAATCAAGACTAGTGTTTTTTTTTTTTATGTACACATTTTTAATATTTGCTCATATAATGAAGGAAACATTGTGAGCCTGGTTTAAGACCCAATAAATCAATGCTGTGAGCCACAGAAGATTGAACAACTTCTTTCCTACTTAAAAACAAATCAAGAAATCTGAGGTCAAGGCCAACCAGCAAATCAGAGAAAACTTTCTGTGATTATTAACGTTAGATTATATACGTTCTTCATTGATTATTTTAGATGTATAAGTTAACAACAAAGCCACCACGGTGGCTCAGAAACCAGTTCTGATTAGTTAAGGAGTTTAAATTTAGTAAAGATTTTAAATCTTACCATCTATCCAGGCTGGACTGTGTGGTACAATGCTCCGTATTTGGAGATATCCTTCAGTCTCTGGAGATCCTTCAGCACCAATCAAAGTGAAGCCCAGACCCTAACAAAAATATTAATATTTAACAAACAGGTTTGCAAAGAAAATTATGATTTCCAAATCACTAAATGAAATTTAGTAATAAAATATTATAGGTCACAATAAGCTTTTATTTATTTTTGTTACACTAATAGGAAGTATCACAATCACTGATCTCTTAAAAACATTATATTCATTGTTTATGTGAGAAGTATCATGTATTGTTCTAATGGCTGGTTCTTAAAATAAAATCTAGGCACTAAGTTGCTTTGTGTGAAATATACATATGATATAACTTGTGCAATGCAACAAACTGCATAGAGATTACACCTTGCTGTGAACAGTATACTATAGTGTTATATATAGTCTAGATTCTTAACAGCATGTTATAAATAAAAAAATGTTGGAAGTCTGAAGAATGTAGTTTTCCTGGAGTGCAAAGGGCCTGGGCTATTTAAGAAACTTAAAACCAATACTATATACAAATAAATAATAAGTACCTGTGTTCCTTTAGTAAGTGTCAGTGAGAATCTTTCACCACGTAACTCCCCAGTGGGCGTAGTACCATTTGACTGATTATTGTTGTTGTTTTCTGCTACTAACTTCTCCGCTGTAAGAAATCAAAATATAAAACTAAAAAGACATAAGTTCAACACAATGACAAACATAAAGTAGGTAAGTCAAAATAGCACTAAACATCTTCTTTGAATATGATATATATATGTTTGAACTAGATAATTATCTACAATTGAAAACAGACAATTTCAATTACTTTGGCTCTTTAAAAATTACTTCAATTATTAGAATCTATACAAACCTCTTAATCGTCTAGCTTGAAGTACTGGATTCTCATACTGAGTCCGTCTATTGATGTGGTCTACATAATATGAACCATATCTCTCATCTGTGACCCGTTCCCATCCATATGGGAGTTCATCTTCACCACATTCTCCTAAAGAATGTTTCCTTACCCTAGCAAGACGGGGATCTAGCCAGTGTGATGTACCAGTGTTGTAGCTAGAATATTAAAGTTGTTATTCTTGAATGCTCTCTAATGATGTCAATGGCATGATTTTGATTGTTATCCAGATCTAAAATAAATCCTATAATCCTGAGACATAATAAATCCTTCTTTCTTTAGGCTATTTCAATATGTTTATGAAAAATACTATTGTAATATGTTACAAATAACAAAAGCGTTAACTGATTTTGTTAAATGAATAAAAAAAGCAATAAATAAATATCTACAAATTATAAGAAAGAGTATTTCATTACTTTATTGATTAATTTAAACTACATATTAAATAAAACATTTATAATATAAATGTATTTACCCTTTTTCAGTATTTTTACGATAACAAAATAAAACACGAAAAACCATGTTAAAACCTACCAGAAGCACTTAAAAACTGAAACTGTAACATGCTAAAACTGAAATTAGTACAACATCTGTTTACACCAGACTTCTTTAGCAAAATATTTACAATATGTGTCTGACTCAACAGATTTCTACTCATTGAATTGGTAATTTATTCATTCTATTATGAGTTATTGCCTTTACTATTAATAGAATATGCATAGTTCATTATGTTAGTGATGCAAATGCATTTTACATAAATAAACTTCCTTAATTTAATCAATGCATAATTTTTGTATTTGATAATGAAAAATTTTACTAAAAGTCAAATCCATTACTGTATGAATTAAAAGTGCTACTGGACCCAGTATGTGAGGTTGACCTCAGCTAATCAAAAATATTAAAGTGTTAAATTTTATTTTATGATATCGGTAAAAGGTCTATATTAAACAATATGTTAATCTAAATATGTATAAGTATAGCAAAACAGTGTGCCTATTGTAATGAATTAAAATTAATATTTTGTATAATGTATTATATACTCTTTTTTATTAATAATCATATCCAATAAAACTTACTCTATAAAATACCTCTCTCCTGAAGGTGTGAAAGCCTTTTCCCACATTGGAGGTAATGGTCCCAAATAATCATCTTCATCCTCTCTTTTATGCCCTTGATCTCCAGCTCTTACACCAACCACAGATCCACCCACAGGACCAGCAGTTCCTGAACTGTGTGTGGAAATTCCAGCAGATGATAATCTATCAGAATCTACTAAACTTTGAGCCATTTCTTATGCTGGACAAATTCTTCTCATTATATTTACTTGTTTTAGTCTTGTACTGTACTTTTTAAACAATACTTCACCACACTATTCCAACTTTTCAAATATATGTCAGGCTCTCTTTAACGGTTAGCATTCTTCACTGTTTACTCATCGTATCTGTATTCCACAAAAACAAAACAATAGCGGCATACGGGCAAACCACTGACCAGTTATGACTCATTTTGGGTTCAGGTGACTTGTCTATCACTTTTTGTCAATAAAACAGTTCCACGTAGCTACGCTAACTGGATTTTCTTAATTCACCGTTCAACCATGTCATAATTACAATGGTACACTAAGTAATAAGTAGGTACTATGTTTCGAGCGACGATACTGCATTACGAACTGCAGGTGCATCGTAACGAATTCCTTAAAAACAACACGTTAGTATATACTGCCCTCATTATCGTATTGGTAGATCAGATAATTCAAAATGAGGTTTGGACTTTAAATGCTTTTTAACATGCTAATTAGATAACAAGTTCACTTTCTCACAGAAAACAGGTAAATTCTTATCGTTTGAAAGTAGGTGCAACAAGTTCGATATTCAACTTTGAAGTTTTTGATGAGAGCGTAAACTGTAGAAATAACTTAAATTCAAAAACGAAACAAAAACCCGATTGCATTAAAATGTAGCCATCCCTTTCATAAGATAGAAAGAGAAAAATATACTCATGTATGTTTCATAAACTTGTTCTAGTTTATTAATCTGTGTTGAGGATCGAACGTCAAACCACCTGTCACATTGTTAAAATAACTAGTGACTTACTACTAGATTTTTCATTCGGTATACCACGTTTCAAACATGATCAATAAATATTGGACAAATAAAAAGTTAAAGTTATTTTAACTTTAATTGAATATATTTTAATTGTTACTCCGTGACATCTTTAGAAAACTACAAACATTTCTGGTGTTCGCAGAAACCAAATGTTTTGGTAGTTTTTCTTTGCTTTAATAGATGTCACTTTACCAGATAGATTAACGTTATATTCTATAGCTATAAAAATTATACCGTACTATTTAAGTTTCAAATTTAATGTATGATTGTAATATCTTTAAATAAATTTAAAGAACACATTAATATTAACACCTTAAATGCTACTTTTTATACAGTGTCATCTGCGTTGCTACAGAAATCATATATTCTTATATTTCTTCCTTGATTGCGTAGATGTCACCTTAAGAATCCTAAATTTAAGAATATTTGAAAAGGGTAAGAAGATAAAACACACTATATTATCCTTAGCAATTACGTATGGTAGTTTCTCGTTGATGGTATAGTATAATTTAGCATAACACTCGTTCATCAGTTTTACAGATAGGTAGGTGATCGTATATCAACCAGACACAATTTAAATGCGTTAATTGCAAAATCACGATGGAATAGGAATAACGTAATTATTGAAACGTGCTTACGATTACTAACCAGATAAGTAAGCGAAACAATTTAAAACAATTGACTGCCAATGTAGGTAGGCAGTCAATGGCTCCTTGGTAAAATATTATTTATAGTTTCTACAAAAATTGTATAGGAACTCGAAATTCGTGTCTTATTAAATATGTACCAAAATATATTTTCTATTTAACTGTAGTTTATTGGCAACCACGGGATTCCCGGCAAAAGCAGATATAGGTATTGGCGATCAAAAAATTATAGATTTAAATATAATTTTACATCAGTGTGTTACCGCTTGCGTATTTTATGGCTTCCGTAATTAAACCTAAAGCAAACGCCTTTGCTCATTGCTTTTATCATATACTTGTGGACTTTTAACCATATTATTTTTGTCATCTCACATTAGTTATATTTTAAATATATATGATGAATATTAAACGTTTTAGGTATCTTTTTTCATTTTATCTAAAGTAATAATAAGTATATATAATATAATGAAAAGAAACAAAAATATACCATTTGATTGCTATCTATTGCTTGCCAATATATCTACCAACATTTTTTTCTTGATATAAAGCATTGTCTTAATAAAAAGTATGTTATTATTTCTAATAATTCTATATGTGTCAAGGCTTTACACCTGTTTATCTTATCCTTTAGGGGGTGATTGTATAACCAATTTTGTACCAAACATTTTTTTCGAAAATGGACTTTGACGATGTCATCGAGTGCGTAGACTAATTAAAGTATAGCATACTACCAAAATATTATAGGTACACTAGTCGAAGTGACAGACGTTGCCCTGCGTGATATTTCAAGCCATTGGGATATTAAACATGATAGTATGAAACTACCTTAGTTACGCAATCACCTAAGCAGATGGCGCTGCGTTTTGAATCTAAACCAGGGCGCCACTCAAGCGCATACAAAAAAAAATTGTATGCGCAAAAAACATTCACATCGGTCCAACCGTTTTTTTAGTAAGCAAATGGACAGAAGGCTCATCTGATGTTATGTGATGCTGCCATCAATTGATATACATTGCTAGAAGGCTCACAAGTGCGTTCCCGGCCTTTAAAGTTTAAGAGGAGTTCAGTGATATTCACTTGTACAGTAGAATTATATATCTATATAAAAATTATCTGTACCCAACGACCAGACCTTTATTTAAATATTTTATGAATACATTTCTGGACTAACCCCTCAATCTTTTCGAATTAACCTACTTTAATAAATCCGCTGTTGAAATTTCAATGTGCGAAGGATATTGTGACAAAAGAGCTTTTCACCCACGCATACATATTTGCTCAGTGTTGGCCGAGTGGTGAAGTGTGCGAATCCCGACAAGATTCGAATCTCGTATGTGTACCAATGAAATTTGCTCCCAATAGGTTGTTTCCCCTGCTTGCTTAATTTAACACAACTTGGCAGTCTTGCCACAATTTGGAAACAACACCTATGGAACTTATTTTTACATAGGTATATTTCCGCAAACCTTTTCTAAAAAGCTCTTCTGAAACCATGAAATAATTCATCCATTAATACCATTAAAAAATCGAATACTAATACCAAATAAACCTATAATCTCACACTAAATAATAATATTTAGTTGGTTAAGTTTTTCTATGAAATACTACCTTATACCACGAAAAATTTAGTTCAGAAGTATTAAAATATCAGACTGAGAAAAATTCATGTAAAGTGTAGTTTTTTACTATTCAAAACAAAGCTCATGCTGTGCATGTTACTGTAATAGGAAGTTTAGTAAGAGAAAGATGAAACTTATAAGTTAATAGATTTAAAAAAAAAATCATAAATTTTTACGTGCATAAACAATGTGTAATATACTCGAGATTTATGTTTATCTCCTGATGAGTGATTACGAAACGGGTGAATTATTTTTTAAACTCTATCCAAACTTGTCAGTGAGAATCAGCCCTTGAGAGTATGCTGTATGACGCGGTCAAAAATACATCACACATTTTCGACCGGCACCTAAATTTTACATTACGTGAAACAGCTTTAGTCACGTTTATCCTCTGGTTCAGTACAGACTCCGTGGTCTAAACTTAAAATCAAATAAGAAATCGTAAAATAACTGGCAACATTTCGCGAGTGCGTTTCCCGCCTAAAAAAATAGACTGCTTCAACGCAAAGTAAGTGCATTGACGTATTTTCATATAATTTTTGTGAATCGCGTTGTGTATTAATAAAACGGTGAAGTATTAAATAAATAAATGTAAACCAAGATTAATTGGGAAATGCTGGATTTTCAGCGACCGCTTTATTACATGTAATTCTTGGAAGCGTCTGAAATTCGAGTGTGTTGTGTCGATTATTACGTTCAAATACATTAAATTGGGCTTGGCAGGACAGCTAGATATTGTAAATATAATTTTAGGCCCAACCTCAGGCCCGGAATGTCAACATGTTGTAATCGGGTACGAAATCCTGCTATTTTCGGGTTTGGAATCTGTTTTATAAAACTTCGTATAACTCGTGATTTATAAACGACGGTTGACATCCACGTATAACTTGTGAATCTTATAAAAATGAGGATTTGGTTATCTTCCACAGGGTTAAACTAAAATAAAAAAAATATATTTTCTGGTTTAAGACGAAACCTTCTTTAGAAATCCGCATTATTTTAAAATGTTAAAATGAAAACCAGTGTAAATTTAAAGTTAAATTAGACATAATCTTGCGTATAGTTTTTGAATTTGTGCTTCACTAGAAAATCCTTATCACGCCTATACTTAATATTTATAAAGAAATATTTTTTGATAATTAATGTAACGAATATACTCAAAAACCTTTGCAATGTATTCTGAAATTCGTCTAGTAGTTATGTAGAAGGCATTCACCGTTAAAATACTAAATTCAGTGGTACCGTATGACATAGGCTATATTTATCTCCCATATATTTAAAATAACAAATGTCAAGCTGTTAACAACCGGACAAGTAAAAAGATCTGGCCTTATATAGATATGTAATCAAATATAATTTCATCTAAGTCTTTTGAGTGGTGTAGAATCAAGCGTGAACGATGTAAAATCAACAAAATGCTATTTATGCTTGCGAGAATTTCATCATAATGCCAATTTATAAAACGTAAACAATTTCGATATTCATTCGAGTGATTTCGATAACATGCGGGTTGGTAAGTTTTTATCTTACCAGGGATTTAAATTATATGAGAGATGTATTAGGTACTACATTCATATAATTTACTTACATAGCGACATGTTTATCATGCTAAAATTTGTAACAAATTATTAATTTAATTTAAATAATAGCATTATTTCATGCAATAATTGCATTGTATAATAACTCGAGTTTATTCTGACAAATTGCATTTCCCAGAAATTGTTCGATATATACGGAAGTAACATAAATATCCTGTAAGAATATAAATTAATATTTGTATTTACTACGAGTAGTTATTATCGACTTTGTTCGCATAGAAACAGGAAAGCTTAGTTCAAAGGTCTAAGCGAACAAAAAAACCATATAACTCTGCCTCCATGTCCTTCAAACGGGAAATAGCTATAGCAAAGTCAGAGCATATAAGATCCGGTCCTAAACCGCATTTTCCGGTACCTGTACTGGCTCGGCACTGTCCCGAAGTGCTGGAAGACCGCTTCGATACATCCGATCCCTAAAAAAGGCGATCGCTCTGATCCGTCCAATTATCGCCCAATAACTATAATCTCCTGGTTCTCCAAAATAATGGAATCCATTGTAAATGGCCAGCTCGTGGTCATTTGAAGGGTAAGGCTTCATTAGCCTCCAAAAAACTTAGTGTGCTCAGCAAGGCAAGACGATACTTCACTCTGGGCCACCACTTACAACTGTATAAAGCGCAAATTCTGCCCCACATGGATTGGTTGCACCTCTGTGTGGGGGTACCGCAGTATCAGCTCCTTCCACTTGACCGTATTCAACGAAGAGCTGTTGGAATCGTTAACGACATCGCCGAGCGGCTTGATCCTCTGGCGTTGCATAGAGCTGTGGGGACACTCTGCATCTTCCACCTAATTTATCAAGGAGAATGTTCAGAGGAGCTGTTCAGATTAATAGCTGCAGCTGAGTTTCATCATCAGACGTCTAGGCAGAATACCAAATTCCACCCGTATCACCTCGACGATCGTCATTCCTTAACTGAGCGATTTTCTAGGCAGTTTTTGCCGCGCACCACCACTATATGGAACCAGCTGCCCACTGTTGTATTTCCGAGCCAATTTGACTTAGGGTACTTCAAGAAAAGAGCGTGCCAATTTTTAAAAGGCCGGCAACGCACTCTTGAATCCTCTGGAATTCTGGTTAGATGGGCGGCGGTATCAATCAACATCAGGTGTGCCCTACCCGTTTTCCCCCTGTGATATAAATAAAATGAAGCACTCAGAGTAGAAAGGTTTGTTTTATAGATACTTTAACCACCTGTTGTTTCTATGTACTCCACAAATACCTATCCTAAAATTTCGCGGTGTGATTCTTCGATGCCAGAATTCATACGTGCTGTCCGCAAATTACTGTTTTCCTTCGACATTCATAAGTTTTATCACCTGGATGTATACTTTACGGATGTTTATACCTACTCCACAAATACCTATCCTAAAAATATGCATAAAAATCTGTCGAGTTGGATAAAGCAAGAATATAAAAGCTCAGTTTTTCGAACCTCCTATTTATACAGAGCGTTAAACTCAGCTTTTGTTCACTTTACGATTATCAGCCACTGGATTGACAATGCGATGAATTCAGGGTAAATAATTATGTTGCAATACGTTGTAATTAATTCTCTTTCGTATGTGAAGCTTTTTGGATCAACTCGTATATAAATCCCGTTAAGTTTTGTAATAATCATAAAATTTACAAAAATAACTTTAATTTCTTTTGGCGAGTGTTTGTTTGATTATCACCACCTGCTGAAGTGTTGTAAAAATATCTCGATGGTTGCAATATTGATGTTTGCACAAAATTTGTAACTTTTTTACGTGTTGCTAACTTTGTCTGTCGTTATTTTAGAAATACGGTAGTCTTAGCGTTAACGAATATTCTTAATAATAATTAAATGTTGAGCCATTAATAGGAACATAGATTTTAAAATTATGAACGTAGGATTTAAAAATAATAATCGACAAATAATGTTTCCATATATCCTATATAATATATATATTATAATAGTAATAGTTTCCATATATCCTATAATAATTTTATGTTATAATATATTACACATTACAGAGCTATATTTCATAACAAAAATTCTGACTGTATAATCCCGTCAATGGATTGATGTTTTAAAAAAAAAGTGGGGTCACCTGGAGGAGAGAGTAAAATAAACAATATATATTTTTGTTACATCCGTTTACTTGTAATAAAAGTTATGAATTAGATTTCATTTATAAATACTTGTTAACTTTCTCTAATATGTTAAACATATTTTATTACACAATTAAGGCCTATTAGGGGATATTGGTGCCTTTTTATGTGAAACAAGCCACCACACTAGTAGACTAAACTGTAGTAGCTAGAAATAATAAAACCTTAGTTAGAGCACGAGACAACAGTGCGACACATAACTGCTCTGTCTGCGTCAAATGTACCGCGAAGAGTCGAGACTATTTTGATTGTTTCAACTAAGCGAATATGATTAATGTTAATTAATGTAATTTATTCATTATATACCTCGTAACTTTTCGGGGAACGAGTTAGAACAATGCGAGTACTTTACAATGAGGACTGTTTCAGGTCTTTTTTTTCATTTGAATAGCCTTAGTTTTCAATTTTTTTGTATAAATAGTCATTTCCTAAAGGGTTTTTTCAAGGGAATTGTTTGCCAAAACAAAAACCATCCCAAGTAGTTCTCTGATGTTAAGTGGTACTGCCGCTCGTAGACCTTAAGCCAGACGGCTTGCGAGTGTGTAATTGGTTCATTCTTTTCTTGAAGGACTCTAGGATCCACTTGGATCTAATATACCTCTACGCGCTGGTTTCACATAATGTTCATGCGCGGGTAAAACTGGAAAATATAGGTGTCAGTTAACTGTATTTATATCTCAAAGTTATTAGCGTACAGTCTATCTGTCAGCTTTCTCAATTAATTAGTTCGTAAGTAGGACAAGGATTTAGATGGTTTTCTGTCTTGTACAGTAATAACATGCGTAAAAAATTGTAGCCTCATTCATGATCAATTAGTCTTTATTAAATTTAACTAAAGTGCGCATAATATTGTGTTTGAATTACGCAGTACTTTGAAGATAACTATTTCTCTGTCTCCTTCTGACCACAATTGCTTTAAAGATTCAAGCAACGAAAAATAATATATAGATTTTTAAAAGAGGATAAATATCTACGATAACCACATTTTAAATACTAAATTTGAAGTAGGCACAAAAAATAGAATAATTTGGACATCTAAAATGTTAATACTAAGTATTAAGATTGTAACTGTTACTGAATTCGTCAATATTGACATCTTCACCTTGTGAAAGTGCCGATACGCCACAAATAAAGAAATGTAGAAGAAAACTTCAAAATAACACTTTTTTCTTAACGCTTGTAATAAATTGTCACTTAATAAAAAACAAGACAATGAAATAAGACGCGTATAATTGTCCTAACTGCTGTAAAATATACCGTTTGTGTGCCAAGACGTCAATATCTATTACACATTGCTATTACAGAAAAGATTTGTTCTTCAAAGAAGAACATATCTAAAAAATTGTTTTCTTAACTAATTAAAAACTGACAGTTACTGATTGATATCAATAATGTAACATATCTATTGCGCTCTAGCAAAAGCTAAAAACAATCATAAGAGTAGACATTCTGACATACTATCTACTTTATTGACACTATCTATATACTTATCTTTTAACTTCTCTCCCATCAAGCAGAATAGAATAATTGGTATGATTTTCCGTCCTTCATACCATATACTATGAAATTATAAAATAAAATCAAAGAAACTATTTTGATTGTTGATGACTATAGCTGGCATTCTTAATTTATTGGAGAACTGTTTAATGAATATTGTTTTACAAAATCTGTGAAAGCTTTAAGGCTTCTAGTAAGACATATATGGTCCATCTATTTGAATACATCAAACTGAGCTTTGCGAAATCAAATGCCTATATAAATTTAATAATTTCTTTCATTTTTCCAGATCAAAATTATGTAAATTAGTTTCTATCGAATTTTCGACAAATTGAAGGACATATATTTAAAAGGTTCCGACAAAATGTAAACCTTCATGAAGACGTTCAAAAATAAAAGTAATTTAATTCACCGCATTCTAGAATGTCAGAGTAAACTAAAATTAATCACTACTCATGTGGTAAAATAAATTATATATTTTAGTGTTAAAGTAATTAAAAGTATCCACATCAAGCCGTTACTAATATCATGAAAACGGGGATCATTTGTAAATATTTGCAAAGTGCAGCGTTTGATGTTTGCAATGAGTAAACACAATCTGAATGTTTAGAGTATTGAAGTTGTTTGGAAAATGCTTAGCGATGATTCAAAATCGCTGGAATATTTCATTAGTGAATTAGGATTGACGGGCAATAAAAATATTGAAAATGCCTGCATATTTTCGTAAAACCATTAATAACGAAATGAAACACGAACAAGGACATTTAAAATCGGTTTCGTTTTAATGAGGAGTCTTATTATATTGAAATATTTGCTATTTTTGTTATATAATAAGTAGTGTTCTTCATGTTTGTAGCACGCATAAGCCTAAAGTTACTCTGGCATTCTACCTTAGGCCTAATTATATCTAGAAAAACATTGGATTTTTTTCGTATCTGTCAGCTCGCATAAAATAGAACGAAATATTTTTTAATTATACCTAATCCGCGTTACGAGAAATAAACGTATTCAAATGAATGATTTTTTTTGTAGCAAGTATCAAGCATAAAAATAAATCCTCCCTTTTCATTTGTTAACAGAAAGCTGTTGCTAGCCTATTTATATTCTTTAATTTTGTATATCGCGCAGTATATTCTACGAATATATTTTTATCCAGCATAATCCAGGCGATCACAGTCGGGACTAATGTGTTGATGAATAAAAAAAATATATCTACGTTTTTAAATATTGTAGATTTGACTACAGTTCTTCATTCTCTATTAACGCTTTCCACATATACATTATATATCATAAAATAATTAATAATTTATTTAAAGTAGTTTTACTTTGGCTGTTTGAGTGATGCCGTTGAAATATGAAATTTATATCGAAGTTGGCACATAATCGCAATGTTAGTGTTTATACTATTATAATTCACCTTGTATCAAACTGTGTCACTGTCATCTCGTATCATTGATGATACATTACATTATAACACTAAGTGGTAAAATTTATGGAGAATACAGGCGGTTTGAAAATACCAACCTAAACCCGAATTATAGGAATTCATATATTCGTTTATTTTAATAAATATCGCAAGCTCTGTATATACGCGTCGTCTTGAAACTCAATACAAAATACTTTTACGACCCCATTATTCTATGTTGGTTTGATGAATGTATTGTATGAAGATATGCCGTGGCTGCCGTTTGGATCTTCTACAGAAGCAGGTCAGGTATCGTGTCAATAGTAGGATATATTTGTAGGAAGCATTAAGTAATATTTTAGAAACAATTCCTGTAACTTTTTATTCGTATAATAAAAAGTTTGGACGACAAATGACTGACTTTTGTTCAAATATATTGTACAACGAACAATAGTTCATCATAAAAACTATTTCATGTATCGGTGATGATGCAACTTGTTCATAAAACTGTAATTTATTACTAATTCAATTGAGAATACATATGAAAAATTAACTTTTAATAACAGTTATTAATAGCATACTATAAAGTATCATAATACTTTTGAAATCAATACACAACAAAATACATAAATGCATAAAAATTAAAAGCATGTATCTATGATTCATAGTGTCGCGTTACTGCGGGCGAGCATAGTCACGCATACTATAGCTATTTAAAGACTCAGCGCCCGAGATTTTAATGATACTGGAAACATGTGATAGGCTGAACTCAAAATTAAAAATATATATTATAAATCCAACCTGTAGTATACCAATATGTTCTGTCGCTAGATCGAAGAAGCGTAGCTGAGATTATTTTCACGCTGCTTTGATAATGATTATCGTAATCATGCAGAGAATATCTAGTAAGCTTAAGTGAACCTTGAAAACTCGCACAAACTAAGCAAGTGTTTAATGCATAAATGTTTAATTGGTGAATTAATCAATGTAAATGTCAGCTACAAATATATTGTTGTAGCAAATAAGGATAATTTTTCTTGCAACTTGTAAAAAAATTTGTTTTAATAATCTTAGAAGATTCAGCAAAAGATTGATAAATATAATAAATAATTTACAGAATATTCCGAGTGACCGCTTGATGTGACTTAAATGTCTTTAGTCTTTAGCGTCTAAATGCTTTATGGTAGATAAATGTCATGGTAGATAAATGTCATGGTAGTGTTTTGTACTTGTGTGCCATGTCTTTGATAAGAACGACCTTTGAAAAGCGTACCAATTATTAAAAGCTCAGCTCACGCATTCGCGAGCTTTCTGGCATAGTAAATGTCGAAGGGCAGTATCATTAACCATCAGTTGAGCTTTGCACCCGACTAACTATAAAATTGATATTCAACAAAATATTAATGATACAAGTATTTTCGAATTCACGCGGTGTTTTTAGGTCAAATATCAAATCATCCAACTAAAAAATTTAAGCTCTATCTGACATGACATTTAACGTCAGACAGTACTGTATAATTTGTCAAAGAGTTTCAAAGTTGCAGGCGGGAAAACTAACAAGTTTTAGTCAAAAGTAGAAAGATGATAAATAGCTTTTTTGTTTTTCGTTATTTTTTTTAAACAAGAAGACGCGTCGAATTTAAATCCCTTTGTCGGGTATTTTGATGTCGGTAGACTTATATATAAAGTGTTTTGCCATAAGAAATATATAACATACATATACCAATTCAAAAGATAATGTTTATATAAATGTTTGATAACTATGAATATATAGTCGTTCGCTGTAATAAGGGATCGAATGCGAAAAAGGATTTCCAGACGTCCCTGACACGCTCACGGAACGACACGAGGTCGCTTGCAAGGACGCTCCATGACGACCTTACCGCGAGGCCGGCCCTCAACAAGGATATGCCGAGGTCTAATCTTGGTTTAGCCTCGAACTTGAGCCAAGGTTTGATGTTTGAGAAACTGGGTTACATTTGGGGCAAGGCTGAAGATTTGAGTTGCTACTGTAACTGTTAAACCCGGTACGCACTTAAAGTATTTATATTTAAGTGTTGAAATTGCTTAGTAGTAGTAATAATACATTAATAATACAAATTCGGTAATAATCTTAATGAAATAATTGCATTATTTGTATTCATGTCTATGATAATAAAAGCCTTTTAGTGAACTTTATCTAATTTTACTTTGTTTAACGAATTTCTGTGAAATTGCATTTATCAGTTTTCGAAAAATAAGGTCATAAAGAAGTTTCACTTTTTACGTGTGAAGTACACTACTGCACACACATATTTTTTGTATAGACAAGTAGTATAAGCTTTCCATGCCTAACACAAGCCGTCGACTTTTGGGCTCTAAGGAGGCATTCCTTACAATGTTTTCCTTTACCGCACTAGAGAGTGATAAATGCGCACATAGTAAGTCCTCACTTCAGGGACCTATATCTATCCAGACCTCAGGATGAGCACGCTGAAACCATTATGCCAACACATGTCAAATTTAATTTAAATAAATATTCTATATAATATAATCAGAAACAATATACTCGTGTATTCATATCAATCTACGCACGAGCTTATCCCTTTCATCTTAACCAAAAACAATAGTAGATAATTGCGATCACAGGTTACAATTACGATGTTCTGTCAGTCACAGGGCTGGATCGTTGCCAGACACCTGCCTTCAGCTATCAACTCGCATACCATACGATAAACTCAAATTTTTGATATTCCCACTTACTTTAATTAAATAATCTTACGCAATTTGACGTGAGATTGATCGGTATTTTTAGTACCAGGTATTTTTATTGCTTTACGGGCGTTTAAATTGTTACTGTGGTTATGTAATGAAAGTTGGGTGACTCTTTTGAATTATTTCGTAAACATAAAGTTTAATGCTTTCAACTATGAAATGTTTCACATTCTTCGCTTTTAAATAAATTTTCTGTGCAGCACTAGTTGAGCCGTAGAGTTTGCCCGTTTGATTTTATAACACCATGTATCTTTTTTTATAAATTAAGTATCTGACACACAAAAATGGAAAAATATTTCTCATTTTGAATGCTGCTGTTAGTGAGATTAATACTTTCAAACAGAACTTTGTAATACTAGTATAGATAAATAATGTGTACTATCGAACTATTGGTATGGAATGCATTCTGTAATTTTTTTTGAACTAAACAAAAGCAAAAACATACTTTTGAATATTATTTACGTAGTAAACTTTGCTACATATATATAAAATCTATGCGTTCGTATCATATTTTATAATTATATTTCTTCTTTACCTATACTTGACGAACCGTAATGTACTTTAACGGTTTATTAATCAACTTAACGTGGAAAAACTATGATGCGGTATTTACTTCGTATCAAAAGGGTACGAAATGGAAATTGATACGATCAAAGCTATCGATACTTGGCTTTTTAAGTTGACAAGTTTTATATAAGTTATTTTTTTAACATGGTGTAGCACACGTGGATCGTGTATCTTAGTAAGATTTTTTGCGGCCTCTTAACCAATAATCGGTTTAATTAAGACAATTTAAATCATCATAATTATAGATCTAATCCTTCCAAAAATCAGGAATCATTATATCTATTGGTGAAAACAGTACCAAGATCAGTTCGGCAGTTTTCGATTTTAGAGTGCTAATGCAAAGATCGCCCATCTGTGGCTTCATTGCATAATTAAAGCATACCTAGAAGAGGATTTGCCGAAATTTGTCTTTAATTTATTGACTCTTATTTATTTCATAAAGAATAAATTTAACAACCGATTGGCATTTAAATATAAATTAAACGGCTACAAGTGTATGAACATTGTAATGATATTAATGAGTTCATATATCACTGTAGTGCAATCAAATTGTCTAAACGAATATAAGGTGTCGCTCACAACGTTAAAAATGATTTAGTAAATGAGCGGGAAAACAAAAGAATTTGCTGACGTTTCACCTATCAATGTCTGTCAACGGGCTAATTATCTGTGTTAAATGGACCGATTGACGTTTGAATTGTTGAATGACATGGCAGTGTTTATTTTCATATAATTCCTTTTTATGTAGAGGTAGTATGAAACTTGTAATGTAAACTTTTTATATATTTAAAGGATATTTCATAAAAAATAAATAAAAAAGAGTGCCCAACTCAGCCTGCTTAGTTGTTATCTCCAGCAAGACTGATTTTCACCGTCACTCAAAAGATACGTCAATTTATAACTGTTGGTGTAGATATATACTATATAGAAGGAGATAAGTCCAAAAAAAGATTTATTTGATTTATTCACACTTTGTAATGTTGTATACAAAAACATACATATAGAAAAGCAGGTTACGTAAGTTATTAGGCAATGGGCGGCCTTATCGCTAACAAGCGATTTCTTTCAGGCAGCCCTAATATGGAACAATAAAAAAAAGAACACAAAATAACATGTAACACTAACAATAAAGTGAAATAAGTAAGGATTTGAGATTGTTTACGCAAAGTTTTTCAATAAGAATTTACTTGCCCTTGACATAAGTACTCCTACTATAAGAGTTTTTTTATTTTAAATTAATATATACTCTATATAAGCTCTTATGTTATATGTTAATAGTACACTATAAAATAGTCTTATAATATTGCCAGACTGTCACATATTAGCTTGCTCTGTTATGCTGCGTTATTATTAATGACAATGCAAATAGAACAATCCTATACAAGCGCGCGCGCACGTGTATTAGTATAATTGTATTGGAATATAATTACAGGATTACTACAGTTTACGAGGTGCTTTTCTAAGAGTAAACAATTCAAGAATAAAAAAAATAGGTTTGCGATGTTTAATGTTTGTACGACGATCTTTTAAATAGACATAGTAGCAGCGCCCATATTCAATTAGGACAACCGTCACTTGATTCACTTACTTTTTTGTTTTTTTTGCTAGACTCACTTGAAATTTATTACATTTTTGCCAATTTTATATAGATCACTCAATTTTATATTTTCATTGAGTGTTGTTTATGTATTGTGAACTATTGAAAGACATAGTATTAGTTATTATATTATTAGTCTCTCTCATTGTTCCTATACTAATTTTGGCCTTATTACTGTATTTACGACTGATAATTATGTACCTTTCTTGATTTAAAGGATATATCGAGGCGAAATATGTCATTCGGGATTATTATTTTAAGTTTCCATTGTGTATGAACTTCCACCGACCCGTTAATTGTGCAATTTTTTATTAATATTAATTGTTACTATTTTTTTAATTATTCATTGATTTATTTATTCAAGACAAATGTAGTCGTTTATGATAAATTCGGTAGTGGGTTGATAAATTAAAAAAAAAGCGTTGCTAGGCTCTTCTCAGGGTCATATCTAATCCGATATACACAATAAATAATATACAATTCCTTATATTGATAGTGTATTATTATTTTGTAAATTTTATGTCCACAGTAATTTGTCATGTATTTTAGAATAACATAGATTGTATCTCTACAGTATAGATATTTTATAATATATGCTGTGGTTAATACATAAATAAATAAACGAAACCTCAGGTCATTACATAATAAATATTTCGGATTATATTTAAAATGCGGACCGCTTAGTCGCAAGACATAAATAATGTACGTGGGATTAAAATTTGCGGTTTAATCGTTTTACTTACAATTTAATGTTTCCTATAGTTTACGATATTTTGTTATGTTATTTCAGTTTTTGATGGACAGACATCCGAACGACGGAGGAAATGACATATTTAAGGCCGGATGGCGTTTTATTCCATGCACTATATTTAAAAATCTTCATTTTCATCAAAGGTTACATTGGATGTGCAGCAATGGACTTTCTGTCTATGTGCGCATTTAATACTCGCTCGTCCGCTGAACGAAAACTTCGTGAGGAAACCAGCATGCCTGAGACCAAAAAGGTCGAGTGCGTTTGTCATGTCAGAAGGCTGATCTTAAAACAAACAAAATAATGATCACGAAACGTACAAAAACCTATGGTCCAGATTTAAAGGTTGCCACTGGTTTTTGAAGGTGTAAGGATATTATACTATAAGCAAGACCTGAAAACCAGTGTCTTTTTTGTCACTATTCTCTTGATCAGTTTTGTACAAAACTCGCTGAAATTTCTGTATGTACTTTTATTTTTTTCTATAAGATAACTCGTGTACTACACTTTAAAATTAAACGATATTAATCTGTTCATATTGTTTATTAAAGGAGACTGATTTTTAGTACTTAAGTTCCACTATAATATCTCAATGGTAAGTACATTGCCTGCCATTAAAACAACATTACTTTATTCTAGGTACAAAAATATGTATTTTTATTGTGATTTTACAATTGTTGCAGCTGAAATTTTCAAATACAAGTGCTTACAATGTTTAAACTTTACTCTTAAATATATTATGAAACATTCTTGCTCAGTAAAATAAATAACATTGATTTATTTTAGATGTAGCTAACAGTCAAAATAGTGGTTGTTCCACATGTGCGTTTTAGTTACTAAGATCATAAGGTAGAGAATTTCCGAATCTTGGAAAATGGGGTATATTTTCTTGTATGGGTTATATCTTTAAGGGCTCTTAAAATTTGCGGCAACGTGCATCGCGACCGTAGCGCCGCTGCAGCGCTGAAGTCACCCATCAATTCACCCATCGACTAGTGCTCCGCGCACATATACTTTTGTACAATAGACTTGTAACATGAACATGAACATGAAGGGAAATCAGGTTGAAGAATTTATCGATGACGTTGAGGTTACATATATTTACAAAGTAGCGCGGCACCTGGTGGCAAATTTGAAGCCGCCACAAAGGTTAAATTCAGAGTTTGATAGAAATATTTAAGATTTTGTAGAATAAATTCTGCAGTAAATAGTGTATGGGATATTTGTACAAGTAGACAATTGATAAACATTCTAGACATCGAAAACTATAGGGAAGTAGTCGAAGGTAACTGCTAACTCCATCTAGAGGAAATTTTATCAAAATAAACAATATTAAACACCCTGCCATCTATTAGAAATTCTATGTAACTTATGCTCCTGTATTCGAACCACGGTTGAAAACGTTTTCAGACACTGAATTCTATCGCTTAGCGGCGCCTACAGGATTTATTTTCAGTGAACTTGGTCCCGAAATAGTTCAGTTTGACATGTGTACAGTCGCAACATGTAGCTTTTTATTTGCGATATTGGCGAAATTTAAAAATAAAACCGATTTAGAGTCTTGATCTATGAAAGTCAACATGGATTCAGGGTAATTATGGGTTGTGATAGTTTTGAATTTGCTCGACCGTTAACCGTATTGTAATCTCGTAGACATGCTTTTGTTTTGACATTTTATAACCTCTGTGATTTGTTTTTGTTCCTAATACCTATAAAGCACAGATAAATACATACTAATATATATCATACCCCTAAATGTAGGTTTTTATTATGAGTTGAAAATGTCAATGTATTAGTTTAGGAATATACATACAAAATTAAAAAATCGCAAATTCAATATTTTTGAACTAAATTTGACCGGTAAATAATAGATAATTTAAAGAATTTTTAGTAGAATGATAACCAAACGAATAGTTCATAATCAAAACCAAATAAATGCCAAAAAATCGTTCAATTGTAATAAATCCATATTAAGCAATAATAAACCAAATATGTATCTCAATTTGTACTGCATAACAAAAAATATTATCTGGTATATTTAGGTATAGGAGATACCTAAATATAATCATGAAAAAAATACTAGTCGTATTATATTTAAAAAAAATAACATTATTATGTTTTTATTCAAATATACGTATAGGACTACATAATCTATAATGTCGACACATTTCTGCCTTTACATTTAAGTAGATTATTTAAATTTTACTAACACCATTGCAAATAAACTTATTATTAAATAAAAAACTATTCTAACATACTTCATATATCCCTTACTATTTTTACAGAGGCAGTGGAAAAAACCTAAGTGGTGGGAGTGACCCCTGCTGGTACATCGACTCAGCATACGCGTCATCACTTAAGGTCTCCTTGCGTCTACCTACTAGACAATTTCTAGAAGGTAAGGCCTGAAGAAAAAAGGAAAATCTTGTAGATGCCTCCCATGATTAAATGTTAAAATAGCTAGTAGCTATAATCGGCATTAATATCTACTTTTCCCTTATTGGAAATTGAGTAAAGCCTATTATTATTATTATTAGGATATCACATTGATAACCGACGCGTGACCAAATTAACATTATCAACAAGATAAAAGTCTCGCCGTCTAGTTAAAAATGTTTCACTTCATAAAAAATATTTTAAAACTTTTCAGATTTGTATCAACCTTGCTATCGACAAAGTGATCTCATAAGATTCGTTATGGGTATGTCAATACCTAAACCCCTTGAATCCAATTCAAACAAAGGCTAAAGTCATTAATTTTTTTGATATTACTAAAACCCCCCATAACATTTCATTGTGTGTCCCTTCATACAATTCTTTTTTTTAAATATAAAATCCTGAAATTTAATTTAAATATAGCGCCATCTTTAAGAAGACGTTGGAATCAATTTCATGTTTTCGTCAACCTAGTTTTCAGTATACAGTCCAAGATCGTTTTGTGTATTTACGAGAGATGGCGCGAGTCTCAGTATGCGATTAACAAAATTGGTAGGGTCAATTATTCTGTCTGGCTTCTTGTAAAATACTGAGCTTTTACCAAGTTCTTAGTATTATATTACTTAATCATGCATATTACATAGATATAAAAAGTGTTATAAAAATATTTTACAAGCTTGAAACATACTACATTAAAAACAAAAAAAAAAACATACAAGCATTTTTATCAGTTCAACGTTGACGTAATAATTATGTTTTATGAGAACAGGTGGGTTGTAGGTTGATAAAATTTGTCACATTTTATAGATTTATTTATAAAGCTTTTTGATACGAATTACTAAACGGATGGTGTTGTTATGTCAGGTAATTATTTAACTTAAAAAACAAGAGCTTATCGGTTTGGCCTGCGTATATGTGTGGTTGGAATTTGATAATATTTGAATATGTTGGCGATCATCGCACTCAGATCAAATATTTAGGCTACCAATTTCGTTTGCAAAATATTCACGAATTTTACTGAAAGTAAAAGTCATATCATGATGATACTTTATGGAATGGAATATATTCCAAATTACGACGCATTTCTGGAGTGGACATGTATGACATAGATACCTAGTAATTAATCTGAATAAGCCATCATGACAGGTATCTGAAGTCGCTAATTTTTATAATTTTTAGAGAATTACCTGTAATTCACTAAAATAAATAACTCAATTCGATGTCTTCGTTAAGATTGTTGTAATAATACTTTGTTTTTAAAGTTCCTTCGTTCTGTTTGCTGGTACAGGTGGAACGTATCTAGTGCATTTACTTTTAGCTTATAGATAGGATTACGGAATGTTAGAAATTGTCTCTACAATTTCTCTTTAATATATACAGGTTTATAATATAAGATTATTATTCATAAAGGCAGTATTTCAGAGAGCTTTCTTTTTGTCATCTGTATTTAATTTAATCAAATGGTTTAAGTTATTGAGCGTAGCATATAGGAAAAAATTGGTATCTGAAAGAATAATTTATTCATCAGAAACATTTCTATAAAAATATATATTTTTCTAAACATATTTTTGTAATCTTTTCTTATAAAAACGTCATTCGTAGCTTAAATATCTTAAGAATCAATTGTCTACGAGGACTGGAATTTGCCTCGAAAGCGATTTTATATTTAAGTTTTGATTTTAAAATAAATCTATATAACAGTCAACCCACGCAGTAACGGGTATTTTAACAATTAACAATGAATAAGAAGTGTGATAGGTGTATTCAAATAAAAATCTTCACATAATATATTTTATTAAAGAGGGTTGTGCCAAAAGCAGTCGTGCTCACTGTAAATTAGATGATACCGTGGGCGAGTGGATACGTAATAGTGACTCACTGGATTGAGGTTAAAATAAATAAGAAATTCTGGTTAATTTTGAACTCATGGACATTATTGGCTTCATTAGTGCCCAAGAGAACTTTAAATACTTTTAATTCATATTTCTGAACTCTACAATTCTGCTTAGGAATTTAATATGTAATATATCCTTTAGTTCAACTGATGAAATTGGTAAGAGCTATAACATACAATTTATATATTAATAATATTACATAGACAAAAATATATAATTATGGATGTTGTAAACCATATAGATAACTAATGATGAAACGCTAAAGCTACTGCAAAACCACAGTGAGTGACGTCATTCAATAATCGAACTCCATAGGTTTTACCTATGGATAAATGGTAGAAGAAAAGCAGTGATTTAATACTGGTACAAATTTAGGTTCTGGCGTTTAATTTCGGTTCCATAGGTTGGTACAACTGCACCGAAAATTGGTCTTTTCGGTTCGGTTCCCGTTCTGGTTCCGATCGCGTTGTAAAATAGCGGTTTCCAATATATCGATTCTTTAATGTGCTTATGCTCAAAATGGAGATATTCTCTTTTAAATATTACAAAGTGTTGTGTAAATTCAATATTGTGATTGAAGAAATAAAATAGTCAGAGTCATGTACTACAGAATTTTGTGGAACAGTTGTTGAGTGGATATTGCACGAATATAAAAGATATACAAATATTAAAGACCAAAAATTGTATAGTGCGCATAATTCGTGAAACAAAATCGCCAACATAACGTACATGGCTTATTTGACGTCAAATTGTTTTATTTTGCGTAATTATCCACATAACACCTGTCACACATAAGCGAGATTCGACTATTAATTGATGTTTACAAAGATTACCCGAGAATTTGGAACATATCCAAAATTTGCCCGAAATGGCTTACAGAATTGTTTCTAATTATTTATTTGCAGTTAATTTTATTCTTTCATAGATACGACGGATTTAATACGAGTGAATGACGTTTACATTCCATTCGCAAGGAATAGGTGATAAATTATGTTGAAGAATTTTCTCGTTTCAGAATTTTACGCCCGAACGCTTTCAACAAATATTATTTATTACGGGATTTTGTTAATTATACTTTTTTTTTAAATTAACATAACATTTGTAATATATAACATATTAGATGTAGCTGTTATTGTGTCATTATAAGAGTCAATTTATTTTAGATTTCTATTTATCCGTTTTGAAATATTATTAATATGTAGGTTGTGAATATTGAGAATCTGGTTTCTGAGGATTCATTAAATTTTTATATAGAATTCAAACACAATTCTGCATCTCTTTTATTTATGTATTTAAAGTCAAGTTGATCATCAACCAAATGAAAATCAATTTTTAGTTTATAAGGAATATATTTTGTATTAAAAAATAAAACATACATATACTTCTATACATATTAAATTAATCTATATTCCTTTATCTTATATCTTTATGAGTATGTATCTTTATACAAACAATTGAAGGCACGAAAGTCGAACGAACGTTGCAATAACTACAAGTATTTGAAATAATTATAAGTCAATTTAGTAATTTATAATTACATTTTACTCTTGATGACAACATGGACTTTGATTCTAGTTAATAATATTAAGGCAATTTTCATCTCACAGCTGCATCAAGAGAAACGTCATTATAACATTTGGCATCGGTTCAATATAAAAAATTGTAAAGTACCCTACAAGTGATTCATAAGCGCCAGTTTTTTTTTAATTTTCTGAATCATACGGAATTTATTATTATACTGCCAATAATAAGAATTGTTCAAGCGTGCTAATGTGCTGTTTATGTGCTTACTAGTACATAACATTGTTACATTTTAGCGAAGTTCGTATGATGGGTGAGATTGATGTATTTTTAAATATAGATAATCATATTATAAGAAAGGTAATGATTGTAAGAAGGTTGTAGTTGTAAATAATTTTGACAACAAAAGTGTTCTAAAATCATTATTAATAATTTAGTAGATGTTATTTTCGCAAATTTAAGTTCAATTTCTTATATCTTATGAAACAAAATTATGAAAAAGTTAGGTGACAAATAAAAAAAAACTATTAAAACTTTGATGTGTTTGGTATCTATCATTCTTAAATGTATCTTAATTATCATGACACGTTATATGTATTAACCTTCGTAGTTAATGAATAATATTCGCATCATTTAATTTTCCTATGAAGCTCTGAGAAATTATTTAATATTTACATGATAAAGTAGGCCCTGACTTGTCATTTCTGGCATTAATATCGATGCTTCCGCGATTTTCAGTTTAAGTTAATATATTTTAACCTATGAGATATGAAATAAATAATGTGTAGAATTTATTCATTCAAAAATTAACTTGTAACAATTGTTTTTAATAATAGCTGTATAAAGATACAGCTATATTATTAACTAAAGAGTTACTCATCATTCCTCATTATAATTAATTTAGTGCATTATTTAAAAAAAATAACACTGCATATATTAATAATATCTATTTTTTTGTATACACTCAATCATAAGAAATACTTTTATTAGTCATACGAAGTAGGACCGAAAAGATATAAATAACTTTTAGCCCTTCCTCATTTAATCTAATTTATATTAAAGGTTATTAGACGCGTTCATTTGACGAGAATGCTTGTTGAAATCCAGAAAATACAGTATTTAAATGTTTAAACTTAGTTGCATGTTACCACGCAAATATCTCCACAGCTGCCTAGTCAGTTTTGGCGCGTACCAGAGGACGGTCCCCTCTGGAATATTTAAAAAAGTAATAGATTAGTGGCCAGTGAAGTGTTAGTGATTTTAAATAACGGTTTGTGTTTTTCAAAATGGCGGGAGTACGATTTTTTACACATATACCACAGATTACACTAAACAATGTAGATAATTAATTGCTACGATAAATTGCGTATTGGTGAGTTAAGTGCTACGTTGTGCTACGGAACTTGGCTACGAAATCGAACGCTACAATTCGACAGCAGACAATCCTATTGTTCAAATGTAGACCAGTTGCATACTCTAAAGTTAAACCATGTATTGCTAAATTCTTAAATAAAATATGCTTACATAATCAACACACTTAAAACATGAAATAATATTTTATTAAAATATAAACCAAAGAACAATTAATTAATTTAACAGTGAGCGTTCAATTTCGCTACAATTCGACAGCAGACAACGCTATTGTTCAACTGTAGACGAGTTGCATAAACTAAAGTTAAATCATGTATTGCTAAATTCTTAAATAAAAAATACTTCCATAATCAACACGCATAAAGATGAAAGAAAAATATTGAATAAATAATAAAAGGATAATTAATTAACTTACCAGCATATGTGTCTACGGTTTGTACTAAGCATGACAAACAATTGAGATATTTATTATTTCCATACCTATGATTTAAATCCAGCCATTTTTTGAGACACTGAAGCGACTAAAAAGGCAATAAATTTTCCCTTATAATAATAAACTAGGAAATTTTTAGATATGTGTAGTTTTTTGTTTTAATTTAAATTTTAAAAGTATTCTAGCCATTGTGTTTCCTTAACATATCTTTTCTTAATTAGAAATCTAAAAATTTAAGTGTATTAACTTATTGAAATATAATAATTCAGTGAATTACAAATGTGATGCAGCATATAGTCCTAAATTAAAAAAAAGCTTTAATAAATGATTGTGTGGCTTTGAGAGTACTTCGTGCCTTCGCGGCTCATAGATACTGTTAAACCAGTCTATTTATTATAACACAAGCGAACAGTTGTGATCATAATGAAATTTATTGATGTTTTTTCATTTTAGATGTTTGAGCCAAATTTTTATTTTATAAATATTTCTCATACAAATGTTGCGTAGTAATTTTACAAATTGTGGTTTTTACGTGTGCAAATTACTTTTAATTTGAGGACTATTCTAAAGAAGCCAGCGATTTTAAACCGTTTTGTATGTCCAAGTTACATACAAAACGGTTTAACATCAGACTCCTTACAAGGGAGCCTTCTGGCATTGTGAGTGAGTAGCGGTATCACTTAACATCAGGTGAGCCTTCAGCCAGTTTGCCTCCTGTTACATATAAAAAAGACATCATAATTTACACAATTCCGTTAAAAATTGAAGCTAAAAAACCACAGCCAATAGTTTTGGATAGCAGGGATGCAGGGAGTCACAAAAAGCACCCTTCTCGCTAAGTAAGAGTATGAGAACTAAAGACTAAAAGACAAATCTTCCTTATGAAATGCTGCCCTATATCCTATACCTATAATATATTATAAGCAAATATATAAAAAACCGGTGCAGGTTTCTTGAAGTAGTCGGAAACATCTCTTATCCTAAAGTTAGTTCGAAGCAGACGACGTTTTAGGCGCCATATCAAGATAATACAAGTACTTTTACTTCCACGTCCTAATTAGTCCAGTAGATTCTGTGTAATATGTGTCCAAACGTACAACATATATTTCGTCGTAAATTAATATATACTTGATAATAAAAGAAAGTCATTTTTATAAAGAATAAGTTTCAAGGACTTCCAATTAAAGCTAGCTTTTATAAAATATAAAGCATTTCCTTTTTTAAATTATTTCTCTTTAATCGGCAGCTCATGTCTGAGCAAAGAAGCATCTAGAGAGGACTATCTGTTTCCGTATAAGTGAGTT